>NC_140042.1:6570919-8970919 GCF_963513975.1 Fringilla coelebs
ACACAGTCCAGTATTTTTTAGCACAGAGGATGTTGGCAGCTTTTGGCCCACCTCCCCGAGGCATTATCTTGCTGTCAGGGGGTTACCATCAATCCCAAGTGTCCAACTTGCTCTCATCAATGTCAGAAAAAAACCCTTGAGAATTTTTCACCCTGCAGAGAACCCTTTGCATTCTCATCCTAGAAATCCTTAAATCTCTTCTTTCAGCAGTATCAGTAAAAAATAACAACACTGAAATGCTGTAGTAGAGAATTTTAATGTGCCTGCTGAGCCCTACATGAATCAAGCCACCAGCTGCACTCAGGCTCCACTCCCAGTGTTGCTCACAACTACTGCAGATAAACTAATCAAGCAATTTTGGGTTTTGGGCTTCAAATACAGCCATAAACACCCCCACCTTTGGGGTCCCTCCTGACTCTCACCATGCCCATCACAGAGGTCTGGTCTGTGCTGTGACATGTGCAATACAAAGGAAAAGCAGAATTTCCCCATTTCCTCATGGTGCTCTCCCAGGGGGTTTCTCCCAAGGTGAGGGCAGGTCTCAATAGCACACTTGTTTCCCAATGGAAAGAAAACAATCTGAGACAAATCAAGACAACCCAAGTTTCCTGGGTGCAGGTCTGCTTATTTACCACAAAAGGGGAAAAAAAAGGTACGGCACAATTCTGCTTTCCCAACGTACAAGCACACAACCCCAAACCATCAGGTTTTCTTTTCCAGAAATCCAAGACTCCCTTCCCAGTAGGAGCTCTTGCTCATGGCTTTCTCCTGGCCCTGCCTCCCTCTCTTTTTGCAGCATTTCTCCTTAATTTTTTTACCTCTCTAAAACATGGGAGGATACACCATCAGCAAGCCGACCCAGAGTTTGCAATTAATCTACAGGAAAACCCGTGTCCATTTGGCTCTGCTGCTCATTAGTTTTGCACAGCTCATTGCCTTGGGTCCCAGCTGGCTTTTGTTCCATCCATCACCACACAAAGGAGCACTTAATTGCTCTTTGTATTTACCATAAATGAAAGAGGTGAGTATATCCATCACCACTAAGCAGCACTGCAAATAAACAAAACATGCAACCCACAGAACAGCAGCCATTAATACCTCCAAGCAAAGCAGCATTAAGCCCTTTTTCATTTTGAAAGCATTAACAACACAATCACTAACTAATTTTAGTTATTAATGTTTCAGTTCCACAAGATTTATGAAGGGGCATAAGGTCCTGCAGCAGTTTTATATACCTGGGTACAGTACTCCAAAAACAATACCACATTTTTTATGCTCTGCAGCTTTTCATAATCATAATCCAAATGTCAGTTAACTACTTGACTTTATATATGACATTACTAAAAGATTAAATATTCAGGAACATTATTTTTTTTTTTAAACAATATGTCACAAAATCTGTACTTGATAATTTCGAGGGATTTGTGAGGCTTTTTAATCAAATAAAATTTTGGTACTTTTTCAAGGAATAAATCATTGTAGTTGCATAGTTTATACAGGCAATAAGAAATACTGCTTAGCATTCAGGGCAATAATAAATGATGTGAAATGAGGTACCATAGAAACTTGTGCTCATGGTATATAAATAACAAAGAATTCTTATGCTCTGAAACTTGCAAACTCCAAAGTCAGAAAATGTCCTCATTGCTAAAACTGTGGACAGGTGAAGATTTTTTTTTGCCATTTTTGCCAGTATTGCGAGTTTTGCTTGTTCCTCCAAGGGTATTGTGTGTCCATAATCTCCTTTATGAGATGTATAAAGGAAAGCACAGCCTGATTTGCCTGTCCTGGACCCTTCTGGTGAATTCCCAGCTGAAGATAAATTGCCATCAGCCATTTTTCTCTGTGCAAACCCAGGTGCTTGGCCAGTCCATTTGCTCCCATCCAGGCAGCAAAAGGAAAGTTTGGTTTTCCAGGAATGGATTTACACCAATCATAGCCTTTCCCTAAGCAAATGCTCTGTCTTTTCTCTAAAAAGAAACCCAGACTAGAAAATCACCAACTCCTCAGCACACAGTGAATGACTTGATTCTCCAAACTGAGCACAACAAGTCAGGTTTGGGGTGCCTTGAAAGGCTGGTGGTAAAACTTAGACTCATGTCTGGCCTCCACTACATTGTGCCACGTCCTCAGGGATGTCTGTAAAATATGGATTCAAACATCACCATACTGGAATTTTATACTCTCAATGTAAAATTAACAAGGAAATTAAAAATCTGGCATTTTAAACCTTTCATTTTCACAAACGCAGCAGCCTTTAATTCCCCTTTTCAAGAAGGTAAGAGAAAATATATTTCAAAATTTTTAAAAATAAAAACCAAAAACCTGTAATGTAATTGGAAACCAAAGCAGTTGGAAAAATCAAAGCAGTATTAGGATCTCCTTGGAAGAAAGCATGTAAGATTGCAAATGCTCATGAATAGGGTCAATTTTTAAAATCCTTAACAAAACTGAGCTTATCTGCCATCCCTCTGCCTCTGATCTCAGTCCCCTGTTGCTGTCAGTGACAGCCACTGCAAGGAAGTGTCATGAAGATACAAAACATGAGTCTATATTGATTTTTCCTCTCAATACTGAGAGTATTCTCTGTGGAGGAGGTGTAGAAAGACACTTGTAACACCAATATTGGGTTATCCTGAGTTTAAATTAGAGGCACCAAAATTGAAGGCCAGATCTTCAGCTGTCAAAAAATGAAAGCCAATATATCCATGTCCATCAGCCCAGCCCTGTGCAATTATTGCTGGCAGGGTCTTTATAAACATTGATTTTAATTGAGTAGACCTATAATTTGTCTTCCAGCTCCATACAGAGACATACATACACCTTGGAATATTTCTTCTGTTCCTGCTTTTCCAAAATGGAGTCCTCAAAATTATTATGTCCAAAATATTTTTTTATTGGAGAGAAATCTGAAAGTCAAAGCTCCACTCGGATTCATTTCTCAATGCAAAAATAATAAAAATAACTCAAAGCTTGGCTATCACAGCAGCAATCATTTCAAAAATGTCTCCTTTTAGCTTCAGGATCTGTTCCTCCTTTGTGCTTGATGGCACAGGGAAGTTTAATTGCTGGACTCCACATTGCCTTTGCTGAAGTTTGTGGGACTGTATTGCTGAGTTCCTGAGCAGAAATCCTCCTCTTCCAGCACAAGAAGAGGAATCTGGCATTGCTTCATACTGCATATAATTCAAAGGTTATTTTACTTCATTCAGTAGATTACTTCTGGCAAAAAAAAAAAAAAAAAAAAAAAAGGTAGAGAATGCCTTTTCAGGGAGCCAAATTTCTACCAACTCCTGCTCGGTTTTCCTGCTACGAGAGAGACGTTGGTACTATGTCATATTTAACAAAGCACTTTGTAAGCATTCATTAATCATGCAGTGCCCCTGAGAGGCACATTATGTAATGTTTAATCTGCTCAGCTGAGCCTGTAAGTACAAGAGACCTCTCACAATTTTATCAGCTTTCCAATAAGAAGAGATGTGCTTTAGGTGCCGTCAGTAAAAGCCGCCGGTCGCTCTGTGCTGCAGCTCCTCCTCCAGCAGTGGATTTGCCCTGCTCCAGCAGAGCTGAGCACAGTCACACCACTGCCCTCCCTGCTTCTGAAATCCACTGCAGGATGGTTGAATGCAACTCCTGGGTGCCCAGGATTTACAGAGACCCTGCCCTTCCCACCACGTCCCCTGAGGTGTCACACGATGGGGACAGGAGGAGCAGCTCAGCCCCACATCCCCTGTCTGGGCTGGAATGAGAAACAAAACAAGAGCTCTGTGCAGAAGCAGGACACAGCACAGGTGCCCAGGAGTGGCTCACCCACGGGCTGCCTCTCTGCAGGCTGCCAGTACAAACATCCTACAGCCAAACCCCCAAACTCTGCACAAACCCCTCATTGCCCCCATTTCTTTGTGCAGGATCAGTCCTGACCCTGCACCAAGGTTAGTGAAAGCTTTGGAAAAACATCCATCCTTGGAAAACATTAAATGGGAAAAGAAGGCAGCTCTGAGCCCTTGACACAGACTTCACACTGCCTGTATCAAATAGGGTCCAAAAATGATGATGCATTAATTAATATCATGTCTTAAAGAATTTTTACTTAATATTTATATTAAGTGACTGTAACAGGGGTACAGAATTCACCAAAAAATTCACAGGAAAGAGCTCCTTTGCATATTTTGATTAATATCTTTCTTTTAAATATACATTATGAGTAAACATTTGATACAATGGTACAAAGTCCTCCTCTTTCCTTTCCCCCTTACTACCAGCAGAAAAATTCTACATTCACAACATTCTTTCTTCCATCACAGTCAACAAATACTTTGAAATCACCTTGGCAGAGGAATATAAATGCTATTTGTGCAGGAACTTGAAGGAAGTCCTTTTCTGACAGCCCCTCTGGAGATGATGAGTCACTTGTACCCTCATGGCCACCTGCACCCCTGCTCCAAACCACACAGAGCTCCCATCAGTCTCCTTTGGACGTGGCCCTTCCCTTCCCAAGATGAATCAGGAAATAAATAAATAAAGCCAGATCACCTGGTAACTCACAGCCCAAAAATATCCCCATTTTCTAGTACACAAGCCAGCTCTAGCCAAATTCATCAGCACACATTAATGAATTAGGGTTCAACACTGAGAGCACAACACATCCAGTGGAACTGCCTCCCACCAAGCTGGCACTGAGGGGAGCTCACAGCCTCTTCCTTCCCTCCTGCATACACTTAGCTAGTGTTTCTACCCCCAAAACATGGACACCCTGTCTCTGAAGTGCTGTTTTCTAACATGTATGCACCTGTTTCAGGATCAGGGGGCCCTGCCAGCTATCACGTTTTTCTGAAAATTGATGGAGATGTACTGAGCTGCCTTTTGATACAAACATCAAATTTAAACCATTCCTGATTTAGAAGTGGACAGCTGCCTTCATTCCATAGTGCATACAGCTTTCTGGGAAAGAAATTGCCACCTCCAAGCTCTCTCCATTTCTTATATTCCCCTCTGATCTCCCACTACACAAGAAGTTTCTTTGCCACTTGTGTTCTCTCTATTACCATGAATCCCTGTGTAGTCTTTAAAACTTCCATTTTAAGCAGTTCTCTATTTCAAAATGTCTTGCTTTGTAAAGTACAAAGCTCTTTTAAACACTCATTTTGTCGTGATGGACCTGCTTTCTGTATTGCTTTTATTATTACCTGGTACATTCAGGCAAAATCTGGACAATAGAATTCAACTATCAAGACAACAGAGCTGTGTATTTAAAACCTGCTATCTGTCCTACCAGTCCTTTTTTAAAAAATCAGCAGGTTCACACTTATGAGCTAGTTACAAGGGTTTCTGCAGCTCTCCTTCTTGAAAAGATCTATTTAAATGTTGTATGACATCTATTTTCTCCCTGGGAATATCTTTGTAGTGTTTCATCTTTTTTTGCCATCAAAAAAAGGAGCTGGCTATGCTGCAAACCACTGGAGATTGCTTCTTCTCAGGCTCCCTGGCAGCTGCTGGCTGGTCTCACGTTTTCTGACATCACTGAATCCTAGCACCCCTATTTTTTTTTTACCATTATTCCACAGAAAGTTCAGTGAAACAGCTTGGGTTTTGCGAAGTTTCTGGAATTCTTATTGTTCATCCATCGCTGCACGACGCCAGGGAGCAGCTGGCAATTAGCAGGAGCAGGAAATGAGGACACCTGAGCTCTGCTCCCAGCCTGACACGGGCACTCAGCAGGGGCACTGGGGCAGCTCTGACAGGGGTTTGCAGAGCCAGTGTGGGGGGTTTGTTTGGCAGGGGGTGTGCTTTGAAAATTCACTGGAATAATGGGAAAAAAAGAAAAATTAACCTGGAGCGTGTCCTCTTCTCAGAGCACATCATGTGAGGTCCTTGAGATCAGACATATCACAGTGCTGACTCACAGCTGTGCCACCTTTTCAGAGAAAAAAAGAAATAATGGAGCAATGTATGCAAATATCTCTGTAAATTCTAGAGGCTGAGTGACTGCCATCTCTGCCTTTAGCATAAAGCACTTGCCCACATCACAGTCAAGCTGCCTCTTTGTTTAAATAATTGATGGTAAGCCTGAAACACAAGACTTGGGGAATGGAGGCTGACCCAAGTTTAAAGCATGATATGATTCTTTAATGCTGAATAGAGGGGAAGCCGAGAACTTGTGCCCAAATACAAAATATCAGATCACAGGGGCCCAGCTCAGTGTCAGGCTCTGCACCTCAGGAGGGGCTGCAGGATTGCACCTTAACAAGCAGCCTCTGCCCTTCCTGCCCCTGGTATTTTCCTCTGCTCAGACAGACACAGCTGTGGGGAGGAAGGCTCTGTCCCAGGGAAGCCTCCCTGGAGCCACACAGGATCCTGGATCCTGCATCCCCCTGATGCCAGGCACTGCCTGCTCGCAGCCCAGCCCACGGCTGGGATCAGCAATGCCACCCACCAAACCTCCCTGCCCTGCAGGACGGCCCCAGGGCTCCCACGCCGGGTCACACAGCTCCCACAGTGCCACCAGCCATTCATCTCCACAATCACTGGGTTTTTCACTTGAGGAACGCTTTTTCTTCAAAGCTCTGTACAGCAAGATTTTCTAAATTGGAGCTCTGGGACTGGGGGATCTCTTTGGCCATGGCAGCAGTGACAGAATACAAATGTGTCCGTTTCCCTGAGAGCAGCTCGGGTACCAGCAAAGGAGAATTTCTGCTGCTGTTTCTGCTTATTTATTCCCCTTTCCCCCTCCTTTTTTTCTGTGCTGTTTGCACAACAGAACAGAGTGGTGTTGAACAGAATGGTATTATACAATGTAATGTGTTACAATAAGCAGTCTGCAAAGAAAAACATCTTTGCTTTAAGAGATCACTTCCAAATTGTATAAGATGTGGCAGTGGATGTGCAGAAGCAGATTAACCTCTGGGAGAGAAAAGCAGCCCACTTCACTAATAAACACAAATTACAAACACACCTTTCAGCATTTCATCTGGGGTTTGTATACACACACACAAAAGCCTCACAGTAAACTGGAATGCAAAACCTGTTATTAAATATACAAGCTCTCAGAAAATAATATTTCAGCCCATGGAACAAAAAAAAAAAAAAAAATCAGCAACTAGAATGTGGAGAAACAAACCTAATTTCCTAAAGCCTGCCTCATTTCAGCCTTGCCCAAAAGCAGCAAGGACAGAGAGCATCTCCTGCTCTGGGAACCTGCTGAGCTCAGCAAGGCTTTCTGGAGAGCACCACTGCCCTGCCTGGGGTGGAATCAGTCACAGAGAAAAGGATTTAAATGCCACACTCAGGTAGGTCTACAGCAGCCAAGGGAAGATGTCCTGTCACCAGCTGTCCCAATTGAAGCAAGGGTCACCAGGAGGGAGCAACCAGTTCCCAGTTGCATGAGACATCAAAAAAGAAAGGGGTGAAATGCAGTGCAGCTGAATGGAAATGCAGAGGGGACCCTGCAGAGTCTGTGGGGTCTGGGGATTTGGTGTTCATTCCCACCCTGAATTCCTCACCCCACCCAAGAGTTTGCTCCCTCATTATGAATTAGGGATATGCCAAAACTCTGTGTGTGCTAAAGGCAGCCAGGCTTCCAGATAATGGACTGAGCAGTGGCCTGGCACTCCTTGGAACTGCTGCAGCTGAACAAGGGCTTTGCTGAAATGAGAAAGCCTACGAGAGATTTGCTCAGATCAAGATTTAAGCTTTGTCGGACGTGTTCACCGTGGCTCGGAGAGCTGCCCAGACAAATTGCAGGCAGCAGGGAGCTCTGGTGATTAGAGAGGGAAGAGGGGAAAAAAACCAAAGAACAAGAAAACAAAATAAACCAGAATTGGAAAGCAACAGCCTCATGCTGGTGGTGCACTGGTGCCCAGCTGTGTCACACAGCACAGGACACCTGTCCCCAGTTTGTCCAGCCAGACCCTCTAAGGGCCCCTTTTGCCAGGTCCTGGTGATAGAGCCACCAGGATTTCAGCCACAACCGTCTCTGGTTGCAGGTTTCACCTTTCTACCAGGCAGAAAAGCAGCTCAGTAACCCAGCCCTGCAAGATTATCTACATTTCCAGGGCATATCTTCTGTCTCAGGCAAGGATGGGTTGCAGGGCACAGCCTTCCCTTTGGCTTCACATCAAAAATAATACCACAGCCAATTTCCCAAAGGTAAAGTGAGCTCCAGAGCAAGAACACCATTGAAAACAGAAGAACCTCTCCATGACCCCATGACTCTGCCCAAGCAATTTTTAGGAAATTGCTTTCCTTTAGTCTACTCCCACCAGCACTCCATTTATAACCCTGATGGGTCTCTGGTGAGACCCACAGCCCAGCTCCTGCTGAAGGCATTGTTGAGGACACTGCCTGGTGTAATCTAGACTCCTCTCTGCCAAGGCTCATTTCAGCTGTTTGCCCCATCCCCCTGGCCTGAGCAGGCAACAGAAACTCCCAGCAGGGCAGGGCATGGAGATGTGCAGCACCCACTCCCCTGCCACTGAAACAAGATGAACAGGAGGGGAGGCTTCCTTTGCCTCTGCAATATTTCAGCTTTTCCACTGAGAGTGGTGAGCCACTCTCCCACCACCCTTCCAAGCCCCACACTTGGGAGCCCAGTTGCTGCCTCCCATCCTGGGGCATCCATCCTGCCAGCCCAAAGGGGACTCCTGTAATTAATTTAATTAGCCATGCTGCACATGGAGCACAGGGTCCCTGGAATGGCTTAAACCTCACAACACAACATTTCAGTTATGACTGTGTTAGAACAGAATCAGTTGCCTAATCAAGCTTAAATTAAATGCATATTTAACAATTTCCATGCTAGCATTCCCAGAAATGTGATACTTGCACACTGAATTATTTATATTGTCTGGATCTCCAGTATTTTTTAAGAACAAAACCAGCAAATCAACACTCCAGGAAGGTGGGTAAATAAATTAACCACACTTTTCTGAATAGCTGTGCTTCCCCACTGCTTGGCTGCCATTCACTCAGAGTTCTTACAGTAAAATGAGTTAAGAGCATTCAAACCCTGTCAACCAAATTACTGCAAGTATTTCCAGTGTAAACATGAACGGAGGGATCCTTCCATTAACAACAGCCTACAGGTCAATATTTATTTTGTTTGCAAGGCTGGAGCTCCAGAGGGCAACTTGCTACAGCAGCTGCAGTAGGTATTCCAAAAATAGGCATTTCCCCTTTAGTGGTGAGTTTAATGCCCATGAAATCTGCTCCTGAAATGACAGAACCAGGATGGGAGTAGCCAGGTGCTCTGCTCAGTGCTCCAGAAGCTGTTCCAAGGACACGCCCTCACCTGTGCCCCCATCCAGCAGAACAGCCAACCTGGAGCTGAACAATAATCCTGTGTGCAAATCCCACTGATTCCTTGTGAATTTTAGGAAGACTCATCTGACAGTTAATCAAACTGATCAGGAATTTTGGTTACATAGATACAGATTTGGTCAAACATGCAAGTGACTGAACAGGGCAGGAATTAAGCCCGTGCTCCAGCCCATGCACAAAGCTAAGGCTTTGCAAGGCTGAGTGTATCACATCTCTGCCCAAATCTCTGCTTGTCTTTGTTCCAGCTTCCCTGTCTAATAAGCCAGCATGATAGCACTTACTGGGCTGTTCTGAACATGAATAATATCATTCAATATTTCAGATCCCACAGTAAAAGGTGATACAAGCACCAAGTGTTGCTATATCAACATAGCATTATACTATAGGAGTAAGTGCTACTGGAGTTACACACAGGTGCTTTATTCTAGTGCTGTGCAGTTTTCTACTGAGTCCATTAATGATCAGCCATTACAGCAAAAATAAATTACCTTTCACAGCAGTTAAGTTTTTCATGGTGCAAGCAGTAGTCAAAATTTAACGGAAGTGACAGGCTGAATTCCCAGGGACACCTGAATTTTGTACATCAGCAGCTTTTGACAAACAGCGGCGCAGAAAAAAAGAAATCAATGTAGTAAAACTTCCACTGGAAATAGAACGATCTTATTTCTGCTATCCATCATATTTCCCACTAAAATCATTAAGAATGAGAGGAGCAGAGAAATCTGCAACAGGATGTTGGCAAAAGGATTTTTTTTGACAAGGGGATCTTTTTCCCAAGCTCTTTAAGCCACACAGCCTTTCCTGAAGCTTAATAAGGAATGTTTTAATACCTAAAGTTGATGCCAATCAAACTCCATTGTGATCACAGCCTGGGTGCAAAGCTATATTTTCCCCAATATACTGAATCATTAGTCAAAGTCCACTTCTGAAATGATTTTAACATTTTGAGGCGGTTTCCGATAAGAATGATTCAGATTTTAAAGATCTTCCCTTGAACAAAACCCACACATGTACGTGACAGATGGTGTTAGACACACAGCATGTAACCTATAGTAATGCAGCTATATATATATATATACATCTCTTATCTGTGCATGATTTTAGAGATAAGAATAGTTTGCATCACTTGTAGGGTTAGTCACAAGTCTGGCAGGGCACCTGAAAGCTGCAGGAAACTTGGACAAAGAACTCTGGTGTAGGAGATTCCCAGGCACCAGAAGTTTGCACGTGGCTTGCTCTGTTTCTACCCCAAGCTTTTGAAAGGCAGTTTCAGCCAAGTCCCAAGGACAGCTCACAGTTAAAATGCAGCTGGTGGTGTCCAAGCAAAATGGGGCAATGTGGTCACTACCAGAGAGGAGCTGGGAGAGGGGCCTGATCTCAGTGTCTCATTTAGGGCATCCCAAAGCCCTAAATGTGCACCCTCCTGATCAATCTATCCTTAGATTTTCCTTTACAGACTCCAGGTTATAAACAGACTAAACCCACTAGTCAAGACTCCAGTCCCAAGTGAGATGTGAGACAGAGCAACTGGGACATGACAGAGCAAAGAATCCATGTAGTGAAAGCAGCTGGAATTACATCTTGACCCATTGTGGCTCAAAAAAGCAGAATATGCTAGTCCTGGGTAAGTGCTACATGAGACACAGGAGGGCTGACCCCATTACTCACAAACTAGGAGAGGCAGAAGATAATTTATTAAAAAGGGACACTCACTATTTTAATGCAGCTAATCTTCTGGATGGCTGGTAAACACATGAAGGAAATTTGGAACTTCATGTTAAATAAGACTGCTTTTCCCAGAGTAAATAACAGATTAGTCTCTTAATGCATCTGAAAACCCACTCCAATCTTTTGCAGCTGTGTCCTTGAATATGGACAAACAAAAAAGCACATTGGGACAAATCTATCCTGATGCACCTCCAGTGGCGCCAGATACCAGTGTGAGCTGTAGTATTGGAGTGGGGGTACCCTGATATAAATTCACCTACAAGCCTGATTCCAATCCATTTGTAGGGAACACAGGGGCTGAAGCAGATGTCAGGGACATCAGCATCAGGCTCAGTGACTGAGTCACTCCATTTGGTACAAGATCTATTCTAGCCCAGCTAAGATGAACTGGAACGTGTGGTTACCTGTCAGGCGGATTTTCTACACAAATCACAGTCACACCTTCCAAACCCCAGCAGTGAGAAATGCCACCTCCACCTCCTCTGGATGTCAGGCAGCTGCAGCACTGGAGCTAGCATTAAAATCAGCATCACATGAATGCAAAGGTTAAAATGCTGTCCTCTACTTGTTCTCTACTCAAAATCCGTGCACAGCAGTGCTTGTGATGTATCTGTCCTTGCCTGGCCAAAGAGGGTTTGTTTTGGTGCTAGTGGTATGAGGTTTTTCAAAGCCTTATTTTTATTTATTAGCTAGAATTGGAGTTACTCCTGTAATCAGCAAGTTTCCCTTTGCAAATATTTAGTGTGTGCTACTCCATTACTTCATTTCTTCTGGTTTTCCTTTTTTTTTTTTGAAACATCTTAATTTCTTCAGCTTATACATGCTGATTTAATAAGTTCCCAAATCCTTGACAAGCACAGCTGCACCAGACAAAGCCATTTGTGCATTGTCTTCAAGTGAATTCATGCTGCACCTTTGCAGGTGTAAAGCTTTTCCTGGGAACACAGTTGAAGTAGTAGCAAGGCATTCCTGATTTGGTAAAAGTCCTCCCTACACCTGGCCTTGGAATATTAAAACACCTAGAAGGAAAACCACTGTTAGATATAATGAAGCTTCAGGAGATTGAATTTAAATATGAATTAAAAAAGGAAAGGCTCTGTCCCCCTTCCCCATGCAGGGGTGCTCATTTCTGAGTCCCCAGTGCTGGGGAGCTGCTGCAGCCCCTGGGCAGAGCCCTGAGCCCCTGGGCAGAGCCCTGAGCCCCTGGCTGCTCAGGGGATGCAGGGACTAAAGCTCTGGAGCTTTGGAAATGGAATTCAAAATGTCTCGTCTTCCAAATGACTTCGTGGTCCTGGAATGGTTCTGGGAGTGTTTAACTAAAGCTGGGCCCTGTAAAAACAAGATCACAAACTACAAGAAATTCAAAAAGTATTAATGAGGTGCTGCCTAATTAAAGTCTGGATTAATTAGTAGACTGTTAGCTATTTGTTTGTAAATATGGGATATTTTCTGTACTGAGTATGGTTCATTCAGTTAGCACTAAGGCTAATACCAAAATATTCAGGCAGGACTCGAGTTTAACAGGCATATGTGATTATACAAAAATCTCTTTTTAAATTTCCTTTAAAAAAAAAACCTTTTTGGGAAGAGATTTCTGATAATGGCCAAATGCTGAAAAATCTGAAGACAGAAACCCTGTAAAATGACTATATATGTATATATAATGTGCATATTTGCATTTTAAACCAATCTCCTGATTCCCTTAGAGGACCTAATGCTGATAACACAAAAATTTTATATAATCCAAAAGCATCCACCAATTTGGAATGGCTTTCTCAACACACACTAAAGATGCTGCTGAAGGATATGTGCCAGGACCACAGATTGCTGGACACAGATTTTTTTTTTGTTGTGCTTACAACTTCTCTGATGTAGCATTGTGCATTAAATATCAGCATGGGGAGCAGAGAAAGGGACTGTCACAAGCCAGATCCTGCAGCAAAAGTGATTTCATAGCTCTCTGTAAATCCAGTTGTCTGACTGTGCTTCCCAAAGAGAATCCAAGTGTGCCCATTGTGAGGGTCAGAGTTGGTGTTCCCAGGCAGGGAGGGTGCCCTGTGCTGGATCCCAGCTCCCACACCCACTGCAGGGATCAGTCTGGAACTTTCTGCTTCCCTCTGATCTGTTGTTTTTCACCTCAAGAAAGCCTCAAGCACAGCAATTGTTCATCCCAAAGTGCTCAGAGACTGCTGCCTTTCTTTCCACTGCATTTAATGATAAACACCTTGAATGTGTCAATACCCCACCAAGTGTTTGGAACCAGGCACTCTTTGGCCCAAGTTTCTGCCTTTTCCTCACTCAGGTGTTTTTCCTCAGTGCCAAATGAAGTCTCACAAACTTGGAAAATGCTGCTCCTTCAGCCCAGGAGAGTCTCAGACTCCTGTCATCCCCTTGGGGGATATTTCTTACAAAAATCATCTTAGGCACAAAGAAACACATCATCAGCCATACCACATCTCCTAAGAAATTCCTCTCCACCATCCCCTGCCTTCCAGACATTTCAACAAGCCCTTTTATTTGATTTTTCAGTGAGAAGTTGTGACGTGAACTGATCAATGTTATGCTCAAGGTAAAGGCAGCAAAGACCTCTTCTATATTTAACCTACAGAAAACTGCACAAACCTCCTGACACTTCCCAATGCTGATGGCAACGAGCCCTTTGTGTGTCTCACGAGAGTGGTTGAGGTGGAAAAACCTGACAGAGAAATGAACAAATGCTCTCCTGTGACAGAGTTATCTCTGACCCTAAAGCCTGACCATCAGCTAAAGGAGAGCTTTGTACCCCCAGGGTTCCAGAGGGTGAAAAATTTTCCAGAAATGTTCAAGCATCCTTGAGGTAGAAAAAATCTCCTCCACACATTTCCTCTGTTAGCCTGAAACCAAGAACAGCCAGAAATCCCAGGCTGGCCTGTGATGGATAAGGCTGACAACCTCCTGTAACCTCAGTGCTGCCCTTAAAGCGCTGCTCACCATTCCCAAAATAGAGAGTGTGAGCAGATGCTTGGCAGGAAAGAAGGCAAACATCTGTCCTGTCAGAAATGCAAATCCCCACACCCATCCCTGCCAGGGTGCAGCCTGGCACCAATCCCCCAGCTCCTGCAGCACGTGGTGGGCACAGCCCCAAGGGGTTCCTGCTGGCTCCTACATTAGAGACCCTAAAAAAACCCCCCTAACTGGGGGTCCCAGCTCTGCTGTGCCAAAAGGGCATTGCCAGGGACAGGGCATGCACAGCTGGATGGTGCTGTGCCACCTGTGCCACGTGTGTGCAGGGATCTGCTGCTGTTTGTGACACACAGTAAAACTGAACAAGGGCAAGGAGTCACAGGAGTGCCAGAAGGAAAATCCTAGCTGTTCCTTTAATTGAAAATGTGATTTTTTGCTATGTTCTCTGCTGGCAGCACGAGCATTTTAAATAAAACATGACCAGTAATTTATTTAGCAAGCAAGTCTTTGAAAAGTTACTTTTGCACAGCTCTTACTAATTTATACCAGACAAGATTAACCCTCCTTTCCCTACACACATCCATAGGCTTGAAGTGATGGGGGGGCACGATCCACATTAAATATTTCTCTAAAACACCACAATTGGACACATCCCTGTCTCTGTTCCACCACCTGACTGCCTCAAAGAGCTTCAGAAAAAATGCAACCCAGCCAAGGATTCACTCTTTTGCTCCCAAGATTCAGTGTGAATCTTCTCCCAGTCAGTGCTCCTCCTTCAGGAATGTATACATTATTCATTCTATATGTTATGGTGCTGAGAAGTGACTGCAGAGCTGCAGCTGCTCAGCTGAAATTGTGTGGAAGAATCTGTGGTGTCTGCATGAAGAATTCACAGGTGCACTGACACAAAGCACACACAATCCTGGATAACCCAGCACAGAACAGGACACATTCCTGTGGAGTTTGGCCACAGCCCTGTGGGTGCCTTTGCTCTGCCAGAGTGGTTTGAGGCACATCCTGAATCTTGGTTTCAGCCTCTCCCTCTTCCCACACCCGTGGGGAAGCGAGTGCATGCCTGTGTGCACACAAGCACTTGATATTTGTATTAAATCCATCCATACACACAGTGTTTGTATTCACATTAAAGTTATTTTCCATGGGGGGAAAAAAAAATAATGGCTTGGAATCAGAAAGTTGGAAAAAATAAACCCATAAATGTTCAAAGTCCATTTAAAGCAGTCTAAAGCAATGGCCACTGTGGCCAGCAATTTCTTTGGCATTTTCAGTTTGGCTCCTTTTCCATTTTTATTTTCTATCTTTCCAATATTATTATCTAAATACATGCAGCCTTTCCTCTGCTGAGGAGAAAGCTTAATATTTTGAAAATTTTATGATAATTTTATGCAACAATAGGGCTAAGTCATTACAACTTAACCTTACTGAATGGAAGGAGATGCACACTTTATTGTGTAGCCTTGAGCTGTGGTGTAGCAGCTAGAGTTTTTCATTCTAACCACAGCAGTTTTTTAACCATTTAGTAGAACTTCAGAAACTTCTTGCTGAATTTGACCAATGTCCCCACCTTGCTCAGCTGAGGGATAAAGTGCCAAAGGGATGATAAAAGCACATGTGTCTGTGTAAATATACCTGAAACACAGGCACAAAATAGATGTATTTTTCTATACTTTGCTTATCTAGTTATTATCACTTATACAGTTATATAGTTTATATAGCTCTTAAACAGTAATATTTATAAGCTGTGTCTCTTTTTTTTTTTTTTTTTTTTTTGCAGCATTTCTTTTCAGATCACATTCTGGGAATGTGTAAGACCAAGCTATTTGGGTTTGTGTTTGTCCTGGCATATTTCATACAAATCTTAGGAGCAGGTGGTAAATAAACTGAAAATAGAAATTTATAAAACTGTAAGCAATGGTGTGGTTGAAAGTCAGAACTGCCACCAGGAAGAATTCTTCAAGATTTGGACTCACCTCCCACTCCTCACAACCCTGCAGGTCACAGTGCTCATACCAAGAAAAGAATCCTTCCAGATACTTGGGGTTTAGTTTAGAGTTCAAACTGGGTAGACAACTGAAAAGACTTGAACAAAAAGAAATCCACTGAGCCCTAAGTCTTCTTGCAAGTAGACCATCTCTCATAGACAGATTCTTATTTTTCTGGGAAATGTCAATTTTTTAAAGCCCATTTCAAAGAAGTGTGGATCTCACTGAAACTCTTTATATCCTATAACCACTCCAAAATTTCCAAGCTTTGTGTTATGACCACTGCATTTATTCCTAACCATGCATGAAGAAATTAGTTCTATTTTAAAAACCCAAACAATTTGACAGCCCAGGGCAGTATCTGCTTTCAGAACCGTGCTAATGCAGATCTCAGCCTTGACAAAACCAAGAGGCAATTTTGGGACCTAAGGCCAGCAGAAGGAAGCTGGGTTGTGGCTGTGGGGCTGTCTGAGCTTCCCAGAGCTGGGAATTCCTGGCTGGGAATGGGGGCACAGCTCAGCCCTGCCCAGCAGGAGCTGCTGCCAGCGCTGGACCTCAGCAGCTCCAGGGAATTCAGCTCCTGCAGCACCCTCAGCATCACCTGTGCCAGCCCCTCCCTGGCTCTGCCCACATCCCAGCTCCCCCAGGCTGAGTCTGTGCTGCAGCCACAACATCCCCAGACAGGACAGACCACCCTGAGCCACACAGAAAGAAATTCCCAAATTCCCAGGCAGCTGCACTCGAGTGCTGGGGGGCAACATGGGACAGGATTTCCCCTAGGAATCCTTCATTAGCAAACACAAACACAGGCATCCTGAATTTAAGGCTCAGTTCCACGACCTGCAGCTTAATGTGCAGGGCAAGGAGAAAGCAGCACTCCAATTTTTGAGTGTACAGCTGGGTTCTGTTTAAAGGATCACTGAGTGACAATCAGGGTGCAGCAGGGCTGGGCACTGGTTATTGCACAGCACAGCAGGGGCTGTGTTTAACAATAATGACACAACAAGGAGGCCCATCGTTTTTGTGGCTCCAGCTTTATTGTTTTGAGTAGCTTTTTTACAGGGAAATGGTTGTGGAGAAGAGGGTTCAGCTCCACTCAAAAGGAGTTGTGCAAAGCCTGGTTTAGGAAAGACTAAATCTCATTGTACAGACCAGCCAGGTGCATCTCCACTGGAGCCTTTATGGCTGTGCAGCATAAAACTAGAAGGGATCAGCAGTAAGGACCACATTTGGAAATCAAAAAGGAAAGAGGAGGTAAGAAAAACGTCATCCACCCCTTTGAAGAATGTTTGTAAAATCAGGTGGGTTTTACATTCTAAAGCAAGCAGCTACCAACTCAAAATGATATATTTAAAATGCAGGGTTATTTTAGACACACTTTGTTTGTCAAGTTGGTGGGGATGGACTAAGAAGGGAGAAATTCCTGGATCTATGCCTCCCCCAGACATTTCCCAGACATCTGAGTGCCCAAAATATGCACTGCTTTCTGTTACTTGATTCCATGGCAGCAACAGTTCTTTCCCACAGCCCCTGGTGTTCACAGGCAGCAAAATCCCTTGGCTCCCTCCAGGCATCCAGCCCCCACCCTTATACTGCTGATGTCCAGGAAATAAACCTACTTCTTGTGCCCTTATTGATTCTGCAGAGCTTGAACATCTTTGGGAAACAGACTCTACAACAGGAATAAAAATGATCTGATTAACTCTGCAATTGTGCTTATTGCTACTAGACCCCTTTTTTTTCCTTCCTAATGGGATTATTGATTTAGAGTTTAGAGCAACTTAAATGTAACAACAAGACATGCTGTGCACAGAGACACAGCAAAGAAAGAAATGGTCACTTTTAACAAGGGGGACAAAGTCATACTTCTCTGAGCCTATCAATGGAGATAGAACAGCTCTAAAATGAGAGATTTGTGAAGTGTTTTCTTGCAAAGCCCAGGGCTGCAGGCATTTGCTGGGGTTGCAAGGGACAGGGTAGCTTTCATCTGGTGCAGCAGCAATTCCCTCTCTGAACATACTCCTGTCTTTCCCCCAGGATGGTTAATCCTGGCTTGAAGCAGCCCTGGAGAGAGGCCTGGCAGGCAGGAAGGATGCAAGAGCTGCCTGTGGACCAAATGTGAAGCTCTCAGTTTGGACAGCAGAGCCCAGCTGATTTAGACCAGCACAGAGAACACAAGCCCATCACTCTCCCTCTCCTATAAATGAGATTTGTAGAAAATCTAAGACTTCACAAATAAAGACACACAGAGGAAAAACATACCCAGATTTAGCAGTCAATATTATTAATGACCCCTGAATTTTTATTTTTTAAATTATTGCACGTTAACAGAATTGCCTTTGGAGTAAGGGACAACAACCAGGCAGTACATCTTGTGTAGCAGAAAACCATGAGTTCTCCTCAGTGCAGACACTCTGCAGAATTTTTACTCTATGTACAATTTGCATGGCTTTCCAGAGCAAAAATTCACACTGGTTCTTCCAGGAAAAAAAAAAAAATCCTCTCCCCCTGAGAGGAGAGAGAACTGCTGCAGTTCATGGAGAAAGGAAAAACCAAAACCAAACAAGCAGACAAAAAATGAAACCACAAAATCTCCTGCCTTGATAATTTTGCATTTACCATAATGACACACCAATCCCCAGCCCAGTTTTACAGATCAGGACACGCTGAAGTGATTCCCTGAATTAGGATGGGCACATTTACCAGAAATGCAGAGCAGCCCTTCCATCTCAGCTGCCATGGAAGACAAAGTTAACATGTACATCACGAAAGTTTAAAAAAATGGGTAGAAAAGTTCAGAGGCATATTACAGAGGAGTTCAGTGCTGAAAGCTGAGCTTGCTGCAGAAGTCTCAGCAGAATGTTAATGTCAAGGACTCCCTGTTTGTAGGGAAGCAGAACACACTGTATTGAACAGGCTGAGAGCCATTCCTTAAATAAAAGGGGGGCAAAAAAAAATAAAAGAGAGAAAATGAAAGTGAACAGGTATTGATCAGCTCTAGGGGAATTGCTGGGAGGAAAGACCACACTCAAACTAGATGGCTGAAGGCTACTGGGATTTCAATTTTAAGGTATTTATTGGATCACTTTGTAGTTTCAATTGAAAGTCCATATTAAAAGAATTAAGGGTGGGGTAAGTGACAGATCTTCAAAAGTTGATGTCGACAGGGAAGCCTTAGCAAACTAACTGGGTGTTCCACGTGGATTCACACCATACTCACCACTCTCAATATAGAAATAAATACACATTCTACCAGCAGAGAACTTACAGTCTGTACAAAGGACAACACAGCAGTAAATAAGGATGGAAAGAGGCCAATAGAGTGGCCTGGATGGCTTAAAAGTTCAGGCTCTTTCCAACAAAATAGGCTCCCACAGAGCCAAGACACAAAGCTCTGTGTCTAGGAGCAACAAGAATTCAGCATGAGAAACTGCATCCTAGAAAGCAGAGTGAATAAAGCATTTGGACAACAAAAAGAACCAGCAATTTGTTAGGCATTTCCCAGTGGCAAAGCTGTCTAATATCATCCCTGAATATATGAATCCAAGAACAATGTCTGGGAGTGCAGATGATATTTGACTTCACTACAGGGGATTGGCAATAACCAGTTCCTGCTTCAGACCCAGGGCTGGGGAAAGACTCATCATAGCAGAGAGAAAAAAAAGGCACTGAAATGTTCAGGGCAGGAAATAGCCCAGGATGTTCCCAGCCCTTTATGCCACTGCAGAAGATGGCCACAGCTGGCTTGCAGGGAAGGAAGGTGCATGGCAGGGAAGCAGTTTCACAGCAAGTGCAACTTGGAACCAGGCAAAATCGAATTAGGACAAAACCAGCTCTGGTGTGAGGCCTGGGGGAATGACAGGGACACACTGCCATGGGAAATGTGGGTTCAGCGCCTGCTGACATCTCCAGACCATTTTCCAGGGAATCCATCTTACAGAGCAGATTGCAGGCTCAGTAGAGAAATAACTGGGACCTGTGAGGGTCTACAGAGCATTTTACTTGGAAGGTGTTTCAAGCCCAGAATTGCAATCTACTCTTTTTTGGTAACTGTTGGGAGTAAAGGGTTCTCAAATTCCTGTAGCACAGTTTTCAAGAATACACAGTGTGCAATAAGGAATTTCAAACTCTCCTCTGCCTATAATGGCTCAAATCCACTGCACCTCACATTAGGCACCTTGTCCTGGTCAATAACACAGTGAGAAATGTCAGTCCTGGAGGAAGAAAGCTGTTTCCAAACAACATCTCAAACCTTAAAGGCATCTTCTGTACCTCTGTCTTTTCTACCCCTTAAGGAGAGTTTCTACAATTCCCCACTCCCATTTTAGGTGCCTTAGGCAGAGCAGGTTCTGTGCTAACCACCTGCAGGGGACTGGAAAGGTGCTTGGGCCAGGCTGCTGACCTCACTAACATTTCTGTAGCTCCTCAAGTTTTTTCTCACTGAAGTCAAATGCTTCTATTTCCTTTTTAACCTCTGTGTAGTGATGTTTTTCCCTCCACAGTGCACCCCTCTGCATTATTAATTTCAACACATGAGGGTGTCTGCTGTTAAAAATTCCATAATAAATATTATTGCCAAGTGCTGATGAGCAGATGTTAAGCAGCATTTAAAGATTACAGGACCAAGGTAGGTCAAGTTATTTTAGCTCCCTCTGGAAGCTCTTTTAAGCTGATTTTATGACGAACCCGATTGCCTGCTTTCATTACTAGAAATTCACCATACCTAATCCCTTGTTTCATGTAGCAGAGAGAGCTGAGTGACACATGAGTGTCTCTCTTTGTCCAGCTTAATCAACCAGCTGCAGCTGCATTCAATCACCTTTGCTGGTGAATGAGCCTTCACTCACTCCAGCTTCATCTGGAGAATAAATTGGTACCCAGGAGGAGAGCAGGACTGCTGATGGTTGTGCTGCAATGTTAATTCAGACCCACAATCATTCTCTGTTTGCATCAGTGACCCAGAATACACATAAACAGTTTGTCTCAGTCCAAAAGTAACAGCAGATAATGCAAACTAATTCAGCTTGAAGCATGACCTGAATGCCAGGGTTTTTTTGGTGGAGCATTTTGGCGATTAAAGGGAGTTAGGAACCCCCTGCAGCTGTATGAGCCTGTCTGCCCTGTCAGGAGCCAGGGGGAAGAGGGGGACACTTCTGAAGGACACCTGGGCAAGGCAGCCAGCAGGTACAGAGGACAGAGAGGATGCCCAAAGCAACATCCCCCTGTTTGGAAATGAATTTATGTGACCTGCACCCAAAATCTTCATTTCAGGGTGGATTGAACACCATGTCCTGCTCAGGGACTCAGACTGACTCCCTCCTTCCTGCTCCCACCTGCAGGGCTTAAAGACTGCAATGACACAAGCAGCTTAAAGAGGGAGGGCAGGAAAAAGCTGTGACAGGTACCAGTGTCCTGATTTCTGTACCAGCAGGAAGTAGTGGGGTAACAAAGTCTTTCAGGGGACACAAAACCTTTGGGTAGATGAATCTAAAGGAGCTGTTAGATCAGGATTTGGAAACTTCATCCACTTGTTTTCAGTAGTAATCCACAGTCACAATGAAGTTTCCTTTTTCTCAGCAACTGTGTGGGTTTAGAGGGATGCAGACATCAAACCCAAATTGTGTGCATTTAAGTATGACCTCTGCAACAATTATAGCAGCAAAATATAGAGCAAACCAGAGCTTAATGGCTCCATTCAAGTACTTTTATCTCTTAAGGGACTGTTTCAGAAACACAGCTGAACTCAGAGACACTGGCTTTGATTTTTCTTCCCCCTCCCTTCCAATTCAGAAAATAATTTAAATTCTGCAAGTGCTAAATTGACCTTGCATTCTCCTCTGCTTGCCTGCTAACTACTTTAACAAGTGGTGCTTCCAGCCCTCCACTGCACATCCAGAACAGAGAGTGATGCAAATGTGAACTGATAGGATCAGAGAGCTTTACCCTACCATCAATTTCTGTATAAATCCAGATGGGACATCAACAGGAATTCTGCAGACAGGAGATGACCCAAAGCCAAGACCAAAGCAGCTCTAATAAATCTTGATGTTGTCATGTTGCTCTGTTACACTCCCATCCTTTTTGAGGTCTAAAATATTGCATCAATTCCCATCTGGGGCAAGGCCCAGAGTGTAATTTCATTCTCTTCTAATGCTTTCAACTGACAAGGCTGTCGACAGGCGAGGCTGAGCCACTGAAACCAACAGAGTTTCAGTGAGCCAGCAACACTCACAACTTCAGAAATAAACTGTGCATTAGCAAATACAATATCCCTTAGACCAGCTCTTAATTGAATCAACTTGCAGTTGTCACTCCAGCACTGATAATGCAGTGAATTTTTCCAGGAAGCAAGCAAGGCTCTCTAAAAATCTCCCACCAGCCTTGATTTTCTGCTCCAGATGGATTTTCAAAGTCCTGTTTGGAATTCACTCCTCTTGTCATCCAATATCCATGCAGACTGTTCTTAGAGGTATACTTTGATTAAACAAAGAGTTATGGGCTTTTGTTTTGAATTTGTATTTTTCAAAGCCAAAATGCATCCAGAAAAGTTTTAATAAAGTCTGAAATGCTGCTCAGAGGACACTCAAATAACAGAGCTCATGGAACTGGGTTTGTGCTGTGCACTGTTGCATTTCCAATCCAAGAGACTGCAGAGGTACCAAAGGGATGCTGAGGAAGTGCCACAGCAATGTTTTAGGACCAGGTTGTCTCTGTCAGCTCTTCAAGACACACTATTTATGAAAAAATTGTCATCAAGAGCCTTGTGTGCTCAGCAGAAAGGAGGGGCAATGCTATGGAAGAGTTTTCTGGGAGCTCTTCCCACATTAACAAGCCCTCACTGGAAGTAAAAAGCCTGGGATGTAACACATTGGATGCTGCATGGACTGCAGTGAACAGACACTAAATCCAAACCCCCAAAGCCAGGGGATGGCTCCCAGAGCTTGAGCAGATTCCTGCTCATCCCATCCTACAGTCCCCTGCCTTTCTGAACTGTAGCATACATCTACTAAAAAGCAACTTGGGAGAATCATTTCTCAATATCACAGAAAAATAGAAATAGCTGGACAGTCTTTATCAGTAAGATATCCCCAGCAGCACACAAGAACCACTTGCAAGGCTGACATGGGTTTCTACAGCAACACTCTTTCACCTTGGCATTTAATTCAGATTGCTCCAGAGCACTTCTGTCTGCATCTGGAAAAATAAATGATTGTCCTTCTGGTAACACAAAAGTGTTTGATACACACACCCCTCACAGGACAGGAGAATGAAACAAAAGTGTTTGAAGCCAGCTGGTGCTGTCCAGCCTCCCAAAATACAAACCTGACTTTTTGCCAAATCCAGGGGGAAGATGGTTCTTTGCATATCTACACCAAGGACAAAAAATGTTATTTCCAACACCCACTGCTGAATTCAGACACAGCTTTCCCCTTACCTCCCATACTGCCACAGTTTTCTTCCCCTTCTCCCCTCAAGTGGTTTATGGTGTTTCAACCCCCTCCCTTTCTTCAAGTTCAAGAAGTCTGCTGCCATGAACAGGGAAGAATAACTACCTAAAGAGAACTGCAACCTCTTAGCTCAGTGAGCACCACTGAAAGCTGCACCCTTCAGTGGAAAAACAAGAATATGGATGGCCAGCCTTTGAATTAAAGACTGAATGGAAAACCAGGACAAGCCAAGAGATATCAGCAAGATTCTGCTATTACCTATGACAGGGAAGGTAAATTATTTTTATTTTCAGTCCCCACCCTCAGCTGCCAGAAATTTGCCCCAAGGGCTGGTGCAGGATGGGAGAGAATGAGGATGACAATGCCTAACACAACATGGCCACCAAAAATGTTACCCAAAATTTAGCCTGCAAATGCCAAGCAATGCCCAGTTTCACACAAAAACATACAAGGAAGATAGCAAAGCTAATATTTCAATTAAAGCAACAAATCCTCCACCTTCTCTTGTTTTCTGAAATGGCTTGGTATAAATTCTCATCTACAATTTTTTTCTTGCCTTGTCAGAAAAGGGACACACTCATTTGGCAGTAATATTTATTGTGCTCAGCAAATGCTAGCACATTTCCCCTTTTAACACATATAACCCATCTCTAAAAATTTGCCTTCTCACTGTGTCCTAAAATTACTGAGTGAAAATACCAAAAAAAAAAAAGAGAAAAAGAAAAAAAGGCATAACAGACTCCAGTGAATCAGAGTAACCCGTTCCAGCTTGTGTTTTTAAAAATAGCTTTAAAGTCACACCAGATTTTTTGTTTCATTTTTGCCAGCATGTTCAGACTTGTCTCAAACAGTTTCCTGTTCTTCTCTCATTCAAGTCTATGGAAATTTTGCCTCCAGTGTAACCAGAAAAATCAAATCAGGCACATTCAGCTCTCATAAAGTAACCAGAAAGACATTAAAGTGTGCAGCCTAGCGAGGGCACCACTACACATCTCTAAATTCTCTTTTCAGTCATCCCTTCTCAACCTCTGCCCATGCTGAAGTACAGAACAGATGTCACTGAATTTCTGGGACCTAAACAACACCTCCTGCCAATCCAGCTCATGGATTTGAACAGGATTGAAGATTAAAATCACGGTACAGCCCTCAACAGGTCATCCCTGCAGCTCCCTGCATCTTCATCCCCTGCAAATGCCAATGCCAGGCTCCAGGAGTGAGCAGCTGACCTGGGAGCCCTGACAGGGCAGCCTGAGCTCTGAAATTCACATTCCAGCCCCTTCCCCTGGCCAACTGGGCCCCCCTGGGCTCTGCTCCCCACAGCTGAGGAAACCTTTGCTCCTCCCCAGCCTTGTGCATCCTCCTTCCCCCTGTGCACACAGAGCCCAGCAGCCTTCAGGCCATTCCCAGCACAAACAGGCTGGCTGCTGCTTTCAGCAGGAACCACTGCCATTGCTTGGGCAATATTTTTCTGTTTTACCAAATCCCAAGTGCAGGGGAAAACAAAAAAAAACCATTATCCCCTACATAGAGTGTTCAAACTGATGTGCCAGGTTTTAAAGCAATCAAGAGCTGCATTCTGTCCCAAATACTTTGTCTAAAGCTCTTCCAAGCTGACCTGAGCAGTGAATGGTGCCTGAGTAACCATAGCAGCACATCTGAACAATGCCCAACCCTGCTGAGCAGAGCCTGGAGCTGTGATGGACGTGAGCAGGGAGCTGGAGCTGCTCTTCCCCGAGCCCAAAGTGAGGGTGAGGATGGGCAGGCGAGAGCCCAGGCACAGCCTCAGAATTCAGATGGCAGCACAAGTGAAAATGGGGGCAAAACCAGCTCTGGGAGCCTCCTGAGTTGTCAGGATCCCTGTGGCTCCTTGGTGCCCCAGGCAGGGCAAAGCTTTTGGCCCACCAGGCCCAAGCCACACTGACAGTGAAATTATCCTTGATGCAGAGAGGTATTTACCTACTGCAGTTATCCCTGGAGCTCCAAGTATCTGCAAGACCTCAGAAGCCTTGAAAAAGCTAATTAGTGCACTGCCATAAATAATTTGATCTCTTAGGAGGATATGTACTCTCTACACAGTAAGTAACAGCTTTCTTTAATGGAAAAAAAAGATGATTTGCCCATGTATATCTCTATTTTATTATAGGTGTTTATCAACTGTATATAATTTACCATAAAGAAAGCAGGAAAGCAAGAGAAAAAAAACCAAACAAAAAACAATAAACTCCTGCCTAAAACACAGCTCATTCCTGTGAGCTACACCATCCCTGGAAAGCAAATCTAGGTCTGTCCTGTTTTGTCAGACACAAATATCTCCTGCAGGGAGATCTCACATAAAATTAAAAGTCAGTGCAGATCCCTTCTCCCAGACCCTTTTGTGGCTGCAGAGGAACAATAAAGCTGCACAGGACAATCTCTTCCCAGCTCTGCTCCAGGGAGGAGGCAGCTGCCTGCTCTGTGCCCTCTGCAAGGGCAGGAAAGGCAATTGCTGCCTGGCACAGGGAGAGCAGCCACTCTGGAACCCCAGCAGGACAGCACATCAGGATTCCCACTGCAAATCAACAGCCTACACCAAGTAAAATAAAAAATTTAAACAAAAGGAAAGATATAAATCCCCTGCTTAGCTAGTGTTGTTACCCAGAAGTTTTAACATCCTGTTTTTAATAAATGAGGTTGCCCTTTAAAGAGGTTTCCTTTCATCTGGAGAGGTCAGCACAGAAATCTCCAGGAGGGGAGATAAGCCTGGGTGATGAACTCTGTTACAGGAACATAAGCATTTAAGGTTACTCATAGGCTGGTTTAAGTGTTTTAAAAGACAAAATGTAAAAGAGCATCTATTACCTTAAAAACCACCCAAATCCTCCTAAGAAATAGCCATAGTTCCTTTTCTCAGCGCTTATTCTTAAAAAGCACTCCAGAACTGCTGCTGAGAACAGGCTGGTGACACAAAAACCAGGGCAAGTCTCTTGCAAACTCCTTTTAGCCCAGAAGGGAAACACACCCAGTGCCACAGAGGCTCCAGCCAGCCCAGCTCTGCCCCTGAGCCTCGGGACAGGCTGAGGGAACCAGTGGGTACCACAAAGACTCAGCATCCTCCCCGTGAGCAGCCGGACACTGGGGCTGGGAGCAGCACAGGTCAAACCCCGAGGTGTTCATCAACACAACAATTGCTCTCACTGGCACCAAGCCATCAGGGAGCTTCTGTGTTTGAAGCTTTGCCAAAACATCAGCCCAGCCCTCCTGTGGAGGAAGAAATGGCCCCTCGAACTCCTTGTGCAAATTTATACTTTTCTAAGCGCAGCCTTTTAGAAACAGCTATAGCCAAGGGGGCAATTAATTCAATTCTTTCCAGAAGATTTTTAGTTCTGAAAATCTCATGTATTATTTAAGCCTCACAGCTAACCATGAACATTCTCACGGCCCAACTTCTCTTTGTGAAGGGGTAAAAAAGATCCAGAGACCTTTTAGTGAAAGATCTCTGGGAAAATCCCACATCACCTTCAACCCCCACCCCAATTCCCTGGCTACCAGGAGAGACTTTTCATTTCTGGAGGGGCTTGGCAGTGCCTGACTCTCTCCATCAGCAGGGCTCTTGCTGTGCCTTGCCTCAGATTTCTAAGCAGCATCAAGGGATCATCACCTGCAGCAGAGGCCTCAGCCAGAGCAGTGCCTCTTTTTAGGGTTTCACACAAAAACCTCTCCTAGCAGGACTCAGGATGATGCAATAGAAGAAGGCTGATCTTCCCTCCCAACGTGGGTAACTAAAATCAGCTGGATGAAGAACCCTTACACACCGAGTCAGGTGCCATTAGCAAAGAAGAAATAAACCTAACCTACATTTACAGCAGCATTTTTTTAGAACAACCATTATCCTGATTGAGGAAGTGCCAGCTTTAAACACCTAATACAACACAGCAGCTTCACTACTGACCTGCCTCTCAGCTTTGGGAAAGGCCTGAGGGAATCTGATCCCTGAAGCAAAACAGAATCAGCTTCTCCCTGGCAGTCCCAGGTATTCACTCACTTGGGAAATGTGTGCAAAATGGGGGTGGTAGATGTTGTTATCTTATTGCAGGGCTTCCATACTGCTGTCTCCTTATCACAAAAGTTTCACACCTTCTTGGTGCTTCTCATGGGCAGCTCCTCAGAGCACTGCCTCTTCCTTCTTCACACAGCAGCCAACTGACAGAGCACAGAGAGGATGGTGCAGCACAGAGACTGAACAGCATTCTCAGCCAAGCAGGCACCTGCAGACCTGGCCACTCACAGCTCCCAGCACCTTGGCTTGCTGGGATCACTGATATTGCTTTTAGGAGTCCCAGCTCTGCCTGGTTTTACATAAAAACACATGTTCTAGAAACCTGCACTAGGACATGCTCCAAGTGCTGCCACTCAGCATTCCATAAGTTATTACTTCTGTGCATTCAGAGCAGTTTGGGAACTGAAGGTTGTGCTGTCAGCTCCACACTCCATAAACAATGGAGATGTTGGAATGGGGTAATATTTACTCCTGTTTTGCCATCTGCTTATATATTCATTATAAAACATGTGACTCCCAGGATGTGAGCAACAGAATAACAGATAAAGGTACAAAAACTAACACATCTTTTCTTCTTAATGAAAAGGTACTATTGCACAAAAGAAAGAATAATATGTATATTCATGTATAGGTATTAAAAAACAATGAAACCCTTTTCAATGAAACACATACCCTTGGCTTTTCCTGGAGTCAGTGTCTTCAAAACCCCAACAAACCAAAACCTTCCTTCACAATCCCTACCATGTCAATTATTTAATGAGTAAAAACCAACCCAACCCAACAAAGTACAGCCCCCACCATTAACACCTTCCCATGGAGGTGGGGCTTCTTACTCAGGTGTGTGTGGCTAAAGGCTGTGAGTGTTTGAATAGCTCTGAATAAAGAGCAACGTGGCCAAGAGATGTGTAAAGACTTCCCTCAACCAAGCACTGAACTCAAACACTGGTGTTGGTGTTTAAGATCCCACCACCCATGTGGGCTCCAGGACATTCAGCAGTGTCTCAAAGACACTTTCACTGCTGCCCCTTTTAAAAACAGTGTGACATATGTGTAACTCCAGAGCTTGGCTCCTCCAGCCTCTTTTGAAAAAAGCAGATAAATAAAGCTGCATTGACTGCAGGGCTGATGCCTCTTCTGGGCACCAGCCCATGGGAGATGAGAATTTTGCACTTTTCCTCACCTCACAACACAGATTCTTTTGGCACAAAGTGAGTTTTGTGTTAGTTTTTTCCTTGGGGCAGGGAAAGCACTGTTGTAGGCTGAGGGTGCAGTGTGTGTCTTTATTGTAAAGCAAATCACCACAAGAACACTTGAGGCATTTAGGGAATAAATTTGACACATTTAGGGAATAAAGAAAACTTCTTACAAGACTTATTTCTACCAGTCTAGAGAGACAGCAGGTGAACTCATAGAAGCTATGAAAGAGAATATTCAGTGTCTTGTGTGACTATAAAAGAATTAAGAGACTCATTTTACAGTGCATTTTAATTAAAAGTTCATTATAAGAATTTTCTTTTAAGAACAGCATACTACATATTCATGGAAATATGTAACTTTACCCTACAAATGGGACTGTCACCATATTATTCTTACAATTCAAACATATGAAAAATAAAATATGATATTTAGCTTTATAAATTCCCCCTCCCCCCCTTTAAATCCTTTTTCTTTTAAATAACAAAAGTATTAACTCTTTCCCAGAACACTGCATTTGCTATCTGCGAGCCACAAACCAAGAAGTCACATCAACGCCAAGGAAACAGCAACATTGTTTGCAAAATATTGAGAGAAAATGATAAAAAAATATAGTAGTCAGCCCAGTGCTTACAGAAGAGACAGTCAACAAGAATTGAAAAAGCAGCACATTTTCATATTACATAGGACCATCATAATAACATATAAACCGGTGCAGAAGACTTTTATGCTGGAAAAATATATACCAATTCTCAGCAAGCAGGAACTGAACTTTGGCACTTGCTCATAAAAAGGCCTTTCAAAGCAAAATAAAATGGAAATTCACTTAATCACAGCTTGTATATTAAAAAAAATAAAGACATTGAAGCAAGAGAAACAATAGAGAAAAGTGTACAAGCCAGGTCACTAGGAATTCAGTACATTCAGCCTACAGAAAATACAAGTACAATCTTTCATCCACCCACCTATGCTGGGATCCTGGCTAGCAAAGGACAGGCTTTGGGACAGAACCTCACCTGAAGCACCTCTGCTCCAATGGAGCTGTGCTGATTAAACAGCCCTTTCTCCAAATTAAACTGGTACAACGTGTCTCCAATACATCACCTCTTTATCATAAAATAAGGATTTCTAATCTGCAAATTAAGAAGCAAAAGCCTTGCACTCAGACAGTGGCTGTTCTGCTCTACCCATAGCTGCACCATAACCACTGCAGTGTAAGGATTAAGTGATTTTTTTTTTAAAAAAGGGCTAAAAAAAGAATGGCTTTATTTTGAAGGAGACAATAGACTGGAAGGAAGGGTTCACATTTAGTCTGTTATTCCTGGTGCTGTCAGCACTGCACATTCTCAGGAACATGAGAGTGAAGTGTGCACACTGTTCTCCCTCCCTGCAGAAGAGCTGATGGTCCAAGCTCAGGCCCAGCCAAAAGGGTTCTGCAGGCCAAAGCACATGTTTGGATCAGGCCATAAGAAAGCAAGGGCTGCTCTGGTCAGTAAGTGCTCCTTTCATAGCCAGGCTCAATGCCCCAAACTAGCAGCTATCTTTGCATTGAGGCAGTTTACTCTTTTTTTTTTTTAATTCTTTCAAGGAGTTAAGACAGGGGAAGGGCAAGGAGAAAAATAAGTGCTTTAGATTGCACAGAAGATTGTCCTACTAAAGGGGGCACTTGGATGGGAAGTGATCACAGCTACAAGTCAAGCAGACGCTCCTCACACGTCTCCACAGGCCATTTGGTAGCACCTCCAAACACATCCACGTTGTTGTCCACCCAGGGGATGATGTTGCCAGGCATGTTGATGGAGCAGTTGGCAATATTCATGATGTCTTCAGCTCTTAAGACCCTGTCCCATATATTGAACTGGCTCATCTCCCCAACAAAGGCTTGAGTTGCATCAAATCTTCCTCCTACTGTGTCCTTTTGGCACATGAGAGTTAGATGAGAAGGTTATTTTGGCATTTTCTCCTTCAAACGTGAAGTCCCTCCCCACCCAGCCCCACTGCTAGAGAGGGGTGCAGAGTTTGGTCACAGAGGTGAAGAAATTTGAGATTCTACAAGGGCTGCATTGAACAAGGCATTCAGTGACAAGCTCCAACCTGAACTGTGCCAAAGCACTGAGGGCAAACAGTGGTGACTGCAAAACACCACAAAAAGGCTGCACATAGCCAACCTTGCCCTCGAGCAGTAGAGCAGGAAGGCAGCTTTAAACTCTGAAGCTCATTTAAGAGCCACTGTGCAAGCTTAGCACAGGAAAACTCCAGCAAGAACTGCAGAGATGTGTAAGGTTACCCAGCAAGCTTTATGGCTATAGATTAAACCATAACTGCAGCCCTTGCCCAATTGTCTGCAGGGACTGGGAGATGTGATCTTTGGATCTAAATACCCAGGCTCTGGCTGGCTGTAAATGAGCTGTTCAAACTGCCACTGCATAAGCCTAGAAGTGTCTTCTTGCTCCACTCACTACCCAAGGACAGAAATCACTCATTTTTTAATTAATCCAGTAATTTCACTGACTTGGAACTGATAGCACAGGACAGAACCCAGCACAGTGCAGGCAGAGATAAAGGAAACCTGCCAGACACTCAGCAGTGAGCTGGAGCATCTGCTCTGCAGAGTGTATTAGGAGACTGAACTTGCCATTCTGTCATTTCTGTCATGGATAAGTATCTACCAAAATCAATATCAACACAAAACTAATCTTTCATTGCTCCAACGGTGAAGCTGGGAATCCTGAAGAAAGGCCACTTCCTGCTACTTCTTACAATATTTGCTTTTTTTAGTAAATGTATCATGTAAGTAGGGAAATAATGTGAAGCCTGGAGCCACACAATTCATGACTTATGAGATGTTAACTAGAAAGGCAAGCTTCAAAATCCTCAGGTTTTTTTTTCAATATTCTAAAAGGACTTATTCTTAACCCCAACATGAATATTCTGACTACTTAATAAGTGAAACAAATATACCAATGTGTGATTTTATAAAGTATTTGTTGCCTTGTTTCAGTCTTTCTGATACTGTGTATACAACAGGACCAAGTGTTTAACAGAGGAATTCTCACAGCTCTTGTTTGTTTGGATTTTTGATTTTATTTTTAAAAAATTGGAGTTTTGATTTTATTTAAACCCTGGAACACCCTGTCATTCACTCACCTGTTCCTGACCCAGGATCAAGACACCTCCAGGTTTAATTGGATGCCAAGGAGCAAGATTCTCCCCAGTGCCAAGTTTCTCTCCATCCTGAAAAGCTTCCCACATTCCATCTCTGGTTGTCCATGTTATGCAGATATGATGCCATTTTCCATCACTGATGAAGAGAGGGAGCTGAGCAACCTACAAAAACCAGAATAATGCATGTAGAAACCCCAATCTAGCAGTTCAAGCCCAACATGTAAAGAGGAACAGTATTTACTCCATCCTCAAAAGCAAAAGCTTTATAGAGGCAAGAGTTTAGTCTACATCCTGCTTTGTAGGATTCCACATAGTCATAAAATTATTTAGCTTGGAACATCCCTCCAAGATCACCAAGTGCAATCATTAAGCCAGCACTGCCAAGGCCACATCTACACCAGCAGGGATGGTGACTCCACCTCTGCCCTGTGCAGCCTGTTCCAGTGCTTTGCCACCCTCTCAGTGAAGAAATTTCTCCTCACCCAGTTAAAACTTCCCCTGGCACAACTTGTGGCCATTTCCTTTTCCTGTTGCCTGTTACTTGGGAGAAGAGACCAACTCCTATCCTGCACATTAATCTGTGGCATTTGCTGTTTAAATCTCAGTGCTTAGTGAGATTTAAGTGCTCACATTAAGTTCCTCTCAAAATCTGAGCTTTGCCAGCACCATTTGCAGTAACAACTTTAACAAGCTGATCTGTCTGCTACCAGGAGAACTTGTGGGAACTGTTCCCTAGACCTCACAATAAGGAGGAATGATGCTCCTTAAGGAGTTTGATCTGAAAACCTTCTCAGGCCAGTATCAAGACAAGTGCAGTGGGCTTTGGAGCTGTGATGTGGAAGAAATAAAAGCCTCACAGAATATTGATAATACAGACATGGTACTGAAGAGAAAAAAAGGTATTGCTAAAGATAAGGAGACTCAAGTTTGCTTCTCTTCCACAAACCATTAAAAATAATTGGTTATTGATCTGGGAGGATCATAGGACTGTTAAAAGTCCATAATCAGCCACAAGATGAACCACCTGAGTTGTGTAGCAAACACCTGATCTCTCAGAGAGCAGTGAGTTATCAGGATACCCAACTGAAGGTGGGGAGAAAGGATACTGGTTTAATGACAAGCTTCAGTGTTTTTTTCCAGCTTGTCAGAAACCATCAATGGTTTGAAGTAGCTGCATCTAAAGTCTGAAAAACTGTATTCAAACTGATGTTCAGTCACTAAGCATAACAAAACCAGACCATTATGTGGAAAGCCTTTTGCTCTCTGTCTTCTGCAAAATTCATTTGTAACTTCCACAATTAGAAAGACAGAAATACTGCAACTGGCTTAGAGCTCACAGGTCTTGCAATGTGTGGCTTCAAATTTTGCTTGTGTTTCATAAAATAAAAAAAACCAAACCAAGAAGCCAAGACCTGCTTGTAACTTCAGACAACATAAGTGTGTGCGCATCTAATGTCAAGCTGCTTGGTCTCAACACACAAATATCTGAACAATTTAATTTCTGTTTCAAGTGCTTTTATGGACTTGCTATCAGGAAGTGGACAACAGAGAAGCAGACAGCAGCACCTGAAAGGCTTCTTTCAGAGGGAAGGAAGGAGGCAGTGCAAAGGCACCAAGGGGTCAGGCCCTGTTCTGGTTATGCTGACAACAAAGAGCTCATCAAGTCTCACCTTATCATTAATTAACAGCTCAATTGGATTATTCCCCCACTCTATGAGGACAATTTCATTGGCTTGCCCAGGAACAGCATATGAGAACGGAGTGCCAATTCCAGGAGAAGCACTTGACCTCAGCCACAAGCACACAGTGAAAGCATAGAGCTCTGGCAGGGTCTTCTTGATCTTCCCATACAGGTAGTTGGTGCGAAGAGGAAGGGAGACCTTGAACTCATCAGGTGACTTAAATGCACTGTTACCTAGAATCACAAGGAGCAAAAAACCCTTAACAGTGAGCAAAACATGCATTGATAATTCAGACTAAGACACAGTTGATATTGATAATCTTTGGCTTTAATCACTTCACAGAGGTACAGAAAGACAAGTATATTGAGGTAGTATTTACTGAGTGTTGATTTTGCTGCTCACAAAAATGCAAATAGATTTTATCCACATTGTGATAATTATTTAGTTTATTTCTGGTCATTTAGAGTATAAGAATAGATGGTGGACAATCTCCTCATTGCCTAGTTCATGGCTGGAGGCCTCCCTATTTCAAACAATTCAAACTGGTTTAAGACATTTACTGTCAGTAAAATGGATTCTCTGCTGTGCTCATTATTAAAGCATCACAGTGCTTTACAACCAGGATTTCTTTCCTACTCCTGCTACACAAGCAGTATCTCTGTGTTAAGATCTCAGGCTAAGACACATTAACACATTTTGAGCAGCAAATCTGAAATAAGACTACACTGACATAGTCCAGAAAGCAGCTACAGTCAGCAGAACTGATTTCTGCCCCATCAACTGAACAGGACAAGATCTGAAAAAGTTCAAAGTGATCTGAATTAAAAATGCAATATCAAGCTATGAACTATGGAAAGATTAGGCACTTGATTTAATATAAAAGCATAAATGATTATTTAGCTTTTTCTAAAAAAGTGGTAAAAAACAGTGAGATATTCTAGACATGCTTACAAAATTGAGAATCCTAAAGACCACAACTTTCTGAAGTTGCAATACTCTGTATCATATAGTCAATTTAGATGCTCGTGAGTAATTTTCTAGAAGTATTAAGAAATAAATCCCCCATTGTACCACAAATTGAGCCCCCCAGTTCTGTAGTAATGTCACCCTTAACTTTTTAGCAGCCTGTTCTTCTGAGTCTCCCTCATTTCCTTTGCTCACATTCCTGAAACAAATTCAATCCACTTGCCAAACTTCACACTCCCATCCAAACGAAAAGCTGTTGTCACAAAAGGTTGTCACAATTCTCATATGTATTTTTTAAATCATTGGCGTTCTCTCATTTCCCCTTCTCAGAAGCAACTGAAGTGTTTTGGCTGCATTTTTCACAGAATGAGGGGGTGGGAGAAGAAAAAGCTTCTCTTTGGCTTGAATCTGTCTTGAGGAACCTTAGAGACCTGAAATGTTCTAAATGGTAAGCAAATAAACACCAGGGTCTTAGGGCTAATACTGAACAACCTCCATTAGGCTGCTACAACCAATCTCACATAGAAAAAACAGAAACATAGCTCTTTAAAAGAGCAATCATTTTTGGGCTAGATGGGCAAGAAATATTGTTAATCCTTTTCAGAGATAGGGAAAATAAGTTCAGATGTAGATGTTTGTTCCTCCAGAAAAGCTAGGAAACGCACTGAAGTCCAGGCACTACTATTTGCAGGATTATACCTCCTGCTTTTTCTACTGCATCCTCTTCTGCTGTCAGCAGAGACAACCACTGAGGAAATTAACAGAAAACTTTGGGAATCACAACAAGTGTACAAGTTTTAAACTCTTCTGCCCCACTGGTAACTAAAACAGCTGTCACAGCTACAGATAAAAGACAAGGCTTACAATGTCACCTCATAAAGTTGTTTTTTTTCCCTCTATTTAGTCTCAGGACAATGAGGAGCTTATGACACTCTAGTTAGTTGTAGGGAAGAAATGCTAAACAATACTGCATTTTTTAAAATAAAAGCACAACAAATACTATTTTCAAATGAGACCAGATCAACTATTGTGTGTATTTAAAATACCAAAAAATTAAGTTCTTTCATCATTATTACCCTCACTTTGATTTGGCAGAGGAACCAGAACAGCTAAGCTGTACAGTAATAGCAAATTACACAAGTAAAAGAAAGGCTGTGTCTTGGTCCCTGTCCCAAATTCTTCACTTCCCCGGAGACTAAAGACAGCCCTCACTCCCCACACAAAAAAATAAAGGTGGGAACAGGTTATTTTTAGCCTAGCTGAATTACACATTCTTGTTCTCCCACCACTCTCTCCTTCTGATATGAGTCACATCTTTCAGAGACAAGGACTATCTATACTTGACTCATAAGACATTAACAGGCCACTAATTCTCCATAACTTCAGTTGCAGGTTAGGCTTTATCTTGGCTCTCAGGAAATACTAAAAGACAAAGCCAGTAGAAAATCATCATCCTCCTTGTCTTCTCCAGTCCTTCACTCTTTTTAGAAGAAAGAGCAGATACAGTATTACACACAAGTCCATTAGGCTGCATTTCTAAATTCATGAGAGATGCATGTTTACACCATTTGGAAGGCTTGTCCATTAAGCTGCTTTTAAGCAGAGAGTTATTCAACTTGGAAAATCACTTAAGGATTGGGCAGTGATATTTACTGCAACCCCAGCCCTACACAGGCCACTCTGTACATGTATACAGTCAATACAGAAAGAGTTCTTTGCTCGCAGACATTTGTAATTCAAATGATCAGATTCTACTCAAGCAGAGAATTCTCAGTAATAATTAAGCCAAGAATCAGAATGAATGACTAGGATTATGAGAGTATCCCCCAGTGGGCCATGTGTAATCTACTGTAAACTCTGAAGGCTGAAAGTTTAGAATAGAGCATAATTCAAGTAGCTGCAGTTACCCAAAGTCATAACCAGTAACAAAAGGAAAGGCCACCATCAATACTTGCAAAGCAGCAGGAAACAAAGCTGGTATAAAACGCCATTCATTACATCAAAGGTAGTTGTGCTAATTAAATTTAGCCCATATGACTCTCAGTCCAAATAAAGGCAGCTCTACTCAGATGTATGCTTGACATTATGTAGCTATTTACAGCCATGCCATACTTATTCCTATCTCCACTTGCCTCCTTACAGATCTTTCCATCCCACAAACACTAAGAGTTTCATCCTAGCCACCCACACACGCCAAATTAAGAGACAGGAAGCCAAAGCCAGGCAACTGCCTGTCAAGCAAGAAGCCTGAGATAAAAGAAAAGGGGGAATCCAAGTATTTGCACTGTCACCTACTATTTAGTCCAGTACCTCAATGTCTTTCCCTCAAGGCCCACATTTACTCCTCTGGAAGGAAGGAGTAAACAAAATTAATCGGGATGGGGAAGCGTTTCGATTCCGAGCAATTACCTTTCTCTAACTCAGACACTCTTTCCAGCAATGCATTCAAGGCTGTCTCTGTCTTCTGCCGGTGGGCTGAGGTCTCGTTGTGAAGCAGAGACTTCTCATCCTCCAGCTCGGCCACCTTGCTGAGGAGCTGGCGCTCCAGGTCCCCGAGCCGGCGCTGCAGCATCTCCCGCAGGTCACTGGGCAGCGCCGCGTAGGACACGTTGGCTCGGAGCTGGTGCTTCAGGGCAAAACAAGGGGGGGAAAAAATTGTCATTCCTGAAACAGAAACTGGGAAATGCAGGTATGCCCCCGGCTCAAAGCAGGAGAGTAAAATCATGGAGCTCTGCAGCAAGTACAGAAGAGGTATTGCTTTTCAGCATTTGTCATGGTCAGAGCATTTCTCAGCACTGTAGCTAAACAGGTCCTGAAACTAAAGGGCACTTTCCAGTACTTAATATGAATGACTTTTCATACATTTAAGTTCAATAACATCAATGTAAGGAGCAGGTCTGATGCAATTCTATTAGTATACATACATTTGGCACATTGGTCAATTTTTGCTTTACTTACTGTTAGTGTCATGGCCAACGTAAGTAAACAGAAAAACTATCACTTCATTTTAGATTAAAAATTAAGCTACTTTGAAAGCAGATTTACCAAAGTAAGATGCTCCTTTAATCATTCTAAGTACTAAGCAGTGAAAGTATTCTTATTCAAACTGAAAAAAGAGGCACCTCACACTCTCAAATAACACTGGTATCTTTAAAGATACTACAGAAACAACATTTCCACCTACCGTGTTATTCTAGAGGAGTTTCTCTTCTACAACGCTAAAAAGAATGCCTGAGAAAGACAGCAGTAGTGGTAAAAGGAGGGAATGAATACTATCAGCTCATTCAAGACTGCACTTGCAAAGCAGCACTCACAGCACAGAACAGCTTTTCGGAAGTTACCCGCCATCCTCACATCAGCACTGACTGGAGGACAGCGGGAGCAGGCATGTGAGGCTTTCAGGGTGTGAAAAGCAAAAACAAAATCAGCACAAATCCTGAGAGAATCCTCCCTACGAAACATTTGCATGAGCAGCACTCGAACCATGGGCACTGTCCAAAGGCTCATGGAAAGCACTTATCGGTGGGCTTGGACCAAATCCCCTTTCTGTTCAGAGGCGCACAGAATCGGGTTCTTTTCATTCTGTGTCAGCCCTGAGTACATCATCTTATCTGCACCATCTGCCCAACACAATCTCCTCATTACCACTGCTCTGTTCAGCACCATATGCCGAGGTCTTACTGCCCAAGACGTCAGCTTTGTACCTCAAACCACATGAAGTCACATCCCCAGAAAGGGAGATTTACACATTATTAATACAGAAACTAAGCTGGTGACAAGCAGGGAAACCATAATCTCCCCCCACGCAGTGGGAGAACACATTCAAGAGCAGCCCCTTAGGCATTTACCATTAAAGAGAGGAGATAAACAACCAAGAGACCACGACAAGCCAAACCGAGCCGCTCGCCCGCGGGCTGGGCCAGTTTGGATCCATCTCCACCCGGATTTAGGGCACCACTCGTGCCCGAAGCGCCCGCTAGACGTGAAGCGGCCCCGGCCCTACCTCCAGGCTCTCCAGGCGGTCCTTCAGGGTCTGCATGGTGCGGCTCAGCTGGTCGATGACCTGCGCCGGGTCCCGCGGCAGGTCGCCCATCGTGTCCTTGCCCTTGCCCACCTCGTTCTTCCACGCCCCCGCGGCGGACTTGCCGTCGGCACCCTCGCAGCGGCTCAGCTTCCCGGTGAGCTCCCGGATGGCCTCCCGCTGGCTCCCGATGGTCTCCTTCTGCTGCAGGACGGTCTCCCGCAGCTGCAGCACCGTGGCTTTGAGCTCCTCCTCGGGGGGCAGCGCGCCGCCCTGCATGGGCACGGGGGGCAGCGGGCAGCCCGTGCCGGCGGCGTCCAGCGGCAGCGAGGTGCACACGAAGCGGCTGCCCGGCGGGCTCTCCTGCTCCGCGGCCGGCGACCCCCGCCCGCCGGCAGCTACGGCGAGCAGGAGCCCGGCGGCCACGAGCAGCATCCCGGCTGGCGAGCGGAGCGCCCGCGCCGCGGTGCCAGGAGCGGGTCCCGCCGCCCCGTCGCGTTCGTCCCGTCCCGTTCTCCTCACGCCGGTCCCGCGCTCACCGCCGGCCGCGTATTTTATGGACAGCGAGGGCGCGGAGGGCGGGGCCCGACTCGCGCCGCGCGCGCTGGTTGGCTGGGAGCTGTGTGACGTCAGCCGGGCCGGGGCCGGGCGGGCGCGGGGTCGGGAGCGCTCCCGGACCGGGACCCGGACCCGGACCCGGACCCGCGGCGGGGCTGCCCCTCCTGTCCGTGCCCAGCCTGACGCTCTCGCGTGTCTGCTGACACCCCTTGTCCCTTGTCCCTGCACCACGCTCCGCGGTGAAGTAGCCCGGCTCCGTCCAACTCGGTGGTCTGTGCCGAGCCCGCTCCGGCTTGTCAGTGTAGTCTGGCATTGAGCGGGTCAGAACCGGAGCCAGCCCCTGGAGCAGTGCGGAGCAAAGGGACTGTCCCTTCCCTCGACACTGCTGCTACCGCAGCCTGGGGTACGGCGGGCCCGGACCGGCTCTTTGAGCTACAGGACAATGCCGTCAGAAAAACGGGAACGGTTCAAGCTCTGCACGAGTATTCACATTGATTATGGAGGGGAAAGAGACACGGACATCTTACTCACTAGAGTACCATAATTCTGTTGCTGGACCATAAGGCCATTGTGGTTTCAGCTATATTGTTTGTGGCATCCAGTGTTTTTTATGCTGATCCTCTTATTCAGTTACTTTAAATGTATAATCCGTGAAGGCTTTTATATTTTCCAAGTGAGATACAAACACCAAACAGTTCTTACTAACTTCTCGTGAATATGCAATAAAAACTCTTACCTCCAACTGGAAAAACTGAGAAACAATTTCCTTATGCATCAGCAGAGGCTGCTCTTAGGACTCCCAAATCTTTGAGTAGAACTTCAGATTTTTAAAAAGTTTGTATATGGAGATGAAAGACATTTTACCATAGCATAAGTAGCTCCTACTATGAAATGCATAATGTTTTAAATAATAATGAATAAGAATAAAGAATATGTCATTGAAAATAATTTTAGCTTTTTTTTCAGTCAGCACAAGAATTGCTTTGTTACGTAATGAATTAACGAGTTTCCAGGTGTGTGTACCACAGGGACAGTTAAATCTGATGGTTTCATGGAGTCCAGTTTGTTTGTTCAAGCCTTCTAGCAATGTCCTGTTTAAAGCCACACGAGTCAAAGGCGACCGCAGGCACGGTTCAGCCAGATGGTTGAGATGCAGCTCCTATTGCTCCTTCAAGGGGAGAGAACACCGGGGGCAGGCAGAGTTCAAAATGCAACCAGAAGCTCCGATTTCTGTCTGAGCTCCCTTTGTCTGGAAACCAGGTCTCAGGAGATTGTGCTGCTTCCTGGATGAATGAAACATACCCACTCGAGTGCAGAGGCTCTGACTAATGCCTGGGCAGACACTGAACTCCCATCAGAATCAACAGCACATCGTGTCTTCATCACCTGGCTGATTAAAATTCTGGGTGCTGCGGTGAGGAGCACCATGCAAGCACACCAGGAACATCTCACCTGTCAACACGGGGTCTTTCCAGTCCACACAGGTCAAGGAAATATTAAAGCTTACACTGAATAATGTACCAGAATTATTGCTCTGCATGTAAGATTAATCAGTCCCATCTGTATTGCATTGCAGCTCATTTCTCCCAAATTTCATGTGAAGTGGTATGAAAAAAGTAATAAAATAATTGGAAAATGTTGGATTTAGCCTGTAGGAAAACAGTAGTCAATTGCTTTTATACAGCTTGATTCTAGCCTTTATAATATGAATTATGATGGCATCCTGGGCAAATAAGTTCACATTACTTCAAAATAAACTTCAAACTCCTGATCTTGATTTTAAAGCCCACTTTACAATTCAGAGCTGATCCCAAACAGGTTTTGACTGAATGCATGACAGTGATAAAGGCTTTGCATCTTTTTAAATTCAAGCAATGTATAGCTTGAAGGTTTTGCTTAATTACAGATAGATTTTTGTCAAGATCTCTTATTCAGACAAGCTGAGGAGTAACACAAGCAGCAGCAAGCAATAAACATCTGACTTTCAGAGTTCTGTAAGGTATATGATGGTAAATTGCTCATGACAACAAAAGTATTGTCCTTTATTACTCTACTGTTTCTTCTTGACAGGGGAGGTCAGTAAAACAGGAAAGAATCCCAATAAAGACACTCAGAAATGTCAGTTATCACACAATGGGGTATAAATGTGGAGGACACAGAGAAAGACACAGGTATTATCCATTGTGCTTCTTAAAATCCTTAATATTTTGCTATGGTGCTTCAGTGCTTTCAGAATAAAAAGGAGGTGATTGCCCTGCCCTGCTCTGCTCTGGTGTGGCCTCACCTCAATCCTGTGTGCATTTGTGGGCACCACAATATTAAAAAAGACATTAAACTAATAGAGAGTGTCCAAGGGAGGCCTGGAGGATGGGGAAGGGTCCGCAGGGGAGGCTGTGTGAGGAACAGCTGAGCACCCTTGGTCTGTTCAGCCTGGAGGAGAGGAGACTCAGGGGACACCTCACTGCAGCCTCCAACACCTCCAGAGGGGCAGCTCCAATCTCTGCTCCCTGTGACCAGGGACAGGACCCAAGGGAATGGCTGGAGCTGGATCAGGGCAGGGGGAGGCTGGATATTAGGAAAAACTTTTCCCCCAGAGGGTGTTTGGCACTGGAACAGGCTCCCAGGGCAATGGTGACAGCACCAGCCTGGCAGAGCTCAAGGAGCATTTGGACAAAGCTCTGAGGGACAGGGTGGGATCGAGGGGAGTGTAAGGGCTGTCCTGTGCAGGGCCAGGAGCTGGATTTTGATCAGCCCTGTGAGTCCTTTCCAGCTCAGGATATTCTATGATTCTATGACTCCATGAACCCAAACAACATGAATTACCCCACTTTACCCTACTTGCAGACTCTAAGACCTAAATTTAACACAGGTAATAATTTATTGAAACACTTTTTGTGACTGTAGGCAGTGTTTTTTCATGTTGAAGGCCATATAAATCTTCATTTTGAGAGACTGGCATGCAGCAGTACTTTATCATAAATAATAAATCATTAAAATTCCAAGAAAGTCTATCATTTTTACATCAATACATCACATCCTAAAGCATAAGCTAGCTGAATACTTGATCACTCAATATATTTTAAAATAAAAATGGGGTTTTTTCCTTATGACCAAAATGATCAGTTCATAGGCACTGTGATGATATTTCACTGTAGGATAAAAGTGGATTGGGTTAGAGGGGGAAGCACAGAGAGCACAGGCAACTTACAGTTGCATTTGAGAGGTTTTTGAAACTTCTGGCTCTGTGGCTGTCAGGCAGCCTAGTGTGTCAGCAGCCCACAGAATGGATTTTTAATTTTTAATTTAACTTTGACAGTTTCTATTGCCTTCAAAAGGGCTTTATTCTCTTTGGAAGCAGCTCTTGTATGCTAGCTGCTATCTGTCTTTGATGCCTAACTGAAGTGTCTAACACCAGAACTTCAGTGTCTGTGTAAAATGCATTGGGATTCTCAGTAATATAAAGGGTTTGTGTTTAGGATGAAGTCTGGAATTCAGGGGATCTGACACAGATCTTTGTTAACACACATATGTCTGGCCATTATCAGTAACACAATTTTGCAAAAACTTCTAAATAAATTAGGAGACTGTGCCTCATTTTTAGGGTGTAGCTTAAGCACATGAAAGACAGTGTACAGATGTTTTTTGGGGGTTTTTTTGATACTTCAAGTTTGTTCCACTCATTACTATCCAGATGTTCAGTGAAATATTGACCTAAAATATCTGAAAGGCCTGACTGAAGCTAGACCTGCAAATACAGGTTTAGGTCCTCTTCATAGGTGACTTAGAAATTCAGCTCTTACTGTAATGGGAGTTAAGCATTTAACTGGCTAAAGAAATTTTCAAAAGTGCCAGCTGTCCAACTTAGCCAAATTTCTCTACATGTCCTTAGCATTTCTCAGATTATAAACTCACACCAGGCAAAATTTGTTTATTCCTGTATATCTGTGCATCACAATGGGATTCAGTGTTTATTATTTGTATCAGAGCAGTGTTTATATCATCTAAGTTATATTAATTTATTTATTCCATTTTTTTCTGAGAAAATGCTACTTGGGCTGCTATTTACATCTTCCAAAAGGTGAAAAAAAATTCATTATTTCATTTGTGTAATTCCTTAAGTATGTATCACTGTCAAAATGTATCAATCCACTTCTTCCATGACATGTTTAGCTATTTATTCTATTACTTATATTACTATTCACCAGCAATGAAGCCTGAAATTATGCAATTTTTTCAGTATTTTCTTAATATGTTTGCTGAAGTAATCAGGTATGATCTGACTCTGTATTTATTCTTTAATATCTGCTTCTGACAGCATAAAAGTACCCTGGCTATTGATTAGAGAGTTGCCACAAAAGTGAACTCCAACATTTGTAAGCATGTTCCAAGAAACCTGGTACTTGGCAAATGTTCCTACCAGGAAATTTAGGAGGAAGAGAGGTGATTAAGCAGTTTCAGGAAAAGATGTGAAACTCTGGTTTGCTTGGAGAAACTAAAAGTCACAGCATCCAGGAGTATTGCAGCATGAGGACTTTTTTTCAACACACTTTAGGAATTCTTTATATTCCCATTTTACATCATTTTTATGGATAAAATAGAATATTAGAAGGAATCAACCATTAGGAGACATTCTCCCTTTTTCTTTCCATATTCTAGGCTGGTCTGTGAAAACCATAAATGAAAAATGTATTTCCTTTTAAGCCAATGGGATTTTTTCCATTGATCTGAATAAATTCAGGATTTCTCTAGATCATTTAAATGATACATCACTTTTCTGAGAATCATTAATTTGCATGATCTTCCTCCTAGCAGAAGGACAACAAAACTCACAGAAAAAATGAACTTTGTCAGAGAGCTTCACTGCAGAAACTTTCAAAGCACATCAGGTACTTAAAAGAGAGCTTACTGCCTCCAGCACTCCCACATGCTGCTGGTGGCTGAAGGACAGGACCAGGAGCCTTTGTGGGAATGCACACAAGCTGCCTGTCACCCTGACACTGCTCACCCACCAGCAAGACAGCAGGGCAGCCACTGCAGGACCTATTCCCTTCCTGTACTCTACAGACATTTAGCCCAAAATGTCAGGCTTAGGAATACATCTGAGAAGTGAAATAGGTTAGTTATGTGGAAAACAAACCCCAAGAGCTTCACCTTTATTACTTGGTTATTATTAATGCACATCTCCCTGAAATGGTGTGAATTTTGTCCAACTCCAAGAGCCAGACAAACCACCGAATTTGGCTAGAGACAAAGTCTGCATACATACAAAATATACTGCAATGTATCAAATACTTTTACATGTTCAGATCTGGATATTTTTTTGCTCACATTTCTTTTCAAAATTCTAAGTCCAGTTAGATCTGGTGTTTTTGAAGAGTGAGAGGCCACTGTGAAAAGACCTCATATCACACTTGTGTGTGTGGCACCTGAGAGCATTTCCTCTCTGCAGACTCCATTAGCACCACTTCCCACATGGACTATTGCTCTCAGAGCAGGAGCTGGAACTATTCACTCCATTGCAGGTGTCTCAGTGCCTCTTGTTACATCTCCAAATGCTGCAGTGTGGATAATTATTACAGCCCATGCTTTGGGGGGTTTCTAGAGGCAATAAGCTTAAGGCAGTCCTTTGAAATCTTTCCAGTTCTGCAAACTTTTAAGTCCAGTGGCAGGTGAATGGTTTCCCTGTAGCTGTCTGGGAAATTGTGTCCCTTGACCAATCACTGTCACTGTGGGGTTAGAAATGTCTTTTTTCTTTCCATGACACAGTTACATAAAACAAAGATATATGTTTGTGCCAGTTCATATCTCTACCTGTGTGTGCAAGATGCTCACACACACTCACAGACATAGGTTACATCAACTGTATTTTTTAATACAGAAATACACGCTTGGACTTAGAGCTAGAATCCACAGAATAGAATGTAATGTACCCACCTTGTGACAAAGGAAGAGAGAAAGGAATACAAGAGAGATCAGAAATCCAGGACAAAAGGCAGAACATCTTTCTGTGCCTTTCCATTACAGAACATTACTATAGAAGTAGCCCAGCCTTTCATGTGGGTGAGTTTGTTTCTCAGTTCTGCCAGGAGCAGAGAGATAACCTTGAGCTCTCCCACCAGGGATTTCCCTTCTCCACTCACTATTTCTGAATCTTGCTCTGTGACTGACAATTAGAAATGGTATTATGTCATGACCCATATGACACGTGAAATGCCAAAGCACCAGGTGTTCTGAGATGATGTTAAGTCACCTCAATAGGTTTCATTTCAAGTTCTAATGAGTGTGACAAAGTAATGATACATGGAGAAGATCCAAAAAGTTCTGGTAGGCTGAGGGGGGAAAAAGTCATTTGTCTGTGGAGGTAGTTTTTGCAAGAAACTAGAATGTGCACAGATGGAAGAAGACTGACACAGGAAGATTATGAAATAGAGGGTTATATAACTTTAGCAAAGGATGCTGCACCATGCTTCAGCCTAAACACCTGGGGCCAGATTTGACAGTGAATCTGGAAATTAATTCATTTACACCAGATGAAGTGAGATTGTGAAGTTTTTGGGCTTCAAGAGCAGCTCCGCTATTGACCTGAGCAGGGCATTTCATCCCCTGGCTCAGAAAAGGTTATTTGCACTAAATGGTACTTGAGTGTGAGAAGAGTTAACCAGCCAAAAAAACTGTACATTTTTATTGTCACTAATGCTTTTACCTGTCACTCTACTAACTCTATTTGGCAAGGCTGCAATCATATTTTAAGCGAAGTAGATCTTAATTATTTTATTTATTTTAATGCTCATAACAGATTTACCTTTCCCCTCCTGCCATTGCCTGGTTCCATTTTGGTTTAATCTGTTATCTTTTCATCATTTAAGGTGACAAGACCTTTGGAGAAGTGATTGGCCATTTTCTGTGAGCTTTATAGTACTCAACTAACTCCCCACTGACATTAAACACAAGTACTGTGTATTGTAATGATGTTATTCCTATCTACATTTCTATTATCTAATATCTAAATTCACTAGTAATTTTACATTTAATTGGTTTTCACAGTATCTTTTACACAGTATGCCATCATGAAATGATGTCACAAACTAAATTTCTTTCCTTGCAGACTGATGAGTATTCATTAGAAAACATACACTGAAAAAGTAATAATGCAGTGTTAAAATTTTCAGTCCTTTGCATTTAAGTGCTTAGCAACATTTCAGGTATCATTAACTGAATGGTATTAAATTAATTCATTTGTGAAACAGAGCCCACTTCAATGTTTTCATTCTCTAAGGCATGTCAAAATTTTGCAGTTGCAAATTACATAGATTAAATTTTCAAATAAAATGGAAAATATTTTGCCTATAAAACCTTAATCTTCAGCCTGTGAAAAATATTGTGGACTATGAAAGAGCAGGTTCTACATCCTTGCTGTGCCTTAGCCAGTCTGAACAAAGGTCTAATGAGTCTCTGAACAGTGTGAAAAAAATCACTGGCTGTCTCACTATCCGACTGTAGGGCAGGAAAAATCCTATTTGTCCAGGTTTGATTGAAACTTGAGTTAACTGTCAGTGCCCACACAAACCAGAAAAATAGGATTAAAGGCCAAAGAGATATTAACAGTGGAAATGTTGTACATCTTCTTTGACAGATGATTTTTGCACTTCACAGGTTTAACTAAAGATCATTTTCTCAGCAGTTCTTATGAAGCTAAAGCCCTTCTAAATGAAATTATTAAAAAGAACTGAGGATTAGTGAAATCTAAGCCCTCATAAAACTATCCAAAATGTAAGTGGTAATGAGATGCAAAGATAAAGTAGAGCACTTACATTTCAAAATAATGACGTCTGTACATCAAAATCCAATCAAGGACCATAGTCAGCTATTTTTTCCTAACTCTGAAAATCACTAATCATACACCAAAATAATTTTTATTTGTGACTATGGGAACACAGTAATATTTCATAGACTGAAAATTGTAAGGATAAAAGTGAGAGAATCACCTTAGCTTGTAACATGACTTCACCCAGAAACCTTCCTAAAATTATGCCTCCAAGTCATTCAGCACAGAGGAGCTGATGTACAGTTCTGTTTTAGTCTGGGCCAATGGCAAATAACTCAGTGCAGAGCCACTGAGCCACCACAGCCAAATAAGCCAAGGAATTTCTTTTCCGTTGTTTGATCTGATAACAGGCTTAGTGTCAGAGCTGCTCAAGGAAATGCTGCAAATCCAGAAGTGTAAGTTCAAATCCTGATGCTGGGTATTGTGCCAAAGCCCAGGCTCAGTCAGAGCACTGGTAAAAGAGTAGGTGGCTGTTTGAGCTGGGAAGTCAAAGGCACCAGGCACAGCAGTGTGCCACAAGGTACAGGTGGGCCTGGCTTGATCTCCCAGCCCCATGCTGTGGAGAGATAAGTAAGAGTCTTAAAACCAGGAGATTTTGGAATCTCATCCTCAATGTATGAATAAATGAAAAACATCATTTTTCTACAAAATAATATTTACTAATTTGCATCCACATTTAATGTGTAGTGTTGTGTCATGCTTACACAAAACTGTACATGAATGAATGTCCCTGAAGGGAATATTTTAAAAATAAAGGGAGAAGTAAAGAGAATATTTTTAAAACCCTGCCTGACTCAATTGCCATTGTGCAAGCCCCACTCAGAATTGTGCTTTCCAAAACACTGCTTTGGGCTCAGTCACCAGATCTGTTCTCCATTTGCCAAGCTACAGGGTACAGTCAATGCAACAGTGATGAAACCAGTTACTGGGAAAACTAAACATGGTTTAAAAACTAACTGTTGTTAGAGGCTGTAATATTTCTGTTATGTTCAAGTGTGGACTAAGTTATCAGTAACTGATTTTTTCTTTTTTCCCTGGTGAGATTTGATACAAGCTCTGAATGCCTGGGATCTGTAAAGACACCGTAAAACCAAATGAGAACAAGTGGAAGCACTGCTGTGAAGGCAGAGTGCTCATGTGAATGAGGGTCATTACAAATCAGATTTACTCCATAGTTTCCCTCCAGTTTTAGTAAAGGTAAAACTTGCATGAAAATACCATTGCTGACTGCAGCTCTGGGACTCTTCAATACAAGGATTGATCCTTGTAGTAAGTGGAACCTGGATACAAAAGGAGTGCTGAGCAGCAACCAGAGGGCTCCAGATTATGACAAGTAAATTAACCCAGTAAGAACCACTTAAAAAGCAACCACCATCAAGACCTTTATCCACAGCATAGGCCTCTGTGGCTTGGAAGGTTGAGCAGATATAAGACATTTAGTAACACAGAGGAAATATTACAGATCAAAATTCAGTGTGCACCCTCACATCAACCCTGTTCTCCTGAGGCATACTTTACATTATTGCAGGGGTTTTATTTTCTATTTGGTCAAAAATCATGGATAGGGCCAAACAGGATACTTAAGACCAGAGGAACTGTGTGAAAATGAGAGGTGTATTTATCTCTGAACTGTACTCATTCAAAGCCAGGGAACACTCAGGTGAGCACAAGCCCCTGAGTTAGCCTGTCATGTCCCCAGCTCCAGGGCAGAGCTGCCTCCTGAGGCCAGTCAGCAATCCTTGTGCCCAAGCTAAAATCAAGGCTTATGCCTCTTGGTGAGAGCTCATAATATGGTTTATTTACCTACTGCTGTTCATTCAGAAGCACTCCAGTCTTCTAAAAATAACTCAGTATATTATATACATTTCTCAGCAGATGCTTAATGAACCTAAACACACAAACTAAGGAAGGCAGGGTAGCTTCAAGCTCAGCTGGGCTAGAGAAAAGGTCCCTGATTTATCTGAAGCTAGCCTGGAGTACCTGAAAGCTTTTGTTGAGAGAAGTTTAAAAATTCAAGCACTACTTAAAAATCACACATGAGAGAAGGATTTTGGAATACTCCACTTTGCAGAACACAAGCTGATGTATCCAAGGTGCATCACTGAGCTGTCAGAACACTCCACACACACAGCAGAGCAGCCTCTAATTAATCCACTGGGTGCCATTAATGCAGCTGCTGGGGGGGGTGTTCCTGGCAGCACACACTGCACCTTGCACTGTGATGGGAGTGTGTGATACCCAGTCCCATCTTAATAGGATATGTTGGTATTTGAAGGCCATTATAAAGTACATTAAGGGGACATATATTTGCAGATGAGCTTTCTGGAGAACAGTTCTCCATGTTTAGCTAATATCCTTTTATACTTCCATTAATTTGTTAACTCTTCTACACACAAGTCTTATACAGAATTCATGCTCTACATATGATTTCTTTCTTCCTGACCATTCACTGACATCATGCAGAATCAGTTATCTGCCCACTCTCCTCATCCCCACTGACTTACTCATTTCTAGAATTTTCCCCCATGTTTTCAGCATTACAAATTTGACACATCTAACTCAATTCTTCAAAGATATGCTTCCTGTTTCTTGTTGATGGGACAAAATTTACAATACCAAATCTTTCATGTGGATGCTGTATCTTATGGAGACCATTGCTGTGCTAATAATGGTTATGCCATGATTTTTGGTGGATATTACCACTTATAAATGTGCAGGATATTTATGGAAAGCAAATGCATGAGGCACCAAGATGGCTAAAATAAGTTCAACTCAACATTCAAACACTATTTTTTAAAGTCAATTTAGCTGCATGTGATATTTCTGGAGCAATAAGGTTTCTTTATAGTGAAGTCACTACATGTTCAAATCACCTAAAAGTTTTAATTCTTTTTCTTCTTTAAGGTATATTTCAATAATCCAGCCAGTCCTAGTAGGTCCCTGGTAAAAATTGCATCAATAACACCTCTGAGTGCTATGTCTGAATAAGCTGCAAGCATATCAAGGCATTACTTTCTGTGGCTTTTGTAATATATTATGCACATAGATGAAAGTGGCAAAGTTTTTAGCCTCATCAGTGAAGCCTCAAGGGGGCAGTTATGGTATAACTACATGGTTTCAACCAGATGGAATCCTTTGGGCTAAAAGATGAAAAAATCCACAATTTATTCCAAGCATTATTTCTCAAGTCTAGTGCTGCAGGGTTTGAGCGGATCCTGGAAACCATTTTCTGAAGCAGAAGTAAAGGGCCACAAATAAGATTTATTAAGGAGTCCTTCTTTCAATGTAAAATTACATTTTGCCAATTTCAGTTAAAACTCCTCCCTCAAGAAAACCAGCTGAGGAGGGAGATTCAGGACATCAGATACTCGTTGCTTGCAAAAATCAGATTTGCAAGTGAAGAAATTAAAATTTTTGAAAACAGAAGGAATGTATGTCACTGATGGTGGACCAGATCCTTTTATCACCTACACTTGTACCAGCTTCATAGGAGTTCTGAAGAAGCTCAAAGTGACACTATGAATAACACACAAAACTCCATTATAACAATATATCTGCCTTTGCCTAAAACACTCCTGTGATTCCACACCATTTGCAGAATTTTGTTGGTTGAATTGAACTGTATATAGTATCTCTTGACACAAGAAAGCATTTGGATTTGCTGCTTTGGACTTCAGTAAACACAGCTCCACTGACTTTTTTCATCAATCAGTTCACCCACCTTGCTCTCCAAAATGAAAGGGTGGGTTTTTTTGGGTTGGTTTGGTCTGCAGAGCTAAGTAATCAGGTTCTTATACCCCTGTGAGTAAAACTGAAGTTCTCTCTTGTCAACAAAAAGGTGATTAGGGCTTTGAGCATAGAGATAAGCTTATTACAGCAGGAATCTGTTCCCAGTAATGGTTGCACAGTCTGCCCATGCACTTATAACAGTTGATAGGTGTTCATCTAATCTGCTGCCAGGGACTGGAGCCAAACCTAGAGCAGACATTTTCCTATTATTTAAAACTTTAAGCACATATTAGTAATCTAATTACTATCTACTCAGTGGCACTGGGACAGACTATTAGTCTATGCAAAAGCTGTCTGTATAGAAGGAAATCTAGCAGTTTTCTTTCAAAAATATTTAATGAAAATAAATTGTTCAATTGCCGAGCATGGCTGACCTCCAAGGGTCAGTAAGGATCCTGGTTCTGCCTCTGGCTCTGTCCTACATGAATAATGTGTGCTTCCAGCTCTATCCTTGGAGGGCTCCTCAGCAGTTAACTTCCAGCAAACTTTCTTTGATAGCTTTCAAACCTATCAAACACATATTTAATAAATTTTTCAGAATATCTGAGTGGAGATGGACAAAAGTAAATGTGTATGAAAACTCTCCCTGTTGGCTGCTTTCTGTCACAGCCTGAAGAACACATACAACTAAAGTTCCACATGGAGCTTCAGAGAGGTAATGACTGAGACTCATCAGACTCCATTTTAAAGTACCCAGAGGGTGAAGCAAATCCAAAGAGAAAAAGGACAAAAAAAATTGGGAATGAGCATAAACAGTTAATTAACATCAGATTTTGAATGGTCAAGTGGTAGGAATTCAGAGAGCCAGAAAGTAACAGCTTCCTGGAGAAGTAGTTGTAATTTAGAGAGGTGCTACCCTGGAGGAGAACTGGGAGGTGACTCAACTACACTTCTCTACTATTTGTTTTTCCTTCTCTCACTGCAGGAAATGATAAAAACTATGACATCCAAATCACTGACAAAAAAAGAACATCCATATAGCAGCAGCAAAAAAAAAAAAGTGTGTTGGACAGAGGAGCATATTCCCTAATCCACACCAATTTTCTCTGTTTGGGCTGTGCAGGATAGCCTGCTACATGCCCTGTACAGTCACTGTCTGACTAAACAATTTGTCTTAACATTCTCATTTCCCAACCAAATTCCCACAACTAGAAACCCTCAGTCACTTATATATTGTACTGACATAAATCAAGATTTCCAGCTCTTACTTCCCAGTTCCAAATATGCCTCTGAGATCCTAGTAGCATTTAAAAGCTGTTTTTTCACTGTACACATATTAGCATATTATGAAAGGAATAATTAGCATATCAAATGCTAGAGATCAATTAGCTGCCAAAGCACCAGTCTAGACACCAGCGCCTGACACTTGTAATGAAATCAAAGCCAAGCTGGCCAAATGCTGCTGCTCCCTCAGCAGGGCTCCTCAGAGCAGCAGCAGTCAGTGCTCATTCATTACCCTCTGCAGCAGCAGTGCAGAAGCTGATTATCATCTGCTCCCATTTACTGCAGTTGTTGAGCCAAACCCTAAATGAGCTCACAGATTTGGTGACTATTTGTTTCTTGTCTGTGTCCATTGACTGCATGGTTTTATTCCACAATTACCACTTGGTTCCAGTAATTCCTGCACTTACTCTTGAGGTCTCTTCAGACACAGCTCAGGAGCTGCCTGCTCAGCCCTCCCCGTGTTGGAAAAACAGAAAACTGCTGTGGACATCCAGGGACACACTCCTGGTGCACAATAGAGTTCAGCTCCAAAAGCTCTGCTGTGTCAAGACTCTTTGAGGTTTTGAGGGATTCTGAAGAGGATTTAACTCATGATGATGAAACAGAGCCAGAACACTGCACTGCACAAAGTAGAGATCAAATACTTTTGCCCTCAAAAGGAGCATAAGAAATTGTGAGCTTCAATGCCTTGGCGAGCTGAGAATGAACAGCCTGAGGCAATACATGTCCAGAGAGCAGCAAATACAGCAAAACAGCAGCTAAGAACCTCATTCTGCAGTCTAAGGATGACCAATTCCTCATGAGATTTTCCTATACCTAAAAAAGAGAGAGGGAATTTCTTTTAAAGGAAATGTGATCAAATTTCTGCTCTAAATTCACTGTACAGTTCCATATCAGATGCCTTCTGACAGCTAAGATCCTCCATTCACCAATGAAGCTTTGACTTCTTTGAAAAACTTCTTGCCCTTTTGCCCTAATCACACTTCCCATGGTACAGATGGCTCAAATACTCATTTACTTCCACTGGATAATAATCTTTAACGTGCCATTATCAAATTTCTATCTGCAGATACTATTTAATGCAGAGTCATATTATATGATCATGCATTCAGGAAAGGAAGGCGACTGGCTGGAATTTCATCCATGTTAAAATAGAGACACAGGAAAGAAATTGTAGACAGTGGTTTAGCAATAGATTTATTTCCAGTAAAAAAGGAAAACCTTGCAAAAGCTGAAGACTGGTATGCCTTGGTATCTTTGTGACTCCCACAAAATATTCTCCAACACAGCTTTTTACTTACACACTTACACCTTTTCACTTCGTCTAAAGAATAAACACCATTTCAGCAGAGAAACCTATCACTGGTTTTATATGCTTTGCTTTGAGCTCTGGCTCAACAGGATGCTGACAGACAATAAAACCTATTTTCTAGTCCTCAACTGGAAGCTACTTCTGAAAAGAGGAATCATATAAATTTGCTACTTTGGGAAAATAATTCTGTTTTCATGGAATTACTTTCCCTTTATTACAATGCGCAGTGCCCCTAGTTTTGTTTTGATACGCTGCAGACCCACCATACCATGTACCTGAATGCTCTTTAAGTTCACTGTTAACAGTAGTTATTCCTGCTCAGATCTACACAAAGCAAATACATGACAGCAGCTGCCAAGAAAATCCAAGGTTAGCTCAATCTCTGCTCCCCAGATTTCACTTGGTGTTTTTTCCTGATAGGCATTACCCTTTCCACTGTTAGAAAAGTCAGTGTCTGTCCCCTAAGTGATTGCTGGAACCTTATATTCATACTGTGACTTTCACAGGCATTATGAAGGATAGCTAATTTATACCTTTGTCTTGTGCCTAAGATACACTTACATGAATCTTGTACATTCAGGAAGCCAAACTGGAGGGGGTAAAGGAATTCCTATCTCCTGAAGGAATCTAAGTCACTGCCTTCAATTTTATGGTTAGAAATGGGGAACAGAGTGGAGGGAAATTACACATTTTGATTTCACTTACTATGATAATTTGTGTGGATTTAATGTAATAATTATAATTCGGGTAGGATAAATTCACAAACATTATCCTAGTAAGGAAACACAAAAATATATTCACAATTCAGACATTTTAAACAAAATCATCTATTACTTGTCCAGAACTGAGAAACTCCTAATCATCTGCACTGAGCTTGTACAAAATACTAAAAATTGCTAAGGATTCCCTGAATATTCATTTCATTTGTTTGTATTTAATTTGCAGCATATGATGTTTTATCCTAGTAATTATATAAAATCAACACTTATGAACATAGATATAGGCCTTCACAGAGCCTAGCAGAGAGCAGTGTAACAATGCAATCCATTTCAAAGCAACAGAAAAAATACTGGCATCATTTCAGAAACGTAAAGCACTCAGTACAGCTGGAAGAAGCATTTATTATTTATACTCTGGAGGCTTTTCATTCACATTTACCAACATGTTTACCATTTGGAATGAAGATAAATTAGCAAGGCAGCAGCCAAAGACAATTTTTTTCCACAATAAATTTCAAATCCAGTAAGATTCAGGTGAACCATCCACATCCTTCCTCCCAAGTGACTGACAGAGATGTGAGAGGCTTAGTAAGATATGCTTGGATCAAAGTGGTAGATGCTATGTCACATATAGTTTCTGAATTTGGATACATATCTGAGTTAATGCTAGAAATACATTTAAGCTTGCCAAGGCAGGTTGGTGTCATGAATAATGTATTGCATCCTACAACAGAGAACCCACCATAGAGGCTTTTATAGCTATCCATTTAACCACTGGTCCAACATACAGAGCATGAATTTTTCACACAAAAACCTGTCTGAGGTTTTTGGGCTGTGGGTGCACGACAAGTGACTGTTCAGAGCATCATCCTAAGCCAACAGTATAAAAAGTTAACAAACTTGCATGAAACCACACAGTCATTTTAAAATTTGACTGCATAATTTGTGCTTTTATCAGTCCCAGCAGTAAAATACCTGCACTGCAATTATGGATGGACTCAGATGCACAGGAAAAAACATTTCAAGTCACTGTTGAGAACCATTCAACTCTCTGCCAGTGGAGAAAGCTGCTGAAGACCCTTGTCATCTCAACTAGCCAGCCTTCACTTATTTCACACTGCAAAAATGCAAATTGTCCTGTGACCCTTAAGACAGTAGTGGAATACCCACACTTCTATAAAAGAAGGTTGTACCATTTGGAACAATTTCTGCATATATACATATCAGTATATGTATGCCTACCAACCAGTGATGAGCCTCTGCTTCACAGGCACTTCCTCTTTGCCCTTAAAGCTCCCTGAATGCTGAGAGCTTCTCTGGGCATGGCTCCAATTTCCCCACTCTGAGCACACCTAAAATCTAGATTGCTGAGGGGCTTATTCTCAGGGTATGTTCAAGACATCCTGTGGCCAGAGTAACACAGAGATGCTAAGAGCTTTTTTCCAAGAAGGGGGTGCTTATGTTGATATGGGTATTTGAATTACAGCCTGGAGATCAGAAAACTCGTCCCAGAAGTGGGAGAGGCAGATTCCATTTCCTCATTATCCTGGAAGGCTGAAAACCTCATCTCCCACCATCCCAGGGAAGCTCCCAGCCTGTGCCTGTTCTGGAGGCAGCTGCCTCCTTTCCTGTACAGCAACTGCTCTGCAGCACAGAAAGCACACAGGACTCACAGGTCAAAGGGGAAAAGCAAGCATAACACTATTACCTATACAAATTATGAAATAAAAATCTTAAACTATTTAACATAGGCTATTTATCATGCACAAACTATATGCCAGGTGGTATCAGCTGAAGGAAAAAAGCAACTATTTCACAGCTAATACCATTGCCGGTGCCAAAACTTGGTCCTTGATTCAGCTAATACTATGGGATCAAATTCCTGTCAATAGAATCTCATGGTGTTGAGTTGAAGCTTCTAACTTGACAGCCATCTGCCTCCACAAAACCAAACTGCATACACAAAACATGCTGAGTGGGTATGAGACAGTATCTGTTTACTGATTACTATTGAATAAATTTTAAAAGAAGTAATTGTCCTGTCATTTTCTAGCTTTGATGTACTTCAGAAAAAAAAAATTCAACCTTCAGGCAGGGGAAAAAAGAACACTTAATAAGGTATGGTTTCCCCAAATCTGATAAACACAATCCCAAAGCATCTCTTTAGAAAGTCAGAGCCTGTACTTTACAGATAACTATGCTTCTGGAAAAATACCAAATTATACTTAGCTCGAAAGCAAATCTACACTGGGCATCAGGGACCAACTTAGGAAAAAGAAAGGGAAAAAAAAAAAAAGGAAAGATGCATTATAAAGAGAGAACACTCAATGTCTGGCTTAATTTGTGCTCAGAAACAATTACCCCTTTCATCCCTCCATCACACAAACAGCAGATGAAAAATTCTGCCTCCAGATATAATATATTTATATACTATATATCCTATATAATATGGTCTCAGAAGTGATCTGGAGCTCACAGTGGCCCAGGGCACACAGGTTTGCTCTGCAGGAAGCAGTGAGCTAGACCAGAACTGTAACTGGGAGAGGCAAGCTGGTAGCCCCAGCCTCCTGTGGCCCAGCAAACCTGTGTGTGCCAGCTCCCAGCAGAGCTGGCTGGGCCAGGGGCACCTGGAATGCTCTCCCTGGGACACCTGCTCCTGTCCCTGCACGTGGATTCCTTCCTCACACCCTGCCTGTGCATGTACAACCACAAATTTCACTGAAATTCACTGACTTGGGCTGCCTGGTCTCCAGCCCAAGGTGTGAGGACAAAGCACTGAATGTTCTAAACATTCTAGAGTATGAGAGAAAGGTGTCACCTTTCATCACCTACATCACCTCTCCATCAGGGGATGTAAGAGTTGTGACAGACGCTGGGTGATTAATGCACATCAGTGTCTAGGGGTCCTGAGGGGGAGGGAAGGAGACAAGGTCTGCTTGGCTGATGGGGGCTGTTAGGAGTCAATTTTGAACGTGGGGAATAAATTATGAGCCAAAGTTTTCTAAAATATAATCAGTGGAGGTAAGCACCCAGGCTAGGAGACTCTACACAAGTTAAAGTAATGCTTAAAATTGGAAATAACTGCATAAAAACAGGACAACAACAAGCCAGAACACTGGCTTCTGTAAATAATGTTAAAAATGAGACTGGAGCCTAACAAAGCTGAAACAGTAAACAACAAATAAGAATCCATTTAAACTCCTCTATCTGATTTAAGTACTACTACTGCAAGTTCTTTAGTTTTCATTATGCAAACTTCTTTCCATTGATCTGACAATTCTGATTAAATGTTTCTAAGCACTCCCCAAGCTGAAATTGAGGTCATTCACAAGATAATTTTCTACTATTCAAATGACTATAGCATTAAAATAATTCAAAGCAATGTAGTGTGGCTATGAACAAGGATATGTATTCACTGATGTTAAATCAAATGTTAATGATACATGATGATCATAGGCTCTCAACAATCCAATTTTGTTATATCTTTGAGAAAAACAACGTGCTTCCAAACCTAATAAAAGTTGCTGTGGTACAAAACCAAAAGTTGTCCCCATGTAGAGGAAGATCTTCAATATTAGATGTGGAGCAGAGCTCTGAAAAGTATTCCTAAAACCTGCAACCCCTCTATGGTACTTCTGACACTACTGCAAGTTACAACAAATCTTCTTGTCAGGGGACAAAAGGTTCAGGACTGGAATTGCTGCAGGATCATGGGCTGTCACTGCAATTTAAAGCTTCCTCCTGTGCTCTCTCAGGAGTGAGGAGCAGAGGTCACAGCTCAGCTGCTGAGGGCCCCACTGCAGCCATGCTCAACTCTGCCACAATAACACATGCCAAGCTCTTAGATGTGTGCAGAATCTCTCTCACACTGAAGGAAAGTGGTTGATTTTCCAGCTCAAGGATTTTTTTACTCATTTGTAGGAAAAAATAGGTGTCTGACATGTTGGGAGGCCTGTGCCTCTGCCTGTTTCACACTTCAGCTTCAACCACTGTTGACAATCCAGAAGCACAAGTATTTAATGCCAGGCTTCTTCCCCTTCTTCTCCAGAATTTGTTTTCATTGCCCACAAAAAGGCACCCTGACTGTTAAGATTATGGCAACACAAACCTCCAGCATCAGCATTAAAATCTGTAAATCTACTAATATTCAGATCTACTCCCAAGGGAAGGCAGCAGCTCTGAGAGCCCAAGTGCATGGGTGTGCTTTGCTGCATGTCAGGGAAGCCACAGGGTTGTTATGGCACCTCCAAGGGAGCAACAAGTTCTGAGTCCTAAAGCAAACCCCAATCAATAATCCTTTCTGAGTCAAACTTACTGATGTCAAAGCTAATTCAATTCTCCTTATTCCTGCAGAATGCCAACAGGAGACAGACTGCATCTTAGACAGGTCTCAAGACACCATTTTTTCATGTTTATTCAATTTCAGAAAAATTATATACTTCCCCTAAAACAAATTGTTTTGTCAATATTTCAAAAGAGTAAATAGTGTGAGTCATACTGCTCTGAGTCATCCACCTGGATATTGATTTCAGGGAAAATCATACTATATCTGATTAAAGATTATTAATTACTCTTAGAGGATTAATTCTCTTTTATAGTACTCAACAGCTTTTGAGAGAACATAAGTCTTGTCAGATCAAATACTCCCACTAACAGAGTGGCAGAAATTGTTAACAACATATTTCTGAGCATGTTTTAGGCTTTGAACTCGATACCACACAATTTGCTGATTCTAAGAGACAGGAATACCCAGAAGCTAGAGGGCAACATCACACTGGAAAACACTTTCTTCACACTACACTACTTAGTAAGTCATTATCAATTACTTGGGGTGAAAAGCTGCCTAGAGACTGATTCTCAGCCCGTGACATGATGTATTGTTTTAATAAAAATATGCATTTAAAGCTGATCATGTTTCCAAAAGGATAAGGATGGATAGAATGGAAATGAGTGAACAATAACTACAAAGTTTGCTTGGTAAACTGAACTCAAAGGGCTCTTTCAAACAGCCAAATACAAGGTGTGTAATGTCAAAATTAAACATTGTAATCTCTGACTAAGAGGCCTAAAGAATTGCCAACAGTAACTATCTCAGTATGAGCTACCAATTCACAAGTAGAACCAATAACTGAAATTTATTATCTGTGTTTGCAGAGAAGTATATTAGATGGTCATTATTCTAAATGTTACTGCTTGTAAAATCTATAAGTAACAAGTGCTGCAGAAATCATTTGTGCTGAGCTTCCCCATGTAATCTTATAATAAATTACATCAATCATAATGCTGCTGGCTGCCTATATTGACAGATCTGTAAATTGGAGTTCGTTCTTTGATGTTCCTGCAATTCTAACTTTGATACCTGAAGCATATCAGAAAAAAAAAATCCATATTAGACAACTATGGACTTGTCAAATTTCTCACACTTGATTTAAAACAAAGCCTCAATGGGTTTGATCAATGATGTTCTATGCTGATTCTGGACACAATTATTAACAACATCACTAGCATTTATATAAATAAACTTTCACCATGTCCCAAGTAAAATTACAAACCTGTAATAATTGAAACTTGGAGAAGCCAACCCAACGTCAGCTTGCTGCAGTTTATTTTATGGCTTCACAGAGCTCATACATCACTTCTTTGTAAACACTCTGCTGGCCTTGATGCAGTGCAGCTTCTCACAGTAGAAAAACAGAAGCATTTTTAATTATCACAATGAGAGGCATAAGTAAGGAAAAACAATGCTATTCATTAAACCTTTCCTAATTGATTTTTTACACAATCTTTTTTAACCCAGTAAAGTACAACCTAAAAGCTAAGTAGAACTATTACTGTTATTCAATTTAAAGTTTACCAAAGAAGAAAATGCTGCAGAATTTGTATCAAATTAAAGAAAGTATGTACAGCTATTTTCTGGCACATTTATGGCATAAATAGAAAGAAACATGAATTAAATGACCAAGCTCTGTAACTGGCAATCTTAAAACAGAGATGGATTGAAGGATTAGGGAAAAAAAAAGCACTTTCAAACCTTGAAGACTGTGGCTTGGAAGCATCTCTGTGGTAATGTTTCCTATTACAGTAGATATTTGGAACAAAGTGAGTCTGTTCTTTTTCCTGGAATCAGAATACAATGTGCAGTAAAAATGTTTAAAAAGCAGCTCAGAGTACTCTCAGTTTCCATTTTAGGAAAAAGATAAAGTAATTTGTTTGCCTCTGATGTAATTTCCACTTTTTCTAATTCTATTCTAACTGGGCTCTGCCAGAAATTATACACTCATAAACTCACTTATGAGGTGTAAACATTTGTCTTTGCAACAGTTCAGCAAACACAGCACACCAGGTACCTCCAAAGCATTTCTTTTCCCTGTAACTGGATTATAATGGCTAATTTTGTTAAGAACTGATTCCTAAAATAGTGGCATTATCACAGTCATATGACAAAGATGGCACAGGGCAGAGTGAAGGGAGAGGACACTCAGTGAGGCTCAGTGCACTCTCTTTGGAAACATGAAATTCTTTCTTGGATAGACCAAAATGTGCTTCCCAACTGCCGGAATCACTGAGGTTTTGCAGCATGTTTCACACACCCACCTCAGCTGAAGGATATTTAAGAAGCACTTCTCTAATAAGTTCTAAAAATAAATAGCATGAGGTCTGAGTTTATGGGAAAAGATTTTAAGGAAAGGATACTACAGTATACATCACATGGTATCAACAAGAACTGTTTAAATTCCATCGAATTCCAGGAATACTGAAGTATTTCTTTCATTTGAGTAGTTTAAATGAACATATAAAAGGTATATAAAATGTATATAAGGGGTATCCTTAAATAGTTTCCTAGCAAAGGAAATTATCTCCAACTCCAAAATAAAACCTAAATTCCAGATTAGGCTTAATTATAGATTGAATGTGAAAGTTTAGCCTCAAAGAGGGGAAAAAAAAAAAAAGAAAATGGATCTAATCCAATTGCTAAGCATTAAAATGAAATTAGACAGTAAGTAATCCAAAGATTCAAAAGACAAAATGTTCACAGGAACCATTTGTCTGAGGGAAGTCTCATGCAATGAGAAGCAATGTTTGGAAGCTGATAAATAAGAACAGGATGAGGTTTTACTGGAACAATTATGCTGAACATGAACTCCCTGCAGCAAAATGAGGGAGCAGCATCCCATCACACACATTTTTGCCAAATCACCTGGGATCTCAAGCAGCTTTGCACCGTGACCCTTATGTTCACTGGGTAAACTAAAACACAGAAAATGAGGTGAAATGCCAAAGCACTCAAGATGACCTGGACTAGGAAGAAACCCCTTAATTCCACTGCCTTCCAACATTTCTTACAAAGCAGCAACAAAGGGCTCTAAGTGGCTGCTGATGTTCAGCCCCGCTGGACAGAGTTCATTGACACAATAACTTTTATTTTTAGAAGTATGAACACCTGGTAATAGGCTTGATAATACAAAGTATCTCACAAAATTATTGTATTTTATTACATGATGGGGACCAGTGCTAATATTGATATTAAAAAAATCCTACTCCCTCTTTACATAGTACCTTTTCTTCTTGTATTTCCCCTTCTTCATTATCACAAGGTACCATATTTCAAAAAAAAGATCAATTCCTAAACTAAAAACACTATCATAAAATATACCTAATAAAAAGTCCTGGCAACCAAATAAAAACTGAGTTTTAAAAGTCTACACTAAAATTATTGAGAAACTATTTTATTCCTAAACACAATGACCCTAAGAATTACTTTTTGTAGATGCAAAATCCCAGAAATATGTTATGGTCAGCTGATTATTTTGGTTGATAATGCAACTGTAACCAGTGAAAATACTAATCTCATTACCTAAAGGGAGGGGAAGAAGAAAAAACTGTGTGGCATTAATCTTATGCAGAGACTCTAAATTATACATTTTATTATCCTACAGAGATTTATACTCCCATTATCTCTTACACCCACATAAGACAAAGCAAATGTAAATCTGTCTTTCTCCGTGCAGAGAATTTCTTAATGCTGTATTAGAGAGATAATTATTCTACCCCCACATCTCATAACATTGTTTTTTTAACAATCAGAAGTACTCTGAGTTAATATGAAGACAGATGTTTTGACTGAGAGCAACTATGGATGTGTGCTGAAACTAAAAATTAAAACCCCACATAAATAAATATTGAAACGTACATTAATCCTTTTTCTAAGGGTGATCTTCCACCACCAAGGAAGATGTTTGGCCAGGATTGTCTCTAAATATTTGCAGCAGGGAATTACATTTTTGTACATCTTTCATGGGTTAATATATTCAAATTTCAAAACACCCAATTCCTTCTTCTGTTTAATGTACATAGGGTAGAGCTATCCCAACTGTGCCAATTCACACTCATATAAACAACAGAAGTACAGGCTGAGTGCATCTAAATTGAGACACACTTTTTAACAATACAAATGGTATGAGAAAAAAAAATTTGCAAATATGTCAAATTTGTATTTGATATATTTTCCTATATCATCCCCCAATATTACACACATCATCCATTCAGCTGTGATGAGATTCAGACATTTGCACATGGTAACTGCTTGCCCAAACTATTCACAAATGTCAGCTGTCATGGTGTTCCCTGGAGAGCAAGGTGGTGTCTGGGTTAGATACAGCCAAGAATTTTGGGTCATTATAAACTAAACTCATGCTGTGACTTAGAGTTTTAGCAGACAAACCAGTTTAACCATTGAAAAATACTGTGAATAACTCTAAAATTCTTAATTGATATTCATGAACCCACATAATCATGGATGGTTTGGGTTGAAGAGGCACTGGAGATGATGTAGATGAGATGATGGAGATGATGCCATGAGCAGGGACCTTCCACTCACACTGTTTGCTGTGTAACACCTGTAAAGTTTGCAAACTGCACAGGAACTGAGATGTATTTGGTGGAGCTGGTCTGTCACATGGCTACACTTGCCATTTTGTAAGTGAACATCACTGGGTCTGGCAGGAACTAAGATTGCCATGCAAGACAGCAGGGTTTAATGAACTGCAAACCCATGTAGCTGAAGCAGCAGGAACACGCCCTCGAGAATACTCTCAATCCTGATGCTTGGGAAGGTTTGCAGACAAAACTCCTCAAATGGAAACAAAAATCTGGCTCCTTGAGCAAAAATTGTAACTCACAGACTGAATTTTTCATTGAAGCTGAATGCACCCTGTACAGCTGGGAGAAGAGGGAACTTCCCTATCCACTCTCCCACAGCCATCTCGGACCTGGTGGAGCCCAGGGCAGCTTTAGGGCTGCTCTCCATGAGCCCAGCTTTTCTTCCAGCTTACAGTCACCTGTGCCCAAGCAAACTCAACCCAACTGCTGCTCAGTAGCTCTCCAAGCAAGCAATCCCTTGCTCTGGTTCTGTGCCTCCCCAGGACAGTTTTCCTCACAGAAATCCCAAACCATCTGTTTAGCCCAGCTTTCAACTTGCTTTGATCCAACAAAGTGGCTCAAAGCAGTAAGAGAACAAAAAACTATAAATGCCTCTAAAACATAGAAAATGCCTCTTGGTATTTGGCATGTATTGAAGCAGATACTGATGCCAGCCTGATTAATGTAAATCCAGAAGAGCTTTGCTGAGGACAGGGATGCAGGACAGGGAACTTGATTTTGCTTCTCTGCCTGAAATTAAGCACAGCTGTTTTTTAAGTAAACAAAGAAAATACCATCACTGTGCAAAAAACTTCATCTCCTATAAAATCAGCCTTGCTCTTCTGAAATGAACCGAGGTATAAAAATTTACATCAGCTGCACATTTCCTCCCAGATGTGATGAAGAGAGTTCTGTCTGCTCCCCTGGGTCTCAGCTCAAGCTCTGTATGAATACAAACCAAGTTTTTTTCCCTAAATGAGTACCAACACATTTTCTCCTGAGTCACATATCCTCAGCTTCTACACACTGCACATTGCCAAGATGACTAAAACACCTTGAAAAAGTATTTAAATGTTTTCTTCAATAAAAAGCATCATGGCATGGTTTTCTTACACAGTTAGAAAACTCATCCTGTTTTATTGCCATTTATTGCACCAGAATGTTAAAAATGAAATTTGCTGTAGAGAACAGGTCTCAGGATAATATACAGCACTGAATAAAATGGAAAGGAAACTTTGAGACAGAGCAACCAGCAGCCCTGAAAAGGCCACACAAAATGATGGGGTATGACAGATTTAGCCAGGAATTACAAGGAACAGGATACCAACAAAATTATGATTAAAAAAATTACAAGTCTGCACACATGTAACTAACTTGGAACCGAAGTTATTCCTACATCAATTTTATGAATTTAGATTTATATGAAAATACTTGGATTTCAGAAATAAAAACAGAGTAAGATGGCCTCAACTTACAAGCAGGACTCACTACACCAGAGCCCTGATGTTGAAAATCTGTTTTTCAAAGACAGCAAAGGTCACATCTGGATGTCAGTAAAAATCAAGTTATTATGTTTTATTAGAAAAATGTAGCATTACTATTTTCAAAGCGTATGCAATACTTAATTTGCCATTTTCAGAGAAGAGTATAGATTTTAACAAGTCCAGATACTCTGTGTATATTATTGCATTTTCTCATTAAAAAAAACCTCCTAAGAAGACAAAGGCACCTATTCCATTTCAGATAATGTTCACATAGTCTGTCTTGAAAAGGGTTATTGACTTCTAAAGTTGAGCATGCACAAGTTAGAAAGCATCAGAATTAGATCTGTTTGTGTTTATTCAATTTAGCAAATCCTTGTGTAGAATTGGAATCCTGGCCTCTTACCTTGTCTACCACATAATCTCTAATTTTAGTGCACAAGAGTCATTCCTCACGTTAGGTTTGCTGCAGTTATACAAAGGGTATCCTTTTAATAACAGAAAATGTTTTATTCTTAAAGGCTTATTTCTGCTGCACAGAAGCCAGTACCAAAATGTCAGTCAAATCCTGTGGGATGATGATTAGTCATATTAAATCCTGCTTGAAATTCTACAGATCTTTGTGGCTTACTAATACTGCTTACAACAGCAGAGGGGTTGGTGTAGAGGGACAAGCTTCCCTTATTCCCAGGAAAGCCATCTGCAGCCCTGATGTGTGGCACTGCTCAGGTCTCACAGGGACACACCTGGAGAGCCTCAGCAGTCCTCCAGACTGAAACCACCTCAAATAAAAGAGGTCACCAGCTCCACCAGATAGGGGAAAATATTTTGTCTAAACATTTTGAAACCAACTCTAACCAGCAATGCATCCATCAGAAAGTTTATATCTAAACTCAGGCTTTGTCAATGCCAGACTGAGAGCAGCGTGTTCTTGAGGAGACAGGCCTGGTGAAACTGAGATTTGTATGATGGCACTTCTAGGAACTGGCCAAAGAGTAGGATTCCCAGAAATAAACTGAACAGTTCCATGTATAGTCAAGAAATAAAAGAAAAATAATTCCCTTTTCTCTTTTTTTTCTCCCTTTTTTAATAACTTGTATCTGAATAAGGACTTCACTTTATGTAAAGCTAATGCCATTCCTCTAATGTTGCATTTGATTCAATTTCTATTCATATGAACGGATTATGAGATATATTGCACCAGCAAAATCTCTCTTTTTAAAAGCAGAATATTAGGAATTGTAATGTAGAAAATTGGGGTAAACTACCTTGATTTTTGTAAACAAAAATACAGAATAACTCAATTTCAAAAGAAACACTGGAATTACAGTGGCAGCAACTATTAAAAAAAATAAGGCTTGTGGTTATGAGTGCAATGCTGCTAGAAGCAAATAATAAAAGTAGAAATTCCTAACAGAGGTTTCTCAGAATACTTACCACATTCTGCTTGGAAGCTGTAGTGGAGATGTTGGTTTTCTTGAGAAACAGGAACAGTTGGAAGCAAAGGAGGCAGTAGAGCACTTGAAGAGAGAACTGGCCCAGACCTCTGAATTGATTGCTTTTCCCTCCAGCAGCACCATTTTCTTTCCAAGAGACCGTGGAAAATTTTTTCTTTTCTCTCCATTTCAATCTTCAGTCCTGCAGACAGGTACAATAACCCCCTATAAAGCCTTTCTAAAACCCACAGACAGAAAGCATTGTAAGAATTATCCTTTCCCACTACTAAGTGCTCACAATGCAGTTGAATCTGCAAGATCTAAGCAATCTTTTCATGTACTTAATTCACATTTAAGTTTCTTAGTGCATTCCTGGCTATAATCATGGGCTGTTTTGAAAGATATATGACCCCAATTCACGTTGCTTTAATGATTAAGGAACACTAATATGGTTCTGTAAAACCACAGGCAACATAACTCAGCCTCCCCTGGCACACCTGGGTCCCTATATTGGATTGCAAAACAAGCAATAAAACCCCATAAACAGCTGAAGCAGAATGGCAGTTATCAAATAAAACATCTACACAAATATTTAAATTCTATACCATTAACAGCATTTTATTTTACCTCATCCACCATGCAATGATGAAAAATCCATCTTTTTAACTAGTCAGCAATATATTTTGCTGAAATTACCAGAATATGCCCATAGATTTGAAAGTCTACATTAAAATGGCAAATTGCACAAAAAAAAAAAACAAAACAACAACAAAAAAACAGAAAGTACAAAGTCCAGTAATTTTCAAATGTGGATGTTTAAATAGAGTAAACAAATATTGGAGACTGAGAGCACAGTGCTGCCAAGTTTTACTGCAATCTCAGGCAGCTTCAGAGAGGGAATGATCGCTAAGAAGTGGCTGTAGAAGCAGTCCTGCTCTTACCTGTGTGACCTGCAGCCAGGAAACCCAGCTGGGATCTCCTGGAGTTGCCCATACTAATGGAGCTGAGCATGGGAGAGCCATCCTGTGGAATATCCACTGCCATTTCCACAGCGCTTCTGATGATAAAAATCCATTTATTTTCATATATGCATAAGGTTTTTTTGATTTTTTTTTAAAAAAACTATGTCTACAATATCATTCAAAAGGCATCTGTTCTTAGTATTGGTACCTTTTCCCTCTTTTAATTATTCTGAGAATGAAATGGATGCAGGAAGAAATACTCTCTAAAATATCCAAGATCGTAAAACAATTCCGCAAGATGTCTTACATTGCACTGAAAACAAACTGAGATAAGAGACATCTACCCCCCCAAAACACCCCCACATGAATAAGATAGAAAATTTATTTTAATCTTATCAAGTTTTTTAAGTAGGTTCTACCAACAAAATATTCCATGCAGTTATACATTTGCTGAAATGGATAAAAATTGAAAATAAAAAGATTATACCATTTATCAGCACAGGCAAATATATTCCACTCCTTAATGATTTGGCAGCTATTACAAAGTAATTATCAACTTGTGAGATTAGGAGATAGAACAAAAAAGCAGATTACTGCTCAACACTCAATTTTCTGTGTTTTGTTCCAAGACATATGCAACAGCATTTTCTGTTTTAAAACTAGAACTATACTGTCATTACTCCTGAAGTAAACGAGACCTTAGCAATAAACTCATTCTGAACCTTGGAGAAGTCTTGAGTCTGCCTTGAGCCACTGCAGGTTCTGCATTTGTTCTACATTTATCCAGAACTACACAGTCTAGACCATAATTTCAGTTCCATGATGATAAATTTCAATCCTGCAAACAGTCTCCTCATGGCAAGGCAGACACAGAAACTTCACACTTGCTGCAATTGGTTAACACCCAGGAAACCAGGTTTGCAAATCAGAACCAAAAAGAGCACTAGTTTTTGTAGAAATAGAGGAGATAAGGTCAGAAACATTCTGTGAGGATTTGGAAGAGATTATGGGATCATTTGCTTAGGTGAACTGACATATTAAGCGTCTTATATCAGGACTATTGATGCTGTGCCCTTTTTTGCTTCAGAATCCAAATACAGATGCTGCTTTCAATTTGTAAAGTCTAGGCAGAAAGCTGTAGACTGTTTTTGACACAGAACCATCACCCTCTCACCCATATTTCTTAATTCTCTGTTCCCAGCATGAAGCCCATTTCCTCCCTAGAATTTTGCATTTGGACTGGAGGCCAAAGTCATGAGAGCTGACAGCAGTTAAGTCATCTTGTTGCTCTTGTTAAAAATAAGGTTGAAAAATCCCTGTTCTCACAACTATCAGTTGTCATTTTCACAATGTGAATGTGCTCACAGAATCAGGCAATGCTTCATTTCTAATAAGTACAGAATCAAGAGACACCCTAATTTCTTCTTTAAAAGGATGAAAAATCTAAAAAGCACTAAAAAGCAATTTTATTCCCTTTTAAAAGTGCTTTCAAAGCTAGTGTTAAGAGCTGATTTATTTTATTCCTCCTACATTCATCTGTTTGTCTTCATCATTTCACTCTGAGGAAAAGATGTTCCACTGTTTTAACTTGTGGGCTGTTATTTTTTTTTAGATTGACTTGTGTTGTCACTCCCAGTTCCTCTGTAAATCACCCCATGAGGCTCTGCACCTTTCCTGAGTTTTGCTTCTCCTACAGTTATCTGTAGTCTGCCCCAGAACAATGATTCCACTCATTTCAACTGCTGTGCCATATGTCAGTGATATGGTTCCAAAACACTTTTTAAGCTTTGCATTCTAGATAAATACTCTCACACATGTTTATTCACAGCAGCAGCTGCTTCAAGAATCTGGGTTGAGTTGGGCACCTGGAAAGATCCAGCCTCAGGCAGAAGTGCCAGTGACACACATGCATTTCCTACTTACTTGATGTGGAATTTGCTGTCACTTCTCCCACCCATCAGCAGGTGAGATCAGCAGTTTTCAAACATCCATTTCCAAATGCCCTCTCACCTTCTGCTATATGGAACTGCCTCCATGAGGGAGCATTTTTGGCCTCCCATTAGGCAAAAAAACAAACAAACCCAAAGCATTTGGGAGAGCCATTTTGCCTGGAAATGGAAGCAATTAAGTTGGATGGCAAAGCTCACAGCAGCTATTCAGTTCTAAGAATATCTTTTCAGTGAAATACTGAAATCAAGTTACAGAAAAAATGTCTGGTTTTTGTATGTTTTACAAGTACAGTGGCATGGATGTGAAGATCACCATTCTTAAAATGCAGCTTTTAATGTGTTATTTCATTTGATTCAGGTCTGCTTTTCAAATTAGACAATGTTGTCTATGTGGCCTTTTATCCCAAATATGTCAATGACTTTACCATCTCTAACCCTTAAAAAAAGCTGTTTTCTAATTGGGGTGTAAGACAGTGTCAAGAATTAACACTTTGGATTCACTTTCTTGCTGTAATAGAAAAAGTATGCCATATTCAAGTCCTATGACTACTCTTTGCCTTTGTTTTCAGACGGTGAAAAACACAAATTTTCTGCACTTACTGCATGGTACTGTACTGTAAGGCTTTATTAATTCAGGCCTTGTTTTCTCATTCCTTACAGCATCTTTTCTACCACTAGTTCCATTAATTCTAGTAAAAATTCTCAGTAGGATATCTATTGCTCTTTCTGCAGGACAGAGAAAATTTTTCATTAAGAAACAACAGTTTTTCCCCTTTCCCACCTGCCTTCAATGCCTTTTTCTAATTAAAAGTACATTATCTCCTTGAGAGCACCAGAAATAAAACTACTTTTTCTATAAGTTGTATTTTTTACCTGCTCTTCTTAAAGAAAAAATGACCCAACTTACAAATAAGCTGGTTGGAGCCCTAGCAGCAGAAACAGGAATTTTCCCTTCTGCACTGTACTTACAAACATATACAAGTTCCCTTTGCTTTTTGCTTTAGCCTGAGGCTTCCAGTATGTAGAAACCTGCTGTCTAAAATGAAACTTATACACTTAATAAGAATTCAAGGCTGTCTGAAGAGAATAGGCTCTTTTATTAACTACATAAGTCTGAAACTCAGTTAGACACTGTTCAGAGTTCTGTAAATATAAGTCTATATTTCACCATAGACATGTTCAGTGACTTAAAAGCAATATAAACAATTCCTAAAGGAGCGTGGCATCCTTTTCTCAGTGCAGTCATATCCATCCCAGTTACTGGCTACTTTACTTTACTATACTTTAATTCTTACAGTGTTCTAGAGGAGGATTTTGTGTTGGCTTTTTGTTTTTTACAAGGAAAAAAAATTTGCAAAGAATAAGCAGCATGTGAACAGCAAAGATATTGCTCATGGTTTCATACAGTATAAAAAATTCAATAACCATATGAACAGTGTTGGTACACCAGAGTGTTTTGGTTAGGAATTAAACTACATTCCTCTGCTACCCAAAAAATCAAACTAAAAGAGATTGCAAAGGGAAAGAAATCCCTTTCCTGCCTACACAGCAGTGTTATAAAGTCTCCAAAGCAGGATATCATGCACATGCCATATTTTGCATAGCAGCCCTAGCTTCATTTTTAAAAAAACAACACAAAAGAGAAACTTCTTAAGCTAATGTTTCAGACAACTGTTGCCATTTGCAAACACTTTTTGAGTGCAAAAGGTGAACTATTCTTATCTCTAAAAAACAAGGTTTTCCTAAGAAACTCAGAAAAATGCACAATCTTTTCTTGACGCTGAACTGGCAATATTTCCCTACAGAACAGCTCTGACTCTGTCTGAACCTGGGAAAAAACCCAATTCCTTAAGTGTGGAGGACTGAGAGTGGAAGCAGCACATGGCACAGATGAAGGTGCAGCCCCTGGCAGCAGCTCTGCACCAGGCTCTGCTCCTCCTGCAGCCTCCCTGGGGCTCGTTCCTCCCTGCCCAGCCCCACCGTGGGACTGCACAGCCAGAGCAGGACCAGGGCAGGGCTCTGGCCAGCAGGACTAAGGCTGGTTTAATTTGCAGAGAGCTAGGGCTAAATGCTAGAGCTGGCAAGGAGAGGAACTGAGCTGGTTTGAACAGCTCCAATATTATTTTCAAGGAGTCTAAAGCAAAAAAAGGAACCAACATGAGGTCTGTGCAGCAAAGAGAAAGGGCACAAACAGGAACCACACAAGATGAAAAACATTTGCGGCCATGAGATTCAACAGTGTTGAAGGACAAGGAATAAAAGCTACAAGAACAGACTCTCCTACTGAATATGTGCAAATAACTGCAAAGCCCAGACTGCCCTGAAGAGTGATATCAAAGGATTCAATTAAAGATAGAAAGGATTTATTGCTTCCACAGTTTTACAACAGAGCTATCGAAGACAAAGTATAAGGACTGAAATTGTAAAACATTTTAATGCTTCTGGAAACAGATAGTGAGGAAACGGGTTTTTTCCCCAGATAGTATTAAAGCATGTAACACTGAGCAGTCTATATTAATGCTCTGAGCTGCAAAGCAAGTTGGGCTTGGATTATTTGGGAGTGAATGACAGATTTAGCTGTACTGCTGAAACAAAGTACAAAAGCAAAGGATTTCATCAAAATTATGTGAGAAAGGCAACCAATGTCATTTAAGATGACATCGAAACCTTGCTTTAAAAACTGTTCCAAATTTTTTTAAATCTCCAGAGACAACCAAAAATAGAGACTGAAATTACTCACTATAAGGCTCTGGAACCATAACCAAAATTAACTGCAGTGACTAAGCATACTTCTCTTACCAGTAATGAAGAAAAAAAAAAAAAGACATTCTTTATCCATGATAATTTGACAGTAGTTGTTATTATTAACACAGAAATAAAGTGATCAATGTCCTCTCTCTAAAATACAGAACTTCTCATATTAACAGGTGACAAGGTGAGTGATCTTACTGGAGCTCAATTATAAACTAATTCTGAAAGGGAATATTTCACACTGAACAAGAACTACAAGGACAACACGAGGACTGCTGCAAAGTTACAGAGAGCACAAGTTTTCTTCAAGACTTCTACACAGTGGGCAGGGATTGATAAAACAATGGAGAAAGTGTCAGCAAAAATTCAACATATATATATATATAGCTCTCATATATAGCTCTTCTATAGATTAGTAGAGAATTCAGAAAAGCCTTATGGTCAAATCTGCAATTATTTAGTCATAAGTGGTCTTACTGCAGATTGCAGCCACAATGAGCAGTTTTCATCAGAATTTTCATTATTCAAACACACAGGTCTCAGTCTTGCAGGTGATAATCCTGCTCTCACCATCTCAACCAGAGTTTCTAGTGCTTTCAGGAACCCAGCAGAATTAAACAAGAATGGAAAATGCTGATTTTCATCAGCTTTCCCAGACTGGGTTTCTGTTTAGGGCTGTTATTTTTAAGCATTCAGAGAGATTAATTCAACCATCATTTCATTATGGAGAGTGAAAAATGATGCTCACATGATTACCATTTACTTATAAGGGTACACCCCACTGATGGAATTTGACACTTTGGATCTTGCACACCTTTATGGAAATAATCTCCCAAGCTTCTTTAGATCCAATACAACTCAAACACTCACTTTTCAGAAGGACTAAAAAATACAAGAACCTTCTTTTTTTGTGGGGGAAAGAAAAAAAGGAAATGTACATTACTATCTAAACCTCTTGTTTTAAATCTATAAGCAAGATACCAGAGCCACCACTGTGAATGGGATTTGTTTGCTTTTACCAAGCCACTGGAATCTGGCACAACCTCATGCACCCGGAACACTTTACAGAACCATTATAATCAATGATCAGGAGTAAAGAAGTGCAATAGAAGAGTCCATACCATTTTAAAACACCTATGCCTTTATCACACTTTTTACTATAATCTTTACTTACATAATCAAAGTAGTGTTTTTCAAATATTCCAATATAATATCAAGCAATTTTCTTAAGGACTGATTTAGAACTGCACACACTGAAGTGATTTATACTTTAATTCCCATGCACTTATCTAAATTGAATTTAATCTGACATCTTATTACCAAGTTCTATTACATTCTCCTAGAGCTCTTAGTAGTCTTTTCTAAAATTGCCTAATTTATATAAATTTATGGCATTAATATGTATTGACACCCTGCTTTTCACCATTACCCTAGGCAGATAATATAATAATGTATCAGTCAGTGTACAAAGCCTCAAGTAACTCCAATATTTGACTTCTTTCTAGTCCTTCCCAGTCACCGGACTTGTTCTTTAAGGTCCCTACCAATTCATGAACAAGCAGTGCCCTGACTTCCCCCTTGCCTTAGTTGCTCCAATTTCCCTTAACAACTTTGAATGAGTTACTAATCCTCCCAAAGTGCCATCTCCTAATTCCTGCTGGTTTTCTTCCAATAAGAATTACAAAAAACAGCTCCATACATTCTTCCAAAAATGTTGGACTTTGATAATCCTGGTGGGCCCCTTCCAACTCAGGATATTCTATGATCCTATGAAATAATTTTCATGGGTAGGAACACATTTCTGAACACAAGAACTGGTATTTGAAGTACCCCAAAGTTGAGGCACTGGAAAGTTTTAATATCAGGATTCTAGACAGGAGAAACTACACTGCAGCTAAATTTACTCACCCTAGAATAATTCTTGTACTATTACATTATATTCCTGAATAACTGAAACACATAAACTGTCATTTTCTAATACCATCAAAATAAATGTTATATCTGGATTTCATACCATTCATAGGTGCTCCCCAAAGTCAGTGGCAGCTGTGACATTTGGCACATTTAGAGATGACTGGTAAACAAGGGCTAAAATTGCATTTATTTGCCTCCTCTTCTCTCTTGAAAATACTCAAGGTCAATGGCAACACTGGGGTTTATTGTAAAGAAGACAGCTATCTGTGGAGAAATGTTCCCTTTGGAGATCTTAAAAGTTCATATTAAAGAAAATAACAATGAACATTATTTGAATATAAATTGAAAAATATATTTCAGTTCTGTTAAGTTAATCAGACCTAAATCTCCATGGGAAACTTGCGACACTGTTCTCAATTTAAACACTTCCCAACAATTTACAGCTTCATTTTGCCAACTCTTCCCCAAACCACACTCCCATGAATTTACACAACCTAGAATGCTATTCAGCAACAGCTGAGCAAAGCCTGTGAAGAAGAGGTTTAATATGCTGATGAGAAATAGTGCAGGAAAAAGCAGCAGCTCCTGAAAAAAGTCCTCCTTTTAATTCAGATGAAAGATCCCTTAGCAATGCATCTCTACTTTCTACACTTTAGATCAACTTTGGCAGATCAATTTTCTTCTTACGTTTGCACATCTATGACCAGAAATGTTAATTAGCTTTTGGATTCTCTGGCCCCTCATTAGCATCAAAGTGAGAAAAATATCAGGGAGGGGGACAGGCAGAATGATGCAAAAGCTACTTGAAAGATGAACCAAACTTCATAGTTTCTTGTACTTGGTGCAGAACTGCTAAATTGAGTAGGGCTGTAAAACTGCTGTAACAGAGATCCTGGTCAAAACCTCTGTTACATGGAGAGCAGGTAAAGTGGAAGGGTGAGTCAACAAGAGCAGAGCTTAATCTATTCTTCATTTTGTACTCTGAGCCACAGCATAAAAATCTGAGATGTTGGAGTAAGTGCCCAGGCATTGATGGGCTATGGGTGGGTGTGCTCCCAGCTAACAATACACAGAATCAGAGCCAGCACACACTGAATTTTCTTAGCAGGACCCAAAGGAAAGTTGATTCCAAAGGATGAGATTTGCATTTAGATACAGTTTCAATTCCTGGAATTAGCCTGCACTGAGCTGAACTCTTGGCGCTGAAAGGATGCAGTGAATGAAATGGGCACCTGCACCACCCCTGGAACAACTCTTCCTCCACCTCTTCATGTGACTCTCCTCCACTGCCAGTGTTCAATTTCCAGCACAATACACTGACATTTATATAACAGCTGTATCAAGGGAAAGGGATAGAGCAGGAATCATAAAGATGGATGAATCCTTATTAGGATCTGGCTCTTGAAGTGGATTTTGTGTTCAGAGACGACTAGTTTCAACAATCAGAATATACAAACACACATTTATATTTGCAAAAAAAAAAGGTGAATTTCAGCTGCATTTTCACTCTGAATTTGTTGGGCTAAAATGCTTGTTTCCATAGTGAAACAAGACAAAAAGTCAAACATTTAGGAAAAAATAAAACATGTTTAAAATCTGGGACTGATAGCTCTATTCCCAGGCAAAGAAAACTGTATCTGCAAAAGAAAACACTTGATGTAAATAAAATAAAATGCTGCAAAAATATTAGAGATTTTTGTTTTCTTTTAAACTATATAGAGAAACCCACACATTTTGTTTCACTATAAGGGAATTAGAAGAAGAATTAACTGTTGCAGCTCTCAGCAGCTTACACACAGTTGGAAGCTATTTGATGGCTTTTTGAGCAGGATACTGGGAACTTCATGAGCATCCACTCATTGCTGAGTGTTCCACGGAGCTCCTCTGGAATTGCATTTTCACACCAGTTCTGTCAGTAAAAGGCTGAACTGCACCACCTGCTCCATCACTGGTTGTATTTGGTTTTTGACCCTTTCTTTGCAACACCTGCACATAGGATGAACTACCCTGCCATCCCCCCTAGCAAGTTCTCTTACAAGTCGGTCAATAGATTAAGTTTCTGTCTCATTTTAAATACTCTGTGATAGCCAAGTATTTATAACTGCAACCCCAAAGTAATGACAGTATTGCTCTGACCTCTGTTGATTACTTTTAATTTATATACAGGTTAGTCCGTTTTCACCTTCTGGTCTTGCTGAATAATATAACAACAAAGCAACCTTGACAAAATTGGAATCAACTGGTAATTAATATTCCATTTAATGGAGATTAAAGCCATGGCACTCTTAGAGGATACTGCACTTATTACATTAAGCTATATTTAACTGCATCAAATGGAATATTTAAGCATTTTAACTTGAGCATTTTATGCGTTAGTAATTCACTTAATTATTTTCTCCAGAGAACAAGTGGTATAATATCATGCTGATGCATGGGGAGTTATATGAATAAATCTTCAGGCATCAGGATAGGATCAGATACCCCAGAGCCTCACTTAAATCAATAAAAGCAGGAGGAAGCAGTGGGAAGAATGCTGCTTCTGGCTTATTTCACAGCACTGTCTGTACAGCAGGTACACTAATCATGCTGAAGACCTCGTTGCCTTAACTTAATGAAAATGTAACTCATACTTTCACACTTTCTTAAAAGTAAAAACCTACCTCTATTACATCCTCATTTAAAATGTCTCTGCTAGACCTCTTGCTTCATGATCCTCATGTTCTAATGAATTTGAGCTGCTTAGGTCACATTACATTTCTACATGGTCACGGCAGTCTCAGAAAACAGGTGAGAATGAATCAGTAGAGAAACTGAGAGGGCATAAACAAGAAACTTCACTAACAATTCCCTGCAGATAAATAAATGAATGTGTCACTATTCTCCAACACATAACCTCACTAACTCAACTAAACCAGCCTCTGTCTAAAATATTTTCTGCACTGTAGCCTATTTTTATAGCTGTGAATTTGATATGGGAAATATTACATCAGTAATCAATGACTGCAGAGAGAAAGTGAGATGGGAAAGAGTCATAAAATGAGCAAGAAAGGCAAGGAGAAAGGGAACATTATGTTAGAGATCTGAAAATGGGAAACAGGACTTCTGTTACTTTGTGTGTATGTGCTTTGTTTTATACAGTATTTTCTTTTTATTGTATTGGCAAATAGTACCCATAGGTGAGGCAGGACAAATTGGAAATTAATGAAATAGAATAAGAGATTGACACAAAATCGGCACTGAAGAAAGTCTGAATTTGATTTGTACCTGATTCCAGCTGTAGCTGCTGCTACAGGTGGGTGGCAGCCAGGGAGTTCCATCTTCAGGCCTCAAACTCCACCTCAGCTGTGCTGAAATCCAGATCACACTGAGTCAGAGCAGCACCAACATCAAACAGAATTCAAGCTGCAGCACTGCCCTAATTCATATGCTGCCACCCACCTTCTTGGTGGACTGTTGACAGCTGGGAGTAACTCAGAAGCAAAAACCAATTTCCAGCTCTTGTTTTGCTCAGAAATTTCAACTGATTTGGCACTGGAGAAAAGTTGAAATCGAGCTGCTATGGTGGTTGTCTGTTACCAAGGGACTCCTCCCATGTAAGTGGGATTCCTACCTAGCTACTCTGTCTTTTCAACTACTTTGTGCTGTTGAAAAAAGGATGTGGCTTTGGCCCACATTGTCTAGAAACTAACAAAATATAACACACTTTTGCATTAATTCATTAATATTACCCAAACAGCACAAACTGTTGGCTGCACTCAGCAAGATGAATATTTCTGAATATTTTGGGAAAAGCATCCAGCTGCTAGCTGGTGAATCACCATAACAAAATGCTCATTCCTCTAAAGAGTTATCCATCAATGTAAGTAATGCATGGGTTTAAATTCCCAGTCACACCACCCACTTGACTTGGTCATTTTGATGTCACTCCTGACATCCTGTGCTACGTAATTGCCATAGTTCTCTAGAAGTCATGGAAAGTTCCCAACAGTGAAAGAAAATCATACAAAATTTACTGTCTTTCTTCACAACCTGCCCACCCCCCTGCCTGCAGTTATTGCAGTAACTGATTTAATTTTTGCTGCTCGTGGAGGTGTTCAAGATCTCCTTGTCCATTTCTGCAGCTCTGCCTGTGTCTCACCTTCCTGTTTCCCATGAGTGCAGATTTTGGTCCTTGACTGTCAAGGATGTTTTCATTCTTTTTATAGGCATTATTCCACTATGAATACAGAGTCACTCATAATAGACCCAAGATTTCAGCCTTCCCCTAAGCAGTGCTGGTAATGCTGTTATCATGACACTGCCACAGCTCTTATCTCACCTGTATAATTTGCAAATCCTTTTTTGCCTGAAGTGCCACTCATGGGTATAAACAGACCTAAACTGTTTACACTGCCCACAGCTCTCACAGTCTGCTCAAAGACCACAGCCTTATATTAAAAAAGTTTGGGGAAAAGGTTGTAGACATTCACCCTTTACATTTCTCCTATCCTGCTGAAGTACTACTTGGATTGATATTTTCATCAGCAGTATTAATTCTACACACCATCTCTTAGTAATTTCCAGAAAAATCAGCATAACAGGGTGATACTTGAAGAGTTAGCTATTTGAAGAGTTAGCCATAGAATTGAGAATTAAAATGCACTAGAGGGACAGGACTTCCCAAAGAAAGAGCTATCCCTAGCTCCTCACAGTGGGGCTTTGAAGGATGCAGAAATTGTAGAAGAGAGATGAACCATCTGTTCTGTCAGCTGGGGGAGGAAGGGGACTTAGGATACTGATCTAGAATAAACTCACAGAACAATATTACATCTTTTCTGGATATTCCAAAAAAGGAGACAATCATAATTGTATTTTTCTTTAATTCATTACTATGTATGGTAATACTTTTAGTTCAGCCTTGTGCCTAGGTCTGTAAATACTAGACACAGAACACCCAAAAGCAGAACCAGGTAATTCTAATGACTTTTCACATTTAAAAATATAAAACCAGTGTCAAATCCCCTATCTTCTGAAAATTTCAGAGCTAAACTAATATTTGATTTTTGCAGCTTAGACCATCCTCTCTATTGTAAAGAGGGGAAATTGAGAGCGTTTTTTTTTTCATTACTGATATTTTGATTTACTTTTAGCTGCTAAGTAGGGTTACATGAGTAACAAATGTGGGTAGATATTTAACTTTATGTAATGTTTAGCTGCAAGTACGTGTATTCCATGATAATAACAAAAAATATCTACACAGCACAACCAACTGACTGATGAAGAGCAGGTAATAAAAATGTGACATGTACAACAAACTCCTAGTATTTTAGGAGTCAAAGAAGGAGGAAGTATTATCAAATTGTTTCACAAATCCTGTCAGTGTAAGAGTTTTCTGAGTAACTGTTTTCTCTCTAAAAAAAAAAAATCACATGACTTGAAGTTTAACAAAAAATCAAGAGCATAAAAAAGAAAGCTGGGGTTTTCCAAATGAAATCAAAAGCTCCCATCAGTTCTAGTTCAACCAAAATTTTGTCCTAAATTTAAGACAAAGACATGAATCTCATGGTCAAAAGAAGGTCCACTACATCCCTTTCCTCCTAGTTTGAAGCAGCAGTAAGATAGAGGCTTTCTAAATGAACAAGAGCTACAAAATTTAACATATTTAGAACACATTTAGAAACCCTGCAATTCGTTAAATTCTTGATATCTAATTCAGTGAATTCTAGGGTGGACCAGCAGTAATATGCAGCATAGAAGCAGCTTGATTCATCTCCTGTATCCAGAAACTGGATTCTCTGATTAGATTCAAAATATCCCCAGGAACAGCTGAAACTATAGCCCTTTCGTGAAAAGGACAAAAGAAACAATAAAATGCTTTTTCCTCAGAAACCAAACAACTGAGCAGTTGCAATGTCAGTATTCAATCACAACCCAAACAATTCTTACCTAGTAAATTACCTGTAACTCCAGTAATTCACTAGCTCAATAACATGGAAAGGTTTTGCCCTAGAGCCCTATGGAAAGTCAGGGCAGTGTTGTCAGAAGCCAAGAGCCTCCTTCTCCTCACACTCAGGTAAGGATGACAAACAAACCCCTGAGGTCACTCCTGGATCCTGGGGCTCTCCAACACCTGCAGAATCCCCTCTGCTACCACCTTACCTTTCAGCAGAAAGTGGAGCTGCACCCTGAGCAAAGTTCATTGCAAGGACCCACCTTAGAGGCCCTTGGCTTAGCTCAGGCACTTTGAACCGAAAAACGCAAAATAAAGTCATGTTAAGGGTTTACAGCCCGCGGGTGGTGCCCAGCAGGGACTCAAACCAAGGCGTGGATGCAGTCAGGAAGTCCCAGAGCAAACCCGCCCAGAACCAGGTGGATTTGAGCCATCCCCACAACTCTTTGCCCTGAGGCTATGGACCACTCCTTGTGATACAGCCCATATATTTGATTTTCAAATGAGAAAGCTGAGCAGAAATGAGGAATGGCGAGCCAAACTTTCAGGAAATTCATAGGCACTGAGCTGACTTCAATGAAGCCAGTTAATCAGGAGCTGAGAACCACTCGTAATCACTCTAATTTCCCTAAACATGCTATTTTCCCAATCTCTATGGGCTGGAAGTGAGGTATTTTGACCCTAGAGCCATCACCTTCCACACAACCTGTGATTAATCAATCATCCTTTTCATCCAAACCTCCAAGACTGCCTTTTGCCAATCTAATCTAATCATCATCTTCCCATCTTTGCAGAACAGTCACAGCCCCCAACCACCTCCTTCCTCAGGTGTTTTTTCGAGCCAGGGGCATGACCCCAGGCAGAGACAGTGACTGTCAGCAGCCACTTTGGGACTGCTGGGGAGACACCCTTGGAACACACTGCCAGGCCACACAGGCAGGATTATAAATATCCACCACAGGCTGCTCCAAGATCTGTGCTGCTCAGCACCAACCATCAGTGCCCCTGCATTTCTGGAAAGCATTGCTAGTGTTGTCACTGGCCAGTGGGTGTCTGGAGACAAGGAGTGGGCAGGCACAGCAGTGCTCCATTCCTGGAACAGCAAGTGAACATAAGAGGAGAAGGCAGGCTCCTAGCACGTCCATACAGAGAAACTTCAGTATAGCTCAGTCCAAGAATATCCATGCATGCGTTTGGAATCATATTTTGATTACCCACAAACAGACATGGATTGCTTTTTTGGTGTCAGTAACGCTTCTAAAAAGCGTTCACAATTAAATGGCAATGGGAAGAAGGTAAATGTATTTTTTAACAGTTAATTAGTAATACAATCTATCCTGACCACCTTTCCAGTAATTCTCCATGACAGTAAGGCTGCATGAAAGAGAGGGGTTAATGAGCTACAAGTTTCTTTGCAATATAGAACTGCAGTTCTAGGACTTTTGCCAATTTTAAGTACAATCAAATTACCACTATTATGTACTTGGTCTTTCTTTTCCTTACTGTGAAAAGGAAGAGGTAAGAACAGCACCAAAATTCTCTGGGGATCCTCACAGCAGCACTGCTTTACACCTGATGCACATTTTGTTCCCAGCCCAGCAACAGCATCACAACTGAGGTCTTTATGTTCTACCCCATAACAAACACTGATAATTCCTACTCTGGTTCTAACACAGAATCTCTTGACATTACTAAGACCAGCAACGAGAAGATCTCTGTTTAGCTACACAACTCTACCCTCAGCCCCAGGCAAAACCAGTTTATCCATTTGGGACAGTGCACACCTGTTGTTAGTTAATCCCCAGCTGACAAATTACAAAAGGGAGAATAACAAACACGTAGGTATTTAAAATAATGTGTTTTCAGCATGACTCACCTCATAAACCCCTGGCACCTAAATGGATTAGAAGTTTTTAACAGGAGTTTCATCAGGATGTTGGCTCACTACTAGGGCTGGCTTCCAAAATAAAGTAACAAATCCCAAGGCATATACAGATTTCAAAAGCATGAGCATACTAACTGCACTTACACTCTTGAGGAAAAATTTCCAAGGCTGTGTCTGAGCAATATAAAGGCTGTTTCATTCGCTTACCACTAATATCTATCTTGTTTCATTATAAAGCACTTGAAAAAAGCCTTATGCATACAGATAACGTGTATTTCCTTCCCTCCCATCGTGCATAGCTCGCTTGCCATCTAGTGGGCACAGCACGTGAATCAAAGCACAGCTACTCTCAGCAGGGAATGAGCAGTCACAAAATGTGTGAGCATAACAGCTTTGAATTAAATATTTCAGCTAGCAGCAGAAAATTATCAGCATAGCTAGCAGGACCGCCTATTAGATTCCCTTGAATGCTAAATTTTATCCAAGTCCTAGGCAACCTCATGAAAGAAACCTTTTAAAAAACACTTTCTTCAATACCATATGTCCTTTTTAGTCTCAAAAAAAAAAAAAAAAAAACCCACAGTGATGAAATCAGATTATAGTTCATCTTATAATACTGCCAAGATCATCTGCAACATGAGACTTCTGAGGCACAAAACAGAAGCATCCAAAGCCTTCATCTTCAAGACAAAAACATAATCTAATTTTTAGCCTGGAGAAAGAAGAGTTAATGAAAAGCATCTTGCACTTCCTTGATTCAACCCCCCAAAGTACAGTCAATTAATTACATGTTTAAATTAAGCATTTGATTAAGTGTCCTTCTTGACCAGAGAGTTCAGTATCTTATTGACCTGTGAGTCTGAGTTACAGCTCATTTGCTTTGAAACCAGCCCAGGACAATGAACAGCAGGGAACAAAATGATTTTGTGCTTGCTTGCATCAATTTAAAAATGGAGTCAATCCTTTAAATGATCCAGAGCTGAATCAGACTGAAAGGGTCAGTAACCACTTCAAAGTTTTGTATAAATCTTTCAAAGACACTTTGTGTAAGTTTCAGTGTGCTTTTTCATTGTCAGTTTCAAGGGGATTAAAATACTTGAAAAATTCCTTATAAGAGTCAACAGAGGGCAAAAAATACCCATCAATCAGAAAAGAGAGCTTGTAGAGACCCTCTAATTTCCTGTTCAGAAAACTATATTCTGACTCTGAATGTAGTTTGAAATCATCAAATAACATGCTGTGTACAATTTTTTTCCTTAATCAAGTTAAACATCTGCTAATGACCACAGGGAATGAAATAGGCCACAGCTGGCTAGATCATGCACATGTGATTACTGCTTAGCCACAATTTGTGTAATTAGTTACAGTTGTACTAAGCTACTTAAAACACATGTTAAAGATCTAATGATGAGCTGATATTAATAGGTCTTTACAGCATGCTTCAATACTTCCCAAAGAATGTTTGAATATGTCTTTGACATATTTGACATGCAAACAGGACACATGCAGAAAATGATCATACATCAAAATATTACTGCTTTTAAAGAAACACATGTGTTTACTCAAGGGAATATTTCTGAGCATGTACATTTTCAAAAGATGCATCAACACCCTTTTCTCATTACAATCTGTTATATAGGGCTGGCAACACATGGGGAAATTTTTATTGTGGCTATTCATGGTCCAAAGCCTAAAGCCTACAATCAAGAACTGGCCTTCTGGAGGGAATAAATATAAGCACTTATTTTGAGTGAGTCCCTCGACAGCAGTTTTGCTAAATCTGTGTGATTCTGCCTTTGGCCAACATGGAATGAGCTGCTGGACTGGGGCCCAGAGAGGCACTTCCCAGCAATAGCTGCAGAAAACCAGGTTCAGGTGCTGGCAGCCTCAGCCCCAGGCCAGCCTGTGCCTGCCTGCCCCTGTTCAGGAGCACCCTAACCACTGCAAGGGGGACACCAGGACAGCTGAAATCCAAGCCATCACTTAAAAACAGCCAGTATCACGGGTAACTGTTGGAATTATACCTAATACAGTCCTTCAAACATTTCAGTTTAACATCAGGGAAGTGTAAAGTGAGGCAGAATGGCAGGTAATGAGGAAGGAGTTTTGTTGTCTCAATAGGCAACATTACAGTCAGAGCTCTCCTTACAAGCCAGAGGATCCTGTTGAGCACAGGCAACTCAGTTGGAAGGGTGACATAGACCAACACAAAATGTTCAACACTGTCTCCTATAACACTGTAGAGGTTTATCATATTTATTTGTCAAGTTACAGGCTCTTTCAAATAAAACTTTCAGTTCTGTTCCTCAACTTTTCCTTCAAAATTCAACTGGATGAAGCCCTGAGCCCTAATGCTGAATTTAGCACTTCTCTGATGGGGACTGGACCAGCTAAGCTACTAACCTGGCAAGTTCCCTGAACTATTCTTGAGGTGCAGTTTTAGCTTGAGACAAACTACAAAGATCAGATGTAGTTATACCACAGGATGGGGTTCAGCACCAAAGAAAAAATATTTCCTTCTTCATCTCTTCTTGCCAACAAATCCATATCTGTTAAAAGTAAACATCAAAAAAAGGTAATCAGATTGATTTTAATTCCAGTCAGTTCAGAGAGCAGATATGATTGGTGATCAGAACTAAACTCCTGCTCTGAACTCTTCTCTAGAGCAAAGATGCCAAGTGCTCTTCAGAGTCCCTAAGAAACAATACCAAAATGCAAAACCTGAGAAGTCAAACACCCAAACTTCAGTGTAATTGGTGAATAGATAAACCAGAAAACTCTACATAAAACAATACATCTCACAATAGTATGTTTATTACAAATGCCTACAGGAGTATGTAGGCAATGGAGCATGAAGAGGTATTCATTAAAGTTTCAGCTTTGCAAGCTATTAAACATTCTGTCCTGATCACACCAAACACTTTGGTGTGTTACTAGCAGACTACTGCACACATGTTTAAATGTAAGAGCATCTTTCAGCAGCTTGTAAAAATGAAACCTCATTCAACCATTCCAAATTCCTCTTGTTTGCACACATCAGGGTTGACTCCAGCTAAGTCAGTAACATAACACTAATCTCTACACAATGTAAGATAAAAATCCCCTATTAAGAGAACAAAGCCTTTGCATTTGAATTACAAGCTCAAGCAGAACCTTTCCTAGGAATTTGAAAATTTATTATAAATTGAAAAGGCCTGGATACTCAAATAACTGGATTTAGCTGCAAATTTTCAAGTTTTGCAGTCACAGAGTAAAGTTAAATATCTGAACTATTTATAGGTATTTTTATTTTGATCTGGAGGTAGATGAAATAATAGATGTAATCATTAAACCAAATTAAGGATTCTGCCCTGCTAGCTTCATTTCCCACTTAGGTATTCCTTAAAGACTGTTTTTTCTAAGTTTCTTTTTCTTTTCTCCTTTACAATTGGTATAATACCATATTATTTATTTCCATCTTTATTTCCCTTTTTCTTTTTTAAAATAACAAACAGCTCTAAAAACGCACAAAAAAAAGATTACCTAAAAACTCTAAAAAATGTATGCATAGAAAGACTACAGAAACAAATACCAAAGATCATACCAAAGACCAAAGGTCACACACAGAAGTAGGAAAGTCAGTAGAACTTTAAAATATTTACATCTGCTTAAAAGGTAAAAAGAAAGACCTTTATAAATGTATATTTTGAAATGCTGAGAATTCCCACAACTTGTTAAGCATAACAACTTAAACACTTCTGCCTAAATAAATTATCTATATTGTTTCTGTCTGATATGCATACTCCATTTACACTCACATTGTGATCTGCTGTGACTGAGCTTAGCAAGCCAACTGGAAACAAACACCCTGAATTCTGGGTGAGCTCCCAAAGCTGCACAGCACTCAGAGTAAAGAGAAATGCTATGCCCCTAACAGGAATAAAACACTCCCTGCTGTACACTACACTCCCAGCTCCTTTAGCAGTAATCAGGGAAGGAAAAGTCCATTTCTGCATCTTCCTTTGGGTACCGCTCCCCGAAATTTGAGCAACATCCTTTTCAGGCACTGGCATATGGTAACACAAAAGTTGGTAGCACCCAGTCTGTTTTCAGAGTTGTAACAAACTTTGCAGAGAAAAGACTTGGGCATAAACAGTGTGACTCTTCCTGCCAGGCTCAGGCAAGCAGCCACATCATATTTGACAGGACTGTTTGTACAAGCAAACAGGGCTTAGAGAGAACGTCAGTTGTAGACTTGGGCCCAAAACAATCCATTATGGCCATAGAATAACATTATAAATTAAACTGAAAAGCAATTAACACCATTCATACCAGAAGTCTGTAAAGACCTCAGCTGGGAGTGTGAAGTCTCCTGAAACCCCCTTTCTGCCCAGCATTTTGGCTGCATTCAAGAGAACACCTTACCACCTCATAGTAAATTGTAATTCTAAAGGCACCTCCATGTGCTCAAAAACATTTTTGCAGCTCTCAAAACTCTGTAACAACTTCCTCCCTCACCAGAGTCCAATATCTAGGATTCTGATCCAAGTCCAGTTTTTTATTGCTGTGATAAAGTGAGGGAAACAGAGGGAAAGACAGCGACCAAGAGAAGGGCAGCCAGCGTGTGAGGAGGGCAATTACACCTCACACACTGGATACCCAGCCCCATAACCTAGTTTTAAGTACCCAAGGTTATGAAATTCCCACAAAGCCCTTCAAAATAGGGCCTGTATTATTTTATCAGAAAGATATTCCAACTGGCATACCTTAATCTCACAATCTGGACAATTTATGGTCCAGAAAAATTTACAGCTTCCCACAGCCTTCCTCACCACCCCTCTCCATGAAGGACTTGTAAGTCAGTTCACAGAGAAAAGATGACTGAGGGCAGTGTTTCATTGACTGTGTATTTAAAACTAATAGAAACTTCAGCGTGGAGCAGGAACCTCGGGCAGTGCACTGGACCAAGCCTCGGGAGAAAAACATTTGCGTCCATTCCTGAGGGGGTCTCAGGAATGGGAGTCTCCCCCCGCTGCTCTCCCTCATGAGGGTTGCTGTGGAAGGAAGCAGGGGGATCACCCCTCACCGCACCACCATCGCCAGGGCTACTCTAATTCATCCTGACTAATTAATTCCTAAAGAACCCTCACTTAATTGCTGGGAGGAAAAGTTTACCTCCGCCTTCGCGGGGCACTTGGAGCAGAGCTGCCTCCTGAGAGGACTTCCTTCCACACGGCCCGGGTCGGGCTGCGGCGGCGGGGCAGGGGCTCCGCGGAGGGGCGCGGGGATGGGGACGGGGACGGGGACGGAGGCGGCGCTCGGAGCGGGCGGCGGCGGCCCAGGTAGGGGCGGTCCAAGCGCTCCGCCCGCCCCGCCCGGCCGGGCCGAGCCGAGCCGAGCCGTGCCTGCCGAGCCGAGTGCGGCGATGCGAGCCCGGCCCGGCCCTCCCCGCCCGCCGAGCCAGTCCTGCCGCGTCGGGAGCGGCGCGCAGGGCCCGCCCCGGCGGCGCTGCCCGGCTGGTTCCGCAAGTTTCTGACAGTTCGTGGCCGGAACGCGAGGCTGCGCTGCGCTGGGGCCGGGGCGCTCCGCAGGACAGAGGTCTCCCCGCCGGCACCATGTCCCGGGACCCCGAGGAGGTGAACAAGCTGACGGAGAACACGTACAAAGTGAGTGCGGGCCGGGGAGGGGCTGCCCACGGCCACCTTTGCCCCGGGGGCCGCGGGAGGCGCGGGGCAGCCGCGGCTCCTCACGCGGAAACGCAGCAAACTTTTATCTTTTTATTTTTTTCTCTTTGCTTTCTTTTTTATCTCTCTCTCTTTTTTTTCTTTTTCTTCTCTTTACTTTTTTTTCTTTTTTTCTTGTCTGTTTTTTTTTTTCTCTTTTTTTCCCGTCTCCTTCTTTTCCCCGCTCCCCGGGGGGATCCCGCCCGCCCCGGTGTGTCCGGCCGCTCCCCCTGCCCGCAGCCCCCGGGCGGGCACGGCCGCGGCACCCCCGGGACAAGGCGGCTTCCAGACCGGTTTCTGCCTCTCCAGCAGGCTGGGTTCAGCAGGCAGCCCTAATTCCCTCGGTGTGCTTTGGTGATAAGGTGGTTTGGCGATCCTGGTGGTTGTGGTCCTCTGCTTGAACCGTTTCTTCATACGGCCAGAGCCTAGAAATGGCTTAACGCTGAATTAAGTTGTTTGCCAGCGTCCCGAGCTGATAATCAGATTTATGATGGTGCGCCCTAGCACTGCCTCAAAGTACCGACTGCTCTGGGTAGTTCAATTCATGTTGGGAAGTTTTAAACTTTCCAAAATGCCTTGTTATTTGTAGATTTAAAAATATTTTGTTTATGGGCACCAGACATATGTTCTGAACTGTTTCTCCCTATAAACAACTCTTTCCAAAACACAGCAATTCTAATTGGGAAAAATTCCCTAGAGAATCACACTTTTGGTTGGGTAGTGAAGTAATCCATAGTTGTGTCTGTAATCCTCACTCTGTACAGTGTGTTGTACCGGAGAAAGCACTCAAATTTGCATGATTGAATGCATTTGCAAATTTAACTTACAGCTGCACTGCACTTGTAGCTTTGAGCCCTAAGGAAAACTTTCTGGTGGATTGTTCTATTTCAGTATTTACTAAATTTTTCTGGTTTATTATCAAATGTTTTCATATTTCTGAAGATGTTGCTATCAGCATTTAAAGTTTCTAAAAACATTTACTAGGAGTAAATTTTACTGTTGTTTTGTTGTTCTTCAACACACATTTAAGTCAACTTTGCCCCTCCTTTTAAGTAATCCAGTTATATTGGGGTCATGTTGTATTTGCTGTTTACTTTCTTTGGACTTAGATATCAAATTCATGCAAAACTACTGAAAAAAATTAGACTATCTGGGTATAAATTTTGTCCTCTAAAACCAGAGCAGATAATCTTAAATAGTCTGGTGCTTTTTCGTATCAGTTACGTTTGTGGCAAGGCCATAAGCAAACATAAATTCCCCTCTCAGAAGAGCACCCTGTAAATACAGGCTCACAGAGGAGAATCCTAGGAAGTTGACTGTTCAGGGCTGTGCCAACAAAGGAATGCTCTAGTCTGTCTATTGACTTCCAGAAAGCAGAAAAACAGTTTTATAGAGGAGAGGGGAGAAGATCTCCTGTGTGTTTTAATTGATTTAATTTAAAATACACTTTAAAGGAATGAGAGACCTCTAAATAGCAAAACTTTCCCTGTTATTCAGTACTTATTTCCTGGGAAAGTTTGTGATTTAGTTTTGTTTTCTCAACTAATTCAAAGGGATCTTTAAGATTGAAATAACCAGGAAAACCACAAAGGAATACAAAGTTAATGTTGACATTGTGATGAAATGTCTCCTCTGTAGGTATTTTGAGAGGTCTGCCATGTTGCATCACATAGCTCGTACTCACAGGCCTGGAAACCCTCCTGCCCTGCCCTCATTAAAAATTGAAACTTCATCCAGATAAGGTATAAAGGCTGCTTCAGATGGAGAATGGATTCAGGGTCCACTTTAAAGCACTTATTTCTCCATCAAAGTTGAAATCTTGAAAACAGTTGGTCACCCTTTAGGGGCAGAGAGCAGGAGCCTGTGTATTCAGCACTGGCTGGGACTGTAATCACAGCTCCCCCATGTAAAACAAATGAACACCTCTTTGTGCCCTGCTCCAGCCTGTGTGCAGAGTGTGCTCTCCTTTGTTCAGCAGTGCTCATGGCACTTCTGCCCTTGCCTGTGCCATCCCAGCAGTGCACTGCCTGAAACACCGTGCTGGGATGGGTAAAACCCAGAGCACTGCTTGGGCTTCTCCTACCTGTAAGAAAGGCTTGGTGTGGGGAAAAACCAGTTCAGTGCAGTGCAGTCTTGCCATCTGTGCTGCAGGACCAAATACAGGCTTAAGACTTCTCAAAAAAAAAAAAAAAAAAAGAAGTTTTGGGTGACCTGGAAAAAGAATAGAAAATTAAATTGAATGCCTTGCTGGCCTGCTATTTTCGGGGGATTGGGGAGTGTTGTGTGATTTTTTTTTTCTTTCTTTCTTACCGTGCTAATCCACTGGATTTATTAAATACCTAGTAACCTGTGTTATACAAAGCTTCAAAATATATTTACAGAAGTCATCAGGTGGCTGAGTAATGCTGTTTTATTTTTATCTTGTTCTTCCTTTCTTCTGGCAACAACACCAGAAAGTGAATACCTCGGTGTTTTTCAGCTAACCTGACTAAATAAACAGCATAATTCACAAATGTGTGTGCACACACCAAAACCAGGGCTGACATTTACCCTTTATGTAAGATCTGAAGAATCACTCTAATGCATGATAGGAATGGCACGTGCACAATGAAGCCCAAGGGTGTGGGAGCCTATGACTAAAAGGGCCACAGCCTCCTCCTGCCAAGGAGCTGCTGAGAGCTTCCCTGGTATGACACTGCCCTGCCCTGGCAGCTCCCTGTGGGGAGGGGACACTGTGGGACCCCCTGACACTCAGATGGTCACCCCAGCAAAGTGGTTGTGTGTGGCTGTGTCCCTGCAGCCTGCACAGGTTTTCTGCTCTGAGTGGGAAGAACTGCTTGGCATCCGGCTGTGACACACAGAGTGCAGGGGAAAGGGGACAGGGCAGGAAAGGGCTGAGGTACAGACCTGTCCTTCTGCCTGGATGGGCAGGCAGCTCAGAGTGTTCCTGTGGGGTGAGGTTTCCAGAGATCTTGGCTTGATTTGTGTTGCTCATCTTGGATTTAAGATACATCTCTCTGTATTCAAGTGAATTGTACACAGAAATTTTGATGATCAACCAAAGCACAATTTAAAAAAACCCAAAACTCCTCCCTCGGAAAAAAAAAACGCTTTGTGCTCCCCAGAGTCATTGAGAATTATTTTGGTAGGCTATATTGTTTTATCACAGAAATAGATCTGATAAATTCAGTTTAAAGTCCTAAATTCCATGTTTCTGTATTTTAAAAAGAATCATAATTATATTAAGCCACTGGATTGATGTATCAAACTTCAAATTCACCTGTGGTTCCAGCACAAGCTGCAGCCAGGCTGTTGCTTTGCATCCCTGCATTATAAATCTGACTTGGGGGAAGAGGAGCCTTTGGGAGTTTGTATAAAATCCAGTTCTTCCTCAGTCTAAATTATCTCTTCTGCCCTTACTTAAGAGTTATGCCTACTTGAGGTCTATCCCTGGGCATGTGTTCATAACCTGAAAAGGTTTATATTTGAAACACACTGATGGATGATGTATTAATGCTTCTCTTAAACAAGAAATGTTCCACCAAGACGACTAATAATTAGTCATAAAAATTAGTCTTTTTGAATGAACACTGGCATCTTGATTTAGTCTTTTCCATTCTGTTAAACCTGTTTTAAAATATTAAACTAACATACAAATGGGATATCTTAGCATGAGATGTGCTGAGGGCTCAACTGTGCCCTTCTGAAAACTGTATTATGGATTTCAGGAGCTAAAGGAGAAGATGAAATGCACTAATGTACAAAATTACAGTGGAGCACAGTATTATTTCCTTTTTTTCCTTTTTGTTCACCTTTTGATTCTTCTCAAGGGGGGGGGGGGTCTCTCAGCCATAGTGTGGCAACACTAGAGACTTCTTAAAAAATTTACTCGTTTTCAAATTGAGAAATAACAATTTAAATGAAATCACCAATAGCTATACAGAGCTTAGCTATGAACAGCTATAGTGATGGTAATAGGAGTGATGGTAGACATCGAGATCTCCTTTTCTCTGGTATTTTTCTAATTTCAGAATTCTACCCAAATACTTTGTTATTCACTCTTGCAAGAGTGCCTGCAGGATGTAAACTTGAAACTGCAGGGAGTCTATGCATTGTTTAGTTGTGTTCATACCTGCTGAGCTATTGTTCGGTGAGGTGTGTCTTTAAGTAAAAAGCAAAGCTGAGCATTTACAGGAAGGCACTTTTACAATGGCTGTCATTTGGTTTGAAGATTAGCCTTGTTTATGTGACCATCAGGAACTGCGGAAGGTTTAATACCCACACACAACAAGTGGAAATTCAGGGCTTCTTCCTCTTCAGCCAGCTCCGTGCTACCACTGGATAACTCACACTGGTCTCATGTGGTGGAAGGAACACAGCAACTCTTACAACGGATTCTCTGAGGATTTAATGACTCAAACCACCAGAATAGGTTTCTCTTATGCTTTTTTCCCTTGCAAGGTTGCTTTTGCCAGCTCTAAAGGTCTCTGCATAAAAGATGTTTCCAGTTGCCTGTTTTGTAAATGTTTCCCTTTATTTCCATTCATCCTAAATAATAGAAAGCTGTAGGATCTGATCATGTGCCTCCTCTTCTCGTTAATTATTCTGTTCATGAGAGGTAGTGTGTCACTGGAATATAGGACACACGATTGACAATTAGGAGGCCCTGTTTGTGTGCCTCACTGTATGGGCAAATTATGTGTTGTGAACCACTTTATCTCTCCCAAGCTCTCTCTCACTTTGCGATGTTGATTTGGATTAAGACAAAGGTTTTATTTGCACCAAAGCAGATAAAAATACTGTTATTTTTCTGACACTTTTGACAATTTTAAGTTCATTGTTTTCCTGATGAGAATTTTTTCTTTGTTCCTCTGTTCTCCTTTTTGAGAAGTTTTGAGATCTGACTTTATTTGTATGACTTGAAATTTTGCACTGGTGTTCAGTCCCTCTCATTTTTGTGACCTTTTCTTTGGACTAAAAGAGAAGCTATAAAACTGTAAGACATGGTAGGAAGAAGTATGTGTACAAATTGATTGGAATTGCACTTGTCCCCTATAACTTCTGAAGTTGAATAAAATACTACAGTAATTTTAACTTATCTGAAATGTCTTCGTAATATCAAATCTATAGCTCATTCTGAAGAGGGAGTTGCCTGTGACAGTTTCCCTTTTTGATAAAGTGCTCTAGATACTTGTCCTGGACTTCAAAGACAGCCAGTGGTTACCTGTGGTTAACTGTATAGAAAGACCACTAGAAGCATGGCCAGGTTTTTTGTTTGCTTTTGGAATCTAGTTTTCAGTAGAAAGGAAAAAGATCCCACGTTCTGCTTTTTTCCTAATGCACGAAAGGGAAATAATCTGAGAATCATTTCATCAGGTCACCTTGGAGATGCGGCAGGGCTGTCAGGGAGAGTTAAATTTTCTATTGAACACAAACCCTTGATTGAGATGAGCCTTGCCCAGTGCTGGGAGGATCAGCTGATCCCCATAAACCAAACTGGGAAACCAAGATTCCAAAGGGGAATTTCCATTGCCGAGGTTTTTGCCATTTCTCGGGCGTTCACATCCAGGGGCTGGTTCTGCTAACAATCACCCTCTGTGGCCTGAAACCCTTCCAGAGCCTGCCTGATGGAGAAAAGATCCATGAGCTGTGCTCCTTCCAGCTGCTGCAGGCACTACCTGTGAGCTGTTTCTTCACCTTTCCCAGTGGTTTTATGCACCTTGAGCAGGTGTGATGTCCTGGAGCTCTCCTCTGTTCCACTGGACCTGCTGTGTCTGCAGAGCGTGGTCTGTGTTTGCTGTACACAAATACCTGCTCTGGGTCAAGAGCTCCAGTGACAAACAAGATCTGTGGGGCTGCTTCAGAGAGGCGAGCTCTTAAAGGTTATTTTATTGGGGTTTGTTCACTTCCTCCTGAATGAAAACAACTGACAATCACTGGTTTGAAATCTGAATTAGATGATGTCAGGCAAACTGGAATCTTTACCCCTGAATGCTTAAGACAGTTATTCCAAAAATCAGTCCTTCAAGGCCAATAATTATCATGTTATACTTAGAATTTTTGGGTAGGTGGGTAGGTGTAATTTTTTGTTTTGAGGAACAGAGTTAGCATAGGCAGAATCTTTCAAGGTTATTTTCGGTTTAGAGTGGCAATTCAAGGTGGCATTGAGATTCCTCTTTGCCATGGACACAAACCATCATGGTACATCTTTTTTTTCCCCATATCCTTGAACATACAGGACTCTTTATCCTGAAACAATCACCTAATTCATCTTTTTTTTTTCCTTGTGATTCACTGACTCCATGTAAGTCAACAGGCACCGTCTTTAGCACACAGCTGGGAAGAAATAGCAAAAAGTTGGAATAGGAAGAAACAACTTGCTCCTTGGAACAAGTGTCTCACAGTCAGAGTGCCTCAGCAAGGAGGAGAGCAGCAGCCACAGCAGCAACACTGACAGCAAATTCCAGAGCTGGGGCAGGAGGAGGGATGTTCCCAGACACCGGAGCCTGAATATCCATCCTGTTCAGTTGTTAGAATAGCCCTTGGCATTGTTGGCTCCACCTGAAACAGCTTTCCCAAATGATTTCTGGATGTGGTTTGTGAGTTAACACAAATCAAGGGCCTGGGGACAATAGCTGGTTTGTTTGCAGTGATTGCATTTGGGTGGGTGAGAGTTTAATGGGACAGACCAGAAAACAATCCCAGTTGCATTTAATTTGTACACAAAGGCAGTGAGGCCAGGTATTGTTGTTTTGTGGCTGCTTTTGGTGTAATTTATGCTATACTAGTATTGGAATCTAATAGTTACATATATTTTTAAAGTATCTATATTTTTACTGTTAAAGTGTTATTTGAGTTAATCCTTCACTTTTCATGTTCAGCAGAATCCAGGTATAGTGCTGTCTTTGAAAAATAATAGAATTCTGTCTGCATGGCCTTGCCTGAAAACAGACAAATGTGACAGTATTGCTATTCTTTTTGGGTCCACCTGTGTACTAAACATAAATATTTCCATTCTGTTAGTAGTAGAACAGACAAAAGCTTGATAGTATTTCACTTGTCTTGAGTCTCGTATTTCCTGTAAACAGAAACAGAAAGCATCTGTTTTGAATTCCTTGAACCTGACAGTTCTACTGTGTGAACAGCAGTGAGTGGTGTCATAAAAGTATTGCCATAAAAATGGTAAGAATAACTGAATGGTGTCTACAGGAATCTCATAATCTTCTTTTCATGACAGTATAATTTCACAGAGCAATGTCAGAGCCATAGATTTGTTAGGAAGATTCTGGGAAGAGGAGGTCCAGAATCTGCAGGTTGTAGAATTTGCTAGGAATGAGAGCAGTCCTGCCTGGAGCTGCTGGATTTCAGATTCTGGTTGTTTCAGCCAGTAATTGTATTTGACAGTGAAAGCAGCTGCAGTGGATTTTCTTTTTTCCCCTTCTATTTAAATAAGGTCATCATTTTCATTTTCTTTCTGAAAAAAACATGGCTTTGCACAAATTTCAAACAAACAAAAAACACAGCAAAAAAATCCCAAAAGGGCTAATCTCCCTAAATGCATCTGGAACACAGAAACCACAAAGAATATGAACCAGAGATCTGATGAATTTTTTCTTCTTTTCTTTTCTAGCATTTTTTTAAGTTTAGAAATCAAATCTTGAACCACTTTCAGAAGGTTGTCTGAATTTATAAAACAATTAGTGGATAAAGGTTTTTCTCTCATTCCAACATCACCTACCATAAAAGTTGGTCTTGCACAAGCTTTCATCACACACTTGATATCCTTTTATATTATAAACAGCCATTATAAATATCCTTTTTACCCCCTGTTGCAATAGTTTAACTTTTTTTTCCCCATTTGTTAGTCTTAAGGGCTCAGTTTCTTCTCCCTTCCATCCTTTGTTTTCCTGTGTCTCTCAAATCCTCCAGTTTTCATCCATCCATGGACTTCTCAGTTGTGAAGTAGGCCTGAGTGACACTGAGATTAATTCTGAAACCCACTGTGGATTTTATAACTGTGCCTTGGTTATAACACAAATTTTGTTTTCTTTCACTAGAATGTTATGGAACAGTTCAATCCCGGGCTGAGGAATTTAATAAATCTGGGGAAGAATTATGAAAAAGCTGTTAATGGTAAGTTTTCCAGGTGCTACATTTAGAAAGAATATTTAATTCTCATTGAAATATACATATTGGATGTGAGGGTTGTGTATATAGGCTTAATTCCCAAGTTGAACTTTGGATGTGTCTAATTAAGAGGAAAAAAACCCAGTAACAAGCACAAATATACAAATATATGCACCTTCTCTCCAGCCTTTTGGGGTTTTTCCACTGTCCTGGAGAAGTTGCATCACAAACACTTAGGCACAGAGCTCCTGCAAAATAAACTGAAGGTGGGTTTGAGTTATTCACATTGGAATAATAAATTTTAAAAACCAAAATTATGTAAATTGTTTTTTTTTTTTCTCTGAAAATACCTTCCAGAGATATTTCACATTCTTACATCTGTTCCTGCTCACCTACACACGTCACTACTTAAGTAACCTGAGTACAGAACAATGTGAATTAGTTCAAGTTGCAGGAGTTGATTGATTTGTTGTTGTTTCTGTCCTTGCTAATCCTGATGCTATCTTTTTCATTGAGTCAAAATCAGAATGAATTTTAATTTGAATCTAAGGACCAGTCTCTCAAACATTTTAGAATATAATTGCCTGCTTCCATTATTGACTTCACAGAAACAATCTAAGTAGGGCTTTCCAGGACTGGGCTCCAGACTCCCAGAGCCTGCACTGTGGGACCTGTCAGAGCCTGCTCCATTTCCCCATGCAGACCTGTCAAACTGCTTGATACCATATTAAAACCATGTAAAATCTCTCTAATTTTGCCTCACTCAAGCCTGTGGCACATCATTCCTCTGAGAAATGGGATCCTGCAGAAGTAGTGCTTAGCCAAACAGACACTGAAATCTCTCTTCATGCAAATTTTAGACCTGGCTTGAGAAAAAGATAAAACCAAAGCCTGCTGGAGATGAAAATAGGGAAATGTTGACTTAATTGTGGCAGTGCTTGACGTGATGGATTAACATGTGGTTACCTGGTACCTGACCTTAGGAATTGCAGGTAGTACCAGGAGGAATAACAAGTGTTTTCATATTCATTTGAAATATTTCTATACCGGTTTCTGAGGGTTCTGCTTTTCACACACTTTGCTGTTGATATGTTACATTTTGGCTTTTGTTACATCTGCCTTCAAGCCTAGCTGATAAGGCATGTCTAGCTCGAATGCTTAATTTCAAATGAATATTTACAGTGTTGCAACAACTGTTGCAAAGTCATCTTTGGACTCTCATAAATTGGTAATCTTTTCACCATCAGCTCTGAGTGGTGTAAATAGGAGTAAATACTGTTGCTAATCAAACACTTTACAGCTTTCCAAAAAAGTTGGAGTATGCTGACAAAGAACATAAAACCTACAAGAAGTCCAGATATGTTTATAATGTATTTTTCCACGCTTTGAGGACAAAAGGTCAAAAAACCTTCTCTTTCTGTAGAAATAATTTATATTCCATAGTACTGGTGAAGGGACTATACAAGCAAGGTTCTTGATTTACCTTGGTTAGCACAGGGAAAATCACACATTTCCTTCCTTTTTAAGTGCTTGTATTCGGAGAAAAGAGTGACTTGGAGCTGTCTTGAGAAAACACAGATAGGAAGAGTTGGACTGGCATCAAAATCCTCTTGTGCAGGTGGCACACTGTTCCACCAGTAGCACCAGGATAATTCTTCTCCTCAGGAAGTTTGAATACAGAGCACCTGTGAGACAGCTTAGACAGAAATCACCCTTTCTAATGCAACAGCCTCAAAGAGAATCGTTGTTTGATTTGGAAAATTTTCAGGCTTCTCAGTGAATATACTGTTATGCAACCAAAGATCTCACCTTGCTAGTAAAAACCATAAAATACAGACCTGTAATTGGCAATTATATTCCTCTCAGGAAAAAAAGCAACTTTAGAGTCAACAGCGAGGCTCTGCTTGACTTTCACTTTAGGTCAAGAATGTACTACTACAAAAAAATTGTGACAAATAACTTCAATAAGTTATTTTTCACATTAAAGCTTGCCAGTTTGTCCTTGTTATTTCTTTTCTTTGTGGTGTGCAGATCATTTCTGAAGAGGCACAGCAGCCTCTGTGGATCTGTTCCCTGTGTAAGATGTTTCTCCCACTGGCCTCCCTGCAGCTCCAATCCCCACATTTCTGTGTTCATTCCAGTGAAACTGGCTTTGCTGTATAAATCAGCCCTAACCAGGAAATGATTAACTGGGAATCACTGAAACCTCGTGGTATATGGTATTGGTTCCTGTAACAGCCAGTTTTAGAGGGAAGGATGATTTGTTTTTGAGGGGCTCCTGGGACAGCTGCAGGTCCCTGGTGTTGTGGCCAGTTGCCATTTCCCTGCTCCCTGCTCTGGCTGGTCACCACAGGAGACCTCAGCACTTTTAGGAAGTTTGGGATTGCAGTTTGGGTTTTTCCAACAGTTTTCTCTGTACCAAGGAGCTTTGCTGTGTCTTGACCAATGGCTTATGGCTAAGCCTTCCCACTAGATGCTGGTTGCCTCTGGGTATGCAGGGAGGTTGGAGGCTAAATAACAGGCTGAAATTTCATTAATGTATTCTGGAGTTCTGTATTTGTTCCTGGTTTCACAGATCAGCAGGGAGCACAGGGACTTTGGTAATTTTCTCTGACAGAAGAAGTTCCTTGTTGCTCTCTTACTCTGTGCCCTGGATGACAAGATTTCATAGGATCATATATTAATAAAAATTGAAGATATTTTGATTTTTTTAACTGTTGTGTTTTTTTCACTCACCCCCAGTTATGGTAGTGGCTGGAAGAGCATATTATGATAGCCTTGCAAAGATTGGGGACATATCAGCAGATTCTCCAGTTTCTAAAGAATTAGGTAAGTGAAAACTTGTTTTTTCAATTACTCCAAAGTATAACCTTTATATTTGCTTTCCTGCTGGCAGCTCACAGAACAAATGTGAAGTAGATAAGGATCAGTTAAAGTATGTTCTACTTTTATATAACACAGGTGGAAGGGATTAGATGCCTTTAAGGCATATTATTTCTCAAGACACAATGTTTTGACAAATTTAGCTCTTTTTTCCCTTCTTCAGTAAATATATCTTCATTTGCATTCAAAAGCATGTATTTTTAAGCTCACATAATTCCAAAGTAAGCACCAAAAAACATGTATCTTGATTTTTAACGCAGAGGTGAATGTTGACATACCTCTGGAACAGAATATTGGTATGAGAAGTCCTCATGTACAACAGCAGTTCTAAACTAAAACAATTTTCTGGTTGAGTGTCATTGTGAAGGGTTCAGTTTTACTTCACTACTTTTGATCAAGTGTATCACTAAAAGTTCTCAGGTGCATTTATATTTATTTTCTACTTGAGCTTTTGAAAGAAAAACTGTAGACTCAAAGACAGATTAATTTTACATTAATATAAATCCACTTCAAGTTCTGTACTCTCTGAAAATAATTTCTGAATATTTGAAAGATCAGCAGCAGCACTTGACCTTGACAACTTCACTTCTGTAGGCTGAGCAGCATAATTGCAACACGGGGCAGGGAGTACAAAGTATTTGTGATATTTCTGACAAAAGATTCTCATGTCACTGCAAAGCAAAGAACTGGGACCTATACTGCAAAGAATAAACATTTGTTTAATGCCTTCATTTGCTGTTTGACAAAAATAACTTGATGATGTGTCTTGCCTCTGAACTTCTGAGCAATGTAGGACCCTTCCAGTGATGTAACTTGCATCTAATCCTGTAACTCACCGTAGTTTGTTAATTCAGCTGATTACCATGGATGGGTTTAGCAATTTTTTTTCATAGCTCTGGAGAAGTAGAATTGAGGAGGCAAATCCCTGTTGAAAGGTGGGCACTGGTTTCTGTGTGGCTGCTGCATTTTCATGGTTTGCTCTGACAGCGCTTGCGGGTGAGCGCTGAGGGCCGGGAGCGGTGGAACAGCAAACAGGGCAGAGCAAACAGTCCCGACAGCAGCTCCTCTGTTTGCTTTGCAGGCTGTTTACAGAAAGCAGAGCTGCTGCTCTCAGACTATAGAACAGTTAAAAGAAATGGCTGTGCAGAGTCTTATGAAATAGCAGAAAAGGCACAATTACAATTTTTGCAATCAAGCAGTTGGTCAGATGCATGGAAGCAACTGATCTATGACTCGTCGCTGTGGGACATTGTCTGCTTATTTGGAAATATTATTATTATTGGGTAATCTTCTGCTGACTTCTGAAAATAGCAGGTTTTCCCTATTATTTGGGACAACACAGAATTATGATTGAAAGTGTATTTTTGTCTAACTATGAATTCCATCCTGCAATTACAAATCTTTTTCAAAATTTGTAATACAGTATTAAGAAAACACGGCCTTCTTCCCTGCTTTCTGTTTACCTTCTGCTTTAACTGTTACTGCAGAAAAATCTATTCTTCTTAAGGCAAACAGCAACCCTGGATTTCTTCCAACACACTCTCTGATGGAATACTTAATTAGAGATAAGGAAAGTCAATGAATGCTGGAAAAGGCAGGATAATGTGGTTAGGAGTCTGCGACAGATCATTTGCATTTTCAAGAAAAAGTCTTACAAGTTCTGAAGCTGGGATACAATATTAGACTATTTACCAAAGAAATATGATACACCCAGGTGTCTCTAAAAGTATCTGCTTGAAAAGAAAAGTATTTACTGTACACTTTGATGTTTTAGTGTCATTTCAGCGCGTGCTGAGCAGTATGGGGGGGTGTGTAAGGACAGATCAAACTTTGCCCATTCTAACTCCAGGGGAGCTGCTGCAGCCCCCTGTGCAAATCTTCATCCAGGAATTCCTTTAGACTTGCCAAAAGCCAAGTGGTTGACCACTAGCAGCTCTGTCATGCATAATACTTCTGTTATCTCTGCCAAATTAGAGGTGGTTTCACAGTTCAAACCCAAACCTGCTGGGTGACCTAGAGTGTATTCACTGCCAATGTGATGTAAAGATTGGTATCAAACCACAGCCAATCCTTCCTCCCCACAAGGAAACACAGAACATGGACTTCTGGCATGAGACAGTAAAAGGGACACCAGCCCCACAGCAGGGGACAAATAGAAACAGCATAGAAATAAAGGAGAATTTTTTTGAAGCAGAGGGTGGAAAGCAGAGAGGCTGGAGAAGTCATGGGGAAAAAAATCAAGTAAAAATGCCAGAAATCCTTTCTTCTGTTGAATGAGATTGGAGCAGAAGAGGGAAATGAGTATGAAAAGGAAATCTGGATATTCCAGCTGATTCAGAGCTTTTGTACTAAGTATCTCTGTCTTTCAAGTCTAGTTGAAGCTCTCTGCATTATTTTAATACAGAATAATTTAAGCAAATTGAGGAAGTAGAAGAATGTACTGCAGTCATAACACAATCCTTATGAATAAGGGATGAGTTGATTGAGTCAACATTCTTTCTAATTTTGTATTTCCCTAAATTTCCGAGCTTGTAGTCCCTCAGACTTGGCTATGAGCATTAAAAGAACAGAATCTGAATTTATGTGCTTCAAGCTATTCTGCAATATGGAATTGCATTCCTCTTTTCCTAGGCACCTTTTGGAAATCCCTCTAGGAACAAAAGATAGAAAACAAGAAATTGCGTGTTTAAAAATGTTCACATTTCATACTATTCAAATTTCAGCATACCACACCAGCACAAAATGCTGTGTTTCAATAATGCAGTAAAACCAATTTCACACAGACACTTCACCACGGTGTTAAAATAGTAACTTTCACGTGTTGCTGATTGGTTTTGTCTTGCCCAAAACACAAAGGCTTGCCAGGCTTTGTCATGTCAATTTTTAGTGCTTATAATGTAAATAAAATCTCCTCTAGTAACACGGGCTGTCTCCGTAGGCTTCACTTGCAGAAGGAATTGGGAAGTTATTTCCTGCTTGCCTATGGAATTCTGCTTCTCCTATCTTCCCAACTATCTTCTGCAGCACCTGCCAGTTATTGTAGCTGCATCTCATTTTATAGTGTGGGTGTAAAGTCCCACTCAGTTTGTTGTGTAGCAACGGTATCTACAGCAGTCACCCACAATTACATTATGGATCTGTACCCAGAGCTTGTTGCTCAAGAATTAAGGAGTGTAAACTATTAATTGCTTGTCCAAATAGAAGAAGAAAGAAAAATATTACATTGCATGGGTTTGATCAGTGGAACTAAATTGCTGAAAAATATTACATTGCATGGGTTTGATCAGTGGAATTAAATTGCTGAAGATCAGTACGTTAATAGAACAATCAGAAGAGACAAAAGTCTCTCCTCATCTAACCAAGACTGATAATTTATTTAAAGATTACTTTGGTTTACAGGCTTGTTTTTTATAGTTGCATTGTGTTAAAACTTAATTTGAAACAGGTATGCAAGAGCTTATGCTCATATGCAGTCTAAAATGTAAGAATTTTGGAAATTTTGGGTTCCTTTCAGAAGAATTCTTCTGGTTAAAACCACTGCAAATGATCTAGGAAAGCAAGTATTGAAGTCAAAGATTGCTCTTTGTTGTAGCAGTCACAAGATAGAGAGAGGAGGGGAGAAAACCCCAAAACTTCTCATGGTGCACAGAGGAAGTGGAATTCTTTCCTGACAGAGGGTGAGCCCTGAACTTGATGTTCCTCTCAAGCACAAAAGAACAGATTGTTCTTCAGGTTAAAAGATAAGATTTGAACACATTCATAAAAGACTTCTGCCTGTCAATTTTAAAGGTCTCCACAGCTTTGTCCACAATTGTCAACTTGTGTCCCTCTCACTAGTGAGAAAATCAGGCAGAAAAAGAGAAAATTTCATGGTTTAGGATGAGTGTAGCTAGCTCAGCTTCCATTAAAATAAAAAGGGGAGGAGAGGAGAGTTGCTGGCTTACTTTAACACATATACATTGACCCTGTCAGCTGGAATCCTGTTTCACTTAGAAAGATGACACCGTGCACTCTTCCCTTCTCCGGCTCATTTCAGCTGGACAGGAGATCTGACATCCTGCCCACTTCTGCATCCATGCCATCTCTGCATCCCAGTGTGCTGCCTCTGGAATGGATTGTCTTGGGCAGAAAGGAGAGTGAAGTGTGCCAGCAACTGCAGAACCTTTAGCACCTCATCTGGTGGAAACTTCTGGGAAACCAGCTTTGAGTCTGCAGTTTAAGTAATTAGAATCAGGCCAGCTTTTCCTATGGAGCATTAATAAAAAAGTATTCTGCTATATTTATAATGGAATTTCATATGAAGAAGCCACTCCATTCCTGTGCTATAAAAGGAAACTACACAGAGAGCTGTCTTGAAAGGGAAATACAAAGTATTTGTGGGGTTTTACAGGAATAAGGTTTTGTACCTTCCAGTTGTACAGTAACATTCCAGGCTTGTGCTATACAAACCTCCAGACTGCTAAAAGAAAGGTGGAAGGAGATGAGCCAGTCTTGGGTGTAAGCTCTGTAATATTTCTCTGCTGGAAAATAAACCAGAAGTATTCAAGAAGCACAGTGAATGAAAGGTGGGTTGGTTACTGAACATAAAGAATGTGTCTAGAAACAGATACTGCAGTTTGTTCTTACAGAACTACCCAAACAAAGTTTGTTCTGTATACAATTATATTGCTGTAAATTTTGTTATGAAGACTTCCAGATAAGTTACATATTTCCAGGTTCTAGAAATGGCTGATGGGAGGAAGCAGAATATGAAAATACACAAGGCTTTTGGCATAGATTGCAGTAGCAGCAGAGAAAAGAAAGACAGATATTAATAGGATTTCAGTGACATTTTTCCAGCTGTTTTTTCATGTAAATTAGATAATAGGTTACATTTTTCAGTCAATTTTAATATTTTATTGCCCTGCTGCCCGAGTCTTACTGCGCCCTACAAACCAAAGCTGAGTCTCCTGGTTTTAGTCAGTGATAAGCTGGGGTGTAACACTGCTGCAGCCCTGCCCTGTCAGGGTGGCTGTGGTGCAGCGTGGTGGTGCTGGCACCAGAACTGGTGCCTGGGCAGCTGCAGCTGGAAGAGCACCTGCCTGTGTGCCCTGACTCTGGGCTTCAGCTCAGAAACCCCTAATGATGCTGGTGAGCACACACCCTCCAGGGAAAAATGCATATTCAAAAATATTCAAAACACCTGCAATGAGTGGGACTTGATATCTTCTTGCTGTGCCTCAAAGGCCTGAGGAAACAGCGAAGGGACTCCCTAAAGTATTTCTGACTGTGCTGGAACATGTAAATTTCACGTGATCCTCACTCACATCTCTCATCCTGCAGTGGAGCCCTGGGCAGGATGCCCTGGACCTCACCTGTGTGTCCATGCCATGTTTCCTGGGGTGTGGCTAGCCCAGAGTGACTCCAGGTGTGTTCTCCCCCAGCCTGAACCCCCCAAACCCAGCTCCATCACCAGGGGCTCCTTTGGGCAGCAGGATGTGCTCTCTCTCATCTCTAAGCTCTGGATGCTGAGCAATCCCAGCCTTTCCTCACCACCAGCCCTAGGTGAAATAAGCCTGTGTCAAGAAAATGTACTTCTTGTGCTCTCAGTGAGAGGAAAAATGGAAAGTTAATGACAACTTTGTGAGGAAAATAACGTCATATTTGTAGCTAGCCTGTAAATCCTTTAGTGAAAGGATATATTTAGTCTGTACAGTCAGCTCTTCCTGCTGAAATATTTCTCAACAAAAAAAAAAAACTCCTGTACCCATTGTAGATGTCACTAACAGTCCCACGGGGCAGGGCAGGGAACCTAAACCAATTGTCTTGGACTTCTGAGTAAGAGAATTTTATCAAAACTTTAGACTCAATTTAGATGTGGGGTTTTTTGGTTTGGGGTTTTTTTGGTCACTGCCAAGACTGTGAAACTCAGTGGCAGTTCCAAAATGCTGTAATGAAAGTTGCAGTGATTCCTTGTGGTTTATTGCATTTCATGTAACATTTATAATGATGACTTAAATATTTACCCTCTCTGGTACTGGAAACCCATAAAAACTTCAGTTTTTGCTGGTTAGCATGATTTGTTTGTTCCATCCCTGCTGTAAAACAGGGATTATCTCTCTTGTATGATCTTCCTTAACTAATCTGCCTCAAACCAGCAGGGTTTCATCCAGGCAAGTTCAGGCTTGTGGCTCTATTGTAATTTATTTTCTTTTCACCTGCCTTGTGTGAAGATTACCAGTCCCTGCACACCACTGCAGCTCAGGTATGAAAAGCTGAGGTACACAGGGCCTCCAAGGCCCTATGAAACATGAGGCTCTGACATACAAACCTTCATGTATTGTGGGTTTATATGTTTGGGTAAAAAAAAAATAATAACAAAAATGCCTGCAGCAGACTTCATATGTATCAGTAATGGAGTAACAGGTGGAAGAACAAGTTTGTAATTTTTCATGCATTATTTACATGGCATACACTTTTCCTTTCCTTTTTTTAACATTAAAATTTCATTTCTGTGTTACCAATCATCTGAGACAAGCTGAATATTTCATGTTGATTATCATCTGTTCAGTGATATAGTATGTTTAAAAAAATTCTAATCTCTGAATTTTTTTTGACTAAGAGATCAAAACATCTTGTGAGAGATGGGGGAGCTAGACTGCAGACTGAACTTTGCTGAATCTGCAGTAAAGTCACATTCCTCTTCAGAATACAATGTGAGCTGGTTTTGTTCCATTTAAAACAGGAAAATAGGAGCATCACCCCAAGAACAAACTCTGGGTAACTGGAAATCAAAATGGTCTTGTTAATCTCATAAGTGTTCACTCTTGTCTAGCCTTATGTGGGAATAAGTCATGGATTAGCAGTTCACTGCCCATTTTATAGCATGGTATGAACTGTGCAGTTCTTTATGAAGTCACCTGTGTCTGGCTGAAAGAATTTGGCATTAATTTTATTCTTGGTAAGGTATATTTAAAAAACAAGTTGATCCTCAGGTTTTACTGAATATGGCTTATAAACAGGCATTGACTTTCTAAGGTATAAAGAGCTGAGCAGAATTCTCTCTCTTTTAATATTTAAATATCCCAAAGTTTTAAAGAAATATAATAATTTTAATTCAAGTAATTAAAATTCTGTCTTCTGTACTGGGGAAGTCCTTTGTTATGTGGTCCTAAACTATCTCACATGATCATCAATGAAGTTTTAGGACAAGAAAAGGGTGACTATATATAGTTCTGATCCTGGGCTACAAAAGGAAATGATATCATAAGAGGTGCTAGGCTACTAGAATAGAAGTGAACTGTGCTCTGTCCCTTCATTGTTTGCCTAATTATGAAATGGGAAAAGGATCTTTGAATAAGAGGATTCTTTGATTCTGTTTGCCATGCTGAGAGCAATGTGTAACCTAATGACAGGGAAGTGCTCAAGAGAGCATTGCCAAGTATGTGTCAGTGAGAAACAGACAGGCACTTGTATGGGGAGGTTATATATGTGCAGGCAAACGTGTACATGGCAAAATAAAACTCATATTTGGGAAGGACAGAACTTAGTGTACAGCATTTGCTGTAAAAGTAAAGTGCTCAAAGTCCCCGTTGGTCCTTCAGATGCATCTTGTGCCTAGAAAGTTCTCTGTGGGTAAAGCAGCTGTGGATTCCTGGCCAAGTGTGTTGGCTGTGATATAACTGGAAAGAATTAATTTGACTGGATAAAAACAGAAGCTGAAGTTTTAGGCTGTTTTGGGTTGGGTTGTTTGGGTTCTTTTCACTTGAATCAGATGAAAATTTGGTTGTGGTCAAAGACACTTAAGCAGTCAGCATGGGCTAGAATACATTTCTCAGGAGCACAGCAGTGAAATCCTGTAGGAAGGAGCAAGTGGAGCACTGGGAGTTCATCATTTCAAATACCACCAGTGCCCAGTCCACAAAATTAGCAAGAGTGTCCTGCACAATCCTATTAATTGCTTACTGCTTTTGTCTGGATGTGGAGGCAAGATACTCAGACTACTTAGACTTAGGGATCTTGCAGAGCTGTTTATCTCTTCTGTATCAATGAGACTGGGAAGTAATTACTCATTTCCCTTAACCCTTAATCTGTTTTAAATTAACTAACTTATTTGCTTGTTGTATCACAGAAATATTTGTGTTGTTCACAGCCTTAATGAGAACTCTGCATATTTTAAAATTAATCTCAGAATGCCATTTAGAATATGAAGTTCTCCTTACTTCTATTTTTATTTTATTTACAGATTTTATTTATATATGGCTCTAGCTGCCTGAGGGTATTATAGCTAGCATGTAGAGTGGACTTACAATACTTTACTATACTTTAAAATCTCTTCCCCTTTTCTTGATTATTCTTTTTTTTTTGCTCCTCCCCTTCACCTTCTGCAGTCACCTTCACAAAATGGCACCGAATGGTCATGTGTCAATGCCATTTTGTAAAATGAATTACAGGGAGATTCACTCCTGAGTTCCTATTCCATGTTCACTCATGCAGTGAGGAAAGGCAGACTTGACCTAGTCCTATTGATTTATGTGCATATTCCTATTAATTCTGCAGATGGGGGAGTGGGTTAAAGCATTCTGGACAAATTGTACCAGAAGAAAAGTGCAGTTAGAGCTGGGCAAGTTTTGCATTATTTTATCCTTCTTTATGATTTTCTTCCTTGACATGTTAAATTCCATTAAACCTTTTGGTTTCATTAAAGCATCTCTTGCACAGTTAAATCCTTCCTATCACAGAGCTTGGCAGATGTTTTGTTCAATCATATTTATTTGTTACACTGTATTTCTTTGAAACTTCTTATTTCACTACCTCCTGGGGGCTGCTGTTTTCAAAGGACTTTCCCATGTCATAAATGCCTTTTTTCTGGGCAGAGGGTGACCTGGAGAAAAGAGCATCTTGCCAGCAATAGCAGCTAATAGCACACCTGGACTGCGCTGCCTCCATGTGCAGCTTTGACTCAGCCTTTCATTCTCTTGTTTAATAGAAATAATTATGTGGCTTCATCTCCAAGTCACAAAGTTAATCAACCTGCCCTGAATACAAAACAGGACAACAGGAGGTAAATGAGTGATATAATTAAGCATTTTGCCTGTTCCCAGACATCCAAAAATGTCTCACTATTAAGATACTTGAATTTTTTCAAGAGCAACCTCCTCTAAATAAAACAAAATTGAATTATTTTTCAAGTAAACTGATGTAATTAATACTTTTATTGATTCTTATGTAGCTATTTGGTATTTAAAAGTTGAAGGGATTTTGTAGGTAGCTGTTGATACTTGTTTCTATGACAGAACTCTATTGATTGAGTTCCATTTTTGTTTTTAACTTGAACAAATTCTTTTAGACTTCACAAGAACAGTCAACACAAGGTGAAAAGGTAAATAACCTGAACAATCAGCCAGTGCAAACAGTGAGGTTGAAGTGTAACTTCTGCAGGAGTCCTAGCCTTCCAATGAGTATTTCTGAGGGAAATTGCTTTCCTTGGCTTTCATCTTCTGGGCAAGACAGCCTTTCAAGGATTTTTTCTTGCTCAGAGGATGCTGTGGATGGAGAAATGACTGTTGCACCTTTTGGACTCAAGGTTGTTTTGGGTTGTTTTGTAACAAACCCAACAGCATTAATGAAATTCTAGTCTGTATTACTTTCTCAATAGAAAATATAGATGCAACAAAACAGCTTCCCAAACAGCTCTCTAGTCTGTGATGTAAAACCAAACAAACTTTATAATTTTGTTTGTATTTCTCGATAATTTTTCCTGCTTTCTTTTATCAACATCTCCCTTTTTAAGTTGTAGATAAGTATTCACAAAACTCTTCTAACTTTAAAAGACCATTACAGTCTAAAATATATCTTTTGAGTTGAGTTGGTGAAACAGAAACAAAGTGCATTCATTTCTGGAGCCTTAAAATAACACTGCTCACCTCCGTTACTTCAAGTGTTTGTGTAACTAATTGTATTTACTTTCCTATTGCATGTGAGCAGCTAATTACCATAGCACCTCTCATTTCTCATAGTATTTCTATTGCTGTAGTCACCAGCAACTTTAAATATGGACATAAAAACCACAGTACTCTGTGGGCTGTACAGAACTTAGAAAAACTATATATATATTTAAAAAAATAAAAAGCACTCCTCTGTGACTCTGAGTTCCTTTTCTTGCTAGTCAAGGGGCTGTCTGTTCTCACTGCATTCCAATTCTTTCCTCTAAGAGCTCTGCAGTCTGTTGTGCAAAGAGAGGTTGGGGTGGGCACTGGAGCAGGAAGAGGGATTCCTGAAAAGCCAGGAGAGACACGTGTGTTTCCTCCTGTAGCACCTGATGTTTCCCCGTAAACAACAATGCAGACCCACGTTTTATAAGATTTAGTTGAAAATCTGTTGTGTCATGCTGCTTCACAAGAGATGTGGTTCTCGTGTCAAAGAAGCTAAGATTTTGAGATGATGTAACTGGAGAATGACAAATTAGAAGGGAGAAAGGTGGTAACACACCCATGGACATGGGGAGGCTTCTGCCTGAGAAAGTTCCCAAGTCACCAACCTGCTCTCTGGAGAGACAGGCTTGGATGTCTGTGCAGATGAGAAAAAGTACAAGAAGGTTCTCCTGAAGAGTTCTGTCATTCCTTTATTGAGCCAATGTTTTAAATTATTGGCATCTTTTGGGAGCTTTTCTGAACGGCTGAACAATCTGAAGCATTATGGGATGGTAAGTTTTTCCTCAAGGGTTCTCAAAGAATATAGATGGTGGAAAACAAAATTCATACAGCAGTGTGTTGAGCACTTAATGCATCCTTTCTATTTTAACTCAAAAAAAGGAAACTAGAACTGCACAAGATGGCAATAGGAAGGACACACAGTCCCATGCAGTGACTGCCAGGGATGTGCAGGAATTACAGAACTGTGGTCACTCTGCAGTGCTGCCTGTGCACGAGGACAGCACAACTGCAGGTACCTGTGGCAAATCCAGGTGGGACAGCTGCAAGGGTGATGGAGGGATACAAGGATCACTGGAGGAGGTGTGCCAGGGAGCCAGCTGTCAAACTGAACCCGCCAGTCCTGCCATGCAAATGGAGTGCCAGGAAAACACATCCCTAGTCAAGGCTTCCGCACGCAGCCCAGTTTGTGGATCTGATCAGGGCAGTTCCAGTTCTGGTAGCGGCCCCTGGCCAGGAGCTGGGAACAGTGCCTGCTCTGATCTGGGTGCAGTCACACTGGGCCCTTCAGCTGCTCTCCTCAGCAGCGCTGCCACCTCCCAGACAGGGCTGGCCCCCGTGTGTGCCGTGCCAGGGCGCGGAAGGGCGTGGGGCTGACGTGGCCGAGCAGCAGGCAGGGTGATGTGGCTGGCTGCAGGCAGGGCAGCACCAGCCCGCGGCTCTCGCTGCTCTGCACGTACAGCCACACCCAGAGACGGAGAGATGGTTCCTCTGTGTCCTCCTGAAGCAAAATGGAACAGTTCAGCTTTCAGCTGCTCACAGTCCTGACTGGGCTGTGTGAGTTTGTGCTGGAAGGCGGCTGAGCAGAATGGGATATTCGGGGTCTGTTGTGAGGATGCTGAGCAATCTGCTTTGCCTTGGCCGTTGGTTAATGCTGCCCAGGTGGGAATTCCTGTGTGAAGCAGGTCTGTTTTAGCAGGCGTGCAGTGAGGGAACTGAAAGGTTGCTTTGTTGACTCTGAAGGTGCAGTAACTTAATAAATATTGAAGTTTAGTTTTCAGACTATGAAATGGATAGCAGCTATTTGGGTAGTAACAACTTGTGTGCTATTCTCTGACTTGGCACAAACAGAGGCTGTTAACTAAACCAACAGGAGCTGTTCTGGAGAGGAGGAAGTATTTCCCAGCACTCCAGGGTCCTTTTGCATAACAATGCATGATTAGTTATTCTTCTATCACTTATGAACTGCTTGGTTTGTCTGTGGCCCAAGTTAATTATTTATTTCAGCTGCTGTGATGAGCAACAGCAAGAAATTTTCTACCCCTCTTAATATAACCATTATGAGTATATCAGTTAAATGTATTTTATTACTGCTCTTTGTTAATTAACTTCAGAAGTCTAAGAAAGAAACCAATACAGTTGTATGTTTATCAACAGGCCAAGTTCTGGTAGAAATCTCAAGAACACACAAGAAACTTAATGACAGTCTAGAGGAGAGTGTAAGTTAAATAATTTCTTCTAATTCATTTTGCTTGTGAAATAATAAACTACTTTTGCCAATTTTTATTAACCCGTAATTCATTTGTTTTTTAAAGTTCAAAAAATTTCATAAAGAAATTATATCTGAACTGGAGAAGAAAACAGACCTGGATGTAAAATATATGACTGTAAGTACATTCAATTCTAAAACTCCTTTTTTATTTGTCTACTGCTAGTCAAAGAATTTTTTTTAGATGTTGTTTCCCAAGATTTAATTAGTTGATACAAATTTTAATAGAAATGCACTTTAAATATATAAAGATGGCCAAAATTTTCATGCTAAATTTAAAAAGGAATCCCTGTATGACTTCATAGCTCCTTATAAAACTACAGCAGTTGCTGAAGTCATTTGGGGTGTGTGAGCAATATCTGAGATCACAGTAATGCTTTTCAGTCCCTTACCCAGATACAGGGCTGAGTGCATTATGAAATGATGTAAATGCTTTGATTGCAGGCAACTTTGAAAAGGTACCAAACTGAACACAGAAGCAAACTGGATTCTTTAGAGAAGTCTCAGGCTGAGCTGAAAAAAATCAGAAGGAAAAGCCAAGGAGCACGGAATGTAACAAAGTATGAGCACAAAGAAATGGAGGTCAGTGCATTGTCTCTTATTTGTTTCTTACTCTGTATGAGAACTGGTCAACAGAAAAAGTGATGGCTCCTCAAAGCTGGTGTGTGCTAAAGGCACTCCTAGAGTTCGTCCTGCAGCTGCAATTGAGCTCTCACTGCTCCAGTGTACATATTCAGAGACTTCTGGTTCCTAGATTTCATCCCGTGACCAATAATTGATCTGTAACTGCACCTTTAAGCAGAGCTCTACACTGGGAGCCAGCTAAACTATGCAAATTCAGTAGTAATTTGCTATAGAGTCATTTCCCTAAGTAGGCAGTGCCAGCTTGTGTTACTGCCTTTCCTGCTGCCCTTAATCCAGCATTGCCATCTTGAGGTGAAATCTGAAATGGCAAGACAATGAAGAGAAACTGGTTTAAAATTAGTAAATCAGATTCTCATTGTCGTGTGTCTCTCTGAAAACACTTGCCATTGATATTTTTACTTGCATAACACTTATACTTTCTGCTAGCTCATATATTTTTTCTCCATATCTATTTTAATTTTCAAAAATCTCTGTGTATAACACAGTACAGTAAGTGTAGGTAACAGTAGCTCCTATTTCTTACTGCCTGACTTTTAACCAGCTTTCTGTAAGAGTTGAGGGTTTTTTTGAAGGTTCTGGGTCTGAGTTCAAGGATTAGCATTTACTGAATCCTCATAATCTCAGATAAATATAGTTCAGTCTTTCTAGTAACTCATATCCCCCCTCCTAAATGAAGCAGAGATTCAACCCAGCTTTCTGTGAATTAATGGAGCTGTGGTGGTGCAGACAAAGGTCATTCTAATTTGAACACACACCACCACCACCCCCCCACCACCCCTAAACAGCTGTTAATTGCCTGTAGGAACAATATACATTCACCTGATCAGATCAGGGCAGTCAGATCTGTGCAGGAAGAGAGAGGGACTCAGAAGTAGAGCCACCCTATCCCACCCTGCCTTTCCAAAAGCTTTTCTAAGGCTTTTAGAGTTTACTAAACTAATTGGATATAGCATCAAATAAAATTCAGAGGCTCTATGTGATTCTTTTTTTCCCTTTTTCTCTCAGTATTTGGAAACCGTGAGCTCTCGACAAAGTGATATTCAGAGATTTATTGCAGAAGGCTGCAGAGAAGCTCTCCTTGAAGAGAAAAGAAGGTTCTGTTTTCTGGTTGACAAGCACTGCAGCTTTACCCAGCACATGCACTTCTACCACGTTCAGGTCAGTGCTGTGGGCGTAAACAGAAATAAAACTCCTGAAATTCAGGCACACAGGAGTATTGAGTGTTTCCTGCAGCATGTAGACCAGACTGTCAGAAACAGCTAAGAAGAACTGAAGTGCCAGACAAGTGTTGTGCCCAGTTCATATTGTAAATGTTTACAATACACTATGCTATGAAATGTATTGTAGCAAAACAAAAGGGTTACTGTGAATTTTTTTTAATCATGTGTTAAGAAAAAAATACATGGACTGATCAGGTACTTCCAATATCTAACCCTGCAAAAGAGATGTTTTTACAACATCTTACTTGTTTCAAAGAGGTATTCCTTAGAAGAATCTTAGGAAATACTTCCATTTTGCTGGTGTAAACATTTTGGTATAATGAAAGTTATCCAGCAGATTTGTGCAACTTTATGACAAAGCCTATCTTTGACACGTATCTTTTAATTTGGATGCAGTGTGCGGACTTCCTAAAATCCAAGCTGCCTGGGTGGGAGGAAATCTGTAGTGATGCCACCAAAGTGCCTGAAAAGGTGAGAATGATGATAGATGAAATCAGGACCCCTGGCTCCACGCCGGTGTCGGGGACGCCGCAGCCCTCGCCGATGGTGAAGAGAAACACCCTGGTAAGCTGCTGCTCGTGGCCAGGGCTCCTCAGGGTGGGTGGAGAGGCTTCAAGAGGTTCTGCTGGACCTCAGCATGGTGTATCTCAGCTGGAATATACTGGGCTTGGGTATGGAACCAAGATCATTAAGCTGAAGCTCTGCTATGGGGAAAATGCAGAGCAGTGAAGGGAGGAGCACGTGTCCAAGCAAGGCTCAGTTCTCAGCTGGGTGCCCAGGGCTTCTCCTGAAGCATTTTTGTTCCAGCCATTCCATTTCCTACATTCTTGTCTCTAAATAATAGCATTACATACTCAGTAGTTCAATGTAAACTTAAGAAAAATATTATTTTCTATTTTTTTTTCCTTCTTCTTGTCATGATTATTAGCTTATGGGAATACAGGTGAAATTCTCATTTCTGCTGGTTTGTATGCTGTGTGATCATTAGTTGTTGAATTTCTAAAAGATTAAACTTCTAAAGAAGAAAAATCTGGAGATCATCATGCTATTTGCAGAAAAAAGGCTATTGTAGCCTTCCCACTAGCAAGTGTTTATCAAGCCTCTTAAAAACCTTCAATCAGCAATTCCATAGGAACATGTGGGCTTTATGTCATGTTTAAATGTGTATCCTTTGGGAATATTTAAGCATGGCTCTCTGGAATTTAATCTTGCAAAAAAGTTATTGCTGTTTCCTCAGTATTGTGATACTGTTGTTTTTGTGGCTCCAGATTGGAAATGATTATTATCCTCAAGAAAATACATCCAAGGTGCCCCCAGCCCCCACAGGCAGGGCATACACGAGCCCACTCGTGGATATGTTCAACAATCCTGCAACAGCTCCCAAAGCACCTTCTGAAAAACTGAACCACTCAGCAGGTGAGTGTCCTTTCCCTGCAAACTGGGTAAGTGTGAATGACAGCCTGCACTGTTCAAAATTACCTCAGGGCTGCTCTGCTACTATGATGATATGAATTTCAGGATGTGTAAGGAGTAGGAAATGGTCCTTACAAAGGATTTATATGATTTACCTAACGGGAGAGAGGTGTGTTAAATGCAGGTCGGGATAAGTCATTTCTATTTTAATTACTTTGTGTGTCACTTATTAACCCAACTTAACTGCTCTCCTGGCTTGAAATGTTATCAGCAGAAGGCATTCCATGATTTTGAACAGGATACATCTGAGTGTTTCAGTGCACAAACAAACACTGACAGTCTCACCCTGGCTTACTTTAAGGGCATGTAGCAGTAAGGGAGGAATGCATGTCGGACAAGATGCACACAGTCTTGTGTTCTTTTCCTGAAATTTAAAATCCTATTAAGATTTGCTTCCCAGGTGTCTAATATATTGATTTTTATACTTTCTGTGATATGTGAAACAACTAGGCCTAGACCACAGGATAAGAAATACAGAACTCCTCAATGTGTAATAGAAATTCCAGCATTTCTTCCTTAAAAATAGTCAAATAACATACAGTTTTAAGCCCTCCTTTATATTTTTTTCTGATAAACACCTGGTGTGCAGAAAATGCTAAGTATCTGCAAGTCTTCTCAGTGCTGAAGCTGAGTGCTGAGGCACATCTGAAAGTGTCAGTTGGATTTTATACACAGTTCCATTTTTCAGAAGGGAAAATTTTCAAAGGTCTTTTACAGGTGTGATTGTTTAGTACTTTTCTTGCCAAAAGAGGTAGCCAGTTAAAACTCACAGAACTTTTTCTGCCTGTTGGTTCCACTTTATTATGCTGGGTGTGTGCATATAAAGGCATATGCAGTTAAGAACTTCTTGGTGATAAGAAACATTGGCAGGGAGATGTGTCTAAGTACAAAGTCTCCATTTTCACTCGAGTTTTCCTTTTTTTTCTCTCAGATTAATAATTGCATTTATTTCTGTGTATCTAATTTTTTTTTCTTTTTGTGACAGAGAATTCTGATGATGCCAGTTTATCACGTTCAACTTCTGTTGCCACGGGACTGAACATAATGAAAAGGCAAAAAGTGAAGACAATCTTCCCTCATACTGCTGGAAGCAACAAGACATTGCTCAGCTTTGCCCAGGGGGATGTCATCACCCTGCTGGTGGCTGAGGAAAAGGATGGCTGGCTTTATGGGGAGCATGACACAACCAGACTGTAAGATAATCATTACCCACCTTGAACATGAAGTAAAAGTGTGTCTCACCAGATGATGTTAGCAGACATTAGTAAATGGTTTTCAACATTTTTTACTGGCTGTCACTGACTAGGGACTTGGGGTCTCCCTCTAAGGAAAAATCTCTGCACATATTTGGTTTTACACACTAATTTGGCAATATCAGAAACTGGTTTCTTCAAAAGTTAAAGCTGTTTGCTGAGTCTACTGTAGTATTTTGAAAGATCTTTCCAATTTTATATAATATAAAAGACCTTTCCCTTTACAGAAAAGGATGGTTTCCATCATCATACACCAGACCACTGGATGAATCAGCAGAAGAAAAAGCCTTTGCCCCAGTGCCAAGGTAACATTTTGGGTGGCACTTGCAGAAATGCCCAGATCTTCACTAACATTTATTTAAAATGTTCTTTTTGTGCTCACATTTTTTAAAGTTCAGTAACGTGTACAGTAAATACCCTCTAATAGTCTACCCTCAGCGCCTTAATTATGCTAATAATGTGTTTTAATGGTTACACATAGACCCAAGGAGTAGCTTTGGAACAGCCTTAACTCAGATTCCCTGGCTCCAGGACACTGCACCATTATTCACTTCCTGCACCCCTGAGCTTTCCCGGTGCTGCAGGGAAGTGCGAGGTGGATTCTGGCACCTGAGAATGGTTTGTTGGCTTCTGTCTCGCAGCCCTGCACCAATCCGAAGCGTTAGCTCCGTGAACCTTGTGGAGAAAGGGGAAGTCGTCCTCCCACCACCAGACTACCTGGGGGCTGCACAGACAGACAGACGGATGGAGCCTGCCAAAGGTGCTGCTGTGAAGACTCCGACCGACAGAGCGGAGCAGGCAGGCCCGGTGAGTGCGGGGAGCCCAAATGAACCCAAACACGGCACCCTGCTGACATGGGCTCTGAAATGAGGCCCTGGCATCTCCCACCTCACCTACCTGTGCTCCACCTCAGCCCTTTGACCCATCTGTCTGCAGGAATTTCAGGGGTTTTGGCATTTCAGTCCATCCATCCTAACAGGAAGGGAGAAGAATTGATCAGGGATGTAACTGACAGTAGCGGGACACTTACCCTGCACAGCAAAACTTCTCAGCCATGGAATCTGTTAAACACGAAAAGAAATTCTCAAAAATATGAGACACTGCACCAAAGTAAGATGCAAAGTGAAACTTCAGGAATCAAAGAATAATACAATTGGCTGCCAGCTAAAAAATGGTATTATTTCTTGGGATGACTAAAATATTTTGTGTCTCAGTATAGCATCCAAACAAATTTTGGGTTGACCTGGGGACAGATGTTTTTGCTTTCTAAGTAATCTGGTGAATCCCACAGTAAAAAACTTTACAATCACTTTTGTATCAAACCACACACTTGTGTCTAGTTCTTAAAAGAACAAGTTACCTCATTTTACAAATATAAAAAGTGTGAAAGAAAGTATGAAAGTTGTTGCTGGAGATTTGTGAAGCTCCTCTCAGAGATCTTACTCCATTTCACTATGAGTCATGTTTTGGGATACCCTTTTTTTTTCCCCCATCTAAATATTCCTACAGAAAAGATTTGCACTTTTTGGGGGAGTCAGAACAGTGTAATATGAGCATATATATTTGAGTCCACATTCAGGTAAGTGGGTTTATTTCTCAGTAGTGAACATTGTGGTGTAGGAAGTGTGTAGTTTGTGCAGTGATGTTTCTGGGACAGTGTTTTCTGTGAGGAATGAAGCCTTTCTGCTGCATAAAATTATTATCAAGAAATATTACCTAAATCTCAGGATTCAGTTACTTTCAAAACAAATATCTGGGAACTTCTAAAATTTTTCTGAAGACCAGCATCTGTATTTTGACGTATTTGTGGTTTTCATTTTTGAATGAAGAAGCCATGAGCCTTAGTAATGGTGTAATGTCAGAACTCATGGTGCTCCCTTAGCCTGTGTCTTGCTGTTGAAGCCTGCAGGATCCACATGGCCTTCAAGTGTGATTATGTCCAAAGCCCTTGGGAGCTGCCAGTCCAGCAGGGAGAGTTCTGTGGGACCAGGTGACCGACTAAAGAGCTTAAAGAATTACAGAATGTGTGAAATGGTCTCAGGATCCCTGCACTGTTCTGCTGGGGGCACTCCATTCTCAGGAACAGTCACCTTAAGGGCTGTTTTGGTTTGTGGCATTAGGCTTAGGAATAAATTTAAGGCTTGTGGACTAACATTCCTGTTGAACCAGAAACTCAAGAGGAATGGCAGATCAGTCAGTTGGCAGAGCTCTAATTAGAGCTGTACAATCTCTTTGGAAGCCAGAATGGAAACTAATAGCTCCTAGGAGTGGAAAACAAATACATCTTTTTTGATAATCTAAATTTCTACCGGGAAAGCAAGACTAAAATAAATTAGAACTTGTGGAGTATAGAACAATGACCACTTTTGTTGAGGCACCTCCTAACTCACAGCAGCTGCTGTGACCCCATCTTAGGACAACTCTAGAGGAGAGCTGCTGCACTTGCAACCAAGTGTTTTGTTCCAAAGTCACTATTTATTTTCATTCTTGCAGAACTTCCTTGTCTTTCCTGCTTCCGTGCAAGTCCCCATGCCCCACATCTCCATAGGCTTTGGAAATAAGCCCAACATTATACTGGGCTGGCTTGGACATTCCTACAGGATTTACAGACATGTAAAACAGTCTGCTCACTGGGCGTCCTATGCAGAAACAGGAAATGATTCAAGGCATCTTATTTTTGTTTCAGAATACACAGAAAAAATAGCTCAGGATTTCAAGAAGGAGAGATGAGGAATGGGTCTTGACAGTTAAACTGTTCCTGCTGTGCTACACAAGACAGCAATATGCACAACAGTATCAATTATAAAAAAAATATTTTAGTAGTTGACATAGCTTTGAGGAGGGTTGGTGTTCAGTAAGATTTAATTCAGGCATTTGTTCATTTTTCTTATTTTTAAGGGTTAATTAGGCCTAATTCTAAGGTCTAAGTCTATTTACAGCTGATGTACTTGAGCAATTTCATTGCAATCACAAGCCAAGCATGAGTTAAGAACCTGCTGAATGAGGTCCTGAAACACAGCGTGCCTGGAATGGAAAGCCTGACAGGCTTTGGTTCAGCAATGAAATTTGAAGTATTAAAACCAAACTGGCCATACAGATTAATTACAGGGTCTCTCTTCCTTAGCAGGACAGCAAGATCACCTGTAGCAAATTTCTACAAATTCATGTGAATTTTTTTTTTTTTTACAGAAACCTGACATGAATGGCATTATAAAACCACCTTTTCTAAGGTAAAATAGTTTTACACTGATTTTGCTTTGGTTTTATATTGGCTTATTTAATTTTATTGATTATAAGAGGAAATAAGGATGTTTGTCATTAATTTCTCTGTGACCTTTCCCAGTCACTGCTAGAACAATATGGCTAAAATTAGTTGCACTTTCCTCAAGGGTGGCATCAAGTGCAGCACAATACACAGGCCCTTCTCAGAAAGACACGTTTCTCCAGTAGCTTGACAGGGAGCAGGAGTTAAAACCCTTTTTAACTGACTTTGATGGTTAAAAGCAAAAATCTTTGAAGACTGGGAGCTATTAAAAAAAAGTCCAGATGTAACTGGGCATTAACTTCCCATATTTTTTGCTCACTGAAAAGTGATTCTTCATATGTAACCTCGTTTTAAAAATTCCAGTTAAACTAAGAGCTGCACAGAATCCCTGAGTCTCAGAACCACAACTTACTGTTTGACAGTGAAAGACCTGATGAATAAATTTGGGGTTGGATTGCAGAAAGCCTTCAAGTAACTGGATGCATTTCTTTTCAGTGGAGAAAACCCCTTTGCAACAGTGAAACTCAGACCCACAGTAACAAATGACAGATCAGCACCGATTATCCGATGAACACACGGGTCAGACACATCTGCTTCCTCCTTATCGACACCCAGTTTCAACAATGACAATTACTATCTCAACATGTCCTAAAAATTTATTTAAATGTAATTACTGTACAATAGACACATACTGGAATGGAGCGCTGATGTTTTTTAAACCTATAGTTTCTAATGAGGTAATTGCTTTGGGCTAGTGTTTGAGCACTTGGGCTTGATTTTACAGTATGCCTTTTTTTGTAGTAGGAATTGTGAAAATACTGGAATAGTTTGGATACACAAGTGAATCAGAATAAGTAATAGCTCAGAATCTTTGGCATTCATTATGTGGAAGCTGCAATGGTAAGTTCTAGAATATAAGCCTGCATATGCCACCTAAAGAAGATAAGTGATTTTTTTTTTCAAACAGAAGAATGTAACAACTGCCTTATTCCAGAATAGAGAATTGCCTGTATAAATGATTATATGTTATTTTGTGTAAGAAAGATACCTTAGGTTATAAATAAATATTTATCCCCTTAAGAATAGACAACTTGTAATGCCTTGCTTAACGTTCACACAAATTTCAAGTCAACAGAAACTCATTTGCAGCCTAATGTTACACTGTCAACACATTCTTCAATGATAATTTTGTCTTTAAAAACTGTTGTCAAACTTTAGTCTGATAAAAGGTCATAATAAAGCAGTGCCATATTTTTCTCTCAAACACCAATATAAAAAGCTGCCTTTGAAGGTCCTCCATTACTGCAGCCTACCCAAAAGAAAAACAGCTTAAAGTTGAAAATTTTTGGTTAAGGAGCTGAGCAAAGGCCTGAATGCTGGCACAGTGCAGTAGCCAAGTTTAGAGAAACAGAGCTTTTAACTTCAGCCAGAGCAGAGCTGTGCCTGTGATTAATCCTTACTCTAAATCATTCTATTTTACACATGCACACATTTCCTGCAGCATCCCCTGGCTCATTAGTTTAGTGGTGCCTACTTCTACTACTATAAACAGTGAATTCAAGTCATGTGAAATGCCTTTCACTTACTTAATATCAAAAAATAGTATATGAGCATGTGCTGGCTCCTCTCACCCTGCCTTTCAAGTTCAAGGCCGAGGACATTTTGCCAGAGCGCCCTGCATAAACACTCCCCATCCCCACCTGAAACAGCAGCTTTTCAGAGGGGTACCCCACACCTGAGCCCATCTCCCACAGCACAGCAGAGGCAACTCAACCTAGCCTGTCTGAGCTTTCAATAATTCAGTATCAAAATTCAACAATCTAAGATGCAAAAGCCTTTACTCAGGGCAGCACATGGCTGGCAGTGCCCCAAGCTCTTCCTGCTGCAGGCAGAAGGTTCTGCTGTCTGTGAACCAACACCAGCCCCTGCATGAAGCAAAACCCTCACTAATTAAAACCAGGCTCTGATTGTGTGAATACTTGTGCCTGCAGTGGGGGAGAGGAGCTGTTGCCATAGAGGTAGCACTCACAGCACTTACAACACCCCTCAAATACCTGCTGTCCTAAACATGTACAGTCTTAAACATCATTTATCGTCATCAGAAGGATTCTGGCAAATACCCTTCGTTGTAGCTAGGATTACTACTCTGCTTTCAGACTACACCTGATATGTCAGTAACATATTTAATAATCCAGCCAAAAGTTGAGGATTGCAAAAGGAAAAGCAGTTTTATTTAGTTTTCAACAGGTGCCACTAAACATGGAAAACAAGTCAGGTTTTCATGTTTTGCAATGCACATGCTCATAAAAGATTAAGTTTAAATTACATGCAAGAGACTAAATTCCTTCACACTTTACAAAACAGGTCTGAAGCAAATAAAATGATTGTACATGACATTTACATTAGAAAGAGTATGCTAACAGTTGTAGCTTCAGTAAGCACGTCCACATTCAGCCCCTCAGCCAAAAGCTGCCCCACAGTTGGGGCATCTTCTCTGCCTCAGTGCAAGGCAGAACAGAATCCCAATTGGAAAGAATACAATGGCACACAAAACACCAAGACAGGTGAAGGTGTCCTCCAACACGCCAACCCTGCAAAAAGGGAAAACAGACTCAGTCAAAGGACACTCAAATTTGGCCCCAAGTCACCATTCAGTGCTTTGGCAGTCACGAGAAACCACACCATTTTATAGAGCAAGATAAAGTACAAGGTTTGGGGTTTGTTCCTGGTTTTTACTTCTCAAAACTGATCTCTCTTTACAACTGCAGAGGAACTCATTATTGATGTCACATGGCTCCAGCTGACTCCCAACTCCATGACCACACAGAAATTTGGTTTCAGCACAGTCCTATGACAGCAGAAATTTACCTCCATTTCAATCCCCGACTCAGCTCTGTATCTGAGCATCCCCCAAAATGAAGACAGACAGTAAACCAGAGAATTGAGACTTTAGAAATTTGTGCAGTTACATTAAATAGTCAAGATCTGGAGTTTAGCAAAACACTCGAACAAGATGTATCCTCCTGGTACAGTGAAAGTCAAGGCAAACAGAGCTGAGTGACCCTGAAGTGCAGGCTGTGAGCAGGGTGCCAAGGCCAACAAGCTGCTGTTCCCCTGGGAGCAGTCAGGGACAAGCTCTTGGATGTGTAAATAGAGCGAAGGAAGGAAGGCGCAGGCTCAAGAGACATTTCCTTACAGCAACTGCCTGAACACTGCAACCTGACTAAACCTGGGAACCATTCCCCTTCCCTCAGCCACCATCAGAAGCCAAAGGCTTTTCCAAGTGCTCCCGATATTCTGCTGCTAACGCAAGTTCATGTTCCCCTTAAGCTTTCCCTCACTTTAATGCACTTAACTTCTATCTCTGCAAACAGAAATAAACTCTCTATCTGGTATAAAATAAAGGAACTGTCAGGTTACCATTGATCCCAGCAGTAGCTTTATCATTTCATGTCCTCAGATAACTTTCTTTTAAGGCAACTAAAAAATGCAGACCAAGTTCATATCACCACAGAGATTCAAGTCTGAGCACACAAGTGTCCCACAGCTCAGAGCTGTGCAGCCTGTGCTGGACACTGGGGCTATTCCTACAAACTCAGCATAACATGAGCCATGGGGAGAGAACAGGAGACTCTCCTGAAGTGCTGTGGAGCCTTGGGGAGAGAACAGTAGGACCTGCACTACTGAAACTCACTCTACAAAATGTAGTCCAGCTCTGGGAAAAAGGGTTGGATATGAATTCCTGAGGAGTGTGCCTTGAAGCAGAACACTTCTTCAGAGCTCATCTCTCACCATTCTAATCTCTCTGGGCACACAGATATTCAATTCAATATTCAAGTAATCATGCATTGTTGTGGCAAAATGAAGTGCCTGCCCTGAGAGAGCTGGAGCTCGGGGAAGTGCCATCTCCTGAAACACTCTGCTACCAGAGCTGGAATACAAAAAAATTCAGGACTGTTGGGAACACACCAGTAACAGACACAGGGGCAAAAAGGACACTGCAGTGTTCAGCCAGAACCATCAGGTCTGGATGAAGCAGCTGAATTTGGCAATTTTCACTTGGGAAATGTACAAAATGCTGACCACCCTCAGACCAAACAGAAAACAGCAGCACAAGCTCAGGAGGTGAGGCCTCTGCTTCTCCCCAGGTTAACCCAGTAACACACTCTTGAGGTTTCTGAGTAATTCAAAATTCTGTTTTCCCGCTGCAGATCCACCCAAGACAGGCAAAGCCTTTTCCAGGCATTTCAATGACATCACAAATAACATTATTTGGAAAATGCACACAGCATGTTACAGCTGTTGTATTTCCTGTCCTGCTCTGCTGTTGCACTAATGCCTTCTTTTCCTTTCACACACACTGAGCAGCTCCCTCCTGCAGGCACCCAACTCCAGCTTCATTACTGTTTTGAAATCCTCTCCTTGTCTCTTAATAATTCCATATTCAGCTCCTGCCCTGCAACCCACATTTGTGACAAGTAAGCCAGTGTGCTCAGTTAAGAGTATAAGCAGTCCATTGATGTGACCCTAAAGAATAAACACACTAATCAAACAGGGACCAATGGGGTACTGCTGGTCAGCCCCAGCAGTGATGAGCACAGCCCAACCCATTCCAATCAACCTTCTTAAACAGCTTGCAGGGCCCAAGTCCACTGGTCAGCACATGTCCTTGACACTTCATACAGAATTTCTTTTTAACTCCCTTCCCCCTAAACAGAGTTACTCAGAAGTGTTCAGTAGTAGTGCAAACTACAATTAAAAATTTAAGAATTGCCATCCATGTTCAACACCAGATCCAGGGACAGCCCAGGCCAGCAGCAGAGCAAGGCAGCTCCAGGGACACTCACCAGAGCTGTGCCTGTATGACCCCCACACCATACCTGATGTTTCAGAGCTCCTATCATGTCTAACAGTGTGATTACAGCATTAGCAACACAAACACTTCTTGGCTTCTGCTGATTTATGTCAGCACCTAATTTTAGATGAACACTTACCCAACCACTGCTTAGCCAGTTACTAAATTTAAAAAGAAAAAAAATACTTTTTATAATATGGATATTTTTTGCCTGTATATCTTACCTGAGATGTGGAGTAATTAGAGACTCCATACTCAAACTGTGGATTCACTAACATAACCAAACATAAATTTTCTTCTACAGCATAAACCACATAAAAGCTGATTATAACTGCACCACTCCCACTCTAAAAATAAAGTGGAAAGGTTTATTTATACTGCAAGCAGCATCTTGCATTTAAGCTACAACTGCAGCTGCCAACTCCATACAGTAAGGTCAATTATGCCCACTGACAAGTACTTGAAACCAAATTGTTTTTCAGATAACCCCCTTTTTCAAAGTAACTCTCACATTAAGATATTAAGTCAAATGCTCAGGATGAGAGGGCTGATAATGAGGTCTGTGAACACAGCATTGGTCTGATTTAACACGTGCATTTTTAGACTTATCACTACATCACAGTATTTAAATGTGGGCTTATCAGCATTTTTTAGACCTTACAAATACATTCAAAGGGCCACCCCAGGTAATCACAGACAGGCTGATTGTACCACAAGCTCTGCAAAACATTAAAAGAAACTGCATTTGAGAAAACTGCTATCTATCCTCCACAAAGATCACTGACCAACCACCTGGAATTTTCAAATCATATCCCATCTTCTGCCACAGAGGCTGGTTGAATTTCAAAGTTTAGATTTGAATGGGAACATCAGACCAGGGGCAAGTACGGACTATTGCAGCTACACACTAAATCTCTAATTTTGAACATACAAACAAAACCAGCCAGAGATTCTTCATCATCTCCTGGCTAATGCAAGAGCAGCAGCTATGTTCAGAATGTTTAAATCTCACCTGCAGCTGCAGAAGAAAAAGAATTGACAATTATATATGGAACTACTGAGTAAGCACTGGATGTTTACAGTTTTGATTTCTGTGAAGAGGGGTACCAGCTCCTCCAGCCTCAGCTTGATGGCATCTTGAAGAGTTGTTCATCCACATTCACAAGAAGCCCAAATCTCTGTGTAGCCACTGGCTTGCCCTCCTCAGCACAAGATATGCATATATGTAAATGTTATTATATTTTAAAATCCCTTCCTAGTTCAGAGGCACAACAGTATTTACAGATTTATCTGAATTTCCTTGTGCTTTAGGCCCCATTTCCTATACAGAGGCCTGGCTGGAGAAGCAGAGGAATCCTGGCAATGGGAGCAGCCTGTATCTGTTTGTGTTCACTGAAATGCCTCCAAACCAGCAGCCTTCCCTGCTGCAGGAGCACCACTGCTTTAACTCCAGTTCTAATCAGGACACCAAGAGCCCAGCCTGGCAAAGGAGGCTGAGCACAGCAGCCAGAGCTCTCTGTGGGTACACATCCAGCAGGGTGAACCCCACTGAGCCCTGCTGGGGCTTTTCCTCCCTTGTCTGCACACACAGCCCATCAGCACTGCTGTGCTGAGCAACAAACAAGGGCAGCTCCCTCCCCTCTCCCAGGACAACTCATTGCTGCAATGAAATCCTAACTATCACACAAGTATTCTTTCAAGACAAATGGTGACACTAAGAAAAAATAATTGCTGTAATTTGGGGCCAGTGACAGACCAGGCATTAGAGACCAGATTGCCATTTTTATACACTCCCATTAGGGAATACATTCCTGCTGTGCCTTATTTTTCTAAGAAATGAGACTTTATGAGATTAATGTGTTTTGATTATTGTCTGCAAATCAGGTCAGACCAGTGGAACAAAACCCCTCAGAAGCAGCCAGAGCTGTGCTGTTCTCATTTGGGACCCTGCTACAGCCTTTATCCCTCCTCTCTGCAGGCTCAGAGAGCAGCTTCCTGCTGCTGGGCTGGGAAAGGTCCCAGCTCTCCCAGTCAGGAATTCCAAACTGCCCTTGTGGCACCTGCCCCAGTCTGCTGCATCAAGGCTTTCTGCTTCCCTGTCCTCTTCACAGCACTCCCAAAAAGGTATTGCAGAGTTTACTTCACTCACAAGGTTCAAAAGGATCTCCAGCTTGCTGCTGGAAACCAAAAATCCTCAGGTTTGCTCACACTCTCAAGACATGCTCTCTAAACAGGTGTTTTGCTGCTGCCTTTTTTAAAATTCCTTGCATATTTAACTAGTGAATAAAATTAAATTATACTAAGAATATTTACATGAAGTTTAAATAGTGAACAACTATAGAAAGCCTCTATCCTGAGCAGCCTTTTATCAAAGCCCACACATAATTTGTGACTGAAATAATGGAAAAGCAGAAGGCTGAAATTTGGAAGAACTTGATAACCTAAGTGCAATTTTTCTAGAGTCTATTCCCTCAGGAGATGGCTGTAATTGACAAAAACAAAATTTCAACTGAGACCTGAGAAGTTGTAACTTTGTGAAGTCAAAAAAAAAAACCCAGTAAATTAAAAAAATCCATCACAACAACAAAACCACACCTGTGGCAGGGCAAATGCTGTAAGATATCCCAGAATAAATACAGTTTTAATTAAACTGGTCTCATCTTCCAGTTCAGGAAGAAGCTTCAGTGTTGGCATCATTTGAGACACACCACAATGCTGGTCCAGCAGATGCACTGTAGCTGTCAGAAGTGAAAGCTGCAGCAGTGTGAGGTCCTTTCCCTTGCTCTTTCTCCCAAGCAAATGAATACAGTTCAACAGGAAAATAAAAATCCAACAGGGCCCATCACAGGCTCTCCCCCAGATTTTGAGGGAGTTGGCTTTTGCAGTGATCAGATCAAAAAAACGTTTTTGCAGTTTTTAAAAGGAACTTTCTTCTGTTAAATAACAGGAAAGCAAACATTCCTGAGCAGTTAGTTATGGCCAACAACAAAAGACAGAGAAAAAGAAAATGAAAGTGACCACAAGTAAAGCAGCCGGGCTGCATTCTCCAAACTAAAAAGGTAATTCCACAGCAGGATATCTAAAGTCAGTGCCTGTAATGACTCAACACATACTCAGGAACATAAAATAGCTTAAAAGCAGGACTTGGCTGAACCTTAAATGTCAACTAGAAGCCATAAAGCTGACAAGATTGTGCAACTCAGTTTAATTCTCTGTACATCAGGGCTGGGAAAAGAACACACACTGAGAAAAGAGGACTCCAACCAACAAAGACATTCTGAGAGTGCAAGGAAGGATGGAGCACATTAAAACTGAAGTCTGTAACTAGAAAGCAACACTGACCAGTGATGAACGAGCTCAGTGTGAGGAACAGCTCTATGAAAGAGACAGGAGAGTCATCCCTCAGATGGCAGCAGTGCTTCAGAGGGAGAAGGGCAGGAATGCAATTACCAGTCACCACGAGCACATTACCAACTTCAGAGAGGCTACTGCTGGAGAAACTTTGTACTTTTTATGACTAAATACCATAAAAAAAAGCCTAAAGATGGACTGTACTTGTGCCAGCTTATTAACTGCAAGATCACTCGTGACTGCAGTAAAATAGACACCAATTCAAATAAGAAAGCAGTACTGCACATTTCTCCTCCATACCATATTTTAAATTGGAAATTGTTTTGATTTCAATCAACAACACAAATACATGCCATAGTGCAACAGACTGCTTTGTATTCCTGATGGCAGAAATCCTCTTGATGGCCTTTAGGTTCTTCCATCAGTTACATCAACCCACAGCCACACACAAGGCTCTTCCTGGTCATCTAAAGCAGATGGACTTCTCTAACAATCATGCACTATCAAATCAGGAGAGCAACAGGACAACTGACCTGGTGTTGTTGTCTTATTGCAGGGATTCCATACTGCTGTCTCCTTATCACAAAAGTTTCACACCTTCTTGGTGTTTTCTCATGGCCACCTCCTCAGAGCACTGCCTCTTCCTTCTTCAACTGACTCCAGTTCCCTTCTCACTCAGCCACCCCACTCTTTTATAGCACTCTTCTTCTCATTGCTTACAGCTGTGGCCTGTTAAAGTCAGGCCTGCTCCTGATCTTTGATAATTGGCCCAGCTGCAACTCCTTAGGGGTAAGATTAGTTCCTACACTATCTTTATTTTCTTATATTCTATCCCCCTACAACCTGACAGTTTAATAACAAAGTTTTTTCTGTACCATTAATAGCTTTTAATATTTCTTAATGCTCCTTCAACATCTTTTCTGTTCAGGGCAGTATTCAGAGTATAGCTGCACAATGCATTCATCATAAAATAGGTTTCCAGGACATGAAAGTAAACTGGAACTGTGTTTTAAGTCAAAGAGGATTGAGTTTTTTCTCAATCAGGACAATTAGGAAGTAACATTGCAATAAGGCAAAGGAGACTGACACACCATTACTAATACATTTATTCATCCATGGGATTCCCTGATCCAGAATATTTCACAGTTCTCCTCACAATTTATTTTTTTCAAAGCCTAAACCAGAAACTGAGGGTCCAAGAGCAAACTAGGATTTTGTGGAGGGTATTTTGATTTAGGAAAGAGTTCACAATGGGTACTTCCAGCTGGGCATAGCTGATGACTTAATAAAGCTATTCAAGTGAGATCACTTAAAAACAACTAACAACAGACTGCTCATTTTCAAAAATCTGGCTGAAGTTATGTATTATACGTGCAAATGATTGTTTCAGAATTCTTTCCCAGACCATCCCAGAAGCCTCAAGCCCATCTGAGTTCAGCAAGTGCTTGGACAACACTCTCAGGCTCATGGTGGGATTCTTGGAGTGTCCTGTACAGGGCCAGGAGTTGGACTAGATGATCCTGATGAGTCCCTCCCAACTCAGAATATTCTATGAACTTCCAGAAAAAAAAAATAATAGCCACAAGAGCCTACCCATTTTAAGCTATTTCCAAGAGCACTTCCCAGTGAAATGCTTTGAGCTGTCCTGGGGTCAGGGCCAGAAAACCCATGTGTATAAATACACTGCCCACTTCCCCTCCAGGCCATGCACAACATCTGCCCTGTCTTCTGGCTGAGCTACAGCATCAGCATGTTGATGTAATCACTCAGGTAGCAGGATCTACCACATCCTCTGAACAGCTCAGCACTTGCTTTCCCCCAGTTTAAAACACTCACCTTCTAGATCAATAGCTCTAGCTGGTACAGGTTTTTCAGCCTTAACTAGTGCCATTTCAACAGGCACCTGTTTTTACATAACACCACAGGATACTTCTTATTTGAATCCACCTTTGAAGGCAGGTATTGACTCTCACCCAAACATCAACCTTACCACTTGACCTACAGCCTCTGCCATATGACATCCTCTGTCCACTCATCACACACCAAACTGGAATCCCCTCAGCTACTCAGGCAGGTTCCCTACACCTTCTGAAAGGCAAGGAAGGGCTCAGACCTGCAGAGTATCAAGTGCCTCCTTGCAAGACACTCAAGGGTAACTCCTGTATGCTTTAACAGAGGGGAATGAGCCTGCATTTGAGTCACAGCTGGTCAGGCAGAGCAGTGCCTGAACTGCACCAGCACCAATCCCTCTGCCCTCAGCCATGGCCAATATCCCAGGAAGAGAAGAACTGAGAAGTGAAAGGGACAACAGCTGACTTACAGCACTAGTGAGAAAACTGAGTGCCTCCTTCCTTTTTTACGGCTGTGATCTCCAAGGGGGAAGTTGTCCTCTTGCTGCAACTCCATGTAACAGCTGACCACTTTTTCTGGTTTTCACCACTGCAGCAGACTGACATTTTTGGTCTGGCCTATCAGTTTCTCTGCTCTTCTGCAGTTAAAGGACTTTTAGAGACCTTTTAAAGCTTTAAGCCACCAACGTTTTCAGCCAATACTGACAATCACTCTGCCTGGTTTTGCAAAGTTTGGACTGGGAATGGGAACACCCGCCACAACAGCGGAAGTTCTTCCACAGTACTGCCAGAAAACCAGAAGTAACTATGGTCAAAGATTACAGAGTTTCACAATAAAATCATACTACTCACCATCACCAGGCATAAACACATCAGAAAGGACTTCCTGTCATGCTCTCCCCCAAGAACTGACCTGTTACATCTGTTACTGAAGTGCCATTTTGTTAAAAGTATCCCTTGCAGATCTTCCTCCATCTTAAAGAACAAATTCATGTTTGAAGTGTCTTGCATTATTTATAGCACATGTCACGAGCCCACCAGGACAAGCTCACACCACACAAACCAAAGCATTCCACTCCTAGATCTTAGTGCCTTTTCAGTTAAATACACACACAAAGAAAAGCTATTGAAAACCAAGGAACCACACGGATACCTCAATATTAAATAACAAAATCCAAGACTGAGTCTAATTCCTCAAGAGCCATTTTACCTGCAGGCAGGGCAGCCACCAACTACTACTACAGAAGTGGTGGTGGCAGGCTGTTGGATGATGGTGTACGTGCTCGAATAGTTTGGCTGTGATGTCGGTGGAGGAACAGCATACCCTAAAATAAGAAAAAACCCTCAATCACCACACAGAACAATGACAATTTACAAGTATGACAACAAAACAATAATAATAATATACAGGAAAATAATAAACAGGAATGTAGTCTTGATTAAGCACTTGAAGCTCTATCAAAATCAAAACTGGAACACCTGGCACATCTAATAACAAAGCCACTTCATAAACCCAAGTATCAATTTAACCATCCCAAAAGGACACTGAGCTAATAATTAACTTCAAGATTTTGTTTCAATGCTGCTGAGCACCCGGGAAAAACTGTTTAAACAATGACCATAGCTTTCACTTCTGGATGTTATATATTAAGAATGCCCCACTCCAGCAGACAAACGATTTGAAACAGAACAAATCTTCCTCTAGTTTCAACCTTAAATTCCATATACTAAGTTTCTAACTGGGAAGCAAGGTAAGAGTGATAGCACACAAGTAAAAAGGGAGAGCATAGGAAAAAACCCCAACTTTAAGAAAGTCCATGTTGTTAGCAAAAGAATGAGTAATTTTAATGGCAGTAGATAGAATTCAGAAAGCTTTAACTGCTTTATTAACATTAAAAACTTTAAATTATACTTTTAAAAAGCTTTTGAAATGGATGGTTAGACGCACACAGTGTAATTAAGGCACAGTTTGCTCAGTTATAATCCATTTTAAGCTTATTTCCCAAGTTCTCAGACTTTTTTCAATCAAGTTATCCATCTGTGAAGTCTGGCAACCTCGCTATTCAAACTGAAAATAACCCCTAATACCTGTATTGCAGGAAAACAAGCTTCAAGTTATCAACAGGAAGATCAATCTATTGCCTCAGGGTTCGACTCAAAGACGGGGGGTCTGTGCCTGTTGTGTAACTTCTACAACTTTTGAAGCACTCCTCTTTCCTGAGAGGCTACTTCTTTCGTGGGCAGATGTTAGTATTAATTGTTAATGAAAGTATTGCATCTACTCACCTGCCTAAGTCTCTCCCAGACTACTGAAGTGTATCAGAAAAAACAAACATTAACCAGAGTACAGCGAAGTGCAGGCAAAGAACAAGTTTGGGGTCTGTTTTAGTGCCAAGCACAGCTGTGGCTCTGCCAATCTTCTGAGGCAGAAAACCCGAGCGTGTGAGGAATGCCGGCGATCCCAGCCGGGATTTTGGGGAGAGCACAACGCAAACACCCCAGGGGCCCCGAGGGAAGCAGGGCAAAGGGAGATGGCGCTTCAGAACACCTGGATCCCGGCGCACCCGCCCCCCGCGCTGCCTTCGAGCGGCGGAGCCGCGGCAGCCTCGGCACCTCCCCGAGCCGGGGGAGCCGCACGCGGGAGCGGCCCGGAGCTCCCCGCTCCCGCCGGCCGGCCCCAGCCCGGCTCCCGAGCCCTCTCCAGCCCAGTCCCGGGAGCGGAGCCTCCCCACAGCGGCCCCCGCCCCAGCCAAGGGGCAGCGGGGCGCTCGGGCGCCCGCTCCGCACACAGGGGACCCCCCGCCCGCAGCCCCCCGGAGTCGGCGCCGCCCGTGACCCACCTGGGGCGGCCGCGGCGCCCGGGTAGGAGTACGGCGGGGGCGGCTGGAAGCCGGGCTGCGGGGCGGGGATGGCGCCGTAGTTGCCGTGCCCGTAGTCGTAGCCCGGCGCGCCCGGCGCGGCGGGGCTGTAGGCGGGGGGCCGCTCCTGCAGCAGCGGTTTGCTGTCCATGCTGGGCCGGCGCTGCCTCGTCCCGCGGGGCCGACCAGGAAGCGGCGCCGGGCCCGGCGCGCGCCGGCCGCCCCGCCCCGCCCGGGGGCGCCGGAGCTCGGGGGCGGCGGCGGCGCGAGGGGCCCGCGGCGGGGGGAGGGGACGGGAGCGGCCCCTCCCCAGCGGCGCGCGCGGAGCGGCGGCCCCGGTGCTGCGCTCGCGGCCGGTCACGAGGCCGCCGCGCCCCACGTGACGCCGCTCCCCGAGCGGCGCGCGGCGGCTCCGCCGGGCGGCGCAGGGAACCCGGGCCTTAAAGGGGCCGCGCCCCGCCGGCACCGGCACCGACAGCCCCGCACAGACACCGACTGCCCCGCAGCCTTGTGCCCCGGTCAGCGGGACCGTGAACACGCTGCCCTAGCTGGGGGTACCGGGTTACCCCCGCCGCTACACCGAGAGCAGCCGGCAGCGCGAGAGCGTGCTGCCCGGCAGTGCCCGAGGCTCCGCTCACCCCCGTTCAGCATCGCTCCCGCCCGTGCGCTCTCCCAGCCCCTTCCAACCGGAGCCGTTCCGTGAAATGCCGTCCCTGCTGGAAGCCGGTGGGCTGGGCAGGGGCACGATGGGGCTGGTTATCGCAGTGACTTCTGCAAACTCTTCCATCGCCACTGCGAAGAGCCGCACGAGAGCGGTAAATAGAGAAGGGGTCTGGGATGGTGGCGCAGGGTGGGAATGTTCTAAAGAGAGGGGGTGTTTTTGAAAATAAATTGAGGAGAAAATTCTAATGGTTCAAAGAAACACTAAAGTTAAGAAACAAACACTACAGAAAGGAAGAGGAAAGCAAAGGATGCTGCTGTCTCCTGTACTGCAAACTGCAGGAATGAGTTCAAAAACACTTTCACCAGATTCAGCTGCTTCTGAAACCCAGGTTCCTAATGCCTGCCCAGGCCAGATGCCGTGAAGATCTTAAATGTCTTTCACTCCAGCTAAAACTCTTGCCTCTTCCCTCCACACCTTTATCCCCTGAGCTGTCTGACTCACCAAATCTTTTGGTTTGGAAATCCCTGGTTTGTCCTTCACTACAGGTCCCAGCACAGCCTTATCACCATGGCAAACACTGTGCTTCTGTCCCATGACAGGTCCTGTGCAGCAGGGAAGGGTTAGCCCCATTTCATGGGAGGGGGGAATATAAAAAAGGAATTAATTACAGGGAATTAAGGAAGAGGGGTTTGGGAAAGTATGGGAGAGCCAAGAGTAGGATATCAACACCCTCTGACTGCAAAGCAGTGAAATAGGATTGAAGATATCTTCACTAGGCTTTGGTTCACTGGAGAAAATTCCTTCTTCCTGAGTCATGCAGTAACCACAGGACTGAAGGACAGAAGTGAGGAAGGATATCTGTGTGTTTTCTTTCTCTCAGCCATTTAGAGAAGACCCAGGATGCTCCTTTCACAGGCCACAGACTGGAAGGGACATTCCTATTAACCCAGTGCAAATCCATTTATATTCAGCTGTCTTTGCAAAAGCTTCCTCATTAGCTCCTTACAGAATGGGAGTTATATTGCAACACCAGCAATTGAACAAAGCAAGGCTCAGCAATGGACACCCAGAGCAGAGAGAGTTCTTGTAAGGCATCAATTCAACCCTAACTTCTACATCAAAGTACAGGTGTAGCAGAGCTCCTGACCACACAGAAGGCACATGCTTGCCAGTGGTATGGAGAGCACTTGTTTGGTTTCACATGTGATGTCCTCTTCAAAGTAACCAGGGGAAAACAGTACAGGTTGTAAATGACTTATTGTGCAAACCCTTCGCATATCCAGTCATTTTTGCTGCCATCCTGTAAGATTATAGACTGCTGTTCCAAATCCAAACTGTGAAAAAAACCAAGGAAATGCTCCATAAATTCTTCTGCCATCTAGTTCCCATGGAAAACAACTAAAATCTTGTTTCTGCCTGCTAATAGTGGCCACAGGATTGAGTACACATCAATTGTATCAGTCACAACCACTGAAAATCTTACAAAGGTAATTTTTTAAGATCTAAACTGTACTTAGTCTGATAAATATGTCTTGCTACAATGATCAAATCATCAAAACAATAATAGAGAGCAAAAATTCTGTGTTGAGGTAGGCCCCAGTCTGTGCAAGGGACCAAAACCACTGCAGTGAGTCAAGTGTCCTGGGGGCTCAGCAGGAAACAACCCAGACGGGATGGCTTTGCCTTACACAGGAATCATTCTAGAGAATTTCAGGTGTGCATCAACCCTCCAAACCACAACCCTCTGCCCACCAAAACCATCTGAACACACAGTCCACAGGACTAGAGCAAGGCAGATGTATTCTCCTTAACCAGCAACTAGAAACTCCTCAGGCAAGACTCACAAGAGATCAGCCAGTTCTCTTTGAAAGAGGTCTGCAATGCTTTTTCAACTCCTGTGCTGGCCTGTGAGACATATGAAGGTCTGGGATACTTTGGTTCAGATATTTGAAAGGACAGGCATGGGAGTCCTTGCCTATCTTGTTAGATTTTCTGTCTCAAAATGAACTGGAATGTGACGGCAAAAGCTGAGATGTACAAGCGAGCAGTTTCGGGAGGTTATCGTTTGTAGCAGGGCAAGTGTGTGATATCCCGCAATAAATGTTAAGCAGCACCTTTGGTGAAGTCCAGAGAGGGAGGACTGTTACTGTGCTCCTACTGCACTGCCACAGATTGTGACAGGAAAGGCCACCTCCTTCCTTACACCCCAGGCAGGGCATTGACTGGTGGCAAAGGGCAACTTCAGGCAAAGGCTGGTTTCCGTCACTCCAGCTGCAGCCACGGCTCACTCGGAGCAGCCGGACAGACAGATGGCTCTGCCTGCACGAGCCCCTTCCGCAGAGTCACAGCATCACAGAATGGCTCAGGCTGGAAGGGACCACAGTGGCCCATCTGTTCAACCTTCTGGCTGAAGCAGGGTTCTTCTAGAGTGCATGGCACAGGATGGCATCCAGACAGTCCTTGAGTCTCTTCAGTGCAGGAAACTCCACAGCTCTCTGGGCAGTCTGGTCACTGCACGGGAAAGTTGCTCTTCATGTTCAGGTGGAATGTCCTGTATCAGTTTCTGCCGGCTGTCTCTTGTTCTATTGCCCGGCACCACCAAGCAGAGCCTCCTCTCGACGCCTCTTTCGATATTTCTACACACGGATAAGGTCCCCCCTCAGTCGTCTCTTCTCGAGGCCTAACAGGCCCAGCTCCCTCCGCCTTCCCATACAAGATCCGCTCCAGTCCCTTGCTCAGCTCTGCCGCCCTCCCTGGAGCTCCTGCAGGAGCCGCCCCGGCCCTCCGCAAGCCGGGCCCCGGCGGAGCCCCGCGGTCCCGGCCCCGCCGCCCCGGCCGTGACGCGCCCGGCCCGCGCCAATGGCGGCGGCGCTCGGAGCCGGTGTGGGCGCGGCGCTCCCCGCCGGCCGCGGCTCCGCGGGGCCGCCCTGCCGGGGCGCGGCGGCTCCTTCCGCCGGGAGCGGCGCCGGGCGGCGGGAGGCAGGTAAGGGGCGAGCCCGGGGCTGGGCCGGGGCAGCGCCGCTGGCAGCCCGCGGGCCGGTGCCGAGCAGGGCAGGGCAGGGCAGGGTGGGTGGAGGTCGGGCCCCTGCCGCCCTTCCCGGCGGCTCCGGCGCCGTGGGGAGCAGTGGCGGAGCCCTGGGGAGGTGCCGGCACTTTGCGCAGCCCCGCGGGGAGGGCGCGGGGGGCGCCCCGGGCGTTTCGGTCGCGCCGCCGCCGGCGGAGCCCCGCGCCCGCCTCCCGCGGGGAGCGGGGCTGTGCCCGGCCCGGGGCCGCCCGAGGCCGGTGGCGCCGCAGCCCCGCACGGCTGCTAAGCCGATCCGGCCTTAATGCCCGGGCCCCGTGCGGGGCTGCCGGGCGCGGTGCGCGCCTTGCCGCGTCCGCGGAGCGCTCTGGGATCCCCGCGGGCTCCGAGCAGCGCGGCCGTGGCTGGATGGGGGTACCGGAGGAGTCCCCGCTCGGTTCGTGTGACACCGAGGAGAAATGTGTGCGCGGCGTGCCTTGGAACACGTCCAGTCTAGGGGTGGTTCGCATCCTGCCACCGCCACGGCCTGAACTCGGGGAAAGGGCCCTGCTCTCCCGAGGAACAGCATTGCTTTTATTATATGCAAGGAGTTGGGATATTTTTCTGGAATTCTGTAGCAATCAGTGATACACCAGGCCACTGGAAGTTTTAATTACCAATATGTTTTCTTCATCGAAGCATTTTAGTTCTATCCAAAATTACCTGGCTGAGCTGTGGGATGAGGAATAATTCAGCAGATCAGGTTTTTTCCAGGCCCCTGAGATTACTTGACAACTTCTGCCTTCACTGAAAAGCACATAAACCAGCAGCACTAAGAATCCTTCAAAACTGGGCAGTATCTGTCTTCATCTTCTGTAGCACAGCCAGTGCAAAAGGGGCCTAAAGTGAAGTCCTTAAAGTTTATAATCCCAAATGCATTTGGGATTTTCCCATGATGCCCCAAACACTGTCTCAAAAGTTCAGATGAAATAATATGTAGAAACCCTCACTTGTCTTGGCTGCCTTGAGTATTTTAAACCAGTTCATGAGCCTGCATTATTTTAGTTGTCTCATCTTTGTTTTTCTTAACTTCATAATCTTTGGAATTTTCATCACCTTTTCCTGAACTGTTCCAGGTACTTTTCTGCTTGCCTGGACTGTCATTCCAGGTACAGGCCTTCATTTATACATTTGCCCAACTTTAAGAGACCCAAGCATGTACTCCATTAGAGAAGGATATAAAGAAGGTAAATGGTTGATCCAAGAGCAGACAAAGATTCATGCCTTCAAAGTCCCAGCAACAAAGAGAGGGAAATGGTGAAAACCAGAGGATTCATCTTAGTTATGCTACAGCTAATAGGACAATTTTGCTCATGACCTTCCCCTGGTATCACTCATTCTCTGCTGCTGTTTTCTTATCACTGTTACCTGTTCTTCACCTGTTGAATCCAGGTTTTTCGGTACTTAGCAGCAGTAATTCTGTGAAGCAAAGACTCCTGATACATTCTCCCTGGGATCTCAGGGGAATTTCCTGTGCTGTTCTTTGACTCTTACCCAGCTGTGTGAGATTCTCCACAATTTCACCACTGCCATTCACGTAGAGAGTGCAAGTCAGTCCCTGTGTGCCACCTCTTTTGTCAGAAAGCAGGCAGGCAGCTCTCCTTAGGCTCTTGTATTAAAAGCAGAGTTGCCATTTGACAGCAAAGAAGCAGTGTTCCACACTGACTACAAGCAAGAATTCCTCTTTCATTGTTTTGTATCTGGGTCCCCTTTCCTCCTTTCCTCTCCCAGTTCCCTACTGCATACTTAAAGGAGCTGAAGGCAAAGTTCAAAACATTCATTAGCAATTCTGATTGTCAAATATACAGAGCTACCAAAATTTGTCTGTTTTGATGGCACCCAGAAGGTCAAGTGACAGAAATACCCTGTCCTTTCTGAACAGACTGATGTGCACCTGCCTCACCCCTCTGAGAAGGGCAGGGCTGCAGTGCCCAGAAAATGACAGGTTATTATGTGATAGAACCAGAATGGAACTCAACCAGGTCTCTGCTGCCAAACCATGCTCTGTGTGTACTCAAATTCATCACACCTGCATATAAAGATCCTAAAGTTGGATCTGCTCCAGAATGCTTTGAAAGAGGTTTCCTGGCAGGATGCTTATGGTTTAAAACCAGATGTGTGCTTTTGGAGAAGCTCCCTTTCACATCCTTGCCTTTGTACCTGTGTAGGTACACAGGTTACACAGAGAGGAGGCTGAGCAGGAGGGATCAGGGGATATCAGGGCTTTGTGGAGCTGAGATGAGCAGGGTGTGTAGCACCACCAGCATTACCAGATCCTGAGAGTGGAGCTGCCTGCTATGAGATGGTCTGTGCTGCCTCATCTCAGTTCAGAACTGATGTCTGTCCCCAGCCTGCCAGAGCTGTCCTGTTTATTTCTGAGCTCCTGTAGGATGGACTGTAGTGGGCTGGTAGAAAAGTCTTTCTTATGGCTTTTCAGGGACTTCTGAGAGGGGTTGGCTGCACAACTCTGACAAAGAGGTCTGGCTGCCAGCTTTGCACAGGCTCTTGTTAAAAAATCATTCCTTACATCTTAATTTAATTTGACTGATGATGGCTCAGAGCATGACTGATCTGCAGTAGATTCAAGATCCGTTTTTGTACCCATCATTTCCAGCAATAACCTTGGTTTTGCCTTTCAGATATGGCCATGCCCAGTTCCCTTTTGTGGGCTGTTGACATTTTTGGGAGGGTTTACACTCTCTCTACTGTTGGCCAGTACTGGGAGCTGTGCAAGGACACACAGCTGGAATTCAAGAGGGTCTCTGCTGTCAAACAGTGCTGCTGGGGAATAGCCTGTGACCATCAGGTGTACACCTACGTGTTCTCAGGAGATGTTCCCATCAGATACCAGGAGGAAACCTATGAGAACCAGGTATGACAGGTACAGTACCTCTCACACAGCCACTGCTTGGGCTGACAGCACCTCCTACATCACCTGTCTCTGTGTGTTTTTCTCACAGGAGGATTGATCAGTTTTATTTGTTTTCATTTTTTATCAGAAGTTTCTGAAGAGTACATATATGTGCCAAATACCAGGTTATTTGTGTAGTATTTAAATTCCCAAAGGAGTTACACTTCCCTGCCTCTAGCAAAAGCAATGCCAGTGTGAACTCTGGCCTGTTCTGTGTGAGCCATTTCAGACTGGAGCATTCACCCTTTTCACTGATTATTTCCATTTCTCCTTGGTGACAAATACACAATCCCCTTGAGAAAACGTCCCATGTAACTTCCTGGCAACAAAGATCAGAAATATATATGATCATATATTCTGATAATATATTATCAAAAATATATTATTCTTTAAACAATGTTACTTCTTAGTGTTCCAAATACTTCTCTAATAAAGGCATAACTTTCCATTAAAGTACCAAGTTCCCAACTTTTTCACATAGAAGTGTTAAGGTGATCCTTTCTATCTGATGCACTTCAAAAGAATGTCTTTAAAACAGTATTTTAAAGGAAATTTATCACATTTGGTTGTAAGTTAAGCAAAGGTTAATTGGGAGAGAAAATTGGTGAATTTTCTTGAGCACATTTCTCTGATTTTTAATGGGCAATAGAATGAATTGGGAAGAGACATTAACTTACCTGCATTGGCAAAAGTACAACAAATCAATTTTATACATTATTTAATATTGATACAGCTTTTCAGCCATTGAAGTATGTTCCTTTTATTGTGTAAACATGTTCTGTAAAATGCAAAATTTAAAATTTCATTTGTTACTTTAAAACTAACATTTTGTTTGTTCTAGGTAATGAAAAATGGAAAACAAAATACTAGAAAGCACAAAAAGAAATACTCTACAACAGCTAGCAATGATGAAATTAAACTGAAGTAGTTTGCAGATAATGTGGAAGGCAATTTAGCCTTTCTAAAGAAAAGGCTAAATTTCTAGTAACAGCAAATAATATTTTGTGTAAAAATTATTGATGGATTTTGCACCACTGACTTTCCACGTGCCCTAAAATGTAAGACAGTATTACAGGACAGATTTTCACTGTATTTCTATAGTATGTAGGAGTGTGGGGGAAAAAAAATGACATTATTGGTGAAAATCCTTATGTTATCACTTCTGTAACTGATTCAAGGCAGATTAGGGAAAAAATATAAGATCCAGGGGAGATTTGCTGATACAGTTCTCTCAACACTGTTCCTGGCAGAGGCAGTGCTGTTTTTCTAGTGCAGACAAGATATGAATCATCTTTCTCTGGGAGTAGATTCGAGATAGCAAGGCCATCCATGCAGCATTACCCTAATGCTGCAGTGTCATGGTGCCATACATCACCAAAGAAAAAAGCCCAGTGCCTGGTAAAATATAGCATCAGATGGTCCTATTTATGTAGCTGAAAATGACTTGGCTGGGACAAGCTCTGCAGTCAGCCCTTCTTTGATATTTAAAAAAGCTTCCTCCAAAGGCTGTGTCAGGGAGGGGCTCATGGAGTGAGCACTTTCTCATTCACCCCAGGAATTTATTCCTCTTCTACTGCAGAAAGTAAGAAACATGTCGTGACTCCCTATAGATGTGCAATGAGATAATGTGGTCTCAAAGAAAATACTTTATTTATTATTTCTGGCAGCGCTGGAATCCCGTTGGTGGCTTTTGTGAGAAATTACTGCCCAGTGACCGCTGGCAGTGGAGTGATGTGAGCGGGCTAAAACACCAGCAGCTTGATAGTTTCACACTGCCTTCACCACACTGGGAGTGGGAGTCTGACTGGTATGTGGATGAAAATATTGGAGGGGAACCAACAGAGAAAGGGGTAGGTGAACAATACCGAAAAGAGATCTGTTCTGGGAATCCTTACTCTGTAAAATAGAAGGAACTTTTATAGAAGTGTAAAAAAGGCTGTAAAAATAAAACTTGCCATAGATACTTCTTTCTGAGAAATAGCTCAACTCTAATACAACAGAAAGAAGGATCTTGTTTGAAGGCTTTTGAAGTCTATAGGAGATTCTATAGAAGCTTTTTTCTTTTGATCAGGCCACGAAATCCTGGCAACTGAATGCCATTGTTATTTAAGGTCTTTACTATGAAGAAAGTAAAATGTTTTACTGTGTCTTGTTTGTACTGTGTATATCACCCAGAGGAATTTGGGCATGATTCATAACTCATTCAGGGAATTAGCTGATCTGTTAATCAGGGCTCTAGAGACACAGAGAGTGACTTGTGTTGTGATTCTTGTGCAGAATTGCTCTCAGTTATGACTTCAAGCTTTCCCTTGATCCTGTTTTTTATACAAGAAAACCTCTGTTTGCAGGGCTGGACTTACGCCATAGACTTCCCCAGCACCTACACAAAGGATAAGAGATGGAATTCTTGTGTCAGACGCAGGAGATGGATCAGATACAGGAGATACAAATCACGGGACATTTGGGCGAAGGTTCTGGATCTCTTTTACATATTAAATAAACTGATTGTCTGAAATAATCAATTAGAAGTGCAGAGAAGTTAATTTTTTATGACTTCTCTGTTAGCTGGACTTGGATTCTTTCACTTCTGGCTTGCTATTCTTGTGAGCATAAATGGAAGGCTGGGATTTTTCAGGGAAACCTGTGGTAATAAGGTGCCAAACCTTATGGTAATGCAATTAGAGATGGGTGCTCAGCTCCTTTGCAAATTTGAGATCAACTTTTTAACTTCCTTTGGCTGAGTGACAAAGCACTCTTGTTCAAGGTGGTACCTGCCTTGCATCATTCACAAGCTGTGTGCTTTATCTGTGTGAATAGCTGTTCTTTAATAATTGTTGTTCCATTCTAAGAACATTCAAAATTTGTAATTTGTGGCCTTTCAGCTTTCCAATTCTGAATGCACTGTTCTGTGAGTAAAAACTTCCTTTAGTTAAGGTGCAAAACACAGACTCCTCCATGCTGCCTTGGCAGCATTTCCCCTCTCTGCATATGGAGGCCTTGAGTGAGAGGGAGAATCTCCCTGCTCAGCCCCTCTGGGGGGTGATACATAACCAATCTGCAAGACACAAGTTATGCCACCAGCCAAGTCACCTGTTTGCAGTGTCTCCTCTCCTCAACCTTCCTTCCCTTTGCCCCAGATTGTGTCCCATGATGAACCAGACCAGCTGCCAGACCCTTTCAATGACATCTCCATCGGAGGATGGGAGATCACGGACGAGCCTCTCGGCCGCCTCTCAGTGTGGGCAGTTTCTTTGCAAGGAAGGGTATGTGTGTGTTCCCCAAGTTTTCTAATAAAAAATACTAGTTCAAAGGAGTTAAATACCTGTAGAGCAAGGCAGGGTTGTTATTGTCTTACACTGGTAAGGAAATGCACTGCTTGTGCATCTGGCAGAGGATGAAAAGCTGCTTTGAGACGACATTACGTAACAACTTGTGTTGTAAATGGAAAGGCTTAGTACTTCTAGGGTTGTTGTTTTACAGAAGCCTTAACCTCTATGAACAGGTGAATCTTAAAAACTGGGGCTGAGTAGTAGAATATTATATCTTGAAAAATGCTCAGAATGCTGACTGTGGTGCTGGGAACAAGGAGAAGGAGCCTTAAAACCTGACAGAGGTTCTGGTGAAGCATTGTGCTGTGCCTTTGGGGTGGAGAGACAGGGGTGATTCAAGAGTTTACAAAATGGTTTTTCAAAGACTTACTGATTGGAAAGTGATCACCTCCTGACCTGGCAATGTGGCATCCAGCTCTGACATGTTTTCATTTTATTTTCTATTGAAAACTATACATCTTTCTCTGTTATTGTTGTTGGTTTTAAGCCTCCCATGGGGTCTCCTCTTTTGCTCAGTCCTGTGAAGATTTGACTCTTGCTTTTCTTCCTTCATCCTTACAGCATATATCTAATATTCCTTTGTGTCTAGACACTTTCTAACTTGTGGTCTCAGAATGTAAGACTTTTAACAGATAACCTGAGCTTTCAGTCACATTTGGCACTGCCTGGAGAGGCAAGTAATCCTGATTACATTGTTTAAAATAAAACTCCCTATTCCTCATACTTTCTAGTAATACATGACAAGCATCCCAGTCTAAAGCCTTACTTGACTGCCACTGTAAAATGCTTTTATTTCCCAAGTGAAAGTCCCCAGGGAAATAAAGTATTCCTAAAAATGAAGATTCAGCACTCAGCAGTCATGCTGTGGAGCATTTGTATGACTGCCACAGGATACTTTCTGTGTTTGACCTTTCTGTTTTGACTGTGATCTACAGAAAATTGCAGTCCAAGACTAACAAATGGCTGAACGTCACCAAAGGCTGCACAGAGAATGGAATTTTTCCCCCATATTGTGACAAGCTCTGTGCAGTTAAAGTGAGGCCAGGCTCTCAGCTAACAGTAACATTTCTGTGTTATGTATTTGTTCACTCTTGGTTTATATAACATGCCCTGAAATACACTGAAGTGGTTTAAATGTTGAAATATACACAGAGCTTGTAGCAATTGGTTACTGCACCCAATCCAGATGTAGTTCCATGATAAAAGCTGCTCTGTAGAACAGCCTCCTCCCTTAGTACATAAGGAAATAGCTTCAACTGCATAATCAACATTTAAGAAAACATACCTTTAAAGGTCAGAGTGCCATACACTACATAAAACAATTCTCTTGTTAAAGGAGAGCTGTTCTTTCCAGTTTGTCTTTACTCTTGTCTCAATGGTTTCATTGTTGTAGTGATATTTTTTCCTTATTTCATTTGGTTTTGTTTTTTTAAACTTGCCTAGGTATGGTACAGAGAAAATGTCTGCCATCACAATCCAGAAGGTTCCACGTGGTCCTTAGTCACCACTCCTGGTGAAGTTGTACAGATCAGCTGTGGACCCTATGACCTCCTTTGGGCAACTCTCTGGGAAGGGCAAGCTATTGTGAGAGAAGGAATTGACAGGAATAACCCTCAAGGTAAGGTTTGTTAAATCTGGCTGGAAACCCCTTTGATTTGTAGTGTTGAATAAGAAACTAACCTACAGTGCCTTCTGGGTTCTGTCTTTGCAGGAATTTCCTGGAGCACTGTGGAGTCCCCAAGCTCTGAAAATGGGATCATGCACGTCTCTGTGGGTGTTGATGTGGTGTGGTGTGTTACAAAGGACAGAAAAGTAAGAGGGTTCATGTTCTGCTTTTGCTTTTTCCTTCCCTTTCCCTGTCTGTTGCCCTCAAACAGGAGTGTAACTTGCACAGGAAGCATTGGTGATTTGAACTCTCTGTCCCCATGGTTTGGGGAATTCTGGTTCCCCTTGCTGTTATGGGAATGCTCTGTAGTTTCTGATCGTTGAGTTGAATTTAAGGAAGACCTTTTCTTTTTTTTTTGGAAGGAATTTTCTAAACCCAAGTCAGACAGATTTGGCAGGTGGATGGGGATGTGGGTGGGGATTGGATGAGGATCCTCTTCTAAGGGATATTAAGCATCAAAATTGAAGTGACTCCTGTTTCCACAAGGGAAAGCAGCAGGAGTATTCTCATCTACACTTTCCTGCATGATGCTATTTTATCTTCCTACTGCAACTGTTCCCTCTGAATCAGTCTTTTAATGTGGAGGTTTGGTATTTAATTAGGTGAGATATCTCTTATGTGGATGTGTGATTACTTTCTTACTGGAGTTTTAACTTAGAATGATGGAATGTCTTAAGTTGGAAGGGACCCATAAAGATGATGGAGTCCCACTCCCCACTCCTTCACACTGAATTCAAAGCCAGGCCTGAGCTCTGTGCTTGTGCAGCACTTCTGTTGAGTTTCTCTGCTGTAGTGAGTCAATACTTGCCAGCTGAGCCATGGTAACAGGCTGTGCCCAGCCTGCTCCATCTGCCACACAAATGCACTGTAATAAATGGAGATAGGCTGGTGCATTTTCCTTCAGATCTGCCACAGGGCAGTCAAGCATCCTAATGTTATGGGATTCAACCAACAGCTTCTAAGGGAGCTGCTTGCTACTGTGACTCTATGGATATATGCTACTTACAGAGGGAACTTCTTCCAGGTGCCCAGCCCACAGACACTTTGAGATTGGTAAAGTCAGATCTAAGGGAAGACAATTTAAAGAGCTGTACTGCTAAAGACATCCCCCTGATAGCTCCCTCTGGCAGCTCTGCTTCTAGGGTTTGAATGTAAGAACCCTATTTAGAAGCCCATTCAGAGTGATCAAAAATAGCCTATGTGGTGATAGTAATAGAAAGTATTTTTCCAAGAGCATAAACATTAACTCTGTCACAGGAAGTCCTACAGAAAAGTCTCCTTTTTTGGCTTTTCTGGCTGCAGGTGGACACACAATGTGGGTACTATTGGGTGAATTGTTTTATCTTTATCTGATAAAGAATCAAGGAAGTAATTGATTTCTTAAGACAATGTGGCAAGTCAGTGTTAGAGATTAAGACTAATCCACTAAAGAAACTAAATTCCTGCTAGAGCAGAGGGAGAAAAATTTAGACTTTCTGTTGTTGTTGTAGGTATGGTTTAGAAGAGGAGTGAACTCACATAATCCTTGTGGGACAAGTTGGATTGAAATGGTTGGAGAAATGATGATGGTGACTGTAGGCTTAAACAACCAGGTAAGAGAGCAGGGGAGCAGCTAAGAGGGTATTTACATTCCCCTCTAAAGGGAATGTTACCTCTAAGGGGTATATTCCTTCTAGTGCAGGAGCTGTTCACACGTGGGGAGGGGTCTCAGCAGTGCCAGTAGGGCTGGCTGGACAAAGGGATCCTGGGCTTAAACTGCTGGGAGGGAGAGGCTGAATTCTGCAGTTCTGCACCTGAAGGTGACAGCCAGCACGTGTCTGGTATGGCACAGGGAGGTGCAGACTGGTTTTGGTACAGAATTTTGTTCTGCATCTACAGTGTCAGCATTAAGGAAGAACACAAAAAGAAAATGCTGTGTCCAGCAGTTTTCTGTGCTCAATTCTGCACCACTGCACCTTTTTTGTATCTGATACCTGCTGCATTCCAAGCCACTTCCTTCACCAAGCCCTTTCCCCCCGTAGGTCTGGGGAATCGGCTGCGATGACAGAGCGATATATTTTCGTCAAGGTGTCACACCAAGTGAGCTCAGTGGGAAGACATGGAAGGCAATTGTGTCTGGCAGGGAGAGTGACAGATCTCAGACTGGGAGCTCAACAAGTCTGCTCAGGTACTTCATGAAATACCTGCTCAAGGCTTCGTACAGTAGCAAGGGTTTCAATGCTAGGAGACGTTTCTTTACATTCAAGGGCTACAGACAAGGAGGAGTGGGGAAGACATCTCTAATCATGTATGCCAAAAGGCAATTGCATTTTTGCCATTAAAATTAACAATAAGCAGCATTTGTTGCACTCAGAGAAGAATCTGAAGCTCCCACATTGGAATTCACTGCATGCCTGCAGTAAAGCATGTTCCTCTGGGCTTTACTATCTCTATCTGGAACTAGTCTCTAATAAGAGAAGATGTTATTTATGAAATACAATGAAAGAGTATCAACTCTACTAAGGAATTATTCTTCCTGAGTGTCACTATACGTTTCTTTTCCTAGGGAGGTTAAATCAGTTACTCCCCCTGCCTGCTTGCCTCTGGGCTGTACCACACATGCCAATGGATCTGACTTGTTTGAGCCAGAGTGTGTGCTGAGATGTTCCCTTTGGCAAAGACAAATCATAAAAGCAGATAATGGGCTTTAAAAAATCCTATTCATTATTTTGTATTCAGAAAATGGGATGCATTTTCCTGAGCGTTGTAGGCAGCCAACACCACCAATTGTTTGAAAAGATCAATAAAATTCCTTCCTATGTTTCAGATTCACTAGACCAGTTTGCCAGGTTTGTGTTGGACTTGTTCCTCTGATGATAGAATTTGACATTTAAAAGAGAAATCTGCTGTTTCTCTCCTGCAGTGAAACACTAAGTCAGTTTCTGTGTGTCTGCAATCTAAGGCCTGTGCTGATTTACAATGCTTTGGATGATAATTAATTATCTATTTGTCCTTCAGTGCTGGCTGTTTCTTTACTGATGATATTCAGAACCAAACAAGCGCGGTCATTCAGGGTGATGCAGATCCTTCCTCTGATACAGAGCTGCCCGGCGTGCCCCCGAGCCCTGCCAGCCCTGCCCTGCTGGGAGCTGCAGCTGCTGGGAATGGCCCAGCCAGCCAGGCTGCAACATCTGCACGGCTGCCTGTGGATCCTCTGCACTCTGAGCAAAGAGAAGCCACTGCTGCCTCAGCTAGTAATGACAAAGATAACCTTGAAATGAATAAATCTCCTGCAAACCCAAATCCTTCTGCAGAACTGCAGTGGATAAACATTGACTTGAAGGAGGCTCAGAAGCATCCAGTGCTGTCTGTCAGCAGCTTTGCAGACACATCCAGCCTCTCTTCCCTGGGCGCCTTCTCGGTGGGAGCCGAAGACCAGTACGGAGCTGATGAGCACCCGCTGTGGGCCTGGGTGTCTGGGGGAGGCTGTCTGGTGGATCTGCACAGCCCACTGAAGTGGTTCACTGCTCCATCAGGTACTGGCCAGTCACCACAGCACACCCTAGTTCCAGTCACAGCTCAATATGCTCTTTAAGGAAAATGTTGGTTTTTTCTGAGCAAAGCCATGGTGCAAAACTTCTGCTAACCCACTTTCTCTTACTGCAGTTTGTTAATAGGTTCATGTCTGAGCAAAATGCTGCAGTATGTAGCTGTAGAGCACTTTGGGCTTGAGATAAATAAATGTATAATTGATATTTTCTCCTGAGTTCCTGTAGCAATTTTGTAAAGTAATCTGTGCTGGATCTACATCTCATTTTTAATTGTACTGAAACTGCAGCTTTGGGCAAAACACATAATATCACTGAGGAGTAACAGGAAGGAGTGAAAAGGGCTCTCTTGGGAGTGCAGATGCTGGCAATAACTGCCTCACTCTGCCATTCCTACTGAAATGGATAAAATAAACCATGAACTGTGGCATCTCAGTATTTAACAGTCTAATTTGTGATGTATATTATCTAATTACCTTGCAGTATATTATCTAATTATCTTGCAGTTTAGTGAGAAAACTCATTTTTACAAGGTTATGGCTTTAAAAGCTTCTATATAATCTATCTAGTGATCCTTTTTCTATGAATCATTTACCAAGTTTGGCTGTAATACATTGATCCAAATTATAATCATTATAAAAATGGTGTTAGACTCGGTTGATCCAGTCTGGTGTTGAAAGGAGCAGTGTTTTACATTTCACAGAACGGTACTTAAAGCTCACTGGAGTTTTTGGGTTCGGTTCTGTCCCAGGTTTGTCATCATCTGTGCAGTCTCTGTCCCTGTCCATCACTCCTGCACAGACAGCAGCGTGGAGGAAGCAGATTTTTCAGCAACTCAGTGAAAGGACAAAGCGGGAACTGGAGAATTTCAGGCACTATGAGCAGGCTATTGAGCAGGTAAGCAGTGAGGACATTTATCTCTTATCTTCTAAACACATCTGGGAATCAATAATACATTTCTGACATACTGATTTGAGCTTACTGTCAGCTTTATATTCTTGCCCTTGTTGTCAGTGACAACTTTCCTGGATTATTAATGTCTGAGTTCCCTGTGGGAAATTAACAGCTTGTCAAAGATGGAGCAGCAGTATTCATCTAAAAGCATTATCAGATAGTTTTGTTTAGGAAGAAACAAAGCATTGGTCAGCATTATTTAGGTACTGTGAGACCTCAAATCCTCAGAGAAATGGTTGCAACAGCAGAACATTATATGAATTATTCCACCACAGGATGAGGCATCTTAATTGAAACAGTGACTCAAGGAGGTGAGCGTCCCTCTCTGTGGCCATTAGGACTAATTTAACTTGCGTAAATAAATGATGCAAACGTCAATGGCAGCACATAAATAGCAGCAGTTTTGTTTGATGTTCCCTTTCTTATGACTCCTTGGTTCTTTTCAGATTCATTCATATTGTTGGTCCCTTCATTGCTAATTGCCAAATGACATCTAGAATTATTTGATTCAAAACACTTGGAGTCCAGGGATTTGATCACGTTTTAAAAAATTACGTCAAAAGCCTTTAAATTCCAAAGAGAGGTTGTGTTATAACAAGAGCAAACTTGAGTCAGTTACTACCTGTGTGCTACTGCATTCTTGCAGGGTAAAAATGTTACTACTGTTGTACACGTGCTACCTTAGTATCTTTTTATCCACTTTCATGAGTTTCCATACTCTGGTACACTCTTTATGGGAATGTGTGATACAGGTGTATGAATGTATGATGAGGTGTGATACAGAGTAACCTGCAGCAGACACAACTTGTGGGCACAAAACCAGCATTCTGGAGAAAGAAAAAGTCATGCAGTTTCTTTATTCCTTTTATGTTTTCCTTGCAGTCAGTTTGGGTTAAAACTGGAGCCTTGCAGTGGTGGAGGAACTGGAAGCCTCATAAGTGGATGGATGTTCGAGTTGCACTGGAGCAGTTCACTGGGAGTGATGGGATGCGTGACAGCATCCTGTTCATCTATTACATGTACCATGAGGAGAAAAAGGTGTGTTCAGCTGCAGACCCCTGGAAGAGCTGCCTTTGGCAAAGGGAAGTCTCTGAAAGGGAAGCAGTTTCTTTAAAGGAGGCAAATTATGGCACCTACTGTTCTGAGGTTTGGCAACCAATTCAAAGGTAACCCCAGGTACCAGCAAACCACAGGCTTTTCTGGGCTGTGTCAGAAATACCCAATCACAAACCCCTCACATTGCTTAAACCATCAGTTCTCACTAATTAGGAATTCTTCTGGAAATTCAAAGTATTCTTGATTGTGAAGAGCCCAACTTGGCTGGACAGGGTCTTCCCAAGTAGGGTTAATGCCTGCAGGCAATAGGAATCAGAGGCAGGGCGAGGCTGGAAGTGGAGTCCTATTCCCTCTGCGCCAAGAATTGATTCTTTGCTGTCCTTGGCAGGAATGCCTTGTTTGTAGACTTGGAAGTGCAAAATTGTTGGCTCTGTGGAAGGTTTGCCTTAGTCACAGGGGTTTTTTTCTCTTGTCTTAGTACATCCATGTGTTCCTGAATGAAGTGACCATTATAGTTGAAGTGCTGAATGAAGCCAAGCATTCCTTTGCACTGTACACACCTGAGAGGACAAAGCAGCGATGGCCAATCCGCCTGGCAGCCGCAACAGAGCAAGAAATGCATGACTGGGTAATTCTGGGCATCTCTCTTTTCAAGCTGGCAATATCTGCAATAAAACATAGAAGCCAGTCTCTGAAATGTCAGCATTACATTTAAACTCTTGAGGCTACTCATCTGGTTTTTAAGTGTAGGTATTTAAACCATCTGATCAAACTTATGTAGAGACACCTGAGCCTTGTTATCTGCTCTGAAGTCTGCTTGCTTTCTGTTGCTGCAGTTATCCACAGCAACACCAATATTGCTTTACATTCTCTTCCTATCTCTGCATATAGATTAGGGTAGGAATGAGTTAGGAGTTGAATTAAGTTACTGTGTTCTTCTGCATTGGTAGAAGAACCATTCTCTGTTTTCTTTGCTGCAGAGAGTCTTTTGTACAGGCAGACAGGTATAGATACACTGGAGCAGGGGCAAACCTGAGAGATGCTTCATCCTGATCAGCTCCTGCAAACCACAGCAGTTCCAGTGGTTGTATAATAATTTCTGAACCACTGAATTCTAGTGCCTTTTGAGAAAAAGCTGCAAATTCACTTTGCTGATTGGCAAGAACGTGCAGAGGTAAAATTTTGTTTAACAATACTGAGCATCTTAATGGGAATTTCTGTTCTTGCTGTAAATGGAAGCTTTTTTTGCTTCTTGTTTTGTAGCTGTCTTTGCTGAACATGTCTTGCTGTGAAAGCAGACGGATTCAAGGCCCTCCTTCTCACCATGCCATTTGGTCAGTTACTTGTAAAGGAGACATCTTTGTTAGTGAGCCAAGTCCTGAGCTGGAGGCCGGACCCCAATTGATGCCATGTGACCAAATGTAAGAGGCTTCTGAAGCTGTTCTTTCTGCATGGGATGCCATCCAGCAAAGAATGTCCTGTCAGTCCAGTGGCTTTGATGGCTCTTGGAGTGTGCAGTACACTGCAGATGTCTCTCACTGACAGGGTTAATGGCTGCCTTCCTACTCATGATTGCACGTGAAGAAATTCACCAAATCATATTTTAATTCTTAGATGCAGGAAATATCCTTGTGATTTCAAAAGCCTTTCTCACTGAGATCCCAGTTTTTTAAATTGCATCTTTAATGTCATAAGAGATAGCCTAAACTGAAAGTAAATTTAATCGCTGTAATTGGAATATAATTTGAGCCTTCAGTTTTATCTGAATCAAGAAATCTGAAATTCTCAGTCTTCCATAGACACTGCAGTCCAGGAGCAGTTTCTCGACAGTTTTTATGACAACTGTGGCAGTATGGTACTGCAGACTCCTCAAGCAGAACAATACCATCTGCTTTTTGGGAGCTGTTCAGAGTGAAATGCTTTCAACTGGCAGCTGCTTTCACTTTGGGATTGCACAGTGGTTGGACAAGTGAGCAGAGAAGGTTGCCTGTGCTGAAGATTATTGGCTTGTTGGTGGGGAAAGCACCCATCCCTGAAGGATGTGGTGTTGAGTGCAGTGTCCTTTCCTGGCAGGTTCTGGCGGCAGGTGGGAGGGCACCTGCGGCTGATCGAGAGCAACAGCCGGGGCGTGGTGTGGGGCATCGGCTACGACCACACAGCCTGGGTGTACACTGGTGGATATGGAGGTGGCTTCATCCAAGGTACAGCTTGGCAGTGATGGAATTTAAAATGTAATGTCTTCGAGCTTTAGCTTTTCTCTAATCCACATTGTTCATTCCTCACAGGACTGGCCAGTAGTGCTGATAACATTTACACACAGTCAGATGTGAAATGTGTTTACATCTATGAGAACCAACGGTGGAACCCTGTCACTGGATACAGCAGCAGGTTATTTACTCCATTTATTGCATTTATGTACTTTACTACTGTCAAATGAAACAAGGGCTTTGTTCTAGCTTGGAAAAGTTATTACACTTACCCTATCTTCAGTCTCCTCCCACATTCATAGTTAACCTGTGATGGAAGGAGCAGTGTTTCTCAATTTTCTTATTTATAATTATGAAAAGTGTCATTATGGCAAAACATTACAGATCTGTGCTTTGTGATTGCACAAAGTGTGCCTACTTGCAGTACCTTTCACTATTAGGACCAGACAGAAAAGTTATTAGGATCTGTATATTCCTATACATATTGTGCTAAATACACTGGGTCCTTGAATAGTATATTTGACCAAAAGTATAGAAAAATACATATCCAATTATATGGCATTCAATTTTAAATAGTAGTGAGGAATATCACTCTACAGAGAAACATTTACAAGGTCCTCAAGTCTGCTATAACTGGAAGCAATTGTACAGATTCTTTCCCACTGTGCTCATCACTCACATGATATTTCTAAATAGAGATTAATGATGGCAGTGTTTTGTGTGTGAAAGCAGGAAGTGCTACAAAAAGGTTTTTTTTTCCCTTGCCTTTTAAACGCCCTGTTGTAAATGACCTTGCATTCCTTGTGCACTGTTCCACCACAACAGAGGTCTGCCCACAGACAGATACATGTGGAGTGATGCCTCTGGCCTGCAGGAATGTACAAAGACCAACACCAAGCCTCCTTCTCCGCAGTGGTCTTGGGTAAGTTTTGGCTTACAAATTTTTTTACAAAGTCCAAGCTTAGCAAGTAGGATACAAGACTTGAGTTCAAGGGGCCCAGATTTTCTTCTGGAATTTGTTGTAACATTTAACTTTGTTTTCCCCATTAATAGTTAGCAATAATGTTCCATAGTCAAAAGAATGTTAAGCACTGAGTGGAGTGTTTTGTTTAATGTGACTTAGATCCTTTTCTCCTCCGCTGAATTAAAAAGATTTGGGAACCTCTGTACGTATTTCAAGTGTAAGAAGGTTTCTAGCAAGCCAATGCTCTCCAAAAGGTGGAGATAAATAGAAGAGGTGTTCATGATACATTAGGTGTTGATTGTTACTCCCAGTGTCCCTGTTTGCCCACAGGTCTCAGACTGGTACATCGACTTCAGCCCGGCAGGTGGCACAGACCGCGAGGGCTGGCAGTATGCAGCTGACTTCCCAGCGTAAGGAAACTCCTCTTCTGCCAAATCCCAGACTCCAGTCCTCACTCCTTCTCGTTTCTGGTTTGTCCCTTTGACAGGGACTCAACATTGCCTCATTTCCCCCCTTTTTGTGGGCATGCCAATATTTGCAGGGAGGGAGGGCAGCAAGGTGAACTTGGCAAACTGTCACTTGAAGAATTTTAAAATCAGGAGTTGTGCCTGGTGGGCAGATGGAGGCAGTGCTCTCAAGCTGGTACTGACACTGGAGATGCTCTGACATCCTCATGAACATTGTTTAAATCTGTTTTGGTAGGTCCTACCATGGGCACAAGACAATGAAAGACTTTGTCCGACGGAGGCGCTGGGCAAGGTGAGGAACCTCAATATAAATAAGTTTTGAAGTTGAATTCTAATTGCTCACTAAGTCTGCTTTAGTTATGAGGTGAAGAGTCTTGTCAACAACACCCAGTCAACAAAAGAAAAAGTAAAGAAACCTGAAATAAATAACCCAGCAGAGAAACTGATGACCTTTAGCATTATGTCTCTAATTGTAAGTCTCTATGAGTAGTTACCCTCTTGGATTTTGTGGGATCTGTAGATAAAAGTCAGACAGTTCTTCTCTATATCTGATTTTCCTTATGGTAAATAATTAAGGCATAGTAGACACTCAGTATATCAGTACATATTAGGTCACTTGTAACTGCAGGTAATAGGCATTTTATATTAATAGTTTCAACTTATGAATTCCACATACGGAATGCTGGGCCACAGATAGGCCAGCTCCATTTCAGTCAGAGGAAATGTCCGGGTAGAACCCAGAAAACAGTAAACTGCCACTGTATTCTATAAGCTGGGGAAGTCTGTGCATTCCCTGTTTTTCCAACTTTTCTGTTCTTTCTATACTAGAGCATCTAATAGCTGTGCTAATTAATTGCTGTGAACTTACACACTGCTCGGTTTAGTATTGATGCTATAAAGTATTTTTCCCCTTGTACAAAAAGCTCTGAAGTGAGGTTCTGAAGCATCAAAAGTGTTATTTCAGGATATGCAGCAAAACAAACCCAGTAAATCAAAATGGTGACTTGAAATAAAATAAGCAACTTGAGAAATACCCTCTAATCTAAATACATCCTCTTGTTTTAACTACCAATTGAAAATTGAAAACAAATAGACTCAGGGTTGAATCTGGTTTTTCAGAACTGGAGAACAGAGGAATGTTCTGATGTTTTTTAGGACATTATTAATACATGAAATTATTGTGGTGATGACAGAGTCTAACATAATTTCCCTAATTGACAGCACTACTTTGGTGCAATTTCCACAGAAAGAGTACACTCAGTCCCAGCATGACTTACTAAGTCCGTCATTTAGACTGCCTGCCTCAAGATGCTACATAACCTTTTTAACAGACCAGCCAAAAAAGAATTGTGAAGCTATTCTTTTAACCAAGACAGAGGAAGGAATGAGCTGGGTGTGGAGTTCTCTCTGCACTTTATTATCCTCCTGCTGCCCAGTGAGTCTGAGAGAGCTATGGAGCAATGTAGCACCAGTTGCAGACTTCTTGGGTGGTCCTGTTTTTATAAAGTAACTTAAAAAAAAACCTAAGCAAACAACAGAAGCTTTGAGAAATCAATATTAGATCAGTGTTAGTTCAAACTTCAAAACCTGATTAATTGTTAAAAACCTCTTTCAAATTAAAAATAGAAATATTTAATGAAAAGCACTACCTAATGAAAGGACTTTAGGACCGGAAGTCAACAATAGACTGGGAAACCAGTTATGGAAAGTACACACTTCTGACAGGTTTGGGCTTTTTCTGCTTCAGAAAATGTAAGATAGTCACCAACGGGCCATGGCTGGAAGTGCCTCCTGTTACCCTGTGGGACATCTCCATAATTCCCAGTTCAGATGCAGATGATGAAGAAGCAGTAGCACTGTGGGCAATCAGTGACAAAGGAGACGTGCTCTGCAGGCTTGGAGTGACACAGCAAAATCCAGCTGTAAGGCTCCCTGTTTGTTTTTACTGCTTATTGATGTATTTAATGTAATATGCCAAGTACATACAATCACACAGGGCCCTCTCCCAAAACACCTTGTTATTTTTCACCCTTTGTGTCCCAGATTTGCAAGTCCCTGTCCATCAGCTGTATCACAGTTTGCTGCCCACGTTCCTTTTAATAGTGTTTCTCTTGCATAATCCACCTGAGCTTGTGCCACATCACCTGCAGGAGCCTCTCTCAGCTCCTGGCCATCTTCTCATGAAGCATTTTACTTCCACTTTTCTGCACTGGCAGCTTAATTCTTCTTTTTTTGTTTGTTTTTTGAAATGGTTGATAACAGGTGTGTCCCACTTAAAGGAATTGCTGAGGAATGGACTCTGTGAAGCATGGTCCCACTCTGGTGCCTCAATACCAGTAGGATAAAAACCAGGAAAAGCATCAAAGAAAATGCTTTAGTAGAATTTGGAGAAAAACTACAAGAAATTGAAAAATATTTAAAATATTTTCTCCTTCCTGATCTGTAAGGCTGTGCAGCAGTGAGAACTGGAATACTGTCTCTGGAATGTGAAATCTATGTCAGCTGATTTTTATGAGGAATTAAAGTAAAAAAAAAGAAGGCTCTAGTCCAGCTGTTGAAAGACATGTAGATGCCTAAAATACAGTGATTTTAATAAAAAAGGTCCTTCATGGTCCAACTTAGTTATTTTCAAAGAGTTGTATATCCAAATATCTTTGAGGATCAGCAGCCTCATTTCTGTTTGGTTGTAAAGTTATGTAAGGTTTATTCTCTTTATCCTCCAGAACATTTTTCACTATGTTGGTTTTTTCTCATTTGGTAATAATCAACAAGATTTTGTCCTGGAGGTTTTAAGCACTGCTTCACAATTCATCTCCTGTGATTTGTTAGGGAACATCCTGGCTGCATGTGGGAACAGATCAGCCCTTCATTTCCATCTCCATTGGAGCATTTTACCAAGTGTGGGCTATTGCTAGAGATGGTTCTGCCTTCTACAGGGGTTCAGTGTCTCCAAACAAGCCTGCAGGTAAGAACTTGTACTTCAGCTTTTGCTTTGCTCCACTGCCATGTCTGAAAAAGTCCAGTCTGTTTCGTAGAGGTGTTTCCCAAAACAGTGCATACAAATAATACAATAATTATAGCAGTTAATTTTCAATTCACTTGTGTAATTTAAAGTGTTCATTTGTAAAAAACAATCTGTTAAAAATGTATGAAGTGTGATGTCATTCACAGCTTTCCTGCACAGCAATGTATTTCAGCTGCAGACATTTCCATACCTAATTCTATTTTTCAATGCTTAACTCAAGATTTGTGACCTTTAGGTGACTGTTGGTACCATATCCCTTCACCTCAAAAACAGAAGTTAAAGCAAGTCTCAGTGGGACGAACATCTGTGTTTGTCTTGGATAAAAATGGTAAGGATTTAAAAAACTATTAGTCAGGGCTACAAAAAGTACATCAGTCTGTACTAAACTGATTTAAAAAGAAGAGGTTAAGTTAGAACTGGACAGATGAATACTGGTGCTCCAAAGGGACTAATTTCATACTGAAGGATCTGGAGGAGCAGTGCACTTAAGTACTGCTTCTGAAGGCTTGGTTGTTGTATCTGATGGTGCCCTGGGTAACAACAATGCAGCACCTGTGCTCTGTGGGGGGAAGACACAGATGAATGTCAGAGAATTGCATGGCTGGGTTTTGTCTGGAATCCTGCTCCAAAACAGATAAATCATGAAGCACCTTTTGTACAAGAAACAAGCCTTTAAAAACAGATTCAGACACCTTCATCTCACTTGCTTTTGTTGTCTAGTGTCTAGTTCCTTATATAAACATTTTTCCCCAAGAAGTTTTACAAAACAGAGTATTTGCTATTTTTTATAAGCAATAGCTACAGAAATACAAATTCCAAAGTGGGAGCTTCATTTTGTCCATCTCTGTAACACCTTAGCCAAAACTGCATTTCCCTGAACACAGAAAGAATTCCTGGTTTATGTTGTTTACAGCACTTGAGACAAACAGCCATGCTGGGCTGTAACCAGCACTCTTTGTTTCACAGGCAATCTCTGGTACCGGCAGGGAATCACACCCAGCTACCCTCAAGGATCCACCTGGGATCATGTTTCAAATAATATCCGTAAAATGTCTGTAGGGCCCCTGGACCAGGTGTGTATTAAGCTTCCTTGTAGCTCATGAGTTTGTTAAAAATTATGTAGAATATACTTTAATAATTCAATGTTCTTCAGCCTTAGTTTTGTTTAACCTCCTTGCACAAAATGTTAGTCTAAATGCTAGAATCTGATAGCGAGAGAAAAAATCATCCCAATGGAATAGTGATACAGCCAAGCCCTCTGCTGAACAAAGTCTCATTAATTTAACAAGGTTATATATTTCAACAAGGCTTTTTATATATTTAATCTATTTCGTGCCAAGTCTTATCTGGCAATGTTTTAATTATAACACTGCTCTATAGTTTGTTTGGGTGTCTCTCTGCCTAAATTAGAGCATTTTCAGCCTATTGAAGAACAAACCTGATTTTTGAAAGGGGTCAGACAGAGATTTTACATCTGGGAAGAGCAGCACATTTTACTGCCTCTCTCTGCTTCCTTGAGGTGTGGGTGATAGCTGACAAAGTGCAGGGCAGCCACAGCCTGAGCTGTGGGACCGTCTGCCACCGGACTGGTGTCCAGCCCCTGGAACCTAAAGGCCTCTCCTGGGATTATGGCATTGGGGTAAGTGCTGGGGGCACAGAACTGCCTGAAGTTGTCCATCCCAATGTCTGTGGGCTCACAGGGAAAGGGAAGTGCCATCCTGCCCAGCTGGCCAGCATTGGAAAGCTTGGATATACCTGCAGGAAATGGTAATTTTCCTTCAGGTTTAGGTTCCTTTTTGAGATTATTATAATGGGCTGTGCAGTCATAGCTGGGAAGTTGTTTATTTGCATTTGATAAGTATTCATTTTAAACAGGCACTTTAAAAGTTGCAATGGAAAAACTAGTGGAGTAAGAGCCATTTAAAAGAAAGTAGATTCCTTCCTGGTCTGCACATGAATATGCTGCTGTACCCTGTCATATTCTCGATGTTTTGAGAAAGGCTATTTCAAGGTTTTGCCACCTTTTAAGTTGGTGGAACATCTGCAGTGGTTCTGTTATGAATGCCTGACCCTACTAATCTCAATTCTCCATGATAAAAAACAATCCTCAAATTTACCATTTCTGTAACTCCCTGTCAGGGAGGTCTGCTGTGTTTTGTTTCATTTCACAAGGAGCCTTTCTTCTGATTCATCCCAGAGCAGGATTACTTTCCTCATGAACAAATAGAACAAACTAGCAGGGCACATAAAGCATCACATCACATAGAGCACTGAGAGGGTGATGTTTCTCCTTTTGAGTTTCTGTGTCCCTTCTTCACAGGGTGGGTGGGAGCACATTACAGTCAGAGGAAATGCAACACAAGCATCTCGGGCTGCTGTGCCTGACACCGCCGAGGAAAACCCAGCAGCATCGAAGGAGGGAGAAGATGAGGAGAGTAAAGGGAAAACAGAACACTCTAAGGCCCCTCTGATGGTCAGTGAAAGTCAAGAATTGGACAGAAATTCTGTTAATTGTTGAATTGTTGCCATCTACATGTTGCTAACAAGCAGTAGGCAATAGTTGAAAAAGAAATAGATGTCTACTGCTTGGAGAGAAAAACATGACATTTTTTGTGCTACTAATATGTTTGACTGAACTGGACTTTGCAATGGGGTATTTTAAGTACTGAATCCTTCTAATGCATCTATGTGACTTGATAGAGTTCATAGTTTTGTCAAAGCAGGCAAAGGTTTTTAACCACAGTGTATTTCTGACCCTTTACCACAGCTGCTACACACCATGCAAATGTGAATATCTGCACCGATGATCACTGTATTTATTTCTTTTTTTTATGCTCCCTACATTTCTCTTATATTCACACACCTTGCACGCTGTCCTTGAGATTCATCTTTGAGCACAGATGAAAATGTTTTTTCAATTTGAATGAATGCAGGCAAACACAGCTGGCCTGTTGGTAGAGGCCCTTACAGAAGCACAGAGCTCTGCTCACGCGAGGGCTCCATGTCTAAGGATGGACTGGCTCAGGCTGTTCTTGCTCCCATCACCAAAATCAAATTCTGCACAACTCTGCTTAGGCTGCAGTTAGCAGGAAGGACCAATTTTTGCTGTCCTTTCTCACAGTGTGTTAATGAGGCAGCAGAACCCCTGGTTTCAGGGAGTCTCTGGAGAGCCCAGTCGGGCTCAGCTCTGCACTGACACTGCAAGCGCTGGGAAATCATGTTCTGTCTTCAGCTGAACTGAAACTGGGACAGTTGAAGTACACAGATGCCTGCCTAAGGAGGCTGGAAGGGACCAGACTCTGGAGGCTGTGTTCTGGATCATTGCAAAGTATGCTCTCCTACTGTAGAAGGTAAAGGAAGGTCTTAAACTGACTTTACAGTGGTAGGAATGCAAAACAACTGTACTGACAGCAGTGGAGTTTGCCAGTGTACACTGATGGCAGTTCAGAATAAAGCTCTGCTCTTCATTTTGAGTAAGTGATTTATTCATCCCCTTTTCCAACATGAAACCACTTTCTGTTCTCAAAAAAAAGCTGTTTTTCCTGACCTTTTATCATAATTGGACAGTTTACATTCATTTCTCCTCTCTGTGTGTGACTGTACATGAAGCTATTTTTATATGATTTTGGTGTGGTCTCAGTACTGTATTTGTAGAAGTAAAACTTATGTTTGCACGTATTTAAGGAATATATTTGGTATTTAATGCCAAGGAAAGCACTGTTTCCAAGTCCAAATGTGAATGAAGATTGAAGATGCTTTACTGTTAAAAAAAAAGAACCTGTTGATCTTTCCAGTATGTGATTAGAGATTTCTGGTTTATACATACATTGTGGGAGAAGCATAAATCATGTGTTGCATTAATTACCGTAATAGGTTTTGCATTACTTGCACAGTATCTTGTCCAAATAAATAACTTTATTACATGTATTTTTAGAGAATTATTAGGATTGTATTTTTCTCTGCATTGTATCAAGGTTTTTCCTTTTAATAGTCAGTGTTTACATCTCCAACAATCAACCTGATTGCATACAATAAGCTTTATAATGTACCTTTGCATTTTTCCCTACATTGCCAAGTTTCACTTACTTTACTGTAAAAGGCTGGGTTTAAGTGAAAAAAAAAGTTATAAGTTGCTTATGTTTGAGTACTAAGTATTTGCCTTCTAAAATATTATTTAGAAAATTATTTAATTTAAAAATATAATGTCATTGTTGTGGCTAGTTAAAGTATGGAAAAGTGACTTTAAACTGAAGCAATTTTGAAAAATAAAAGTAATTTATCAGAAAAACATGCTTCTTAATCCCTTTTGACATGTCCAAGAACTGAGCACTTTGTACTTTGCTACACTGTGGAACTAGCAGCTGTAATTCCATAAAAATGCCTGTGTCCAGAGCCTGACTGGCCCTCAGGGATGGAGTGTTCAGGGAAGGGTGACCCTCACCTGCCTCCTTGGCTGCTGTACTTGTACCTAGATATGATGTGCCATTCTAGGCTTAATATTTGAAATGCCTCTGGTTGCAGAAAGTCAAAAATACACTGCTCAAGCATTAAACTCTGTATGTTTAGGAGCAATACCAGCAAAATTGGTTCTTAAAGTGCAATTCTTCATCAACAGCACTATTAAAATACTGGATTTTAAACTTGCTGGTTCCCTCTTTCCATCAATGCAGCCAAACAGCAATTCAAACATAACTATCCCACAAAAGCATTCCAGGGATGTTTCCTAGCTGGAAACTCTCAGATAATGACCTTTAAAGAATCCTACAAAAAATTACCATAATCTATATATAAGTGCTTGGTCATAGCTTACTGTGTGACACACAGAGCCACAGTTTGCAGTGACCTAGAGGGTGAGAAATAACCAAATAACAACAACATCTCTTACCTGAGGAGGTGCTGAGTGGAATAACTGGAAGAAAAGTCTTAGAGTTACTGACTGACCCATTGTGATCAGTGCACAAATACAGTGAGGATTCATTTACCCACACAGAGCTGCTGGTGAATGGAGTAAGATCCAGCACTGTAATGACAAGTTAAATCTCTAAGAGACTCTGCAATTCTTTCATTAACACCTGAGTATGAGAAGGGCTAAATCACATTTATTTTAATGTGAAAACAGTTCAACAACAAAGAAAACTCCAGTTGAGGCAGGATCCAAATGTTTTCTCCAGCAAGGCAACCACATGTATAAACTGTTGTGTTGTTCTACATCATAGCTATGGATTGCTGTGGTGGAGAAAGATAATTCACATCCCTTACCAGCCTGTGTGGGAATCCTCACCTTTCACTCTGAATTACAGTGTCATCCCCTCAGCTGTGCTGCAGCAAACTACAAACACATTCCAAACTGCACAGAGCAGCACAGTCCTTTTGTGATGGATCTGATAAATCCTTCCTCAGCCCCCATTCCTCCTTGGACACCCTTCTCTGCTGGAAAAGGACCAGGGCACAAACCATTATCAATCCTAGTGCTGGATGAGGTGCCAAATGTTTCCTGTTCCATCAGAGCACAGAACAGCAGCCTCCTCTTCATGGGGCATGTGGGGAGGGGGAGCTGGGACACAGGGGCTCCATGGGCACCACACTTCCAACTGAGGCCACTCCAGCTTCAGGGGCCCCAGGTATGAGAATACAAGAGGAAACAGAGTTCCTCAGTGACAAAATTTTTTACCACAGAAGGGGATAGAGGGAGGGGAAAAAAAGAGCTTATTTTCCTTTTTGAAGAGTTTCTGCTTCATTTATTGTTTTACAGTATCAGAATCTAACACTAACCCAGAAAGAACCTGATCACATCACAGGCTTCATTAGGAAGTAATTTAAACTGGCCAGAGCATTGTCTAACTTAAGACTACATTAAAGCATTTTTATCATTGTCTTGGCAAAAGTAAGTATTTGCCCCTTATTCATTATTTGTATTAGAATGACACCCAGACACCCACTAAAGAAAATCTCTGTGAGGCCAGATGCTCTGGAAGCACAGATCAGAACTGTCCTTACTCTAGAGAGCTTACAATCTAAGAAAGCTTTGCAGATGTTTGCATCAACAGATGTTTTTATGCCTTGCAATGTTCAAGATTACCAAGGCAGATCCACCAAAGTTAAAGACCAAGATAAATATTCAGATTTGGTGACCAATTTCCTATATGTGCCACTTCAGTCACCAAGTCAGTGAGATGCTGTCATCAATTTTAATCTTCTCTTCAGCACAGCAGATGAGTCATTGAAAGGCTGGTGAACAGAACTACAGCCAAGATTCTCAACAAACTCCAAGGAACTCAGATGACACAGACCTTAAAGGCTCAACTCACTCTACTCCAGGTGGGATCATTTTCAGAAGTTACTAAATCACATTTTCAAGTCAACTTCAGTGTTACAGGATAGGTTTCCAGACCCTGGCACACCACACAAACACATTCATTATGGTCTGAGAAATTCTGAGAGTTTAAGGTAATTTTTTAATGTGCTATATAAACTATAGTTGCAAGTGTAACCTGTTTGTCTTTTTAAGAAAAAAAAAAAAGGAGAGACTGGAGGCAAAAATAATCTCTTTAAACCTCTAGGTAATGACATGTATTATGATGTAAGAAGGAAAAATAATGACACAGTAGCTGGCAGTTGGTGTTTTGGCTGAAGTTATGAATCTATGTGGAATATTTCTGTAGATTTTCCTCATGGTCATCCTCCCCGTGCTGCTGTTGATAATGCTGGTACAATTTGGATCCCCAGGCTCCCCCCATCCCTTCTACAGCTGGGAAGTGTCCGTTGGACATATTGAGTATAATGGAGGTCAAGGATTTAATGTAGTTTTTGGCCAGAGTGAGAGTCTCTATTTTGGAAAGTTTGTTCTCGGCCCTCACGTGAGGGATCACCTCGCGCAGGGCCTGGAAGGCGTTGTTGAGCTTGTGCATCCTCTGCCTCTCGCGCTCGTTGCTTTCCAGCCTCCTCAGCAGCCTGTCCTTGCTGCTCCAAGCACGCCTGGCTCTGCCTGGGGGTATCTTGCTGCTCTCCTTGTTTCCCCCATTCCTCCTTTCTTTGCGTCGAAAACATTTCGCCAGCTCCTTTTTTCTCATTGATGGCTCTTCAGAAAACGCTTCCTTGTCAACGGTTTGCCTTTGTTTCTTTCCTTTGGTTTTAGTCTTCATGTTTTGTTGGATGGACTGGTATTAATTGTCAATGTGCTGTAAAAACATAACACCAATATTCAGCTGGGAGGAGAGCTTGCAGAGGGAAAAGAGGGCGAGTGAATGGAACCAGTGAAACAAAGATGCAGTGAATCACCTACTGGTGAAAAACAGATGCCTCTACTTTCTTAGAAACAGGCCTCAAAGCAGAGATGTTTTTCCTTTATCACTGTACATAAGAGAAAATGGTCTCCAAGTCGATTCAGTCTTTCTGTAGAAAAGTGAACCACAGCTCAAAAGATATGCAGAATACAACAGTCAATGAGGTTTGGTAACACATTGCCTCTCTTTGATCTCTTATGCTGCTGCTGTCACTCCCCCACATTATAATAAAGCCATGCACCACTTCCATGTACATGTACTGGCTTAGGGGGGTATTAGACCCTCAGGCTCTTACTCAAAGTAATTTTTCCTTGAACTCCTGGTAATTGGTTTTTGTAGGCACAGGTTTCCACTGCAAGAGGAATCCACTAGAGGGAAACATGCACACTCTCAGGGAGAAGCTCTGAGCCAACCACATGTTTTCAGCTGCAGCATTTCAGTGTTGTGGGCTAGTCCTCAAAAGACAAGACACACACATACAAAAAGCACTTCCCTCTTTCAACAAAAATCCAATAACGGCAGGGCTTAACTGCAGTTACTGCCCCACAACAGCAGCAGACCAGGCTATTTTCCAAGTTAGCCATAAAAACACAGCAATGTTCCTTCTTCTGCATTAGGTGACAGCACTGATTATTTTACCTCCCTCAGCCCATATTCTGTGCCCACATTACATCTGAATACACCACCACCACAGCAACCCTGCCTCTAACAGCAACAATCAGTGTTACTAAGAGACATTCCCAAAATATGTTCTTTCCACAGTCTTCCAGTTCATGTAATCATAAAGAGGTTTGGCGTAAATAAAATACATTTTTATGCCAATACTATTGTGTAGGAGCAGTTTGAGAGCTGGTAAGCCAATAAAAAATGAAGGAAAAAGAAGAACAAAAACCTGGCCCCAGATGTGAGACTGTCCCAGTACAACCTCAACCTCAGCTGGAGCAGGTGGCAGCTGTGTCCGGCAGGTCCCGGCTGTGCTGTTGTACACACCCCCTGCTGTCTCATTTCTCATTTCTTGAAAGCCATTTTCAGCTGCTGGGCTTGCACATTGACTCAGTTGTCTGCCTGGGAGGACATCCTGGCCATCCCCAGGCTCCTTACTACCAAAGAGGCAACTTCACCAAACAGGACAGGAATTCACAAAGCAGCTGGGTTAGGGTAGCACCCAGGTGATGACAGCTGAAAGACAGCACCAAGCAGCTTGTGTTGTGGGAGCCTAAAAAAATGCTGGAGTCACACAGGTATCTTCAAAGAGAAAACAGGTCCAAAGGCAAGCAAGAAAGGGTGTTCTGCACCCTTTGTGTAACTCACTTGGCAGAAAGGGCACAGCCACAGTAGAGCACAGAGGAGTGGGAGTTTCCCGGCCCAAGCGCAAGAAGGACTGCTGGGGAGTGCTGCTGTTTGGAAGAAAACAGCCCACAAGACTTGGTGAAGAGGGGGCTCATGGAGACAGCCAGGAGAGAAAGTTGGAAGAAGATCCAAGAGAAAGGAAGCTTCAGCAAACTGTGAGAGCAAAGAAGTCTTTAAAACTGCAGGCTGGGCAAAGGCAAATGGGGTATAATGGGATAACAAGGTGCCTAGCTGGCAGGTTTGTTCTTAGACTGCTGTAATCTGGAGAAGTAACCTTAGAGAGCCCCAGCTCAGCTGCTGGGAGTCCCAGGAAGGTGTTATCAGAGTGTGCAAGGAGCAAACAGATCGTGAGGGGATCAGGAGCAACAGACTGGAGTGGTCAAGAGAAACCAAAGAGAGCAGCCAAATACCAACACATTTAACAGCCTGTGCAGCCATCTACCAGGGCTGGCATCCCTCTTCTGTGACTTACCACTCCACCCGCTGCTGAGAAGGTGCCTGGGGCCCAAGGGGCAACGCGGCAGAGACCCAGGGGAAGCCAGGAACAGCAGCAAGAGCTGTGGGGGCAACGGGGCGGGAACGCCGCGTGTCCTGTGAGCGAGGCAGGGTCTGGCAGCAGCAGCGTGCGAGGGGCCCAGGCCCTGCCCTGGCCCGAGGAGCCCCGGGCAGGCGCTGCCCGAGCCCCGCAGGCGGAGGCAGCCGCAGGCAGAACCGGCGCTGCCCCGGACACGTCGCTTTAGCGGCGGGGGCGGGCCCGGCGGGCGGGAGCTCCGGTCCCTCGGCGGGCAGGCACCCGCACACCCCGCCGAGGGGCCGGGCACGGCCACAGCGCCCCGCTGCCGGCTCCCGCCCGCGCTCGGGGTGCCCACAGCGCCGGCGGTGACACGGGGGACACAGCGCACGGCGCTGCAGCGGCGCGGGTGTCGCTGACACTGAGCAGGCACAGCTCTGTCACCGCAGCAGGGCCGGCCCAGGGCCTCCTATGCAGGTGGAGCGTCCCCGGCTGCAGGAGGACAAGGCTGTCCCAGCTCTGTTCTGCACGTTGTCACAGCACCCGTGTGACACAGGCCCACAGACACAGCACTGCCATCTCTTTGAGAACTTGCTGCTCAGAAAGATTGCAAGTTCTCAAATTCTTTGATAATAAGTTCTATATAAGGTGACCAATTTAGTGCCATGGGATCTTTTGCATCTGTTCTCATTAATGACCACTGCCTTGGTCAAATTTCAGCGCACTAGTTATATTTTACCTAACGAAGTTAAGTCATCTTGATATCAGTTTCTCATTCCCAGGTCACAACAGGTGCCAGCACTCAACAGCTGCCATGAGAGGTGGGGGCTTCCACAAGAGCCCCCATCTACACTGCCAGGGCTGCCCTGGGCCATCCCCACCCTCCTGGAGAGCAGGAGACACCAGCACTCCCCTCTCCTCCTGGCCAGCCTGGAACAGCTGCAGCAGCTCCCCAAGGGAGCTCCCAGTGCACACCAGTACTTCATTTATTTACCTGGTGATTTCTGGTCCATTCAGCACATGCACTTAGATAGAAAAACCAAGCAACGCTTCTAGGAAGAAATTCAGTGAACACTGAGAAAACATCATTAACCTGTTTTCTGAAGTTATAAATTTCAAAATCCCCATTCTTCCTACAAATCTTTAATTCTATGATTGAAAGCAGAATTCAGTATTCAGAATGACACTGTGTCTGTTTTAATTATTGCTTCTCTACCGACTGTACACACTTTACCTGAAATTTTCACAAGGGTGATGATACTGGAAGAATTTAAAGGTGACTACGCTATTTAGCGTGGACTCATCAGCTGGGACTGTGGCTTTGAACTTTTGGAACTTTCTCAACCTCAGGAGACTAATAAATATATCTTACAGTAGAACTACACTGGCTGGCATCTGTTTAAAAATGAACAAACAGACAAAGAGATTATAAATATATAACTGTATTTTATTTTTAATATTAAATATTTTTAAATTACAAGCAGTTTCTTGAATCACACTATGCATGATAATCAATATACAGTAGAAATTACAATTTAAAAATGTACACAATTTAAAGACATTTTGACCTGAAATTTCATTAACTATGATATATTGCCATAAACCTCATACCTGTATTAAATTACAATAGGAAAACCTCATACCTATGATTTGTTACATAGTTTCTCATTTACAAATAGAATTGAACATTATATATACACACACATCAGTACCATTTATCATTTAAGTTACACCTACATCTGTGCAAGTTCAAACAATTTCATAAACAAAACTAACCGTAAGTCATATTCAAGTTTCTGAAAAACAGGCTGCTGGTATTACAAATACTTATTTTCAATTAGTTTATATGATGTTTGACTCTCCTCTAGATTTCTTCCCATTTTGTACCAAAACCATTAACATGTATGACTTAAAGCTGAAGTAATTTTTTGAAGTAACTCCATTCTTATTTAAGGCTATTTCTTATAAGGCTAATGTACTTGAATTCCACCTTTCACCAACTCCAACACAAATAGCCAAGTCACTGACACCTGACAATGCTGACATTTTAGGATAGTGCTTAATCGTAAAAAGAAAGTCTTTCTACCAACCAGCCTCCTCATGAAAGATTGAGTATTACATAAAAATCTGCTAAAAATACTGATAAAAAGAATGAGGCTTAAATGGCTTTCATTAGTGCATCAACAAGGATATGAAAAAAACAGTTAAATCTGCTCATTTCCATGAAAATGGCAATTTCCATAAATGCAGTTATACACAGGGTATCTGCAGCTGGGTCATTTGGGAGAGTACAGGTGTTCCCACTGAAACTGGACACACTTGTTGCTCTCTTGGCTTCTCACTACAGATTCTAATGTTCAAACAAACACCTTTAGGTGGGAAAAAAAATCAGATCTTTTAAATACCTTTAGTAGCCAAATTGAGACAATGCCTTCATTATTCAAACAATCCAGGTATTCTACTAGAGAAGGAATTAAGCTGTAACCAGTCCTCATAATAAACCATTGAAAATAGATACATGTACTTCTAAAATGGAGATTGCAGGCTTAAGTAGCTAGTGCAAGAAATTACATAGAGAGTAATGAATGATTTGGAACAAATCCCCTCATTATAATGTAACATGTTGGAATTACTAATTCTTCTTCATTGTGCCACTTAACTGCCAGGCAGATATTTAAGTATTGCTAGTAGTTGATCAGATCTTTAAGTGTTATTTTTTTTTACCCCAAAAGATAGTTTATATTATTGCAATCCAGCCTACTGGATTACTGAAATTAAAATTTATGTTTAAGTGATCTGAGTTAACTTTAAATATTTATTTTTTTTTCATTGTACAGCTAAAAAGGACATTACCTTGCTTAATATCATACACATCTTGTTTTGGAAAAAACGCTCCTTTGGCAATTCATTAGCAATGAGTCCATTTGGACAAAGGAGTAAACTTTTACTTCCTGTGTAAGCTTTTCTTTAAACACGGGTAAAGAATAAAAATCTTATATTTCCATCAAGCAATGGAAATTCCTGATGTGCAAGATAAACATCTGATTTTCCAGAATTACAAGAAACAAAATGCACAACCAAGTGACGACATTCCGGAGCATAAGCTTTTATTTAACCCAGAATTATTTTTTAAATAAAATGATTCAAAATTAAGGCTGAACTCCAGGTCTGACAAGTTTTTCACCACGTAAGGCAGACGGGCCCACAGGTTCCCTGCAGACCCTTATGGAGTGTCGTTCTTACTATGGTGAAAATTTAAAGACAGATGAGGTACCCTAAATCTAGCTGTATCAAGGAGTTTCATGTTGGAATTATGGAGTTTCTAAGCAATAGTTTGTGCACAAGGTCTATTACCAACATTTAAAAATATTTTCAGTAGCGCACAGCTTCCTTAAACCCTCTACAGTATATACTGTAAGCCTGTATTAAGAACTACTTGACTTTGCCTTCTAAATAATGCTTTGGGAAAGGTCCATAGGAAAATTCAGTTCCTCACTTCATACTGAAGAACACTTCTGACTAACTCTGAACCTGAGTGCCTCATCAGAAAAAGATATCTCAATTCATTGGCAACTTCAAACAACATGATTAACTAAATCATTCCCTTTTAATCAGTATGGAAGCCATTCTGGTTTAAGGGCTAAATAATGTTGGAAAAAAACCAGTTAACATATTCTTGTCATTTTTAAAACATACTTAAAAATCAAAATTAACACAGAGGTATACAAAAAAAAGAAATCAAACATCTGAAAATATCTAGTCCTTCCATCTCCATATGATGAAAATTCTCTGGTGACTGGATCTGGACACAGAGCACTTGGACCACCATTATCTCAAGTCCTGCCAAAACAGCCACTAAAATACAAAGTACTTCATATTTCAGTGCACTTGTATTTTAGTACAAGTAAACAAATACAAAGCCAGGTAAACTGTTCCTATCAGTGTCTCCTACAGATCTGAACTGCATAAGGCATTCCAAGAAGTCAGGGATTTGTTTCTCAACTGAACTCACTTTGGAATAATAATTAAGGATATTTTTTTCCAAGCAGTTTAGAGGATTAAATCAGCTAAATGCATGGTAGAGCAGGAAGGTTAAGCCTCCCACTGTCTTCCCTTCCCTACAGGCTTCAGAGCAAACCTATTGTATTGCAGCCTTTGTTCAGAATGCACTTCAAGATGTACCATGGAGCTCTGCAGACATCTTAAAATGGATCTGGCCCCATAATGGGTGCAAAACTGGGCATTAAACATTAATCAAAATCTTAATTGTCATAACATCACCGAGAGGTAGATTTACCACAGGCCTCTGAATGGAGCCCAGATCTGCAGTCAGCAGAATGGGCTTCAAAATTCACAGAATGTACAGCTGAAGGGCCAAGTGTACCCAAATCCAGTCTATTGAAATTAGTCTTTATGTAAGATTCATAAATTCCAGAGTTTTGTACAACCAATTTTTCCTCTTCTTTCTCCAAGGCAGAAATTGTAGTAAAAACTGGAAGGCCCTTAACTTTGATATAGTCAGATGCTATTACAGTTTAAGCAGTCAGTAGGATCATATGTAGGAATTAAGAGACATTATCTCTTTCATCTAAAAATTCCAGAGTATATCATATATTCTTTTCCAGTTTCCTATAAAACATGAACACTAACAACCATTTTATAACCATTATCATTTTAGAAATGGTACTGAATATAAGATTTCAGCAAGTCTAACATAATACTCAGAAGTTATGTACGTTTTACGAGTACCGTGCATAGCAAAAGGCTACAAAAAGGACAAATTAAACTGGATAACTGGGCCAATTCAACTTGTCTTATTTTCCTTGAAAGATTCAAGATTTTGATTCTGTACATCATCAGGAAATAAAGGAAGAATAATCCATAGTGCAATTGTAATAAGCAAAGTAATATGTAGTGATATCTTTTTGAATAAATATGGCTCACTACTGATCAACTATCATTCAAACAGTTCCATCAACACAGCCACCTGTTGCACAGGACAGGTATACACAATTCTACAACAGGTGTATGTTCAAATAGATAATGAACTACATGGAAAAATATAAAAAGAATATTATACAATCTCATACATAAACCAGACTGTAGTGTAATTGCTTTACTTGTTTAAGTTATCTGAAAAATACTTCAAGTACTTGAAAACAGCGGCAGAATCGTCTTTCAATGAAAAGCAAAATTGCACTGATTTAAAAATACATTACAAAGTTAAATACACATTCAAATTAATGTCCTGATTTAACATTGCTTTCAGTGTTTACTTCCACTTCTCAGTACTTCTTGATTACCTGTGTTACTCCAGGAGGATCCAGAGTTTAGATAAAGAAGTTTCAAACACAAAGTCTATGTGTTTTATGTATGGAGTCCAAGCACATTTAAATTGACTTAATCTTTTTCTCCATCTTCACTGCTTCCTATTAGTAAAGGAAAGGTCATAAGATACAGTGAGATTTTTCTGCACAACCCTCACTTCTTTGTAAGACTCTTGCTAGAACTTGGCATTCTGCTGTTTTGCCCTTCCAAGTTTTGGTTAATTTTTCCCTACACTTTCAACTACTGTAAACATTTGGTTCATTTATTCATAGACATCTGTCTCAATCACACAGTTCAATGTCACTTCTTAGGACACATAAGGCAACACAGGATCTCCAAAATGCTCTCTCTTATCTGTAAGTTACTAAGCAGCAAATATTATCTAATCAATAAGCACAATACAAGAACAATACAACGCTATATAACACTGATTACATATTTATAGACATTGACCATAAGCAAGGCTCTGCTATCAGTAATATTTATTTTTAATAATGCAATGTGTTATCAAGATTAATAATATGCCAGACCAATTAAAGTGTGCTTATTTTTGCTTCTCTTAACCCTCAAAAACATATCAAAGGGTAAAAAAGTTTTTGGTTACTGACAAGAAGGCTTGTTAATAAACACTGCTAGTACTCAATATTGCTCTGAATGGATTGTTTGGCTCTCCTAACAAAAGCTATCCTATTCACAGCTCTAGAAAACATGCTGCAGCTCTCGAGAGAATGTCAAGAATGCAATGTCTAAAAAGCAATACGAAAAGAAAACTAAACTGTAAAATAAGCTTACACAATGGTAACAGAAACATTATGTTCCTGGCATCCTCATCCTGTGCAATGAAAACACAATTGTGACTTAAGACAGTGCAATAACCAGAATTAATAACTGCCATAGTGTGGCAGGTGCAACAGCAGCGCTGCAGGATTGCAGAGGGTTCATTTATCCAAATACAGCACTTGGGTTTTTAACACAAACTGAGAGCTTGTCTTGTAAATGTTCCACAGGCTGTTCTACCACAATTTTGTACCAACTTGGATGCAAATAATCTCAATCTCCATGGAAAAGTATGTCTTAACTGAAACACAAGACCAGACAAACTTTCATAGTGTTAAAAATGTACTTCTACATTTGGTATTTGAATAGAACAAGACTTCTTGTATCTGTTCCTTTATCTTTTCATAATGATTTTAATTTGTATCATTAAAGTAATTATTATGACTAAATCACTTACCTCCTTGCTCTATATCTGAATCTGTAAGATGTGTAAGAGAAAAGCTTGCCATGTTTGCAGGAGAGATGGAGAATCTGGAATAAGGGGATGAATGTGACCAGTTCTGATCAAGAGTCCGGGACGGAGGAGGTGGAGAGAAGTACTTTGATGGCTGAAGGGGTGGTTTGGAACCAATGAGACTGTTAGCTGCCTTGGATATAAAGGATGGCTCTGGAGAAGAGAAGTCATCATCCCACTCAAAACCCCCACCTTGGGGAGGGGAAGGAAAAAAAAAAGTAAGAAAGAAGAAAAAAGCAGCATTACAATAATGTCATGTAAGGTCACCCAGAAGTGTACAAGGAGACTGGAAGATTGCATTAACCCCAAACAAAACCTGTATCCCTAGACAGGGTTCTGGCCCAAAAGTCCCTAAGATTTGTCACCCAAGTTTGGCTGCCTCTCAGGCAACCATGAACACACCAATATATAAACAACCAGTATCACATCCCAGCTTTGCTCCTCAGGAACAAGGGAATCTGAGCCCAGCTGCAGTGTGTGCTTAGGATGCAAAATTGAAGCCAACATGGTCCAGTGAATTTACAGATCACACATAGTTTAATGACTTCTCATAAAAGGCTCTGCATCAAACAGTCTCGGCCCCTGCTGAGTATAAATATATTCATGTACCTTCTTCATCTGTTGAGCTTTCTGAATTTGCAAATCTGTTTAAGTAACCAGGGCTGGAAGATGGAACAGGAGAGCTGCCAGCACCTTCCCCGTTCACGTCTATCCCACGGCTTCCCAGCTCCTTCGTTGGTGTTTCCTACGGCAAACAAAGTCACTTATTTAACTCTTTTTACACACAATGTCTCCATGCCTTCAGATGCCAGCACCCACAAATACACTCCCCCATCCTGCCATCAAGTCAAATGTGAGATTAAAAGGCCTGTAAACTGTTACAAGAAGACTTTGAGTTACAGATTAGCACATGCAAGTACTTCTAAAGAAAGCTGCATGAAATCTATGCTAAAATGCACACAGGAAATGACCATTTAAATATTATTTACTATATAAAATGGTTTCATATTTGTAGGAACAAATACCTTCCAACTGAAAACAGTTCCCATATCAGCTTAACATGGGTAGGGCTTTTTTTTTTCCTTTTAAATAAAGCCTTATCCCAACATTTTATTTTTTTTAATCCCCTGGTCATGTTCAGGATAAAGAGCCAGACTTTGTACAGCCGGTATTGGAAGCAGCCAACATTTTATCAGTTATTGTAATAAAAAGTAAAGAGTCCAACAACTAAGAGCAGTTTAAACACAGCTGATTTTTTCCTTCCCCTCTGACAAAAGGATTACTATTCTACAGGCTGCCTAAACCCAAATAAATCACCTATGTTTTCTATTCCAAAACACAGTTAGCTGTAATATTTTGGTGCGTCATCATAAGCAACATTTCCAAAGCTTGACAATGTGACTGTTCTTTTAAACTCACTGGACTAGTTTAGTTGCCATAATGCTAAAATACAATCCCCTCTGTATCCAGTTACAGAAGTTAAAAATTTATAAAGCTGATAGGGAAACAAAAGTAACTTTGAATTTTATAAGCAGATCACTGTGTCACTGAACATGAATCCCACAGGATTAATAAAAATCAGCATTACCATCAAAATACTGTTCTCATCTTTGATTATGATCTTAGATAAATTTACCTTAGTGCTAACTAACATAAGATTCAGACTTAGGCTTCAGTTTGAGTTTTGGGGTTGTTTTTGTTTAATTATTGGCTTTTTTGCTTTCTTCCTTTCTTTTATAAAGCATCTTAAAGACTTCAAACTCATTAAACATATAAGCTGTTTCTATAAAGTTGCAGCAATATTCTGTCAAAATAAAATAATTATATATCTTGTCCATAGCAATGCTGTCTCACATATTCAAATGAAATACATCTTATAAACAGCAGAAAAACATCACTAAAACCATGTTTCATTCAGCACATGCAGTCACAGGTCCAACAGCAAAGGAGACTCATGATTTGGAAACCAAAGCAAAATCCTCCTTCACTTCAGATTAGTGCAGCTATTCTACCAGCAGCACTAAACTGTACCTAGCCAAGTCACAAAGTTCTTTTTTCTTTATATACAAATATTATTCTTTTACGTACATAAATTCTTACCTAGCCTTAATATATATATAAAGAAAAAATAGCCCACATCATGAACAAGCTGTAACCCTGCCAAAACAAGAAAGGTGCTTTTGTAACAAGGTTTTCCCAAATATTAAGCAATTTATTCAATTGCTTCTTGTTTAAACAAAAAAAAAAAAAAAAAAAAAAGGCAAGCCAACAAAAATTTTTTTTAGTAATTAAAAAGAAGGATACCTGATCAAACAAATAGACTGTCACATCATCAAAGAACGTTACAGCCTTTTTCTCATCTTTCCAAAGTTCAGGCTGCCTTTCATTAAGAGGTTTTGGAAGTTTCAACAAGCTTCTCAAATGTTTTCCATCATCTTTTTCAGTAACTATCTCAGGTACTTGATGAACAGTTTCATCTTCACTGTCAGAACTCAGACTATGCATATGAAAAGTCCTCATGTCATCCTCAGAATCACTGTTTTCATCTTCCTCATCTGCATCATCGCCGTCTTCTAAATCAAGCATTCCAGCCACGCTGAGTTTGCCGAGGTATTTTCCTTCAATATCTGGCTCTTTCAGCTTTTGTCCTTCCATGTGATAGAAGGACTTCTCACTGTTACTCAGATCTAAAGCCATGTTGTGCACAGGCTTTAAGTCTCTGTGTGAAAGGAGCTCTGAAGTGTTAGTGCCAACACAAGAGACACTTTTATGGGAAGTCTCAGATATTTTTATTTCATCCCTCAGGTTACCTTCCATCACTATTTCCAGGGAAGTCAGAGTTGCCTCAGCCCACTCATCAGGACACCCCTGCATCCTTTCATCCATCTCTTGGATCTCTAAATTGTGATTTAGTTCCAGTTTCGAGTTTTGATTATCATCATCCTGGTAATTCCTCACATCACACGTTTGCTGTCTCTCTTCAAAACCACAAACCTCTTCAGTGTGATTCTCTCCTCTGTTGGAGGAAACAACACACACAGTCTCTCTGGACACATTTACAGACTCTTCTGGTTTTTTATCTGGCTCAGAATCATTATCAGAAAAATAGGCTGAATCTCTATAAGAGTTTTGATTTCCACTCAGAAAAACCACTGGGGTTATTTCAAAATTGCTGTTCACTGCATCCAAACAAGCTGCTGCTTCTGACACAATGATGACTGGGTTAGAAGGCAAAGCACTAACACTGTTCTCATTCACGCACAGAGCAGTTTCCACATTGGAAGTGTCCTCAACAGGGACATGGGAAGTCCATTCTGGAGATTCCAGGTTTTCTGTTTCATAGCCACTGTCAGCAGGTTTATCTGGTGGCAAAAGTTTCTGAGGACTTTGAGCCTGTAAAGATTCTAAAACCTCATTTACATCTAAAGAATCCAAAGAATCAGGTGTCTCTAAGGCTTGTTCTACAGTTTGTATAGGAGATGGGCTGTCTTCCAAAAGGCTGTCCTGACTGGTACAATCTGAAGCAGCAACAGAAATTGAGGTCACCTCTTCTGGAACATCCTTACAGTTCTCAAAATGATTTGATGTTTCTTGTATTTCCTCCAACAAGCATTCATTTTTTTTAAATATGGGAGAACTATCTTGCACATTTCTTTTCCTATCTTCCTGATCGCTACATTTTTCTTTGTTAAAAGTTGTTTCCTCAGACTTGAAAAGCATTCCCTGTTTCACCTGTGCATCACACTCATCTGTTTCAATAGCAACACTGTAATATGGACTGTCTCCAACATTATTATTTTTGGCATTATAAGATAGCTCTTCTTGACAGAGAACATCGGTGTTACAGGACATGACTTCATTCACTTCTACATTTAGAAATCTCCCCTCATCCTTCAAAATAGGAAGATTTGCACAGCTATCAGATGAATTATGTGCTGTGGGTGGACTAGAGGATGCCTGCATTTCTACAGTAGTCTGAGACTGGGAACTGGAATCTTTACTCATTGTCACTGGGTTAAAATTTTCATCTTTCACTGTTCTAAGACTTTCGTGTATTAAAGAAAAGACCTGTGCATTTTCAGCCAGCACAGGCTCAGGCTCTACAGAGTTTCTTTTTGAGGTTTCTAATATACTTTTTAGAACACCATCTGAGTACTGCCCAAAATCACTGCTGTTTTTTTTAGGCAATAACCCTGTTAATAAGTTTTTCTCTTGAAGAAATAAGAAGTTATCAGAAAGTTCTTCTAAAGTTACCAGCTCTGACTGGTTAGAGATATTTTCACATAAGGAAACAGTTTCATTTTCAGAAGCATGATTAGAATGCTCCTTCTCAGAACAGCCTATTGCCTTTCTAGCATCTGTGTTTGAGTTCAAAACAGCTGGTTTAAAGTCTTTAGGAGAATCATTTGTTTCAGCAAACCCAAGTGTTTTTCTATTTGTCAATTCTTCTGCTCTATCAATGTCATTAAATATACTCTGGAAAGGACTTTCTGGACTATTGGCAGCAGTCAAAAATTCCTCTTTAGGATCTGTATTGTAGTGGAAGAAGTCCCCATCGGTACTAGATTCTTCAACATCAAGATCCCTGAGAACGGTGAAATGAGAACTTTTTTCTTGTACAGCTTCTTGATGATCAACTTCTGTGGTTAATACAACTGATTGGTTATCAAAATTCATGCTGCAGCCGCTTCCTTTTTCCTCTAACTGGATATAGTAGTCATTTCCAACAGAAAGTTTGTGTGCATCAAACACAGGTAACACCCCAGGAACAGCAAGTGATGCCTCTTGACCACTTCCATCCTGTGCTCCTGGTCCTTGCTCTGAAAGTGACCTCTCAAAAACCTCCACTGGATAGAAAATACTTGTGTAGTTCATGGCTTCATCAGGATTCACATGACCACATTCATCAAAGTGATCATGTTTAGCTGCCTCCCAGATGTATTCAAAGCTCAGACCATGGCTTGTTTCAGTTACAGTCAGAACCTCCTCCAGCTCATGGCCAAGTCTATCTCCTGTGAAGTGATCCAAGATTGGGAATGCAGAATTACTTGCTTCTCTATTTGAGGTGTTTGGTTTCAGAGCATTCCACTGCTGTTCAAAATCAATCTCTGGGTCCCTTTGGCTTTGCATGCGGAGGTAAGTTAAAAGTCTGTGCACTTCTTCTGCCGTCGGTCTCTTTTCTGGAGGCAGCCAACAGAACTGCAGAACTTCATACCTACACAAATAAAAACATTTTCAATAGGTTTCACACTGAAAAGGAATTTATAGAATTCAGATACCTAACATGCCTCAGAGTACCAGTATCACTGGCAAAATTCCATCTCCAGCAAGTCCCTACACCCCCTTTACCCAGGATTTGTTTGCTGAGTTTCCATGTAGCAATTTCAATGTGTTTAAGAGAACTGAGTCATTTCAGAAACTTCTTCAGCAGCTTTAAGAATAAATAGAAAAACTTAAAGTTTACCATCTATCAGAGTATGGCTGCTCCAGACGTGGCTTGAAGGGTTTAACCTGCTTCTCCTTGATGACATGGGTTAGGACCTCCCTGTCAGAGAAGTCTGAGTAAGGCCGAGCACCATTCTCAAACAGCTCCCACAACGTCACACCCAGGGACCTGCAAAAGGACAGCACAGGAATGGGCACTCTCAGAACTATTTTAGAGTGGCTTTTCTCAGAAAGGATATGCAAAGCATAACTGGAAAGAAGAAATAAATATTACTCCCCATTGTCTCTAGAATAACTTCAGAACTTAATTCATTTTGACAGAATGCTAAAAGCCTGAAGAATAAAGTTGCTTGAAGGCAACAAAACATAGAAGGTCTCAAATTATTTGATCATGGAAAACCCCCACATATAATAAAATACTATCTTTTCAACATTTTAAAAATAAAAAATATTGTTATATTTTTTTTAACTATGGTGTATAGAAATGAGATTTAAAAACCTTACAGTTAGTCCAATAGAAGAAAAAAAGCTTTCATAAGAAATTGCAGTTATAGGTCGAACTGCTAGAAAACTCATCTTTCTTCCAGAGTTCATAGAATATTGTCAAGCTGCAGTGGTCAAAAGCTGCCTCTGCTCAGTGCTGCACCTGTATTGTATCCAACACTAATCACATTTTCACTGAGTACAGTCAATGATAATCTTGGGGGAATCTTTCTGGGCTCAAAATGCAAAGTAACTGACTCTGCACATAGAATAACTTAGGTTGGAAGGGGCATTTGGAATCACCTAGTTCAAACCTGTTCAAAGCAGCTCTGCATAAGAGGCACTAAAATACAAGTTGGAAACCTTAAGACCCTGGCTGCTTGCAGTCCAGATTAACAGTATGAGCTGAGGAAGCCTCCTTGGAGGATGGAAGAAAATTAGTTTTTAAATAACTTCTTTCTGCAACCCTACTTTTAAAACACCAAACAAACCCTAGTTTACTATTTAATATTCTTAAAACATAAAGCAGGAATTAACTACAATGTTTTCAGAAATGTTAGCCTAATCCACAATTTCCATTATCCAAATTTCTTGGGGCTTGAGAACAGAAGTGGAACTTGGCTACTTCAAAAATACCCATCCTCAAGAGTTCACCAGCCATTGTCTATCAGCTCTTTGGCAGCAGAAGCCATCAGTTAATTGCTGCTCTCAAATGCTGCAGCAAGAACACAGCATTTTAATTAAAATGCCACTGTTCTACCAATTTAACTTTATCAGGCTCTAGTGGGATCATATTTTTATGTCCCTCAGAGCTACTTATTCTTGGAAAAATCATTTACCATTTCTTTATAAACATCTGAAGATATTTTTATTAATATAAAATGTTTATTAATTAATAAAAATAATTAATATAATGGTAAATTAATGTTTATTAATTAAAGTGCTTATTAATAGAAAATGTTTATGCTTATTAATATAAACACCTATTATTATTCTGCTAAACATTTTTGCTTGCTCCAACTTTCTCCCAACAGATTTCTAAGCATCTTTCCAAAGCAGGATATAGTTTCAGGTTTACAGTGATTAGCCTACTGTACATCTGATGCATCAGGCTAATTTAAATATTATTTACTCCTTCATGTAACATTTGAAAATATGTCCACAGATCTCTCATTGAAATTTCTTAAAGCCTTCCACATACCATATGTTACTGTATTTATTTTGCTCTGCTGATAACAGTCTGTCTTGAAAACTCGTTACTAACTCAGGTGCAGTCCATCGTAGAGGAACAAGTTTCTTCTCATCTGTCTCAATATAATCCTCCTAAAAAAAAACCATAAAAAGGCTGAACATACATTGGTTCAACTTCCAGACAGTGACAATCCTTTCCTTAATACGTTTTTCAGTGATGCCTATGTAAAAAATTATAATTAAAAAAAATAATCCCATTTTCCCTATGTAGCAGATGGAGGAAAGTCATTCACTGGTCACTGCGTAGCAGAAAACTGAATGCCAATTTCTTGTTTAAGGTTTGGCATTTACAAAATGTTTTAAATAATGTCCTTAATTTTTCACTTTATTGATATACTTTAATATTTTGAATATTTTCATTAGGAAACATTAACTTTAACATTAACATTAGCTTTTCTTTCAAATGCGTCCTTAAAACACATTCAAATTAGTTTGTTCATATTGTAGGACCACTGTAAATAGGACCAAAAAAGGGTAGATTTAGCAGAAGATTCCAGAAGCAAAATCTCTACTCATCTCTAGAAAGGTACCTATTCTGGTACATGAACTCGCTACAGTTATTTGCCAGTAATACTTTGAAAGTTCATCATTCAAATAAAGGACAATCTAGTATCAGTTCACAACTTTCAAGCATGCTTGGTGTAACCTTGGACCCTGAATCCTTTAAAAAAAGTGGTTCATGACAAGATTAACTCACCTTATACCTACTGAATCCTATACCATAATCTCCTACTTTGACATTTAAATCGGATGTAAGGAAGCAATTCCGTAAGGCCAAGTCACTGCAAATGCAAACAAACAAACAGTGAGACCAGGATGTCTTAATGCAAATTCAAATGGCTGAACAGAAGTTTCAATTCTTAGAACAGTCAGGTCACAGTTTCAAGTATCAAATGAAAAACCAAGAAAACTATTTTTTAGAAAGGTAGAATCTGAAGTCAAGCACTTATGCAGAGTTACAGGCTACAGTTGCAAGTAACAGGAGCAGATCAGTAACGCAAAATGGTGCTAAGGACTCAGCATCCACTCTAGAGACACTTCAGCAATCCTCTGTGCATGAGCTATAGCCTGATCCCATAGACCTAAAACCTGCTGAAGGCTGAGGCAAGCTGGGTGCAAGCAAGGTGTGCTCCTGGAGCTCCTGCAGCTCCCTTCCTGATCCTCTTCTGAGCAAATTAAACCAGTCCCTGCACTCTGAAAAACCAACTCATATGCAGTGCAAACCCAAGCACAGGAACTGGGGAAAGTAATTTCTAAAATGCAACTGTGATCTAAACCAAACATTAAGGTAGTTTTTTTGTTGCTTACACTTTTATTAAGTTTTAGAACCTACACATGCCAACAATTGATTCCATATCTCACTGGAATACTGTGGCTGCTGCAGTTCTATACAAACACTCATCACTTCCAGAAAAAACTAACACTGAAAGGGTTTCTCCTTAGAGATGATGTATTGGACAAGATTTCTTTTATGGCCAAAAGGCTGTGATTTCCCTTGGGCACTCCTACTGCTTCAAAGGAAAATCAGTTTAGAGCCACAGAGCCAAGCAGACTCTGCATTCTGGAATCCAAAGAAAACTAAACCCAGTGACAAGGCAATCACATTTAAAGCTTTCATACAAAAACCCTGGACTATTACGCTGTCCTCTATAAAAAAGGTCAAGGTGCAATCACTTCTCTAGAGCAGTGTTGTACACTCTTAAGCATTCAAACTACACACAGCATTTACATGCAACTATTTCATTCTGCTCACAATCCTCTCCTGGAGATTATGTGGGCTGTTCACATGCTACAGTGATGTCACCCCTCTTCACACCTATCACTGCATGGCTTGTATTTTAACTGCCACAAGCAAAATCTATCAGCAATTCAGATTAAATAATAATTACAATATCATACTGAGCAACCAGTAATATCTTACATCTACAGTTAAGTTCCTCAAGTAACAAACCCATATGTTACACGTGAACCAGAACTACAGACAGCCTTTGAAAAAGACCAACAGAAAAAATAATATATTTCATAGAAGTCCTCCAATAAACAAATCACAAAGCTCTTGAATAGACACAGAATTTGCTTCCAGTTTCTACCATAAACCAGTCCACAAAAACTCATGAACCAGCACTGCTGCTGTAATAATACAAAGAGGCAGTTTTAAGAAACCCATCATGCAAACTCAGAAATTTATGCAAGTTTAATGAAGCTGGAACTGTGGCTGCGAGAGCAAAGAGCTCAGCAGACTAATTGCTCAAATATTTCACTTTTCAGTTTCACAGAGGGACTAGGCAATTAAATGCCCTGGAAGAACTCTACCTTTGCTTCTGTTGGCTTAAAAAAAGTCTCTAAAGTACAAATGGTCTGAAAGCCACAGCTTGTCTGCTACAAAGACAGATGATGATGTTTTCCTTTCCAGAGTCATTGAACTACACAGGTCAGAAACACATCTATAACCTTCAAGTATGTCCCAGAGCTTGCCAAATTGTTTTATACTATTTAAATAAATATCCTGGAAGAGAAAAATTGTTGGCTGCTTGAATTTACCACTAACAACAAAATCACTGATGCTGGAGCTTTACCACTTACTCTGACAGCATCAGGATAGTGTTGCTAGAAGTAAACATTAAAATGAAAATCTTGCAGATCCACAGATTAATTATTTCCCAAGTTTATCTGTATTTCCCCAAAAATGTACTGTTAAATTGAATACCTATAGAGCCATGCTGTTGCAAGACAAGAAACTGATCCCTCTGTTAGACAGGTACAACTGGTATTACCTTCAAGTGATTTGAAATTGTTAAATAGGTTAAAAGAAGAGTTCTGTTCATCAGCCACCAGCTGAGTCCAGGCTTTGGGTTTTTTTTCAGGGTTTTGCTGCTGTTTTAAACCTGAACCTTTTAAGACTTAGGTTTGAGAGTTCATTCTCCCTGAACACAAGATCTCTGCCTTCCCTAAGCAGCAACATGTGCATTAATAAGCTCCAACACAAGCTCCTGACTTGCTGAAAGGGTGATGCAAGTGCTGGTTCTACAGCAGAGAACAGACTGACAAAGTAACTGTCTTGTGGCACCCAAGGTTTCACCGTGAAAGCCACATTTGGAGAACAAGTACTCCTTGATATTTTAGTCATCTTAGAGGTTAATAACTTCCAGTTCCTCAATACTTTTACATTTAAAGAAAAAAAAAAAACCCAACTTTGTATTTTTTGGGCAACTTGTTTCACGAATGAATTTTCCCAGCCTTTTGCAGCTACTGCCATTCTTTCAGTATTCAGTACGCTAATTAAAAACAATTATATTAATTAAAAATAAATCTAGCATTTCCCCGGATGGGAACAAGATTCTTCTCCTAGCATGATTACTTTGAAATCTGACTACCTCCTTCAGTGAAGATTTAAAGGTTACATAACATCAGTGAGAGAATACCCCTTTCAGTCAGATTTTCCTTCTAAACTCAGTTTCCTCCTTACTGCATTAGAAAGGGGTTTCCCCCCCATTTTTAGTAATACAGGTAACATTATCAAAGAAGTTCTAAATTTCTACAATCTAATAAAAATTCACAGCACATAAGATTCACTGTAACTGAATTTTAACATCCCTGCTTTCACAATAAACGAAATTAATTTGACTTGGTCAAGAATTAATCAAACAACTACATGTGGACTGGCTTGGCACCAGGTTGTGTTCTATGGGCTATACCCAAAGAGCAGCTGATCAGCTTTCAGGCAGGTGGAGCTGAACACCACAGCACTGAAGCTCAATTAGCACCTTCATTAGCATCACACCTTCATGCCTCAGGCTATTTCACATGTCTGTGCAAACAGAGTCTTCAACACCCCTGGATTTTAATGAAAACACTCAGCTGAATTTCAGAGTGCCTCTGGACTGACTGGCACTTCTCTGGAGCCTACCTGTGCACAAAGTTGTGTTTGTGCATTACAGCGAGGCCAGCAGCAATCTCACACGCCATTCTCTGCAGCAGCATTATCTGAGACTCTCCCCTAATGTGCTCCTGCTCATTGCAGATGTAAGTTTTCAGGTCACCCTGTAAAAGAAGTTGAAGATATTTATTAGCCTTATATGTTGGCTGAATCCAAAAATTTTATTTTTAATAAAAATTCAACTGACCACATTATTTATTCACCACATTTATGCTCAAAAAAAATAAAGCTCCTCAAGTTTCCAGTCTCCATAAAGGATCTTACAAAAGTCATCTAAGGCATTTGGTATTGTCCTTAAGGGTTTTTAATCTAATCATTTGGTAATTAACAACCTAAATCAGACTGCCACATAAAACCTGTCATGCATTAATAACTTCCATTAAAAAAAACAGCCTCTGCTTTTAAATTAGATGAGTTTTCAAGTGCTCCAAATCAGCAAAGCTGTCTGTCCGGAAATTTGTACAGGGCTGGAAGGGAGAGACTAAAGAAGAGAGTTTCAGACACTGCCAGCTCACCAGCTTTCTATATAAAAAGCATGGTAATACAGCCCATTCCAGTCAAGAGAATTCTGATGATGGCAGCAGTTTTACTGAACCCAGGCAATGCTGAGCAATAGATATGTAATTAATGAGCCCACAGAAGCACTCCATAAATTATTAAAAAAAAAAAAAAAAAAAAAAAAAAAAAAAAGAAGCTTTGAAATAGAGGAAAATAATTGAATACTGTCCAAACATTCAGGAAATGGAAGACTTCTGTAGTAAGAGAATCCAAGCAAGGGAAAAAACAAGTTTCTCATGCCACTGTTGTTCATTTTCTCACAGTTTGATTTTCAATCCACCAGTCCTGTATTTTTGTTATTTAAAATATAGACTTTCTGAAAGGTTATCAAGTTATTTTAAAGACATTTCTATATTGAGACTGTATTGCACTACATATATCACAACTTTTTTTTCCACCATAACATCCTGGGCTTTGTCTATGTCCATTGTCTTCCCAAATCCCTGGGCCAGGAAGCTCTTGCCAGAGCAGAGTTCCAAACAATTAGGAAAGGGACAGTGTTTGAAACACACAGGTTCCAAACAGCAGAGCCCAAGGAACACAAGCCCTGAACTCCCAGCTGAGCTGACTGTAGGTGGCAGCAAGAGCCTGAAGAAAGTCAGATTCTGAAATTGTCATTCATTAAAACAGCAACTGCTTGCTTAGGGCTTGTCCCAGGTGGATTAAGTTCCTAGGATGCCTGAAATGCACCCAGGAATTACTTTTTAATTTTTAAATGCATTAGCAACAGCAGGGCTGTGTGACATCCTTTACTGAGTAAATTATTCATGTAGGCACATATTTTTGTAGGAAAGCCAACTTTTATTAAATCCAGCACCTTGAAATATACTGGTTGTATGTTCCCATTCTGCTCTAATTAAGGCTACAATCAAGGTTAGAAATATAAAATAGTAACTTTTGGCACTGCCTAAAAAAGAACATTGCTTGTCCCAAACTGGGATGAACCAATGGTCACACTCAGGGTCTGAACTGCCCTTCAGAAGAACCTGGAGAAGCTGAAGAATGTTTCAACAGAGACCTTATGAAACTCCAGAAAGACAAATGCAAACTCTCACAGCTGGGAAGGAAAAATTCCTTTCAACAGCACAAAGTGAGCAGTGGTGAGCTGGGCAGCAGCTCTGCAGGAAGGGACCTGGGCATCCTGGTGGGCAGCTCCAATGAGCCCTGTGTGCCCTGGCAGCAGGCTGGGAGCAGCTCCTGGGCTGCATGGCCAGGGCCAGGGCAGGTCTCACCACCTTCTCAGCACTGGTCAGATCACAAAGATCCTGTGCTCAGAACTGGCTGCTCCAGAACAAGACAAACTGGAGCAAGTTCAGCAAAGAGCCACCACGACAGTCAGGGGTCAGAGATTTCCCCATGAGGAGAGGCTGAGGGAACCAGGTTCATTCAGCATGGAGAAAGAAAGACTTCAGCATAATGTCTGCCCAGTATAAGTTATTAAAGACTAAGCCAGGCTCCTCCATGGATGGAGGATGAGAGAGAACAGGCATGAGCTGAAACATGGACAGCTCAGACTGAGTGTAAGGAAAACAGTTTTTCACATAAGGATATGAACAGAAGTGCAGGCTGCCCAGAAGAAACACGCAGTTTCCATTCCTGGGTGTTTTCAGGATTCAGCTGGACAAAGTCGGAGAAATCCAGTCTGACCTCAGGATGATATTGCTTTGAGGAGGAGGCTGGAGACCTCCTGAGCTCCTTGCTAGCCTGAATTATCCTATGATGCTTCCCTGCCTAAAAGCAGACTGTAGCAAAACAGCAACATTATCCCTGCACTATTTTGAGAGCCACAAAATGGCCCTTTATTGACAGACTTTTTAACACAGTAAATATCAAAGGTTATATATATCTGAATAAATGCAGTTCTGCAAAACTCACTGCAGAGACATCTAAATATAAAAAGCTCAATAATCATGCTTGAGGAGGGCTCTACTTTCTCTCCAACCTCCTCTGTCACTCTGCCTTTTCCCTCCTCTCCTGGGATTCCATGAAGAACTATATTTTGCCTTTCTTCCCATCCTTCTCCGTTCAGCCATTTTTGTAAGTTTTAATACACCTTTGCTCTGTTACAGCCAGAAGCTGGGGCACACTTACAGTCAGCACTCTTTGGCAGCTTTTTGTTTGTGCAAATTCCATACTGGGTTCATGTGAACACCCAAATGGCTGACATGACCTTCTAACCAGAAGGCACTGATGGTTTTAAAACTGATGAGGTTTTAAAAATGTGAAACAGTTGCCAAATTACATCTACTGAACATTCTACCAAATTGTCATAAACTGACAAATCCCTCCTTTATTGTTAAACCACATACCACTGATAAACCTCCTCTTTGGCTCATATCCATACTGACCATGATCATTAAATAGATTCACTGAACTCTTTGATTATGATGTTTTCATTGCAAAGATTCTTTTTTGATTAGAACATGCTTTCAAGGGGTAGTAATTAAAAAAAGAACCAATCATTGCAAGCAGACACCTTCCCCTAACAGCAACATCCTTAAGTAAGCTACAGAGCATTCCAGGCAAATACTGCATCCTGCTGATGTCATCTGCCCAGGGAATTTCAACACTTGAAGAATTTCTGTAAGAATTTGATAGGCAAATCAGCCTCACAATATACATGCAACTTCCACATTTGAATAACTTTCCTTTTACTCATAAATTATGTCAATCCATTAGAGGATTTGCTGTGCTGACAAAATGCTGGCCACACACAGGGCTGAGTAATATATTAAAGTTAATAAGACAGCTACCACTATTTTTAACCTGGCATCATTCTGCAGTGTTTAACAGTGAACAGTTAACTATTCATAGCAGACTGCACCAACATACAAGGCAACTAATATGGGGAAAGGGGCTGTTAGACCTTTTTGAGCCTTTCTTTTTATATTTACTGTTTTTTAAATAATTTTAACACAGGCAAAGCACAGAATTTAACAGCTTAAATCACTTATGTACCACTGACTTCTCCTGTTTCTTTCCCAGCTCTGCAAAGCAAGGGATACAGAGCAACTTGGGTTACATTACAAAACAGACTAAATGCTAGCCAAAACAGTTCTTGCACATGAAACCACCAATCTTGTGTAACAGAAAAGTATCAGGCCAAGAAAACAAGTACACCAGCCTGCCTGACACACAGCATTGCCACCCTGACAGCTGTGGTGTCTCTGCACTACAGTTTCCACTGCCTCTGATCAAAACCTTTCAATGCCAAGGAGCCTGGGGACTGATAATCCAACAGGGCTGCCTGAGCACCAAGACAAGGTCAACTGGCCCTAAAAAGGCTACAAATCCAAGCAAGAGAAGTAGCAAAAGGAGGACACTCTGTGATATGCTACGAGTTTGAAGGGGTGTGAATGAAACAACCTCTGTACCCTCCAGACTGAGTTGGTCAGCAGAATAGACACATTTTTGTTACTTAGTATGCCAAATTTGCTAAACAAGGTCAACACTGCCACCTGAGCCTCAAAAGAACTTGTCACCAGAAGATATTGAAACTTCCTATCCAATACAGCTCATCTTCCTGCCATGTTTTTCCAGAACTACTGAATTCTTAAACACACAACGGATTAAAATAAGTTTACTTTGCTGGATATACACAGACAGCACCATAACATAAGGGAAAGAGCTTTAGCTCAGCATTAAACTGCTGCCAGCTGAACAGGACCACGTTCCTCATCCTTCCCATTTGAACAACAGTCACCACAGACACTGGAGCCTTTAGTCCACTACTTCAGTTCCACCTGTCCTTATGCTTCTTCTGCTGAAGAATCACTCCTGTGTGTTCTGGAAGCATCTCCATGCACCCCAATTCACCCAATTTCAGGGGAAAAAAAACAGACCTTTGAGATCAATTACTAGAAGTCTAAAAATCCAAAATAATCACCATTCTAACTGCAGTGATAAAAATCTCCCGGACATTCCCTTAAAAACCTTTTTACTGAAAAAACCTATTTAACCACATCTAGTCCATCATGCTTCCCTCACATTCCTCCCTTCCTGTCTCTTCTCTGCACTTACTCCAACATTGCCACCTCCCACTCCTGGCCCTGACCCACAACAAGAGTTAGAGATGGACAGGGATACTGAGCTGCTCCTTTGACCCAGGCTCTGCACCAAACTGCAAAGGGAACATGGTCCTGTCTGCCCACCCCTGAGTATTTGTGTGCACAAAGAAACAAACACCATCATGTCTAGGAGATACTCAGCTCTACCAAGTCAGAACTCTCTAAGTGAGCCAGACTTTAATATAAAAGTTATGTTTAACTGACTGTAATATATAATTTTCTAAAACCAAGTTTTAGCTCACTTGGAATAGAATAATGAACACAGAGATTTATTTTCCATTCCAAAGAAATTACCTAACTACACTCAAATTTGTAAAACTACCACTTTAACTGTCAAGCTTACTGCTCCCAGTTAAAGTGAAAATCTATTTTATCCCCTTAAATAAAATCCTTTCCAGATTACTCTACAGGATCATGACAACTTCTGGCATAAAAAATGAAGAATCGAACAAGTATATTATTTTTTCCTGTATACCTAAAGTAGGGCAATCTTTAAAAGCTACTCCATCTTCAACTTTAAATTTGGATTAAATCACATAACTATTTGAAAACATGGCAGCAATAAAATCTGATTTGGATGTATATCTCATAGACTCTATAAAATGCAACTCACTTTCCAGGATCCTTTTAAAGAAATTCCAATTTGAATAGCAGGTTTAAAAACCAGTAAGTAGCATTCTATTTCTACATTGAAAAACTATGAAAAACCTTATCTGTTAACCTTAGGCACAGAGTTTTTAATCGTTAGAAAACCCAGAACACTTCACTTTGATCAGTCACTTAAAAAGTTCTGGCATTTCTTCCACTTGGAAAAGAAGGATTTTATCAGCACTTCTGCCTCATTAATTTACCACAGTTAATATGTTTGAGCAAAAGAGCAGCATGGAAAAATATAGTTATTTAAGGTAACAGATTAATTGATATTTCTCCAAAACCTCAAGTTCATGCTAAGTAATTTAAATTGCCTGAGGCAACTAGAAGCAGATTTTTGCACCTGAGTTAAAAGAGAAAAATTCTGCAGTAGTGAAACTGGTAAAAAAGATCTTGCTGAAATTGATAAATGCAATCTGTCTCATTTCTGAAAGGCTCATTCCTTAGTAACATCTGTGCACTTCTGACATAATTTCTGTCTTGACATTTCCCAAGGAACTCTGCTTTGGGTGACATCTACACAACAAACCTTAAAAGCAGCCACTGAGCCAATGTTTAGACAGCCACTTGGACTCTGGGGTTTGTTTGGTTTTAGTAATGTGTTATGCCACAATAAAACAATTCAAGTCTTTCCAGGCCATGGATCCAAATTTTTGTCTCTCACAGCTCTGCACGCTGGGCACAGCTCAAAGGCTCTGTAAATGCCCCCCCTTCCTCACAACATTCAGAAACATTCCAAGGACTGCAGTGGCTGAGCAAGGCTTTGAGCTGTCCCTCCCACTCCAGGGACCATGTGGCACTGAAAGCAGTAGGAACCCCCTTCAGTGTGTTCCCAGCTTTTCTTTTGGTGCCAGGAGGCACAAGGTAGCTACTCGGAGGGTAAAAAGGGCATGAGAAAGGAAATAAAAGGATAAGAATGCAGGGAAAAGAAGAGTACCATAAGAGAAAAGATCAGGAAGAGAATGAAGACTGAAACTGAAAATTCCAGCTATTAGAATCCACATGACTGATATCAGAAGTGAGCACACCATTGCATTTTCGCACAAAGCAGCACAGCATGGGTAAAATTTGGGCACTCTGGAGGTAGAGTAGAAGGCAGAAGGGAAGAAATTCTTCCATTTTCCTAAATTAACATTTTCACATAAATGGTAATAAAAGCACATTAAGATTGCAGACAGCAAATATTTTGGATGTGATGTTGGTGTGTGCACGTGATACTGGACTGTGATAAAAAACTCCCTGCTATGACACCCTCTGCCCTCCAAGCTCCTTGCTAAAGGCAGACAGAGAGACTGGTAACTCCATTATCAAAGAACAGCTATTTGCCTCTTCAGAACACTCCACAAGCACTTAGAACATACATGATGAACTGAAAGGAGTACAAATAAAAAATTGTAATCGTGGTTCCTCTAAAAAAATAAACAAAAGCCTTCCAAAATTCTGGTTAATCAAAAAACAAGAAAGCAAAAGAATAATTTCATGAGCAAAGGGCAGTAAATATACCACACACAATTTAGACCAGTGGAAAAACAACTGCAGCATCTCGTGTCAGTGCACTTACCAAGTCACAGAACTCAAAAACTAGGAGATAAGGAATGGCTTCCACACATTGCCCAATACACTGGAGAACATTTGGATGCTGAAGAATGCTGGAGGGAAAAAATACAGTTAAAGCCAGGAAGATCACAGTAGAAGGCAACACACTGAAATTCCTACCAGAAGTTTCAACACATTACATTGGAGGGGGGTGGCAGGAACAGAAGGTGCAAGTACCAAAGGCACAGATTCCATTTGTACCTTTGTATTGCTGAAGTGTATCACTGACAGCAGCCAAAACTCACAGGATCTCAATCCCACAAAAGCCAGGACTGCCACATGAGAGTCACACTCATCCTCCCACAAGCCTCATCCCAAAAATAAAAGCATGCAACTCATGAACTACACCAAGGTACAGAGTTGGCTACAAGATAAACCTTTTTTTAGCCAAGTTTAGTTCCCAGCCAGATCAGTTACTTTTCCAAAATTGCTCCAAAAACCACTTGTGCCAATGCAGCAGAAGGCATGAAGTTTCTTCTGACAAATGCCAACAACCTAATCCTAAATGCAAATATAGCCAGGATGTTAGAAAGCACCAAGAAGAGAAAGCTCTTCACTGACCAGCTTTTACAGCACATCCAGGCAAGGTAAAGCATACTAAGTTATGTGAACACAACTTTTGCTCACTTTGGGTTGAGCGTATTTTACATTTTAAATAAAAACATTACAGTTATATGGAAGGGGAAGTAGAGACAATAACACTGAACAAAAACAATATCCATAATTTATCTGCAGCAGAATGAAGCTGTGAAACATTACTTACTAATAAGGTTCTCCATTTCTTAAGAATTGTTCTTGCTCCTTGGGACCTGCACTTGCCTTTAACTCCTTCACTATTACCCTTGCTACACTAGTGCCTGTGTAGATCTCTCCCAGGAGAACCTGCAAGAGACATTGTGTCTTAAATCCAAGGGGAAAAAACATTTGTAATCTTCCAGAAAAGAAAAACAAGAGCTAAAAACATGTTGCAGGAGAGTTTTCCTGGCTATTTTACAAACACAAACAGAGCTTTGATAATTAAATACACATACTTTAATCTTGACAACTGATCTACAAGTCAGCTTTCAGAAAACATTTTCTAGTGAAGACCACTTATTTATTTAATTTTTTCCCTAAAAAGAATTGGTAAAAACAGGAGTGTATTAAATCAAATCCATGGAATTGAAATGTCTAACTAGTGTCTAGTAAGAATCCACAGGTATTAAAAAGCACAGATTAGTGCTGTGATTACAGCTAAAAAAATGCATGCAAGGAAATATCTAATTTCAACTAAAATTTTTTATGGGTTTTTTTTTTCCTTTCTTGAGTAGCATTTTAAAGTAAATACAGAGGCCTAGTCACCTGAGAATAAGCCTCAATCTGTGCAATATGAAGACATAACTCCTCACCTTTCCAAACCAGCCATTTCCAATTTCCTGGATGTAGTTTAGACTCTGACGTGCAACTTGAGACTTTGATCCATCTGTCACACAAGGAAACAAACGTAACACGTATCAAACCACCCTGATGGCCACAGTTAGCAACTGCTGAGGAAACAGTGCAAGCTTCTACAGGATTTATACCCAGCTGGGTGCACACATTCAGCCCAAGCACCAAACCCTAGTCAGATGTACATAAAATAGGAAGGTAATGTTGTGACAACAGCTCTCAAGTGAAGCTTTTTTCAGGTCCAGTTTCTAAACTACACCAGAACACACCCCCAACAAAACCACAGCAATTGTCCTGATGAAATGTGAACTTATATGTTTTTAACATGAACTTACAGGGTTAACACACTCAGCAAGAAAGCAAAAAGGCTAAGTTCTGCATCCAATATAGAAGTATATTATAGCCTGTATCTGCGTAGAGAAAATAACCTACTTACAAAAGTCTCCTATGTAAATAAAATAGAAAAGCCAAGACAAAACTCATTGTTTGTACATCTTAACAATTGCAGTCATATAGAGTTACCATTTCAAGAGAAAAGGTTTGCCTGCTTTATTCTTCAGCCCAACTGCCCTATTTGTAGCTAGCATCTGGAAGGAGGACATTTTTCAACTAAAAATATTTCACGTAAGAGCCCAGAGAGGAGGACAGAAAAGAAAACCCAGATCTTGGCAGAGGATGGGCAGTAACAATGGCAGACCTCATTCACCAGAAGAGATTCAGCAGTGTTGACCCCTCTGCTGCCCAATTGGTGAGGAACACTAATTGATGTAAACAAAACCTTCTCTTGTCTGAGAACTCTAGCCCACAATTTATTTCCATGAACTACATTTAGAGCAGTACTGTTGTACTGCAAGAGCCAGAGCTGTATAAATCACTACCCATGTGCTCCTAAGCATGGTGGAGGCCACAGCAGTGCAACCACACTTTATCCAAGTACTCAGGCACATTGCCTTCCTTCTGGCAAAACACTTATTGTGACAGCTTCATTTTAAAAATTATGGCTACACAGAAGAGCTGACAAAAATTTTCACTCAATTTTTCCCAGCTCTTTAAAATATTGAGTCATTTGTACAACTGTGTCATTTGTATTAAAAGCACACTGAGAGTTTCTTGAAATTTGTACAGGAATTTTACTAGAAGCTTCCCTGAACATGTCACCCAAGTAGTATCAAGCAACCCAAGTAGTATGTAAAATTATGTGAAATAGCACAATTTGAGAGTAAGTACTTTAGGCTAAACTGTTCTTATAATATGATAAGATGCTTAAGTTTCCTTTTACCAAAATTGTAAAGAATACATTCCAAAACCCCTTCCACACAGGGAGATGAAACCTAATGCTCTGTCTTACCAAGATCACATTTACTGCACAAATAGACTACAGTGGCATCATGGAAGTGATGCAGCTCAGCAGTAGCACTGCTCTCAAGTAAAGAAATCACTCTTATTTCTATTTAAGGGAGGTGGTTAAAATCCAATGACAACTTAGCCATGAAGAAAACCACTAAAGAGCAGAAGTCACTAATGTCCCAGGGTATTTCAAACTCTTTAGGTATATAGAGATATAATGACAGCAATCTAGAGAGGGGCTTTTAAGGCAGTTTTGTTCTCTTAAGCTCTCTTAACCCTGCCACAGGTTAACATCTTATAAGTAATATTTCCCCTTTAATCCTTTACCCTACAAAATATATTGGCTCAGTTTATGGAAATTGGCAACAATTTATTTATTACAGTGAAGTCAAACAAACAGCCACACTCCACTTCAGACACTGAAAATGCCTACTTTTGTTTTTGCACTGAAAAGCAGTATTTTACCTGTACGAGATGGAAACTGGGAGGGAGTTGGTAAAGCAATATTGGGGACTGAAAGAGTAAACACTTCTGCTGGAGACTGAACAGATGGAGTATCTTCTGCTGGAGGTGTAAAATCTATTTCATCATCAAAGTTATCTTCAAACTCCTAAACAAAAGAAGTCTTAGTAAACAAGCTGATCCTTGCCTTTAAATAAGCACTAATACATTTCTTCAGTTTGAAGGAGCACTGCTAAGGAAGCTTAGCTTTTTTTCAAGAATAGTGACAGATATTTAGCGTTCTATTCCTTACTTTCCATTAATTGCTGTCTTAGAGATTAAAGCATTGCTTTTAATAGTCAAGGGGTTTTTGTTTAGTTGGGTTTTTGTGGGTTTGGTGGTTTGGGTCTTGGTGTTGTTGGCTTTTTTGCTTTGTTTTGTTTTCACTTTAAATGCTAGCCCTGGCTTTGAATCAATTACATGGACTGCTGAGGCCAAATATTCTCCATTTAGAAATGAGAGCAAAACTCAATTTTAGGAACACTGATTACAGATGTTCCAAAAGTAACAATTCTCTGATGACAATTTCTCAAGAGTTTTGCTACAGTCGATATGCATGTTCAGTATTCTTATTTGGCAGACCCCACCTGCAGACTAAGGAAAAAACAAAACACAGAAAAACAACAAAAAGGTTCTTCACAGCAGATTGTCTTAAAGGTGCAACTTTTACTACTAATTTTGATAGCTAGTTATTATTTTGAAAAGACATTAAAGATCCTTACTGCAGCAGGGAGCAATTAGTTAAAATAAACAGCTGCATCAGGACCCACAGGCTGTGGGAATACAGTTACTGGCTGTTTCAGGAGAGAGGATATACAGTGACACTACAGAGCATCAGCACAACCAATCAAGTGTTCTGGATACCAGGATGCAGCTGAGAATATCACCTGTACACACACTGATAACTTCAGGTCTTACCTTGAAATCTATCTCAGGGTCTTTACAGCAGGAGACACAGTTTGCCAGCAGAATGACCAGGACTACCAGAGTGCACAGAGACAGAATCACAAAAGATGAAGGAACTTCTGCTGTAGCTCCTTCTCCTGGAAATAAACATGTATGCAATATTATAGAAATATGTTTAACACCCTAAGAAGTTCCTCCAAAACATATTACCCACCTGCATTTATTTAAAAATGGGAGTCTGAACATTTAATCCCATGAACATGATCAAAGCTCAGAAGAAACTGAACAGAGAGGACAAACTGGCAAAACACATCTGTGCTTCAACACCTGCCTGCACCATTCTGGACTTACTTGGTTCCAGCTAAGATGCCTCAGCCAAAGTGATTCGCTGAAGTTTATGATGAACAGTGATAGCACCAAGCCTTGGCATTATGTTTAAGTCAATAAATTAATACAAATATCCAAACACAGAGTAGAAATTTGGTCTTTTGGAAGATATTTCCCAAGAGCTAAAACACCTGACCTACAGGAAGAAGCAGCTAGAAGAAATCCTCTCTTAAACTGCACAACATGTAAAATCTATCACTACAAGACAGTACTCTCTCTTTCAATAAATGCATTTGTGACAGTCTGCCAAGCACACAAGTTGCTGTCACAAGTGCAATGGATGTAATCAGCTCCACAACATTTCTGTTCCTTGTGATTCACTAGGTGATTGTCTTCATTTCAAGAACTTGAGATTTCTAGCTGTTTTACAAACACTTCAAATAATTTTCCAAAATTTTATATACAAACATTCTACAACACATTTCCTGAGATTAAGCCAGGTTATTACTCACAGGATCAAAAGCCTCAAATGGCATTTTAGAAAAATCTTAAGTTATTGCCAGGGGTATTAAACCTATTTTCATCCCTGTTTTCATCTTCAGTAGAGAACAAAGACATGTGGTTCCCTAGGAGACCAGAGCACACATCTGGAGGAGTTTTGTTGTTGCTGTTTCTTTTCAAACAGGTACTGCCACAGCGATCAGAGGAGTAGTTGGACGACATCTGATTAAAATGTATTAAGCTATTACATCACTGTCAGAGTTTAACAATGTCAGGTGACCTGGACTGACTGGATTTTACAAGAGCATCTGAGTATCAATGGGAACATCTGGCAACAGGACAGGGTGTAAATGAAGCCTCAAAAGTAAGAAAAGCAGAAGTTGATCACTTGTCAAGGGACACAAACTTGTCCGCCTACCGCTTAAACCTTAAAAAAACTGCAAAATTTGAGAGATTTGCAGAAAAAGCTTTTCATCATGTTCCACTGAACACTTACAGGATATTTACTTATTTTAATTACGTGTAAAGTCTAAATTGACATAATGAAAATCCTGCTTTAAAGTGTGTCAGCACACTTCCAGATGGTCACATTTTCTGCACAATTAGGACTATTATCAATACAACAAATAAAAGTTAGCAAAAATGGAAGGTTTTCAAACAAGTGATTTCTAGTTTCCACAACAGCTGTGGCATTCTAACCTCATTAGGGACTAGGAATACTTCACTGCAGATACTGAGCATTGTTCAAACACAGATCAACAACCATGTGAGGCCACTCACCAGCTTTTAGTCATAATTCTGAACAGAACAAAGTATCTCTGAAGAGGGCTCTCAATAGAACAATTTGTATTCATTTAAATCAAGTCTTTTATTTAACACAATGGATATTTTCCCATTTCTAAGCATCAACAAGAAAAAAAGGGAAGATAACAGCTAATTTGTGTTTACTTCCTCCAGATGTTCAGTAGCCTTACTTAGGAGACTAAAAATTACCTGAACTGTAAATAAATTAATTAGCTAAATTACTGCAACACACACACACAGGTAATATAGCTGCAGATAAATTAAAGTAATTCCTTTAAACTCCTAATTGAAACCAAATAACAAAAGGTAGCTTTACGACAAAAAAAGACCAAAAAACACCACCAAGAAAAATTACATTACCAGGTATTACAAATTAGAATTATTTTTTCAGACGTTTTTCCAAACCCATCACACTTGATTTCCAAACTACTTCCTCACCTTCACCAACAATTTCATTGAAACAAGAAGTCAACTCACCTCAGACTACCTAATGAACAGATGCAAATTTTCCCTAACAAGCAGCCAGGAACACATCACCACAATCACAATATACTCCTCCCAGTAAAGAACAAGACTCTTGAACACCCTCAAATGTTTCATGCATTGGCAAAGTTGGCCAAGCCAATCCCTGCACACTGAACTCAGGCACACAAGCACTGTCATTACTCACAGAAAGCATTCCTGCTATTTGAGGACTTCAGACCAGCTCCTTGAGAGCAGGGTGCAAAGCACCTCAACTGCCAAGTGTATAAAATACTAAAAAATACTATCAAACTTTATTTTGGGTTTCTGGTACTCTCTAAGGTCTCTTGGCTAACATGAATTTTACAGTGACTTCCTATTCCCCACAGAAACTGAGGAGACAATTCCCTTCTCACCAGAACCTTCTGCTCCAAACACCATGTCACCTTCCAGGTGGCCTTTCTGGCAGCCTCTACCAAAACTTGAAGCAGCTCTTCAGAGTTTGCTTTACTTCCCTCAATTCTACTGTTTGTTTTCAAGACCTGGCCAGGGGTTTGTGCCCCCAGAAGTTCATCTACTGCAAGTACACCAGCTGGTCATGATGGTCCTTCTACCCACAAACTCTCAGCCCTGCACTACCCCAGCTACAGTAGCACAACCACAACTTGTATTTACATAAACATTACCATGCTCACACCAACTCAGGATCCCCACTTCTGACCCCCAGCAGTTACAAGTTATCACAGCAAATCCAGCTAGCAGGATTCAAGCTCCTGATGATCTTATGCACAATAAAGTGAGACATTTACTTAACTCAAAGTGGTTTATTTAACTCAAAGTGAGACATAATGAGCAGTATCAATCACAAGCTGCATTTATTGTACATGTTAGATACACTGCATGTGTATTCCAGCAAAAAGATAACATTTTTGCTGGAATTCCTTCTGTGAAAGAAACTACACACTTATCAAGTCTAAAGTCTAAGCCTTTCATGCAAGTTACACTGTTCCCCATAAGGCAACCATCTCTTTTAAGTGTCCTGGAAAGAATACAGAAAAGAAAAATATTGCTGCTGTTCATTATGTTACTTCCTAACCTTTAAAACCTTTCATAATTCTCTAGAAATGAAACTGTGTGAATGAGCAGCAATTAATTGGAGAAAGTAATGATTCTTTTTTTAAGCAAAGATCACCTTTGAAAAGGCAGCTAATCATTAATGGTCTGTTAAGATGGAAGTCATCTAAACTTCCAAAAGCACAAGGTAATTTTCACATAGAAAATTATGAACAGAAGCTTTAATACAAGAAAAATGCCAATTATCCTGGGCAAGTTTCTGCAACAGTTACAGAACAGCATTCCAGATGACTCACACAAGTAAAAGCCATTTACTAAGAATTACAGAACCCATCTCTGTTTGGATAAACTTTGAAGTTTCTTACATAGTAATTAATAAGTAATATTTTTAATTTGCAGGGGTTTTAAAAAAATAATGTAAAATATTAAATTATGGCAACCTGTAATTGGGCTAAAATTTAAGTGAAGCTATTTTAATAGCTTGCATGAATATATATTCAGTGACAGAAGTTACTGATTAAGTATTGGAACTGGTCTTTGTGACAAAGTGCTGAAAATCTGCTGCAGTATAACCTCATTTGCATTTTTCAACTATTTCCATCCAATGATTAATTCACTGGAGCTTAGTAAAATGACTTGGAACTAGGAGATGTTTAATACACCCTTTTGTTTGTAAATTGTGGAAGTATGAAGCAACGACATTTATTTTATGTTCCTGACTGAAAAAAGCAACCAGCAAGAAATCCATTCTAATTAATGCAGAGGACCATTTTATAAAGTCATCACACAAGAATTTTCCTAAATTAAAAAACCTGTTAAAAAACATGGTAAATTGAAATAACTGTAATATAAACCTGGATAAACTCCAATAAACACTCAAATTCATAATTATTGCAGAAGTTAAGATTCTTAATATCATACGTTCTGGAGAAGTTAATAGATTTACTTAGCATAGCTGTTTAAAACCTTGCCATATTTACTGTAACCCTATGCAGTAACAACTTAAGGCATCTTAATATCTACCCAGAAGTCAGAATCTGTACTTTAAGAGAGGAACCACCAAACATATTAAAAAATACTCTCTCTAACATGCCAACAGTAAAAGGCTTCCTGCCAGCTAATACAAACAGTCTAGACTAGTTTGCTTTGGTATATCCAAACTACTTAAGCCAGAGGAAGAGGCCTGGATTATATCAGTCCTGTATTAAAATAAGCAGGAGATGAAGTGCAGCTGCGTCACTCTGTGTTACTGCAAGGTGAGCACAACATAATGCTTTCCAAAGCTCAGTGCTAGGACATGTTCCATCCCAAAATGGCACCTAGATGGTCCTAAATTATCAACACAGAAAACCAGGTATTCTTTCAAAGCTACACAGGATTAAATACAACTATGTTATTTACCCACTTTTTAAAAGTACACTGTATCATAAACAAGTCAAAGCCCTGGCTGAGGCAGATATTTAATTAGCAGCTGCTGAAGGAGATTCCTCAGCACCTCTGAAGATGCCATTTCCTAAGCGCGTTCTTCACTAAAGCCCCAATCTGAGCACAGCACATGTGAAGTCAAAGGCTGTACACAGGCAAGTACATGAACAGGCTCACTGAGGAAACGATGATGATGAACTAACTGCACTGGCATTCTCAGGATCAAGTACAGACCTGAGAACACACCCCTCAGTGTTTATTACAATGTTTCAAGGGCTGGAAAATGTTATTTTCATACAAAGTATGTGTTATTTTCATACAAAGCATATTTCAAAGCAACTTCTATAGGCCAGGATTCCCTATACCTTCCTGACTTTCTTTTACATCTCCATTCTTCCTAAGACAGTTCTCCAACCACCAAATTCAACACCTAAGCAAACAAGTTCTTTTTTCACTATGACTGTTTCCCTTCTCTATCCCATCTCCCAGTCTGCCCCCAATACTCAAATACTTTCATGTATCCACCTGTGGCATCCTTTGGTATCATTAATTACAAGTAATGAGCATGCCAACTAGCCAAATATTCCATCTGTTTACTTGTCAAGCAACAGCCTCCACTCAGAACAACACAGGACCAGGTGTAGCTGCCCCTACATGAAGGATGCTGGGCTTGCCTTTTTTCTACAGATTATGAAAGGCCAGGATGCCTGAACTCTTGATTTTGGTTCAATGTGAATAATCACATTATTAAGGTCTCCACCTTCAGAAAACTGGGATAAAAAATTCATGATACCACAGAGTTCTAAGCAGAGGGAGAAAGAAAAGTAAATGTATATTCCAGACATGAGGGAGTGCACTCATAAAAGGCGTTCACTACTGCGATAAAGGCAGCGTAAGGCACAGATAAATTAAGCATTATTGGGGCACAGTGAACTTCAAGGGAGCATCTGATTTTAAGCTTTCAGCACAGTAGTTGCTATGCAACAACAGTCCCACTGCATAAGCAAGAGCCCATTTCCTTTCAAGAGCAGCTATATAACTGGCACTAATAGCTATAACTATTTCCAGCACAAATCTAGCATGACAGCAGTCACTTAAACTGTCTCTTGGACACACTCAAATTATATGATCATGAACTAAGATTCTACTTTATGACACCAAGTCAGAACAGCACAGTCTTTAAAATACTAATGAATGACCAAATCCAATTTTGTTCCCTAGCTAAACCCAGGGCATCTTTCATAAACTTTGTCAGTTTACTTACTCTGCTTTTAACAAATATTCAAGTAACCACATTTAAAAGTGTAATATCACCCTAATTTATAGTGGTTTTGACAAATGTGATTTTAAAAGCTATCCCAACTTTCCTAAATAATGCTGTCATTCTGTTCTACGCCAGCAATTAAGTGGGAAAGTGCTATCGACTCCTACCCAGCTCTCCACAAGTCAGATGCAGATCATTATCTTTCCCTCATAAAGAGTTTCTCCTGCATTTATTTACACCCTGAAGTCTTCAGAGGTTTACTACTAATAAGCACAAAACCATACAGACAGAACCAGGCCTATAAATTCAGATGGCCTGCAGGTAACAGGCAGAATACTAAGCCAAACCTCTATTCAAAATTATTTTAGACACATCTGTTGTGTAATGCCTGATTTGGATGACAAGGTAAAGCACAACAGACATTGCAACTCCTCCATTTCACAACAAAAAAAAACCCCAACCAAACTCAAGCACATGCCATTGGTTACCACATTCCTGTAATCTCAATTTTCTCCTGCTATGCTCCATTTAACAACTGAGCCAAAAAAAAGCATCATTTTCAAGATTAAGTTTCAGAAGAAATGGGTGCAGTATCATTATTGAGTTGTGCAATGCTTTAGCACAATGGGCTTTAAAACACTACATTGGAAGGGCATTCAAATCACCAACCTTCAACTGAGATATAACACACGCAAACAGAAGTTTTGAAGGAGTGTTATTTGCATTTCAGACATTCTTTTGAAAATAAAATGAAGAGAATTTTAGTGTGAGAAAGACACTCCAAATTCCAATCAGCCCTTTGCTTTGAATGGCCATTACCAGTACAGTACCACTATTACAGGAAGAAACATTCCCAAGATCTCAGAGATCTTCATTGGCTTGCTGTCCTCAACACAATGGCAGCACCTCAGTGAAATCTAAAAGGGTCCCAAATGCCCGAAGTATTTCAGAAAGAGACTGGAAATGTTCCTTCATTGAGCAAATCTCTAAGAATAAACACACAACACTGCTAAAGGAACTTTGTTTCTCAGTCTACACCTGAAATTTTCAGATTCTTAGTACTTAAGACACTCAACTAAAGCACAACGTTTACTATCTTAAGAAAATAACCTAGAACAAACTGTTGAAAATATTATTAACTGAAGAGTTGTTTCAAAAGTCTGTCTTCTCATGACATTATTGCTACCCTTACATTGGATAATGCAAATGTCTAATGCATTACTAATAAAAGTAACCTTCACTATAATGTACCATTTTGCAAAAGCACTTTATCACCTGATTTTATTCTTCCTTCTATGAAAAATTGTATTTCTAGATATAGCCTTAAGAAAAAAAACTCTCAGGGACTTAAAGCTACAGCTATCCAAGCTACTTGTGCACAATTGTACTTACTACTGAAAACAAGAAGCCATAACTAATAGCTTGTCAATAAAACAATTTCTAGGCTAAACCTGAATTGTGCCACATGGCCTAAATCAAAGTCTGGCACTTGGAAAGATACAAGTAAAATGACAAGACTTCAGCAGTAGTGTGGGGAAAAACTCAAAAGTCAAATACAAGTCTGTTCCCATATTCCTCTAGACAGAAACTGAGACATTTCATCCCTCAACTCAACTTGTCCATTACAATCTGTCTTACCCTAGAACTCCATTAGGTCCCTCATGGGGCAGGTGGGTGGGATGAAAGGCCAAGGCACATGCAGAGACGATTCTTTTGAAAAGCCAACAGCTTTTTTCTTCTTTCCAACAATTAACCGTCAGAAAAAAGGGTAACAAAGACAGCAACAAGGCCATTTCTTACAGTGTTCCCCATGGAACAATAAAAACGCCTCTGACACTCCTCCAACATATCTTGAGTTCTGGATATATTTCTACAGTGTCAAAAGCCAGTTGCACAGTTAAATGTGTGTTTTATGGACACATGACCCTGAAATATCACTGTCCTATCCAAAAAGTTACAATATTTTCAAGAAGAAATCTTAGCCACTTCATATCACAACTGGATACGTAATTCTATGTCAACAATTCTTGGCAAATTATTTCTGTCCTCCCATTTGTCCTTAAAAAGAACAGGAGTCTATCCTGCAGTATAAGCCAATATTTTTTTCAAACTGCTTTATCCCATGTTCCCCTAAATGCTTTTACAATGTGCTTCAAATGAGTTTCTTCTACATGTGCTTAAATCCACTCAGTGCGTTAGGGTGGCACATGTTACATATCCTAAGGCAAGGATATCCAGGGCAAAGCTGGACTCTCCTGGAGCACAGCATCTCAGAACAGCACTGCCCTGATCCTCCTGTTTCTGAGCACTTGTCCTGGCCTGCATATTGGCTGAACAGTTAGTAAGCAGCAAAACTCTGAGCTGGGATTAGTTTTACATTACTGACCTTATTCTATTATCCTACAAGTCTTCCCAGTAATGTCAGAGAATTACTCACATAACAGCATACTGCTCAATTTTAATAAGGACTAAATATAGGCTGGTACTTCAAGTGTTTACAGAGTGAGATCTGTTTGAAGTTTCAGTGCTAGAATCTCATGTTTGCACAAAGGCATCTTAAGACAAGGCAAAAAATATCCATGTTAAATAATTATGTGCCTTATGCCTTCATGGCAGTGTTTCTGGAAAATCTGGGTAACATTATCATCTTGCAAATGCATCACTGACTCTTAATTGCATGTATGTGCATACATGTACATACACTCACAAAATTCTGCTGAGCACACTTTATTCTGCTAGTTGTTGGATTTGACAATTAATTCCTGCTCAAGTACTTTTTTTTTCATCTGCTATACCATTTCTCCAACAATGAGGCACAGGAGTTGCAGTTTGGTTTTTTTTAAAACAGGATAGACCACAATAATTCAAAGTAGCATGAGATGATCACACATCATGGTTCCTCAAATTATCTGCAGCATGGAAACCAAAACAACAGTATCTCCTTCTCCTACCATTTGATAGCAACACAAGCTATTAAGATACAATGCCTTTGAAGAGACTAATTTCAGTTCACAGGAAAGAAATCCATAAATGCAACTTTCATGTCATGGGATTTTCCAGAATCTTGATTTTATAGCAAATGCCTTTCCAACTTCAATGTACAGCCGAGTTAAGAAATGCAGGAGAGAAAGGAAGCAGCAGCATTTTGTAAAAAGAGCTTATTAGATCTATTTCTCATCCCTATTCATTGCTAAAGGATCCCTGGGCAGAACAGGCTATCAAGAAAGTGATTGATTTTGGAGAACTGGATCTGATCTACAGGCTGAAAGCTTAAAAGTCAGCACTAAAAAAATCTACTGTTACTATTTTCTACACATCTTTCATACCACGCTGCAGTGGTAGTCCCAAAAGATTCATGTCACTGTTAAGTCACTACAATGATGTTTTCTTATCAGGAAGGAAACTTTTGTAAGTGCAGCAGTGTTGGACAAGGTGTTACTTTGTACAGCATTTCATACTGAAAATCACTCAGAAGACCATTTACTGACAATGTGCTTCCCACCACTGCCTTGCCTAAGCTATATATGGCACAACACCTTGCTACAGACAGCACTTAAAGCACACATGCAGGCTGAAAGGACTATCCTGACACATTTTGTACATTTCTGCTTATAAAAGTTGACAAAATGTTTCTTGTATCTAGTTGCTCAAGACCTTTCATAACAGCAGTACAATGAAAACAAAGAACTCATACAGAGCAACAAAAGCACTGAAGCTTTTGCAAATTGTATCCAGAACTGTATCAAGCTCCAGACACTAAGTGCCCAGACCAAACAGAAAGGCAGCCCCAAAATAAAACCTAAGGAGGACTCCAGGACTCCATGTGCCGTGATTCTGCTGCAGAACTGCAGTGTTAGTACTGAAACAGAACTGGGATTTTTGCAGCTCTGGCATTACACTGCCTGAGGTCCCTTTATCCCACGCAGATAAACTGTGTGTGAATAGTGACTGAAACCAGACTACAGCAAGCATCCAAAAATTACTCCCAATCATATTTACCTAACCAGAATGGTGGATCTCACAAAATCTTTTTTATTTTTATGCAGGAAAAAAACAGTACCCAGCAATGGGTCCTTTCACACCAATGCCCAGCGCCTGATGTTGCGCCAACAAACCTTCAAACATTCTCTGATCAGTGCTATCTTAATATGCTGCAATGATACCTGGGGAATTATTAAATACACCCAAGCATTCAAGACATGAGAAATTGCTTTAGAAAGTGACCTTGTCCCTTGAGGACTCCTTTAGTTGTAGCAAAGTCCAGACACTTTACAGCCACAGGCAGAGAAAGCAAACCAAGCCTGTGAACAAAGCTCTGCGTGGAACATCCCTGCAGGCCAAAGTCAGGGTTGGCTTCTTACCTCAAACTCACAGATACAAGTGAAAGATAAAAGACAAATTTCCATCCAGTTCAATTTTTTTTAGTTCTATGATTATTAAATGCCTGCGACAGAAGCTATAGAAAGAAATACAGGGCCAAGTAAACAAGTTCAGCTTGAAAGGGGAGGAAGATAGACCATTCCCATGAAAGGCACAGACCACAATTAAAATCCTCACTATAAAAGCAAGATTTTCCTTAACTTCCAGTGATCCGAGTTGCTAACTTGCATACACTTAGAAAATGGCTTTTCTTATTATGTGGAAGTCACAGACATTTTCCATTGTACCAAACCAATGGCCACAACTGCAATTTGGCCCCAGTCTGACAGAACTCCAAGTGAAACATCAAGCCAAAGCAACCCAAAAGCAACAATTTTCCCAGGAGTATACATGTACTATAGAGTTCATCTTCATGCAAAAACAACAAAAAAAAGGGACTTCATCTCAAAGTTTTAACTTGTCATCTGAGGCCAGCTGACTGAATATTTAGATACTTCAGATTCATAGCATGAATATTTAGACACTCCAGATGAACATCTCCGGATCCTATATACCAAATTCTAATAATCTCCTCCTGGATTCTACATGGCCAAGTCCATCAGCAGAGACTCCCTGCCACTGACACCCAACTGGGCCCCTCAGTTCCAAGGCCAAGGCTCTCAAAAAGCAATCATGTAGGCACCGAGTCCAGCTCCTCACTTCAACTGATCAGACTGTGCAGTCATCACAAGTGTGAAACTGAACACACCTGCTAAAAATGCTACACCTATTCAAGTTTTACAGGATAATAAAAGTATTTTTGAGTCCCTCTTTGTATTTGCAAAGACTTCATAGAGCACAGAGATGATGAAAACACTTTGTCTGACATTACACACACACTTGATTCAGATGCTCAGTGGAATTAAGGTCAAGTATGGAAATCCAAGTCAGAACTGAGAGCCTGAATGTACATGTAAAGCTTTAGCACAGCAAAGCAGCCATGGCAGTTTGTGATGCAGTTTGGCTGCTAAACACTGCTGCAGAAAAGCAGTGCCCAAATGTCCTTCCTTCAGCCACACAGCTGGTAGTGGAAGTCATGTTAGGCTGATGCACTTGGGGAAAATCACCAATACTCTGCAGGTGAAAGACATCTTCAACACTTCAGCCTTGAAACTCCTTCCCAGCACAACTGCCGCAGCTCTTACCTCCAGTATAAAGTCAAACCTTAAGTTCAGAACTAGCACACTACATATCAGTATCCTTTTTTTCCACTCACAGAATAAATTAAATCTAAGTTGGTTAAAGTATTTTTAGGCAGCAGCATCTTCAACAGCTTGTTTTTCATATTTCCTATAATAATTGCTATGAACCTTAACAAGGAAACAGTTCAAGATTGATTTCCTTTAGCTTCTTTCCTTGCTGTTGGATAAAAAAAATATTAAATTAGTTTAGAAATATAGCATCAAAAATGTAGTACAAATACAGAACACCTTGCCAAATGCATGCCTTCATTTGCAAGCACTATGAAGCCACACTTGAGAAGAGCAGCACCATTCCTCTCCATCAGGGCCCTGGAACCTGACAGCTCCCCAGCCACCCAGGCTGGCAAACTTCCACTGCATACCCACAAATTGGAGCAGTTTTGCTCAAGGAATCCAATCTAGTCTTGCTAGAACCTGCCCATCACCACTTCCAGCATTCCAGCTTCCTCCCCAAAGGAGAATTTATTACAGGTACACTTCATGAAAGATTCTATAAAATTCCTTACAATAACTACAGGCACTTTCCTCCCTTTTCTGTGGATCCCATCTTTCCTATTACAAGCAACACGCATAAAAATGTTTCTCCCTTGCCAAAGAAGCAACCATTCCTGCTAGGTGAAGAACTGTGGGATTCTAAAGTAATTTTGAAACCAGTTAGCAATCACTCTATGAAAAGCCCATTAAATTTCTCTCAAGTATCAGACCAAGTGTTGCAGTCAACTGCAAAAACTGCTAAGGTCCAGAATGGAGCCCACTACCACCTGCCAGCCCCAGCAGAGGAAATCAAAGCAACCTGTCATGGGACACAAGAGACATTCACAATACGGCTGAATTGTTTTTAAACACAACCCATGACTCCTAACCCTGCAAAATAACGTCACAGGTTTGTCTTCAGACAGGTTTAAAACCTGCCCAGAATGACAGAGAAGGTTCAAGCTGAACCAGTCTCATTGTCATCCACCGGGAAGATATTAACAGGAAGGGAAAAAAAACAAAGGCCTTGTAGCTTTCCCCCAGCTCCTGCTGCTCATGCATGTGATGATACAGGACATGTTGCAGCCTAAGAACCTGTTGCACTCAAACCCACCAGGCACACATTATTTCAGGCAGGAGGAAGTCCTCCCAGCAAAAGTAATGCCAGTGAAACTGGAAAAGCCACCTAATGAGGCCCCAAAGTTTCAATACTAAATATCCATCAATAAAGTAATCCAAATACATTGTCTCTTACATGGACAAAGACACAGGAGAAAGCAGCAGCTTCATTTCCTGGAGTTCACTGGGTTTCCCATGACAGCATCTGGACAGTTGGCTAAACTTGAGATAACATCCCATGTATACATACTGTGGCCTAAATATAACCAAAACCTATGTATAAAATTACAGTATCTCATTCATGTTGTATGAGCCCAATATCACAGCATCATAAATATTTCCCTTAGCAGTACTGCAGTTGGCACAGCTGATTGAGTCTTTTAAATTATAGAAAAAAAAAACCAAAACTAAACAACAACACTTTAATACTATGTCCTGCAATTTGTCCAATCAGCTTTTCATTTTGAGAATAAAGCTTTTTATCAGTGCCATGGAAGTTGTGCTTTGTTCCCCCATCTTTGTAAGGTACATGCATAAATCTCATAGGAAAGAGAAAATTGTATGAAAGAAAATAACATTTGACATTTCCCTTTAAATAGAAAAAATAACTTTCAAGGAATAATTTTCAAGGAAAGTAAGACCCAGGAAAGACATTATAAAATCCTTCATACAGAACTGATTCTGCTGTCTTGCCTTACAGCTCAATGACAAATTAATATTATTTGGATAAACCTCAAGTATTTTATAAATGAAAAAAATTATCATGTAGCATCAAAGGAAATAAAGATTTGACTGACAGTTTTCTCTTTTTCAGAGGTTCACTTTCACACAAAGTACGAAAGACCTAAAAGCAGGCTGATGGAGGGAGTGACTTATGAACAATTCATAAGTGTTCTGGGAAGGAAAAACTGGGAAAGAGACACAGGTCGAAAAATAAAGGAAACATGGGTTCCACTCCCAGTTTTGATACTTCACGTGGAAGAGGAGCCAAATTACCTAATCTTTGTGCTTTGTATCTTTCCCTTCCCACTGCTCCTGCTCCTCCCTCAACATCTTGTCTAGTTAAGCTGTACAACTCCTCACGGCTAGAAGGGAATCTCAGCACACATTGTAACCAACCCAACCCTAACAAAATTCAGTCTCAATACAATGTTATGCTTACAAGTCCCAATGAAACACCAACAATAAAAATGAATCAAAGACACAGTTGGTACCTGTGAATCCTAATAAACCTCTGATCAGTCAGTCCTATGATTGTGAGGACATATTCTTTAGTTTGTGCCTTTAAGACAAACAGGAAAATAAGCAGGGAAATCGAAGGAACTCAGCGTTACCTAACATACGAGAGAAATAAATGTGAACTACATGACTATTTAGAGAGCCTGGCCCGGGGGGGGGGGCGGGGGGGAATCCGACTAATCTGACCGGAAAACAGGGAAGCGCCGTCTGCCCCGAAGAGCCTCCACCCAGGAACGGGAGTCCCGGTGATTCACAGGCAAAACCAGAAAAAAGACAAATCCCGCCGAGCTCAGAACAGGTGAAAGCAGCAGCACTACAGGCAGAAGGTCTGCGGTAAACACACAGACAGAACAAGCCCGCAGCTCAGTGTCAGGGGTCTGAGCGATCCACAGCGCGATATCGCTCACTGCCGGCGGCAGAGCCGTGACCGACAGCCGGGGAGCCCCATCCGCCCGCCGTGCCCTTCCCGACGCTTCGGCGGAGCCCTGCCCGCAGCACGGGGGAGGGACGGGGGCTCGGAAACCCGCAGTGCCGCCGCTCCCGGGCCCCGCCGCGGAGCCGCACCCCCAGCCCCGCTCCCCCGCGCTCACCTGCACCTGCTGGCGGCAGCGGAGCCGCCTCGCCGCTCCCCACGAGCGGCCACAGCAGAAGGACGAGCCCGAGCAGGTGTCGCGGGCCGAGGAGCCACGGGCCACCGCCCCCCCGCCGCCGGGCGCTCCCGCCGAGCCCCCCGCGCTGCCGCATGCCGTCCGCTCCCGGACCGAGGCCCGGCGCCGAACGAGGGGCTCAAGGTTCTCAGCGACTCCGGGGAGCCCCCGCGGCAGCCGCTGCCCCCCGACTCCGCGGCATCGGCCCCGCCGCCGCTCGTCTCACAGAACCCCGCCGGCCGCCGCCGCCGCCATCTTCCGGGCTACCTGACCGCGACAGGGCGGGGCGCGCCACTGATTGACAACCCGAAGAACCAATCAAACTGGGTCTCGCGCTCAGGAGGCGGCTCCACTGGTTGGGAATGTGCTAATCCGTGATTGACAGCTGTACCGACCAATCGCTCTGCAGAAGGCGAGCTAGGGCGGGGGAAGGGTGCGGCGCGAGAGCAGCGGCGCGCGGTTGCCAATCAAGCAGCGTTCCGAACAGTTGGAGCAGGGCGGGGCGTCACTCAGATTGACGGCTCCCTCCGCCAACCCGCTGGCGGGGCGGGGCGGGGAAGGCGGGGCTTGGCCGAGACCGCGCGCAGGACTCGAGGGCGCGGCGGGAGCAGCTCCCCCTGGCGGCTGAGTGTCCCCTAAGGGCCGGAGCGGGCGTGGAGCCTCCTCAGAGCTGCCTCGGGACTGACCGGCCCTGAGGGAACCGAGCCGGTCAGAATCAGCCCTGGGGAGCACAGCCCCTGCCGCCATCCCTCGGGATCTGCTCTGGGGAGCACAGAGCCCGGCCATCCCTCAGGATCAGCCCTGGGGAGCACAGCCCCTGCCGCCATCCCTCGGGATCTGCCCTGGGGAGCACAGCCCCTGCCGCCATCCCTCGGGATGAGCCCGGCCTGTTCCTGCTGCTCTGCGGAGCTGATGAGCCCCAGGTCAGACACTGGGATGGGCACACCACCCTCCCTCTGCAGCCGAGCGCTTCCAAGGCTGGAGGTGACCTTGTTGAATTATTGATACCAGCAGGGTTTAGAAGTAAAGATTATTCTCGTTTAGGTCTGTGATTATGCTGAACTTGGAGTACATGAAAATGAGGTGTCAGCTCTAAGCAGCATAAATGGAAGTGTTAATCCTAAGCCACCAGGGCTCTCTGCAGTGAGGAAACAGGGAAATACCGTATGACTAACAAACTCGATTTCCGTTTTCCAAATAATTTAACAAAAAGGCTAATTATGTCAAGATTATATAATGACTTTGGGAGTACAGATTGTCCAAAGAAATGTACAATGAGTGCACCCCTGGGAATACATGAAAGGAAAGTTTTGCGTTCAAAGTAATATTTGGAACATGGTGTCCAGGAAGACAAAACATAAACCTAAATCCCTGCTGTCCCTCTGAATTTGTTCTACCAAGGGGATATACCTGAATCAAACTATTCTTACAAAGTGTGTGTTTAACCTCAGTCTTCTATCTTCTCTCTGGCTGAAGACACTAATTGTGTTACCAAATGACCCATATTTTTTGAAACATTCTAATTCATTTTCCTTCCAAAGGAAATATTTAACTTGAATAATAAAATTGAATACAATCATCTCTTTTGTTGCTTTAGTAAAATATTACTAATTCATTATCCTATTTATAATGAATTACTTTCTAAAATAATCCCAGAATATTTTTTGTCTGGTTGTCTGTGGATGTCATGGGTAGGAGGCAAAATGTGACCCCTTCCCTTTAAAATTAGTGATATGTTATGTGCAATACATAATATTTATGACATGATTTTTTCATGTACAAACAGCCACCATCTCCATTGAAATAGCTCTTTGCTGCTGGAATACTGAGGCTGGTGATGACAAAGCTGGGGTTTTTTCTGTAGGTACTGTAAATATCCAGTGGAAACATCAAGGTTAGTAATTTATCCTTCACTCTATCCCATCTCCCATGAGCATGGACATCAGGGCTGGGGCCTCTGGACATGAGTGTGGCTCCTTGGAGCTGAAGTTAGAGCCACGCTTTGTAGTGATGGTTATTCAAACAGCACTGTGTTTCTGTGGTGTAACCTGGGCAGATCCCGTGTTCTGATCCCTGCAGAGCCTTGGCTCTGCCACTGACCTCAGGCAAATTCCACACAGAAAAAATGTTGAGATTGATAGCAGCTACAGACATGAAGTTTAAACCTTCCTTTGTAGCCTTCCAGCAGGTTACAGTGCAAAGGTGTTCTCATTTCAGTGCTGAAAACAATTAATTGCATCTCAGCACAACAGGCTGCTTGATTTCCCAACCCAGCCTATCATAATTGAATGCTGGGCTCTTTGATGTAATTTTCTGATAAAACATCATGTTGTAATATCATCTGGGGCATTATGGCAGCATATTATTACAGGGACTTGTTAGAGCACTATTCTATAATGACAGGACACTTAAGGTTTGCTGTGAATTAGTCACTGGCAGAAGTTAAAATAACCAAACTTCCAATCCTTTGTTCTACACGTTAGTCACAGTTTACTCCCCATCTTCAAATACACCACGAACACCAAAAAACAATCCAAGAATGCAAAGCCTCATCTCCTATCTCCATCCTCAGGAATGCTAGATTCACTCATTTACAATTTCTGCAATTAAACATCTGTGGTAACTACACAAGACTAATGGGATGAGCAACATAATAGCAAGTAATCCAAAAGGTACTTACAAAGAAACGATATTTACTTAAGCCAAACTCTTCCTGTACACAAAATGGGACATGTCACCACGTATCACTGCCTCGGGTTTCTTCATTATGCACTGTTATCATGGCCAAATTACTGAAGCTTGCTGTTCAGCGTGGGAGGTGTTAAAGCCTTTTTTTAGAGACAGATAATTGGATCAACAAAAGGATGTTGATAGTTTTATTTTCAGTTGGTTTTCTTCAATATTTTTGATAACATTATTCATGCAGAAGGAATATTTGTCTAGCAGGCTCAGCGAGCTGCCAGAGGGGTGTTAAAGGTCCTCAGTGTAACTGTGAACAAAGCCCCAAAAGAATCACAATCCATTTACTACAAAGCAGCACCTCCAAGCACCAGGAACTGAGCTGATCACAGGACCCAGCTCTTATTCCAGATCACTGTTTTAAGCTCAAAGATTGGCTTCTCTATTTAGGAATACTGAGACACACACTCTGCTCTCCCTCCCCACAAAACAATCACATCTCCTGCTTTCAAATATAACCTTTCTTTCCCTGTCAGCGCTGTCTTTTTGCATTTAACAAAGTGATTTGCTTCTCCACCTGACAGAGACAAAATAAATATCACTGGTTTTAACCTCCACCTTCAGTCATCAGTGACCTAATAGTGTTTTTATATAACTGGAGGCTTTTTGCTCCATTTCAAAGTCCAGCATCCAGAATTTCACATTTTAAGGAAAATTGGCTGAAGAAAATTGCATTTAAAAGTTACACAGTAAAAGAAATCTTCTCATTTGTGTCAATTGTTTTCTCTTTGTATCTATCTGTCATTCTAAAATGGGTCTAGGTCAGGACTCTGATTTCTTCCCACAAATGATTAAACTTGCACTTGGAGAAACAAACCTCTGGATTATATGATATTGCATATTTTCAATTGCTGGTAGAAAATTCAGTTTGCATTAATTTTAACATGTGTTAAATAGAGATAAAACAGCAATTTTTAAATCCATTCCTTGTAAATCATTAAGGAATTACATTCTTCTTGGGAAGTATTTAATATTTGGATTTGCATCTGCCCCTAACATCCTGCAAAATTTAGTACAGGTTTCATTTCTGTTGACTCAGGAATACCCAGTAGATTTTTATGAGCTTGATTAGGAAGGTTCTGCTTACTTTGACTTCAAACAGGTAGACTTTCAGTAAGTTTTAACATTAAGATATGAAAATGGATGAAATCGATGTAGTTAGTTAAAAGAACTAATTTTTATGAAGGAGAACTTAAATACTCCCTCAAAAAAGTATAAGTGCCAACATCAGTATAAATTTATTCTCAACAGGATTCCATCCTGATTTACAAAAACAGAGTCAAGAGTGGGTACATTTCTTTCCCCACGTTACTCTCATGATGTTGCCATCCAAATTGTAAATTCATGCCAATTTTGAAGCTGTATTTTATGCCACTGACAACTACCTAATGCTGAAATAAAAATATATGTCTGTGGTGATAAACCTCTATTTTAAAGCTTCCTATACAACCTTCCTTCAAAATTTTAAGAGAGAAATTATATGTGACTATTCCCTCCTCAGGTACAGGAGATTTAATTAATTTCCATTAACGCAAAAGGAAATGCAAAGTTATGATTTTTGTGTAAAGAAGCTGTTGTAAAACTTTCTCAGCTACATTAGAAATTCCTTCCACCCTCTCCTATTTATTTTTAGCAAATATTAAACTCTATAGACTATTACATTTTGCTCCAGATGCAGCAAAGCAGGACTGAATAGAGTGAGAAACCATTTAACCAAATGAATGCCTAATGCAGTCCTGATCTAAATATACATTGTATGTGTGTCAAGGGAAAAAAAGCAAAGCAGAAAGAATATTCTCACAAACAGACCAAGTAAGAAGCAGGAGATCAAGCAAGGAGGTTGCAGTTCAGCATCTCCTCATGCAACACTTTCATGAAGGCAATAGCTGGGGAAGGTGCTCAGCAGCTCTCAGGAACTTGTCCTGTCTGAGATGGCTCAGAAAAGCAAATGTCACCGCATGGGGCTCGGGGTGTTCTTACACTGGAGGTGTAGGTGACAACAACAGCGCTTCTGCAGAGGAACAGTTCAGCACCACTTCTGCCCAAGTGTAAGGGTTTAGTAAAGCTACCCATAAGGTACAGAACCAGGCAGTGCCTCTGAGAAACAAACCATCTCCAGGCTGCAGAATGCTCCTGTAATTAGCCATGTTTAACTAAGTATTTGCTGATGTAGACTCTGCTTACAAAATGTCAAAAGAGCATTATCTCCTTTTAGACCTCTTGAACAGAAGGAATCTCTTCATCAAAAATCCTTTCAATCAAGGAAGGCAAACTTTTGAGCGCAAGATAAAACATGATTTGCATGTCTGTCTAAATAGGAATTCTAATACTAAATTTTGATTAGTGTTATATGTCACCATCTGAATGTGTCACCTACTGAAAGCCAAAAATTGTTTGGAGTCCCACCAAACAGGGAATTCTTGATCAGCCTGTCTATTAAGGTAGTCTTTTCCATTTCCATACCACTTTATACCTAACTAGAGAAAACAATCAAGAAAAAGTCTCATACAAGTACTAGTTCTCATTAACATTGAGCAAGCTGAAATTCACTGAAGATTAAAGGATTTTTTTTTTTTTACATATGCAGGCACTCACCTTTCATTTTAAGTAGCCTTAATAACCCAATCCTATGCAAGTGCTCTAAAATTAAACCAGAAATTACCTTAGACCACTTGCATTTCCTTTCAACAGTCTCTCACTGGCTTCCACACTCAGTTTTAGTGAAAGCACAAGCAAAGGCTTCAGGCTAAGGACCCTCTGTGCATGGGGGGGAAGCTCATCTGAATTTGAAAATAATCTGTAATACTGGCAAAAGGAATTTTTAAAAGAAGTACTTGGATGTGGAGAGCAGATCAAGAAAAGGATAAAAGAACAGAGTAAGGAAGCTGCTAACAGAGCATTGGTGTCTTAATGCCTGCAGCTGGAGTGCACACCTGGAAGAAAAGCACAAGGATCCAAGATTTAGAGGAAGGTGCAGCTCATTGCTGCACTGCAAGGGAAGGATGTACCTTGTACTGAAATTTGATGTTTTCTTATGTATTTTTCTCACATTAATGAATGTTGTCTTCCAGAGCACTGACATTTCAACATGAACAATTACATAGAGGATTCACAGAGGTGAATCAAGACAACTTAAATATGATCAGGAAGAATCTTGTCAACCAATATATCCTGCACATGTAAAATGGAAAACAAAATTTTTGATACTTTCATTATTATTAATAATTATTGGTTCAAAAGGTTCAGAACAAGAACCATTTACAGAAGGTAACAATTGGTTGTAAATTTCTGTGCTATTTGTTAATCAGAAGAGAAAGAAGTATAAAACACTTCAGTGCTAATTTATTAGAGAAAGAAATAAAAACTAATAAGCAAAGCTTATGCCACAGACAAAGAGCACCTCACTAAAAACAAATATCAGATGCATTTTAAAAAACCTTGACCCTCTTAAGAACAGCACCTTACTTTAAAAGTTTACTTATTAACTGGTTACTTACAAAAACAAACCCAAAATATGTAGCTCATTTTCCTTATCCTTGCAGTCTGAGAGTCCAAAGATCATCCGAGAACCAAAGCCCTTCTCTCTTCCAAAATCCCTTTATCTTTTTAATAAAGCTCATTCAACAGAAACAGGTTTACAAAATTATTTACATTCTGTAGTCTTACAGATGAAGTTGCTTTTCAAAGCTTTGACCAAAGTGAAAAGGTCTAATTTCATTCATTAAATGCCAATAGTTACAATTTTGCTCTCCAGAGCAAAGAAAAATCTCTCCAGTCCCAGAAAAGAAAAATTGGTCCAGATAAAAAAAAAGGCATTTATCTTCACAGGGAGCTGGTGTTTTCTTTTCATATCAAAGCAATATAAAAACCAACAAATAAACCTTAGTGGGATGTTTATGGTATATCAGACAATACAGAATCTAAATGACTTCTGAAGAGTAGAAAGGGGTTTGATGACAATTTGCCGACTATATATGAATCTCATTAATCAACCTCTATATTCACTGAGTAATCAGGAATCAATGGTGCCTGAAAAACACATTTTATTCTTCATATTTTCGAATGTAGATTATTTGAACATGAAGGAAATTCAATCTAAAGGTCTAAAGCTAATCAAAGCCCACGGGCTATAGTATGTTCAGCAGAAGAATCTCTTTCATATCTGTACACAATACAAAAGGGATGTGAACTCCAGAGGGTACAGTGACTACCACTGCAAATTGAGAAAAAATATTGTAAGAGATTAAACTACATATGAAAACAGTCATCAGCACCTTTGCCAAAAGTTTACTTCCTCTGCAAGTGTAAGCTACCATGGCTAAGAAATTTTGACCACACAAATGTTTTAGAACATGACAGGTGACATACCTGCTCCAACACATTAGAAAATGCTCATGTCACATCTGCTTGGAACTTCCTTTAATGCCAAAGCAGACTAGGAATTTTAAAGATAACAAAACCCCCACAAATTTGTGTCATGATGTACCACATAAACATGAGGAATTCTTTCCTCTTGGGTTATGGGCATGTGCCATCAGCACACTGCTGGAAAACTGCCTAACAAGCTGACAGCTTCTGAATTCCCCTTGTGTGAGCACAGCTCAGGTTATCTATTTATAAAGTCCTACCACAGGTGTTGCCTACAGTAGCATATTACACTAAGCAGCAGTTAAAGAGCTTTTCTCATTTTGATGCGACCCAGGTGCTCAGTTGTGTCCTGTCATTCTTTCTAGTCAGTGCTCTCAATTAGAAATTTGGAGAGCCTGGCATCTGGCACAGGAAGACAACAGAAATGAACATTACCATTTCCCAGGGGTCATGGATTTAACATGGCTTGCACCTGCTCTGCTTACTGCTGAGCTGGTAAAAGCAAGATTATCACTTTTATCCTTTCATTGGTTAAATTATACAGCTTAACTACTCACCAAAGTATAGACCACTTTTTAATTTGACCCAAATATAATCTTCATTCCACACAAACCATTAGATATATTTATTTTTCTTAAAGACATGTCTCAAAAGGCTGATTCTCTGAACGTAGGTATAGAAAATATTATTTTTATCCAGCAAATTAACACAAGTCATATTACATTCCTACATATTAAATACTCCTGTCATACTAGAAAACATAGCAATGCTCTCTGTGCATAAGCAGTAACATCAGTGTGTGATATCTGATTTTTCCTCTGCCTAGATTTGCTTATAATTGTTGGAGATCAGGACAGTTACAAGAGCTTTCCTCCTCACTGGCTGGTCCCACCACTGGCAAAGGGCTTGGACACACATCCCTGCTGCATTGTGCTTTTCTCCAGCTGGCAAACACGAGCCTGGCAGCCATCTGTTAACATTCTCCATGCTGATCTAGATTCCCTGCCTGGGCAGACCCACTGCAGAGGAAATATCCGCTCTGGGATTCCTGGTCTCATGTACTGCGAGCCTTATCCTGTAGACAAGGTGCTAATGGGAGAGAAAGGGGAGAAGTGTGCTGGTTTGGCTGGGATAGAGTTAATTTTCATCACAGTAGCTGGTATGGGGCTGTGTTTTGTATTTGTGCTGGAAACAGTGTTGATAACACGAGATGTTTTTGTTATTGCAGAGCAGAGCTCACACAGAGTCAATGCATTTTCTGCTCCTCACCCCACACACCTGCCAGGAGAATGGGGGTGCATGAGGAGCTGGGAGGGGACACAGCCAGGACAGCTGAGCCTCACTGACCCAAGGGATATCCCAGACCACAAGGCTTCATGTTCCTTGTTCAAAGCTGGTGAAAGAATAGAGAAGGGGGGACTTTCAGAGTGGTGTCATTTACTTTCCCAAGTCACATGTGATGGAGCTCTGCTTTCCTGGGGTGGTTCAACCTGACTGCCCATGGGAAGTGGTAAATTAACTCCTTGTTTTGCTTTGCTTGTGGCTGTGAATTTTCTTTACCCATTAAACTGCCTTTATATCAACTCATGAGTTTCCTCAATTTTACCCTTTCAATTCTCTCCCCATCCCACCAGGCAGGCGTGAGTGAGTGACTGCATGGGACTGAGTTTCCATCTGGGGTTGAACCATAACGAGAAGGAAGGTCTCTAGAACATTAAGCTGATCACTGCAAGGCAGGAGATCCTGTCTGTGCCCCACCATCACCTGCCAATGACTCCCAGAGAGATCTGAACAGTTCCAGCCTGAACCCAGGCTCACCTCTGCTCTTGTGCTGTGGCACTTATGCAGGTGGCTCAATTAATGCACACAGCTCTCCTTATAGAGCAAACTCTGAGTGAGGAACACTCAAGAGCTCTGCCACAGATTGGTTTAATGTCCAAAGAGCTCACCAAGAGATCTTGTTTCCCATATGTGCTCTAACTTCTTTTATGCTCTGTCTTTCCTGTCCTTGTCTGGAATGCACTTTGTCCACTACTGAGAAATTCAGTGCCTCTCCAGATGGCTCTGGCTATTTTCTTCCCTTCAGCAGAGTTTTGTGCTGCTGTATAGAACTGCATGACATTACAGAATATGAAAGTATGTTTAGTGCTGTACAATGAAAAAACAATGCTCCCTGTTAGAGGCAAAAATCTAAATAAGACGTAGATACAAAGGTCACCATTTGAAACACAGCATATAGATAATAACTTACAGATTTGCTGATTCTATGATGAAGGAATCTTGCATTTAATGATTTCTAGGTATATATAGATCATTCACATAGAGAAAGAATATTCATTGGTTCACAGGACCAATAAATCAGTTGTTATACACTGAAAATGGCTTGACAACAAACACCAACCCAGTTATGTTTTATTTTATTGCTACTGCACAACAAGTAATTAGCACAAGCACTTGTGATAATTACAAATTAAAATATGCAATTGGTCATGCATTTTGTGTATGTAATTTTGAGTCTAATTCATCATCTGGCCTGGGAACAACTATCATATATAGCCACATTTATTTACAGAAAGAGACTCTTACTGCAACTGATTGTTTTGTGCAGTGATTTCAGCATAAAGGAGACACAGTCAAATGTCAAATGGATTTGAAGTAGAACAGTCATTCCTGTGTTCTCTGTCTACTGCATTATTATGGATATGCTTTTGCTTTTTGCTTCATGGAACTATATTTGGCAGAAGAGCTCAGACTCCTGCCTGATCTTAAAAAAAATAAAAATTACTGAGGAAGGATGGAACAGAATTGCACAGATACATGTGTAAGAATGCATACAAAATCCCAATGAAACAATGCCTACATTAGTGCTACAAATTCTGTAAGCCTTTAGGCTGCCAGAAGAATACCCCATTGATTCTGCCCTTTGTTTAACACTACGAACTTCCCTGCAGTTCCAGCCATTCACACAGGGAAGGGTCAGCCCCTGAGACTGATAAGATATTGCAAAGATTACTAGAAAGAAATACACCCACTTGAAAAGAACATGGAAGAAAAAAAGTGCCTTTCAAATGGAACTACAAGGAGCAGAAATCAGAATCTCTGGCTATGTTTAGAAGCACAATATGATCCCATTTACGTGAGGGCCTCAACCCAAATAAGTTAAAGAAACTCCCATTCCCAAAATTAGGAAAAGAAAATGTAACTTGGATTCACTTAAGACTCCTTTCAGACTTGCTCATCTTTCATTATACAGTTTTGTAGATAATTAGTTCCTAACTGGGAAATTAAAGATGAAGCACACTAAGAGTGAAATAAACACAGTATGGGAATGAGATGAGAACCTAAGGAAAATTTCATATCACGTTTCCTGAAAGTGAGCTTCTGTCAGAAAGATGATCATGACTGCATTAACAAGCCCCCTAGTTATTCCCAGCAACATGACTTTCAACAGCCTTTGATACACATAATGACAGCTTTGCAGCGTTAAAGCTTAATTTGGGGTGAATAGAATTCCTCCTTGATTTTTCTCTCCACAGACTCTGATGCAAATAATTCCTCTGACACTGCTGCTATTAAAACTATGTATGTCAAATTAAAGCAGTTAATAACAAATACGTGTGGACCACAAGGTTTTTTCCCCCTGACTGCAGTAGCCTGTGCATAATTTTACATAGAATCAATTGACTGTTGTTAAAAATACTACATGGTTCATGTAATAAGATAATAAGAGGTCAGAATTCTTGGTTCTACATAAATATATAATAACAGCCTTATGAAGAAAATTGCTGCTGAAAAAAGTCAGAACTTTATGTATCTTTCAGAAATGAGAACTGGATCTAGGTCAAAACTGAAGCTTTAAATAAATATCATAAATAAATTGAAGTCTAGACTGTCTAGTTCTGTAAACAGGAAAGATTATTCTGTGACATGTAGTTCACATTACAATACAGTTTGGAACAAAGAAGTGTGTGATCACTCATAAAGCATTTTCCCTAAATGCTAATGAACCTATGGTGAACTAAAAAAACAGGCAAAGATGCTGGGACCTTCCTTTCTGCTTAACCCTCAAGCAATGAACCCCTGGAAACTCACACTGTGCATCTTCAGGTTACAGAATGAGATGTGAGATATTGAATAAGGCTTCTCTATCCCACAAGCCAAATAAGTCTTTGCACTTTGATTCTGCAGTCAGGACTTGAACCCAATGCTGACTCATGTGCATCTTACAGGGTCACAGCCCTGATTTGGTAATACTGCCTGGCAGTCAGAACAAGAGTTTCCATTGCAAAGTTCGTTTTATCAAAAAACCAATGTGAATATAATGCTTTGAAAAGAGGTAGATTGATGCTGCAGACTAGAAGCTGAAATAGTAATTGCCTTGAGTGTAGAGGCCCGAAAACAACATGCTTTTCTGAACCAATCAGTCACCCTGAATTGGACCTGGGACATATATTGGCAGTTAGGTACTATTAAAATACTGCTGGTATTAATTACAGTGTCATTAATACTGTGGTATCCTTGCCATCTCTATTAAGCTGTCACACATACTGCTACATGTGCAAAACTCCACTGAGCTGGAGCTGAAAGATGATGTTCAGAAACAGAGCACACATTTGCCCAATTTTCTTCATAAGTTTTTAATTCTGGTATAATTTGCAGGGACACCCTTCCTAAGTGCTGAAATCATGGACAAAACCCTATCTGCCCAATGGGGCATCCAGCCCAAGTAGAATTATACAGACTGCATAGAATTCCTGCATGGAATTTCTGCTATGAATCACACAAGCTGGACTGTTTGACCAGCTTTAGGTAAGACTCCTGTTCAGTCTCCATCCTAAAACTGCAGACATAAGATCAAGTGTTTATTTCAGCAGCCATTTCCCACGTGCAATTCTTCCCCCAGGTGAAACAACCTCCTGTCTCAGCCACCTTTCCACACAGGCAAGCAAAAAGAACTCTTAGAGATGCAGGTGCCTTGCCAAGACAACAAGAAATTTCAGATAGTTTCCTGACATTCTGCTGATGGGAAGAAGGCCTGTATTTTGGTACTTTGTTACCAATAGGCCAAAACTTCTTTACCAACCACTCTATTTTAGAAACTACTGCACTGGTGGTGTGACTTTAAACCATATTTTCCTTTTGCAGTAATCAATCCCCAAACTCCTCTAAAGACGTACCTCTGACCAAATATCTCTAAAAAATATTCGGAGCCACAAACAGTCCACAGAAATACCAATGGGACATTTCAATACTGAAATTGCTGTTCCTATCCTCTCCATTGAGAAATTACCTCCTAATACACTCTGAGAACTACTAATTAAGACCTACCAAACTGTTTTGCAGATACAATATACCAGGTAAATGGTAATCTTTTCTGTAACATACTACAATGGAAAGGCATGAGAACAGCAATAAGGAAACATAGTCCAAAAATGTTACCAGACAACAGGAGAGCTATTGTATCTGAATTAATAATGTTGCAGTTAAAGAACTGTTCTTGCTGCATGGAGAAAGGCAGAAGTTCTGACCAGAGCTGCTAAACTGTGAACACTGTGGAGCTGCTGGCACTTTGAAGAGAACTGGGCTGCTTTTGCTCTGATGGAATGGTTTGAAGATGAATCAGATACAAACTTATTACTTTTCCTCCAATTCACCAAACCTTTTACTGCTGTCCTCCTGTCTAATTTAATTTTACATCTCTGAAAAATTAAGCATGATGCATTGCAGCCACTGATAATGGCTGAAAGGGAGAGCATTCCTTGAGCAGCAGAGCCCAAGTCTCATCCTGCTGTAGGAGACAAGAATTGCTCTTCAGACTTGCTGCTATGCTTTTCCTTCAGGCTCCAGCCACAACGCGTGCTGCCCTTAGCTATTATCTAATCTAGAAATGCACAATATTTACTTTCTGAAAACAGTTGCTCCTGAGCCTATAATGGCAATTCTTCATGGTGCAAACATTTGGAAAATGCTTTGCATCACCCAGCTCTGTCTGGAGGCACTCCCAGCCACAGCAACTGGGTGTGTGCAGACACAAGTGACTGGGCCAAAAGAACTCCAGCAATGTCATTTCTCAACAAGTCCTTTATTTTTTGTTTGATGTTGCAGTCAGTGCCAAGAAGCAAATCTCTGATGGATTCAGGAGATCAAGTATGTAGGAGCATATTTCTCCCCTGGCTCTGCTGAAATTTATAACCTCAGTGAATGGCTTTGTGATGTGGCTAAAATAATTTCTCTGAAGAACAAGTAAGACATGCAGATTTGCTCAAGTAGATCTCTCCATAGGAGGTGCTCTGACTATTCTCATTGGCTGTGAATGCCAGAAAAATACTGGAAATATGACATCCACAGGGGAGCAAATCAATAAGCCCAAAAATCAGTGTTTTTGTACTCTTTCTTCATATTAATACTTCTCTACTACAATCCTGAGAAGGTAGTCAGGGCCTGAAGACCTGTGGAGTCAGGGTGTTCACACAGGCAGCTAAGCTATCAAATATCTATTTTCAGGTCATCTTTGATTGTGAAAAGGGCTTGGTTATCATCTGGGCATGGCAAGACACAGCCTCCCCCTGGGCCTCACACAGGACATGCCCTGTCTCCCTTGAAAGTTGTCTTGCCCAGACAGAATGGCAATGCCAAAGGCAAGGCGAGATATCAGGAGCTCATCAGCAGCTCTGCTGGAGCATGGACACGTCTTCTGCATTTCTGCTGAGAACGGAAAATTCCCTCTAATGCAGTATGTAGGGAGTTTGTTAGGGAAGACAGAAATGAGAGGAGAAGGAGGCTGTCACTGAATGTTGAGGAAATGACGGAGTATAAAGCAATCTGTGATCATACTGACCAAACAAATTCTGTTAGGGTGGCAATAACTCGGACTAGGGATGACAAAAACTGCCCCAGCAGGATAGTGCTGAGGATCTTTTACAGCCTCCTTCCTCTATTCAAACTTGAATATAAATTATAAGAGAGATAAAATTACAGCAAAGTAATAACTGCAATTCCTTGTTTAAGGAAGACTTTCACTTCCCAGACCTAAAGCAGAAAATTAATGCTACCACTGATAGCAGAGCTCCATCATAGACACAGGGATGATATAAGGTGGTTTTCTTAAATAATAAATCAGCTAACAAGAGATGGTGTTGCTTGAGAATAAGCAATGATCCTTTGCTTTGACATTAGGCTAATAACAGATGGGATTGACATATAAAGGAAGCAGTAGTCTAACAGAAATTACAAGTCTTAGGAAAAACAGAGTATACTTCTTAATGCAAAAAACTATTGAGGAATACATACAATCTCCTCCCTAGCATACTGAAATAACTGATATATGAATTTACAAGTGAAAGCAACCAGTGTTTAATGAATTTCAATGAAAGCTTGCCTAGGAATTTCAGCATAGCAAATACAATGTTTATATTCTGAAGTGTATTTTTAGAAAGTATACATATTCTAAAATGTATTTTAGAAATTCAGTATAATGCCAAGTCTTAGAACAAATTAATTGTAGGGAGGCAAACAGAATGTGAGAAAACATACATGGTTTTCCAGAGCAGAGGAAATCAGACTGAGCTGGTGTATCTTGAGTAAGATAATTGTCTCTCTGGAATGAAATAATGCAGTGAAATCAGTCTATTGAAGTTCAAACAGATCATTTGATACAGTGATCTGCAGGAATTCCTTACTGAAAGTGGAGGTGTTAGGGATTAATATAAAAACAATGCGAAGAAGGAGCAACAGGTTATAATAAAAAGGGAGTTACAAGAATGGAGCAAATTACCCAACAGTTCTCAGGGATCACTCTTTGGAGCAATACCGTATAATCCACATTTCCATGAACTAGGCGCATCATCAGGCCCAGCCTCAAAAATTGTGCATGTGATAAAAAGCTGGAGGGTATTGCTAGTCCTGAGGAGGAGCAGATCACCACACTGGAATTAGATGACCTTCTTGCCTGCAGTGATAGAAATTTAATAACGTGAACTGCAAAGTCATGTTCTTGGGATTCATCAGCTGGAAGCAACAGAGAAGGAAAAAGATCCGAGTGTTCTGATAGACTGACAGTGTGCCAAATCTGCCAGCACAACACAGCTGTGGAAACAGATAATGTAGTGTTCAGATGGGTTAGGTGAGATTTTTAGCAGAGAAGGAAATATTGGCACTTTTAGGCAAGGCACTGATAAGATTTTGTGTGAAATATTTATACAGTTCCTGTCAACAGTGTTGAAAAAGATTAGCTTAAACTGGAATCAGTGCAGACTGGCTATTAAAGCAATTACAGAATTAGCAGTCTTAGGGAGAGATAAAAAGAACATGAACATCTTCAGTGTGACAGTGGAGGAACAATATGCAAGTCTTTTATAAATAGATCTTATGATAAATAGAGTGGGAAAAGAATTAAGTTAAAGGTTAACATGACTGAGATAAAATTTTTATAATCTGGTCAGCAAGATGTTTAGACTGAAAACTATAGAAAACAATTCTAGCTCTTGAAGGAGAGCACACTCTTGCATGGTGTTTCAAAGGGAGAAGTAAGGGTAAAGAACCTAAGCAATCTTAATGGAACTTGGTATTCCCACTGAAGAATTTCATAACTAAGAAAATGAGTCTGTGGGCAATCAATGTTTGGGATATACAAACAGAGGCTTGAAACAAGGCTTGATCTGTCTTGTTCTGTATTTCTTGTGTGTGGATCCCATGCTTCACAGAGTTTTCTGATTCCCAAAGTGTTCCACCAGCAAAGGACCAGCAAGCTCCTCCCAGCACATCCTCATTGCTGCACAAGTTAGCTTCTGAGATTTTTTCACATTTCTCTGAAATAGTGGGCCTTTGCCAGTTATTCAACTTCACCTCCAAAACATTACATCTGCCTGGGAAGTGCAGAGTACATTGGATGACACATAGCCAAATGATGTATTTCTCCTCCCAGGCAGCTGGGATTTGCACCTGGCTGCACTGATGTGTAGAAGGATTTGTGTAGGTGTGTAGATGGACCAACTCCTCCTCTCCAGGACCTTTCTGCAGCACTGGAGCACCTACTAGTGCAGTGTGGCTCCCCCTTTTCAAACATAATGCACTCTGTACAGAACAAAATGTCATCCAATGATTAGTTTGGGCAATGGAACAATCTTATTGCTGAATTTTCATTTCTCAATTGCCTGTTTTTCCATTCTTGCTTGTATTGGTATAAATCTGGAGTAACTGTCCTGTGGGCTGGTCCCTGCTAACTGAAATTAAACGGGTTACAGAAGACTGGAGAAATTTGGGTTGCTTATTATGTTCTTCTTAAATACTCTTTACCTCCTAAGACTTCTATTCAGCATCAGCTGCACAGTCGCCATCCCCTGAGTTATTGATTCTGCTCTTTTATCACAGTATGGAATGCGATAAAGCTGTGACACTGCGGAAGTTCAAGGACGCCTTTTCTGCACCTGCCAAGGGAGATTCTCTGACATACTGCAGGGTGTATGTCTGCATTATTCCTTTCTCTACAGTTATCATCTTCCCCACCCTGTGTTATGAGGAAAGCCAGAGTAGTTACATAACATGTTCTCAACAGGAAGCCAAATAATTGCTAATGTTGTGTTTGTTTTATTTGTTTCCATGTCAAACTGAAATAAACAGCTCATATCCAACTGTGAACTACCTGGCCAAATGTAATTCTTTCTTTTATGTCTGAGAAATACCTACAACATCTCAAACAGTTGTGGAAACAGTATTAGTAACAGTAGCAACAACACATGTGCCATGGTTTGATCTCACTCTATTATGCTGCTTTTCAGCCCTTTCCCAATGATATCATAATGTGACTCTGGGGCTCTCACACAGCCTACTTGGGTTTTCCAACACATGAAATAATTTCTTATTTTTCTGGAGTTTTGAACATGAAATTGTTATGAATAATTCTGATTTAATAATAAAATCCTGTGTAAGTTGTAGCCTATCAGGATAAGGTGATTTTTTTTGCTTAGAATAAGCATAATTCCAATAGTCCCTGCCTATGCACTTAGACACTCCTGTGTCCCAGTGGATATGACACTGCAGGATATTTCAAATCCCAAAGACCTGCTTTGTTTGAAATTGGGCTCTTCATTCATCTGAGGATCCAATGTTTGTCTACATAATAGAAGGCATCTACATAAGGTTTAGCATGGGTGATGTAAATCAGGTACTGATGCCAATGGGAGCTTTTCACAGCTTAATGAGAGAACCAAGACCTTAGGGGAAAATCTTTCTGGAAAGCTGAACCTCCACTGCAGAGGAATGCACCAGAAAAGATCACAGGGGAATGAAGGATCACGTACAAGACACCCTGGCAGGATGGAAAGGGTCTGGGTTATGTCAGAGCAGCTCTGTGCTCACCTGAGGGAGCCAGAGGAGTCACAGACTGAGGTGACACAAAACAGCAGAGCAGTTAGAAGGGGCAGCCCTGGAAGCTTCCTTGACCTTGCTGCTGATATTTTGTCTCTCGCTTTTTGCACTGCAGAGCAGAATTTAGTGTCCTATCACTAAATCCTCATATCCATCCTCCTGGCTGACTCAGCAGTGTAAGAGGGACAGCTTTTTCCATAAAATACGATTTTCAAATAAGCTTTAGAGGCTCAATGTTTTTTACCTGATTACGACCTCAGCTGCTCTGTGCCGCTCGCACGCGGACCCCGGCGGCTGCCGAGTGTTCCGCGGGAAGGCAGAGCCCAGCACCTGATCCCGCTGCTCGATCCTGCTGTTTCCCAGCGCCGAGCGACGACCCAGTCATCCTCCCTTCCCAAAAACCCCGCGGCCGCGGCCCCAGCGCGGCAGACACGAGGTGGCGCCCAGCAGCCTCCCTGCGCAGGGAGCGGAGCATTCCAACAGCGGGAACCGTGCCTTCCCGACGGCGGGACGGGGAACCGCGCCTCCCCGACGGCGGCACGGGAACCGCGCCTTCCCGACGGCGGGACGGGAACCGCGCCTTCCCGACGGCGGGACGGGGAACCGCGCCTTCCCGACGGCGGCACGGGAACCGCGCCTTCCCGACGGCGGGACGGGGAACCGCGCCTTCCCGACGGTGGGACGGGGAACCGCGCCTTCCCGACGGCGGGACGGGGAACCGTGCCTTCCCGACGGTGGGACGGGAGCTGGGCATTCCCAGCACCGGGATGTGGAACTGGGCATTCTCAATGGTAGAATGCTGGGCATTCCAAAGGGATGCAGAACTAGGCTGGGGACAGGCCAGAGGCCAGGAGCCAAGCTGGGCAAGGACTGAACACTCTTAGTCCTTGAACAAGTGTTTCCTACATCAATGCAAATCCTCCACGACTAAAGGCTTTAGGTTTTAAGAAGTCTTATGAAGTGTAACAAACATATTAAGGAGACGCAGTAAGGGAAAGAAAATTGAGGCAAGAGACATAACACACTGATGTCAATCCTGCCAGGGCTCCTAAGTCAGTGTTTGCAGACTACCAGCCTTGTCTTGTTCTTCCTGCCAGGCTCAGACAACAGCAGCAGTACTACACAACAACATCTTGTTCACCTTTTCACTCTTGTTATTTTTCTGTCTTTTCGTCATTCCCTGCTCCCTGCCTATTTATTTCTCTTCAGTCTCCATTCTCAGCTTTGGCTGTATTGTCTCTCAGAAAGCACAAAGGAAGAGGACTCAACAAGCCAAGCCCTGACTGATAAGTCCAATACTTTCATCTCTCCATCTTTGCCACTAGGAGCCCCACTTCCGAGTGCAATTCATGGGTCACCTTTCCTTCCCTGCCTGAAAGCCTGAAAACCAGCCTTTTTTTTTTGAAGGAGGCTGATCACAGCGAAACATTCTCCCAAAACAGTTCTTTATTATGATCCCTCCCTCTGTTACTTCTCTTTGTCCTGTACAAGCAGGTCAGGCCATGTGTGCTTCAGTCACACAATCATGTCCACAAGCAACACGTGCTACCTGTGCTGGTACCAGCTGGGCGAGATGAGGTATCTGTATTTATTTATATTGTACTTCATCTTGGAACAGGTGGTCTCCCTGATTTCTTGGCATCACCAGCATGTGTGAGGCCCATTCTTTCAGGCACTGACGTTTATGGCTGCTATAGATGTATGACTTATCCCTGGGTAATGCCAACTAAATCAAAATTATGTTTATGCATAAGAACTGCCTTATTTTTTCAGGCATCCAGCTTTAGTGCAGGCAGCTCAAAAATGCTTTCCCATCTTTTCTCCTTAATACCTTGTCAAAATTTGATTAGTGCATTATCCCTTCTATTCTAGCAGGACCAGCCTTTAAGCAACATAATTCACTCTTCTTTTCCATCCCATTCTTATGACATTTCCTCTTAGGCAAATCTTGCCTGCTCTAAGAAAAATAATCTAATCTGCAAGGACTGGCTGTCAAGTAGGTGCAGAATTCAATGAGTTTATACTCAGCACAGATGAGTTCCAGGCTTGTTGACTGCTGCATACCAAGGATGTGTCATGGAGTGCAAGGTGCTTATTTGGGATTAATAATAGTCCACTGCTCTGCATCACCCTCCAGGAGCACCACAGCAGCACCAAAGCCATTACAAAGCCTCGGGTGGCACTGTGCCCCTCAGCCTTGATGACAACTTTCAGCCACTGCTGAATAGCTCAACTGAGCTGGAGGAGACAGTGTTTATCCTTCTGCTTTGGTTTTAGTTAGAGCAATTTGCCCAGTTTGATCCCTCTACTGCTCCATCAATGACTTCCAGCATACAGCACTCCTTGGACCATTGTAAGAGCAGAATACTCCACAGCTGAGGCTCCAAGAGCAGGGTTTGTTACACCTTATCCAAAAGTGCAATACTATGCATCTAAAAAAAAAAAAAAAAAAAAAAAAAAAAAAAAGCGGGAAGACATTACTCCTGCCCCGCTGCTTCAGTCATTCAGTCACTTGGGAATAAATTATGAACCTTTAAACACCATTCAGAGATCACAGAAATGAACTCCCACATTCATGATGACTTACCATCTTTCGAGTTGTCCTTTTGTCAATCCAAACAATCCAAGTGATTAATAAATCCCAGCAGTTTCACAAAGGCCTGCTGAACACTCAAAGGTCAGAGCTGTCTCTCACAGTGGGGGAAGATGTGCTCGCTTTGCTGCTGCTAATTCAGCCTTGGGAGGTGTGTAAGCCAGCCATAAACAGCTACTACTAATTACAATTAGGCTCCAGATCTCCACCTACCACAGATAAATCTGCAATGTGTTTGTATGTTTGTGTCTTATTTAAAAGAGTCACAGTGTGAAAAACCAAAGTACAGAGTTGCAGACTGGCTGATTAGTAACAATCCAAATCTGTGTGATCTTTAGCCACATTTTTACACCAGCTTAGTCTGTAGCATTAGTTAAAACATTCCTCACTCCTGACACTAATCTGACTTATTTACATACTTATTCTTGCGCCACTTCAAATCCTACTACAAGATCTACCTCCTAGAGATTGGATGTGGATTTGGAATAAAAAATATACACCCAGAACTAAATAGGAGATTCATTCCAGAATTGAACCTCCCCCTCCTTCTTTCACACAAATACTATTATTCTGTGCCATATAAAAGTAGCTGTTAGGGTGCTGTGTAAAAAACAGAATGCTTTACATTTCTTACTTTTCTTAAAAAAGGCAAAACAGAGAAATTATTCTTTGATTACTCTGTCTGATGATTGAGGGTTGTTTTAAAGGTAATTTGTTTATTAAAAAATGTAATTTCCTTTAAACACCACAGGCCTTTTTTCACAAGTCTTTCATTTTACATAGTTCTCAGAAAGTCACATATCAGTTTTTCCTGGTGAAACATGCTGAAAGAAAAGAATCATTCCCATAGGTGGGGATTTTTTTAAAAATTGTTGATCCTTTAACAACCAATATATTTGATTAGCAGCAGAAAAGCAATGGCTGGCCTTTTCCTTATAAAGGCAGCACCTTGTCCCATCTCTTGGACAGAAGGCAGCTGACCAGGATGTTGGGTTTTGCAGCCAGACCACCACAGGCAGTCACACACAGGAGTTCCAGTGGTGAGGACCTGGCATGCAGGGCTATGACAAGAAGGTAGCAGAGTGCAGACTGAACCCTGGCTCCAGTATGGATTTGTGAGGTGGAATTTTGAGCTTTATCCCCACCCAAGAAGCCTCTCCCCCAGCCTTGCCCGCAGTTTCCCTGGTGGCCCTGCTGGGGTCACGTCAGCGCAGGGGGAGGGTGGAGGGTTAATGAAGCCCAGTGTCAGCATGTCACTGCTGGGCCTCAGCACTAGGATCCGGTGTCTGCCCTGAAGAATGAGTCATTTTAAAAGAATGTAGGTATCAAAATGCAGGCAGTTCTCCAGCTACATACAAGTTAGACTATCTGTTTCTTGCTGATACAAATTTTCACACACTAGGGGAGAAAAGTGCTGGTTTCATGCATCACTTTGCCCTGGACTGTGTCCAGTTGCTTTACTTATCATTATGCAACTGAACCCAGGGCAATTCAACACCCAAGACAAAATTAGAAATACATAAACATATTTGCTGTTCTTTGCTTTCCATAACAATATTTGTTTCTCTCCCTAGCCCAAGATGAACTGCACAGAACAAAATGAAGTACAGAAAAAAAATCCCCCCATTATTTTATTTTTCTGAATTGAGTACTTTGCCATTTATTATTGGCTTGCATAGCAGATCAGATGGAACTATTTCAGTTTAAAATAAAATACCATCTTGATAGCTGGGAAAATTCATGCATGGATCAAATCTACCATAAGGCAGCCCTTAATCAGGCAAAAGCTGAAACTCTGTCAATATAGGGATAAGCAAAGACTCATGACCAATATAACTCAAATTCTGTTTCTACTAAACTGAAGAACTTACAGAAAAGCTAAAAGCTAAACCAAACCAAAACCACCCTGACAACAAAACCATCTAGCCTGTATTCCCATACAATCTTTCATCTCCAGAAATCATTGAGTAATTGTGTAGTTCACACAAACCTTTCAGCCATTAAAGAGATTAGTCAAGTTTTGCTTATGGGGAAACAGCATCTTAAGTGACGGAAACAGCATCTTTGTGATACATTTACACTGAGTCAGATCTGATTCCTGGAATCATCAGTCTTGCAATTAGGCAGTTTGTAGCATAAGAATCTGTTCAACATACACTGAGACACTATCAATTATTTTCCATTTCAGCTTTGACCTCTTCCTTTCACCCTTTTTTAAAGACAAAGCCTGTCACTTAAATGGCTGTGGCAAACTGGCACAAAGCACACAATAAATATCAGCGGTCCAGGGCCACAGGGAGGCTCAACATCAACATCAGAATTAGAATTCAGAAAGTGCATCCAGGGTTTTGCATTTCTCTCTCTGAAAAGCATAAACAATTTACATACACAGGCAGGTGTTCCCTGGAGGCAGAACTGCAAAGGTGCAGGAGTGGGGTCCAGTCCTGTGTTTCCTCTTGATCCCTACCAGGGTAGGACCTTACTCCTGAACTCAGCCATGTGAACTATTCAGCCAAATGCCTGCTGCCATTCCTGGGCATCCTGCAACCATTGCTGCCTGAGGAGTATCTGGTTCCTCCTTCTACTGACAATTACCATATTTCTTTGACCATGAGTTGAAATGTTCCTCTTTCGACTGGGAAGTAAATTTAAGAATATGGCTGATGATAACCACATCACCTTAAGAGAAACTTCCATGTGTTTTGACAATGTTCACAAAGTATACTAAGGTGGCTTTAACCATAATGAGGTACAGGATGAAAAGTTTACAGATCTTGGTAAAAACAAGCACACTACTTAATTTTCAGTAGTAGAGAAACAAAGAAAGATTCAATTTATTCTAATGACCCACATCTTCTGTAGCTATCAGATCCATCTTGTTAAGCAATTTCCAAATGTTAATTATAACATAATTTTAATGGGAAACATGTCTTATTGTGGTCCAGATCATGTTGGCACTCAAATAAATGGGAATTTTGCCATTGACCTCAATGGAAACAGGAAGTTTCATACACTAGGCATTTATAAATTTCAGATATTTGTCCCTATAAGTTATAAATGATGATGTTCCTTTCAAGACTAAATCTTACTCCAGTCCCAGTAGAAATCCATGGAATTTCTTTCTTTTGGACTCAGGAACACTGTGTTTTCTGTGTATTGTATTTATTTCTGTCAGGGAAAGTTAATTTCATTCTGCAATCTGTTCTCCAGACAACAGAGGAATGACAGCAGCAGCATCTGAAAGAGCTGTATCCACCCCCATCAGCCACAGGGACTGTTACTGTGCTGTGTGAGAAGAAGGACACAGGGACATGGCTGGGCCCAGACAGACTGTGGGGCTACCCAGGGCGAGATGTGCTGAGATTTCAACTTGATTCATTTGCCCAGAAAATCTCCTTATCAGAGAGACTCCCCAATGCAGAATAAAACCACCAGAGCAATTCTCTGAGCATCCTCTTCTTATAAAGCTATAAATACAAAAATCATAAAGTAAAGTCTGACATGCAACACACGTACAGAGCCTTCTTTCCATGCACAGGGAAAAAATTATCTTTATTTGCTTTTCATTCTTATAAAACCTTTGAGTTTCTCAGCACTGGAATTGTGGCCTCTTAACTTTCTACTTGTATTTAAATCCTCCCAGCTGAAGAACTTAAAGAGAAACAATCTTTTGTATTTGAAAGGTTTTATAAGAATGAAAAGCAAAAGAAAGTAATATAAATAGAAGTACATAATAAATTTCAGTGTTGTCATATTTAGTGGTTCAAGAAAAACCCCTATTATATGTGCATTTTACCCTAATCAAAACACATTGAGAGATTGATTCCACAATCTGTATTCATTAAATTCCCAATCACTCCTTACCAGAGCTTTATTTAGAAATTTGCCAAGACTCGTTTCCTACGACTTCACAGCTGTAGAATTTACAATCCAATTCACCACTAAGCAAATGTTGCCTGCAGAAATGTCAGATAATACAAAATATCTCAGAAAGATCTGGAAAGTGCTCTGTGCTCCCCAGAACAAAAATAACCTTTACCACCAAAGAAAGATTCCTGTCATATATGATTCAAAGAAATGGACTTTACAGTATTAATTGCAAATATTTAGAAGTCGATAAAATACAGGCAGTACATTTGTTTGGGGAGGGAACCTAATTTTCAGTGTTAAGGAGAATCACTTTGCCCAGGTTTTTCACTGTACCAGGAGTTCTACTATGATATTTACAGACAGATTTGTAAAACTCAGCATTTGGTCTGCAGCTCCTTCCTAACCCTAGAAGTCTAATGTTATCAGAGATAAAGGCAGAAATAGCTCTATGCACAGATGTGCTCTAGGCAACATCAGAAAATATGTCCCTTTTCTCAAGCTTGTCAAGACTGCACGTTTTCTCTTGCATGAAAAGGAAATCCAAGGCTGCATTTTTAGCAGCACTATAGAGAAAAGACACTAAGTCCTTGAGAGTTAAAAATTGGATTCATTTAAAAAATCCATCTTTCATGTATTTACCTCAAAAACATACCTCTTTCCCTAAACAGGCACAATCTGATAAAATTTGAAACCAGTGTGTGGGATGTGATCAACAGAAGCTAGAGAGAATTTGGATTCTGGGGACTCTTTTGGGTATGGAGGCAGAGTGTATTCCCCAAACACAGAACTCAGTGTTTTTGTTAAATATAGCCTTAAACTCTCACTGTGCTTGAAAATATATGTCAGCTTTATCTGCATTGACCAGTCTGTAATTTTACACCCTGTCAGTGATCTGAAAAAACAGTCTTAACACAAACTAGGCTGAGAGCCTGTGCTTTTAGAAAACCCTGGGGCTAGAGTAAAATTCGTGGTCTTTTTCAATTTTGTACTGTTGGTTTTGTGCCAAGATCACACCACGAGGCTTGTGAGCAGCAGCACAAGCACAAGTTCTTGCTGCAGGATTATTCAGCTTTGCTCAGTTATGAGCACAGTGGGAGGAACACACATGAACCTTAGAAACTAGAATTTAGGGAAAAAAATCATTTAAGGGTCATAGAAAGATATATACTTCATGATTTTTGTGGAGAGACTTTCCCACCAAGAAGGAACTATTAAGCTTCTTTTGTTTTCTACTGAATAGTTACTAATGAATTGCACTACTAGCAGAAAAATAAAAAGAATATTCAATACATCATCCTTTAATTCTGAGTTTTCTAATACTGATGCCAATGTCCTTTAAACTAAATGCTCTGCCATATTCAGGTGAACAAGTCTCTTATTCACTAAGTCTGCATGGCTCTCTTAAGAATGGTGCTAAAACCATCATGGGGATTTTGGGTCACCTGGGACACAGGATACCTGATCTAGCAGTTCCTTAGTTGGAATTTCCTTAGTAGTTGAAACAGTAGAGGACAAGCTGAATTATCAGATTCATCAGACAACTAAAAATGTTCTAAATTAAGTGGTGATGTCAAACACATTGATTTTCCTTTGCTAGGCTGGAGTGAATGGAAACAAAGATCATTTTGAAAAGCGTTGTTTGAGTTGAATTAATTTGATTGTAAATGGAGTTAACAGTAGCTTTTGTATGTCAAGCCTTTTTCACCTAAACACCCTTCAAAATAATCAGGAAAGAGACTACAGAGAAATCTCATGTTTGTTGCTTAATTGTAAGCATTTCTCATCTATAATTCTATGGTTTTTAAATCTCTTCCATCTGCTCCGCATGTGCTCAGCATTCCCTGGACACAAACAGCTTAGTAACTATATTAGCTCCATTCTGTATTTCTTACATCAAGCCATGTCATGCCAAGCAAGCATGACATACCCAGCCTTACTCCTGCTGCTTGTGGCAGGGTTGTAAATCTGTTGTAGGAACTGACCCACGGGCACTGCTCACACTTGGGACGACGTCAGATCTCCTCAGGGGAACAAATGGCTGCTCTATTTCAGTGGAGCTTACCCAGATTATTTTAAATAAGCCAGAAAAATCTCTAGCTCTGTCCAGTCATGAGACAGTGTCTCCAGACGGGTTTTGCTCTCTTGGGAGAACTGAATTTCAGGCTGTTTTCCTCTCCAGAGGCACAGCCGAGCGTGCTGTGCAGCGCTGGCTCCGCACTGCCCAGGGACAGCTGCGACCTTCCTGAGCCAAGGCCTTCAACTGGGCTTCCTAGAGAACCTTGAGCTAACCAGAGCCAAAGCACCATGGCTTCATTCCCAGGTCTGTCCTCTCAAATCCCACCTCTCTGGCAATATCCCTACCCAGGTGATACCCCATAGACTGCAGTCTCCAGGAGGTTTATGGATATTCCTTTTGTGGGAAGGTTGTTACAGCATTTTAACCTCTAAAGATTGCACCTTTATTTTCCATTTTACTAATTGTGTTTGTTTCTCTAAGAGCAGCCTTGCTATTTTTGCCATTGTTGTTGTTTATGCAGTTTTCCTTGAAAAACTCTAGGAGGTTGCTAAAGAACTGGCAGAATTAGGACACCAAGATACAAGTGCTGCCTGATTATCAGATCGTGTTTTTTATACTTCTACTTTTAAAATTGGGTGAAATCCAATTCCACTCACTCAAAAGAAACCCTCCTCTTGGAAGATGACCTGCTGGCCGTTTCAGCAGAAGATAAGTTTAGAGGTTTTCCTTTTGTTAATAACACTGAACTGTCCATATACTCAGGGTCTAAATAGAAATGTATTCTGCAAATAAATATAATTCTTCTGATTATAGAAGATGTCCAAGCAAATGCCCCAGAGCAGTAGGTCACACTGAGTCACTGTCCCTCAGACCCAGCAGAGTCACTGCCCAGAAACTCCCTGGACTGCCTCCATCAAAATGGAAAAATTTGACAAAGACCAGGCTGATCATTTCAGTTGCTTGCATCCATAAAGGCACTGACTTTTAGAGATTTTATAGAGAACTGCTTATAGAGATTTTAATTCAAGAGTGGTGGCCTTATGCATCAATTTCAACAAGGCCTAGAACAACTTTCAAACCTTATTCAATGGATGCTTCTCTATCCATTTTGTAATACCTACAACTTTAATGGAAAAATCTGCTTGTTCGCCAAATATTCATGAATGTTAAACCATGCCTAACTTTGTACTTTTCTCCAAAGCATGACTTGAATTCTTCTACCAGTTCTAATAATGCATACTCTTTAATTCCTATGCCAAAAAAATCCATCATTCATAACCAGAAGCATTCATAATTTAAATGACTGTCTCTGCTGTTGATGGCACCATCAATTACAGGGTTAGGTGATGGGGAAGATCTGCACTGATTAACATGCATTTTTCAACACCGCTGCTCAGTAAGGTTTTATATAGCTGCAACTCACAGGAAGTAGCTGGGATCTGGTATTCTGAAATTACCTTGCCATGGTATTCTGAGATAACAGCTTTGGAGCATTTCTTAGTAAAGGCTTCACATTTCATTTAATAATCAAATTTCAGTAACATCACATTGGCCACAGAAGTAATTAACTTTGCAGAAAAAATTATTTGTGACAAATTTTGCCCAGAACTACAGCTTGTACAGGTCAGCTCAGCATAGTGTAGGACATAGAATACGTTTGCAAAATGTTCTTACTTCTCAAATTCAGCAAAGTACTTAGGCATTTATTGTCCTTATCACCTGCTTTCATCTACCTCTACTCAGAAAGGGACAAGCCAAGATGGAGAATTTGGGAATCAGCAAAACACCTTCTGCTCTCACCATCTGGATCTTTAAATATGGATGTTGCTGTATGGTATATCCAAACGCAAAAGTCAAATAAAATAATAAGTGAAATCCTTCAAAAATGGTGAGTTTTCTCAGAGAATCAAAAGTGCATCAAGCACCTCCCCATTTACCTCCTCCTGTGTGAGCAAGAACTCAAGCTCAATTCCTCAGCAATTCAAGGGCATTTTCTGCTGTAACAATGAACCAGGCACAGCCAGGCTGGAATTCCTGTTCAAGGGAGACAGGCCTCCTGCTCTAGAGATTCACCTGGCCTTTTCTAGCCTTTTTCTCCTTAAGCTTCCTGTTTAGTAAAATTCCTTTTTAGCAATGTGCAGTCATTACTATAATTTCAGCTCAGATGAAGGAGGCCATTACAATTCAAGGAAAGACTGTTGAGTGAATTTATAACTTGAATACAATAAATTTAATTTTTCATTCAGAGCGACAGACTTGAAGCAATTTACTTTACACCTGACTGCAGCAATTTGCCAATAAAATCCACAGTGGTTTGTCCATAAATGGAAAAGAAGAACTTGCATTTGCTGTATGGGCTGTCCTATGCTATACAATAAAGCCTAAAATCACTGGACTATCTGGAGACTGATATCACTCAGGAGCTACAGCACAAATGCAGCACTGTATAGGAAGAACAATGCCTGCTTCTGTCTTTTCATCCCACTGATCCTTCAAATATTTGAACAGTGGAATCACTTCATTGATGCACCATTTGATTAAACCAGGCTTAGCTCCCAAATGCTCAATGGATTCTTGTTTGTAAAGACTTGATGCTTTCATATCCGATGCTGTTATGTCTCTAGTACCAATTTCCATATTCATTCAGCTTACTTCTCTATAGTCCTCATTCTAATTATTGTCAGTGTTGTTGGCAATGTCTAATGAGGGATGAAGGAATGCTTCTGAGTTCCTAGGTCTGGGTGTTGTGCCCTGGAGACATGAACTCCACATTTGGACAACACCCAAACACACACCAGCCCCTTATCATGCTCTAGTTTGCAGAGAAAAGAAGCACCCCAAGCTGGAAGGAGCTGGGACAAGTCCTGATCATTTCCCAATCTCAGCAAATGGAGAAGAAGGGAATTAAGTCACACCTCACTGAGCACCTTTAAGTCAGATTGGATCTGGTCTTTGTGCACAAAGAAAACATTTCTCAGAGTCAGCATCTGTGGCTTTTGAAACCTGTGTATCCTTGGAATATATATATATACACACACACACACACACACACACATATATATATATATATATATATATATATACATATATATACACACCTCCTTGAAAAGCAACTCTGCCAAAAGAATCAAAGGCCCTGCTTTATTCAGCAGGATGGGTACCAGATCAGCAAGGCACAGATAATGACCCAGTTCTTACTCGGTGCTCCTGCAATTACACAAGCCAAGGAGCTGTTTCTGTTTATAGTGGGACCTGCTGTTTACACACTGGGATAAGGACTATACAAGAACATACAGACAGGCTGAAAAACATCTGAGTTCATTTCAAACACATCTATATTTGAAAGCTTGCTGCAACTGAGGATTATTTATAGTGCTTATAAACCACAGTCATGGAGCAGGACTGCACCAGGCTACGTAGTGTAAACACACAGACTAAAGTTACAACTCCTGTAGCAAGGATCGTGAGGGATTTTACCACACGGGATTTGAAGAACACAGCTCAAGAACAGAATGTGGTAGATCAAATATTGAATAGAAGTTCTGTTTTCAGCATGTGTCTTCGCTTCCAGCTTAGCTAGAGAAGATTGCCTTGGCAGAATTGATTTTATTTTCTACTCAAAAACCATGATAATCCTACACACACTTTGTTATTGCCATTTTTGTTTGGACACTTTCAAAAATAATAAGCTTTTTGCTTCAGAATTAAGGCAAGAAAATTGATTCTAAATTTTTTGACTCTTACTGCAGGTAATTTAAACCCATGGATTGAGTCGTCTGGAGGTTCAAGTATCTTGTCTGTTTATGAATGATTGTACCAGATTTAACAGACCCCAAAATCTACCATTTCAGAAATCAGACTATGAGAACTTTTTTCTTTTAAAAAAAGCCTTTTTCTTTCTGCATCACTAAATGAACATTTTCAGAAAGAAACAGAAATGGAAGTGAACTGGAAAGGTTAAATTCAGGAATAAAATTTCTGAGCTACAGCTTCAGAAATTGCATAGAATTTACATCTGACCCATATTCCTTTCAAATTTTGGAATCAGGATTGAAATTCCCATTTCAGATATGGAGGACCAGAAATTTTCTGATTTATGTAAACAATCTACTTGGCTTAAAAATTATGTTTTCTGCATGTAGGAAAAATATGACTGAAAAAGTTTTGTATGTTAATGTTTTACAGGGCACTAGGAACTGAAAAGCTGCACTGTAAATTTTTAGTACCTCTGAAAATCTACCTCAGAGGTTAAACCCACATGACATTAGAATGATAGGCGGTAAAAAATAAAGTACTTAAATTTTGTGATTCATTCAAGTTTACAAGAATAAACTAGATGTTATGTGGTGCATTTCCCACATACAGCTTCCTCCCCCCACAGCAGTCCTTCCAGCATTTTTCTTTATTCAGTATTTTACTGGGGGGGGGGAGTAGTTATGAGGTGGCTACTGATAGTAGGCTAAGTAATAAAACCTAAAACCACTCACAGATATTCCCAGATCTCTCCAGGAGTTACATTCCTCAAATGACTGGAGCATGATGCATTAATATAATTACACTAAATTACATCTACACAGCTTCTTTCATCTTATATATTCCCAAAGCAAATTACAAGTTGAATGAATATTCCACTCTCACTGCTCACAAGCCATTTAACAATAGGTTACACACATTTTGTCAGGTGATTCCTGTTCCCTGACTTGTGACCATGGATACCCCTATCAGAGGCATTCATCTCATCCATCTTAAAATGATCTCAGGCATATAAGAGGCACTAAATCACACTTATTTAAATTAAAGCAGGCACTCACACAACTCTTGTTGCTCTCTTGCACATGAATTCATATTGGCACTCAAAGAAGAATGACAAGAATAGATTGTAGAACAATCACAGAGAACTTATGATGACGTAAAATACAGCTTTTCAACCTGGAGACGTAGCTTCAGCTTCAGATGCTAAAAGAATTAAGGTTAAAAATGGGAAGAATAAAACAACTCCATGTCTCCAGAAGGCAGAGCCTTGAGCAAAGAGAAACGCTCAAGCCCAAGGGTTTGAAACTGCTTTTTGTAGCAGCCTGACAGGCTGAAGGGAATATCTTTTCCTTACTTTTTCATACTTTCTCAGTTTTTCCCCTGTGAAGTTGGAAGCTGCAAAGTTCCTAACAGTATTTGATTTAAGAAAGCAAAAGTGACTAGACAGATGTTTATGCAATCTCTAATGTAGGGCTTGAAAAGAAAATGGTTGTTGGAGGCTGGTTGTAAATTGTTACATGATCCCTGTGCATTTCATCAGTGCACATGTTCTGTATCTCTAGTGCCTCCAATCTTACTGCAAAAGTGACTCCAAAATTTGCTGGAGTCTGAATACAGCTGAACAGACCAGAGCCATAAATCATTTGACTACATGCTTTACCCTTAAAATTGCAGGGCACAAAAGAAATTACCTTGTCAAAGCCTCTTAGAAAACAAAGCACACTTTTAAAGACTGCATCCTTATGTGCTTCACATAAAGTTCAAACTAATGGCAACAGCCCACAGGCATTAAGAGAAATAACAGCAATCAATGCTATTTTTAAAGGGAAGAGTGGGGGCGAGGGGTTAACATATGTGGAATTAGCTCTGGGCAAAATGAGAAGCCATTGCATCTAAAATCAAATGCATTCTCTGAAATAGACACCAGGGACCAAATTCCCATGCAGACTCCTGCAGTCCAAGAGTTTCAGCAGAATTTGGCCTTCCTCTTAACTTAGCTTCATTAGGTCATTTCATGCCATCAGTTTTTATGTTGGACACCCTACGTACTGCACATCAGTTGTTGGCACTATGTAAACAATTTTCCAAATTGGAGGGGGAGGAAAGGCTGCTGTGTGTAAAAGGGAGAGGAATTTTTTCCCATTTAGAATAAAAGTAATTTCTCAGAAGAGTTTGAGGGGGAAAGCGGTATTTGTACCCCTCCTACCAGATGTCACCAGTGACAACAAGAGCAAGTATTAAATATCTCTCCACCAAATTCTTCTTGAAATTTTTCAGCGCCAGCTGGTCAAGAACCCATTCAGAAAACAGGGAAAGCTGAAATCTTCCAACGCCATCCTTAACCAACAAAAGAATTATCTTCTCTGCAAAAGAATTATCTGTGTCTGAAACTGTTTTGTGGAGGACAGACTTGCAGAATTTTTAATAAGAAATAAAGGTTGTAGCAGTAATTTTTCTTGTATTTGTATACTGCAAATGAAATAGCACCTCCTCCACAGAGAGAATCTTTTGCAGTGGTCTTTTGTTGCCTTTTGATCAGCTGCTGTCAGTGCTGGATGCACTAAGGTTTAGTAGGTGCCCTCCATTTGTCACTTTTTTGTCTGGCACTCTGATTTATTAGTGACTGGCTTCAGTGACTGGTTAGGTCTGTCTTCCATCTTAGAGGGAAATGCTTTGGAAAAAAGATGCCTTGATGCTCCCTCTGACATTAAGACAGTCTCTGCACCGTCACCTCTTACTGTGCCACCACCTCAAGCTGTGATGCCAATTGCACTGTCATCCCTTGCCATCCCTTAATCCTGGCCATAATGACACCTTGTGCTGTCATCCATATGACTTGTCTTTCACTGTTCTGCTACCTCAAGGCACAAGTGAGATCCAAGCTGACAGGCTCCTCACCCAGCTAGGCTACAACATTCATGGAAGAAAATTGAGAAGATCAAATAATATCCATGAAAAAAGTAACTAGCACAAAGGAACACTGGGAAACAGCACTGGCCAAACAATTCTAGAAAATAATCACTTCTCTGAAAGGGATTGAAGACAGGCTGAAAACTGAAAAGACACTTCAGATATTGTTATAGAGATGATGTTGCTATTGAAATTTTCCTCTCTATTCTGAAAGCAAAGATCTTTCATGTAGGGCTCAGGGACTTTTGTCTCAGAGACAGCTGGGCAGATCACAACCCCTCTGCTTCATACATACCCGACTAAACAGGTTGTCAGAATCTTGCAGAATTGTAAGATTTTCTCTGGAAAATGAGCAGATGAAATACCCTCCCCCAACCAACTGTTCTGATGGATTGACATAATATTATTTTACCTCCTATAGCAACAAATTCACTGTGTGGTGGGGTTTTTTTCAAACAACAACAGATCAGATATTCTGGAGATAACATGGCTATTATTTCCCCTGATTGGTTTGCTATGCAAACAATACCTGAACAGTTAAAAGGATACTTTAATTTTTTCTTTTTGTTTTGTGCTCCAGCGATGAAGCTCTATCACTCAGAGCGTCTACAGGTAAGAGAACAAGTTATCACTTTTAAACAGTCATTAAAGACACCTCTTCAGAAGTTATTATGCTTCATTTCATCTGACTCAGATCAAGCATATCAGATAGTGGGGGCCTTTGTCCTGCCCTACATCACATGAAGAAGCTGGTGTTTTCTGCTTAAATCAGAGGAAATTTGACATGACTCTGTTCTTTTTGCCTATCTGGCCACTTATCTTGTTTCGTTTGCAAATATCATATGTATTCTCTTGAGACAAAAATAGTGCAAGATGATTAGTTAGGCAAGTTCATTTGACACCATTCCCCCTTCGTGACGCTGAAATCTAAAATCTGTATATGGTATACAACTTAAAGTATATATATATGCAAGCTCAGCTCTGCTGGAGACACACTGCAAGTACCTTCCTCCCAACCTGACTGCTTCCTTACCCAGTCAAGAAGACCACAAAGGTAAGCTGATTAGATCTTCTGCTTTCAAAGAAACACAAAAGCAAAATTAAAGTATCTATTCTTATCTCAGCTTCCAGTATGTTGTATCTTTACAAGCTAACATAGAATAGAATCAGCATTTGGGTCAGAGGATGGAACAAGACAGGAACGATGTCCCTTGTAAAAAATGCTGTGATTTTTAGGTTTTCCTTCAAATTGCCCCCTTTTTAATCCTGTCAGCAGTGAGAATTAGGTGAATGGATGAGCTCAGAGTTATATTGCTTAATGCTGAGAGGGGGAAGTATTTTGCAGAAGAACCCATGGGACAAAATAATTCAGTAGTAAAATAAAAGTAACCCAGCTGCCTGAGCTGGGGAAGGATCCTTTGCCATCAGTGGGAACGTGTGCCATCATTTTCTTAAACATTTCAGAGATATTCAGAAAGGAATTAAAATGACTGACAATTTCTTCTGCTGCAAACCAACAGGTACAGAGGCCATTTCATATTTTAGAGGAAGTTTAAACCTGTGTCTAGATCTCAAACCAGCACAGACTATATATGGGTACCACTAGTTGATTCCTTCGCAGTCCGTGCTTAGACAGGAAGAATGATGTTGCTGAAGATCAGTTAGGGATTAATGAAAATATATTTCTATTCTCTTCTGGCTTTCAAGAATAACTTTTCTATGCCTTAGTCCTCTTCTTTCACTAACATGAATTAAGAGTAATGTGGCAAGTTTTAAACTGTAACCTGTCTGCACTGGTGTGTGCAGTTTACCAAACTGTAACTGCATCAATGCACTAAAAATTGATTGGAAATTCAGGCATTATAGCATTTTGTTAAGTGATACACATTGCACTGGCAAACTATTGCAGCTGTTGGTGGCTGAATGGGGCAGAGTATTTTTCTCAAATGAAATGCTGCTGTGTCAGAAGAAAACACCTCCTCCACTCTACTAAGAATGAATATTAAGTCATGATACTTCTGTTCTAAAGACAGCAATCTACTGAAATGCCAAAATCTGGGCAAAAATATGGTTTATTATAACCTATATAGAATGAAAAAAAAAAAAGAACCTCAGAAAATACTGACAAAAACTTTTTTACAAAGCTCTCATGAAAAGTAGTTTTTTAGTGATGCAGCAGCCCATCAAGACACATTTATCATTGAAACTAAACAGGAGAGGAACTTACCCTCCAGATTTACATGAGTAAAATTACTATTACTAATTCTACACTAATATTTTCATTCTTTGTGAAGGTCACTACATCTATTGATAATAACACCAGATTTTTCCAATTACACTTACACTCCAGATACAGTTCTAGGGGACATCCTAGCCTTATCTCTTATGTGTGCTGTAAATACACTCTGGGTTTTACTGAGTAATAATCCACCTCCAGGAAAACCCACACAGAAGTCATGAAGTTGTGTGGTGCTGGACACCTTGGATGTGCTCTCCCAGTGCAGCAGAGGCAGCAGATTCTCCCAAAGCCCCACGCTCCCGCGTGCAGAATTCCTCCCTCATTCCCAGCTTTCAGTGGAAGCACCTGCTCCAGACATCTGTTACAGCGTGCTCCACTTGCCATCAGATGAATAATGTCTCCCCTTATCACACACTGTCACTGCAGCAACTTCAAATAGAGCCACAAAAGTAGGAGAGAAGTCATTTTAATGACTAAGTAGCTCACATTTAATTTATTTTACAGTTCAGCAATGGCCATCACTGACATCCTCTCTGCTAAAGATATTGAATCTGCTCTCTCCAGCTGCCAGGGTAAGGAATGGTCGCTCTGCAGACAGAAGATGCATATCATTTTTATGTCTTAAGATGACATGCCTATCATTTTCCCCTCAGATTCCTTCCCTGTGAGATCTCTTTCTAAGCTACATTACAGTATAGTCCCTTAAATTCAAAAGGTCTCACCAGTGGTGAACAGCAATTAAAGGGCCACCATTTCAGTTAGGGCTGGCTTAACACTAAGCTGTCAGTGTCTAAACCTGTTAAAGACTTAAATTTAAAGTTGGCTTTGTCCTTCAAAATTTCAGAAAAAGCCTCAGCTTGGAGAATGAGAGTGTCATTTGTGAAGCAATTATGAGTCTCAATTGTCTTAAGAACTGCTCAGTAAGATCAAGCCAATTTTCCCAGTACTCAAAGATCTGGTTTGTCTGTGAATTACTTACTCTTCTATTAAATTCTTCACCTAAGTAAGGACTCTGTGAAAATTAATGAAGAATTACAGGAGTTGTTTGTAAGTCACAGCAGCACCTTCTCAATATTTATTATTAATTGCATGTGACACATTGCATAATCCTGATTTAGCGGAATGTGCATTGTAGCAGAAAACTTCAAACTGGCTGAAGGGAAACATGACCACAGGCACAGAGTGATTAAAAAGGGAAATTATTATCCACTGTAGCTGCTCTTTTGCTACACCAGGGAACAAGAGAAAGAGAGCAGGCTGATGCTTAAGAAAAGACATACATATTCACAAGGAATACACACTGTAGTAGCGACTTCAAAGGAGAATATTTAACAACTTCTGTTTCTTCCAGCTGATGATTCCTTCAACTACAAGTCTTTCTTCTCCATGGTTGGTTTATCCAGCAAAACTCCTGATCAGATAAAGTTAGTTTTTGCCATCCTTGATCAAGACAAGAGTGGTTTCATTGAAGAAGAAGAGCTGCAGTAAGTACTGTTCAGCTGCTCTATTTCTTTAAACAACAAAAACCTTACAACTTGCTTGGTGTCCTTGAAGAAACCCTCGATGTTATTTTAAAAATAAAACACAAATCCTTGTCTTTCCTTGAATCTGTGTGGCTTCCCTCAGATAATAAGAGCAGACTTTACCTTATGGGACATTTCAGAGAGCAAACTCAAGCACAGCACCCTGTTATATTTCAGGCTGTTCCTGAAGAATTTCTCTTCAAACGCCAGAGCCCTCACCTCGGCAGAGACCAAGGCTTTTCTGGCTGCAGGAGACACTGATGGTGATGGCAAAATTGGAGTGGAAGGTAAGACTTTGGAAAATTCATAAACTTTGTGGTTTAAAATGCACACACTTCAGGCTGCATTTAAACTGGGGCATGAAGAATACATGCAAGTACTTTGGCCTGATACTTTCTGCCACAATTTTTGTCTGAGCAAATACTCCTTTATTTTCATAGCTTTATTCCCATTTGATCTCTGTTGCAGCAACAGAATATTTAGACCCAGTGTAGAGTCTGGTCTTCCAATCAATGATAACAGCTTTGGGGTTAATCCTGAAGTGTTTCTGATCCATAGACTCAATGTGCCAGATTCTTAAAAGATTCAGAACACCTGAAAGTCTCAGAATTTCTTTTACAGCAGTGGATGTTCTGCACTTCTGGCCATACAACATTTCCATTTTTAAACACATCTCTGCCTAAAGAAACTTATTTCTTCATCTCCTACTATCAAACATTGGCCACTATTACTGGGTGCTTAATTCACTGATGTAAAATATGACTGGTATTATTTCTCAAGGCTGCAACTGCAGCAGTGCAGCACAGGATTTTGTGCTGGAAAATTATCTGATAAGTGCACATTTCACTGGGCAGTCCTTTGAGAAACTCAATCAAATTCTTGAAGAAAACCTCACAGGGATGATGTGAACTAGTCAGGATATTTCTTCTAGAAACTGCAGCACAGAAAAATAGGACATTATGCATCATGTATTAGAGATGAAGTCACTGAAAACAGGGCTGTCTCAGCTGAACTAGGACAGGTGGCAATAACTCCAACAGACACACGTGCTAATCTTAGCCAGATTTGGGAGGAGAGAGAGATACACTGTTGGAGGAATTTGCTTTAGCAGCAGCTTTAGCAGCTTCTGTTTATGAGCCCCAAATAGGGCATTGTATTTTGCAGATCTTGGCCCTTAACCATCGAATCTCCCATTCTGGAATTACTTCACTAGAGATATTTTTTTATTTGGAATAACAAAACAAAAAAACTCCTCTCACTGAGAGTTACAAGCTCCTTTTCCTTGGCTATTAGCAGAGTTTGTAATGGGATAAAGATAGTTTACCTTTAAGTCAGGATTTCCCACAAATACGAATTTACAGACACACTCCTCCTCTCTGCACTTACTCTTTTTAAGGAGTGAAAAATCTGTTACGCCCCCAGAATCTCAGTTTAGCAGTAGCTTGTGCAGTGTTATAATAACTTTGGGAGCCCTCCATGCCTAGAAGTTTTAGTCATTTTTATCTATCTTTTTAAAGATGTCAAAAAACTACTTTCAATGAGTTTTATTCCCTGCTTTTTTCACTTTCTTTCTTGACAGAATTCCAGTCTCTGGTGAAGGCATAAACAGCATTAGACCAAAGGCAACCTTGGACTGACTCTGCCAATTACCTCGTCCAGCAAGCACTTCGCACTCAGCATGTGTTTGTACATTTTTATATTGTTTCAGGCATTAACAGTTCCCCACACATGAAGTTCACACACCTGATTGCTGAGAAACCTTGCAATGTTTTGATCATATGGCATTGTTACATTTCCATTGTAAAGAAGGCACTTTGTGATATTCCACCATTGATAATGTTGATATTGTGGCTGGGAGAGGGGAGAAGACAATTTAAAAATCAACTAAACCAAAAGACCCTTGGGAGAAAAAGCTGCTTTTAAAAATTTTGTTTAGGTTCTCCATCCTCATACGTGAGCATGCTGACTCACCAGACACAGTTCTGATGATCTTAAACCATACCATATCTTCTCAGGCTTAATTGTACTGATTTAATTGAGGTTTATTTCTGATTAATTCTCTGATACTTGAGGAAAAACAATGCTGAAAAGATAGCTAAAATTAATTCATATTAAGTCCCAACCCTGAGAATATGAGAAAAAAATTAAGACATTCAAGAGACGTTCACACCTAGCTCAAAGCACAGAATAAATTTGTGGGTAATTTTTCAAAATAAAGTAGTAGACCACAGAGTAATCGTATCGCCAGAAAGTGTTTATGGCTTAAAATGTGACTCTCCCTTAAGAAGATTTATCTTTCATGAAATCTAAGGCAGCTGTGAGATAGAGGAGAAGGGTCTAATCCTACTCTGACACTGTCACAAGTCATGGTCCCCTGACAACCTGGGCCACAGGCCTGGAGGTTTTTCCATGAATCATGAGCCTGTCGCTTATTGTCTCTTAACATTTACAAAACATTAATATTTGTCTCATCCGTGAATTTCTGTGTTTTCTACACATGAAACTACAGCCAATCTTGCAGTTTGATTACCTTAAACCTCTTACATTATTAAATAATGACCTTTACTCAAGTCTTTCATTTATTATATGAATTATTATCTATATGTTCCATAATATCAGCAGTTTTCTTCAGTCTGAAAACTAAGAACTAGTCTTCCCTTTGAGAAGTGTCTTACAAGATTTAGAGTTGGTTATAGCATTGTCTTCATTAATGGACAAAGTAAAAAATATTCATGGCTAAATGCAGATGTCAGCAGGCTGAGTAGATCTTGTGCATGTCTGGCTGAGTGTGTCAGAAATTTCCCCACCCTGATTTTGTGTTTCCTTCCCCACATCCCATGCTGTGGCTCCAGCTCACAAGCAGACTGTAGTTTTATTACCCTCCACTAAAACTGAATGATAATTATGATTTGGCAGCTGTTTTGAAGACGAGAAGAAACAAAGCCTTTGGAACTTTAATGTAACAGCCAGTGTTGGCATTTCCATGAATTGCAAGATGATTATGTGAGGCAAGCACAGCTCCCTCATTCCCAGGCATGTAAGAGAGCTGGTCGACCGATTTAAGATGGCTAATGCAAAAGAGGAATTCTAGCAATCAGACTCACTGAAGCCTTGGCAGAATTGTAATGAATATAAATCCTAATTCTATCCCCACTGCCTTTGATGTTAAATCTGGGCTTAAATTATAGCTGCTGTTAATTGCAGCACTGAAATATTTTGCATAATGATGAGACTCTGGCTCCTTTTACCTTAATTATTTCCCTGTCGAAGAAAAAACCTGGGGCAACCTAGATCTGCAGCAATACCCAGATGTAATATATACATTAGCTCTTCACACTGCTGATCACTAAACTATCCTTCACTGGCTCACGAGCACATAGCACATACAGTACCAGAAGTGACAGACCTGACACTGCATTCCTTGCACCTCTGAGACTCTCATGTGGAATGCAAGAAATGCAAGACTGCACAGTGGCCCATTCTGTATTTCAGAGATGCTGAACAACTGCACATCACTGCCTTGTGCTGCCACAGGGGAATGAAGCACTCCCAAGAATCAGCAAATCCTTTTGTGTGCTGCAACTTCACCTATGCTGACAAGAAAACCTGTTCTTCTTAAATAGTGGCAAGAAGATGTGTTTTAAATCTTATTAAAATTATCCAGCCATTTCATTTGAAGGAATTATAATAAAAATCCAAGAAGTCCCCAATTTTAAAAAAAGCCCATAAGCTTCAGCAAAAATACCACCTACTCTCTGTTAAGGTTTCTGTTGGCATTAGGATCCACATTTTAGATCCACATTTTAACCAAATTAGAAAAGAGCACTTTTCAACTAAAGGAAACAAATTCAAAAAATGTGACGTTTTCTGGCAAGGTTCATTTTAATTAACTTAAGTCAGTGGCAGCTTTCAGGTTTTTATGGATCATGGAGTGTTCTCAGAATTTGACAATGCAATCATGCTAGAGAAAGCTTCAATTGTAGGATGTCTATGTGAATGCCAACTGAAGTACCAAAGAGACACATGGTTGGTACCACAATGTTACCATAATTAAGGTACAGAACCAGTGAGTAATTCCTGATGGAAAGGTTCTCTGGAGGTCTCTGGTCCAATCACTCCCTCAGAAGGGAGGGATGGAAGGACTAAAATGAGTTTGAGTATCGTCAGGGATAGAGATTCTATAACCTCCCAGAGCAATCTGATAAGTAAGGATTAAATCCTCGGTATCAAGCTGCTATGAATTAATTAAACAAATAAAACACTGCTGAGTACACAGTTAAAAACTAAAATTCTGTTCGAAATTGTTTATGCTATGTCAAATCAGAAAGAATCTAACAACTCCTAGTATTTTCATATTGATCAGCTGCTCTCAGGTTCAGAGTAAGACCATCCTACTCACTATAACACTCAGTATAAAACTGCTTCATAGTTCCCAGCATAAAGGAGAAGTGGTTTGTGTGTTTTACCTTCATTTAAAACAACTAAAGAGCAACCCAAATTGTGAGTGGTAGATCTGAGCTCCACTAGGACTGTGAGTTCTCAGACACTTCGGTGCCTTGATCACCCTGTGGGAGCAGTTTATTCTCTAATCCTCCCTATACTTCTTATGAAATAAAGATGTGCTATGATCCCTTTAAGCAGGAGCAAAAGGCAAAGAAATCTACAGTCCTACACAAGCTCCTGGAAAAGGATAGAGAGGGCCAGGGCCACAATCCCAAATCCACCCTAGTGCTCTAGCCACTGAATTCACCATCTCTCTTAAACCAAAATGTTGGGTTGCCCTGAAAGAGGAGCAGAACCATGCATGAGATTAAACCTCCTGGTATTTAGTGGAAGCTGGCTGCCCCCTAACTTCATGTTCCTTTGGAAATCCCAATCCAAAAGCCATTTGTAAACTTGAGATTCAATTTCAGCTCTCCAACTGCTTGAAATCTCAGTCATCTTCTAACAAGTAGAAAGCACAGAAAGGGCATGGGGATGTCAGAACATTCATTGCACACATAGACTGGTACAGTTTCTTCTTTGAGTTAGCAGCCAGCCCATGTGGAAAATCTTTGATGCAGCATCATCAGAGGTGCCTGGAACTCTTCACACAAACACTGTGGGCAGAGGGGGCCAAGGCCAGATTAATTTCCTGGAATGAGTTACTGAAATAGACACATCTTGATTAAATCCCCGAACAGACATGTACCTAACATTTCCATGCTCAATTTTTCACATATTTTTAAAGATTTTAATAAGAGGATACTGGAGAACATGAACTAAAGTGTTCACATTTTATGAAACCTAATTTCCACATTAGTTTTGATCATAAGCACAGAAAGATACCATTACATTGATCTGGACTTTCTGGTACACTTTCTGCAGCAAAGAGCTATAGAGCCCATCAGCAGCTGAGATACGGCTGCTCCAGAGCTTTTGATTCATTTGTCAACATGTCCTACACTCATGAAAACAAGAAAATCAGTTTTATATATCAAGCTTCAGAAGAGAAAAACAGATCACCGATCCAGTTACAATAGGAAAAGAAGGTACCCTTGGAAGGTAGCCTTTCCCTGCAGTTACAAATTATTGACAAATTATTATTATTATTATTATTACAAATTATATCAAAGGGGAACTTCTGTCCAAGTAGAATATGCAAATATTTGACTCAAAGGGAATCACATCAGTTCCATCACAATGACGTATTTATCAGCTGTATTTTCTAGACACTGACTTCCTGCTTTAACTCCCAGGCTTACAGAACAAATAGATTTTATATTTTCAATGATCTCCATAATGGACTGGAAAATTTAGCCAACATAAAAATAAATGTTTTTGTTAGGCAGATGAAGTAACCTGCTCTTCTAAATCATCATGAAAGGAAAGTCCTCAGGAATTATCTCAGATTATCAGTCTAGTCTGTTTATATTCCTGTTTTTTCAAGTGATTTGCTAGGCTAGACTTTTTTTCTTTTAAATACCTGTTTCTTCCTCTCTCCCTCTCTGATGAACATCCCCCTGTTATCCTGTTCTCATCCTGGTCCTCGGTTTTCCCTCACCCGTAGTTCCGCAGAGCTGTCATGGCTGGACTCGCCTGTCTTTGGTGCCACCTTCGGGCAAGTGGCGGTTTTCCACAGAAATACTCCAAACCTCTTCACTATAAATGCTTTGTAATCTCAGTGTGGTCTCCTCAAAACGTTTACTTGAATGATCAGTCATTTCCATACAATTATCAGATTTTCTCTGATCCCAGGCCATGCTCTTGATTATTTCCTAGGTACCCGACCTAAAGGCACAGCTAGATTCCCAACGGAAAAATGGAATAATTTAATTTATATTTCCACCTGTTCAGGATAAAATGCCTTTAAAAGTGACTTGTTCAGTTGATGCTATATCATCCAGAAAAGTTAGTTTTCACAATTTTCAATTTAGCACATAGCATGGGTTTAGAATTCACATAGCCAGTGTTTCTCTTAAAAATTCCTCTCTGGAAGAAATCAAGGGGAACTGAGATAGATGATGTTTTGTGTTTATTTTCATGTACCTATTTTTTGAAAGACAGCAGCTTTATATCATAGTGATTAGAGGATAGGCTTTGTTTTAAATGTTCTCATCACTCAAATGTTATTTAAAACTAAGCAATACTCCAGCCATATTTATGTGTGTGTCAGTGTGAAATGTTCTCCTAATGGCTTTTTACACCCCTGCCCTATTTCAACTATTCTCAAGGCCATTAAGTTCCAATAAATTCCATGAGATAACTGACTGGGGGTTCCTATTAATATCCAGTAAGAGAAAAACTGCAGTTTGAGCTTAGTCACTGTTTGAGACCTTACAAAAGTTTGTCTTTTCAGTGCAGCAAGGAAGAAGCAAATATGATTGATTTCACTGCTCTGTTTCTCTCCTGGACATAACTGATCCACTCTCCTGTGTCCTGCTGAGCAACTGACAACCTTCATTCTGTAAATGGACACAGTTACTAGGATGATTTTTAAATTTGCACCATGCAATTAATTACTGCTGAGCAAATGCTGTCAAGATTAGACTTTTATAGCTACCAAAGCTTATATAACAACTTATTAAAAGTAATTTGGGCTGAAGAAGTTTTGTCTTTGAGCTTGTACTTGTATTTCAGCTATATCTATTACAAATGTATCAGTATTAGTATGTTTTGAAGACTACTAGGGCAACTGCAGGAGTAGTGTTTCATGGGTAATTCATTTCAGGATTGGGCCCTTAAAGTCTACTTTGAAGATGTCAATTTCTAGCTATCATTAAACCATAAAAAAAAATATGTATTTTTTCATTTATGCATTAAAAAATTCATTTCACTAAAATATGTGCAAGCTGAGAGGATTTACTTCATATGGCACTAAACCTTACATATTGTCTAAAGCACCATGCACATTCCTTTGGGATATAAATATCAATCTGATTAGCTAGCAGGTCTTGTCAGCCACAGTAATTTATCCCCTGGGGTATCTGAGCCATCACGTGCCTCTAGGACTTCTCTAAAAGGTCAAGAGGACTTAACTAAGGTCTATATAAGTCCTTCCCTATGTCATTTGAAAAAGAATTAAGTCAAGAGGACTCTGCTGATCTCTTACCTGACAATATTTTCTGTTCTTGGCTTGAGGAACACTAAGTGGCCAGGTGAGTTCAATGTTTTCTCTGGAACTTTAGAAGACATCACAATAATTCACACAAAAAATGCATGGAAATAACCAAAGATGCCCAAATGCTGGGAAGTACTATGAATAGATTTGGATTTGTCCTCAGCTTGTACACCTGAAGATTTAACTGGAAATACCAGATGCACAATGTGTATCTGGACTAAGGATGGAACAGCTGGCTCCTGCAGGGAAGCTCGCCTGCTCTGCCCTGGGACCTGGGCTCACCTCGGGGCCACCTCCACAGCTCAGAGAGCAAGAGCAGTGGCAACTCTACCCAACAGTATTTTTCATTTTGCAGTTTTCTTGACATGGCTCTTTCCAGTATCCTGACAGAAGCTGAAATTGCTGCTGGTCTACAGAGCTGTCAAGGTAATATTTATGTTTTAAATTTAGCTTTGGAGTTTATCTATCAAATTCCTTTGTCCTTGCTACCCCAAAGTCCCAATTCCAATGGAAACAGAAAACTCTGTCTTATTAAAAACAGAAAAAGGACTCAAGGTAATGGAACAGATGCAAGTTTTAATCTTGGCCAACCAAGCTATAGGTACCTACCATCATTTGTGCACTGCAGCAATTTTAAGGATAAAAAAATCCAAAGGCTGAATCCTGAGTCAGAAATCCTGTTTTTTCAGAGAATAATAATAAAACTACTGCTGATTTCAATACAAGCCCAATATTTATCATCAAGTTCTACAAATATGTCTTTCAATGAATTATCTATTTACAAGGGTATGTTCATGCATGCCAAAGACCACGGTCATTATTTCATGACTTTCCTAGTTATCAGACATCATTGATGGAAAAATCCCATTTATCTGATATAAACTCAGGAAAATCAAAGACTGTTACTTGGTATTTTTAATTACCCTCACTGTATTGCAGAATAGTTTGCTGCTTTTTGATCAAAAAGTTAATTTTTTTTGTTCCAGATTTTTGACTACTTTTCTTCGTCTCTCCTTGTTTCCATCTGTTTATTTCAGCTGCTGATTCATTTGATTACAAAACCTTTTTTGTCAAAGTGGGTCTCAACTCCAAGTCCAAAGAGCAAGTTGCCAAAGTCTTTGGAATTCTTGACCAGGACAGGAGTGGCTTTATTGAGGAAGAGGAACTGAAGTAAGTAAATAAAAAAGTTACTGACAGGGTTGTGGTATATCACTAAAAATGAATGATAAGATCAGAAATATTCCCTTTCCTCATCCCTCTTTGGATGGAAGATAATCATGTGTTTGTGCACCTGCGTGTGAGTGCTGGTACTGGAGGAGCTGCAAGTCAAATTGGATCACAATGGGGAAACTCTCTGACAGCACTGAAAATATTTGTTTCATGTAGCAATAACTGACAGACTGTGAAGATAAAAATAGCATTTCTGCTATAGCTGCTTTTTATTATTGCAAGACTTTTTTACCAGACTGAATTCAAAGGGCCATTTTTCTCTCATCTTTCTTCTGTCACATGAATTCTACCTTCCAGATCACATTCATCAGACTTTGAAGTTAAAAGTAAGGTTAGAGAAACTCTTGCTGAGACACTGCATCTTAGGAGAAAGAAGGAAGATAACAAGGGAGGGAAGATGAATCCTGCCACTACAGAAGATTATTTAATTTTGTCTTTTTAATTCAATGAAACCAAGATGTCATCAAGATTTTTTTTTAGGCTGTGAAGAAGCATCCTCTTTCTTCCTTACCCTTACTCTCAACAAAGTTAGAGGAAGTTTTACCATTGAAATAGTTCTCAAGAACTGAATCATGCTTGAAATTTTGCAGCTATCACCAACCCAAACCCTGAACACTTTCAGTACAATGTCTCTCTCATTTGCTCTCTCACCTTTACCAGACTTTTCCTGAAGAATTTCTCAGCCAGTGCCAGAGCTTTGACTGATGCTGAGACCAAGGCATTCCTGGCAGCAGGGGACAGTGATGGAGATGGTAAAATTGGAGTGGATGGTAAGACTGCCCTTATTAAAATAATAATACCTGCCTCTGAGACCTCCTAAAGGCATCTCTAGGCACCTGCCCTGCTCCATGTACTGGATGTCATGGATCTGATGCTGAGGTGCTCAGATCTGCTGAATTATAGAGAGGATCTAACACAGAAACAGGTCTCAACTCTGCCCCTGGCTAAAGTGGTCAGTCCCTTTTCTCATCTATGGAGATTTTTTTCAGGAATGGAACCTAAATTCAGTCTATAATTTCACTGCTTTTTGCTAGTGAACTGTGATACAATGTGACACTTAAATGCAATACTTGCTTTGCCTTAAGTATCTATTGTTATAAATACACAATGTGCTGCCTTTAAGGAATGTTTATCAGAGGAAGCAGCATTAGTTTCCCATTTTAACACTAAAAATTGGGAGAGAAAATTTTGGGCTGTGTGATTACAGAGGTCCCATTTTATTACTCTTTTTTCTTCTTTTTCAGAGTTTCAAGCACTGGTCAAATCGTAGTCAGCAGTCAAGATAAACAACAAGATAGATGTGCCATAAACAATCTTTCTTATTGCAAACCTACCATTTATTTACACATTTTGTACCCTGAAATATCATGAACAACTGTTGGCAAGTGGTTTCACATTGCTGGAAACCATCTGAAGTGGTTCAAGCACTACTTAAGCCACACTGCCAGGTGTTTTAAGCAGAAGGTCTATGCCGCTGAGGGACTGAACTGGAATCCACTCTTCACATCTGAATTTAGGGCATTAAAGATATAAACATAAATATTAAGAGGAGAAATTGAAAGCATCTCTGTGGGCCATTGAATTTTCAATATTTGCATAAATAGCTAGCATATGTTGTAAAAAAAACAGAAATAATAAAATGTCCAGGTGTAAAACCTGTTTATGGTAACTGGTAGCAGTGGTATTTAATCAAGAGGTATTTTAATATTCCATATGTTTTTCTGTCATTCATTATGCAAGTGATTGTATTTCAGAGACTAAGTATATTGCAGAAGCTTGCACTAATTAAGTCATCATTTTAAGATCAACTGGATCCAGGATTAATTTAGATTTCTGAAATAGCAATACATTCAAAATTCCCCAAGGAATCCCTCACCTTCATGCCCACCTGATGGCACTATTGTTCCACTGTTGAGAAGCTAAAACAGTGTTCTGTGTGCTTGAATGAATTCCAGAACATTCCTCGTGTCCCACCTGCCACCTCTGAAAAAAGCACTTCAAAAACACCAGTCCCCAGTGCTCCATAACAGCAAATGGGGGAATGTTGCCTAAATAATCAACATTCTGCTGCTTTTCTTCTCAGCACTGAGAATAACACAATGCCCACACCTCACAGGGTTGTAAAACGCATCAATGTGTGTAAGGAAAGAATCATAAAATGAAGAGTGCCATAAAAAATTGCTAAGAAATTAATCTTTCTTTTCTTTACAGACAGATTGAAATAGCAAGACAGACATAAGGAATGGGGAGAATGCAAAATTCTGAGTAGGTTCTCACTAATTGAAGTTTATTTTGTGCACTAGGTTAGGGTTCTGGTTGAAAAGCGTGGGTGTGATGATGCCACCACAATTTTGTCATAGTATAAACACACAGAGCAATCAAACTGGGCTACAAAAATGAACTCATTGATAATAGTACCTAATGAAACACCACAGTGTATCAGGGTTTTGTATTAGATATGTGACCAAAATAAACATACAGCCAAACAGCCTTTTAAAAAATCTAGATGGCTTTAACCAACCCAAACATTATACTTCCAACACTACAGTTGCTCCTACATACTTTTGAAAAAAAATTTGGAGCTCTTGAAAAGTCATTCTTGATAATAATCTTGCAAAAACTGGTATGAGTGTCTCATACTGTATTTGTTGGAGGTATTTAAGAAGATGTTACAATACTTGCAGATCAAAAATCTTAATTTCAAAATTGCCTGCTGATGCTATTGTGGTTCGGATGCACAACATATTTTATGATGAGACATTATGGAGAAGGAAGGAAATATCAATACAATGTTGGGGAAATCATCATATTACACAAAGTTAAAGCAATCTACAAGAATTTAATGAATACTCAGTAATGTGTTCATGCTCTATACATTAGCCAAAAATATATTTCCATTAACTCTAATGAATGAATCAGGTCCTAATATTGTAGAATTTTCTATAAGAGTGAAAAAAGAATCATCCATCAAGCAAATTGACATTCATTATTTCAATGTCATCTCAGAAGAGCAATTAAAAAAGGGAATTTTGCAGAATTATAACTGCAGCCTGACTGCAGGGCTAAAAGCTCTCATTATTCTCAGAAAATGCTTTGTTTCTCAGCTGATATTATGTTTAATGTTTTCATCATGCAAAATGGGTCACCCAGACATTTTCAAGCATTGTACCAACATTCATGGCTAAATAAGAGAGAATGGCACAGACAGCTCAGATAACTTCTGAGATAGCAGGCAGCTCCTTTATTTAACCACACTTACTTCCACCCTGATTAGCCTGCTAGGCCTACAAATCTAAGACAATTTCACCACTTACCATTCCATTAAGAACAGTAAAAAATTCATGACAAGTTAAGTCTGGTATCAGCTTCAGTGATCACTCCAGAAAGTTAAGAAGAGCCTGTGACTAGAGAGGTTTTTAGACCTTTCCTTCTTCCAGCATTACCACTAAGCAGATCAGAGGAGAAAAATGTTGCTTCCTTTGCACAAGAATACACTCACTCAATTTCTTTTCCTCTCTTCCTCACATGGGCTGTCAGGTGTGAGTTTTGTTCACTGTGAAATTTCTGTTACTACTTACCATGGGATTTAAGAAAGCTCTTCAAATTGTGCCTCAGCTGGAAATAATGCTGCCTGATCACAAACATAGAGTCCCAAACGGGTCCCTTAGAGTGAACAACATTCTTCTGGAATCAGACATTTGGAGCTCTGAGACCTTAAATATTGGATTGCCGCTTGTCAATGGAATTTTGTCACATGCTTGGTGCATGTGTTTTAACAGTTTGTCTGAACCTCCTTTCTTCAGCCCACTTCTGCTAAAAAAGTGACATTTGATGACTATTTACAATTAAGTTAACTCTAATTACAGGGTAATTTTACTACAAACCTCACTAAGGGTTACACATCCTCCTATTGCTGAAATTAATGTCTGAAATCCCACTGAAATCAATGAGAACATGCAGTGAATACAGAAGAGATTGGAAGCACCTCAGTGCTATTTGGTTTATTTTACCATGGTTCCTTACACTGTGGGGCACAGTGAAATGCAGCCAATGTGCAAAGAGCCTTTGGTAACAGCAGAGTAGGATTGTATTTATTTTTTACATGGCACAATAGCAGTATCCAGATTATTTCACAGCCTCCAACATTAAGGCAGTTATTACTAAAATAGAAAGAAACCCTGAACAATGTAGATTTTTAAAGATGGCTCCATCTGACACTGTCTATAATGCTGATAGCAGACAGAAACATGGTAGACAATTGCATTTAGGGTCAGAGACAGAAAATTGCATTACTGAGTCTCAGAAGAACTTAGAAGTGCTTTTAAAGACAAACACAAATCAAATGCTGTCAGAGATCTTCCAGGACAGCTTTTTAAGTGAAAAAATATGTTTATCAGACCAGAATCAATGAATTAGTGACACTATTACTCAGCTATGTTAGTCTACTCTGCTGTCATTTTCAAACAGAAATCAAATTCACTCTCACAGACTGATAAGGACATAATCTGAACTGAGGAAAGTTCACTTGGGATTTCCCCTAACGTGAGAGAAGTACCTGTTTTCCTTTAGCTCCAGACCCACTGTGCTGCAGAGTCTATCTTGTATCTTGGGTTCTCTAGTCCAGATTTCTGCTCAGTGCTCTGGGTAATGTCCTCTGCCTGCTGCAGGGAAAGAAAGCCTTGTCACTGGGGGCCTGGCTTTCCTCCTTCATTGTAGCAAAAAAGTCAGATACTAGAGCATGTGTTCAGACTTCTCTGTTAAAAATAGCAAAATACTATGGCCAAGCAACAATTCAAATTAAATGCTGTAATTATTTCTTTATTTCTCTAGGATTAAAGCATTTGCCCTAAGAGACAACTTGAAGTGGCAGGATTTAATTCATTTTGTTGTGAAGGTCCTTTTCAATGATTATAGCTGTGAACACACTAAGATTCTCTGCTGTCACCACTGAGACATCAACACTACTATCAACCACAGAGGTTACTGAGTATCTATTTTAGTTACTTCCAAACTCATTACAAAGGCAGAATCTGTTATCCAGGATCATGATACCATTGGCCCTGACACAACCAGGGCTGAAAGATGGAGTTGTGGGGGTTTGAGAATAGCTGCTGCAGCATCTCTTTACACTATTGTAGCTGGTCTCAGGTTAACACCTCTCCTCTGATCTCACCTGAGACAACTGCTGATGTTTCTTCTGCATCTGCCACGGCTTTGGTTGATTGCCACTACTAATTAACTCTGTACTTTATGCAAACCAGAACACAAAGGGTACAAGACTAGTCCACAACCTGTCAATGCTTTACCAAAACACAGCTTTCCTCTGATACTTAGAGAAGTAAATAGCACTTGATTTGAAGACAATTGTTTCATATGCTTAGATTCCTAAAGAACCTAGAACCTTAGCAGGAACTTATCAATATGAATATTCTGTGTTTCTCAGAGTAACACCTTCAAGTTTAATTTTGGAAGTCTGAAAAAAAAAGCCTTTAATATTATTTAATAAAGACATCTCAGGTGGAAACAACACTAGGTATGCAAGTACATAAATATTCAGATGATCAACCCAATAGAACTTTTACATGTCTCCTGTAGAGAAAAAAAAGAAAAATCCCCAAAACAACCAAACAAAAGTTAATATTTTTTTCTTTAATTTCATGGGAATGAGTGCAAAACATTCCTGGAAACTGTGCAATACTAAGATTCTGTGTCAGATTTTGAGCTATTGTTAACTGCTCATCACTTAGCAGCTGTTGTTTTGTTTGATTTATTAAGGATTTTCATTATAGTGTTACATTGTTTGCATAACATCTTTTAAAAAAAACCCTCCCATAGATCTCTAGTTTTTAAATGCATAAAGTAATTACAACCACCTAGGTTAACACATAACCAAGAAAGAAGCAAAACAGGCAAATAATTTAGATGCAAAATAGATTATCTCATTAAAATATCCCTTAATATACTAACCCCTGATTATTGCATTCTAATTGTAGTGGAGGGAAACCTGTACTTCAGATGAAGTGTCATTAATAAATAAATAAAACCCAGTAACCCTAGATTCCCACCTGTATCAATGTACAGTGACATCAACTTGATTCTGAAATTCAGCTCTTTTAGGCTTTTGTAGACCATCTTTCAGCCAGGATTAGCATCACTTTTGTTGCCAGCATTGAATTTCAAACATTAAAAGATCTCTTCAAAAGCAATCATAGCAATTATCTCACTTTTATTTGAGATCATATTCTAATATAATACTAATTCTGGCTATTCTACAGCTGTTGAATACACATAAAACCAGCTCAGTACTCTGTGCTATGCAGAGTGCATGAGGTAACTAGATGTCATTCCTTGAACATTTGGTGCTTATATTTTTAAACAATGCCCAAATTAGTTGCAGATCTATTTTGAGCTTGAGCATTATATGCTCACCTTGATCTTGTCATTTTCCTCCATTTCAATTCCCTTGTTCTCATTAACCATCAATAATTAGTGTTGCATGGCAAGTCAAACACTTAGACAAAGAGAGCAATTCCATGAGTACTGTGTAGGAGCCCGCAGAAACAAAGGAAGTTTCCTGTAAAGGAACATCTATGGCATTGTCACAGGGGCTGAAAAAAACCTTTTTCTCTTGAAACATTTTGGCAGGAAAAAAAGAACCCTTCTGTTCAAACTCATATTAACTTGAGATGATCATAAAGGAGAAAATACAACAGAGTATAAAAAGGTACCTAAGAGAATGAAAGTTATTTCAGGATAGTTCTGGAGAAAGCACAGAATGAACTTCATCCCCACAGTCACTGCCTGACTGATCATAATACCATGGAAATCTCAGGCAGAAAGCAAAATGAATATATAGCACTGAATGAAGAAGATAAATGGAAAGAACACCAAAAGATCTGTGATCAGAGCTTCAGCTTGTACAAATCAGCACTGTTTAATTTGTTTTATCACAAAATGCTAATTTACAACAGCCCAGGGTTCTTAGGTTTACCTGTAAAGTGTTCTTCCAGGTCACTATAGCAAATTTTCCTACTGGAAGCAATAGAATGAGTGCCTGGTTGCTCCTGGACAGCTGCTATTTGGGACCAAAGGTAAGTGTGAATATTTGTGATTTATGCCATGCTCCTTCACACACAAAATAAGTAGCAAGAAAGTTAAAAGTATCATTAAATTATGTCTGCTTTTTGTGTTACTTACACCTTGCATTTCTCTATCCCAATTCAAACAGTGCTATGGAATGTTTGCTGCGATTTACACTTTTCTCACTGTCATTAAACCAAGCAGGAGTAAACCCACCATAGTCCCTTAATTTACATCAAGGCTTAGACATATTTATTACTCTGCTCCACAGCATAATTTGTAACTGTTGCTACTATAAAAATATTACATCTTTGGCATACTGTGCTATTTCCATGCTATTCCAAAATGAAACAATGTTCATGGAGTAAGAGAACATCAGTTTAGATGCCACAATTGACTACTACATAATAAATACTAACCAAAATACATGTGAGTTTTATAGCATTCCATCTTAGAATTTTGCCCATATAAACCCCCTTAAAGATGGAAACAGATTTTTGTCTGAGAAGGAAAACTTCCCATCTACTGTTACGAATTTTCTTAAAGGTTTTTTGTTCCAAAAATAATAGTCTTGAAATATATAATAAACTCTCATTTATTTATACCTACAATTAAAATTTTGTTATTAATGAAATAGATTGTGCAAGTGTATTATAAAATGTATATACAACTATTTCCACACTAACAAAGTCTGATTCCTACAACCTATAGAACTTGCTACAACTAGTAAGCCTATTATTGATTTCATGTCATTCAAAATATTCAAAATGGATTATTAAGTAGGCCAACTGATTATATATAATCTTCCAAGGAATACTGATGACAAGATCAGTTTATTCAGTTTTACCTAGCTCATAGTTTTCTCTCACTGAGGACACTGGTTTCTGTTTCTGTAATTCAGAAAATAGTCAGGAAATACAAAATGAAGCTTACTGCAGAAAGATCATCCAAATTAGAAAATGCTTTCCCCTACCCTAGTGACAAGTTATCTTTGTCAGAATGACACATTGGCACCTCTGATCTGTCATCTCCAACCTCCTTCATACATTCCAAAGGATCAACAGACCCAGGGAACAAACAAATTCATTTCTTTTCACAAGGGTTTGACTGCTGGAGTCATCTTCCAAAGAGTGACTCTCAGGTCCAGAGGTTACCTGTTAACATACTTGGAGCTGAAAGGCTGCTTTGATGGCAGAGTTGTACTTAATTAAACACTAGTGGATTTATTTTTTAAAAACTGTTCTTTTTGTCCATATTATCTTAGGATATAAATAGAAAGAAAAGTTTAATTAGTTAAGGAAGAAATTTGAGCCAAGTCTCAATTCAAACATTTGATCCATGGAAGTGTAACCTAAGTAGTGGTTATTGTCACCTTTTGAATCCTTTATAAGACAGAGTGGCAAGCCAGAGCCAACATTACTATTTTGCCTGGTATCTCCTCAGCTATTTTTCCTTTACCTAGCTGAGAAAACTCTAAAGGTGAGCATCTGATTTGAGATTAATTAAATAAAATTACTGTGCAGAGCTGCACCATTAGTAAGTACAACAACCATTGTTCTAAGGTTTTTATTTTAATTGCTGGAATTACATATGGATGGGCTTTACATAGATAAGTATCAGTTTTCTTTTTATTCTTCAGAGCTGTTGGGGGAGATAATAGAAGTAAGCTTTCTTACCTTTTGTTTTCCAACTGCATATATTGTTACGAGCATTGCCAGATTCCATACATTCCAGTAAGACTATTTATTAGATGAAAGGTTGCATAGAGTTTAAATATGTGCTGTATTTATATAGGTTACAGGTAAATGATAAAATATTGATTATCAACTCACAACATGTTAATGTAATCCATCTCATTAATAACCATTATTTCTGAACTGCTCTTTTTAAGGAAGTAATGTACTAAAACTTGTAATTTGTTAAAGAATACCAGAGATGTCACTTTGATCAATGAGATACGTCTACTCCTGTTGACCTCATAGTAATCTTCAAAACACAGAAAAACCCAATTTGTTGTAACATGCACTTGTATTTCAAAACTCTGTTTGCAATATTCTATTTTGCACAGGTTTAAAATGAGCCTTACAGACATTCTAAGCCCTTCTGACATCGCTGCTGCTCTGCGGGACTGCCAAGGTGAGAAAACAATTAAAAATCTCAAAGTCTCTTATTTTGTGTAACCTGGGGCAAGTTTTACTCAGTCCCAAAGGAATACTGAACAAGTGCATACTTTAAACAGATTTCTGTAATCTCTTTACCCAGCTGTCACAGTATGTATGTTCATAACTGGTTTATATTGCAAATTTGGAGCTTATCCCCACATGATTTTGTTGGATGTTTAGTAGGGTATGGGGCAGTATTGCAAATTCATTCATTCTTTGACAGGCTTCACCTACTGATCATGTTTAGAACAATTAAATTGTAACAAAGTATCATCCTCAGACCATTTAGGAACCCTGAATGCAGTGGTCTGGGGTTAATTTCTTTATTAATTTATTTTCAGCTCCAGATTCCTTTAGTCCCAAAAAATTCTTTCAGATCAGTGGGATGTCTAAAAAGAGTAGCAGCCAGCTCAAGGAGATCTTCCGGATTCTCGACAATGATCAAAGTGGCTTTATTGAGGAAGATGAGCTCAAGTAAGGATTTTGTTAACTACTTGGAGATATTAAAAAAATAAGCACTTTTCCATTCCAGAACTTTCAGTAAATGTGAACACAATTTATGCTAAGTGTTGATAAAACCTTCAGCAGATTGTGAAAAATATATTTAATAGATAATTCTTACAGAGAAAAGCAAATTAGTAATACCTGCCTTTTATGCTCAGTATAGAACAAAAGAGCACCCTAGGGCTGGATTTTCATAGTGGACAGAATCAATTCAGTCAAGGTTGTGCTTATAAAGTAGAAATACATACAAATAAGATTTAGCTTGCCAAACAAAGCAGTGTTTTAAGGACTTGGCTATTGTGGTAAATTTTTTAGAGATCTGTTTGATTGTACAACAACCATAAAAATACTACAGTGTGAAAATCTAAATCCAAGTTGTTTCCTCCCAAGGTATTTCCTTCAGAGGTTTGAGTGTGGAGCCCGAGTGTTAACCGCCTCAGAAACCAAGACCTTCTTGGCAGCTGCAGATCATGATGGGGATGGTAAAATCGGGGCTGAAGGTATTGACTGCTTTAAGTACAGAATGAGGCACCTCAGGATGTTTGGAGTGATGTGGGATTCTCTTTTATATTGATGCTACAATAATGTACCCTCAGTGATTTTACTGAAACCCTTGAGTAACAACCTGTTTAAGGGTGGAAAGGGTCCCTGATCTTACATGTTCATCTCTGCAACTACTTTTGCATAGGCAAGTAAAAACCTTAAGGAACTTTCCTGTTGCCACTCACTCTTATATTTCAAGTTGCTCTGAAAGGAACTGCCCCTTATTTCTCCTCCCCCTTACTCTAATGTAAGGCAGTGCTGGCATCACTTAGAATGCACAAATGTAAAACCAAGGACAAAAGAAGCAGCAGTACACAGGAGAACAAACAGCTCATACATTAGCTCATTCACAGACATTCCGCTGGGCACTGAAATCATTCTCAATATGCAGCAGGTAACTCTGTATTTGCTCTGCATATAAGGATAACAAAGATCAAGTGTCACAAGTACGAGATCCCACAACAGGATCTGTGCAGGGATGGCTGTTATTTATCTCCAGTGGCAGGCTAAGATCCTGATAGGAAGGAGCAGCTGCTTGAGGAAGCAGCATACTGCACCCACCATGTGGAAACACTGGTGTGATTTAATGGCTGCAGGGTGCAGAAACCTCCTGATCTCCTAATTCCATATTTCTGTGCTCTGTTTTGGAGACAAAGCACACACACACACAAAAAGCCTGCAGCTAATGGCAGCTTGCCCCATGAGAGCAGTGAGCTGCCCAGACGAGCATGAAAGGGGCTTAGGGAATAGCATGCAGGGAATGTGCCAGCGTGCAGATTCCCCAGCTCACTGCACTAGCCGGACAGAACTCTTCTGTTTCTTTTTTGGAAGGAATTAAATCCAGTTCCTTAGGAACTATGCCAGAATAAACACACATGATTTATGAAGCAATCTGTATATTAATACAGTCACTCAGGGATGTGACCAGATACTCTAATTCATGGAAGCCAAACATTTAAAGGATCTTTAAAATAACAGTATCTTATTGCATAACTCAACACCCCAGGATCATACCACATGGAACTGCACAGTGTTTTTAGCTTTTGACCATGCTCTAAATCAACATTTCTCAATGTCTGAAGCATTACAAACAGTTAATGTAACACATGGACTCGCTTTTCATTTTTTTTAACTTGAACTCTTAACTACTTCTTACTTAAATTCCATGTAACTCATTCCATTATTTTTGCCAAAGATCAGTGTTATGCAGAGAGAAGACCAAAACTACTCTGAATATTTAATTATTCCCTGTAAGTCAGCAAAACACACTGCCTTTCCACATGTTGTTTAGAAGAGGATGTTTAGGTGATGCCTCTCATCCACATGTTTCTTCTCTGGTCATCTATCAGACAAATTTTTTCTGTTCATTCCTATTCTAAATCTCTTGATAAGCCACTAATCCTTTATTCCTAATCCTTTCATATTAATATTTCTTTCATGTAAATATTCTCTTCTCTTTCACAGAATTCCAGGAAATGGTGCAGGCTTAGAGGTTCAAAAGGACCAAACCAGACAAAATTGGGATGAATCTGCAGGAGACACTCCCAAACCTTTAAAATCAGGAATCCCTCATTTAACTTGACAGTGTCTGTTATTTTTTCACTGCCTTAGCAACATAATGAAACACTGATTACTGATTTTTTTCATTGTGTGGACTATTTACCATGTTTTAACCTCTACTTTAGCAGACACTTCCCTTAAAAATATCCAATAAAAATTAATCATATACTGTAGCCTGTGTCTATTTTTTTGATTCCTGTATTGAAACATGAGAATTCTTAAACCAAAACTGTTAATCCCTCCAAGGTCTTAAACTTATCAGATCTTCATAGATGGAACATCTTTTAAAATGAGTGGAGGTTCTGTTTACAACAGCCCTTCTGGATTAAGCTTAAATTCTCAGAAAACTCAGATCTTCATCAAAGACTAGGAGCTCAGATACAGTTGTGAGATAGGTGAGGGTAAAATCTCTCACTGATTTCCAAGTGAAAAGCAGTAACATATTTTTGTTTAAGAAGTGGCTTCTGCATGAGGTTGTTGCAGTTTTAAACCACTCTTTTGCATCAGCCAATTAGCAGATGAGGAAAGCAAAAGCCACATGCTTTCCTGCAGAGAGAATCCAAAGGAAAGCCTATGAGGACTTGAGGCTTCAGATAACTGTGAGGTATTAAAGAAGCAGAGGGAAAGCAAGATACCTTCTTGGTGGTATTTTGTTTTCTTAATAGGGAGGACCGGAAGTGTGGAGGAAGAATTTGTACAAATTCGTGTTGAGAAAGCTCCAACTCTCCCTGATGGGCTGGACTGATGTATTAAAAATGTCCCTTACAAATGCATCCATCTCTGGGAATGCTGAAGAAATGCCTTTTTATGAGCAAACAATTAATTCACTCATTAGAAAAGGAGATATTCAGATGCTCTGATGGAGTATTTATACCTTCAGTTGCTTTCTAAACATTAGCAAGGTGCAGGTCACACACATGCAGCTTGCAGAGGCACCACAACACAACAGAAGACTTTAAGTGAACAGTTCAGTCACTGCAGTTTCAATGCATTTCTTCCTGTGTTGCAAATGACTACATTCAAAATTGACTTAATTTCTTCCTTATCAAAAGTCTCTATGAATACTGGTAATTGTGCACAAAAGCACCTGACCCAGAATGGAACTGTTTATGAGATAACCCAGCTCTTCCTGGGCAAGAGTCTGAATGGATTTGTGAAAAGGACCAGGTATCTTTCAGAGCACCAGAGGCACAGAGTCCATCCAGTTAATGCTTCCATAAGCTGGGCCTTTGTGCTCTCCCAGCCTCTGTGTTGCAAGACACACAAACAAACAGTAGACAAGACACACTAAGAAAACAGGACTTGAAAAATTTCTGTTGATTAAAACATCCTCATCACCAAAGCAAAAGCAGTTCAATAAATTAAACTTCTTATTGTGAAGAAAAGTTCATGCAGTGCCATCCTCTAAGACAGCCTAGACACCTTAACCCAAAACAAATTCCATAATGATTCCTCCCTGATTCTTCCTGTGTGCTCTCTGCAGCTACCCATTCTTTTGGGAGCCAAGCAATGGCAAGCCAGACAAGAAACATCTATCGCGTTTAAAAATAATGTACATATTGATCCACAATTATTAAAAGTTGTCAATTTTAAACAGAATTTTGTATCATTTCAAGAAGTTTTAAAGCAGATTAATTTGACATACAAGTTGTTTGTAAACTGGTAGACTCAATACATTTAATATGGTCATCACAATTTTCCTTTTATTGTATAAAAATAATATAAACTGATAAAAAATAATCACTGGATTTTGATACTACTTCTAACATTACAAAATATCTCTAGAATATAAATCTCTGGAATATCAGTGACTTAAACAGAGCTCTTCAGATTTACACAAGCCAAGGGTCTGACCCATGAACTGAGCATGGCCATTCTCAGAACATAAGATGGATGTCACAGGACAGTCACAAGAAATAAAGTGTGTCCTTGGCAATGAAACCACTCTGATGACAGAAGGGTCTTGGAGTAGTTCACATGTAAGTAACAAACAAACTGCTCTCCATTTCACTGACAATTAAGTGTCCTGACCTTGACTAATCATGTTACATCAGGCAGGCAAATGCCTGTAAAATAAAGAATTTTCCAGGTGCAGTTTCACTCTGCTCCTTTCAATGTCTCAGCCTTTGCACTGTGGACCTCGACAAAGAAACCCAGAGGCAAAGTACAAATTCTGTTATTCTCCACTGAGATGCAGTAGGATGCTGGAGCAGGTCATCAAACAGAAAAATACACTTGCCCTACTCAAGATATTCTGAGATCTCTCAGACATCTGAAGTATTGCAGTTAAAGAATGTTTCCATGCTTTCCGTCAGGAAAAAAGTACCTAAAAAACCCAGTAGTACAGCACCCACCCCAGCAGATTCAAGTAAGGGAAAACTTGTTGACTTGTAGGAAGAAACATTTAAAATTAAAACATCACTTCCCCAGGATCCTTGAAACATTAAATCATACTTTTGAATAGTCTTATAAACCATATGATAGTAATAACTCAAACTGAATTTATTCACTGACAAAGATACTTGTCTGACAAGGAAGGAAAAACTAAATATACTGACCATTTTTAACCCCCATTTAACATAGGGGTATGGGTGCTCACTGTAAGTATATATATTTAATGAATAGGATGGAAATAATAATCTATCTACTGCATTCACCACAATTTGACATGAAAGGCAGCAGTCAGAACTCAGCCATCACTGGCAATCATGCTTACAGATTGCAATAGAAGATGCAACTGGTTTTCAGAATTGCCAGTTGTACATTGCATGCAATTATTCACTAGACACAACTGCTATAAAAATACATTTTTAGAAAGCACTAGAATACTTATGATTCCCTTAAAATAGAGGTCCCAAGAGTGTTGTTACATGTTCACATTCACTACCCCCAACACCTCATGCCAGTGTACCCTGTCTGTGAACAGTTAGAATTAAGATATAAAGAACCCCAGTAGCTTTATTCAACCTCTAAGCAGAAAAATGCCATGTCTTAAATGTGTCAAACTGTGACATCATTCTTAATGTAATTCTCATTTTTTGCAGTGTTCAGAATGGAAGTAACTTATTAATACAATGCATCTTCAGAGCTGAAATTCTTTTAACTACCTAGCCACTTCCTCATCTTCTCTTCCTAGCTTTTCTTCAGATGCAAGCTAGTAACATTAAACAAACAAAACAATTTCAATATCTAAAGTTTTGCCTGAAAGCAGTTTTTCAATAATTGCTACTCAGTAACTTTGTATTCTTAATCATAACCCAAGCTAGTGTGAAGTTACTGCCTTCCTTTATGAAATCTCTGGTCCTGCAAAGCAAATGTATCCATTATTAAACCATTACTCACCACGACACCCCCAGTGCTGCTCACATTCCCTGACATCACTCTGAGAAGAAGTCTGGGGGATGTGAAGGCTGTCTCAGCAGGAGCCCAGCTCCAGCTGCACTGTTGTGTTTTCCCACACAGCTCCACAGGCCTGTTGCAGTGTTAACAAAGCGTGCAGACCAGGGATACACAGGCATTGTGCTTTTTGCTGGATCACAGCATTATTTTGTAATTTATTTGCTAAACTAATCCCAAACTGCTGAGTCTACGCATTTGTTAACACATTTAGACCACATACTGTCAATGGAACAGCTATTTGAGCTGTCAGCTGTGTTTATTTAAAGCTGTCAGCTCTAACACCCAGAGTGATTTATACTACACCTTTTTGTGAAGTCTGCTACTACACAGCTGATGGAAGTACTCAAAATAGTATCCAGAAATAGGCTCAACAAACCTAAACATATGTCTACACAGTACTATTTCTTACTTCTATGTACTTTTGAAAACAAATTGGAAAGCACTCATAAAGTTGTTAATTGTTTGTCCCTTGATGCAGGACTTGTCCTGCAAATTCCCAATGTACTTATGCAGCAGTTTAATTTTACATAATCATGGGCTGGGAATCACATTTCAAACTCGGGGTGATCTGATGCCACTTTGCAAATGTCAAGGTGTGGTGTTACTGCACATACAATTAAGAAGATGGGATGAAATTGGAACCACAATTGAAGTTTCTTCATGCCCTGTTAATGTGCACATTAGAAATATAATAATTTAATTGAATTTGTTATCACTTGCTCACTGTAGATTCTCACAAATACTTCCACCAAAAGCAATGTCAAGTTACAGATGAGGTTGCACTGAGCAGAATGATATGTTAGCAATCACTACACATACATGAATTCCCTTCCTAGGGAAAGCTGAACATGCAAACACCTTCCTCAGCAATCCCCCTTTACACTGAGGACCCAATGCCCAGCTCTATGTACCTCCACAATATCTGCCTTGCAGCTGTGTTTGTACTGCAGCAGCCAACAGGCACCCCAAGACACAGCCCAGGATGTCCATCTTGCTAAGTCCTGGACAAACACACAGCTAAACATTTCAACCAACACAAGCAAAAATCTACAGTCACTGCTGTTTTTTAGTTTCTTTGGTAAGAAATTATTTAACTTGATAATCAATACTACCAATTTTAAGAATTTCCTTGTTTTGCTGAGTAGTATAACAAATTAACTTCCCCTCTGGCCTGATCAACACCTCATCCCTGCCTGCAGAGGAACATAAGCAAGGAGGGGAATTTGGCTCCTTTTGTTTGATATATTCAACCCTGACTGGATATTCCCAGAAATTGTCTCAAGTGTGCTGCACCCTTCAAATGGACAGACCTCAACGAAAGGGCCGTTCTGCCCACACTGCCGAATTTTAACTCAGAGCTGTAGGGTAGGAAACGAGAATTACTGAATGTAGACATCTCATCCTGACACATTTGGCCTGGTCCTTCCTCAGACCCTGCTCAGGGAAATGCTGGGGAGCTCAGCATAGCAGGGTCTTCCTTCATCCTGCCTGGCAAGGGGAAGGAGTCACCTTCTGCTGTGACCTCTCTGAAAACACCACACAATGATAATGCAGATTCTTTCTGCCGCTTTGCAAACATTTCCTACAGCTGTTCTGAGCTGGACTGTCAGGAAGTGCTCTGTCTGTGGCGTGGCTCAGCCTGTCCTGTCACTCCTGCCTGTCCAGGAGGAGCTGCTCACTCTTGAGCAGTTTGGGTTAAACGCCACTGGTGCAGGCAGGAAAGGTGGCAGCCAAGGTGGTGGTGATCTCTGCACCCAGGGAAAGGAGCCTGAACTCGTACCCATGAACTCACATATCCAAACTGCAAGCTGAGCCATGGAACAAGGCAGGAGAGAAGGGATGGAGATGACTCCAGTGGGATTTGCTGCCATGGCACAAGGCAGGAGGGAAGGGATACAGCTGACTCCAGCAGGATTTGCTGCCATGGAACAAAGTAGGGATGGGATGGAGCTGACTCCAGCAGCCCAGGGGGAAACAGTGGTCATCCCTCTCTGGCTTACACAGCTCACTTTTTGAGTGCACACATTAAATATTAAATTGCTGCAGTCTTAGAGCATCTCCATTCCACGCAGGGCTCCTACTGCACTGGGTTGGATTCTCAAGGAATACACCAGCTGCTGAGGCTGAGGAAGACTACATAGATTATGCTACTGGCAATGAAAGTAAATATAAACTAAGACTGATGATAGGAACTGAAACAATAACAGAAGGAAAAAAATTACAAGAAATATTACCCAAAAAATCAAGAAATACTGTGTTTTTACAGATTTAATTTGGCACAACTTTAAGTTTACTAATACATTCTTCTAAATGACTTGGTGGAGTAAGATATTAAATTTTATCTTTTATACCTTACCCAGGTGTTTATTTAAGCAATTATGTAACCTTAGTTTATTCAGATTCCTAAACTTTACACTCCTCTGGAGAAGAAAATGATACATCTCTCCATGTAGCCATTTTTACTTCTAGTTTAGCTCACACTGAATTTTATTATAACAGGAATTGAAAAGTAATAGAAAAGCTTATTTTATTAGTTAAATTCCACTATTTTAAATGTGCCAGACAGAAAATGGAAAAATAATCAGAATAGACATAATATATGTATTTATGGAAAAATGATTACCTGAACTAAGTGATGATGCATGCCAATTCCTTCCATTTACTCAAACTTGATTTCATCTTTCAAATCTCTGATTCTACCTCTAAAAATAAAGCGCGTCTACTTTTTGAAGCTGCCAGGCAGCTCCGAACGAGCCAGAGGGGGAGTAAACCGCTCGTGGTTTTGCGCTTCGAACAGGGGCGCAATGCCCCGGGCACCGCGGAACACCCGGGTCCGCCGGCCGGAGATTTCTGCCTGCGAGCGGCTGCCGGACGGGACCCCGGCTGAGGGAATCGCTGTCATGACCGGGCACGGCTCCGGCTGAGGGAACGCCGGGCACGAACTCCGGCTGAGGGAAGGCCGGGCACGGCCCCTGGCTGGGGAACGCCGGGCACGGCCTCTACCTTGAGGGAACGCCGGGCACGAACTCCGGCTGAGGGAAGGCCGGGCACGGCCCCGGCTGAGGGAAGGCCGGGCACGGCCTCTACCTGAGGGAACGCCGGGCACGAACCCCGGCTGAGGGAAGGCCGGGCACGGGCTCGACCTGAGGGAAAGCCGGGCACGGCCCCCGGCCGAGGGATCGCCGGGCACGGCCCCTGGCTGAGGGAAGGCCGGGCACGAACTCCGGCTGAGGGAACGCCGGGTACGGGCTCGATCTGAGGGAACGCCGGGCACAGGCTCTGCCTGAGAGAAGGCCGGGCGCGGACTCTGCCGGATTGAACGCCGGGCACGGGCTGCGGCTGAGGGAGCACCGGCACGGGCTCCCTCTCCCGCCGTTCCCGCGGCCGCCGTTGGGGGCGCTGCGGGGCGCCCGGGCCGGGAGCGCTTCCCGGCCGCTGCTGCGCTTCCGGGGCGCGGAGGCGGAACCGCGGCCGGGCCGGGGCCGCTGGAAGCGCGGCGGGGCCGGTGCCGCGGCGGCCTCGGGCCGATCCCCGATGGTGTCTGGCGGCTGCCGGCCCCAGGCTCAGGATGGCGGCGGCGGGAACGGCCGGCCAGGAGAAGCAGCTCGCTCCGACGCTTCTCAGTTTCTTCATCTACAACCCCAAGCTGGGGCCCAAAGAGGGAGAGGTACCGGGGGGATGTCGCGCCCGGGGATGCGGGGAAGGAGCGGCGGTCCCTCCGTGCCCGAGGCCGGGCCGCACCGTATGTGGACTCGGCCTGTGTGTCCCTGCGGAGCCGCCCCGGACAAAGGCGGTCGCAGCTGCGGCTTTCCCGGCCCGCGGCGGTACCCAGCCTGGCATTCGGGTACCCGCGGGGCCGGGGACGACTGCCGCCCCCATTGGGGTCTATCACTGCTTCTCACCGAAAAGAAACAGTAACCAGACGTGTTGTCAGCAGCCGGGCGTATGTTGTAGATGGGGAGCTGGACAGTCAGCAACTGTTTTACTGATGTTTTAACTTTGTCTAAAAATCTTTCTCGATGTAGCTACAATATGGTAGAAAGGTTACTGTTTAACTTAGTTACAGTCACGTTACTGCTGGTGTTTGTTCGCCATTGTGTCCCTTAGTAAGGAGAGTCAAGAAGCTCTAGTCACTAGCTTTAGGTAACGGCGTGTTGTGTGGTTCATGCTCAGCTTTAACAGCTTCTGAACAGAGCAGTGTACTTACATACTGAGCAGTGACAGGCTGAGGAGGCTGAGCGTGCCCTCAGCACGCTCAGGTGACTCCGGACCGGGGGAAGCTGTTGTTCCGCTGGAGGATGAGGTGCGGTTCCGAGGGACCCCCAGCGAGCTGGGGGCTGGGCCGGCAGCAGCCTCGTGGAGCTCAGCAAAGCCCCGCGTGTGGGGTGGAATAATCTGGCTCACCGTGGCGGGTCGGGTGGACTGGTTGGGAGCAGCTCTGCAAAACAGGACCAGGGAGTCTGTGAACAACAGGTCCTACGTGAATCAGCAGTGAGCGCTTGTGGCTGTGGGAGGGAGGGTGGCTCAGCAGGTCCAGCCAAGCCAATGCTTCCCTTCTGTCCAGCACAGTGAGTGCTGTGTTCTTCCAGGGATTCTTAGAGTAGGAAAAATACTGACAAACTGAAATAGCCTAGTGGAGAGCCCCTGAGTCAGTCAGGGGGTGCAGTCTGTGGTGTACCAGAGGAGCCTTTCATAACTGCATTTGTGCAGCCTAGAGGAGAGACAGTGTGGAAAGGGGGCAGAGGGCAGTGTCAACTGCCTGAAGGCTGGCAGTAGATGATGGAGTTTCGTTGTTGAAGTGAAAGAATGAGGATGGATAGGGAGAAATTCTGATGAGATAGAAAAAAAAATTTCTTCTGGGTGAAGTTATCTAACGTCAGAGCAGGGCTGGAAAGTTGTGGCATTCTCATCTCTGTAGGTATTGAACACATGACTGGACAAGGCCTGGAGCAATCTGAGCTGCCTTTGAACCTTGTAATGCTTTGAGCTGGCTTTGAAGCTTGCCTTGCTTTGAACAGGCCCAGAAGTAACGGGGGCCTGTGATTTCAATAGCCGTCAATTTACAAAGTCCTTTGACATATCATGGGATGATTGACTGCTTAAGTGTGCCTAATATACCTTTTATCCATTATTACAGAAGCCCATTTTGGTACAAAATAAAATTCTCCCTAGGTTATTAAGGGATTAAAAAACAAGCAAACCATTAATTCAATATTCTTTGATTTCATTAAAATGCATTTGCTTAGATTCTTTTTTCAAATTTTAGGAAGAAAAGAAGATTCTCTTCTATCACCCAAATGACGTAGAAAAGAATGAAAAAATTAGAAATGTGGGGCTGTGTGAAGCTATAGTGCAGTTCACAAGGTAGGAATTCTGATTGCCTGGGTGATTGTTTTGGCACAAGCACTGTGTTTTAAATATCTCAGTTCTATGTCTTCTTGTGAGTGTGTATAAATATCTATATCTACTTATATGTTTTCTTTCCAGGACCTTTAGCCCAACAAAACCTGCAAAATCCCTACATACACAGAAGAATAGACAGTTTTTCCATGAACCTGAAGAAAACTTCTGGATGGTCATGGTACTTATGCACGTGATATGCATATTTCTAAAACACCATCCTGCAATGTTCTCAATGCATTCTGCATTGTCTAATACCAGCCTGTTCCACTTCCTAGGTTGTACGGAATCCCATCATAGAAAAACACAAAGATGGAAAGCCAGTCTATGAATATCAGGAAGAAGAATTGCTGGTAATAATGAACTTTCCTTTTTTTTTAATGAGTTATGTTGTATTTTTGAGAGTACTTCCATCCAGAAATATCTTTATTTAATTCTTCTTGAACTGCTGTCAAATTGATTTTATATGTATCTATACCTATCTTCATAAATGGAAAAAGGGCAAAGTACTTTTCAGTAAAATTTAAAGAAGAACACAAGATAGACAATTATCCAGAGAACAGTTCAAGATCATTCAATAAACACTGGTGAAATATACAGCTGTGAGACTTTTAGCTTGGAGTAGGTGAATATTTCTTAGGATCTGTTTAATTAAGTTCTTAAATCTATGTATTTTTATTAGGTGCCAGTATACATGTCACTACTTTCTTAAGACTGCTAGTAATATTTACTAATAATCTGGAAAACCAAAGAAGCTCATAACTATGATGGGATTTCTTGTCCAAGCTGCAGAATCATTATGTCTGTTCAGTTGTATACAGGAAGGGTATTTGGCAGGGTGGGATAATAATTAAAAAGCTGGTTGATTTTCCTACTCCTGTTCATTACAGTGTGCATTACTTTTGTTCCTCTCTGTGTCCTAAGAAAAGGATTGGAGTCCTAGGGGCTCTATTTTGCCAGATAAAATAGCCTTTTTTTGATCTGGGTTAAGATCTCAGCCCCATAAATGTCCCACATTCTTCAGCCTTTGATTTGGATGAAGAGAGAGCCATCAGAAAGAAGATCATTGTCACTGACCACTGGCCTCAGGGAAGGGCACTGTTTGTAACTGGAATCCTTGGCATGAGTTCTGAAGGTGCTTTTGGTACTAAATGTGATGGGGGAAGGGACTCCCTTTATTGAAATCATACTTTATAAATACAGAGACATTTCTAGATGCTGACTGAAAATGCCATTTAACTTTTCAGAGCTTGATTTCTCCGATTTGTGCCTTTGCTGGCTCTTTGAAAACACATGTTATGTGTAGCTCAGCCAAAATTCTTGTAATTCTGCCTCTGCTCCTACTGATGTGCTGCTCTCTTTCCTGCAGGACAAGGTTTATAGTTCAGTCCTCCAGCAGTGCTACAGCATGTACAAGGTAGGGTTAACACTGGGGGCTCAAGGCCTTTTACAAGACAAGAGCCTGAGATACTTCAATGATACATAAATTCTTGCCTCTGCTGCCATATACACCTGAACTCTGCAAATCTAAATGTTTTTTCAGTAAAGAAGGGATACATTTGGATTGATTTGGAATATGTTAAGGAATGGGAGTTGTGTTGTAATCTATATTCATAACCAAGTTACAAGAAATTACTGAAAATGATTACCCAATTAACTGATTTTTTTCTCTTTAAACTGTTAGCTTTTCAATGGCACATTCCTGAGAGCCATGGAAGATGGGGGTGTGAAAGTGCTAAAGGAGAGACTAGAGAAATTCTTCCATCGGGTAAGACCTCATTTTTCAGGCACATACTGTGATTCGGCACTGGAAATAAAACACAAAAAAAAGAAAAAGTGGCAGCAATGTGACTATAAAACACAGGCAGTGGAAAAGATGTAGAGTCAACACAAAGTATGTGGTTACTCATTTTGTCAAATACTTCCTGCTCTTTCTGACAGAATGGGTTCTTTAAGTGGAGTTGAACCACAAGTGTGGTTATGACTTGATGGAACAACTTAAGTTTTGGATCTTTTTTCTGATGAAATTGTGTTCCTTCTTTCAAAGTTCTGCTTTAATGTTTGAATTGGTTACTGTGATTATAGTTTGTACAGGCCTATTTGAGTGACTGTTGAGGATTCATTGAGGTTAGAAGGAATTTGGGGAGATCATCCAGTTCAGCCTCCTACTCAAAGCAGGGTAACACTGAATTTAAACTCTCCTGTCCAGTGCTTTGGGTGGTTGAGACCTGAAAACTTCCAGGGCTAGAGATTCCACAACCTGCATGCACAAGTCCTTTTGTACTGCGAAATAGTGAATTGATGAATTTTTTAAGTTCTCCCCCCTACTCCACCCACTATGTGGAATTAGTAGCCAATCTTAAAAAGGCTTCAGGAAATACTGCATGCATTGTAAGTAGTCTTCAGACTGTCATTTCATAGCTGATGTTTTAGTGAAAGGATAAAAGGCAAAACCTGGTTTTCACATAAAGTAACTGACTGACTAGTCTCATCTGGCAGAATTTTGAGTTCCTACATGGAAATTTTCATCACACTTGAAAAGTGCCTGCCCCCATTTTTCTTGTTTGCAAGCAAGGAAGCAGAACTGCTGTCAGCAGTTTGTACTTTTGAGGTATTGAGATCTGTGATAGTGATGGACTGTAGACACTGTGTAATAGTGTTTAAAATTTTGTTCTTTTAACAGATTTTTAGAATGGCACAATGTTGTGACAGTGTAAACAAAAGTACAGGCTTTGCCTGTGGACTTGGGGAGGGTCTTGCTTGTTTCTTGTAAGACTGTGGTAGACTCCAGAATAACACCATTGGCACAAGGAGTACCATGATGAGCTGGTGTGTGCTACTGTCCAGACTAAATTAAAAGTAGACCTTTGCAAAAAAGAAAATAATAAATTTTTTTTTGCTAAAACAGAGAGACTCACAAGCTGTGACAGAAATCTGTCACCCTGTTGGTCTGTATTGCTTGTGGACATTCAGTCACGTGAAGTGACTGTAGAGGGAGCCATTGGATAAAGCATCTTCCACAGACCACTTGACAGAGCATTTGAAATCTCTTGCTAAAGGTTACAGTCTATCCAGAAAGTGAATAATGGAAATTATTTATTCCATTACACATTGAAAGCACCTGTTCCTATTTCTACAACTGAATCTGAAATTAAATATCAGTAAGATAGGCTTTGCTTGCTTATACTCTCAAAAGATCTTGAACTTTCCTTAAAAGCTGTTTTCATAATGATTAAATAAAAGCCAAGTGATGCCTGGAATCACATTCATGCACTCACACATGGAATCACAGAGTGGTGTGGTGAAAGGTACCCTTAAAAAGGTCATCTAGGCCAACCCCCTGCTATGAGCAGACATCTTCAACGAGATCAGATTACTCAAAGCCTTGTCCAGCCTGGCTGTGAATATTTCCAGGGATGGGGCAGTCACCACGTCTCTGGACAAGCTGTGCCTGTGTGTGAGCATCCTCATTGTAAAAACCTACTTTCCCATGTGTAACATAAATTGATTCTCCTTCAGTCCAAAGCCCTTGTCACTACAAACCTTAGTAAAAAGTCTGTCCCCACATGAACGAATGTGTCAGACAAGTAGCACTGGAAGGATTGGTTTTTTCTTTGATTTTTAGTCCAGATTTTTGGAGATTAGAGTCAAATTTGTCATTTAAATCTACACCTTGGCAGTTTTCTGAATTCTAAAAGCCAACTGTCGTTGTTCTCTCAGTACTTGCAGACACTGCACTTACAGTCTTGTGATCTGCTGGATGTGTTTTGTGGAATCAGCTTCTTTCCACTGGATAAAATGACTTACTTGAAAATTCAGTCATTTATTAACAGGATGGAAGAAAGCCTGAACATAGTCAAGTACACTGCATTTCTCTACAATGACCAGCTTATCTGGTAGGTATTTCAGCAATTCTTTTGTGTTTCTTCAATTTCTAATCCTATGAGTAAGTGCCATAATAGAGAAGCTTTTAAATTAGTGACAGAGTTGGATGAAAATGAGAAAACATGAGTCAGGCTACCATTCAGTAAGAAAGGCATTGGTCTGAGTTAGATAGAGGAATATGTGTGATCTGAACTGTAGCACAAACATAATTTGCTTCTTTTTCCCCACAATGTTCTAGGAGTGGACTGGAGCAAGATGACATGAGAATTTTGTACAAATATCTCACGACATCTCTGTTTCCAAGGCACATGGAGCCTGAGGTAGCTGGGCTGGGGGTTTTGAGGGGCAGCGTAGTTGGGTGGTTTTGGTATTTTCGTCCTGTTTATCTGGTACTAAAGGCTAAAATACCAAAGAGAATTCTCCCTTCTCTCTGTCTCTAAGCTGGTTTTTCCTGTATGTTCTTTTTCCCCTCAGTTAGCGGGAAGAGATTCACCAATACGGGCTGAAATGCCAGGAAATCTCCAACACTATGGAAGGTAGGTCTTGTTTTACTGTCACCATCTACTGCTTCTTCCCCCCAGGGCAAAACATTTGGGAGGAGTGTGTGTGTTTTGAGTACATATTCCACACACAGTTCATTCCAGAGGGTTGCACAGTAGTTGCTGCAATGTGAAACTTGACCCTTGGAAAAGAGAAAATGCTTCATTAATGTTACTGCACAGTTATTTTTCTTCCCATTGTTCCTAATGCACTGTATGACAAATTTGGGAATTGTTCCAGTCATTTCTTTTCAGTCAAGCACTCCAGACAAAGGTGTAGTTTAATCTAGGATTTATCTATTTGTTCTTTCTATGTTCTCTGCATGTCAGTGAGGAATTCTGTACTTAAGCAAGTGGGCAACATTATTTTGCATAATTGTGGGTTTGGACATCCTTAATCACGAGAACTCCTAATTGCAAGTTTGGAGAACATCTGTTAAATTCAAAAACTAAAATACAAGTATTCATCACATCTGACCTGTTGAATTATTTTCTAGGTTTCTTACTGGACCTTTAAATCTTAATGATCCAGAAACAAAATGCCGTTTCCCCAAAATATTTGTTAACACTGATGACACTTACGAAGAGCTTCACTTAATTGTTTATAAGGTATTACAGTTTCCTCTGCAATTACTCCACAGAATTAGCAATCTCTGTGCAGTGAGGGTGACAATGATGTGAAGTACTTAGGAATTGTATAGAAAGGTGCATTAATAAGAGACACAAAAGTGGCATTTCTAGAAATAAGCTTTAAAGCTTGAATTCTCTTTTTGCCTCTCCTGTACCCTGTACAAAACAAACAATTATTATGTTTTATTAAAACAAAATACCAGCCTTCAGTTGCTTTAGGTGATTTCATGTCTTGCTTTATATGGGATTAATCAATTTTTAAAAAATTAAATTTGTTCTTACATTAAATGGGAGTTTCTTGCAGATATCTTTGTATAAAGTGCATTTTAATCAAGTTTTATCTTTTGCCTACAACTTAAACAGTTAACTGAATTTTAAAATCACAGCTAACCTGTGTTGTGCAGGACTGCAGAAACATTATCCTATTGAAGTGTTATCTTTAAAAAAGATTTTTAAATCTCTTCTCACCTGTGTGTGACCTCTCTGAAGTATTGTCATTTATTTGAGTTAGTGAAAGTAATCTGTTGTAAATGGCTTTTTTGCTTTTGTTTTGTTCCAGGCAATGAGTGCAGCTGTCTGCTTTATGATTGATGGTAAGTACCTATTAGCATCAATTATTTGCCAAGACTTTTATATGTAAAAGACTTGGACATACAGCTTGTTTTACTCTTGAAAAATACTCACATTAATTTGTTATTTGAGTCTCTTTTTCATGAGTACTTTTATCAGTCTTTTGTCTTTGTTCCTGTGGTTCAGCTCATTTTACACAATAAAATGACTAAATATTGCTTCAGTTAGCCATATTCAGAATCACCCCCGAGGTTTTAATTGTGGGTGAAATTTGTCCTTGGACTCTTGCTGATGTTTAAAGAAAACAACTGCAGAAACTGTACCTTTAGCTGTGGGAAGAGAATCTCACCTCTCCTTTTTCTCTGCCTGACACAGCTTCAATTCCACCCACACTGGAGTTTTGCAGAAAACTGGACAGCATTGTTGGGCCTCAGCTCACAGTGTTGGCATCAGACATATGTGAACAATACAACATCAACAAGAGAATATCAGGGTTTGTACCACATTTCTTTTCCTCATTAGCTAGTGAAAAGTTAGGTTAAATGAACTGCTTAAATAATGGTAACGTGAGCCCAAATTTTGAAAGCGTTAATGGTGTACTTAAAGCAATGCTTGTCTACTTTTCTGCATCTTAAGTGTTTATAAGTCCATGTTATTGCATATTTGGGTCTCCCTGAAGTAACAATAGATGTTACTAATTTAGGAACAAATGTTTATTGTCTGGCTGAAATGGGAATTTTAATAAGTTATTTGATTGCAATGGAAGCTTTACCACTGAGGACTTCTCCAGAATTACTGCTTCTTGAAGTGTTGCCATGTATAGTAGGTAAGGAAAAAAGGTCTTTTATTTTTCTATTTTGCAAGACTAAAATAATTACTTGAGGGGCAAAAACCAGTCAAAAGAAAAAAGATGGTAATGCTTTAGAAAATATCCTTCACTTAGAACTACAGCTGACTTGCAATAAACTTGCATTTATTTTTTGATAGATTTATTAGCTGGGGAAGCGAGAGCAGTATCCCATATGGCAACATAAAAGGAATTCAACCAAAGATAGGTGTGTGAGTGAACTCAGTCAGTGGTACCATCCCAAATCAGCAAAATCGCACAGGATAGAATAGGATGTGCTTGAAATTGTGCCAATCTACTAAATCATTAAACTTGGGGTTGTTAAATGTCATCTGGGACTGGCTTTGGCAGCTTTAACTCTTTAAAAGTTTAATGCCATGGTGTCCTGAAAACATGATACAGTTCCTTGACACTAATGCATGTGGGTGACAGAGAGCAGGGGTATCTGGTTGTTTGCTAAGGTGAGCGGTGTCATCACAGTATCTCCTGCTTCTAAATAATGCATTGCCTCAAGTACCACTTGCTGCAGCCAGGTTTTGGTCAGTCTGAATGTGTTGTGACTTCTACAAAAGTTACAGCTCTGGGTTTTTAAGGTTAACTTCATAAAAACAGAAATGGAGGAAGACTGCCAAGGCAGGAGTTTGAAAATAGTCTCTTGCTTGGCCCACACAAATGATGTGGGGGGAAATCTAATTGCCTGGATCAAGAAAGATTTTGTTCTCTTGGTTGTAACAAATAACAAAAACATGGATAGAAGATGACTTATTGCTCAAATTAAAGACCCAGGATCCATTCAAATCAGCTTTGACTGGCATAAGGGAGAGCAGCAGGAACAAAATGGGAAAAAACAGCTCATTAGAAAAATGCAAATTAATTACTACTCTGAAGTGGGGCAACGCCTTCAGACTCCCCTGTGTGTGTTTACTGGCAGCCTGAGTGGCAGAAAGGGAAATACTGGCTGGTTCTGCAGGCTTGGTTGTCTTTTGTTTTTTTTAAACTGTGTTAAAATGAATTTCAATCCCACAAGTCTCTTCAACGTGAAGATAAGTCCAGGCTGTGTAAGTTAGCTTTGCACTGGCTCACTACCCAGTTTCTGGGAAGCCTGTGCTGATAGAGCATGTAGGTATTCACAAATCACTTTTTTTTTTTCTTTTTAAATCTTCCTAGGGCTGAGAAGGAACCTCAATTTAAGTTTATCTATTTCAATCACATGAACCTGGCAGAGAAAAGTACCATTCACATGAGGAAAACACCCAGCGTATCGCTTGCATCCGTTCACCCTGACCTCATGAAGATTCTCGGTGACATCAACAGTGACTTCTCCAGGTAATGCTTGACTGCTAAATAGTCTGTAACTCCTACTGTCAAGCAGATTTTTTTTCTTTGCAAAGGAGTGGCACTTTCCAGTCTTTTTCTTGATGGCTGGCTGTTCATGTTTGGTATTTTGTGTTGGTTAGAAGTAGTCCATCTTAAAAAAAAAGTTCTAGTGTCCTTTCAAACAAAAAATTAAAAGAGGGCCAGGGCCATTATCAAAAAAAAAAAAAATCTCATCTATTGGAGGCAGAAAATGGGATGGGAAGCAGGAGAGTCTGTCTAATCTGGGAAAGCAGTATAAAGGTGGCTTCTAGGGGTGAGACAAAGGATGAAATGCAAACCTTGCAGTTACTGCAGCCCCGCTGATAGAAAAGATAAGTGGCTTCTTGTCAATGGGTATCATGCTGCAAGGTGGGAGAGACCCTCTGTCACTATGAAAGTGAAGAAAGAACAGGACAATGCTGAATGATTGGGATGCCCCTAACTCGAATTAGCAACACGCTGTTTTCCCACTATGCTTAAGGACAAGGTTTCCATTTTTTTCTCTAAATGAAGAAAGTGTGTTTCATCATATTATGGAATTATTGGGTTAGTGACAGCTTTATAGAAGATATCCAGTTATTGAACATAGTTTAGGTCAAGGTTTAACAGTTCTGTGAAAGCTTGGTATCACCAGCCCATCTCCAGCTTTCAGTATTCAGGCCCTGTGGAGTAAATCCTCATTGTGTGAAGTGTGTCCTTACCAGAAGGGAGGAGAGGTGCTTTCTTCAGTGTTTTCACTGCAGTGTTTGGCTAATGAAAAAATTGCTGATTGACACATTTGGGCATGTCCTAAGCAGCCTTTTCTGAAGCCTTTGACCTGGACTGAATGATGGCCAAGTTAGAACTCGTGTTTTCTTTGATACTGCACAACCACAATTTCTGACATTGAGCTGTCCTAATGATTATAGATAAAGTTGTTGAAGATGAACTTGCTGCCACCTTCTTTAATTTTTAAAACTTCTTTCAGAGTTGATGAAGATGAGGAAATTATTGTGAAGGCAATGAGTGATTACTGGGTAGTTGGGAAAAAGTCTGACCAGCGAGAGCTATATGTTATTTTGAACCAAAAAAATGTAAATCTGATTGAAGTTAATGGTAAGGATTGTTTCTTAATATCTTTAAATACAGTTATTCCTAAAATGTGTGTCCCTAGAGAAGTAATACAACTCATCTCATGAGAAATCTAGAGAGGGACTGATCTTTGATGGAGCTGGTGAGTTTGCCTAAGGTTTTAATCTGCCTACTACCAGCTGTGAAAGGACAGCATAAATATTCAGCAGGCATTCTTAATTATTAATCAGTCATACTTCCTCCTTCAAATAATAGAGGACAGCACTGTGAGCTTAGTTTAGGCATGATTTAAAAAGTGTATTACAGATGAGAGATGAATATATTTACATCTATTTGTCAGTGATCCAGGGTTAGTTACTTACACATTGTGGCTGTCCTGTCAGTGATCCTCATCCATCGCTGTCTTGCTCCTAATGTGGTTTTGAGAATGATTTACTAGGACTAAGAGTGAGAATTAACATTAAGATGCAATAGGTTTTTACATTGCTATTTCTCTAAAAATCTGTTTGAATCTTGCAGCCATGCTAGGGCTCTCCATTCTAATAGGAGGCAATGTGCTCCTGTTAGCACATCTTTCCCTTAGACAATGGGGAAGAATTCATACCTTGCCAGGACCAAAGCCTAGCAATATTTTAAAAGGAGGAATGAGTTGTGTAACTTGGCAATCTCTCTGTAATTGTATTTCAGCATAAAACCTACCATAGAGAAACAGTGAGTGAGTGTTTCTGTGCCTCATAAACTTCCTAAGTTTATCAGTCTACCAAATAACCCAAAGCACAAGTTCTGCAGACTTGATTTCCTGTAACAGAATATCCTAATTCCTCCTTTCTCTGAAAAAGGGGTTATCATATACTTCCCTTAACTATATGTTAAGCCAAGTCTGCTGCTGTTGCAGTGTTTGATGAGAGGCCCATCATTTACACTTAAACCACTTTTAGACAATGGGAGACAGCAGATTTCATTTTCTCCTACTGAAGAGAGAGTAATATTAAGTGTATTTCTACATTAGAAACTCTTAGGGCTTTTTCTGTTTGAATTTTATTATATTCTCCATGACAATCCCCAGGGTTTTTCTTGAGGAGACTTCTGTAAAATACAGTACTGATGGGTTTTTTTTTTTGTTTTTTTTTAACAGAAGAAGTGAAGAAACTTTGTGCAACACAGTTTAATAATATTTTCTTCTTGGATTGATCTGCAAAGGGCTGATTTTTTGAAGATGTCAATGTCAGGCACTTGTTCAACATGAAAAGTTATTAGTCATATTATTGACTGGAATAATGACAATAGTAAAGCAATACTTGCTTTGTAAGAATCAAAATTTCTACTAAAATCTGTAAACTCTGACCATAAAATTTTTAAATTTTAAAAATGTTTATGTGCAAACTAATTAAAAACCAGTCTGAACTCATCTGTACCATTCCATTCTGATATGTTATGTGAATATTTTGCTGAAAAATAAAACTAATAATTGTTACACTTTAGAAGCATCTGTGTTCATTTGCATCGTGTAACTTCCTGCTAGTTTACCCAAAACTCTGGTGTAAAAGACTGCTCCCTCTGAAACCAGCAAGTCTTGTGCATACAGTTGAGCCATTCTTAGAGCATCCTACAAGTGTGGGTCTTCTGGGGTTGTTTTGGTTTGTTTTTTTTTTTTTCCTTACTTGAAAGAGTACTTGTTTGAAGCTTCAGCACTTCCCAGCAGAGGAACTATTTCTTTTTCTTTTTGTCAGCAGTTGCCTTGGTGCCTTTGGGTGCTGCCTTCTCTGCCTCTTCTTCCTTAGGCTCACTGCCTTGTGAGCCTCTCTTCGTTGGTGAGGGTTCTCTCTTGGCAGCCTCTTGTTTCAGCTGGAGACTTCTCCAGGAGAGGAGTCTCTCCCAAGATGATGAGGCTCGTTCCCCGAGCTTGACACTCTCCTGTAATGCAGCTGCTTCTTGCTTTCTTGCCTCTTCTTCTTCTTCTTTTTCAGCAATAAGTCTGCATGAACAAAATTTGAATTTAAGGTACTGTAAAAGAAGGGAGACAGGTTTCCACTGGCTAAGCAACTCCAGATCTAGTCATAGGATGAGCAGCATAAACTGCCACAGTGTAGAGAAGCAGAAAGTCTCTAATTACCCCCTCAAGTCCAAATATGTCTTAACTGCCTTTGCACAGAGCAAGAACCAAGTGCCAGGAAATACCAGAGCTAAGTTTGTAACCTGAAAGCAGCCTGTATTTGTTACTCCAGCCAGCAGCAGAAAGCACGTGAGTTACATTCTGTATGTTACTAATGAGACCCGTGTGAGTTGGTTTTCCAGCTACAGTATGCTATATTACTTTCTTGAATACAATCTTCATTTTGCTAGTGGAAAATAAAGGATAGCAGTACTGCCAGACAAGATTCAACACTCACCTTTCCAGCTCCTCAGCCTGGATCTTTCTCAGCTCAGCTAATTCAGCATCCTGGGGTTTTTTTTCTTTTATTTTATCTCTCAGCACTATTTCACGCTCAAAAGCGGGGAACAACTTAGTTGTGAGAAAGATTTCCACCTGACACATCCATAAATTAATCAGTGCCTTTTGTTCATCTTTATCTTCTTTTACTTCATCTGCAAGATGTAAATTAAACATATTTGTTTAGCGGGGCACTTCTATTTCAAATGTGTTTTGGACTACAATATTTCATCTCTGACACTCTGCAAAGGGAAGGTCTGGCTTCTGCATGGTACAGAGGATGAAAGGTGTGAGACACTTTGAACTGAACAGGGGTGGCCCTTTTCTGAGGATTCAGTGACTTGGCCCTGGGAATGCCACAAAAAGACAATGAACTCTTCCCTTTAATCCTGTGATAAGAGTCTTCTGCAGTAACCTGATGACAGTTCAGTATCTGTGACTCCTGTGCATGGGGGAAGGGATGAACAAACATGACCACCTCAAAGGACAGAGGTGTGTGCCAGTGTCCCTTGCCATGTCAGGAAACAGGCCAGGCCCAGGTGATGGGCCCTGAACAAACAGCTTCTCAGACAGGTAACATTTCACCCATCGGATTTCAGCAAAAGAGCTGATGACTGCATGAAGATCCTTGTCTACCTCTGTCCTTGGATTTGAGTTCTGTAGCAGCAGAAAACATTCAACAAACACAAAAACCAACCCAGATGAGATCTGCTAATCAGCTGGAAGGAAGGTGGTACAGAAAACTACAACCCTCAACATACCAAAGTTCTCTTACTGAACATCTCTTCTGCCTGAATGTTGCCCTGTCCTAACATAAAGGCATCTTATCCCAGCTAATAGTGCCACACAACTAATAATAATTCTTATTTTAAGTAGAAGCAGCAGGACATGGCAGTAATACATTTTATTTGTCCAAGACACTCCACAGACAGGCTTGCAGCTTGAGCTTCTCTGAGAGTAAATACAAATTACAGCTTATAGATGCCCTGCAAATAAAATGTAGCTCTTTAAAATTGGGGAAACTTTGTAAGTCAGTACTTAAATGTCTAATTTAATTATGAAGTTTTATTTTATTTTTAAAAAAATCTTCCTCCAGAATTAATGCTCATTTACTGCCCTCTTGTGACAAGCTGAAATCTGCCTATACAAATAAAACTTCGCAATTCAAGAGCTACAAGAGATTTGTGTGTGTGTTAAGTCCTAAAACAGTAGGATTGTTTTACCTATCAATTCTTTTTCTGGACAAGAATCTTGTTCTTCTTTTACATCCTTGTTGGGCAATGACACATCATCTTTGCTTTCTCCAGGAGTTATGGGAAATGAGAGAAGAGTTTCTGATTTTGCAAAGAAAGAAAATTTAAATTACTCAACCTTTAATCCTGCACATGAAATTCCAAATTTGATCTTCAGCACAAACAAATACAGGTTGTCATCTGCCCTGAAAGTCAGACCTGTGATTAAAATACTTCTGAAATGATGAAAAGTTTGTTTCTAATGAAGGCAAAATGCAGAGTTCAAGCTCCTGTTTCCATGCCCACATGAGTGGGACAGAACAGGATGAATTAAGATTTAAAAAGCCTTTGAAGTTATTTTTAAGGAAAAAGTGATAGCTTTTAATTAAAAAGCATAGAAAATTCAGAGATTCCAACTTGCCCAGCCATCTGTGTACAGCAGGTATGGAAAGCTAAACATAAACTTTGTCATAACTGCCAAACTGACTGGAGCTGCCCTCTGTAACTGCAATACATCACCTGTTCCCATGATCAGCTCCTGTTTAATTGTTTTGAAAGTTGCAGAAAAAGTGAATCTCCTCAAGCCATTTCATAGTTTTATAGCTACTTTATACAGTACTCACCCAGTAGAGAATGCTGATGAGCAGGATCTGTGTCTCCAGAAGGTCTCGGTGCCTGGCAAGAAATTTTAAATTCAGTTACTGAATGTCTAAGCCTGTGTTCAAATCACAAAGTGAAATCCCAAGTCCCTTTGAGTCATGCAAATTCCCATCTCCAAAGCATTCTGCCAGCCAAATGCATCCTGCAATCATGCTTATCTCAAGGTATTGATATTGCAGGAGTGTTTCAATACTTTTCAAGTATGTCCAGGTAACACTTTACCTTCAATACCAGCCAGGCTGGTAGGATTATCCTATTTCAGAGCTAGGGAAAGACAGCACTACAGAAAATGAAAGCTCCTGTTCTTTGACCTGTTCCTCTGTTCTTACATGTTGCTCTACATATTGTTCATCTATTGTTCATCTGCTCCTGAGTGTAGAGCTCAGCTGCCTTGGAAATGTCTTCATTTATGTCTGTAGCAATTATACTTCTGCTGCACTAATGAAATGTAACACAAGAAAAATTTTACCTCAGAACATTTAAATTAAGATTTTTTTTTTTTTCTATTTAACTGGACCACTTCACTGTGCACTGTGTGTCACTGCTTGCAGTGATGCTGCAAGGGAACATAGGGTGGGAACAACTGGCTAGAGAATGGGAAGTGGTGGTGTACAGTGGCACTACTGGCTCACAGAGGCTGTGAAATTATGTTTGTGAATACTCCTTGAATTAATAAAAATACTTTCATCTTGTTCATAATTCCAAATAATAACAATTCTAATTCAATTACTCTGTATATACAAATTGCACCAGTGTCACAGGCAGCATCTCACAACCTACAAAATCCTTATTCTGAAGTTTAGCAAAAAGAAAAAGAGGACAGCTCAACTGCAGGCAAACAGCAAGGCTTGCTACATACAACAGCAGCAATGCCATTTTTACAGGATAATTTTAGACATTCAGCTTAATGCAGAAGAGACATATCTTTAACCAGCCAACCAATCTGTCAGTTCCCCTTCAGAAGTACTCTGTGTGTATTTACAGTTATCTAGGAAAACGGGCAAATATGTTAAACTGTCTACATTGATGTTAAAATTTAAGGTACCAACAAACAGAAAAAGCATAAGGACCCAATCAAGTATTTGTTTATGCAAAAAGGGGAAACTGGTTTCCATGATCAAGAAACAGAACATTTTCAGGGCCTGACTTCACTCTCTCAGTGGACACATAACAACACTGAACAGGTCTGCATCAACTTTACCTGGAGTGCAGAATGTTCCGTGAGAGACACAGCTGAGATTTCCTTGGAGAGCTCCTTGATTTCAAAGCTACTTCTTTTCTCATTATCTTGAGCTTCTTTCTCCAGGATCATATCCTCAGTAACATACACCAATGCACATTCAAGAAGAGCTTCAAAAAATTCCAGAAAAACCATCTCGAGTAAAACAAAGGCAGTGGTAAATTAGTTAATTTTTACAAAACCTCTTCATTAACAGGCCTATGTAGCTGAGCAAGCAAAGAACTCAGGAGTGGTAGTGAAGTCCCTCTGGCTTCATTTATCTAGTCAAACATCCCTTTTCCTGAAGAAAAACTGAAAACAGACAAAGCTCAAAAAAAATTCAGGAGAGGATATGATGTGTTACACTTTATACAAGTCATATTGACCTAAAGCACTGCACTGATTTTTGTTGTATCTGGAGCTATGAGAAATTTCTCTAACAAGTAACCCACAACTACAGCTATTACCTAAAACATCATATTTTAATTACATGGGATGCTGCTAGAAACCTCAAGAGTGGGTTTATAATTGATTCCTTAGTAAGACTTCCACTGTGTGTTCAGTTTTTCAGATCATGTTTAGAACAAATTCAAGAGACTGTTGCTAAATAAGAGTTAATTCTTTAAGGGTGAAAACCCTCTATACTAGGCCAGTTCTCAGGTAGCACAAGAGTCTTCTACAGTCACTGAGGTGGCAGCACCTCACATGTCACTAATCAGGTTTCTTGCATCACCAGATTTTCAGGATCAGTGGGTTCACATCTTAATTACTGTTCCACCTTAACAGCCTCAGTGCAGTGATTAATCCCTCTGTGATCACTGCACATCCATATTGTCAGGCAGCTCCCCAAGGACAGAACTATCACTACCAGCACTCCACTGGAAAGGGGATTTCCCTGCAAGGATTATGGCACTCCTAAGGACCTTTCTGAATGGTCAAGTACACTGAGACTGTGCTAAGATGAGGTACTTAAGAAAAACATAGAAGTACATGAGCTAAACTAAAAGACATAAGCAGAACAAAGGAAGACAAATAGAGGCTCAGTTTTACTCTATTTTTTAAAATAAATTAATTAATTTTCCTCCTGCTCCAGCAGGTAGGACAGCATTCACAGCAGTTCTTAAAAGCAATTTTAACTGTTCCTGTAGCAACAAACTATGTTTTATTTTCCATACACACCTCCAGCTCCAGGTTGACACCATGGATGCCAGGTAGGGAGGCACCAATTTTGACAAATATTCCCAGAACTCTCGGAGCAGTTAATTGTTCACTGAGAAGTTTAAAACCCTGGGTAAGAATAAATATCACATGTTAACAGCACTTAAGGCATGCCCCACATGGACCTAATCTACCTCCTTTTCAAGCCTTTGCCAAAATTTCTAGTGGTTTCAAATGATACTTCCACTTATGCAACTAACAGCAGAAATTCTAGTCCTATTGAAGCCAATGGGAATTTTCCCTAGACTGCAAAAGCAGTGTTACAGAAGAACTTGAGAAAGCTCATAAACAAAAATACAAAAAATTACAGTTTTGCCATCCAATCTTTTCTTCATGAAAAAATTGCTCAGATTTATAAAGTAAAGCACCCAAACCCTAGGCATATTATGGGGAGCTGTTCTCTACCTTCATAGCAATCTTGATCTGTCCCCAGATTACTGAATTTTAGTAAAGAATCTTATGCTCTTCTTTTAGTAAATACATTATTGAAATGGTTTATGGTGTTATTTCAATAGCTGTCAGTTCTAACAATAGAACATGTTCATATATATATTTTATAGATGGGGCAGAGGGAGACAGTGGGGATCAGAAAAATATTTATATTCCCTTAAACACATATGTCTAGGATTTGATAAGAGTAAAAAATTACAATTCAAATCCTGAAAAAGTGCATAAATAACAGTAGATAACAGGAGAACAACTGTTCCTTTACTGCTCCTTGGAGAATTTGTACAAATAATTTGCTCACCCCCACCTTTTCAACTGTGCAGAAGCCACAGGGACTATTTCAAAAGGCTCATATTAACTGAACAAAGAAAGCACATCCAATCACACAAAACAAAACAAAATTAGATTACTACATCCAACATCCAGAGGAATTGCCTCAGCTTCACTGTGGGGTCAAATGGAGGTCTGGGACATGGTCTACAAAAATCTTCATATATTTCCCAGCATTTCTCAAGGTAGCTCATGGCAAAAGATGAGAATTCTTCACCAGAATATAAGATACCTTTCAAAATGAATTGGGAAAAAATAACATTAACAATAAAACTGCAATGCATGTGATACTAATTAATGAATTCTGCAGAGAAGAAATAGCATTGCTTACCTTGGACACTACAGGCAGAGGGCAGAACATTCCTGGACATCATTTCTACGAAACATTTCTCCAGATGAGGAACTTCATCTCTACAGTTTAAACAAAACACTCTTGTCTGGAAAGATTCAAACTGATTACACTGAAATAAATTTCACTAAAACATGAAACTTACTTGTAGTTTTCATGATAGATATGAAATGCCAGGTTAACAAGGTAGGATACAAATGTTCTGAACAGTAATATATCACTTGGATCATGTATGTCCTCGGGTGATTGATGACCTGAAAATTAAAAAAAAAAAAAATCTACTGTTCTCATCAATATTAAAATGCTTATAGGCATATTGATTTGTCAGCCCTCCTTATCCTCTCCATCTGCACCTATCACAGTGTAACAACACTCCCAGAAGACTCACACCAGACAATGCATCACTTCCAAACCAATTTCAAGGGAGTACTGTCCACCTGTAGCTGGATCTTGGACAATTCTCTTTCTAGAAATGCATCCACTCAGCATATACAGAAATAAAAGAGGATTCAAAGTTGGAGTTAAACCCTTCACATACCAAGGACAGTTCAGGTCAAAAGGGATTTCATTGATTAACTGTCTCTATGGAAGACAAAAAAATACTACATGCAAACCAAAGTTAAGAACACTGAAAAAAAAATTTTGGTTCCCCTACTTCTCTCTCAAAATTCTTTCTCTCTCTCTCTCTTAAATAGTAATGGCAAGACCAGGGGTGAATACATATTTTGAACAGATGGCTGCTCAGTGCAATTTTTATTGTTGTATTTTAATTTTGTATTTTCTTGCCTAAGGACCAGAAGTGCCCAGAGAAGTGTAAATTGATCCACTGAGAACTCACAGGCACAGAGGTACTGACTCAAGACCACTTAACTCCCAGAGCTGAGTTGCCAGGAGAACTTGCCACTCCAACTCTCCACATCTTACCCTGCTCACCAGGAATACAAACCTCTCAACAGTCGATCTATTTCAGCGAGAGTTATGGAGAGATGAAAATTGCAGTCCTTCAGAAACCTCCAAAACTGCAGCATAGTCAGGTTGCAAGTGGTGTCAGAAGGAGGACAGCCTAAGGAGCTGTAGAAGTAGTAGGCTTTTCTCAATTTTGAAATATGCCTCAACACAGCCAATTCTACCTAAATAAAGCAGGATATGTTTTCAGCATCATCTCAAAGCAAGAAGAGACCAGTTTGCATTGATCCTGTAACTGGGCAGATAATTATTTGACCTTGCAACTTAGCACATCCCTGGCTAAGAGTTCACAGAAGCACTACTCAAAAGTAATGTTTCAACTCAGAAGGGTTTTGGTGACTGATAAAAACAAATCATCTTCTGTCAGCAGACAAACCTCAGAGCAGCTAAAGCTGGTTGCTCCATGCCTTTCCAGATATGTTAACCTATTTTTTTGGCCTTTTTTAGTGGAACCTCAGAAGAGGCAATGGATACTGTCTATTCATTCTTTTTGCTTTTCTGTTTTCACAGCTCTCAGATTTTCAAATAATTGTTTAATAGAAAGAGTTACTTTAACACAAATAAACCAGAAATAAAATAGTATGAAACACAATACAGGGGGAAACAGAAAGTATCAAACAGTAGACTTGTACTTGTTGCAATTCGGTCTGTCTGTTTTCCCTTGGGAACAAGGCAAGCAGTGACGATAAATCCAGATCAACATCTGCTCCCATAACAAAAATCTTTCCCGAGGCATTAATGACTCTGGTCCTTTCTACCAAGCAAATAAAATAAGTTAGAACAAACTAAAACAAAGCTTAATATATACACACACAGAAAAACAAAATGTGTATTATTCCTTCTTATATTACTGACTTGGAACAATAGATTCCTTCACAGTAAGAAGTAGAGATTTCACAACCAACAGCAGAACAACTGAAAAGCAATTCTGTCAAATCAACCCCTAACCAAAAGGAAATGCAGATATTAAAAAAGCTGTGAAACTTTCACACAACAGTTCCATTCATTACAAGATGTGGTGTGGATGTGCCACTTCACTCTTAAGTGTCACTCACAGCAAATGCAGCATGGAAGCAAAACCATGACTCCCATTTCTATCTAAATTCTTTGAAGAAATATGCCTGGTCCTTGAGTACGTACAAACAGTTTCATACTCTGGTAAAATGGAACAACAAAATGTGAACTAAGCGAAATTTGTTTTGTAAAGCTGCTCACGAGTATCAAAATGCCTTCTTGGGCTAGTGGCTCCCAGGTTCTTGGCTTTCCCAGCAGACCCTTGACGAGCAGGACTTTCCACGCGACGATCATCTATAAACTCTCCTTCAAAACTAAGACCATTCCTGAAGACAAAGAGGCCCTACAGACAGATTAATTATAATATAAATATAAAGCAAAGATTTATAAAAACCCCAAACCACTAATTCTCTCAGTCAAATTTCCTTTTCAGAATCCTGGCTAAAATGCAATATATGAAATAAAATACAGCAAAATAATTTTTCCTACCATCTTTTATAATGCATTTTGTCACCTATTAAGGAGGTACACTGTTAGGATAAAGGACTGACTATATATCTGTTTTATTTTGAAAAGTATTTTCTCCCCATATAGAAAGACTTGTTTGTAATCCTTTGGTTGTATATGTGGCACACCACACTGAAAAACAGAGTTTTTTCAAAAGTCTGTTTTATGAGAGGTTTTAAGAACTTCTCTGTGCAAGGACAGCTTGAAATCCATTCATTAGCTCACACTGAAAGTGTGAAATTCTGACCAACCACTGCAAAACTCAAGATGCACCTATTGAACTGAAAATCTCCACAGGGAAATATATGTCTTTGTATACCCAAAGCATAACTAATCACAGTCAGCCTGTGTCCTTGGAAGGACTCCAACTGCTTTCAGTGGACTCTCTGCTCTTTGTGTGGGGATTCCATCCACACTGCAAACTGAATGTAGTTTGCTGTACAGAAATCTAGAGATCCACTTATACAGAGCAGAACAGTTTGCTCTACTGTTGTCTGTAGTTCTGACAATACTCACCTTGCCATGCTTCTTATTATGCACCCATTCTCCACTGTACACTGTTCCATCAGAATAAAGAAATGTCCCATGTCCATGGCGCTCCCCTTTTACAAAATCCCCTGCATATTCATTACATAGAGAATACTTAGATGTTTCCATTCTCTTCAAAAACCACGTGTGCATGCCAGAACCGTGCTGAAAAAAAAAAAGTGTGTTTAAAAAACAGATCAAAACTTTGGCAATTCTCTGAAATAAAAGCCCCCAGCTGTTGGATGCAGTATTTCAAACCAGGGACAGAACCAGATCCTACAAAGGTGCATGGGAAAAGCACCCAGAGGATGCTGTGCATCAACACACACTTGAGCAAGCTCTACCACAGAGACTCCTAAAGATACCCACCCTTCCTCCCTGAATCCTTCTCCTGAACAGCCAGGTGAGGAACACCATGCCACAGAGCCAGGATGATCCACAAACTGGACTCATTGACAATTTTAAGCAGAGTGAAAAGACAGAGCAAGTAACTCGTCTTCTTTTTGAAACAGAATAATAAATGGAAGGAACTGAAAATGCCACCAAATTGTCTCCCATCATAAAACTTTTCCAAGAGGGAAAAGTGTGGTCTAGTATTTTACAGGCAACACAGAAATAAACTGTCACATATACCTACTGCTGAAGTCATGAAGTCATAGCTCAAGCTAAGTCACAAATACTTCTTTAACTTTTTTTTTTAATTGAAAAATGTTTATATTTTCCACTAGGGAATGAAATTTTGATTTTATAAGACTAGATCAAAATCCCTTAACAATTTGAATATTGCTAATATAAGAATCAATTTACAATAAAGAACATGTTTTTGTTTTCTCAACTGGCAAACTCAACTGGCAAAAATCGTACAAAGCTCCTTTGATATTGCACACAACTTCCTATTTAGCTTTCCTATAGAGCAGTGGACAGATGCTGAACTAAAGGGTTTCTGGGGAAGAAGTTAATACCTGCATGCCACACTCCCACTCTCCTTCATACTCTTGATTATCTGTCAGCCATATCATTTTTCCATGTCCATGTCGTAGATTTTTCTTCCACTGACCAAAATACGTATTTCCAGATCTGTAGCTGCAAAAAAAAAAAAAAAAAAAAAAAAGTTAATTCATACTAAATTCTGTGCTGATCTTATGAAATGTTTATGCAAAACCTCATTGCTAATAAATTTATAATTTATTAAGGATAAATATAAGCATTAAATTGAAAATTGTCTCACTATGACATGGACACAGAGGTTTTATTGTAGCCACTGTATACCTCCAATTTTTAATTTAGAAATCACTCAAAGTATTAGCCAGCTCTTTTTCCCAAAAAGTCTTTGCCATAACTATTAACAATATTTGTTTATCTATAATTCTACAGATAAGTCATTTATTCATCAGGCAGCTTTATCTGCTCAAATCAATCAAGTGTGTTTGTTTTTCAATAATGAATTGTGCTTTACCAAAGCTGATTTGGGACTTTGTCTTAAGCTACTCTTTTGTGTGAATGGTCAGTAGAAATACTGCACGTAAAAATAAACTTCTGAAGTCTGTCTTGTTATCATAAAGCACTTTGTACATTTTTTATTCCACTGCAGAAGGTACCCACTACTATGAAATGATAGCATTTGTACCCACTTTAAACAACACAAGAAACTCCAACATAATACACAAAAATAAAAAATGTTGATGGTAAGAACAAGTGTTATCATATTTACCGTCTGTATCCCCATCCTTCTCTGACATTGTTTACCCAATCACCTGCATACCAGGAGGTCTGTTCCTGATCATAATAAATTATACCCTGAAACAAAGAGCATAATCAGTTCAAACACCTAAATATTCATCTACCTGAATAAAACACCACATACAAATGATATGATGCTTGTAATCACATTCTAATACTTGGACTCTCTGTACTGAAAGCAACTGAAGGGATAGAATTAAATAAAGAAAGCAAGCTCTTTTGATTAATATTAGGTAAGACCTTAGAAAACACCAAATGTTCAAAAGAAAAATCCTATTATATTACATCAAAGTCTACAATTTTTTCAAACCTCTTGGAAATACTTTAAGAGAGCTAACCTTGGCATCTTAATTACAGTACTCAGTCTGAGGTAGATAAGTTTTCTGACCTATTCAGTCTTTTACTTCCTTTTACTGTAGGTCTACAGTATTAACTGTATTCACAACCTCAGAAAAGCTCCCTAGGAAAAACAAATCTCTACACAGCATAAGACAATGCAACAGAACAAAACACTTTTGTGAAACCTTGGCACAGTAACACTTGCTGTTCCTGAAGGTATCACCCAAGCCCATGCTCTCATTTAGTTCTTACTGACCTTTCCATGTCTTTTGCCATTGCACCAATAACCAATGTAAGAAATTGGACCACTCCTGAAAACTCCATATCCATGCCTAAGTCCATCTTGGATTGATCCTTCATAAATACTGCCATCTTTCCAGGTATAACGGCCATAATGCGTTGGCACATTCTTAACAAATGTTCCCTGAAAGATTAAATTACAACATTAAAATCTAAGACTCTCTGTTTCCCAACCTTCTGGGACAAGTCAGGCTTGTAACTGAAATCACTGCCACAGCTCTGCAGCTGCCAACTGTACTGTACCAATTACTGCAACTTATTTACTTTCCTTCAATTTGCACATCTAACTGGGTGCAACCATGTTCAGTTATAACTTAAATAGTAACTTACCTCATACTTTACTCCATCAGCCCACGTGTAAGTCCCTTCTCCATTCATACGCCCTTCAGAAAATAGACCCTTCAAAACGAAGAGAATAGCATCATTTACAGATTCACTCTTACCCCAGCTGAAGCCTACATTGACTGAAAGATTTTAAAAGAACAACATGTCAACTCCCCTCCAACTACTAGTTTCAAATAAAGAGTTTTAATGCCAGAAACTAAACAGAGCTTTCAAAGCTTCTCAGAGCTCCTGAGAGAGAACTTACTCTGCTACTTTTTAAAAATTTATACACTCACCTTGTATGTATTTCCTCCCTCAAAACATATAAATCCTTCACCCTCATAGAATTCATCAACTTGTTCACCTTCATAGCTACAAAGAAAACAAACTAAAGATGAAGATTTCAAGTCACTGCCAACAGATCTAAATCACATAAACGACCACATAATCACATAAACAATTGTATAAACGATCATAAATGACCTTTGATTTACCATGGTCTACACACAGTCAGCTGATGCATCTTGTGTAGAATAAACAACAAGAAATAATTTTCAATTTTTTGAAACTTCCTTGTAACATTCCACATAATTGTTCTGTTGCCTCAGGCCCATATTTCCTTCAATTAAGAAAAGAACCCACAAAAGTAGTATTTACTACCTTACAGTCAGGAATGCTGGTATATGACACATTATATATAAACATCATATTGAAATACAAAAGGATTTTCTTAACATTGCCATTCACCTGCTTCCTCAGTTTAGGGCATTCTGAAGAGATATGAGCAGCTTTAAGCATTTAAAGGCAGCAACAACTAAGATTACATGATATATTTTCCTTCACCAGTGATCTGTACATTTCAATAAAACTTCACTGAAGGTGAACAAGCTAAAAGAATGAGGGTTTTGGCAGGCAGAGAGCAGCAGCACTCTAGGATGCAAGAAGGCAGCAGAATTCCACATGTACATCTTCTAAGGTGCCACTGCTACTAGGTCTGAATAACCTGATTCTCTGCTTCAAATCAGTGTTTGTATGACACTGGCTACAGCAGAGATACTTAAATGAGAGTTCTTGACTTCACTGCTCAAGTGTACCTTTTTATAATCTCTTGAGCAAGGACAGGCTCTTCGTGGAACGGGGTAACAGGGTGGACTGGTGGTTCCTCTACCTCTGGCTCTTTATCTGGTGCCTCTGGAATTGCCGGAGTTTCTTCACTCAATGAGTCACTCCGCAAATCTCCCGGCGTTGTTAAGTTACTCTCAGTTGGGGTACCTAGAGATTCTTCTGACTTCTCAGTTGCCTTCTTACCATCTTTCTTTGAATCTTTCTTCTTGACATCTTTTTTCTTGCCTTTTATCATAGCCACTGAATTGCTTCAGTGCGTACTTCCCTTCTGCAAAATGAAAATTTATTTCTGTCTAATGTACATATTTTTAACCTATAAACTAGTTAGAAAACCCAAAACACAGACAATTACCAAAAAAAAAAAAAAAAAAACCAAAAAAACCAACGTAAAAAACCCCAAAATCCCAGTATTTCTGTGATTATTATAAATGCATGTATTAAAGTAATCTCTGTAACAGCAATTCCTCAAGCCAGTGGTGTCAGCTTGTGGGAGGCAGGCCACAAGGTTAACAGAGAGCAATGTCTGTGAATTACCTCCAAGTCTTCCATCAAAACCACTGTGACAGAAGTGTTATCAGTACACTTACTTTTCCCACACGGAGATCTCCATCTTTACCAGGTTTTTAGCTATTAGATTTATGTTAAAAAGTTGAAAGCCATTTCTCAAAGATATGCATTGGGCAAGTTCTGGGAAGTTACACCTGCACTACTATTATTGATTTAATTTGCTTCCAAGTTATGAGTTGCAGACTGAACCACAGCACAGCATAACCACCAAATCTTGCAGTCATTTTGCCAGTTGAGAGCTACCTGAAGGTTACAGGACTGCCGGCACAGCTGCAATCCTATCACAGCCGGGAATCACCGCTTGGTAGTGCAAGAACCCAACCTGCGGGTGCCACAGCGGAGAGGCCTGGCAGGGCCAGCCTCAACCGTCACCGGGGCACCGGGGAGCGGCGGGACCTGGCCGGGGCCGAGCCCTTAGCGAGCCCCGACTGAGGGGCAGCGGGAACGGGTCGGCGCCGAGCCCTTTACCGAGCCCCGGCTGAGGGCAGCGGGACCGGGCCGGGGCCGAGCCCTTACCGAGCCCTGTCTGAGGGGCAGCGGGACCGGGCCGGTGCCGAGCCCTTACCGAGCCCTGTCTGAGGGGCAGCGGGACCGGGCCGGTGCCGAGCCCTTACCGAGCCCTGTCTGAGGGGCAGCGGGACCGGGCCGGTGCTGAGCCCTTACCGAGCCCTGTCTGAGGGGCAGCGGGACCGGGCCGGCGCCGAGCCCCTCTGTCCCGCGCAGGCGCAGTGCGGCGGCGCTGCCGTAGCCATAACAACGGCGCCGCCGCGGGCCCGGGCCCGGCCGGGCTGGCTCCCGAACCGGCAGAGCGGGGCTGCAGAACGGCGGCTCCACACGACCACGGACAGTTTGCTGGAGGTTCCTGGACACTGCCGTGCCGGGTACCGTGGGCACGGCTCTGCCACACTGCTCGGAGATGCGGCGCGGACTGGAGGAACAGCAGCAGCATCATGGCCACAGCTCCATCAGCGGCAAATGGAGCGTGAAGGGAACATAATACATTAACACAGATTTCTTGGGTCAAATCTTGGTTCTACAGAACTGGAAGAGCGTAGCTACCTGTTTTAATGGTTTCTGATTAAAAAAGACGATTTTGTATCTGTTTTGATTGTACCGAGATAGAATTTGGACTGACTTGACTGGCAGTGCCTGGTGAGACAGCTTTTTTTTCCCATTCATTATCAGAAAAAGAATCCCTGTTGTGGAAAAACAAGTTTGGAATTTGGAAGGGGACAATGCTAATTAAAAGTAAGGATGCAAGACTTATAATTCTATTCAAGCCTTAAATATGGATAACAGGAAATTAATCATTAAATGCAATATTAAAGCTCTAAGTCATTAGCAAGACCCAGCTTTGGTATAAGGAAAAAATATTTAAACTTGTGTATAACTTTCATTTTCTCTAAAATTATCATATACGTAATGTATAAACATTGAAAATTAATATTTGGTTTATAGCATTACCAGGGACTTGAATTCACATTCCACTTCATTTTCAGAATCAGTGTATTTCTATAAATGAGGTTCATCTACTCCTTATCTTTATATATAAACATATTTATTTTATAAAAGTTTTGATTGCTGCTCAGAGAAATACAACACACAGTAAATTGCAATAAGAGAGAAGTTATTTACATGAATTCCAGGATGTTGATATTGATGACTCAACAGGCATATCAGGAAACCCTGCTGAATGCCTCCAAGTGCTCTTGCTTCCAACTTGAAGACTGCCTAAAATTTTTTTTACTCAAAATAAGAGAATCATGATAAAAGCTTATAATATTGCCAAGAATTAAAATTTAAAATGTTAATAAACAGACACTGACTTATTGTGGTGAAATCAAGTCCAAACTGACTATGTGTCTCATAGTAGGCCTTCCATGGGGGCAGTTCCAGGGATGCTCAATCTCACCCATATGGGTGATCAGTTTTCTCATTTCCTGCACATTCAGTGCAGTTCCAATCATCACCTGCAAGCAAAGGAAAAAAAAATTAATTCTTTCCTTTTTCCATTTGCCAGCTGACACAGACCAGAGCAGTACTTCAGCTATTACAGCAAATTCTGTACAGGGCATTAAAAATAAAAAACACCTTTAATCAGACAATCAGAAGACAAAACACAGCTAACATGGGGTTCATGAGTGCATTAATTTGGAACAAAATAAAAAAACTAGCAGAAATATTTCCCAAGGTACACTAGATAAAAACAGGAGGAACAGAAGGAAGGATATTAGCTGTTGACACTCAGCAGTAAATAAACTTGCCCTGCAATACACAGGCAGATACAGCCACCTGTACTACATCAGGAAATGTATTTATTTATTTGAAGACAAACATCAAGTGCAGTACTTACAGACTTCCTGCAAGCTCGAGAAGCAAACATCTGTCTGACCCTGGAGGGTCTGCACATCACTCCAGGGCAGTCAGTCAACATGAAAATCAGCTCATCTATGTCTTGTGGCCCAAAAGTCCAGTTTTTGCTTGTTGGCAATGATACCAATTTAACTCTTTGGGTTACAGGAGCTGGAAGGTTTGCAATGACAATAAAGAAACAGAGAAGTACAAGAAATTACTTTTTTTCTTGAGAGAAAATCTGTGAAACTATTTTAAAATGCTAATATGATGTGATGTGCATATATACTAATGTTTAAATGTAATCTTTTGATGGATGTAATTAATTAACCAAAGTGGTAACTATGGCAGATGTCCTTTTAACATCAACCAAAAAGTTGTTTGCAAACTTAAAAGCAAGATCTACTTTCTAACAAACCCTTCCATTCCAAAGAACAAGTGGTTCATGAAACTGTTTTGAGTTTATGTGACTACAAAAATCATTCAGGATTTACAATGGTGAGAGACTGATAACAGCATTTTAAACCAAAGAAAACCTTGGGATATTCTGGAATGAAGACTCTGGAAAAAATGTGTAGTGACTTCCCAAATAGCAAAGTGGTACCACACTGCATCTTCATTACCACCACTGTATAAGGGAAACAGTAAGGAATTGCAAGTTACAGAATTTGCTCAGAAGAACAGAGCAAGTCAGTACTAAAGCCATAAGGAAAACCAAAGATTAGTTACTAATGCTTTCTATTTATTTTAAATTACTAGATTCACCACTTGCCCACATTTATCCCTGCAGGTGTACTAATAAAACAGAAGTATTTTAATGTAACATATCAAAAAAATGCACAACCAGTCATCTAACCAAAGAGTAACTCCAGTCTTCAAAAACTTCTGTACAAAGCTGGCAAGATACACAATGTTCTGTTAAATCATGTAGAGAGACCACAGAATCATAAGTCTTAAAAAACAAACACCCCAATAGATAAAGAATCTTATTTCAAATCTTCTGATCACAGCTACAGGAACTTTTGTGTAATAAATTAAGATTAATACTTTGAACTCTTTTACTTCCAGCAATTCTGGTCCAAACTCACCATTTTCATTTATGACAAAATCAAAGCCATTTTTTCTGAATATTTCCAGGTTTTCAATCAATACAGTTTCATTTACTGCTGTTAAATTGAGATTTTGAGGCCTGAAAGAGAGAGAAAAAGATAATGCTGCATAGATACACAGTGCAGAGATATAAAGACAGATTTCAGAAACAACCTAGAAATATTTAATACAGAGCTCTGTAGTAAAATTTTTTACTCTACTCTGTTAAAAAATCTCACTACTGAACAGTTGCTTCCAAGTGTTACGCAGCAGATGAAGTCAGCTGGGCAGCATTCCTTGCTGCAGGAACAGCCTGCAATATCCTGCCAAACTGTGGGTTGCTATGAAAAGTCCACTGGGAAATCTGTTTGACCACTGACTTGCTGCATAGCTACAACTGCATCCATGGAATTTATGTTTCACGTAAGGATTGACTCTTTGAAACACAGAATATAAAAACCACTTTAGTCTCAAGTGTTCTGAATGTGTGAAATGCTACATAAATATAAATCATAGATATCCTTCTGAAACATTGAATTCAACTTAAAACATGTTATTGTTAAAACACTGAAAATACTTACACTATCAGCTTCTGACCTTGGAGAACAGTGTGTTGTTGCAACATCTCAAAGTTGTATTTCTCATCAGTAGCATGTTGGTCAATTATGAAAAGATCAGAATTCAACTTTGCTATTATAAACCCTAAATTGAACTGGCCAATGATTTCCATTTTTGCAAACATTTCTTTACTGTATACAAAAAAATATAAAGAGATTAGAAGTTACAGCCTTATCAGTTATCATGGTCAAGTAGCTGCTCTGACAGTAAAATAACTCATCAAATAGATTTTTTGGTGACATTAAATAAAAAATAGACCCAAACCTAGCAAGTACATGTAAGCCCCTTGCCCACCCTCAAGACAGGTCTTATATTGATGCTTAACTAATTTTATTAACTGAGAAGTAAAATATATTAAATAAATGAATGCAGAAATACCTGATCTCTTTTCTTAATTCATCTTCTGCTACTTTATTGTCCCCAGGACTAATTTTTGCTTTAAATCTTCTGTAATTTTCAGTTTCTGTATTTTTCTGTTGTTGCTGTATTACCTTTTTTACTTTTTCTGCCAAAACCTTCATAGAGAATTCAAGAGGCACAATTTTCTTTTTAACTTCCACCAGTACATCAACAGTAGTGTTCTGTTCTTCAGGATATTTACCTGCCTTGGAATCATCTGCTTCACTTTTAAAATTTCTGCTTTTAAAACGTTTTACTCTTGGGGAACAACTATTTGCTTCTTGAGAAAACTTGTTTTGATCAGTCCAGTCATTCACTTGATCTAGCTTGGGTTCAGTGTCCAAGACCTGAACATCACAGTCCAGTGACTTACTGCATCCAGCAGTTTTAAGACATTCCTTCTGCATCTGTTCTTCTGTGCTACAGAATTCTTCCTCAGAATTAATTGCACTTTCACTATTGATGCAGCTTCCAGCTTCTGGTGTACTACATCCAGCATCTGACTCAGAAATACTACAGAACCCAGAATCTGAAGCATCTTCTAATTTTCTCAAGTGTCTCCTTGGAACTGACACCTTTGAGTCCAACTTAGGACAACTTTCAGCCTTCTTAGTCAAGACGGCCTTTTGACTCTTTACAGTACTCCCAGTGGTATCGAGTAACCTTTGTCTAGGGGAACTGTGCTGCTGTTTTACCTTTTTAGAGCTTTGAAAATTACTTTCTGTTGCTTGATGGAGAGAGAATGACTCCCTTAATCTGGCAAGAGTCATTATTCTTTTGCCTTCACCACTTGGATTTTCAGTCTTAGAGTCAGACAGCACATCTGCCTGAGGCTTTTCTGCCTCTTCAGGAAGTGTCTTCTTCAAGTTACCTAATGAAATCAGAATACAGAGTATTTCAAGATTCTAAGTTAGCTGGAAACATGAATTAAATTATGTGCTTTAGGAAAAGAAATGAAAAGAGGTAGAAAAATAACAAACTGCTCAAAGGAGCCCTGAAGCTTCAGACAATGAATATAGGGCCGAAATGCATTAATATCAAATACAGAAACAGTTACATCTTCAAGGCATTTAATGACACTACTAAGAATGAATTTGTAGTCTGTTTTTAAACTGGAACAGTAATCAGTCCAATCAGCACATTTATTTATATTATCAAAAGAGTTTAATGACAGAGTGCCAATGAAAAGTGAATTGCTCTTACACTTTAATGGTCACTATAAAATCTCATTGGCAGAGTTAAGGAGCTGGCACAATAGGCACTTAAGAGTATATGGGATTTTCTGGTCATTAGAGGACTTCAACCTCATCAACTGCCAGTCCAACAAGGATTTTATTGAAGGTTAATTTAAAATAACAGTGAGAATCAGGCTACAACTGATTCTGTATGTCAGCAAAAAGGAAAATTAGAAGGGGCTCTGTTGAATGAAAGGAAGAGAATGATCCTGACTCAGGAAAGCAATCTTGAAAGACTGCACAGTCACAAAAGAATCATCAATTTCTATAAGTAATATAAGAGAATCAAAGTTTAAAACCCAATAAACTCATACTTAATTTTCATATTTTATTTATGACCCCTTAACCATTTTTTCTCAAAGACATTTTCATAAAAAAACCACAGGTCTCTTTTAGTATCTTGGGAGAAATCTTTTGCAAGCATTATCAATTAATTCTGTGTGAATTTTTTCCTCTCAAATTTGAATGTAAATCCTACTGTGCTGGCATGTGTCATTTCCATAACAATCACTTAACAACTTAGGGTCCTTCTTTATTTTTGGTTTCATTTTCTTTTTAATTTCTTTTTTGGGATTTTAAAAACACTTTTTTCCATCTTTAATTCTCCACCATATATCGTACTCAAAACTTCCATATTTTGTGACCTACCTGCAATGTCCAGAAGTTTCTGATTGACATTCAGTTTATTAACATCACTACCAAACATCTCCATCAGAGAAGTCTTTAGAATTGCTAATAAAAACTTTTCCTCCTGAAGTAAAATTTGCCTTTTGTCAGGAGTTACATTGATGTCAACACACTCTGGAAAAAAAAAAAAGAAAAAAAAACTGCTTTACAAATAAAATGCAATGTTATACAGAATTAGTTCTGGTTTGTTTGCCATTTTGTCTGTAAATCAGATTTAACTGTCTCAACATCTCAGCAAACAAACACATGGTACAAGTTTTCTTGTATTTAAGATGGCCTCTTCCTCATCACTTACGAAGTTATTTTTGATTATGAAAAGGTGGGGGGGAAAAATAGTGGAACCACAGCTAGATTCTATTTCTCCCTCACCAACAGAGCATTAAAAAATCCCCAGAGTGCAGGAAGTCATACAGATGAAAATGATAATATTCTCTAAATACAAGCATCATTGAAGAAAAAACTGTGATAGCCTTTACTGAAGTTACTAAAAATTATTCAGAACGTACCAGAATCTACCCCAATGTTAAGGACAACAAATGGATACTGGTGTTTATTGTGTAAGTGATAAACTTCATTCACAATCTTGACAACCTGCAAAAACGTGAAAAAACAATAAATTTCAAAAACATTATCTTCTATTTTGCACCAGTGTATATTAATGTACTAAAACATGCATTGAATGATTAAGATCTTGTTCACTCAGACACAAATAAGACAGAAACTTGAGATGGAGGAACTTCTACTACCAAGAAACAAACGTACACATGAGCTACTAATCCTGAGGTTTTCAGAGAATATTGAGTTGGTGGGGCTGATGATAGAAAACCATTCCCCCATTCCCCTCACCTTGGCTGGATCGCAGGGCCGTTGGTTGATAAAGAAGAACTGTCTGTCTGTCGTGCTCCTTCCCACACCGTGATCGCAACGGGAAATGAAGCCACTAATGCTGTTGGGTAAATAATGTGAGAGTAAGGGAAAGTGGATGAGAAAAGCATGTTTGGGGGGAATGGATTTTATAAGGGGCTTAAGGAAACACTATTATACAGCAACAGTGAATATGTAAATACACATCTCCTCTCCCAATTCCTTATTGGACAATGGCTACTACAAAACTTCATCCCAATATCTACTATGCTGTTCTTGGCTCTTTTCAATACTATAAATCACACCTTTTTATTTTAAATTTTGGTTTATGGTAAAGTGCCATAGGTAGCAGTGGTTTGTACTTTCCTAATTACCTATAAAGGTTTTGTGGCATGTCAGCAGGGTTGAGTCCATATTCTTCACAAACAGCTTCACTAGGAGGAAGCTGAACAAAAGGAATAAGGCTCTGCAACTGGAAAAAAAATGGGGAAGGAAGTGAAACATCAAACCTATACAGATTTTTCCCTTCTATTTTATTGTCATGTATTAGCCTTAAAATTTATTTGAAAAAATGGTGGGTTTGGCTGACCAGGAACTGACCAAGACAAACACTTAAAATATCCAAACTTACTAGAAGATAGTAGCACTGTTCACTGAGAAACAGAAAAATTCTTCTAAGAAATGCCTGTTTTCATCCTTTGGTATCACAACCTGTGCTTTAGTTATTTCAGACCCTTACATTAAATGTACATAGGCAGAGCAACAAAATTATTGACAGTTTGACATATATATGACCTAAACAAGTTTTGTGCTAAAATAAAGGGAAAAACAGTAATAGAAGTTTCTTTTAAAAGGACAATAAAACTATTAAAAAATGTGTTATTTGAATCACAAGCTCCCTAAGAACAGTTATGTTTACCAGAAACATTTTCCCAGTCACACCACTATTACTTTTCTGCCATTAGAGCAGCTCCTCTCAATTTAAGTATTCAACATTAAAATGCAGGCTATAAGCTAAACATTCTATTCAGATAACACACTATTTTCAACTATGCTAGGTGCCACATGGCAAGTTACATCTTCCCTCTCATCTTTCAGCCACAGCATGAACAGGCTTTGAGATCTCTCTATGGGCACTGCAGAGGGAAAAATTGTTTATCAACAGCCAGCAGTTACCAACCACTCAATATTTCTGATGACTGTAATATACAGTTGTAGGAAGGATGTTTCTGAGCTTTTTTTCATCTCTGCTTTCATCCAGAGGATACCAATTATTTTTATAGCTATTCCTTAGAAAGCATCACAGTCTAAAGCTTTACAAGGGGTGACTGCAATCCCATTTAAAGGTTATCCAGAATAAAACTTAGTTGCATAGGAAGAGCTTGCCAAAGTGGATACACCTCAGTTTTCTGTCTCCAGTTAAGACTTTCAAATCACACCATTTTAAAAGTTTTTTAAAATTGCTTGTTCTTGTGACTCACAGTCCATTTGCTGACACAACAGTTCTTAAAACTGGTTTCAGAGAGATATTAAGCTATAACCCCATCTTGGAAATAATTTCTAAAACATCTCTGAGCAGATCCAGGACTTTCAGTCTGTGGAGGCTGCAGTGTCTCTCCTCTGTTGGCCTCTGGGGTGTGCTGCAGGCCAACACTCCATCCTCTCTCACTTACTAGATATTAAAATTCCCTCTATACAGTTACATCTTCTCTCTTTTCAAAAATAAAAGCAATACCTGTTTTTGTCCAAACACTGCTCCAATGTTCTCTTTTAAACTGGGACTTCCAGCAGTGGATATCACACAGCTTTTTTTACCCTGGCCAATTTGATTAGTGCAGTTAATCCGGACTCCTTTGGAAACAATACAGTAGGCCTGCAACAGCTGGACCATTTTTGCATATTCCTATTAAAGGAAAAAGAAAGTTCAAATTCATATGAAATATCTCTTTTTAAAATAGAAATGTATAAACAAAGCATTCAATATCTGCAGGTAACAAAGGGAGGAGTTTTATCCTTAAAATCCTTACAAACTAAATTTAAAATATATATATATATAAAAAATAGTACTTTAAAAATAAACAGGATATTTACAAGACATATTTAGCCACAACACAGCAGTTTGGTTTTAAAATACAGATAAGTGATCACGATATGGATTCTTTTCAAAATCTGAAAATCTGAGATTGTACCTTTAAATCCAAATATTGCAAAGTAGAAGAGAAAAGCATACAAGAAGACTTCTGTTATTTGATTAAAATGTAAAACAGGCATGAAATAGTCTGTAATCAGTACATTGTACAGAGAAGTGAATTTCATTCAGCAGTGAATAAATTCTGGGGGACAATACTCCTTTGAATTGGGAATTTCTGACCTTACCTTTTTGATGTTTCTTTGGAACTCTTTATGCCGCACTGGTAACGTGTAAAACAACTGCTGGATGCTGACAGTGGTTCCCTGCTGCCGTGGGAAAGGAGTCCTCTGAGTAATTCTGCCATTGTGATCAAACACCAAACGAGTCCCAACCTTTGCTGACTTATGACAGGTGAAAATGGTAACATCACTAGTGGGAGGAAAGAGGCAAAAGAATTATTCACTGAGCACCATATTATCTTATCTATTCCTCATGACAAGCAGCATAGAAACTACAGCAATACTGTGAATTTTATTAAAACAACTCTTCCCCATACACAACTAAGAACCTGCTCTTTTGAGCAGCGTAACATTTCCCTAGCTACACATTCTGAGTTGTATCCCTTTCATCCCTCTCTTATAAAACTCAGTGTTAAAATCTAGTTTTGCTGAACACTACATTCCTCATTCTAATAGATACCAGCATCACTGTGTATAAAGGCTGATTTAAAGTGTATAATTGGTCTGAAAGAAATTTAAGTACAGCCTTAATGAGTTACAACCTAACAACCAGCACTTAAATATTACAGTGCTTTACATCAGAGGATCAAATACACATGTAAATACACAATCCCACCCTGTAAAGATCTGCATACTGTACATAAAATGACCAATTAGGTATTTAGAAACATAGAATAATTTTGGTTGGAAACAACTCAGGATGTCATGCAACCTATCGCTCAAAATTGACCTAACAGTAAGGAACTGGAAGTTTCCAAAGCCCCACTTTGTCAATAACGGTAAACTGAAAGGGTGCAGTGGTTTTGTGTATATAGTAACTTCCTACCACTAATAAATAACATTAATTACCTTAATGCACACAGTGAACTCAAAGCTTCACCTCGAAACCCAAATGTTTCAACATGTATTAGATCAGAAAAATCTTGTATCTTTGATGTGTAATGTTTCAGAGCTGGAAAAAGATATTTCAAATAAATATTTCACTTCAAAGTGCCACTGGTCTATGCAAGTAGATTTTATATGCATATCAAGAAGCAAAACACCTTCTGTATTATTCACTGTATTTTACATGACGATTAAAGACAAAATACTGCTTGCTTTCCCTTTCTCCTATAAACAAGATCTCTCAAATCCTCAGATGCACCTGCTACCTCACAGTTACATCACAGATTTATTCAGCATTATTGCTATAAGCTCTACAAGATGCCTCAGAGCAGGACACAGCACCTGCCTCTGCTGCTGCTGGACCTGTCACAGATTTTGTCCTGCCAGAAACCAGCTGCAGTCTGTGCTGTGCATGGTGCACAGAGGACGAGCACAAGCCCAACCACCACAACAGCTGAGGAGGACTCAATCCACACCACCAGTGCAGCACCAGTCAGCAGGTAACAAACTGACCTAGAAGCAGCACCCCTGAACTTTCACTGTGCTGGAACTGCAGCACATTGAGTTTCTGATCAACCAAAAACATACAGTGAGCAAAGTTAGTGAGTAATAACCTATGGGGAAAAGATTCCTAGGTGTTTAATCGAAAAAGAAATGCCAGTATTTCTACTGCAGTGGCTAGTTAGATTCACCAGACAGTATTGTTTTTTGCTCCCATTTTGTGCAATTCCAAACTAGCAAATGGGAAGTTTGATAGTCAGGGCAATGTCAGTTCCCCTTCAACAAATACAAATTTAGAATTCACTTTCCCAAAGCAGCTCAACTCCTTCAACAACAACCAATGTTTAAACATTAATTAATCCACATGGACTTTTAGAAGATTTTCTCCTCTGTGATTATTTGTATTGCTTGTGCCACTTAAACAAGCAAAGAAACCAAAGACTATTTCTGAGTTACAAGAACTATAACCACAAGAGCACTACAGAAGATCAGTCCAGGGCTGCTCAAGTCCTGCAGGTAACACACACATTATGTAAAAGCCAAGTGTCAATTAAATATGATTAAACTAAATGCCCACATCTAAATTATGAAAAAAATTCAACTTACTCAAGCCTTCAAAGTTTTCCTCTTCCACTCCACCTCCATTATCTGAAACTTCTATCAGTTCTGCCCCATGATCTTTAAGTTTTATATCTACAAAATTGAGTCATAAAGTATTTTAATTCCTTATGTCCACACATGGTGTTTGGTATCAATTTTGCACTTGAAGTCAATTTTTTAAATAACAACTTTCCATGTCAAAACTGAAAAACAGAAAAAAACCAAAAACCTAACACCTGACAGTCGTTAAAAGTTAGGTCAATCTCATGCAAACCAATCTGTAGTTCCAGGTAATTCAGCTTCACTGAACTTGTGTCTGAACAGAAGCTTTCCCAGTTATCCCAGTCATCATCCTGGGAGCCAGCCCTGCCTTTACCCTGTGCTAACCCAAGGCCACCGGCTGGCACAGCCTGATCACCACTGCTGCACAGATCACACACTTGTTTAGTGGACAAAGGAGCCACTAGAAATTAAATAACACAATCTCACATACTGCTAGGAATGCAGCTGGAGTCTGGGAATCAGAATGTTTTATTAACTGAGGTGTTAAATCACTGCAAAGATGCTTGGCCCGAACAGAAAGTATTTGCCCAGATTTGTTAACATGCACTCGGTTTTGAGGAAAAAGACGTGCTTTAGAAGCCTATGAAAAGTTATTCAATTCGAGGAAGAGTTACCGATGTTGGTAGCTCCGGCATCCAGGCTGTTTTCCACCAGCTCTTTCACGGCAGTGCCGAGGTTCAGCACGACCTGCCCCGAGCAGATGCGATGGACAGACCCGCGGTCAATGGGCCGGATGGCGCCGGCGGGCTGCGGGCTGGGGAGAGAGGGACAGCAAACCACGGCGGTGAGAGCGGGCAGAAACCCCGCTCAAGTGAGCCGGGAGGGGAGGCAGGAACCAGGGGAAGCCGGAACCGCGCCAGCAGCAGAGGTACGGCCCGTGCGAGGAGCGCGGCTCCCGTGAGGGGAGCAAAGCGGCCTGGGCAGGGGGTGGGAAGGCGGGGGCCAGGGCCCGTGCACACACTCACCAGGGCGCAGCCGCCTCCATCGGGGCCCTGGGGGGGCGGGACAGGCGGCGCTCTCCTCAGGCTCCCGCCCCGCTCGGTCAGCGGCGGGAGCGCCCGGAGCGCGCCCGCCCCGCACGGCGCTCCCTGGCCCGGCGGCGCCACCCCGCCCACCGCCCTGTGGGGACGCGCTCCGAGACTCAACGCCGGCCAATGGCAGAAGGGCGGGCGGGAGATCCCGTAGACCATTGGGTGTCACGCATGTCAATCAAGCGCCGCTCCGCCAATGGGCGCGGGGCCGGGCGGGCCGGCGGCGGCGGAGCGGGCGCGCGGCGAGCCGGGAGCCGCCATGCCCGCGATGTACAAGGTGCGGCCGCTGCACAGCGCGGCGGTGCTGGCGGAGCACCTGCCCAGCTGCATGTACCCCCTGCCCAACCTGCACCGCGCCCCCGGCACCGCCGCGCCGCCGCAGGTAGGAGCGAGGGGTGGGCGGAAGGACCTGCTTGGGCTGCGGCCCGCGGTGCTCGCCCTGGCGAGGTCAGGCATGCGGCCGCTGGGCAGTATTCCCTCCGGTGAGAGCCCCAGCTCCGGTTAGGGACCGAGAGATGCCTCCGTTGCCGGAGAACTCACGGGGCCGAGTCCCACCGCCTTAGCCCGCAGGAGGGGCCCTGGCTCCGCCTCGCCGTAAGCGGCGCGTCCGAGGGTTAAATAAAATCATCATTTTCAGGAGTTTCACTGTAATGTTTTTAAAGCCTTCCGTAGTTCTCATTTTGACTTTTCTGGGCTCTCGGGTGTGTCCCTGTCGCCGCTGTTATGTTTGAATGGCCATGCTGAGCTCCCTGCCAGCCCCGGCAGAGTGCCCAGCAGGCCTCGCTCCGTCCTGCTGCATCATCGCTCTGCTGGCTCAGCTCGGGTTTCAGCCAGCTACACACCCACTATTTCTAGTCTCAGTTTCTTTTTCCTTAAATAGGACAAAAATGCCAAATACTGTGTTACATATGTCTAGTTAAGCAGCCTCTCTCCAGTGCCAGGAGTGCATGGCATTCTCACAGGTCACTTGTGGCCAATTTTAGCTTGATGCCGTCCTGGATTTGCTGTGCCCTCACCCAGGTTGATGGTGGAGACACTGAGAAGGAGTGACTTTGGAGCAGAACTTAACAGGAATGCTAATGAAATACCTTCCCATTGCAAAGTATGGAATTGTGTACAAATAAATAATGGCCATTTAAGAGGTCTTCCCTGGTCTTGTGTTTGGGAATATTATGTTAAGTGGATATAAAGATTTTACTCGGATACCTTGTTTCCATCTTCATCCATAATAGTTTGGGTTTGTTTAATAATTTGAAAATTTTTCTTTAACGTTATTTTAAGCTTGTAGACTTAAATCCTGCCACAAGAATATATTTTTCATCTTCTTTTAAAAGAGACTGTAAGATAATTTGCTTGTGAAGTAATAAAGATAAAAAGCTGCATTGTTATTAACACGTAATAAAGCCCATGGTCTTTTTTTTCCCACTGTAATTTATATTCTCTGAAACAAAGACTGAATCCACACAATACCATCCATCTAAATTTGCAGAGCTTTTTACTGTTATTAACTACCTGATTTGTCAAAAAGTTTCCTTGTTTGGCTGCTGTACCACAGACTTATCAACTTTGCTCTTCTGGGCTGAAAAGAACCTGACAAACTGTCTTTGATTTTTCAGTCATCATTCAGCACTTCGCTGCCAGCTCTTTGTCTGACTTTGACTGTGTTATAGAGTTTGCTGTAACTAATGGTTTAGAAGAATCTATTAAGCAGGAAGATTTCAGGAATTTATTAAATATGCCATTTCATTACACTCATACAGGCAAGAGACTACTAATAGACATAAGCCCACAATATTCACAATGGCCTAGCTGTTTGAAGGTGTTTAGTCTTCTAAAACTTATGAGTTGTGGACTATTTTGACACTCAGCTGAGTGAATGTTTACATGGCCTTGTTTTTTCCTCTCCTGTAGGAAGAGGTTGACCCATCACTTCAAGCACTTGAATCCCGCCAGGAAGAGATTCTGAAGCGCTTGTATGAACTGAAGAGTGCTGTGGATGGACTCTCCAAGATGATACAAACCCCAGATGCTGACTTTGATGTAACAAATATCATTCAAACTGATGAATTTTCTCCTTTGACAACAAATGGAGCAGATTTAGATCTGATGCTTGGAAAGGTGAGTTTAGTTGAGCAGCTACATTGGTAGGTACTTTCTCAACATTCCATTTTCAGGGCTGGAAGGAGGGCATTAAAACCTGGGACACTCAGAACTCAATACACAACCTACAATTACCATTTAATTACATGTCGAGGAAGGAAGATGTTTAAAGGTTTACGCAAGTTTTAAATGTCCAGGCTTGAATTTATTTACTTGACTATCATTAGAATTTCAGATACACACGTGCATGACTATGTATATTTTGGTGTGAAATGAAAGCAATAGTGATGAGTATGATCTGGAATGTGTCTTACCTGCTGAATGTTTTACTTCCCATTCAGGATTATGGTGCCCTGAAAGATGTTGTCATCAATGCAAATCCTTCTCTACCTCCACTGTCACTGTTAGTGATACACAGGCTGCTTTGTGAACGGTACAAAATATTATCAGCTGTTCACACACATTCATCAGTGAAAAGTGTGCCAGAAAACCTCTTGAAATGCTTTGGAGAGCAGACTAAGAAGCAGCCACGTCATGAGTATCAGTTGGGCTTTACTCTGATTTGGAAAGATGGTAAGAAGGAAATTTGTAGATCAATATTTTACAATAGATGAGAAAACGAAACTTGTGCTATAAACCCTTGCACAGAGATGCCTCATTGTCCCTGTGCTGGCATAGGATGGATATGAAGAGGCAGGAAACATTTTTGTTCTCTTTTCATAGCTGTGAACCATGCTGGGCCAGAAGAAGATTCTTGTTCATAGTTAGTTCTGTTAAAATACATGTGGCATTGACAGGGTTGTTTGTACCCTCAGGTTTTGGGGTTTTTTTTTAATGTTTTTTAGTTTCTACAAATAAGGTAACTGGAAGAGAAATTATGGAGATTTGGCTGAACTTTTCAAAAAGTGATCTGTTTATCCCACAAGACTAAAAACTCTTCATCAGGCTAATGATATTAACAGTGGTGCTGCATCACAAATGTTCATCATGGCATTACCATTCTAGTTAATTTCTTTACTATGTTGGATTCACTTTTTTTTTTCTTTTCTTCTGTTAATTTCAGTTCCCAAACCCCAGATGAAGTTTAGCATTCAAACCATGTGCCCCATAGAAGGAGAGGGGAACATCGCTCGATTTCTCTTTTCCCTGTTTGGGCAAAAGTACAATGCAGTTACCTCAACTCTGATCGACAGCTGGGTGGACACAGCCATCTTCCAGCTGAAAGAAGGCAGCAGCAAGGAGAGAGGAGCAGTGCTGCGCTCCATGAATGCTGCCCTGGGCAAGAGCTCGTGGCTGGTGGGCAATGAACTGACGCTGGCCGATGTGGTGGCGTGGAGTGCGCTGCAGCAGACGGGCACTGCCAACAGCGCCCCGGCCAACGTGCAGAAGTGGATCAAGTCCTGTGAGAATCTGGCACCTTTCAGCTCTGTGATGAAGCTACTCAAGTGAGCCCCTACCCTTCACAGTGATGTTGTTTTAATCTCACTCCACCTCATGTCTGCTGTAATGTTTGAGTCCTTTCTGAGATGTATTTTAGGTATTACAGTTGGACAGAATCCTAAAATAATAAAAGCATTACAGCTGCCTTTTGGGTGTGACCTTCCTTTTTTGTAACTCTTGTGTAACAAGTTTGTTCAATGGCTACGGTATGTAAATTAATCCTACCTAAATACAGACTGTACTCTTAGTTTTTCCACTGCAACACGATTCTTTTCTCAGGAGCCTTTGGTCAAGGCAAAAGGATAAATACCTTTTAAGAACAGACAGCCAAATGAAAATGCATTGAAGTATTTTATGTAAAAAAAGAAATATTTTATATAACTTAACACACGATCAAGGGTAGCTCTTCCTGTACTTAAACAGGAGAGCCTTGTCTTGTTTGTTCATCTTGCTCTTCAGAAAGCTGTCTTATTGTCTCCCTCAGCTTCTCTATTTCTTCTTCTTGCTGTCTCACCTTCTGTTGGAGGTTAGAGATAACCTGAAAATGAGAGTTAGTTTACTTCATTGATAGCTAAGCAAGGATATAAAGCCTTATTGACCTACTCGAATTGTGCTTGCAATCCACTATAGACACCGTGCAGCAGCACTCAGCTATTCTACATTCAAGTGACTATAACTAAAATCCACAAAGCAGTGGGGCATGGAAAGGAAGAATGATTAGAAGAATCTGCAGCTGCGATGAAAAGCTTTGAAAGCTTTTCTGACCTATAAAAATGCCTCTCAACTGTACAGTCTTCAGACAATTGCCTCAAGTTAATGACCAGCTATCTCATTGCAAAGACACCGAAATAATACAGTGGCCTAAATACTGTAATCAGAAAAAGAGTCTTAAGAGGAACGTGTGATTAAGTTCAAAGCCAAACACATGTAATGCAGGCAGGGATACAAAGGGCATGTTTGTGTTCCTTTAGGCTGGAAGGGTTGGGGTTACTGGCACAAGTTACCTGGTCTGTGGTGTGGAAGAGCTCACTGTCCCGAAGCTGAGCCGCTGTTGGACGTTCCGTAGCTCTCAGACTGGTGAGGAGTTTCACGTACTTGGCCTGAGTAGGCCATTTCTTGGAGAACATGTGAGGAATTTGGCCAGTCCTTAAATGTGTAAGGACTTCTGTTCTTTCCATTTCTGTTCCAAACGGTTGGAAGAGTTCTAGCAGGATAACACCCATGCTGTACATGTCTGACTGTTAATGGGGTGAAGAGAAAGTTCTGGGATAACTGCTGTTTTAACTTAGTGGGCTTCTTTTTCCCGTAAAAATTATTATATGAAAAAGTTTCACAACAGTGAAGTTTCATGATTATATGAAGAGTATCATGACACTTCTAAACACAAATTCAAATCTATATATGTTCTCAACATAGTAAAAAAAATGTTTTGCTTTAAAAGCAAACGATAAAGCAAAGTTGAAATCCATGTTTCAACAAGAACACTAGGAGTGACAGTAGGAGGAATATTTATGTATTTTCCTATTGAAAGGCTTGATTTATTTCTATGATCTATTGTGTTAATAGAGAAAAGAAGAAACAAAACAAAGTTCTCTACCTTGAAATCATAGTGAGATCCCTGCAGTTGTTCTGGTGAGGCATAGAGGCAGGTCCCCACTCCTGAAGTATGTGTCAGCCCTTTGAAAGGCAATTGAGTGTTGTTACCCTTGCAAGTAAGAGTTTAATGATTTTAATACCATAGAAACTTAAACACTGAAAGCCATGGCACTTCTCTTACCATTTATCCGTTCTGTCTGAAACCCCTGGTCTGCATCATCCCAAAGAAGGTCTTTGCAGGCTAATCCAAAGTCACCTATTTTTACCTGATGATCTGGTCCATGTAGAAAGATATTTCTAGGCTGCAAGTGAAGACAGAGTACAATTTAGAAATATGTCTATATAAAGAATTACAGAATTTCAGCTGTTTCAAAGTCTATAAAATCCAGTGTTTCACAGGTATAAGAAGATTATTTAACATTTTTTAGCAGTGGGAGAGAAAAAATAGTCTTTGCTGATACCAAATTATGTGTTAGCGACACCATTTGGGCCAAAAGACCACATACCTCGAACAAGGACCTAAAAAAAAAAGGAAAAAAAGAAAAAAAAGATTTTGTGAAAACATTAATTACTTTTTTTCCCCCAACAGAAACTGGGAAATTTGTAGAACAGCAAACAGGAACAGGCAAGAGTGGACAGTAAATTTGACCAACTGATGTAGCAAGAAGAATGACTAAATATCATTGGGCTAGACACAATACAAACCAAAATACACTTTTCTGTATGATAAGCAGCTGCAATATGCCACTTGGTTCTGGGAAGCTGCTATGAAAAAAAAGCCAAATTATGACAGACTTGAGAGCTCTGACTCAGAAAACTGAAACAGTTTTTATCCATGTATTTTGGTTTTAGAACCACTAAAGAGGAGAAATGCAAGCATTATGTATATCTAGAAAAATTCCCCAACTTGCTCAGGTGGCACAAAGGAAATAGTTGGTCTTTTATTAGTGTATAAAGGAGATGTGAATAGTTTAACAAGAGATGGGCAATCTCCATTCTTTTCCTTTATTCAGTGCAGATGAAACTTAAAAGATGCAGCACTGTCAAACAAGTTGCTAGGCTTCTCATATCCACTGAAGTAAAAACATATCCAGGACACCCACCCACTGGACTTCTGTTCTCAGGAATTCACACACTGAAAGACTTTCTTAGAATATTATCCCAGAAATTACAGTCTCTGCTAGGTATCTGCAAAATCAGCATTAGAAGAATATATGGTGAAACCCATGAGAGCTGGCTCAAAACCAGGTCTGCAGTAAGTGTATGGAATTCTGGAATTTTTTATATAACTACCAGACTTTGGGCAATAAGGCCATGATGATGCTAAACAGGGAGGCAAAATGAAAAACTGTTCACCCTGGAACAGTTGACAGAAAAATGAAAATTAATCCAGAGTGAAGATTGAGTGATTTCAAGTAGTTCCAAGCTTACACATGTGAAGTTCTAATAATACATACAGCTGCTGTATCAGATGCAGAAAACCTGAGTAGGAAGCAAAGTAGGAAAACACACATTCACTTCCTTGCTATTCAGGTCTATCAGTAAGCAAGCAACTAGAACATATTTTCAAAAGCTAAGTGTATGCAGTTAGCAAACTGAAGTATAGTCAAGGGGCATTGTTAATTTTTGTAATTACTTAAAATAATTTTTTTTACGTAATTAAGTTCCTACTCTGGTTAAAGAAAGACAGACAAAAGAAAAGCAATCTGACCATGCCTGTTACTGAATGAAAATGGCTTCAAAGGAGAAAACAGCTCCAAAGCTGAAAATCCACTTGGAAGTCAGTGTAACAGTACTGTGCTGATAGTGAAGGAAGCATGGCACTGCTATAGAGGAGATGATGTATTTTCTCATATGTAACAACTAAATTCTTAAGAACCCAGGTCATCTCTTATGCAACTATGAAGATGCTTTCATTCTCCCATAATGTAAATTGTCTTTGTTTTCTTCAACCTCAAGTAATAACTGATGAACTTACTTTAATGTCTCGATGCATCACTCCCATGCTGTGGATATAGCAAACTCCTTCCACTACCTCCTGGAAAATCTTCATTGTCCAGCGAACATCCACGAGATGGTATGGACCTTAAAACAAATTATTTCACCTAGTTTTACAGAGTTATGTAAGATTATGGTGGTATTCTGGTTGAATTATGTTTCTTTATGCTGTGGAATAATTTTTTAAATGAATAGGCATATTTTAAATATGGATTTTGCCATGCTTCTCTCAAGACATTATTTCTGAATCAGCCAAAAGTCACAAACATCAAAATTCCAAAAAGGAAAGTTCAGGGAACATGAACATATATCCTTCTGAAAAGATTCTTCCAAACCCCATCAGACAGTTATTTGATTATGAATTTAACAAACTCTTTACTTTCATGTAAGTCCTGACCTAGCATGAAAAATACAGTTCCAGATAAAATCATAACAACTTATGTAGTGACATGCTGTCTGTATTGCTTTGCACTTATTGTTTTATTCCCCTAATCCTTCTGCTGCTGTGCTACCCTCTGAAATTCCTCAAATCTCCTCTGGCTGTAGCTGTCCTAAATAAACTTAGCACATCCTTGTTTTGACCATTTTCCACATTACTGTTTTATTAAACTACATTGTCTCCCTGCTCTAATAAGCCATATTTAACATGTCTTTTTGAACACTCAGCATTTACTCACATTTGGATTTCTATCTCTTCGTGTCTAACCTATGATAATATTCACCTTTCCCATGAAAAGGTGTGAAAACAGCATTTTGCAAGCTCAAATTCTGTCATTTCCTGACCAGGAACATCATCATTTAGCTCACGAAAGCTAAAATATTATGATTACAGGAGAGATTAGTGGAAGTCAGCTGACAGTTTGCTGGTAAACCTGTCTCTATGAATGAAAACAACAGATTTACCTTAATAGTGATTAAAACCAAGATAAAACATTAATCACACATTTTGTTTTACAACCTGATGTGCATAGGCTGCTTTTATACAACCACCCCAGAGAATGGAACAAGTCTCTACTGCTTTAACAGCATTGGATTTGTTCTTTCAAATGACAACAGTTACTGATGACTGCTTGGTAGGAGGGCATGAGAACCCCCTGGTCACTCAGAAACAGTCAATGTTACATTCTTTAACCTATTACAAATTAACCTGCCTGGATCAAATGATATAATTGTATTTTCTGCAGCAGATAAATTAGCCTTTAACCAGCATTCTGAGAAGCAGCAGATTCTGTCAATAAAAAACTCTGTTCCAAATCAGGAGTACTGCCCAGACCAGATCTCCCCTGGTAACAACCATGCCTCAGGCATTCAGTCATTCTTTTTTGAAGAGCTGTCTAAAACTCAGGAATTTCAATTCTTTTACCAACATCAATCATGCACAAATTCAATACAAGCAGCTATTCGATTAAGTGAATAAAGAATTTAATAAAGACCGGTATTATAAGCTGCTGAAGTAAAATAAAATTAGATAACTGCACTTCAAATTACAAAAAAAAAATTATTTGCTTTACAATGAATAAGACAGTGATGAATCTTACTAGAAGTGTCCTCTGATCTCTTGTTACATCTTTTATTACGGTCAGCAATCCAGTCCCACAAGGAGAGTTCACACAACTGCATTTGTATATGAAGCATCAAGTGATACTCCACCTAACAGAAAAATAATCATACATAATTTTGCCATTGTAACATGAACAGTATTTCCTTAGTTATTTTCTTTAAAGCAAATAAACCCAAAATTTATTAAACAAAAACAGGTACTAAAAGGACATCAAGTATAGTATTAGTAATCTACTGCACTCAAGAAGCAGATGCAACAATGCTATCTAGTTTTGGGGAGTTTTTTGCTTGCTTCTCAAATTTTAACAATTGTTATATGATAAATGCTAACAAAACTGCCAGATGTATCTTTGATATTCAAATTAGAGTTTGAAACCTTCTAGAAATACTAAACAGAGGTTTATTCCAGCTTAATCAATATAAAATAGCAGAAAAAAAAAATCAACCTCTTCATACAGAATTTTATGGAATCATAGAATTGTTTAGGTTGGAAAAGGCCTTTGAGTCCAATTGTTTGATTTATTACCATAAATATGTAGCTCAGTTTCTGGTAATGGACCAGTTCATCTGACAACCTGGACAACTCAAGCAGACACCTTTAAAACTGGGTTTCTTGCAAGAGGGAACTCCAAATGATAGCAAAAGCTTGAAGCATTCCAGAACTGGCTGTGTTATACAAAACATATCAGTGGTGTGGTACAAATGGCAACAAGGTTTTAGAAGCACAAGTGATTCCCTGCTCAAATCTGCTTTTATCTCCTTCCCATGTACTCCTACACTGCATGGGCACCACATGACACACCAAAACACTTTCATCATTAATAGCTGCTTTACCTTTCATTAGTGAAAGCTAAAGATTTTCTACTTTGATAAGGCCATTTAATGCAGCAGTAGCACTTTTTATTCATGCAAGTACTTTGAAAGGACTCAAGAGGCCTCACAGATGCTGAGCTTTGCCAGCTCCTCTGGTCAGCTTCTTTGTTATGATGTTACCCACATAAGAAAATTTGTCTGAATTCTTGGCTCTACTTGCAGTCATTCCATTCTTCTAAATTTATTTTTATAAATCATTCATTTTCACTGTCTACTGAACTACGTTAAAAACATCACAAAATTAGATGGCAGATAAGGATACTTAAAGAGAACTGTATTTACCTCAAACTCTCCACAGAGTGCCACCTCATTTTTGGAGCATCCTTCAGAGCAGGACTTGCTTTCAGAGCAGGACTCACTTTCAGTGCTAGCACCTTGATCCAGACTGGAATGAGGTCCCCGTGTTGAATGATTGTCCACATCAGTTGATAAACTGTTATCATTATTTACAAAGCCTCCTTGTAGTTCTATGGATAATTCACCTTTATTTGGTTTCACATGCTCTTTGCTCTTGCTGTTTGTAAAGTCATTCCTTACATCCATATTCTGCACTGATTCTCTATGCACATTTTTAACACTGGTACTGTCACAGGACTTATTTTCTTGAGAGGTAAGGTCAGCAAAAATAATTGAACTTCCACTTTCCACACTCTGGATGTGGCAGCGATCACTGAAAATAACAAAGGAAGAGAAATCCAATTAAGTACCCAGTTTCATACCATCTATTTGTGATACACCATACTGATTTTTTTTCCTCAATTGCAAACAGCATTCCCGAGTTCAGCTGCTTCCTCACATAAAACTCCAGGATTACATAACTGTCAGTGCAGGCTCCAGCTGATTTAATACTTTCTACCAGCAGGTATTTGGACAGCTGTCCCTGACAGCAATGTCTCAGATACACAGCTGAAGTTAAAGCTGAATATGTTAGCACTGAGATTAGTAATACTCACTTGCTATTCTTTTGCTCCAAAACTAGTGGCTGCAACTCCATTATTGTTTTACCTGTTAGATGCAAAGATAAATATGGTTTTTCATAAAACAAAGAATGTATCCACATATTTACTAAAAATTACCATTTAAGCTAGAGCACCTCAGTTAATTTAACTTTGTTACCTGTGGATAGCTCTAGATTACCTCTATTTCTACAGCTGCAAAAGGGGCTTGTTAAGTCTACTAAGAAGCTACCCTAATGTGTATTTCATTTATCTTTAAATGAAAAGAAAATATACGTTGTACAGAGTCAATAAAAGGGTTGTACTGGGCTTTCATAGATACCTACTTAAACTTCATCTTTCAGAAGTCATCCTGCTCAAATTAAGGGTTTCCAATGTATAGAATAATACACAGTTAAAGAAGCAGCTCCACAAGGCATCACCTTTCACATCACACTGCTGCTGTTTCGAAGGCACTTGATATCTTGGAAATAATTGTCATTAAAATTGCTTCCCTCGATTCTCTGGATCATTGGTTTAAAAGTTTTGCCTGTTTTACTCTGCTGTCAACTTCCTATGCACTTATGCATTTTCTTTTGTGCTTATAGCTGGCTGGGCAACAAGTCAGTGACTTGGAAAGCAATAAAGTTATACAGAGCATAACCAAACCCCCCACTAAGAGAGGATCAAAAGATTTAATTGCTAAAGGCATTCCAGGAAAGGACTAGAAAGGGACCAATGGATTAGGGTTACAAAGGGACCAAAGGACAGAGTGTGCAAAGAGCTGAGAACAAAGAACCTGAAGAGAAAAACCAAGAAGAAGGTAAAATTAACACAAAAGTAGATAAATTCTCAACAGTTACAGACAGCAGCTGATACACAAAAAATCCAATTGCTTTGTCAGTATAGGACTATAAAACACAATTAATCAAATTTTAAAAGTCTAATTGGAAAACAAAATAAGAGTTTTTTTGGGGGGGTATCATTAAAAGTATGTATTTCCAGGTTCTTTCAGTTTTTCTTAGATTCTTTTCCAGATCCAAAGAGAGGCATACTGGGAGCTTATTCTAGTGTTACTACATCTCTGAGACTTCAAAACATAGTTGGAAATCTGTGGGGTGTTTGTCCTATACATCACTTTCCCCCCAATATCTGAGGCAGCTCATTCCTCAGCATTCATTCTTCTCCTCATCAACGCACCACTTCTTGCATTAAAAGGTTTTCACTCCATTTCACTGACCTTCACACAACTTTAAATTCCTCCTCATTTATTACCACAAGTAAAGCTGATATTTCCACAATTCCAAATTAATCACTAAGTAACAGATCAATTATTTGGTAAGGAGGGATTGAATGCTTAGAAGGACCTGGTGATCACCTGTAATTTCCCTTTCTTTTAGTTCTTTTAACGAGAGGAAAAAAAAAGTCATTTTATCAGAGAAATAATACTCTCCTGAAAATAACAGTACAGAGGTTGTAAGATGCAAGCAAGAATTACACAATGAGCTGTACTTTCCTTTTGGATGTACTGTTTGAACTTGTTCCATCCAAGCAGTGTGATAGCCTACAATATTGGGATGCTGTAGCCCAGCCAGCACTTTGACTTCTCGGAGCACCTAAAAAGACCAAAAATCCCACAGTGTGACACTCCTTTATTTTGTGGGTTTAGTAAACATAAAAGGTTACAAAAGTAAGTTTCTTAGAGAGAAAGAACAGGTGAAATTGTTACAGTAACAGAAAAAAAATGAAAGCTTTAAAACAAGTTAATTTTCCTCATTGCAGAGATTAACAAATTCAAGTAATTAAACAGTTCTTTTAATGGACTTCAATGTGTGTAATTTACTTTTTTCTACTAGGTACTGATAGGTTCAAACCCTTGGAAATTCAGAATGCATAAAAATTTATAGTAGCTACATTAATAAACTAGAACAAAATAAGCTACAGAGGAGTTAAAACAGGGACAAAACACAGGAAGAATACCTTCATGCAATCTCTTCTTGTAGCCTTCTTTATTTTAATTTTTTTAATAGCATAGAACTGACCATCTAACTTGTTTCTGACCTGAAAACAATTGCAATAGGAGAAAATTAGATGTTAATGTGCTTAGATTAATTAAATCCTTTTGAACCCACTATTTTCTAAAATCTAATTTCTACACCCCACTCCTATGGAATATTACTTGCATCAGGGAATGAAACTGGGATTAGGCCCCTGCTGTCATACAGGGATGCTGATAGGTCCTGATAACTGCTCAACAGGTCCTCAATAAATATGTGAGACTACATTTGTCATTTCCACGTGGCACATATCTCATGGGGAACCTCGGGCTGGCCATACACTACAAGTAATTAACACAATTCAGCATTGGCTTGGACAGTTGATGCTCATACTGAGGCTCATTTTTTAAAAGCAGCCACAACTAAAGCATTGGGGAGTGCAGACCAATCACTTCTGATGCTGCGTAGAGTCAATATATCATAATAACTCACATGTCAAATAAGGAGTTTTCATTCACTTTAAAAGGGTCAAAATACACAAAGTAAAACAACTGATATATTCTGCTTCTGACAAACAAAACTAATTGCAACTGAGCAGCTTTTGAAATGAAACACCAACTGTCTTCTAAGGTACAGATTTGCACCTCTTCTATTCAAAAAACATTTGGCAGTACAGCTGAAAGAGTAACTCCAAATTCCAACAAAAAACTAGATATAAACAGAGTAGTTTTATATGGGAGGTAAAGAATACCTTGTATACTTTGCCATATCCTCCACTTCCTAGCCTTGCAACCTCTTCAAATTCATTCAAGTATCGTGAAGTCTGTGCTTCAAAGAGAACCTCTTTTTCCCTAATCAAGAAAAGTTAGGCTGCATTAAACTAAATTACAACTTACAAGTAAGACACAGTTGTACACATGCTAAAAATATTATTCATGTTATGAAAATAAGAAAGTACTTTGACATTACCACACTGAACCAGCCTGAGTTTCAGTAAATACTGAAAACCAGCAGGCTGAAGAGCATGCATATGTGCTACAAATCCATACTCTGTTTCAACAGATGTGTTCAGATTATTTCTCCTACATTGATGCCTGATAAATCTTGTTTTCCTAAACAGTGGCACTGACTGCAAGAGTTATACTGAAGAACAAATTACCACCACATCATTTTGAGAATTTGGAGAAACCTTTGCCATTTTTTCTGTTTCAGAGTGAAAATATTAAATGTAGTATTAATTAAATTCAGAGTGGAGCACAGAACTTTGGGGAAGGAGTTAATTTAGTATTTCTACATGCTTTGAATACATACCCAATTGCAAGAGACTCTCCGTTATCAAGTTCCTATGAAACAACAAAATCCAACATAAAAACATGCCATTTAAAAAGAATAACAGGTCTGCTGTGTCAGTGGCATGGACAGCTTCATCAAAATAAAAACTGCAACCTCCTTGGAAGAAAATGAGGCTCTGACAGCCATTCACATGCTGCAGAGAGCTTCAACAAAATAAAGTATTATTATCCCCCTGGTAATCTGTTAACATCTCTCTGCTGGAGAGATTACTGCCCTTTTAGAGTTCTGCTGGCAAACAGGATAAAATGAGGGCTCTAAAATGTCCTTAAAACAAAATTAACTAGCTTAGTTCAAGCAGCAAGATAAGCAAACAGGTCTGACTCAGCCTGAAGTACAAGCACACAAACTACACCCTCCACTAATATAAATATGAGAGTGTTAGCAACACCTTGCCTTTGTTTATAAACATTTTAAACTATTACTGTTTAATAAGGTACAAAACATTGATGGCTTCAAAAACTGGTTTGCACCTATAGGACCAGAGCATGCCATCTCAAAGAGGTAAGGAGTTATTTTGTATAATTATTAAAAAGACCCAGTCCAATATTAAAAGAATCCCTAAACAAAAGCTCCTTACTGCAGAGGTTGCCAAAGACATGTAACAAAGCTTACCCCTTTAAGCACTTGTTGATTAGCTGCTTTCATCAGTTCAGTAATGGCTCTGTTGTGCTGCAATCTTATAGTACTAAATTCATCACAAAAGACAAAAGGGGAGAGTAATCCTGTTCTTGTGAAAGTCTGACGAAGAACTGCACAAAGTAACAGAGAAAGGTCAGAAAAATATTAAATAAAGCCAACCAATAAGACCACATAAAGTTTTTAAACAAGAAATCTTATTTGAAAGACAATGTGACTGAAAAACTGAACAACCCCTCTAATGCTGCTCCCATACTCTTAGCAATTCCATCCAAACTAGAGCTGCTCAATGGGAATCCCTTCACAAAACACAATTATTTGCCATCCCTTCTAGGGTCACTGCATCTCCTCTGCCTCCTCACCTCAGCAGATGAGTTAAAGAAACATCCACCCATTCACTTACATTTTACTTTTGGACTGATTTTGATCAGTGAAAAGAAAAATTAAAAGCAGGTTCACAATTATGAGGATGGATTTATAATCAAAAGTGGTAATGTCAAGATTTTCTAATTTCCATCCAAACACACACTTGTGCACATGCTCATAATAGAGAATGCAGTCAGTCCCTTCCACCCCTTAATCTTTTTCATATGATGCAAAACAACTGTGGCAAACAAACACTCAGAAATGCTGGAGATGGGTGCAACTGTGATGTTATAAATGGCATAAATTTAACTATGAAAAGCACATCAGATTTTATTTTCTATAGTCATGTAAAGTAAGGACAAAACCCTTGGATATGCTTTCTTAAGTATACATCTAAATGAACAAAATACCCATGGTAAGTCATATGCCAAGAAGATATTTTAAAAAATGCGAATACCCTGAATGATATCAAGAGACTTTAAGGAAAAATAAAGAACTTGTAAAGGTATTTACTGAGATTTTCACAGAATATAATTTTGAAATATTTAGTGAAGACTCTGCTGCAACTATTTCTTGATAAACATTTTATTAAATTCCTCTTCTACCAGCATTTTTAGATCACATATAACAGTAATATAATTTACCCTGCTGCCCTTCTCATGATGCAACTCACACGATCTAGCTGAAACAGAACTGTCTGATCCTTACATCTACAGCAATATTCTGTTACTGTTTTCAAAAATAAGACAAGGTGTCATTGCCAATTTAGTTGATTTAAGTTATTCATCCTTTTCACAGAATCATTCTTGTCCCAGTGGGATGAAACCTACAGCTTTGTATTGGTATTACACTGTAACTCTACACAGAAGGGTCTGGTACACATTGCAGTAAGGCAGTCTGAGAGAAGGGAATGAACTCCTCTTACTAACTTCGGAACAAACCCCTGGAGTGAACCGGGTTGTGCGTGTACATGTGGCAGAGATGCTCCAGCAGTGACACAAGCAGCAGCTGGTTCTGGATGGTCGAAGTGAACTTCACAAATTTTTGCGACCCGTTTGCAACTCGCAGCTCCGCCGGCACATCCGAATCTAGAAGAGGACAGTCAGACGAATGAACTTTGGCCTCCGTACACACCTATTTACCTAAACATGAAAACAACGTACAGCCACACAGCTTCATCACAACCCCGGCTCACAGAGGCAGCACCCGAGCTGCCACTAAGCGAGTAGCTTTAAGAGGCCAATTAGGAACCTAATTAATTTTTTTAGGTGTGCACGGAAAGCAGCTACCCGGGGAGGCCGAGGCGCCCCAGCCCGAGGCAGGGGGAGCTCGCACGGCAGCCTGAGGGCAGGGTGCTGCTGAGGGCCTGCCCGCTCTTGCATCGCCCCCGCGGCCGCCGCTACCTCAGAGCAGTGGGGAAGGACGGGAAGAGGAAGGCGACGGTTCTGCCCTCCTTCCGTCCCTGCCAGCCGGGGAAAAGGGGCGATTTCCCCGCTCACCCACAGGGCTGCCGCCGGCCCCGCTTACCGTCAAAGCGCGGCTCCGGGCTCTCCTCAGGGAACTCGATGGCGGGCACCGGTGCCCGCATGGCCGCAGCCCTCCCGCCCCTCACATGCCCGGCACCGGGATCCCATCCGCTGCGGCCGGCGGGGCCCGCCCGGCCCGCCGTGGGCGGCTCCGGGGGCCGGGCCAGCGTTTATGGCCGCTCTTTGGGCGCGGAGAGATAAAACATGAACTGGAGGGAAAAACCCGAGAGGGGAACCTTCGGCCCGAGAGGCGGGGACGGGCGGGCAGGAGCTCGTACTGAAGGTCTGCGGCGGGGAGCAGAGCGTCTCCCCCCTCCCCTCTGCACGGGGACCGGCACCGCCCGCAGCCCGCGTGAGCCCCGCGCCCGGACCGGGGGTCGCCGAGCCCCCTCTAGCGGCTCCCGGCCGCGGCACAGGGGCGGTGCCGGTCCCCGTGTGACCCGGAGGCGCTCGCTGCTCCCCCCGCCGCCGCCGCCGCCTCCTCTCCTCCCCCCGCCCGCCTGCCCGGCCGGCGCCGGGCCCCGGATGCAAGAGGCCGGCGGAGGGACGTCATTGTTCCCCGACGGACTGTAACAGTAGGCGGAGCGGGCCGGGCTGAGGCGGGGGCTGCGGCGAGGGGGACCCGGCAGCGCCGAGTCAAGCGGGGCCGAGCCAGGTATTGGGGCTGGGGGGCAGCGCCGGGCCCGGCGGCGGCCCCGGCACAGCCCGGCGGCACCGCGTGCGCCTCCCGCCTGGAAATCAATGGGCCGGGGGGAGGGGCCGGCCCGGGAAAGGGAAGGGAAAGCGACCGGCGGGAGCAGCCGGCTCAGCCCAGCCCAGCCCAGCCCACCGCGCCGGGGCGCGGGCCGGGCGCTCGGCCGCTGCCCTCCTGGCTGGCGGGCAGCCGGAGGGGGTGGGACCCCCGGGCGGGGCGGGGCGCCGTCCCCAGCACGCGGCGGAGGGACCCAGCCCCGCCGCCGCCGCCACCCCCTGGGCCGGCGGGACCGGCCCCCTCCCGGCGCGGCGGTGCTTCCTCGCCCGCCCGCCCTCTCCGTTACGCGCCGGGGTCCCGCCGGCGCCCGCATCTCCTTCCTTCTACTCCTGCTGCTGTCGGCGTGGGGGACTCGGCGTGGGTCCCCCGCGTCCCGGCGCAGGCGGGAGGGCGACCGGGACGCCCCGGCCCCGCGTCCCGCCGCGGGAGCGGCGCTGTGCCCCGCCTGGCCCCGCGTTGTTCCCGCTCGGCGCGGCGGTGGCGGCTCCCGCGGCCCCTCCGCCCCGTGCCTGGGGGGCTCCGCGCTCGCTTCGCCGCCCCCCCACCCGCGTTGCCATGGGCACGGAGCCGCCGTTGGGCGCCGCCGCCGCGGTCCTGCCCCCGGGCCGGGATGGGACGCGGGCCCGGACAGGTCAGCACGGGGCCGGGCGGCGGAGGCGGCATGGCACGGGCGGGGAGCCGCGGGGCTGAGGGGCCGGGCGGTGTGAGGGGTAGAGGAAGAAGGGCGAGGCGGGAGCTCCTTCAGGGCCGGTTCCCGGCCCCCTTCGCCTGCGTGTCGGGCTGGGTTTTGTTTTGTGTGTGTTTGGGCTCTTGCCGCGCTGAGTGCGGACATGTTGCGTGCGGTGCCCGTCCCTGCCCCTGCCAGCGGCCTTTTACTGCCGGTGTCGGCACGCTTTCGGGAAGCGGGACTCCTCAGAATGGCAGAGCGAGGGAAAGCGGGTCGGTGCTGCGGGCTTGGCGCTGGCGGGGCGGGCGGTTCGGTTGTGAGCGGGCTCCGGGGCTCGGGGCCGCCCGGAGCGAGGCGCTCGCGGGCGCTCGCGGCGCCGGGCTCGGTCCCGCCACAACCAACGGCCCCGGGACACGGAGCTTGGAGCTGCCCCGCGCCGAGCGCTCCCCGCCGCCTGCTCAGCCAGGGTAAAAGCATTAATTACTTTCGCCTCTGCTGCCTTTAATTTTGTAACGAAAGTAAAACCAGCGCGGGGCGTGTGTTTGTGTTCTGCGCTGCCCCGGGTTGTTTTTGCTCCCGGCGGCGTGTGCGGTGCGGTCGGTGAAGTAGCGAGGTGACTCTGCCGGGGCTTCTGCTGGAGTAGTTTCCTCCTGCTTCTGTGTTTGTGCCTCGGTGTTGCCGTGTGCCGCTCTTGTTTTTTAACACTCACTGCTGGAAGTGTTTGATTTGTACTGAGATAAAGACACATACTCTTTGGCTGAACGCGGTTCTGTGAACGGGATCGTGTATAAAACCCTCCTGAGCTGTGATTTATTATATGCAAAGAGGAGACCAAACATAAATATTTAGATCCGAGTATTAACTGATGCGTGTTGTGATGAGACTGCGAAAAAAGAATCTAAACAACGCTGATGCATCACTCCAAATGGGAGGAAAGCAACTGTTTGTGCTGTTTTGCTCGTCAGTATCATACTGCGAGAAGTCTGTTATGGGAATAGCAGAGGGGAAAAGAGCTCAGTACACATGGCAATGTGAATTTATGTTCAGCAGTGGTACAGGAGCAGGACCTGTATTTACAGTGCACAGTGGGAAAATATCTGTGTAATGTTTGTGCTACTTCATCAAAAGATGTTATATCCAAATTAATTATATTGACGGATTTTGGAAAAGTGGTGGATCTGAGTTATTCTTGACATCTGTTGGTATTTGCAGGTGTCTAGTGTTTGATATCTGGTAATCAGTTGTCAAAACTAAATTAGCAGCACCAATCAGTGCTACTCAGTTGTAAAAAATAAATTTAAAAATATGTGAGGCTTCCCTCATTGGTCAGTCAGGCCAAAGCTTTTTTGTGATAATATTCTTCTGTTTGCTTTTCACTGCAGTCTTGATTCTGGTTTTTGTCCTGCAAATAAGTTCATTATGTTGTTGAAACCCCTTCCCTTTCCATAAGGAAAAAGAGATGTCACCAGTATCTGCAATTTGGAGTCTGGATCTTACCTGAAAATCACTAAGCCCAAGAATTGTCATCTTAATCTTTGAAATGGATAAGGATGTCCTAATTTTTCAGTAACATAAGTGAATTTTCCATTTTTTATGTATTATCATCTCTAAAATGGAAAGTGTGTACAGTGTAGATTTTGAATTGAAAATTTAGAGGGGAAAAAATCTAATTAATGGTTCCACACGTGATTTGTCTTTTGTGGGACTAGAAGTTCTGTGATTTACTGTCCTTTGTTTAATCTACTGGAAGTTTCATCATTAGCAATCAAGTTGTGCCATGAATCTGAAACTGCTTCATGCTTTGTTCTCTCAGTTATTTTAGTGTTACAAAGCAGGTTATACTTTAAACCCTCAGTTAAGTTTATAGTTTCCCTAAACTTGAACAGGCCCTACGTGATAGAGTATGATAGTAGTAAAAATTTACATATAGGAGTCGATAATTGATCATGTAATTATTCAGCAGCTTACTATGCACACAACATTACATATATTTAAAGAGGTACCATCTTGAAATGTAATCAGCATTTTATAAATGACTTAGTATCAGTTATTGCCCTTATTCTTGAAGGCTGAGGATTAGGATTTGTTTTTCTTTCTGTTGTGGTCATCATTTTCTTTTTATAGTTTACATTCCTCTTTTGTTTTTCCCTGTCAGAACAACTTTACATAAGTAGAACTAAAAAAGATTCTTTTGAATTCAGCTTCTTGGTTTATAAGTCAGCATTGTAAATGATGGGTGCAAAATACCACAAGGAGTGCTGCCAAAGTTGTATCCAAACAAATACTTCTTGGAAGGGCAGAAGAAACCCAGGTGGAAATAAATTTGCAAGTGTTTTCTAGCTCTTCTTTCCCAAGATTTCTCAGAGCTGTTTCCCATGCTCTGTGTCATCAGGGGTGTGTGGTTCCCAGGAGCAGAAAGATGTTGGCCAGACAATTCCTCCTGGATCTCAACAGGCCAGCACTTGATTGTGCCACTGCTCACAGCTTCTTTTAAGAAAAAGATCTTGGTAACTATAGTGGTTTAAAATCCCATGAAAGCGTAAGAAATGCCATCCGTCATTAACTTGGCAGAAGTTAAAAAAATATTGATGCCGTTTGGATGGAAAAAATCTATTTTGTGCATTCAGTTGGGTCTTGGGTGGAATTTTTTTGGTGTGTTTTGGGGTTTTGTTCCCTTGTTTGTATTCATTCTTAGCTGTTTAGTTCTTCAGGTTCTTTGAGGCTAAGGGGAAGGATTTCTCTTGGTCTTTCCTTTCTGGAACATTCTTATACCAAACAGAACTTTTGCCTTGTTACAGATATGAACAATGACCATAGTTAACAAGCCAAAATCTTCAAAGTCTAAAAAATCTTCCTCAAGACGGTCTGACAAATCTATGAAACCCCGTACTAAAAAAATGACGTCTCGCACTGCAAGTTTGGGCCGGGTACCTCCTACAGAAGATCCAAACAAAGTCTCTGTGGACAAAGGTCCTGGGGGGCATATTTATTGTAGATCATCTCAAAAATCAAAGCCTTTTGCCCAAAGAGATCTAGGTAAGTGTCTTCTGTCTCCTCCCTCCTTTTTGTTAAAAACAAAACCAAAGTAGAAGCAGATTTTAGTTGTTGCATTGCTATAAAATGGGACTTCAGCAAATCAAGAGTTCAGGCACAGACTTCAGTTTTGTGCATCCCCTAAGGCAGCTGCAGGGAGAGGTGTTGCAGAACTTGGGTTTATCTATTTACAGTTGATTTGTAAAGTATTTTTTATTTATGTAAAATCAAATAAGGGGAGCTTTTCATAATGCATGGATGTACCTAGGTCTCTTCTGTTCTGGAGAGAAAAGTACATTTTACCATGTCTATTCATGGCTTCCATTATTCACAAGTCTTTGAATAATAACACTGCCCAGGAAGAGATCTGATATCTATGGGGTTACTTTTTGTGCTGCTTACTTGTTTGTCTGTCAGATTTTGCTCACTGCATAACCACAAGTGTAAGTTTGTGGTTTAAGTTACGATAAGGAAAAAACCAATAATTTATTTAAGAGATTAAAGGATATAGAGATAAAGAAATCAGGTATTAAAATCAGAATGTTAGTTTGTGTCTTTTATTAGAAGAATTAAAACAGATGAATAAACTATTGTCCAAGAGAGAGTGTTGACTAGCAAATTCACAGTGACAGTGTTAAAGCTGTGCATCATGTGTTGCTGTGTTTTGGAGTAGAGCTGGTTCTTCAGGCTGCTCCTGCAGAATCCTACTTTTTAAATACCCTCTTTAAAACAAAAACAGGACAACTCTTTTTGAAACACAAATTTCTTGCAGTTGTTAATGATGGGATTGCTCCGCCACAAAGAATTCTTTTTCCACCTGAGAAAATCTGTATGGATTGGCAACAAACACAAAGTGTTGGAGTCGGACTGCAGAACCTCGGCAACACTTGTTTCCTTAATTCTACTCTCCAGTGTTTGACCTACACGCCTCCTCTTGCCAATTACATGCTTTCACTTGAGCACACCAAGTCATGTGAGTATTTTCTGACACTATAAATCTGTTGGACAGCTCCAAAGGTGAAAGAATGAAGAAAATTCTTAGTTGTCCTATTTTGCCTGTAGAAGCAGTTTTTGAATGAGATCTTCAAGGTCTTTTCCAGCCTAAGTGGTTCTATGATTTTGCTAACAGGAAGCTCAGAATTATAGGAGGCATGTAAAGTGAATTTGTTAATTTAATGTGCCATGATAAAAGTTAAAGAAAAGATCTTCCTTGCTTCATGTGAATAATGAAGTGCATTGTAAAGTGAGGCATTTGATGAACATTTGGCATTTGGGTTTCCTGCTGGTAGAAAGGTGATAAAATTTAGGATGTTGGCATTGAAGATTCTTAGTCTTCACAGCTGAGATACTGCAGTGCACTAATACTGTGATAAATTACATGCTCAATGTTGACCCATTAAAAAACCCAAACATTCTAGAAAGCACTACGAGCTAATCTTTTATAAACTCAGATAGAAATTTGGTGGGGACTCTATTGAAATTTAGGCTGATTTTATTCTAAATAATTAAGTTTGTATTTTTTAAAGCCTGGAATTTGTGTTCTTTGAATTTTGTTTTTACACTTGCCTTTATTAAGCCTAGGGGAGTTTCTTTTTATATCCATAAATGTAGAGTTATTTCCTAAGGCAGCCCTATGCTTTCTAGTCTGATATCTTAATATGTATTCCTAGAAGTTTGATTGTGTTTTATTCCCATATATAAAAATTATTTCAGTTAGAATCATGGAATCATTGGAAGGAACCTTCAAAATTATTTAGTTCCACTCCTCTACCATGGGCAGGGACACCTTCCAGTGGGAGTATTCCAAGCCAGGGTGGATGGGGTTTTGAGCAGCCTGGTCTGTGATTTAAGGAGTTTTATTCTGTACAGTTCTCCATAATAAACTGCCACAAAACTGTTGGGATATTGACACCTTAGGAGAAGGGAATGTACCACTGAGGGTGGACATTGCACCCACAAGTTAGATTGTTATTGTTTTGGGGTGGGTTTTCCTTTTAGCAATGTGTATTTGACTAGAATGAGATGCTTTCTTCTTTCACTAGGTCATGTAGAAGGATTCTGTATGATGTGCACAATGGAAAGTCACATCAACCAGGTCCTGTGTTGCTCTAATAATGCTATCAAACCTACATCCGTTATCAATGGCCTTAAAAGTAAGTAGTTTGATATAGGCTTTTTGGTTTTAATTTTACAGTGAGTTATTTGATGCATGTAAATAATTTTGCTACTTTAAAGAAGAGGTAATTTAGAAATGTGTGTTTTCTTTCATTCTATAAGAAATAAATATATTTTAACCTTCTTATTTATTAGGAATAGGAAAACATTTCCATTTTGGCAGTCAAGAGGATGCACACGAATTCTTATGCTTCACTGTTGATGCTTTACAGAAAGCTTGCTTGAATGGAAGCACCAAGTAAGCATAAAATAATCAAATTTAAATCTTTCCTAGCCCCTCTTACTATTTTATTTACTATCATGAATTAAAATCTATGCCCTTGGTTTTCATAAAACCAAAAATTATTTGAGAAATTAACTGTGTGCTTTCAGTCTTCTGAGGTCTGACTCTAATTTATTTGCAGATTAGACAGATCTTCTCAAGCCACCACGCTTATTTATCAAATATTTGGAGGATATCTAAGATCTCGAGGTACTTTTTTAAAAAATTTACTGTCTTTCGAGCTGATCTGTGTCTTTTTGTCTGTCTGTAGCAAAGGAGTTTGTAGTTTGACTAAAGTAATGTGTATTAATAATTTAAATTCATGCAGTTAGTCTCATTTAAGTGATGTTAAGCATTTGTATTTTGATTCCAGTAAAGTGCTTGAACTGCAAAGCAGTGTCGGATACGTACGAGCCATTTCTCGACGTTACTTTGGATATAAAGGTAAGAATGTGTGTGAGCATGGGCTGAGATGTGTAAAGACTTGTAGAGCTTTGTAAAATAAAGTCATTTTGCTTAGAAACCGATTTTGTTAAAGCAAAACAGCTTGGTAGTGGATGGTGGTGGATCGGACTGTGTTGTTCTGTGGAAGCCATGTAAATGCTCTCCATGTTTGTATTGGATTTAAGCTGGAAAAATAATAATTATGGCTACACAAACAATGATATAATCATACTTCTCAATTATTCTACTTCAATATACATCTATTGTTAGACTGATGGGTTTGATTGTTCTCATTATTGAGGCCAAGCCATACCACAGATACTGTCTGGCCCTGCAAAATTTATTTATTTTGAAGTGGGATCATTTTGAAATGAGGTAAATACTCAGAGAACTCCGTTTCTGTCTCCTCCTTCACAGTGTTTGCTGGTTCACAGTAGGCCACTTAAGTATAAACTAGCAAGGTGCTTTAGTAAAGTGCTTGTAAGTGCTTGAAATTTTGCAGTTCTTGTGACTTAGTGTTCTACTTTCTTTCTACTCATGCAGGCAGTTACATCTGTCACCAGAGCTCTAGAACAATTTGTGAAACCGGAACAGCTGGATGGTGAAAATAGCTACAAATGTAGCAAGTAAGATTATTATTAATTACACCTTAATACAAGATACATGTTCAATGCGGTGCATGACTTGGAGGATGTTATCTCTTGACTTTGTTTAGCAGTAAGACAGAGATGGCTTGCTGTTTCATTCAGTTTTGTTTACATAACTAGTATTCTGAAATCGTTCAAAGCTTGGGAAATAATGCACTTGTTTCTAAATTTTTATATTTCTGTTTGAATATTTGGAAATACACTATAAGGATTGTGTTGCTCGCATTAGACTTTTCTTCCTAACACTGTCTGTGCTGGGCCTTGTCAGCCTTCCTGAGAAGCTGCACACTAAATACTCATGGCCAGAAGTTAAAAGGCATGTCTGATAAGTGGTGAGCTAGAGCACAGGGATATGGACAAGGGTCTGGGGTGGAGGCAACACCAGCTTAGTCACACACAACCCCAGAAGTTTAGTCTTTTTGTGAGTTTGAAAAGAAAGGTTTGGGGTATGTACAGTGTCATTTCCATTGCTGGCAAACTGTTCTATTAGTTTTCAGTTTCTTTTTTGTTTTCTACCATTTTTTTTTCTAATAGGGATTACTACTGCCTGAAACCTTCATCTCTAAATACAAGTTGCAGAATTTTATAAACCACTTCTTCTTTTTTTTCCTTATTCTGGGTGGCTCTCTTATTTTGTTCATTGGCTTTCTCCATCAGTTTGGAATTCTGTACTTTGTATTTTGACATCAGTTTTAAAAGAGACTGTTAAATCCTTTCTGTTTGTTACTCAGCAGTACTTTTCTTGACAATGTGAAGTGACATGTTTCAGTCTTTGTGCTGATGGTTGCATTTCAGGACTTAGTCTGTACCTCCTTTGAGTGTGCAGCAAAACAAGCAACATTAACAATTTTGTTTTGAAGGACTGCAGGGGATTTCAGTCTTTCCAGGCAACCTCAGTACAAGAAAACTCAATATTGTCTGCCTCTTGCAGAATGGTTGTTTTCTTCCAGTGCTTTCTTTACATTTTTTACTGCCTTACCTTTTTGACATAAGATAGATAGATACATCTTCAGGCATTTATTTGGCTATCAAGAGATAAGGTCCTAAATCCTTTGTTCTGTGGAGCTGTCTCTAATATCCTGCTACATTCACTCTATTAACAAAGCTGAAATGCAGTTTATGGATTTAACACATTATACAAGCAAAATATCATTCAAATAGCATAAGCATGTGTGAGAAATGAAAACTTGTTTCACTTCTGAGTGAGAAAAGATGATTATGTTAAAAACATGTCTGTGCTTGTTTTAAAGGTGTAAAAAGATGGTTCCAGCATCAAAGAGATACACGATACATCGCTCTTCCAATGTTCTCACAATATCACTGAAAAGATTTGCAAATTTTACAGGTGGAAAGATCAACAAGGTATGTTTGCAGCTGGAATGCTGCTTTATCATCTTGGAATGGGCATTTCCCAAAGATGAATACTCATTTTAAAGTTGTTCACATTTCAGGCAGTAGCTATAGTGTAAGAGAAGTTGATATAACAACTTAGCAACTGTGGCTGTTACTTTCTTTTTTAATACTGATAGAGTTCCTATGTGACCATAAGAACATACTTTCCCCTTAAAGAGCTAATTCTGTGGAAAATAGCTCCCTGCAGCTTAAGTTATTAAATGTTGTTTCCCAGAACAGGCATTTTCAAGTGAATTGAAAAATATATTTATATATTTAGCATGTGTCTTTTTCAGGCCTTTCCATGAAGTATTTCAGGATAACTTTTGAATCTTGTCTTTGTTTAGGATGTAAAATACCCTGAATATTTGGATCTTCGAGCATATATGTCCCAATCCATTGGAGAACCCCTCATCTATGCTTTGTATGCAGTTCTTGTACATAGTGGCTTCAACTGTAATGCTGGACACTATCTCTGCTTCATAAAGGTAGAGATCAGCTCAACTTCTAACAGGATAAAATTTGTGATGGCAAAGAAATTAAAATGTTATTGGTAACCACTGGTTTTAGGGGAAAACATTGCATCATGTGCTTTGTTTGCTTTGTTTTGGTATGCTTTGTTCTGGAGTGCTCTGTGATGTCCTTTGGAACACATGCAATTCATCTGAAGATATTCTGTCTTTGTTTGCAGGCTGGTAATGGACTTTGGTACCGAATGAATGATGCCTCAGTAGAGCTTTCTGATATCAAAACAGTTCTCAATCAGCAAGCTTACGTACTTTTTTATATCAGGTAATAAACACCAGATGTGCTCGGAACATTTTTATTGTCAAGTTGCTGATACTTTTCTTGTTTTGTAGTCTTTTTCTTTTCATTCTAGGAAAGTATTTCTATTTATATACTTCTGTCTAAGTGGAAATTCCCCATTTCATTTATTACCTTTCATTGCTTGACCTTAAACTTCTGAACTTGGGTACACTGATTTCTATCTGCTCACTGTAGCTGGCCAGTTTAGAAAAGAGGAGAAATCGTGGCCATAGATGGTGTGAGGTGGAATCACTGCTCTGGAAAGGACAGTCATTGTAGGAAGACCATTATCTTCAGTTTGTAGTCCTGCCTTAATCTTCCAGATGTGTCTTTTATGTCATATTCAGTGTTGCTGAGATTATGGGGTGGGTTTAATGCAGGAACAGGCTGAAGGAAGAGCTCTGAGCTAAGGTGCCCCTCTGTCCCCAGGCGCTACGACCTGACGCTGGGGGAGCGCGCCTTCTACCTGCCCGCGCCCTCCTACCCCCGCTCCTTCCTGGGCCAGCGCGGGGCCAGCAGCAAGCAGCCTGCGTTCATGGGACCACGGCTTCCTCCTCACATGATTAAGGTAATTGGAGGGGGGCAGATAAAAGCACCAGGATTATTTGGTGTAGGGTGGGTATTTTGAGTTTTATTTTCCCTTCCACACTGCAGGTTTCTTCACAGCCCTCATGCTGGAGGCAGAGTTACTCAAACAGTGGCTAATCTTTAATTGTGCAGCCATGCCACTTTGTTACTTTACCCTTCCAGCTCAGCTTTCTAAAGCTTGAGGGCTGTGCTCTTGAGATAATTTAAGTCGTCTATTATTGCCTAAATAATTTAAAATTAAAAAGTAGTCTTTTAATGCCTAAGTAATTTAAACTTAAAAAGTAAATATCTGCCCAGTCCCTGTCAGTGTTACTTTAGTTGAGACAGTGATAGCCTACAAATTGTCTTGTTCCTGAGTACTAACAGAAATATTTCAGTGCTGTCAGGGATGAAAATAAATATTTTTTTACTAGCTTTATTCAATATTAAGTTCTTTGGGTGGGTGTCAAACTGATACTCATTTGATACCAAAGGTAAGATTTACACACACATTGGACATGCATGTATAGTGGGAGGGAGGTGAGGTTTCTTCTGAGGTATCAGGGCAATCTGTAGAACTCTTTAGTATGAGAATTTAATGTTGTAAAACTTCCTGTGCTGTGTGATTGAACTGTCCATCTTACAATCTCTTCAAATCCAGAGTTCAAGTCGTTTAAATGGAAATGGACCCTTAAAAGAGGATCCCAGTACTGTTGGTGTTGCTGTAAAAAGGCCGTCTTCAGCTCCACCAACAGCTTGTGTTCAAAACTGGGCCATTTCCAGGCCTTCAGTGACAGACCCTTCCAAAACCCAGAAGATCACCATCAGTATTCACAACAAGCTGCCCACCCGGCAGGCGGTGCCGCAGGCGGAGTGTCCGAGCAGCGCTGTGGAGGAGGAGGATCTGAAGCCCCTTCCTTCTGCCACAATTACAAACTCTTCTGCAGCAGAGCCTACCTCAAACCTCTCCACAGTGTCAGTTGCTACTAATGTCTCCAAGCAGGAGGTTCCTGATGAAATCTTTGTTGAGCCAGCAGTGAATGGAAACCCGAAGCTGTGTTCTGACAACGTGGTCCCTTACGGTGCAGAGCCTTCGGGAAAACCCGAGGAGGCCAAGGGCTTGTTCAAAAGGCATTGCAACGTCATATCTTCCAATGGGATTCTGATTGGGAAGGTGGTCCGTACATTGCATAATTCCCATTCATCCTGTCAGAATGCTGAAGAAAGATCCCAGCATGAGCTGCCAAAAATTGATTCCCTAAATGGTGCTATTAGTTTAGATAATGAATATAAAGAAAATGGACTGAAACTTGATGATTCCACTTGCCAAGTCCAACCCGTTAAACCTTCCGAGATTTTCTTCTCTAAAGCAAATGGAGTGCTTGAAGTGGTGAGTTACATTTGTTCATCTGCACTTTCTCACCTATGATATATTCAATATTCATGGGCACCACAATGTGGAACACCAAGAAAACACAGCACAGATTTCATTCTAACCCTTTGTGCTATTATCCCACTGAACTTGCAGAACTGTGCTAACATATGACATATGTCAACATAAGAGAAGTTCAGGGAGATAATACTTCATAAGTTTCATAAAATACATTTTTGGGAGGAGGGGGATGACGTGTCAAGTGGGAAGAGTGCAGGTGCCTCTGTGATCTTGTGTAACATCTAATGTTGAAAGTTTGTCAGCAGTAGTTTTCTACTGAAAATAGCTTTTTCTTTCTCTTTGTTAACTTCTCTGTTTTAATTGTAGATGCCTAAAACTTTGTCACCAGATCCTCAAGGTATCCTAGAATCTCTTACGTACAGCCAGTTGAACAGCTTGTCAGAGGAAAAGAGGTAAAATGACTACACTGATTAAAACAAGATTTCATACAAGCTTATTACTATTTTAACCATCTTAAGTAATATTTGAGAGATTTACATCAGTACAGAGAATTCCACACTGTACATCTGGTATATCTGCAAACATCAGCACTGGGCACACATTATTCTGATACTAAATACAGGCAGATGCCTCCTGTAAAACTTTCACAGGATGTTTTTACATTTTTCTTCCATTGTCTGGAATACTTTTTCTATTCCTTTTTCCCTTTTTTGCATCTTAGGATGAGTGAATGTAAATTCCCACAATCTGCTCTCCCACTTGGGAGAATGGGAAATCTGTGTGTTTACCTTTTTTCTAACTGGGGGAAGAGCAAATACAGTTGTTCTGGCTATTGATGAGATTCAAAGTTGCAAGTGGAAGGAGTTGGATGTGTTGGGGATGGGTTTTCTAAGGCAAGACCTGCAGAACTGAGAGAAGAAAAACTTTCCATGGCAGCTGAGGGAGGTGTAAGAATGGTTTTCTAAAGTCAATGTCTTTCAGAGTTTTGCATTAGCTACTTTTTTTTTTTTTTTTAGGAGATTTTACTCCTAACATCTTTTAGATGGACTTTTTCAAGTTAAAAATATGTTTTTATTTTTGTGCAGTGTCTCTGGACCTCAGAAATCTTCTGACAGTGATGGAGTTACGGATACTGTAGTGATGGAAGCACTGTTTGCCTATGAAGAATCCAGGAAGGTTCCTTCCAACTTTAGCTGTGAGGTTGAGAAACTTTTTACTCAATCAGATTCTGAAACCATTTTTACCAAAGAAGAAGTTGCTGAAAGTATTATAACAAAAGCTGATAATGCACATCTCAATATCAATGGTCAGCACAAGGTTAGGAAAAAATCCTTGGATACTGAAGGTGAATTCCTTGGGCAGTGTGAGTCTGAAGACATAAGAGATAAAGACAAACTAAGAAGATCAAAAGAACCTGAACTCATTTCAAAAGAAAATCCTTTGTACATCAAAGGATCTCCTGAGAGCAAAGAGAAATTAGGGCAAATTTCCTCTATCAAGCCTGACATTGAATGTAGTTCTAAAAAACTTGCTTCTCTAGATATTACAGATAAATGCCAAGATACAAAGGACATTTCTAATAACTACGTAGAGGTACCACCCGTTAATGACTCTTCTATTACAAAGTTGGATAAAGTATTGGAAAGTCAATTTTCTAGAGCAGACGAGGGACTGAGTAATAAAATATGTGAAGATGATGATAAACATATGAAAAAAAATAAGAAAAAAATCCATGATTCTAAAAGAACCGACAAAGAGCACTACCGGAGGAAGAGAGAAAACTCGGACACTGAGGAGAAGGAGAGGCAAACCAGAAACAAACCAGATGATCATTCCCACAGGAGGAGGAGCTCTCACAGCATGGAAACAAACAAGCAGAGCCGTCACAAGCAGGAGTATTGCAGCGAGAGCAAGTACAGATCCTCCCACAACGAAAGAAACAGTCCCAGTAATGGCAGGAGCTCAGGAAAATATTCTCGCTACAGATCCCGGAGCAGAGAAAGGACAGATGCAGACAGGAATAGGTATTATTATTCCAAAGGAGACAGACCTTGGATTAGAGAAAGATACTATCAAGATGAACCACGGAGATGGGAAAAATGCAGGTACTACAATGATTATTATTCCTCCCATGGAACAAGGGATGGTAGGGAGAGGAGGTCCTCTCATTGTGATAAAGACTATGACAAATTGAGCCAAGCTTACAGCAGGTCACACAAGGATTATCATTGCAAAAGCAGATGGGCTCACAGCACACTCTCCCGAGAGGAGGATGTGCATCACTTCAGCAGCCACAGAGCAAACTTCCACCATTGTTCAGTACCTCAGCAGCACTCGGAAAAATACTCCCGTGAAAGGCACGCGCTCCCACCAGTGTCAGCTCACTCCAGTTTTGAGGACTCTTCCCGAGAAAACGAAAAAGAAAAACTAAGAAATGGCAAAAGAAAATACTCCCACCAAGAAGAAAGTGGAAGTGACATAGAAAAGAAATGCCGGAAGACAGATGACCAAAGAATCAAAAAGTATAAGAAGGTCAAGAAGAAAAAGAAGTCCAAAGATAAACATCGAGAGAAGGATTACAAGTAAGCAAGGATTCCAGCATAATCAGCAATTTTTTCCTAATTATTTTCTGGGTATTTCTCATGTCTGCCTTTTTTTCATTGTTTCTAAGTAACTTATCTGTCATAATGTGACGGGATCATGTTATTAGGTTGGCCACGAGAAGATAGGAAAGATGTTGCTGAATTGTGTTAGAACACTAGAGCTGGACAATGTAGACAGAATAACATCTGCACACCGTTCCTGATTAGGTTACAATTTTTTTTATTTTTTTTTTATTCCCCATATGCCTGTTAACAATTTGTGTACAAACCACGACCTCTTGTCCTTCATTCTGAGGGCTTAAGATTGCTGCATCTAAATTAACTTAGATATGCAGAAAGTACCACAAAGTAGCAGACACTCTGCAAGTCGTCACCTGTGGTAAATAAATAACATTTCATATATACATCAAGTGCCACATCTGTTTTTCTATTTTTAACTTGCATGTTTCCTTCAGACTTTATGATTTGGATTGCTCTGTGCTCCACTTTGACAATGACAATCGCAAACATAAGAAAAAGAAGAAAAAGAAGAAGCACGACAGGAAACTGAAAGACTTATTGGAATATTTAGATCCTCGTTTCCAGAAGAAAACATGGGAGAAGAAGGAAGAATCCCGTCCTCCAGATGACCATTTATGTGAGCAATACAGAAACCAGGGCAGTAAACAACCCTACAAGGAAGAGAAGCCTTCTGGTGCAGGTGACAGCAAGAAATACAGCTCCATGGCATCCACTGAGTATGTCAGAGGTAAGGCCCTGGGATGCTGGCAGACTCCTGGCTGTTCATAACCATCTTTAAATGCTTGGGTGATGAAATCCCTGGCTTTTATCATGGCTTCCAAACAGCATCGTGTCAGGGGGTGGAAAAGAGGATCTTTAAGATCCCTTCCAACCCAAACCATTGTATAATTTAAATAAAATACTACAAACAGTGCTGGTTGCTCACTCAAAATAACAGGAGTTGGTGATAATACTGAAATATTGTTGGTCCAGGTGTAGTTCTGCCTTCCCCTAAGCACAGCTGTCAAACCTCCCGAGGACACTTCACAATTTAACACCTGGAGAGTGTTAAATTCCTGCTATTGTTTTATTCAGTTGTGGGGTTTTTCTGTTAGTATAGGCTTAACAATACATAGAAGTGGGCTGAGGAAACAGCTCTTTCCCAATTTTTGATATTTGAAAAAGTCTGTTTGGTGCTTCTTACAAAAAAAACGAAATATGAATTTGTGTGCCTGACTAAATTTACACTGAGCTCTCAGCTGTTGCTTGTCATAATCTCAACTCGGGCTTGCAGTAGATAAATTAATTGTTTTAAATTAATCAGCTCTAAAATTATGCAATGAAGATGATTGCACACTGCAACAAATTCAACATCTAAAATCAAACTTGACATTTCCCACGAAATTTTTGCTGAACAGAAGTGTTTATTATAGAAATAAAACCTTATTAAATGCCTGTTATCTGACATAAACCAGTTCCAGTTACTGATCTAGTTTAATAGAAAACCAAAACAATCCCCTAACTATTTTACTCTTACTTTATAAGTAAAGTAAGAGTAAACTACTTACTTTATAAGTAAACTTACTTAATACAAGTAAAGTAATCCCTGAAGGAGAGAGCTCCCTATCCAAAAGCAAGTTTAATTGTTAAATTCTCTACATTTTATACCTACTCATGATTTAAGAATTGAGTTAATGGTCAGTGACAGTCCTGTTCATTTCTTGTCGTGCTGAAACTGTCAATATAGCACACAAAGTAAAAAAGAAAAGTTTAATCTTGAAATTCTGGAAAATTAAAATCCCTTTCATGGGGTTTCCACACTTAGGCAAATTGCCACAATTAGTGCACTGAATTCTTGCACTGAAAAGTTTGCTCAAGGCAAAGGAGAAGTGCATTTGTGGAAAACTGATTGTATTTTAAGACTCAGATGACCAAAAGTTCTATTCTTAAGATAGCATGGAGGGAAAGGTGATTGTTCACCCATTATTCTTTAATGAGAAAAAACTAAGAACTGAATTGAGGTCTTTCAAATCCTAATGTTGTAAAAGGAGACTTCTTTTATGATACTCATGTCCAAAATAAGCCTGATTGCACTAAAAGGGTCTGTTCTGACAAATCAGGAACTGAACAGAATAAAATGCTCGTGCTCAGTAGTGGTTTGGCCTTGATGATTCTCTGGCCAGCAGGTGGCAAACTCGGGTTTTCCAAAGCAGGTTTAGTGAGGAATTCCATGTTCTGCATCTCCTTGCTCAGGGCAGGGCACTGAGGCTGCTGGGCCGTGCAGGGAAGGAGAAGGAGCTGTTTGTTCATTGCTGAACAACACCAGGGGGAGACCAGGGCTGGCAAATGCAGTTTAAGTCTTGGGAATTTTAGTATTTCCTCAAGTCTGTGGATGTTAATTAGCTCCATCTTCTGGTATGTCAGTTTTGGTTTTTTTAAGTGGGTCTCAAGTAGTATTCTCTGTTGGATGGAAGCTGATTCAAGAGAGGCAACTTTGGCTGTGTTTTTAGAGTACTGAATGGGTAGGGACAGGCGAGGAACTGCTGAGGAATTGTGAGGTTGTGTCTTTTCACCCAACTCCTGTTATTTTAAATAAATTAATAAGGATGGAAACAGCTAGTGATAAATTATTTTTTTCAGAAAAATTTATACAGGAGGGGGAAGGAGCAGCTCTGAAGCAGTTCTTTCCTACATTCCTACATGTTCTCTCCAGCAAGTTTCTGAAGGCTCTGCCTTTGTGGCTACAATTTGGTCAGCCTGCCCACAAGATTGTTACTAAAACAATGATGCTTTCTAGCCAAAACTTCAATTGCATTTGATTCAGCCAAGGTCCAGCACTTGCTGTTAAAGCAGGTGGCTCTGTCCTCAGGCTCTGTACAGTTCTGCAGCCTTAGCCTAAAACTGGGGTGCAGCTGGATCCTGTCCTGAGGGAGCAGATGGAGCTGGGGCAGCTTTGAGCCTTGTCTTTTAGAAATCAAGCCCCTGAGACACTTTAATGTTAAATGTCACAGCAGGACTGACCTTGCTTCCTTTTGCCTTTCAGATGTGGAGCTGACTGATGAAAGCCTTCAATACTCAGACTGAACCCACCACCAACCCCAAGGACTTCTGACCACCACCCCCAACAACCCTTCACCTTCCAAACCAACAACTTCTCATCATCAAAACCAACGACTTCTTACCTTCAACGACTTCTTACCTTCAAACCTGACATTACCAATAGTGACCATCAAAACTTAAGATTTATTATCAATTACCATCAAGACAAAATCCAGTCATAAGTGGTGCTTAACATTTCTGTACAGAATTTTACCATATAAGAACTTTTTTTTAGTTTTTAACTTGAGACTTTCTTTTTTAAAATATACTTCTAATCCAAAAGGGTGAAAACTTTTTACAACTGCTGAACATTGTAAATTACCACATAAATATCTCACTGAGCTGAGATAATGCCCTGGAATAGACCATCTCAAATGCTGCTTAATTACAGACTCAGGTTGACTTTATGTTATTCATGTAATGTTACTCCAAGTTAAGACATCTGGTGCAAGAGCGACCAGGAATTATAAAAGTTGCAACTGACAGTCTGTATATTTAATTTAAAGACTTATTTAAAACTTCACAAGTTTTGCAAGAGCTTCATTTTTTTTTCTGTGGTCTGACACTAGAAACTAATTTACTTCACATTTGAGTTATATTCAAGATCTGAAGAAAATCTTCTGGTTTTCGACATTGTGAAACAACAAATATGCAGTTCTGAATGTATCTCTCAAGACTATTTGTATATTGTTCCATATGTTTTTATTACATTTTCTTAATATACTGTCATTTGTCTTAAGTCTCAGTTGTCTGTTTTGTCTCTCTAAAGTGTCTAGTTACAGACAAATTCATACTGTGATTTTTATTTTTATTATTAAATGCTATCAAACTGTGATGCACTTATTATTCACTGGTCCTGCATCAGGAGATGAGTGGGGAACCTGTATTAAATACAGTTCATCTGAATAATCTGTCTGGTTTATACAAGCTGTGTTGTTCAGAGATGTCTAAAGTTTGATCTTTGTTTTTTTAAAGATAAAAAGCACTTGCCCCACTGTAAATATATAGCATGTAAAATTTATATAGTATATAAATACAGCAAAGTTAAAATGGATTTTTACTTGAGTTTTACTTGAGTTATTTAACATGCACTGTGTCATGGGAGCTGTCAGAGTGTGTTTGACACTTGAGAAGTCACATCTTCCTCTCAGTGTAGGGGAGAAGATGCTGTTGGTGTGAGCCAGAGAAGATCAGTGACCTGGGACTGCAGCTGCCTAGACAAGGATGCTGAAGGCTTCTCCTTTGAACTTAAAGCTTCCACAGCCAGGCACCAGGCTGGGAGCTCAGCAGGAGCTTGGTATTGTGTATGACAAAAAAAACCCAACCAAACCCACAAAACCAAAACTAACAGAAAAAAAAAAAAGCAAAAAAGGGCAAGGTTAATGCCTCACTAAATAGTTAAAGGTAATCTTTTGGTACCTGGAGAACACCATAAAGCCAAAGCATAATGTACCTGCATAATGTTCCTATGGCAACACTTATGTGACTTACATAAAGTAACATGGCAAAGTAACCAACATTCCTGTCCTGTATCTGGCTTTTTTTTTCCTCTTGTGTCCTCTGGCTCCGAGGTTTGGTGTCTTGTCCTTTGTGTTGTTGCTGTGCCTCCCTTCAGAGCCCCACAGGCAGCAGCTGCCCCAAGTGGCTCTGGAGCAGGGAGGGCACTCGGTGACACTGCCCCAGAGCTGTGGAGCAGCAGCACCTGTTTCTAATTGCTAATTGAGGAAACTAATTAATCAACTCCAGGAGCAGAGATCCGCTTCCCCCCTCTCATCTGACAAACTCCTGGCAGGGAACTGACAAAATAAAATACCTCAATTTAGGGTGGCTCTCAAGGGAAACCAGCTTTTACTGGAGTCATACTCATATGGTAACACACTTTACTGAAACATTTTGCTGTTGAAGGGTTTTTTCCTCTGAAAAAATTAAACCTGATAATTTAAATTACTGTGCCTAAGGGTAGGGAAAAGAGGCCTTTTACTTACAAGAGCAGTTGTAAAATTAAACCTTAACCTCTTAAGAGTCAGCTATTGCCTCCCATGTATTCCTGGTAAATGAGGAGACAGTACAGTTTCACACTTTATTTTTGAGAAAATTGACAGATTTAAGCAACAGGTCTTAATGATAAATGAAAACATTAATATTGCAGTGGCTTTACATAAGAACATCACCGTTATAACAATGATTGATACAGAATATTTGTCATGCAAATCACTTGTATACACGAACTAATACTCTTATCAATACATACCTGTACAGTATTTACATTTTATATTTAAACTCTAGCTAGAAACATTTTCCAAGAAAATATAGAAATGAAACTGGTAAGCCACAAGTCTTCATTTGTAGTATCTGGTCTACAACAGACCTAGCTTTTCCAGCAAGCATATCTACATAGATATGTAATAAATCTTAAAAATATGCAGTTTTTTAATATATGAAGCATTATAAATGCTGCTCACTTTATAAAGGTTCAGTTTTGTACCAGTTTAAAATGGTTCAAAATGCTAAGTGATGCAGAGCTTATTTTGTCAGAATATTGTAAAATTTAAGTCAGTCCAGCTGAGCTTAAGTTTTGTGTACTGTTCCCTCCCAGCTGCACTGGCACCACGGCTCCACTGCCCTGCAGTTGTAGAGGGCAGGGTCAAAAGCAAAGAGCTCAAGAATTCCTCACGTTTCAGTGCCACAGGAAGGGAGAATCTGTTGTCCCCAGAGGACTTTTCCAAACTGTAACAGATCCTGCTTTAGGCCACCAAGCAGCCACTTTCAGTAGCCACCCCTGGACTTGAAGCCCAATAAAAAAGGGAAAGGTTGAGAGATTTTTCTTCACTCTCGTGGATAGTACCTGATATGGCCAAAATTTTCACAAGCCACTTTGTTTTACTGGCCCCATGGCCAGTGGAAATTTTGGGCCAGTTTCACTCCCTGTTAATACTGTTACAAAGAACATTTGAAATCAAATATTAACACACACAAAAACGCTATTCCATTAGCTTTGGTAAATTAAATAGATACATTGAGCACCACAAGTAGCTGTTTAAGATGTTGCATTTCAATGCTAAGAAAAAAAATATTTCCTGCTATAATATCCTCAGTTACATGTTACTCTAAATAATTACTTGTGCTGGATACAAGAACTTCAAACTAAATACAGCAAATGAACTGTCAAGGCCTTTCCTTCATGCTTATAGGCAGACATCCTCACCTGGTTAAATAAATAGACTTCCTCAAAGGTGGTATTTCAGAAAATAAAACTTGATATAAAAGTGCTTCATGGCTTATTAATGCTTTTGTAATCTCACATTTCTCCAGAAATACTGTATTTGCTGCCTTTCACCTTTATGCTCACTAGTACCACTGATTTGGCTTGTCACTATTTGCATTACAAATCTACTTGTCCAAAGCTAAGACTTGATGTAGGCAGTGCTTGAAAACAAAATGTCACTGCAGAACAGAAGACTCAAAACAAGTGCTGGCAGCAGCTCCATCATCGTGCTGCTTTGCAAACACAGGACACACAACTTAATTAATTTCTATAAAGAGTTTAAATGTGTTCCATTAAGAAAAGATATCCCCACACTGACACTTACTCAAGGATTCTACCTCTGGCTGAGTTTGACTCCTTTGGAAGCACTAAGATTTAAACATTCACCCAAGCAATTCCACACACCCTGGGGAAAATCTAAAATGTAGGAAAATTTACTTTGTTCTTTCCTCTCAGCCTCTTTTGCAAACATGCAATAAAGCAAAACACTCACAAGGCCGACACTCCATGCAAAAAAAGGCAAATCAGTAAGACAGAACAGTGAAACAGACTCTTGCTTACAGTTCAAAGGAGATTTCAGACAGATCAACTTGGTAAGTCTGTGGGTTTGCCAGTGCAGCACATCTCCCTACAACACACCCAAAGGGGCTCCTGTAAGCAACAAGCAAAGCTGCTTGAACATTTTGGGTCTCCAACACATTCACTGGCACAGTAGGCACGGCTCAGGTTCAACAAGTTTGGGGAAAACTGAGTAGAAACAGAAGCAATAGAGTCAAAACCTCCCACTTTTTGCCTCTGTTGTGGAATTAGGGGCTTTACCTTAAGAACAATATGTGTGCTATCAACAGAAAAGCACTGGAGTAAAATCTGCTGCAGCAGTTGATGTGTTCCTGAAAGATCCAGCAGTAGGACCACAGAAAGATCTTCACAGGTTTCAAAACCAGAGACACATGCCTGTGGGCAAGTCTAGCTGCACCAGGCAATCAATACCTTATTTTTTAGTAAAAATGTCTTTTTTTTTTCCAATTCCAACTGCTGTAGCACAAATCTGAAAATCACCTTTAAGAATGCAATAAAAATACTGAACTTGTATAAACTTGCACAAACTCTCTATGTCCAAAGTTTGTTATCAAGCAAAGGAATGAATCCTGCTTGCTTAACGCTCTAGGGCTGCATCTTAAGGGACAGTTCCCCTTCCTGGCTTTTCCCTTTAAAAACATTGAATGCATGTGAAATTATCTGGGGGTGTTTTCACATGCAAGGCCTGAAATCACACAAGCCCTGTCTTCTCCCTCCTTTAGTAGCAACTTAGTGTTAATCCAACTACAGCATCTCAAGCATAAGAAGGATGTTACCATATAAAAAGCAGATTAAACCAGTCATTAAACCTTAGTGTTTGTTGTGAGTGTGTGAGCAGACAGGAATGAGCTTTAGCCAACTGGCAAACACCAGACCACATCTGGTACTTCACATCATGGCCACAGTCTCAAATCTCTGCTGCTGGGCCCTGCCTGTATTTCAGTGCACACTGACAAACCCTCTGGCACCACGAGGCACCTGCTGAGCTGCCAGTCACTGTGTTTCTGAAGGAAAGCCATTTCCATAAAGGTAGGAGAGGAATCCTGAATGAAAGCTGCACTCAGCTGTTACTGTGAAACACACATGACTGAACACTGCCACTGGGACTGGGAGGTTTCTGCTTACAGGAAAATGCAGTGCCAGGTCATGCTGTGCTCCACTCTTGGTGTTGCACTAAGTGAGAACTCAAAAGTCTTATAACAACTCCTTCTTTTATGGGAAATGTGCTCAGGTAACAGGTAAGGACATTTTAGTGTTAGCCCTGCACTCCTTCCCTCCCAACCCAAGTAAACTGGAGTTGTCACTAATGAAAGAGAAACAAGGCTTCCATGTGTTCAGTTGAATTAAGTTCCAATACAATAATTCTCTGGGATTTGAAGCTTACTTCAAATTATATACCAGTAACTATTTACCCTGAAAAGTTCTGCCAAGTTTTTATGCCATAGTAAAATGTGTATATATATATATGTATATATATATATATATAAAATTTACAGTTGTCTTCATTTAGTTCGTCCAATTTCTTTTATCACTCCACAGTATGTTCAGTTATAGGTTGATGCAGGTCTACAGGTTACTGTTCATGTTCTATTTCTTATTTGCAATTCTTCTTTTCCTTGTTGCCAGCATATCATAAAAGGGATCCCTGCTGATACTTGCTCTGGAAGAGAATAAAGGAATCATCAGTTTGGTTAACAAATACCCATTAACAATTTCAACAGCTGTGAAAACTAAAATGTTAGTTCTCTCTTCCTTGTGGATGACTGCACACTCTTTAGATAGATGGCTGACTTCTAAGCACCACAACTATTTCTTTAGCACAAGGTTCTATTCCACTGTGATTAGTTCAGAGCTCACACCTTCACATCTTGACTATTATTAATTTAAGTGTTGGTCTACTTGGAAACCTTCCAACATGAAGTCAAGCTGTGGAAGTTTAAAGCTGCATGTAAACATGCTTAAGATACATGTCACTAAAGTTAATTATTGGGTGAAGTAAGAATCCAATAGAATTAGGTTTAAAGACAATTCACAGAAGATTTTACATTTGCATAGAACAACAAATCCATATTCTCCTCATTTGAGTTAGCAGCATTATTTCCTTAGGACCACACAGTAACAGATTTGTATCTTGATCCACCAACCCCACCGAGCTCACTGTTAGTCCTCGAGGACATTGCCACATCAGAGTTCTCCCAACAAGTTACAACAAATTCTCTTCCTATCATACTCTGAAAAGAGCTTACACTTCATTTCTGAAAGACATTTCAGACTTTAAACTCACTTGATGGATTTAATCCACTCCTCCTTCTCTTCTGGGGTGGGAGCAGATATTCTGTACACGACGTGGTTGCCTTCCACCACTCTGCCGTCAGCTTCGGTTTTACACGCTTTGATTACTTGACCTTTATGACTGGGGTTGTAGAGCTCAAAGCAGTTCTGGAGGGTAGAAATGAAGTAATAAATTTAAAAGAACAAAACAAAACTGACAAATAAATTCATTTAACAGTACAATTAAGTTCCATATGGTTTACTCATCTTCATTTAAAAAAAATAAATATGAAACTGTCTTACTGGTTTTCTAGGGTCTTCGACTTCTCTTATGCTAAGATTTTCTAATGGAATAATTCCTCTAGGTTCTTTGTCCTAAAAAATTAGGAAAATATCACATTGTTAGCTACTTATAAATCTTGATTACAAAGAAAATTCACCATGATATATACTCACTGTTGTGTATTCAAAGTAATAGAGGCAATTATCAGTCAAAATAAACCATCTCCGTTTCCATGTTTTTACTCTTCCCCCTACAAACAAAAGGTATTCCAGAATTAAACACGTGCTGCTGTCAGGGCTTCAACAATGGGCAAGGAAATAATTAAATTCTGCTTATTTTTCAAAATATGGTTTAATTGCTTAATGGTAAATGGATCAGGCACAGATGAGTGAGGTTAAAGGAACAGTTACTGCAACTTGTCCTGAGGCAGCATCAACTATGGAGGTGCCATTAGCCACAAGAGCCATGGGCAACAGTGAGTGGCCAGACCTGCTCCCTCTGTCCAGGCCCTGACATGTGTTCACTGCACCAGAAATACCAGCTCTGCACAGTGCTGGACACTGTCCTTGCTGCCAGGGTGTGAGTGAGGCCAGCCCTGGGCTGCTCTGACACCCACGGCTGCCCACACCAGCACCAGCTGCAGAACCAGCAACTGCATCCCTGCAACAGGAGAAACCCCCTGAACAGCTTGTCCTGGGCAAGGAAAGGGTCCCATTAATAAAATCAAGGGCATTTTATCACCTTCCTGTGACTCCAATCATCAGCAAAGATGTGATTAAGAACCTGTCTTTACTTTCCGATTTAATATCAAGTGTGTAAGGTGCTCAGAAACATTAACAGAACAAATACAACGTGTCATCAATGAGGAGCAAATCCTGTGCCAAAATATACCAAAAGTATATGGTATATAATTTGTCATCTTTCAGTATTTTAAAAACATCTTCTCTTCGTGGGTAAATATATCACTGACTACACTTGACAGAAGAAATAGCTACTGCTCCAAAAATGCCAATTTTTCCTTCATTAACAGTTTAGATAACAGCAACCACAGAGCTCCTCCTCCTTACACCTGCTAATGCCACTCTGTAGGGAACAGTTTCTTTTTAGAAACAACAGCATTGTTCTGGCCCTCAGTTGTTTTTCTGCCAATGGCTGCTTCAGAACACACTTGGCTTCCCACATTACATTATTTTAAAATTCATTTCCAAGAAAGACAATTGTAGATAGAGCATGCATATGTTATTAAAGCTTTAGATCCACCATAGTTATCTGACTTCAGGATTATGTCACCACCTGTGCATCATCCATTCAGCAGTGATTTAATTTCATTAAGCCAACATTTCAAAAGAGCTGATCTTGCTACTGAACACCTGTGCATAAAAGAGCACCATTAATACACACAAGATACCCAGTTTAATCCAAGTCATATCATCAAATTTAAGATATAAGCATAATTTTTTGATCTTTTTGTTCTGCTTAAAATAGCTGGGTTTTTGTTTAATACAAAAATCCAACTCAAATTAAAGAACAATTCTAGGGATATCATGACATTTCTTGATACCAATCTACTGCATATTTGCATTGCAGACCAAGTATGTTGCATGTTGTACCTTCCTATTGCTGTTTTTCACAACCTCCACAATAACCCAGTGCTAACACACTGCAACATTCAATGTACTCAATAGACTTGATGTTCCACCAGATGCACTCATATCTTAAGAAAAATTTAATCTGCAAGCAGGTGTGGTGAAATAAGTGAAGGCAAAAAAGTGCAAGATGCAGAAGCCGTGACACAATGAATGGTTGAGTGAACTGGAGACAGTGAGGGAAGAACTGAATTTTAGTACAACCACTGTGACAGATCTTTAAGTAAACACTGCAGAGATGTTCAAACTGGCACGTAAGTCACTAGAAAAATTCCTTCATCACCTTGACCGAGAGCTGGCTCAAGCACCAGGAAGTGTTTGGGCTGGGAGGGATGGACTCAGCCCGAGTCACACGGAGCCGGGCGCTCCTGCGGCCCCACAACGTGACTCGCGCTCACACACCCAGAGCCACTGCCAGCGCTCCCAGCCACCTTCTGCCCTCCAAGGTTAGCAGATTAACAGCACTTAACATTTTTATGACTCTAAAACGCCCTGTTTTTCAGGCTAACAGGTAACATCAGCTATCAGAGGTCATGGCTTTTCCAGTGCTAGTAGGAAAATAATTCAGGAGGAGAGAGAATGAATCCAACAGGGAAAGAGGTTACTATCACAGAGCAGATTGAAGTGAATCAAGGCATTTCTCATTAACTGTGATATCATGTCAAAACACAATAAAAAATCAGTAATAACCATATATTTGAAAGAAAACCTGTTTATAATTTAAGAAACATCAGACCTGAAACACACACTCCCAGAAAAATATGAATAGCCAAGCAGTAAACAGCAGTTGAGTTTGTTGAATGTTTTCCTGACAACATCCACTCTCTCTGGAAAAGCCAGATTTCTCAAACCTGAAAACTTCTGTAATCATGCTGCAGTTTTGAGGAAGTTTTTGTCATGAAACACCACCCAGTTCCAGGGAAGCCACAAAGAAGATTATGTATTTCCATCAACATCCCCCTTACTGCTCTCTTCTCCTAAAACAGCCAGTAGCTCACTGGGTTACAGCACTCATGGGAGTCATAGAAATAGACCTTAAGTCCCTGCTCCACCAAGCTATCAGTTACTCTTCCAAAGAGTAAAAAAAAAAAAAAGTTGGAAAAGAAAAGCAGTTAGGCAGGATTTTTTGGTGGGATCAGGAACTACTCTCACATATAAATCTGTCTCCCCATCCCATTACTGAGTTTCAGCTGTCAACAGCACAGAAACTCTAACAAAAATCAAAATGTAATCTGCACTAATCAAATTTGCAGGGGTCACCACATCACATGTGTTTAATATGCCTTTACAATGGGCTGCAGCTCTAGCAGGTGGCTGATAAGGCACTGTGGCCTGTAAACTGCACATGAGATTAATAGGTAAAAACACGTGATAACAAAACATTCTTGTCCTTGGCTGAGATTGCTGTAGGCTCACAAAACAACAGAGGGTTTAGTGCCATACTTCATCTCTTATTCCAGCTGCCAGCCTCTTAAAGATTAAGACTGGAAGGAATAAAGTTAGCAGAAGAGGATCAAGAAAACCCGAGTATGAACCCATAAACATTTACAGAAATGGAGAGATAAGTGACAATACTTCTGAAAGATCATGCTGATTACAAAAATGCACAGACATCTCAAATAATGAAATATAGAAGCACAGTATCTTCCACAGTAGGTGGAAATGTAAGTAAACTACAAGAAAAGGCTACAAGGCGAAATGTACAGAAACAGGAACAGAAATCCTCTTCACCTTTGTAACTCCACATAGGATTTTTTTTTTTAACTCTGGGCAAAGTACAAACTAGGCAACAAGGTAAAAGAAACCATCTATAATAAAGGGGAAAATAACTGGCAATGACTTAGGAAACATTAATCTCCAAAATAAAAAAGACCTTAAGGCTAAAGGCAGCAAGGTAACTAAAGTCAAAGTTCTACTCAAATCTTCAGGTCATTTATATAAAAAGTTTTAGAGCTGAGAGATGCACACACCAAAAATGTATTTTTTTCTCCTGAGTTCATTTAGATAGCACCAGACAGAACAGACTCAGCAACTACACAGTTGGTTGGATCAAAGTTTGGGTTTCTTTTAAAAAGCATTTTCTCTTGACCACAACACTGATTGCCTCAACCTGGAAGAACCTCAGTCCCCACAAGAGCCAGGCAGGTACAGGAAGGCACCGGTTTCCTGATGAACCAGCCCTGTTCTCTCAGCCCAGATTAGGGAGGAGAAACAACATCCTCCAAGGACAGATGTGCTGGAACAAGCACCGCTGGCGGGACAGGCCCGGATGTGAAGCTGCTGGACCTTCTCCAAAGGCTCTGTAACTGCCTGACTGGCAGAAAAAATTAACACACTCATGTGTCTGGCTGAAATCATTTCCTCTCCAGTTTGGGGGAATAATGTCAAAGTTTCCCTCTAACTAGAAGAAAGTATAACACAAAAGAAGCAATTGGCCAAGAGAAGCTGCTTAAGGCAAGGAAACACCTTCCTAGCAAAACAGTTCTAGCTTGGGCACTAGCAAAGAGAGCACAGGCAATAATTTCAAAATACTTGAGAGTGGATGGCAGAAAATTTTACGGTATTTACACCACTCGTTATGCAGAAAAATCTGAAGGCTCACAGTGTGTCAAGCTGCTCCAAGGAGGACTCACTAGCACTCAGCAGCTTTCAGTTTTTAACTTGCTGCATTCATTTTCATTACACCATGCTTCAAACGATGCAGAACTGAATGATAATTCAGGTCTACCAAGATAAAGATGTCTATTTAAAGGCACTGGCTAAGTCTAGATAGATAAAACCAGAATTGCTGTCTGGCTGCCAGGTTTGGCACTCGGACTTAACACAGTCACCTCTGAACAATTCAGAGCAGCAAACTCTCCAAAAGCCTTCTGGACCCTCCCAGCCTTCTAAAACCCAGACTAGTCTCTTGGACAGATGAATTTTACAATCTAAGTTTCATGATATCTCTCTTCTGCCCAGAGAAAAATCAATACAGTAAGGGATGGAATACTAAAAAAGGGGCACAACTACATAAATGGGAAGAGCTGACTATGAGAAACACCAGATACAATGTACTGTCTTGATATACTCAGAGCCTGCAAGTAGTCTTAGTCACGTTTATAGTTTTATATAAAAACTTCCTATTTCAACTTCTATGTTTTATCACAACTGAGCACTTAAACCCTCATGCAGGAGCTTGTCTCCTAAGCATTTCAACAACACACAAGTTTTTAGTGTCAGAAGCTTCTAGAACTGAAGGAAACCACACCCATTTCACAAGAAGTGCTTCCCAAGAGAAAGGACTGTAAGAATTCAAACAATGTGGATTGAGACAGCACTCTCAACATACAGTTTAAGACTCCTAGCAAATAGGAAACTTGAAGGAGAGGAAAGAAGTAAAAGGGAAAAAAAGAAAAGAAAAAAAAATACTGTCAGGTTTATTTCTGGTCATTGCATCTAAACCAGCAATGTATTAGTCTGCACCAGTCTGTGTCTGTGGAAAAAATGCAGTCTTTCACAGAAGCACAGCTCCAGGCATTCCCAGGCTGATTCACCGGAGGCTTCTGGACATGTTTCATTTCTTTATTCAAATAATCCTCATACTGTGGGAGTGTTACGTGTAACACCCTTCTGCTTCACACACCCTTTTACTACTGGGTTTTCTGTGCACTCTGCCTCATCTGCATCCTACACACTGAAGACTCAGCCAGAGTTTGCAGTCCTGACCTGTGGTTTATTGACTTTACACCACAGACAGACTGTGCGGGAGTTCCTGGCAGCTCTCACTTACTTTCGGTCATCGCTTCCTCAATTTCTTTGTTCCTCTATTTTTTATTAGATCTCTTTTATGAGCAGTTTCTTCCACAGAGGATGTTGTCACTCCTCTAGACACACTCACACTTGCCTGTGCTCCCATTATGTGTAAGTTCACGAGGGGGCACTGGCAACAGCAACAGGCACAGCCTGGCCTTACACTCGACCTCTTCTCCAAGAAGCACATTCCACCTACACCAGCTTGAAAGGCTTTTCTGTTAACCATCATCTCATGCTACCAAATGGAGAAAAGCTGCAAGGTCATGTTTGACATTGTGCTAGCTGAGCCAATACAGGTCAAAAAGCAAGAGCTTTGCTTCTTTGTAGTTAGAAAAGGAGCTCCACAGCATCTGTAGCACAGAGGTCAAATTCGACATTGGGGAGCACGTGAATGAATTCCAAATGCTTCCTTTTCAGATCCATTTCCTTCCAGCACAAGCATGACCACCAAGTTCCAGGTGCAATCAGCACTGTGGCCTATGGCTCTATCCAGGCTCTACTTTCACCATCCTCCTTATGTGCACACCAGCACACATCAATTTCCACACTTTAGTCACCATTCGCCAAGTGCAAAGTTCCTTCCACTTCAACACATTAAAGTGGCCAATAACTGTCTCTAGGGAAGTGTGTGCTGGTGTTTAAATCTAAAAAATTTATTGTCTTGAAAACAACTCTTAAAACAAAGTGTCAGCCTCCTTTATATAGGAAAAAAAAATCCCTAAGGCCAAGGGAAAAAGTGAATCCCATCAACTTTACAAGTCTGTAAAAATAAAGGCATCTTACAGTGCCAGGAGACTGAACTACCTGAGGTTTCTGCAACCCTAAATTTGAAGCTCATTTAAAACTCTGTTTAAAAAGCTAAATGTTTAAATAAGCTAAATATTTTAAAAGGAAAACAAGCAGGAAAAAGAACAGCTTTTATAAATATGTATTTCAAATGTAATCAATCTTTCAACAACCTATTATCATTGATTAACAAGTAACAAAAACACTCTGAAACTTCATGACAGAGCAAGACATGTTGTTTACTCTCAGCAGAGATTATTCTTTCCTTGTTATGTTCTTCCATGAATGATAAAAGTGTGCTGAAGTCATCCTTATTTTTCTGCTTTGCATACAAATGCTTTCTTCTTTTGCAGAACACACCTGCATGTGAGTTAGACACTGACATGCCAGTCCCTCAGAGCACCACTGATGACACTGTTAGTGACACTGAGTGGAAAAGCAAAATGCTACAACGAATCTGATTCAAAAAAAAAAAGAAAAGAAAAAAAAGAAAAAGCCAGGAGGAAGGAGGAAGAAAATAAAAGAATGAGCAACTGAAGAAGAGGGGACTGGAAAGCAATCAGATACGTACCTCCTAATGCAGAATAAGCAGAGACAGCCAGTCACAGAACAGAAAGGTGATAGGTCATAGGCCATAAGGAAAACAAGAAGGCACATTTAAACCACTCATTAAAAAATCATAGCCAAAACCAAACCAAGAGAAACTCACAAATAATATGGAAAAATAAAGACATACAAAAATAACTATTTGAAGAGAAATCCTTTTTTTGTACACAGAAAACTGTGTTGAAACATCACACACAGTTTTCTGAAATGACCTTATGGAGACTCAGTTGTTATTTATCAGTCACAGCATGTGGTAAATACCATGTGGTGTTTCCTTTTTGTCGATGAGTTTTTATTTCTCAGATCTCAGAAATAAAACTCCCAAGTTTGAAACGAGATTGCTAATTTGGATATGCAAAATAAGAAGTAACAGCCTTCAGACGTAAAGGAGCTACTTATTTTGGTTCATACATTTTTAAATACAAAGTGAAACCTGTTACCTTCACAAGAAAGCAGGAAGACACGGAGCAGCAAACATGCTAACAATGAACAAACATACAGCAGCAGAAGTGCCCTTGTGACTAACCTAATTTCAGCAGCCAACCTTCTCTATCTGGATTAAAAAATGTATGCGTTAGATCATTTCCATCATCCTCTGGAATTTTAAATGGCTCATTCTTAATACTTTCATATAAATTCTAGAAAAATAAAAGAGGAAAAAGACCTCATTAATAAATGTCTTAACAGAAAATGCAACCAGGATATCTTACTGCTTCTCAGACTATTAGTATAAAAATCCCAGGAAATGTTGTCCATAAAATTCTGGACCACCCCCTGTCTATCTTTGTTTACTACTTTGATCAAGTTTGATTTTAAACTACTTCATCTACACAAGTCTCTCTTCAGTACAAATTTCCTAAGCACTCCTAGGAATGACATTTTTATTTTAACTTCAGCATTTAGTATTTTTCATTTAGTACAAGTTTCACCAAATGAATCTGGGTTTTCGTAAAATGGTGTAGCCTATAACACTGTCTTATAGCAGTTATTTTTACTGATTTCTCAAGGAGGGAGCTTCACAAAATGTGGGAAAAATGAGAGGCAACAAAGAAAAAAAAAATTTTACGATTTTTTTCTGATAGAAATGCTACTTTTTTCATAAGCAGCCAATTCCACAAGAATTCTGCCATAAGCAAACTACTGAGAGAACACAGAGCATTTTCTCTGAAACAGCCTGTTCTCAACAAAAGGTTGGATATAGGCAGAACTAGCTCAAAGTAGCTGTGAATAACAAAAACTGTTTCTTTCAGCTACTCAAATGGTTACACATGCTAGAAAATGTTCTTTTGCCCTCCCTTGACAAATCTGCCTGAGAACTGTTGTGCACACTTTTAAGCCTGCTATTAAAAACACAAAGCCAGGCTTTGTCCTGCCCAGCCCAACTTACCCTTAGCAATTCCTCTGGAAGGTCTCCACCTTCATTAATTCCACGATTCATGGAGATAAACCTCTCCACCGTGGGTTTATCTCGCACGTTGTGGTTGTGCAGGCTGGTATTCAACATAATGATGGCAAATGAAAGCACATAACATGTATCTGAAATCAGATTTGAAAAATGGTTTATATTCCCATGTGTTGTGTGTACAAACCTGTAAAATTAGTATACAGCTCATCCTGACTGATAAAGAAAAACAAACAGTCAAAAAAATCCTGAACATTGTACATAAAAGTATAAAATCCTTAAGCTGTTGAAGTAAGCCCAAGAAGAAAAAAATGTTACCATTCAAATAAAAAACAAGTATAAGAAAAACTGTATGGGAATCAAAAAAATTTTAAACTCTTATCCTTATTGCTATCACCCCAAATTAACATTTCACTTGAAACGCTTAAGTGTTGGGCAAAATGTTCTCTGCACAGATTTTGCCTAAATCATAGTGGTGGATGCTATAATAAACCTGGTCCATCAGCCTCCTCCTACTCAAAGTACTTCCAAAGCTCTCTCCACAAAAAAAGAATTGTCTCCTCAAAGTAATATTCTGAAGGCATTTAAAAAGTCTGAAAATGACATTGACTCAATTCCTTGGCACACAGGAGGTAGCTAGCACTACTGGATAATATCAGAAGATGACAAAGGAAATCTTATCATGCCTCTTGACATGGTTATCATTATAGTAAATTCTCCCAGAATTCAAGCACAAGATTCTGTGTAAGAAAAAGCAGGATGAAAACCTGCTACCGAGAGGGAAAATGTGCCTGCATCTTCAGCAGTTTGTTTTCAGTAGCTATTTTCCTCTCTAGCTGTTACAGACCTGCTTTACACCAACCTTTTCCCATCCTATCTGTTCCTTAAATTAAGTGATCAAGAGCAATCTATTTGTGTATACAGCCAAACAGAACAGCAATGCCAGAGCATTCTGTGCAGTTCTGTGATGTTTTATAAATGAAAATGCATTCTGACCATAAGCTTGCACCTCCTGGATTATTGGGTCACATTTTCTCATTCCTCAGGTATTTCTCATTTCACACATTATTTTATCCCTAACTTCCAGCTGGCCATTATGATTTTGCATCAGATGTAGAAGAACATACACACACACAAATATATATAAATAAAAATTATATTTGGATCACATAAGTACTTAAGAACTCCTGTGGTTTCCTGTGACTGACCTGTGGACTGGAAGACTCCTGGGTTACAAAGGCAATAGCGTGAAGCAAAAGCTTCCATCATACGGTCAATTTTTTGAGCCTCTCCTGGGAGTCTGAAGCTCCACAGAAACTGCCTACAGAAGGGAAGAATAGTTGTTAGACTCATTCCAGTATTTATATATCAGGTTTTTATTACAAATAATATGAAACAAACAGAAAAAGAAAAACAAAAAAAAATCAGCATTACCTATATAGAATGTCCTAGAAATATGTTCTCAATCTCTCAACACACAAGTCAGGAGCTATTATAAAGCAACATGCACAGATGGCTAGCCCAGTAACTCAGCCAGCAACACTGCATGCTATCAGGCAAGATAATATGGCAGTTCATATTCTGAGGCTCTCTCTTTTTTCCAGACTAGTAAACAATTTTCTGTATGCATCCCATTTTTGCCATGAGAATGCTATGGGGGGAAAAAATGAGTTCAATCCTCCCTGGGTTTCCTGGCCTCAAAAAGCAATGAACAGTCAGCTAGACTTTACTCACAATGTAAAAAGACACATTATACAAAATATTTCTGGTGTAAGGAAAGAGAAACAAGGAATACAGAAAGACTTAACATATTTACTTAAATTCATACAGAACCTTCTAAAAATGGTAACAACAAGAAGAAAACCCCACTGCTTAGAGAGGTGCTGCCTGTCTACTGTAAGCTAACCCTACAAGAATCAGACCTAGGCCTTAAAAAGAACAACTTATGTCATCATTTCAGTAATTCTGTAATATATGCAGCAGATCTTGCCACTGCTTAGCAGCATAAACTGAAATACAGAGTTTACTTTTGTAACATTATTTCTGCACAGAGGTACACTGGAATGCATACAGGACAGAAGTCTTCACAAATTTATTTTGGCACATTGTGGCACTAAAACGTTCCAATGAATTTCATCATTTATTCTTTTATCTCTTAGCAAAAGAATTATCTGAATTAAACCAGGATCTAAACCAGCAAAGTTACATGCTCTGCCATGCAAAACAAGTTCTCACTATTCCTTGTACATTGGATATATAACAACCATTTATTCCTGTTTCATTGGTTTTCATTTTAGGATATCATATTCAAGTGTCACAGGCCATCTTTAGCTTGTCAGCTCTATGTACTGTCTTTACTCACCTCGTGCAAGGTTCCAACCCAGATCACGAATTTTGTAAGCTACCAAAATACAAACATTTAATAGTAGCAGCTGCTAAGGAAGAATAAAGTCAAACCTAACATCAAACTGGGTAAAAGAGACAGGAATACGAAGCTTCCCAGACAAGCTTCAGCAGCCACAGAAAAGGCTTCTTTGGCTCAAGCCTCAGGCAGCTCAAGTTATCATCACCACATCACTCAACCATAGCAAAGCTGTTCTGACTCCACATCACAAGGCACTGCACCAGAAACAAAGATCACACGGACATTTCCATTTATCTGGTGTCAGGAGGGAGTCACTTGGGGCAAAAAACCAGGCAGAACTGTCTAAGTCAACCTAATTTGATCAATCTGTTACGGATTCTCACCAAGATGAGAAGGGATCTCACAAGGTCACTGTATGCAAGCATCCCAGATAAATCAAGGGAATTGTTCATGTAGCAAGGGAAGAAAACAAACTAAGATATCACACTTTCTTTCACATGACAAGTGGGAAACTGAGGCAAGCAGAAGGAAATCACTTGTTTCAAAGTTTACCTCTCTGTGACTGAACATAAGCAGTGAGAGCATGGATCAGTGGATTTCTCCCCCTCCCTGCCCAGAAGGACAAGTTGAGGTGGAGTAAAAGGAGGAAGAAAATTACTTAAGTAAAGAGTTTCTTTTTCAGCCTATCTCTGTGCTAAGATATAAAACAGGTCTTCAAATGTCCACATGTGGCAGGCAAACTGAGGATTAATAGCTGTTTTAGTTGTTTGTATTTAAAAATAACCTGAAATAACCAGGAGTTTTCACCCTCAAGGGCAGCACACACACAAGCCATCAGAAGGGTTAATCAGAGCTGTCTCTGCTCACTTGCACAGTAATTTGTACAGTTGTGCTGAGCTGTAGAGCAGCTTTCTGACGAATAGATCAACACAGTGACTCATATAAACATGCAATTTGATAGAGGAAGCTCAAGTCAAAAAACAGAAAGAATTTACTCACCTTAAGGCTTGTACAAGATTGAGATCAGCGAACTCATGGAGTTCAACAAAAGCCTGAAGAACTTTAATATTAAATTCATCTCTGTGAAAGACAAAAATAGAAATAGACAATTACAATTCTGACCTTTAAAGACTTGTTAGTTATCTCGATTTGCTTCTGAAAATAAATAAGGAAATAACTCACACTGATCAAATAAAGCCATCAGGAATAATCTACACATTTATTTGAAAGGTATTTTCATATTTAACACTACTACTTTGGCCATTTTTGCTGGTAGGTTAGCAAAAGCCAGCACATTTGAACTTATTTTAGAACTGCTTATTTAAATGACCTAAAAATAGCCTTGCCTTATTTGCTTCACATTTATTATTACTGTACTTCACATTTATTATTACTGTACCTCCTTGACATAGGAGGACACCTGAGAAATTCAATCAGTAAAAAGCCTTTTGCAGAAATTATCATGAATTCTTAAAACAATGGTTAATGTAAGACTGATTTCTCTAGCCATACAACATACAATTAACAAACTATCTTCTTTCCACTTTAAGAACAGAAAATATTGAAGCAGTATCTTAATTTATATACAAAGGTAAGAAACAGAAATGCTTCTATTGATTGCATCCAAGAAAAAGAACAGCTTTTGAAAAGAGCAGCTTAGCATGTACTGTACTCTTACTCCATTCCCAAGAACTGGAAGAACAAAGTGAACTAAAATCAGAAGAAGTTTTGAATGGGCTTCCTCTCACCAATCTCTTATATTGGTATGCAAATCATGAGCCAAATTATGCTTTGCTTGGTACAAGGGTATTTAAATTTAAAACTAACATTTAAACATGTAATGAACACAAAACTATGTGGATGGACAGAACTTGGCCCACACCATCACTGAGTTCCTTTGCCAGAAGAATAAAGGTTTATAATCCTCAGGGTGTGCTTTAAATACCTCACCAAGACAGAATGCTGTGTATCAGCCTCCACCCGAAAATAGAAAGGTGTGCACCCACCAGGAATTAGCTGCTGCTCTGCTGACTAACTGCACAGTCAGACTAACCTGCAACACTCAGGAGTAAACACCTCAAAACCAACTGTTCATTCATTAGCATGCTCCTACATGGTTTACAGAAAAACACATCAGTTCTCTCAGCAAATCCAAGCAATTCTCACCAAATTTAGCAATGCACAATTCAACTGGGCAACTGCTTTTCAATGAAGTGGCATGAGAGTGTAATAAAAGAGAGCACTCCAGAGGGGTATGTTTTTACTTAAAGCAGATTATTTATTTTGTTTATAGGCATGCAGTACTTGTGCTGGGTACACCTCCAAAGACACAAGACAAACAATAAAATGCTCCAGGAAGCCACTTAAAAAAGAAGTGAAGATTTACCCTCACAGAAAGAAATCAAAAGTCTTTTTTTAGGATGCAATTCATCCCTTATTATAATTTTTGCCATATTTTTAAGTGTTACCTTATTGCATTTCACCATTCATTTTTTTCTGCTTGCTGAGTGCTTTAAGACTTAGAATCTATATTACTGACTTTCAATCTCTTTATGGCAGAATGTTATACAAATATTTCAGTCTGTTGACTAACCTGGTCTTGTCTTCAGCTATATTTAGCTAGAGTACAGAAGTAATTTATGATGGGCCCCTGAGAGGGGATGGCAAAGCAGGAGAGAATGTCCTCAGACATAATTCTGTTGTATAAAAACTGTTGACATGTCTACATATTCTGCATAGAGGCTTCATAACAAAGATCTGTTTTCAAAATTCTCATATTACAGTAAAAACTTTTACTGAACCTGTGAAAGCCAAGAGGACACTGCTGAGTAAAAACCACACCATTGCTGCTGGGACCAGACTGAAGAGTGTCTCAAAAGGGAGCTGCCACAGGAGTACATCCTAAATGAGCCACCTTTGAGAGCTCCCCAGGTGGCACTGAACGTGTGCCAGCACCTACATACACACAATCCAACCCACTGCACTGCTGCCTCTCTCAGCCGCCTTTTAAAAATCAATTCCTGGGTTACACAGCAATGGAAGGCATTTGCATTCTGTGTTTTGCAACAGTGTGCATAAATATGCAAACTGCATGTTGATTGTACCAGGACTGATAAGGACAGGGTGCAGCTGCCCCTGGAGACACCTGCTTAGCAATGGGACGTGTGTGTGCAGGGAAGTGACAACACCAAAACCTGCTGGAACTACTGTCCCAGGAAATACCTGTTTTAATAAGTAATTTCTTTACAGTCCAATTATTACTGACTGTAAACCACTCCTCCTTCTGGACACAGTACTAAGAGTTACCAGGAGTGTTGCAACACAACTCTCAGACATTCCAAAAGCTCATGGTACTGAATTCTGCACTGCAGAAAAATGTTTTGGTTTACTCAAAATACTAAATTATAGTTAATTAAATATCATTCCATGATGTACCCATTTAAAAATAACAACCCAACACAATACTGTAGCACATCCCCACTGTAGCTTTTATGGATCTGAGAGAACTGGAGCAGCTCTCTCCTGCAGCCTGTGAAGGGGAACTACCCAAAACCTGTGAGAGTGTTTTGCAAGCTCAAGAGCAAAGTTCCAATATTTTGACTTTACCTTTCACCGAGGTAATCTCCAATTACCGTTTTATTTAATCCTTCTCCTTTATAAAGGAACTGTGCAATGTCTTCTGCAGTGTTGTGCAGGAGGTCATTTTCTATCAGAAACTGTATTCCCTAGGAAGAGCAATTCCAGAGGAAAAGGAATGAATGTTATGTCTTCTTCCACAAGCATTTAAGTAAATATCACTCATAACATTTGGTATTAATATACTGACACAGACATACATATAGCACATTAAGAGTTACATTACCTACAGATTTTTATTTCTTTTAATAAAATGGTAAACAAATGAGATAAGCAATATTTAGTACTGGTTTTAAGATGAAAATGAAAACACATTTTTAAGGCTAGAAGTACTAGGTGGCAGTTTGAATCCTTCAACCTTCAATATTTTATTTGAAAGATCAAATATTAATTGAATAAGGACTGTACATTGCTCTTTGGAGCTCATGTGTGAGCTGGCCTGTTCCCAACGTTGCATCAATGTCTGCAGAGCCATAATCTGCAAAATCATATAATGAAGAGGTACATAGAAACTACTTAATTAGCACCATGACACAAAATCAAGCATCTGGTATAATCTACAAACTGCAACCCAATACATCAAGCCACTACTTGCAGCAGGAAGCCACAGCTGAAGATACTGAAACCGGTTTAAAAGAGTTTATGCTGACATTGGGATTATCAGTGAATTCTGGTTGTGCTGGAACTAAACTATTCACAAAGGACTGGAGCTACACTACTCACAAAGGGCTGCTCAGTCAGCTGCTACCAAAGGCAGGTGGAGAGTCTTACCCTGTCCCTCAGAGGGCACTTGATCAAGCCCCAGGACTCCTACTCCTCCATAAATTACTGCCCTACAACTGGCACACGCTAGGGAAGCCCAGAGACTTCTCTGGAAAGTGGCAAAGAAAGGAGACTAAGAGTTACACAGAGATTATGGCAAGGATGGGAGGGATGTTGTTCTGACACTGAGCAGGTCATGCAGAGATAACCATCCTCTGTACAGCCCACAGACCCCAACACAGATGCTGCTACTCCTGACTTCTTCCAATTCTAACAACAGGCTGATGTAAAGTAGAAATGGAAACTTTAAGTAGCCTTAATGTCTTGGATTTCAAATATGTACAAAAGAGGTTAATAAATTATTACTAATATCCTCTACTAGACTATTTAATAATTTCAAGAATACTAGCTTTTCAATTTCTGCAAGTGGAGTATTATTTACTTCATTACAACTGAAAAAATCCCATTTTTTTAATATCATGTAGATGGCCCTCTAGTAACATTCAAAAGCATAATTATCCTTCTGTTTGATTAATTCAAGTTTTTAATAATGAAATGGTTACCTGCTTGACAAATAAAAGGTCAGTTTTCTGACCTAATTTAACAGGGAAAGTAAACTGTGATGTTATAAAGCTTAAAGGTTTTTTTAGAAAGTCTGGAATGTAATTATCTCAGAACAATTTCATCATCATCTGAAAAATTTCAGTGCCAGGCTGGCACTCTGACAACTTAATATTTTGATAAGTTATTTCACAACAGATATGATTTCTTTGCAAAGAATATATCCATTATATCTTGAACCAGAAATTGCTGAGCTTTCCTCAAAACTGATCCCTTTAAAGCTCATTTGTACAGTATTTGACTACAAAACCTAGTGCTTTTTCCCACCCCAAGTTATACAAAAAGCTTTCATCTCTGAAAATCAAAAGAGAATCTCTCCTCTGATATCAGAAATAGCAGATTCCCTTGGTTCAACACCTGGACCATATTATTCATGCTTGGTATAAACAGACTGACCTGAATAGGTTTTTTGAAATTGCAGAAGTTACTGATAATGGACATGACTTGAAGTACTGAAAACAAATTTCTGTGCACAGAAGCAGACACTTTCCCATACTGAAAAAATCAATTTAATTTTCCTTTTCCTGGATTTTTTAAAAATTATTCCTAAGATGTTAAAGAACCAGAAGTCAAACAGACAGGAAAAGTAATTTGTCTGGGACAACAACTTCAGTGTCTGGAATAAATGGCAAAATAGGCCAAGCAAACCCCCACCTCCTACACTATCTTTTGTCTTGATGCAAATTTTCTTTCTGCAGACTGACAGGAGACAGATGACAGCTGTACTAGTTTAACTTACCCACACAAAACTCATTGCTACAGACATTTTCAATATTCACTACAAATATTGCATGGATTTATTTTTTATTTTTCATCACTGCAATGAAATCTGCTTTGAATTTCATCTCTTTTCCAGTAACTCAATTATAAATTTTGTAGTTATTTAAACCCTGCCTTTGTCATAGAGAATTCATTTCCTGGGCCCAACACAGGCAGTACCAACTTCAGCACAGCAAATTTCCAGCACAACTTTGTCTCTGCACAGGGATTCTTGAAGTGTTTTACAAACTTCACTATTACAGCCCTTCCCACAGGAGCTCACCAAACTCCCAGGTACAACATCCTGGAAGTACATAAAGACACCTATTTTCAGAGGGAACAAGGGAGAATTGCTCTACACACACACATGAATGTGTAATGTCTTCAAATAGAAGTGATAAAGAAAATTACTTCACTATATTCCCGCTAATATGAAAGCATGAGACCTCTGTTACCCAGTTTAAAAGGAGGAAACTTGGTGCGTTCAACCCAAGTATTATTACCCCAGTTCTTTGGCATTCTTAAATCCAGAGAGCATCCTCCTTCCTGTTTCTGAATGAAAAGCACCCTTTTCCCATGAACCCCAGGTAGCTTTTCCCAGCACCAGAAGGATGTATACATCCCTCAGCTGTCTGTAACTTAATGCAGCAGCTGCAAGCAACACCACGACCCAGCTTTAGAGCAGACGGCTACTGCAGCCACCACTGAGCACAGGCATTATTAAGAAATTATTACTCTGAGTCTGTTCACCACATTTAAATTATGTTACAGTAGCAATGTGGCCACAGCATCTATTTATAGAAATAATTTCATCCAGCAAAAAGCATAACAAAAAATAGTTAATGCTGGAATGAAAGCATCTGACATCATCCTGTGACTATGCTGCCAACTTCTAGGACTTGAAAGAGCTGGAGGACCACAGGAAACTACCAGGATATTTGGGGGTATTCTGCCCTCAAAAGAACAGAAGTTAAGCAGTCACCAAAGTGGAAAATAAAAATAAAAGACATGGCCAGCATTTTAGAAAGGGTTCTTGTACTTGAGAATTTCTGGCAAACTGGAAACAATCTGAAGAACAGAAGCCACACTGTACTTGGAACATTTCAGAAAAGCCACCAAAATGTAACTGAATTCAATACAATTGGAAAGAAAACATGTCAAGAACACAGAAAAACAAATGCTAAATAATTTCCAAGAAGACCTTAAAGAATACTCTTCACAAATTCAAAATGGAATCTCAATTACAAACAATAGCAGACAATAAAACAAAGCAAGGAAGATGAAATATGAAAAACAAAGGCAAAAGGTCAAATATGTCAAAGAAGCTCTTTTAAACATTTCAGGGGAAGTCTGTAAGAGAATGTGCAGGTCCCCAAATTTTCCAGAAAATTAACAACTATTTAAGAAACAGAGAGGCACTCCAGAAAGAACTACATTACTTCTTTGCTACATGAAGAGCTCCTTGAAACTGGTAACCAAGCTTGTACAATCAGAAAGGTACACATCTATATGTACATATGTATGTACAAAAATACAGATGTTCACACATGCCTTTCAGAAACAGGCTTTAGATATCCAAATTAAAAAGTCTGCATGAAAACAAAAAGTATAGCAAAGATATTTTGAAAGATAAAATAGGAGAGAGCATTAAAGAAAAAGAAGTATGGCCTCACTAACAACCACACATGAAAAAAAAAAATTCATTATATTTGACATATCAACATAGAACACCTCTATCAGGTAGAAAGCCAGCCAGGTCAATCAATACCCAGCATATTTGGTTGTTGATAAGTAACCTCCATTATCAAGGGTTTGTTTAAGTGAAAGAAGCACACAGCTGGCACCTGACCTGATGGCTGCTGCCAATTTAACCCTCTGCTCAGTGTGTTACAGGACATGAAGTAAGGCCCATGAGCTTACATTATCAGAAATATTTCCTAAAAAAGCCATAGAAGTATTTTTCATAGAACATACTACAAGCAGAAACTTGATTTCTGACAAGGGAAAAAAAAATTCTTTACCTTCTTAGGGTCCATGTTGAATTTCTTCCTTCCCATGGCTATTTGCTTATTTCTTTGTGTAGTTTTGCTACATATGGAGAGAATGAAGAAACAACAAGCACTTACCAGTCACTCTTTTACAAAAAGACTTCTACATGAGCTTTTCATTTGTTGTGGCTTTGTATTTTCTACTACAAAATTAAGACATTCACTTTTCAAAATGGAGAAAATTATGATACAAGTTTCAACTCCTTTAAGGAACTGCAGCTTTGGAGACCCATATCCTTACCAACTGGACAGTAAAATATGACACTCTATCCAACACATTCTCTAGCCAAACAAATGACACACCTGCATGGGATAAAGTCAGGCTTTATAACAGACTAAATAAAGGTAATCCATCATTTGTTTAGAATGGGAAAGGTATTTTTACTTGCTGTTCCTGGAAGACCTGTTCCAAGGTCTTACTGAATCATGTCCAGATGTTGGCATTACTTACCTTTCTTCTACACTAGTCAGATTATCAATTTCAGTCATAACCTCAGCAATTTCAAATTTTAATCTCTGCAAAAGAAGGAAGGACAATACATTAACCTACATTAGAACATCTTTTGAAATCATCTATCATGGAATAATATGATCTATTAGGTTTTATTTTCTAATATTTGTTATTTACCTGAAGAAAAGTGGGCTTCCTTAGGAATTTCAAGACTTTATCACAAGTGAATGACTTAAACACATGAACCTGCACTCTCAGTGTGTGCTTGTCCCAGAGCACCAAGACCAAGCTGCCATTATCAATTAAAAAGATTTCTTTATCCACATTTCTCACTCACTCCTATCCTGGATGCAAATATGCTGCTTAATAAGTTAAATAAAATGTGGACATCTGCACATATTACATTACATAAATTCAGAAGTGAATCTTTTTTAAAGCACATGTATGATGCATAAATTCTGCTCACCATTAGAAGTATTTTGTCTAAGTCATTTATATACTTTTAAAACCATTACCTGAAATTCAAATTTAGGTCTGCAGCTTAGGTCTGTAACTTAATCTACTGAAGGAGTTTTCTAAGGACCTTTACAGTAAATCAATTACCTCAATATCATCAATCAGTTCTTTTTTCCTGCGACGAATATTTAAAAGCTCTTCTCTTTCTTCCATGGAGAGGTCATCAGGCACTGGAATGGAGCAATAGGTACAATTTTTTAGCATTTGCATTTTAGTATTTGATACCTCATCATCACCCATAAAACTTAATAAACTGATTGGGAAAAATAAGCTTATATGAAACATCAGGACATTTCTTTTACATCGTTTTCAGGGAAAAAACCCAAAACGAATCAAAGCAAACAACATAAAGGAAATCTAAATCTAATATATTTGTAATCTGCTTTATAAAAATCCTAAGTAAGGTAATTGAATGAATGACTATGGACAGAATCTCTCTTTCAAAAGAAAAACAGACAATTAAAGGAATCTTGTTATCATATGACCTGGCAAGATTTGGTTCTACAGCTTAATTGCCAAATTCAAGTTGGATATAATTCTATTACATCAGTAACATACCAAAATTCTTCACGTAAATTAATTATGATTCAGAAGATATTACTATCTTCCAAGGAAAAAAGCCAAAGAATAGCCAATGCTATCCACAAGATGTGTATCCTGGTGCTGCTTCAGACATCCCCTAATGCCAGCAGTGCCCCTTCATTTGGCTGCTTCGGAGAGAGAGATGCAGGCAGGTGCAACCCAACACACACCCTAACACCAAATACCTCCCAGCAGTAGGACACACAAATACAGCAGCAGAATCAGTTATCTAACACAAACATAACATCTTTTGCATAACATCTTTTAGGGGAGTCTGTAGTATTTAAGTCAAGTTTAGGTCCCTCCTTGGCCATGCCAAATGAAATATATGACCATGCTGATAAAAATCAGTTGCTACTGAGGATGCAAATGTGTGTCTGTCACTCATCCTACCCTCACCCTGTGTCTGTCTGACAACCAGCAAAGACCAAAAATCATTAGCACAAAACCGCTGCTTTTCTTGAACAATCAGATGCTCCCCAGCAAGAAACTTCTTTGGACAGAGATTACTTCTTCTCATTTGTACAGCACTAGACACCAACTACAAATATTCACCTCCTGTGCAATGATCCTGTAATAACAGTTCTAATGTTACCCACTTTCTTGGAAATAGCTCCTTAATTATAGAACAGCTTTTCCTTCCAGCTCAGTAAAACGGAACAACAAAAGTAATTAATAAGGTATGTAAGAGCACCACACCACAAATGCAGTCATTTGGGATGGTCAAGGCCACAGTTTTATGCCCTATACACATATAACAGACTGTAGCAAGAGGATTACAAAGAAAAGTTCAGCTTGAGAAGAGAGTTTCAAACACACATTTGGAACAGAGCTTCTGTTCAAATCCTAATAATGAAATATTGATTATTTCAACATCCACTGGTTAAGCTCCTTTCCTTTTAGGATCCGAATCATAACAAACTCCAAATGGCGACAGACCTTGTTAGACAAGAAGTAATTATGGCAAATGATTTCATTTACCTACTCCAGATACAAACATGATTAAATTACTTTCAGCTTAGGAAATGACAGTCTTCTACTGAACAAATACCAGACTTCAATATGTTTACCTGCTTATTCTCCTCATCAGAAAGCCACCCACTCCTACAAATCTCTTGCATGTGAATAGTGGTAGGATTCTTTTTGCATCAAAGCTTATAAATACATACCCCTGCATTACATCTTTGTCTTACATGTTTACTCCAAGATCCTATACCACAGAGAATTAATGACTATACAAACACTATGTACATAAATACACCACAAATATTCCAACTAGTTAACTGCAAAAAAAAAAAAAATTAATACTGCTACCTAATGTTGATTATAAAAAAGGCAAACCATATATAATCACTCTCTTAGTTAGGAAGCACACTGAGATCCTTCAAGCATTTCTGCAGTATTATAGATGAAATTACACTGCAGCTTTACAGTAGCAGTATAGTAAGAGATGCTAAATTTTAAACTCTTTGCTGAAGCAATACATTTTGGTACCTCTCACCTTCACTGGCAACTGGAAATACTAATCAAACCTCAAAGAGAAAATCATCTCGAAGCAATAACTATTTAGAACTCAGAGATAGTGTTGCTTTTTCTTCAAGCTGACTTACAAAACCTCTGGACTAGTCACTAGCACAAGCCCTTCCCAAATCTGCACACCAGTGAGTGGTACTGCGGTTTCTTCTCCCCTACTCTACCATGCAGTGAAGGCTCCTTGGGACAGGTTTGGAATATCTGGAACAACTGCAATTGCTTTTTTGGAATCAACACAAATTGTAACAGTTTTCTATGCTCAAGCAACCCACAATAAAAGAGAAATCAAACACCTCAGTGTTTTCCTACAGCACCCAAATACTGTCTGCTGTATTTTCCTTTCCTCTGATCACAGCCACAGTAGAGACAAGCCTCACAGTATAATTAATGACACTGTTAGACAGAAAGGAAAAAAGCTAAATGGAGTCAGACTACATTTTGCATTAGGGAACAACATCAAGTATTTATCTGTCACATACAAGACAAGCCGTCTGCTGGAAAAGAAGATTCTGCACTTGGAGAGGACTTATATAAAACTGGACATTAATGCAACGTCTTTAAACAATGGTATTTAAATATCAGAGCCAACATATTTCAGTATCTTTTAATAAATGAATCAGGATATAACTGAATGGGAGTTACAGTACTGCTCAACTTCTAGAAACTCTGTTTATAGACAGTACTTTTCTTCCCCTCACACTACCAGCACAGAGGGATGTGTGACTCACCAGGATCACTCCCAAGTGTACTGTCCTGTACTCACATGAACTGGCCTCTGTGTGATACTGAAGATGTTTGCCTCATTATCATCCTTCTACTGGTTTCTATCACTGCCTCTCTCCTCCAGTGCTGCTCTTTATGCTGTAGCAAATCTATCAGTGGGAAACTCAATGCACCAAAAAAAAGTTTCTGAAGAGATTTCATGTGGGATTACAGCCTGGAAAGTGTCTGCTCCAGGAGGCTGTGGGACTTTATGGCTACTGTACCTGCTGTTTCGACTCTGTGTCTTAAAACAAAGGCTAACAGTATTTCTAGATTTCAATTAAGGCTTTTGAAACATTAACATAGGAGGGGAACACACAATGGTGGATTAAAACACCTTCACAGTCCCAAGGAAACATTGCAGGTACACAGTAAGAGAATATCTGCTCTGGCAAGACCCCTCCCAAGGCCACCCTTTTGCCCCCAGCAAACACTTCTTTTTCAACCCTGTGTTCACATAAACCTCCACACAAAATAACTCATGGAGCACGTCTTATGTATTTGTTCTGTAAAACAAATTTTCTAGCTGTCCTCTCTGAGTCACTTCTGGGTTGTTTTTTTTTCTTTCACCAATCTAAACACAAAGCAGACAGGATGGGAGGAGTCAGCATGAACATTTAAATACTAAAAAAGAACAAAAGCATTTCAGTACAGTGAACAAGCTGCAGCTGCAGCATTCTTTCATGCTATCTTCTAATCTTTAAATAAAAACAATGCTCTAATGTAAGTAATTTCTGTGAAATCTTTTACTTTACAGGGAGAGCATTCCCTTTTTCTACAACTTCAGACCTTCAGGTACTACTAAATAGAAAGTCAATATACTACTGATATTTTATTAATGAGGAATACAGTTATTGAAAATACAAATTATATTCTTGGCCAAACAGAAAGAAACACAACACAATATATGTTGCAGTACTACTCCTACCACCAACAGAAAAAAACAGAAAAATATTTAATATATTCCAACTTGGCCCATAGAATTTAATTCCTGTAACTGAACTATAAGTACTTAAATGAACACCTGTAATGCAACACTTAATGGACACACTTTTAGTACAGATCTGTTTACTACACCATGCTAGGGAAAACAAACAAACTGCATCTCACCACAGAAATCAGTGTATTGATCATCAGTTGTAATGTCACTTGGTTAAGTAATTCTTCACTTTGGACAGCCCAAGTACAATATCCAAAGAAGAACATTATCCCACAACTCTCAATATGAAGCATTTTTCAGCTAGCAAGTACCAAAAAACTCAAGATTTTAAGAGATTGAGAAAGAACTGCAACAGATCAGCTTGCAAGGAAAGTTCCCACAGGTTAGTGAAAACCAGGAGCAAATCCCATAATAGGAAACAGAAATCCAGTACTTTCCCAGTCCATGGTCATGATACTGTCCTCTTTCTCAGTAGTAAAACTGAAATCTTTTCCAACTCTCCAGCAATAAGAAGCAAAACTCCTGTGTTTAAATTAATTCATTAGCCTTTAATTGCCAGTCACCAGCCAAAGTCTAAAGCAACCTCACTTGACCCCTTCACCTGACTTCAAAGTTCAGTCTCTCAAAAGGACACAGTAAAAATCCACAACCAGCAGAAAGCAAACATCTAACAATATCAAACACAGACAAAATACTAATTCTGTAACCCCACTTACAAAGCAATACAAGACCCCGACTCTCTTTGCTCAGCTAACTTCTTGGTTTCATAAAGATAAACATTTTCCTTCTTCTGTGTCAGTCACAAATTAGTGGTCTTCAATATTTGCGTTCCAAGCAAAAAACAATTAGATGCAATTTAATTTTGCTGCGGTTGAAACATCTTGCAAGTGTAAAGATATTTACACAAAGCAAGGCTTTAAACTAAACAAACCTTTCCTTACCCATACACAAAGTGAGTAGACATGTTTCTTCTGGCCTTTAAAATAATATACATTCATCTCTGAGAACAAATCTGATTGTCTCAGAACATTTGCCTCAACGGATATTCTCAGGCTGTTCTCTCTTCCTTTCCCCCTACATATTCCCTTTTTTAAAACTCGATTACAGGAACATTTTCCAGCTTTCAGACAAGATGTATAAACAATGCTCCAACCACTTCTGGCTATTAAAAATTCCATAGAAGTTTTCGTAGGAGGACATCCTTCTGAATAGATTCACTTCAGAGTGCAGAAACAAACTGCATCTACACTAAATTCCCTCAGTAAAACCAGCTGGATTTGGCTGCTCCCTTAACTACCTATGTGAATCTGCTATTTAGTCACTGCTGAGCATGTTCCAGCATAGGAGCAATGACACTTCCATTAAGGGGGGAAATAATCCTGTACACAATATCCTTTCACACACAAAAAAATCACCAGTTGGTGGTATGAGGAATCGAGGACAGAATCCATGGCTTGCAGAGTTATTTTGAGTTTTCAATCACAAGGGAGTCTGTGGCCAGAAATCACATTAGTGGCCAAACCCAGAAGAGAACCTCCAACGCACATCCATCATTCTCATTGTTTAGCTGCTGGAAATCACACCATTACAAGATGTTCCTGAAAACATTTTTTTTTCTTTAGGATAAGTGCATACTTTGCAGGAAAGTTACAGCAAAGATATTATCATCATTTTGTGCTTCTAATAATGGGGGGAGACCCTAAAAATATGAATACTATTACCACATAAAAATACATTTTCAGGATTTTAGAGGAAATTGTTTCCCTCTGACCTGCTACACATTCGAGATCTTTTCCTTTTACTTCTGCAAAGCAGGTTTATTATATCAGTGGTACATACTTGTGTAGTTTTTTTAAAAACAGACAAAAGCATAAACATTGGAAATATGAAATACATTTTTGTTCCATATAGAAAAGGCCCATCAGGGTGACAGTACCATCAAGCGTGAAATCATCTCTTGTAAAAAACAAACAGTATTTCTTATAGTCCATAAGAACTACTTCAAATAAGGCAAGACTATGTTTCTGTTCTGGCCAGAAATAGCCCTACATAATTTGTTAATGTGTTAGTCACTCTAGTCAAGCAGAAAGTAGGCAGCTGCAAAATTGTGCAAAATCAGGGTCCAGATAACACTGATTTGGAGGGAAGGAAAATTTTACCTGCCTCCCAAAAACCATCTTACCTCAGATACCACAACTGACATGCCCTGCCATGGTACCTGCAGATGTTTCTGTCTATGGAATACAAAAGGCAGAGGAGTCAGCAGCAAGAGCAGATGTTTTACAAACTGTGAGCAGAGAACACGAGAACCAACAGCTGTGCAGGGGAACAGGACTGGAGAGGCTTCCCAGAGCTCTCGCATGAGCTGCTAATCCTGCCCGGGAGCCATGAGCTGCCCTTCTTAGCGGCACAGAAGCACAAAGAGGTGCTGCACAGCAACTTCCCATCCTCACCTTCCTACACAGATATACCCACTGAAACAGATATATACAGATACACTCCACAGAAACTGCAGAGGCACCTCCCTTGCTTTTTAGCTCCTAATTAGGCCTCTGACACAGATACTGGCCATTAGAAAGCAGGGTGTGTTTAAGTTAATGAGTTGTTTTGGTTTTTTTACTGTTTGTGCGCTTTATTTTCATGAGCAGCCAGTGTTGAAGGTCATGATTATATTATACTGACCTTCTTTAATTCAACAATGTGCCTTATTTCAACATTTTTACATATTTCCATTAGGAAACCAAATGTTTTGCAGCAACTAAATGAAAGAACCATTTTCAATCACCTAAAGGAGCATCACTTGGGGAGAAAGAAGAAAAAATACACAGGGACAAGGTCTGAGCAAGTTTTCACAGGTAATGAGTTGGCTCCTTTATGTTCCTGCACTGCTTTGCCATTCAGTGCCTGGACCCTGTTGTTTCTGAATTGTTTATTTCCCCAGTTCAGCAGGACAAAGGGTTTCACCAAGGCACCACAGAATTGCCCAAGACAACAAAACAGGCACAGCAGAAACTCCTGGCAGCAAAAAGGTACAGGGGACAGCAACCCCCTTGAGGTGAGCCAGTCCTAAAAGCAGCTTAGCTCAGCCCCAAAACCCCACCCTGACAGGCTGTATTCTCTAAATACTAAAAGTAGTTCAACCTGATATTAATAATAGATAAGCATGGATTTCCTTTCAGAAGCATTTTTCTTTTGAAGTCACTCCACTCTTGCTTCAAGATCAGAAGATGCTTCTAGGCCAACTTTTCTTTCTAAAATATGTAAATACAAATTACTGAATATGAAAAGAAAGCTGAGTTTAACTTAACATTTTAAGTCTCTTACCCAAATACATTAATACTTGCATTAATAATATAAAGTGTTAAAATATGCATATCCATGCATATTTAAGAAGTGCTGAAAAATTTTATGCCAGCTAATGTGGAAATTAAAAAAGGAGATGTTGGCCACACTGTAGTGGTGTGTGCTTCAAAGAGGGCTATGAACAGATTAGCACAGATACAGGAAATACTATCCAACATAACATATCCCTTCACCAGCATCAGTTACCAATTACTATTCAGGAATTCTGGTGAATCACTATTCTGATTTCAGTGTTACAGTTACACACTGTCATTTTATCACATCTTAACATCACAGTCCTGTTCCAACATGGAAAACAGTAACATTGAAGTAATGTGGGACAAATGCAATGCTGTGCTGTGCCAAGCACTGTAAGTAAAAATGCACAGGCTTGTATTGTCCTGCTGCCTTAGGGACAGTGGGGCCATCTATACTGCCTTAATATTCTCTTACTCTGCTTTCAGCTTTTTAGCAAAATGATTGCATCTGATTTCTTTTCTGCACAGCAAATAATGAGGGAGGGTGATCAGAATCAGCTTTGTGTAGTAATGCCACCATTATAAATACAGATATCAATCCTCCAAAACAAAGGGGCCTCAAGCTTTTTCTTTACACTGCATCAAACCAACAAAATACTGTCAAACAGAAACAATTTTTTCCCCCTCCTCATTATGTATGCTGTAAGGCAGAATCTCACAGATAAATAATTTCGGGAAAGCTCAGTAATAATTTTCTCTCTGTGGAGCATTTGTATGTGCAAAACTGGAGAAACAAATGGGGAACTTACGTAGTGCCATAGCTGAAATCAAACAAATTTTCTCTGATGTTTGCATTTTAAAGCCTTTGCTTATAGTACATTTTATTTATAGTATGCATTAACACAAATTTAGTCTTTACAGAGTGGAAGTCTGCAGATTCTGAATTTCTTTAGTACACTTCCATGGCAAGATTCAGGTCACAAAAAATTTTAGCACCCCCTGAGGAAGAGGATGATCCAGCAATAACACGTGGGGAGACCATGGATAGCAGCTGATAGCACATTATGTATCCACTGGCAATGCAGAACAACAGCCACTTTTCAAGTGGGAGTCTTGGGAAGGAAATCAGGGCTCCCCCTCAACACTATATAGGAGGTGAAAGGAACAGATCACCATGCCAACTACGCACAGCATAGCTAAGTGTCACATTAGAGATATCATGTCTTTAGCTGAAATCCTTCATTCACTACAGAGCAAAGAAAGGGCAGCAAAAGAGCAGTGAATTTTGCTTGCCTGCAGCAAAAAGAGAAAACTCTGAAATTAAAATGTGTAGATGCAATAGCTTTCCACAAGTAAGACCTTTTAAGCCACACAAGAGAAGCAGGATGTGCCTTTTAACTTGGGGCATTTATGGTTTTGCCCAATACAACTGCAGGGTATTACTAGACAGAATTATACAAAGAACTGGATGGAAAAGGCCTGGATGGTCCCATGACTAATTTCTATGACAGCCCAGCTCACTTCTGATTGAGCCAAGCATATAGACAACACTGACAGGAATTTAAAAATACTTTATCTTTAAGCAACTCTTCAGATGACCAGCACAGGAGAGTGGCTTGCTCAGACTGCTGATGGAAAATGGATGGAACAAGTGGGAGCCCATACAGATTGGGAAGCTGGATAGCCTGAAGTACTGCAGCCACTGCTCAGGATTTGGTTCTGTGGTCACTTCAGTGCATTTGGGGTGACTCCCAGCAGCTCTGCAGAATGTGAGGCAAAGCTTAAACTACTGACAGGAGAAGAGCAAATACTCCTCTGTCAACTTCTTTTCCTTGTCAGTCAGGAGAGAACTTTTTCTCCCAACCATCCCAAGGAGTATGTGTGGATGAAAAAGAAAGCAGAGACACTTCATCTCCCACTGGTACATGACTCCCAGTAGTCCCTGTGAACAACTGGACTAACCAGACACGTCCTGCTGCCAATCTAGACTTCTTTCAGCTCCAGGATCCAAGCAACTCAGACCAAGAAAGGGGAAAATCCTCCTGAAAGCAGAGGTCATTTCATCACATTCTGCATGAGGAAGAGGCAAACAAAACCACTGATTTCTTTGGCTTTTGAAATGGTATGAGAAGGAAAACAGAATAAGACTGTAGCAACGTGTTTCAGCTTTACCCTTACAGAAGGGCTGTGTTTCCCCAGTCATCCCGACTTACTGGGAAGAGGAAGTGGTTGGCTGGCAGGTACCTGCATTTTTTCCTAGGATAGATCTTGGAAAATAGACTTGAAAAGCAAACACACCATAGTAGCAGACATTCCTGTCAGATCCATTTCGAGAAGCAGCCTGGAAAATTGACAGGAATGCTGCTGAGCAGCTGCAGGGGGGTCCTGGAGCCCAGACCTTGTGGTCAGCCGCCAGCAATACCCCCAGATCCTGCTCAATATTCAGGCACAGCTCATCAGATCTACCGTGTTCCCAGCAAAACAGCTGGGCTCAGACAGGCTTTCTGTCACAAATTTCCAGTAACATCTACTCTTGGCAATAAGGGATCTGCTCACAGCACTGCACTCATTAGTGAGGAGCATTAGCCGTTACTTAGAAGTGCCGGCTGTTTCTAAAGCACACAATCCAATTTTCAGAAAAAAGCAAGGCAAAGTTGATTTTTCCCCTTCCCCCATTCCTGCCTGACACAGTTCTGGAGCTAGATTTCTGAACAGTACTTATTGCAGAAGCTTTCTATTTATTCATTTTCCAAGATGGCTTGCACAGTGAAGGAGGTGGAGCCACTGATGGATTTGAAAGCAATCTTCCTTCCCTGAGGAACAGCTATGGAGTGCCACACAGGACTGCTCATCTATCAAGTAACTGCTTGAGCAGCATTCATATTCACCCAAAACAAGACTCCAGGATGCACAACTCTGTGCACAATGTGATGTCTGATGTTGCGTAAGCCTTTGAAATTCCTGCAGTCTCCTCCAAAAAAAGTAACTGTGGTACCTGCTATGGAAACCACTGAGCTGCAGTACTTGGGGAGAAATGCACTACAGCTAATACAGTACCTTGCTGCTTGGCTATCTCAGGCCTGAAAGGCTCCAGTTTCTTACTGTTACATCAACAGGCCCATTGGTCACATTGCCTGAAGTCTGAGAGGGCATAGAGAGAGTTAGGAATTTACTCATAGATTTGTTGGTGAAGGAATAGCAGAGCTTCATTTAAGACTGTGAAACATTTTCAGATTCCTCAGAAAAGAGGACACACAGCTTTTGTGAATTGTTGGTTGCCATCACACCATGAAACAATTAGCTTGACAGGTCACTAATTCAGATATAAAAGAGCTTTTTATCTGGCCCACTGATAACAAGTCTGTTGGATGGATCCACTTACTGTAAGGTCAAACCCCTGGTCTCTCATTCTTTGCTTGGCAAAAGCCCATCAGCAGTCATACCAAATCTGCCTCACCATGCTTCCAAAATAGAGCACATTCAACATTTGATGAAATTCTTCTAAGTACAGACATAATTTATACGTTACAAAAAGAAAGGTTTTTCATACTCCAGGCAGACCTCCTGGCATTCGGATCAAAAATTCATTTGAATAAATGAGTTACATTCTTCCTATTCAAACTTTCCCCAACTGTTTCAACTAATCTGCTGAAATATTACATTGCCCTTTCTAAGCTGTTTTCTCTGCCCCTTACTGGCAAAATCACTGCATTCCTTCCAGAGATCAGTGAAAAATAATCTGAACACATAATCTTTTGTACTTTATCTTCAAGTAACTTAGTCATTTTTCTCAGCTAAGTATCTAACAAGAAAAAAAATCACATCAGGACAACTTCAAAGATCTAAGCAATTTAGTTGTATTACTCTCAGTGTCTCTGAGAATCAGCATTTTCCCTGAAAATGTAAGTAACTAACTGGGATTCTACCCTCAATCTTGTTTTGAAGTTCACCAGCTCCCACTGCTCCTAATAATAAAAATTTTTTCTAAGATTTCCACTTCATGCTATCATGCTCAAATACTAAGTATTTTTGTTGACTAGGATACAATTAAGTAGGACTACATGCTTTAAATCTGTGACCCCTCAATATAGCACAAAAGGTAACAAACGATATCACTTCCTAAACAGGCAAAACCTAGAGCAAATCCTGATTTTTCACCTGCACATACCAGTTCCATTGACAGTGTGGCCAGATGTAGTCTCTGCTAAACACCTTTCCAAAGGGGTAGCACCTTCAGACAGGGCTCTACCTGCACAAGCTTTTATTATACAAAGACAAACTTTGTGTAAGACTGAAAAAATCTGACTCACATTAACATACTTGCAATTATCCTAAATTTGCCTTAGGGCAGCCAGAAATACCAAGCTATAACTTCTGTTAAGCAGTCTGCAGCAACAGTGTCTGCAGCTCCAACACAGCTGACATACTGAACAGTGGGAAAACTTCCTACTGCAGTTCAGAAATTCTTCTGTGTATCACAGACATGGACAATGCAGCAGTGAGTACAAACCACCTGGAGAAAACCATCCACAGGTAAACTCCTTATTGATTAAATGATTTCCTGAACGCTGAAAGAAGTGGTTGGTAATAAAAGAAGTGGCACTATTAAGCCTAGATTTTGTTTCCAATAATTCTGACACACATCTGCACAGGCAGCAGTCTACAGTCCACTTGATAATCACACAAAAACTACTTCTAAAAGATTCTTCAATCATAGCATGTATTCTACATTTTAAATGTCTTAATAAGTGTATCTTGAAACTTTGTTGAAGCATTTGAAGCTCAACCAGAACATTTAAGTGCCATACTTAATTGACCCTGCAGATGTTTAATCAGGATCTCCAAATGTCCAGAAGCTGCTTCTGAAAAATTACATTGTGGTCCTTTCAAGAAAAAAGGTCAACAAAAATAAATTATAACGACTTTTAATCAGGCTACTAAATTCCATTAGATCTGACTGCAAGTATTTTGTCAGAGTTTTCAACTAAAAAGACAATTGGAAACATCTAATTTTTCTTTTCTTTTAATTCTTCTACATTCTTTGTACCTCAAAGCAATGTCTTAACGTACACTGAAGAACCTCAAAGCATAATTGATTACGAACTAACTATGAAAGTCCAGCCATCCTGTGCTATCCTAGCTAAGAACTTGTGAAAATAAAACCTTACCATAAATTTTCCATTTTAAATGCCAAATTGGTCAGTAATGAAATCTAGAAATACTTTATACTGATTTAATGATGATGTACATGCTTTCACCAAACCCTGCAGCATGCAACTTTGCACGGCACACATAATATACTTGTACTAAATAGATGACATATTTTCCATTAGAAATAGCAGCAATGGAAAATGACAACTTATACAGACCCACAGAATATAATCACAACATTGTTCACCAATGCCTGCCACCACTGTTAACTCTATCCCAGAAAGTCTCGAGAGGAAGCTAGATATAGTACCAGAAGCTGATGAACTTCCAGCTGTAAGGGGGTGGCAGAGAAAGGAAGCAGACTGATTAGTTGAATAGATTTATTGTATGCACATATTCTATGCTAAAACCCTGTATCTGCTTCAACATACACTTTTTGGAGTCATTTGACTGTTCACAATTCAAATACAGGAAAATGCTATCAGACTAACATGTGTTTGTTCAGCAGGAAACCCTGCATTCAAAACGTAAAACGAGGTAGTGAAAAGCCAAAACTTGGCTAGAATTGTTGTACTATTATTTCTCCAATGTGAGAAGGACCTTTTGATGTTCTCCCCATCAAGTTAGAAAATCAGATCTCCTAAGTCCATATGAGCTCCAGAGAAAAACACAATACAGTAACAGTTGCAGTGCAGTGCTCTCTCCCTCTCCAAGATGCAAAACATAATATACTACTTTCTTCAACTTGGCTGGCAGATTTTGTTCTCAAGCCACAAATATTTTCTTCATTTTCCTTATAGTGGGTCATGAATACAGCCAAGACATCCTAAAGCAAATCTGTTAGCCAAGTTTCTCATTCTAGTTGCTGTATTTTAATGGTCTTTGACATTGGCAGAGTCTACATAAAACCAATTTTGCAAAATGTAGTGGAAGTTGACCTGCACTTCAAGAAAACAATTAACTGAGATTCCTTTAGGCTCTTCACAATACACATAAAGAACATAGCCTTTAAAAATTGGGAGAAAAGAACTCTGACTACCATTCTTACTAAACAAGAATAAAATGTCGTACTGGTTATTTAATCCCAGCAAATGTAAAAAAAAAAAAAAAAAAGGGTAAAGCAAATTATTTGCATGGTATTAATTTAAAATATTGTATGCAAAAGAAGGACATCACAGATGTTTTTGCATAGCAGTTGGTTTGTGTTAGAAGTGTTCTGCCTTCTAAGGACAGAGTTTGTCCACATTTCACTTCCACTCTGAAGCCAGAGATCAGCTCCTACTTGCCCAGGAAGGAAAATAAGTTGTTCTTGCTGTTCTGTTCTAGCACTGAGGGGCAAAATGCCAGGCTATCCCACAGCCAACAGACCCACTACAAATCTTCATCCTTTCTTTTTTTTTTTCCCTCAAAAAATATTAATATCAACAACAAATTAAGGCACATGGAAAGAAATGCAGAATCCAGGTTATATTTCAGACGGTAATTATGTTTTAAAATTCATGTCACTGTCAGTATTGATGGATATAACTTACAGTATTTGAAGGATCTTTCAGTCAATCAGGACTTATAATTTGTATACTATTGTTATTAAACTTCTTAAATTAGAGTAGTGTAATTACAAATTGATTGAGTAATGACAGTCAAAATTAAAGGCTTGGAGTAACAGTAAAAGAACTCTGAAATTCAGACAGCTATTTGATGGACTCCCTTGGCAAGTTAAGTTCAGAATGAAGATTTGGAAAGGAAGTAGATACCTAAAAAACAGAGTTGGAAGCACCAAATATACCAAAGGCAAACCAAATTCTATAGAATTATATTAGGCTTCTCCCCTTCTTACATCCTTAGGATCTGTAAAACAAAAACTAGCAAAACACAGCATGAGTGAAATTAATAAAACCAAACCTGCTGATCTACTCCATGCTGTAGCATTATATACTGCACCAATACTGTAAAGAGAGTAAAGAGACTAAAAACCTTGTACTGTGAATGAGAAAACAGCATCTCCTTCCATTAAGTAATTTGAAAGAACAGGCACCTTCCCATTCCAACCAGTTCACTTCATTTCTGTTTAAAAAATTAACCAAAAACCCTGAAATGACTTAAAGTCTACAGCAAAATCTGAAGGCGTTTAAGTATTTCAGGATGGGATTTATGGCAGAGCTGTGAAATGGATACTCCTAGTTCCTGTTGCTTTTACTGGAATACTTTTATGAAGAGTCACTTTTTTCCCACCCTACCCTTTTCCTTTACTGAATTTCCACACAATAACTTAGATCTGACCATCACCGGACATCTGAACAACAATAAAAAAAGTTACAGCTGGGTCCTGTATTAGTCCCAGCTGCACTGGATCTTTGGCTGCCTTCAGAAAACAAGACAGCCAATAGGAAAACAGTAGGAGAATTTCTTTTAGCAGCTTACCTTCAAATAAACTGGTTTTTCGTATGCTACTACAACAAACTATTTTACTGGTCAATGTAAAAGGTGTTATTCTTCCTATTTTTTACCTCATTTCTAAAAAAAAAAAAAATTAAATTAAAAGAAATTAAAACTTCCTTCTTCAAAAACTTGTACTACAAAATGCCAGAAAATAATCATCTCCATATGCTCTTTCAAGTCTAACATACCACAACGGATTGATCTGCCAAGTCCACCCACCCACAGGCTCTATAAACTTGAGAGTATTATTTGTATTTAATTTGGATTACCAATTTCACCCAACCTTTCCCCTTCATAACACGTTACTTTTCTAAGCTTACCTACTCAGGTAGAAGATACAAAAGGAAAATAAATAAGTTTTCAGCCGAATAAGAACAATACCATAATGTATACTCTCTTTACTTTGAGTATCAGTGAATTCACAGCGGAAAGACTCGAACCAGTCTTTTTTTTAATGTTTGCTCTTATAAAATATCACCTAATCTTTTAAAACATTCATGTGATACTATGTCATTTATTGGTACAAGACCAAGACTAAACACTGCAGTCTTTCCAGCTTACATTGCACAAAATGAGAGTGAAGAAAGTTACATGTATTCTTATTAAAAAAAAAATCACTGGGAGTGGGGAAGCTTCCGCTCAGATATTTAAAAAAAGAAAGTTACTATATTTAATGCACAAAAATCCACTTCCTATAGCCAAAAAAATAATCAAACCCATATGCTCCATTCATCTATGCTTGCTAAAACATGTACAGCAAACTGAAATGTCAGCTGCCTAGAAAGGCTGATCACACATAATACACAGAATACAGGCTTTAGACTCAGCCTGAGATTCCCACAATTCTGAGATTACAGAATTCATCAGCAACATCTACACAAAGAATAAAGTACTCCCATATACCTGGAACTTTTTAATCTCTCCTTTCTGTGACTGCAAATGTTTTCCTAGACACAAGAGCCAATTCCCTAAACTTTGACTAGCCTTGGCTACCAGTATCAACTTCCACTTACAAAATGGTTAATCTGCAAACTGCAAATCAGGGATGACAGCAGCACAACTGATAAGAGATGGTGGGAACACGAGCACAGACACTCTCCCTGTCCCCAGATGAATGTTGGATGCTACTTTAAAATGCTGCTACTACATGATATGATAGTTTTAATGACTAAAAGGGTATGGTAGTTCAAACCAGAACAGCAGAAGAGGAAGTAAAATAAAAAGTCAATAAAGTAATATAGTTACACAGTCACTTTTGAGTCTATGAACATATACTTCCATAATAAGGACTACTCATTTATGCATTTACAGATACCAAATGCAAAGTGAGTTTTCCCCAATTAGTATATACTGGGTTTACAAAATACAAGATTATAGCAAGGATTATTTCAGCCTAATAAAGGTTCTTGAAGGCAAAGTGATTGTTTTGGGTGGCTACCAAGCAGAACCCTTTCAGTTAAACGAAAAGAAAAACCATTTAAAAATTTGAACCAAAAATACAAAAAATGTAAAGGGAGACCCACAAAGCAGTAGAGAGGTGCCCATTCATCTACCCCATGCAGTGAAGTCCAGAGATCTATTCACAGATCTGCTACAATGGCCCATCAGCAGGCAGGGTTTAACACAGCAGCTCCTGCCTGGATCAGAGCCAGAGGAGCACTGCACATGCACAAGAGAGGGGCGAGGTCCTTCTGGTCTCTCAAGAAAGACTGAGAATGGTCCTGTGCAGGACCCAGCCCTGTACTGTATACATGAGGAGCTTCATGGTCAGAGAATGTATCTAACTTGCAAAGTTCTTCCCCAGGAATGGAGTTTCTCCTTAACAGAGCCACCATCTCTTCTTACAGCCACTGTGGTTTAACCTCAACTTCCTGGGAAAACAACTTTCCTCCACATCCCCTGGCTGGGCAGCTACAACAGCGGAACAAAAATATGCAGCAGCTTTACAAATTCAAAAATTTCATTTGCAAGTGGTCGAAGCTGTACTCAGAGTACAGGGCCTGGTGGGAAAATTCCTCCTCGGTGCAACAGAATGACTGGGCAGGAAGTTCATTAGGACAAACTTACTTGAGTAAGAAAGACAAAAAAGAAAAAAACTTACTTGGAATTCGACTGCTGAATATAAGAAACACTGCCTCAAGCAACCACAATTACTTATTTTTTAGTTACTAATGCAACTACAAATACCCTTTTTGAGAATTCCCCCTCCCTTGTAAGTAAGGCAGTGGGATTTGTTTATGTCAGAATTTGACTTTACAGACAACACTGATTGTGAGCTAAACAAGGACCTTATTAAGGAACATGATATCTACAGTACATGAAAGCAAAAATGTAACAGCAAATAGACTCTTGAATACTTGGAATTCAACAAGAGAACAGCACCAATGGTATTTTGCAATATGAATCAGATATTAAAATAAAAATAATTAAAATCTGCATTCTAGAAGTTACACTAATGAGGCAGTTGTATAAAAACCTTAGAGGTGACTCATGAAGAGATTACATCTCACAGTTCCTCTTAGAGAAAACAGTGTGAGGCAGTTCCCTTACTTGCATATGCTAATTTTTTCAGCCTTTTTTTTTGTGCATGCATGTGTGTGAGAACAAGAGACATTGGCCACATTTGTTTTCCTACCCATCAGCTCCTTCTGCCAAAGTACACCTTGCACAGCACTCAATTTCCATCTCATTTGACTAAGCAGAAGATGTTCCTACAAGCTGTGTGAGAACTAGCAGCTGGATAGAAGAGCCACCAAAACTAATTCCCACAGTAACTGTAGCTTCTTCCATACCCTGAGATCAGCAGACTCACAGTTCATAATTTTCACACAGCTTATTTGTTTTCTTAAGACACTCAATATATTTAATCTAAAAAAATCAACACTGGTTTCTCCTTTTTTTATTAAGAACGTACATTAAAAAATCCAACCAACCTCTTGGGCATGACAGCAAACACTAGATCTGAATTCAGATTAAACTTTCACAAATGGACCAATCTTAGATTATTGTTGAAGGATTTTCTTATGGAATTCAGAAGAATTGTTAGGAAAATCAATAAAATCTACCCTCATTGGGACAATTTCCATTATGCTGCTAAATAACAGAATCAGTTTCAGTTCTTCTATACACCTGACAGAAGATAACTTTTTCATAATAAACACCTGAAAATGAGGCTAATCACACTAAGAATGCCAAGCTGTTGAAAAATTAAATCAAAACACCTTCAAATCCTAGATGAGATTATGATTTAGATTTCCCAAGGTTCCAGCATGCAACATTTCCTGTTAACTCCATGTGATCCAACTGAATTTGTCAAACACATTCTTTTCCCTAGAAAATACCAGATAACATTAAGGTTTGCCTTTCAACATGTCAACTTTGACTGGAAAACCTACCCACTTATATCATACCTATTTGAAAGCACATACCAGAAATTGAATGAAATTGTGGAAGCAGCTACGTATCACTTTATTTTCGTTAAATAAAACTTTGTATTAGCAAATAATGTGTTTAAAGAACCTCAGAAAGTAATGAAATAAATGTGACACAGATGTTCACCAAAAAAAAAAAAAAAAGGAAGAGAGAGAGAACAAGAATGTTTTTACTTCATAGCAACCAAATAGGTCAAGCTATTTCCTTCTTCAGGCAAATCTCAGAGGACTACAGAACACATGGTTTTCTACCAGATTTTGTACGTCTATCCCACTAAGAGGAAACACTGCTGTCCAAAAAAATTTGCAATACTAAGTTTTCCCATGAAGTTGTTGAAATTAAAAGAAGGAAGTCATATGCAATTAAAACCCATTTGCTAGATGTTAAAATTAAACAAATGGCATAAAAAAATAGACCTTTACTAACTCATTTATACACCTTTCCTGTACAATATATTGCTCTAAAAGAATGCACAGTAAAGAAGTCAGAAATGCCAACAGCACATCTGTTCACACAACTTCTCTTTTGCTTTTATAAAACAAAGTAAAACACCACGTGTTCTTCACTTCCCTGGGATCCCTGCCTCACAGTTCTATAGACTGACAGGTTTTCCTAACAATCCAGCTGCTAAGGATTTATTTTTATCCTCTGTGAATGAAGCACATGGTCATTAGGTCCAAGCTCCTCACTCAAATTGGTGCAAATCTTTCGTACATGCTTCAGTACTCATGAACTACAGAGAGACAAAGTGAACAAGAAATCATTAAATATCACATTACTTTAAAAAGAAGGAAAATTCATACAGATTCACTCAATTGCCATAAAATGTTAACTTGTGTCCTGGCTGGTCCCATGCAGAAGCCGACAGAAAATGTGATCCCATAACCAGATTAAATCTATTTGTGCATTCAAACGGGAAAATTAACATTGCATAGGAGAACATATCTTACTCTGCAAGTATGTCAATATTCTTCCATTGCCCTTTCACTGCCATTTTTATCACAACTTCTCTACAGACTATTTTTTACGAAGCAATAAATTACAACATCTCACTATTTACTTGTCAATAACCACTGGGGATGCCAGCATGTGTCCGAAGACATCAAAAAGAGGAAGTGGGTGGAAACAACATTAAGAGCTGTTTCAGACTCATTAAGCTTAAGATGACAATTACGCAATGTTAAGATGTCAAACAAGCCAACATTTTAGCTGGGACAGATGGTGCTGGATCCAGAGCACACAGAGTATATGCTGTGAGTCACCAGTTTAAATACGATAGTTCCACTCTTATTTGCAAATTTGGTTATCCAGAAACAAGTTGTAAAGAGAAAGAGAGTGTTAAAGCATGTACAGGGTCCTGCAAATCTTCACCAAAAAAGTTGGAAGGAGAAAGATCATCTTCCAAAGTAAGACAGGAGGAGGAGGAGAAAACTTCTTCAAAGAAGTGAAAAAAAAAAACTAAACCCCACAAGATTTCAAAAAGAAAAATATAGTAAACAGTACTAGAGGCAGCTGGCAGTACAAAGAGGAGGAAGAGAATGTACTGAGTACAAGGGGTCAGGACGAGTGTGGAAAGGACCTAGGATAAACCTCAAGGAGATACTCTGAATTCAGAGAGTGACTGCAAACAGCTTGTTCAATGACTTCCAACAAGGAAGAGATGAGTGATAGTTCAAATGTTGGCCTTGGAGTCAAAGATGGGGTGTATAAAGAATCAGAATAAACTATTTTTGCATTGGGAGGGAAAAGAATGGGGCAGAAGATTGCAGCAGGTAGGATGGAGCTACAGTTTAAGTGAAATATTTTAAAGCTTTTCAAACCTTTATTGGACTAGGAAAAGAGAGACTTACAGGACAAAAAGATGGCAAGCAGAATCAGAGAATGATTTGGGTTGAAAGGGATCTCAAAGCTCTTTTGAATTTACTCCCCTGCCACGGCCAGGGACACCATCCCAGGTTGCTCCAAGCCCCATTCAACCTGGCCTTGGACACTGCCAGGGATGGGACAGCCTCAGCCTCTCTAGGAAATCTGTGCCAGTGTCTCACCACACTCATAACAAAGAATCTCCTCTAAAAATCTAACCTAAATCCACCATCTTTCAGTTTAAAGCCCTTACCCCTTGTCCTAACACCACACACCCTTGTACACGGAAGAAAATGGAGGAAAGTATTTTTTTTTTTTATTTTCCCTTGAAACAGCATTCAAAATCCTAAAAAGAAAGAAGGAGAAATATGATGGGATTGAAAAAAATTATGTGAACTGCAGAATATATCTTGAAAATCACTGTGCTGTCTCACCTACAGCATCCCTTCAATTGGTGAAAGCTCTTGGAACTCCAGTGATATTGAAAGATTGCAAGATCCATTTGGTAACAGTGGCCCACGGGGAGCCCGCTTTCATGTGGCTATTACCGTGATTCCCAGCCCTTGTTCTGCAAAACACACTCAGTTCCTGCCTGTAAATCCTAGAGCTTTCTTTCCCAGCTGCAACAGAACAGACAGATGCTGTTAGAGGCACACTGCTCCCCTAAATCCACGGCATGCTTGCATTGCTGAGCATGTCACCAAATACCATTATATAACAATACATCAAGTTTGGCAACCAACCACCTCTGGAAACTCTATCAGCAAAAATTTCACATTTTCTTCCAAGTCACAGCTAAAAATATCAAACATTAGGCTGAGAAAAATTTAACAAGTTACTGCAATTAACAAGCATATTTTCTGATACCACCAAAAATAACTAATATGTACAACATAATTGATAATACTTTATTATGACATTTTTTATTGCAGTGATAACAGATTAAATGGTTTTGGGCTAAAAATTAAGATCCTACTGAGCTGACAGGTAATCCTAAGAAATATGAGATTACTTTTACCTATAAGTAGGTAACTGTTTTGCCTTGCAGAAGAACAGAAGTCATCCAATAAGTCTGGTTTGGCAGCAAATCCACGATCTGGTCTCTTGGTGCCTCTCCTAATGAAGGACTGTCTACATTCTGTCCTCATCACAGACCCAACGTGCTACCTGGCACCACTGCTGGCAAACACAGCCAGCAACTAACAGAGCTTGGCAACCCAACTGCTCTATCCCAGAAGAGCTTCGACATTCAGAAACAAAGCACAGAGTTTGGGGAACAGTAGGGAAACCTCAATGCCATAATTAGTGCTATAATTTGGTCTATTTGTCAAGTAGAAGCAGGACTTCAACCTTCTGGCATGTGTGTTTAGAGCCCTTTGTAGAGACAGTGTAAAACAAACATACAGAAGCTGCTAAGTACCCAACCTTGGAGTCTTTTTCTAGAGGAATGACACAGAATTGAATTGGGAGCACTGAAGAGCTGCTGGATGACTGGAGTCAAATTCAGAAAACAAACAGGAGCTCTATCCTCTGCCTGCAGCACTGACTGTTTATGCATTTTGACCTTTCACAGAGGATCACTCGCTCACTGTGTGACCACACCAAGAGCGCTATTGAACGCGAGGGTCCCGGCCACTGGCACTGCCACCACCTGACGGCCAGCCTGTGAGAAAAGCCACTCAAACCACACAAGACGTAGTTTTAAACCAAGTGGGGAGAGGGAAGAGGAGAAATTTCCTGCACTAAGCAAACCACAGAGATATTTTAACACAAAAGCAAGTTGAGCCAAACACCAACTGACTCGGATCATATCGCATCAATAATCCATGCACAGAGCCTCTGCTGAAATCAATGGGAGGCTTGTGTGGAAGTGGATTGTATAACATAAATGCACGGCCCTGTTTAGGGCTCCACACACAAAAGAAAAAGGAGGTACTGAGAACAATCGCCTTAATTAGCATTTCTCTTCCATCGAGTGCTTCTAAAATAATCAATTCTAACTTTACACAGCTCTGTTTTCATTCACAGTTTTTATCAGAGGTGGTAAAACAACTGACCCCATTTGACAAATAAGAGAACTGAAGCATAGGATGCAAATCAAAGTGATGAGCAGCGCAGCAGGCAGAGCTGAACTGGGAATAGCAGCTTACCTTCTGAATCACACTTTAATGTCCTAGATATTTACATGCTTATCTAGTTCAAGTCTCTAATTAGGGTGACTCCGTGCAGCCCTTAAATAATTTTGCATACTTCCTAAAGTACCTGTGCAGAGTGATAAGCTTAGCTGTAAGAGTTTCCCATTCAATAATGTCAATTTTATGAGGATTTAGAATGTCCTAGAGAAGTTCAAAACACTGAGCTGCCCTGGTCAGGCTCCAAAGGGAGTCTCATTGCTCAGGTATCACAAGTCTCATTACTCAACAGCAATAAAGAGTTTTAAAACAGGCTGTCAAATCCACACGTTTCCTGTCATTAAAGCAAAAAAAAAAAGGAAAAAAAAACCAAACAAAATAACAACTTGCCAATTCATTAGCTAGAAGCGACCTAACTAATCCTGGTGTTCCAAACTGACAGCAATCCCTAAGAAAAAGTGAGACTGGGTCTCTATTCAAAAATAAAGTGCAATACTTACAAGGAGTCAGAATAAACTATCAAATATACCAATTGCAAAACAAAACTCCAGTCTTGTCTGTGAATGTTTTACAATACACTATACTGTAGTTTGCCCCCCAAAAACAACGTGTTTATTAAAGTGATATTAGCTTCACTTGCACCCTAGAGGTACAAATCAGGCTTCACATATAGAATCAGTATTTAGCTTAATGCAGACTGTGTCATCCCCAGGTCCTGAGTATTCGTCCTCCTATGCAAATCCAACTTTCAAATGCTTAACATCTTCTGGAAGATTAATTCAGCAATATGTCCACTTTCTAGTTTACATTTTGCACGTTATTAAGTACCATATTACACAGGGTTAGTACAAATAACAAGCATGTTCATTTCCCTTAACTACAGATGCAAGTCCATAATACTGTGAAAATAACATATTTTGAGTTAAATGAGCTTTCTGCTCTTTACAATTACAGCGTTCAACTGCTTTGAATAATAACTTTTTCAGAACTGGCTCGCTTTGTCTTTTGCTTTCCTTTTTCAGATTTTTTTTTTAAGAGTTAAGTCTATCACTGTCAAAAAAAGCAGAAATGCCCGCTGAGAAATGGCCACATTTCCAACCCACTGCTTCAAGAATTATTTTTCTGATTCATCACAGCATTATTTTTTCAACTTGTCAAAACAAACACCACACCCTCTTGATTTCCGAGTTCTGGGTAATTATATTTAGAATTAGCAAGTAGCACACAACTATTAATCATACAATGCTTAGCCCTTACTTTACCTATTTAGAGATCAGCCAATGCATTCAAAGGCCGCCTGTTTAGCATCTGGCTTAAGATATACCCTCATCGCCCCATTCCGCACCACCACGGCACAGACGGGCACAGACACACTGAATACAGGGCAGGCCATGCCGTCGATCCCTCTGCCCCAGGGCAGGATCAGCTCCTGCTCAGCCACCATTATCGCTGATGATACACAAGAACTGGTTATTTCAGGCAGCAGCTTTACACACGCACTCACAAAACACATTATAAATTAAAGGAGGGAAGCGTGTGGCACGTCCGCAGTGCCTTAAACTGGGGCAGCGCGCAAGCCGGTCTCCAAAAGATAAAAAATACAAATAAGAGCTTCCCCAACATGCGAGTCCGGATTTTCTAAAAGTAGTATCTAGCAAGGTTAACGCCACTGCCTTTGGAAACAGTTCACCTTGTTTAAACTGGCTGAACCACCCCGTGATTATCACCGAGCCTCCATTAAGATGACACACACAAACAGAGCCCTCGCAGAGGCTCAATTACTCTTTTCTCCGTTCCTACACCCCCAGACGCGTACTTTTTCACATTTTGCCCCTTCCCCTCCCGCAGCGGAGGAGCAGCTGCAGCAGCGAGCACGGGGCTGTCACGGCGGCGGGGCCGGGACCCGCCTGCCCTGCCCTGCCGCCCCCGGGAGCGCCCGGACCCGCCGCGCCCCCGCCAGACCCTGCTCGGGCGCGGGACACAGAGCCCCCATTGTGGCCCGACCCCCGCCCGCCCGCCCGCCCGGGCACTGCTCGGTAGCGCCGACACAGCGGCTCGGCTCGGGGGCGCCGGGCGGGACGGGGCAGCACCGGCGGCAGGGGCCGCGGCCGCAGCAGCTCCCAGGGGCTTCTGCCGTCCTGCCGCCCGCAGCGCCGGCTGAGGGGCCGCGTATCCCCCGCACGAGCCCCGCACTCACCGCCGCCACCTCCGCCACCCTCTTCGTCCATGTTGGGACCGCGGGCAGGGCGCTCCGCGGCGGCCGCGGCTCAGGAAGGCCCGGGGCTCGTTCCACTCGCTCGGCGCCTCGCGGCCGCTCCTGCTCCTTCTCCTCCTTCTCTTTCTCCTTCTTCTCTTCTTCTTCCTCCTCCGCTGCTACTACCGCCGCCGCTCTCTGCTGCTGCGCTCCGCAGTCCCGTCCCTCCCCGCCCAACCCAACCTCAGCCCCAGCAGCCACCACCGCCTCGGCCCAGCCGCCCGCCCCTCTCATGTGACCCGCGGAGGGGAGGCGGCCCCGCCCGGCCCCTCCGCTGCCACCCGCGGCTGCCCGTGTCCCTCAGCGCCCCGGCTGAGCCCTGCTGCGGAGCGGAGCCTCCCGCCTGCCCTTTGCGGTGTTCCCTCCCCGGCAGGTCCCGCACGGCGCGGCCCCGCAGCGCCGAGGCCCCTGAAGCGACTTGCCTGGGGGCTGTCGGGGGTCGCCCGGGCGGTTGGGAGCGAGAGGAGCCTGGGCCGAGTCACTTGGCTCGTGCCGGCTGGGGTCGTGTTTTGGGGTCTGCAAGAGCCAGAAAATGTCTGCAGAGCCCCTGACTATTTTGTGGAGGTCTAATGACTCTTTGGGGAATTATAAAGGGGAGCGGGAGGAGACTGGAAGGTGAGGGCTGAGATGGCCTGAAGCACTATAGTGAAGGGGGATTAGGTGGGTTGAAGTCTCTGGAAAAGAGCCCGAGACATCTGATGTTTCTGCATGTTTTCTGCTGGTTCTCGCTTGCTCCTTTTTCTTGTGTCCGGTGCTTGGTGCTCCCCTTGCCACAGGGGTCATGGAGAGCCTGGTGTAGAAGTGGGACTGTGCCCCATGGGCGGTGCAGGGGTTTGTGTTGGTGAGCATTGTCTGTGTGGATAACAGAATGGACTCTCCTGCTTACTGTCCTAGGAGCCAGAGCATCTGTGGCATTTCTTTAGTCTTCAGTAAAGATCTTCAGTGAGTTACCTACCATGGGAGTCGGGATATCAGCAGCCTCCAAAGTCTGTAAAGGTAAGCCGAAGTGTACTGGCGCACATCACTCTTCCTTCCTTCCTTCCTTCCTTCCTTGGCACCGCCCCTTATTATTTTTTAAAAACCGTTCGTGTCAAAATTTTATTCAGAAAGGAAGCTGTGGGAGGAAAAGGTCAGCCAACAGGAAAATATCGGGTTTTTCATTTTCCTTTTGTAGGCTGGCATGGGACAGAGCACTGTCTAGGAAGCTGTGTCAGGAGTACTCACCTCTTGACACGGCTGCTAATAGGTGGTTATTACAGCCCATTTTGCTGAGAGCTGAGGTTTGCCTCTGACAGCTGCTCTGGTGATAAAGTGTTTTACCTCATCTAAAAATCATAAACCTTTAAAACACTCCTCTTTGTCTTTCATATTTGAAATTAAATATTGTTACACGTTTAGTAAGTTAGTTATAAAAAGGATATGATTACATAAAACAGAAGCATCACCTTGGTAAAAGATTTATTTTGAAATTATGTCTATAAAGTGCCATTAAAGGATGGTTTAAAATAAGTCAGTGCAGATGAACTGACAGTGGGCTCTGAATATTTTTGCACACTGTGCAAACTGTTCATTTACATTAGTGGGGAATCTGGTCCATGAGAAAAATTCTAATTTTATAATCAATCACAGATTGTTTGCTGTCATTTAATTTATGCTGTTTTACACCTTTATATAAGGTATATGTTTTTATGCCTTCCTTCCTTCCTTCCTTCCTTCCTTCCTTCCTTCCTTCCTTCCTTCCTTCCTTCCTTCCTTCCTTCCTTCCTTCCTTCCTTCAATTCTACTCCAAAATAAAAAAGGCTTATCACTCATTCTAATAGCAGAGGAGAGTGAAGTGTGGAGAACAGTCCTCCTCCCACCCATTCAGTGCAAAGTTCCTGTTGACCACATGAAATCAAAACTAGTTTTAAAACTCTACAAATTAATGGCAAAGTGAAAAATTACTTTGTGATGGAAGGAAGATATGAAAAATATCTGTCCTAGTTACAAGTGACCAGTTGCAATATTTAATAGAAACTTCTTGGTGAAATCCAATTCCAAACTCATAGAAAAGGCTCTTTATTATACCTTCATTATTAATTTGAATAGGGAAATTTTCAGTGTTTTGCTGAATCTATAGCTTAGTGTGTTGGCACTCTGGAATAGATGTCATTTAATGCCTTCTCAAGAAGAGTCTGTTCTTTCCAGTCCTGCTTTAGTAGGATGACTTATTAATGATACATAGTACAAAAGAGTCCTGAAATTACAGTGTTCTCTCCAAGGCCTTTGTGTGTCTTTGAAAGGATGGCAGATATTCCTTAAAACATTTTCATTCATGCTGTGTGTATCATAAATATAGTTGCTTTGCATGGGTCTGATCCTACAAGTGTTCTAAACACAAAACTTAAATCTGTGTACAAGGTGGTTTAGTGGACAAAGCTGTTCAATTTGTAGGTTAGAGGTGTCACAGACACTTTTAAGATCAACCCTTTCACTCTGTTGCCTCATTTTCCTGTGTCTAAAGTAAAGCTCATGTCTGGCTGTAAACCTAACTAGGTCAGGAGTAGATTTTTTGAAAATGTGTAAAATCAAGTAAAGAATTACAGTCACAGTTCCACATTGTAGCTATAGCAGTTCTGCCATAGCAGAACTCCTCCCTGGTTTTTGGCAATTCAACAGTAACACCACTATCATTAAGTATGGGATAGTTCCTTACCAACAAAGATGCCAGGAGCAATACAGGTTACAATCTCAGCAAATTCCAAGACAAACTCCAATAAATTATTTCCTGCTCATGTGAATAACTTTTTTTGCATCTACTTTGTTTTCTGGAATTTTGATCGTTCTTCTGTTTTGAAGTACGCATGAATTTTAATTTTTTTCTTCATATTATTGAGACTTTTAATCAACAGTTTTCTCAGGATTGCTTGATTATTTTTTTTTTCCTTCTTGCAATGTCTTCTATAGTCTTAGGTCTATTTTTACCACCAGTATGTTTTGTCAGTTTCATATCCACAAGTCTAACCTTCTGTGTTGGAAGAACTTTGTAGTCTGTCATTCATGTAAATAATAGTGTAATAGAAGGTCTTTTAGTGGAAAATTGGGCTTTCTCCAAAACCTGCTGTTGGCAGGGTTGATTCCTCAATGATAAATGTGGTTACTTGCTGAATTTTCAGGTAATATACTTTGTCTTTTTTTTTTTTCCCTGTCCCTCTTTGGATAGTTCAGTAACTGTTCTGATTCAATTTCCACTAAGAAATAATTTATCATGTAACTTTTCATTTTAAGAGTTGAGGAGCACATCTGTTAGGGCATTTGTCCCTATACGGAGAGTCAGTGAAGACAACTGAAATCCTTACATCACATTTTTGTGGTCTATAAAGCTCATTAAATATTAAGCCATTCCTGTGGGCTTCAGTTTGAACCAGATTCCAAGAGCAGTGAATGAAAATAAAAATTTTACGATTATAGATTTCATAAAGTTTTTATTTCTAATCAAAAGCATGAGCTATGAGGATGTTCATAGTAGCATTGTATTCAAGTATAAGACATAAAATTCTGAATTTTCTCAATGCAGAAAGAAATAAAGTAACTGTTGGGCCATCAGACTGGATGTCAGTATCAGCCACAGGGAGATGGAATAATGCTCCTTACTGTTGGAAGGAAGACTCACCTCCATGCAGGTACTCCTGTTTCTTGTGTAGGCACGACATCGCTCATTTGCAAGTCTGGCTTAGTGTGATTTCTGTTAGATCTGGTGAGATGGATAGTAACCCTGAAGGAAAACAGTTCATCTCAGAGACATGAACATCTGTACAGTCTTAATAATACATTCTTAGAGGATATAGATCTATACCAAAAATATAGATACATCTTAAATGATACAGATGTTGTGCAGTGTTTTATAGTCTAGAATTGATTGGTTGATTTTGCAACTTGCTCACATAGATGTCTCACGTTTAGGAAAATGGTGCAAGCATTACATTTCCTAAAGCAACATCTTATTGATAGAATCACTGTCAATGATACCCAGCCACTGTATTAAAGAATACTTTTGTTTCAAATCTAGACAGTCAAACAGTTTTTATTTTTTAAGAAGCATTGCTTAATAGTTTCCATGCAGGAAAATCTTAGAGCATCAGCGTGTCCTTTTTTTCCCCTATTTTTTGGGTTGTTTTTTTAAAATTTATCAGTACTTGAATAATCTAGTATTCTTAAACCCCTCAGGCAAACTCTTTGACTTCCTCAGCCTGGCAGATGGGTTTTAGCCATGTATTGTTTCTTAAAATGTTTATGTTGTCACACTGATCATATTTTTCTCAGCTGGAAAAACATTTTTGTAGAAAAATCCTGTTTGCTGGTTGTCTCAAAGGTTTTAAAAGTGCTTGTACCTTTCATTTAGGCCAAAAAAATTTTACATGCAGGTATTTTATATTGCTTTGGGGAACATCAAAGCTAAAGCTTAGCAAGTCAAACATCTTTTATGAATGGTACATTTTGTATGGATAGGAAGCTAGTTCCATTAAAACAGTCAAAACCCCCAGGAGTAAAGATATGTCTCTTCTGAAAATTTTGCAGGGGTTTCTTTCAGATTAACTTTGAAATCATATCCTGAATTTTATTTGCAGTTAAATTCCTATTCTTGACACATTTGAGGGTTTGTGGGTTTTTTAAGATTTCTAAATGAACTTTATCTACCCCTAGCATCAAATATTACTGGTTTTGGAAGTCAGTGGTTGTTTCCATTGTGTAACACTGATAGGGCCACTTGTGAGTCATTGAGGAAACAACACCCGAATGTCCCAGTGAGAAAGACAAAATGCTTCAAAGATTGCAAAGGTCCATCACCTCTGTAATTCTTCTGATCTGAAATACACTTTGCATTAGAACTTGTTCTACCTGTATTAATTATGCACAGTACTAGACACAAGCAGGATGCTTTCTAGCATGAAAGCTGGGCCTGAAATAACAGAAAAAGAGGACTTGGATTCAAAGAACATGGGCTGAAACAGATTGTGAATGGAATTTTGCAGGAAGCTGGAGAGGGTTTTTCTATCTCAGGAAAGTGTAAGAACTTGATGTAAATTAGCTCTCAAAGGAGTGTGTGCTGATTAAGGCCAGACTGTTCCCACCCTGAGAAGTAGCCACAGTCTGAATTCTCCCCTGCTGGCTAACTCCAGCTTGGCATGGTTAGATGTATTCTCACATACTACTCTCCAGTCTCAGCAAGGCCTGGAAATTTAAAATTCCTCATTCATCCTACAGTGGGAGCCTCAGCTGGGCTGCAAACCATGCATGAGTCCTGCTCTGGCTGCATGCACATGGCAGCAGCTGATGGATGGGAGCCCCCACAGTTCCTTCTGCCTGAAGAAACCTCCTCAGCCAAGTCCCAGTGTACCAGGGCTGTCATCCCCTGGCACAGGTGGCAGCCAAGTGTCAAGGTGTACCTGCTCATGACACACAGTGTTGGAGGGGTCACACCAGGTGCTCTTGGTGATTCACCAGTGAGTGAATGGCATATCTCCACATGAGCTGGCTCAAATCTTGCTGCTGGCTAAGTTAGTAGTGCCCAAATCTGGGTTTAATAAATATGGAACCAGTCAGGAGCAGGAACTGGCAACTAATGATTTTGACTTATCATGGCCTCTGAGCTGTTTGTGCAGCTGTTCATGAAGCCATGCCATAAATCCAATCTCTCAATTCAGGTTTTTAAAGTTCTGTTTAATCTAATAATTTTTAACCAGAATTGTTCCATTGATTAAATTCATGCTCTGGATCCACAAACAGTTGCATTAGCACAACTGCAGCACTGGTAGACTGTGACACACAGATGGTGTGGAAAGAAGGAAGGGAGGCTGCTGGATGGTAAGTTTGTCTGTGGAGACAATATCCCTGTGTAATTATAATCTTACTCTGAACCACAGACTGTCCATTAATTTCACTTTCTGATCCCTCATGCTCAGCCCTTCTCAAACTGAGCCTGTACTCAGGCTTACATGCTAGTTACGTCTCATCTGTGCAATCCTAGATCATCTAATGGTAATAAATTGATCAAGATTAAATGTGAACATGTATTTGCATTTCTCTCAAGTTAGTGAGCTATGAGTTTAGACCAAGCTTTATCCTGGCTTTTTACTGGCAACAGGAAGACAGATGATATCAATTCTAACATAAAGCCATCAGGAGGAAAACCACTCCCCAGTCCTTGTTTTTGAGGGTTTTGGGTTTTAAATAACTTTATACTACCAAGTTGAATTTGTACAAAGAATTTCATGCCACATTGCCATCCAGAAATTAAATTTATTGCATCATGAAATTGCAGTTATATACTGCTGAGAGTAGGCTTTCAGCTTCTCTCATAGGTTATTTTTGGATATACCTGTTGAGTCTAAGGAAAGGGGATGATTCTTTGTTAAAAGGTGATGTGTAATATTTTAAATTCTTATGGTCTCTAGCCAAGAAAGGTCCCCATTTATTACAGCTGTTGCAGTTAGAAATAAACAAATGGGTCTTAGGCAGAAAAACATTACTTAAATCCTTACCCTCTCATGGTTATATGTACTGTTTTATACCTTTCATATCCTCACAGATGTAAGAATAATCCCATACACATCTATACCAAATAAAAAGGCTTTGGCATTTTCTTACCATAACTGAAGTGTACTTTCAATTTAAAAAGCAGATCCTCACCTTAATTGTCTTTCCCCTGCTGTACTTCTCTTTATAGTCTTAAAGAAAGAAAAACTTTTCTCTAGGCACAAGAAGATGTTTAGCAAGGGAGAGTTGAAGTTAAAACTTGGCAAGAGCTAAAACAAAGAATTTTTCCAAGGAAATGGAGGAGACAGGTCAAATTAATTCCTTATGTAACTCCATTTACCTCAGTACAGTTACAGGAAGGATGAATTTGGTACCTTATACCTCTGTGGTCAGAAAAAGATTTCTGTGATCTCAATCAGCACAGTATAAAATAATAATTCTTGAGAAACAGAATTGTAATTTAAGTCTGGTAGAACTGGCCTTGTTATTTTTAGTCTAGTAATATGATTGTAAAACAACAATACGTCTGCAGAACAACAAAAAAAACTCTTCATAAAAAGATTAGTACATGATGATTTGTAGCTTACATCCTTTGTAACATTTTTTTGTGGGAAAGAGGAATTCATGACAGACTGCTAAAATGGGCAGAGACAGCTTCTCTTTCTTGCAAGTTCCAGAAGCTTTTCTCCAGTTTGCTGCATTGCAACTTCAACTTTTTCCCTCCAATCTCATCCTTCTCCTCTGAGCACCCCTACTTCAAATTCTCCTTTCCCTCAAGACTGATTGGCTTCCACTGTGTGTGCAGGGGCCTCTGTGGCTTCTCTTTACTGATGAGTTTTTTTAGATTTTTCTCCTCAGGCAGAAATATTCAGCCCCTTGGGACAGATAAAGGAGAGATGTTTAACCTCCACCATAATTTCTTTTCAGATTTTAAATTTCAATATGTTTAAATTTGAGATGCTTTAAAATAATGCAAATTCACTGTGAGAACTCAGCCTTCATATGCCAATCTGTAGTACTAAAGTGTAGCTGTACCCAGAGATTATTTCCATTTTAAAACCTTATTATGAAACATCATCCTTGCCTCTCCACCCCACTGCCAAATTCAGGAAATACTTTTAATATCAATGTTTAGATCTTTTAATGCAGCATTCATATAGTGTATTAGTGCAATGAAATTTAAGTCAACAGTCTGTCTTTTTTATCCTTAACAACTTGCAACTATCAGTTTTAATGCAGAGGAAAGTGTCTGTGTATACAAGCATATAAAAGATGTGAAAATACAAAGGCATTTATTGAAAACAGACAAAACCAGGAAGATGATAAAATAGCAGAAGGAAGTGGCCTCACATATAAAAACTTTTGCTTTGTATAGCAGAATTTATCACTAAAAGCTCTGGCTGGCAGATTGCCATGCTTTGGACTAAACAAGGAATGTAACATTAAAAAAATTTGACTTAGTGTACAAAACACAATAGAAACAACAATGTCCTACAAAGTGATTAAACATTTTTTGTTTCCTTTTAATGTGGTTCTTTAAAAGTTTTGTTGTATTTTCAAATCGCAGAAATCTTTTTTGCACAGATGCAAGCTCTCCTCTTAAGGGTGTCTGCATGGATCAGGTGAGCCATTCAGCAGGATATATGAAATCCCCAAATATCCAAATTAAACAATGATGGTGGAGCTATATTTTGAAAGCAAATAATTTTATTTCAAAATAGTTGAACCATTAAAGCATATTTTATAAAAAGTTACTCACTTTACTTCAGTTTTAATGCACAAAGCTGCTTAAGAAAATGTGGTTAAGAAAAGCTGCTCTATGTTTTCACACTGGATAACGAATATGTTTTTTAAATAGACTATGTTCTCCATTTCTTTTTATGTTTGTGGGGAAAAAAAAATAAAGCATTAGGGAATAACAGTACAGTTATGCCTGAAAGACTTTCACAGAGCAGTCTTTGAAATCTGCTGTTTATGGAGAACACTTCAAAAGCAGGAGAATCTGGATACTTGGTTCAGTTATTGTACCAACTGAGAACAAATGAAATATTTTCTGCAGGGATGTTCTTTTCCCTGGCCTGCATTCTGCTGTTCCTGCTGGAAGTGGTATCCAGTAGGACATGGATAATGAGCACAGCTGAATTCTCATGACTAACAAAACCCTGCCCCTGCTCTTTACTCTGAAAGGCTTTTCCAGAGCTCGGCAGTTAAGGAAGACTCCAAACCTGAAAAACAAGATGGCAGGTAACTACAATTAAAACAAACAGATAATTTTTTCAACATCCTAATCACATTTGCAAGATAAACACGCTGCCAAGTACTAGTTATGTTCTTAAATACTGTCTCATTCACAGTTAAAACCTTTTCATCTTGTTGACAGGAGTGGTTATCTCCTCCATACATTAAATCATTCCATGAAGTATTTCTGTATGTTTCTTATATTTGACTCTCCAGTATCCTGATTGTTTCTGTGGAATTTCCATATTTACTCTCTCCAAAGTACAGATGCCAGGCAGTTCTTTTTCTAGCTGCTGCTTTTTCCTGAAATGGTTTGGACTTCCTGCATAATTTGTAGAAAGCATTCTCTTCTATAAATGTAATTTTAATTTTGTTTTAGTAAAAACAAAATTCTGATATTCTGACACGAGTTAAAAAGAGATAAATTCTTCATATTCTTCAACTAAAATAATTAAATGCTGCCTTGAACCTATTCGAAATTAGATAATATTATTTTTATTAGATTATGAAACTGCAAGTAATGACAGATAAATGCAGATAAATCAGTATTCTTAGAAATCTAAACTGCTAATCAATAAAAGATGTTACTCCAGAATACTGACCATAGGCAGCAGCAATGAGTAAAGCAATATCTGTATCACAGTGGGATTTTGGAAGGTCTGTACTAATTCCAGAGTAACCCAACAGCAAAGAAATGTGTGCTTTTACCATGCTTAATGCAGCACCTACAGCTCTTCACTTGGGGTGTGTTTCCATTCTTCCTACTGCACTTTTAATCATTTATGGACAGCACTTAGGCAGGAATATATCCTTGATCTAAACAAGCAGATATTAACACACGTGCATGTTTATATTTAAGTGTTTATATATAGTTACTACATGCAGTCAGGAAAACTACAATTTCATATTTTAGGTAAACAAAATGGTCGTTTAGCTCTAGATCACAATATTAGAGGTGTGCTGGGAGCACGATGAGCAAAAGACTCCCTGAATGCTGCTGCAAAGCTGGTTGGACATCCTACCTTGGTTTCAGTCCAGTTTTGAACAAAGGCTTGTCCACTCACATTCACTTGGATAACAGGAACTCTTCAATTTCCTTACAGGGGCCCTTAGTAAAAGTTTAGACACAAACTCCACCTTTGAGTTTGGAGTCTGCCTCCATTGTTAAAACAATGTCTCCTCCCTTTCTGCTAATTTTTTTTAACACTTCTGTAGTACTTTACCATGTTAACAACAGCAACTTTTTGAGATGTCATTTAACATATATCCCTGAATAATTGTATAATTGATCAATAGTAGTAGATAAATATATTAAAATTGTGTTTAACTGCAGCACCAACAGCAAGAAAAGTAATACAAGACCCAGCATATCACAAATGAACATGGTGTAGTAGCTGAGAAAGGAAAAAACTAAAATTTACTACTCCAGGAAATAAAAAAGTTACACTTCCTTATCAGTTCATGTGAGAATGTCTAAGATTAAAAAGCAGTAGTGAGCTTAAAGCTATGTAAAAAGTCTTAACAAAAGCTGTTATCGATTTAATCATTCAAACAAAGTAGCAAATGTTACCATTTTATAAACTGGAATTCCTAGAAGATTTCTCTTAGAAGACCATCCATATGCTATACCTTTAGACATAATGTATTTTATTATTATAATTGTCAGATGGTAAATTCTGTCTCTTTTTTTCAAGATAATACACTTAAAGATGGCTGTTGAGTGAGGAGTACAGTATTTGGAATGTATGCAATAAATTTCAAGGTCCTTCAGGAACATGATATTGTCTCAATTGGAATGGCTGGGAAGATTCACATTGACTGCTGTGCATAGGGCTGCACTTTTAACCCAAGCTAAATTTAATGATACTCCCATAAATCACCAAGTCCAAGCATTGTAGCTCAGCTCACACAGGCAGATCCTCAGCTCCAGAGCTCTGATTAAGTCAGCAGAGCTAGACATCAGTACTGATCTTGTGTGATTGGATTACAGGATTGGAGCTGTGATTTGTCCTACTGAAACCACTCTAAGGTACTTAAACAGATAAATCCTACTATCAGATTTCTTTTCTTATTGATTACACTTTCTGAAATGCAAAAAAAAAAAGAAAACAAAACAAAACAACAACAAAAAACCAAAAAACCCCAACCTTGCTTTCTCCACATAGCATTATGATAAGATGCATGTAGGGCTGGAAGGACAACAGAAATACCTCTAGAGGAATAACAGTAAATGTGTGATTTTCCTTTTCCACAAAAAGGTTGTAAAATATTTGTGCTTTTTTATTTCCTCTGAGCCCATTATCAGTCCTTAGTTAACCCTACCCTCCCTATGTGATTTGAACTACTTGACAATTTCTTTTATAAAGGAAAATTGTGTCGAGGTTGCTTCCTCTCTGAAGTTTTAATTCATACCTTTTCATCCCATGTTTCTGGCAAAATAACCTATTGAATTAAACCACTAATATGTTCAAAACACTTTTTTTTTAAATTGGTTGGTCTTTCTGGTTTTTTTCTCCATGAGTTTATTCCTTGCCTCTCAGTTTGGTATGTTAGGTTGAGAGGAGTCACCTTGTGTATCTCATTATCTTACCATGGCTGGAATATCTGCTAGGAGGCAGAAGAGCCCTCCCAGGCAGAACACCTGCTGAATTTAACAAACACATGTGAATAACAAAGATTGACCAGAACTATTGTCACTTACAAAAGGATTCTTTTATACTAACTATTGTAACAATAGCCATATATAAGAAAGAGTCAAACCTTTGGACAGTGCTGTTTCAATAGAGGCCTTCAAAAAAACCACTTCCTATATGATGAAAGAGCAATGCTCAAAAATCCATTCAGGAACACCTACAATTCCTTATGGATACCTAATGAAAATATATTAGAATTAACTGTAAATTGAGCAAGTAGCAAAAAAGCTTGGTGAACTGACTGTGACAAAATATCCAGTGATGAAAAGCTCTGCAGACTTGTGCTTGCCAGCACTGGCAAGTAAGTAGTTTTGCTAAATAGAAGGAAAGCAGAAGATACAGCTATCAACTGCAAACGACTGATTATAAACCAGAAAGAAAATGTGAGGAAGAGCTCTGAAAATTATGATTGACAGTGACAACACAGACCAGACAGCTTTTATTTTAAGCAACAGATTGTTGGGAACATACACCGTATATCAAAGTGAAGGACTTGAAACCTGCTGTAGTCTGTACAGATGTTCTCACTCAGAAAGCAGCTAGAGGGAACAGAAGATAAAAGAAGTCTGTCCAACTTCAAAAAAGGTTTGAATTTTCATTCTGTTTTGACAAGTTTTTATGCTAGTCTCTGATTTTCAGTGTGGTAGAAAATTCTGTATCTACAAACCTGACCTAAAGTGAGAAACACCTGAAGGGGTACAAGTGAACACTTAAGAAGGTGCTATAGAACATCATGAAATAGTTTTTGTTGTTTTAATCTTAAATGCTTTTATATTGAAAAAGACAAAAATTGGAAATGCTGTAACTGTAGTAGCTCTGGAGCAGGTCATACGTGCTTGCAGTCAGCAGTACCTGGAATGCAAGGCTAAGATCTAAGAGACCATTTAGAAATCCCTGCTGCAGAAAAGATTTTTTTTTTTTTTGGTACAAAGCAAGACAGGATTACTGAGCTCAGAAGGGTTATTTGTGAATAACTTCCAGCTAAAGTGATTAAGGGCTTCAGCCACTAGCCCCAGAAAAAAAACAACAAAGAGCATCAAAAATATCCTGCTCGTCATTGCTGCTGGCTTTTTGTTCAATGAGCAAGAGGTCTGTGTTGGTTTTGGTCCTTTGCCCTTAGGGGCACTTTTAACAAAACATAATACTTTAAAGAATTCCAAAATGTGTTTGTTTTTTTTTCTTTTCTTTGAACTAGGAGGTTAAAGATAAATAAAGGAGTATTTTGATATGTCTAAAAAATACTTGTGATAACAAATAGACAAAGCACTTCCTAACGTTCAAGACTTACAAGTGCACTTTACAAACATGCCACAGTTCTTGATAGCAAAAACCCCATCCTTTTTTTTTTAATGTAAGGCAAAGCACTCCATCCTGTTTTAAAAAATCATCTCTCTAAGAAATGTGAATATCTTCAGCAGAATCTTTGGTACTTGTGTTTGGTTTAAGGTTTTGGGGTTTTTAAATTTTAAGCTGCTATAATATCTGCCAGAAAAAGAAAGAGCCAAGAAACATACTGAAGAGATGACTGTTGTGATGAGTGTAAATTGGTAAGAAGTTCCTCTGACAAACTCAGATTTGCAAAGAGGGAATTTGGGCTCCTGTACAGATGAGTTGCTCTTACAGAATTTTACAGTATGAGATGAACAAAGAGACTACCACAAAGTCATAGGCCACCACCTTAAATCTGACTTCAAAGCATTTCAGATCCTAATAGGAAGAGATTGGGATGTGCACAGAGTAGCATGTCTATTTCTGAGTTTATTTGCAAAAGTATTCGGAGTTCCTTAACATTCTCCATTGCAGGTATCATGCCTAATTATATAAATGTATGTAAAACTATTGGTAAACCATCTGAAAGTGATGACAACGTGAGTAATTATGGCTGTGTCACACCACTGTCACAGTGGGTGGCTGCAATATCATGGACAGAGGTTAGAGTCTACTATTTCAGGATCTGCCGTACAAATTCCAAAAGCCATGAGGAACCTACAGTGATGTGCAGGGAGCACTGATAGCACTTTCTTAGCCATGGAGGTCTAAACACATGCCAAAACTTTATAGAATTTTATTACATTTATTATAATTCAGTTTTTACCTCTGTGCAGAGAAACATCCAGCAATGTTTGTCCTGGATGATGCAAGAGAGTTGCTATGGCCATTATATGTATTTACCATGGTTTGCTTCCCCCTTTAAAATGAAGCTATGCTGTAAGATTGGAGCTAGTTATTGAGGAAATATCTTGGAACTACATTGAAAGCAACTGGCTTGTTAAGGCTTCTCACTAAAATAAAGTGTGTAAAAAGAATGCCCATGAATAAACACTGGTGGCTAACATCATTAAACTAGCCTTGAGTTCACATACTAGATTTCCAAGGTCAGGTGGAAGCATTGAGCCCGTTTATCCTCACAGAGGTTTTAAATTTGTTTGGTTTCTGTAAACACACATCTCTCAAATTGTACCTCTGGAAAAACCACTCCCTGTCTGACTTCACTTTGTCAGAAACACAATCTCTTCAAGTACAATTTATACAGTGGAAAATTGGAATGAGAAGTACCCAAACTACCTCTTGTCTTTAAAAAAAAAGATTTTTATTTCTGTTTTTAAATAGCTTGACAAAACCCATCCATTGGTATTCTGAGTTCAAATGTAAACAGTTACAATACATTACTGCTGTGTATTGATTTTGTACATTAACCTATTTGTAGTGACAATCCGTAAGACAAGGCAAACTGAAATGCACCGTACCAAGATGTACTAACAATGCCATAACTGAAAATATTCCAAAGACTGATGTGTAACTCCCTCCTGTGGTGTGAGTGAGCAGCTTCACCCTCAACAGCTTCTGGCAGCTTGGGGAGCACTCCCAGTATTCCAAAGTCTCTATTCAGGTTTCAAGTCTACTATGGAAACTTCTCTCCCAAGTTAAAAGTGTCACAATACAATTTTAAAATACATACAAAGTTGTAAACATCTTTCTCTGGAACAAAAAAATAAATGGTTTGTGCCAGCCTTCTCCACCTCCCACATTGCAGTAAAAAAATAATAATAAAAAAAATAGGGCCAAAGACCAAGGCCATAGACTAAAATAGTTCTGCAGGGATGACATCACAGTTTACAGGAAGTATTGAGTATCAGCATTGAAAATTAGTCACCATCAGGTAGCAGAACGCATTTTCAAGAAATGGTTTCACTCAACTTCAGGTGATGAATCAGGCACTGAATATTTGATTTCCCTACTTTTAAGAACAAAAGCTTAAATTACATTTAGGTGTTATGTTTGTTAATAGCTAAAATTGACTACAAACAGAAAATGAAACACTGATACTTTTGCAAGTTTGGGTTTTGACCACTTTTGCTGTCAGGTTTATAGCAATCTTCCATGAAGAAGGAAGGAATTTGCAAAACAGACTATACATATATAGAGATCACACAAATAAAATAGACCTTTTCAAGGCAGGTTTTCTTTGTGGAAGTCCCTGTGGTCATTTTCTAAAATGTTTTAGCTTTTAAATTGATTTCATCATTAACCATGAAATAACCATCTTAGTCTGAATCTTGTATCACTATTCCAAAAATACTAAGATAACTGAGATTTTGGGATGCAGTAGAGGATTCATTTCAAAGTACAATAGGATTTGCTCTTACCAGTGCAGGCTGGTAAAGGATAGCATTATTCTAGCACTTCTGAATTTATTATTCTTGTTTTCACACTGTCAGGAGATTGATATCTATGACCTTGTAATTTAAGTATGAGAGTTGATCATAAATATCAGTACTTTCATAGGCAACATTTGGTTTATTTTAAAGTTCTAGCAAGTGCAGCTCTTCCTTGAGGATTAGAGGCTCTGCAGTCTAAAAAGGGTTCTCCCCCCACCCCCAGTTACTGGCTGTGCACACTGGCTGTGTGCTGCCACAGAAACAAGTGGCAGAACACATTTTACTCTGTGCACTCTTAGGGGAAAAAAAAAGGTTTCAAAATATTCATGTACTCTTTAATGTACTCTTCAATTCTTTGAAAAGTTACACTAAGTTCTAACCTTAATGTATTTTATAAGCCCCAGATTCTAGCTGCAATTCTCAGCTGTCAGAGGTACCACATACTCAAATTAAATATTGGATTTTAATTGAAGCAGCTGTTTTGAAGAGAAAAAAAGCAGAAATATGTCACATTGACTACATACTGCTCTGTCAGTTATACCACCTGTCATACACCCTAATGAGAGACTATGCTATGGACTCTTACATCTCTACATGGTTTCTCTCAATTTGTTGTGCATAATTAATTACAGGACAATGTTTCTGAGGTGGAACAATATATCAGCATATGATTATGCTGAGAAATTACAGGGAGAGAAATATGTGCATGACCAGGCCAGAAAAACAAAAGGAGCAACCTGACAATGAGATTATATATTAGGAGAGTACAACAGGCTTGCTTCTTCCAAAAATTAAATGTGTATACCTGCAAGGGGCAAAGGTGGAGAGAAGGAGAAAGGAAGCAAACTTTGGCAAAGTTTAAGAAAGTGCTATCTTTACAGTCCTAATAATAACTTAAAAAAAAAAAAAAGAGAGAAATAAACTACAAACAAACAACAAACCACCAAACCTCAAACAACAGCAAAACCAAATCCAACACTGAAAAAGCAAAAGGCTAAAAATGTCTACAGCTAGAACTGTCCCCTGTGCAGGATGATGCAGACACAATAGCTGAGATTGCACTGGCTAAAAACCACATGGAGAAGTAACACCACCATCTCTACTGCATTTTGCACTGCAATGTCAGAAAGTAAATAAGCATTTGCATAAGCATCCCAACGTCATACTGTGGTAAAACACTTTTTAGCTACATGCAGAGCTCTGTGCACACATTTAAAAGTATATTCTCATTTCATAGCAGTACACCACATAGTAAATTTTCACTCAAGTGTAACTAGTAGGAAATTCTCTTAAAATTGAGTATTTTCTTATTTCTTTTCTAATGGCAGAAATAAAACTTTGCTATGTAGTGCAGGAAGGATCTGGACACTAATCAATGAAATTTCAGATAGCACAAGTTTTTTTAGTAGAACTGTGACATTTTGCTTAGAAATAACCTCTTCCTAGAGAAGGATGAGAGACAAAAATACAGAAATATGAAGGCAACTCTTGGTTGAGTATAAAGGTCCCTTACCCCTACTAAGAATGTTATTTTTCTGTACTGTAATAATCATCTGAGACAGCCCTAACAGCACATTAACTCAAGAAAGTTCTCCACACTGGACATAGTGAAGCCACGAAACTCCACACAAACTGGTTCTTGGCCAAGACACCTTCCATCTTTTGAGATGAGTTAATACCAAAACATCTGTAGGAAGAGAACAGTGGCCTAAACCACATAGTGTTAGATTTATCTATAGTTTCAAAGGATGGATGCCATCCTTCAGGTTCCTTATTCTCCCTCCAGACAGGAAAAGCCATTGAAACATTGCCTCAGTCAGGGCAGGCAGTTCTGTTAGTGCAAGAACAGCGCTTTCAATCCATGGCCTCCCCAGGCTTAAAGTGCAGTCTATTACATGAGATTTTAACATACCAAACTATGCTTTATTTGAATTTCAGAAGGAATGTTCAAGTTAAAATTACCTTTTAGGTTTTAAGCAATAAAATTCAAGGCAAGGTACATAAACTATCTTAAAATGGACTAAATCCACTTATTTAAGTATTCTTTGTATCTTATGGTCAATATACATATAATACACAACAAATATCCATCATTTCACTTAGCTGTATTGTATTTAAAGTGATCCTGTAATAAGTGATGAAAGGCCACACATTCAAACAAGACTTTGCTTAAGACAGGACTGTATTAGCTGGAGTGTGATATGTAACACAATTCAATATTCCAAGATCTCCTCCTCCACAGGCTTGTCATTGATAAGGAGAAAACCCTTGGCACTCTGCTGTACACACATTTAAATTCTAGTTTATTGGTGGTGCCTCTCATTTCATTTCCTCCCCTTTGAAATCACCATGAGAAAAAGGTGCATTAAAAACTGTGGGTTTTATGCCTTTAGCTACTCCTCTTGCTTATTAACCTGACAATCTCACCTACAAGTTCTTGTATAGAACTCTGGTTCCCAAAACACGTAGTTCCCAAATGACAGACAGCAGAGAATGTTCCAGGCCAAAGCAGTCAGCTGTACAAACAAGGTCTCAAGTAACAACTGCAGGTACAGCTGTGCCAATTGATCCTTTGTACAGGAAGTCCAAGCACTCAAGTTTTGGGTGCAGGACTGTGTTCATGCACATCTTAAGGTAAGGCTCACCATACAGGGAGGGTATGGCTATACCTGTGGAGCTGCACAGAGATTAATATGGAGTTGCACAACGTTGTCTTTAGCAATCAAGCCAGCTTAAACAGGCTCCAACCCCTCCCAGCCTTCATTCCTCTGCCCTCAGCTCTGCCAAGTGTTTTTTGGGTCAAGATGCAGGCAGACAGCAGCTTAACACTGTGACTCCAAGCCACAGACATTTGGGGAAGTGTCTGTTTCTGGTGTTCTGGGATGTCAGATCCACATTACTTCAGAAATCTTGATCCTCTGCAACACCAAGTGTTAACCTGTGTTAATACCACTTACAGGAGATGGGAGTGGATGGCTTGACTAAGGTGGACCTGCTGCTGTCAGAGTAATTACTTATGATACATAATCCAGTAGTATTCTGGGGCTTTTGGTCACTTTGTGACAGGTGATTGCATGGTCAAAAGTCTACAAGTTAAGCAATCATTTAAATGCACATCAGGGAAAAGTATTTTCTAAATTAAAGTAAGCAGCTTTTAATCTCTTTTAGAGTCCAAAAGAAACAACCAATGGGGATAATGAAAACACAATGTATCACTTAACATAAAAAGAATATGTCTTATTGTCAGCACTCAAATAAGATTTAAAAATTTCAATATTTCTCTCCCTAAGACTGATAATCAGCATCTTATCTTCATTATCAAGGACTTCTCTACACGTGTGCTAAAAGTTGAATAACCACCTCACTGGAAACTACTGGCTTTCCAGCTAAGTTCAGTTAAGAGTAAATGCAACATCACTTCCTCTGTTTCCAAGATGAAGCAAGACCAGCTGGCAAAAGAATACCTAGTGTGTGAACCACTTCACATTAAGTCCTCACTTTTAAGTCAGAGTCAAGGGGAAGCTGAAAATGTATCCTACCCCACACACCAATACCTCCCTCTTTATATGAGCCTTTAGAGCACATTAAGCTGATCTACAGCAATGCCTGTGCTGAGGATTTTGGACATCAAGTTCAAAGTTTGACCTACTGCAGGATGAGTTTCTCCACTGAAGTGCCACCAGGAGCCTATTCCTCAAAATTCTATTCACCAGCACCTCTATGGATTCCAGTATTCTTGCCCTGTTCTTTGGCAAACCTATTATCACAAATCTATCCCAAAGCCAAAGTCAACAAGCCCAGAAGCTGTTACTGTACTTCAGCAATGACAATCACTCTTTCAAGGAAAAATAATTGTTTTAGAAAGTTGTTTACAGTGTCTATTGTAGCACAATAAAGTTCACAAGGTATTGTTAAATTAGAGCAGTACCATCCTTGGAAAGAACACTGCTGAGAATTACGCTGCATTGAAGACCACCCTCCCAACAGCTTTCCAGTTCAAAGTGTTTTAAGGACTGATACATCAGTTGCTGTTGGATTCAGAGCAGGAATTCAATTCTACAAGAAACAAGTTTCATTGGAAATGGGTATAAATAGTAGTAGCCAGAACACACCACTAATACAAACTCTATGGAAAACAAAGGATCTGTGCTAATCAAATTGGGTTCTAGTTAGTGTTAACAGCAGACTGCAGAAGTCGAGAGTCTGAAGATGACGAAGTTCTTTACACTCAGATGCAGCTATTCCTTAAAAAAAAAAAAGTCCCTATTCTTCCATCAGCCAGTTTAACTAGCAATTTAACAGCTATAGTTTTTACCTCAGCTAAGTCTCACTAAAACCTCAACTGTAACCTTGTCTCTCTTATTTTCTGCTAATATTAAAAATAGTCGTTATTAAAATCTCAGTACTTTTTTACCTTCACTACTGCATACCAGAGACCTGCTAGTGCAAAAGCTAGCACAGAGATTACTAGCTGTATGATGTGAAAATTATTAGTCACATATTGTATATTCATAAGCATTTGCTCATATCCAAGTGTTTGCTCTGAAGATACAAGGTTTGAACAACAAAGGAAAAAACATGGTTTCTGGTTGTTTGAGAGTCCCATAGCAGAGTTGTTCAGAGAGGCAACTGGATTAGAACAGGAATCAGGAAGTCCACCAAGCTCCAACGCTTTAAAAAATACAAACTGCAATTCATTCTCTTTGCTACTGCTCATTTCTAATTCCAGAAACCACAGGTTTTTATTATACTGCAAATTTCCCAGCCAGAATTGTGCAAAACAAACAAAGTTGTCTCCTGGGCAGCCTGAGCTGAAGTCTCCAGAGATGCTACAAGCTTCTTCCAGCCAGCCTGTTACTGAAATGCCACCAATGCAGTGAGAAACCCTATTGAGATTGTCTTTCCCAGAAGAAAAATGCAGATGAAATGAATCCTTCCAAGGAGCAGCTGCACTTGAGTTCATCCCTGCTGATTCACTGAAGCTCAGAGGCATTTCCTTGCCAACAGGAGACAGAGGTATAGTATTAAAGAGAGAAAAATTCCTGGTGTTATGTAATTCTTGTAAACTGCTACTATGATTTTGAGAACTGTCCAACATGGAATGCACGTGTGTCAGATGAGCTGCTGGCTTGTGATGATCTGGGCCATTGTCACATACTTGTTTTTGGGTAAAATCTTCTTTCTTCATAGTCCTAGAGCACACGAGCACAGCTTTGATGCTTCACAGCAGGCTGGATTTGAAGAAGAGTGACAGACTCTAGTTGCAGCATACAGCAGAAGCAGCACACCAAGTCACAAGTCAATGGATCTCAATATGGACCTAAAGAGAAAGAATGCAGGAAGTTATTACGCTGATAACCCAGTTTCCTGGTTCCGAAAATAATTAACAATCTTTCACATAAATAATAACCCAGCTACAGAAAGTAACAGTTGTCCCAACAGATAAGTCTCCCTACAGGCTGCTTGAGCACATCCAGAGGGGTAGGAAGTATGCCCAAATACCAGCTGCCCTTCTATAGTTTCAGTTTAGCTCTCTTTTGGTGACAGGCATGAAAGTGAGTCAGCAAAGGAGCAGCTAGAGAGATTCCCTGTGTAACAGCAGCCTTTCCCTTCACCAATAGACACAGAGGCTGGGACTGATTAGAGGCTTAACACGGAAGGTAAATATTAAAGTAATCCTCCTGTAAACAGAAGTGCAAGCTGAAATCAGACACACAACACTGGAAATCAGCAAAAGCTTCCCAGAGGGAACTGGTCAGACTGGCTGCCCCAGCACAGTTAGCGGGTATCAGCTGTAGCACAAAGGAAAGCTGGTGGTGTTCCAGGAGAACCATTCTGTACCAACACTGATAACGAGCAAAGGCAAGGCTTTTTCAGCTACCAGGGTTACCAAGCTACGTGTACAACTCCTGGCCATCTGGCTCATTTTCAAGCTTCAGAATTTTAGGGCAAATCGCAACAACAAAAAGAGGAGATGCCACATTTTGACCTCTTCCCATTTCAAATTACCTTTTACAAGTAACAAACTCCAACCAGACTTGTTTTTCAACCCTTGGCCACTGGCCAGATGTCAAAATTTTCATTACAGCTATGTTTACGAGGAGAAAGAGTGTCTGATCCTTGGCTAGAACAGATGTTTGTAGCGACAGTGCACAACAGCCTGTTCCTGCTGCCAGTTAAGTTAAAAGTAAATCTTTTATTTCATCACAAAAACAATGAAACTCCAACCCTACAACAGGTCAAAGCTGTGTTAGAGAGTTCCACGTTTTGCAGAAACAGGCTCAAAACAGGAGAGACACAAATTCAACCTGAAACATCTTTTTCATGCAAAAACATTGGTATTTAAAAGTGTCTGCATTTTCCATACTGCAACTGCTCTTGATTTCAAAAAACCCCCAATCAACCGATAAAGGAAATTGCTTTCTCTGCCCCCTACAAGGTGTCAGGACCGTGCTATCAAAGTGCATATATTCACAATTTATTCCCAGTATTTAAGTCAGCTACTATGGCTTAGGAAAAGGCACAGGAAAGCGGCACGTCACTCGCACCGGCCACGGGCAAGGGCAAGGCTCCGGGGCTGCATCCGTGCCCAAGCCAAGCGACACTGCCCCGGTGACACGGGGCAGGGCACAGCCCCCGCCCCGGCGCACGGACGGGCACTCGTTCGGGGGCGCTCCGCCGTTATTCGGCGGAGCGGCTGCGAACCGCCCCCGGGCCCGGCCGGTGACACCGGGACACGAGCCCGGCCCGGCCCCGCCGCCCCCGCCCACCTGCAGCCGCACGTTGAGCATCATGGAAGCGACGATGTAGAGGTAGGGGAAGTTGATGCGGAGCTTCCAGGCCAGGTCGAAGAAGATGAGGAGGGTCCTGGTGAGCCCCTTGCAGAACACGCCGTAGGATCTGGCCGCGGCCGACTGGGAGAGCCTGGCGGCGAGTGCGGACAGAGCCGCCGCCATAAACCCGCCCCCGCTCCCGCGGCCGCGCCGCGCCCGGGCGCCGCCGCCGCCTCCCCGCGCTGCGCGTGCCCGCCGGGCGGGGCGCGCGGCCGCGCGTCAGCGCCGCGCGTGCGCCGGCCGGGCCGGGCCGGGCTGCCGCAGCGCGCGACTCGGCTCGGTGCGCATGCGCGAGAGGCGGGCGGGCGGGGCCGTTGGAGCGGGAGCGGCCCCGCCCTCACGCGCCGCCCCTCGGCCCGGCCCCCGGTGCTGGTACCGGTGCCGGTGCTGGTAGCGCACGGGAGGCTCGTGGGGTCAGCACGGCGATCGTCGAGTCCCGCTGCTGACCCTGCACAGAACACTCCCCAAGAGTCCCGGTATGGGCCTGAGAGCGTTGTCCGGACACTCCTTGAACTCTTGTCAGGTTTGGTGCTGTGACCGCTTCCCTGGGGAGTCCGTTCCAGCCCCGCCAGCCTCCTGGGGCATGGCCTGCTGCTGATGCCCAGCTTTAACCTCCCCTGGGTTACCGTGACTCAACCCATTTTGTGAGGGCGTGACCCAAGTGTGCTCTCGGGCCTGCTCAGTGCCACCTGCACTGACGGATGTCGTAGAATCACAGAAGGGTTTGGGTTGGAAGGACCTTTCAGGCCACCCAGTTCCACCCCCTGCCATGGGCAGGGACACCTTGCACTGTCCCAGGTTGCTCCAAGGCCCATCCAACCAGGCCTTGGACACTGCCGGGGCTGAGACAGCCACAGCTTCTCTGGCAACCTGTGCCAGGCCTCACCTCCCTCACATGGGGGAATTTTCTCCTAACATCTAAACCCACTCTCTGTCAGTGCGAAATGTCAGTGACGGTCTCTGGGTTTGGGTGCATTTTTTTTTTGTTATTTTGTTGTTTACACAGCCATGTGATGAATTCAGTGAGCCAGCTACTGTCACAAGAAAATGCTTGCTTTGCCTTTCAAGCCAATGTTTGAGTTACATAATGAATTAAAAATATGCTGTTCAGGTCTGGGTTACACACAAGATTTTAAAACCATTTTGCAAACGTTTCCTAGGAAGGTTTTTGAGATAAATTACCATCATGACATTTTTCAAGTAGGCAAAAATGTCCCAACAGATGAACAGTTGACCAATATAATTTTTGGCCCCATTTTTTTTTGCCCTAGAACTGTTCTTTAGAGTTTCCATTCAGTCAGCTTTCAATAACTGAAATGAAACAGAAAAATCAATACATTGACCTAAACTTCTTATAAAACACTATTTTATTGACACAGAATCAAGCTGATGTATAGAGAAAGAATAATTCCAGAGAAGGACATTTAGCAGCTTTCCATTTCTAATTGGAAAACCATGTAGGACACACAAAGGTTAATTCAGGAAGCAGATTAACTTTATATTTACCAGTAGATGCCTGCAATTCTCATTAGTTCTGGTTCATGTTGCACATTGCAACAGATGTGACACAGTATCGATTTTAAAATCTTGATTAACAGTAAATTACTTTCTGCATTAAAATAGGCAATATAATTACTAAATTAGGTCATAATAACAAGTTAGCATCAGTATTTATTTGGATCTAATTATTTCATTAAATAGTGAGATCGATAAAACACTCTAGTTTTCCAACAAAGAAATTAGCAGATAATGCAATTGAATACCAATTGAAGAGATTTACCAGATTTTGTCACATGAAGATTTGGAAATTAGCTAATTATTTTGATAGGGAAACTAAACCTCAAAGGCATCCCACACTTCCTTTTTTGATTTCAGCTCGGTCATGGTGGTAAAATCATTTTCAATTTAGCTAAAACACTGATTACTTTATTATGCGGAAGTCCAAAACTATTGGCATGCAATTTGCAGCTGATGCCTGCAGAGATCATTTTCCATCACTTTAATGCCATCATCTCACTTCTGCTTCTCAACCCTGACTTGTGTTTTTCTGTTGCATCAGAGAACATCTTTATCTTCTCTAAACTGTTTGTGTTCTATTTCATTTTACCTAAAATTTCTTCTCAGGTATTCAGATACTCCTCTATTCAAAGAAAAAATGTTGTGAGTCAACATTACTGAGTTGTTAGATTTTCAAAACGCCCCTTAAACTTTCTCAATGTATATGCGTAACATTTAGTAGTTCCTCATAGGTTTATGAAAAAATTCCTTTTCTTGGCTCTGCAGCATGACACAGAACAATTCTTGTCCTTGAGATCAGGTCTCAAGGCCTCTCTCCAAGAACTAAAAACAACACAGATAAACTGTGAACAGTGAGTGTGCAAATGAGACAGAGTTTAGGGTTATTTATGCTTACAGTTCTTTCTTTCTGCTGCCTTTTATATCCACTGCTGTGTAAGCAAAAATTGTATTAACTGATTGCAAAAGCCTGAGTTCAAACAGGCACTTGGAAGAGGGGAAAAATCAAATATTTTAGATTTAATAGAATGAAAGTTCAGTAAAAGACAAAAACCAAACAAACAAACAAAAAACCAAAAAAAAAAAAACCAAAAAAAAGCCAGAGAGTTCCCACAAACCCCTTCTTGTGAGTGGGGTTTCTAGGAGTGAAAGGAAACTTGTCATCAGCTGTGGTGGCCTGTCTGCTGCCACAGTGCCTTCCTTCCCAGCAGTGACCTGCCAGGACACTCCCAGGCACGCCTCAGAGAGTTTTTTGTCCCTGGTGACAAAAGCCTGGAGTGTTTTACAAACAGAACAATTTTGTAATTTTTATATTTAGGAAGTGGGGAATAAATCAAATACCTTATTTTGAGAAGTTTTCCTCTTCACCAAAATTGTAACTTAGCAGCTTATCAGTATAAAACCACTGGAGGAAAAAACCACTGTCAGTTTTCATACAATCTGTATATTCTATTTATGCTAAAATAAGCTATTTTGTATTTATTTATTATCTCTATTACTCTTAAAAGTTCTTCAAAACTTCCACAAATCATCACAGTGAGTAATAGACTCCAGAATATATAATCACTTTTTAACAGTTGTCTTCTTTCTGTAATAAATGTGCATTTCTGTTTCAAGTGTTGACCATGCTATATGATGAACCCCTGATTTGAATTTCTGCCTTTGATCTAATGCACTATTTGAAGCTGACTGGTTTTTGTCTTGCTTTCCACTGCAAGAGAAGCTGTTCAGTTGGGATGTGAGTCACAGCTGTGCAGCATGACAGGAGGAAGTAGGCTTCTTCCCATTCCATCTGTTCTCAGACAAACCAACCACAGAAGGTTTGGTCCTTTTTTAGGTCCTAGCTCTGCTGAAGTCCATAAGCTTGTTTGCAAGTCTAGAGCAAAACAAACTAAATCTTTCTAAGGCAATCAGAGGCCTCATCACAGTTGTAGCTTTTGGTTTTATTCATGTGAAAAATGACTGGACAGTGGAAGGCAGCAAAACTAGTAATACCAAATGGGCTTATGACATGCTCAAACCTTTATATCCTTTTTCTTGCTATTTTAAGGCTTATTTCTGTGAAATGCTTGATGTCAAGATAGAAGTTGAGGGCACTTGCTGCTTACATGTCTGTGTGTTTCAGCAATGCCTCACCTCAGGGCATGATGTGATGCTTATAAAAGGCTTATTCCCATATTTCTGCTGAGGGAGTTACAGCGATAAAAACCTGAAGAGACAGAGAGAAGTCTCAGGTCCTTGTTTATAAATATATAATGATGCCTCTATTCCAAAAAGCTCCCAGCCATATACAGGGATTACTGTGTGTAGTCCCACAGCCTTCCACAACAGTTGAAGCACTGTCTGTTACTGCTTGCTAAACCTGAGGGTAGACATCAGTGAATGCAGAGCCTTATGTGGTTTTTGTAACTGAAATTCCTGACAGAAGAGAGATTGATCACAAGCTACCTTAAGAAAATACAGGACTTGTTTCTGTTTTATTCATATACCAGAGAAATCATCTATGCTAGAATCACATGAATGGGATGCATTTATTTTACAATGCTTTATTAATAATGTAAAGATTTACATACTAACATTTGATTTTTATGCTCCTTTAATCTGTTCTTTCTGATGCAGCAAATGCTGACATTTAAAAGTTGTGGTTCCTTTTTTATTGCTGGCTTTGGTTCCTCTAGAGCAGACTGACTGCTATATTTGAACAGTGTACATATCACATGCAAGTACAGGGTTTTTTCAACACTCAGGAAGCTAATCATGCCAAAACTGTTTGCCTGGAATATCTATCCATTACTTGTGGATTAGAATATTTTCTAACATTAATTTTCTGTCATGGTACTTCCCCAAGTTCAGTGAAGATACTCTGAATTTTCTTCACAGCAATAGTATCACTTTCCCCAATTAAAAATATGTGGTCCGTTACCTTGACAAAGAGATATCAACTAAAGAATTCATACATCATTAAGCAAAAAACTTTGGAATCTCAGGCAACTGTTAGGTGAGAAGCTTTAAGTGATAGCTACTGTCCAAACAGCTGGAATAAGTACTGCTTTAAAAACAAGAGGGCAGAGGGGCTCAGAGAGTGACAGGCCAGAAAGGTGGATAACACTACAGGTGGAACTAGAGTCCAGAAAGGACTCCACATAAAACTGGCTTTTGCACTGCAGTCCAAGCCCCAGTTTCCAGTGATTGTGAATTCCAGTTACAGCCTTTCACCCTAAACTAGTTTTTCCATTATTGTTGAGAACAGAAGGTTACTTTTGACCTCAGAATTGCACATGCTGTGTCCTGCAGACAAGTGAACAGAACCACTGTCAGCTGGAGGTGTCATCTGTGAGTAAGGGAGCACACCTATGAATCACTGCCAGGTGTTCTGCTTGTTTCCCTGTACAAAGTGTACACTGGCCCTTCTCTACTTCTCTGTGGCTTCGTTCATGAGCTGTCAGTTACAGAGCACAGTAATCGTTGGGGATGAAAGATACGACAAAAGTGCCAATAATTATTGTCTCTGTAATGTTGATAGTCTGTGTCATGGTGAGTAGAACTTTCTGGTATTGCATCAGCATGATTACCCTGCCACTCCCCATCCACAAAGGAGAATAATCCTCCCGCAGTGCCAGCACACACACAATACACACATTCAGGCAGTATCCCAAACAATCTTAAATAATGATTTCTTCTTCTTGTCTAAGAAAAAGGCTTTCAACAACAATTGTAATGGTGAGAGAAGACAAGGTGATAGATGATGGAATAATATTAAGACTGATCTAAGGCTCAGCTGTATGATTCATGATTTTATCAGAGGTGTGGAAAGATTTATAATGGGTTATTGTCACTGCCATTCATTATTTTCTTCCATCCTGCTCCTCTTTGAGGTGCATTTGTAACTATTGTGTATACAACTCAGCACTGCAGTCACATGTATCAAACTGAGAATTCTAATGAGTTGTCTGTTATTAACTGCACTCCTTTGCCCTATGTTTCATCCTGTAAGTTTCCATGTTGCTCTCTCTTCTCACTCTCAGGGGAAAATCCGTACCTGCAAAATATTGAGTATTTGTAGCATGATGTAAGTTATCTTTTTCTCTTTAAAAACAAACACACTGAATACTAGGTGAACCGATAAAGATGAAAGAATAAAACAAAATATAGCTGAAATACAGTAATGTTTCACAATAGAATAATTATATTGTGTATTTTAAGGAGCATACAATTTACAAATATGTGGAGGAAAATTGTTTAAATATGTTGCCATTATCATCATCTACCCAAACTGTAATATTATTTTTAATGACTAACAGTAAGTATTTCTGTAGGTATTTTCTAATGTTGTCAATTATATACCAAATTCAGTATAAAATTGTCAATTTAAAACCTATTTAAACCATGCCCTATGTTTTAATTTAAGTAACTTTTGACAGTGCAAAAGAATTGATCCCAAAACAATAGAGTCGATGAGTACTGAGAAGAACATATGTAAAAAGATAATGCTTTTCTCATGACAGGATCATAAAACAATTAGTGCTGAAGTGTTTTGTCTATTACAGCCTTCATCCTTGTCTTTGTGGGCTATTTTGTAATTATACTGTAAATGCTGCTGTACCTCTTTTCCATAGAAAAAGCTCTAATCGTCCCTCTGTTATACACTGGATAAAAAAAGAACCAGTGAAGGAAGAGATAGGTGGTGGAAAATCAGAAGCAGTTTTATGTATCCCTGGAATGTTCCCATGTCCTGGGTCTGACATCAGTCACTGGTGGTGCTGCCCTGTTCCTGTGCAGGATCCCCGAGGCCCCGGAGGCTGCTGCAGCAGCCGGGAGCAGCAGGAGCGCGGTGACCCTGCCCGCACCTCCCTTCCGCAGCTCCCTCCTGCTGGGCACAGGGCGGCTGCCAGGCACAGGCTCGGCTTTAAAGGTACCGAACGTACATGACAACTCATTTCGGGTTCCATCTGTGTGAGGGAACATGGACATACAAGTGTTGCAAAAATAGCCTTTAGGTTCACAGTGGTAGGATTTCCTCTCTGATGGGAAATATCTGAAAATTATTTCTGCTCAATGAAAGAAAAATGAAAGGGAGTAACGGTCTTGGATTGCTCTGTCCACTGATGAAACTGCATTGTGTGGTATCAAAATAACTTAGAAATGTTCTGAAATTATGAGGCGATCAAATCATTGGAAAACCACCCCTGATGGTGGTTTCCTTCATCCTCACTTTGCAGGAGCAGTGTGTGCATGGGTCCTCTCCTCACACTTCCTACCAGGAACAGATGGCAACGCAAACAAAGGGAACTGTGCTTCTGTGCATCAGCCCAACCAGGACATGCTCTGGCAAGTAGAGCTATGGCAAGAACTAATTGTAGAAATTAAGACTCTTGGGATCATCAGACTTGCTCTGCTTGACTTCTGCTTCACTATTTCATGGACATAACTGGTTTGCTTGAGGGAAAAAGGAAACCCAAAGCTCTGTGAGGCCTGACAGTCCCTGGGTTCTCCCATCTTGAGAAGGCTGGACATGCACTGATCTGATCTAAAACTTGTCAGCACAATTAACAACGTCACACACAGGATAACGAGAGGAGGAGGAGGGAGGATGGTGTGAAGATCCATGGATGGAGGGAAACAATCTGGTGAGAGAGATGGTCCCATGGCAGGCGCTTGCCTGGGGAAAGTGGGCACCTGCTCACAGAGCAGAGAGGGAACCTTGGGGTGACCTGAGTTACACGTGCTCAGTACGTCTGTGGGGTAAACACATTAACGTGCTTCAAGAGATGCCGAGAATGCGATTGCTGCATTATGGGTTCCCGGCGGGATAGACGGGCTACATGGTGGTGTCAAAGGCAGCTCTGTGTTCGAGAGCGACTCGTTACACACGACGGGGCTGCTGTGGGACGATGCCTAGCCCGCTGTCCCTGACCGGGTTGCCAGCGCTGACATCTCGCTCAGAACGGCTCCGCCTGAATACACCATGCGCGGATCAAGGGCCGGGGCTGTGCTACGGACCCAGGAGAGGAGCGGGGCTCCGGCCCTCCGCCCGCTCCCGCCCCAGCCGAGGCACCGCCCGCGAGGCGGCCCCGGCGCGGCCCGGCCCGGCCGGATGTGAGCGCGGCGCCGCTTCCTGCGCCCGCAGTCCGCCCTCTCCCTCCCCGCCTTGGGTGGTGCCGCTGCCTCGTCCCTGCTCCAGGCTCAGGGCGGAGGCGGCCGCCGCTCCCTGCTCCGCTCAGCAGCAGCCCCGATGCAGGCCATCAAGTGTGTGGTGGTGGGCGACGGGTAAGTCCGAGGGACCCTCGGCCGGGCCCGGCCCTGAGCCGCTCCGCCGGCCCTGGGGGGTGTCGGGCCGCGGGGCGGGAGCGGCGCCCGGGCCCCGCCGCGGGCTGTGGGCGATCCCGGCGCGGGGCGCGGCCCGGCCCGGCCGTCCTGAGGGAGCGGGGCTGGCTGGGGCCGGAGCCGGGCCGTGGCGGGCGGGCGGCCGGGGGCGGGTGGGTGGCGGCCGCGGCTTCCTGCTGCTGCTGGGCGGGGAGGGAAGCGCGGGCACGGCGGGGCCGGGGAGCGGGGTGTGCGGGGGTCCGCACCCGGGCGCGTCTCGGGGCCGAGCCCCGCATCGCCGCGGGGCCGGCGCTGGGGCCGTGCTGGTGGCCGAGTGTTTCGCCTTGGTGCGGGCAGAAGCTGCCGCCGTGAATGAACAGGGTGTGCTGGGCTGTCCGGGCAGGCCGGGCCGCGTCCCTGCACTGCCACTGCTTGCTGGTGCTCTTTCATCACCGAAGTAGTCCAAGTGTATTCAAATAATTACTGTGGTTAATTACATGAGAAAATTAATATTGATTTGAAGTACTTTTTGGTGAAAGTAACAAACTTATTATCGTTTAAGATCTTGATTTTTGACATCTGACTTGTGCAGTAAAACTGAGTGAAATGGGCTCAACTCTATGCAGATCATAAATGCTTTTGTGCAGAAACGGATATTTTGCCTGCAGACATTTGGTCTTGTAAGGCTCCTGTCTAAAGGAGAATGATAGGCCCTTGAAATACAAATAGTTAATGATATACTTGTCTGTAAAGAGCAGTTACACCTACAGGATCTTAATATGGTGTTACTTATATGTGAAACGAGTTGGGGATGCTTTTTCGAAGTAACTCATAAGTTTAGCAATTGGATTTCACTGGGAGGAGTGCTGGAATTGAGAAGAGTTTGTGTTTGGTATTTATTCTCCACAATACCATTCTGCTCAGCTCAGAGGGATTCTCTCTCTTCCTGCATGTCAGAGCTCAGGGGAACATCCCAGTCCAGCTGGAAAACAAGACTTGTCTTATGTACTTTGAGTTGTTTGTTGTTTTTTTTTTTTTTTCTTTTAGGAGAAACAAAAATCCTAGTGTAGAGTGAGCATAATTGGTATCACAGCAAACTTCTGTAGATTACAGAGGAGTGAAGTGTAGCTAAATGGACTCAGTACAGTGGTCTGTAGTTTCACATGGTGCCTTATTTTTTATGTTATTTGTGTGTGTTTGGGGGGTTTGTTGATTTGTTTTTAAGGATGTAGAATCCCTAAAAAGGCAGCAAAGTATGGCTGAAAGATAAACCTTATAGTATGCCAAATTTGTTTTGAATCACTACCTATGTTTTGGAGCCATATGAACATGAAAATGGTATCTCAGTAAATCATTGTCATAGTAGTGTAATTCTTTGATGCCAGATAGGATAACTGTCAACTGCTCTTTTGCTTGTATTGAAATTAAACCCAACAAAATTGCTTTTCTACTCTCTCTCTCTATATATATATATGTATATATGTTTGGTTTTTTAAAAATTCATCTGAATTCTGTATTTACAATGCTGTAAATAAATGTGATGCATCATATTTGGGTGGGGATAAGGTTCAGTCTACTTCCTCGTCCAGAAGTGAGAACTCAGCACAAACCAGCTGTATAATGTTCAATAATTCATTTGGGTCATTTGCTTTGTAATCCTCTTTCCTAGCATTTCTGTTGTTCTCTGTCTTGGAAATGTAGGTGGTGTAGTCCTACCTGACTTTTGTACATAGGTGTGAACCAAATACAGTAGTTTAATTTATTTTTCTTCCTCTTTAGTTAGAAACAAATCTTAAGATTCTTTTCAGGTACTGTTGCTCATTTTTGGTAGCTTTGAATCATTCTCTTTCACTGATTTTAAAATACATTTAATTCTTTGTCTGTCTTTGTGCTGTTGCCACTTCAAGATCTCCAGCATTGCAGGTATTCTAGGAAACGTCTTGTTTGGCTTAGATAAGGCCAGAGTTTTAGTGTTCCTGTAAAACAATGCAGGTTAAAGATTTGCTTATGTAATATAAAACTTGGGTATTGTTTTACCTACCCTCCACAAAGATCTGCTAGGAACCAAAATAAACAAAGCTTTAGAAGTACCTGTGGTTATTTTTCTAATTTGTTAATGAGTAGGCTGTTTCTCGTATGTAAGTCGCTTTTTGTTCTTAGAGTTTTCACTAGTGTATGTTTGGACAACTAACTTGACTGGGAAAGTGTGGCATGTGTGCTAGTTTGGGCTATCATATTTCCCCCTTGTTTTTTTTTTTATTTTGCTGTGGGGATTGTTTGGGGGAAAATAAATGGCAACTGTTGCTTTGAGCTGTCATGATAGAGAGTAGGAGGAATGTGCAGGACAGATGAAGAGCAGCCGCTGGAGTAACTGCAGGAGTTGCTGTTGATTGACACTTGAGAAAAAGCATTGGTGGAAGTTATTTTTAGCAGTTTTTGTTTTCACTCCAAAAAGGCAGCTGTTCAAGTGGTACAAAACCTCCAGTGATGTTGTGCAATGTTAGGAGAAGTTCTGTGTTTGGGAGAAATTGCCAATTACTAGATGCCACAGAAGTTGTTGCACTTCATGCTCTTTTGTTGTAGGCATTTTTTAATTGTGGAAATGCTGTAAGAGCAGTAATTTAGGAGTTCTTGTTTGGAATTCTGCTTGATCTGAGGCCTTTGTCTGCTAAAGCTGTGCTTTTTTGTGTGTGTATTTGCTTTGATGGCTGGGGAGAAGGGGAGGGATGTAATAGGTAATTGGGTTCTTACTGAGTGTAGTGCAGTGTTTGTGTGAGACACTGAACACCTCATATCCCTCCCGTGCCGTCTGGAGAAAGTGCAATGACTTGAAATTTGGTAACTTGTGTTACTGAAAAAAACTACTTTAAAAAGTAGTTGTTTTCTAAGTACTGAAGAGCGTATTTGGGAGAGGGTGTGGCACATTGAGTAATAGAGCTTATCTGAGAGCTGTATGTAGCTAAACCTCCTATAGCAGCAGTACTGAACTCTTGATCCCAGGGTGGTACTGGAGAAATCTCAGCTACTCTTTAGTGTCTGAGCAAAGACCTGGGCATCATGTCTGTCAGAGGGGTAGGTCATGTGCATCAGAGAAAGAAAGAAATGGCACAAGCAAAGTCTTTTATGGAGGTTACCACCTGCTTGCAGGTAAAACATGGCTCCAAGGAACTCCACTACAGTGGGGAAATTTCACAAAACTTGTTAGCATAAATAAATAGAAGATATGTTTTGTTCTTAGGAATTAATACATATGTGGTTGTATGTGGTTATACATATGTGGTAATACATTGATTCCTGGGTGCTACTCAGAATCAAAAAGGGACTCAGTGCTGTCCTTTGTTAAGGTAGTTTTGTTAAGCATTTAAAGCTGGATTTCTGCAGGCCATGTTTTTAATGACAGTCAAATGTTGCTAGTTTCATTTATGTAATAGTGGGTGGACAGAGCTGTGATTAAGTAGTTGCTAGAAATCTTATGACTAATCTTGGTGTTATTTTAGATTCTTAGTCTCAGCCTTTATGTATAAGGATTTAAACTTTGCCAAACAGTTGGAATTCTCTTTAGGGGAGTGCTTTATTACAGAAATTAGTCGTCTAAAAAAGTTGATAAAGTACTTAGAGGATGTACTTTATAAAGGTAGGCATTAGTGTTTATTTTTAAGGCTGGTGACCATAATGATCTGATTCGTGTGGCAGTGAGCCAGAAGGCAAGGAAGGCAGGAAACCTGGATGGAGTACGTCTGAAATGGGGTTGTTGAACGTGTTTTTTCTTGTTTAAATGGCACTGGCTGATTGGTGCTGCAGAAACACACTACAGGCACTTCTGAACTTGGAATGAAATCTCTCACCACCTTCCTGTGCTGTTCTGATTAGCCAGAGCAGACTTGGGAGTTTCAGCGCAAGGCAGGCAAAGGAGCCTGGATGCACAGAATAGTTCTCGATCTGCTGCTGAAAATGTTGAGTTCAACATTAATTTGTTGGAAGCTCAAATTGCCTGTAATGACCTTACTGGAAGCTGAAGTGTCAGCCCAGACAGGTTCCAGAGGCGTGAGAATGTGTTGTCTCTGTGCCTCGAGAGATTTCCCAGAGCATTTGGCTATTGCTCCGCTCAGGTTTTCCCACCTGTCCTTTGTGAGCTGGCCCAGTACAGCCGGCCTTGTGGTGTTGTGAGAGCAGCTCAGCAGCACATCCCAACTGATGTAACTCATCAGCAGGCAGCTAAAATAGCAAGTTGTTCTTATGGGGGAGGAATAACTTTCCTCAACTCCTCGTTCTGGCTTGTTGGAGTTAGTTCAGGAGCTAAGATGGGATCTCCTCTTCGTCAGCTGTTAAACAGGTATCTGCGTGGTGAACTGCTCCTTGATTGTTTCCCACACAGCTTTTTTTTAAGGGCAAATCCATGTACTTTTGAGCACAAGTATATCTCAGACCTTTTACAACGAGGGAATGTTCAGAGATTGTATTTAATGAGAGCAGAATTAAATGCCTCCTTTCATGATGCCATTATAGCTTGGTAAAGAGAGTGTGTGCTGAAAGGAGAAAACCCTCAGACTGTGTGAGGAGCTGGTGTCTTAGAAGCAGGTGAGAAAACCAGGGTGGAAAACTGCCTGGAATGATCAGCGTTGCAGCAGATAGGGTGTTATGGCAGGTATTAGCTAAGAAGCATAAGGCAAATTACAATTAAAAATGGATGTGTGGAACAAAATCCCAAATAATTCTGCACGCTGAAGTGTCTCTTCAGTAGCTCAGGCATTTCAGGGGATGTCAGAAGCTGCTGTCAAATACCTTCTTGGGCTAATGCTGTGAGGAACTGCTTAAAGTTGAATGGAGAGACTTTAGTTAGAGATTGAACCGTGACTTACGGATTTGGCAAAGCTCAAATTCACTGGTGAAGGATTTAGTTCAGGAGGCTCATGAGTCAAACCTCATAGTAGTACACGATTACGTGTAGGTGCAGCAAGGTTTCAAAGTTACTGCTGACTGGCTTTGAGCAAATCACTGTGGTGATAAAACATCTGCAAGACAATGCAGTTTTCCCTGCCCAGGAGCAGGAAGGGGGATTGGGCTGGGAGGCTGTCTGGCAGCATCCCTGGAATCTCTCACAGGGTCAAAGGATTATGCACTGCAAGTGGGAAGCCTGCTAGGGAACCAGTCTGCAGTGTCACACTCTGCAGATACGATTTTAAAAAGAGAAATAAGGCCCAGTTTCAAGTTTTCCAACACTTAATTGAAACTGTAACAAAAAATTGGATGCTGTCATTAATCAAATGTTTGACTCCAGATAAGATGTGGGGGGAGGGTAGAGAGGTTAGAGCTGGCTGCCAGAGTTTTGAAGGAATCCTGGAACAGAGCCTTGTCCAGCCCCCATTGAAGGCTCTTGTGAATTAGATCAGTAGGAAGAGGTTTGTTGTTCCAAGTTTTCCAATCCTGGAATGTAATTTATCTTTAAATCAGTTAATGAAATGTTTGAGTAGTGGGTGACCACATGTGGGGAGTCACTTTGTAATAGCAGTAAATAATATGAGAGTTATCATTTGTATTCCTTCCTTAAATACTCTGAAGTAATGATGTGTTGAGAAATTATACTTTTCAAGCTTTCTTTAACTTCACTTATATGCAAGTATACAATTTTCTGGAAAAGATAAGAGTTTTGGAATTGTGTAAGGGTATCTGGAAATACTTCTCAGTTTCTTTTTAATTTCAGAGAGCTGGAAGAAGGCCATCTTTCTGAGTGTTCAGTCAGATGACTAGGAGATATTAGTGGTCTAATTAACACGTGGGGTTTGGGGGGCTTTTTGTGGATAAAAATTAATGAAATTTGTTAACTTATCACTTCACAAAATGGATGTTTATACTAGGTGTCTTTTCATTGCCAGTAATTTTAAAGCTGCAGTCTGTCAGCTGTTTTCCTGCACAGTAGTGACTGGAGATGTTCACTTGTCCTTGGGCGTTTGGATGTAATTAGTCTTCTTCCCCCTACAGGAATATTATTTCTTGTTATTCAAGATGAATGTGTTTTACATGTGAACTTTCTTTCTTTGCAGTGCTGTAGGTAAAACATGCCTACTCATCAGTTACACAACCAATGCATTTCCTGGAGAGTATATACCCACGGTGTAAGTACTTGTAAAATCCAAAGAACTCATTCCTGTCAGCTTCTCAGTGCCTGCTGCCATTCCAGATTCCTTAACTGAATTGTTTGATTTGGCTGCAAGCACCCCTCAGGTGTGTGTGAGGAGCACTTTGAGCTTTTACTGTAGCACAGTCACACCAGTGCTTGCTGATGGTCCCTCAGTTTTGGCTCTCTATGCCCTCTAGGCCTGGCTGATTAGGGACTAACATTTGCTAACATTTTACCAGATGTTGTTCTCTTCTAAAATAGTGTGTTTCTGTCTCTAATGTCATTCATAATAAGCAGTCCCAAGGCTGAACAGCTTGTAAAACATTATATCATAGTCAGAAATAGTTGTCTTACATGGCTGGTGATTTTTTGTTTATTTGTTCCTTCCACTTTTTGTGCTACTGCCAATCCTGTGCTAAGCCAGCCACGGCTTTTTGGCTCCTCAGGCGAGACTGTGGAGACTCATTTATTCTGGTGCTTCCCTTTTTCTTTCACAGAAGGATTTGTCAGTATCAGTATTAGTGCAGTTCTCTTTTCCAGGGCCTCTTGGATGTGTTTTATACATGTACAGATTCTTTGCCCTTTTCAGATGTCTGTATTTTCATCTGGCTATGCTGCTCTCTGAAGTATTGATGAGTTTTTTCAGACAACAAAATACATTCTAATGAGGTTTATAGATGACTTTTGTTACCTGTCCAAGGCCTTGTTGCCTTAATTACTGCTGTTTCCTCTTTTTTGGTCTTAAAGTCGAGTTTTTGCATTACAGTGTCTTGTGTTCCCAGTGAATTTAAAACCTTTGCACCCACAGCAGTGATGAGATAAAAATGATGCCTCTACTGGCCCCTGGTTTTGAGCTTTGATATTTCATTGGAGGGGGTTTTGATTAGCAGGATTAATTAGCTTTTTTCTTACCTCCTGTTGTCATTAAGGATTTCTTGGTTGTTGCTCCTATATCTTTTGTTCTAAATCTCCCACCATGAGACAGATTAATTTGCTGAATGTCCCACTAAGACTGGAAAGTGCTTGCTAAGTACATCACCTGCTTTCCTGTACTCACTGGGATTAACAATTCCTTTGGAAGAGCCATGACAGATCACTTCTGCTCAGACTGGACCAAGTCTGTTGTGTATAATTTTTTATTCCATTGCCCAGTGTCATGCTTGTTATTTGAAGAACAACTTTACTGTCTCTGGGGAGCTGACGGATGCAATGAAAATGTCCCCTTCCCGGGTTTTCCCAGTTTTTTCTCTCTGTGAGGGAAAAATCCTTGGGTGTCTTATTTTACTGCAAGCTAATGCAGCTAACTCTCTCTTTATTTTTAGTTTTGACAACTACTCTGCCAATGTAATGGTTGATGGAAAACCGGTCAACCTGGGTTTGTGGGACACAGCTGGACAAGAGGACTATGACAGACTACGTCCACTCTCCTACCCGCAAACAGTAAGAGCTGCAGGGTGAAACCAAGAGCTACAGCCTTGTCTAACATGCAGCAATTTTCTTTTTGAACATACAGCCAACATTGTCACACCTGGAGTTGGATTTATTAGCAACAGTGACCCATTTTCATTTCTTGTGCGGTAGCTGTAATTTAAAATCTCTGGGGTGTGTGCAGTTGTAAAAAAGTTAAAATTTGCATGCCCTGTGTATTTGTGTGCACTGGTATTTGCTGGGTTTTGTGTAGTTGCAGCCTCAAAATTGTCTAGAATGCTTGATTTAAAATAAAAAAAACTACCCTGAAACTAGCTCAAAAAATCTCGGTAAATAGTCCCATCAGCCAGTCCATTGATTTTAAGGTTAGCATGCCTGCCAAAGGCAGGGTTTGTTTTTGGTTTTAGGCGATGTTTGGCTGCAACCTGACACTGTCACTGCTAAGCACTTGATATTGTTTAGTCTGTGTGAAGATGTTCTACATGTGAAAGAGGCAGCACTGAATGAAGAGATTATTGGTATTGACAGAGGCTGTGGTGTCCCAGCTTTCCAATGTACTTGAGCCCGTGGTTATTTTATTGCTTGCTGTAGTTGTGCTGTGACATCGATACAAATGTGCTTCTGTCTTCCCTGTGTCAAACTGGTTAAGTCCTGCCTCCATCCTGCATCTTTCTGTGTTCAAGGAAAACACTGAAGTGATCTGCTTTCTTCTTTCCAGTGTGACTTCAGCTACAGTTAATCTTTGTAAAGGTGGTTTTGTAATCTGTTTAGAGCAGTGGCTTTTACCTGATGGAGCTATGCTATAAGTAAAGAAGGGGTAATTTGCAGGGTTTTTTTGGCACTGATTGCTCTTGCTGTTGACTGTCAAATATATGTTAAATGGTAGTAATGTAAAATGTAAAATTGTTTCACTCTACAGCATAACTGCTCTTGAATAATGTGAATCTTATTTAAGGAGCTCTGGTGCTATTTTCAGTAATCTTTTCTTAATTCACTGCTCACTAACTTACAGTCATTAGGCTTCCCCATCAGTTATGATCCACAAAATTAATATGAATTTGCCAGTTGTGGGCAACTATAGTTGAAATGTCAGAAATATCTGTCTATTTTAGAAGGAGAGAGAATGGAAAGCTGTTTTTCTCTAATACTTGGATATTTATAGGATACTTAAAACTTCAGTTTTGCTTAACATCATAAAAATATTTTCCAAAAAGTAGAAGTAGGTATTTTGAAAGATCTTTAGTAGGAGCAGAATGTCTGTGACAAAGGGACAGAACGCACATACATGTCTTCAGCCTGCCAAAGTAACTGTGGCTTTCTGGTAGACTGCAAAATAATTCCTTGTCTAAGCATCCTAGGGGAAAAGTGTTGTCTGTGCAAGGATGTATAACTGTTCAGTACAGTTATATTTGGAGTACTTTCAGTTATTTGGATGGGTTTTTTGCAGCAGAAAATGAAATGGGGCTCTAAGTCTTCAAGTTCTTGTGAAGCAGTCTTCAGATTTCAGACTTGTGCAGTATCAAAGATTCATCACCCCCACAAAACTAAGAAAAAGCACTGCGGAAGAGAACAGTGGTGCTGACGAAACCTGACTTTTTTTAGGATCAGTGTTCAGCCTCTCTTTTCCTTCAATGTGCTATTTAAAACTCAGCCCTTGCATGTTCTCATGGCTCTCCTTTCCCTGTTTGTGCACCTGAAGGATGTTTTGGGCAAGGTGAAAGCAGCAGGTGTTGGTTACTTGGGCAGTGTGTGCTGAGATCAGTGACCCAGCAGTTAACAGCTGGTAACTCCACAGTGAGGGCTTGGCATTAATTTGTATCTTTTTCTCCTTATTCATATTTTTATTTTATTCCTTAAAATAGAGAGGAATTTAATATCTTCTCCTTAATGCATGTGAAATCTACTACTATTTCCAAATATTTGGGGAAGGAAAAAGTTGGAACAGAAAAGGTGGTCACGTCTGTTTCCTCAGGAGACCAAACCAAAGAGAAATTGTTAGTTGGGTGCTTTTCGGGAGAGGTTTGATCTTGCAGGTTTCCCCTGACAGCACAGAACTGGTTTCTGGGGAAGGCTGGTGTCTGCTCTGGGTGCAGCTGGTTCTGCTGAATTACAGGGCAGCGTCTCTCTTAAGAAGAAAATCCTCCTTGAGAATATCTGTGAGCAGAAATTGCTGACTGAAAACATTTTCCCTTAAATCCATTTGAGGAGTAACTTTATCTCCTACTGTTATTAGGTTGGAGGAACCAATGGTAAGAATATATCTTCCAGTCTGACAGATCAACCTATTGCCGTATGTAAAACTTTAAATAAACTTCAGTTCCAAGTTCTGTCATCTTGTCTTGCCTATGATAGTGATAAATTGGCCCCTATTTTTTGAACAAATACTTCTCTTGGAACTATCAAATTGCTAGATCTAAGAACTCTGTTATCAAATTTATGTGAGTTGTTAAGATGAAATATTTTCTGGAAAACAAATAGCTTTTCCTACTAGTGTGCAAGACACCTGAGATGTTCCAGTAATTCCTTGTGGTTACACCAAATCTTTGGATCTCTGGAACTAGTGGAGGAGAGAATCTCCTCAAGTGCAGCCCTTGAGTCCCCACAAATCAGCAGAATTGGAAAACAGAAGTAGTGGCCATAGTATCACATTATTTGATGTTGTTTCTTTCTTCTTCTGGGACGCTGCTACGGAAACTTGTTTGGGTGATGCATGAACAACTGGGTTGCAAGTGCTTAGCAGTGAGATGTCAGCTGCTGACCTAACAAAATGCCTTGAAATGCAGCACAATCAACTAACACTCTGCCATGCCTGATTCTGTAGCACGTTTGGTACCGGAATAAGTACGGATGCAGAGGTAGGTTGGGGAGAGTTGGGCTTGTTTGGGAGACACCTACTGAGTTTTGGGTCATACAGCTTTACATCAACACAGATGGAGGAAATGAATGTTGGGGTTATTCTGAATGCCAGCAGATCTGGAGGGTGTCATCTGTGAAACCTGAATTGTATCCTGTGGTTACTATCAACACGTGCTCTGAAATGGTTTTAACCTGCTCTTACTTAGAATCTTTTGCCTTCAGTTGGAAAGCAAGACGTGCAAGATCCCTAAAAATACCCTTTTTTTCCCTATTTTCTTATTATTTAGAAAGGGAGGAACTTTGAGATTTTTAATGCCCTTTTCAATTCTAATATAGAGAAGTTCTAGATTTTTTTTACTGGCATTCAGTAGGAGTGAAGTTCTATAAGAAGTTCAACAAGCTGCTTTTGATTTGGAAGCAATAATTGTAGAAATTCTTGCGTAAATTTTTTGGTTTTAATTTCATACCGTTGAAATTGGCCTTTGCAATTTAAGACTACTTTAGAGTTGTGTATTAATAGGTAACACTTTGCAACATCCTATGCTGATGAGGCCAATGAAGAAGAAATTACATTTATGGGGAAAAACCCTTGAAAGGCATTATTAGTATCCTAGTTGCTGGCTACTGCAATAGCTGATTATAAATTTGACTGCAATCTATTTGTTATTTTTCCCCCCTTTCTCTCTGGCTGCTTGTAGCTGCCTGGGAATGGATTTCCCACTGGGAAAGCTGCCTCTCATTATCATGTACAACTGTATTGCTGACCTTGCCTTTTGCAAGTGTGGTAGAGCTGGCAGTGTCATGGAGATACTGCTGATATTGGCCTGTTCTTGACACTCTACAGTGGCTTCTCTGTTGGGCTGACTCTATCACCTTGTTTTGTAGGATGTCTTCTTAATCTGCTTTTCCCTCGTGAGCCCAGCTTCCTTTGAAAATGTCCGTGCTAAGGTAAGGACGAGCTGGTACCGTTTTATTTCGGAATGTTCATCATACTGTTCACTTTACAGCAGAGCTTGGAAAATATTAGGTGCTTTTTTTTAATTGTTTTTCCCACAGGCCCCATGAAATGCAGTTTGGAAAAGCAGAAATCCATTTGTCTGACTTGTGAGTCATGGAAGTTCAGGGCACATGACACGCTTAAGTACGAATTGTTCCTTGATGTGTTGATAACAGTAATTTAAGTGTTCAGCCAGCAAGGTGCTGAAATCACAAACAGGAGCTTTCCTTTTAGTACAGTTTGAAAAGGTTTTAAAACAAATGCATGTAAAAATTAGGTTGATAGCACTTGTACCTTGCATCAGCCATCCTTTTGCCCATGCTCTGTAACTGGGAATATTTCATGTCCTCAGACAACTCAGGTGCACAAGGAGGTGTCTCCATGGGCAACAGCAGGTCAGAGCATTTCTGGTGTGTGAGGAAAATACAGCCCTTAATGGGCTACATTTTCAAAGTATATGGGAATAGCTGTTGGCTTCATTAACAGTGATGTGCCCTTTTCTGATCCTGCCCTGATGGGATCTGGGTGCTCCCTCTGCTCCGACTGACCCAAAGTGAAGGACTGGGAGCTTTCAGCCATGATTTTCCGTGGCCTCCAGGGAACTCTGCCCCCACACAAGAGACCCCACTTTTTATTTATCTTTTTCAGTGGTATCCTGAGGTGCGGCACCACTGTCCCAACACGCCCATCATCCTCGTGGGCACCAAACTCGACCTGCGGGATGACAAGGACACCATTGAAAAGCTGAAGGAGAAGAAGCTGACTCCCATCACCTACCCACAGGGCCTTGCCATGGCAAAAGAGATCGGTACGGCAGCGGCGGGGTTATTGTTGGCTGGATCTAGGCTGTGTTTGTGGGAGACCTTGTACCTTAATTAAATGGAATGCCTGGCTTTTGTTGTGGAGCCAGCTGGGAGCGGTGCTGCTCTGTAACTGTGTCTCTGCTTCCCCCAGGCGCAGTGAAATATCTCGAATGCTCAGCACTTACGCAGCGAGGCCTCAAGACAGTGTTTGATGAAGCCATCCGAGCAGTGCTGTGCCCCCCTCCTGTAAAGAAGAGGAAGAGAAAATGTCTGCTGCTGTAAACTCACCCTCCCCCAGCCCATCGACCCTGTGCTTTGCTCAAACAATGGAGCATTCACATGCCAATTTTTTCTGTTATAAATTAGTTCTCTTCCATCAGTTCTTCAACCAATTGACAATTTCATGGTTTCATTTGTTTAAAGTATGACCCTTACCTTGCATCCTCCTAAGAGCAAACTCCTGAAAAGACACACCTATGTAAAGCCTTATTTTTAAAATCCTCTTCTTGCTCAATTAAATGTTGCCAAACTATCTGCTGAACTAAGTCGCATTGTTGTGCTACAAACACTAAGCACTAAACTGTTTTTTAAAGATTCTTCTTGAAAATGACTCTAATTTCTGGTAGGAAATGCAAAATCTCTTTCTAGTTTTTCACAGTAAGTAACAGTACCAGGGAATTAGCAGAACATTGCGCTCTAACGTGTTTTATTCTGAACTGTTTTCCCAGCACAGCCGTTGCCTCGTGGTGCATCCAGCACCCGTCTCTGGCAATGACTGACAGCCTGAGTCACAGTGTAAATGCTTTATCATTGGTAAGGGCTTGGTTGCAATCTAGTTCTTGCTGCTGTGATTGGAAAATTAACTATTCTTACTGAAGTGTATCTAGTCCTTTTGACAGCGTTGTATTGTGATGAATAAATGGAATATTGGGTTGGATCAGGAGATAGTGCCAGACAGTATTTTGACACTGTACAGCTGACTTACACTACACTGCCAGAGTAGCTCAGCAACCATTTCCCAGAGATGCAGTAGTGGAGAGAGGTTGGTGTTCATGGGTAAATTCCTTTGAATTTCAAGTAGGGCATTCATGGTAGGTACAATTCTGAATCAGTCATTCCCACTTTTATGTAGTAAATGCTTTTCTTGTAGAATCTCTTCTTATTGAGCAATATAACTTGTATTTTAAAACCTTCTGATTGGTAGAAGTTTGCTTTTTTTTTTCTTTTTTTTTTTTTTAGAGTAGAATGTTCAAGCATATCCTCATTTTCCTGTTATTTCTGACCCAGTAAGTTATGCTTTCTGAGGAGCTTTTAGTCTATTAACTAGGTGTAAAAATCATGTGAAGCAGCTTTACACATTTTAGTAATTTTTATATTTTAAACCTCTGTAACTGACAAACCTTTCAACCATCACTATTTGCAAGGTCCCCCCACTGTAACATGACTAATGCAGCCAAGTGTTCTTTCTGTCACTCCGTGTGCAGCAGCGATCGCGTAACGGTAACTTGGGTCTGTGAGGTTCTGTAATTAGTGCTCATGTTCTGTACCTTCCAAAGTGGCAGGAATATGATGTTGACCTACACCCTTTCAACCACTAAAGCAAAATTTAAAAAGTTGCAAAATTGTGAAGTTTTTACATTGATCTTTTGCTAATGCAATTGGCATATGTTTTGCATGTATGACTTAATAAATCCTTGAATCATAAGTGTGGTAATGTTTGAGTTTCTGAGCAAGTGTCTCATTCCTGTGCCACTCTGAGCACACATTCTTGTTCCATGCCAGGAGCCCTGTGTGCACGTGTCTCATCAGGGCCAGTGTGCAAAGCCCAGGCTGGCAGTGGTCCCCTGAGAACCCAAACTAAACACAGCACTTGGCAACAGCTCTGCAGAGGCCTTGCCTCTCAGTGCAGTTGTTACAGCTCCTGCTGCTGCTTGTGCAGTGGCCTAAAGCTGCTGGCAGCGGGGGGCAGGTTCTCTGTTCCACTCCCCTCTATGCAAACAGAAATCCTTTTCCTCTGAACCGGTCACACTTTGTGCTCAAATGGCCCAGATTTCAGGCTTTTATTTCAAGCCCTGCTCTGTGTGTTGCCTACCCTCCAGAGCGGCTGCACCCAAGGCTGGGGCCCTGGAACCCCACAGGCCCCAAAAGCAGCACAGTCCCTCCTGGTGCTGCTCTGACAGCCAGCAATGGTACCTGTCATTGCATAGGAGCCAAAGTTTTATTTCATTTTGTCTCCATATCAACTATCACAGCAGGAACATCCACACAGTTAATTCTCAACCACATCATATTTTACTTACATCAATTTATTTTAAATAAATGCTGCTGAGCCTTAAAAAGGAAAAAAATTAAAACAGTTACACACTAGAAACAAGGAATCCACTTTTTAAAAATCATTACAACTGGTTACAGGTTCTTGGCAGAATCAGAGTGGTGCTCAGTAGCTGGAGCTAGAGCAGGTGACCAACATGATGCCAGGGCCTGAATGTTACGTTTTTTTCCTTCTCATTTAGTAGTTTTAGTTTAAAATCAATAAAAGCAGTGATGTAGATCAACACATACAAAAAACAGATTAAAGAATATTGCACATGTATATCCAAGCAGCATTTAACCACAACAAGCCCTCCCCTGCAACCCTGGGATCCCAGCACAATCTGTAAGAAAAAATAGTGCAATCACTGAGCCTGCCCAGCCCCAGCCCTGCCTGGGCCGGGCTCACTCACCCTGCAGCCCTGAGCTGCAGCCCCTGGGCTCTGCCAGGGCCCAGGCAGCCAGGGAGGGACGTGGGAGCAGAAGTGCAGCTGCAGGTGGTGGATGAGGTCTGGCAAGGCTCTGCTCTGCCACGTGGCCACACGGTTCTCACACACATTCACTTTGGTCAAGCGTTCAGCTGCTGTGCCAGCGCACACAGGCTCGGCTGGAGCTCCTCATCCTGATCCCTTCCGGAAAAGCCCAGCCTTCAGCACAGAGCCACAATCTGTGCTTTCACCAGCACAACATTCCCCGAGTGCTGCAGAGGCAAGGGCACTAAGACCCTTGTTCATTGTATGCAATGTGAGAAAAGTACTGAAATCCACTTAAGCATGAAAGTGGAATGTGTCCTGAATACCTGAAACCTGCAAAAAAGCCCCCAGGTCGTCCTCGAGCTGTGGTTATACCGCACTGGGGTTGTACTCTCGTGTTTGACAAGACAGACACGATCCATGTTCCTGAGACAAACTGTTCAGAGCTTTGAGCACAACATCTGGCATGTGGTCTGTGATCATCTTGGGACTTATTAAAATGCTGCTGAAGACAGTTTCGTTTGACCATCTTGCCGTGTATTTAATATCTGAAGAACACAACCTAGGGAAAAAACACACCACAAATACAATGGCCCTGTCAGAACTGGAACAGGCAACCTGGAGGCTCTGGACATGGAACCCTCTCATAGCAGCAGGTGGGATCCCAGAGAGTTGCAGGTCTGCCCTTCAGCAAACAGCTGGAATTGCTGCCATGAAGTGTCCCTGAGGGCAGAACTGCACCACATTACACTGGGCTTGAACAGGGAAAGAAGCCATCATAGATTCTAATAATTCTGCTCCCAAAAACACAGACTAGAGCCTAAAAGAGGAGGGGGAGGGCTTTGAACACTGCACATTAATGTGGTTAATGTCAAATTTAACACACATATATTAGGGAATAAATCATGGTGGTATCAATAGGATACCAGGCAATACATTTAATGCTGCACACAGGATGCCCCAGTCTGTAAAATTAAATCCCAAATACATGATGGGGGCTCTGGTGTGCTAGGCCTACTTAGGAAAACTCCCCTTATTAACTCCTGTGCTATGGAGTAAAAGAAATAAAAAGAAAAGAAATTAGCTCAATAAAGCAGAAGAGCAGCCATTGGGAAAACCTGCCCAGGTCAGAGGTGTTCAAGTATCTAACTTGTAAAACCAGTATTAAAATTGTTAGAAATTAAAGATATGAAGCTTAAACAAAACATTGATCTACTGAATGGGAGGAAAAAAGTGAATTTCTTCTCCAATCCTGTTTTCTCCCTCTTTGTAAGGGGCAATTTCTCTTTTCTTCTGTAAGATAGTCTTGTGCAAGTTAAAAATGCTCTGATATCTGTTTCAGAACATGAGAGGCTATCAGGGCCTGCCTGACTTATGGGCTGTTTCAGGTTGCTTTGTCTAAAAAAAACCAACATCAACAAAAAACCCACAAAAAAAGCCCTGAACACAACACTGCCCCAACAAAGCCACAATCCTCACCCTTCCAGCAGTTTCAGCTTTCTGGTGTCTTTATCTCAGCTTCCTGCATCCACAGAAAAGCATCAAGTGACACGAAAAACTACAGAGTATGTGGGCACACACTGGGTACTGGGGCAGCTGCAGCTCTGCAGCCTGGCTGGAGAAGCACTACAGCCAGTATTGCACCTCCTTCTGATCACCAACACTCAGGGGACTGCACAGTAATGAGGAATTGTTACCACTCCACCTCTACCAGGACACTGCAGTTCTGCAGATCAGTCTTGGGCAGAAACTGCCACCTGGCAAAGCTGAACTTGCCAAGTTTGGGTTTAAAGTCCTCACTTCAGCAGCTGCAATAAACAGGCAGGATAAGGCATAAAGAGAACAGTGTCCAGGGCTTGAAGTGAAACAGACAGAGGCTGGGAGACACAGAATAGAAACTGAAAACTGGATAATGTGCAATAACCAAAACTGGGTACTGGATATGCACAGAGCTGGAAACATGCACTTTGAAAGAGACAAGGAGCTGTAAGTGGACTTCAGGGAGACAGGAGAGTGGTGTTCATCATTCCACTTACCTTCTAGAGCTGCATTCTTCAACAACATGGATAATCTTTCCAGGCAGATACAGATGAGGATACTGAGGGGGTGAATTCAAGTGTGGCTCCTCCTCAAGGGCGTTGTACGAAGGCGACCGATGAACCATTAAACTCTCCTCGGCCAGGAGGGGCTGGGTCAGGGCATCCTGGTTCCTCCCGTCCAGCTCTGTTGGGAAGTCATCAGGGTCTCCTCCAAACACCTCATACCAACACCCCCGCAGCAAGATCTGGTACTGAAATCAGAGAGAAAGGTCCAGTTCAAGTTTGCCATCTCTTCAAGTTACTTTAGTTGTGTGCTTGCACACACTTCCTCTGAAAATACAATTAAAAGATTAAAAATTACCTTATGCACATGCTCCGCAACTTTTGTTTGACAATGATCTCCTTCCTGAATTTTCCCCACAATAACATTAATTTCAGCAGTATGGATGCTTAGCCTCCAGTAATACTACAGAAAACATTACCATCTTTACCAGCTGAATTACTCCACGTGGATTCTTGCTCTGCGGGTTTAACTTTTCTAGCACCTGTAACTTCGAACTGTCCATTATCTTATTCTGTATTTATGAGGTCACACAGACCCTCTGCTCATCCCTAGGACTACAGGGAAATGTTGGGGCATGGCAGGTTCAAATTCAGGTGTTCAAAAATGGCAGTTCTGAATCCTTAAGGCACACCTCTGTACCTCCAGTACCATCCTGCCTGACACCACCTCATCCAGCACATTCCAAACTGTTTCCCACCAGCAGTAAAAAGAGGTAAAGAATTAACACTGTAACAGAGAAATATTTGCTTTCCAAATGAATTCTGACAGTAACATATAAGTAAAATCAATAATTTACTCACCTACTGGTACTAGTTACTCCACTATTAAAGTAAGTAATCTTACTAACTTTTCATAATTTTAGCTGTTTGGTTTTTTTTCCCGTTTTTGTTTTTTAATAGTTTCCTTTTATCAGCAAAACTAGCAAACATAAGTTCAGGCCTTTCATGTTGTAAACCAGTGTATTGGGAGTCTTACTGAATCCTAATCTCCAACAACACAACTTTACAGGATAGGAGAGTAACACAAATGTCACTGAATTAAATGCAAACTATTTTGTTCTGAAACACAATCGTAACTCAGTTTTAAGATCAAAAATACACACCAGCAGTCACTGCATTAAATTTGGGGCTTAACCCAGGTAACAATTCCACAATTTTAACCAGGAACTGCATTTGGTTACCTTGGGCCTGTTGCAGTTTGCCACAATTCTCACTATTCTTCTCTTTAAATCCTCCATGTTGGGCATACTTAACCTGTTTAAATACACAGAACAAAGTAAAGCAAAGCCTCCTATCAAACACATCTCCAAATATCAATTTAAAAGCATTTTCATCTCACCTTGCAACAAGGTCTTTTCCAACAATGACTGAAATGATGAAGTGCTTAGTGTAATCTGCAAGTGATTTGCTTAAAAAAAAGAAAAAAAAAGAAAAAAAGCAGTTTAGATACGCTAAGGAGATAAGCACATTTTAGTTTGAGGATGATCATTACAATTCAGTTGAAATACAAGCAGTGGTAGCACCATTTGCAGTCAGTGCCTCAGTGGGTGTTCAGACCTTCTTGCTGAAGGTGACAAAGTAACTTCAGTGCTGACTCTAAGGGTGTGCGGATGTCCAACAGGCCAAGGCAGACAAGTCAGGTGAGTATTTTTCTGGAACAGTTATTTTAAACTTTATTTGTACTGCCTGACAGAATTCCCCAGAGGTGTTTCATTCTGTAACACTCGCCAAGAACTTGACTGTAACTCCAGATGGAGCAAATGAATTTGAGTGGAGAACATACAAACTCTTCCCACAGTCAGCCCACAGCTACCAGCTAACATACCTGGCAGCTGCCTTGACTTTTACAGCTTAGACACAGAACCAAGCAACAGAAGCCTCTCACCTTAAGAGCCCTCCTGGGGGAGAGAAGGCATAACACCTCAGCGTGGGGAAGGAGTTCCTGAGCATGATGGCCAAGATAGATGCTGTCCCACCACCCAAACTGTGACCAACTATCACAAGTTTATATTCCTGCAGATAGAAAGACAAACTTAGATGGACACAGAAAAAGCTGTGGGTAATTTTTAAATCAGATTATTTGGAAGGTAACTTACTGGGGCAATTGTGAAAGCCTGGTTTAAAATTCCATCATTTATGAGTTTTCGATAGATGTAATTTGCAGCCTGAGTTATTCCCTACAAGAGAGCAGTTCAGGTTAGAAGGGTGTCTCCAATCTGAGGTGTAGTTCAAATACAACACCATCACAGAAAAACAACTTTGTGCAAAGCTGGTCTTCTCTCTGACATCCTCCTGACAGAGGTCTGGTTATAACCAGGAGGTCTGTATGTATTGCACGTATGGGTTAAAAAGGTTTGGGGATATTTCATAAGGACATTAAGTCTGACAAGAGGATTATTACAAACTCTACCTTGCAGTGCCAGAGGCAGCATTTGATGCACGAAACACTGAAATAATGCATGCAATCCATCTGACAAGGAGAACATTCTTCTGTTTAGCTAAGGATCCCAGGTGTTTTTAGCTTGCTACTGCTGAGCTGACCTACAAAGAGCCACAGGCTGCACACACCTTATGCACAAACCCATTCTCCAGGACCTCCTCCAGTGTCAGGTCTTCACAGTCTGCTGACAGATCAGTGAGAATGTCCTGTGAACAAAGCCTTGGTAAGAGCTCCCTGCAGGGCTGTATGGCTCCTGGGTTGTGCTCTGCTGCTCACCCCTGTCACAGGGACATCACCAGCTGGCTGCCAGCTGTGTGAGCAGCACAACACAGCCCACCACACACCACCAACCCCAGCAAACACACAGCAAGCACAGCTCCAAGCCTGGCAACTACTTCCAACTGCAGACACCCCATTACGGATGCACTTCCACTCACAGTGACTTGGGATTACCCCTGCCTGTCCTCCCCTCTCTCTTCCAATAGCACAGGGAATATTACCCATCCAAGGGTAAACCTAGGAGACTCATACCTGTGAGTGAGTTATTTTAACATGTGCCAGCCTAATACAATTTCCTCTGGGTACTGGGAGTTCACTCATTTCTATAAAGCTAATTATTGATATCAGATGCACGATACCTCAAAAGACAAGGTTCCTCTCACAGCGACCACAATAGCTTCTTTTTTGTGATCCAAAGCAACAAAAAATGGAATCTCATAGATCTGGAGGAGAAAAATGTAATCAGTAAAGACACCAACATTTTGTAAGGGCAAGCATTTAAAAGGGCAAGCTCTTACTGAGCTCCATACTGTACTGTGGAAAGAAGCTGAATTGGTCTCTTCTTTGGTTAGTCTAAGTGCTTTTTTTCAGCACTGAGACAGATTTATAAAAATGGTTTTGTGGCTGTTCTGTTAGATTAGAAAAGAAATCCAACCTGAATGTTATCATTTGGTTTTGCATCTTACACTTCATAAATGCTGAAGGCAAACTAGACCCTTCAGCCCTTGCTTTCCCTGAATTCATCACTACAGCTTGCCCAAAGCCTGTCCAGACTGTTTACCTTGTTATGAAAGCTGATATGAATGAAGTCTCTGTACTGCAGTCCTGTTATTTTTAGGATGGATCCAAAGTGAAAGTTATGACGATCACCGCCCGTTATTTCAGAATCTGTTGGTCTATTTCTGCAACTAACAAACACAGAAGAGAAAAACTTTCATGTTCCCATTTGTTAGGTTTCCTTTCAAGGAATCAAACTCAGTTAAATCTGCAGAGGGCCTTCTGCCAGGAATCAAAAGTGCTTTCTTTTTGCAATAGCACCAGTTTACCCCTGCCTTGTTACAGGACCACTGGCAGAGCAAACAGTGCAGCAAGAAAAGAATTCTTAACATTACAAGCCACTGAGAGAAAATACAAACAAGGAAAAAGGAAAATCAAACAAAAATTTGAACACCAATCTGATCTCATGTTTTATCCACAGTATTATGTGATAAATTTTTTTCCCAAGTGATTTATATTTCAGTAAATCATATGGATATTTCATATCAGTAATTACAAAAATTCTTCTAGTCACAAATGCCAGTGGTCACATACAGTAATCCTATCTAGCAATATGCAAAATTACTTACTGACCATAAACATTTCTGAGTGAAGGGGTCAAAAGGAACAAAAAGGAGGCTGGAGGGACAGGGAACTTCTGCTAATTCCTTAGGACAGAGAAAACTACTGATACACTTTTGTTTCTACATGTAAATCTGTGCCCAAAAGAAACCTCTCAAAAGCCTCATTTTAAAAAATGTTTCATTTAATTTGAATTCTTCCTTTGTCATTTTTCTAAATTATTTTTTTTTATCTCAATCACAAACTTTTCCTGAGGAAAAAAACCCCAATCTGTTTGAGGGTGGAAAGGCACTGGAATTTTGTTTCTCTGAATTTCTGAAAGATAACTCCAGCAGTCAAGCTTATGTACACCCAAGAGTGATATAATTTAATGCAAAAAAAATACTGCTATTGTAACTATTTTATTTCTGCTAAGGCTTGTTAAATCGAAGGCAGCTGTGGATTTTTAAGCTCTGAGGTCAAACCTACCAGTCACCATTGAGCTTACAGAGTGCAGTATATGGGTTGGTGTACACGTAGTAGGGCCAGCCATAGGCAGCTGCAGCAAACAGCATGTAGTGAGCAGCATTCTCCAGCTCAACATCCAAATCATCAGTCTGGAGGCACACAGGCAAAGAAAAGGAAGCAGAGAAAGGGAGGAAGTTGTGTTAGGCAGCCTCAGAATAAAACTGAACACAGGCTAGTGAAAATCAAGACATTATGAAATACATACCACCCAAAAGGAAAACCTCAAGGTCTAAGAGGAACTAAAAATAGCCACTTGTATTTCAGGAAAAAGTCTGTGTTTATTTATGTAGCTACACAGCTCAAGGATCTTGAAAAGCTCTCACTGAATCAGTTTCTTCCAATGCTGACACATTGATAAGCTCAATGCTGAAAACAACATTCACTGCAAATATGCTACCTAAGGATATCCAAGGGAAGGCTGCAGAGTCTGCAGCAGAGCTCTCTGGTACAAACTTTCAAAGCACAGCCCCATCACACTGGCTGCATTCCAAAGGAACTTGACAGAGTTCCTTTTAAAGTAAAGGAACCAGGAACTCCAGAGTTCCTGGTTAAAGTAAAACTACTTACATCTATGAAACATAGGCTAAAAGGAGGGGAAAAATTTTACAAAGGCACTTTTTCACTGAAAATCAGCAAAAATCAGTTAGGAAACTAACCCGTCACCTGAAAGCATTTAAAAGATGCTATTTTTGTTTCTTACCTTATCTGGGTATTTGCAACAGAAAAACAGCCCACAATACATACTAGAAGATTACCTTCTCAGTAGTATGGAAACACTATCAAATATTCATTCTCTCACTGTTCCCTTTCTCTCCCAACTGTTCATAAATGATCAAATGTCCTAAATGGGTCCTTTTTTTGCATTTAATTCCCCATTTGAAGTTCTACTCATGCAAAAGCAGAAAAATGTTTTTGACCACAAACTTATTGTTCTCACTGCATTTATTAATAATGTACATTGTTATGAATTTTACTGCAGTGTTTAATTTTATTAAAAGAATAAACAAAACAAAGAAAACAAACCCTCTCCAGAAAGAAGTGCATTTCAATTTGACCCAGCACCATTTCCCAGAGGCTGCACCAGCCCCATCTTACCACGAGAGATGATGGAGAATGACACAGGACTTCTTCAGGCTCTTTGGGGCAATTTTCCATTTTATCTTGTTCTTGATGGAGCAGAATCAAACCAGCTGCTATGTCACTTGGCACCAGATCAGTGTCCTGCACAAAGACATGGAAGACTCTGTAAAACCATCCCACACCTCCATGCCCAACTGCAAACAGGAGCAAAGCTCTCCCTCTTACTGAGAAGTAGCTGCGGAAGAGCTCGGCGATGCTGGTGAAGGCCACCCGGTGGTCGTCGTCCTGCACGATGCAGCAGCACAGCAGCCTGATCCTCTTCTCCCACACCCTGGTGGCAGAGCTCTTCACGTTGTACAGCAGCTGCCCCGACTGGCTGCTCTCCAGGTTGCGGCTCATACCGTCGGGCAGGTAGAACGTCTTCTTCCCCCCGAGGGGGTCAAAGACAATGACAACTCCAATGACAGTAAAGACGATGATAATCCAGCTGCCAGACAGGAGGGAGTGGGATAACAGACTGTGAAACCAGACACTTCTGACAAGTGTGCAAGAAATCCCAACTACATTTCTTGGCAGAGCAAAACCGAAGCTGGGTATGGAATTCTGTATGGAGACCTCCTGCTGCTGTGCTGAGGCTGCAGCTCTTTGTGCTTGCAATACTCTGGGCACCAGAACGTGGCTGTTGGCTCAGTTCACACAGGGCACCAAACCTGGAACCACAGCCCAGAGCTTTGGAAGCAGCAGCACAGAGGAGCAGCAGTTCCATTTTTCACTGCCAGCAAAGTGATCAGGTTACTATACTCTTCATATTTACCCAGTTTTCTACACTCCCATTGCCCCTCTTACCCTTTCTGACCTTCACCTCCTTTCTTTCACTGCAGGACACACTTTCTCTCCCAAGGCAAGCAGCTTTTTTAGGGAAGGATACCAACTCATTTTCCCTTTCCCATGCACTATCAAGCTTAGATTTGTGAGGAGGCACCTTTACCTTGCAATAACTGTCCCAATGACACCATTTATCACAGTCTTCTCACACTGCACGCTGTTGTCTGACACCCACACAGCTCCTACAACAGCCCAGATGAATTCAGGGAAATAGAGAAGCAGGCGAGTATAAAGTATTTTGGGAAGTGATTTTCTTGGGCCTGGATTAGAAATTGTTCCTGAAATTAGAGAGAGAATTTAAAACAAAAACTGTTCACAAATGCACCTCAATCAAAACAAAAAAATGTACATAAAATCCTATCTGGAAATATGAACTTTCTGGGCTTCACAGAAAATAAGAAACTTAAGTGAAACTATCAAGTTCTTTCATGCTAATGGAAAGCTATCACTGAAGCTAAGAAAAATAACAGTGGATTTATAGCTGTGATTCTTAGAATCTACTCTCCTAAAACCCAAAACAACTCTAGCCAGAGACAGTTCTGCACTGAACTTGAAGCAGCAGCGCTGTGCCCCACACAAGCCAGAGCTGCATCCAGGAGTACTGGCTCCCCTACAGTTCCTGGGGCCTGCTTTTATTATTCTGTTTAGCTTTTAGCTGGTTAATATTTCGTTTTCAGATCCTATTCTGCTGGGCTACTATGCAGTTTTTTTACTGGACTTACAAAATTATAATAGGAGAACAAAAGCAAGACCATTACCAGGTCAAATACTTCTCAGGCTATTTTCTCTATTGTTAATTTACTAATAACCTCTTAGTTTCAGCACTCTAAGGCAATAAAAAAGGGAGTAACTTTTGGCCAGCTCATCCCCTTAAACCAGTCTGCTGATCCCAGGGTAATGGGTAGTGGGGTGTGAGCACTCAGGTGTAGACAAGTGATTTGTAAAGGCTGCAGAACAAAAACAACTTTGGAAACTGTTCCAAATACAAAGCTGTGGTTCACAGCCAGTGATAAAGCCCGTTTCAAAAGCCCTGGATCCAGAGGTTGCTTTTTCCCTTTCCCAGGTTGCAACCTGTCCTGCAGCAGTGTGGATGCTTACACAGACACAATCAGATGGAACTGTGCTTCTGCTAAACAACTTTTCCTTTCTCACACCACCCCCAGAGTGTGAGGGCTCCAGGCAGGTTCCCTGCTGGCATCACTGATCGTCAGGACAGCAAAAGGGCTGGTACAAGACCGAGCACACCCAAACCCACGCACTGCAGCCTCAGTCCAACACACCTCACCCTCTGTTTTCCTGGAAATTCAGCCTCAGAATTGCTCAATTTCTCAGTTACAAAGGCCTCGAAGCTGTACTTTCATACTGAACAAGGTTCTTTCATCACTGCTATTTACAGTTACATCCCTCACCTCTGCAGTTTTGGTTAGAGCCTGGTGCCAGCAACACCAAGGACATGGGTTTGACTGCCATATGGCCCATTCACTTAAGAGCTGGAATCAATGATGCTTGTGGGTCCCTTCCAACCCAGAATATTCTCTGAAAATTTGATATAAACATCACAGTCTGGCTGATCTTACTTCCCCTCCTCTGGAAACTCTAGGAAAACCAGTGGTCAGATTCAAGGCCAGGATTATCATGCACACCTGTGCTCTGTCATAGTTTCTCTTCATGCACTCTTAAAATTGCTTAAATGGAAAGAAGTATAAATACTTATTTACAGAAGCATAAATACTTATTTTCAGTGAGTCATGAGAACCAATATATTAAAAACTGTGGAGTCTCATCTGTTACTCCAGAGACCACACACATATTTCAAATTAATCTTCTTAACATAACTTCAATGATCAGGTGCCTTACCAGAAAAAAGCTTTCCTAGCAATTTTAATCCAAAATGAACCATTTCTACAAATAATTAGAAGTTGCACTGCAGTCCTTACTTCTGTTCAGCTATTCATTTCAAGTTGTGGTCCTGCTCTATTTAACAGTACTCAATGTCAGTTTTATTATGACATTTATACAATTAACTTTTCTGTGTGTTTTTCCCCAGGCAGCCCACTGCAGTCAAGGGACTTTCACAAGATATGACTAAACCTGCCTATGCAAGGCAGAACGAAGAGGATAATGATTCTAAATTATTCTGGACACACTTCCCTAAATTCCTGTCAGAGAGGTGGAGCAGTGTTACATCAGAGGTCACACATAGAGAGTTTTCAGGATGCTCTGATGCCAATGAACCATTAGCTGAACTAAGCTGTTGTATCTATTCATTATGTTAGATTCCAAACTAACAAAGGTAATACTATTAAAGCAAATATGTTAATGCTGTTGGAGTTTTTCAAGTCTGACAACCATTAAAACATTTCAAATTTTTGGTAGGTTTTATGTCAGCTCCAGATTAAAAACAGGTATCAATTACAATCCTACTAGATAAAGACAAAATATCATTATTAACTATTTACCTTGCATACTGACGTATACAAGAGCACATAACGCACATATTATGGAAGCCAGAAGAATGATGAGGCCGAGCAGGTAGCTGTGCAGCAATCCTCCCCCGGGACAGTTAAACTGCCCCTTGTGAACCGTGTAAAGGGCAAAAATCCCAATCCACCTGCCGGGAAGGGAGATAACACCAGTTACAGCAGGAAAGGAGAAGTGCCTGCTGCGAAGCGATCACCGGATCGATAGTGGTCGCCTCAATGAAAGCACTGCACAAAGATAAACAGCAAGGGACCTGTTACATAAGGGAAGTGACGGAATGAAACCACTACACGAACACTCAGAAGGAATGACAATCCCGCCGAGTGCACTCCGAACCACAGGCCCCCTGCCCGGTGCTATCACCGCCTCCCTCGGACCCCAGCGCGGCCGGCGGACACAAAGCAGTCACGGTGTTCATTACGAAACCAGCCGAGCGCTACTCGCGGATTAAGAGCAGCGGGTGAGGGCGGTCCGGAGCGCAGCGGCAGCGCGGGCACCGCACCGTGCACCTGTGCACCGACCCCGAGCTGTGCCAGGGACCGACAGCGCCCGGGCCGCGGGCACCGCTCGTCCCGCCGCTGAGGGGCCGGGCCGGCGGGCAGCGGCCCCGGGGCGCGCCTTACCACACCAGCCTGACGAACAGCTCGAAGGCTCCCGGGAGCACGAAGTCGTCGCTGCCGATGGCCCAGCGCCGGCCGAAGAGCACGAGCCCCGGCATCCTGCGGGTCCCGCCGCCGCCGCCGCCGCCGCTCCCTCAGGGCCCAGCCCCGCAAGCCCCCCCCGCCCTCAGGCCTCGCCACCCGCCGGGGCGGGCACGACCTCACGGTGCCGTGACGTCACGGTGCCTACTCCGCCCCGATAGGGCGGTACCGCGCACGCGCCTGGCGGGAGCCCCGCCCCGTCCCGGGGCGCGCGCGCGAGGCGGCGGCGCCCAGGGCGCGTGCGCGAAGCGGCGGCGCTCAGGGCGCGTGCGCAGTGCGACCCCCCAGTGGGCGGGGCAGACCCGCGGGGCGGCTCGGATCCGTGACGCCACTGCCCCGTGACGTCACACCGCCCCGGAACACAAGGCTCCAATTGGGCCGCTGAATGACGTCAGAGCGCGAGGCTGAAAAAAGGAAAAAACCTCGAAATGTTTTCACCATTTCATAAAGTGTTTATTGAGGATGGTAACACAGGATAAATCATGCAACAGCTCAGTAAAAAAAGGGAATCATTTAAAGGATGAAGAATGGTAACTGGTGCTGCTGATTCTGAAAAGTTTATTAAAAAAATATTAATTGTCCAAAAGTGACATCGAAAACCACTTGAAGCTGAACATGGAAGTTGCTTATAAAGTATTCATTAATAAGAAAATGTAGATATTGTTTAAAATGATCACCCACAGATTTCTGTAATCAACAACTTACACGTCTCCCTCTCCCACAGCTGTAATGGTGGAGCAGGGCTGGACATCCAAGATATTTAACCTTCTCTTCCTGAACAAACAACACAGTCACAAACATTTCCCACTAATTAACACAATCGCATCTCTTACCCCTCACAACCTGGGCTGCCAAGTGCTTTTATTTTTGGGATTACCTTCCCAGACATCATGGCAGAACAGAAAGAGCCCGTCCTTGTGGCCTCAAGTGATTTCCTCATTGCCCTCTCGCCATCAGTCTGTTTTAGAAGGGGAACAACTTCAAAATGTGACTGTTCCCCTTCTAGCACCAGCATATATTTTGAATAAGGAACTCCATGTCAGCAGATGGCACAAAGACTGGGCACCAGCACATCACATCAAACATCGGTGGTTTCAGATTTAGAGTTGACATATATTTGCCTTTTGGAAAAAAAATAAATATAGTGGAATGAAAACTGAATCAAAGGGAAAGAACAGATGACTACCATCCATCAAGGATGCACATATTTGTGCACTGAAAAAAAAAAAAAAGAAAAAAATCAGTCATTTCAAAGAAAATCTTGAAAATTAAAAAAACGTTTGCACTTGTTCCTGGTCATAAACAATCTCACAAAAATCTCACTTTTGGAACTATTCCAATTGAAACCATACACTGAATTTATTAATACAGTATAAGTTTCTTTATGTAAAAAATCTTTATACATAGTAATAAAAAAGATAAAGGCAAGATGCATCAAACAGAAATCTGCTGGTTGTTTTTCCTCCGTTCTTACAGAGCCGCTGATGACTACCTGCACTATAAAGAGCTGTGTTTCTGACTTTCTGTCTCAAGCATCTTCACCTTTGCTTGTGATAAGGATTGTTCTGTCCAAGCATCCAACAGGACAGATGCTGGTGATGTTTTGGCACTTACGCTGGCAAACTGAGCTTCTTTCCCTTGAGAACTGCAAGGAGGAGTGGGAAAGAAAACAGTCAGCAAAACAAAGTTGTGATGCAGGAGAAGCACACGCTGCTAAAATGTCACAGGGACCAAAACCTTCCACACCAAATGGTACCACTGCAGACAGTCCTCCTAGGCTGCCTCTCTTCAATACATACTGGTAAAACTAGAAGTAACAAATCTAACCTTGCCCTCTTGTGGCACCCTGGAGTTCCCACTTTTCATCCTCATAGGACATACTAGCTCCACACCACAGCCTCTTAAGAATTATGACTCAAATAACACAGCTTTGTGGTTACATGATGGAAACTTTCAACTCTTGGTGGTATTTAAACCACTGAGAAAGGTGTCTGTAAGCACGGGATCAACATGTAACAGTGTACATGGTCAGGGGAAGCAGGAGGATCATGCTTATCCATGGAAGGCAACAGGAATATATATTTAGCCATACTTAAGTTTTTCCAAAAGTTCATCAGACCATCTATATATTTATATTCTACCCATGCCCCCCAAAAATCCTCAGAAATGCCCCACACTAGCAGAAAGTATACTCAAAAAATGAAGGGTATTTCAGAACTAATTTCCACACAAAATTAACGAGCTCCTAATGCTGACGTAGCAGACCCCTATGAACCTGTTCACTGCTACATTCCACAACCTGAAGCTGAAGTTACTGTATTACTTACCTTTTGTAACATACAAATAGAAGAAGTCACAGTACAGAACGGTCTGGACCACACCAGCAACAACAGCTATGAGGTCAAAAAATCCCTCAAAGTAGTAGCGCCAAATCCAGTTGACTAAGTACAAGGCACGGTACAGACCCAAGAAGAAAAGATAGTGAGTAGTGATGGTCTCTGCTTCCCCAGTTTTGCTGATCATAAAAAGTTGAGGGAGAATAGCAACCGATTCAAGATAGATGGAGAAGGTCCACAGTATCTGAAAGGAGAAAACCACAGGTATATCCAGCTGTCTTACTGATAACAGCAGGACAGAAAATATTTGACTTGGCTTCACTTTCCACTCTCTAACAATGTTATGGATGGATGAATAACTATTCATAGAGGTCCAGTATTTTGGCAAATTTTCCCTGGTACAGGAAAAAGCAAGTGAAAGCTTCATAATCAACCAGAGGATGGGAGGAGGGAACTCTCCTGGCAGACTGCAGACTCTCCAAACCAGCTCTCTGCTGAGCTGGCACACAGAGCTTTACTTGTGAGGGAACTTGTGTGCATCCAGTTCACACTACCATGAAATGCAGCTTACAGAGTCCATGCTGAGAAAGCTGCAGGGAAGATGAAGCCCCTTTCCCTGCTTATTTTTTATCTATTTGTTTAAAGAATGAGTTGACACAGAACAAAATTTAAAATATGTCTCAAACTGTTGCAATTCAAATTCCCTAACTCCGTAATAAATTAATTCAACCCCAATATAAAAATGCAGCTCAGTCCATGTAAAAGAAGCATTTAAAGTTACTCTCAGTTTTGTAGGAAAAAATTACCTGTTTGAACTCTCTATGTTTACATTTTAATATAATTTTTCTGCAATTAAACACATAGCTGCATTTTAAATATAATGCAATTCTTTTTTATAGTCTAGACCATTTGCAATTCTATAGAATTTAAGTAGTAGTATAATAAGTAGTAGTATAATTCCTTTTGTTTTCACCAGGTGGCACCAACTATTCACAAACTGCATTCCTAGGGATTTCTTTAACAAACAGAACAAAAGGAATTCTGAATTAATACAGTCATCAGAGTGTACTGGGAAAAACACAGTTTTCTGCTTAAAAAAACCCAAACTATGCTGATAAAAGTGCTGGTCTCCTGAGGTGCTTTAAATTTGCACAGACATCTGCACCACACAGATTCACTGAGGAAAGGATTAGCCTGAACCTACTAAACACAGACACCCTTCAACCATTCACTTGTCAGGCTAAAAATGCTCACCCTCACGTTCTAAATATTTTACCAAAAAAAGATATCATCTCATGCCCACAATCAACTCACCTCCAGTGGAGAGAAGTCATGATTGACAAGGAAAGAGAGCCCACCAACAGGAACTATCAGGAACTCCACTCGGAAGGTGTCATGGTTTCCATCGTAGGTGGCCTTGAACTTCATGTAGATCAGGTACACGGTGGCGTACGAGCAAGCGATGTAGATAAGCTGAGGGCAAGGAAAGAAACAACCCCAAAACAATCCACAGAGGTTCCAGGATTAAATCACACTCCCTGAATAAGCACTAAGATGAGTAAGAGTGGTCTTTTTTGAGTCTTTGCATTGTTTACGTGGTTTTGCAGGCTGTGGGTGGTGCTTGACTTTTGTCAGCAGAGTAGTAATTCAAAATGAGCCATTCTGGGCCCTACTGGTTTTGTTGCTTTAAAGGCATCACATGCCCATGTTTGAAGTGACTGCCCAAAGGTGAAGACCCTTTCCAAAACTGAGGAAGTGACTGGGGAAGGAATACATGTTCTGCAACTGTAGGGGAAGCACTGGCTCCAAACATTTAGTTTAAAAATGTGCAGGTGCATGCACACAGTAATAATGGAAGGGTCCTTTCTACATTCAGAAAGCCCAGCATGGTTTAACTCATGTGGCAATTAAAAAAATATTCAATAAGCCCCATTCAGAAAACCATTTAACATATCACCAGTTAGCTGATTTGCTTTGGACCTTTAAACATCTCTAAAATCTGAAGAGTGGCAACTGGACACTGTTCTGCACCAACCAAGAGGCCCCAAAACCTATGAGACTGAGAGCAGCAATGAACCAGAGTTCAATCTGAGCTGATGTCTAACCATTTTGAAGGGTTATGGCACAGTAGACTTTATAGCTATTCCCTGTGGAATAAGCAAAAAGCTTCATTTTACAGGTGAGAAAACAGAACTAGAGAGAATCTAAGTCTTTCTAAAGGTCAATCTGCCATCATCAGGACAGAGATCATTGTCCTGGAGTCAACACAGTACAGCAGACTAGACAAATATTTTAGCTTCTGCCACTTTCAGCACAAAGATTAAATGTCCCTAACCATTTATCACATTAAAAAAGGGTTCTTTGCAACACAGAAGTAACAGATTAAAAACCCCACTGTTTGCAGATGCTATTAATCACTAAATGCTCTGCTCACAGACAAAATCCTACAAATACTGTATTAAGGAGCTCAGAATCCAAAGGCTCTGCTACATGAGAAACCCAGCTGAGTGGAGATAAAGAACCACAGGACAGGATACAGGGAACCTTTACTATGGGTGTAAACAAATCACAGCAAGTATGCTCATAGAAGACACTAAAAGTGTGAATGAATCCAAATTTCTTACATTACAAACTTCATCTCAAGAATCTCAACTCTCAGACTTCTCAGCTAAAGTTCTCTTCAGTTCTCAACTGTTCTCAACAACTGTGTAGCATTATATCCTCCTACATATAAATAAATATAACACAAAATTGTGTTGGGACACTCAAACAGCTTCATCTTGACACTACAATAATGGGCTGAAAAGACAATTATATCCATCAGTCTTTCTAAGCAGTAACCTTTGAAACTGTAATTGAGGCTACCACTTTGAAAGGTAATATTTCCACATTGCTTCCTTTTCTGGTTAGGAGGGCTGCAGAACAAAGATGTGCTCATGGCCCTGAATCACAACCAATAAATAAATAAATGGCAAAAAACCCCTACCTTCTCCTTTAGTGCACCTAATGGTAACTTCCAATCAGAAATTACATATGGAAAAAGCTTCTGTTTCAAGAATATTTTATTTAATCCACAGCTCTTCATCTATATTGTTAATATTAAAACTTAAGCATACCCATTTCACTTGTGGGAAAACGAGTGTGAGTTTAAGACGCAAAATTTTACTTTACAGTGTTATTTCCCCAATTTATCCATCCATTTTGTGGTATTGATTATTTTAGTCTTTCCTCTTGGCAAAGTTATACTACCCTCTAAATTAAAGCTCAAAAGCATCAGGAAAATCCAAAAATAAAGGAATTGGATTAAAAAAAACATAAACATACTGCCCCCTCCCAGACCACTGCTTTATTTTCTTGTACTTGGCACCAGAAATTGCAAGAATGAGTAAGTAAAAAACTCAAATTCAGGCTCAGTGGCATTCAGTGGGCAAGTGACAGGGGTATAACTCACATTCCTTAAAGCTTACTCATGTCAACTTTTCATCAGCCTCTGACCAGACAGTAGCTGCAATTCTGGCAGTGCACTCTGAATACTAATTTACCTTGTAGTGAATAAAAGGAGATTTACTTGAGCTTTAATGTCTCAAATGAGAAATACAGTTTATTTGAACTGTTTTTCCAAAAGCTTGTACTTTTAATAACCAAAATGTCATTTGTTCTAAATGTCACAGTCTTGATATAAACAGTTTTTTAAAATTGCATGTAGAGTGCAGAAAAGAAGTAGGATTTTGAGTCTATCTTCCACATTCTTTATCCAAAGCCCATCAAGAGCTTTGGTGCAACGGGCCATTAAAAATGGCTTTTATTAATGGCATTATGCACTCTGTATGCAACCTCACTAGCTTTTCTAACTCTTCAGCATACTCTACCTTCATAGATGTGTTATACAATGAAATGAATGAAGTGAAGAGGTCCAGGTAACGGGTAGTGAAGACCAGTGCAAACAGAAGCTGGCTTTTCCCAGAAATACCTGAAGTGATAAAGGAAAAAATTAATCATTCAGAAAGTGATGAAGTGCTTTGAAACATTTGATGACCAGGATGAGAAAGGATATATCCTTTATTTTTAAGCAGGTTGATCACAATATTAGGACAAAATCCAAGTTCCCAAGCTGTACAAACAGAATTCTAAACCCATATAGCTCAGTAGTATGAACATGAGTTAGTCTGTACTGGAAGAAGTGCTGGCACTACACAAGGTTTAGAAGTTACTCACAGCAGGTAGCCTCATCTCCAAAAATATCACCTGCAAGCTATCTGTTCTGTTTTATCACTGGGCAAGGCTGCATTAGCTTTCAGTTCTCAGAGTGCTGTCACATGCCTCAGTACAATCTTTAGATGCTGAATAGCTGGAAAGGTACAAGGGCAATACAGAACAGACCCAGTGACAAGCAGAAGGTAAGATGGCACCAATAATGGGATTTTAGAGGAATACATAGATTTAAAAACATAACGCAATTCAATTCACAGACTCAACTGGCCACATGGTGAGAAAAATATCAAACAATCAACCCACATGTTATTATGTACTAAAACAAAATTTTAAAAAGGAGGAGAAGTGAGATAAAATGTTAGACATCTACACTGCATCTTCAAAGCAACTTTCGATTCTAGGTCAAAGCCCCAATGTCAAAATGTTTGTTTGTACTTAACTTCAGGCACTAGAGCACAGTTAGAAGCATAAAAGCTTTGCACAGTCAGTCACTAAAAGCTTCTGAAAGCTGAGGTGAAGCATCACTCCATAATACTGATGTGGTGGTGTGTCACAGCAGGGGGACAAAACAACCTACTCTGTACCTCTATCTTGTTATTCCAATTATTCTTGTTTTCAGTCATCCAGGGCGAAAATAATTGAATCTGTTCAGCTAAGCATGCAAGTCTTCTTCAAAAAACAAGAGGGAAAAATACTCTGTAGGAGAGGCTGAAAATCCTTGTCCCTTTATACAGAGATATTTCTAGAAAGGCTTTTATTAACAGCACCATAAAGCAATTAGGAGAAGGCAATCTGCTATGGCTATTGAAGTCCCTTCTCACTCCAGCTTAAGGAACATGGAATAAACTGCTCCAGAGCAAGGAATTTAACCTATGAAGTACAAGAATGGCTGAAAAAGTAACAATTAAAAAGGGGTGTGTTTGCAGATTTCATATGTGAAATGTCTGCAAGGTGAGCCTGATGGGCCACCTACAGAACAGCCCAAGTACAGCACAGGGAACATAAACCATCTCAAAACCTGCAGGCTGTAGAGCTGTAAAACACAAGCTGCAAGTATCACACACAAAACACACCACCCCACTTCCCCCCCCACCAAAAAAAACCAAAACCAAAACAAACCCCCACAAATAAACTACCTCCCAAAGTTTAGGGAAAAAAAATACATTTGACATTTCTTGAACTACAACCACATTGCACAGACAACTGAAGCAGCGCTCTGGGCTCATTCCAGGTGTGCTTGTGGGCATCATAATTTGCCAATAAAACATCCCAGCAAGCAAAGCTGTCCTAAGATATCCACCTGGACAGATTACAGAACAGCATGATACTACAGAGTATAATTAGGCCAAATTATTTAGCATGCTATTTTCTTTTAGCAAATAACTGGGAACAGAAAAAAAAAAAAAAAAACAAAAACCAACCAGCATATAAGGGACATTACTTATTGATAACAGCTATAAATTTGGATCTGGATATACTGCCATAAATACATATAATACACTTGACAAATTCTTCTAAGCCATTGCCAATCTTACCTCCTCAACCCCAAAGCCGTAACTTTTATTAAGGCTTTCAATACTCTCACTGATTTTTGAATCTTTGGAATAGCTGTAAAATCCTGAAACCCACCCTAGACCGAAGATTAAACTCATTTTCAAGTAAAGTAGGCTAGACTAGACCAGGCAAGGTTTAAATTGTAAACCAAAGGCCTATGAAGGGATGGGAGAAACATCTAAACTAGAAACAAAAACAGGGCAAGGGAACAGGTAAACACAACAGTTGTACCACTTTGAGCATTTTAAGACTTTAGGAAATGTATCAATGTTGTGTCACAGCACTGACCCAGCTCACCGCTGCCAGCTGCAAAGCACGGAGGCTACAATGATGCTACTCTCATCCTTCTCCCTTTCCTTTTACTCCCACAAACGTTACTTAGTTCCTGCACTAAATAAAAATGGTTTTATTTCTTCTTCCAAAGCTCTGGGCTCAAATTTGGAAGAGCCAAACCTCTCTGTTTTGTTTCATCCTCACACATGGAAAAACTCCTTCAACTTCAGCACTCCAGCTTGGCTGAAAGCCATAGCATGAAACTTTAATTCAGGTGATTTTCACAGCCAGGCAGGAGGGCAGAGCTGAAATTGTAGTACTTTCTTATCATCTTCATTTTGCTGTGGTGAGTCAGGTAAGGAATAACAGGCAAGAGCAGAGGCACTGAGCTGTGCAGTGTGTACAGCACTTACCAACTATGAACTGCACATCACAGCCATAAAACCTACAAACAAAAATTCTTCTTAGGAAGGTCAGTCCATACTTTGCCATGGAAACTTCACAGACTTTTAAAAATAAAATAGTTCAGTTCTGTACCTAGTCCACATCGCCCACAGAACCACAACTCCTTTGGTTCTGCTAATAAGTACCAGCACTGACTCCTGTGCTTCCAATTTAAAAACCCAACCTAATTTTAAAGACAAATTTTCCAACTGACAAAGAGAACACTTTCCTTCAAAGAGAGAGAAAAAAATTCAAAGCTACCTAAAGCAGCAGTTTTTGTGAAAATACAGACAAATTAGCAGCAGCCTATGGCAAAGTACTGTCAGAAGTCTTCATCTTAGCATATTATCTGGTCCACAATAGACACATAAAATTGAGATAAAGCTACATTACCTAGCAAAAGTACTACACATTTACTATCTATACTACTTTTTTAGAGTATACAGCACATAATTGGACAGCACTGCAACCGCAGGTCACCTTTAACACTTGATAAATGGCACAGAGAAAGGCGAATCAATTTTCAGGCAGTAATTTGCACTGCAAACAACCTAATTTGACTTGAAATGGGTAAGAAAATACAGTCTGAACAGGACAATGTTTGAAAGCACTGGATTCCTCAAGTCTCATGAATTTCCTAATTATGACATGATGTCGATAATGCAGTTACCTATTACATTCTCCATGGCTCTTCCTAATGATTTTTGAACTGTTATTTTGAGTGGCAAACATTTTTCCAAATTCTAAATTTGGAAACTCAAATAACCAGACATGCAAAAAATTGTTTCCCTGCCAGCTCTAAAATTCTGAAGTCAAGATTTGATTTGCTTTCCCCTTATCTTTTCAAACCATTGACTAAATAAGGGAAAAAAAAATCAGTTCTCAAACACAGACTGCTTCAAAGTGCAGATGAGCCTAGCCTTACCTATCTTCTTCAATTAGAGGAGTCACTTCTTAAGAAAGAAAATGGGGACTATGAGTCTTCAAAAAGCAGCAGGTTGCAACAGAGGTGCACAGGCTGTCTCCCTCATTTCCAGCTGCTTTTACAGGCCTCTGAGTTCTCCTGGAACAAAGGCCTCAGATACACACAGATGTAACCAGAAGAGAGGAGTCGGCACCATGTGGTTTGCCAGCTCTCCATGGATCACAGCCTGCAGTTCAGCCAGCAGTTAGAAGCCCTTCTTTATTTTCAAAGCCTGCTTCAAAAGTGCATGGTTAAAGTAGCAGCTGGTTTGCCTGTGTTTCCTTAGTCACCAATAACCACGAGGTATAAGTTTATTTAATTTATTAATGGTTCTAATAACCATACAACGTAAAGAAATGGCAGAAAGCCCTCTAGTAAGTGTCTCTCTGTAGCTGCTTAACTGGTAACTACTTAGGGGTTATTGTCATGCATGACTTTACAAACATATGCAAATGTATATTTACAACAGTTTCATCAATAGAAACCTCAAGTGGCAACAATGAACCACTAGGAGGAACAGAATAGAGCCCGAAAAAAAATTTTTTTGCTTGTGGTCCTTTGAGGTATTCATGTTCTTCTCATTCTAGACAAACTTGTTAGGCCTCAAACACCAATCTCACAGCAGCAACACAAATCTGGGTTTACTCCTCAGGACTTAGGCACAACTAGAAGACACCAAAGAAACAACCCTGACAAACACATTTATGCTTTTTTTAATTTTCCTCAGGAAAATGAATTAAGCAAATATTTTTACTAAAAGAGCTCATGCATGTGTGTTTTTGTCCAGGGAAAGGGGAGAGTTGCATCACCTATGTGATACAGGCCTGTTTTTCCTTTTCTGTCTTGGAGAAAGCTGTACCAATGATTGGTGTGAGGCTGCTTTCTTATGAATAAACCCCTATTAGTAGAGATTCTCAATCACAATTGGCTTAAGGAAAGCAACATCAGACTACTTTTTAAGCAGAAAGATGGGCCCAAGTCACATCGTACTATACTGTGTAAATAACCTCACATCCAAAGGTCACTTAAGAATCTCTTGGCTCAAACCCTATCTGAATTTCAGCCTTGCAATAGAATTTCACTTGTCTTCCTTCAGATATAAAATGACATTCAGCTTTTAGATCATTAACCCTCCTGCTGTTTGTAATCTCAACTGCATTTCTCAAACACAGGACAAAGCTCTACTAAAGAGCTGGAGGAGGCAAGGCCCTCTCCTGCCAGATCCAGGCAGGATTCCTGTGATGCACTAGAGCCTGAGCCAGTAAGTTCATCAGGAAGGTGCTCTTGTGCTCCATGACCTCAGGAACAATAGTTCTGCACTACCACTGCATGTGGGCAATGGAGTCACCTGCTTGACCTCTTTTGTACAGTTCAGAACAGTTTTTACTTTAAGTCTGTTTAAAGCCAAAGCTATTAGTGTACTTTTTAAAAAACAAAACTATTCATTCACTCTTTTTTTTTGTGCTACCAAGTGATTAGCTGGTGATTTGACATGACAACATACAGAGCCTGTACTTCCTCCTACCTGTAGTGTAAATCTCTTTCATTTCCCCATTCTCAGTTATTTCAGGTTACAACTTTAACTAATTCTTCATGCTTTTAACTGAAAACTCTACAAATACATCTGTTCAACAGCGCTAACCCGGTATTTGAATAGTATCATCAAAACATGGCAAACTGATTTCAAGAACAATCGCGTCACTAAAGAAGGAGAAGCTCACTGGAGGGAAGGCAAAGTCAAGCTCACAGTCAAACTCCCCTGCACAACAAAAGCGATCCACGTAACACACACCACAAGGAAATGCCCATTTTGAATGACAACAGCTCCCAGTTTTCTGAAAGAAATCAGCTACGCTGCAGTTATGGGAACTGCCTGCAATTCCCTGCAACCACCACACCGTAGACCGAAGGGAGAGAGCGAACCACGGCACAAGGAATTGGAGCACGCCCGTTCCGAACGGGGGGGAAGCGGCAGCGGGGGGCGGCGGAGCGGGGTTCGGCCGGGACCCGGCGCGGCTCCCGCTGCCACGTCACACAGGCCCGCGGCTCCCGCCGGGAATCTCCCTCCTACCGCTACCTACTGCGGGCTAAGGGCCGACAGCAAACCCGCCACCAGCCCTACCAGCGGCATGAAATACTGCTCAATTCCTGCACAAAAGCGAAGGAGAGGGGGAGCGTGAGGCCGCCGCGGAGGGAAGGGGAGAGCGGGGAAACTTCAGAGGTGGCGAACCGCGAGTCAGCGGCGGCCGGCGCTGCACCAAACCGCGCACACGGGCGGCCCGGGGGCCGGGCGCGGCCAGGGCAAGCGAGGGAAGGGACGGAGGGACGGAGGGATGAAGTGAGGGCGGCTGCTCGCCCCGCGGGGGACGAGCTGCTCCCCACCGCCCGCCCTCCAAACCGGCCTCCCCATTCATTCGCCTGCCGCCGGGCAGTTACGTAAGGAAGGAGCGACCCTCCCGGACACAGCCGGAGCGGCGGTGCACAGGGATTAAAGTACAAATAATGGCAACCACAACACCTTTCAGGGAAACGCAGCTCCCGCCGGCGCACCCCCACCCCGGAGCGGGGATGCGCCTCCTCCATCCCCCTCTCCCGGCTGCTCACTCGCTCCGCCAGCGCTGCATTTGGAGGGGGCCGAGTCGCGGGGAGGTCAGAAGGAGGGCAGAGCCCCCTCCCCTGCGCGAACGGGAGCGACCGTCCCTTTTCACCTGCCCGGGCCGAGTTCTGCCCGCCCGCCCCGGGGGCCCTCGGGGGCGCCCCAGCGGGGTCAATGCCCTCCCCGCCTTTCCCCGCTTCACCAGGGCCGCCTCCCGGGCCAGTGAGACAGGCGGGACCCCCCCGCCGCCCCGGCTCGCTGGGCTCTCTCCCCGGGGCGCGGCCCTTCGGGGGCGATCGCAGCACCCCGCGGCGAGTTCGGGGCTATGCCGCCCGGCCTCGGCGGGGCTCCCGCGGGGCTCTGCGGCCCGGAGCCACCCGGCCGGTCCCGCCCCGCGGCCTCCGCACGCACCCGCGCAGGAGCGGCTCTTCCAGATCTTGAGCAGCAGGATGATGATGGCCGCCAGGTGGGACAGGTCCCCGGTGAGGCGGAAGATGTTCATGGCGGCGGCAGAGGCGGCGGCGCAGCCGGAGCCGGGGAGCGAAGATGGCGCAAGCTCAGCGGGCACCGAGCGACGTGGCCCGGGGACGTGGCCAGGCAGCCCCGCGCCGGTGCACGCCGGGAAGCGGGGGGAGCGCCCGCCCCGCCCCGCGCCGCCCTCACGGCGGGGCCGCCCCGGCAGCCGCGGGCCCGGGCGCGGAGGGGAGCGGCTGCGGGACACAGCCCTTGGGGCGGCCGAGAAGCTGATCTGTATATAAATAGAAATATATATATATATACACACAATAGGGAATATAATATATGTTATATTATATGTACATTTTATTATGTTTTGGAGGCCAACAGTGTGAAAATCTACATCAGCTACTAGAGGGAGTCCAGTGGAGGTCATAAAGGTGATGAGTGTCTCTCTTAAGAGAGACTGTGAGGGCTGGGCCTTGTTAGTCTGGAGCAGAGAAGACTGAGGGGGGATCTTCTCAATACATATAAATACCTTAAAGGTGGGTGCCAAGAGGGTGACAGAATCTGGAGTCACAGAATGGTTTGGGTGAGAAGGGTACTGGGCAGGGATGCCACTCACTGGACCAGGGTACTCGGGACCCCATCCAGCCTGGCCTGGAACTCTTCCAGGGATGGAGCAGCCACAGCTTCTCTGGGCAATCTGTGCCAGGATGGTGCCAGACGCCTTTCCATGGTGCCCAGTGACAGGACAAGGAACAATGGCCATTAACTGAAACACAAGAAGTTAGACCTCAACACAATGAAGAATTTTTTTACGTTGAGGGCTGCAGAACACTGGCACAGGACTGGGCAGTCAGGGATTCTCCCTCCTTGGAGACATTCCAAACCCATCTGGACACATTCCTGTGTCACTGCTCCAGGTGACCCTGCCTTGGCAGGAGGGTTGGACTGGGTGATCTCCAGATGTCCCTTCCAACACTAACAATTCCGTGATTCTGTGTAAACTTCCAAGAAAAAGAAAAAAAAAAGAAGGAAATTATTTCTTCAATAGTCATGCCTTGAGAGGCAGCACATTGCCTCTTCAGAGTCCTTAATCCCTAAAAGAGGACACGACCAGCAAAGTTCAGGGGGCAGTTCAAAAGAGATATCTCCTCTTAATAACTCTCCAACGTTCTCTGTAAAAAAACCCAACAATCCACGCAACAGCAAAGAAAAATATGAGTAGCTGCCCGGAATAGGATTTCCACTGGTTGTAAAAAATGGATAACAGCTTATTCCAGGTAAACAGTAGTGCTTTGCTGGGTAGCTCATTTCTTTAAAATCTCTTGGTTTACATTGTTTCAGAGCCTGTTTGAGGAAATTGCATAAGGACTTTACTGTTACAGAATTATACACTGAAAAGTTCCCTCAGCAGAAGGTTATGGACTGTTTGAAACTTAAGAAAAGGATCCTAACTACAATCTTTTAATTTTTCCGTTTAAAATGCGGCACAAGCATTGAAATCTTTAGAGAGTCTACATAACGCTGAGGAGGGAGAATTGATTAGAACCTGCTATTGAGTTTATCTTTTCTAGTAAGTACCCACTGTGTGACAAAAACAAATTTACTTATTTTCAGAGATTAAGAATCAAAGCCTGTCCTCTTACAACACTGTGTTTACAAGTACAGCAGTACAACTCCTTGACAAGCTCCCTAGTATCTCTTACTACTTCCTAAGAGAAGAGGTTGTATGTTGTATTTGAAAAGACTTATAGATCTGAACTCTAACAGAATAATTATTTTAAACAGATACAGAATAATTTTGGCATCAAATAATGTTTGATGTAACCGCCAGTGAGTTGCCTTCTTGAGGATACATGTTAAAAACCCAAATATAGTACTGGGAGAATCTATACTGAAGACAACAGCGTTTGGCAGAACTCCCCAGATCTGTGGTACCAAGTGCAACAGGAGGGGAGAAAGTGCAAATTCATAACTACAACATCAGCAGCTGCAGTGCTGAGGCACTTCCATCACTGCACACACGTGAGAGATCTGGAAACACAGACGTCTTACAGCACTGGCTGGACCAGCCTGTTGGACACAGGCTTGATTGAAATGTGAGCATTTAATATGTGAGATCTCAACAATTCTGAAATAAAAGTAGCTAATAAAAACACTGACAGATGCATATCTGGAATCTATTTCATAGATACATTAAAGACAGAGAGCTGACATCCATTCTCTCAACCCCTGCTCAGTTCATGCAGTTCATATTCAGAACTTGTTTGTGATCTTAGTCGTTTTCTGACATCTGATTAAATGTTGAAACATGTCAGGCCCCAATTAAACATGACCTAGGGCAATTTCAGCTTGTGCATCAAACCAATGTGATTTTAACTATAGCAATGGCTATTGTTTGATAAATCAATACAGTTCACTTCCATATACAATGGTTAAAAATTATCAAGGAAAGCACTACCAGAAAATATTCCCCTGTTGTATCTGTGACAGATTAGCATTTCCCACTGTTTTCATATTTCTCCTACAGGAATTTACTTTTGTCTTGTCTCCTTTTCTCTTTGTCCTTCAAAGAGAAGTTTATAGATATTAAGTGAAATGTTAAATATTTGTAAGGGTAATTATGCCAGCTAAAACATTAGAAAATAAGTGTTATACTGTTGCCAGCAAAGCAAGCAATCCATCAATCACAGTTCTTTCAGTTAATACTTCAATGTTCAATCACTTGGACTCTGAGCTCTGAACATGCCTGGGTTCCTGCATCATCAGGGCAAGAAAATCCTCTCATTAATCCGGATTGGAAAAGCAGACTGATGCTGAACAGAAAGGGGCAGATGGACATTGGTTGCTTTCTACTCATTGCAGAAAAAATGTAATACATTTTGTGGCTATTTTTGGGTACAAATAAACAACCAGATGTGAACTTTGATAAAAATATCCTATGGTGCAAAACTCCTACATGTCCTGATGCCAGGCAAGGTCCAGTGGGGTCTTTGAGGCAGTCTCATAATTTGTGTAAGGACTAAGTAGAAAGATATGGAAAGATGCTCTGATAATGGATCACAGTGTAAACTAAAATATGAAATTATGGATACCTGGATAGCACACAGGTCTGTTTTGCTTTATGACAGGCTTATTATTTATCTGCACTTTCCAACAGTACTGTGTATAACAACACAGAAAATACTTTTTCTGAGGACCAATTCCAAATGTTCTGGGGTACCAATAAAAGAAATTTAACTTACAGTGGAGTTTTTGTTTATTCTTTGCAGACCTGTCTTTTCTATCCAGTTTCCCTCCTGCCTTACTGGAAAAGGAAGTCAGATCCCTCCCTTCCACCAGCACTGGAGTAAACAGTCGCTAAGGCTGTCCCACATCATATGGCACGGATGAGAATATTTTACTAATCAGGACTATAAGGTTCTTAGCTCTCCTCATCCCATGCCTAGAGATCTTGTTTAAAAAAAAAACAAAAAACAACCCAAAACACACACACCAAAAACCCCACAAACTTCTCAAAAACATGTAAATGTTTTCACTTAAATAAAGAGACCCCATTGCTTAAAGTTGTGTACCAGCCTGGAATATCAACCTCTTTAGAGAAAAGAAAAAAAAAAGAAGAGATTATTTGAAATTTGATTTTTACTTCTAAGGAAAACAGAGTATGACAGGGGAACAAGGTTTGCTGGCTGTTCCTCAACTGCCATGGGGAAATTGGCAGTGTCCCACTGGGAAGCAGTGTGTGATATCTATAACCACAACACAGCAGGAGCCAAAACACACTGGTGCACTGTGGCCAGGTACCTGCTCAAGTGACACATTCCAGGTGACTGCTGATTCCTTGCTTCTTTCTGGGTGTCACTGGAGTGAGTCAGGCCTCTCCCTTAGCCCCAGGTGTGTTTGGCTGGCACACCTTGAGCAATGTCTCACATCTGCTCCAAGGGGGGGGCAGCCAGTGGGACTCTGACAAGGTCCCAGCCTAATATGATGGGGCTGCAATTTGTGTTACTGGAAAGTAAATGAGGGGGTGATGATCCCTAGGCACAGCAGTGAAGTGAGAAGCTAAATCTGCCATAATGCAGTGTGTAATTGCCTCTGAAATAATTGAGCAGATTATATAGAGGCATATATAGGCATAAATAAGGGGCTTCTTAAAATTAAGGAAGGATACCTTTTTTTTTCTAAACAGAATCTCTAGAGCTTCACACTAAGGAGCTGGTTAGCTCTGGTGTGACAGATTGAGATCACTGGGAGTCAGACATTCCATGCACTGTACAAAACCTGACAACAGCCAGAATGCCAGCTTTAACAGGGGCACTTTTCAGATATTGTGGGTGGGTAGTTGTTTTCTTCTTTTCAGGGATTTAGAGATACCACAGATGTGCCATTTACCTCAGTACCAGGTCATAGGGATATTTTCATATTTTCTCTCCTGCTGATCCAGAATCAGTAGCCCTTTTCTCTTTTCTAAATACAATTCTCAAACATAAAGGTATCAGGCACTGAAATAATAAACCAACAACAGTATTTCTTCCCATTTGTTAACTCCTGAAGGATCCTACATTCAACCACAGGAATGAAATGCCTCCTCTCACATTCTGCTGGACAGGGTCACCTGTCACAGGGCTCGAAGCACTCAGAGGAGCCAGGCCTACACCAGAGTTGTGACTGTCAGCAGCTGGATGGTTGGATGTGCATCCCACAGGATGTATGGCACTGCCCAGCAACCATCAGAAGGGTCACAAGTGGAAGAGCTGCAGTTGTCACAATAAGCAGACACAATTATTATGGTCTATATTCAACAGCAGATTTATGCACAAATCTGATTTTCTTTTCCTCAAAGATCTAAAAGAACTTAAGAGAATGTAGGAGAAATTAAGCTTGATTTAAATAAATGTTATCTGCATCTACAAAGAGCAAGATTTCTTTAAGAATCAAATCTTTGTACCTCATTTCTCTGTAGTATATTCTTCCCCAAAATCTTGATCATGCAAAAAGAGAGGGACTGTGAGACATTTTTCCTGTGAACGCATTCCAGTGAAAGTGATCATGTGCATGTTGTATGCAGTACACATCTGCAGAGGGGACAGATGCCTGCACTGAGGGGTTCTGGGGATTGTTCCATGGAAGCAAAGTGTACATGTTTCAGTTTCCTCTGGCAGTGTGCAGGATTGTGAATAGATGGCAGGTCACACACACAGATTACATATCGTGCATACTTGTGCTCTCTATGCTTTTCTCCCCTTTCCATCTATTCTTCCCACAGAAATTCAGTTTCAACAGTTTTGATGGAAGTGTCTAATGAATCCCAGACTTTGTAGAATGGGCTTTTCCATCAGTGACCTTTACAAAAGGGACATTTGCAGGAGTAAAATTGCTTTTCTACAATACTTGCCATCCAAAATGCTCACACCATCTCCCCCCATGAACCAAATAGCATTTGCAATATCTCACAGTGAAATCAGAACAACATTAAGTCAGTGCTCCACATTTACCCCTCCTACACTACTCTAGTAAGAAACAGATAAGCCCTTGACCAAACGTAATGCAATGCCAAAGTTCTTAATATAATTGTTAATTTAATAAAATATATAAATAATCAAGCAGTCCAGCTATTTAAAAGCACTTGTGCTTGAAAGAAATTACAGCACAGATGGCACAAAACAAAGAACTCACTCCTGCTCCAATTAAAAGCTAAACTCTGACTCACATAATTGCAAACGGAATCACTCCCAGGTATATTGACAGAAGAGGATCACTTGCAGCTCATACAGATTTTTGAAGGGCTTGGTAGAGCTAAGTCTGACCTAAGCAGCTGAACTGGAAATGCTGACTTGTCTTCTTGACATGAAAACACTCTCCTGCATCTTCAGAAGTGCACACACAATTCAAGTCAGGCTCAGGCAATTTCTAGAAATCAAAAAACCTTTTAGTACTTTCAGATCTGAGTGAGGCAGAACTTTCTAATGTGAAAACACACATAAATCTTTAAAATGCATTTGGTCTACTTGGTTTTAGTGGACATTTGCATGTATTTGCTGGGATTAATAAAACAAACTTTTTTCTATTTAAATATATGTCTCAATCTCTTGTTCACATGCAGAAAAGGAAACACAACTGAAGAAGCTAGAATCTTACCGTGAGGATTAGAGAAAAAAGTGCCAGGCAGTTTGCAGCAATCATAATTCTTTCCTTATAAAATGCAGAACTAAAGCATGTAGTATTATCTATAACATCATGTCACACTTGCCAGGGTTAGTTATAGGCAAAGGCAGTTCCCAAAGTAGCAGATTGCTGAAGGGGGAAGAGGGAAAGGAGGGGGTGAGAAATGGCTTCCACTGCCTGCTTTGCCAGTAACAAAGCCCTGAGAATCAAGTTAGCCCCTGCTAACACTACAGAATATATGGGACTGTGGTGGAACTGTTACTCCCAACTGCAGCAAGAGCTCACATGCACCTTGCCCCAGCAGCAGCTGGGCTCTTCCCTCCAGCTCTCCCTCCCTCCCACTCCTATTGCTTCCCCACCTGAGAAAAATTTCAATTCTACTTTCAGAGCTGAGAAGCCAGATGTAACGTTTGCCATAAAGAAATACAAATTACAGTTTGAAAGGCCTTTGCTACAGTACAGCTCTGAATGAAAAAGCTAATTTTTTCAGTCCATGCGTTGCCTTTTTTAGTCTAGAAAACATAAGACTTTTGCAATGGCAAAATGGAAAACTGTGCCATGTGTTCATGGTCTAGAATCATGTTGAACAACATCAAAATGTATGTTCATGTGAAGAGGATTTTTAATATACCTTTTTCCTCCCATTGTTTAAAATATTGAGAAGCTAATTATTAAGAAATATTGAGGCATGAGAAGCTAATATTAGACACTTAAATCATATGCTGATAAAACACAGGAAGATATCTATGATTTATAATTATGAGAAATTCCTTTTTCTAGGTCTTATGGAAAATACTGGATTGACAGTCCTAGTAGTGCATAGGCCCAGTGAACAGTCTCCCCTAAGTATTCCCAGGTGTACACTTCAACCCCACCTGGAGTGAAAGGACTGTCTCTTGATGAACATTAGCAGGTTTCCATGGTGCATTTTGTCACATGAAATACTCATAGTATTGCCAATGCCCCCGGTGTCAACAGCTCTGTATTGAATACAAAAAGCCATGGGGAAACTAGGTTTTGTAGTGGTGCTTAAATTCTAAGAGCCTGTTATCACTTCTTGTCTGAGCAGGATTTAAACCAGCAGCTCCAAGATGAAGCTATTTTATTGCAACAGCAGTAACTTTTAGTGCAGCTTCTACTACACCACACAGAAGGATAGCCCCTCTCCAGGGAATGTACACTTGAAGAAAAAGAAAATCCAACAAAAGGACACAAGAGTGTGACCAAATTAGCCCATGTAAAAAGCACTGGATATCAGACATCAAGCCTCCAAATAACAGTCCCCTGCCACCTCTCCTCTCCTCCCTATAACTCAAGTTCCTACCTAACACACAATCCTGTATTTCAGTGATTTTCTCATGAGACACATAAGCCATTTCCAGTTTTTAAACTCTAAGTATTTGCAGAGATACTGTGTTACTTGTTAATGGTAAAGCTATGGAAAGGAGATAGTTCTCATAATGATGGCAGATGAGGGTCTTGCTTGTAAGAATTTAACCACTCTGCACTCAGAATTCTCAGAGCCTCTTGATTCTACTGTTCAAGCTGAGCTGACACTCTTTTATCTCTAGCATCTCTGTTGTAAGCTCCAGGACACTGAAAATCAAAGCAAAGAAAAACATTAAGTCTTTTGACAGGCCTTGCTTTGCAATATTAAAGACTAAGGAGAATACTTAAGCATTTACTTTGCCTAACTGGAATCTAAACTTCAAGCCCACCAGTGCTCTTATTAAATATTAGCCTGTCAAAATGTTAAAATCCAGTGAAAGTTAATGGCAATACTCTACTAAATAGAATTGTTTGTGGAATAAAATCTTATAAATAGCCTGGAACGGGCAAAACAAAGCAAAACCAAGAACATGTTCCAAATAACAATGCAATAATTGATTGGTGTTACATGGAGTTTATATAGACCTTAGTTATGTTTGGCTTTACAATAAAGATAAGATAAAATGTTTTTCCCTTTGATTAGATTCAGAGATAGTCTAACCAAGATACAAGACACCTTTGTAATACAGAAAAATTATTCAAGATTTGTTATCTTTGTATTCAAAGCAGGAAGAGGATCCCACAGGCCTTCTTCCCTGTTACAGGTGATCTGTGCTTCTGTTATAAAATTACCTCTAACTGAAAATATAACTTACCTCAAGCTGAATCCTTGAGGGTTCAGAGAGGCAGGTGCAGTGTAAACACAGCACACAGCCAGATGCCAAAGCCACTCAAACAAGGAGCACCTGGAAAGCAGAAGGTTTTATTTCTTAGTGTCACGCTACAGCTCAGGCCTAGAAGTTTTATCTACACCACCCCAAAGAGGTGCAGCAAATTGCAGCAATTGAATCCTAGTTACATTCAGCTCTCCAGAGATGTCATTTCCAGTTTAACATACACAGCTCCAAAGAGAAGCATTTCATAGGGAGACAGGAACAATGGATAAGAAGCTCAACAACTCAGGTGATCTTTACCCGGAAAACTCCTCCCTTTGGCAGACCTCCAGAAGGAACAGGTCATATGTGAGAGGGAGCTGGGCTAAGAGCCCTTCCCAGGTGCTTCTGGGTAGGCCTGCTCTAATTCCAGCAAGGGCATCCTAGCAATTTAGCTGCCCTTACTTCTATTTCAGCACTTCATCTTCCCTCTCTCTCCTCCAACAGCTTATGTCTTGCTGGTGTCACTGGAAAAAACAATATTTGCTGTTTGATAGGGATAAATTTTCAACATTGTCTTGACTGTGTGCAAACTCTCTCACTGTAACACATCCATTGACATTGCCCAGTATAAACTGAAATATGAAGAAGTAAAAGATTAAACCACTGTAGTATAGATACTAATAGGCTTTATTTCCAAATAGGATGGGAATGGCAGGAAAAACTATTCAATGGCCCTACAGTCTGGATAAAGATGCTAACCCACCCCAGAACTACCTCCTTTCCCACCTGCAGCTCTGCAAACAACTGCTGCACATAAAGGCTCTGACCTGAAGGTCCAGAGATGGAGACCCTTGTCTTACATTTAGGCAAAGAACATGGGAAAGAAGGAGAGGGAAAAGCTCACGGTTTCAGACTACCTTTTACACAAGCTAGTGCTTAGCACAGTGTAATGCTACTAGACAGCTGCTAATGCCATTTGACAGTTTTCCTCCATTACCTCTTGCTGTGGGTAAATCCAATACCCTCCTGGCTGTTTGTCTTGGTCAGGCATGTGATTTGAGGCACGACTGCAGAAGCTGATTAGTAAATTCACTGTAACCCACCCTCAGAATAGAGGCCTGACCCTGGGGCGTGCTGTGAGACCTCACACCCTGCTATTGTGTGCCCCTCCCCTAGGCAGGAGCAGGGAGGACTCCACTCACCGCTGGGAGCTGGGGTTTGTCCCTCCTGGGGAGATCCTGCAGTGCTCTGTGTCCCTGGGCTGCTGCTCCTGGCTCCCTCCAGTGCCAGCCCCAGGCTCTGGAGCTGTGCTGCATCCAGGTGTTCCCGCTGCCATCCTGTCACCATGGCGGCATTCTCAGGGCCCAGGTTTGCTATTTGCTCTGGGGACAATGCCTGAGAGGTAGAAAAGACAGAAAAATTGGCTTAGGCTGTCAATTATAGAAGGCAGGTAAGGAATCAGAAGTCAGCACTGCCTTGCATTTGGAATGAGGGACATTAGCCTTCAACACTGTGTTGCTATAAAAGAGCTCAATAGAGCTTACAGGAATCCTCTGTATTCATTTACTTCCCTGACCACTCATCTCTCTGTCACCTTTCTCTTTGATGCTGGAAGCTGACAGCTTGAGGAGTTGTCTATGCCAGCACTGTATTGTACACTTCTTCAATATATTGTTGGAGTTTAATTTTCCAGCCATTTCTTTTCTCATTTGTTCAAAGACTGATGGTATTGTGCAACCTTTTGTGTTTTCATTTATTTCCTCTTATTTCTGCTCCCAAGCAACCTCACTTGAACTTACATTTGACCTTTGATTATAGTTAGCAGCAGAGCAATGAGATGAAAAGACCCCATGCTTTAATCTTATTATTCAATTTTCTCTTTTAGATTGAAAATCTCCCTAGTTTGTTCACATTAAATTTAAAAATTAAACATGGCAATCATAATCTTACAGTAATTATCTTATATCATATAGCAATTAAGCAGTTTGTAAAGCCTGCATTATTGAGCAGGCTGGTTTGCTTTAATTCTAGTTAACATTCTGCAGTCACAAGCATTTTAACCCTCCTACACAACAAGCCTTCTTTCTTGCAACAATTCTGCATCCAGGTTCTGCTTTGGAAAGACAAAATTCCCCTTGCAAGTAGGTCAGATGATGGAGCAAATCCTTGCCCATTTTTCATTGTCTACCAAATGGTGTGCTGGTTTAAACTCAGCAAACTCATGGAAATGCCTACAGGTTCAGACATTTTGAATTGAACATCTTCTTAACTCACTTGAAGTCCATAATACAATGTAATTTTTCATAAATCAGAATCTGAATAATTTATACAGCTGCAAAATGAGGCCATAAAAAACCTGTGTAAAACCAAAGTCTTCTTTGAATCTTTCAAGTGCAGAAAACTCTTCCAAAGAGGTACCCTGCTTTTTGTTAATCACTTTTTGTAGTATCATTACTAGTCTTATTAACAACGTTGTTTGTTAGAAATTCTACAAGATGATATAGAGCTATTTTGCAAATAAATAGTTTCTGTAATGACATTTTAGGCTTATCTGAACTGTCAGTGGTACTGTGCACAGTTAGTGCTCAAGGAGTTTTTCTTTTTTATGGGAGCTGACACAGTTAATTCTCTGTTTAGCTCAACTGTCCATAAGTACATTGCTTGCCTGAGCATCTGAAAGAGACCAACCCAGGCAGAGTATTAATCTTGTCACTAAGTCAAAGAAAGTCAGGGGCAATGATCTCAGGATCCCTGTTCTAATTTCTGGTCCACATTCAGTACTGCTGTAATTAGATGTAATTCCTTTCTGATCTGTATCTGCCTGTACAATCTGTTTTTCAGAGCTAACTTGGGAGAATGGTGCCAGATTTTAGGTTAATAAAACAGCTCTTGCACAGTCAGCAGAGAAATCTGTAGCTATTACAGCATCCTTGCAAATGTTAATAAACAGAGACAAAAATTCAGATCTGAATCAAATGTTGGAAGATACAGTGTCCATTCCCTGTTTTGCAATACTTGCTATTTCTCTGGGATACATTCTGAAGGATGAATAAAGCTTGTCTAGCATATTTCATGGGCATCACAAATACAGATGATACAGCTGAAAGTTAATGTTCCAGATCCTTGACAGTCTCTCACTTAACAGACCATAGAAAATTTTTTCCAAAACCCAAAACCTATAAATCAGTGCTGCAGTTTATTTATACCAGAGTAAAAACAACAGAAATTTAGTAACTTCTTCAGTAATCAAGCTCTTACTTGGAAAATTTCAGGAGGTATATGTCTTACTGCTGATGGCTGGAAATATGGCATCAAGCTTTTATCAAAAGCTTTTAATTCATCCTCATTCAAACCACCTAAAAAACCCACATAATAGAGACAAAACTCAATTAATGTTATTTTTATTAAATTTATTTTTAAGGTAATATAAACTTTAAGCACTTATAAAAAATACATAATAAATGGTTTATTCCAGGGTGTTATATAGAGAGATACTGGTTCTTTCTGTTTTGTATCTGTCGTTATATTTCAGCATTACAAATACTCTGACCTTAGCCATTGACATGGGATGTATTCTACCTGAATTACTTTATCCTGGAAAAGTAAATTATAAAAGCCTATAAAATCATAAGCAATGTTATCAGGGAATGTTCATGCACAGTCTCTTCTGATCTATGGTTAGGGAGCATAATCATACAATGGGAGTGACTTCTTCAGCACTTAGGCGGTTATGGTGGGGATTCATTGCCACAGGCATTGGGGATGCTAAAAATTCTGAGGGTTCAATGTTTAGTTAAATGATAACAGGGAAACAAATCCAGGAACAAAACTGAGAGTGACCTCTGGCTCAGGAGGTCTCCAAGGCTGCAAGAGCACTCTGGAGAAGTATCACTCCAGGCCAGTCCTGCCCTTGTGCTCTTCCCTGGGCAGCCCATTCTTTCCAGGCAGGATACCTGGGCAGCCACAGCACAGCTCCTCCCAGTACAGCCTGCTTCACAAAGAGTAACTGGGTCTGGAATCCTGATAGGTTTTGCCCTCCTTGATTTACCCTTTCCAACTTAGAGGACCCAAGTAACTTCAGGCTGTGCTTCCCAAGGTCAGTTTGAGCAGATTTACAGAACCTTACAGAGAATCCCACGACTTTTCCTTAGTGCTTCTGAAATTGCTGGATTCTTTCCCTGCAAGTGACTCCCCTCTGGAAGAAATGTCTTTTGCCAGTCTACAAAAATCCCCAGCTAGATGAACCCATCTCTTAATAGCAATGTTCACAACCACCACCATCTGGAGTTGTAGCTTTGTTACCTGCTATAGTACCAATTTCCTGTAAAACAGAGCCATTCCAGCTGGTAGCAGCACCAAACACAGATTCTGTCATCTTCTTAAAGTGCCTCAGAACAGGGGTGCTACAAAACAACAGGCCAATTCTTGCAACTGCAGCACTGCAAAAGGCAATAAGGTCATCATTACAAGCTGCATTTACATGGAGTACTAAATGGGCCTGGAATATACTTAAGCCTGCTGTAAGAAGACTGTAAAATCCATTTTCAATTTAAAATATATGTGCACAAATTGCATACAAATATTTCAGGTTTTAAGCAAAAACCTGTATTTCTTGATGCAATACTTAAATGGTAGGATATAAATGGCAGAGGAAAACTATAAAAGAGCACATTTAAACAACTGCTGCATGCCTTCTGCTTTTCTAAAAGCATTTAAAATGTAAAAAGGTGTCCTTTAGGCTCTCAGAATCTTAATGGAACAAAAATGGCACAATACATTTTATCAATAGAGTTACTAATAAATATTTCATTAGATATAAAATGCAGTACCTGAATTCAGCAGTCCTTATGGATGTGATTTCTGTGGAGTTCAAAGCACAGAGAACAGCTCCTAATCCAACTAAATCAAAACTTTTTAATGTGCTGATGGTCTGGCCAGAGTCGTCTAGAAAACCTTGTAAAATAGCTCTTGCCTACAAAAGCAGTAAGATAGTATGCATGAATAGGGTAAATATAATTGAAAGGTTTGTTACTAGATTATTAAAATCTTGCCAGAAGCTATGAAGCATAAATATATATCCTGAGCCTCCCCAGTGGATGGCTATGGCCTTCAGGAGGAGCACTGTCACCACCTACATGTGACACTAAACCAGGGCACTGTTACCCAACCACTTGCTAAATGCAAATGGTGTGAAAACACTCTGTGCTTCTTCTGCCAGGTCACAGGGAAAGCCTTCACCACAAGAAATGGTGCTGGATTGCCTCACAGAATCAGTTACATTGCTACAAGAAAACATAAAATACCTAAGGGGATCAATATGTAATTTTATTATTTTTAACACTCAGGATGACTTGTCTTATTTAAGTGCCATACATGAGTGGTGACCTGTGTCAAGGATTAATTTTCAGATATGAATGGGATATTGGTACCAAAGTGCCTTTGCAAGCCAAAGTAATTTAGGATGGTGCTCATTTTAAACTAATCCTTTAAAAACCGAGCCCATCTCAAGCATGTCACCAAGGCATCCTCCAAAGCCAGTGAAAGAAACAATCATCTTCCAAGATTTCCTAATCTATCCACAATGCTGAGCTTCAAATAACTAGCTTAACTAGCTGCCAAAATTTTAAGACAACTGAAATTCAGCAGGATGAATCTCTTTTAACTAACTACTCTTACTGACAGCAGGAAACCTCAAAAGCTAACTGGTTCTGTATAAAATCCTCCCAAGTGCCTCCTTCCAATGGTACCCTTCAGAACATGAATCATTAAACAGATTTGTGATGTTCTTCCAGAACTGCCACCATGCCAGCCTCTGTGCAGCCACAGAGCCCTGATGGGCCTCAGAAATGTGCTGCCTATTGCATATATAAATAACAACTTCTAACTCTTATTATGAAAGTCCCATTGACATATCTAGAAGTTATTCAAGGAAAGGAACATGAGACGAGTGTATCTGCTAATAAAGGCCTTCTAGGGCAATGGATGCTGGGGTTGGGGCACACTGCCTGTTCTGTGATTGTCCTTAGGAAGGACTAGTACTCCTAGCAGTCATGTCTATTCCAGAGACAGTGTGAGAGGAGCTGCTCACCTCCTTCCACTGCTTAGTGGACAAGTGCTAAAGAACACACTCATCCCCACCCCAGTTAACAGCAATTGATGCTGTCTTGGCCACCTCCCCAGGGAAGCTCCAGCCAGCAGACACCAGTGCTGACCCATGTGGCCACTTTCACTGGGGTCACAGCTGCAGAAAAGCAGCAGGGAGTCTCTGGATCTATTTTCTAGGCAGTTCCAGGACTTGAGTCCCAAAGGACATGAATCCAGAGCCTTTCACCAGGAGTACATTCAGTAACTCACTCACTCACCTGGGTGAGAGTCCACCCTGTTTGCTGACTAAGAGCAGAGACGGTGTCGATGGAGCGCAGGTCCAGCTCTGTGATTTCCTGTGCAGTGAGTGCCAGAGCAATGCGGCCCAGGGAGATGATTTGGTAACTCCTCCAGTCTGGCAGCAACCCCCAAACCTTTAGATGAAAATCATTATTATGTCAGCTCATTATGACTCTTCCTCTATATACACCATTCTAAATCCCTGGGTTCAAAAGTCCTAAAACCTGAATATTCTTCTTTGCACACAAAAAGCAGAATTGTGTATTGTGAAGGTTTTTGAGGTTCTATACCAATAATGATTAGTTCATCTAAAAATACTGCAACTTTTACAGCTTGGACTTGTTGATGAGTCAGATTAGGAATTGCTGGAAGTGTGGCTGTAGGAGCAAAACTACTAAGAACAATAAAAACGGGAATCTGTGCCTAGATCCACACTGTTAAACTGCCAAGAAAGCAGCACCTGCCCTACCCAGGCTTCTTCCCAGCTGCATCACTCCAGGGGACTGATTTTAAGTTCCTTTTGTGACAAATCACCCTGGTTCAGTCACTGACAAGGAAAGACAAAGTAGAGAATCAAGTAATACAGACAAAGAACCAGTTCCTAAAGTCCTGATTTCTAGATTGTGTTCATACAATGTTAAAATAAAAAATAATTTAAAAGTGCTTGTACAGATACAGTTAAATTTGTAAAGCTTCGTAAAGAACGCAAAGAAATAAGTAGGGGCTCTTCTAAAACAGTACCAATGTATTTAAACTGACAACTTCCCTGCTTTTAACATTATTTGTGATAAAGTTACAGTGATTGAAAAGCTGTCACTGAGCAGCCTGAAGGAAATTTTGGTATAAGGAAAAGTTCTGCCTGAGTAAAGAATAATAAAAGTCCATCAAGAGCTGAATTTTCAGAGGCCAGAACTGTCAATTACATTTTCTTGACAATGGTAGAAGACTGTAGACAGTGGTCAGTATCTCCCTGGATGTGGCCAATTGCCTTTACAGTAAAAGATACTGGGGTTTGGCAGGAGGAAGTGACTTAAACAAGCCAGGCACACATTTAAAAAAACGCTCACTTAAAGCTCTCATGTACTTCAGCAACTCTGCTCTATGTCAGTGAATACATGACAGGTTTCTAGTATAACATCATGCTGCTAACTCCACCTAGAAAATTAAAACTAAAAGCCAAGGGCTGGGATACCATCTGAGTCAGAAAAATATTAACTCCATTTTTGATATAGCTACAATTTAAGTTTTGTTCAAAAAGTTAGAAAGGACAAAGCTAATAGGGACTTGCTGAAGAGCATCTCTGCAGTTGCCTACTAAATAGTGTTTGCACCATCAGATAGACACGGAGCTGTACAATCTCCAGAAAATACAAAAATAGAGCTCAGGAATCTGGATGTCTGAAATTAAGTACTCCTTACATAGGCTCTCTGCTGTGCACATTCAGCACAGAGCAGCCTCAGCTGCCAGGGTGCTTTTCCCAGCTATGACCCCCAGGTTAAGGATTTGTTTAAGAGATGCATTGCTGGATTTGTACCTCCCAACTGAGTTTCCACCAGATCTTTAATGTTGGTTTTACAATGTCATAAAGGGTCTAAGTCTGGGAAACTTCAATCTTTTTCAAAGCAAATAGATAGTAAAAAGCATCAGCCCAATTTTAAAGCTTTAATTCTCTAGCTTAAGAGATACATGAAACACATGCAGGCAAAAATGCCAAGTGTCTGTTTCCTGATCTAGGCCATAAAGTACAGAATTTGAAGTACTTCATAAATAGTATTATCTGACAGGGCTGGGTGAAATCTCAGGCAGAAGGATATAAATAACAGAACACATGAAACTGAAACACTCCTTTGTCCTCATTCACCTAGAACCACAGATGCATACAGCTGCCACTGCTGCAGGGCTGGGAGACCTTCCACTTACAAGTGAGCTAAGCTTCTTACTTTCATTAAGATACAATCTGATAACTAGACTTTTTGAATTAGTTTGGAACAATGAGTAGTTCAGGCTTAATGAAAGCTTTAATCAAAGATGTTAATAACATAACAGCATCTATGCATATAATTTCAAAGAGCTTTGCCTGAACTGTCTCATTTCTCATGCTTCATGCGCACTGTAACATCACATTGCATTTTGAAATTAATATATAGGAAGTCTCCTTTGTCTAGCAGAAATCTGTACAAACACTCACAGGCAGAATATACTGCCATTCAGTGCACTACAGATCTGCGAGTCTTTGAATACAGCCAGAAATGTGAGTGTATCAACCTTGTTAGCAATTTCCCTACAACTGATATCACTCTGTAAGTACACCAGTATATTACACTGCTGTAAAAAATAGTTGTTTTCACTATGGCAGGGGAGCACTGTTTTTATTTTTTTCTAGGATTACCTTTTCCCCCCTTTTCCTACCCACCTTTGTCCATGCTGACAGAGGGAAGCTGACTTGGGAAGAATATGTTTGCTGCAGTTGTCCTCCTACAACAAGGCAGCAGAGACTCAACTGCAGAGTCACCATCTGCTTTCAGAAATCTGTGCAGTGCCACTTCTCTTTGAGCACCTGCAGTTCCACTGCTTTAAAAGCTGTGCTTCACTGCTAAAAATTGCACAGTTGGCCTTATTTACCCAAATTCCATGCTCAGCTCCACTACTGGCTGCAGCTGCTGGTTTAAGGAGATGCTGCCTAGGCCCATGTTGCTCCCTGCTCCTTCTTTCCTCCAGAGGTCACAGCCCTCAGGTCCCCAAGCCTCTTGCACTCTGTACTGCTTGCTGCCAACTGCAACTGGTAGATGCTTCCCAACCTCATTCTGTCAGAACAATCTGATGGAACCTAAAAAGGACTTCTACATGTTGGATCATTTTGACAGAAGAGGATTACAGAGTAGCCATGCAGAGATGGAAGCAGAGAACAGATAACCTCCAGCAGATGCTACTGACAGGAAGCTGAAGCCCGGCTGGGGCAGCACCCTCTTCACCTCTGAGTTTTCTGCAACCATAACAATTTGTCTTACTGCACCCTAAGGCTTTTTCTTGCTGAACTAAAAGTATGTTTGGGAATTTGCCCATACTCTGGCAGTGCAGGCAACCACAAAGCAGCAAGAGGAGGTCACCCCAGCGAGAAGTGCAATGGCAACAAGAGGCATGGAGCAAAGTCTGACTTCTCTGCCAGCCCACTCTGTCTCAGGCAGGGCTGCTCAGAGCTCTCTTGGTGCCCCAGACCCAGGCAGAGTGCTGAGCTGCCCCCAGCACAGTCCTCTGCCCAACTGTGTTCCTGGTAAAGACAAAACTTAGGTGGGATTTTTCCTCCCTAAAATTTCCCACTGATGGGCCTGTCCCTGCCTGTGAGAAGGTGGGAAAAGGAGCTTTATTCAGCCAATAACTGCCTTTCAGTCAGTTTGGGTTTACCCCACTGGAAGCTATATTTAGCATCCACGTAGACAGTTTAACATGCCAAGCTTAATTCTCTGCAGGGCAATCAACAGCCCCTAGTACTGCTTGCTGATTTTTCATTTATGAAAGGAAAGTGAGAAGCAAGAAGAAAAGTAATTCAAAAGTAAAACCACTTCACTTTTCCAGCTGCCAATAGCTCAGAACTACTTGCCTGTTGACTCTAAAGCAAGGGCAATAGCCTTCTATCACCACCTCACGTTATTTTTCCAATAAACCATAGATATTCTTGTGGCAGTAGTGACATTGACATAGCACAGTTATTTTAGAACTGCATAGTTCAATAACACCAAATCAAATTACAGATTTAATTTTCCTTCACAGACAGGATAGTTACCTGCTTGGCTTTTTCCTTCAACGCAGTCAGCTGGGAGCTGTTAAAACCTGAGACACCTCCAAGAAGTTCCACATTTTTGTCAAAAGTCCCTGGATCCATGCATCTCAGTTCCTGAACTGACCAAAAGACATTTGCTTCTCCTAATTTAATGATTTCATTTGAAGAAGGAACTCTGGTTCTCAGGCAATCTGAAAAAGGTCAAATAGCAGGAGTTTTCATCAAAGAGACAAGAAAATAAATCAAAGCAATATTGATATTTAAGAGAGCAACAGACTATGAAAATTTACTGCTGCTGATGTGATATTGATATATTAATTATTTTGTAATTGAAAAATTTAAAAAATATTTATATTATTAATGTTCTGGATATACAACTATCAGTATATTTCAAGTTTCTTTCAAGTCTAACTCTCTAAAGGCATCAAAATCCAGGCAAGGGCTTGTTCTGAGTTTAAGCCACCATTTGCTGGGAGCCTTGATTCAACAGGAGTGAAATGCAAACGTTTGGGATGACCCTGGTGGAAATTCACCAAAAAAGAGGTTCAGCTGAATAAACATCACATTCAAACAATGGATCCAACTCAGCAAGAATGTAACAGACATGAGAGGTCCTTGCACTCTGCAATGCCTGATAGAGATATATGTCTTGTAAGACCTGCCTGACATTTAAACAAGGTGAAGACAAGCTGGATGTGTCAGAGAAGCACGGTGCTTGCTGGTTATGTCAAGCCTGTTGTTAAAATGTCAGGATCTAGAGAGGGCTGTACACTTATCATGGCACTGTTTGGACAGACAAACTGCCTTTAAAAATCTTATTTACAGTCAGGTTCCAGGCCTATGCATTATCAAACCAGACAGTTTCCATTGTGTGTTTTAACAAATCCTAGTCTTTGTTGACATAATCTACCTCTAATGCTGATAGAAAGCAGAAATAAGAATCCTAATGTGGTTGTTTACTGCTCCCGTTCCTGTCACTAATTTAGGAAAACCTTATTAAATAATTATCTAAACCAAATAATCCCTACATGTCTTTGGATACAGTCATTACCAGTAAAAAGCATGAATTTCACAGATGCTGTGCCTCAGCTAAGCTCCCCCAGATAAATAAATTAAAGCAAGGATGTACAAAGTAGATTTGTACTTTGAAAGGAGGCAGAGGAGGGATTTATTTGCATCAAAGGAAGCTGCAGTGGTGGGTAGAACACTGAAAAGATTGAATCTGTTGAGCAAATGAAAATGCTGCTCAGCTTCCACTGTACCAGCTGATCTTCTGCTCTCCCTTTACCTCCCTCTTGTGAAGCTGCATTGTTTCCCTTTCCCCTGCTGCAGAAGGTCAGCTTTTCTCATGTAAATGCTGCCCATCCAGACACAGTGCGGCTCCCTTCCCCAAGTCATGAAAACCTAAGACTAGGTGTCCTTGAAAAAAACCCATTGATTTCATCATTTTTAACACACCAGATACACTGATGCAATTAAAGTGGGAAATACTAATTAGATTTCTGACCTGATGCCACTTTGCTGTTCCTTTTGCTATAGATTTAGTTTGATGAAAAACATATATATATATATATATATATATATATATATACACACACACACATTATAACATCTCGGTGCTTGTGGTGAGAAACCTGAATTCTTTCTCCAGCACTGCCACTGCCCTCTGGTAGCATCCCAGACACACAGTTCCCTAGTTTTGTTTTTCATGTTCCATCTTGCCTTAAGCACCTTGAAACCTTTGCTTTTAATCTTGATATAGACATATATGCAAGAACTCTGTCACTGCTAATTGCTACTGTTATTAACATTAGCTCACAACTGGTCTGTGAGAAATGTAGAATAGCATTGGTGGCATGAAAAGCTTTAATGTTATTCTGGAGCAATTTTCATAATACTCAATTTTTTAGTGATTTACAAATCAGTAATTAAACTTCATTCCTTACTGAAACCACCGTGTGAGTTGTATGGAGCTGATGAGATTATGTTTGGTAACAGAAGTTCAATATCATGTTTGGGCTGCAGAAGCATTTCCTGGTGTAGCACAAACAATCCTTCAACTTCTCATCTCCCAGATTCCCCCCAGTTGAGCTCGTGCACCCCAAGTGAAGACTGAGGAGCCTCCATGGCCTTGGAACCAAGTTATCCTTTGACAAAGACCCTCAGCTTCACTGGCACTGCTCTTGCAAGGCAGATGAGAGAGCTCTGCAACTGCACAGGACATAGCTGGGCTGATTAGAGAAGTCTTTGGGATTCATGTAGATCCAGAGGCTTAAAAAAAGAACACTTAAGGACACAGGCATACTGAAATACCTGCTGCTGAATTTTCAGTCCTATGGCCCATGTCTAAAGAAATATGGCTTGTGATCTGCTGATTTATTTGTTGAAGGAAGGGTGAATTTCATGCATACAGGTGAACTAATCCCCTGCTATTTCACCAGTTCAGTCCTGCTTTTTTTAGAGCCTGATGATTGTGTAATGACTCCTCTGATCAACTGAGGTCATGTTTTGTTTCAGACTATGAAAAAACACCCTCAGAACTCCCTCCACCTCTCTCTGCCTATGAATATAAATAGCACTGTAAGAGGAAAATTCATTTCCAGAGACACACAGTCATCATTCAGAGTTCCTGCCATACAAGCAGATGGATTTCCAGGGTGGCTCAGGGCTTGCTGAGAGCTTGAACCTCTATTCTGCTAGGCAGAGAACCAAGGGGGAGATTTTCAAATACAAAGGCAGAAAAGATCAAACTCCTTGAATATGTTTGGGTTTAAATTCCCATTGGTGCTTTTCAAAAGCTTCCCCCACAGCTGGATTGTTTTCCATGGCACAGGATGGCACAGCTTACAAATTCTGCCTGGGTGAATTTCAGATAAGAGAAAGAATAGTTGTTATAATAATAGAATATAGTCAGAGTATCTATCTGATGTAAAGAAAATGATACATTTGTCACCAGAGATTCTAATAGATTAGTTTGGTTGCTAATTAAAATACCTTTTAGATGATTACAAACTTGTCCATTTGGACAGAAAAAACAGTGCCACCACTGTCAGATTTAAGAACAGATCAGTCACCATATGCTCATGTCTGGCAAAGGATTAACTACGGGCAATCTTTTGGCACAATGGTAACTTGTCACCTTCACAGGTTTTAATTCAAGGGGTTTCAATTAGATTATAAAGTAAAAATAAAAAAAAAATAAACAAACCCCTCTAATTCAAATTATTAATTTTTTTCCTTTGTTCACTCAGAAGGATTCCAGGAAATGTTTAATTATGCAATCCTGTAATGAAGGTTTCAGCAGTTAGTGCATTATACAAACCCTGATGAGCAGCAGAACGAAGACTCTCACTGTTTTATCCTGAAAGTCTATAAGTTACTCAATGCTTCACTTTTATCATTGGCCTCTCAGAAGGCATTTGATGACAAAGTGAGACAAAGTCTGTTTGAATTGCACCATCTCAGCCCCAAATGGCAGCACTGTGCAGAGGCCCCCAGAGCAATACTGACCAGCTCTGCTGAGAGACAGGAGAATGCTGCCAGTGCTGTTGGAGACTGACTTGAACACAGCTGACAGGAGCTCTTCAGCTGAAGAAACTGGTCCAATTGTCTTTGCTATTTGTAAAATGATATCTGGGAACTTCAAAAGGAAAGAAAGAATAAATAAGGGTCCTCTCCCTTTTAAAACAAATCAATTTGTAGAGAAAGTCTTGTGCAGACCTTAGCAAAGCAGGGGTTAGTAACAGTTCAGTCTTCTCCCATTGTGCAGATGTTTCAGAAAAGAGTAATTGGCTGCTACTGAGAGGTCACTGGCACACATTTGAGGGAAAAAAATTATGAACAAAGCAAATTCTGAGTGATTCTCCATCCTGTGCACCCTCCCAGCTTCTGGCAACACCTGAGCACTGGCTGATTGGTGTCTGTGTCCAGCCCCTCCTGGAGCAGTGAGTGCCACCATTTTAATTTGGGCTTTATTTCACTTGTCTTAAATTTGCCAGATAAGTACATGAATTGAGGATAGGGACCCAATTAAATTATGAGAGATAACTTTGACCTGTTTGCCTTCTTTAGGCTTTTCTGACCTCTGTCCTCCATCCTGCTAGACACCTTCCCTTCCTTTGAAGAGTCCTATTCTATCTGGTCAATTATAAGCATTATCTCCAGTGGAAAACCTTCTGACTGTGCTCACATATTTCTGCTGAAGAATGAATCCCTCATTCCAGTATAGTTTACTCCTCTGCATAAAAAAAATTAAGATTATATGAACTAAAGAGGGCGGGGAAATTACAAAGTGCAATGCTGAGGCCATCAGATATTGTTACTTGTGCTATGCTGCCCCCAGGGCAAAGGCCACATGAGTAAATGCTAATTTGATCAGTATGATCCCATTAATAACAGGATAAGAAACCCAACTTTTATGGTTGAAGGCAGAAGGATGGAGTAAAGAGCACTGCAAGGTGTAAAGTACTAAAAATGAGTCTGCATCACTATAAGTGCCCCTTTTTTTTCCTATGTGACTATGTACAATTGTCATTGTACACATGCAGGTAATTGTTTAGAGTAACATTACTCTCAAGAAGAAATCTCTTTGATGGAGTCAAGAATATGTGAAACATTAACACAGGATTCCTTGACAAAAGAATTATTTACCTAGTTCAGCATTCAGGTTACATAATTTAGACTGCGTTATGACATTCACAATTCCAAGTTCTAAAATATTAAAAATTAAAATGTTAAAAATTAGAATTTTTTAATAAAAGCATACCTTTTCAGCAAGGATGTTTAACTCCTCTTTTGACAGCAGAACTATGAATGGTCCAACATCTAATGTTGTTTCTGCTGTCCAGTTGTTTGAGGAGCTGAAAAAATATTTTGAAAAATTGTATTAATAAAGAACATTACAATAAAAATAATACTAAAACTTCAATGGGTTTATGATACTTTATCATACAGGAAACACAATTCCATGCCAATGTGATGATTCATTGTTACAAGCATCAGATTGCATTTTCTCTGGACATAGGGCATTAGTGGAACTCACAATATAATCAGAAAAACCCTTCAAATATGGTGATGATGGAGCTCTCCCTCAATAGTCAAGTGTTCTTAGCACTACAGTATTTGAAAAAGGAGAAATAATTCTTTCTTTGAAAGAAAATTTACCATTTCCCATCAGTTCATATTGCAATAGTAGCCTGCAAAATGGTTATCAAAGGAGAAGCAGAAACATCATCCAAATCTGACAAATGTCTGTCAACCCTTTTGGTGGGTGACTTAATAAAACACTTAGATAAGTTATTTTCAGCCTGACAGAGCCTACAGAAGAGTGTAGTAAGAAATATATTACTAGCTCATGTTCCCACAAACAATTTTAATTGCTTTGTTGCTCCACTGTGAGGATGTTAAAATATATTCAAAATTCAATTATATAAAATAACATAAAATCTTATTTAGCACAGTGTGCCAGGATTCAATAAAACGGATTTGTATCAAGATCAATGCAGGGATGGGATCTGCTGGAAAATACAGCTATCAGCTATCCCACCACAGAAAAATGCTGACTAGCAGGAAGCAGAACAGCATCTAACGTGATCAGGTGGATCAAGTGACCCCTTTGGGGTGAAGGGGTGGTTAGAAACTGTGCAACCAGTCTCCCTTTTCAAATACAAGACATTTCCAAGGGACAATGCAAGACAGAAACAGTATATTCTTGCCAGACAGAGGATGGCTTTGTTCTTGGCATGACTGACACCAGTGAGGTTCCATCCGCCCTCCTAATCTGAGTCCTTAGTGACACCCAACACACTGCCCGCTCTGCTGCTGCAGATGCTTGAACTTCATATCCCTCTGCCTCTTCTCTGCTCTCTCCTATTGCCACAGGTGCTTGCAGTCTTCTTTACTTGTCTTCTCACACCAGCACAGCAAGTACCTCACTTCCATTTTCCATTCTTTGCGTTCCTGCACCATTCTCTGCTTGTAACCCCTTTCTCTTGCCAGGCCAGTGAGCCCATTTTCCTGCCCCCCCTCAAACATTACACTTTCTCTCCTTTTCCTCTGGGACTTAAGTCATGCAGGGTGTCCCTGGGGTTGCATTTTGTTCCACAGTTATCACATTACACACAAGAACAGAAATGTCATTCTAGTGGACAAGAACTTGGGCAGTGACAGAAGCTGCTTTGTGCTGGTTTCACTGCAGTTCACCTGGGCAAAGCAAATGCTTGGTGTTTGCATGGCCTAACCACCTGCATGACCACGGTGGTGTATCCAATACCTTACCCATATAACTGGAGGAGTTTGTATTTAATTTCAATCTTCTGCTCATGGCTGAGCTGCCGGCAAAGTTTGAATTGATGTAGGGCTGCTGCCATGGCCTTCAGGGACATTCTGCCATGTAGAAAGGCTGGAGGTAAGTGGCAGATTAGATTTCCAAGGAGGTCAACATCATATTCATCAGCAATGGAGCTGTTCTGAAACAAGAAGCATTTGCCCTGTTGGCAGACCTAACTTTGCTCTTGCCCTGTACCACTTAGCTGCATCACAACTCATTTAAGCTGCAAGGAACAAAGACACAACAGTTTGCACTGGCAACTTAATCTACATTTTCTGCTGAGACTGCCTTACATTTTTTGTTTTACCAATCCAACTGGTGATATTTCATAAGCACTTCTCAGAGCTTTCAGTATTCTTTATTCCATACTGAATCACACATAAAGAATGTGACCACCCAGCACCTGCAGAGCTGGTGCAGTTCTGTCTGGCAGCACAGCCCTCACGTGGCCCCTTGCAGAAGAGGGGCCCCAAGCTCTTGCTGTTAGAAGGCTGAGCTCTAAGGGGTTTCTCAAGCAGCTGCCAAAACACTGGGGATTATACAGCTGGTACTGTGTGTAAGGACAGGAATAGCCACAGCTACATCAAAAAACTAATTTCCTCTAAAAATTGGTGAGTGCTGCAGCTCCCAGACAGCAGAAGTCACAAAATCCTCCTGGTACCACCACCTCTCCCATGGAGCTCCCTGTGCCACAACAGCTCTGCTTGGGCTGGCACTGCTTGGAGCCAGGGGAACAGCTCCAGGGGCAAACTGGTCAGCTCCAGGCTGTCCTGGCCAGCAATGACATTTCATGAGAACACTTTGGAACATGCATGGAGTCAAGGCAAATTGCTAAGCAAGCTATAAAAAGGTTTCCTTAAGGAGCAAACAATAAAACCAAAACAGTACATAAATCCCCCCAAAAAATACAGATGGATGGGTGAAGAACTCATGGAGTGACTCCCTCCTCCTCCATGGTGTCTCCCCCTCTGCTGACCCCTCTCAGCCATACCCACCAAGCACTCCTGTACTTTTTGCAGGACAGCATCCCTTTTGTGAAGGCTTGGGTTCAGAAGGTCCATTCCAATCTTGCCCACACGTTCAAGGAAAGGGACACACAGAGGGCCTGTAACATACTCCAGGTACTCAGAACTGCAGAAAGAATTCAGGTCTCAGAATGCAAACCTGACCTTCATACGCCCACAACCATAGCCATGAAATCTGTGATGACAGAAATATTTAGAGACAAGGCTGGACTTGAAAAATCATAAACCAGACAGGCCAAAAAAACTGCAATTAAACCTCACCTTACTTCAATATCCATCTTCTTCCAGTTCATAAGGACATGAACTGAACTTCAAAAAATGGCTAAGAATTATAAATAGCTGCAAGTGTATGAAAGTGCTCTGAGATGCTTTAACACCATATGATACAGGTCAGAATCTTCCCCCCTTTCTCTGTTTTATTAGGAATAATTATCTGATGAATGAAAATGGGGTGGGTGACCTGACAACCACAAGTAGTTTTAGAGTAGGTTTCCTTTTTATCTAAATCAAAAAATCCTGCCAAATTAAAAAAAAAATATGCTCTTCTCCACACAGAGTGGCAGACAACCTTTGCAAATAAAGCCACAGCCCACATCTGCACAGGCCCAGCCTTGCCAGGGTCTGCAGGCAACAGCACCAGTAGCTTCTGATGGCCCTGAACAGCCAACATGCAATTGCTGCCAAATAACTGAGTACTGCAGCTTATGGGAAGCCTTGCATTAAAGTCTATTATTATTTTATAGTTGTTAAATAGAATAGAGCCTTTTCAAATTGAATACTTTTCTTATTTTTTTCAATTTAAAAATATTCCACAAAAAGAAGGGTTCTCAGTCCCTTTAATCCCCTCAGGCACATAGAAAGAAAGAGAGACAGAAAGAGAGAGTGACAAAAAGACAAAGAAAGAAAGGAAGGAAGGAATTAACAAATTTTACAATTCAGGAGTTCTCATACATACACAAGTTATTTTTTTCAAAGGAAAAAAGCTGTCACTGAGAAGTTTTGCTAACTTACACAAATGTCTTGAAACACACTGGAATGTTTCCAACCATACAGAGCAATATGCTTCAGCAGTATCCAGTGGTTTTGTCTTATATATCCACTCTCAAAAAGACCTCTAAACAAATAAGCAAACCTAAACCAAATAAGCCTACCCAGGGAGAAAAAATCCACCAATGTGACAAAAATGTACTGTACTAAAAGACACAAAGTATTACCAACTTTCACTTGAGACAGATTTTGCCTACAGTCAGTGACCACTTTTGATAAATTACCATTTATCTGAATCATCAGTTTTCTTAGGACTGAAGAGATATTTGAAAATTGCTCAGAAGTTAAGATGGACTAAGATGTAACTCACGGAAGCGCCAGTAAGAGGAAGGGAGGAATGGATGCATTGGAGACTTTCCAAAATTTCCAAGCCAAACAATTAACCTAAAGGCAACAAAAATTTAGGATCTTAAACCTCTAGCAGTTTTGAAGAAGAATAAAAAATATAGCTTGTTTATTGCAGCATATATATAAATTAGCATATATAAGACTGTGCATATGATCTTCAGAGAGCATTTTTATCTGGCTTGTTTTAGTTTTCTTTTTGTAGACATCGGAGATGAAACATTATATATTTGGGAACATGAGAACATTTGTATGTTTCTGAAACTTCTATGTATTTCCAAACAGATTACTCATGAATTAACAAGTCAGACAGGCTGTAGGAATTTCTTGCAATTTGTAAGTGACAAATGAAATTGTCAAAATGAAGTATGATAACAGACAAATTCACACATAAAAGATTTAAATAAAATATGCTAACAGACAAGTTGAGACATACAGGATTCTGGAAAAAAGTCCCAAAAACCCCAGAGACAAAATAGAATAAACCAAATTTTAATCTACCTAATTTGTATATTGGGTAGTATGCTTATGTACAAAAAGTCTTTTTTGTTTGTTTACCTGATATGGAGAAAGCAGATGAAGATTAATTTCAAAGAATTTAAAATTGTTTAAAAATATGTCTGTGTCCATACTTTCAAAGAGTTGACAAGTTACTCCTTTCACAAGCTGTCCTGTGCTGATAGGAAAGACGAATTTCAATCTTATGAATATTTAAGCAGGATCTAGCCCTTACTCCCCACAACCCCATCCTAAGACACAGCTTCTTCACCTCTTCCATTTCCTGTAATTAAAAGGCTCTTGAAAGTAAAAATGCAAACAAATTGAAAAATATCAACAAAGCCTTAAAACACCCAAACCTCTGCAATGCTTTGAGCCTCATTTTGGTTTTGAAGACCCTTTTCAATAAGGAAGGTGAATTATCCTGTATATCCAGGAATGAATAAACATAAGGCAATATTTAACAACCACATATTGTTTACCTCAAAGTTGCTCTCATCACAAAACTAGTCTTAAACCCCATTTCAAAAGAGATACAATCCATACCTTAGAAGGTCAACAGGATAGTTGTCCTTGGACAGTAATTCATACAGATACAAAGCCTGAAAATAAACCCACCATAATTAAAGGTAACTTTAGTTAATCCAATTTTAAGAGACAATAACTACTACAAGGTTTTTGTACTCTGAACTCTCCTATGTACTCTAAAGGTACTTCTGTGATCCAGCTTGAGAAATCAAAAGGTTTGGCATCCAGTTTAGCTGAATTTTTTTCTTCACAAGACAAGCCATCACTGACTGGCATTATGGGATGATGTTAAACCTGTACATGGCCCACAGCACTGAAAACTTAGGGCTGAAGGGAGCTCTGGAGATAAACTGACCCAACCGTTCACGTCTCTGGACAGAGTCAAAGACTTTATATCTAATATACAGTACTGGAAACAGAAAATTTACATGGCAGAAACCTGGGGGCTTAAATTCAGCATATCAATGCTTCCTTTTCCATAGCATTGCTCATAGGCTGCCTGGGCTCCAAATGTCCTTTGGTGCTTATGCTGAGATATAATTGGGGCAGTTCCTTCCTTTTATTTTGTTCCTTGAACACAAATATATTACACCACTTTTCCAATTCTCCCATTACACAACATTGCAGTGGAATGGGAACTGCATAACAATTTTTACCTGGCTGCTTCTCAGTTCTTTTTCTTTCAGCATTGCAGAATTATATCCAGTTTGCTTCCATAAACCAGAAAGAGAGACTTCTTTAAAGAAAGCACCTTGAATATCTTTGACTGATGAAGAAAAATCTCCAGATGAAGCAATCTAAAAAGAGGAACATAAAAATATATGTCATTTCTGAACTGATGTTTAGATTTAGAGGATTTGCCCTTCTTTTTATTCTGTGTAATACTTCTCTTAAGAGGATAAAAGAAAAACACGACAGTATTAAAACCACAATGAAATAAGCAAGAGAGAGCCTTCAAAATGCACTTAGTATTCAGAAAAAAAAAGCAGTAGAACCATTAACCATTGAGCTAAAGGACATATGTTGGTTTAATTCATGCTCTACAGTTCTAGTTATGGTGCTCTTGTGCAGAGAGAACCTGCCACAGACTGGAGCTAATAATCACCTTCCTGAGGATGCCCTGTTGCTGTGCAGGAGATAAGTCAGACAAGTACTGGGATGTTGTGCCTTGAATCATCTGAGCCAGCTCCCTGGGACTCATGCTGTGCAGTGACCAGGTGCCAATTCCTGTCACCAAGGCACCCATTTGGCTCACATTGTAAAATGATAAAACCTGCAGGGAGAACAGCACAGGCAAACTGGAAGTTTTATTGAGACCAGCAGATGTATTTAAAAGCAAAAGTCAATAAATAAAGCAAAGTATTTATTAAATACTTAATATTTTTCTTGCTTGGGAATGCATTTTCTGTGTCTGTCCCTGGAACAAATGCCTGAAGTTCCTCTGAAGTTCCTTTTTCTGAAACTTCAACCAGGACCTGATTCCTTGCATTACAGTATATTTAAATATACAGCCTCAGATCTCTGATCATGCAAATTCTGCTTAGGGCAGTGATACAGACAAAATAATATATACAACTGCCAAATCCAAATACTCATTCTCTCTGTTACTAGAGAATTACTTTGGGATGTACAGTCTTGGATGCTTTTATTTGATTTAAATACATTTTCCAGGCCACTAACTAATAATCTACAGTTATGTTGGGAAAAAGCCATTTCACTTTTAAAAACAGAAGGTAGGAAAGCTTTATCAGAGGTACCTTTTCATAAGAGAGATATTTACTGGATAAAATCATAACTTGGCTCTTTGCCCACCCAGAGACTTGGTTTAATGTTGCAACAGCATTATGCACTGCTTCAGGTGACAGAGATTCCAGCTGACTTGAAGTTAGCCCAACCACAGCATCTGACAGAGATCCAAGGGTATCATTCAATGTCTGGTTTTGCATGGCAATGTTCAGGAGTTGAGACTTGAGCTAAATCAAACAAAAAGAGCAGATCAGAAATAAAAATCTCCCAAGAACCAATTTCCATTACCACCCAAAACATTAACTGGAATCTCTGGAATAGGCATTGGCAAATATTCACACACTTCATAAAATTTCAAAAATAGAACTACAGTTGTGAAAGGTAAATGGAACAGGAATATGAAATAGAATGAGAAAAGAATATGCACCCAAAATGGGTTTCTATTCTTCCAATTCTCAAGAACTATTTTCCCTTATTTCTAAAGTCCCAATAATTTTTCACTCATTTCCTTCCTTATTTAAGAAGAACATCTTTCCTCCTCTGTTTATAGGATTCTGTTAGGCAAGAAGAACAAATGTTGTACACACCTCATGAACCTCGGCCTGGAAACCTCTCAGCTGATTGCATTTAATCATTTGATGAAGTAGAGCCCGGGCCACAGCTGCATCCATCTGTTCCAGGTCATCATAAAAACAAACCAACAAACCCAGCCTATAGAGCAGAAATACATTAGCTCCCTTCTGACATAAAAGGTGTCACTGTTGGGCAAGGGAAACACACCTTGGTACCCTTTCCTTGTGATCACAGCTTGAGCCATTTCTGTTTGTCATGAGTGCCTCAACCCGCAGTCTTTAAAACTTAGCTTACAACAGGGGTATGAGAACATGCACTGGCCTTTGTATTCAGCTGAATCCTGCCTGGATTGCTTGTGCTTGAGGATTTACCTGTCCTGGTTCCATTTGTTCATGGCTGGATTGTCCCAGTTAATGACTCCACTTCCCTCAACAGGATAATTTTGAAAATGATGGAGGGCTATTGCTAAGTCTCTAGAAGTGGCTTGCTGAGTTCTTATCTGGTTTGATTGGATATTTTGAACTCTAAGTCCTGCTTGGATTCCACATGCAACACAACCCATTTGTGTTTCAGAGCAGCAGCTGGGGCACGACATGGCCTCTTTATCATTTTAGGATTAAACAAAGCCTGCTGTATTTCACATCAAACACAGGACTGGCTGATGGATGGACACCTGTCCAGTTCAACACTGCTCAGAAGAAAGCACACTGAGGCTCACTGCCCACTGGTGCCAGCACAGCAGTCTGCAAAACAGGGTTTTGAACTGAGCTCATTTTCCTTCCCAGTTCCCGTGCCATAATATTTAAGTCAACATTTCCATTAACCTCTGTAAAGTGCAACCACAGCCATAGTTTTTGGAGAGGAGGAGTCACACACCACCATGGGGAAGTGCCTGTTGTAGGTGTCCTTCTGGCTTAGACCTTGTGCTTATTTACTGCCTTTACTTACAGCCCTGCAAAGAAAGAGCTCTGAATTGTGCATCACTATGTCTGGATTTTGAACTTGACAGTGATGGGGATGAACTGGTTTGTAGGAAGCCTGAGTCAATTCCCTGTAAACTCTCAGCCTTTGCTTTTATAATTTACAAAGAACAAGAACCTCAAAGATATGGACAAGCCCAGCTTTCCTGCTACAGTCCCTGGTTTTTCACAGTTCAGCGAGACAACAGGCACAGTTCAGCGAGACAACAGGCACAGGCAGAGTCTGGGCAGCAATGTCCAGATGTGAAGCAAATCATCAGTGGACAATGCTGCAGCACTATCACAAACTCAGTCAAATTCTGCAGTACAGAAAGGCTTTTAGTTCCTCGTCCCTCAACAACAACCTGCCAGCGATATAACAAAACACTGCTTCAGCAGCACATCTGAATTCATGGGAGATCATCAAACCAACATACAAATCAAAGAAACATCTATAAGAGCATTTTTATAACAAATAATTACATTCTGATGCATTATTGCATAGCCACCAAAAGCTCTTCATCTCCTTTGGGATTAGCAGAAATGAATAACACTACTTCTTAAAAGTAAAAGTGCATTTAAATCAACAGTATGGTTAAAATGAGTAACATAAACTAAGTGTGTCGTAAAAATGGAATATATTAAGGATTATGGAGCATGACATTTCTCTCATCCGTGAGAATGTGGCAGCTCTTGTGAGTGACAAAATAATTTTTAAGATTTCTGACATTGAAATTTAGAGCGTGGGCATAACTCTTCTCTTGCTTACTCCTCCGACAAGAGCAATGCTTCATGGAAGTCAGCGAGCTGCACTGCAGTAATGACAGCAGCTCTGAAGCCATAAAGCATATTCTCCATTAGTTTAAAACTCCAAGGTATCCCCCAAGGAGACTACAAATAATTTCAGACAGCATTGTCTTGGGACTAAATACATCCATTGATATGACAATGTAAATGTAAATGTGGCATGCAGAGCTCTCTCATGCTCGCTGCGTATTTATGAGTAACAGCAGTTTATTTTGGTTTTTTATTAGTGGTAAAGTTAGTTCAGTGCAGATTTGACAGCCCTGAAAATTCAGTTTCCTGCTTACACACCTAACATCCAAACATATTTAAGCATGGCTCATCCATACCCTGCAGGACAAAGAGGACAGCAGGGTAGGCTTTACACTGCTTCACTTTGTGGCTTCTCTGGTGACACCCACGTCAGTTTAAACCCACTTGCAGTCCTGCTGGCAGGAGTTGAGATTTCCTCCTTCAATCCTAACTGTAAAATGATTTCCCCCAAACACCTCCATGTTCTGTGATTCAAGCAGCCAAGACAATCCATGTCCTGCTGTCCCAGTTTATTTTATTGCTCTGTGATGTGGTGGAGCTCTGCCTAGGTCCCCCAGATACTGCTGCAGCCTTCCTACAAATGCTGCAGGCATCTCCTCACCGTGGAGCAGGAGACAAAGCATCAGCTAATTAGGCACACCTCCAAAAATTCATAAAGTAGCAATTCTTCACTGTTGCTAAACAGAGCTGGATTTCAGCCTAGATTTTTTCCTCTGGAATGAAAAAGCTGTGCCACGCTATCAATTTCCATTTTCTCCTTAGTAAGTTGTTCCATCCCTATACAGCCATAAAAGAAACAGCAAAAGCACCCTTGCCTGTAGATAGTGGAAGTGTTCCTCATATCAAATCCTGATGAGTTTATCCTTTCCAGGAGGGCCTGTGCAAGCTCTGGTGTGATATCATACACAGTGTCCAACTGCTTTGTTGCGTTGTCGTAGCTAATGAACAGTCTGATCTGAGCAGCACAAACAAAACCATGCATCAGCACTGTGAGACAATGAATCCTGTAAAGTCTGTGTCTGACACTCAAAATTAATTGAGCCTGTTCATGTTATAGAAAAAGCAAGAAGATTTGGATAAACCAGTATTTCTGAAGGCAAAGTTGAGTGAGAGATTTGAGTGATTCTCTGCCAAAATGTCATATAATTTGAGAGTCTTCTATCATTGGTCCCTTTGAATAGAAGTCATGGAAGTCTGATACAGATAATTACATATTAATGACAGGCACTTTAAAATTAAAAAGATATAAGAATTTTGTAAAGAATACATTTATATTTCCCCTCTGTAGTTTCTCTTTATAATTAATTAATTAAGATATATTAAGTTATTTTTCATGTTTAAGTTTGCATTTGTGTTCATATTGTTTGTAGCAATAATAAATCCAACCACACTTTGTTACTTACTTCATTGAGACTAATTTTCAGAATTTCTTCTAATGGGAGATGGACCATGTATCTTCCCAAAATCCATAAGCTTTCTGCACTGACCCAAGAAGTTGATTCATTGAACTCTGTTTTGTACAAATAAATACTCACTACAATGTTCAGAAAGTAATTACTTTTCAAATATATTTTACCCAGTATATTGTTATTGTTAAATAATAAAAAATCTGCAAATCAGAAAAATCCTTAGCAGAGAGTCAGATTCCCTCCATTTGCTACATTTTAGCACCACACTTTTATGAGTCCATACATTTTTAAATGAAAATGAAATAGTGTTTCAAGTGTCTCAGATTTTCTCATACAAAAACAATTAATGTTTTATGTTGTAAAAAAAGAGAATGGATAAAGTGTGAGACAGGAAAAAATTACCCAAAAGTATTAAATATGGAGCAGTGTTTTTAAATTTCACTTCTCCTAATCAATTGCATTATTTAAGAACATCAGGAAGGCACGACACGTTATATATCTTATATATTATTATTGATGATGCTACTTATTTCAGCAATATGCAGTAGCAACAATGGAGAAAATGAAAAACTGTTCAAATACCTACATGGAAATAGGGTGACAAAACCACAAAACACTGCATAACAGTTAAAAAATGACATTCATTTAGTAACATTCTCCCAAGGATTGAAAATGAAATCAAGATCCAAATATCCCTGAGAAAAAACATATTTCTGGACTCCATGGGTACCCTGAGCCACAAAGACTGTTTTCTCCAGGGTGTTGTCATTTGGATGGCTCAGTGTGTGACACCTCTGAACACATTCCTCAGCAGTGCTGATACTCACAACTCTGTTAAAATAAAATCATCCATGCACTTTGAAGAGTTTCCAGTGCTGGGAAAAAAAAACCAGCCTGCATCTATCAGAAGCTGAAGGACTCCATTAAGTGATTTTTTTGAAAACACAGATCTAAGCTCCTTAACTGAGACAAGATGATGATCCCAGCAGACCTGTCAGGCCTGTGTTTTTAAAGTGATATTACCTCCCATTACCCAGAATATTATGAGAGTTGAAAGACATGACAAGAGAACTAAAGAAAAAAACAGCACCATTTAAGGATGTTGACTGTGGCCTTCAGCAGAACAGACTTGCAGTTACCGGCTATGATAGCTGTGATCCCCAAAGACTGATCCCTATCCCAGTTGGTCCCAGAGCTACCCACATACAAAGTGAATAAATCACCTTCCAGCAGGACTGTTCCTGCACTCTGCTGTGGCCTGGGGAGTGCAGATAAACAGGAGGGAGCTGTAGACTTCCAGTCCAAGTGTGCCTGCCCAGGGCTGATGGTTCACACTGTCACAACCAGCTGGGAATCAGCCCACACTTGATGCCCTGGGGGTGGATTCACCACATCTGTGCTGTTTTTGGCAGGTGAAGCAGCAACCAGGGAGGAAAAAGGGGCACAGCAATTCCCAGTCCCTCCCAAGCTGTGTGATATTCCATGAACTGAGGGTTTACCAATGCTACAGACACAACCCAAACTATGCTGAGGGATTTTCCCAGGACTGCTGAGTAGCACCAGGCAAATTCTGCATCTTTGCTTCCCCAGCAACACACTGCCACTAACATCGCCTCACAGCAGCAGCATGAACCTCCTATCCACAACTCACTGGTTTACTCTGATATTTTGAAATGGCAGGAGACTCAAGAGGAAAATTTAGCTCCACTGAAGCAAGCGGGCATTTCACCTTTGATGTCTAGGGAAGGAGGAAGAACACACACACACCTGTAAGTCTAAAATGCTGCCAGGACAGCTGTGCTGGGATGTTCAGTGAAATCCAGGCACTAGCTCTGATGTTCAGTGCCCTGCACAGCCCCCTTGTGGAGCCCATCCTGCCTGTCCCAGCTATGGAACAGCCGTTTCAGGCACATTAGCCAGGCACACAGATGTGGGAAAATGCATCCAATCAGAATTAATTAACTTTGGTTTTATCATGTCCCTTTGCTGATTGAGTAGGTGCCATGTGCTTTCACAACATCCTGCATTTCTTTTGTGGTTTTAAACAGTGCAGTGGATAATGTATCCTGAGCCAGAGCTGTTTTTCTCATCTAAACAGGACTTCAGAAGAGAACAAGAGGCCTTGGCAGAGCACCTGGCCACTGTATACTATTTCAGACTTAGAAACAGTACAGAGAGAAAAGACCGGAGTACAAGAGAAAGACTTTGTGTATAGCTCTGTGCAGAACAGAAGAAGAGTCCATTGGTCGTACTTGATGATCCTGGAGGTCTTTTCCAGCCTTAACAATAGCAGGATTCTACTCTACAAGTTCAAGCACCTTTGGAGAATTATTTGTCAAGAGTAACACGAACATTATATTTACTGTGTTCTGCAGAAAAGGAACTCCAGACAGCTCTCTTGCACAGACCTCTGTTAACTGTGGAAACAATTCAATACAATGGGCAGGCCTTTTGCTGAGTGCTTTTCTCTTATGATAAACAAGAAGAAAACACTTTGTAACGTACCACTCATGTTGTAAGATTTCTGTAGAATCTGCTTCATCCAGCCATAGAGAGCTCTCTGAGTACTTGCTGAGGTTCTGTCATAGAGGTCCTTGAACAATGATGATCTAAGTGATAAACAAGTTTGTTAGCTCACTAATGAGCTAACTATTCATTTTATTTAATGACACAGGGACAAATGATTTTAGAAACAGCATTCTTTACACATATACAGAAAGCTGCATCTGAAAAACAGACTAAGACCATATAGTAATCTCTTTCAATAGCCAGCAAATCCAATATAGTACTGTGTCTGAAAAATCAATGGCTTACAAGTTTCTGAAAGCATCCTCCAGCAGAAGGTTTGGGAGACTCCCAATGACATCAGGTTGGAGATAATTCACTGCTGACCCATGCAGAACTTGGCTCAGGATATCCACACAGTCCAGGGCACTCAGAGCCAGGAAGCATTTATCCAGTGTTACAAGGAACAAGGTCCTGTTTACTCCTGGGCTTTGAAAAATTCTCTCTTTAGTCTTGCCCCAGTCAAGAATAATATTTCCTATTTCCTGCAAGCAACAAAGTGTTAAATCAACATCTCTGATTAATTCAATATATTGCTCATTTTGAGGCCTGACAGAGAGCACTCTACAAAGGATATGATGATGTTCTCATGAAAAACAGCTGCAAACTACTGATTGTTTGCACTACTTCAGATAATTCCTTTCTGGCATTGGATAGAGACCAGCTTGAATTTTTTTACAAAACCAAAATGAAACCCAGAAATATATTTTAAATGGCTGATGAATAAAATTACTAATTTCACCTTTAGCCATCTTGGCTCTCTTTCCAGCCACCAAAAAGAAGATACTCCCTGAGAGTAACTGGCCCTATCTACCTTAGGTGTTACTGTAGGAGAGTGAACCCTTCTCTGGAGATGAGTTTCTCTCTACTGATTAGAGTGAAAATCCAAATGACTGACTTGGGCTTGAAGCACCTTTAATACAATAAGAGTTAAATAAAATAAGTCAAACCTAAGAGGAGATTAGTCCAATCCAAGCCAGGTAAGTAACTGCAAGGCCTGCACTGTGAGCCCCCTAGTCTGTCCCTTTCCATTTATCTAAACCACTGACAGCAGATTTTTGTTTTCACACGTGGAAATTCACTTACAAGATGCTCCTTTTTGCTGTTGAAGAGGTACTTCATTGCAGTTTGGAACTGCTGCTGATCAAGCTGTCGCAATTCAGACAGCAGTTGCCTGGGCTGGTATAAAAGGTTCTTCAGGTAACTTTTTATGGACATCTGAAGTGTAGAAAAATATGTGTAATATACATAAAACTCATACTATTGTACTTTTACTCCCTGAAAATCTGTGCTCAAGGAGAACTAAGTGCTGAGCTCTGTATTGTCTGTGCTGCCAATGATCAAAATAACTATTCACACAAACTGAAAACAAAAATAATCTAAATGCATTCTGAAAGAGTAATTTTCAAATCCTATTCTTGGCTCCATGAACAAGTCCTCTCGAGGGAGCTTTTTAACAAAGATGCCTCAGTTTCTCACTTCATAAAACAAGAGTAATAAAGCTTTTCTGCTTCACACAGCAGAGCTGGGAAAAAAAAAACTTCCAAAGAGCTAAAAAAAAGCTTAAAAAAATTATCAGGTATCATGTGCATATTACTTAAAAAAGGGAAGGAAATGTGCAATTACATGGGAGGAAAAGTCTCTACCAGGTCATAAGCCAAAAATATTCTCTCTTGCATCAAGCTGCATTACCAGTTAACAATCTCATGCCTGTTTTGAAAAACTGAAGGGGAATCTTAACATTGGAACAGAAATAAATTTAAGGCTCGTTAGCAGCAGACTGGAGTAAAATCCCTCCTATTTCCTGACAGAATTACTTCAGAATTGGTTTGGAATTTGAGTTGCAATTGTTCATTGCTGCCTTTGCTTAACTTGCATTGCCACCACCAAATATTAACAGTTCCTTTATGCCTCGGGGTTCAGCCTGCTGAGAACATCAGGCTGCCAATAAACTTGACAAAGGGAAGGGGCAGCAGCAGGAAAATGTAGGTGAGGATGAGCTGTGACAGGGACACGGAGGTTGGGACAGGTTTCAAGCACTGAGGAGCTTCTGGGAATGCCTGAGGCTCAGGGATGGCACAGTTGACACTTCCCTGTTCCAGGGAGTGCAGGGACGAGGGAGGGGCTCAGGTGTGATTAGCTGGGTACAGCTCCACTGAAAGCAGCTCATCACTAACCCTCAGCAGCAGGAGGAGGAACAACGACTCCTTCCTGCATCACTGTCACATCGAAAATGAACAAAAACAGCACTGAGAGGAGCTTTAAAAAGTGGAGGCATTTGGTAGGATGCTCTGGAGTTTCTCATTCCATAAAGAGCAGTGTGAACTACAGCCAGCCAAAATCTGGGAGAAACTCGTTATTTTCTGGGGAAACAGCATTTAGAGACATTCATCCCAGAAACAATTAGCACAAAAAAAAATCTTAATTCCTGCTTTCCATCAGAGGAAAAGCAAAAAAAAAAAAAAAAAAAGTTGTTATTATTTCTGCCTTGCATACTCCTGCATTCTTTGGGGAAAAAGACAACATATTCCTATTTCCTATTTAGCTGCTACACTGTAGGTGTACTAGTTACCTCCATCATTGACCACCTAGCCTTGGCTACAGAGAAAGGTTAAGTTTTTTAAATTCCTTTTCAAATAAAAATTTTCATGCATCTTAAATGTCACAAACCTGTAGGCTGCTAAGAGTAAACATAACTTCCTGGGCATGAAAATATGCCATGACTTTTTTAAGCAGATCTGCTGTCCAGACATTAGAGCTGTAACAGAAAACAGGATCAAAAATGCCAGTAGAATAATATAACAAGTAAAATAATATAACAAGTTAAATAGCAGATTACAAAAGTAAAAAAGAAAAAGGGAAACAAAGAGTGATGCTAACACCATAATGGCAAAATTATTCTGTTTTTTGCCTAGCCAGAGTAATAGCTGATCTCTTTAATGCAATGAAAATACATGGTTCAATGGGGAATGGAATTAATTAGGTTTTTTCCCATCTAATTCCACAACCACCCACAATAAACTCAATTTTCCAAGGTGCTGCCATTAGTACCATCTCCAAGGCATGTGCTTTCTGGCACCCCATTATGCCTGTTCTGATCTGCTTGCAGAAAGCACAGGGAGTAACTGCTGTCTTTCCTTTAGCAGAGTCATGAATTTCACTGTGTCTTCCTTACACAGACACTGATTTTCTCAAGATATGTAGGAGTGGAATGGCCTTTGAGGCTTGTCCTGCTCTTTCAGACCTGAACAAAATTTGCAAATAATTCAAAAGCCACCAGGAACTGGAGGATGGGGATGGAGTGAGAATGAAATAAGGAGGTGGACAGACAGCTGGAACTGCATTTAATTCCTTAAGAAGCCATTTGGACACATGTGAGCAAAGCTAATTACTAAAACTTCTGAATACTGCAGCAAGTATTTATTTTCAGCCTCATTCTATAATTTTTTTTCTTTTTCATGACAAATAGGTTTTTCCCTGTTAACAGGAAATACCTCTCCCAGGAGACCTAAATCCAAGGAATCATATATGCCAATTTCATTCTATCCATAATGTTCCAGTTTCTGTGGATATGAAACAGATCATATCTGAAGTGCAAGATAATATTGAAAAATCAAGATGGGGAGAGTAATACATTACCTTTGAAAATAAAGTATATCTAGGAGGGCTGCACATGAAAAATGGAACATAAAAAGTTATGGTGAGATACTGAGTTTTAATTCATTTTAGAAACATAAGTGGGAACAACTGTGTACATTACCATTCAGATATTTCCCAGCTATTACTTCATCCTAAGGAAAAATGACAAATATATGTAATAAATTACTATTTTTAGATTATAATATAAACTGCTATAACGTTAAAATGTAGAGAGATCAAATAAAAATACTAACCACAGCTTTGTGTAACAATGGAGGCAAATCTGTAAAAGATTATCCCATTATTAGCAATTATTTTAATGTTTTATCAGACAACTGTGTTACACAAAAATACATTTATTGTATGCAGCGATTATATATACATATATAACTTATTTGCAAACACTAAATGCTGTTTTAATTAAATTTATTTACAGAAAAACAGTAGGGGGAAAAAAGCTATTCAATAATATATAATCAGTCTTGGTGAAATTATTTGCTGGCATAGCACCATGAAGCCAAGAGAGCAGAGACCATGGTCCAAGTCACTAAACAGCACCTAAACTATTACACATAGCTTTTTCTGTGCCACAAATACACCCCTCAGACAGGACTTCTGCTCTTACCTTCAGAGTTCTGACTGTGAGTAATCTTGGCATGATTCATTGATATCAACAAGAAACACATCTTCAAAAATCTGGACATTTCTTCTGGTGTTTTTAGAATAAAAAGCTACTTGGACTGAAGAGGAAAATAGGAAGAACAGAGTCAAAATGCAATATTCACCCCAAATTTCAAAGCTATAAATCAGAGACAGCCTACACTATGGAGTACAGATAGAGATCAAAACAATCCAAAGCTGCTGGCTTCCCAAGTTTTTAATTTAGATCTTTTTCTAGGATAGAGATACACTTTATGCAAACACAAGTCCATGAAGAGTGCGTGTGCAGACAGATTTATCTCCGTATAGCAAGTGGTTCATTTAATTTTCTTCCTTGTAGCACCATTTATTTAACAAGTTACACTGCACCTAAGTATGACTTCAATGCAGTTTTGTTAAAACAGGCAAACAAATCCTTTCAAAATCAGATAAAACAGAAGAGAAATTGAATGAAAAAGGAAATTATAAAGAAGCTTTAAAACAAACCCAAAGCATTTCCTAGCTCGTTAAGCTGCAGTATCACTGCAGATTTGGTCAGGGACCCTCCATATGCAGATCTCTGAACTCAGGGATGGGACAGCCTGGCCCTGGTCTCCTGTCCCTGCAGGGTGCTCCAGGCAGGGAGGAGGATGGAGCACTCCCCTTCCCTGCTGCCACATTTGGCAAAAAGGGAGAAAATATCCTTATGCTCTTCTGAAGCAGAGGGAAAGTTACACATTTGGGAAACAGACCATGTCACTTCACCTGGACAGATCAAAGCCGTGGTCTTTGTACTCACAAGAAGCATCCCATCAAAGTTTCACCACCACCACAGACAGTTTGTGTGGAAAGAGATGTTTTGGTAGCTCCTGCTATCCCTGCTGCCCTGTGCTATGCAGCATGAAATCACTGAGAGATAAATTGTCTGGAAGGGCAGTAATAAGGTACCCAGAGCTTTTCACTGGGTTGTCACTGCCACCAGAAAAAAATTGAGTTTCACAGCTGTCCAAAACAAAATGAATGTGTTGCTTTTGGTCTAGTTCTTGAAGGACAAGGCTACACACAGAGCTAATGCAATGAGGTGGAAAGGAAGCAAAGACTGGGCAGGTTTCATTCACACAGGAGTTTCTGCAGCCACATCCCCTTCTCAGCTCTGAGGGCCATCAGCTGCTTCAATCCACACTGCAGAGAGGATTTTCTGCCTGGCCCTCTGCACAGTCTGGGAGTCACCGCCGCCACAGGTAAAACAACAAATTAATCTGAGATATTAGATGATGCCTTGACCCACAGATGGCAGCTTCTTACACTGGGATTAGTCCCTGATTTAACAAATGACACACAGAGTCCCATTGGCCGACTTGGCTCTGACCATAAAGAGACTTTGTTAGGTTTTGTCTCCCTTTCCCTCATTTCAAAGGTTTATTTGCAAGACAGTGAATTTCTGCATTTCTTTTTGTTACTGAATTCTGTGCTCTCTCTTTTTTTCCCCCACAAAGTTCTCTGCCACAGCTCGAGTTACAGATCTGAATATTTGATAAATGACACCTTTTTTGGATTGTTAATCTCATGTACCAAGGTACTCTTTTATGAAAATATCTTTCAACAAGCCTCCAGCAATACCTCAGTCTATTGCAAATACTTAACTTCAGTCATGTAACAGGAGTGACTCAAACTGACAGATGATGAAAAATTTAAACTTTAGACTTCAAGAAGCTATCACCTCTGTCCTGGTCTTACACATACTGAAACCCTTTTCATTTACTCTTTTGGGAGCACCACAGTAAATGTCTCTCATTCAGATGTATCTGGTTTCCTAGACAATGAACTTACTTGTGTTTGTTTCTGCCTGTGCCCTAATAATTTTGCAGTAAGGTTTGATTACTCTGCATAGGTTAAATCATGCTTCCAATGTCAGTCCCGATTTGTTTATTCCAATTCATTCACTTTGATCTGGGAGTGTATTTTAATTAAAGCATGCTAACTTAATGCATAAGGAGATTAAATGCTAAGGAAAGTGCCTTTTCATCCTGACTAACTCAAGCCGACGATCAGCAGGGCACAAAAACGGCTGTGAAAAGCCCTGCCTGGCAAGACAACCTGTAGGATGAAGTAGTTAATTTTTTTGAATAAAACAGGTCAGTTTGCAGCTCACAGCAACTTCCAGACAGTCCCAAATCATGATGTGGGGTTCTCCTGCAGATCCCATCCAGCATTTCCCCAGACACCATTCCTTGGGTATGCTGCGATGGGATTTCTGAGCCTTACAGGACTCCCCGCTGAAGAGAAGCTCCCAGATTGCCTTCTCTTTCACTCCCACAACAGCCATCCTTCCATGTACAGAAATCCTAGACATTTTATCACTCACTCCATGCAGTCGCTGCCTTATCTGAAGCTCGATAACCAGAAAACTGACCTTACAATCACGACTCGTGCTGATAAGCCCTTACACTGCCGGTGCCCACCTTCCCCCTGGCACCCGGGCTCTGAGGAAAAGCACCACATGCATGGGGTAAGCCGCAAGGGCTGCGGGCTGGAAAGGGAGAGCGGGCAGGAAAGGAGAAGGAGGGCCAGGACCCCGGAGAGCTTTACCTGCCTGTGCCGTGTGCGCCTCCTCCCCGGCTCTGCAGGAGCTGGGCGGCTCCAGCCAGGGACCCTGAGAGCGGGGCCAGGCCCGGCACCGCCCTGCGGCCTCAGGAGCCGGCCCAGCGCCCCGGCCCTCAGGGCGGGCGGGAACGGCTCCTCCGCCCGGGGCTCGGCACTCCCGGGGCCGGAGGGAGGGGACGCTTCTGTCCGAGGTGAAGAGAGCTCAACAAGCTGTGCGGGGGAAACACAGAGCTGGTGCTGCCCTGCTCCCCCATCTCCCCAGCCCAAGCACGGGAATGTGGCCCTGGGTCCCTCAGAGCATGAACTGACTGTACCTGGGATCGCCCGGCCAAAGGGGGCTGGGGTTTGGAGGGATGAAGCTGTTGCAACTTTGCTTTGAAAGTTTGTGGCTAAATCATGCGCTTGCACAGCATCGTTTTCCTGCAGCGCAACACAACCAGCCCACCCTGACAGAACAGAACAGTTCAGCCACTCCCCAGAGCAAAGCTCTGCACACTGAGAGCACTGATGTGCACTTGGATGGACACTGTCACCCACAGCAGGATTTCCAAACCCACGAGTAATGAATTTGGACACTGGAATTGCAACACTTGTTCTCTTAGATGGCATCTTTGGGGCTTTGTCGAAAGATTGTCTTCATCATTGGTCATGTTTTAGTTCCTCATGTCAGGTGTAAGAATACTTGGTTAAATAGAGTGAACAAAGTAGAAAATCATAAGAAAGGGATTTTTTTCTTATTGCTTACATTGTACCTTGTGTTCCCAAGCCTCTCAAAGCCAGTACAAACTGAAATCCTCAGTGACAGGATTAAAAGATGAGAAACGTGAAATGAAGTCTCTCGTGTGATAACATGTGGGATTAAAACACTTAAATACCTTTGAAGAAGTTTGTCTTACTACATATTTGCTACCTTAAACTAAATTAATGACACATTAAAAAACATTTTTCCTCTACTAGAAGAGTCTAAAATGAAGGTAGCAGAAAATAAATTAATGGATTCAGTCCACAGCATTCATAGCTCATTTTCCCAACAGACAAATCTGATTGCACTACGTGCCAAAATGCAACAGCACATCCTGAAATGAGAATAACATTGAGTCTAAATTACTGTTGAGAAGTAATTTGAAATTTCAGCATCCCTTGCCCTATACTACAGAATACTATTCCACAAAGATGACTGATAACAAAAAGCTAATAAATTGGCAGGAGAAATCATTAGCCATCAGTTTGAGGTAAACCTAAAATGACATTGTTAAGCATCCTACCTGGCATAAAATCACCATTAATTATAAAAACCACAAAAAAACCCACAACAGACAACTTTTTTAGACTTCAAAAGCAACAGAAGTCAGTCTTACTTTACTTACCTGAGGTTTCTCTGCTCCGTCACACTTGCAATCCAAGCACTGCATGATGTACACCTGCCAGGTCTGTAGTACTTATGATGTCTCTCGTTTTAAAGAGAAGTTATATCCCAACTAGCAGAAATTATCCACTTAAACAGTTTTTAAAACAAGACATGTTAAAATAAATAGCATTAATTTAGTGCTCTTGAAGAAAGGAAAATGTCTCAAGCCCCTACAGCTTGATCTTCACAGGCGGTTTGACTCAGAAAATTTGCAAGAAACCACCTGCAACTTTTTAAAGCTGAAAACATTTGGCAACAACTTCCTTAGAGAGTTTGTTTTTAAAGCCATCACTTTAAAGTGCAGTTTTGACAAGTTCTACTGTAGCCCCTTTAGCTGGAAAATGGCAAATGCAAAAGCAATGAAGATTTATGAGGTTTTGATAGGGAAGAACATGAGGGAAACCTAACCAAAAGTGATACATTTTTTGTGCACTGTTATCCCATTAAACAATAATTAAATGCTGTTTAAATAAATGCAAGGTTGTGTTGCTACTGAAAGCTTGATTCTCAACATAAAGAGCAGTTGCTGCAGATAAGCATGGCTAAAATGAACACAAAAGTTAATGCAAAAGTCATCTCAAAAAACTTTATTAGCATGATTAAAAACGTGAAGAATGACAATAAGAAAGAAAGTAACTTAGCATGGAAGATTATCCATTTCAACAGTTTTATTCAACAAGGCTTGAAGTGAATGGATAACTTTATTGCCAGATTTTGCTTGATTTCTTTCACAACAGTTCACACTGTATCAGTTTCACCATTATAAAGACTATTGCTTTTGTTTGGATATGATCCCTGTTGCAGGTAATTATAAAAAAATATCCCCCATTGCTGCTGGATTGCAGAATGCAATGTTGGTTTAAGAGCTGGTAAAAAAGAAATACCCAGCTGAGGAGTCCATTTAAAAAACAACCTTTTTTCCCCGCCCCCCTAATCACACTACAAAGAAATACATTATTATTTTGGCCTTTAAATTTCTTACATGGTATTTATTTAGCATGGCAATCCCAAAATTCCCTCCCTTTAAGTAACCATAAATCAAAATCCTCTTTCAGAGGCTGCTTCTTGGGTTAGATTGTGGAGCTTTACTTCACCCAGGCTTACACTGGCTTGAGGACAAAGACAGCATCATCCAGCACGTAGTAGTCATTGTACATGTCACCTTCACAGAGGTAGGGCAGTCTGGTGAAAGCCTCGATGGCAAAACCAGCTTTACTGAAAACTTCTGGGAGGCTGTTCACCTGCTCTTCCCAAGTGTGCCCTTTGATTTCCAAAACTTCTGAGGGCTTTTCCCACTTGCCACCTACTGAGAAAACAGAAGAGCTTTGTTTCAATTATAAAGAAAACTTTATTGTGTCCTGCTTTTTCCTGCAGAAAGCATAATTACACTAATTATGTTCCATTCCTCTCCACACAGGAGGTTGCCACACCACTCACAGACTTGTTGCAAGATCAGTTCCACTTTATCCCTGCTATTCAAAAGCAGCTTCTTTAAGGTTACCTCTGTTACATTTTTAACTAGAATCACCAGGAGTGGCTAAAAGGTAACTGCCATTAGTGAGGCTGGTGTCCAGCAGACAGGCACAGAGATAATTACAGTAATTAGAGTCAGCAAGTTGAAAACTATGATTTGCAGTGAAGCTTTCACCAGCAGATCACCCACATTACAGGGGATGGCTACTTTGTGCCCTCGGTGGCCACTTACCAGCTGATCTGCTAAAGGCTGCTCAGGGTCATATAAAATTAGGACGCTGATTAAGAAGCATTGTGGAAAATGTCTTGTTATTTTTTATATCCAATGAAATAATATGAAGGATTATAGATACAACTCTCAGGAATTCAAAATTTAAAGTTCTTCACTCATTTTCCAAGTAATGTCATCCACAACAAACAAAAGCTTTCTGGTTTGTTCTGTACCTTTAACTAGTTTGCTAAATGCAGTAGTAAACACCCTTCTAACAGGAAGTTTATGTCTTGTGATTGAGACAGTTCTGCAAATCCAAACATTTCCCAAGTTCCTCTTCCTTCAAGAAGATTCATTTCCACAGAGATACGAGAAATGGCATCTTTCAACAAATTTAAAAACGTGCTAATGTTGGCGTTTGACTGGATCCTGTATGGTGCTGGTAAGACTTTAAAAAAATTTCTTACATTTTCTCACTTAACAGCAGTTAAACAAGACTCAGAATTTTGTGGTTATGGTTTGCAGCACAGCTACAAAAGAAAAGCAGTGAAAAGTTTTGCTGAATATCAGGTTAATTTCTGCTATCGTCATGTAATTTCCAAAGTACACAATTGCTAGCAAATGCTTTTTTCTTCTAAAAGTCTGAAACGCTGCTGTAACCTGTAATTTCTGGGTCAAATCCTGCTGCACTTCCTTGCTTGGAACACTCCAGCAGCAGCCTGGTTTCAGAGCAACTGTGTGTGTTTGGGTGGAGGGTTTGGGAAGTTCAGCAGGCAGCACCTATATGACCTGAGGCCATGGAGTTCTGCTCTGCAAGGACACCAGAGCCTGTGGATAAGGTGGAAATGAGAAGGGGATCAGCTGCAGAAGCACAACTACTGCCTTTCATCACACAGGGTGCAAGTACACCCACAACTTAAAATCTTCAGATGGCTGTAGCTGCTGTGCAATGGCTCTGGTATGGACCTAACAAAAAATCAGTTTCACTTTATTCCTCTAGAAGTCACAGCCACTGAATCTGATTAGATTTAGTGAGAAAAATTATGAAGGGACAATGCTAATTGTTCACCATGGACAGGTTTACAAATTGTGTCTCAGCAGTACACTAAGAGATGTCAGTTCATTTATCTTCTAGTTGTTATTTTCTGGCAAGCAGAAAAGGATGCTATTTAGATACTACCTTTGTTCTCATTGCAATAAGCTCAATGCCATAGTTTAAATAACTACAGTATTTATTTGAATAAAATTAAATATATTAACACAGAATTCACATGGATTTCAATAAGGACTTTAAAAAAATCTTCCAGACTAGTCATACTAAACCACACATTTTAGTTCCTTAATTAGAATGCTTCTCTCTGATTAACCTTCTTGTTTTCTCTGCACACATTTTTAAATGTCAGGACTAACAAGCACTATTATTCTTAGAAACCCAGAGTCAATATATGTGATGAAGTGGAAAAATATCTAGGAACTATTGTGAATTCTAATCATTGTTATGAAGTTGCTAAATTATAAATGTCTTGATTTATGACATTTCCACTGCCTGTCTTCAGCTTGTCTGGTTTGACTCAGAACAGGAAGAGTGAAGGAGAGAGAAAGCCCTGCAGAACTGTTCCACTGAGCAACTGCACTTATCTCACACAATACCCACCCCACTGGCCAGTAGCCCCACAAACACGCAGCACTAAATCTCAGGCTAGAAACTGCACAAAGTATTCTGCTGGTCTTCTCCAGTGCCAAAGGAAACCTTCACATTGCTTTGGATCTATCAATCTTCCCTATTTTGTCAAAAAATAGAAAGACAAACATATCACCCTGTAGATAAAAGTGTTAAATGAGCACATGTGCAAGCTGTAGGAACTATCTAAAAACAAAGTTCGCTGAAAACAACCTTAATCGTTTCAAGTCTGAAACACAGTTGATTTTGTCCTTTCCTCTCACCTTTCCTTGAATGAACCAAAAGTAGTTGGTTTTGCTTTTTAGACTGTACCTGGCTTTTTAGCTGTCCCTCCCATCACCAACTGTTCCTTCCCAACAGGTGTTGCAGGTCAGTGCCGAGTCACTGTAGTACAGCCCAGGTTTCAGCAGGCTGACTCCTCCATGAACGTGTCCCTAACCTGCTCCTTCTCTGCCTCTGGATGCTCCTCGGCCTCACCTGAAGTTCTGTGGTTTCGCTTTTTAACTAATACACATCAGGATTTGTGTACTCCTGACTGCAGAGATCATGAGAAGTATAAAGTACATTCATCAGGAAATAACATCATACTTCAGATAAAAGATCTGACTGAAGATGATAGCGCTGTTTATATCTGTGGAATAGCATTTTCAGACTCAGAGTCACCCCTTTCTAAACAAACAGGAGATGGAACAGTACTAACAGTATCAGGTCAGTTGATTATTCCTTCTTAATGAAGCATCTTAGAAGAAATAAATTATCTTTTCTAAATACTATTTACACTTTCAAGAATGACATTTAAGATGGAAATACCAACAAACCCATTAGGAGTAGTATGGCTATATTAAGATGTTATTAGTAAAACCAGAGGGATTCCACAAATAAGCATCTCAACCTCGTTTGCTAATTAGGCTGTTCTGTCATATGATGAAGATGACCCTAGAATTCTACAAAAGAAAGAAGTTTTGCACTTATTGCTGTCTGACCACACTCTACATCCTCTTACGGAAAGACTTTTGTGGCTGTCAGAAAGAAGTATCTACTGGAAAATGGGAAGTAGAGAAACCAACATTTAGTAGAAGTTGCCAAGAGAGTGCAGGGCCTCAGACCTGGAGATTCACACTGCTAGCCTGAGAAAAATGCTCCAAACCTTTGTGTCACTTGCCTCCAGTTAAAAAAGTGATGAAACTTTAGTAACTACATTTCAGTTTTACATGCCTAAAACAGAAAAAAAACCCCAGAAATACTCAGCTGGATTATTACTTTCTTTATATTCCTCCCTTCCTCTAATTCCATTTCTGAACAGAAGTCTATGAGCTTTATTCAGATATAGCTTTACAGGAGAACACTGGATGCCATTCTCTTTCTACCCCTACAGGAAAGGGTTGTAATCAAAAGTAACAGGTCTCCATCGCCCTTGCAGACCATATGAGTGAACAAAAGGAAAATGATCTCATTAAGGAATTTAAACAGAAAATCACCCATAAAAATATTGATGGTATATGGTTTTTTAATTCCTCAGAGAAAGTGAGCTGGAATGCAGAGTCTTAAAAAATTTAAGTGAATCAGAACTGCCCTTTATACTAACACTCATTTTTAATAAAGGGTCAGGGAAGCACCTCAGCCATGGAAAACTCATCTCCATGATCATTGCCTCGTCCTTACTGTTCCTGTACAGCTCTGCTGTGCTCATTTCCTTTGTGGTCTACAAGGTAGGCTCAGAGTGATTTTCTGGTTTTGTTCATTTTGTAAATCGATGCAGTTTTAACATCTCCATAAGGGCAATTAAAACACATTTCTAGCTTTCATAACTATTATGGTTAAGTTTTAAAGAGGAGGTTGGTTGAAGTCCATGTGCTGTGAACTCCTGCGTGGCACATACCTGGACTCTCAACAGCAACCACATTTTCTTTGTTCAGTAAAGTGTCTAAAATAAAAGGTATTCTGAAGTTAAAATTACCCTAAGAGTATAAATTTCCAATAAAAGTAAAATAATTTAAATTCATATCAAAGTATTTAAGGGCTGCAGCAAAGTTACTGCAGACTGACCTCGCTACTGGATCTCTTCATACATGTACAGAAGAGAGACCTTAGTAAAATTTAAAAATATCAGAGACTTGGAAAAAGTTTTAAGCTTACAGAAACAAACCCATTAAAATGCACATGGTTAAAAGTCATGCAAGACTGGCTTTTTCATTTTTGGTTTTCTTTAGAAATGAATGTACAGAGTGAAAAGTACAGTGGGAAAAATTAAACAAGCTTTCTTCAGGGGAAAAACTGGATCTGTGATGCCATTGGTTTATTTTTGAGAATTAAGTAGTGTTTCAAGCAGGTCTCACTGTGCTCAAAGCAAAAATACTTGCATGATCTACTAGCAGAAGCTGAAAAAGGCTTCACACATGTGAAAAGCTCTCTGATTTTTCCAATGGTATAGGCTGATCTAGTGAAACACTTACCTACAAACTGACACTGCAAAAGGGCAACAATTTTGACTACTCTGCTAACTTCCCATCTTATATTTTAATTGCTTTTTCATTTATTTTCCCTCCCTCCAGTTAAAACAAAAGCTGCGAAAGAAAAGTGGGAAAGACCAAACAACAGAGAACTGTGTATGTTACCATGCTTTGTCTATGATTCAGAGCTTCTTGTCTTTTTGAAGTATATTTGGCATCAAATTTGTGATTAATTGATGATTCCACTAAAGAGACACTCTGAGCTGCTAAGGCTTCACTTTAGATTTGTACAAAATTAGTTATCAATTTATATTTAACTAATTTTAACAAATAAGGTAATTTATTTTTAACATGTTGGATGCATGGTAAAGTTAATCTCTGTAAAGGCCATCTCTAACACACTGCTTCCTTCAGGTCTTAAGTAAATTTTGTTCAAACTTCTGACAATAACTGGTTTTACTATTAATTGACAACAACCTCCACCATTACATATCCTTGTATGAAAATCAGAATCCATGCATTTAAAGAGCCATTAAAGAAGGTGTAGAGCCATTAAAGAAGGTGTATATGTTAAGTAATGCAATAATAATGTAATTTTAAAACCTTCTGCTTGTCAAAATGCATGTTTTTAAAATGCTACTTATTAACAATCCAAAAGACATATCCAGGTAAAAAACCTAAATTAGAAAAGGTAGAAAAAGATGTTTCCTCCAACTCAAAATGTTGCACTGAACCAAATATTTTAAATTATTTGCAGAAAATAAATAGTGGCCGAAAAATTTTTCAAGCAATTGCTCAAGAACTTCAAAAGCAGAGATATGCTCAACACTGCCAACAGCCTGTGAGTATCCACCCACAAATATACCTAAATTTATGGGGGAAAAAGGGAAACCAGAAGGTTTTAGGAGTTTACTGTATCTATTTCCTTTAAAGTTGATAGAAATGTAAAGAAAGTATTCTGAATAACAGTCAAGGACATTATAAAGCATTCTAAATGGCCATATGCATACAATTACATGTATATATTTATACATGTGTGAGTATATATACACACACACCCCTTTTTTAATGTATGCTTGTACATTTAAAATTAAAACTGCCATAAATTTGTACTTTGCCAAGAAGAAGTCTGGTTCTGTACTGTTTGGTAAAATGCCTGGAGCTGTTAAGAGGTTGTGTTTGAAAAGTATTGCTTTTTCAGCTCCTCTTGCTCCATTAACCCAGAGTAAGGGACAGAAACAAAACTATTATAAAAGCTCTGTAATATATTTAAAGGTATTTCCCTTCCTCCAACACACAGAGCCTAAATTAAGTATTCAACATCACTGGGTAAAGCCACACAACTTATTTCATCATTCTAAATTTATGCCATTAAGTCTTATATGACAATAATTTTACACATGCCATATAAATTATTTGAAAAAAAAAAAAAACCAAAACAAAGCCAAACCACACAACTTTAGAAACGACACATATTTACAAGCAAAGAAAATCGCTTCAAAATCTTGCTTCTCTTGAGAAATAGTGTTAATTCTTTCCAATTCTGAGCACAGAGATCACTCAGATGCAAGGAGGAACTAAATGAAACACAGACCAAAGTCAAGCACTTCTCCTATATACATTTCACTTCATTTATTTCCATACAGCTCCAATCATTTTCCTCTGTAATTACCCCTTTGAAGCCTTCCAGTCCCTGCTGACATGACCTGGTCCTTGGTTTGACCATCAGATATGAAAATACGGGCTATGTTTTACTGCCCTGTGCTCCCTGGAGATTAGGAAAAGCCAACAGGATAAGAAACATATTCTGAAGACTGTAGATACCACATGGACAAAAACAACTGGATAAGAGGGGAGAAAGGATGTTACTTAAACACTAAAGGAATGGAGTTTGCCTCAAAAAACTAAATTCTGCCTTTATTTAAAAAAAAAATAAATCTCAGTAATGAAACACTTCTGTCCCTAGGATGATTTGGAAGATGACACTGTTTATCAGAACAGATGAGCACACACAGCACTTCAGATTTGTTCAACAGTTCTGCATGCAAAGGAGCAGGTGAGGAAGTTAAGCTTCTTCACAGACTTTCGTTGCTTTAAAGGAAGAGAAAACCTTGCAGGGAAGTGTTCTTCACGAGTATTTTCTAAACAGATCACCATTGTACCTTACATCTGTGTTACATATTCCATTTTTCATTTCCAAGAACCCTGGAAAAAGACTTCATCTTTGTAAGATAACTGCTGATGCTTCATAAAAGTTTCCTTTTTTAGTTTAGATTTAATTCTGTCCTTTTTTTTTCCTCTTTACATAAACTTTTATGTATTCCTGTTACACTAAACAGGATGTGAAAAATGTTTGACAATTGACAGCAACAGAAAATAAACTCATTTCATGGGTGAAATTCTGGATTTGCTCATGTTAATGGGGTAGTTATTAATGCAACATTTTCAGACCAACAGTAAATGAGCCTTAGAACAGTTTAAACAGAGCAAAACCTGTGTAGGCAAGCAGAAAACACTGACAATATAAACACACACGCTATCCTGGAAAAGCTCACTGGGGATGGGAGCATCTTCCAAACCTATTTAGAAAAGTAACTGTCATTGTGAAAACATTGGTCCTCAATACGAAAATTCACCTGCTAGGCTGACAACCCCCATTTCCCAGTCCCACCATCCCAAGTCAGGAATACCTGGAGCACCACGTTTTGCCTTTACAAACCTGTTCAACATGGATACAAGCACAAAAAGGAACTACACTACAAGTCTACTTATTTTTAAGTACCTTTTTCAGCAGTTACTACCTAGCCAATCTGCAAAATCAGCACTTTTACAAGGTACCTCTTGGTATCATGCATTTTCCCTTCTAAAGAACAGCTGCATCTTTAATCATAATTTAAATAAAGCGAGGCCTTCTTTAACAAATGAAGTGGCATTTCGCACTTCTGCAAGATGAGAACTGACAACTGAGACAAAGCAAGGGTCCATCTTACACACTACTGTGTTTCCAGCTCAATTAATATTATTTCAGGAGGACAGAATACACACCTTTGCCTTCTCATCCCTGTCAATTCATTACAAGGATACTAACACGTTCAACAAGGAAATTTCACACTCCCAGGCTCCCAGTGATCACAGCTTCTGAAGTATGGCATGACATTTTTATTTTAGAGAAACTTACACCAGTCCAGTCATGTATTACCCAATAATGACTTTTTCTGTCTATATTAGGAAATACAAAGGATTCTTATATGACTCTATGAGACACTTATTAAAAATGAAGTTGTGGTAGTACTTGTTCTTAGTGACTGGTCTAATACCTGATGACTCATCAGGCTCTCTTGCCAAATTTAGACACCTGCAGTAACTGCATTGCTAGTTGTTCTGCATGTTGAAATAAAACTGAAAAGCCCCAGAGAGAATTTATGACTGACCTCCTCTGGACTCTAGGTGTCACTGTCATTCCACAAACAGTGAGCACAGATCTCTATTTTAATTTCTTCTCCACCTTGCTTTGTTCTCTTAGAGCAGGTTTTATGTTATTCACATAGACAGCTTCCACCATTACCATCCCACTATGCTGCATGTAATAACCATATATCTCATTTTGATTAAAATAATTTCTCCACTTCAATCTATGGATCTATCTATCACTGGATCAAACACCTTACCTGCCCCAACACTTTTCCATTTGTTCTCCCTCTACAAAATTAAAAAGTTTCACTATGTGGGTCCAAGCTGGTTTTAATGAGCTGCTACAAGAAGTTACTTGAGCTGTGGAATGTTCTCCTCTTTGAATGTTCCAAGTATAATTTTGTTATATATAAAACATATGTACATATCTATTTTTAAAATGCATCATGTAGAACAGCTGAATGAAAATACTGAAATTCTAAAATGGTTTTTGCATCATGAAGACAGTCTGGCAGCTAATTGTCTGTTTCTTTATCCCACAGTTAAATTGATCTTTAGTGGGAAAGCTATAACTTTTGTGTGTGCTAACCTGCACTGTTAACAGTTTATATGGGTCCATATCCATAAATGTGGCAAAAGATTTCTACAAGGAGAGGCCATATTCCACATTATAGGAACAATAAATTGTAACCAAATATAATTGAAATACTTTACAGATGCCCAAGTCAAACACCAAATCTAATTTAAGACACATTACTTTTCAAAATAGTTATAAAATTGCAAGCTCAAATACTGTATTATAATTAATTCTTCACCTGATTGCATTACTTCTTATACTAATTTTTTTCCCTTTTCCCATCAAAATACCACTAGAATGCATAAAGAGAAAACCAGATTCAGTTTGATGCATTTGTGATTGCCAGAACATGATTAATTCTGTATTTTTCGGGCATCCATGCCTTTCCACAGACAAGTCTTAACACTCAAGGAGAACCAGCAAAATTACTGATCAACATCAGCCTCTTGGAATTCAAACCACCTTCAGGGTGCTTCAACCTGAATCCACAATCACAGGGGTGTAAAAAGGTTCCTAGTCTCTTTAGAAGTTTAGTCATAAGGACAGATTCATCTGAAAATCTCTCATATATTTATTTATATTCCAAGTAGGGTAAATAATTGAATTTTGGCACTCCATTTTACCTTTTTTTTTCCTGTTACTGGTACAATGTAAATTCATACAATATTAATAGTGGTTGATACGTCATATTTGTAGGGGTCCATATTTTACTTTGAGAGCTCACGCTGGAAAGTGAAAGTTATCTTTCTATGGATTTTTAGGTGGGATTCATCTGGAACACTTGAAACAGCTTGAATGGCTCTATTCAGCATTAGACAGTTCTGGTGGTTTTGCTCAACTGGTCACTAGAGACAGCTGGAGTAAAAGGCCCTAATCAGGGACCAGCTTTCCCAAGTTGCTCCAACACAGCTGAAATGTGGTAACTTGCAAAACAGGATCTATGACTTCAATATTTGAGCTTTTTGTTGGCGTCAACAATGTATTCTGTGGAGTTAACAAAACAGCTTACATCATGTGGCCTATTTACCTATGATTTCATACTTCTGAACATGCCTTCTACTAGTTATTAGTAAAAAATCAAATACAAACATATCAGTTATGAAACATTTAATTTGGGAAACTAGAGCCTACAAATGTTTCCTTTACCTGCCTAAACAGCTGCTAATCTGTGCACTTACCATTTTCCACGTAGGGGTGAAATGGCAGAACCAGCGCTAGGATGACTCTGCCTCTGGTTGGCTCCAGTACACTTCTAATGTCTTTTAATACAGTCAGTGGTTGATCACAGCGATCCAGCAAATTCAAACAGCTGATAACATCATACTGAAATCCTGTGTTTTGCCATTCATTTACACCAAGCACCCTGTGAGAGGAAAGAGAAAGATATACAATCTGTTAAATAAAACCAAGCTGATTTCAGACAGAGCTACTGAAGAGAAGAATTCCCTGTGGACGTGTTGATAGTGCAGGTAAGGTCAACCATTTAGAGAAGAGACAGACATGATCCCTTCTGGTCTTTTGGAAAAGGAAACTAAATCAATGATCAGCATGGCTGCATGTCCAGCCCTATGAACCTTTATACTGTCTGATAAACACCAGGTAATAAAGGAGACAAGAAGCAACACTGGTATGAGGGATCATCACATGTGTTTGGATTTTTGCTGTTGTACAGGCTAACCTTTTCCATAACAATCAAATAATAAAGGAACTGACTGAAAATACTGAACATTCATTAAATTACAAATAGATTGCTTGCTGTAATGTCTGATATAAAGGATGTAGGAATTATTCAGTCAATACCTGTATTTCTTCTTCTGAAGCTGCCATATCATCGTTTCAGACAATTCAGTGGCATAGATTTCTTCAAAGTGAGGACTCATAACTTTAGTGACTTCTCCATCTCCAGCCCCTAAATCAAGAAGTCTATGGGATTTCCATTCAGGATTTATTTTAAGCAGTCTTTGAAATTGCTCTGGGGAAAACACAAACATTGAGCCTCTTCCCAGCAGCCTAAAATGTAAAAACAAGAAATGACCAATTTTGTACAAACTTTAATAGGACAGACAGTGAGGAAATTTAGAATGTGCCTTGGCAGGAACCAGTCATACATAATAGTAGCCAAGGTCACTGCTCAGATAAATTTTAAATCCAGTTCAACTTGCCTTGCACTTGTAAGAGATCAAACATAGAGCCACATGCAGTTACAGTGGTTAAGACTCCAGAAGGAATTTGATTAGGTAAGGAAGCGCTCATATCAAGAAAATGATTGCATTAAAAAAAAAAAAAAAAAAAGGGGAAGAGATAGAGTAGGAAAGATAAAGACTGAACCTTATTTGTCACATCTGCAGATTTGAATCTCTACTACCTACCTTAAAAAAACCAACAGGATGAAAAAACAGAGGAAATAAAATGGCTGCAGACACAGAAGTATGCACAATGAATGAGGAATAGGATGTGGAACGAGGAGGGAAGACAGGAAACAGATTTAAAGAAAGCATGGGGGTAACGCTGCTGGAGGGGCAAAAGAGATTTTTAAAATTCTATGTTACAATGGCTTTTTCTGCTATCTGCAGATCCTGCATTCAACATGAAAAGCTGTGGAACAGAAAATAGACAACTCATTAAGGAATTGGGTAGAGGTGACAGTTGGATTCCTTATGGATCAAGTCAATGCCATACCCACCCACAAGTGTTTGAAGACTACACAGTGACACATTTCAGCTGTCATAGCAGAATTCAATGATGAAACAGTTAGAGTAACAGGCAGAGGAAGAAGAACTGGTCACTAATAGACTGCAGGTAGATAAATACTATTCTTTAAACTCCTGTTGGATAGCAGGTTAAACTTAAAGACAATGAACAGGAAAAAAAAAGCAAACAGGAAAAAAGGTAAACAGAGACAAAAAGACTCAAAGAATAAAAAATATGAAAAGGAGCTGGCCTAGGAAAGAGTGACTACTAAAACCCAAAGAAACAAAAAGGACAGAGTATACAAAGTCATCGAGAAGAAACTAAGCAGGACATCAAATGTATAAAAATAAACACACTACATCCAATTTAAGTAGAGCCCCCTTGCAGCACACATGTGTCAGTCCACACTGTATAATTGGCTCATAGCTATTATTCCTAACAGCATTATGAGGTGTTATTCAAAGCCCTGAAGAGCCTTTGAAAAAAAAATGGAAGAGAAAGGGAGAAGAGACCAAAGGAACCTTTATATAAAACTACACATAACTAAGAACACCACAGGGAAGCTCAAAGTCATCTGAGTAGAAAATAAGGAAAAAGACTATTTTTCTAGCCCCAGTAGACAGCTCCTATTTTGTATCAGACTGTGCAGAAGTATGTAGCAGGTGCAGAGGTGGGGATACTGGAGAAATTGGCTAAATGTAACAAAACGCATTTTTCATAAGGTCAAAGCTGATAAGCTGATAAATGTGTCTGAATGGGGTAAGGTGAGCAAAAAAGAGCCCTGCCTTGTTTGAAAAAAATACTAAAGCACCCATGAACAGCCACACTCCCCTGCAACTGATGCAATAAGAATAGAAGAATGCTGTTTTATCAACCTATGTTTTCCTGCTTTGCTGATGGTTCTTAAGTCAAATATGCTCCTTCAAAAGTCATCTGTTCCAGGGCAGCTTACACACAAATTGAGGTGGAATTGTTTCAGGGAATAAGAGAAAGGACAATATTCCACATTGGTGTTACCAGATACAACACTTGGCCAGCTTTGCAGTGTTTATAAATGTGCCAAGATTTGCCATGGACAGGCAAACACCCTCCAGCAGGAAGAGTTTTAGGTACAATACAGAACAGTGGATACAGACACCAGGACAATCACAACAGTAACTGATAAAAATGTGGCAGCAGGGAAAGGGCAAGGTGGGAGGGGGGAAGAATGCTGAGGGAATAGACACAAAGAACACTCTCTCAAAGAAAATTAATACAAGTAATTGTTATAAAATGAAATTAGAATCCTTTTACTGTCTTTTATTAATTGCAATTATCTTCTCTGTCCCCCCATACTGGAAATGGTGTTCACCATTAAAAGGGCTGGGAATGATGAACACAGGAGGGCATTTCACATCTGACAGAGCAGCAAAGGGAAATTACACATTTTGAAAAGCTGGCAGATCAAATGGTAGGGCTGAACACTTGAAAACTCTAAATCCAAACTGTATTTAGCTTACCCAAGATCAACTTTTCACTTACCCATTGATAGATGTTCTAGACATAAAAAGGCTAAAAATGGAGGACACAAAAGAGTGATAGAGCTGGATAAAGAGCCAGCCTGACTTCTCAATACTGTTGTTTAAGAAGATCTGTGTTCCTTGGTCAAGGTAACTCTGGACAAAAATAGGCTGAAGGGATTCAGACAACTGTTCTGTGTTGCAGACATACCACTAGAGAAAGAGATAAAGGATCATTTTAAAAGTTCAGCAATGTAAACCCAGAAGTAGTCAAAATTAATACATACAAAACTATAACCAGTTTCCATAAATACAAAAATTTAGCTTTTCCTACAGTCTTTCTAACAAACTTCAGGATTAAAGTAACTTAGAATTGTAACAAAGTGAGGCCTCATTACTTGCTAAGAAATAGTGGTTTTAATTTTCCTCTTAATTATCACCCTGTACTTGGAAGAGATCTACAAGGTAAATTCCCTAGAAAGCCAACATAGGTCCTCTAGGCAAAAGTTGTATTAAAAAAATTCAAATTCCTTTCTGATGAAGAATATCACTATTATTTTTTACTCTCCTACACTTACACAGAGTTGGTGTCAGTCCTTCTCATAAAATGCCATTGTGTCTGTTTTCTACCATTAAAAATTATTCTCAACAGCCAACACTCTCTCATCTTCCCCTTAAATCTTGCAATTATGTTCCTTAATCTGGCTGCATGTGTTCATTGTGCAGACAGGGAGCTTTAAGTATCCTAAAGTGAAATGCAGAGTTTTAGCAGAACCTTGTAAAAAGTGCATGCGGAAGGACAGAAACTGTCACCTGGGGTAACTCCCCAAAGATTTAACACACATGTGCTCAGACCCTGATCCCATCACATTTGTTTGCCTTGTTGGGAGAGGAAGATTCACTCAAGGCAAGTTTACACAGCATTCAGCACAGTGGAACTTGCAGTCATCACTGGAATGGGACAGGACTCTTACTGCAGTGTGTGCAGCTTCCCAGCAGCAGTGCGAGCAGCAGAGGGGAGCACACAGTGCCCCGGGGCCCCTATGCCAGATTCATGAGCAGGGGCTCCATCAAACACTGGCCCAAAGCAGAGAGGGGAGACCCCAAGACCCCTCAGCTGAGCAGCAAACATGCTGCTGAGGTTTGAAAACCTCCTGCACAATGGGTGCATTTCTGGCAGAATCAGGCTCTGGACTGTACTTTCAAACACACTGGTGGGTAGAACGAGTGAGTGATCCTTTCCTCTGAAACACAGATTCTGAGCCTGGCACAGGGATCCCCAAAACTGCTGATTCACCAGTTTAGGTCTCTTCTCACTGCAGCTCAGCACTTGTTAAACAAATCAGCATAGGCCAGTGATTCCCAAAAAGAATCCTTAGTGGTTCCTGAAAAACCACTAAAGCAGCAGCTTGTGTACTTTGTCCATTTGTTCAGAAGCCAATTCCAAGAGTGTGGCAGAAGCAAATGATCCCAAAGGAGCTGAGGAGCAGGCTGGGATGTGTCAGCTTCACTCTCAAGGCTGCTGCCTCACTCCACTGAACAGGTTTGGAGTGGCTCAGATGATTCTGCAACGTGTTGCCAGTTTCAACCCAGAAGAAAACCTTTTCAAGGCCTTGGGAAACAGAGGCTTTGTTCTGTAAGCAGCATGACTACACCTGAGCTCATACGCCTCAGGGTTCTGCACTGAACTCTCACCTGCAGTTCCACTGCAAAACAACAGTCCTACAATTCTCATCTTTAAAATGTCTAAATATTGACATAACCACTGACAGAAGGATGATGGTGACAACTTAACAGAAGCTCGTTTCCAAAAATGAGGTGTTGTTCACAAATCTCCAATTTCTTCTTCTCAATATGGTTTAGTGGGTATGGTGGTATTTGGTCAAAGGTTGGATTTGATGATCTTGGAGCTCTTTTTCAACCTTAATGATTCAATGATTCTATGATCTCTCATGGTTAATCTTGCCAATAAGGTTATTGACAACTACCTATATAACACTGGTGAATAACAGAAATTCTAACACATTATAAGAGCAAAAAAAAAAAGAAAACCAACCCCCAAAAACCCCGATCTAAATTTCAAATTTAAAAAAAAGGTGGAAACCTACTTAACTCTTAACTCCAGAACTACTTCATCAGAACAGAAACTGCTTTTGTTTTCCTCCACTTACAACTTATGAAAGGCCACTAGTTATGTGACAAAGTGTGTGTCAATCTCTTATATATTTTCAGATTGCTGTACAAAGACCTTTGTTATAACAAAAATTACAAACATTGCAACTCTTGCCTAATATTAGTAAAAGGATGAAAAACTTCTTTTAAATAATTTACATACAACTAGTAAAGTCAGTAAAACCACAGAGAGTCAAAGTACCAGCAGTCTGAACATGCAACCCTTGCTTACCCCACAAACTCAGTAACCATAAATCTTACTAAATGTACTAAATAATCGATACCTACATTTAAAATCTAGATCCAATAAAATAGAGATGGAGATTATCCACTGCAGACCATCTACGTGTGAATGACACAGGCACCTCCACAACACATTTCCCTGACTTGTCTTTCTACTACAGCTTTTAATAACACAAAAGACTTTCAGATTTTCTTTGTTCACCAGAAGGAAGTTCTTCCCGTAAACCTGAATTTTGCTTCTCTTTGTACTTATGTCCTGAACGTTTCCAACAGCAGACCACAGGCATTAAATTCCAGGGATACATCCACCCATCAAGGTTCTGGATGTCAGCACGCACCCAGAGCAGTAAGAAGGCTGCAGAAAAGGATCAGCAGGAAGAATTATGGTCTTCCTTTGTACAGCAGTCCTCAAGTGCTTATACTACATCTTCTTCGTTAGCTCACTTCTGCATATTTAACCTAGATTAAGCTGCCAGTTTCCTTCTGCACTAAGACTTTTTATTAGCCCTTCTAACTCCTGTCAGATTTTCAGCAGCATTTCGTCAAAACATAGTGCGGATCTGAACGCATTCCAAATGAAATCTATCACACAACCATTGCACTGCAAGGGCACAGCCCCTAACTTCTCCACAAGGTACCGACCCATGTCGCCGCACTGCCCAAACACAGCACTAACCTTTTATCGCAGTCGGATCACATTGCAACAACTCATTCCCAGTCTGCCACCTCCTGCTGCTCCAAGGCCTCTGTGGGAGTCTCAGTTTCCCACTTTGTTTCCCTCTAGATGCACCGGTACTAACTACAAACACCTCTGTGATTACAAACCCATCACCTGCAAACTTCCCCGGAGCGCTCTCAAAGGGCTCACCGGACAAACGGGGGTGTGCATTGAAAAAAGCGGGGCGCACATCCAGAACCCGGGGTGCACATCCAGAACCCGGGGTGCACATCCAGAACCCGGGGTGCACACCCAGAACACGGGGTGCCCCTCTCCCGGGAGCTGCTCCGGCCCCAACGCGCCCCGCTCCGGGTGCCGGGACAGGCGCCGCTCCCCCCGCCGGTTCCGCCGGGCTCTCCGAGACTCCCCCGCGGCGCCCTCCGAGCCCGCAGCCCCGGGAGCGCTCGGCGGCGCGTTCCGCAGGGAGGGCGCACGGCAACTTTCTCACCGCAGGACAGAGCAGTTCCCTCTCTTTGTCTGCGCTGCCCGGCCCGCTGCCCCCTCAGCCCGCACCGGGGTCCCCGCTCCTCCCGCCGATTCCCCCCGGCGGGCCCCCCGCCCCTGCCCGGCGGAGCTCCCCGGGGGCGGGGGGGGTCCCTGTGCCGCCCCCGCCGCCCAGCCCGGCACGATGAGGGAAGGGAAGGGAGGGGCGGGCAGCGCGGCCGCCGCCGGGGCTGTACCTGGTGGCTCTCCCTGGCGCCCGGGGCTGGCTGGCGGTGGCTGCCCATCATATTCACGTAGAGGGACCTGGATAAAGGGCTCCGCAGGTACCGGGCCGGGCCAGCCCACATCGTCCTCCTCAGCACCCACAGGAGCAGGGTGTAGCAGCCCAGCCAGCACAGCCACAGTCTCATGGGGAAGGGGCGCGATCAGCCCCGCGCGCCGCCGCCGCCCCCCCGCTCCATGGCAGCGGCGGCTCCGCTCGGGGCCCGCGCACACGCTCGGGGCGGAACGCGCCGCCGCGGCAACGGGGCCCGCCCGGACGCCTTCGCTGCGACACGCCGGGGCCTGACGCGCACACCCGTTCCCTCCCTCTCCCTCGCCAGTGGCCGGGCGGGGCCGCGCCGCGTTCGAACCGGAGCGGGGCCGGGCAGGGCGGGCTGGCGGCGGCTCGGCCGAGCCCCTCAGCCGGCCTCCTCCTTCGTCCCCGCCCCGGGCCGGCGGGAGGGCGGAGGCCGCCTCGGCAGCGCCGGTGCACGTGCTCGGCACCGCCCTGTCAGCCGCGCGTGCGCAGAGCGGCGCGGGCAGAGCCTCGCTGGTGAGGAGCACTCAGAGAGCGGGGCCGAGCCCGCAGAGCGGGTTTGATGGCGGTGAGGAGCACTCAGAGAGCGGGGTCGAGCCCTCAGAGCGGGTGTGATGGCGGTGAGGAGCACTCAGAGAGCGGGGCCGAGCCCTCAGAGAGGGTTTGATGGCGGTGAGGAGCACTCAGAGAGCGGGGTCGGGTTTGATGGCGGTGAGGAGTACTCAGAGAGCGGGGTCGAGCCTCAGAGCGGCTGTGATGGCGGTGAGGAGCACTCAGAGAGCGGGGCCAAGCCCTCAGAGAGGGTTTGATGGCGGTGAGGAGCGCTCAGCGAGCGGGGCCGAGCCCTCAGAGAGGGTTTGATGGCGGTGAGGAGCCCTCAGCGAGCGGGGCCGAGCCCTCAGAGCGGTGAGGAGCACTCAGAGAGCGGGGTCGAGCCCTCAGAGCGGTGAGGAGCACTCAGAGAGCGGGGCCGAGCCCTCAGAGAGGTTTGGATGGCGGGGTCCAGCCCCTGCGTGGCCTGGGGAGGGTGGCACTGGCAGCCAGACCCTTCTGGGGTCCTGGCTGTTACCTGGAACCTCCTCTGATCAAGCACTGATCACATCCAACCTTACCAATCCTGGGAAATCAGCAAAACCAGAGCAACGACAGAATATTGCCAGAGGATTTTTTTCTGCAGTTCATTTTCACTGATGTTTAGCCCCCTTGAGGAAGGTTTTTGACTTGAGAGTTTTAGACAGTCTTTCACTGAAGATTGTTTGGGTTTTTTGGGGTTTTTTTCTCTCTCCAATAGCTAGATGGGCTAGAATGCCTTTTTGGTCTATTTTATTTGGCTTGGGATTAAGACTCTCCTTTCCATGCCTGTTCTTATTTGTATAGACAGACTAGTTTATTTTTTCCCTCCAGGAATAAAACAACTTTGTAATCAAAATCCAAAATGACAAAAGATATATTTGCTGCTTTTTAAACAGACATCTGCTCACAGTATTATAAACCAGTAAATAAAATTACTTCAGATTAGTTACATGTTGTTCACAGGGAAACATATCTTGGTTTCATCACATTAAAAAATACAGATAATTGCAGACCAAATAAATCAAGAAATTTGCTAGCTTTTGTCTTTGCACCGTTAGCATACAACCTGGGTGTGTTTTAATGGAATTTTTCAAAATTCCTACCCAGTGTTACATTTGTCATTAATATTCTGATGCAGTAGTTGTATACTCAGCATATTTTTCTCTTGACAAGCCATAAAGAACTCACTATTCATGCATATTTAGGTAATAATTTTGATCTATAGGCATTTGCATATAAGCTGGTGGAGTTGTAACCAACTGCAGGACAACCTCAGCAAACCCTTTGTGGGGTAAGCAAGCTTTGTCATTCAATTAGTGTGCTGGGAAAGGATTCCCAGAAATAATGGAATCACTTTTTCTACTTCTGCTCCACTATTTGGAGAGCGTTTTTTTCTTTGTCTTGGTGAAAAATTTCTATAATCAATTGAATCCTGGAGTAGAAAAGGTCCCAAACCCAGAGGGTTGAACCCAGCCATTGTTGCTGTGTGCTGCCCCCCCCCCCCCGCCCCCAGCTTCTGGAGCAGCCTCAGGGGCAGGGCTGGCTGCACAGCCTCGTGTAGTCTATGATGTGAATCCTCAGATTTCCCCAAATTTATTATATTTTTCAGATTCTGTACTGCTTTATTGTGTGGGTCTGGGCTTCATATTAGGGGATGGTGAGCTCTCTTCACAGAGTGGGTTGAAAAAACATTTCCTTCTCTAGCTGGGGACCAAGGACAAATGATCCAAATCTCAGGCCCAGGAGCAGAAACAATGTGGATTGAAGAGAGAAAAACAAGAAGGATGGGACTTCATAAGCTAAAGCTATAATTAGACAATTAATTCCAATATGCAAATGAACCAGAACTTATAAAACTGAGAGACCCCATGACTGGTCGTGCATTTTGTGACCATTTTGGGTTCACCTGGGGTGAAACAGGGCTCACCCTGGCTGAGCTCTTGTGCTGCCCAAGGTGGATTTATTGAGGCCTCCTAATAAATCCCTACTTTATTCTTTAACTCCATTTAGTCTCTGTTCTAGGTCAGCCTTCAGAAGGCATCAAATGCAGTAATAAAACAACTTTCCCTTCTATTACTGAAACATTAGCAAGAAAGGGATTACCAGAAAGAGGTCTTTAAGGTAAACACATATCTGAAATCCTCTCCCCCAAAGGTAACTCAGAAGCCCAGTTGTGGGTCTCTCCAGACCTTCAGGACAACTCCCCCCAGTCCCAGTTTTATGTTCTTTTACCAAACCAGCTGGAATTCTTTTGCCTGCATGTACTACTGAGCCTTTTCCCCCCACAAGCTGGCTTAATGATGCCAGGAAGTGCCTAGAAGTACTTGAGGAGATGTGGCTTATCTGAAGTGTTCCTTCCCCTTCCTGCTTGTCTTCCTGACAGCATCCATTAGGCTGTGGAACTGTATTCAAATGTAAACATTCCTACCAGCCATGTTGACAGAGTACATTCATGAATTACTGTGCAGTTCCAAAATCAGGGCAGCAGGAGACTGGGAAGGTCTTTTTGTACAAGATCAGAACAGAAGTGAGCATGTAAGCTCCACAAAACATCATTTTTCCTCACTTAAAATTAAATATGCTTTGTTGTCATTTATTCAATATTTTCACTCTATCACTGACCATATATTATATTACTACAATATTAGACTAACATTCTTTAGTGTCTATTGGACAACATCCTTTTAGTCTAGCAGACATTTCTGCTTATTGATTTTCAATAAATAAAATTCATTCCATGTATTAAGTTCCATATTCCCAGAATTTATAGAGAAACTCTAAGAATGGGATTCAAGCATCACATTTCTCCTCCTCTGAGCTTACCACAGCATTTCATATTTTATACTATACACACACTTATAGCCTCTTTATCAGTTATGAGACTATTTTAGACACTCTTAAATTATCCAGATTAAATGGAGGCATTTTTCCAGCAGTGGGAGTTCAAGCTCAGATACTGCTGGCTAATAAGGAGAGAAAGCAGGGAAACCAGCTGTTGTAAGACACTGAACTTTTGCCTTTGATCATCCTTTACTTGATTCACAGCCAAAACCAATCATGTAGGTTTAGCAGAAGATAACAGAGTTTAGTGGGTGACAGAGAAATGGAGAATAAGCAATGTCAGTCACAGCACAGTGCCAACCTTCTATTCCCATAGGAAGACCACCACCCAAATTTAAAGCACCCTTCCAGTCCTCTTTGGGATTGACTATTGATGCTCTAAAAGACATTTGTCCTGCCCCTATAGCAAGGGAAACAGGACAGACAAATGGGAGAATAGTGATTAATAAATTTGGAAAATTATTAATATTTTACATATTAAATAATTTGAATTTTACTTCTCAGATTTTTTTTCTAAACTGGTTTATTCTACAGTTAATGTCTCCTATCTTCAGGCTGATTTGCTTAGAAATCTTTGATTATGTACTTTTCCTGTAGAAATTCTAGAGATGCAGCAGGAATTCTGGAGCCTATTCAAACAGTGCATAGAGTCATACCACTCCTTACTCTTTTCTTATTTCAGCAAATTAATGGTAACTTTACCAGACATTTTCCAGAAAAAATTAATTCTGATTATTTCAATGAATTCTTGATGTAATTTTGACTCTTAAAATCAATTATTAGATTTCCTGTTGTACAGCATGGTACCCTTCCAGTTGTACACTATATTCTAATAACTTAATATTAGAAATAACTAAGTCACCTAACAAACCCTGTTTAGGGTACAATAACGTTATTTGATTGTGATTGTTAAAACATATATTCTATGAAGATAGGATAGACATGGGAAATTTAGGAAATACAGAAACAATAAAGAAAAAAGAGACTATGTAAAGTTATCACTATTTTAAATGAACTGTCAGGGAGAAGACTATTTCATATAATGAATCAAAGATTATATTAACTTAAATTCCTTTGACTTCTGCTCCTGCCTTTCAGACATGAAATAAATACATACAATGCAGGAAATCTTTTCAAATTCAAACCTTAAACACCCAGGCTGTATCTGCTCTGGTATTTGTATTTACCCATCCACAGAGCACACAAGTGATGCTGTATGTGCACATAATGCTGTCAGCATGCACAATGCAAATGGACAACAGTGTCTCTGACAAGACAGATAAAAACCAGATAAGGCAACTTCAAACTTCATCTCAGTTCTGGCTTCTTACATTTTAACATAAATCTTCATATTTCTATCAAAAGATTCATTTGGATTTCTAAATATTTAATGATGATCTCCCTCTTCTTCATTCATCGCCTTGAAAGCACTTCACACTTCAAAAAAGGCAAGGAAATGATGTTATTTCTGCTCTGCAAATGTAAAAGCCAAAGCACAAATGAATGTTTTTTTCAACTCTGGTATTTCAAATCTCAAACAAATTCATTAAATTATGCTGGTGTCCACCAAAATGCAAAGCCATTTCTTACACTCCTTTCTCTTCCAAGTTACCCGTCACAGTAAGTGTAGAGCCTTGAAAATAAGCTCACTCAGCCTTTTAAAACTGGGATCCACACAATGCTCTTGTACTTTCAAGTGGGACTCCCTAAGAAAGGTGCTACTAAAACTGTGTTTGCCCAGGCAAAACAAAATACAAAAATGCAGTGATTGTATTATGCTAAAGATATTTATCACTGCACTATTACACCGTGGATGTACTGGAGGAAGAATAATATTGATTAAATGGGAGTCCTGTAAACATGCTAATGTGTCTTATCATTACAATGTGTGAAATGAAGAGAGGACTCAATGTTTCTAAATTTTGGTCCAAAACCCTTTATTTTATAAAAATCACAGGATTCATTTAACATCCTAACTGATAATAATTAATCAGAAATTAACTAACTTCAACTTGATGATTCAGAAATTTACTTAAATAGCCACACCAAATGAGGTAGCCAACGTAACACCACAGAGCTTGATTTAGTAACTGTGTGCATACATTTGTCTAAGAGCTAAATCCTACATCCACAGACTAATGCTGTCCTTGCCACACTGACATTTTGTATGAGGCACTATCTATAGAATACCTTCAAAATTATTTTCCCATTTAAAGCCAGAAAGCTGCACTGACCTTCCACCAAGCAGAGATTCTGAAAGCCAGTGAGGACTTACTGAGCTTTTTCCATATTGAGCAACACTGAACAGCATCTGAATCCTTTTCTTCTTTAGCCTTACAGACTTTCATGGGGTAGTTAATTACTCTTTGCTCTTCCCATGGTAGCTGTCAGATTTGTCTTGATACTGGCAAGCTAGACAACATCTAAATTTTAATCTCCCTGCCATCCATGAGGGATGTCCACTGGGATCTTCCATATTAACTTCAGAGATCTGCCATTTTATCAGTATGGCAAAATTAATCCACCAGTAGGCTTCAGAAAATACAGTTCCCTTGAATTCCAGGTGCTGGGTTGGGATCCCTTTCCCTGATCTGCCACATTTGATCTTTCTTCAAATGAGTTAACAGTAATCATTATATACCAGAAATTACTTTAAATAAAGTAATTAAGGATAAAACCCATTAGCAGAAAGCAACTGAACTAGGAAAAACTTGTGTAGGCTCAGCATTAAGGCTGAATGTGAGTCACAGTCTATAAAGACTGAATGAAACAGCTCAAACTGTGTTTCATCTTGCAGTTTTGCTCTCTCACACGAAAAACTTCCTGAACTCTCTTGTGGTTCAGCAGGAGATGCAGTGACCACTGGTTCCATATTTACTGTGGAGCTGCCAGGTGGCTGTTCTGGATGGAAAAGGGAGTCCAGGTCAGGATCTGTAGGACTGCAATGCAGAGGGGAACCAGACAGACCAGGTAGAACATGGCATCATGGAGATCTAAGAATGACCTGCTGAAACAAACGAGAACACAGCTTTCAATATGAAGATTAACTTCCATGGTCACTAAACAAGTTATTTTTAAATCATTCCTATTATAAACAAAGACATGCTGCTGTACTGTCAATTCTAAGTAAAAGAAATAGAAACATCTTGTGTATTTTCTAATTCTACATACAGATATGTATTATATATTGTTTTCTCTAGGTGGGAAGAATTCAGACAATTAGCATAGAAAGAGTTAATTTTAATACAACCTAAGAAATCCTGTTCACTACTTTACTGATTATGTAATATAGAAATCAATTTAAGCAAATTTCATCCAATTATAGAACAGAGCATCCAAAAAGCTTTAATAAGACTGAAAAATTTGGAAGAGAAAGAGAAGTAGAAAATGGAAACAAACATTTGAACATGAAATTAATCTATCTGAGTTGAAATCTGTGCTCTAACTATCCACATAGTGTGATGTTTTAGATGCTGAATGCTAGATAGAAATAATGATAATTGCACAAAATTCAGGTGTGGTTTCAAGGGCCATTTGAAATATCAAGCCGTATTTCATTTGGTTTTAAAATAAATGATTACAAGATAATATAAGCAACAGAAAGAATAAATAAATTAATTATTGTTAATTTCAATAAATGTGAAATTAACACTAGTTTTATTTTTTTGTAATGAATGCATGGCCTTTCCTCATTTAAATCTTCTCTAATGAAAAAGAAATAAAAGCATCAGCAAATATGAATGAAGCAAGAAAATACAGGAATGAAATGAGCTCGCTTTTATGAGCAGTATGGTTTCTGACAGCTCAAAGCATGCATGTTGGCATTCATCTAGTAGGAATCATTATCTACTTGCATTCTGTTAATTATGGGATTCTAATTACTTAAATATCAAGAAAGTCAACTCAAGCTGAGAAACAGCCCCTAAGTGAACTTTCTCTCCATGAGGCAGTTTATGTTCCTTTCTAATTTTTTTCCTCGGCATTCAGGGATGAGATAAGAGACTCACAGAACAGCTATGGACATGGTCCAAGAAACCTAAAATCTGTGAAAAATCCCCCAAACCTTGAGCAGGTTTTTGAATAAAACCTAAGAGCTCCTCTGAATCATGAAAGAATCAACTCATGTCTCGCTCAGTTTAACAGAAAGAAATGTTTGCAACCTCCAACAAAGCCCAGATTCTGTCCTTAGTACAGACACAGGCTCAGAAATGAGCACAGTTTATCTCAAACCATGTACATGCTAATGCTACAGGAGAAAACAAAAGCCCACAGGCTCACAAGTGAATCACTTAATCACTCGGGTAATTGCATTTGTGGCTGGAAATGTTCACTAGCAGGCCACTGGTCCATAGCCAATGTTTATTGGCAGGGACAATAATTTACCATTTGGAGTTGTTTACTGGCCTGTATCCAACTGCATTTCCAGTGCACCTACAGGGGAAGGAGCCCACATCGTGCACAGCTCTGGCACAGCTGCCCCCAGGGACTGCAGGAGCAGTGCCAGCAGGGAGGCCACAGACACATTATTTAACCACCTAATGATGAGAACAGGACTCAGACACAGTTAACAGGATGTTGGGGCTTGCATTTGGCCTGCTCTGCACACTAGAGAGGATTGCAATTTTCAATGCTAACATTATTCCACCTTTACACAAAGAACATCTGCAAAATCACTCACACTGTGCAAGCCTGATTTGGTTTCCCTGGAATGATGCTGATTTAAGAAAGTAATATTACCTATTGTACTCTAAAACCTTAAGTTATTGCAGGAATTATGAAAAAATATAATACACAAAAGAAGGAATGGGAAAATATTTCATTAAGGGACTGGGATAAATCAAGAGCAGATCTTGGATTTTTATCACAATTACAGATGAACAAGTAACTTCAGAAATTTCCACATCTACCTTTTTTTTGCACAATGTTTCCCTAAACAGCCCTAAAATCACTCTGAACAGAATGTCAGGTAGTTTAGTAATTCAATATGAAAGCACTGACAGTTTAAAGTGCCTTCAATAAATAATGAAGAGTTGCTGCCAAATAACTTTATTCTGAAGAACGAATTTGAAAAGCACTCTCAAGAGAAGCTGGTGGTAGTTGCAGTGGCTCTCCAGAAGAGGGAGGTTTTAAACTAGGCATCTTTTCAATAGCAAAGTTAAAAAAAAAATCAAGCCAAACTAAAAAAAACCCCACCAAACAAATCCAAACAAGAACAAACAACATCTCAAGCCATACAGGGCACATACTGCTTTGCTATGATGATGGAAGAAAGGAAAAATCAGGACACTCCATTCTGCAAAGTACTGTTCAAATTTTAAAGATATTAAAAACCACTTTCCACAACAAAGTGCTTAACTTCTGTGCAGTGACCACACTTCCTAAGGATGTGGCACAATGTGTGAGCAGAGGGGAAGGATCACCTTTGCCCTGCTGCAGGACTTTGTCTATAATTCCAGCCCATTTCTCCAGCCTGCCCAGATCCCCCCAATGGCAGTGTGACCCTTTGTGCACGTGCCACAGCCCCAGCTTTGTGTCATCCCCAAACTTCCTGAGGGTCCATCCTGCTCCATCATCCTGGCCATCAGGAATGCAACCCAGGCAGGCAATCTCCACTGCCTTCCCCTGCCCACCAGGCAAGTCATTCAACTGCACAAGTTTATCAAGTTGGTCAAGCATCACTTCCCCTTGGGGGAGCCATGCTGGCTATTACTCATCATTTTATTGTCCTTACTGCGCCTGGAGTTTTCCAGGATTAGCTGCTCCATCATTGTTGCTACAGTTTAACTCTCAGTTCAAGAAAAAGTAATAATTATTAGCAAAATAAATTATTAAAAGTAATTCAGAAGGCAGCAAATAGTGTATAGATTGCATATTCTGCCTTGTCCCAGTAAACTCTTCAGACATATTTATTTAGGGCACAAACATTTTGTTAACACAGAATAAGGGTCCTCTGTACTATCTCCACAATTCACTGCCACTACACCTAATAAAGCAAATGCTTTCCAAAGCACTTAATAGATATTGCCAACTTTGGAGAAGGAGGAAGGACAGAGCTGAGACTGTATTGGTATGGGTCTTCATTTTATATATATACTTCATTTTATTTATATACTTCATTTTATATCATTCATATGTGTGAAAAGCTTTTTTTTCCCCAAAACAGTTTGGGTGTATTTTAAACAATCTCTTGTACTTAATTTCTGTTTGCCCTCAAACAACTTGGTCCTGGGGCAAGTGTATTTTAACTGTCTGCCTATGGCTGAAATATGAGACCAGCCAATAGGTTTTTAATATATATATAAGTAGTTTTAGCTCAGTCAATGGTCTGAGAACAGTGCCAAGGGCAAACTGACTCCCTAGAAACAACTTGGAGCTTTCTGGTCTTCATGGATTGTGTACCAACCCTGTACTCCATTTGCAAGCAAAGGAAACCCACTCACACACCAAACATACAGGAAACACAGGCAAACTGCTTCATATTTAAGAAATTATTTTTGAAAGGATGGGCAAGAGAAATATATATTTCAAGTGCTCTGATTCACTAATCTCAGCTTTGTATATTTTATGCTGTTCCTGGCCCTAGTGAAATAAATAAAATTTCAGCATGACTCAAGTGAAAACACAGGATTTATAGACTGAGCATTCCAAGTATTTCAACCTCTATATAATATATTTATTGTTGCTATAGTCCAGGGGCTATTTACCAGGCAGAAAAGATTTATGACTACTGTGATATAAAATCCATCCACAAAGGGGTCATTTCTCTGATTGAAAGGAATCAGAACTGCAGTTTTTATGTTTCAAATCTGAATTTCTCTGAATCATCAAGATGAATATATTCAGCCCTCTCATATCCACATCTAGTTCAACCTACCTCTCTTCTGCAAAAATCACTCATCTTATTTGACATTATAATGAGGTTCATGTCCTCTTCACATCATCTCACTGGCTATCTACAAAATGCATTAAAATAAGCTGTTCTCACACATAGCCTCAAACTGAAGCTGCCTTTGCTTCTGTCTGGATGCACTTCTGAAGACCACCTGTTGTTCTTTTATGTCATGCTTGTCCTCATCCATTTTTTTTAGAAAATTCCTCAAATATGGAATGTTCTCCTAACCTTAGATAACTTATAACCAGACCTCTCTCCCTCAGGAGTTATCTCCACAAAAGTTCCTATAAAATTGAGTTTATCTGTTCCTTTAGGTTTTTACTAAAATTTTAGGAGAGCTATGTAGCTCTCAGGATATACATGTTGTTCCTTCAAGTAAATCCTAATCAGGACTGAATTTTCCATTTAGCCCTGACTTCAGTTATTTCTTATGTTGCCACTTCCTCCTGATGGTCATAAATACAGCCTGTGACCCTTTCAGTGTGGTTATTCCCTGTTAATTTATTTTTATAAAAGCCCACACATGTCCAACTAACCAGCAACCACAGCTTTATGCTGTATTAAGGTCTCCAGGGACTACAATGAAATCATTAGCATTACAATGGTAAGGACTGTTGGAACCAAAACGATACATTCCTACTCCAGGCAAAGTCTCTCCCTCCAGTGATTATACTGCTTTCTCTCTCAAAAAAAAAAAAAAAAAAAACACCAAACCAAAAACCAACAACAAAAAAAATCTGATTAACATTTTCTATTATATATTTAAGGAAGTAGGTTTATGAGGTAAACAAAATGCAGATGCCAGGACAACTTGTATCTTAATAAGAGCGATTAAGTGATCTCAAACATTTTCTTCTTCTTTTATTGCAAAAAGCCAGGGGATGAAAGGTATCCTTTGCTTTTCAAAATAGGTAGATATTCTCATGTATCTTGTTTTATAAATTATTTACTCTTTAAAAAACATTTGTACTTCTACACAGACAAAAACAACTGATAAGTATTTTTACGATGTTTATGTTTTTGAAATGCACTTGATACAAAGTAATTGCTGACCAATTTTATTTTTAGATTACAGGACTACTTAATGTTATTTTCTAAGATTTAAAGTATCTGTTTTGAACTCACCTCATATCAGGATGACCAGGAGCATTATTCAGGTTATAATATCCATAATGATTTAGTATTGTAACCACAACCATTGGAGCCAAAGATTGGGCAGGCTTGGTAAATAAAGCATTGGTACCAAAAACCATAGAGGAAAGTGGTAATCTAAAATATTTGGGGAAAAAACAAATGAATGCACAACACAAACTTACTAGTGTATTAATTACTATTGTGATTTTAAAAAGCTTGAAATCTTGTTAATGTGCAAATGCTAAATATCATGATCCTTAGATTTATCTAGTTCACTATATCAGATTTACTCTCATAATGAAATTTAAATTTATTTGGAAATTAAAGATTACAAACCTCTATAGGGTGTGTGTATGAGTGTATATATATAAATGTATATACACACATATACACATAGACACAGCTTGGGCCTCATTCTGAAGTGACTTGTACTTAAATTCAACTTTGTTCCTTTGATTAATTATTGAAGTTAAATTAGACTGAACAGTGCATGGAGGATTAATTACAACTGAAGATTTTGCATGCATAGGCCAGAAAATGAGGCTTTTTCCTCATGAAAGCAACAAATGTGAGGGGCAAGTTCTTTAACAGGAGAGAATCTACACTTACATAACAACTGATTGAACCAACAGGAAGTTACGTGCACTTTGATAAAAATCCAAAAGATCAATGAGTTGAAATATGCTATTCTGCAGCAGGTTTTATCACTTTTATTTCAGGGAGATAAAGTGAGTTGCAATATGCTATTCTGCAGCAGGTTTTATCACTTTTATTTCAGGGAGATAAAGGAAACAGTTAGACTTTGAAATCTGCATTTTACCTAGCATAGGCAAAGCTTTCTTAACACCTTTTATTAACACCTTGGAAAGGCCTCATTCAGAAAATTCCATACATGATCATAGATGTATCTAGTTACCAAGTAATTAAATTGAAGCTAACAAAAATAAAGCTACAAAAATTGGAAGGACTTGGCTTATCTTATAGTATAAGAAAAAAGAGAAATTAGCTAATAATCTGTTTAAATGACTCTACTGAAGGAACTGCAGGAAACTTTACTCAAATTCTGATCTTCAGTTATGCTAAGCTGCTCTCACAAAAAGTACTTCTGTATCAAGGATCCCAGATCATTTACTGTCTTTATTTTGACATAATTTATTACCAAAGAGTAACAAGGCAAACAGCATGTTTAAAAAAAATGACTGACATACCTCCTCTTGTGCTTTATTAAATCTGCATCAACAATATCTGCCAAAGGCAAATTGAACAAGCTAAATGAAGCTTGCACGATTACCCTAAAGAAAAACAAAATATTTTAGATGTTCATCATTTTTATATTTACTTTATAATGAAATTGTAACTGACATTCAAACACAAACACACCAACACTGATATTCTGCAAACACACTAAGCTGAGATGTTCCTTAAAACATGGTGATCTATCTGAAAGCATTACCAGATGTATTCTTAGCTGAGAATTAGAAATCAATATGCAAACCTAAAAGTTTTCTTCTTTTTTTTTAAGGTTGTGAACGCTTTGACAATAAATTTACATTATCAGTAAATGTAATTTAAAATGATTGGGAGAAAAGTCACACCATAGAAAAAAGGGGAAACTGCAAATTTGCTCTTGAAGTCTGGAAAAGACATGACCATGTGGAAGATAAACTTCAAGGTGGAAGAATTAGAATAGAAAGAATAGTTTACATACATTCCTAGATCTGTATTTACAGTGTATATAGATGTATATAGATATACAACACACACATAGAAACACACACATACAAAGCTAATTGTTAACAAATAGCCAAATGAAACAATAAATTAAAATATTATGATTTCTGTGTCATTAAATTTTGGGTGTGATGAGCTTTTACTAACAAGGTACTTTGAACAACTAGCACTTTAAACATACAGTCTTTAGGTACCTCAGAATTTTTTCTTGGAGAAATCAAAACACATCTTCATCATTTAAAACATGCAGATAACGAAATTCAATTTATTGTTCACACAATTCAGTGTTAGAGTAGCCCAGGACTGCAATACTGAAAATAAGAAAGAAAATGGGGTGGGGAGGAAAAGATGAAGAAAAAGAGGGCAGGAAAGAACATGGAGAAAGACAACAATGAAAGAGAACATGAAGAAATAAAACCAAACTGCTGTAACAGTATTCTGACACAAACAGCTCTTTATCTTGAAATAAGGTTTTCCAGGTATCATTATGCACTTATGTGAAAATACTGCAGCTTGGCATCTTACTGATGAGCCCAGTGGGAATGGGCTCAGTGCTGGTTCCCCAGCAGACACCTGAATTACCCAGATCTGCCTGCAGTGCAGCACACGAGTGCTCCTGTGACACAGGGTGAGCTCTGAGCTTTCCTAGTAAACAGTCCCTGGGGAGAGAGACTGTTTCCACTGCTGAGCTCTTCCATGTCTGTGGAAAACATGAGATTCTCCTTCCCTTGCATCTCAGGTTAAAGTGACTGGAGGCATGGGGCTGCAAACCATAATTGCTGTTTGCATTTTAGGCTCTTTTATTTCAAGCAGAAAGTAAAAGCTGAAACAAAATAAAATGGAAAAGAAAAAAAAAAGCTGTAACTGGAATTTCAACTTTTCTGGTAAGTGAAACAGAATGAAAACCATGAAAGCAGAGGCAAAATCTTCATGGTAAATAAAAGCAAGTGTCTGCTCTGTTAGAAGTATTTCAGCTGTGTCTATGAACAGGGGAGTGGATTTACTTACATGTTTGTTGTGACATAAAATGCCAGCAGATAATAGTGTTCTTGCCCTAGAAGACACATGACAGCAGCAGCTACTCCTTCATAGTAAAAGGAAAATAAGATGATTCTGTAATAACCAAACTTCTTCAACGAAGCATGACTAAGAAGAACAAGGCACTGAAAAGATAATATATATACATATAGGATGAAAAGGTACAGTGCACTGTCTCAGCGTTAGGAGAGCTATAAAACACAGACCTGACATAAATACCCTTTAAAGAAAAGAAAAACCAAACTATAACCCTTTCTAAGAAGTTCAACAAAATAAAAAAAATAGAAATTGAACAAAGACAACTCTCTACTGGCTCATTCTATGCCACTTCTACTGTGTACAGTCTCCTTTCACTGAAAAACTAGCCACTGAGAACTGCTATATCCTGAGGGAAACAGCCCCCTACAATGCCTGACTATTATTTAATGCTCATTATCTTTACTTTTGATATCCCTTAAGTATTAGCTTTGTAGTATGGTAACTGTAAACCAAGCATCTTGCCATGTAACTCCTGAAAAGATGTATTTTCAGTAATTGCTTCTTCATTAATATTACTATTTTTATTGACATTTATAGAAATCAAGCATGATTTTTAAGTTGTCAAAGCAAGCTCACCAGGACAGCTTTAACTAAGCAAGTTAGAGGCTTTACTAGCAAGCAGAGACAGGCAGAGGCCAGTGCTTGTGCATGGTTGAGTTTTAATTTTGCCAATCTTGGCAAGGAGTAGATTCCTAGAATCTAGTGGCTGGCTAACTCATGAAAATTATATTAAGTGCTGATTATAGTATGAACAAAATTTAAGTTCTACATTGTTCCTTACTTTTCAGTTTGAATAGGACATTCTGTAATGAATTATGTTCTTTTTATTGTATGGGCCTTTGTCACCATCTACATGTACATGGTCCTCATCTCTGTCACAAATATACAAAAAAGATCTGTGGATCTCTAAAAGATTTTCTCCTTCTGTGTTACAGAGATAAACTATGTAATATTCAGATGAAGAACAGGAAAGAATTTTCCTTGCACAATTGTTCCCCCACTGAACTGCTTTAACATAACAAATAAAACCAGGATGCTACGGTCAGACAAAGATTACCATGGCAAATGCTATTGTATATAAAGCTCAAGATTTCTACTTGATCAGGGAGGTACAACAAATCTGGAAAGGTGGTATAAGAAAAATATCTTGTTATAAGAAATTTAAAACATACTCCTCCCCCAGCTGTTTTCAGGTATTTTGCTGAAAAGTGCCTCCACTAGAAATACTAAGGGATCATGTAATGCCTGCTATTGTAAACACCATGTTCCTGTCTCCCTGTAATTGCAAAATAACCCTGTCGCAGGAAGTACTTATGACTTAGAAAATTCCTCACTACTTGCACGTCTTTAAGACTGTGTGTTTGTAAGGAAAATACTAACAATGATGCAAATTCAAAGTTGTTTGTCTATGTTACAGCAACATTTTCCTTGTGGGCAGGTTGTGTTCCTCACACCCTCTACTAGAAGGAACCTAAGTCAGAAGCTGAATTCTAGTAGAGGCCACTGAAGCAGAGTTCATAAAAAGGAGCTTTATTTTACAAGGGTCGGGTGTTTTTCCAGTAAGTGAAGTTCAGGACATTGCCATCAGAGAATTCTCTTATTGTATCTTGAGCTCAAAGGGACAAAACCTGAGAAAAATAAGGTCACAGCAAACCCTCCACGGTTCAGTGACCTTCTAGACAAAGAGTCTCTGGGGAGCAGAGAGGGACGCATTTTCTGAAAGATTGTTCTTTTCACACTGTCACACTGATTTTATCAATAAAAGTGATTGCTATATATTAAGTGTAAAATTATTTAAGCTTTCCTAACTTCTGTGGCTTCTGATTTGTTTCCAAAGTTCATTACCTAACTGCCTGAGGAACAGGGGAAAACCCCAAAACTCTTAAACCTGTGATAAGAACAAAAGTTGAAATTATAGATAGTTAGGAGTTAGGGAACAGAAGGTATGTTCAGGATCTGTATGTTTTATATGCAAAAGCTCAAATGGGAACTGAAATTGAGTTGTGAATTCCAGTTGCATTTTCATTTATCTTCTTATACATATTATCAAAACCCATTACAATTTAATTCATATAACAGCCTGATTTGAAAAAATTCTCAACACCATCAGCACTTATGATGAATGTCAGGATACTCATATTTTGAGTATCCTAACTTTTGGCATCCAACAGGTAAACACAGAGAAACTTTTTAAAGATCTAGAGAAAGAAGTTATAAGGCAATGAACAGAGGAATTTTTAATTTACTGCTGAGAAGTATGGTCAAATTCTGTGGGATATACTTTTGCTGCTTGTTTTCACACATTACTCTTTTGGGTTCTCTTTCTCTTTTCAGTTAATTATTCCTCCCCTCATCCCTGACTGGGCTCTTAAAAGGATGTCTCTTCCCCATAAATACTGCTGACCAAGAGACCAATCAACAAAATAAACGGGAATGTACTATTCTCCAAAAGCAGCTATTTAGAGTTTTGTTTGGTTTCCATGAGGGAGATACCACATATTTTAACAATGCTTTTCATACTTTATAATTTTTTCTGGTATTTTGAGCATTTTATTTAAAAAACTTCCTGAAGAAGAGCTTAATCTTTCATTTTTAATGCACAGCATTGGAAAACAAACAAAACAGAATTCAGAATTCTGAATTTTTTGCTTTAGAAATGTTTGATCTTGGCCCTGGTTTTTAATTCCTTTATGCTTAGGTACTATAAATGCTGGAGGATACAAAACATTCCTTCCTTGCCTACTCAAGTCTCACATTGTTTTAAACACATGTTCCACCAGCCTGTCTGTCTGCTCTCTCTAGCTCTTACACTTGATCAGCCTGCACTGCGGTACTTTCTTCTTCTAGAGCACTGGGGAGTGAGATTTAGTACTCATTTTGGTAAATGCCTTATGCCAAGTACAGCATTTTTTCAAACGTTAAATGGATACTGTGAACTACTGAAACACCATGTTTTCCTACTCAGAAATAAAGTATGACTACCTACCTGAGGACAAATAAAACCTGCTCCATACATGATACTTCTTACTGAGGAAGAAAGGATGTCCTTAGGAATAAGATTATCCGCAAAGATCATCATAAAATTGTTGTAGAAGGCTAGGTGGAAGACTTGGAAGAAGTTCATTGTTACAAAACATAGAAAGTTCTTCTCTGTCATGATCTGTTTGGTCAACGAAACTACTGAGGCCAAGGAGAAAGCTCCACCACCGTTTTCCAGACTGGCATCCTCTGTATGAATTTCCCTCTGCTCATATTGACTCGTGCTGTATTTACCTGTGCAACACATACAAGCCGTAGCTAGCGCTGCGATCAAAACAGTGAAAACCTGGAAATACCCAAAGTTTTCCATGTTATCAGATATGAGCCCACAGAAGAGAACGCTGGTGGAGCCCAGCAGCGTCGCCACCTGGTTGTACTTGATGAGCCGGAGCCTGCTGTCGTGCCTGCTGGAGCTCTCGGCGAAGAGCGCGCACTGTGCCAGCAGCACGAAGGTCAGCAGCCCGTCGAAGGCGCAGAGCGCGACCATGAGGTGCAGGCTGCTCAGCCAGTCGCCCTCCCCGTAGCGCCTCCAGGGGAACCAGGGCAGCAGGAAGGCCAGGCCGTACAGAGGGGCTCCGTACAGAATGGAGAACTGGCGCCGCGCGCAGCACTTCAGCCGGGAGTTGTCTTGAATGTACCTGTGAAAAATGCGTATTTGATGATTGGCTTTTTGCAAATATTAAAATGCAGAAAGTAATGCTGTATTAATTCTTGTCGCTCTGATTTTTTAAGATTTTCTAAGCCTTCTGATGTTTACATTCTTGTAGCAAACTTTCTCACACACTTTCTGTAAATATCTTATTATTTTGCATTCTTTTATGGAGGAGGAGAAATTTGATGGACTGTTAGTTTGTCCAGTGTCATTGGGGAGGTGGCACTGTCACCCTCCAATCCACTGTCACTTTTGGAATACTATAAATGTTGGAGTCAGAAAATAAACTTCCCTTTTTCTTCACCTTGAGAGCAGCGATGTGTGCGCTCGTGTTGTTTCATGTCCTATAGCGACATATTCTCTTAAGTAGTGGGTTAAATATAGTTTTAGGTTATAACAAACAGAATGTTAAAATAGAAACTATGCTATGTAGGATACTTTTTTTCTAAAAGAAAGGACTCGCACTGAGATAACAGTCACAGGACAGCTAAATCTTTCAGAGAAAGAGAATTTATTGCTCCATTATCAGGAGAAACCAACTTCTTCCAACCTCGCTTGGGCAGGATGACACTGTTAGGATTATGAGGAAGAAGTTGACACTGACCAGACAGAATCCTGTATTTGAATGGAATTTATGCATCATGTGTGAGATGTATGAATATGCAACAGGTTATTGTTTTTAAGGGTTAATCCTCTTAACATGTGTCCTTTTTCTGGCTTATGCTGCCCAGAAAAAGGTACCCGGACATCCGTAACTCTTTGTTTCTATTGTCTCATATTGTCCTAATTCAAACTGTCCAAATTATTATTAGTCTAATTGTATTACTATTTTTATAACCGATTTATTACTATTAATCTTTTAATATTTTATAAACAAGTGATTGGTGTTTTTCACATACCCAAAAAGGGGATCGTTGATGGCGTTCCAGATCATAAACACAACCTGCCACAAACAAGGGAATTTTTCACTACTGTCATTCTTCTACAGAGATTATGCAAATGCAGCATATTTATTTAAAAGAAACCTCTATTCAAACAATAAATAAATACCTAGAAAAGCTATTCAGAATAGAACAGGTCTTAGAGTCTTAGTACAGCTACTTAGGTCTTAGTAACAGCTACTTAGAGTCAAAACAGACTCTAAACCAAATTCTTATGTGGGTATTCATAGGTTTATAGAAGTTTTGAAAAAATAAGATTGAGTAAGTAGGTAGGTGACCAACTTCATGTGAAACAAACTGTCTCTAAGACTCCACTTGTTCGAAACCTTATATATCTGGGCTTTCATCCTGCAAAGCTCAGATATTATTCTCACAGTAAGTTAATTCAAAACATGAGCTGGCCCATTACTTCAGGAGACCATTTACAACGTGAGTTACTCACATGGATAATGACTTGCAGGATAAATGCAGTATTTAAGTACTTAAACAGTTCATAGGAAAGCACTAATGTCAAACTTATCTATGGAGCTGAGGTGCAAAATCAGTTTAGAAAATTACTTCAAGCTATCAAATATAAAAATCTTTTCAGCAATTAAGTCTGGAGATTTTTACTCTACAGACTGTAAATGATGTGCTTTATGTGTAAGTTCCATTGGCGATGGATTAACTAAAGTCAAAGATAATTTACTGTTAATTAATTGCAATTGATAATTTACTGTTAATTAATTGCAATTATTTCAAAATTAATCTGTCATTAAAAGGATCACTTTGTTGTAATAACACTGATGCATAGCACAACATGGTAATCAAAATATTCCATTGTACAGTACCTGTGCTACATGAAATCCTGTTTCTGAAATTTTGTATCGGTTTAGGAAAAGCTTAACGTAGTAGAAATTAAAAATGCTGTTCATCATTCCAGCACCTAAGGTAGTCATAGAATATGCCAGTGCATTAGCATGAATTCCCCAAAGAGTCTTCATCTTCCAAGAGTACAGCTCTCTTCTTCCTCAAGTTACAAAAGAGAATTACAACAATTAGTAGAATAATTTTCCAAATTAAAATAACATGGGGGATTTGCTTGTTTCAGAGGGTGCAGAAATGTACTATTGGGAGGAAAATGTTCCCATTCTTCCTTTTTTTTAAAATCAGAAACACATTTTAGTGAGCAATAAGACACTAAGCCCAAAATAATAAGTTATTAGATTACATTTCTAAGTATAATCAGTACTTAATGGAACAAGTAGACAAAGATTTAAAAGAAACCCTTCCTAACTGATGTATAGACTCCACTTAAAAACCTGCTATTGCAAACACTCATCTTGGTGTAGAGTTCAAAGTAATTGCATACATTTTAGATCTTTCTTTCTAGTTATATATTCTTAAAATTATGGACTGTGTTGGAATGAAGTTACTCAACTTCTTATGTATTCCGATGCTATGAATGTCAAATGCAGCATGCACGTAGGTGAATATTTCTTTCAAAACAAATACCAAGTTTTGCCCTTCTATTTGAAAATACAAATTTTTGAGAAGTCATGGAAGCAATATTTTCACCTAATAAACCATAAAACAATTAAAACAAAACACCTTTAAATTAAAATTTTCATTATATGAAAGAGTGCATGTAAATAAAACGTACCAAGTAGCACACACACCATTTTATGTATGCCTAAATAGCAGAGATTCAGCCCAAGAATACAGATTTCTTACCATTCAGATATTCAGCCAATAAATTTTTAAGATGCTGATCTTTTCCATCAATTATCTTAGCATGTTTGGTGTAAACTATGCCATGAAAGGAGCCAGCTCCAGGGAACCTCTACCTTTTAAAGCTGTTTAACAGCTACCTAAAAGTGGCCCTTGACCATACTTGATTCTATAAGCCCAATACATAATCACTCCCAGGTATCTGTTTAACTGAGGCTTTATTCATTTTTACATCTGTTAAAGGAAGCTGTCTGCTATTAATTTTGATACCTCAAGTTGAAATTTCAGCCTTACTATGCAGAGCTTTACAACCTGCTTTATGCCAATAGTTCACACTCTGCTCCTCTGCATATCAACTATTTTACCGTAAATGCAATTTTCACATATCCATCAAAACATCTACTTTGAATATCTGCTTGATCAGCAGCTCTAGAAGCAGCTCCCTGAACTTCTCATAAAAATAACCATGGAAGAAACAGGAAATGAAAGCCAAGGCTCTTTCCAGCCTTCCTGTGGTTTACAAGGCGGCTGAAGAGAGGCTGCTGTGCAGGAAGGGAGGAACTTCCGAATCACCGGCAAGGACCACACAAAAGCCACAAATCAGGTAGGGACTGGGGAAGATGGAACAGGCAGTTTTTCCATCCCCCCACCATGGGAAATGAACTCTTGAAGAGCAAATAAAGTGTGGATGCATATATAAGATGCTGTGATACGAAACATGATGCAAAGAGGAGGTAACTTCATTTTATAGCTAAGAAAAAAGTCAAGCTGACAAACAACTGGAACCCTAGGATTCATTTCATTAAAGCCAATTTATTTCTGAGAATATGACTGATTTTTAAAAATATTTGAGAATGACCATTATGTAGATCTTCAAACTTATTTTTCTACACCTGTACAGACAATGCCATTTTCATTGTGCATTTTTGTAGCAAGTTTTCTTTCACAATCTTTTACCGAGAAACCTAAAATGAAGGAAAAGGTTATTGAAATGTTTATTTTTAAAAATAAGTGTGATATTAATAAGAAAGTAATTACAATGAGTATGTTATTGGTAAGTGCCACATTTGCTCTTTTAAACCTTCACAAATATACTTAATGAAGTTATTTATATAGTGGATATTAGGGCTTTTGGAAAGGTAGACATTTCACTCTTATTTCTACCTGGAGCACCCTGCACAGGTTTTCAAAATGGAGAATTGAGAAACTTTACTTTCTTTCAAATTCCACAAGCACCAAGAATAAAAGTGCTTCACACTTCACACATCACCATCAGTCATTTCTAAATTGTTTGACTCAATTCCTTCTGACAGAAATTAAAAATGGTCCCCTCAGAAAATCTGAAAGATATTTGAAATTTCTTCAACAAAAATCTTCTAACAATACACAAACTGGTCTCTACGACTATGACTAATTGTAATATGCAGGATCTGACACAACTCTACCCTAATTGGTACATCTAGTCATGCCCCTTGTTTATGAAATAGGTTCAATTAGAAGTTGAGGTACCACACTTCCTTCCCCAGACGTTCCCTTTAATAGCGCTACAATGAAATCATGCACGAGCATCCCCTCCCTCTTCTTAATAGTCAGCCTTTATATTGAGCTGGTTAAAGCACGGGTGCACATTTTGTGACTCACAGAAGGCAAATCGGTTTCAGAAATTTCTAGTGGTTACAACTGTGTTAATACTCAGAGGCCGAAAGAGCAGGCTGTTGGGCCAGTGAGATGCACTGTGACATTACCTGCATTTCTCCCACAGAAGGATGACAACTGCTACAAGAAATTAGAACAAGAGTCTAAAGAAGAAAAGTGGATTCCGAGAGATAATAGCAAACGTTGCCTGAGGCGCACTAGCTGACATCCTGCTCTGCCGTTCTGGGTCCCAAACCGCTGTGCAATGCTCACAGCCCTGACAGACTGGTTGGACGCACGGATCTTCCTCATCTTTCTGACGTGACTGCACCACATTAAGACGGAAAACAGAACAAACGCGCTTCTAGTCCCGAGGGGTAGCACTGAGGGGAGACGCTCGGGGGTGCTCAGAGAGGCAGCCGGGCTGCGGCACCGGCCGGTGCCCGCTCCGCCGAGCCCGCGCTGCGGGGCCGCGCTCCGGCCAGGCGCGGGACTCGGGGCGCTCGCAGGACTGCACCTTTGTAAGGGCTCGTCTGTTAAGAATGGGGAAATTACGCTCGTTTTTCTCAGCAGGTCCCTGGACAGTAAACACGGCTCTCTTCGCTTTGTGCGGTAAAGAGGCGAGAGCGAGCAGTGCCGCTCGAGCGAGGTACGGGGATGGAGCCAGCCCTTTTCGGACTGCAGGCTCCCCGTCCCGCCCTCCCCTCCCGCACTCCGGCGGAGAGGCGCCCCGCACCTGGACGCCACGCTGGGCCCCTCCTCACGGGTTCTTCCCTCAGCGTTCCCAACGCGGGGCAACAACGAGCCCCGGCTTTCCCTATGCCAACTCGCACTGTCCCAACCCGGCCTGTGACAGCTCTGCTCCGCCACAAGCCGCAGCCGACATCCCTCAGCAGCCGCACCCAGCCATCAACGCCCCTGAGCGCCGGCGACCACCGCCCCTTCTAGCGACACCGACCCACCTCTTCTGACGGGAGGCTGCGCACGGCGGGGCGGGGCGGGGCGCGGCTGTCCCGGGCCCGCCCTCTCTTCGCTCTCATTGGCCGCTTGATATGAATTCGCCTTATGATTGGTTTAGGCTCCTTTCGATCTGTGCGGCGGGCGGTTCTCCATTGGCTGCCCGCCGGCGAGGCGAGGCGAGGGTGCTGTGTTTGAATCGCGGGAGGCGGAGGGTGGGCGGCGGCGGCGGCGGCAGCAGCTGCCACGTTGCCGCCGGCGCAGCCCGGCCAGAAGGGGGAGAGGTTCGGCAAAGTCCGGAACCGCTCGGCAATGGCCGGAGGCGGCTGCTGAGGCGGGGAGCGGCTGCCGGCTCGCTCTGCCCCGTTCGGCGCAAGGGGCATCGTGGGGTGGGCGCCGCCGGCTCAGCCGTCCGTGAGGGGCAGGGGCGCGATGCTGGCCGACAGCCTGGTGGAGGAGTTCGAAATCCGCGAGGATGAGCCCTGGTACGACCAGCAGGACCTGCAGCAAGGTGAGCCGGGGCGGCGGCGGGGGGCGTGTGAGGGAGGGTGTGTCGCGAGCTGGATGTGAGGGAAGGAGCTGCGTTGAGCAGGGCGGGAGAGGTGAGGGGCTGTGGGGGACCGCCGGGCGCAGGGTGTGTGAGGGCAGGGGCTGCGGCGAGGACGGCGGTGTGGGAGGGAAGGGGCCGCGGCGGACGGCGGTGCGGGGCGCCGGGAGGGGTGGCGGGAAGGGCGCTCGGGGGCCGAGGGTGGCGGAGGGCGCGTCGGTCGTGCCGGGCTCGGAGCGTCGGAGCTCGAGATCCCCGCGCGGCCGCGCTTCCCGCCGCCGCGGAATCGCTGTCACCGGTAACGACTGCGGCCGTCTTTGTCTGAGGGAAGGAGGTGCGGCAGCCGAGCTGAATGGTGCCGGGGTCCCTCTCCGGCCGGAGGGAGGGAAGCGGCTCTCCGAAAAGTTGCACCTTGCACGGAATGTGGAGGTGCCTTGTTCGGGGCCGGTGCTGGAAGCACCGGGGTCGGATGCGCTATTGCGCCCTGTTGAGCTCTTTGTAAGGGCTTCCAGTCGATGAAGTTGTAGTCGTACAATGCTCGATTAGTTGCAGGTCCCTTATTAGAAACTCTTAAGGTTTCTTTTCAAAATACCAAGTAACTCCGCTACGCCTCAGATATATACATGTATAGCTTCTGCATGTCATTTCATCAGTAGGTCTTAAAGCACTACATGCAAGAGGTAAATGCTGTTCATTTCACAAATGAGAAAGGAGTAGTAGGAATACAAGTATAATTGCACTAAAAATCTTTTAACAGGCATGACGCGGAAAGAATGTGCAATTTCCTTAAGAGCTTAGTGGCATTTATGACTGGTGTTTTCTTAAGTTACTTAGTTCTACTTTTTGTTCTTAATCCCGAGTTTGTTTTGAAAGGCAAGTTCAAAGCTATGGCTTCCTGAAAACCTGCTCCAGTCTTATGCGTTTTGCTTTTATATTGAAATACATTAATTCTTGGGATTGGTGGGCTGCTGTACTGTAAACCATAGAGAAAGCTAAACAGTATTCCCACTGAGATCAGGTATCTGACCACAGAAACTTTTTGAGACAGGGCCAGGTCTCTCTAATTGTATGCTATAAAAAATAGCTGACTGAAAGCTGTATTTAGGTACTCTTCACCCAAAATTGATGTTTTCTTGGCTCTAGGATACAAACAAATCAGTTGAAATAAGATCCTGAAACTACTGTATGCTGTCACAGGGAAGAGAGTGAAAAGTTTGAAGACATGATTCAGTAATGTTTTTACTATGTCAGTGTTTATGGAGTTGAAGACCTACAAAGAGACTTCACAATGTATAACAACTGACTTCTTGCCCTCTTTATGTTTCTCTACTTTAATCTTTAATTAAAAATTAATGAAATGATCACCAGTTGACTCTGCTGTCTCCTTTTAAGAAACAGTATTCAGTTCTAGAGGTTTAGTGCATTTTGGGGGTTTGGTTAATGTACCCCCAACATGTGGACACAATCTTTCTGGGGATTCTCTCTTTTTCCTATATGGAAGCAACGAATACCCTTGCCAGAAGGAAAAGGAGGAAAATAAAATGATAGGCAAGTTGAAATGTAAAGAAGAAATTCCTTACAGGAATTTTTAAAATGTTGTGCTGTACTTTATTTCTGGACTCTGAAGGATACTACTCCTCCTGCTGCTAAGGCTAAGACACACGGATGTGTGTAAACAGGGTAGTAAGTGCTTATCAAGGTCTCCTGAAACTCTCACAACCCAAACAATCAGTGCATGTTTAAAAACCGATGAGTATGGTTATGAGAACCTAGGTTGTAAAACATTAGAAAGCACTTTGAAACAAGCTTGAAGTCCTGGTCAGTTGGTCTTTGAGACTTAAAATTAGGGTAGGGGCTTTGGAAAACCTTGACAGTCTTCCTATGTACCAAAGATTTTTGCCTTGACAATGGAGATGGGCTTTTCTGGCATACTGCTCATGCATAAAGTACTCATGGAATTCCTGTAAGGTTGGGAACAGACATCCTTCTGCAATGTTTTGCTGAAGTATGCTGACCTTTAAAAGAGAATTTTTTTATATGGACTGCTCTTTTTCATCTTGCTGTTACTCACTTTTACAGAACAGAGGATATTCTGAATACAGAACAGGAATAGGAAACTAACTAGAAAAAAAAAAATTTTGCAATTAAGTAAACTTACACTAGGCTTACTTTTATATCTTGCACAGTTAGTGACTGTTGCTGTTTTAAAGAATAGGCTAATTTTAGATTGAAAATTCTCTTAATAATTTTGTTAGGTGGGCTATGAAAAAGTAGAAGAGAAGGATTTTGGTACTGTTTTAATCTTTTTTGCAATGATGGTAATGCAGTCAGAAGAGTTTGTGAAGCACTGGTAAGTGAGGGCTGTTCAACATCACATAAGACATCCTTGAAGTCTTGTTTTGGAGATTTCTGATGGAGCTGTTAAACACCAGTACAACTAATCAGATTCACTAAAACGAAGATCTTTAGATCTGCACATACACATTTTGCATTATTAAAAACCTCTCTACTTCCATCTTTATGGTAAAAGGAAAAATGTCTGTCAGAATTTAGCTTTGCTTTACATAAATTTACAACAGAAAATGCAGTTTTGCTTCTACTGTTCTACCATAACTCTCTCCAGAGAAATGTAAATTAATACTTCCCATTTTGTATCGGGAAAACATACATGACACATCTCTCTTGTAAAATTTGCTCTTTACAGAGCTTCCAGGTACTTGACAATGTAGAAAAATGGATGCAAAAAATCTGAATTTTAGAAGAGATGAAATTATTTCAGTACTTGCTTCCTCTAGAGTTAAGGTTTTATTGAATGTTCCTGAGCGCTCCCACTGTATTTTTCCCCTCAGAAACAAATTCTCTTAATTATAAAATTGTTTCTCCTATAGTAACCCATTTGGGCTTCTGGCAGTCTAACAAACAGAATGAGTGTGAAGCATGACATGAATGCCATTATTCACCTTGTGTTCCAAGTACTGTGTGCTATGTGCTGTTTGATTAGTAGGTGAGGGGGCATTTAAGAATGGAGCTATAAACTCCATTCTTAAATGCCTTAAAATGTACTTAAACATGAAAACAAACTTTCACTTTGGGAGGGGAAATGGTAGTAATTCCATTATGCTTTATGCCTTTAACATAATCCTAAATCCTCTCTAAAGCTCTTTTTCTACTCTATTAAAATAAAAGAATAGACTATTAAGTCTTTGCTTTGAATGATGCTAGTATTGTTTTAAAGATGATGGCTCCTAATAAAGATCTGTGCAGTACAAAAACTTGTGAAGTGGGACTCCATTTTCTATAGGATAATGAATTCACTGAATTTGAAGACTACAGTATTCTGTAACGAGATAGAACAAACAGCTTGGTGTTTGACTGGGAGTTATTCTGTTCATGGAGAAACAATGTGCAATCTGTTTACCAAATGGGAAAAATTTAACCAGGATGCCTTAAGGTTTCCTTATCCAAATACTTTAAATCCTGCTTTGTAATGAGTAATGCCACAGTGAAAAAGCGATGTGAGAATAAACTCCTAAGTACAGACCAATATGCCTTGTGCCTTCTAATTGTACATCTTTTGAAACTGAAGAACTCCCATGCAGTGGGATTTCTTTTAAATAATTTTATGGCATTTAATCCAAAAATCTGACCTTAAGGTAGGAAACAATGCATTGTGCCTGTAAAGAATGTGTAAAGAATAGCACAGCTGTTGTTTTGCCACAATTGAACTTCTACAACTTCATAGACAAATGTTTATACTGACTTGTCCTTGTAAGTCTGAATTTGGTCTTTGGCATATGTGTGGAGATGGAGTAATCATTTTGGACAGGCTGCCAAACTGAAGGTTTGCACAAAACAATCTTGGAGCAGTATTGTATATGTTACAGTTCCTAGCTGATAAGATAACTGAGAGGGAGCAGGAAAGAGGTAGCATAACATGTTAAAAAAGGGCATTGCAATCAAATGAAAATGGAATTAATGTGTTTGCTGCTCTGGCTGTAACTACTGATGATGCAATACATGTCTCCTGTTTATTCATTTAAGGCTTCTTAATGTGACTCAAAGTTTTTCTTGACTTCTCTTTCTGATTAATGATACAAGTTCTGTGTGAGAACTAACTAGATGATTATTACATGCATGCATGCAGGTCATGGGTCATGTGATAGGAAGGAGGTGGAAAATAAGATATTTCTAGAAATATGTTGGATGCTTGACATGTAGTTCCCTCCACAGAATAACTACAATTTTAGCATTAATACCAAGATTTATTTCTTTGTCACATTATGTTAGCTTCTAAATTACACTTGTCTTTCAACATAATAATACAGAATATCTAGCATTTCTGATGCTGTTGAGCAAATATCAAACTTCCCTCTAGAGCAGAGCTGAGTGTTCAGATGACTTATTTCTTAATTTGCAACAGCTACAGTCACTGCACCCTGGAGGTGATTGAAGATGACTGAAGTGAAATTGAGATTAAATGCCTGAGAACAAATGACATTTCAAGTGATGTTTTGAAGCACATGAAACAGTTCTTGTCACCTGAGTTTATGAGCTTGAAAAGCAGAATAGCTGCAAGTCTCCATCAGTTTTATGTCTTTTGATATTATTGTTTCACCATGAAAAGCATCTGAAACCTTCATTTAGCACTGTGATCCTGAGTGACCCGAACTCTGGTAGAGGGGTAATGGGGAGGAACAGTCAAGTCAATAAAGAGTTCATCAGCTTTGGCCTGGGTCTAGACTGATGAGCATTTGTAGGGTCTGCTGTGCTTATTTCTCTGAGGGTTGTAAAGAGGGTGAAGCCCAAGAGACCTTGGGCAGAGCTGGTGCAGACTGGGCACACTGTGGGAGGGGAACATGGCTGGGTGTGTCTGAAGGGCCACGGAGGAGCTGAGGAAGCTTCATGACATGAAAGTGTCCCTGGGTGTCAGGGCTGACTTAGACTTGCATTAGTGATGTTCTCCTTAGCTATAAGCAAAATTCCATGTTGGGTACTGGAGATAACTTGAAGCAGTTGTAACAGCAATAAGAAAATACCTCAAGTATTTGATAGCAGGCTTTAGAATTTGATTACATCATTGTTGCTCTCACTTACATGCAAACACGATTTCTTTGTTTAGATCTTCACCTTGCTGCTGAGCTCGGGAAGACACTACTGGACCGTAACACTGAACTAGAAGAATCCTTACAGCAAATGTATGCAACAAATCAAGAGCAATTGCAGGAGATAGAGGTAAAATATCTAAAGGATCCTTGTGTGCAAGCATCTAGACCTGCAACATACAGAGTAAAAGTTCAGATCTGAATTTCTTCTAATGGGAAATACTGAACAATCTTTCACCACTTCTGCTATTTTGAGAATTTGAGAACTAGAATAGGTGGCTCATACTTAGAACTGTTTCTGTGATTACCAAAACTTTGTGCCACTAAATGTTGGATTTAGTTTGTTTAATGACAAATGCCTGGTATGTTTTGGTTTTGTACAGAGAAGATGCTTTAGTTATTTTTATTGCTAAACTTTCTGATCTTGCCAGGTAAAATAACATTAAATTATATGATGATAAAGACATTAATAATTTAAAATATTACATGAGAATCAATGAATGCAGCATTGAAATTTAAATGCCGATAAGTGCAGAAGTGAGATTTAAGTAAAATCTGAGGATATGTACTTCCAGTAAACTGATCTGTGATAAAGGGAGCTAAAGTCTATTTCAATGTAAAAGAAACCCTGCAATGCCAAAAAAAAAAAAAACCACAACAAACAACAACCAAAAATTAAAAAAAAAAAAAAAAAAAAAACCAGAAAAAAAATCCCATTTAAGTAGTATCTAAATATAGGATATAGTGGATATATTGTTCCATATTTTCCAGGGAAAAAACCCAAAAAACATAACCATCCTTTCAAAACCAGTCATCTTTAGGTAACTGTGGAAAAACCTGGCTGTTTTTGGCAATTTCTCTTTTTTTAAAATTGCCTGTGTTCTTGCAGACCTAGCATTTGTCAGCATAATGAGATTTTTTCAGCTATTAGAGGGCAATGCATGGTCTCTAATAATTAAATTATTAAATATTCAGGACTTTGCTGACTGACAACATATTGAAAACGTAGTCAGCATTTCCATTTGGTTCTGGTGTGAATCACAGGGAACAGGCAGTGACTGGTATGTACCAGATTTTTACAAAATCTGAGTTCCTTTGTGCTAGCAGTACTGCAATTAGAGATGTGCATTTTGTACAGCTGCAATTTCAGACTGAAAATGCTCAATATTGTAGTGGCAACAGGTAACTGAAAGAATCCTAACCTTAATAATTACAGAATTATAGGTATCTTTAAAGTAGTCAACACAAATGCAGCATTTTTAGTAAGTGAGGAGGAATTTCTGAGTGCAGGTTTGATTTGTGGGTGTGTTTTTAGAGGTTACTTTTGTTTGTACCTCATCTGTTGGCTCTTTCTTCTGTTATGTGCTAACTGTAATCTTTGTTATCCTGTTCATTCTGAGATACAGTGGGTGGAATGGCTGATATTTATATCACTGCCACCGCATTAGAAGATGTATTTACTTCTGCAGAGACTGAAAATACCTCATTGCCATGAATAGTTTTTATAAAAAGATCAATTCTTAAGGTGTAGAGAAGACAAACACTTCCAAGTTGCTATTCAAATGCTATACACAAGGTACTTGTATGAATAACCATATTTAACTAAGTGTTTAGTAGAGTTACAACATACCTTTTGAAATAACTCACCATAACTTTGTGATAGGCAACTAACCTGGCTGATGGAGTGTAGCTACTTAATAAGCAGCTGCATTTTAACACTGTCTAGAAATGTGGAAAGTACATTATTGCTTGGCTACACTGATTTACAGAAACAGTGCAGTGCTGTTAAGAATGCAATATCCTATTGGTTTAAGCCAGTTTACTTGCTTAAGCTGTTCTGGTGGTTCAGTGTTTGTGGAGGACATAAGAGAGCTGCAGCTCCAGGAAGTGTCACCAGTGTCCCTCCAGCACTGATCTATAGTTGGTGTGTTGCAGGGTCAAGTACACGTGCAGTCAGACAAACTCAGGCACGACAGATTAATTTTTTTCTCTCAATGTCTTGCTCTACCAAGACTTTGGCAATGCTACTTTTTGAAGGCTTTATCTGATACCTCTTCCATCTCTTTCTTCCTCTCCCTCAAGGAGAGTCAACGTGTGTTGGATTGTCCTATTCGCTCCCTCCAAGAGGAGAGGGAGAGTGGGAGAACGGTTTTTGTGATTCTTCTGATGTATGAATTGTGCCTGCACCTTTTCTTTGCCCAGCTTGTTGAGCCAAAGGCTGTATTTGTATCTGCTGTAGTAACATGCTGTCTTCCCAGTCCTATCTCCTGTCTCAGTCTTTTCTCTTTCCCCAGTGCCATTTTAAAGTGTAACAGCAGCACAAAGAAGTTTCTCTTGTCCCTGGATTTCTGTCAGAAAAGGGAAAATGAACCCCTTGTTCAAATACCCAGAGAGACCTCGAGTTGAGGAACTGAATATATTAGGTTACTGGCACAAGGAATTGTTACAGGAATTCACTGAAACAAATGGGAATAAAATTTGCAATGTATACAGTAATGTATAAAGATATGCAAGGTATAAAGCAGTTCAGTCTATTATTTTCATACCAGCATTTCTGGCCCTTGTGGGATCACAGGATACCCCGCTGCACAGGATACACGTGCAAATGGCATATTCAGTCTCTATGCTTGATTTTTTCCCAATTTTCAAGTGCTTGTCTCTGTAACCTACATGTGATCATTCAGCTGTTCCTGTAGCTACTCCACTCTGTACTAGTTTTTTTAGTGCAGTATATCCATGTAAATCTTTGGGACTCTTTCCCTGTTAATTTGGATCTTATGGGTAGCAAAGTCCAGAGCTGGCTGACAAATCATTCCAATATACAGCATTGCCTTGTCTGTACTGGAAGAGGAGGGTCAAAGGCAGTGGTGTCCTTAAGATTACATCTCATTTATTAAATACTAACACATTAAGGATTTTACAGCTTTGGATCATTATATCTGACCTTTGTGCTGACACGTGTGCCACTAACTAATCACTGTAGATGTAATAAAGGCTGCATGGAAACAGCAACTTTATTCCTGCCTGAATCTGTTCTCGGCACTCAGATCTTGGAAATCCTGACAATCTCCAGTTTTCATGTGCTAGAATGCAAGGTGCTGCTTCATGTTAGGTGTTCCATTGTAGGGGACATGGATTAAACATGAACTTCTAAAGTATTTATTACATCATCTTTGGTGGTCTGGTTATACCAGGCCACTTGGACACCAGCACTGAAGATACTGGAGATGGAAGGTGGAGGAAGTGGTGCTTCACACCCTCCATTCATCTCAAAGGTCTGCAAAAGCCCATTGTCATCAGTACCAACATCTCTTCAGGCACCAAAGCCTTGGCTCCTGTGCTTAGCCACACTTGTATTGCAGAAGAAAGTCTGAGGATCTCCAGCTCCTTCCTTCAGCTATAACCAATAGGGAAAGTTAATCTGAAATGGGTCACATTGAGATTCTACTGCTAATCTATGTTCTATTTTTGTGTAAATCCTCTGTCATGTGTGCACAGGCTACAAAAGGATCCAGCCAACAGCTATCATGTTGATCTTCTAGAAGTCTGTATGGAGCAGTTACTAGTCCTAGATTAACTTATTATCTGTTCTTAAATTGCCTAAAATGTAAACCCAACAATCTTTTAATGAGGTAAAAGGTTAAGTAGAATATTAGAAGTTTTGAGTATGTAACAAGCCTATGTAAAGAGAAGTAATTCTGCCTAGGAGTTTACTGGATGTTCCTGCTTAAAGCTTATTTTTAAGAAAGTAACATGTAGCAATACAGAATATATTGTAAAATACAAATTCTATATAAGAACAAAATATTTCAGATTTCGAGGGTTAGACTCAAACAGAAAAGAACTGTCTCATGTAAATGCTCATGTCCTGGGTGGCAGAATATAAGACACTTTTTTAAAGAGCTTTAGGTAATTGTGAACTGCTTAGACTAAGAATTCCAAGCTTTCTGACGTTATTCAGGAAACTAAACTGTGTGTGTAGTTAATTGTAAAACCCAAGAGGATTAAATTGAGAATACTTCATGTGAGGCTTTATTTAAAAAAAAAAAAAGCCAGGAGACCTTTGTTTGGGGATTAAAGTAACTCAAATAGTTCCCTGTGAGTAATTAAAGATTTGAATTCAATAACTTTTACTTCCTGACACATTCTAGCCACATACTGTCTTAAGAGTGACCACAAGCTAAATTCTGCCATGCTGAACCTAATGCTGCTTCAGACTGGAATAACTTGGGTCAGCTGAAAATATGTTTAATTATGGATGGTGCTACCCAGTATTTCAGTTTTAATGTTGAAAAAATTGTTGTGTCAACACAGATAAGAAATTTCTTTTGAAGCAGACTGCAACCTTTAGAACCCAGGGGACAGGTAAGGGCTGTGTTGGAGCCTGAAGGCCCTATCAGTGCTGACTGCAGCATAGCCCTATGCAGAAGGCTTGGGTACAGATAAAGACAGCTGGCACCATCCAAGCCAGCTCCTCCAGGTAAGGGCTGCTTCATCAGTCTGGGGTGACCTCCATAGCAAAGGCAAGCTGCCTAGTTACTGATAGTGTCTCTTCAGCTTACCAAAGCAAACACAGGCATTTACATTTAGAAAACTCAGGAGTTTCTCTCTGAATGTGAGCAAAAATGCAGCATATGAGCTGTAGCTCGAGTTTCAAGAGTAAACCAGTAACAGCAGAACTGTCTTGCAGTACCTCACAAAGCAAGTGGAGCTCCTGCGGCAGATGAATGACCAGCATGCAAAAGTCTATGAACAGCTGGATGTGACAGCAAGAGAACTGGAAGACACTAATCAAAAACTGGTTGCAGAGAGTAGAGCTTCACAACAAAAGATAATAAGGTAACAAATTTTTAGAGGTTTCCTCCCCCCAGCTGTTAATATCAATAAGAGCAGTCCAGGTGTATTTGTGTAGTTACTGGGTGTCTGTGTCTGCCTAGTGGTGTTCTACAATACTGGCAAATTGAAAGGTTAGTTTTATTTAAAGGTCTTTTCACCTTTTAGCTTGACAGAGACTATTGAAAGTCTACAAACACACATAGATGACCTGCAGCGACAAGTGGAAGAATTGAAGAAGCCTGGACGAGGCCGGATGAGCCAGGAGAGATCTGAGCAGCCAAGATCAATGCACAGTTTCTCATGCTTGAAGGAGCTCTACGACCTCCGGCAGTAAGACTTTTTACCTCACATAGTGAAGAGCTCTGAAACTATTTTAAGCAAAACTTTAAAACCTAAGACACCAGCATAGATACCAGACAAGCTGGAAAAAAAATTCCCTGATGTTCACAACTAGCAAAGTATCTCTGCTGTATGGCACTGTCATTACTTCTGGCCTGCTTCTAGACCACACCAGTATTGGTGCTCCACTTTGTCCCCAGAGCCAGCCATGTCAAATGGTAGCCTAGAAAGCTTACAACAATTTGCACTCTAGTGTTTTCAGTCAGATAAAAGCAAACACACAGATAATCTGAAAAACAAACTCATTAAATGCAAAATATTTCCTGTAACTTACTCTTTCCTTGGATGTCCATGGATATTTCCTTAGTTTTTTCAAGCTGAAGCTGGTGAAAAGGACACCTAAACTGGAAAATGGTGCCTGGGCTGCCGGGCTGCCTTTTAAATGTAGAGCCATATGACCCAGCTGAACTGCATTAATGGGGCCATCGGGACAATCACCTGGTAAAAGCTCAGACTAGCTGCAGGCCTAGAGGGCAAAGAAAGCATCTTCACAGATAGAAGAGGCTCTTGTGTCTACATGGAGATACTCTAGAATAAATCATAAATCCAAAAAGAAGTTATTTCTTGACAATTCAAAAGATAACTGAATCCTTCAAGCTGCCAAAGGCTTGTGAAAATACCAGCCTCCAGCATTGCTTTGTCAATTATGAAGTTTGTTCCTACATTAATAATGACAAAAGTTACAAGAGTGGAGTGCTGTAGAAAAAATTAGTGTTAGAAAGTATTGTGTGGTACAGGGAGGCTGTGTGTATTTAAACTTAAATTATAATTTAAATTTACATTCTTCAATCAGCTTATCTGTCATATGAAATTGTTAACAAGCTGCCATTCTGCCTAAGCTGTAAGCTTGGTTTGATGGCATGTAAGTCCTCACAAACCCTGTTGTGATTACTAAATTGACTGATTGGTTAGTGCAATGGCCCTGTTAGTGCTCTGAACTGTGTTAACACACAGTTTAAATATGTCATTAGTTACCCAGGACAGGAAAACCTTAGGTGTGGCCAGCTGTACTTCCTACCTTTGATAACCTTTATTTTGTTTCTGCAGGTATTTCGTTTATGATCACGTCTTTGCAGAAAAAATTACTTCGATGGATAGTCAGCTAAGTCCTCTAGAAGAAGAAAATGAGAAGTTAAAGAAGGCAGTGACAGTTCTGCAAGCCCAGCTGAATGTAGAGAAAGAGAAGAGGGTAACCATGGAAGAGGAATACAGTCTCATGGTGAAAGAGAACTGTGACCTGGAGCGGAGGCTGGTGGACACAGACTTGTATCGGGCTCGGGCGGAGGAGCTGGAAGCTGAAGTAGCTGAAATGCGACAGATCCTTCAGTCTGAAAACACGCTCCATAATGCAGAGAAATTGGTGCCAGAATCCTTTTTCATTTCATTCAAGGAATCTCTAGACAGGGAGCTTGGTCAGAGCTTGGCAGATGATGGACTTCTGACAGTGTCGGAGCTTGAGAAGAAGGCACTAAAACGGAGCAGCAGCGAAAGCCTCCTGAGCAGCGCTGCCGGCGCAGACATTCTCAGGGGCCATGAAGAAACGTGCATTAGGAGAGCTGAAGCTGTGAAGCAGCGAGGGATCTCTGTACTCAATGAAGTTGATGCTCAGTACAATGCTCTGAAAGTGAAGTATGAGGAACTTTTGAAGAAGTGTCAAATGGATGAAGATTCTTTGAAACACAAGGCTGTACAAACACTGAAGCAGTATTCCAAAGACCTAAATGTGGGGAATACCCAGTATGATCTTTCAGCTAGCAATCAAGAATTCACAATTGCTGAGCTAAGTGACTCTTCCACAACTGCTCCCCCTGAATATAAAGCACTATTCAAGGAGATTTTTAGCTGTATCAGAAAAACAAAAGAAGAAATAGATGAACACAGAGCAAAGTACAAGACTCTCTCCTCTCAGCCATAACCTTATCTGTTAGTCAAGAAAACGCTTCATATGAATGTCAGAAGACCCCTTAAACTGATGTGTTTCTTAAGCACTCAAAATGAATGTTTTGGATAGGCTGGTAGCCCTGTAGTTAACAAGCTAGTTAGTTATCAGCTAGATTCCCTGTTCCTGTGTAGCAGTAGATTTAATGTTTAGCAGTCACACAAACCAGTGGTTGTAAAGCAAACAAACATCATAGCTTTATGCTACACTACTATTACACTTCATCTCTGGCCAGAGCAGTGACTGGCACTTGTTTCCTTAGTCCACTTCAGAAATAACCGAGCTAAGAACTCTGAATCTCTCACAAGAACCAGACTAAAGCTCTCCTTTGGTTCACAGGGATGATCTATCCCTGTGACTACACTGATGGAGAAAATGAACAAAAGCAAAGCCCTGACCAGTCCCAGGGGCAGCATCTCCTCAGCTCCAGGAAGGGAGCAGTCCAGCTGATCTTGCTTTGGCAGGGTGGTGGAAAGCTGTGCTTGCTTTAAGCTAATACCACGTTTTCACAATCACTAAGCTCTCCCACAGATTAGTATAAATGTCTTTCTACTATGAAAGGATTTGATGTAAAGTTTGTGTGGCTTTTTAGATATGGTTTCCTTTGTAGGGCACTTTGTCTTAAGGCAAGATACTGTGAATTGACTCTATGTGTTACTTGGGACCTACAGTTCTCTGGTGGAATGTCTGCAAAGTACATTTTTATGTGTATTTGGTGAGTTAGAGTTATTTAGCTATTTAACTTTAGAAGTAGCATTGACATAGTGGAGTAGCTTTTAATGTTGCATACCACAAACTCTTAAGTGCTTGAGGAGACAGGCCAGGTAAAACCTTACATTGTTTTGTCTCTTGCTTCCAGTGTTGGCCTCTCTTGACCTATTCCATGCTGCCTGGGGGGTGGGAGGATGGACACAACACTGCCAGCACAAATCCTACTGAAAACCGGACCATACTCTTGTTCTCCCTCTCCTTTTCCATTCCCTTTTCCATTCCATTCAATAGTAATTGATACAATACTTAATTTCTGAAAAACGATGAACATGGAGAAGGTTGTTCTTCGGAACATAGAGAAATTAGGAGGGAGGAAGAAAAGCGCAGTGAAAGGTGACATCCTTCTCCTTGTAAAGGGTCTCATAGCTTAATGTGGCCAGCAGTTCTTGGGAAGCAGCTTCCTGCTGACTTGCTGCAAGGTACCAAACCCTTGACCCAGAATGTTGACAGTTTCTCAGCTTTAGTCCAGCTGCTGCTGCTGCAGCTCTGCTGCCTTACACTGTTCTCTGTTCTGCTCGTCCTTCAGGTGCAGTATTAACACTTCCATGTTGCGGGAGTTTCTCTAAAACATGTATTGCAGTCTGAAAATTATTTAAAAATGGGAATCTGAATATTTTTCTAAGCAAATAAATAATCCAGTCAAGCTGCATGTGTAAGTAGTAATTATATCCATCTGTGCCAATCAGGAAACTGAACTTGGTGCAGCTGGCACCTGCATTATCTAGTCTTGCCATCTTTCCTACAGAGCTCAGATGTTCCCACAAAATTTGTATTTTAGAAAAGTTATGCTACATGGAAAAGAACAGGCCTGTCTAGGACAGAGATCCAGATGAAAGTAAGTAGTTTTTCCTCATTTTTGTGGTTTTTGTCAGTGCTGTTCAAAAAAAAGACAAGGGTGGGGAAAGCAGAAAAGCTGCTCTGCCATGAGGTTTCTGTCCTGTCAGTGTGTGCCCGCCACCTCCACCTGTCTCACCCCAATTCAGAGACTGGAAAGCAGTGCCCTGAGAAAGACACAAAGTGGTTCACTACCAGTGTTCCTTACCACTCTAGGGACAGGGGCAAACCACACCTGCTGGGCAGAAGACGTGTAAAAGCATTTCCAGATTTTTGGGTAAATAGGCGATCTTCAGTGATTTATTGCTTTTGGCTAATTTAGAGCACTTTGATAGCAACAATTTCTATGCTTTAAAAATACCAAAAATATTTCCTCAGAACTTCTTGATTCTTCTTTACTGTACTCCCCCCTTGGCTACCTGTGCCATTGCTGAGCTCTGGCTGTCCTGCAGCACTTACCTGTGCAGGCTGTGGAATAAATCCCTCCAGGCTGGGCTCTTCTTAGAGCTTCTCGTGGAGCGTGGCTTTCCCAGCCACAGCCACTGGGTCACTGCCAGCCAGGGCTGCCTGAACATAAAACACATCCCAGTTTTATTGATGCAGTTAATAAACTACACTAACCTATTAAATAAGGTTGAGTTTTAAAGCAGTTCAAAAATAGCCATTTTCCACCAAAATGTGAAATGCCGTAAGTATGGGGACAATATTCTTAGCCAATCTTATCTGGATTAACTACCTTAATCTTCTTATTTTGGTCAACAACTCAACTCAGCCTTTTCTGAGCATAAGTAGATGAAATCAATAGAATCCCCTTTAGCTTCTCATGTGATGGAAGCTGCAGCAGAGAACAGGAGCAGCAGTGACTGTGCTGTGCAGTGCTCACAGCAGATACTCCTGCTGGTACTGCAGGTAAGGCCAGTTCAGGATGAGCCACCAGGGCTGGGTCCCTGTCCCTGCTGCTGGGCTCCCCAGGGAGCTCAGGGACTGCGCTGCACTTTGCTCTCTGCCTTTATCCTTCCTCCCCAAGCCTTCAGGATGTAAAAGGAGAAGGTGCAGCTTCTATTTCTTCTTGGACAAATACAAGGCGGGGTAGAATTGACCTTTGAGATAAAATTTTATTTAAAAATTACACAAAATAGAGGTTTTACATGGTTGCCATGTGGTAACTACAGCTGGATGCCTTCCAGAGGGTGCCCTCAGTTACTTACCTTTCTCTGTCACATACAGTAAAGCACAAGGTCCCTCAAACCAACCTCACACCAGTAGAAGAAATCCAGTAGCTGTTCCCCATGTCTCAGATGTAGGTACTTCTCCAAATAACTCATTTCACAGACAACAGGTGAGAACAATGGTTATGTAGTACAAAGTTCACAGACAGTGATTTTGTTCCCCCCTCCCAGGCCTGACATTCCCATGAACATGACTACCTGCTCTCTATGAAGAGGGCTGCAAGGGCTATGACAATGCTCACACTAAAGTATGAGCATCCAGGGATTTAACAAAAACTGGGATGTTTGTAAACAAATTTAATTTATTGGCATTACTTACAAAATAAAGTTTTAGACCATGATTTTCCATCATGTCTGTGTCACTATATGGTTTTATTTTGTCATAACGAAACAGAAGGAGAATTGCAATACATTAGAAATCCCAGATTAATCAAGCTGCAGACAGGGTCCCACGGTGCCTTCCCGGCGGCTCCGCGCCTCGGAGGCCATGCAAACTCTGAGTCTTGGGCTGGCAGGGGCTGCCCGCAGTGCCCACGGGCCCCAGGGCAGCTCAGACCCCGCCCTGGCTGCCGAGGCCACGGCATTGCTCCGGCTGTGCCCCCGCTGGGGCTCCTCCTGCGTCCCCGAGATCACCTGACACCTCTGCCCCCGCTGTCAGGACTGCACCGTCCCCTTAAGATACCACATTCCACCGTAGCTCACGCAGCAGTCCTGGGGAGACGGGAGAGAAAGGCTCGGTTAGGCTGCTCAGCCCTTGGGAGGGGCTGCCGTGGTGCTGGAGGCACCATCCCCAGGGGTGTGTAAGGGGTGTGTGCATCTGGGGCTGGGTGATGTTTCCTGGTTACTGTGGTACTGCTGCATTGATGGTTGGACTGCATGATCTCGAAGGTCTCTTCCAACCTTGAAGATTGTATGATTCTAAAGTCCATAAAGTCTTGAGAATGACTGGCTGGCTCTGGGACAATAAACACGATCAGTAACGAGCCCTTCTCCAGAGCACAGGAGAGAGCATGAACCTGGGGCACAGGATGTCCCCACCCTGAAGGACAGAGGGCTTCAACGGAGGGGACACACGAGGGTGGGAAGGCTGAGAGCCACACAGGGACAGATAGTGCCAAGGCAGTGAGGAACAGCAGTGGCTCCTGGGGGAGAACCTGGGGCTCATGCAGAAGCCAGCTAAGGGAGGGAAGGATGTGTGAGGGCTGGAGGAGCAGGGCAGTGGAGGGGGAAAGAGGGGAAAGAGGCTGAGGGGAGCAGCAGGACAGAGCAGGAGAGTGAGGGCAGTCACTGGATATGAAGCCTTTTAAGAAACCCTTTCTGTGGTAATGAAGTGCCAAACCTCAGCCCTGCTGTGACCACAGGTGTGCTCTGCTTACAGCACCTCAGCAAAGGAGCACAGGAATTGTGTTGTCTTGGGGCTCATTTCCTTGTTTCTATTAGGTGAGCACAAAGTCTCCAGTTCTGAGCTAACAGTTCCCTTTCTTTTGCTCCAGCCTCCCTCTTAGGTAGTAATTCAACACAGGCTCAAGTACTACTGCAGAACTGAGGCTGTGGAGCTTAAATGTTGCTTTGTTTCTGAAGTCTTGGGGCTCATCCATAACAAAAACAAACCCAGAGGTTAGAAAGAGGGTTTGCAGACTGATCTATAAATGCAAAAACACAAACTCTGTCAGTCTGTTCCTCTGTGTATAAAAATGAGCACAGGCAGATGGGGAAATAGGAGTCAACAAAACCAATTTCACTTCAAGTGGAATCCAATCTCTTGTGGCTTAAAGAAGCCAGAGAATCTTCCCATTTCATTAAATCATACTTCTAAATTTTATTTCAGAAACAAGTAATTTCCCTTAGTCCTGTGACAAACGTATTCAAGGCAATAAAGCCTGCCACAACACAAGGCTGGTCATCCACTGACTTACATAAAAACAGTGCCTGATGTCTTAGGGGAAAGTATTTTTTCTAGAAATAGGTTATCTGTAGCAACAGCATCATGAAAAACTAATGCCAGTACATTGTCTAGATGTTCCAGCAGGGCTGATATTTGAGCTCATGTAGTCGCTGACAAATCCCCCAGCACAGGGAGCCAAAGGAAATATTGTCTAGCAGGCAGAAATGTCTGAGCTTATTTTACTGCTAAGACGACCAGGTTCTTTCAAGCAAGACCAGTTTGCTTATTATCACAGCAACAGATCTGTAGTTCTTCAAAGATGCTATTATTCATTTGCAGATCACAATGTAATAAAGTACTTAAGCACTTGTCTTATTGAAGTGGGTGACAGTGAGCAAAGGCCCAGCCACAATGATTAAAGTATTACATTAGTAGGCAACTTTCTGCTTGGCCATCCTGCATCTCTTTTAAAGTCATGGCCTGTGTGGTCTGTACTTTATACCTTAAATTTCTTGAGCAAGTAAATGGTGCATCTTCAAAGAGAGATGAAAGGATTTAAATAAACATTTACAATGAGATGTGTTAACTACTACTCTGCCTGCTGGTTTTGGCCAGGGTTTTGCTCTGTGCAAAGCTGCACATCCTGCTAGAGAATAAAATCCACTTCCTTCTGAACTTGAGGCACTTGTGCTCTTCAGCATTAACCAGCAGCAGTCAGCTGGTAACTCAGAGCACTGGGCAGAGCCCTCCCACCTCCTTAATGCTTAATTCTGCATTATTTAAAAAGAACTCAAGTATCACATTTACTACACTCTATTCTCTGGTGCTTCAAGATGACAGAGAGATTTGTAGCAATAATACAAAATTATGTGTGAGCCACTGTTCCTTGGAGGGAAAGAAGATGGAGTGAGACAAGTGCATTTTTAAGAAAACAAGATGAAACACAGGCTTTGTCCATATTCCAACAACAACTGTTCTACCATCCTTATCATTTGTCAGTGCAACATGAAATATAACCCTTTGCTCAAATCAAGCATTCAAACTCATCTATTAATTGGCTCAGACCCAAAGTGAACAGAAGCTCACCTTTAACACTCTATCCACCTCCTGCTTGTTGAGATCCTCTCCACACTCCTGACTCAGCTGGCTCTGGATGACGTTCCTGCGCACTCGGTAGTTTTTCGAAAAGATTTCAAGCAAAACTTGGCGATGCTTTAAAAGAAAATGTACTGTAAGTACACAGAGAACAATTGTTCCTGCCTTTCTACCACAACTGCACATGCCTTAGTCTGTACAAAACATTCCCTGTACTACATCAGAGGATTCTTGCTTCATAATCCTGAAACCATCCCATATATTCCCGCTCTCCAGCAGTGCCTTATCCCGCAGGGGCTCTACAAGGGTCCCTCCAGACCCTGTGGCCACACCTGCTCCTGTTCTGTGACCTGGGGCACCCCAAAGGTACAAAAACACACTGAATAAGGCATTGCAATGTATTCCTCTCAAATGCTTGCATGGGAGTTCACATCACTCCAGGCAAGAGGTTGGCTAGTTCCTGCCTCTTTCCTATAGAAATGTGCTCAGTTCATGGAGCTGGGAATTGCACTGCCCATCCACAGGTCATCAGGCACCTGCCCTTTCACCTCCTTTACTCTGACAGCAGTTAGAACTCAGCAGATGCTCACATGTGCTGCAATCATTTCCTACTCTTAAGTATAAACAGATACACCTGTTAATCTCTGGTTAATGTTGCATTACCATCAAAAGGAAAAAAAGGCCTGCATTGGAGAATCCATTCTTCTCACAGGTTCAGAAATAGCCACTGAGATGGCTACTGACATGATTACCAACACATTGAGCTTCCTTTCAGCTAGGAACAGGTTGGTGTTGAAAACACCAATAGAGAAAAAGGAAATTATCTGCTGTACCAGTTCCAGAAACATGGATACAAACAATGCAAAACACTCAATAAATATATAGTGGGAAATGTCAATTATTTTATTTTTACCTGATCATAAGTGTCACCAGCTTCCCAAAGTGCATAGACCTTTAGTTCATCTGGTGAGGCAGCAGTCTGTGGAGGAAACTGAGAACAAGAGGCTGTTAAAAATAACCAGCTATTTAATGAGTTCTGCTTAATGATTCCATGATACTGTATCCCTGGACACCCATTACTGAATCAAAACCCTGGCTGCCATGGAATAATAACTGCTGAAAAAACCCAGTTGCTGTCCCACCCCACACTGGAAGGGGTGCCTTGGCTCTGGCAGCCCTGTGCCTGCTCAGCACCCCCTCACAGGTCCAGTGACAGAGCAGAAACATGGTCTGTGTCACACCTGTGACCCAGGGAATGGGATGAGCCCTGTGGCACCCTGAGGTGTCTCAACGTGCCCAGGTTTGACTGATGGCTCTGCTCAGAGTGGGACACCCTGCACAGGGCACTGGTGCCACATCTGTCACACACCAGCCACAGCTGGGCTTTCAAGGGAACTGCTGGACATACTGGAATCCCATGAACTGTGCATGGGGACAGTCTCCCACTGGTGAAGAGTTGACCACCATGTACCAGAACAATCCCAGGGCTTGGACCTTGATGGTATCCCCATGGCAAGGTATCTGTAGATTTTTCCTGTCAGCAATGTTTGCTTCCAGACCATCCAGAACAGCTGAGAGCACCAAGAGCACTGCAGGGTCCCTCTGGCAGTTTTTCCCTTTACAGTGGTAGGTTCTACAGATTCACTCCATCCTGCAGTTATCTGCTTCACTAATCCCAATGAGCATTACTGACAAGCAGGTGCTGCTGCTGTATTGCCATCTCTGTTTTGGGGCAGACTACAGCACTCAGAAGGCTGAACACAGAGGGACAGTGAACCAGCTATTTGCTCATTTCAGGCTCCAGAAGTGACAGTGGTTTTGCGCGTTTTGTTTTTCCCCCATGTGCCAAACTAAAGAAACACTTTCACTTTTTCTGAGGCAGAAGCCTCACACCCCTGCAGACAGGAAGGAGTACAACTGCCTCTCCCCCTAAAAAAATAAAATACCATCCATTTGCCCTAACATTTCCCCTTGGAGCAGTGACTAATGAGCACTGCTGGAATATGCCTTCACTCCTGACATGTCTCTTCCTGTCTGTCACTAACAATTTATTCCTTGCTAACCATCCAGATGACCTAAATCAATCATCTATGAAAAGCTAACAAGCCAGTCCCAATTGTTCCAGCATCCCTCAATCCTGGCTGCTGGTACAAACCAATCCTTTCTTCCCAGCCTCCCTCACCAGCCAAAAGACTTGTGCATCACAGAGTGAAAAGATCAGCATTTCTTTCATGCTCTGCCTCTGATCTTATTGCAAAGGGGAAGGGTTTTGTCCAGTGGGAGCTGCCTAGTGGGATTAGCAGCTTTGACTTGCAGGTTAGTCCAAATGGCTGGGATATAACAAGGTTTTACACTTGGTTTAGAGCCAGGATTCAGGCTGACTAGGCTCACAGCACCTGACATAATTCTCCTCCCATAAGGACACTTGCTTTTGAGGAATAATCCCTCTTGTAGGTTTTCAGCAGAGATAAAATCAAATCCTCCAGCTTCCCTCCACACAACACAGCAGGAATGGCAAAGTACAGCAGGGCACTGGGAGCACCCAGGCACAACCTGCTGGGCTCGACAAGTGAGCCAGCACAGCCCCAGAGTGCAAACTCCTCCTGCCTCAGCCACAGGGCTGACACACAGCTGTGTTTATCCAGCCATTCGGCGAGGAAACAGCTTCCAAACAAACACAACACTTGGGAAGAAAAACGCAGAGAATCTCCTCCTCCCAGCCAGCCTCCCTCTGCAAACTGCTGCAAGCCAGCAGCTCCCTGCCTGCTTGCTCCTGTCACACAGCCTGGCCTGGGAGTGGGAAATGCCATCAGGGATTCTTCAGAGAGACACACAGCACAAACAGTTCACTGCCTTGCCATCTGCTGTCCCTTTGCTGGTTTATGTCACCTGGATCTCCCCAGCCTCACCTTGATAACAGTTCTCTGCTACCTTAAAATCCTTTTTGAAATATTTGCCCTGTGCCCCTTCCTGCTCTAAGCTCCTGGAGCAAGTGCAGGCTCTTGGAGATGACCTCCATGCTGCCTCAGGCCCCAGGGCTGCCACATTCAAATGGAACCTCTCAGGGAGGAGCCCTGGGCTCTGGGAAGTTCTTACTCAAGCACTGAGCCACTGCCAGGCAGCCTCAGTTATAGCTACACCAGATGGAAGGGGCTGAGAGTGCCAGAAAAAAACTTATCAGCTGGAGAAATCCTAAAGGTAAACTTTGATCTCAGCTCTCAGGGAGGCTGGCACTGGCACAGCCTGCAGGGCTCTCTGTGAGTGCAGGGCTGCACTCCCCTCCTTCAGCCCAGCCAGGCAGGACACACACAACAGTTACATCATTTCCTGAGGCCTCAAAAATATCCTCAAGCTTTGGGCAGAACCTTGCCACTCCAGGGGCCATGGGAAGGGAGCCATGGCAGGAGCCAGCCACCCCAGTCTGCAGGAAATGGGTGTAGGTCCTCAGGAGCCAGTCCTGCACTTCCCATGGGGTGGGAGACTGGCTCAGCTCAGGGCACAGGCACCAAGTCCTGCCTGCCCAGGGCTCCTCTCCTCTTCTCTGCCCCCTCACCAGCTCAGGACTTGCTCTTTCCTGACCTGTGCTTTTCCCTCACACTTGATGAGGGACAGCAAGCACAGCACCCTGCAGGCATCCCCACAGCCTCAGCTGCAGCTGGAGTGGCCTCTCCTGGCTCCCCACAAATGCTGTTTATCTCACACCCTGGGTGCTGCTGGTCAGCTCTGTAATAGATCCTGCATTCCCTGGTAAGGTTTCAATTGCCATTTTCAGCCACACGTTTTCTATAACAGGTAAGCAGTCAAACCAAAAGTGTCTTCACCCGCCAAAGAACATAATTTTAATTACCTCAGATCGTTGATTTTTATCACCAAAGCACTTCCAATTACAGAAAACTAATGAGTAACTGTGAAATCCCACCCTGAACCCTCCAGGCTTTCCCTGAGCTCAGGCGCCCTTGTTGGGTTCTGACAAAATTGTCCAGGGGAACAATCAAGAAAGACCAAAGTGTCTGAGCCCATGCAAAGAAGAGAGCCAGCCCCAGCACCTTTGCCATCTGCACAGAGCATCAGGGCAGGCTCAGGGGCAATGATTTACATTGCTGCCAGCAGTACAGGCTCATACACAAGAGCTCAAGTCCTGCAGCAAGTTCTGAGTCAGCAGAACTAAAACTTGCAACAGTCTCCTGAAGAGACATTCCAGGGGCCATTTCTGCACCTCTGCAGGTCTCCTGTGACAGAGTTTTCCACACAGAAGGAGCTCCTGGCCACCTCTCTTCAGCAGGATTTTGCTTTTTGAAAAGAGAAACAATCTCACTTTCACTTCTTGTGTGGATTTCTAAAATCCTCAAATTTCCAAAGCAAACAAGTCCCAGTCCCAAGGAACAGAGCAGGAATGACCTCAGCTGTTTAGCATGGCAGAGGCACACATTACACCAGGTGCAGGGGAGAGCCTGGCCAGCGCTGAGACGGTTCCAGGCAAGCACCACCCCAGGACTTGGAAACTGCCAGGAGAGGAAGCAGCACGCAGCACAATTGGTGCTCTCCCTAGTGACATTTCCAGGCTGTTACTCGGTTCCCAGGTGCCACAACATGTACTTTGCACACGACTGAACACGTCCCTGCTGCCCCCCCAGCAGCTCCCACGCTGCAGGCTCTCCCAGCCCTCCTGCTTCCTGCTCTTTTGAGCAGTTCACATGTTCCTTCTCCTCTCTCCCCAAAGGCAGCTGCTCCCAAGCTCCTTCTGGTTGTAACCCAATCAGCAGTGCCAGATGTCTTGTAAAATTAATTTCCTTTTAGGCTCTTTCCCATGATGCCAGATTCCCTTTGCTCTCCTAAGCAATGCAGAGTCTCCCAGCCCTGCTCTGTCTCACGCAATCACCCACATTGTTTCCATACAGACAAAGAAACAGACACCTCTGCACAGCCTAGGAGGAAACAGAGAGGCCAAGGAAACCTGCTGCAGATGGGCTTTGTTGCTTCCCAGAGGCTCTGCTGGGTGTGCCCTGCTGCTCCCAGGCAGTCAATGTCACCTTTCCCCTCCCAGCTGGGTCCCTGTCCCCGAGGGAAGGAGCTTGTGCAATTCCAGGAGAGCTGATGGGAATCTGGGACTGCCCTAGATCATGTTAACAGGAGCAAGCTGGGACAGCAAATCACTATGGGCCAGCACCCTGGATGTGGAAATGGAGTCCCAAGGACAACAGGGCAGAGTGCAGAGCCTGCCAGAAGCAGGACCCCAGACAGAATTCCAGCAGCTCCAACACGTCCAGTATCGGACAGGCACTCAGAGCACATCTGTCCTTCTGGTCCATCAGCACAGGACACAAATATTTCACATCTCAGATGTTTAACTGCTCCCCCCCAATCCCTCCCCCAAAGCACACCAAGGGAAAACCATACTTACAGGCACCAAAATCTGTTTGCAGCCAGTGTCCAACACCATGTCCTGTAACATTTTGTCTGAAATGCCACTGAACAAGGTATGTCCTGGAGGCAGACTGGCTAAGTGAAGGTTAAATAACCGTTTAAGCTCACTCAGGGTGAGCACAAATTGTTTCTTAAACGTGGAGGACACAAAGGCCTTCAGTTCCTGGGCGACCCTGTCGATGCAGCCCCCAGGCAGGTGGCCATTCACAGGGTCCATGGGGCCCTGGGCTGGGTGCAGGCCATTCACCAGGCCGTTGTTCAGGCCCTCGTGGGCTGAGGTGTCCATGGGCTCCTCCACGCTCACAGGCTCCTCCTTAATGCGGATATTGGGAACATCTGGCTTGGCCGAGCCGTCGTTGGATTTCATCTCTGCCTTCTGCCTCTGGAACTCCTTCTCCAGCTGCCCATAGTTCTGCTTGACTTTTGCTTTAGCCATGTTGACCCTTTGCTCCCCAGAAACCAGCAACGGATGAGCTGGTAAGAAATAAAAGGTACCATAAATCTCAGCAGGGCTCATAGTGAAATGAAACCAGGAAACATCATCTGCTTATGAAATCAAAGGCATAAACTCAGTCTGTTGATTAAATTTTACATTAGTTTTGGGGAGTTTTGCTGGATTTTTGAGGGCAATGTGTATTTGTTTACCTAAAGCCAAATGTTTGGGGAACAGTATTACAGTCAAGGAATCCAAAGCAAAGTGTGTTTGTTCAATCACCAGGGCCTTTTCCACATTTCAGGAAATCAGGATACAAACTGCTAACAAATCTCTGCTTGTGACTCAAATACTTCTTTGTCCAACAGCTCTTTTTGTCTTTTAGATTCTCTAGTGGCTGGTGGGGCCTGGTGCAGCCCCTGCCAGAGGCAGCACCGGGGTGTCACCAGGTCCAAGGAGGAGTGTAGAAGGGTTAACAGTGAACATGAACAGCTCTGCAGCATGAGGCTGCAGGGCAGGAGAGGCTCAGACCCTCTGCTTAGTGTTAGTACCCAGGAATGGGCTGAAAGGGACAGGAAGGAGTTCTCTCCCATGGAACCCTGCCCTTCCCCTCTCCACAGCCAGCCATCCACAGGTGAAAGGAAGGGGTGTGCTGGCAGCAGAGGAACCCAGTCCTTGCCAAAGCAAGAAGTGCAGTGTTTGAGGCAAAGGCATGCCCAGCACACATGCTGTTACCTTCTCTGCTGTTAGGCTCACTAATCCTCTCCAAATAACCCAGCACCTAATCCTTCTGAGCAGATCAGACACAGGGTATTGAAATGGATTCATATGCTCCTTTGTCAGTTCTGCTTACACTCCTCAATTGCTCCAGTGTCTGGCACTGAGCCAAATGTCCAGTTAAAACTCTGGAATCTCAAGTTTTCACAATCTTTTAGGATTTTGGAGCAGCTACTTTAGTACTCTCACTGCCATCCAGAGTGGAGAAGGATGTCAAAAGCAGACAGCTTCACACCTCCTTACAGCCTCCTGCCATCACATCCTCCAGTAACTGCCTGGCCCTCAACCACACCAGAGAGCCTCCTGCAAATCAGGGAAGTAAAAAAATCACCTCACTCACATTAAGTTGCATTAACATTAAATTGAGAGGTGAGAATTCTTTGTGCACTGGCTCTGTCTGTCCTCCCTTCAGGAGCTGGTTACACCCCACAAGCTGCCTTAAATGAGCAAGTGGGTAAGAGAACCAGCTGATTTTACAATGTCAAACAGCAAGTCCCCAGGGCCACAGACTCCTCCTGGCTCTGCTACAAGGATGCCACAGTAGCTGGTGTCACCCCAACTTCAGTGACATTAGTACAGACCAAGATCTGTCTTAAATATTCCAAAGGAAAATAGTAAGAAAGAAAATACATTAAACAAAACCAGTCTCCACCACTTTCAAAATCAGAGAGGAACTCCAAAACAACACTCAGGACAGATGAAAACACGCAAGTGCTTCAGCATGATTCGAGCACAATTCCATTTACCTGATTGTGCCTCTTGTTTCTTTGGTGTCAAGTGCTCCTTTAAGAGATTATAGACCTTTTCTAATCTGAAAGACAAAGACACAATATTCCAGGACAGTTTCAGTTGTCATGTCTGCATGCAGCCATGCCAGCTTTAGCCATTAGCTAGAACATTCCATCTCTCCAGGGAGCCAAGAACCAGGAATGACTTGAGTGATGCAATAACACCTGCCACCACACCACTGCCTGGGCTCTGGGAGGGAGAAACTTGGAGGCAATACAGATCACATTATCTATCAGTGTCTACAGAACCCTTGTACTAAACAGTTCTTTGCTTTTAGCTTATTCCCCAAAATACAGTAAAATAATTACTTGGCCTGAATGCCCATCCACAGCATCTGTTGCCTCTGAACTATATCTGGATGCTTCTTAACAAAGTCTTCATCGTAAGGGAGCATGAACTCCCAACCTTTGTTTATTCTTGCCACTGACATGTGCTCTAGGAAGTCTTTCACATCTTCTGGGCAAAGCTAAAAGAAAAAGGAAAAGCATGAATAGCATGGAAGTCAGTTTCCCCAGGACAGCAGCAGCAGTGAGCATTGTGCGTGGGACAGGAGAGCTGGGCTGATCTGGTGTGCAAGGAGCACCTCCGTGGGCACACACCCAGCTAAGTCAGAGATACTCATCCTGCTCTGCAGCACAGCACTTTCACACACTGTTAAAAGCCCAGGACTTCAGAGAGCCGTGGTGATTAATCACCCCAGAGTCAAATAGCTCATGGCATGTTTTGCAAAGAAAAGGGAGTTTCCAAACTGAGATGAAAAGACTCTATGGGGAAGAGAAGTATATTCTACAGTGTTAATCTTATTTTAGAGCTGCAGGCCAGACATGCTGCACCTACACATGCCCAGCTTTTATGCAGCACTGGCTCTTACATTCCAAAAATAGATGGTCTGCACATAAACTGACTCCTCCTTTATGATTTTAGTGCATTTAAAGAATTTGGGGTTTGTCCTTTTGACTTAATGTTTCTCATTCATTTGCCACTTTTAACAGAATGTTCAGATGTCTGAGTTGCTATAAAGTTTTTACTCAATACTGTAACTGGCAAATGCCAACAGAAGAGTTGCTCTTAAGACACCCAAAGCAGCTTCTGTGGGCTGGGTAAGCACCTTCAGTCAGCTCAATTCAAACTGTGCCCAGCTTTCCACTAAAACACAGGAGAGGAGAGGATGCATTCCAGTGGCTCAGCTACAAGGCCAGTCTGGAGTTGTGGAAACTCATGGGAGCTGCTCAGAATGTTTTTCTCTAGAAAGAATATTATCTGTACCTGTTCAGATGGAGAGCAGAGCAGGCACTGTGAGAAGAAAGGCTCACAGCAGCATCCATTATCTACACCCACACAATGCCCAGCAACATTTGGCCAACTTATCACCACCTTTGGATTTGGGAAGAAAAGGAATTCACTCACTTTTGTAACTGCTGCCACTTCCTTTCTCACCACCCAACGGTCCTGTGTGAACTTCCACATCTAGGAAGGGAAAAAAAGAGGAAAATCTAACAACTGCATTAGCAGGAGCTTTACTGAAGTTGTAGCAAATGACCCTGTTCAACGATGCTACCACAAAATAGAACCCATTCCTTTCAAGAATGTAGAAGTAAGTGATTCTCAGCCAGCTAGAGGAAAAACATCTTCTGGCTCCTTCTGTCCTCAAAGGGCCATGAACACAGGCCCAAAAGCTTTGAGAGTCCATGGTGTGCCTTGGCAAACCTATCACTAAAAAAGCTACGAGGAATCTCTTGAACTTAAACTCCATTTGGTCTCAAAACAAAACAACCAAAACCAAAACAAACAAAACCACCACCACCAACAAAAACCCAAAAAACCACTGGAGTGATGCTGGGACCCCAGAAGTCTCTTCTCACATACCTCATCACCAGCCTAGAGACACTCTCCATGCACTCTTACACAGGGGTCTGTGCAGGCTGATGGCTGCTGCCCTTCAGCAGCACAGAGCCCATGCCAAGTGCCTGTTCCCTCCTTCCAGCCCCATCACAGTCACTCACAGTCATGCCAAGATGTCCTGTCACTCACACACGTGTCCCCAGGTAGGGCACAGCCAGGTGCTCTGCACAGCAGCTCCTGAGGTCCAAATCCTGAGGCAGCTGCTGAGGGCAGGCTGACAGGACTTGGGCAGAACACTGAACATGACCTTTCATTTCTTCCTGTCTCCATTTAAATAAGCTACAGGCTCTCTTAGTCTGTATTAATAATGTTGTTAAGAATCCAAAATCTCATTACTGACAATTTCTTCCTGGCCTACAACATCATCCATGCTTCCTTCTCTCCCATTTCAGATCCTCTCTGCCCACAAACACACAAACCCAATCCACTCTCTTTAGGGCACAGGGCATTTCTGTTTTAAAGCACAAGAAGTCCATAAATATTTTTTAAACTTCTTAACTTGCCCAAATATATCCAGGGAAATAAAGTTCACTTTTTAAGCTAGAACACGTTTTCTCCACAGCTGCCATACAGCATTAAATACAATTTCTGAGTCTTAAAACCACACATTACTCTTTGTCTGAAAGCCAGAAATATTGATCCTTTCTATTTTCTAACATTTAAACTTTTGCCTTCTTGTAGTATTAATCAGCAAATTATTTGTCTTTAAGATCAACACAGATTCATTTCTCATGGAAGGTATATTTGACATAATCCAAATGAAAATAAGGTAACTTTTTATCCTAAATATTAAAACAGTATCCCTTACTTAACTGAGCACAATAATTCTGGTCCCTGAACTTTACACAAGACATGTCACCTAATCTGCTGTGTCCTAAAAACTTATGTCACTGGGTCACACCTGAATCCAGGTCTCCATATGGCAGTCTTGGGCAGACATCAAGAGACAAGGAAAAGTCAGTTTCAATCACCATCAGTTTGATCTTACAGTAGTACTGTAATACCCTTAAAGTCTCTTGCACAGCATTCTCCTGTTCAGAGCTAAACCTCATGAACAAACTCTGCAAAAACACTCAGGTCTAACTGAAACAACTGAGAGCTGTGCACTCAGACTTGCTCTGGTGGGGCGGAAGCCATAAACTGATTATGAACTTAGGAACCACTTAGGACCTTAATTCTTTCCACGGTTAGTGAAAATAAACACAATGCAGAGGTTGTTCCTTTTTGCTGTGGTTATGTGTGTGTTTACAAGACCCATATTCATTTCAACTTCCATGTGCAGCTACTGCTCACAAAAGGTGCCTGGGAACAAAGTCCTTTCACTGATTAGCAGCCCTAGGGAATAAAGTCCTTTTTAAAGATCAACAGTGCATGCTCAGGGAGCAGAAGGCTTACCCACACTGCCCTCCTGAGCCCTCAGTCCTGAGCCCTTGGAAATAGAGCTGGAGAAACAAGCACTTCATTATCCAGTCCTGGGTGTTCTGCAAGCCCCACGTTGTGGGGGCAATGTGATAGTGCTCTGCAGCATGTGCTAGAAAGGGATGAATGCTGCTAATGACAGATGATCTGAACCTGCCAGGCAGACACAAAGTGAGCCTACACCAACATTCCCACAGCAGACTTGTAACAACACCTTCAGGATTAAAGCACAAACAACTTCCTTGGAAGAAACACCTCGCTGCAGTAGAGCAGAAGAGTTTTGCAATGCTGTAGCCTCCCAGGCAAGTTTCACCTGTGTTTTCATTAAAAGCAACAAACACTTTTATACTTACAACAAAATCTCTTCCTCTACAGAGCACTTCTGCAGGAACTCCACTATGGGGACTAGAAGTATCTTTCGGGTAGAGAACATCACTGTTAATTAAAAAGGAAGAGAAATTAGTTACTAGGTACTCCAGAAAAATGGCATTAGTGAAGACTAACATAACAAACATGCCCTCCCTGTTCTGCAGTTAAATTATACCTCTATGCAAAGCGTGGTTTTCATTAAAGGCTTTAACACTGGTGTAATTACTCCACTGCAATTACACTAGTGCAGAAAGGCTTAGACCAGCAAAGCACAGCCTTGTGGCAAGCAGGTGTGTGCAACACAGCTACAAGCTCTGCTTTGTTCTTGCAAAGCCTACCCTCCCTTGGATCCATGTAAACAAGACCAAAATGATCCTAAGAAGTGCTTAGGCTAAGCTGGGATGCAGCCTTGAAGGCAGCATTTAGCCAAAATGCTGATGTACGGGCAAGACAGTTTTTTATTTCCTTCCCAGCAATCAAGGGTTTAACAGAACAGTATTACAAAATGCCATACTTGAATCAACAGCCCCAAGACCAACATTACTCCATGTCTGTGACCTTGTCTGCTTGCAGGGCCAGCTGATGACGTGTTATCAGGCTTTCTAAAGCCCCACAGCAACTCAGGTTCATGATCTTGATCCTACCCAGGCCAAAGAAATGGGTCCCCACTCTGTTCAAAGCTCTGATGTGTGCTGCTCAAACACCCCATCCACTACAGATCCTCACATCTTCCTCAGACTAGTAGCAAAGAATCAGCTATAACCTAAGAACAATCTGAATACTAACATACTGTCTTTTAAGCTGCTCCCAGCTTCCTCCTGTAACAGCTGGAGGGACAGCAGGGCTGCTGTAAAAGCTGGTCACGTTGCTAACACAGGCCTGTACCACAAGAGCTGAAACATCCTGCTGGCATACTTGGGCTGGCAGCTGATGCCATTCATCTTAACACAGCTATTCCAGAGACTGTAAATCTCTGCATGCAGGGATCCACCCAGGTAAAAAAAAAATCATCATACTGCATTTTAGATTTCAATTCCCAATAAGGTGCTCTATCCTAATAAACAGGAAGATGATACAGACTCCAATTCATGTGGTACACCTCCATGCTTGATTTTTTGAGGGTAGTTTTCAGCTGACAAGAGCAGCATCCACTGATGAACAGCAACAGGACTGCACAGAGATCCTAACAGGACTGAATTTTGCTAAGAGATACTATAGCTGACATTGGTTTAATTTTCTGTGTTTCTATTTGATGCTAATCTCTGGAAGAACTCAGAACACCTCTCTCACAAAAGAACATGAGTGCAGACATCAAAAACCTGTCACAGCTCAGATGCAAACACAGATTACATCCCTGCTCAGCCACAATCCCACCTGGGACCGGTACTAAGGCATTATCCTTTCACAGCATCCCTTTGGATACGGAATAGCTGACTGCACTGAGACGCAGACAACACAAAACCAAAGGTTTCACCCGCGAGATGGGAGAGAGGGTGTTTTGGGCCACGGGGGCGGGGACACAAAGCCCGGAGGGATGCCGGGGCGGTGCCGGGGCGGTGCCGGAGGGATGCCGGGGCGGTGCCGGAGGGATGCCGGGGACAAAGGCGGGCCGGGCCGTACCTCTTCACCACCCAGTTTCCCTGGACCAGCAGCGCCACCTGCTGCACGCAGCGCAGCACGGCCGTGGGGTCGGTGCCCGAGCCCAGCAGACCCAGCAGGTTGGCGAACGGCATCACCTTCACTGCAAGGCAAACACAGAGTCACAAACAGCACTCACACAGCCAGCAACGGGGATTCAGCGTGTGCATGGGCAAAGATTTATCTTGGGGGAAGAAATAAAGTCTTAGGTTTACCCCCCTGCACTGTAAGCTGACTGGCTGAACTGGTCACAAATTAACATTAAAAAAAACCCCAACCTGTATCTTTGGCAATATTTGTAATCAGAGATACCTGACAAGGCAGGCTGCTCCTGAGGCAAAATCCTCAGGATTTGCTCTCATCAGAGAGTAACCCTAAAGAGACAAAAATCAAATTCCTAAGTGACACTCATTAGGTGTGCATCATTAAAAACTTCCCAGAAAATGCCAAAGTGCAGGCTGTACATGCTCAGACACCCACATTCCAGGAGATACTTCCTGAATTGTATCCAGAAAGCTATAATCAAATTAGAAATTTTTCTAAGAAATTGATGGCAAGTGTATCAACAGTCAGATCAGCTGTCACTGCTCTTTTCAGGAAAAGGCCTGGGATTTAGATTCTTCAGAGAATCAAAGAGCTAGACAGTCTGTCTGATAGGGTGACAGAACTGGTAATACTGGGGAAAGCACCTTATCTGAGGCAACTACAAGTCACAAAGTGAAGTGCAAATGTATTACAAAAGCTACAAACCATTCTTCATCAGGATCTTGATCTGATCAGCAAGGGGTAAAGTCCTCAGCTGGGCCATAGAAAGCACATTGCTTGGAGCCATTGGTTTCTCACTGCACATAAAAAGATTTGAGCCCATGAAAAGGAGAATCCAGCCAATATGGACTTTGCACACGATGTACAAACACTTACTTCTCTTCCTCTACGCTTGGAGGCATCAGCATCATTAAATATTCACTAGAAGAAAAGGAAACACATTCTTTAAAATGCTTGTCTTGAGACTTGCCAGGTTTAAGTACAGTAATTTCTCACTTAGAGTAAACCTGCTTGTGTGAATCTACAAAACAAACATCAGCCTGAAAAGAGCTCTCCCTGCCACTCCCACCTCCTCAGAACTAGTAAAAGTAAAAGCTACTGACATTCATCTGCCCAAAGTGAGAGTATGAAGTAAATGTGAGTCAGAATCCCAGCTCTTTTGTACAGCAGAGGTGTCCAAACAGAGGATCTGCACAAGCAAATATATTAAACACAGGTGCTCTGACAGCCATCAGCAGGGTCATGTGAAACCCCACAGACAGAGAGAATCAGGCCAGCAAAAAGCAAAATTTCTGTCTCGCCCATGCAATTACCAGTGTCTGTGAGAAAGAATCAGATCCAAAAGACTCTTCAGAACAGCTATCACTGATTTACAAGAAAAACATGCCAACACCATTACCAGAGCCAGACTCTGCCTCTTCACTACTACTTGGGCCATGGGTGTCCCAGGTGACAGGGAAGCACTGACTGCATTATGGAAGGCTCCTGTAGAGCTGCAGTCACCAAGAAACAGACACAAACACCCTTCAAGTAGTTTCAGTTGTCCCCACAAATCACAAACTGAAGTTTTATAAGATTTGCTAACAATGGAAGTTATTGGCTTCAGAGTGTTAATTTATATTATCCAGAAGAAGCTTTTGTTTTAATTTTCCTTTGCGGTATTCACAGTCCAGATAAAGTAGGGCTGTGATAATGTACAAGAAGCTACAACCCTACGTCAAAACAAGAGGTTTTAATCTCAAGGGTATAGGGAAACAAAGAAAGCAACCTCAGTAAGATGAAAGCTAGTTTGTTTCTGTGTTTTTTAAAACAATTCAAATTTTATGATGAATGGGATTTTCAAAGAGCAGATATAAGCAGGTATATTTTTAAGAATATACCTACTTATAACTCTGAAAACAATCCCAACTAATTAATGCTATTTCTGTAGGAAACCACCAAACCATTACCTGGGAGATTTAATTAATTCTGTGTTTTCAGCAAGGCCATGACCTTGACTAAATAAATACTGGCGCTCGTGCTCAGAACGGCTATCCTGGAAATGGAAACAACAAGAGTCATTATCACATACTGAAAATATACAAAATGCCAGAGAGCTGGATTTCTCATTCCAAACTATGACCACCCTGTCATCATTCCACCACTCAAGCGTTCCACCTCGCTACCTGATGTTCTGCTTTCACTTCCTTGTATGATGCTCATGTCATGTGGGAATATTTCCCTTGCTACGCCTTTGAAACCTCCTGACAGACCCGCCCAAGTCAGCCAAACAGGATTTCTCACACCTGACTGAATGGGTTTCCCAAGTCTTTCACAAATTCCAGTTTATAATCCAAGACCCAAGTGATTCTTACACTCAGACCCCCCCCTTTATATTTGTCTAGCCCTCAGTTTTGAAGTGTGGAGACTCCAAAGCATAATCCAGCAGAGGACATACAGAGCCCATCAGGGTCTGTTCCAGCCTACAGAGCTCCTCTTCATTCTTTTGATGATCCCCTGATTCCCAAGGGCCCAGATTTAAAACGGTTCTGGACTTGGCTGAGCCTTCAGACCCAGGCAGCCACCTCAGGAGCCAGCACACACCTACCTTCAAGCCATAATAATGCAGGTGAACCCAGTGCTCTTCTGCCTGTCTCTTCTGCAGGAACTCATAGGACTGAACACGTCGCTGCCGAGCTTGTTCGGTCTCAGGGCGGGAGAATCGGACCTAGAAGATTTGGGCATCATTCAAAACAGCCCTAAAACCCTTGGGAAAAATCCATCTGCATTACTGATTTGGTGTATCAGTATCAAGCTAGGGGCCCTAGCTTGCTCTCAGTACCATCTTTATGCCTGTGCAACAAGGGTGAGTCCACCTGGCCGCCCCCACCCAAGCCCAGGTCAGCAGGACTAGCTGAGGTTTGCTGTCCTTTCATTTCACTCTGAACTGCCAAGCTTTCCTGTGAACTGTTGCCTGAACCAGCATAAAAAGGAAAATGTGGACATACAGTAATTTGCTTAACATCATCTTCAGCTTCATCCTGGGATGAATCACCACCTGTCAGAAAACACAAAAGCTGTATGACAGCACCACACTGCTCCTGTGATAGGATATCCTGTTGCCATGACCTTCCCAGTGGCAGTGGGGACACAGTCCCCACCACCACCCTTTGTCACTACCCAGCACCTCCCATCCCTCTGCCAATCCCCCATACTGTGCTCATAAAAGCATTAAGGTAAAAAATACCAAAATCAGTGAAACAACTTAAGAAATGGTCTAATAATGACTGTGTTTTTAGAATAAACATGTTCAGAACACAATGACTCACCAGCCACATTATAGAGAGAACTTGTATCTCACCTCCCCTAAGAAAACACAATTGTGGAGAATTTACCTTCATTAGCAGCTTCTCTTTCTCGGTGTTTAGCATCAGCCTTGTCCAAGTAGGTGAAGCTTGGCCTCAGCTGAAGAATTCCATGTAGTGGAGTCAAGTGAAGTTCACCTGAAAAAAAGAATTAAGGTTGGTTAAAATTGATTTTTTCCACTGCACAAGGACACAACTTTTCATTATCTCTCTGTCTCTGTAAAGCCACAGCTTCAATTGAGCATAAATATTTAATACAGCAAAATGTAAAAAAGGATTGAAGTGAAAAATGCATCCAGTGCTCAGGATTTCAAGGGAATATGAAAGACCAAGACCTGTTTCTGTTATTTTGCCTTTTGTGTTGAAACCAGATCTTGCAGAAAGCAACATTTTGGCACAGGCCTGACCCATAGTCCAAAAGTAAAATAGTAATCACTGAAAGCAATCTACATATTGTCATCTCAAATGACCACCAATCAAAACTCTGTGATGGCCTGGGCAGTCAAGAGAAGGACAAAAAGTGCAAAAAAGGAAAATGAGACAGACAAAATTAGATTAAGAAAGCAGTATAAATAATAATGATAATTTCATGCTACAAGTGTATATTATTTCAGGCCACCATGAACTGTTAAGATTCTGGAGGCATCTACAAACCCAGGGTGATCTTACATGATATTTACAATTTTGCTAGACCTACTCAAGGACTCTTGGGACATTGATAATAGATAATTTTCCTTTCTTTAAAGACCCATCAGTCAATTAAAACTCAAGCCCAAAAAAAAAGATCAAATAGATCTTATCTTAACACTGAAATGAGTATGCTTCCCTGATGGGAGGGTTAAACAAAAAAAACCTTACCTTTTTTATAAACAGCAGCTGCATAGCGGGAAACATTACTGGCAGCCTGGGAAGAGCAGAAAGTTTGCTTGTCCATCAGCTTCCTGCAGACAGAGGAGGGCAGTGAGATGGCATTCTACAGGCAATGTGGCATGCAGGTGCCAAAAGTCTGAAAGCACCAATTCCCAAAATGGACTCTCAACAATCACACCAGACAATTATCCATCACTTTTGTCTGCAAAACTGAATTCATGATGCACCCCACAAAATGTAGGTTACTCTCAAGAATACTTGCTACAGAACAGTGTCCAAAGCAGCCCCTGTAACTGTACAGCCCCTGGTGGACACACAGGTATCTGTGCTCACCCCAAAAAGGAAAGGAAGGCAAAGAGGACACCTACGAGGAATAGGTGCTTGTTTCATCTGTACAGGTGCCATCCACGTTGAGAGCGATCTGCTCTCCCTTGCTGCGGCAATAGTTCGGATTCAAAGTATCGATGGCCATTTCCAGTTCAACCTAAAGAATACCAGGGAAAGACAGCTAATTACCATGGAATGACCCCAAACATACCAAGTAAAACCCAACCCCACACTTTCTAACATTTTCAGAGGTTTACAGTAAATTTAAGTATGTAAGCAACATCATTCAAATCCACAGGGCAAATCTCACACAGAGCTGAACAGCAGGTAGATGGGTTTGGTACAGAGAGGTCATTTAAACAACAAGCTGGAGATACATCAACTCCCATGTACACAAATGGGATCAGAAAAAGCAGAGTTCTTTAGGCAGCCCTGAAATACACATTCACTTTGCTGGATTCCTTCCATGACACTATCAGTCTAATTTACTTATCAGTACAAATCAGGTGCACAAGCAACCTCATTCAAGCCTCCCCATCACCAAGGAACCATTCAGAATCTCTCATAAAATGGATCTCCCTCTAGTTTGGTACCAAGAATACAAAGTAACTCTGTCCTCTTCAGAGGCAAAGGCCTCCATTCTGCTAATTCGAGACTGCAGCACTCAGTACTTCAGTTACTCCTGACTTTCCCTTGTCAGAGCACTGTAACAAGCTCTAAATCTTAAGTTATAAGAAGAACTATTCCCCCCCACTTCAACTTTAAATTTCAGACCAATGTCCAAAAATAAGCATCCTCCTGCATAATATTTCTATTTATATACTATGACAATACAGAGCATATTCTCCTTCAGGGTGTGTCAAAACCCTTAGAAATTTGTGTATCACAGCTACCATCTTATTTTTTCTTTCCCTTTATGTTATTCATAAACTGAACTAGTTTCAAGTCCCTGGATGAGACAGCATATTTACAAAGGTTTGTACAGGGCAGAGTGTGCAAATATTTGCTGAATTTAATAAAAACTTCATGAACACAACATGCATTCTAAATCCAAAGTTCACCAAAGCACTTCCCTTAACCATTTCCCAGAACCAAACTGAAGTAACACAGACATCTATGCTGCAGTTTTAAAATAAGATATTGCAAAATAACAGCCAGATTTCTGGGATACATTTGCAAGTGCAATGACTGTGGCTTTGGCTATACTTTACCTGTACTGCCCCAGTGATTTCAAAAGGACTCCTGATGATTCACTGCCAGGCAAGAGAGAAATCAATACTTGCACTGACACTGAAACAGAGGATGGCTCCAAGGCTCAATCCTTCTTCAACCCTTCTCTGAATACTGTACAGACCTTTTCATTCAAACTCTTTTCACACAATCATCCACAGACTGAATTATCATTAGTAACCACGTTTCCCTGAGTGATTCTGTTTTCTGTTAAAATAGTGGCTTTCCCACAATGATTTAAAAACTTTTATTCTAAACTCTACCTTACAGACACAGTAAAAGACTCTTCATACCTTCAAGCACAGAGATCTGGTTCTGCAAGTAGCTGCATGGTTAGAAGAGCTCAAAAGCATAATGTGCTTTTCTTAAGTACATTCTGCACATCATAAAAAAACTTTTACAGAATGGACTCAAATGATGACCAACCTTTTGCTGCTTTGGTTTTATCTTCGCTGACAAATGTGTAACATCATCGTAGGTCATGGAAGCTGGGCGAATGGGATACTGGAAAACAGATCATTTCATACACCCCCCTTCTCTTAAAGATCAAAGAATTTCACAGAAATCAACTCAATTTCCCCTGTCCCCTCACATGAAGATCCACTTGCCAGATCTCAGACACAAGACACCCAGAAAAAATATTAATTGACTGATTTGTGAGTCATCAGGGAATTTGGGAACATGACCTAGAAAGTCTGTTGTTTTCCTCCCAGCCCTCTGCTTTTGTCCCTTCACAGCCCCATTCCTGCCCCTCACACACCACAATAACCTTAACACATTAGTCCAGCAGAAAAAGAAAACCTTATCCCTCAGCATTAACTCTCTGTAGAGTTATTAGAAGTTAAATATCTGTGGGTATACAAGTAAATGTCAGCTTAGAAAGCACAGGCCACATGTTGCTGATCAGGAGAGCAGACCCAGGTTTAGCCACATGGGTCTCTCTTCTGAGTCTCTCCTCTGGGAATGCTGAGAGGACAGTGTGCTATCCCAGTGAGATCTCCCAGACACAGCAGCATCCTGCTAAAGCTGCCAGGTCTCCTGCACACCCACAGACCCCACCACCAACCAGCCTCACTCCTGCCTCCTCCAAACTGAGACCCAAAAAGATTCTCTATATCCAAGTTCTTGCAAGACTGAAGCATTAAGTTATGTTCTTTGCATTTATTTTACAACAAACTATCACTGCATGAAAGTTAACTGAAATACCTGAAACAGATAGAGCTTCTCCAGTAGACTTCTGGCCAGGAACACGTCAATCTAAAAAGCAAAACAAATAACTTTCATCAGATGCCAACTGTAATAAAAGTAGAACCCTTAGAGCTCAAATACTGACATCATTAGCTTTTCATTATGAACTCCAATATAAAATAGATTCGTGACTCTCCTGTCAAAAGTCTCCTCTCTGCTGACTTTGACATGAAATTCTACATTTGGCCTTTTTAAAAACTAAATCTAAAAATCCCACTACAAAGAGGCAGCAGACTCTAGTTGTTTTTCCTCTCTTAGGAAACTTGGCAAACAAATGTGAAAGAGGATTTTTTTTCCTCCAAGGATCTGAAGCAAATCTGTTATCACAATTATAGAAAGAGGAGGAAGTTCTCAGTTTGGCAGCACAACTGAAAGGTAAGTTCCTTACTGGTATTTTGGCATAAAATCTTTCTAAATTAGACAAGAGACACCCACATCCTCAAGCTGGTTCAATACTTGCACTTGGCCATCAGAACAGAAAATGCACAGATGTTTCATGAATAAGACATATGGAAGCTGCCATTTCAGATACACTCCTGACAATTGCCAGTCCTTTTCACATGGCTTTTCACCTTCCTTGTGCTTCTGGTGTGTAAACTCATGTATCAGGTGACAAGACACTGTGGCTACTTCTTGGGACACAGCAGTCCTTTAAAGAAGTCCAGACCCAGAACTCAAGTCCTTACTTCAGCAGAAGGCATGAACACTGTAGAATCATGTTTAACAGATCATCAAAGTCATTCCAATTTTTTCCCAGAGACATGCAATGGAGTTCACTGGAAGTACACAATGACAGAAGCAAATTCCCCACCTTCTCTCTGCCATGGACAGATTATAAAGGGTGAAAAAACTGAGCTGCAACTGCCAACATGGACAAGACTATTCTGACAAAACAAATACCATGAGCCCTATACTTGGTCCACACAACATAAATCTTGTACAGCCCCAGCCATTGGTTATAAGGCAATCACTGATATTGATGACACATTGTTTCAGCAGTGTAGGAATACTGGGAATTGTAGCAATAATAAAAAATTCTCATGTACAATCACTGTTGTCACAAGGCACGTTTACCTCTTGTATAATTGGATCATCTTCTTCATTTGCCATGCTAGGATAAAACAAAGCTTTTTCTTGGCTTATTCCTTGGCACAACCTGAAAGAAAACAGGAATGTCATATGAATCATTTCATCTGTGTCACATACCACATGCAGCCCCGACTAGTGCTCAAGTTAACTTGGTTCCTTTCACTGATAATCTGTTTAGTCTGTATTTTGAAGGTATGTATATGTTTGCATGAACAGGTCCCTGATACTCAACAATCCTGACCAAAGGCCACAAAATTCTAGAGACAAGCAAATGTCTCAAAACTAAGTAAACTGCTATAATTTCTGTGATAGCTGCAGTGACTGAGAAAGCACTGAACTAGCGCCCTAAAGACAGAAAGGCAGCCTTTTTCACTAGCATAAAGTGTATCTTTTTTATACTATGTAACAGTAACACACAGGTAGCAGCTGTTTTCCAGCCACAACTGGACCTGCAGGGTCCCTGTCTGAGGTATTCCAGTTTGGGAATACCCTGACATTGATTTCATCTCCCTGAGGAGCTGCAGCCTTGTCTCCTGACCTGCCACTCTTCACACTGTACTGCTAAATGAGAGCTCCAGAACATACTGCTCAGCCTTTCCTGGAGTCCTCCAAAACAACCAGAACAGATTTTTCTTCCCAACTACACCAACTCCAATGAAAATAAGACTCTGATATTATCTGAGGACTGGATACTCTGGAACAAAAGTTCATTATGTTCAATCCAGTGCTGGAGTCAGTGTCGTGCCTGGTTCAGACCTCTGAATAAAAAATGATCTCTCAGCTAAATCAACAATAGTTTTTCCCTGCTGAAATTAAACAAAAGGATTTACAAATTATTCAGGATGCCACTGCAACAATGTTATGTTAATCAGCCAGTACTGGTCAAGATAGGCATAAAAAAATAAGACCTCTAACAAACTGACCAAGGAATAAGTTTTAGCAACAAAGATGATCAGGCAAAAAGAAACAAGATCTGTGCTCAGGAACCTTCCCTCATTGTCCTCACTCCTTGAGGATAGCTCACTTCTTTTCTGGACCTCCTATGGAGGAAAAGAGAGAAATAAGCAGTATCCAGGATCAGCTGGGAACTGAGCAGCTGGGAAAGAAGGAACCCAGCATCCACGGCACATCTAGAACAATGGCATTTTTTTCAAATACTCAAGCCACCACACAATTTAGGCAGCTCAGTATATTTCAGCTGACATACAGGCTTCTCAAATGTCACACTAATGTACACAGAGGTATCTAAGAAACCTTTCAGAGAGGCTAGACATTCTGGATACAAGTGTTATTAACATCCATTCAGGCTTACAGTGTTTCTGCCATTGCACCTAGAAATATAATTCCATATTTTTCACTTACAGACTCTCGGCTAGCAAAAAATGCCCCTCCCAGTACTGAGCTGGCATTCTCCATTTCTTTATGCACCAGCATATCCCAGGGTCTTTGTACCATACATTTGTATTTGAAAATTTATGCCTCAGTATTTCAGATTCCTACCTTCCCAGAAAAAAGGCAGTACCTTAACCACAGGCTGGGCTGTGAGCAAAACCCTGAGTATGTGATATCTGACTGATATCAGTGTTTTCTGCCATTAGGCACCCAGCTCCTCCCAGAAACACACACTAATATGTTTTAAAGAAATGAGGTTTGTCAGTTCCATTTTTGCTTTCCCTGCTCACATTCCCAGCTGGCCCAATACCTGACAGCTCTGCAGACATGGAACAACTGCAGTCTGCACTCAGCACAGAGCTGAGGGTGGGAGGATGCCCAAGGTGTGTGAGGACATGTGGTAACACCCAAAAGGTGGGACACCTGGGTCCAAACCCTCCTTCCTCACACTCCTGAGAGAACCAGGAACCACCCTTCCCTTCCTGACAGCCTGCATGCCAAGCGCTTGTTCTCTCTCTTCTGAGAAAGTTACTTCACTTTTGAGAAGAGAAAGATTCCCTAAGCTAAGGAGGGACAGAGAAACTCAGCCTGAAGGGCCTGGTCTCTGGCCCCTCACTGAACACTGCCTATGCAATTATACACAAAATCCCTTTGTGAATCCACCTGTCACTACACAGGGGAAATGCTGTATTACAGAAACTACATTTTTCTCTTAGTCCTGTAAAGACAAAGCATGACTACAGATCCTTTTACTGGAAAGTGAGACTGACACATCTATAAATAGGAAGCAGTGTGTCCCAGCACAACTTATAATACTCATGCAACTGGAAGAAATCCTCTGAATCAGAATGAAGGCATGCAGACATAATCCTATGTCTGATATATACATACATAGTGTTAACCTCCACACTTCTCATATGCATACGTTTATGATACCACAAGAGTTACAGAATGGAATCAAATATTAAGAGACAGCAAACATGGTCAGCAGGTTCAAATTTCTTTTGGTAGAACCTTTCTGCCTTAAGGACTTTCGTTTAAGGTGCAAATCAAAGTATAATGTGAGTTATCAGCTCACAGGAGGGCAAGAGATATAAATCTTCTCATTTCTCCTTCAAAGTGACCAGTAGAAAGGCCACTCCATGAAACTGCTCATTAGCTGCCCATAACACCATCAATGTAGAACCAATGAAGAAAAATGTTGTGGTTAAAGAACTGTAAAAATCAGTGATGAAGCAACTGAATCCTGCATCTCACTCTGAGCTTAGAAGGGCATTTGAGTATTAGAGATTTAATTTTATTTTACTGCCAAAGACTTAACTATATCTGTAAGAAGGTAAATTGCAAACCTGCACATAATTTGACACACAGACTTTTAGTCAGGCCTGCAAGAAATGCTCCAGTATTTCATTTTTACCTAAATTTGTCATTTTTACCTAAATGGATCCCCAAAGTGCTAACACTAAAACCTGACATATATAATCACGTAGTGCCAAAAAAAGGCCAAGAATTCCTGCTGGATCAGTGCCTGAAAGTATAAATGCTGAAACAGCACTGTGGAAAAAGTGCCATGTCCTGAATCACTACCACAACTACCTCTGGCACCCGGGCTCCTCTAGAAGGGGCTCTGGGCAGCCATCTAGCTCAGGGTGGCCCACAGCACACAGTAAAATGGAACCTGCCAGAAGAAGTTAAAGCACCTTCCATACATTTATGGCAATTATCATTTTGACCCAATTACTCGCTTCATTTTCTCCTCGCCTGCAAGCAGCTTTGCACAGTCATCTTCGGGCAGTGAACCCAAGAGGGCTCCTCTGCACCAGGACCTCTCTCAGGAGGTGATGTCACCGAAGCACACCTTTGGGGTTTTACCAGGTTATGCATCAAGCATGAACCTTTCTTTACCACCTCACCTCGTGCGCAGCACTGGACGTGCCGGGCCGCGCTGCCAGGGGCAGGGGTCACTGCCGCCGCGGTGCGACACTCCCGGGGCAGGTCGCGGTGCCCGTCCCGTGCTCCCCGCGGGCAGCGCTCCCGCCGGACGCGGCTCCTGGCGCCCGCCCTGCCCTGACACAGCAGCCAGGCAGCGCAGGGCTGCGGGAAAGGCCCGCGGAGAGGCCACAGCGAGCCGTTCGAGCCGCCCCGACCGCGGGGACGAAGCGAATCCCGCCGGGCGGGATGGCTAGGCTGGGCTAGGCTGCGGCCCCGCAGAGCCGGTGCCACGCAGGGACAGCCGCTGCACTTCGGGGCGGGTGCGCCGAGTCCTTCCCGGGCGGAAGGCGCGGGGCTGCGGGCCCCGGTAGCACCGGCGGGGCCGCCGCTCACAGCCCCCGGAGGAGCGGCCGGCACCCCCCGGTGCTGCTGCCGGAGCCGAGGAGCCGCGGCCGCGGCCGGACCCCGGCCCGGCCTCCAAGCGCCGTGGCCCGTGCCGTGTCCTGTCAGGGCGCTGCGGCCCCGCGCCCCCGCTGCCCCCGCGACGCCGAGTCCTCGCAGTCTCGGCTCCGCCGTCCTCCTGGGACAGGCAGAGCCGACCCCAGCCCAGGCCGCGCTCCTCCCCCGCCACCGCCCGCAGGGTCCCTTGCGCCGGGGCGGCCCCGGGAGGCGCAAAAACAGCGCGGCCCGGCGTACCTGTGTGCGGACCGGGCGGGCGGCGGTAGCGCCGCTCCCCCGCTCCCCGTGTCGGTGGCGGCGGGGCAGCGGTCAGGCAGCCGCCATGTTGGTGGCCCCCGGGCCGGCACGTGGGGACGCGGCGCCTCCTCCTACCCACAATGCTCTCCCGGCCGCCGCCGCCGCTAGGGGGCGGTGGCACCGGCCCGCGGCGCAAAAAAACGCTGCTGGCAGCGGTGGGATTCGAACCCACGCCCCCGAAGAGACTGGAGCCTTAATCCAGCGCCTTAGACCGCTCGGCCACGCTACCGCCCTGTCTCCAATCTCTTTTGCCAGTACTTTTACTCTATACTAATTTTTTTCCCCCTCTCTCTCACCTTTCTCCATCCCCAGCAGCCGTTCTGCCCACACACCCCTTCTACCCAGAAAATAAAATGCGGGGGATCCTTTTCAGCCCATTCCCAAGCGGCGGCACCTGGAGCAGCGCGATGCAGCCAGGGACGGACGGGCGGGAGCAGCTGTGCCCGAGCTCTGCGCCCTGCGCCCGCTGCCACGTGGATGCCACGGAGCAGCACAGCCCCTGCGCGGTACGTGTGGCACCGCCCGGAGACCCCCTCTAAAAGCCTAAAAAAAGTCCTAAATTCTAATTTTCCGTTGCAAAGCCACAAGCTCACTGAATTTGCAAAGTCAAAAGTCAGCAGTTTATGGCTGGAGGGCTGCTCTTTTGCCGATAGCACAGGGACCAGCACGGCAGTACTCAGTACACTTGTGCAAACAGGTGGTTGCACACCTCAGCTGCTGGTGCTCCATGAAGGTGCTTCTGGGAGTCTCTGGCTGCATTTTGCCTGAAAGTCTGGTGAGTTTTCTTAAAGAATTGATGTTATTTTCACCACTTAACAACAACTGAAGGGTTGTATTTTGAGAAAAATTCCAGCTTCTCTAGGGTAAGGTCACATAGCCTTAATGTAGCTTGATTTAATTCTGTCCTTGTGGTATTTCATTTAAATAGGATAGTGAAAATAAATCTGCTAGAGCCCTGCTGACAGCATCATTCAGCCCTTTCCCCTGGCACCTCCCACAGCCTGTCCCTGCAGCACCCCGTGGTGCCGCCTCTCTTTCCAGGGAGCTGCTGAAATGGAAGCAAGGAATTATGTTTGGGTTGGAAGTGTCTAAAAAAGGTCTGATAGGCCAACCCCCTGCAGTGAGCAGGGACATCTTCAACCAGATCAGGTTGAACTGATCTGAGAGCCCTCTCCAACCTGGCCTCGAATGTTTCTAGGGATAGGGCATCCACCACCTCTCAGGGCAACCTGTGCCAGCATTTCAGCACTTTGATTGTGAAAGGCTGCAGCACTGCAGAGTCTCGCTAAAATATTCATTCACTGCCTACAGGTACTGAGGAATAACAGCACACACATGTAAACATGAATAAATTCCTCTAGTGCTGCTACAGTTCCACACCCTCAGTTCAGTGTCTTTTCAGGATGTAGGGTTTTTTAGGAACAGAGGGAGCTGACTGCAGAGCAGCAGGATTGGTTCACAGAGAAGGTAGGCAGACCTGAACTGGCTTCACACAGCAAATCACCTGTAACCTGCTCAGGCAGAAAAGTCAGTTTTAAGTCTCCAAGCATGCATGTGTGTGTGTGTGCAGGAGGCTGCATGGAACACTCATTACAAACTGTTCCTTACTGAGTGGGCTGCTCAGTCCCACAGCTCCTTTTGTCCAGTGCAGTGCAAGGTACCAACACCCTCCTGAAAAGTGCTTTTCTGCCCTCTCACAGCTGAGCTCAGCCTCTGTCCCTGAAATATTTCTGTGCCTGGCCACAGAGACATTTCACCTGAGCACCAAAGGAAGCCTGTGTACCTGAGATTATTCACATCAGCCATGTGTGACACAGACAGGGGGCAAGAGCACAGGCTGTCCCTTGGGGGTGGCACTTGGGTCACCAGTTTTTTCCTTTCACCTGTGCTACATCAGTTACCATGCCAGGAACTTTTCCAAATTAAAACAGAATTAACATAGAGGAGAACTCCAACATAACACAAGCTACCAGGCTCATTACTTTGTTTTCCTGGCACAGGATAGCCAGAGAACAGCAAGGACCCAACACTTGTATCAAACTCCTACATTAAGGGCCAGGCCCAAAGGTTACAAAGCCCTGAGGTGTCCCCACACAGGAGTTAGGTCCATCAGCAGGAGCAACTGAGAGATATCCCTGAACTTAAACCTGAAAATACCCTGACTCACCCCTGGCAGCACTGCCTTGCATCCATCCTGAGAAGTTCAAATGAAATTCTGCCTGTCCAAATTCAGATGAGAAGTCCTGACTTGACCCATCGTAACTACACCTGGCTCTGTCAGCACTCATTCTACTCTGAGTGAAATTACATCTGTGGGGAAAGAGAATGAGATTCAAATCAGTCCCACAGACCAGTCATTAAGAAACAGGCAATATAGTTATTTACACTTTGTAAGCTATAAGAGTTTGCTGTCTCCATGGTTTCTGAAGAATGCTATTCTTACTTTGTTACACTGGCAAACACTCCATCTCTGTGACAGCAGCTATATCTAAAACCTCCAAAGGCTATAAAGCTAGAGCAGTGCCAAATTTCACCATTTTTCATCTTAGTAATTCTCCAGTGCACAGTAATTCTTCAGAGGCCCACATGGTGCTTTTTTGTCAGGAAATTCTGCTATTTCACAGTGCCTTTGCTAGAGGATAATTTCACATTCTTTAAACTACACAGGTATAAGTTCCACCTGTCTGAATAAAGCAATAAAAAGGCAACACTAAGAGCTCCCTTTTGAACAGTTTGAAATGGCCTGTATCAAACAGATTATTCTGGCACATAAAGAGAAATAAATCATAGCAAGATGACAGTGTATCATTAGATGTTGTATCCCACCTCAAATCACAGAGCCCAGGAACTTCCAGCCCATTCTCAGGACTAAACAAAAGCTAAAAGCATAGGGAGAAGCCTCTGTAGCACCCTGCAAATGAGCCTTCCTGTCCTTATATGTTATCCCCCATTGGTTAGAGACACTACATGTGTAATCAAATGCAAATCAGAGAGCACATCAACCATTTTGTTTTCTGGAAGAAAACAGATTTTGTTGTTACACGTCTAATAATTTCCTCCCAGTTAGTTACTTCTGACTGTTGAAAGGGAATGGAATTGGGAATGGAATAATACAAACAACTGAGAGGATTTCTGGAAGCTTGCAATAGTAGGACTGAATTTTGGAGAAATTTATAAAGAAAAAGAATTTATAAAGGAAAGGGGAAAAAAACCAACAAAAGCAAATGCCCACAAGCAATGAGTAAAACTCTACTGAGAAAAGTGACAAAAAGAACAATTTTATTACTAGCCAGAATGAACTCAGACAAAGTAAATGAGAAGACTAAGTGATGCAGGCAAGCAGTATTTGCTTGTCTGACATCAAACAAAGGCTTCCATCTCACTGTCCTTACCCAAACAATATTCCCACTGATATCTGGAAACACTGAACCCAGGTAAGTTCTGGTAGGCTGAGCCTCAGATTTATTTTCACATTTTTAAAAAATACAGATTTATTCATTGTGAATAGATTAAAAATACAGCATAAAGCAATATCATTGCAAAAGTCTTTAAAATATACAGTTTTTCCCTTCAAAAGAATGTCACAGAATAAGTTGTGAATATTTCTGTAAACAATTTCCATTTTCATATTATTGACAGTCCCATTTATTGTATGCCTAAATCATCTGATACACCTTAGGACAGAAGGTAGTCTTCATCACCAAAAAGTAGTATTTGCAAACAAAGAATTAACCATAATGATTTTTGCACTGAGTTATGTGCACGTTTACAAATCAGATCTACACAGAGCTGTCAGCAACTTTAGCAACTACTGAATTTAGCAAATTAAACTACACCAAAAAGTGTCAATAATTACACTCTACATCCTTTGCATGCACATTTTGGACACTTTCAATCTCCTCCCTACAAGGTTAGTGGTGTTGTCACACATGCTTCCTTCTCAAGGAAAATCTCAAAGATTTGGCATCACCACCGTATGAGGGGAACAAATCCTTTTGTCTGATTTATAGTCCCTCCACTGTATAGGTTCTGCACAAAACAGACTGTGCAACTGTCTTCAGAGGTGAGGGGCTTCCCCTTTCATTGACAGCTGATACCTTAATGCTATGAACTGAAACAGCAAAAAAGGCCACATCCCAGAGAGGCTTTAGGCATCTAAAGCAGAACTTTGGATAGGCACTGAAAACTTTCATCTGAATTGCAGTCCTCTGGTTCCATTTCAGCATGTACAAAAATATTAGGTCCAAAAATCTGGTCATTTTAGTACCTCATTACCTAAGACCAGCTGAGATCTAGAAATGAAACATTCCTCCATTAATTGGTGAAGAGCTTTGCTCTCACTCTCAAAACAAAAAAGAGAAAGGCCATGGGCACTGCTTTCCCACAACCTCTGCAATGTACAGCAAAAAGATGCTGCCATCTTTTGCAAGGCTACTCACAGCTACAACTGCCTGCTCGTTACAGCACCAGCCAGAAGCACAACATCCAAGGATAACTTTCCCTTCCCTCCTAGAAAGGATTCAAATTCTCCCTTAACCACCAGGAGTTCACCTCTTTCAGACAGTGGCAGTTGTTATTGACATCACCCTTGGATAATGTCTAAACAGCAATTCAAGATCCACTTGCCATAAAGAAAGAAAAAATGGGAGCATAATCTGATTCCAGTGACAGGCACTTGCACAGGAAAGGAAGAATTGATTTTTGTTCCCTGAACAGCTTCTGCATTTTACAAGAAATTAATATTCCTCGGCTATGCATGAGAGAAATCCTAATCAATCCTGCTTAGCTTTACAACTGCTTGGCTGAAGTGGTGAGCATTACAGGTCATTCAGCACTTCACAGGGCTGTCCCTTGTGCACATCAACTTACACCTCAGGAGACTGCCAGGCCAAGGAGGCGCTTCCATCTGAAATCTCCTGCAAAATGACTGTTAACCACAACCACGGAGCAGGAACAGCTTCTGTACTATCCACACAGATGGCACAGCAGCTTTGGAATAAAAGACTGGATTTGAAGAAACTTATCTCTATGCAAGGATAATTCAACCACCACCAGGTATTTCTCCTCCCCTCACTGATTAGTATTAGGCAAAGAGGACACAAATTCAAGTGTTTGGGGTAATACTGTTTTCCCTTTCTAACCAAAAACTCTTCTCTAAATAGTATTTGCAGATAAAATACCATTTAAAAATATACTTAAACCATGTAAATTCTTTTTTGTACATAGAAATCGGTGAATCAACGTCACCTAACTTCTTCAAACATCCATCTGGAAATGGTCGAAAATGTTTTCTCATTTTAAGTGAGATGATCTATCTTTACTGAGATTGGAGATGCCCCTGTAAAACTAACTTCAAATTACCCATATACTACAAATCTTGCTACTGTACATTACTGGACAAATACAAGATCAGTAGACTTTTATACAAATAAAATTTTATATGGTGCAACATGTGAAAATCAGAGAGGTAGCTGATGCCTCACCTCACCAGGAACATGAACGATTTTCTAATGGTATAATATGCAATGTTGGAAATCAATAAAATATTCTACCCTGAATATCCTCACTGCCAATCTGAATCATCTTCCATACCCTTCACCAAACTAAGGATTCCATCTGAAATTCATTTGAGAATAAATGTCCAACAATGTCAGCAAAATAGCATGGGACTACTTACTAACATCAGTAGCTGCATCCATAAACTGAAAATTGACATTCACGTGCAAATTTGGTGAGATACACCAAAATGATGAAGAAATGCTTAGAATTTAGGAACATGTTTTTCTGTATTTGGGGAGGAGAAGAAAAATGTAAACACACTGATCATTTGCTGTGTAAAAAAACAGGACATGTAAAACCTAAACAATAAGGCCTTGTTTTCTTTTGTGAAAAAAACTAGGCCCCTCAGTTCTAACAGTAAAAAAAGTATAAAAGATTCAAGTGTGTGTGTGTATTACAGCTTTAAAACACAAACAGAAGTATGCTATGGCACCCTACATACTACTAACATTTAGATTTCTACCCTCAAAAATTATAAAACTAAAATATGAAAAGAAACCAACCTGGTAACATCACATAAAAATACATCTTTGTAGCTGCAAATGCAGCAAGTTTTTAACAAATTTATATACAAGAACTGCTTAATTTCAGTGTCATTCTTCCATCATCGCCCAAGCCTCTTCTGCTTTTTGGTAGTACTGATTTGCTAGTCTGCCCTTCATGGCTTCCATGGCTGCTTCTGCTGCTTCTGTGTAAAGCTCACCTAGAGAGGAAACAGCATCAGTTATGTTGACAGAGTAAAGAAGGAATATGGTTTTAGCCTGAAGCAAATACAGGACAAAGGGAGAAATTGAGGTCAAACTGCAGGGCCGGATGTATGGGTGTGTTTTAATGGTGTCAGTTACATCAGGTGGGAAGCTGGCCTCTGCTCTTCAAGTTATACAACGGGCTGCTGATGGCTCCCCAATGTATCTGGAAGGACTGCAGACAGGACCAGCCTGTAGGAGCCCCCCAGGACAGACATCTAGCATGTAGGTTACACAACAAGTAACAGAATGTTGTGTAGGGCCTTGAGAATCATAGGTGTAGCTCAAACTACAAGCAGCAACCTGCAGCTCAGGGGAGTGACCCCGAAGAGCAACCTCAGAGGGAGTGAAGGTTGTCTGGCAGTGACTCAGTGTGCCACAGATTGGACCTGGCACCACCCACTACCCTGTCCCTGCCAAGATCTCTTCTTTCTCTGCTACCAACCTTGTTACACCCAGCACCATTAAATCTGAAGGTATTGACCCTCTCTATGTTTTGTAACAGCTGAGGCAAGAAATCTATTTTTGGGGTACATGCTGGGGGAGAAGGGAAGGAAAAGCAAGACTACAGATAACAGAAACGAGGCCTCACCTGATCTCTGTGGATCCTTATCCAGGTTGAACCCTCCCATCATTAACATCTCTGCTTCCCTGGCCAGGAGCAGATACCGTGGCTCATCCTGAGTGCCATCATATTCACCTCCCTCATCGTAGTCGGTCATGTTCAGCGCGGCGTTGTACCAGTGAAGTGCCTCCTTCCAATCCTGGGCCCTGAAGTCAAAAATCATTTCTGAAGATGGTTTCCTTAGGAAACAAATGTACTTTGCATTGGAGATTCGGCATCCAATTTTGTACTGGCTTTTCAGAGTGCTAATGCCCCCCAAGAAAGCAAATGTTCTCATGGAGACTCACTAACTGCACTGTGGCACTAGGTCACCAAGCAAAATGAGGCTGGGGTCACTTTATGCAGGAATTAAGGAAGAAAGTATCAGACTGAAGTGTTTTCCTGAACTCCAGAGTCTGAGCTTCATTTTCAGTTGTATGGTTTTGGCATTTACATTTGTGAGAGCAACCAATTTAGAAAAAAACCTCAAGTTGCAGAGTTTTGTTTCATAAATACTTTAAAATCAGTTATTTTGCACACTGAGAATGCTCAGTGAAGTTTAGTTAGATGTTTAATGTTATTTGACAGTGGGAAATTTAAACAGTATCACTGTTGTGGAAAACAGAAAACTCACATAAATAACAAAGACATGCTAAAATACAAAAGCAGAAAAATCATTGCCCCAGCCTTGCCTCAGTGAAGTACCACCAAGTTAATCTACTCAGCCATGCACAGTACCTGTCTGCCCCAAGATTTACACCTGTATCATATGCTCTTGCTACCAGAATCATGGAAGGCCGGTCTCCAGCTTCTGCTGCTCTCAGCAAGTAATTAAATCCTTTATTTCTGTTCTCCTTTGTATCCTAGTAAAGAAAACAAAACCTTTAAAATGCATGCTTCTAAAACCATCCTTTTACCATTAAATGCAGTTTCTCAAAGTCAGCAAGTATTTAGTATGTCTGAGAAATTGGCACAGCCACAAGAAACAAAGCAGCTGAACAGCAGAGGTGGCTTCAAAAGTTTCCCAAAGGCATGCAGTAATCTGCTGGCAAAACCAGAAAGAGGCAGCATTTTTTTGCTGCTTTTTCCAAATCCTTAATTACAAAGTCATCTATTTTCTCTGAAGAGGCTACACAACACCGAAATATTGTTTCCATTTCATCTCCATTTCCTACTATTCTAAAGTTATTTTTACAATGAACTACAATTCTCTTTTTTGGCATCTTCCATACCTCGAGAGTGACCTCAGACAGAATGTGATGTGGCAGCTGAGAGCACATGAGGCCTAACCCAACGATGGCTTCCAGCTCCCCACAGTCTGCAGCATGCTCCAGGTGGAACAGGGCTGACTCCCGATCCCATTCCTTGTCCTTCTCACAGAAGCGCCCGCCTTCATGGTAGCGCACCATGGCCAGGTGAACCTGGACACAATTGCACAGGAGAGACAGCATGATGTAGGGATCTGATCCTCCAAAAGCCCTCTGCTCCTACTTTAGCAGGTCTTAGAGCTAAGTCCTGGAGTAAGAGGAGGCTCAGGAGCAACCTTGGCACTCCCTACAATTATCTGCAAGGAGGTTCTAGCAAGGTGGGGGTCAGCAGCTTCTCCCAAGACAGGATGAGAGGACATAGCCTCAAGCTGCACCAGGGGAGATTCAGGTTGGACATCACGAAGATTTCTTCATGGGAAGGGCTGTTAAACATTGGAATGAACTGCCCAGGGAAGTGGTGGAATCACAGCTCCAGAATGTTTCTTTTCATTTCCAAGAAACAACTGGACATGGCACTTAGTATTATGGTCTGGTTGACAAGGTGGTGATTGGTCAGAGGCTGGACTCGATGATATTAGAGGTCTTTTCAAACCTAAAAGATTCCGTGCAAAACAAGTTTCTTCCCACATCAAAAGGTCTGAGAACACCTAAAGCTTCCAGGATATTCAGTAAGATTTACATCATGTTTTAAGAGTGGGCTTAAGGCGATACATAACCCCTTAATTCACATTTGCATTATCTGGAATAGTCTGAAGGAACAAGAGTCAGTCCATGCTACCAGTTTTCAGGAGCTCAGCATTGCCTATGTGCAAGGTATGTGGGTCAGGCACAGCACACCCATCCCACTCTATCCTCCCTGTGTGATGCCTCTGGAAATGCAGATTAACAACAGCAGGGTTCTTCCCAAAGAAGCCCAGAAATTGCAAGGCCAAAAGCAGATGGAATTCACGGGTTTCTGAACTCAAATGTCACTTATACAACATGGGTAGGTGACAGAAAGGTATAGATGTGTTATTTTCAACTGCACAAATAAATGCAAGCAGGGCAACATCTCTACGTAAGTAATAAATACAAGATGTTTCTTGTTGGATAAAACAGTATCAGCAGACCCATCCCACCTTTCCAAGGACTGACTTCCCAATTTTCTTTTCAAGTTCTAGTGCATTGAGCCTCTGAATTTCTTGGGCAACACAGGACGGTCTATGAACGTGGACTCTGGAAGAATTGTAAAGATTCCACTTCTCCACACTGATCTGAAATACAAAATACACTATTATTCATATTCAAAATTAAAATTCCCATCCATATGGATTACCATCCCGGAATCAAAGCCTCAATTAATATTGTTACTTTGTAGTAAATATTGTATTTTAAAACACAGCTTTCAAAAGTCATGTTAGTAGCTGAATAATTGGTTATTACTCTTCATTAAAGAAATGGAGTAAATCCCTCTATTTCTAATCTGAACATCATCACTTTGAAGAATCATTTCAAAGTTCTGAATCAGAAGACATTACTTACACAAATAAGCAGCTGAACAGTCACATTGCAAGCACTGAAGGTATCCATGCACAAAGAAAAAAAATGAAACCCATACTTTTCTGCCCAGAATTTCAGTTCCCAACACTTTAAATGCAGTATGCATTCTAGAAGTCTAAAAAAATTCTATGTAACCATGCAGAAGATCACAGGCAGATACATGCATTGGCATTTCTCAGGAGGAGCAACCCAAATGAAGAAATTTTTGAACATAATGAATTGGTGGGAAACAGTAGCTGAAAACAATCCTATCACAATTTAGGCCTTTGCAGGTACACAGAGAAAACACAACAGGAAAGGCTGCTGGCACATAACTTCAGTCTGTTAAAGCTGTTTCAACTTTCTGAAACAGGAATATATAATAATTAAAAGGAAATTCTGAAAATTGTATCTAAATAATTTATTAATTGCTGTCAAAGTTCTATTTTTATCTTTCCTTTCACAGTAGTTATTTAAGCTTATTTCCAAGACCAATTATCACAGAAGTTATATTTTCTAAAAGCATATAAGGTCTGGTCTTTCCTAACTCAGGCGACAGCAGTTTTCTTCACCGTGTATCTGTTTCAAACACTGCATGTTTTTAAGAAATCATACAGGATATGATTTCAACTACAGAACAACTACATACAGGATAGAATTCCAAAACTAATGTGCAAAAAGGAAATATAATTTAGCTAAAGGAAATATAATTTATCTAGGTAGAAAATAAATTCACAGAACTGTAATTTTTTTTTCAAGTGAGAAACCCACGCATAATCACTAATTTATGACAGAGGTCAGCTACAGAGGTGACAATTTGTTTCACAGTACTTCTTTCACGAGAAAACAAAGACAAAACATAAAAGGAAGTAACAGAGTGGTAAGTTGATATTAATAAATATTTTCTGTAGCTGAAAAGGAAGGGGAACCAACATCTGGTTCAGACATGTGGTTAGATGGCAGATGAGTAGAACAAAGGACAAGCAGAGCAGCAAACTCAGTCTATGAACATTTCTGCTTTATTTACCCTTGCAGAGCTTCCCAAACTGTCTTCATCAGACTCCTGCCTCCGGTTGTTGTTTGAATGGCCCTACGTTAATGTAAAGATTTGCATCATTGAATTTGCAGCAACTGATGTGCGCCAGATATGCCTCTAGACTATTCCTACCTTCCAGAATTAATAGTGACCAAAACAGTGAATTAATAAAGACCAAAACTGTTTCCACTGGATCCATTTCTTTCAGTGATACATACCAAAATGATAAAGAACTTGGCACACATGGGCTTCAATCCCATAAGCTGGAGATGCCATGACAAATACCTTGCCAAAGGAGGTGACAAAAGGAGGGGTATCTCTAGAAGCAGTATTCTCTTTCCTGTCTTCTAATTAAATATCTTGTTAAGATCTCCAGGTCAAGAACCATTTATTTAAAAGTTTGTATTTTAGAGGAACAAGCAACTAACTTCTAGGAATTCTAAAGTTCCATATTATTACCTGACAACAACATTTAAGTTCTGTAATAATTCAAGCTATACAAAGTAGAGAAGGTAAATTAGTCTGAAAGCAGATCATATTCACGGATTCCACATGACAAAAAGATGGCTACACATCCTAAATGCAGTATGTACTTAAATAACTTAAAAAACCCACACAACAACACCTAATCAAATACAATATTTGAAATTAAGCTACTCATTACAAATCATCTTTTTCCTGTAAGAGTGCAATTCCCAATATGAATAAGTAACTTTGCCACATGGGGGAATCTCTCTGTTTCCTGTTTTCGAAGTCTAGATCGGGAACAGATCTAGATCAGAAAGGATAAAAAAGAAGATTCTTCTACAAAAACAGTTTAACTAGGAACAGGCTATACCAACTCTCCTATACCAGTCAGGTTCTTACCCTCTCTCTATGATCCAGATCTTCTGTCTCACTTCTCTTTTCACTGGGATACCCACTATCTCCACCATTTTCAAAATCCTACAGAAGTCAAGAACGGAACAGCATTAGCATTATACTTTGTAAGAACCTCAGCTCAACATTTCTCACAGAGCAAATGGTTTGCTCTTTCAGTGAAATATATTGGATGGTTAGACTGGATGAAAATGATCATGCTACCTCTGTCAGAAGGAGCAGGACTTAATGATACATAAAGTAGTCTAAGATTGTCTTCCCCCTTACATACATTTAAACAAATCAATGACTTCCATATTTTATCAAATCAAGAATCCACTAAATATAGTTTTCAGCTTCAGTAATAAACCAGTAACTGACTGCCTCTGGCACTAAGGCCCAGCACTGGAAAATGCCCATTGCAAACTTCCTGCACCTCCTCGGGCAAGGTTCTCTAATGTTCCAGGGTACCAGTACTTGCAGAGACCTAGTCCATAGGGATTCTTTAGGTTTAATACCACAGCAGCTGGGACAAGCACTAAAGATACAATATGCAGGCAGGAAAACAGGCACATGCTTTAAGTATCTGTTAAAATACACCAGATCCAAATAAATTCTGGTAGCAAAATAATGAATACTAAAATATTAAGATAAAATGTTCTTCCTTTACTAGAAACAGCAAATGCATGGAGGTAACATGATCTGCAACAAGAGAAATAGACAGAGTACCTTTATGTGCTTTTACTGAACAAAATCTTTGAGAAGTTCTATAAAGAGACATTTCATTAGGCAACTGCAGCCTCATTTTCTGTTAGAAAGACACTCACCCTTTTGTTGTCAAGCTGATCCAAGTTATCTACTTCACTGAACACAGGCCAATCTAGGAGAAAAAAAATATTTGCTGTTATTATAAGGATAACATGCTTGAGGAAAAAGCTCTAGATATATCATTTTACTGCTGTGTTTTTCACAGAAGCATCTGTGCATTAATTATCTATATAGAAGCATGTTCAGTTTTACTTCTGCTCAAAGAGGAGCAATAGAAACTGTTCTGGACTAAATCAATGCTGTTGTGCTTAAAAACAAAGACAAAACCAGGGTAAGACACGTCCAATGTTCAGGAACCCCCCAGGAGGTGATGTATGACAGGCTCACTCACTAAGCATGTCCACCTTGTGGCTGTGAGGGGTTGCAGAGGAGGGAGAGCAGGGCAGGGAGTCAAAAGCCACATCACTCATGCTTTCATCCCCCGAGTTTTCAGACAGGCGGAAGAGCAGGGGGGGCCGGCTCCCGGACACCGTCCTCACCCGGCTGCTGCCGCACTTCTCCTCTGTGCCACGGAGAATTGTTTGAGCAGATTCCTCGGGAAATCAACGAGAAAGTCCTGTCAATAATCCTTCTGTGAATTCTAAGCATGCTATACAAGCCAATGTGAATGTTTATTAGCAGTCCTCTATAAATATACATAGGTATCCAGAAGTATTTGCTTTGAAAAGCTCTACACTGCAGCAAAATATCAAACCCTGACATTTTTACTGTCAGAGAGTTTTATTTAGGACTGAGTTTCATTCCAAGTGCTGTATCAAGTCCCACTGCCACCAAAATCCACTGAAACCAAGATCAGTTTGCAACAAGCATCAAATCAGGTTTGTGAAATCCAAAATTTATAAATTATTTCATCATTCAAAGATCTACTTGGTCTCAAATATACACTGATTTCAAGGTTCCCTGTTAATGAAACTTTTTCATCAAACACTTACAAGCAATTTTTTATTATAATCCAAGGCATCTTTCTCTTTGGATGAAAGATCAAATGGTGCAAGCCCCATGCTTTTGCAGATGTTGTTGCAGAAATGAGAATGAAAGAACAAGGCCATACCTCGAACACCTAAGGCATTAAAAAAATTAAGAAAGGGTTTGCTCAAATTTTATATTACAATTTACTTATTAAAAGCCGAGCTTTTCCTAAAAAGCCAAGAGAGAGAAAATGCTTTGTAGCACACAGCCTAACCCTCTTCCATTTCAACACCTGTAAGAGCCTTTCAGTCTCTCTGCATGAAGAGTGACAGAAGTGAGGAAAATCTTGGAAAGCTATGTATGAGCAAGATATAACAAAAACCTAATCCATCACTGAGGAATGTGCCTAAATTTGATCCTGCTTACAAAGCTTGCAGTGTCCTAAGAACAGCTTCATACACAGACACTTGGAACTTCAAAAATACATGGTGCCTATCTTTCTGCATTCAGCTGTATCCATTCCTGCAATGTGGCAAGGAAATCAAAGGCCATGACTATTGTTCTCACAAGGTAGAAACTACTTAATTACATTACTTGTTTAGGAGTAGGCCAGGAGACATGAGCCATGATCACCTCTCATTTTAAGACTGCCCTTATATGACAGCTGACCTGTACAGGACTCCTTACAATAGGACTTCCCCAGCTGTTTGCAAGACCCTCAGAAATGTGTCAGCTCACCCAGCAGAGCTGGGAAGAAAAGAGAAGCACCCTTTAGTGAAACAGAATCATTGATTTTTACCTAGGTTGCCATCTCCAAAATCTGTACCACTCTCTGTATGGATCTGAGGGTCTGTGTAAAGATCTCCAACTCCCTGGATATCAACAACAATGAGCTGGTGTCCTGAGCGCTCAAAGGTGAAGTGACTGAAGGCCTGGAAAGAACCATAGAAGATGTCTGAGAACACTCTCCCTTCATGTACTGCATAGCAACACATACCCCTGTTATAAATGGGAAAAGAAGTCTGGTAACCCTATCAGTGAAATATAACTGGTATAAACATCATGATGAAAGCAGCAAGAGAGCACATATCCTGTCTCTCCAACCTGCTCCAACTCACAGAGAGGCTAAAAAAGGCAAAGTGAAAAGCAGCAGTGGGCACAGGCAGGGGAAAGGACATTGCTTAATTCCTCATTTTTGTACTAGCAATTGTTTTCCACCATAGTCTTCACCTTAGGTAGTGGGGAGCTGGCTGGCAGAGAGAAAAACAGTGGGCTCTGAAGCCAGTGCAGAATAACTTCTGTATAAACATTTTGGCTGTCCCTGTGAATCTGCAAGCTCTGCATCTCTGGGAAACTGCTTCTTTCTGCCAACAAGCATTAGCTCTGCCACAGTTTGGAGAAAGAACCAATAAATAAATGTGAGCATCCCTACAAATTCTTCTTCCCCTTTGAGTGATCCCCCTGAGCAACTGCTCTGTGTCTACATTTGTGTAACAGATAATGAAATGTACATTTGTGCTCTTGAAAAAACACATTTCTAGAATGAGGTACAAAAAGCCCTTCTCTTTAGAATAAAGTTGAGATATTAGGAATCTTCTGGGAAGGCCTCCAAAACAGCGTTGCCAGGCCTGGGGGTGGTGACTGGTGGTGATAGACAAACATTTTAACTGCAGCAAATACCAGGGAACATTTTGTTCCCAACCTGTGAAAGCACAGCACTGATTGAGTGCACAACCGACAGCCCAGAACAAATTCTCTGCTTACATTAAGCCTCATGACAAATACCTTAAAATAGTGGAAAAAAAATGTAAAAGCAAAACTCTCAAGCCCAGTAAAATACTTCTTTGTTACACTGACCACTTTGCATTTTTCAGTAATATTTTAAATTAATTTTATAAGATTCAAGAATTACTTGAAATCTGTCCTTGTATTTCTATATGCAATCTCAGATTCAGCTATTCAGAGGCTGCAGCTAGAAAAACTGACATTTTTATATGCAAATGGACTGGATTTATTTACATGAGTTGGATACCAGCCAACTCTTGTGTATTACGTGAGGAACCAAAAGACTATTCAGTACATAGTACATGAGAGATCTCTTCACTGCCTCAATGTGAAGAAAGTTTGAAACATTTTGATGCCTGCAGTTATAATTAGAGTCAAAGGGCTTAAGGTTTCCAAAGAGTATTAACCCTGTTCAACTCAACTGTAATCAACTGAAATCCAATAAAGAAGCACTCAGCGCTTAGAAGAGCGGGCCCCAAGTAAGAGGCAGACAAACTGCAAACAGAGAAATTAATCTGGCATTGTACTGCAGAGCCTGCAGTTTCCTTTCTTGGCAGTAATGCTCTGGAGAGAGCCCAGAAATTCTCTGCAGCAGACTCCATGGAAAGCATTAAACAAAGCCTCACTTGTGGAGTTAGACGAATGTTGTCGTCTCGCACAAATCCAGAATTTGAGTTGTATTTGATGTATTTGCCCTCAATGTAATGTTCCAGATGAAAAAGAGGCTTTCCAGGCCTGTTCTTCATTTCAATAATACAGGTCTGCACTATATCCACCTGGGGAGGGAAAGAAGATAAATATGACTAATAACATACTGTCTTCAGATCAAAGTGTGTGTGAATCCTCCAGCTGTGAAAACTTTCCCAATGCAAGAATCTGAACAATTGCAAAGATCCTTCTGTTTAACAAGGGGGTGGGGGAAGAGTCATGTGCTTCTTGAGTTATTGGAGGAATTCCATAAATTAAAAGCAGTTACTTCAAAACAGCTCACTTTGGCAAAAAAACCCCTCTGAAATAATTCTTAGCATGTGCTGGCTTTCTATTTTATCTTGTGGGTACCTTAAGAGTACTCTACAAAGAGCCTGCACCCAGAGAGCAAAACATACAATTACTACTGCACAATTCAAAGAAATGCATTTTCAGAGAAGGGCTGAGGGTATCTACTGTTCAGATATATCTGTATCCTGCCTCACCTTCTCTCTCTGTCCCACACACATTCCTAATGCAGAAACAATCACAGCTCTCACTCCACTTATATATTTTCTCCAACATGGCATTTAAAACTTCCAGATTTGTAGATTTCTCTCCTCAAGCTTCACTATAGACCTCACCTTGCCGTTAGGAGCCAGGTAGTAACAGCATAGTAGTAACAGCTCCTCATAGGGGAAGTAATGCCAATATCCCCTGTATCAAAATCACTAATTTTGGCTATTAAAATTGCTAAAGTTTCCAGGAGGTTTCCAGCTGTTTTCAAAAATCATTGCTAGTTACATGTTTGGATGGGTGTAGAAGATTTAAGCATCTACCTCCCTGGAGCACAAACAGTTAAGTGCTTGCTGAGACTGCTGCTGGCAATAAATTCTGTGATATCTCTAGTTATCACAAAAGCAGCTGGGCACACATCAAAGAGAGCAATACAAAGATCATTTTATTTTGGTTTTCAGTCAACAGCTAAGGACAGTCAGACATTCACAAACACACAGCCCCTAGTCTTGGAAATATAAAGCAATTTCTTATTTACTCCACTCAAAATTAGCTACTGCATAACAGAAAACATAGAAGGGCAAAAGAATCTATCCGAGCATTTAAATGTGATGGAATGTGAACAAATAATTCCTTCTAAATTATGTCTGAAAACTAACCCAACAGAAGAACCATAATGCATTTTTGCTTAGCAAGATCTTTGAATGCACCTGTTTCGGTGGCTTGTGCCGGTTGTACTCTTCTCCCCAGAGCTTTGCTTCCATCTGCAGTCGAACATCCTCAAAATAAACATCCCTGCTCACACTCTCTATGTATTGCTTGGCAACATAATTATAGGCACCTTTCCAGTTCTGAGTGTGTAAGAAGTTGGACAGCTTTTTTCTGAAAGATAAATCAATCATAGGTGAAAGGAAACCCAAGGATTTTAATTCAATCTTTCCCATTCCCTTGCCTGCATGGACAGAGCCAGGCTCCAAGATGAGCATAACCCTGCATCATTCACCAGGTATCTCACCTGAAACGTGAAGCACAGGAAAGGGACAAGGGAAAATGAAACATCCCATGGGAATGGCTGGGATGTGCCAAACTGTTTGGTTTAGCTGCAGCTACTTGTGCTCTGAACTTTCTCCTTTTTTCAATCCCTTTCCCTTCCTGTTCCTCTCAAACCTGGAGTACAACAACCTGTTCTAATGTCAACAATTATTTTCTGCAGAAATTAACAGGGAGTGGCCTTTCAAACATGAACTGAGAAACCTCTCCTGGGATAAAAGCAATCTGCTGCTTCTCAACACATAGCAGTGACTGCTCAGTACCCCACATACTCCCGGAAGGAAAACTGCACCTGACAGTTGCCATGATGCAGCTTTTCCCTTTTGTTGATGCGCAAATCTTTAATCCACAGATCCCTCCAAAGCAGGGGGGCTGAGGCAGGAGGCGTGGTAGTGTGTAGAACAGGAAAACTTTGATAAGAAAGGATCTGCTGGCTGCCAACAAATGCATTAGGCAGGTGCTTTAATTAGTAGCAGCACTCAGTCAACCCTTCCCCCTCATTCTTCTTCCTCTCCCTGCTAAGAACTTGGTGCAGAGGTCTTGGTAGAGGGGACACTCTACAGGCAAAGCAACTTCATGCTGCCTGATCTCCTACAGGGATGGGCACACAGTCACAGAAAGAGGCCTTGGAAAGAATGAACAAGGAAATGAGGTAAAAATTTCAGCCAGATCTTCAAGGAACTCACTCCTCTGCATAAAACAAGCCAGCTCATGTTTTTCTGAAGTCAATATCCTCACAGTGGTTCACTGTGCCATGGGCAGCTAATGCTGTCACTGTCTTAACTAAAAACTTGCAGAGTTACAAAAATCTTGGAGAGAGCTCCAGATGGGAAATATCCCTGTACCACTGACACATATGGGAAACCCAGCAGTAGGAAGCTGATATTCAAGCTATGCTTTTTTAGTACCAGAGGTTAAGGCAAAACTGCTAACAAATTTTTATTTATGGCATTACTCAAAATATTGTATAATGAGGAGTTTGGTAAGTAACAACAACTAAAAGCAATGTCAGCAGGCTGAGAATTGTTACTTCCTAGGCATCGTTCACTACTGCACCCAGCTGGCTTTGCAGGAACAGAGCCACCAGCATGAACTGATACTGAAATGCCAATGCCAAACTGGAGCAGTGTGGGGTTACTTTTCTTCCTTTTTCCTCAAGTTCAAAACATCACATTTCCATCTTTCAGGAGTGTCTATATTTCCAGAGCTGAAACCACACATGAAGTGCAATTTCTCTGGATTCTACATTTGGGAAGAAGGGGGAATACTTTTAAACACACACCTCCTGACATTTTCCAGGGAACATTTATTCCCAGAGCCTGGACGGGGTGGGGTGATCTCTTAGCACACACCAATTTATAGCTGGATGCTGATCCCCACAATAACATTTGATAACACTCTCCAAGGAAGGAAAAGTTCCTCCTCAGTCTTCCCCCCCACATTATCTTTCTATAAAGCACAACTGTTAGTGTTCAAGTTCTGCCTTACTCAGAACATGATACTGGTATATGTGAAACAAAGCAAACTCCAGGAGGATAACCTTCTTTATCAATGGAGGCTTTTCCAGTTGAGACTGCACCAACCAGATATTCTTTCTTTCACTTTTCTCTGCCTAACTATGGCCTCAAGTTGGTCTCCAGTTGCACACACCTATGACGTCATATCAAATGTTAAGATATTTTAGCACACAAGGAACAAGAAGAAATTAAGTGGCTGTTACTATACTTTCATGAATATTTTGCCTCCCAGGGTAAGTTGAAATACAACATTCAGAGGACATTCTCCTTTCTGAACCCCATTCCCTGCAGGTAGAGTCTCACAACTGGGATAAACCCCTCAAAAAAGCATTTTAGAAAGGAGTCGAGCTTTACACAATTTCCACTGTATGTGAGTGAAATTCCAGTCATCACAGAAAAAAATACTGCAAGGAAGCCAACAAAGATGAAGCGGGCAAATACTCACGTTCTGAAACACTCTCGCATTGCTCCACGGCCGAAAGGCTGGGGAAGAGAAAAAACCAAAAACTCAGCACTGCCATTTCCACAAAGCTGATTTCTAACCAGTAAGAGACACAACCATGACTTCCCCTTTATACCATGCAGAAAGCAGTTTTCAAACAGGCTCTATAGGAAATATTTCCTCAAGGAAAAGTGAGAACCCACTGGTAGTGCAAGCAGGTATCTGGGGAAAAGGCATTTGGATAAACTCCCCCTACCAATATCCCATGGAGAAGAAATGGTATGTCTTTTAAATAAGCAATTTCAATTCTCTCCCCAGTTGGGAGTTAGCTCTGTGTGACTGCCTAAAGAAGCTTCACAGACTTCATGCTCTCTGCATTTAGGCTTCCATAGGGGATGTGCCAAAGAGCATCATCTCTCCAGATGCCAGACACTCGACCAGCAGCACAGAGCAAGGCAACCCCAACACACAACACACCCCAGGACTTAACTGGGAAAGGACAGTGCCTTCTACTCTCACATACAGAAAGTTCAGTTGGTTTTCATTCTAACAACAGAAATTATTTGGGAGCACACAAAATAGTAGGGACTACTGCCAGGCAGGGAAATGATGCCAGAAGGAAATGGGAGGGGTGACATGGAAGGGAAATCACTGGGAATGGAACAAATGCCTCATGCTGCTGACAGGGAAGGTCTGACTCCATTTTCTGCTCTATTCTCGAGAGAAGGATACAAAGAAAAAGAGGCTGGTGAAAAGAATTACACCGAGACTTCAAAATTTCTATAAGGAAAACATCTTGCTGCCACTGTTCAGGAACAGAAAGGAAATTACAAACTTGCTGTTAGTGAACATGAAGGCCAGTGTGATCTTACTTGAGAAGCCATCTTGATAAGGACTTCATCTTCAACCCAGCCCCCAGTAACAGCATTGTACCTGCAAAATCAGGAGATACATCTCAGAAGAATGCAAAGGGAACCCAAATCCTCCCATTTCCAGCACCTATCCTTCCTTATCTGTAACTGACTCTGGAAAAGTGCTGCTGCCACTCCCACACAAAAGCTTCCAGTCTTCCCACTACACTCTGGCCCTCCTCATTTTGGGCAGGCAAGGAGAAACACATCTAGCTCTTCAAAGAGACACTGAACCCTCCTGTCAATGAGCAGATTCTAAAGCAGAATCTAAACTTCTGTAACACTACAGATCAGGCTTTATCTGCTTTGAAGTTAAACCTCCTCTGTGATGCCTGGGGGCAGAAAGGGCCTCACCAAGCTCTACACACTGGACAGGTTGTCTCCTCCAACTCTGAGCTTGCATAAGCCTGGTTCTGGCTGGATATTTGCCTTGGGGCTGTGAAGAATGTGAGCAGCACCAGCTGTGAGATACAGTGGGGCCAGGAACTGCCCAACACTGCACTGAGGGAGGAGCAAGTCCCTGCACAACCCTGTGATAATACAAAGAGTACGACTGTGGTTTCTCCCCACCCCTTGAGCTCCCAACACAGTGAAAGCCAAATTGGGAACCACAGCAGCTGAGTCATCAACACATGATTGTTTCCAGCCTGGTTCCCCCAATCTGCACAGAGTAATTCATGCATGCAGACATGCCATATTCTCACTTATATATTATGTGTCACCCCAGCTTGCAGCAAAGAAAGAGGTAAAAACAGGAGTATCAGAGCCATCTCTTTTTAACAGGATATTGAGTGGTCCTAAACTAAAATTATCCCTTATTTGTATTTTAAAATATGCAAACTATTTCAGGACTGTGTGGCTGACCAGGGACAGATGTAGTCTATGGGGAAGAGCAGCACTGCATGACTGGCATGGGGATGGAAGGGAGGCCTCCCCAAACACTGATGCTAAGTGGTGATTAACTGGCCTCTAACCCCTAACCCTCCCTCCCAGAAACCTGTGTCAGTAGAGTAAATATTTTGGCAAAGCTCACATTAAAGCACTGAAACCAGTTTCAGGGCCAAACTCCCTTTTAGCACGTAGACCACAATGAGCCATTCTGGGCTTTATAAGGATTTAAATTCCAGCCACATGCAACAATACTGCATGGAGCAGTAAAACTGAAACTGCTATTTTGGGAAAGTTGTGGAGGGTTAGGTTGCTTTCTTTCCCAAACCAGTTAAAATAAGTATGCTGCCTCTTTGTTGGGATTAATTTCCTTATTAGATTACATTTATGGCATTAACAAATCAACCAGAAAATACTTTTCAGCCTTGCTTCCTGTCTACACAGTGGAAGTCCTAGATACTGCTTAGGTGGGAGAGACAGTGTGACAATGGTTTGCTGAAAGGTTTATTTTTGTGATGTGCAGTATTTACATATTCCTGGGAGACTGACTTAAGACCCTTTGGGCATCATGAAATTTCTTCAGCCAGATATTCTGTCTGAATTTCTTCAGTCAGATATTTACAAACTCAGCCCTTGCACAAACCAGCATTCCTACTTAATATCAGCATCCAAAGCAGGACGACCCACAGACCTGTAACGAGTGGCATGCTCTGTCTCAACGTCCTCCAGATGAAATTCTGCCCAGGGATCAGGCATGTGCTTGGCTTTCTCAATAGCATGCTTCCAGGTTTCCTGAAGAAGTTACAGATTGGCACTTTATAATCAGCAGCAGCTCACAAAACCAGCACTTTCTAGAGCACATCAGGATCCCAATGCTATGGAGCTGTGCAACTACACAAGCCCCCAGAGCACTACTCAGAGCAGGGACCAAGTAGTACCAAAGACAACTCTGACCTTTTTATAGTTTCAATTATAATGAAACCCAGCTCAGATATATAAAGCATAGATTTCAATTCAATTTGCACCACTGTAAAGTCACTGAGAACAGAACCTGGCACTGTATATACCAGATACAATTTACAAAACCTGTGGTAATTTGCAGAAATCTTCAACATGCTCTGCACATGGCAGTAAGGCACACCAAGATTATATTAATTCACTTTTTCAGTTTTGATTTTTAGCTTTTCATATGTAGCAGCATATGGTTTTGCATGCATAAAAGTAAGTCCAAAAAAGTCCATTAAAGATACAATCAATATGGATAAAGTAAGAAGTTCTGTGAACCCCAGGGCCCCAGACTGTGCTCAGCGTGGAAAAGAAGAAATTAGAATGTTGTAAAAATTGATTATTATAACAATTCCAGACAAGTAGCTATTTCAATGTTCACCAAGTCAATAGTAAAATATTAAAGCACTTTTCTGGAGTACAAACAGTCTCTCTCTACCAGCCAATTTGGATGCTTTACTCTTAACATTTTGTTCTCCCTCTCTTACATTGTGTATTTCCAAGAAAACTGGAGATACGATCCTGTGATGTGCCAAATGCCTTCTGCAAAGTGAGCAGGAGAAAAAGCACTCTGCACCTTGCCAATAAAGAAGTATTGAACTCTGAGATATTATTACTGCCTCTCTGACTGAACTCAAAGTGTGCAGAAACAGTAACTTTTAAAATGTTGTGATTATTTTGTTTTTTATCTTCAAGAATTAAAATCAGTCCTTTTTTTAAAAAAAATACACTATAAATTTGTGTCAGCAATGGCATCAAGGAAGTTTTTGAAGCAGCTAAGCTTTAAATGTTTGTGTTTATTTTGAATTTCAGCTTTAACTATGCGTACCTTGCAAACAATTTAAATGCACCCCTTTCTGACAATAATAACACAAAATGAAAACAATACGACATTAAAGAAAGTGACTTTAAAGGACTTATTGAGAAAGATTTCCTACATGTTTCACAAGAAAATGAAGCTGCCTCAGGCCATTCAGTGACAGCTCATATGGACCTGAGAATTTCCAAACTTAAATACCTATGAGAGAAATAAGGAGAGACAGCAACCATAACTGCTTGGTTGGTCAGCTGTATCAAATCATTCTTGGGCAGATTCCCTCTCCAAAAGGTGATTTGTGTTCATGTTAGATGATAATTTAAATAAGTTAATTACTTGTGCTTGATCTCTTGAAGTGCTTTGCACAAAAGCTGTATCCTAATCTTCAAACAAACACTAGTTGGATTTCATGGAAATGGTGCTCACAGTGCAATTTTTCTCCTGCTGGAGGCATATGGCTGCCACACAGTGAAATTTCAGGGTAGAGAACACAGGATGGGTATTATTCCATTTAACAAGTACCTCTTCTAGTTTTGACTTGATGACTCTTACAGGGTGAGGCAATCAGTCCTCCCAAATAATAAAATAATGAACAAAAAAAGTCCATAAAAGGAAAAAAAAAAAACCAAACAACAAAACCAAACCAAAAAAATCATAATGCATCTATTAGATATGGTGTTGACATTTTCTTTTGAACCTACCCGACCATGGTCAACCACAGAGCCATGCTTAGAACGATGTTGTGTGTCATTCTAAAGGATCCATGAGAGACATGAAAGCAGGAAAATACATGTGATAAGACAAATGATTGACAAAGAGTCTTGGTTCTCTTTGTTAGTAAAAAAAACCCAAAAAAATTCCAGTTAAAAGTCACTCTTCAAGTTATATTCCAAATTTAAGTTCCTTCTTAGAATATCTGGGAAGAAACCTATTGAGGTAAGTTGGTAATTTGTTTAATTAGAAAGAATTTATTAAAAGGGTATTGCCTATTAACTAGCTAATTAAACATTTCTGAGTCCTGTTAAAAGCAGAGAGTTAACTTCTCTATCTGGCTCTGCCTTTCATTATCAATGGCCCACACTGCCTTGCTTTAGCTTTGAGGTCTGACAGGCAGACTGCTAGGCCAGGCTGTGGGGTTTAGGATGCCATCAGCCCTGCCTGTCTGCTTCACTGTGCTGGAAATCACCATCCCTGCAGCTTAAACAGGAGATGGAGACTGGCTTCCTCCACATCTCAACACAAAGCAATTTATCTGTGATAGGAGCTACAATTCCAAACTAGACATTGTAGAGACCAAACCATGGGTACAAACATTCTACAGAAGCAAAACGACAGCTTAGGAAGGAGTAAATAATTGCAATTTCTGAAGTCCTTATCAGTTTTATCTCAGAGCACATGACTCAAAAATTGCACTGCAGACCCAGAGGCAAGTGTTTAATGCATGTAAAAATGTACACACAAATGAAAACGAAGCTTGCTAGCAGGCCTTAACTTGCTTAGTTTAGCATACACCAACAGCTGTCCCATTTCTATACTAAGCTTTTGCTCCTCACCTTCCTTAGGCATATTACATTTCTATTAACTAGCTTTGGCAAAAATGTTCCTGCAGACAAGCCAGCTTCACTTTCAATGTGATACTCACTATGTTATCTGACTGAAATAACCCCCAGTGTTTTTTAACAATTACAGCATGCATTAGGCATAACCGAGATTTTAGAGTATCTATTAAATAAATGTTAATATCAATAATAAGAAATGTGTTAATAAAACACATTAAATATAGGAAAATCTAAAAGATGTGCCAGTTTAGCATGTAAACACAAATAACAAAACACAAACTGTGTTTATTTAGGATATGTAAGTTAGAGAGTGGATGTCACTTGAGGCTCCATTGCCTGGCCTGATCTGTGTGAAGGAAGCTGAGTGAAAAAGGACACACTGCCAAGGAAGCACCAGCTACAGTCCCTCTGACCTCCCTGCAATGCTGTAGCTGCTGTTCATCCCAAAAAGGTCAGATACTGCTTGTGTACACTGTCAGGAACTACTGCCAGGGTGATACCTCATGCCCAAGCATGACAGTCAACATGCCAAAAGCTCCCTAAGAAGGAGCTACAACATAAAAAGTTACCCTTACAATTTTATTTGTCCAACTAAAAATATCACCGACTAGCAAAATTCATAATAAATTATCTTCTGACAGGCCCCAATTTTCTTACACCAATTGTATTATCTTCTGAATCTCCCAATCAACATACTGCATTGTAAATGGCAGTGAATTTTCTCATGGACTGAGGGGAGAAAGATCCTCCCACTGAACTCAAAGGGACAGTAAGCAATTCCATGGCAGTGTCAGACTACTGGCTTAATGGAATTAACTGCAGGTCTGGAAAAAACAGATGAGTATCTTAATTGAAAAGTGTTAGTTATAAGAGATGAAGATGTTAGAAAATGTCTCATGCCAACAAAGTAAAACCAAAACCTTAATGAAGACTGGAGCCAATACTCACCTTAAAGCTAAAGCTTCTGGGAGAAGAACTTGAACTGTACTGCTCAGTTTTTGCTAAGCTGCTGTAATAATTGTCTACTTTGGTATTGGCAGACTTGTTAGAAACTGGATCATCAGTTATTGGACAGATAAAATAATTGTCTTCATCATCACTATCAGCATCAAGATAATTCCCAGAGTCCACTGGAGTCGTTCTGGCATTATCAATCCCTTCCATACGAAAAATCAGGTCCTCGTCTGCCATGTTTGCAGGAGGTTGGTTTAACTCCTGCCAGGACTGGAACACCCACTACTCCAATGCACATGCAAACAGGGGGAAGAGCTGGGTGAGAGAGGAGAAAAGGAAAAGGTTGTTAATAAAAGAACAAATAATGCATGACATTGAGGTCAGCACACTGGCAGAAAAAAAATATATTTGCATCTGGCTCTGTAAAAGTAATCCTCAAGTAGTTTAAACTCCTCTGCTAGAGCTGCTGAGAAGCAGCATTCTGGTTTTAAACTGCTACAGGACTGAGAAGATAGGAGCTTAGTGTCCTTGGTTATCTCCTCCTCCCAATGTCTTTATTCTTCCTTATATGAAATGCTGAGTTTCACAACACTAGTTTTAGAAACTTGAGAGAGTTTTACCTCAACCAGCACAGTCAAATTTTGAAATCTTTTCAGGACAAGTCTTCTGAAGCATATTCTGTACAAATTATCAGTGAAATGAATTAGAGAGTATTATAAGAACAACACAGAAAAATTTTCCACCATCCATAAGACTTAAGTTGGCTTTTAGCTTACATACAGCCAATGGCCCCCAGGCTGCTGAAAGTGTAGCACACTGCAGGAAAATGAGGTGGAGGAATGACTAAAGCCCTTGGAAGAGGTGGACATTTACACAGATACTCTGGAAATTCTAGCATGTACAAAATAGAGGATTAGTGAGAATACTCGAAATTTGGCCATGATGCTTGCTGAGCAACGGGATTTAATTTAAAACAGACACTTCTAAATGTCACATTGTTTAGTTCTTCACCCACCCAGAAAAATCAGGGGTTTTCACGCAGCTAGTTTAATAAAACAACCACACACCAAGGTTTTCAGTTTTGCTTTACAGTTATTCCTCAGCCCTTTCCATTTTCAGTCTTCTTTCTGCATGAAACAGGAAGATGAATGCACTCCTACAGAAGTATTCATAGCTGCTGACCTCACTCCCCAGTTACTGAGAGAAGTGGTCACCACAGAAACAGTGCCTTAACACGAGGCAGCTTTCACCAGCAGCATTATTTTGCCGGTTACTGCTCTTCTGATGGGGGCAGCATTCCCACACTTCAGCCAGCAACAGAGCTAACTCCAGCACTCCATCAGGCAGCAGCTGCTCTGGAACACCACTGATGGAGGAGGTCTCAGCCAGCTCACCTCACTCTGCACTGGAGCAGCTCTGGAGTGCTCACCTGCTCCTCCAGCAAACACCACGCGGGAGCTGCCGATTCTGGGAAGGGGCAGTAGCACATACCTGGCCTGGAAGGTGTCACTGCACACACACCTGGCCGGGGAAGGTGTCACTGCACGCACACCTGGCTGGGGAAGGTGTCACTGCACGCACACCTGGCCGGGGAAGGTGTCCTCAGCTGCCATTGCCATTTTTACTGAGATCATCTTACCAGCGTGCACAGAGTGCTGGAGAACCCCTACTGCCTGTCACACACACAGCCAGCAGCTGTCAAACGATGCCTCCAGGACGTGACTAATCCAGGACATACCACAGCACTGCACAGCCTCATTACACCCAAGTGCTGTCCTGCACTCCCTTCTGCTCCTGCTGTCACACACATCAGCAGATCCATGGGGCTCAGGATAGTTTAAGAAGCAGCAGCAATGCAGGAATGCGAGTTTGTGCATTCTGCAAACATTCTGATTCCTGTGACTTGTGTAAATGAAATACCAACACACAAATCAGTTTCTATTTAAAGCTAATGGTGTTTATGAAAGTCTCTTGATTTTTCTTGGAACCATAGTTCTTGTAAAGTACTTGTGATGTTTACTTTGGGAATGTATGTACCAATAATCATACTCACATAAAATGCTTTTTAAAACAGAATTCAATAACCACATTTTGAACTATACAAATACTGCTCTAAACCTCACAGTTTGCTTGACAAAAACCCTTATAAAAAGCCTGAGCTTCAGCCCAAGAGTTATAGTCTGTGCTTTTGCATTATAGCACAGAAGTTGTACTATATAGGAATTTCTGTTACTATCGCTGTTGTGTTTTGATCACTTAATCTTTAATATCCATTACAGAAGTGTTCCTAAGGCTAAGCAACAAGCAGAGTGAGACTGCACTAAACCAAGCCTGCCAGCCTGCATTATCACACACAACCTATAATTTTAACTACCCACTCCAACCCACTTTGAAAATTTATTCAATTTTTTATCAACCTTGTACTATGTGATTCAAAATGCACATAATTTAAAATACAGTTCTTAATCTGCTTTAGTCTGCATTTATTATTGTTTTCCCAATGCCTGTTTTAAGTATTTTCCTTCTCTTGCCTTTATATCCAAGAGCCACACAGCCAGGAGGGGCAGGTGAGTTGCAAGGACAACATGCAAATATGTGGACACAGATAAACAGCAGGGAAAATTCACATCACAGGGCTGTTAAAGCATGACTTTTTTCTTGTAGGTGTCTGTTGCTACAAAGCACTGCTGGGTTTAGTGAGACTCTTGGCCAAAGCTCTACAGTGGCCTCAGCATCTAAACCTTCCTTAATTAATCCCAAAGAGCTGAGTGATAGAAATACTACAGTCAGCAAAAGAGGGGACAACTGGAGCATCTCCATTTCCTTCTAATTCACTGTTTCAGCTCAGACACAGCCCCCTGCAACTCCTTAACAGAGGACAGGGGGGCAGGAACTGCCCTGTAACAGAAGTCCCAGCTTGTCTTGTGAAGTATCAAAGCAAGCATGACCCAGCTCTCCCTGGTATAATACTAAATCCCTTTTGGTTTAATACCACATCAGTTAAAGCCATTTAACAGGATACCTGTAAGAGTAACAAACAGGTTTTTTCTTAAAAGAGAGAAGTCACCTTTTAAAGTCCAGATTCAAAATTTAACCTAAGCAACTATACAGACTATGCAACTTAAAAAGTATTATCACCTTTATGAGCAACAGACCCAAAGCTACATAAACTTGTCCAGACAACCCCACTGGCTATATTAATGTCCTGTAGCATATTACAGAAGTATTGTGCTGTCCAAACACCCAAGTGACCCCTGCAAAGTAAATGTCTATTCTCATCTGCACCACACACTGCAAGAAAACAGGTTTAGTGAGTCCAGGTAAGAGCTGTGATAAAAAAACAAGATAAAAAACCCCAGAGATGAGGTATCTCGCTGTCCATCTTTGAAAACCTTGTCGTACCAAAGACAGATTTCTAATGAGAAGCCTTTAACACAGGTCCCTTCCAGAGTATCACTACTGCAAACACCATGGCACAAATCCCATTCACTTTTCCTGCAAGCACAGCCGGGTAATAATTTTATAAGACTGAGTGTTATAGAGCAACAATGCAAAATTCATGAAGCAAAGGGGTGAGTTCAACTGCACCAGCTCAGAATACAAAGCATTTGAGACAAAACCCTGTGCAAGGAAACACAGCACGGCTTCAAACACACAAAACACACACACAGAGCTGCAGGCAGTGAGGCACAAGAAAAGCCCTTCCGAGTGAAGTCCAGCCGGCTGCCAAACAGCAAATAAACACTACGTTAAGAGTATCCAAAACACGGGGGTTGGAAAGGACAGAAAAGGAACATCCAAGATAACTTTAAAATACCCTCCCATTGCCATTAATAGACCTGTCATTTCAACTGGCGTTAAATACTCTGCACAATTAGCTATCGCTGACTTTTTGTAGGCATTTGTTCATTACCCCACGTTGTAATTAACTCCATGCTTTATGCGCATTGAGGTATTTGAAGAATTCTCCGAACACGAACCGTCCTGGAGCCGTCCCAAGCTGTCAGGGCGCACTCAGCCGCAGTCAGTCCCGCGCACAGCAGCTGTTCCACGGTCACAGCACCTGGCACTTTTAAACAGCCTAAGCACCAAATAATGCGCACTGTCGTGGACACATAAATGGACGAAACGCCAGCCTTCAGGTGTGAGCACAGCACTGCTGCCAAATGCCACAAATCAGGTTTTTTCTAGGCCGACGCAGAAGCTTGCCCGCCGGCCTTTCGCAGGCTCCGACCACCCCAGCGATCGTCATTTTCCGCAATTAAAAACGCCCTTCCCGCGCTTCCCGCCGCGGGCGGCGCTGAGGCAGCTGCCCACAGCCCCCGGGCCAGAGCCCCGCACCGCGACGGCACCTACCGGCTTAGGAGAGCCCAGATCCACCGTGCAGCCCGGTACGGAGCGATTCCACAACCCCAGCACCCCCTTCGAGCTGCCGCCCTGCTAAAGGCAGGCGGTGGGAGGAGAAGCCGACCCGCTGAGGGGAGGGAGGAGGCGGGAGCCGGGCAGCGGGGCCGCCCCTCACCGCCCGCGGCCCCGGCAAGGCGCCGCCTCCCGCTCCCTCAGCGGCCCCGCGGGCGCCGGCCGCGCCGCCTCACAGCACTACGGCGCCGGGACCCTGCCAGATACTTTATTCCAGTGAGAAAACCGACAAAAATCTGAGCAGAGCTCCCACCTAACACCGTTAGGTATTAGCGATGGGGAATCCCGGGGCCAATGCGGACAGGAAGGAGAGCGGGTGTGCAGGACCCACAGGATAGGTCTCACGGGTGTCCGGTGCTCACAGGAGAGCCGCCCAAATTTGCTTTCATTTCTGTTCCTGTTGGGAAGGGAGCTGAAAGGAGGGGGGTGTCCTGGGGCAGGTGTCCTGGGGCACCCACTGCATGGCAGCCCCCCGAAGATCCCAGCCCCGAGGGAAGGCACAGGGAGCAGATGTGGGCAGCGACCACGGGGCCTGTCTGCACTTCAGGTTGGTCTTTGGAGCTAAATTAAATTGCGCTATTGCACATTTCCCCATAAGAAATGGCAGTATTATGCACCAGATTTCACGTTCTAAAGACTATGTTTCCTCAAAATACCCACATTTGCATTTGTCCCAAAACACTGGCTTTCTGGGTTGAAAATGCCCATGTTTTAGCTTTTCCTCAAGCTAGAATTTGTGGAAAATTTAAACAAAACTCCTTATCCTTTCATGAGTTACATGGAAATTAATGTAAATAGGTTCTGGCTTAATTGTATTACTTGGCAGCCTGCAAAGAATCTGCCTTTTTTACTGCTGTTCAATCCCTTACTCATGTAAATAATCCTCATTAGTGCTTTTTACCATGAGTAGAGGTTACAGAACCGAGACTGGAAGATGTGAGTACGTCCTTTGTGACAGATGGATGGTCTCTTGCAGCACCACAGACAGAAAAATGCACAATCCCTGTGCTCTCCAAAGAGAGCAGAAAAACACTGCTGCTGAGATAATCTTCAGGAGGAAGATTATCAATATTTAATTAAAAACACACAGAGCAGATGCTCTGACTCTCTGCCAGAAAAACCAGCCATTACTTACATAAATTAAACTGTGTCTCAGCATGGGGACTGGAGGGAGCAGCACACATGTGCAGGAACACCACCTGCAATTTGACAGTACCTGTAATTTTGTCACCAATTTCTAGCACCATGCTGAGGCTGCAAGCCCTGGTTTGAGAATGTCAAGCAGACACTTGACTGAGCCCCTGTTTAATGGTTCTTCCTAAGGGCACATTTTTTCTCAAATTCATGCAGAGTTTAAACTGAAACACATTTGCAATGTTAGTGATTGTGCAGAAAAACTCTTGAGAGCTTATTCATTTCCCAGCTGCAAACCACTGTGGTAATATTAGTAGTTATCAATAACTGAGCACTTTTGCCCTATGAGCACCAGAACTTGCATTTCCTCATTTTTCACTCTGCTGTTAGCCCAGCTGAGCACCCTGAGGAGAGCAGCACCCGGCAGGGCTGATGTTGGGATGCTTCATGACAGGGCCTGGGAAGAACACAGACTCATCAAATGAATTCTGAAAGCCTAGAAGAAGCCAGATGTCTGGTTCCCACTGTGTGAAATTGTGTTGATAATGGTTAAAAAATCACCACCTGCCATGGTAGGCTACTGATAAAGGTGGAATACTGTAACTGGTGTGATCCATGGGCATGACTGAACACACAAATCATGAGAGCAGCTTGTATTAAACTCAGGCAAATCATGGAATCATTAAGGTTGCAAAAGACCTCCAAGGTCAAGACCAACCTTTTACTGAATCCCACCACACCCACTACACCGTATCACAAAGTGCCACATCTACTTGTTTTTTTAAACACTTCCAGGGATGGTGACTCCACCACTTCCCTAGGCAGTCTGTTCCAATGCTTAACCCACTCTTTCAGTGGAGAAATTTTTCCAAATATCCAACCTGAACACCCACAACGCAGCTTGGGGTGATTTCCTTTTGTCTTGCTACTTGGGAGGAGAGACTGCTCCTCATGTTGCCAAAACCTCCTTTCAGGGATTTGCAGAGAGCCTCCTTTACTTGAGCCTGAATGCCCTCAGCTCCCTCAGCTGCTCCTCTAGAGGGATTTACCCTCTAGACTCTTCACCAGCTCTGTTGCCCATCTCTGGACACAAAATACTTGGCATTATTTTGGACTAAAAGGAGCGCCATGGCTGCTTTCTGCCATAAATCCTCATGGAGAATGTTCTGCTCTATCAGGAACATAGGTGATGCCTTGTCAAGCTACACATTTCTCATGCTTTTAAATAAGCCAGCTCTGCTACCCTGGTGCAAGGGTGTACTTATTCCCAGGTTTAAGCCTGGAGCTTCTCTTCTATTCTCTGTAACATTTTTTTAAAAGAACAATCAGTGATGATGAAAAACTAAAGACATGTTGAAATCAGGCATTGGCCCAGACATGCTGTATGTTCTAGTTTCAGTATTCTATTTATACATTATGTATACACTTAAAGAATTGAGTCACTTTTTTTGTTGTTTGAAAATATTAAAAATTAAATTAGAAATGGCAACCCAGGGAATCAGTGACCTGCAAGTCTAGTATGGTGTTCTTCCAGTGAGTATGTTCAGCACTGCATGAATTTTTTTCCAAGAGCAGTATAGCTTGTAAAGTTTCAGTATGCTCATTTTAAATAAGGTATCCTTTAGAAATCATTGTTCTAGGGAACTGTGGTTTTTGAAAGGAAAAAGGAAAGGACACCCCATATGATATTAACTTACAGAGCAATTTTATTCTGCATTTGTTTAAATCTTCACATTTTAAAACTTGCCTTTAAGTCAATCAATTTCCTGACAATATTTGCCCTCATACTCCTATGATAATCTGGTCTTACAAGGTGAATCAAGTTGGTCATAAGCCTCACTCCATTCATATGGGAGGTGCATGTAACACGCACCTAAAACTTCCTGGAGCACCAGTGCATGATTGTCTGTGGGAAGAAGGGCAATGGTGGACATAATTTCTCCATATTGTTTTAATTGCATTGCATTTAGTCTTGCTATTTTTAGCTCTGTCCACAAAGTAATTATAGAAATTTGTAACGCAGGCCTCCCAGAACATGAGAATTCATCTTTCTACTCACCAGTGACCGAATCTGGCTCTGGTTGCCAAAGCCAGCTCTCTCATTGAGGCGGACAGGGAAACCGCCTGCGCGCACCGTCCGCAGCCCAGCAGCAGGTAAGGAGGCACCGACTGGCGGGACAACAATCGGTGTGCGGCCAGCCCGACCCCCAGGTGCCAGCGAGATAAAGGCGGCGGGGGCCTCCCGGGTCGGGTGGGAATGGTTCAGCTGAGGACACACAGCCATGCCAAAGGAGCAGCTGCCAGGGAAGGTCACTGGCCTCGCAGCGAGCTGGCACCTCCTGGGCAGCACGTGTGCTCTGGTGGGCCAGAGGCGACTGCAGCGGGCAGGGAAGGCAGTGGGTCCCCCATACGGGGCAGGACGAACCCTCTTCCTGGCCGGGAGTGTGTGCACACCTGCTATCGCGGCTGCCAAGGCACCAGCCAAGGGCTGCCCTCTACCCTGCGGGACCAGGGCACGGACAAAGCCGTCCCGAGGACCAGCTGGAGGTGATCCACCACAGCCGCGGCTGCTGTGGGGCACAGACCGCACGGTAGCGCCTTGCCGAGGTGCCCGCCTGGGCCTGCCGGGGACAAAGTGACCCGAGGCGCAGCCCGACGGCCCCAAAGCCCCTAGGGAGGAAGGAGCCGAGGCTCAAGGTCCGGCCGAGCCCGGGAGAGGGAGCCGGAGCCCTGCTGCGAGCCCCGGCCGGCAGCCGCTCGTCCGGCCGAGCGCGGGGCCACGTGCGCAGGCGGCGGCGGGCACAGGGCGGCGGCGCCACCTACTGGGCGGGGGCGGGGACTGCGCTGGGCTGGGCCCGGCGGCGCCGCCGCAGTTGCGGGCATGGGGAACGCGGGGCGGGGGCTGGCGGCAGCAGCGGCCTTCACGGTGCGCGGCGGCCGCTGCAGGCGGTGTGCTGCCGCGGACACGAGTAGGCAATGTGCGCATATGGAGGGGAAGAAGGCGGCGTTGCCCCCGTCAAAGAGGCCTGGCGGGCGCCTTAACAGCCAGGCGGTAGCGTGGCCGAGTGGTCTAAGGCGCTGGATTTAGGCTCCAGTCATTTCGATGGCGTGGGTTCGAATCCCACCGCTGCCAAGTTGTTTTTGTCCCCGCTGCGGCGGCTCCTTTTCGCCTCCCGCACAGCAGAAACGCGGGAGCTGCCGGCGGGGGCGGCCCGGGGCCGGCACGGTGCGAGCGGCACTGCCCGGGCCGAGCACGGCCCGCCGTGGGTGCTGGGGGCTGTCGGTCACAGTCGGTAAAATCAGTATTATGGAAAGTTGTGATGTGAACTACAGAAAAGGGTTTATCCATTGTGCGAGGCTCTTGCTTTAAGAATAAAACAAGAAACACTCTAATTTTCAGGGCTTCTGCCTTTCCGCGCTGCTTTTGCGTTACAGCACCCCACGGGCCCGGCCCCTGGGCTTTGTGGCCTGCCTTTGACTCCCCTGGAGGGGCGGTGCCAGTGTTCGCACCCTCTCCAGAATTCTCAAACTCATCAATGATTACTCCCCTCCAGACCATGATTTCCCAAGTTCTCATCCCTAGTCCTTTCCCAAGCTCTTTGCACATTGCCCTTGGTTTTTGTCTCTCCATGTTACAGGTTGGAAAGATGCACGTGGGAAAGAGATTTCTCTGATAAATTCCCACTGAACAGTAATTGAAAAGCACATTGTTCACTTTAGCTGCTGCAGGGATTTGCTCAGTACAGCTGCCCTACTTCAGAAATTGGTGCCAAAACAGACTTGGGCCTTAAGTTAAGCTGAGGAGCAACTGAACTGTATTAGTTGTTGCCCTTAACTACAGGAGGTGAAGAAAGCTAGAAAAAGATCTGTTCAAGCCATAGCAGCAGATTCCTCTACTGTGTCATAAATACTCTTAACTAATGTAACTTACTGAGTAACTTCTAATTTAACTGAAATACCCTGTGAAAAGCCCTACCAGCATGTACCCACAGCTCTATGCCAGGGGCAGGGCAGGGAACTGTTCTGGGAAATTGTGGAGAGGCACAGCACGGACTTCAGCAATGTTTCAAGTACACTTTTATTTTCCCTCAGAAGTGGTGCTAGAGCTAATTCATGAAATCACACAATGTGACGTGTCTGTAAGCCTGGTGTGTGTTATTTGCAGTAATCTGTTCTGTCCGTGCCTTTGTTTGTTCCTCTGTTCCACAAGGTAGTGAGCCATGACAGAAGCTGTGGTCAGTCTTTCTTCTTATTTCTGCCATTTTTCTTCACTGGTGAAGCACTGCAGGCTGTCTGCAGCTCTTGTTTTTCCTGCAGGTTCTCATTTACTTCGGCAATCAATTTGGAAAGTTGTTGGTTTGGTTTGAAATAGAGGCAACAATCATGACTCTGGTTGTGTTTCGGTGATTTGGCAATTATTGTTTACTGTATTTTAATTTCTCAAGTCCAGCCACTTGTTTGTTATGATATTGTTTGTAAATTCAAAAGTAGCTGCCTCTTTGTTGCACTGTGCCAGTAACTATTGTGGAAGTTAGAATGATCTGGGTAGCAATATTGTGACCGTGCAGTTTGTGCAGGTCAGTGTCGTCTTCCTTTAAGAACATCAAAAATTGAAAGGCCACCAAATTTTGCAAAAAGAAAAAGAAAAATTAAAGTAACAAATAAAGTAAGGAAAATATTGAGGAAGAGCTTATAATGTGAGGGTGGTCTGGATTCAATGTAGTGGTTCACAGAATCAGCAAAGTCAAACTTCTGTGGGCGGTACCCCAGCTGAGCTCGTGCCTTGTCTATTCGAAATGTGTGAGTTACAGAAATGTTCTGTACCTGCAGGGCAAAGGAGTCAACATACAGAGGTATGACTACACGGGCAACTGGAACATACTGTAAATGGTAGCAAAGACACAGTTAAAGGAAATGTAAAATACAAAAAACCCCACATTATATCAATGTCCTATGAGTATTGCACACATTATTTTTAAAATTGTCCACTCAAAAGGAGATTCTTGAAAGCACAAAGAGATATTAAAAAATGCCAAGAAGAATCTGTAAATGTCACAAAAAATGTTCTGCAAGTGTTCTCTTGCTTAGGTACTCAAAGAGTCAGATCAAATCCATCTCATAGGTTCCTAAAGGCCCAGCCAAGGCTTACAGGATACTGACCCTTGGAAGAGAGGGGCTGAAGAAGCCTCTCCCAGATTGCAAGCATAAGCTCTTTTCAAAAATCGTGGCAGCCAAGCACAATATATTGCCTAAATTGTACACGATGCCTGTATTTGCCCTGGAAACTGGAGGCTGAAGTAGCACTGGGTGGATTTTACTTTCTACTGACTGAAAGTCTCCCTCAGATGAACATGTATGGATCCCATGGGAATTAAGGAAAGTTTACAAACACAGACTTTACCTCATTTCTGGTCAGCAGTGGGGGCAGGTTAACAACTGGTCTCAAAATTGCATGAAGGTGTTCCATGAATGTGGCTGCATAACAAAAGATTTTGACTTGAGGTAAGAACAGTAAATTGCTTTGCCATTGTGATTGTGACATCTCACACTGTAAATGCTCACTAAGGATAATCACAGACCTGAGAGCTCAGGGCACCATTACTAACACCATCTAACTACTTGCTCACAAGGGGCTGGAATTTAATCTAATCTAATTTAATCTTAATTATTGTGCTTGTGGAAAAAGGTTTTGGAAAAAGGAAAAAGTTCGGCACAGATCTAGTGAAAAGGTCATGAGGCTTCATAAAAAATATGGCTACAGAGAACCTCTTCTAGTGGGACTTGAATAGGAGATCATTCTGGTTTCAACTGCACAGAGGTGAGTTTTACACTGCTGAACACTAGGTGAGCAGGCAGCATTTTTATACATGAAAATGAAAATTGTGGGCAAATAATATTATATTACAGTTAGGAATCAGGGTAGCATGAATAGGAAAGAGAAATGTTGATAAAATATTTTACCTGATGCATAGACTAAAGAAGTAGGAATACGTATCCATGGCTTACTGCAGCCTAATCTTTCAAACTGAAAAAGATTTAAAAAACAATGAAAACCCCCAGAAACTTTAAAGAAGTTTTAAAGTTTCAATATAGAAGATATTTATGGAAATATTTACTGTTAAAACAGAAAAATTAATCATGGCTCTTATTATTTACTATTTTTCATTTTTGAGGAGATGCCAGTTAAATGTCACCCATGGACACTATGTCATTTTTGCATCTTAAAAGAAGAAATGAAATTACAATAATTAATTGAAATGTCATAGTGTGCTGATTCCTAATTTAACATCATGACATGTTCATGGTTTTGAGCCTGTCATTAACAACATGGTATTTTGAAAAGAATGAAGAGATGAATACTTAAGATTTCTATTTTTTGCCCACTCCAAATGCCCATTATTCCCATCTGCATGCCCCATAAATGAAGACAGTAACAGCTCAGGACACAGTGCTGGTGTAGATGGTCCTTTGGTCCCAGGGAAGACATTTGCTTTAATTGTAGTATTTTGGGTGGGCTTTGTTACAGTGCTGATGACACTGAAATTCAAGCAGGAATTAAGCCCACATTCAGAGAGTTCCATGTGGAACTCTCACACCCAAAGCAAACATACAAAATGTAGCATGCACACAAAAACTGCAATTGCATACAGTTAAAGAAATGAATGTACTTGGAGATCAGTATTGCACGTACAAGGGGAGTTAGCCATTCAAAAAGGTTGGATTTTTCTCCATCATGAATGAAATACACCTGGCCACTCTGTTAAAGAGGTAGAGAAGAGACAAGTCAGTAAAAATAGTACTGCATAGATATTTAGTTTTTTTCTTTATCTCACCCCTTATGAACAGCTTAAAAATCAAACAGCAATATGAAATATGAGTGGGTGCACACACAAGTCACAAACTCTGCTTGTGTTTCATTCAGTGGCACTGTTGGGTGCAACAGAATTGGTGAGCAGGTGGCGTGTGTGGTTAACCTGCCTTGGAATGAATGGTTCATTACAGATGTGCCTGTACTGACTGTGCAGAGACACCACTGGAGCTCCTGCTGGATCTCACTGGTGCTGCTGGCACGTGTCCACCAAAGGGGGGGACATCTTCTGCCCTGGATCTAGTTAAGGCTCACTGGAATCCAGAAGACTCCTGTGTAGCCAAGCTCTATGTTCCTGCTTTCCTTTTGCTTTCAGCGTTTTAGAAAAAGTAGTTTAATCTACTTTGAACCACTTTCTAATTAGTCTCAGGACAATGCTTCTAGGTGATTAAAAACCTGTATTTGCAAGGAGGAAAACAGTTGTGACTGTTTTTGAAAGCAATGACCCCAAATGAAATGTGCCTCTGTTGGCACATGGTATGGGAAGAACTGACCATCACAGTTCAGAACACTAAATGTGGACCTGTACAGGGGAACAGGATGAATTTGCCTGAACTTCCACTTTCATTTCCAGCATAGCAAACATTCTTTGCTCACCTTCCAGAAATTATAAATATTGCATTTTAAAAATGCGAAGATGGAGACATTGTTACAGAACTGAATATTCCATCTCTTAACCAACACCAACAGCCAACACTGTGCCCCATTCCAGATTGCTCATAGCACACTGATCAGCTGAAAACACAGACAACAATGTGAGCTGAAGGACAACAACTCTAATTACTGCAGTGCTTACTGTGGCACAGGATACAGTGACAGGATCCACTCTCAAGTGAGATCTGTGGTAGTTTCACTGTGTACTTACAGCTATGAAGTTCTTTTCAGGGGTGAGAGCTTCAGCAGCTAGAATATGAGCTTGTACAAAATTCTCTACATGTATCCAGTTCATTTGAACAGTGGGGTCCCCAAACTTGAAGCTAAGTAGCCTTCTCTCAATAATCTTCTGTAGATATAAACAAACATGAAACCATAATAAAATGAGTTTTAGAATGAGGTAAAGAGTACTTTCTTGTCCAGCTAAATGTAGGTCTAGCTCTACTTTAAAAAAAAGGGAAATACATGAATCAATTAAAAATATTCAAGGGAGCTGCTCACGAGAAAATGTCAAAAGATGTATTGCAATATGTCATGAATTTACAAAAAGTACAAGTCTTTACTTATCTAGGGATAAGTAAAATATTGTATGGAAAGGTAAGTTACAGTTCTGAGTGGATCAAAAGTATTCACTAAATTGGATCAAATTTATCAAATAGCTTTGACTAGGAAAAACTGGAAGATACACTTTGGCTGGAAGGAAAGTGTCCCAGTTTTCATTGAACATGTAAATTTTAGAAACTGCAGAACATGACATTTGCATGATGCCTTAAAATTGGCTCAAAACAATAAAGCTCAAAATCAAATAAAAATTTTAAAATATTGTATTTTTAAAGGAGCTAAAATAAAATCTCAGATTTAACTAAAATTATATTTTCCATTCTTAAAATTATTTACAAGATGATAACATATAATTTGGATGACTGCAATATAATTTCCTACCTCAGCCACAAACAAAAAATGTCTATTATGTGGTCAACATGAATCTATTATTTCCTGAAAGCTTTGTATAACTTTATATTACACTAATTATTTTAAAATAACTGGCTGACAGAATTCTACTGGGATCATGTTCTAAACATCATCTGTTGGCCCTGCAATTTAAAAGCAAATGAAAAAGAGTAAAATGTGAACACCTCAGCTGCTGCCCTTCAGTAACCTGTTGTACCAGAGGGTTCTTCCAACTTTGGAACCTGCTTCACTGGACAGGGAAAGCTGTTAAGAGTTGAGACTGGAAATAAGATATTTTGCTGTATCTCTTTTCATTAATATTTAAAACCATTTGGTGTAAGTTGCATGTAAACAGACATTTGAAATATCTTGGATTGGCCTGAATTTTCATGTGTTTATATTTAATTTAAAAAAAAAAGGCTTTTAAAATCTACACTTTACAGATAGAATGCTTGTTAAAAAAAGTTATAATATCCTCAGCAGAAGATTGAATTGTTGAATTGCTACCCAATAAGATCAGTCAATTTATAATACAAATAAGTGATGCTCCTTTCAGCTTTTTACCCATATCACAGAAAACTTTGCTGGTTAAAAAATTCAGATGACATACTGCTAGCCTTGGCAAGTGTCTCTGCTCTTCTGGTCCATAGATTCCTGGTGGGCGGAGGACACAGGTATGGAGTATTCCACCTCCTAGAACATGGGATAAGATCATTGAGAGACCTTCATATCACTACATTGTGTCTTTGACTGTATGAACCAAAGGCTGAGGCAGCAGAACTTACTCTAAATTCATTTCACTACCTTAAAAAACAGTACATACCAAAAGGTGCTGCATTAGTAGTTGGATAATAAGATGGGAGAATTAGAGCATGCAAAATAGCAAAGGTTCAGAGAAGTCCTGCTAGCATAGTTGTGTTCCTAGAAAATACCAGATATTTAAAAATCTTTTTCTAATTAGTCCCTTGTCCTTTTGCCAGAGCAGTGAATGAATGTGTTGGCTGTGGTGATGAATTCATTGAAGTGAGCAGGTTGTTCAAAAATATATTGGATCATGGAATGAAACCAACTAATCCCCCACAAAATTTTTGATGGGAAGCAGTGACCTGTTAGCAGTACAGGGTAGAGCTGAAAGATTCCCTCAACAGTATGTTCAGCTACCACTGGAGTGAGGTAGAAGCTCTTGACAATTTCAGTGGGATCATAAATATCAAATCTTCCCCTGTACATCAGCTGGCTGTTTCATCATCTGCTAATAACTGTTCTTAATAGTACTTGTAAACATATAAAATATCAGTCCTGCTATGGCACAGAATCAAAATGGGATGTTTGGTTCTATTTCATTGACAAATACAGAACTGTGTATTGGTCCTGTAATTAGGAGAGGCTTTGATGTGAAGAGCTGCTAAGGAAATAAAAGGAGGAAAAAACCCTTTTCTTATTTTGAACAAAATAATTTTGTTGGGATGGAGTTCCCATCATGGACTTTCTATCTGTTATAGCTTCTGCACGTATCAAGTGAAGAGTCTTTTCTGTAAGTTGTCCACAGCTAAATTTAGCTCAGTATCACTTGGTCACACAGAATCATGTTGCACTTTACATTAATTTGTTTTGCACTGGCAGTTATAGTATCTCACAGGTGAGCTTAAGTATTCAAGTGTATAACTGGCTTCCTCAACATGGAAAACTTTGGGAAGCACTAATAAATAATTCCAGGCCCTAGGCTCAGGTACCTACTTCAGATTTTAATTTATAACTTGAGGGGGTGTGTGGATGTAACTATTTAATCAGAATGGGAACTTAAAACTAATTAAAAGTAATTTTTAAATGAAAATACTTTAATTTGTGAGAGGGAGTTGGTAACTTAATTTCATAACTGCTGGGCAATCTCGTCCACTAAGGATTGATTCAGGACACAGGATTCTGGGGAGGAACAAGAAGAGGAGGAGTAAATTCTACTATGAATTCATGCTCAGACAAAAGTACCTTCTAGTGAAGATCCATCAGCTGCTAATACCATTTGTTCTGCAATCGATTTGGTTCTGGAATAGTGGTCAACAAGCTACAGAGAAAAAGCAAATACATTTGTATCTGTTCCTGAAATGGTGGGACAGAGGCATCTCTTCCTTCACTAGTTTTCACTTACCTCAAAATACAGAAGTTGTGGGGTATTAGGTTCAGACTAAAACACATGAATATTTCTAGAGTAAGGAAGCATTTTTGTATATGCAAATCCGGTTAATTAATTTCAGCACATTTGAGAAGCGATAAATATATGTATGCTTTGGATGCTGCCAGGAATGTAATTGATCACTACTTTGTAATCTGGATTTCTTCTTCAGGTAACGGAAAAGTCAAAAGCCAAGTTTTGAAGTCATTACACTTGGTCTGAAGTGCTCACTTCCATGTGACATTGTCCCAGAGAAAGTGTTATTTAAAATGTTATTAAAAATATTCATATTTTATCTCCATCTCTACTTCTTGAAACACTGTGAGGTACTTGATGGAGAAAGGAGGGACACAAAAAACAACTGTGTATGCAAAGCAGCCAGAAGTACTTTCTCTTTTTTAATTAACCATATAAAAATAGGCTGCTTTCCCAGATCAGCTCTACCTTGAATGTATGTCATCCTCTAAGGGAAAACCAGAAAAATCATGTAGATAATAAATAGCTAAAGAGGCACCAAGCCATATTAACAGAATCCTCATGTCCAGGTGGAATATCCCTCATGTTAATGTGGCACTGTGGGAGTTATTTTCCAAAATCAAGACCTTAATAGGAAAACAAAAAAATATATACTTTGATGTACATAAAACTGATGTGCCAGGGTTGTAAATAGCATCTTCAAAGAGTGCAAAGAGTTTTCTTTTTTCGTTCATAAAATGACAGAATGGTTTGGGTTGAAGGGGACTTCAGCAGTCATCTTGTTCTAACCCCCTCTTCCATGGGCAGGGACACCTCCCACTAGACCAGGCTGCTCAAACTTTCATCCTGTTGTCATCTTATTGTAGGGATTCCATGCTGTTGTCTCCTTATCACAAAAGTTTCACACCTTCTTGGTGTTTTCTCATGGCCACCTCCTCAGAGCACTGCCTCTTCCTTCTTCACACAGCAGCCAACTGACTCCAGTTCCCTTCTCACCCAGCCACCCCACTCTTTTACAGCACTCTACAGCTGTGGCCTGTTAAAGTCAGGCCTGTTCCTGATCTTTGATAATTGGCCCAGCTCCAACTCCTTAGGGGTAAGATTACTTTCTACATTATCTTTATTTTCTTACATTCTATCCCCCTACATCATCCCACCTGACCTTTCTTGTGCCTTGATGCTTGCATCAGGCAAAACTCTGTCATAAGCACTCCAGGCTTTTTCAGAAACATGGAAGTAAACAGAGAAAGTGGAGAATACAATACAAGGAAATACCTGGTCAATTGGGAAATAGGGCAAAGATTCCTCATCCCCGTCTTCAATGGGAAGCCCTCCAAACACCACGTTCACTGAGCTGGTGTACACCAGCCGAGGGACGTTTTTTTTTATGCAGGCTGCAGCAATGAATAATCAGTTACTTTAGTGGAAAATTATTTGGGAAAAAAGTTTGTGTGCCATTTTTTCTAAGAAAGTATCAAATCTTAAATGAGAAAATCCTTCTATTTTGTGACTGGGTGAGTTGAAATGCAGAGCATATTGAAAAGGAAGACTTCAGTGTAGAAGCACATCCTAAGCTGGGTGCCAGCACTGTGCCTCAGGAGAGCTCCCCCAGCCTGCTGGGCATAGGACAGAAGTCCTTCTGCTTCAAGGGCTGCTCACTGCCTGTACACAAGTTGTAAGCAAGCAGGTTAACTACTGTAAAATACACAGGGAATTGGTTAACTCCTTACATGGATACAGATTCCCACATCAGGCAAACAAGGTGTTGAAAAGCTGAAGTAGTTGAACTACAGTGCTGCCTTTCATATCACACCTCATAGCAGAACTGAGCATAACCCCCCCCCCTCCATCCCATGACATGTTTCCTCATTTTCTGCCAACAATGTAAAGTACTTGGTGACAGCCAGAGTGTGCCAAAAAGGCCAACTGACTTTCTCTAAATGGGATATGATGTTTGATATGCTGTACTAACACCCAATGGCACAGTTAAATACATACCATTAAGGATTAATCTTGTTCCATTAATGTTGACAGTTTCAATCTCTTTTTTATGCAACTAGGAAAAGAAAAAAATGGTGCATTTTACAGTAATAATACATATTCAGTTCAATAGGGGGATGTTATAAATGTCCCCAAATAAACATAATTTAGTGCTTTGATTGTTAAAAATGCCATTTAGACTGCTGTTTCAGACTTAAAGAAGTCTAATCATTATTTTTAAACTATATGTGTATTTTTCTTGCAGTTTTACAGACTAGTCTGCTTGAAGCAAAGAAAATTGTAGTGCTTCTAAAAATATATGTCCAGTTATTACATATCTTGCAGCAGTATGTTAAATACATGTGTTTCAGTAGCATTTTAGTGACCAATTGCCTCTAGCCAGAGCAATTCAAATTAGGCATTGCTCAGTGACAAACAACTTCAAGTGAGCTATTCTATCCAGACAGGGTAATTACTGAAGTTCCTCTTATTAAATAAAGTAAGAAAGAGGTGTGTTTGTGTGTGGATGTGTATGTGTGTGTGTGTGCTTGTAACTCTAATTATAAAATTGTGACTCAGAGTCCTACATCAAGTGCATCTGTACAGCTTTTTACCAAATGGTGAACAATTAAAGACTTCAGATATTGTTATTGTTATAAATCAGATAAATGAAATAATTTATAATTTAGTTAAGGTTTTATTCTTCCTAGTGACCTTACACCTAGGAGATCCATGTGAAGGTTTAAGGAAGAATCAGGGTTTTGGAGGGAACCAGCCTCTCTTGTCCTTCATTTTGTCTTCACAGTATTTCAGAACTTTTCAATGCCATTTCCATCTCAAACATCTTCCCAGGGTGCTGGTGGAACCTCTAATGGAGAGGAAATCACTGCAAGCAGCCTGCTTGCAGGTGGCACTCCAGTTTGCACAGAGCAATTTACCAAAAGACCAGGGCAATATGAAGAGATGAAATCTGTCATGCAGTGTTACAGCATCAAAGTCTCTCACCCTCTGTGTGGGCAGTCATACAGAAAAAACCAAAACTATGTGGACTCACCTGCTCTGTTCCTGACATTCCATATGAAGCTACGTGAAACACACAGTCAGCCCCTTCACAGACTGCCAGTATGGCACTGTAATCCCTGATATCTGTCTGTAATACACAAGAAAAGACATTTGGACATGAGATCAAAGCTGCAGGTGAGCATTTGTCATGCAGTGGGGTTAGCACAGAGGGAATCCATTAATAGAAGGCATATGTACTTGTACTAGCTGTACAAGTATCCTGGGACTCAAAACTGGGCACACCTCCCTACTTGCTGATAATTATACTTTTCTTCCATAGAACCCAAAGAATTTTAAAGACATTCATTAAGGTTCACAGTACTCCTGTGTTTATTCTACAGGCAGTTTAACTTAGGCCCAGATGAAGGTAGGATCCTGAGGAGTCAGGAGTGAAACTGCTCCACGCATTACAGGTTTTGTTGGTTTATTTCAGATATACTAAAATCCATTCGTCAAAACTCATCTGGGATGTTCTCACAGCTAAAAAGGTTACTGAAATTTGAAATAATTGGCAATACTGAAATTTGAAATAATTGGAAATAATTTGGATTCTGTGAAAACTAGGAAGACATTATGAAAAAGGCAAATGAACTAACTTTGACTGTTGGGAAGATATTATTTATCATACCTGGATCCACACCACTCCACTGGGAATCATCCACAAAGGCTTGTTTATGTCACACAGAACAACAGAAGCTCCTATGTTGGCAAGAGCACATCCCAGCTTGTATCCACAATAGCCAGCACCTCCTGTCACCACGGCTCTCATACTGATTTTATTGAGTGTTCCAGCACGTTTGCTCTGTGTGCAGTCAGAGTTTTGGCGGGAGGGTGTTGCTCTGCTCATTTTTGGTTTTGTGTCAATGAAATACTGCCCAGCACTACCAGATACACGTAAAAATTCCTTCTACATGGTGAAAATTGCTCCATAGCACTTCTGGATGCAGACAATTTCAGGGAGTTTCATGTTGATAAGATCTAGTCACAGCAGCAAAATCTGGCTTTAATGCAGCCTGCCTAAGAGAGATAAAGACAAAAGCAACCCAAAATTTACAGTCCCCAGTTTACTGCCAAGACAGACATCTGAGAGAAGTGGTATTTCCAGCTTCTAAGTACCAGCAGTTAAACATAAATTAAGAATACACTGAGTTGTTATCATTGCTGGAGTTGAGAGAGATGAAGATGTCAGGAGGGAAGAGGGATGCCTGATCCCTATAACTTTAGAAGGTGTATCAGAGAACAAGGCTATCAAATCCCTTGCTTTCGAGGGGAACTCGAATAAAATAGCTGCCATACTATAGAGACGTAAATAACTGCATTAAGAAAAAAGTATTCGTGTATCACTTATTTTCTGAACACGGAGGTTCTTGCCCTTCTAGGGGCTCCTCACCGGTAGTCAGGACATTTCAGAGGCTGTGGCTACCGACTCCCTCCGACACCCAGTCCCTGCCCCGGCCGCAATTAAACATTCAAAGCCACCCGAGCCCCGCCGGGGCTCTCTGCATCTCACTTGCAAATCGGCCGGGCGGCAGCGCAGGGCCCCGTGCTCGGGCCGGGCCCCCGCCCGACCCCCGGCCTCTGGCGGCTCCGCGGGCGGCGCCGTTGGGGCCGTTGGGGCCGGGCGCGGGCAGCGGCCGCGGGAGCCGCTCCGGGCAGGGGCGCCCGGCCCGGCCCCGCAACAGCCTCCGCACGGGTCCCGCAGCATCCCCGCACCCTCTCATCCCGCAGCATCTCTGACATCCCACCGCATCCCCAGGCTCCCACAGAACCCCTGGGTCCCACTCATCTGGCAGCAGCTTTGGGATTGCACATCCTTCCTGGCATTCTGCTCATCACACAGCGTCCATGTAGCCCACAGCATCTTGGGGTTCCTACAGCATGTCACGGTGTTCCTTGGTTGCCAGAGCATCCCTGGGATCCCAGAGCATCCTACGGTGGTTCTTACCTCCGAGTGTCTTCACGCAGCTGTGACTGCTGCACAAAAGCATCCTGGCAGTAGTGAGGGCTCCGGTCACACTGAGGTACCTGTTGAACAGGTTGTTCAGGAAAAAAACACCACCTCCTGCCTACTGGTTGGACAGTCGGTGGCAGGACATGGCTCATAGAGATGCAGAACTTCTGAGACACCTGCAAAGCAGCAGGAGTTCCCAAACAAGCACAAATAAACAAACAGGCACTAATGTCCCTTTCCACCTGAGCCTCGCTGTGGTCATTTGAGCCTGGGAGGGTGTGAAAAGGGTCAGGAGCTGCAGAATTTTCAGTTACCCATTCCAGGCAAAAGTTAAGCTTTGAACACGTTTACCTCTTTTGTTACAGCTGTGCTATGTCTGAACGTTCATATTAAATTTTAATCACTTAAAGACACATTGCAGTTATATTAGAGTAGGAGTAACTCAAACAAGAGCCAGCTTAAAGTGAGACTCAGTAAAGACCCACAGAAATAAGAGAGCTGGCTGTGCCCAACTGGTACTGAGCATTGTTCTAAAATCTCAAATACTGCATATGTAAGAAAGATAAACAAATGTACTGAAGCCAATTATTGTTAATCAGTGCTATTATAACAATGATGTAAAAAGCATCCTACCCAAAATAACAAACCACAGGTTTGGTGTTCCAGAACTGAAATGATGGGACTTGGGGACTTACAAGCACAAAGCCAGTGAATTCCTTGGTTAGTCCTTCCTGAGGAGCATCCGAGCAAGGTCAGAGCCTGCACTCCTGTGAAAAGTCTTGGTGTAATCCAGGATGCATCCTGAGCTATTAGTCCAATAAAAGTGACATGAAAAATTTATAAATAACTAATTTAGAACCAAATTGAATGTTTACATGCAGCTAAAATGCTCTCACTGGGAAGTAACTTTACACTTGTGGTTTTCTGTTCTGGGTTTCTAGGGAGTAAAGGCTTACATGGTACTGCCTGCCTGCAGCACTTGCTGCCTCAGCTGCAGCTCTGTAGTGATAAATTGTGAATTTAACTGGTTTTGATCAAACCTGAATAAAGGTAGAGCTTCTTTAAGCTTCCTGTCAATTGCCAGCAATAGGAGACAGAGCTGAGCAGTGCCCCTGCTAAAGGAAGATGTACAGTGGGAGCTCACTTTATATGGATAAGGACAATCTCCAAATGCAAATCCATAATCAAGCAGACTCTACTGCTTTCACTGCACACAGAACTATTTTCTTAGTGAAGAGAAAAAAAACCAGAGTAAAACAAATCTTAGCTTACATAAGCTGCAGTGGTAACTGTGGTTGCTCACACATTTTCCTGTCACTGTGTATTGTCTTTTACCTGTGACCTTTATTCTTCTAGCATTGCTGTTGGCTCTCTTGCATATCCTATAGATGTAGAGTGAAAGAATCTCTATAAACTTACTGGTCCTAAAAATCCTGTAAAATGCTAACAAAAGGCAAAATGAATAATGAGTGGAGATAATCAGATGGCAGAGCTGTTCCATCATTGTCTTTCTTCCATGGCCCATGGCCCACTATGGCCAGTCCACTCTCCTGATTTACCTGGGGTGCAAGAGAGGGAGCAGCTGCTCCCTGGTCAGAGCAAAGCTGGTTCCTAAGGAAAAACTCTTATCATCTTTAAGGTTTGTCTGGGCTACATCTGGTGTGTACATGTAGCACAGGTGGTTCACATAATGCAGTCCACCCAAGAAGCAGCTGATGTGAGACTTAAGAAAGGGGAAAAGAGAGAAGTTGGATTCTCATTCCTATCTTGGTGCTTGGCTTCTCTGCTCACCCCAAAATGCAATTCCTTGAACACACAGTGTGTGCCAGCTCTGCTACAGGGTTGTGGAGAATGTGACTCCAGAGACCAATAACAGCTGGCTGAATTCCACCATGCCCCAAGCTCCTTAAAAACAGGAGGTTCAGTTATTTGATTCAGTTATTATTTATTATAGCATTAAAAGGATATATTTGATTTGCAAACACACATAATGATATTTATTACATTTTTACAAAGCTTTAGAACAATACAACTATTTTACATAAATATGACTTTCACTCCTCTAATCACCTATTATTTATAAATATTTACTTTCCACATTTTTCCACTGTTTCCCAGGTCTCTGTAATTCCTCAGGCTAACTGACAGCAGCTGTAGCTTCATCAGAAGAGTTGTTTAGTCACACTTTTCTTCACTGGAGCTACTGGACTTGTTACAGCACTGTTGTCCTGTGACAGTTCCTCTCCTTCCACCTTCTCACCCTCCTGAATTATCATTTTTAGAAAATGCTTCCCAGCATGAAACATCACTTAATGAAGATCCATTAAAACTATTCCTGCACCCATTTGTGGTGGCCTCCTTTGCTGTAATACTGTGTTGCTCTTGGAGAACATTGCCTGATACATCCTATGTTTTCACTTTTCTAGTTGTTTTTTTTGTTTGGGTTTTTTTTCTTTCTTAATGACGTCAGAGAGGTGTCATCATAGTAATATGAATAACAAAGCCCAGAGTGGCTGAGGAATGTACTATGACCAGATAATTAATACTCAGAAACAAAATGAAGTTTTCTGGAGCAGGTGAGTGGTTATTTGATTTTAGAAGAAAGAAAGAATGACAAAACTTAACAAAATGCCTAAAACAAACACCATTTTAAGGAATGTGTGATCTTCTTGGCAGGTAGGTCTTGTTTTTAGGTAATGATCCACAGAATCAGCGAATGAGAACTTCTTTGGCTTGTAACCAAGTTGATTTCGTGCCTTGTCTATTCGGAAAGTGTGAGTTACAGTGACATTCCACACCTAAAAGCCAAAAGGACACTTATGGTAGTGACTTTAATATCCAGTTTTGTAGAACTTGGATGAAAATCTATCAACAATGATATTACAATGGAAACAGAACACAAAACAGAGCTGCAATGCAGACAATCCAAAGGGTGTATCATGTCCTTGATGAGAATTTGAGTCAGAAATATATAAACATTATTATTATTATTTTTAATATATTTACCTCATTCCTTGTCAAGAAAGGTGTAAAGCTAAAAACTGGCTTTAGTAACAGGTGCAAATATTCCATCACAGTGGCTGTGAAACAGAAATTACTTAATGAGACATCTGGTTAACAATAAACTGAGACAATGCTGATATTATACATCCTGTAATTCCTACTGGCAGAAGGCACTGTTTAATTTATAAAGTACATTATGAGTTTATGCATAGCCTTTAAACTTTATCTGCTTTAAGTAATACCACATGGCACAAGTAATTAGTCTCAATTAAAATAATGTTAGTTTAAATAATTCTTGCAATTTGGGCCCCTGCATTTTATAAAATCACTATGTATCTTTATAGGAATTTAAAAAAAAAGTCAAACCCACAATAATTAAGAATGTATTTTATTTTTTTTTTACCTGCTATATGAGCCAGGAGAACAGGAATATGTATCCAAGGTTTCCTGTAGCCTAATTTTTCAAACTAAAAAGAGTATAAAAAGAAAGAATAACAGAGAACTTATACCAAATTGAAAGTGTCAATAAGGCTTGAAATTGGAAAAAGAAATTAAAAGAATGTTGACAAAACTTGTATCTAAACTTTTTTTCCAGCTAGTCTTCCTGTCAATACAGGTAGCAAGACATGAAATTGAAGCCCACTACTTATTCTTTGGTGCCCACCTTCCACCCTTCATCTGCAATTGGACAGTAAAGGGGAGTCAAAGGCCATTTCCAAGGGGGAAGTGACCCAGACTGGAATACTGAACTACAGTTAAATACAGGCATAAGTTTCTGCTGCAGTCATTTTCTGTGCTGGCATTGCAGGATCAAAACTTTGGCATGCTCCTAGAATCCCAGCCCAATATTTCTGAAAATACAGTGTTCTCTCTTTTTAGCTTCTAAGATAAGATTCTGAATGGGCTTCCCCTCTGTGCTGCAGCTGATGCCAAGGACAGAGGGATAAACATTGGCTGGAAGAGTCCTGCCAGGTGCCAGAGGCAGAGCTTGCCATGCACTGTGGGTTTGCTTCATGAAATGCTGTCCTGCAGCAGGTTCTGAACCTCCCAGCTAAATTCTCACAAAACAATAAGGCCAAACTCCACAGTTACAGGTATCCCAAACTTCCCTAAACACCAGTGGAACTTTGGGATATGCAGGGAAAACTGGACTGAGTTTCATGCTAAGTAATTTCTGTGCACTGAGTTCATTTAGTTGGTCTGGTGTGTCAGTCAGTGACAGGCCTTGTGCCCAGGCAGTTCTGGGAGCTGCAGGGCTGTGCAGTACCTACCAAAGGCACAATCCACTCAGAGAAGATGACATTTTCACCATCATGGATGTAATAAGCCTGGCCACTCTGGTAAAGAAGCAGAGAAAAACAGTGACAAAACTGTGCACAGGTTGGCATTTTCTGTCTCATACCTACCTACCTGTCATGATTTTGTGAGCAACATGCCAGCATGCACAAGGTGAATGCACACAGAGGAAGCTGCCTTCACTGGGCTTCCCTGTGGCAACCCCACAGTGGTGGTAGGGCTCATGGTGATTAACATGGTGTAGTGTAGATCAGAGCTCAGTTTCCCCATGTAGCAGCCCAGCTGTTGGAGCATTGTGTTCTTCATGATGTGCTGGGCACAGAATGACCTTTGTGAGTCCCACAGGAGGGGCAGCACTGATGGCATTTAACAAACACAGCTCTGAGCATCAGGAACACCTGAGCACCCAAGCAAACCTGGGACTCTGGGAATGACATCAGTCTAAAACAGTTGTGTGGCTTCCAAGTGCTGAACTAATTGAGAACACATGGAGAGGTGTTCACCTGTGTCAGTGCCTGTTGTCTGTATGTTCCTGCCAATCTAAATGAATCTGGGACCTTCAGGAACTGTGAATGAAGCAGCTGCTGCAGCACTGTCAGTTCTGTAATGCTTCACAGTCCTCAGATTGGTGTTGCAATTATGACCAGTAGAACAAAAAGAAAAACCTTTAAAAATTGTCCATTAAAAATTGTCCAACCTCTTTTTGGAATTTTCAGCTCTGAAAATTCAACTGGAATGCCTCAGAATGGTTGCTCTAAATTTTATGCCTCTAGGTCAGAACATATTTTCAAGAGAATGACAGGATATATAGATTTGTGTAATGGTTAATGAATGGTATATTAAGCTAGTTAAAAATACAGTTTCCTCCAGTAACCCAGGAAATTATGTATTTTCAAATCCAACAAAACATCATCAAAATATGAGTGAAATATATTTGCATTTGCACTGTCTGTGTGCTTGTGGAGCTACACACCATTTTACAGAATTTAGCATAGGACTTTTTGGACACCCTGATCTCAAAACATCAAAAATTAAGCCTGTTTGAGAACTGAAGCTAGTGGTGATTATATTGTTTACTTACAGCTACATAGCCCTTCTCAGAGGTGAGGGCCTCAGCAGCCAGTAAATGAGCTTGCACTAGATTTCCTATGTGAACCCAGTTCATCTGAACTTTGTGATTCCCAAACTTGAAGTTAAAAAGTCTCCTCTGGATATTTATCTGTAGAAACAGAAAACATGAGATAACTACATTATTCCTTTATTATGCTCTATAATATGATTTTTGTCTCAACTCAAATACTTGGAATTTGCTGTATTTGTGTACAATTACAGCACAAGAAACCTGTCACAAAAAAAAAACCAACTAGTGGGTGGTTTTGGAAATCAAAAATGGTTGCACTGATAGGCAGTGGCAACATATAGTGACAATATATTTTTTGGCAGAAACTAAAGTGCATATTTAAAAGACAATTTCCATTAAATGATAGGGATGCAAACCTTGTTCTTTTACCACAGCATTTCAGCCTTCCACTTTTCACTGAGAAGCCCAGCTTGGTCCTGGCTCACAGAGCTGGTTTCCTGCTATTTGTTACCCTGCACCACATCAGCTATCCCCAAACTTTCACCACATTCCTGCAGGAATGGTTAAGAACTGAAATCAAGGTACTACCACTTGTGTTATGCCCTTACAACTACTTGTGGTGTCCTCCAGAGTTGACTACAAAACACATACGGCTACTCGAGGCAGGTGCCGCTGCTCTTCTGGTCCGTAGATGCCCGGCGGGCGAAGCACACACGTGTGGAGCTTGTCCCCTCCTTGGAGAGAGAGCAACAGGTGACTGTCAGACAGCTGTGATAGCAGCAAAGGGCTGACTCATATTGGCTGAATTTTACACTGTCAAAATTAAGGCTCATTTTGACCATTCTGAGTGGTTCGGCTTCCTGGGAACTTGATTTCATTTCTGTGTGAAATTGAATTCAGTAGCTGTGACAGCTGAGCTTAGCAGCCTGAAAAACCTTCTTGGGATTACAGGAAGAACCCATTGGACAGTGCTTACAAATTGGTATTATCAGAACAGCTAATTATCTGCTGAAGAAAGGAATAGAAACAAATAGATCCTTTTTTCAGTTAAAGTATACTATTGATAAATGAGCAACCAAAGAAAGGAATGCCCATTAGCACACCTAAATGATAGAAAAGCCCCAAATGCTTCATATGTACCTTTGAGTAAAGTTCCATTAGCAGCAAGGACCATTTGGTCTGCAATTGCCTTGGTTCTGGAATAATGATTAAATTGCTATAAGGAAGCAGAATAAGATTATTATTGAATCTGTAAAGGCAACCTTATTGCATGACTGACATTTAAATCTAGCCAGCTCACAGATACCAGCTGGGCAAAACAAAAGTAGAAATAGTAAAATTTAGTAAGTATATAGTTTATTTATGACAAAAAGACTTACACTTTAGTGGCACAAGTTTAGCTTCAGAGTGAATTTAAGTCCATTCATATTTACTTAACTCACTTTTTGTGCTGAATGTACTGAGAACATGCACAGTAAAACAGCCTCTGCTCTCAGAACAGCCTTTACACCATCTACCCTTTGGAGCACAGTACATGCCACACCATCCCATGGACAAAGTACCTTTTCCAGTGGAAAATATGGTACAGTTTCTTCATCTCCTTCTTCAATAGGATTCCCTCCAAACACCACATTCACTGTACTGGTATATATCAGTCTAGGGATATTTCTTTGTTTGCAGACTAGAGTGATACACAAAATAAATTATTTAAAAACAAAAATAAAGAGTAAGAAATAGCTGAACTAGCAGATTTTATTTTTGAAAACAAACATTACAGTTATAGAGAAAAGGCAGTACTTTAATTTTAATGTTACCTTATTATTTAATATAATATTATTTTCCATTCAGCTGGAATTTTTCCTTGAATATGCAAATATTACACATTGTGATCACCAAATGTTTCATAATGAGGTACCTGTAACTATCACATCACTGGACTGCAGTCACCAACTGGGTAGAGGAGTTACCTTAGTGGAGGAAAAATTACTCCTTGAGAAACCTTTCTTAAAATATGTTCATTTTACAAACTGAATACAAAGGAGATGAGTAAGAACATTTGTTGTGGTACAGCCCTTGGGCAGCGTGGGGAGCAGCCACTCCAAGGCCACTGGGTTACCCCTGTTCCATGAGCTGCCTCTTGCACCCCACTTTGATGGAGCATGAAGTCACACAGGAGCACGGGCCAGCTCTGCCCACATGCCACAAAAGTGCCTTTGTCTCAGTCTGTTCATCAGTGACAAATGGTGTGTTAACAGGAAAACACACTCTGCTAGTGTATAATCAGTCCTGCTTTAAGTACAAAGGAAATTAATGTTATTTGCAAAACAAAGACTTAATTATGGATTCCAGTCCTGTGTAGCCAAGACATTAGCTAAATTCTGCTGCACATCTGTCATTGCAAACTTGAATAATGTAAATTTCCTTTTCATTTAACAATATTTCTAGAGCTGAAGAGAATTAAAATGCAAACTCAGAAATTCTTAGAATTTACAGAGCAATCTGTTCTGCTGATTCATTGGCTCATTTTGAAAATAAAATGCTTATTGTTGTAAATATTTGGGGAAAAAATGCAATAATAACGTGTATTATTAAAATGTAGATGAGCAGTTTATACTCCTCCCAGTGTCTTGGTTTGCTGGGAGCCCATGGAAATTTGACATGACACGTCTCTGTGGGTTTGGAGGTTGGGGAACAAAGAAGGCAATATGTAGCAACTCTTCCTTCTAACTCATTTAGAGTTTTACTTGCCTACTATTCAATTTATGCATTTTTTCAGTAATAACACACAGGCAGCATGAAAATGAGTCTAAAAAAAACCTGATTTTGCCATTTTGCTGCCTTTTTTCCCCCATTTAGTTTTTGAGGGAAAACCAAAAAGAAGGTAGCTTTGGTATTTACAGTTCATTCAGAAAACATTCTTTCTGGAATTGAAGATACTGAAAGAGATCTACTGGCATCTTCCAGAGACAGTAGTTAAGAATCTGTGTATAATAAAAAGGGATCACAGTAAGCAGAAAGAATGGAAGCTTTTCTGTAATAATGTGATAAAATAATAGCTAAATATACTTACACATCTGTGGTGCCTGTTACCAAATGTTTATGACACAACAAACAGTACAACAGCTCTCATGTTATTTCTATGAGGAAAGAGGATAACACTTCTCCATTACATAGAGTAAAGGCAAAAAATGACCAGTACATGGAGGACAGCTTTAGTTGGATTGCCAAGGAATGAAGTCCAGGTTGAAAACCTATCCCCAGTTCAAACCAGTGGCAAATCTACCAGCTTTAATGGGCCCTGCACACTCAGGTTTACATCATACTCTGACAGGAGGCAGAGAAGAGCCTCATTTTACTGCCTATTCTTCACAGGAAACATCCAGTTAGAAAGTTTTTTAATTCATGATTTGGATCTGATGCAGAGAAAGAAAATCTAGGTACCTACCATCAATTATTATTTTTGTGCCTCCAACATTTATGGATTCAATCTGATCTTTCTTTTGAAGCTAGAAATAGAATTTGCACAAGATTTAATTAATCAAATTGTCACATTTACAATATGATGGTTACAACTGCCAGATCTAGAATAGCTGAGGTCTTTTTGTGATAGATATTACAGTTCTGTCTGTTTGACATACAGTGATTTCTGACAGTTCTCATTTTTATTCTCTTGTTCTGTATATGAGCAAAGAAAGTTGAAAAGTGAAAGATAAAATGCATCTAAAAAGAAATCATAATACTTCAATATTTTGTCACACCCCAGACAATCCATGATATAGAAACAAGAATCATGGGCAGGGGTGATGCTCCCTGGAAGCTTTCACAAGTTCTTGTTCCAGTGGCAATCTGTCCTGTTCCTAGAAATAAATTAGTAGGTTCATGATTTTTTTGATAACACCTTCTGTGACTATCACTGTAATTTAGCATAACATATTGATTGTGGTCTGTTTCCTTATGACTGAGTTCACAAGAAGAAAATGCATCAGTATTAGTTTTAGAGCAATGCTGTCACCCTTCTTCAGATCAGAGAAAAAGGCTACACCTTCTTATCCGAGGCCTTAAAACTATGGTCTCGTTTTTCTAGAATACTTTGTAGTACATTACTTTTGCACTTTGACTTCATTATTTTAGGAATACCTCCCTTGTTTCTTGTATGGATGACTTGGCCTTTATAACAACTTCTGACATACTGTAAAACTACATTCTTTGTAACAAGCAGACAGTGTTCTTCTTTCTCAAAAATAACCAAAGAAAACTTTAGGAAAATGGTACTTGCTTGTTCCAATCCTGACATTCCACATGCAGCTACATGGAAAACACAGTCAACCCCTTCACATGCTTTGAACACTGCTTCATAATCCCTCACATCACCCTGTAAAACAAGAAAAGAATGGATTCTTGACAGGTAGAGCTCCTTACATTCTCTACAGAACTGTATTAACTATGGCTAGTATGGAAAATCTAAAGGTATTCTGGTCTGTTTTTCACAGACATTTAAATAAAATATTATGAACGGGCAGAAGAAACAATGACTAAGAATTCTGCCAGTATTTTGTTGCAAAACAAAGATGACTCTTGTTGGCTTCAATTATAATGCGTATTTTCACACTTAGTCCTGCAGCCTCCAGGCTGGCAAAACTTGTTTGACTTGAATGGGAGCAGCAAGTGCTTGAGGGCTGGAGAATCCAGCCCCAGGGACAATAAATCACAGCAGGAAGGGTTCAAATGTTTGCCTTGGAATCACCAAATATTTCAAAATATTAGGTATTATATTATTTCCTGCAATGAGATTGATAGAATAACATAGAATAATTGATAGAATAACATTAAGAGCTAATCTAACCAGTCTTTAACTCTCAACTTTTTTCTCCTAAGGTTGCCAAAGTATTTCACAAATACAGCTGACTTACACCTCCCACCCTCAATGCAATGCTACAGGAGCTAACCAGTATAAACAATATTAGCCATCTCCAAATCTCTGCTCAAGGCTCAAACCTCTGAAGTCACTTACTAATTCATTTACTGGGACTCCATAGTTCAATTTTCTAGGTAGCTCTCCTACACTTTGTAATATTTATTCTTTCTAAATTGACTTATAAAAAAACTCTGTTCTAGAAGATCATTTGTGAGATCTCAAATCCCATTTAGAAGATGTAAATTGCCATCAAGTCCACAAACTTAAATTAAATTCTGCGGACTTATAGCACTAACAAATCAAGCCACGTCATTTTGTTTGTACTGAAGTGACTCCACATTCCTGATGGCCTTTCCTTCTTGTACTGGAAGGACAGTGGACAATGCCATTCACAGCCTGTAGAACTCTCCCACTCCTGAGTCACCTCTTTCCCAGCCTGGAAATCCCAGAAATCCCAGTTTCCTCAATCATTCTCTGCATGGCAGTCGTTTGGCTTTTGTGATCCCTGTTATTGCCCTGTCTTGGCTCTCACCTTTTTATCTGAAATAATTCAAATAATTCCTGAGCAGGAACCTTTGTCCCTTCATTGTTCAGTTTCCCTGGGGCGCTGAATGGCACCTCCCAGCAGAGCATCACTGGTGACACTGGAGACACTGGGACCCTGTTTGCCATCCCTTAATCAGGTACTTATGCATGCAAGGACCTTTTACCACAGCTTCTTCTTGTCCTGAAAGGCTTTTCCATAAATGTTTTAATCAATGATCCTTAAGAGGAAGCCTTGGTAATGAGCATTAGACATGAAGCTCCAACATACCTTGAAAAAATCCGCTCCGTGTGGAATTTCCCATTTAGGTTTGCGAAGATCAAACAGCACAACAGCAATTCCTGAGCTGACAAGGGCACATCCCAGATTGTATCCCAGGTAGCCTCCACCTCCTGTCACCATTGTCCTGCTGCTCCTGGGAGCCAGCAGCCCAGCAGGCTCTGTCACTTGGCTCCCACAGGGTGGGCTGCTGTGGAGCTCTTCTGTGGATCCCTCTGGCATCACGACTGCAACAGAGAAGATCTCTTGAAAATTCCTGCATAATGCTTTGGGGTCTGGGTAATTTCAATGACTTTCACATTACATTGCTCCCATACTAGTTTTATTATCTTAGTATGTTTAAAATGTGTAAATTCATAATTTTGGTGATGGGTTTTCTATATAAAATGTTTAATGAGTCTGAATACTTTCATATTCCAGGATTGAGTCTTTTCCTCATATTCCTAAATTTCATATTATATAGAAATAAAATTACAGGATTTTAGAGCCATTATAATTACCTAACCTTAACAGCTATGATGGCATTTTTTAATACTTGGTTTAATCAAATATTTTATCCTTGAAAGCTCATTAAATTCTGATATATTAATACCAAATTGATGTTTTTCTACTAGTCAGGAAAATAAACCAAGACTTTAGATGAGGCATATAAGAAAGGATTCATTCTAGTTTTAAAATCAACTTTATTTCACATTTCGGTCTTTAGCAATGATAACAGTTTGTAACCATTTTCTGGTTATACATTAAATATATTTTGTTTTCTGTCCAGTTTTCACAAACTTTTGACCATGTTGTTCTCACTAGGGCATTCATAGACAGCTAAACCAACAAGGGGCAGAAGAGATAAGCCATCTGCCCTGTGGGTTCATCTAGTTGGAAAACTGATTAGAATATCATTCTAGGATAACAACTCCATGGGAGTTACCCAGCTGTACACCTTGTTCTGTATTGCAAATTAGTTTATTCAACATTAATCACTTGTCCACAAAATTTAACTTTTCCACACAGAGAGCCCCTGTTGTCCTGATTCCATGCTTGGCCTTTGCACCTAGGCTCTTACACCCCCAAACAAAAATCCAGAAGAAATCTGTAATCAGTCATGTCACCATGAAGTGGGAGCCCAGCTGGGTTCTTGCAGTCTAGTACAGGAAGATGGACCCAATCTCTGCAGATTATTTTGGTTTTCTCATAGTTGGAGAGCTCCTCACATGAGAGGAGCCTCACAGTTAAATACAGTTTGCTCTCAGCCATTTCCACCAGGCTTCAGCAGAGCCCAGGCAGAAATGGGGCAGGGCTGGGAGCTGGCAGCTCTGTCACTTCCAGGGTCTAGAAAAGTAACACAAAATGCAGCCACAGCACACAAAATTATGGACTACTTTAGCCATTGCTTACTTAGTATTTTAAAATTTTGTTTGTGATATTCTCCTTATTTTATATGTTGGGTTTTAGATTTCAGACAGAGGAAAGGACCATATTCTCCATGCTGTTACATGGTTTTAACACCAATGTCAGCTCATTCAATTCTGAGTGACAGAACAGTGTAAAACACAAGCTCCTTATGTTGAAAAACATCCTAACAATTCAAAAATGAAAAATAATCCATGTTTCCAAACAAAATATAAATTGCAACTAATGTAATACAACTAAAACAAGTATGCTGTCCTGTTCAAGCAAGGAAACATAAATTTGTATCTCTAGAGTATGCTTTGCAGGAGTTTTAAGCCATATAAAATTCTTTTGCCTTCTCTTCTAAGAAAAAGCATCTTTTTATACACTGTAAGGAGAAGCAAAGTGAAGTTTATCACATATATTACAAAAAGACATTTGAGAAATGGTATATATTTGAATACTTGCCATTAATATCTTCTTAAGGTTTTAATAAGCTGGAGGTTGCATTAAAAATTTAAAGTTTTCTAGAAATCTCTTCCTTAAAAATCACTAATAGCATTAGCATATTAATCTGCTTCATGGATGTAGAAAATTGTTTTCAAATTTTGAACACAATTTCTTTTTGAAAATGCTTCTTTTCAGAATCAGTAACTTCCTTTTTTCTCTGAATTTATAGGAGCTATTCTTATTTATTAATGTATTGTGCATGATAAGCATAGTCACATCTCATGCAGCACATGTAGTGGGAGTTGCTCTTAGCTCCCCTACTGTCATTTCAAATATCAGAAATGTTCTAATTACTTCCCATAAAAAGTTAAATTCAAACACATCAGGTTTTTAAAAATAGCTAAAGAAGTAGTAAGTACCCTTGGTAGAATCCTGCTGTCAGTGTCTCCCAGGCCTTCCTGTCCAGGTAGGAGGGTGAGATGTCTGTGCTGGACAATTCGTGACTCAAGGGCATCAGGTGCTCTCAGGCAGACAGAGAAGTTCACGTGTGCTCAGGCCTTTTGCTGCTCCTGCTCCTTTGTAGCTGGTGGGTGGCTGGGAGCCAAAAAAGGGCAGGGCTTAATTGGTACATAATTTACGTTCCTTTTCAGGAAAAAAAAATTAAAATTCTCCACATCAGACCCTTCTTAACAGGATGGTAGCTATCACTTACCTGGTAAAAGTATAAGACAGTGCACAACACAAATATACTGTTGGTACCATCATTCTGTAGATAAACTACTAGAGAAGGAACAAAATTCCTGTTTGCAGTGCTACTCAGCACTTTCATCCTGACTTTTATATCTCCATCCCCAACCCAATTTTGTATTTGCAGAAAGGCTTAACTGTAGGCACATGGGGTGTTCCCTGGCTTCCAAGATGAATATGAAGGTAATAAACTACCTTGTACATAACAGGAAAAGGTGATGTACTGTTAAATAATGCATATTTAATGAATGATGAATTAATGAAGTTGTTAATAATTATATATGTGCTCTGTCCTAAGATTTTAAAGCACTTTTAAAACATATGCTTTTGCAAGTTTAACAATCAGAAATCAAAGCCAACATTTTTAAATGGGTGTGTCTAAAATTAAGACTCAAAACAGTAGTTAAGATGCTAAAGAAACACTCCCACATCTAAATATAAATTACTACAATTTTCAGTGTTTGCATGTTAGAAATATCTCAAGTTCATAGGTAACCAATTGCAATTTAAATGTAATTTAATGTTCATGTGCTGACAAGAACTCAAACTGACACCTAGGCAAGTGTATTTTCACATAACGTGGATGTTCTAAAGTCCCTATCGTTGGCATTAGAACCAGAATATTGAACCTGTCAAATTAATCTGCACTTCTTGGATTGCTGAGTGAGTGACAAGCTCAGCTCACAGGAAAATCCCCAAGAACACCAAACTGTCTGTTTTGAGCTGTACTCAGCCCTGACAGCTTTTACCATTTAATGCAGTAAATAAAGTGCCCATTCTATCCCTGAACTATTCCAGAACTCCTTCATAAGTCAAAGCAGCTTGCCAGCTTATCCAAAGGATATCAATCCCTCACTCTTCAGTGAAATTTAACAAAGAGCATTTTAACTTGGCCTTGGTTTCCACCTTGGCAAGAAGGGGACGCCTCAGAGGATTTTTCATAACTGGTATTTTGCACCTGTCCTGTTATGCTTATTTTCTTACCTTTAGTAAAGAAGGATGGTCATATTTTATTCAATGCATCCTGCTAAGTATTTCTGCAAGAAACAGAAACTAAAGTTACAAGGAGAAAAGCTGCTGCATTAAGATTGGAGCTTGCTTTTGGTCTCGAATCACAACTCTACACTGCCTTTTTCTGCTTTTCCTCCTATGACCATAGTTCATGTAGGCACATGGAAACAAACAAAACATCCAGTACTTATAGCAGATGACTAAAATACAGCAGGAAGGTGTCAGGGAGTTTGTCCATTTATGTACATGGAGGAGGTCCACATTTCTGAAATGTTGTTTGGCTTATCAAAGTGTTACATCCAGACTGTAAGGTGATGTTGAAATGTAATTGCACTGTTTCATAGAGGAACCCAGTGTGCTTACACACGTTCATTTCAAGTCACATGCTGCCAGAACCAAGCCTGAATTGAGTAAGGAGCATTTGGCATAAGACAGACAAGACAATCTCTGTCCCCAGCATACAAACCTGGTCCCTATGCTGGCTCTGAACACTGCTGGGTACCAGACCCCAGAGGGTTTCAAACCATGGCCCAGAAGGCAGAAGTGTGAGACCAGGTCTGTGTCCTGAACTTCACAGCTCTGCACTCCCAGGCCACAGAACAGGAACTGTGCTCCAGCTGTGGGGCAACCTGAAAAATGGCTTTCAAGTGTGGAGGACCCTATGCAGAAAGGAGCTTTAACAGAATAACCAGAGCATGAAGGGCTCAGCAGAGGCGTGAGTTAAGATGACAGCCGGATATTTGGTGTGAGTCACGGGCAGGATGGGACGTTCTGGAGCGCCCAAGGGCAGAGGAATAGCAGCAAATCAGAAGAGCCTAAGCTCTCTCTTAAACCTACTCAAGGACAGGGTTTTGCTGAAATACCTGCCATACAAAAGATACCCTCTCTTCAGCTGACTTACCAAAAATTTCTGCATCTAAGCCCTAAATTAGTAGAGTTGTCCAGGCTTACTGTGTGTTTGAGCTCCTGCTCATGCACTTCTTCACATGCAGATGCCCATCAGAGCCACTGACACAGGCTGTGAACTCAGAGTGGTGAGACCCGTTTGGACAGGGCACAGAGTGCTGATTGCCTCTGCAACCCCAGAGAAGTCTGGGCAGAGCTGTTGTAGGGTGTAAGTACTTTTGACTAAGGGAACTTACTCTTTGTGACTACAAAAACAACCACCCTCATAACAAGGATGTCTAAAATAGCAGAGAGCTGAGAGAAGGGAAGTGACAATGTGAGAGAGGACAGAAAATGTTAAAAAGCATTTAAATCAGGTCTTGCAATGTTAATGGAAGAGAAAAAGAGTAGAGCTCTCCTCTAATTATGTTTAGCTGTGCTTAGAAATTTTAGTCAAAAAGATTAATCATGGGATCTGAATTTGGAAAAGGAAACTTCAGAATATTTTTCATATAACCAAATGCTAAACATTGGTACATATCAAACATTTCTAAGGCATGAAGTCATCCTTAAGAAAGTTTACCAACACAATATTGATGCAACAACAACAACAAATGCAAAGTAAGACCCAAATTGTTATGATAACACAACATTCTTCACATTCCTTGTTAAGTTAGAGGAGTAAGAACAGAGGCAAAGCAACTTACCCATGCCTTGCTCCAAGTCCAGGCCAGAAGGGAAAGGAAGATGCAGATCCTTATTCCTCGGTGCAAAGCTAAGAGATCAGGTTCTTCTTAAATCCCTCCATTCTTCATTAACATACATAAATATTCTCACTCTATCCTTCCTTTTTCCTCTTTCTTTGTGTATTTGTGTTACAGTTCTGCATATTTCACTGTTTCCTCATGGAAGGAAGAAAGCACACATAAATACAGCCTTGGAATGTGCCCCATAAAATGCTTTTCAAATGACTTTGTTCTCATTTCCTTTGCATTCGTGGTTACTTTGCATGTTACACAGATTGATTTACAGGTCAAATGAAATGATAACTCTGAGCCTGCATTGCCAAGTCAGGATGGAATTACACGAAGAAACAAAGCAACGCCTCACAGCAGCAACCAACATCCCTGTATCAGCCCTAGGGTCTTGTTAAAGAACAGGACAGTTTATGCAATATTTGAAGGGAAGGAATACAAATGCATCATAAATAAAAATACTGCATTACATTGTACTGGATAAAGGCACATTTCTATACAATTAGCAGGGATCACAGCTTAGCTTGCTGTACATGGGAATCACAGAGACAACAAAAGTGTTGAACAAACTATACAAATGCATGTTTGAAAGAAATTATAACACCAATTCCAACAGGTTTGTTAATTCTTACTCTATTTAGTAAAGCCTTGGTACCACATAAGGAGCGGCTATGGTGACAGAGGCAGCCCATGTCACTGAAAGGAGATAAACTTGTGGCTTACAAGGTCTGCCTAAGCTACTTATCAAATTCTGGGTAGAATTTAAGATTCTAACTGATGAACTATCACGTGATATGAGTCAGAGATTATCAGATTCCTTATAAATTACTTCTGCCAGCACATTAACTACCTCAAACTTAAATTATCATTATTGTAACAGAGACAGGAAAGACAAAGGTTATTTTCTGATGCTGGCAAATTTCTGGAATTGCATTTTCCCTTCTCTCTTCCTATTATTTATTTATTTAAACTAATCAGCAAGCAAATATAAGCATCTGTCTGAGATGGTGTCACAAATGACTAAAGTTCAATGGAATGAAATATACAGCTGATATACATCTCATTTAGATGCATTAAAGTGATTCCATAAAAATTCCAGTGACTTAGTTGCAGTAACACATTTGGGTGCCTAAAGTCTTGGAAGTTTGTAGTTACAAATCTACATATATGCTTAAAGTAGCAACAGGCTTATAAGGCACAGAGAAATTCTTACTGAACAGAATTCTGAAGGACACAACACACACTGCCATTGCCTTCCTTTGAAGCACCATGAACTGCTGGGGGTGACTCAAATGCAGGCGTATTTGGATGGAGGAATTTGTCACTATGCCAAGCTTTCCTTCTCCTGGAAGCTGTCCCCTGAAGCAGCTGTGGCTGAACCGTGCACAAAGGAGTTCCTGAACTGCCAGTCCTTGCTAAGGGTTATGAATATCTGCACCAGTTAAACCTAGCTCAGCAGCTGGAAACTGGAAATTGTGGCAGCACATGAGCTGCTCCACACAGAAGTTCCCAACTCCTGCTGTGAAAGCAGCACTCTCCTGAAGGGAGTTGCACACACACTGGAGGGAGCAACTGGTTCAGCCATTTGTCTTTAATTCATTGCTCACAAATCAGCATATTCAGTGAGTCACAGCAATGGCACGACTTACAAACAAGCTGGCAGAAAAATATGTATTTGGTCAATTATAAAACTCCTCATTTATTATGTCTTGAATACAGTGGGTTGCATTCCAGCAAGCACAGAGCAGGAAAGCAAATGACACAGAGCTGACAAATCGACAGTGCAGCCACTGAGTATTACTGAGGTCAGCCCCACTGAGGCATCTCCTGAAAACACCTTCCTGGATGAGCAGCCCTCAGCCTGATGGGAGCAGGCAGGATGGGAGTCTCCAGGTAGGTAGGAAGGAGATGGAATCTGTGTTTTAAAGGAAGGAGGTAGCAGGGCTTGACCAGCCTGTGAGCCCACAAGGCTTTGGCTGCAGAGAAATGTGCTGTACTCTGCCCAGAAACAAACAACCAGTCCAAGCCAAAACAAACAGCTCAGTGGTGAGTATTAATGTAGGCTGCCCCAAATTGGGGTTACAGATCCAATGACAATCAGCCAATGGAGACACTGTGTAAAGGCAATTGTTATGAGAGAGTAAAACCTCTGAACACCAAATATTGTACAGGGGGAGAAAGGCTCTAAATGAGAGCTTTGACAATTGCAGTCTAGCACAACAGACTGAAATATTCTGATGCTTATCCACATTTGCAAAATCCAACATGTTCCTTATGATCTTACTTTGCAAAGAGCCTCTGATACCATTTAACCCGTCTGCAGAAATGTGTTTCCTTTTAAGTTCTTTTAAAGTACTTTTATAGGAATATAAGACTCTATGCTACAGAACTGTGACATTTCTTAAATCCTCCAAGAAACAAATAAGAAACCCTTTTTGGCAATACAGAAAGCTCATCCTTTCTACCTGCATTTACTGTTTTAACATTTCTGTTAGTAGAAATCCTCATTTTGTCAATGATCATCATCTATACCCCAAACAGAAATGTAATCAATCCTATTAATTTCCAATTAATATTTTTCATATCAAACCATCTCAGCAGTTACACACATCCACAAATAAAATCACAGAAAGTGGTGCACAGCACAAAGCACCAGTTCAACTGCAGCATTCTAGTAAAGGCTGGCACTAACATGAAAGGCAGGAGTCACCTGGTTCAGAGCATAAAACATTAAATAGATACATTTATGATAGAAATGATTTTTAATTCTTTATAGTGACAAAAGAGATAAAGGAACAGAAAAGACACAATGTCCCATATCACAGCATACCCAGCAGCACACAAGAGAAGCAAATGGCTCCTGAATAAATGCAGATCAAGTATCTTAATTCTGAAGTATGAATCCATTTTTATTACATTACATATATTAAACACCTGAGATGAATTTCTAACCCTCTAAAAGACAACAGTGAACATCTACAAAATACTAGTGAGCGGTAATTACAGAAATCAGTAAAAAACAAGTGTATTTCATAAATCAACTGATACTGGCAAACATATTTTTGATCTTTCTAGACACAAAATATATAAGAACAGAATTGCTCAAAAGATAGGCAGTGTTTGGTTACACAAACACAACCAGGCTACTCAGCAACAGGTATTACTGTCTTGCATGTCTCATCATTTCTGAATCATCAGCTCTAAATTTTTCTTTACTGCCAACACAAAAAACAAAGAGTTGAACTAATTATTAGCAAAACTTCTCTGTGTAAAAACATGAATTACAAGCTTTGTTTTCTGCACTAAGGTTATTTCTTGGGCTTTCTATGCAAAACTGGCATAAAGAATTCTCTTTCTAATATCACACCCATCTGTCCCATCTGTTAGGGATAATAAGCACCAGTAAAACATTCTCAACAGACAAAAAAGGCAATTTAGACATACTAGCAACTAATTGAAGAAATTATTAATACAATGCAGTAAAAGAGAAACCAAAATTGTGATCCTGTATCACTACTGATAAATACACAGTTTAAATTTGTATTAGCTATATTGAAAACTATCCTCTTCTTATATTTAAACTTTGTAGAGTTCAGGGCTTGATTTACTTTGAATCCTGCAAGATCTGCAAGTGGAGTGAGTGCAGCACTTATCTGCAACTTCCTGTCTTGCCGTAGTTGTGACAACAACGAAAAAAATCTGCTTGAAGCTGGAAGGTGTGAGCACTTGGAAAAGAAGCAGGTGAATGGTATGATTGCAAACTTCTTCAGGATCTTTTCTTCAACTAAAATTTAATCCTACAAGTGAAGCACATTAATACTTTTAAAATACAACTCAAAATATATAAAAGGCATGGGCTCCAGGTCACCATTGACAAAAGAGTAATGGAAAACCAATACAACTGAAACTGAAAGTAATCATGTTTCCTTACTTACATGTTTAATGGGGCTACAGTGCTATGCCCTTTCTGGAGCATTTGAACAGGAATTCCTTGCTGTACACTTCAGCAGCAATACAGTTTTCCTTGGGATGTTGAGATACAGAGATAGTTGTGGAACACCAGCCTTATGTTTGCATGCTTGAAAGAACTTCCCTGCTCCTATGGGATGGTTTTATATCTGCTCCCTCTCCAAGCACCTCTGGAGAGTGATCAGCCCTTAAATGCTGAATTCTGCAGACTCAGACACACTCTGACACACTCCCACACACCCACTTTTGCACATCAGGCTCCAGGTTCCACTCTCATGAACCAGGCATTCTTAGCCAGCAGGTCAGACTGGATTTTTTTGATTTCTATTTGAATGACTGGGCAATGTTTTGAACCAAAATACAAACTACAGCTATAGAAACAAGGATTTGAAAAAACCCAGTCTTGCTCTGTATCTGCCTTACCCGAGCCCTTTATGACTATCTTGGCAGGCCAATGTTGTCTAGTGCAACTCTGCAGTTGTCTGTGTCCATTGTTTTCCCTCAAACAGCTCTGTGACAAATGCTTCTGTTTTGTTTAACCCTGAGAAAGTACTACAGCAACTTCTCTTTTCCTGTGGTTTTCACTTTGCCAATTTAAAGCAGCAGGTTGGCTCTGTGATAGGTTCATTTTGCCCAGCTGCCTCTCCCACCACTCTGTAATGACAGTCCCATGTTTGCTGAGGATGTCTTTGCTATTAGTGGGCTCCTTTTCCAGTCAGCCTTGTTCATTTAACAGATAAATCATGCAGCCCATGCAGCAATTGTTATTACAGCCATTACACCTGGCTCTAACTCTCTAATGTGCTTAACTGCTTGCTAGACCATGAATAACTACAAATCCACATCTGCCTTGCTCTTTTTACCCCAAACAGTTCTCTCTGAACTCTTCTTTGGTTACTTGGGGTTTTACTGTGGACTATCTCAGCTAAGAACTAAAACCACTACAAATGTTTCCAATTTTGAAAAAAGTAACTGCTAGAAATAATACATTTAATAAAATATTACCCTTCTACTGAAATACATGAACTATACATGAACTATGATGTAAATGTGGTGACTGCTTACCTGAACACTTTTTTGGGAGCCAGAGTTGTCTTTTTGGTTTGTGTTCCATTTTTCAAGCAATAATCTGTTTGAAAGAAAAACAAACCACAAAGAATTACAGCAGTTTCTCACAGGGGCACAGAACACCTTGGAGTCTCTGCTTAGCCCTGCCCTTGGGTGACTTTTCACTGAGAGATATATGCATTTTAAAGTTCTTTGCAGGAGCTTTTGCCTACTATTCCTATTGAACTGGTGCTTTCTGGTTCTGGGTTGGCAGTTAGGAAGGGTAACAGTGAAGAAACATAAGGATCAATACAATTTAATTGTCCTTCACGCCTATTCTAGACAATTCTCCAGATCTATTTTTTTATAAAATAGACATTGGGAGTCAGATATTCTTGTCTTCATTCCACAAAATAATAAATACAAAGATTATTTATAAATACTCACCTCCAAGATTTTGCCTGCTTTAAGAAGCTTCTAGCTTTTGCTACTTCTTGAGTAAGGTTCTTTAGATCATCTCCTTCAAAGTAAGGGAAAACTGGATTCTGAAAGCACAGTTAAAATGTTTTAACTTGCACCTAGTTATTGTTTTCTCTTTCCCCAACTGAATTAACTGATCCTAAGCTCTAAATTTCCCTACTTGCAGAGAAGTTTTCAGTCTTACAAGGGGAGAGCAGAGCAGATTGAACCTGGCTCTGTTCAGTAACATTGTCCTGAAGAGGCAATGCCTGAGGTCTCTTGCTGGAGAATTTACGTGCTAAGCACTGTATAAGGATTTTACAGTTAAATGAAACACAAGATGGGAAGGATAAGAAGACAGTAAAAGCTGAAGTTAGCTTAAAAACCACATGCAGACACACAATATTTTTTTGACTTCTCTTTCAAAACCTGCCCTGTGTATTCCTTTCATGGGCTTGGGGACCTCACCAAGGCAGTTAGCAGAAAGGCAAAAACAGATACTAAGATTTCTCTTTTTAGTTTTAATATGAAATATCTTAGACGTTTTGCATTATTTTTCTTTTTTAATTGAAGTTTCTCTACTGATAAAGAACTAAGTTGCAAAGAAACAAAACAAACAGATTTATTTAACATACATCTTCATCATCCAGCCCCTCTGTCAATATTCTGTGTGCTGCTAATTGTCCATCTTCACCTCCAGAACTGCAGTGGAAGCGGCCTCCTGTTTGGGAAGCAAGCTTCTTCAGGAATTCAACAGCCCCTCTGTAAGCACAAAGTAGAAAGCTACTTATGAAAACTGTCTTGTGAAAGCAATAGCAAAAGAATTTCTAAAAACTCCTCAAAAATGACATCAAAACAAATAGATTGGAGGACATGATTATAAATTCCTGTATGAAATGCAGGCCATGTGGCAATTACCTGTGTCAGAACAATCTTCCCCATTACCATCTTGGTAGCACAGACTTCTGACAATGAATAGTCATTTTAAGAGATTTTTGTTTTGTTCTTGCAAAGTATCATATACCTGTCTGCACAGCTAAAACAAATGGTGTGGATTTTAATATCTTGTGTCTTTATCAATCTTTCAATTTCTTTCAAAATCAGACTGCAACTGGTGTCTGGTTTTCCATCAGTCAATAGATACAGTGCCTCTACACCTTGGAAACTGAGAGCCTTCTGAAAAGCAGAAAATAAGCTTAAATAATTGGTACATTTATATGAAATGTCATACTTCAGAACAAAAACACCATTCCAATAATTTAAGATAGTTTATATTTGCCATATATTTATATTTGATTATTAATCAACTTAGTTTTTTCTTTTCATTTTCGCTTATTTGGGAAGGAGATCAAGGATATAAATTTGAAAATTTAAGTAGATAATTTGTAGCATAAGACAATATATTTATAAGCAGGACACGGCCAAAAATTGACTCATTGAAATTAAGAAAGTTAACTGGTTTTGGACAACTACAGACAAAAGATTTTTACATCATATTTTATGGGAGTTGAAAATCAGGCTCACTAGGACTTGAATGAATATTATGAAAATTTGCTACAGTAATTGACTCAGTGGACATCTCTGTAATATATACATATCTTGCAGCTCTACTGGACTTCATTCTTCATGAATGCCATAACATTTATTTAGAGCTTGTCCAAGGTTGTCTGGAAGAAGATTCGATCCTTAGAGGCAACATTTCTTTTTGATTCCATTTAAAAAAATCTCATAAAACTGCAAGTTCAGTTTTAAGTTATTGTTACTAGTTGATTTCTACACTGAGAATTTTTATAGGAGAAAAGTTGCCTTATCTGTTACTGAAGTTCAAAAACTGTACTCAAAACCCATGAGATTCCAACAAACACTGCTTATTTAAAATCCTGTTTGGGTCAGAGCAACACAGCACAGCCGCAGTTGTACTTAAACGTCAGTTTGAGCAACTGGCTATTTTCCGTCTCCAGTATTCTTTGAGCACAAATATTAAAAAAAACTATTGATACTGATATTGATATTTGACTTCTTTTTAAAACTTAGTATGAGCAATTTGAGTATCTATGAGCCCTGGGGCCAGAAACAGTGACTTGATTTCTAAACTGTTCAGTGATTGGCATATAAAGATTCTGTACACTTTGACGCCGTAATTCTCCTAGAATGTCACCAGTCAGGTGGAAGAGTTTTACCCCCACAAGACAGGATGTGCTCTCCAAGCTGTGGCACACCAACCTGTAAAGCTGCAAGGATGCAGGAGTTCCCATGAGCATGGCATGTGGAAGCCCACTGCACAGCATCATGGCAGCTTTCATCAGTTGCCTCTACAAGATATTCCTTCCAACTCTCTGTATTTTCAGCAAATCTCAGCAGGTTAAACCTGAGGAGAAAGATGACCCACAATATTTAACCCTAACCAATACAACAAGTCACTTTGGATAAGACAGTTTTGAAATAAGTAAATACATTAAATTTAACAAAAACCAAGCCCAAACCCAACAGTAAAAAACCATGAATCCCAACTAAACCCCCTGACAAAGAGCCTAGTGTTGGATTAAAGTCTTCAGCCATGGAAAAGTCAAAAAGCATATCTTACTTTTCATGAACAGAAAATCTATGGGAATGCTGAGCTTAAAAGGGTAAACAGCATCAGCCTACAACAGAGGCTCAGATCTTAGAGAGTTTAGAACTTCAAACTGGTGAAAGCAACAGGAAAAGCAGTTCTTGTCCCATGCACATTATACTCTAACACAGTAATTATTGAATTGTGTTTCAGTGCTGTATCACTGTAACTATTAAGCAATCTGATTACATAATAATGAGTGCAGATTTCAGTCTTTATCAGTAATTCACCATACCTGCCTTCATTTTTTCTCAGCTGTTCCCAGATAAGGGAGGAAAGTTCTTTTGTGACAGGAGGCAAATATGGGCCCATGGAACCAGATGTATCAATCAAAACACAGACATTTGCTTCTAAAATGGTACCAAACCATCTTCGGCTTCCTGGGCCAGAACATTAAAACTGATTAAGAGTTATTACATAGGCTTATTTTATTGAGCATAATGTAAATCTTCAGTCTTTAGGGATAATTCTGGGCACATTTCTACATAATTAAGTATAATCTAATGTGGCAATTATGTACTTAAAAGGTTAACATAGAAAAGCGTTTGGCCATTTCAAAACTAGAACTATCAAGCATTAATTACTAGCTAATTGTAGCAACTTGCATTAAATAATTTGCCATATACAATCCAGCAAAAAATTAAACTATTTCCCAACAAAGACCTTTATGAGCAACAGAGAAATAAAAACAGTCCTCACCAGTAATGATGCTGAACTTCTAAGCAGGGCACATTCCAAGCAAAACATGCAGAAAAGCTAACTTTGTTTGTGTATGTTACTATATATATTCTGTTGATAGAAAGCTTCTACTCTGTATTCACAAACACACCAAGACCAAAACCTAATTATTTGTCAGCAAGCAAGATGTTTATCAGCTGCACAGATGCTGAATTCTCTTGTATTCACAAAAATAAGTTTTAAATTTCCAATGAAATACAAGACAGAGAACTTTTATTCACACTGGAGGTTCAGAGTTACATTCAGATCCATTCTACCAGAAACAGCAGACAAGACAAGAGAGTTTTGTACATATTTGTGCTTTACAGAAAACCAGAGGCACACCAGTACCTGAGAGAAGCCACTGCACTCTCTGGATATAACGCTGCAGCACCTTCTCCAGCTGCTCTCTGTAGGTTTCCAGTTCTCTAGGCTGAAAGTGCAGATGTTTCACAACCCCCTGGAAAAATTCAGTTTGTACAAGAGCATCTTACTTCAGGAAATCCGAGCTGAGCTGCTATATAGCATTGGACATCAGGGATATGTCTGTCTTTTTATCTATGAAATATGGTAAGAAAAATTCTGTGACTCTATTGCTTGTACTTAACTTCCCATGCTTCTCTTCAGTCATTACACAAACTGAAACAATCAAGATCCAACATTTTCCCAGTTTTAACTCACACATGGTTTTGAAAAGTTTTACTTAAATTTTAAAAATTATTTTTCATACTGTATGAACAGAGGAGATGATACACATTCTAAAGAACATGCAGTTTGGACTTCTAACATGCTAAATGGTTTCTTGCAGTGAATAAAGGACCTTCTCTAGTTTGCTAGTGGAAGTATGATTTTGAAAGATCAGGGAAAAGTGGAGAGAAAAATCAGAAACATCAATCAACATTCACTAAAATACAAAGCCTTTCAATAATGTAGGTACCTGACATCTGCAAAAAACCTACATTGATTTCTGCACTGGGGAAGATAGAACAGTATTTTGCTGATACTTTCTTGTGCAGAGACTCCACAGTTGTCTTCTGGTGGGTACAGCTTGGACCAAACATCAGTCTGGGCAATTCCAGTTTAAGCTTTTTAATACTGTACTTGGTCAGCCACTTGTAAGACAAACAAATAGAGCAATAGATTGTTGGCAAATATCAGAACAGTTTAAGTAGTAACACTTTGTACAGAATCACAGTTAACATTTACATTAATTCAGATGGATAGTTCCAAAATAGCAATTTATTACTAAGGAGAAAAATACCTCTTTGCTTGAACAGATTTCCTCTTCCTCTGGCAATGTGACAGAGCAAACAGATTTTTTTACACTCACTGCCTTGGGATACCTCTGATATATTGTACCTATTTAAGAAATGAACAAAGTACCTAAAAAATCTCTTATTTTAAAAAATTGTCACCTTCAAAAAATTCCAAACCAAAACAACTGAACCATGTTCACAGGGCCTTTCCTCGGAGCACCTCAGACCAAATGACCCCAAGGGACTTTACAAAAGAAAACCACCCCAAAAAAACAGGCAAAAAGTGCCACCCACCTGCATCTAAAGTAAAAATCCCTACCACTATTTGGTAAGTGAAACTCTCTCCCACTCACTGTTCAAAGCACCCTGGTTATCAGTGACTTACCATCCTGCCAGTTTTATAACAGAAGTGCTGATAAGAAAAGGGCTTCACCCATCCCATCCTGATAACACATACCCACATTTCTTCCTTCTTCAGTGTAAAATACAGACACAGAAAGCTCTGGCTGCTTCCTGGGTTTGTGCTTTCCTTTATTCTCAGTCTGAGGCCACTCTTTTACTGTTTGTGCTACAAGTAAATAATAGATAAAACCCCCATTAATTTAGCTCAGCTAGATAAAACTCTTACATGAGAAGAGCCCAACCCTGTTCTTCTCTTCATATATCCTATTACCACAATTATAAATGCTTCATTTTCTTTGATACTGATTAAAAAAAATCATATTACAGCACTACTTCAGCAGCTTTCATAGAAATGAAACTTTTACAAATAAGAAATTACCATCAGGAAGAATGTCACAGGAGTTTGAAAAAAATGACAGGTTTGAACAAACATATTATTTGTTGGAGAAACCAGTTAACTTTGTACAGAGCAGCTCAGATGCAAATATGAATCTAGATTTCTAAACACTGCTACATATCAACATCAGGAGATTTGAAGACTCAAATTTAATGTAAAGAAAAATGAACTGCAAATGTTAGTGATGATACAAAGAAAAAACTCAGGAAAATAAAAAAAAAAGGAAAGGGAGGAAAAATGAATTGGTCTTTAAGGGACCAGCAGTAACTGGAATCAGTTTAAGAGTTTTTCATATACCAGAAGCAGCTGGAAGAGTTAGCACTTCAGACAATCTGACACTGGCCTTGTACTTTTCCTTCATTACTTGATTATAAATAAATCAAGTGGAACGGCGTCTTAATTAAAATGGGATCTAACAGATTTAGTGGCAATGTATACATTGAACTAATAGCATAATAAATGTCTGAACTGCTGAGTCTTATGGCTTCAGGTATGGGACACAGTGGGGCTCTACTTTCCATCAGACACATTTGACATTTCCTGATAAAGGTCAGGTATTCAATCCTAGGTCCTGGAAATCATTGCACAGCTGTGCAGACTTCCTTTCTTGCACAGTGTAGAAGCAAATGAGGTAAATTACAGCTAAAACTCATCCCAAAGGCATTCCAAAACAAGCACCATGGTTCCTATAAATTTGATTAAAGATTACAATTCCAGGCGTTTCTAAAATCTTAATTTAAATCCCCAACTTAAATATTGGCTTTTAAGCAAAACCCCAAAGAAACTGAAGAAAAAAGCCCCTAATCCATACAGACCTGGTGGAATTCCTGCTTTGGCACTAGGAGGACGCCATGCCAGTACTCTTCCAGGAGTATTTCTCTCTGCACCATGGTTGTCTTTAACATCCTTAAGCACCTTTAATAACAGCAGCAACAACAACAACAACAAAAAAATAGTGCTTCAGATGGATCATAACTGCATTACTCTAACCTGGAACTATGCTTCTTTATTATTTAATTTCTGCTTTACTCTGGCTATGACAAATCCACAGACTGCCATGACAACACATTAATTTGGAGTTTCTTGCTGGGTTAAGTAACTCTAATGGCTCTCTTTTCATTTTCTTGCCAGTATCATCTGCTACTATAAACCTGAAGACTAACACCTACAGGGAGAGGAGTTTGGACCATTTTTGCCACCTGAAGGAGCAGTTCAGTATGGTAATGGCCTTGCTTTATAGAATACAGTATTTAGCATCTTCCTCAGCATTTTAGTGACTATTGAAAATCTAGTGCTGACACCCGTTATTTCTCCTTTGGGTTTGGCTTTTCCCTCTAGGGGATGAGCAGCCTGCTAAACAGCACAAGCACTTGTTTAACCCTACTGTAGGATAAGACTTGCTGTGACATTGAGCCTTCAAGCAACTGACATCTAATATAACATACAGCTCTACTATAAATATCACCTAACATCTGTGGACAACCCCCTACCCGTTTTCTACAAGTTTAATCCCTGCAAAACTATGCTCTATTGTCATCTCTGAGTAATTAGTTTCTCCTGCATTTGTGAAGAGGTGTTGAGAATATGTCACTTTTGATAAAACAGCCTGGAAGACCTACAAAACCTTTGCAACATTCCCACACCTACATTCCCATTTCCTACATTCCCACACCTACAATGCCATTCCCGTTCCAAAGATGAGAACTGAAAGTTCCAGCAGACACTGGCCCTTTATGCATATTACAGATGTGCACACCTACTCAAACAGACAGTCAAAATTAACTAACACTAGCAAAATCCCAGGGGATTCAGTAGTGCAGCTCCACAGAAATAAGTACAGCAGGCAGGAAACAAATCCTGAATCCTGTTCTTGTTTTATGCTGGCTCTCTGTGAGGCCAAAGACATGCTACTGAGCTGCAGCTGTCTCATCTGTAAATGAGCAGAACATCATAATATTCAGTACCCTCTAGAAGGACTCACAAAATAGATGTAATTTGGTAAAGCACATTTCTGCTTTGCCTTTGTTTCCATTAAACATTATTTTTTAAGGTCAGAGGAAGGATTATTTAGACACCTTTTGACACAACAGTGTGGTTCCATTATAATCAATTACTCAGTATGATGCACTTTTTGGTATATGTAGCATTTTGAATGCAAACAAATTCAAAGTACTATCTCAGTGCTGCTCTTATTTTTCAAATTTTCAGCTGAGCACTTCTCTCACAAAGAGGAACATCCAATAGCTGGGTAGGGTCTTTAACTAACACACAGCATATTAAAAATGGGACCATTTCAAACCATTCCAGGCAGACTTACAGCTGTGACTTTAGGAGATGGCACCTTCTGTGGTTTTTTTTTCTCATTCCTCATAAGCACACTTGAGTCTCCTTCTGCTGTGAGGGGTTTCACAGACTGATTCACGGAGCGCTGCTTTAAGGACTCCACCAGGAATGCACACTGAAATGGAAATCCACATTCCTTAGCAATTCAGATACATGGAATTTAGGAAATAACATTTCCAAGACAGGTATTGTGTATTTACTACTATAATAATAAATAATATTCCTATCTGACAATGCTTAACACTCTAACTGAACAGAAGCCCCTTTGTGCTGTGCTTGCTCAAGCACACTGTATGGAAACCCTTCCTGCTCTGGGCAAACAGACTAAACCAAAAGGCAGCAGTGTACATAAACCAAAGCTAGAACAAAGTGAAAGATGGTGAACCAAGTGTATGAAACTGTAACATGATAACAAAGTATTTTTAGGTGTCATTGAATAGCCACCAGCTCTTCTTTTACAAAAATCCAACTTTTGTGACTCAGACTTGCATCCAAGAGGGTTCTCAGCCCTCTGGAAAAGGTTCTTACTGCAGATCTCTTTCTATTCACACTTTTTTAAGAAGCAGGCACCACAATGCCAGGCTGGCTATACTGCTGCAGTTATTCTGTTGGATATCTTTGGAAAAAAGTAATGTGCATGGAATATGGTGAGATACAGTCTAGTTCTACACTCTCAGAACACTTGAGAAAACAACTGGTTTAGAATTGACAAAGCCATTGTGCTAATGACAAGCCCTCCCTACACTGGGACTTAGAAGAATGTAGTGTTATTTATTTGCATATAACATTTATAACTTTATTAAAATGAAGAATTAATTTATTTGAAAAGAATTAATCATAGAATTGGCAACAAAAAGGAGAATCACTTGAACTGTAAACTTGTATTTGGTATGGAATCATGGCTACTCCAACACCAGTCACTGCAGTGCTGTTGTGGAACTGCTTTCTAGTCCATATTTACTCTATGGTCACTAATCTCATGCTCTAGAACATTCCTGCTCATCATAAAAGGGTTTTGTCCAATCTCCTGAACTGTCAGGTGAACAAACACTGTTCATTTTTTTTTAGGAAGAAACATGCAATTAAAAAGTTCTATGTAATTCATACCTTTTGGGAGTAGTTCTTTGCTTTTTCCATTTCAGATATAATACTGGTAATATCATCACTTTCAAAAATACCTGATAATCAAATAGATGCTAATTAGCATGGGTTTCTTAAAGTGTACAAAATAAGTATTTTTTTAAATGTACAACAATTTGCACCAGATGCTAAATACCAATGCAGAGAATTAAAAAACCTTTGTTTCCTGCAAGCCTGATCATCTGGACTTATCATAATAATAACTATATTTTAAAGCATCTTTTAAAAGGCAAACAGAAAAGGGTGAATTCAAATAGAAAAAAAAAAAAACCAACCAAATTCCTTCATTAAGGCTGCATTATAATATTCTGCAAAGGGGTTGAAGGTCTCAATAAAACTATGACCTGTGTTTATATCTCAGTGCTCTCAGCATATCTTAAAAAAGTAAACTACTTGATTTGGGAGTAAAAAAGCATTACTGAATATTATTTCATTAATGAAACAGAAGTATGTGCTGACTTTCTTTTGCTCATACCTGCTTCTCCAAACCAGTGAAACCTCCCATTGGCTGCCTGTACAATTTCTTTAAAAGCACTGGCAGTCTCCCTGGGGCTGGCATAGCAGGCAGGAATAATTCCAGTGGAGTCAGTGCCCTCTGTTACACTGAACAGACAGACATGGAGCTGTAAATCCAAACCTCCACAAGCCTCAGCCACATAAGCACTGACTGTGTGCTGTAAGACAGAGGAGAAAGAAACATCAGGGCTGAGCCTCTGCCTCAGACAAGCTTCCATCTGCTCCACTGGTTCCTGACTGATGTACAAGTGCTCCCAGCTGGAGCAGTTCAGAACAGGAACATACCCTGAGGAGTGCAATGCCTCCTCAGTCCATGCAGACACAACAATTGTCACAATTGCTGCTTACAGGGACAACAGCTCTACTGCAGGCAAGGGGTGAGCTGGGGTACACTTGGGAATCAAAGACAGAGATTATGGACATAAATTTAGCTGTGCACTGAAGCAATAGGGATGAAACTGTCCATTTGTCCCTCATTTTCTTGTCAACCATATGGGCTTTAATGATTTCTTAGGTCTGCCCAGAATTTCCAGAGGTTTGGTAACAAAAGCAGGAGACACTTCACTGTACACACATGTAGAAACTCAAGGCTTAATGGCCATGGAGCACATTCACCACAAACATGGATCCAGGCAAGGGATTACTGGGATAAAAACAGCAGCTGACTCTACATAGTGTGCTATGGACCTCCACTGGAAAATTATTTGTGTCTTTGTTCCATGAGTTGTACAGAAATGATTTATTACAAAAAATCATCTTGCTCCAACTCAGAAATCTGAAGCAAAATGATGCCCAGAGCTGGAACAGGAAAGGAAACCTAAAAGCCTGTCTTGAATTTTCTCTAAATAATTAATAATTGCTACCTCCAACACATGACTAACAGTTGCAGAAATGGAAGTTTGGGATCCAGACAGTTCTGCTGCCTTAAGGCATGTAAAGGAGGAATATTCTGCCAATGAACTATGATTGGCTATAAGGGGAAAAAAGGCATGGGGAAAAAAGAGAAAAATAAAGTTGATATTAGTTTTGATAGGAACTTAGAGAAGAGTTGCCTATGATGACACTCACTGTTTCCTGATCAGCTATTCCAGTAGTCAGCAGGTAGAGTCCCTGTGATTTGTGTTTATCTTTGTCTTTGAAGTCAATTTCCACAGCTCTTCTGAGTGCACTCATGAAATTTCTACTGCCCTTGCACTCCAAGCTCAACACCCACCTAAACCAAGATGTTTAAAGTTCAAAGAATGAAGAAACAAAAGCTCTTGTTTCTGCTGAAAGCAATGAAGAGAACTAAGTGTCTTAAATAACACTGCACTGGAGTCTAAAATTTTTGAAAATGACAGAGAGCAAAACCAGATTAAATAACAAATTATTTCTTCTGGTTTCTGTATTGCCAGCATGGCAAACTAGATTTTAAAGTAAGATACAAAGCATAAAGAGGAAAGAATTCTCTCCTAATTTTATGTGGAAAAATATTAATGTAGTAGAACTTACAGAAACAGAAATTAAACAAGAGGTATAATGAGAACACAGATGATGTGACTCCACAAACAGAAACCTGGGATATTTTTCCAAAGCATGTGGGAAAACCCCCATTGTTTAGCTCTCACATTCCAATTGAACTTGACGCAGTATTCAATTCTTCATGTAAGCTCTTCATTCCTTACACAGACACTTCTGTATCTGTGTACATATATATTATATACACATATGAAACATAAAGTCACCCCAAGCTTATTAACTTTTACAATGCTGTTTTCACTTGAAACCACTATGAACATGGCAGCCTATTTCTGTAACATAATCAACTTATGCAATTTTTTAGTTGTTTTCAATTTTTCACATATATGGGATAATTACGTGATCCTACCTCCAAGCCTCTTCTAAGTTTTCTGGTTGGGAAGGACACAGCTCCTGCTGCCAAGGCACAATATCACTCCCAAATCTTTCACAGAAAGATAACAGCAATTAATTTTCAGATTATGGTTTAGAACAAGCAAAAAAATAAATTCACAGTCGAAGAAAAATCTCATTTAGGGTATTACAGACATAAAACTGCCTGATGCCAACTATTTTCTATTTCAAACCATTTAATTATCCCCATTTATCCAATCACCCAAGGTTTATTTGATTTTCTTTCCTGAATAGGATCCTATGAGCTGGGAAAAGCTCAGAGGAAGGAATGTGATAAAGGAACTCCAACCTTCAGCTGCTGCCTGTATTTCTCTTGTGGGATAAAGGCTGTGTTGTCACACCATGTTAGGAACTCCATGAGCTGCTGGCTCTTACCTGCCAGAAACCTGCCCAGCAGCTGCTCAGCAGTTGTGCCACATGTTTCTGCCTGCCAGTGCTGAGTACAGAATTTTACCACTATAATATATTAAACAGTATTGGAGTTACTGTAAAATTTAAAGGATGCTCTCAGTTATGGTACCTGAGACATCAAAATTCTCTTCTGGTGTGTTTCTGACAGGTGAATTAATACTTATGAACAATATAGCAGGATGAGTATTTGTTACAGGTATGATGCAATCAGTTCCAGTGACCCTCACCCAAAAAAGTGATTTTTAATTACTAATCTGGTCTCCATACACGTGATTCACCCAATAAGGACCAATCAGTGATAGTCTTGCAAATACTTCACTAAAACTAAAATATGCCTGTTAGTAACTGCAGTCTCTCAGCATACTTCCTTCACTGCAATGCATTACAGTTATTTTAAAAGACTCCCAGATAATTACTTACGCTATAATATTGAAGCAATCCTTATCTGACATTTGTTCCTCGAGTAAAAGTCGCAAACAATGTTGGATATGAGAGATGTAGGGAGAGTTTGTCACTGATATATCAACAAGTACAACCACCCTGTAGAAGAAAAATTGTATTCATTGAAAAAAAAAAAAAGAGAAAAGTCTTATTTAATTATGTAGTCTTATCTTTAGTGCACTCTGACTTGTAAGTACTTGGGAAAGTATCTTCTACCTATGTATCAAAATGTATAAAAACTGAATCTATTTTTTTTTTCTGCAAAACATTTGGTGACATTTAAAAAATAAAAATAGGGACAGTAATGGAAACTTCTGTCTTTCCTAAACTACTGAATAATCACGGTACTGGCTACTTATTCAGGAGCCATTAATGGCTCCTGAGCCATTGGGGCTCCTGAGCCCCAAACAGCTCTTCCCCTTCTCTGTACTTGAGTATCTAAAACCATCCTGGAATGTGTGGATGTTTGCCACATGGAGAGTTACTGGATACTTCACTCTCCTTTCCCAGCCAACACTCCAGGAAATTATGGAATATTACTCCAAAGACAAATAGTTAAGGCTTCTCTCAGCTCATCAGTGCCAGAGTGGTTGCTCAGGTATGGACTGACTGATGCACTGTACCTGTTTAGAGGAAAGTGTTAATGATGAGCTGCTCAGCATGGCCAGTTGTAAGTCTTGCTTGCAGAGACAAGGCAGGATGGCCACAGTTAATGGACACAGGATAATTTGGGAGCAGTAGTTTTTAAAAGACCCACAGTTGCGATGGACACTCAGTGGGGTGTGAGTTCCCAGCACAACAGAGTGGCCAGATGGGCTAATTCACTCCTTAATCAATGAGCAAGAAAATCTCGAGTAACAGGGGCCTCAGCTACCTTCCTTTTGTCTGAAACTCCATATTCAAGACTTGTAAACAGGAAAAAGGGCAAATGTGCAATTGAGGTTGGGTAAGGCCTCAGACAAGATGTAAATAAACACCTTCCTCAAACACATTAAGACTTCAAACCTCACAAAAAACCCCAGAATCAAAGACAATACCTTCTTTCACAAACACTTCCCCATATTCTTCTGCTACCAACAGATAGCCAGTCAATTCGTTTCTCATAGATTTTTACCATTTTAGCAAGGACTTTCTATGCATAAATAAAGAAAATTTATGTTAAAAATAGAAAGTTCAAGTCTTTTATTGCCAAATGCTTAGGACAGAAATAACATAACAGCATAGTAATGAAAAAAAATTTTAATTAATTTAGATAGCAACATTTCATTCTTAGTACAGATAAGAGAACACAGTCCATGAAAAAAACATAGAATGATAAAAAAGCAACAAAGAATTTAAAGGTCTGTATCCCCACTTCACTTTTTCTCTTGCCACCATATTCCAAAACCGTATTCAGGCATATAAAGAAAAGACAAAAAAGAGATTTAAAAATACAATTTTTGCAACCTTACCCCTTCTTCAATAGCATTTTTAGGCAGTATTCATAACAAAACACATCATTTAACATAAACACAGTATTCTCAAACACATGTAATTCTTTGACAGTATCAATTTGTTATTAAGGTAATTTGTCCAAACTTTATATACCATGACCTTTCCAAGTCTATGTAGGTATTGTATGAGGGCATATCAAGCTAGAAAAGGGCACTGAACTCACAAACAAAACTATAATTTAGCATGCACAAAACACAAGCATCTCCCAGTGAGCAAGAAGCCACAGGAGCTGCTTTTCATTTCAGCCACTTCACACCCTCCTTTTGGTCTGGCTGTAGAGTTGCACAGACTTCACATCCCTCCCACTTCAATGGATTATTTGCCCTGCCTGGAAACATTTCCACTGCCAGTGAAATGGGAAAGAAAAAGGACTGACAGACCACTATATAGCAAACCCTGGTAGCAAACACCCCCAGACAGCTTCTCTCATTAAACTTGCCCACTCTGATATCTGCATTCTGATCTAGGAGGAAATCCTCAGCAATCACTACTGCCTGTAAGAACCCCAGTAGCTGCAGACTTACATGGACAGCTGTCTGCACATGAATCCCTGCTTAGCTAACAAGACAATTAATGAGGAATAATTAGATGGTAGTCTAGCCCTGACAAAGCCACATCATGTCATACAACTCACCTGATAGTTGTACAATACTGGCAGGTCAACATGGATATTTTTTACAGTTCCATCATACCACTCCAACTGCATCATCACTTTCTAGAAGGATAAGTAAACTGTTTACAGAACCCAACATAAGATAGACTAACATGGAATTTCTTCCTGGGTCATTCTTGAGAATGACATTAAGTATTTGAGTTGAATCTGGGATTCAAGTGTCAGTCTGTAGAATTTTAGCTAACTTATAAAGTACTGAATTAAATTAGGAAGATGTAGCAAAAAAAAAGAAAAAAAAAAACCAAAAAAAGTTCCTCCTCACTTGCCTCATGTAGAGTTGATGATACTGTTTTTTTAAGAACAGGTACAAAATCTTCCACAGGAGAGAAAGCATTGGGAGCCAGAACTTGATAAAGGTCTAACTTTTTAGCTATAGGAAGAAAAAACCACATTAAATAAAACACATATTCTGTCTCTAATTCATGTTTCATACCTGTTAAACTTTTCTTTCTGTGCTACCTTTCAATCCATATGTCTTTAACCAGTCTGCTGAGGTTTTGGCCAGGATGCCTGGTGTTTGAATAACTAATGGTGCTTTGTGCTTTGGAGGCTTTGGGAAGAAGCTAGAAGGTGCTGTATTTGCAAATGCTGTGGAAACCTAAAACAGATTTGAAGAAAAGCTCTTGCAAGTTTTAACATAATTTATTTTTACCCTCAATTCAAAATATCCAGAATGGAATCCTGGTGAACATAATTAAAACTGAAGTGCTGGGATTCCAATAAGCAAAACACTTTGAAAGTAGCTATCAGTGGTCCTCCTAAAAATGGGCTTTTACTGGGGATACAGAATCTTCTAAGTCATTCTAGAGTGACTTCTGCTCCACAGGTAGTCTACACAGTCCTTAGTAACTGAGGTTGGAAGAGAGGGAAAAAAAAGTACAGCTTGGAAGGATGAGGGGAAATAAAATTAGAGATTTTATTCACAAAAAAATTCCTCCCATACTTGTATACAGTGCTACCAAGACAAGCCCTTATAAGTTTGCAATGGATTTAAATGTCCAACTAAATCACACAGCAGTAAGTATCTTTTCAGCAATTTAAAGGACAGTTGGAACTTAATTTATATGATTGTTCATGGAGTTAGGCTAGTGCTCCTGAGATTCCCATTACAGGGATCACAGGACAATGTTCTATTCATGCACTTTGGAGAATATTCATCAAAATCCCTCCTTTACTGATTTTGTTCTTAATTTGCTCTTAACAATGGACGTTCAATAGAGAATATTCAAGGTCAGCATATCAAAATACCTGATCAATCATGCATTCTTTTTTCATATTGTGGACACTTAAAATTTCTAACCTTAATTATTCAAAGTACTTCTGGAAATAAAAAGTTACATACATCTGCTCTTTTACTACCAAGTAAGCCACCAACTCTTCTTTGAAAACTTTGTTTGATGCTCTTGAGTAGGTCCTTAGCCTTCTGAGATTCCTGAAGTAGCAGATGAAAATCACTGCTATCAAAATTCTGCAATTATAAAAACAAATGGGGAAAATAAGACAACCATTGTTCAAACACCAACTGAAAGCAGCTTTCTTACTTTACTGTGCAAACATCAATACAAGACTGCCTGGCATGGCAGAATTGAGTGTATCTAATGCTCTGCATATAAATTAGTAATAATTCATAAACAAGATATTACTTTATTACTTTGAATCACTCTATAGTAAGCCACTGCTTTTATCAGCCATAAGTCAGTAAACAATAACTGCAAAATTTATTGCACTTTTAGGAAATGTGTTCATTTGCAGAAAGAACTAACCACAGGTTTATTGAGCACATCCTCAGCACTTCTATGACAGACTTTCAGCATCAATTCTTACTATCAGCTTCTACTCAGGTGATAATTATTTTACCTTCTCAAAGTGAAGAATCATCAGCAAGAGAGAAAAATGCTTTGCCTCTCTCCCTGTCACCTACCTCTCCCTGGGAAGAGTAGCAATGATAACGGCCTTTTACAGCTTCTGCAAGGTTCTTGAGAACAGCCTACACATAAAAATAGGAAGAGAAACAGTTACTTTGACTTGATAGTCTCTTTTGATAATGTGGCTTGTTGGTATTCAGTTCTCAGCAGAGACAGAAAAAGAATATTCGAGATACATGTAGTGAGAAAGCAAAAAATGCTTCCATCATCTGCTTACCAGTCTTATTTTAATAAGGCTGAAAAACAAACTGTGTAAAGCAAGTTACAAGATGATGCTCCAAACAATTGTTTTCATGTGTGCAAACATGCTCTGAAGAGAAAAGAACACTAATTCAAGAACTCTAATGATTAGGTTAGCTTCCCCACACATTTATGAGAGACTAGGAATAAAAATGCACTTCAGGAAGTTTAGTATTAACACAATTACTTACAAGAGAAGCAGGGTTTCTGCAATCATATGTAACAGTGTGAATCTGCACTTTTCTCCCCAGCATGCACTGCTGAGCATAATCACATAATATTTCAAAAGACTGATCAGGGCTGATTAAAAAAGAAAAGAAAAATATATTAACAATGGCAGTAATCCAATGGGGAAAAAAAGGCCATACTGAAGAAGATAAGGAAAAAAGCCTGGGAAAGAAATTATAAATCATGGGAATTATTTAGGTATTTAGCATTATCATGCTTTTGGAGCGATTTTCTCTCCCTCTTTCAACCATTACTGAGATGTCACTGCTGGAGCTTGGTTCTGTCCTGAAAACCTGGATGACAACAAACCCACTAGGATTTCATTCACAAGCTGTTATGAGTGGGAATAGAATGTTCTGAAGTATTCCCTGCTAGTCCTGAAAGATAAAGATCAGGAGTTGTGGCTTTGGCCACCATGACAGAAAACCTTTCAGATCTGGTATGTAAGGAAGTCCTGTTTCCAAAGGCACCACAGAAAGTAAAACTTTATTTTATGTTTAGAACTTAGTGTCCCACACAGCTATCATTTCCTGAGCTCTGATGGCTAGTAAAAACCTTTCCTTGCAGCTACACTTCTGCCAGGGACAGAAATTAAGGAATTTTTCACATAGTATGAACTTCTGGTTTGCATTCAGAGCAGATCTAAGCCTTGTAATCAGTGTGTTCAATAAGTTACCTGAAATTTAAGTTCCATTACTCTAAGTATCAATCTTGCCAAGCTTACACCATACTTTTTGCACGTTTAAAAAAAATAAAATTAGTAAACTAGGAGTAAAGTACCACTCCTAGAATCCCTATTGTAGTCTTTTCCTTGTAAGCCCAACTCCAATATTGTAATTTTCAAATTATGACAGCAGAACTGCAGAATTTAAGTCCATAACTTTATGTAATCTAACCTGGTTTCATTTATTTAATCAGACATTTTAAGTTCTCCATCAGCACGACTAAGATCACAGAGAGAAGAATCTTTGAATGCTTAATGCTATTTTACAGCAAAATCTATCTTATTCTCTAATCTTCCCAGAGGTGTGGACTCTTTCAGTGATATCTTTAATGACACTTAATTCATGTAAAATTAGAGCTAGCAGGCTCTCAATAGATTACTGTGATAAGTGATCTGCAAAGGAAACACATAGCCTCATAACAGAATTGAGAAGATTTATAAATAGTAAAAAAGGGAAGAAATAAAGGAACAAGTAATACACTGATCTTGAATTTTCTATTTATTTTTGTATCAAGTTCAGTTTCTTGTACCAATCCTGTATCCAAGTTAAATCTGGTTGTTAAGACACATAATGAACTTACCAGCTTCCTACAATAAGAACCAAGGAATTCAGCTCTCTCATGGGAAGGACATGCCTTAAGGCTTTCAGCAAATTGCAGCCTCGACCAGGCTCCAGCTCTTGTACCCACTGTCTTGCTTCATGTAGCCTAGGAGAAGGAACACGAAAAAGAATATTTAGGTGCTAAATAAAATAGATCACAAAGATTACTACAAACCACAGGATTTTTATATATGAAAACCATCCTGAAACCACTGATCACATGCTAAATTCATTGCTCTTCTCCCCTCTTAAAATCACTACAGGCACAAGATGAAAAACAGTATTACCTGCAAGAGATTGCTCAAATTAAATGGAGACTTGTCTGAAACACCTTGGTTTTTCAGAGAAATTAACTTACTTACACATGAACATTGATGGTTTTTGGACTCTCCCATAGCAGTGAGATTTCTGTACTGAATGAGAGGCAGTACAATTCCTTCTTATAACAAAGCTGCTCATCTATTAAGCACTAATAAATAAAAAATTATGAACGCGTTACTACCCATGCTGCTTCTGGCAGGGTTATTATGTAAAAGACTAAAAACAGTAATTTCCTACAAATAGTTACAGCAATATTTTCAGCTACCACTAAGAAAGTTTCCAAGAAAAATTCATAGAGATTCAAATATTTAGTAAGGACAGAGACAAAACCTGCAAACTTATGGCATTCCAAATAATTTGTTAATGGGGCATGAGGCAGGGATATTTATGTTACTGGTACCAGTTTTTCTCTTCAGCTGATGACCACATGAAACAGCAGGGATCAAGAATACTCATATTCACTCACCAGATAATATCTAAAAAATGGTTACCTCATAATCATGGACAGAGCTAAACAATAGTTCAGATATTCAAGCTAAGTAAACCAGACTGTGGAAACTGAGTTTTCTTGAAGCAGATTTATTTGAAACACACAAATGAAAAACACAAAAATTATAAATTGAGGTAAATAATTCTTGAATGTGGGAAATTGAATTGTACCAAGCATCATATATAAACATTATCTCTTCCTTCCTTACAGCAAAAGTTTTCTAAAAACAAAGAGCACAACAAAGGGCAAGTTTCTTCTGAGAAGACAGAAAATTATTAATTCACCAAGGTTCTGACAAAAATTGTGAAGTTACTCTGACAAACATTAACTTAAAGGAAACTATATAATGTTGATAGAATTGAGAAACTTTAACAATAATACTTTCCTTAATAATATTTTCAAGTATACTAGATTTATTTTGATTTGGATTTCTTTTGGACATTAACAAATAGTACACTTTCCAAGATATTTAGAGCAAACTTTTCTACAACAGAAAATTTCTATTCTATTGTTCTATTGGTTCCTGGCTTCTAGTTCCACAAAAGCTTGATTAGTATGTTAAAATAGGCAAAATTTGCTTTACTATTACTTACCAAAAGGTTCTTCTGAAAATCCAATAGTCTAGGTCCATAACTCAAATGAGACACATCAACCAAAAGTCCGACTTTAGTTCCTTTTATAACACCGAACACCTTAGAAAAGTCACTGTAAATATTAGCTTATCTACAGTTTAATAATTTTACTGTTTATTCTGTACACAACCATTTTAGATTAAGTATTGGGTATTTATTTTAATTTTAAACTTTTCAGCATAAAGATGACACAGTGACAAAGTCAAGGAGAAAAAGAAAAAGAGAAAAAGAGAGCCCTACTGGCACTTAGTTAATCCTTACCAGTGAATACCTTCTTCCCAAGAAAACTTATTCATTACTTGAGAGGATAAAATAAAAAATAACTTTGTCCCCTTCAGGCTAAATCAAGCAGCTTTGTGGAAACCAGATTTTGGAATGCTGCATCTTCCCTTATTCCCTTCAAGAGGGAGTTACATCTGAGCATTAGCACTGCCAGGCACAGTGTGATGAAGCAGCTGTTCAAGAGTGGGCAAAACGAACTACAAGAGAGCCCCACTCCAGGCAGAAGTTAATCTCAGCACTGTCTGCTCCCATTTAAATTGTGCTGAGAGGACCTGATGACCAAGACTGCAAAGAGAAAAGAAAAGACTAAATCTAGAAAGTAGAAAACTGCATACCAATGAAAGGTCAGGAAGAACAATCCACTGTCAACATCACTGCATATGATGTAGAACTTGTAGTAAATAAGTAAAATACAAAGGCTTTCTGGAAGGCACTTTTCACTAGTATTCAAAAGTTAATTTAGTCTTTTATGCCATATAGAGTTTCACTCTAAAAATATACTGCAAAGTTCAAGTTACCTTTCTGCTGTCCTGCAACAGCCACTGAATTCGGTGCTGATAGAGTTCAATCACTCTGACAAAAGGCAGAGCACACATTTAGCTACAGCATTCCCTCACACTGGGTGTCAATGTAACAATCAACCACCTGTCTCCATCACATCCCTTTCTCACAGATGTAAAATCTGTGAGAAACAGGTCTTTTAAAGTATGTTAAATATGCCCTTACACAACTGGTGGTTGCAGGGCTCGCCACTTAAATACTTCTTTCCCTAAAGCAGAACAACTTCCAACAGTTTAATATTAAAATAGTTATAACCTCAGGTAAAACAAAATGCTTCCTGTCCTCTAAAATTGTTTTACTTTAACCAATGGATTTTTAATTCTATGCACATTGTGTCTACAAGTTAGCAAACAGAAAATTTAAGCCAACATTTTAAAAGGGCAAATCCATTTTGCTTTTTCAAAACAGAAAAGCTGCTTCTGTTTTATAAAAGCCTGACACAGTGAGGTATGCTGAAATGGCAGCATTCTTATCAATAGTGAAGATTATTCTACAGCTATTGAACCTATAAATTAAATTATTTAAGTTTCTTGATTTTCTAGACTTAAAATTCACTTAAAATACTTTCAACTTCCATGTCACATCCTCATCCATGGCTTGAAGCTAATCCAAGTTTCACAAAGTATAACCCCCAACTACACAGTGTTACATATGGAAGCCTGACAATGCACAGGCTGCCTTTCTAAAACGAGCAAACTGCTTCACATCAACACCTGGTTGATAAACATGTTCCTTGAAAAACCCCAAACCTCAGCTGCAATGACATACAATTATCCCTCAATCTCAGCTGAAAGGATTTAATGTTGAGATACTCTGAGGTGCCCAGAGACAACAAATTAAGATTTAAGGCAGCATCTACAGTAATGGAGATACAGAATCAGTTACACATCAAAACAGTAAAGATGATGGATACTTACTCAGAAAGCCTGGATTCAAAATCAGTAAAAGTCTCCTCTGTAAACTCCATCACTTCACCACCATTTCCTGAATTCCTGGAGCACTATGCATGGTTAACATCAGAGATGTACACAAGTTAAGACTGACTAGAGAAAAGGCAGCGTTGTACTTACAAAATAATATTGCTCTCATTTACCAGATACTCTAATGTTAACTGCAAAGATTCCAAACTGTAGCTTTTTATCCATTCTTCTGTTGTTTGCACCTTTTGAGACTGTGTTTTCTTCATTTGTTCTCTCTATAGATCAAGTAAAAAAAAAATTACATGCAGTATGAGAAATTAAATGTGCTGTTTAAATGTGACAAAAATCTAAGTCCCAAGGAGAGTTGTTGCTAGGCAGTGCATATCCAAGAACATAATTTTATGTACTGGAATACTCTTTTGAATGTGGGACACAAAGGAAAAGAAACTTTCACAATACCCCCAGACTGTGAGTTAAAGGAAGGGAAAAGAGAGCTCAGTTTAGAGCAGACAGGAATGAAGACACGAAATAGAAGAACTCAATAAAAGAATTAAAATAAATACTCCAGTGATTTACCAGAGAGAAATAAAAATAAGCATCTCCCAAACATGACTCAGAGTTTGAACTTGGCTTCTGCCTTTTGGAGGAAAAATGCAGTATCAACAGCTGATCTCATTTATTGTTTTGCCCAATTTGTTTTCAGATTAATCTCTGCAGAGAAACTACATGCAGTTTCTTGACATGAGTGATCACACCATCAAACTGTGTATATATGCAAATGTATGTAAGGAAGCATATTAGCTGTCTATCAGTTTATTTATTGCCCACTGTGAATTTATAATGGGTATGCATTACTGTACCAGCTGCTCCATTTTGTAGGAAAACTTGCCTACCAGCACATCTTGTGCCTTGCTGCTATGTGTTCCCAGCGATCCATTATCTGGTCCTAGATGAGGCACAGCAAAATCTTGCCCTGCTGGATGATCACCCTGTAGATGGAATTCTGACAGCCTATGAGACAATAATTTTATGAGAGCAATTCATTACCCATAATATTCCTGTATTGTCATAAAGTAATTTCAAGTTTTTTCTCTAGGAACTGTTTTATATTTTGACAGTTATTTAAGCATTAAGGTAAAATATTATGTTTTGAAGGGATATAGTATATACTTTACATGAACTATAATTTATTTTCTATCTACAAATGAAGTCTCAACTAGATTTTGTAATGGTTTCCTCACCCAATTTTTTCCAAATGCTGATCATTGTCCAACAAGCATGCCATTTTCCTGATATGTGTCTCCATCATATGAATAGACTTAGCCTTGTTAAAAAAAAAAAGACAGCATTAGAGCAAAAAAGTTAAAATCCTCAGGAATAAACACTATTAGAAACGCATTAATATTGTCAGCAACTTAAATGATAATTTATATTGTATGTGGGACAACAGCAAACTAAAAAATAAAGAGAAGTTACAATTATCCATTTATAGAAAACACATTTAGGAACTATTCTGCAGAGCTGCTTGTTAATGGATTTTATGCAGTTAATTATATGCGTGCACAGCTGCTGGGAGACCGGCTACAGAGCTCAACCAGAAAAAGAGATTAACCACAGCAAACCCCAGCGCGGCGGCGGGAGCCGAGCCAGCCGGGCTGGCAGCGGGTGGGCGAGCTGCCCTCGGCTTTGGGTTGGTACGAGTCATGCAAAGGCCATTAAATCCCGGCTTTCCCTTGGCTGGGCTCCACCGCCTCCCCCCGGCCCAGGCCAGCCGGGCCCCGCGGCTCACAGCGGGTGTCAGCGCAGTCCTTGCCGTTCCCGAGACCCCGCTCACCTCACGGGGGAAGAGCCCCGGGTCCCCGCGGTGTCCCGTACCCGAGAGTCACCTCACCCCACCGGGGAGAGACCCCTCTGACCCCGCACCGCCTGCTGAGACTCACCTGACGGGGCCCTCCCTCCCTGGCACCGCGCCAGCGGCAGCGACTCCCGAACCCCTCAGCCCCTCCCGGCACTGCCCCGACCGGAGCGGACGGGCCCAGCCCGGTCCCCGCCCGCTGTTGCGGCGTTGCCGGTGGAGACGGAGCCAGTCCCGGTGCGCCGCTTCCCGCCGCCTGAGGGCGCCGGTGGGCAGGAGGCGAGGGGCCCCGCCGGGCCTACACACCTGAGCGGGGACACACACCTGAGCGGGGACACACCCCTGAGCGGGGACACACCCCTGAGCGGGGACACACACCTGAGCGGGGACACACACCTGAGCGGGGGGACACACACCTGAGCGGGGACACACACCTGAGGGGCGGACACACACCTGAGCGGGGACACACACCTGAGGGAGGGACACACACCTGAGGGAGGGACACACACCCCTGAGGGGCGGACACACCCCTGAGGGGAGGGACACCTGTGGGCGGGGCGGGGTCGGTTCCAGTCAGTGCAGCCAGAGGCAGTCGCTTTAGTAGACAATTTATTTTGATAAACTTGCTCAATAACAAAAATACAAGTGAAGAAAATTATGTTCATTTTATACAGTTTGTATTAACATTTGTTCGGAAATCATTAATTGAAAAAATGCTCTAACCAATAGAAAACAACCCTCAGTAAAGGCCGGGGGTGCAGGCGGCGGGCCCGGCCTCGAGCCCAGGCGGGACAGCCCGCCCGCAGACACCATTTCCTTCATTATGTTCATCCTTCACAAAGGTTTTAAAGGACAGCTTCCATTTTCCCGTGCGTGTGTGTGTCGGGGCGAACGGGAACCTACAGGTGTGTTCTGGAGTGGTCCAACAAGGTCTCGGGAACACAGGGACGGCAGGAGGGCGCGGCTGGGGCAGAGGCCGGGGCTCGGAGTGCGGCACACGGCCCGTGCCTTCGGACACCCGCCCCGCTCCGCAGCGGCAGCGGCAGCGCACAGACCCCGTTCAATGGCCGGGCTGGCGTGTGACCCTCCCCAGGTCTGAGCCGAACAGCTTCCAGGCGGTTATTACAGCTGAGCTCAAGGATTAGATTTATACAGACCAATTTACTAGTTTTTCCTTCTGAAAGTATTTGTTATGTTTTGTTAACCAAATAAATGACAAAGCGTGCACAAATTACGTTATGATGGGGTATCAAACCTTTGGGAGGATTTAGAAGCAGAAGAATAAGTGGAATTCTCTAGTGATGTATAAAATGAGCTGTCCTTCAAAAAGTTAAAAAATAATGGCTGGCAGAATCAGAAAAGTTTATGTAAACACTCAACACAAATATGGGATTACCTTTGGAGAAGATTCATATGGAAACATTTGCTTTTCATTAACTGAAAAAGTTTACAGATGTTTAGGCATGTTCAATACGAACTTCCTGTAGTTCAAAACAAAACCTTGTGCAAATAAAACCTATAAATAGTCTTCAGCAGATTTTACAGTGATGCTCTTAGGTATGAAAAGAATGCACACAACTTTAAAACAAAAGTAACAGACATAGGTTTGACAAATGATTGCACCATAAAACAGTGTTTTATATACAGTTTACAAGATATGATTTTCTGCTATAAATTAATACTGTACTATATAGTACTTAGTGACCTTATTAAAAGCAACTGTTGACAGCTGTCTCTTCAATTACTGATTTGGGTTTTCTAAAATGCATTTGGCCGCATCTATTTCTGGATTTGAAATGCTCAAATATTTAATAAATCTATTTGCTAAACCTTTGCTAACATTTAATAATTCATAGCAATAGCACTGGCAGATCAGATCCATTTCCAGTCAGCCAGCCACAGCCTGGGTATGCTCCAAGATAAGTGTTTTTGTTTGGTTTAAAAAAAATTATTATTGTGATCCATTTAATCAAAGCCTAAATCCACATGATGTTACAATAACTGAAATAAGTAAGTTGGAGGGGTGGGAAGGGAAAGAAATTTTAGCAGCTTAGAAACTCTCCCCACCCCCCAGCTGTGTTCCAGTCACAAAAATCTCGAACTATTTACAAGTGTAACATTTCTGAAAACGTAATTTATAATCCAAGTTTTAGTGAATACTTCATCTTAGGACACAGTAGTGATAACACCAAAATTTTGAAAGATATCAAGCAGCTGAACCCTGCCTTTTACCTCCACCACTATCACTAGGAGCCTCAGACTGCCCATGCAGATGAAGGCCTAAATTAGGAATCAAATTATAATTATTAAACCATGACTTCCAAGTAAGTGCTTGGCTGTATTGACAGATTAGTACACTTTGGAAAAATTGTGTGATCCATAAACATTCCATTCTGCCTGTGAATGAGCTGACTGGAAAAAAAAATTACTTAGAAACCATTCCAGTGGCAAGTTTGGTCAAAAATTTAAAAAGAAAATATACATAAACAAATTAGATTTTTGTACTAAAATACCTTGGGTGGGGGAGAGGGGAGAAATTAAGAAAGGCAGGGACCCACTATGGTCTGAATGGCACAGAGTTCAAAATAATTGTGCAAACTGTGTTACTTTTAAACACTCCAGCTCATCTGGTAAGTGATTACTTTGGAAACTGCTGATTTTATTTTAACATAAATCTCATCCTAGAATGACTGTCTGTTCATGAATGCAGTTCCTCTAGTAAGTTCAATGAAACAGTGCTCAAAACAGACAATTTAATTTTTCTTTCAGAATGAATCTCAGGCAAACTATGTATTAACAGGAAAACAAATACTGATAGTGCAGGCAGCTTCCCTGGAACACCAACCTAGTAGTGAATTAAGATGTCTGTGGATTCAATGGTTTATCCTTGTGTTGAAAAATAAAACTACTTTAGTGAGGAATAGTTATTCCAAATTTTGGTGGCCATTAAATCTACATTTAAAATAACAACTTTAGTAAACAAGGCATACATTTTTAACAATTATATTGCTCATTTTTTTGGCAAAGATGAATTAATACTCAGCTGAAAATAAGTTCATCCATCTTTGCAATGGGATAGTGTTTGCATTACTTTAAACATTGCATTTTATATGTGCTAAAAGGAATGCTTACCTATGGTAAAACGCTGTGCTTGAATATGTATGAATGCTAATGTAACAATGAAGTAGAAAAAAAAAGAGATTTTTCTGTACAACAGTTGCTAATAATTTAAATAGTGTCAGTTTCCCAAAATTAGGATTTTAAGGTATGACATGATCTCACCTTCTACCCTCATATACAAATAAATTACCATAAAAAGAATTTTAGCTTAACTTAAAATTGCACCTAGAAAGGCATGGGATCGTTTGTACCTATTACAAAAAACTGTTAAAATCAAGGGCTGCTACAAAGAATGAGGTAAACTGAAGACTCTCAGCTATGTGGCCTTCAGAAAAATGGCTTTTTTCTATTGAGTTCTAGTTTTGCACACCACAGTGTTTTGCTAGCAAAGCATTCTGAGTTCTTTTCCAGGAGTCATTTGTGTGTATATACATATATATATATACATATGTGTATATACACACACACACACATACACACACACTGTATACTGCATCAGCAAAATATATATATATTTATATATATATATTTATATAAATATAAGGACGAAATCCCCCTCTACAATGTTCCTTAGTGTTTCCTAGAGCTTATGGGGGAGCAGGGGATGTATGTCTTTTTGCTGTTACATACATTGAGAGAACATGTTTTGATCTATTGGCTTCTTGGTGCAGTAATGCAAGATTGATCCACAATGGTGCCAAAGGCTTTGCTCATCAGAAGGAAGATGTAAAACACTAATCTCCTAAACAGCGAGGCCAGCCTCACTTGAGTTCCTCCACAACCCTCTGGTCCACCACAAAGTTCATAAATACTTTGACTTCCGAATTGTTAGACATTAAAAACAGGAACAGTCCAGTAAGGTGGGGCGTTATGCTTGTCAGTGTAAAGCATTCTTCACCAGTTCCTATCACAGTGCAGACCTGACTGCATTGAAGTATGCTCAGGAGATTAGTCAACGTGGTCTGTATTTGGTTATGGGAAAGGCTCTCCTTTTTTTCATCCAAAGTGCATAGTGAGAACAAGTCAAAGCATTCCTCTTTTCAGTCAGTGTTTGATAGTCTGATTTAGGCATCCTCCTGAGAATGCAATTCTGATGTCTCTCTCTTTTCCAAAATAAAGTCCTGCAGTCCAGACATTCATCAGCCAGGTAAACAAACTTTGCCAGCAAATAGAAGTCCCACTATTGTAAAGAAAATGGATAAGACAAACAGTACATACGAAGACCCAACCACTGTGTTATTGGGTAATTTATAGGGTTGACCTCCAACTTCATTGATGTAAAATCCTATTGGAAATATTAGGGCTGCCATACAGAATAGAATCACTGCAAAGAAAAGAGAAAAGAAAAAAACAGTCACTGCTGTGTTAAAGTGAAAATATTTACCTGTTCACAGAGCGCTCCAGAAAAACAAGTAAAATATCCTGACTGAACCGAAGAGCTGAGATCAGAGCTATCTGAGCTGATAACTTGCTTGAAATGACTGAGTAGGCTTTATGATGCTTTCAAAACATCCCTCATCTACTCCCAAGAAAGACTAAAAGTTCCCAGTTTTGACTGTAATTTCAGTTCTGCTCATTAGATCATGAACCCTCTTTACAGAATAAAAAATTGCTAGATACACTTCTATCACCATCTCAAAGTTGTCATTTATTCTCCAGTTATTTTAGTCATTTTTCCCAGTCAAGATAAAGTAACATTCAACACTGAAGAAACTTTTTCTATTATCAGTTGTCTTTTTCCATCTGTAGTTGCCCTCTCCCATTCTTCACACATTCATTTTCTGTAAAAGCTTTGCTAAAAATAGAAAACATTCAGATTGGCATCACAGTTTCTTTTAAGATTAAAAGATACCAGTTTCCTAACATTATATGAATGTTTCCTTAGATAATGATAATCCTTAGAATTTCTAATTGTAATTCAATGAAATTAAAGTTTTCTGATTCACTTTAATTTAAGCTTCTTAGTGAAAAACTAAATTCAGACTGTGAACAAAGAGACCATGCAATGAGGGTTTTTATTTCACTTCAAATTCATGTGTATGTTTTGTTCTTGCAACTGACTCTGTGTGAAAGTACAAGAAATCCAGAACTCCTGTTAAAGAATTACATTACAGATTTCACAGGCCTTCAAGTATCAATAGTAACCAGGATTCCTCACAGCACATTTCAATACCCTGATCAAACCCAGGAAAGAACGTCCAGTGTTGTTTTCCAGATGACAGCTTCAGGGTTTCTGTAGCACAGCTTTGGAAAAGTAACCCTGTTTAGTTCAGATGTAGCTGTTCAGGACTCTACTGTCAACCAAGGCAATGACTTCTAAATATGGCTCCTCTGAGAGGTAAGATATTATTCACAATAAAAAGGATTAGTTCTTTAATTGGTTTGATTATAAATGCAAGAATATACAATTGGGGTTTTTCTAATCAGTATTAGAATAAAACAGAATTTTATCTGATTCTACCAGTTCAGCCAAGTATTAGCACTTTACTCCTATTTCACTTCTATGTATTTCAGCCTTGTGTCAGACATTATTTATTGTGAGTGGAACACAGCACCACAATACCTATTATTCAACCAAATCCAATTAGATCTGGGGAGAGAGAGGAGCTGAACCTGCTCTGTTGTCTCACTAACCCCACAAATCCACATACCAACATCTTCTGACATGAAGCACAGCTCACACTGAAGCCTCTGCTAGCCCTCAAACTCTGCCTATAACCTGGCCACACACAAAAAAGAAAATTCAAGCCAAGTTACAATGCTCCTGCCTGAACAAAGTGCATCATATGCTGACTTTTTCAGCTTTCTCTAGTTAACACAGGCTGCTGTTTTTAGTTTGTTAGTAAGGGACACAGGTGCTGTCATTGTCTCCTCTTTCCCTTCTCCACCACTGCAAGACAGAGGAAGCCCTGGGGATGCTGTTCCCTACTCGAGCCTCCTTAAAAGTCAAACAAGCAACATCAAAAACCACGGGCAACAGTAATAACCATCACCTTTATCACCAGCTCCTCTGCAAGAAGTGCTGCAGCTGCTTTTGTTTCCAAAGGTATGTAAAATAAAATCAGGAGCTTGCCTGTCCCCTTCAGCCTCACCAGAACAAAGTTTGTGGCCTTTACAAACGAGGAAATGATTGCCTGGAGCAGCATCAATATTTTTTAGTGTAGCTTCACTACTGCTCTTCCTCACTAAATCCAGGTTGCTTCAGTTTATCCAGCTAGAGTGCCCACACTAAACCCATTTTTTAATGGACTCTGTGTATATCCAAGATGAACAGTTTACCACATATTTTATATCTTAGTGCTTATGATTTCCATAGCACAGGTCTCAGCTTTGAGGAAAAAACCACTAATATTCTAGAAGATACTGGGCATGATGAATCGGAATTCAGAGAGTGCCCACGTAGGACCAGGGCATAAACAAAGAAGCGTGCTTTCATAAACCATGATCCACATCAGAACATCAGCTGCTGCTTGCCTTCCAAACACATAAAGCAGCTTCCACAACACCTTGAGCCAAGAGCAGGCAGCGCCAGGATCATTCCTTCGGCTGCCAGTGCCGAGCAGGAAAACCCAGATGTTCCACTGGAGGGGGCTCGTGTCTCGCTCGCACCGTGCCCGCACCCCGGGTTATTCTTCAAAGGGGAAGGGAAAGAGCACAATGAGAAAACATCTGGAACTGCACAGTTGCCACATTGCTGCTCAGTGCCACCTCATTAGGCCATCTATCAGAACAGAACCAAAAACCCAGACACCAGATGTTAAACATCAAACAGTGAAGAAAGTTTTAATCGACACGATTATTGGTCCATGTAATTCCACATTACACAATCTAATCCTTAAAAAATGTTTCCTTTTCTTAATTGTATCTCAAACATCTGAGTACATCTGAGAAAAGCATTGTATGTGTTTCTTGAGCAGATCTACATAAGCACAGAAGAGCTTTCTAGTCTGCATCTGAATGGTGGCTGTCAAAAAACCCAATTAGTTCCTCTAATTCTTTAGTTTGAAATTGTTTTGAGCATCTAATGACAACTTCAAAAGAAATCTGTTCTTAAGAAAAGGTTTAGTCTTCAGAGGCTCACTGTAATATCTGCTTGCCTCTATAGAGACACGTAACATAGAAAGCAGCACCTGGTACAAATCTTTAATAACTCCAGAAGCACTTTATTCACTGGGGAACACCAGAGACAGACATTCACAGGATAGCTACTGTTAGTTAAGGATGTGATTATCCTGCCCCATTTTTACTTGCATTCCAAAAAGCAGTCCATTATTGCTCATGAACTTTTAAATCCTCAGGGAAAAATCCAAACCAATTCCAGACTCTCTGATAATTGCTGGAAAATGGTAGAAATATGATTTTTCTGTCTAGCATCTTCTGCCTTGATACATCTCAGAGAAGCAGCTCATTCAGGGGATGAATTCTGTGTCTGCTACTACTTTCTAGTTGTAGCAGATGGTGAGAGACCTGAATCTGTACAATGTAAACACATCTTGGAGGGAGCTCTGTGAATTCCTGCAATAGGCAAAATTGCAGTAACATACATGAGATCACCTATGTAAATGAAAATGACAACATTTGAGATTTCCACACCTTCACCACATCCTATCTTATCAACTGGAAGACAGAAAACAAGCACCCTGAAAAGGCCAGAGATTTACATAAATCTGAAGCTGAGGTAGCAACATAGGAGCAGTGTCAGAGACATGTGGAAAAATATCAGAACCAGTCACTTTTTGGCTACCAACTTGTGTCACTATGTCCCAGGGTATAATTAATGATGAGATGGTATAGAAGCTGGGATGGCAAAAGGCAGTTCTGGTATACAAGCAAAGGAACAGCTGATCAGAGCTTTGTCTGCTACCTACACACCAGGCACAGCTATGGGTTTGTAACACCCTGTTCATTGAAGAATCACACAAAACCCGGGCAGTGCACAGATGAACACCAACAAGGAACCCACTCTCCATAACACTGTATGAACGTGGTACTACTGAAACACCAGTGATAGTTTTGATGGTATCTACGCCCAGAGAGACAATACTGATCATATCAGTAGGAATACTAATTCCTGGAAGACTCTCCTCTACAAAAAGTGAAGGAAAACCTTCACATTTACCTGTACAAGACTTCTGTCACTCATGCAATATGATCTGGAGGACAGCAATAGCTCTCCTCTCCACAAAGCTGTTTGCAGAGTTGTCAAAAAGGGTAAGTTTCTGTGCAGTAAGCCCACCAACAACTGGGGAATGAAGCAAATGCTGTGCTTGTAAATACCCTCTGGGGTCTATCCCTTCAGAAATGTATAGAAGAAAGAGAACTGACGGATTAAACTTCTGTCTTCTTCATGTCTCTTAGCTAAACAAGATAAACAAAACCCCACTCAGCAACAATTCATAATTATAGGTATGCAGATGAAAAAAATTAGCTATAGGTATTTACTTGAAAACACCTTGAGTCATCCCAAGATTACAAGCAAAAATTCAATTAAAAATATAAGTTATACAACTATATATCAATTCCAGCATGAACTGGACAAAAGTGACCTCTTCCCAGGCTTTCCTTGCTGCTCTCAGAGTTGTAAGGCAAAGGCTGAGCAAAAGGATTCCTTTGCCTCAGGTATTTACTCCAGACCCCCTTGCATTTGAAGGAATGGAGCTGCCAGTCCCAGAGCTTCCCTTGGAAGTCCCTGCAGACTTCCCTGCCTGCCAGGATCACATGTCCTGCATTGTGCTCAGAAAGGTCTGTCAGAGGATCTGCTAGCAGCTTGCACAAGGCCACTGAGTTTTGAAATCACTTGCAGATGAGATGGAATAGAAATATGAAGTCTTGCCTACCCCCTTCTAATGAGTTACACATTTTCATGTGTAAACAGCACTGGCACTTCACAGGAAGGATCTGCTCAGGGTATTCCAAGTTGATTCCACATGGCTGCATAGTTCCTAATACAAATAGGTTACTAATTTGGGTTGTATCCAATGAACCACAGAACTCACGCTCAACAACTTTTTGAAAGATCTAGAAATCTTCCTTCCACTCACTCCTATTTTTCAAAATTAATTTTCCTAACAAGTGAGTTCAGAGATAAAATTCCCCATCATCTTTGTTAACAGGAACGCAAAGGTCACAGAGTTGTATGTTCTGGAGATGAATACCAAAGACATTGAATTTTATAATTTCAGCAACACAGAGATCATATCTTAATAGGATTATGAATAATTCTGACTTGGAAAAGAACAAATTAGTGTGTTTCATTATTAAACATTTCATACCAAGAAGACAAGTGGTGAAATAAAAATGTCCTTCTGTACTGAGACATCTAATAATGAACCTGTTGCAAGCCTGAAGAAATCTCCAGAGAAAAAACTCAAAACAAAAAAGCCTTAAGGTACCACATTTTTTGGTTGAACTAATCATCACAGCTGTAGAAAACTAAAGCTGTAGGGATGTGATGATTTCAGATATTAAAGAAAAACATTGATACCTAGAACTCACACTCTCCTCTTTACCCAAGAGCTTTTGCTCCAGCTCCCTGTAATCATTTTAACTTTATACAGCATTTTGACTTTAACCCCCCACCACATATATTAGATACATATGAAATATGTATAGATAAACAGGTGCACTGGAAAAGTTGGGATGGAATATTCAGTAATACTCAGGTCTGCTATTTTAATCATTCACTGGAAAATAAATGAAAGTCAATCACAATGGATACAGCATTTCAATAGCTCCATTGTCTGTAAGAGCAGCACTAATAATTTAATATGCTGTATAGCAACGTTGTCAGAAAGATGGCTTTGATTGTACAAGTACCTCAGTGAAGTACCTTTGCTGAAGCCGAGCACTATTTAATATTATTCCCTTCCCAAAAACAAGGTTAAATCTAACTCATATTAGATACCATTAGGTGTCAGAGTTCCATTAAACCTTATTTATGCCCGTGTAAACCACAAATTTGCATTTTCTAGTTAGTGTACACACTACCTTTAGTGGTTTGTCATAATTCAAGTCAATTTAAAAGCCCTCAGGTTTTGAGAATTTCATGCTGTCATCCCCACCATTAAGGCACCATTTCACAGTTGGGCTAAGCCTGTAACACACACCAAGAAAAGGAAGTTTGAAAGTTATTCCCCTTGCTCATTATAACTGCTTTTTTTGCACTGAAGTAGCCATAGGATATGCTTCCCTGTGTGCAAACACAGGGCTGCTGGAGCAGGCTCAGCTGTGAGGAGTTACACTGGTGCTCCTGCAGAGCACAACGAAGGAGGCAGACAAGCACTGATACTCCTCCCTCTGGCTAAAGCACGGCTGCAGGTCACTTCTGGAAGCAGAAGTCTTGGTGCTGTGAAGCACAGCAGATGCTCTGCAGTGGGCAATCCTCCTGCATAGCCAATGAGGATGCAGACATTCTGAATAAAGCAGCTGCCGTGAGCATGAAGCAGAACTGAACCAGCCTCAACCCTGAACGAGGTATTCACGAGACACATGAGTAAGGACAGGCTACCTCACATGTACCAACTGCCTCCTCTGCCTCAGAGAGGGAATTTTCAGTAACTGCAAGCTGCTAGGATTGTCCTGGATATATGGGAGTGGGGAAGTATGAAATACTACAACCACTCAAGTCAGAACTGACCTCTTCTACCCCTGCTCATTTTCTTAGGTCAATTAATGGTACTGCCCAAGGAAGGTAAAGGGGTCAGGCCTTCCTTTCTTCCACACCATTATTCCCTCTCAATTACAGTCACTTAAGATACCAACCCCTTTACTTCTGAAGATTTATTTTTCCCTCAGATGTGGTATTCAAAGAGAAGGAATGTTTTGCATAGCAGGAGCCCTAAGCAGTTGCTCCTTTCCAACACTAAGGTGTTATTTCAGACTCCACCAGTTTATCCTGCATACAGGACTGTGCAGTTGAGGTCACTTACTTCCAGTGAAAGCTATCCAGCGGGCATATTTAGTAGCTTCTCTTCGCCAGTGGGAAGCCACCAGCAAACCACATGTGACAGTTAGTGAAATGATTCCCATTATGATGAAAAATAACGTAGTGACCCACTCGGGAGGCAGCCGTGGAGGAATACAGGTCCTGTCACGTCCATGGATGGTTTGACACTGTCGCACAAGGCCAACTGTGAGAGCACCTGAAAACACATAGCAGAGAGGCAAGTAAACTTTCAAAATCCTCTCTGAGGGGCGCTCCATTGCAAACCACAGCTCAGAATTGCCCCAAATAAGGGATTCTTTCTTTGATGAACCTTAGTAAGCCTTTCAAACATGGAGGATGGGGGGGGCATGCCATAAACATCTGTCTTCATGTTCCTTCATCACATGCTTGCACAAGCTGAAGTGAGATGGCTGCAAGCTGTATCTGGTTCCTGAGTGGCAATCAAGGTCTAATCAAAGGGATAAAGCACTGCTAATAAAGCCTGCCAATATCTGCTAACGTGGTAGCTGACTTGCATAGAGGATCACTCCCTCATCTGTGCAGGATGAAGTACTTTTATAGTCTAACAAAATGAGTTGCAGCCTCCCTAAAATGCATTTAATTGTCTAATATCTTTTCCCCTCATTTGTAAATACAGCTTTAAGCCTCTGACTCTTGCAGCAGAAACTGCATTTGATTCATGTTTGATTTTAAAAACATTAAAAAACCCCCACTTCTTAATAGTAACTCATTAAAAAGAGTCCCTCCATGCAAGACTGATCAATCCTTTTGATTGCTAACAAGAGTTACTACACACAGAAACTGGGATATCTACAGAAAAGATCTATCAAAAAGATCCTAGAAAAAGGATAAGATTGGTACAGGAACCATAAAGTTAACCAAAATGATGTATTGTCTGTTAAATAATAAATTTTTTAAAATATTATTTTAAATCTAAGTCAGTGCTTTTGAGATTCATAAAGAAGCTTTTAGTGAGCTTTAATAATGAAGTCATCTTTCTAATCCAAATTTAACATGGAAGATTAAGATCCATTTCTTCCAGTGTCTCTTAAACATTAGGTTCTAGATTTCTTAATTTTGTCTTTTTTTCTGAACTGTTGTCCTAAATAATCCCCATTATCCTTTATCTACATTAGGAGCAAAATCTAAAAGTGGACAGCATTAGAGTCAACATCTTTCTCCACAAATTACTTCAAGTAAATATTGTTTCAGTTGACCTGTTTCAAATAAAAAGAGGACAACTAGACACAATTACAGTAAGACTGAGAACTTAGGTTTAGCATGTCCTTTGGAGGGAAGAACATCTATCATACTTTCTAGACTCTTTTTGGGGGAAGGAAAATGTGCGAAACAAAGGAGAAAGCCAATAGTGAAAATATTATAACCAGCCCTAGCATGCACCTCCTGGCACCCTGGAGCCAACTTCTACAGATCCTCTCTGCTCCCACCTGAGCAATGAGTACCAGCAGAATCAGCCTCTGAGCTTAGAATTGTTGGGTTAGGAGGCAGCATATAATGTTTTATTAGATGTTTAGAGTCTTACTAAATGCACTGCTTCATATCCCAGGGGATGAGAAGAACCAAAAGCAAAACCATTACTGAACCTGTTCTGTTGAAGTATTCTTCCAACATTTGTTTAGACTACAAAATTTCAGTCTTATTCAAATATATCCTTTTAATTACACATCCATCGACTGAAAGATTCAGGGATGAATTTTCAGCCAAAGACTGAACAACTACAAAACCAATAAAGCTGGCATTTTCTACTCCAGATTCACAGCAATCACACCATTGCTGTGCACCAGAATCACACAAACCTCAGCCAGGGTTACACAAGCAATCCTGCCCAGCTCCATGCCTGCACAGAACAGTTTTACATGAACTGCTTCTCTCCCATAGCTTGCAACGTTTTCATTGCCCATCAGCTGCTGGGATAGAGGGGAGATGTGTCCTTAAATGTCAAGCTCCCTGGAACACACACACTGCAGAACCTCATACAAAACACTGAGCAGTTTCCTGTAGTTTGGGGATAAAGAGGCTATTCACTGCAGCATCATAGAACAGGAAATTAATCCCAATCACTGTGCAAGACCAGGATTTAAAAACAATTTTGCTATCCTTACAGCAGAAGTCAGTTTTTTCTAAACTGCAATTCTAATCAAAGAATGACTTCATAAAAATGACATCATACACTCAATAGATGTTTTCTGAATTCAAAGACCTCTCCTGACTTCATTGGCAATAATTTAGTGCATTTTTAACTTTGGAAAAAGCAGCAATGATAAAAGTCACTCTGCTGAACATGGTTCCATTTTGTGTCTTAATTGAACTGAAAAACGGCTGCTGTAGATGAACATGTATAAGCAAGAGACAACTATTTCATTTTGTACATGCAATTTGCAGTTTATATTGAAGTTATTTTTCAACTAACAAGCGCACACTTAACGTGTCAGACTCAGAGAGAACCACAGCTAAGCCCAGGAGTGCCACATCTAGAGGAAACAGAAGAGAACTCCATCTTGAACTATTATTTTTAATGCAATTTCTCTTACTATCAACATCTACTACTCCAAAAGGCAATTAAAAAAAAAAAAAAAAAACCAAACACAAAAGAACCACCCAAACAAAAAAAAAAACAGAAATGAAAATGAAGAAAACCAGAAAAAAAATCTCTGAATTGTGAGTACCACAGTAGCATTCCTTCTTAATACACAAGGATAGGTGCAAGAAACTATTGAGGGAATGGCTTCCTAAACATCACTCCTGGTGCCCAAAGGTATTATTTTACTCTGATGAGGTTTTGGGATTTTTCTTTGTTTGTTTGTTTTTAAATCAGAGTTTTAAAATGTCAGCAATTAAATTTCAGTATCTAACATTTTGCAGGAAATATACTGAGCTTTATAATTAAGCTCTTTCTAGCACATACACAGTATTTTTTCTTAACTCTGCTTTATGGATTACAAATCTGAAGTTGATATACTCCATATTTAAGGTTTTGAACCTTGAGTTTGCACCCTCTAGGGAGCCAAATGGAGGGCAAGAGGTCTGTGAACCATTTCTGAAGGTTTCACAAAGATAACTGGAAAATCAACCTCATTATGTGCGCATAAATTCAGTTAAAGTTCAAGTTGACTACATAGGAATACCTCGCTTGTGTGCATAAACTGGGCACATGGAAATGAAACCTCAGGGCTCATCCCATAGTGACAAATCTGTTGAATTCAGACTTCAAAAGAAGTCTCTGGTGTGGAAAAACAGTATTCATTTGCCATGAAATTCAAAAGAAGAGCGTGTTTATATGGTATTTTATTCTGTTGGTTCCATTCTGAAGCAATCAAGCAAACAGTTGCCAGGGAGCTACAAACTTGTTACAGAAAATCTTGTTTCCCCTTATCTAGTCTATCATTGAAAAGAGGGACAGAGATATAAAATTGCACAGAGTCCTTCTGCCTGTAGTCAGAGAAGAGCTCAACAGCCCATCTCAAATCAATCACCAAGTTCCACCGAGATCCATAAGTAAAAGGTTTTTAAGTCGTCCTCTCAGAACTACTTCAGCATAACTGCTGAAAATCTAAGCATCTAACACAAGTATTAAACAAACAGCACAGCTAATGCCAGTAGATTAGGCAGCAGAAAGATGGATCCAGCCCTAAACATTTGCAGTGGAGTAAACACAGCTGCCCACCCACCTCCCCCAGCCTGCACAGCTCAGCCCTCAGGAGCCACAGTGAGAACCCCTGAGGTGCAGGGGCTGCTCCCCTGCTCTCACCTGCCTCTCTCCCCAGAGCTTCTGAGACTGATATTATTCAGGTCAGTACAGCTAGAGCAGGAGGTGATTAGGATAGATATGCTAATTACTAAAAATGAAATTCGACCTTTATCAAATCAGAGAATGCTGCACTGAGTAAATGTTACTGAAGTGGTCCTTATTCTTTTCCAGTAAATCTATTCCCTGAAGTGCCAAAGCATTTCTAACACATTAAAAAACCTCTCAGTAGTGACAGTCAGTGTATAACCAGGGCTCCAGTTAATTTCAGAGGAAGGTTTTGTGATCATCCAACTCCTCAAAACCACCAGTAATGCTCATTTTTCGACACTGCATATTTTTACTAGAATTAATGATAAAAAGGGTCTTGAACAAATACACCAACACTGGGGAGCATCACCTATTTAACAATTAAGTTTCACAAAACCATTGAGGAAAAGAGGGGGAAGGGTACCAAACCAAGGAAAGGCAAGCCCTCATTCCCCCCCCCCCGGTGCAGATGTGCAGCTGTCAGGGAGCCGACCCCCAAGTCCCACTCCAGCCCCAAGGTTCTCTGCCATCCCTCTCTTGTTTCCCTGGTAACTACAGAGCCACCACGGAGGAATCACACTCTACAGAGAGAAACAAAGATTGCTGCAGCCCTTTAACTCCCCCTCCTCTACATCACTTCTGAATTATTAAAAGTGGCACAGCGATAGCACGGCTGGAAAGCAGCAGCATAATAATGGCCACTCAGATGTTCAGTGTTCATCTGCTACCCGAGTGCCAGGACACGCGGGATCAGGTGTGCCAGATGGACACGGGAGAGGTGCCACTGCCATGAGGAGCTTACCACAGCACAGGAAATAACTCATATGGTAAAAGCAAGATGCAGTGAATGAGGTGGGGCTCGAATGTTAGGAGGTCCCAGAGCTCAGCAGCTATGCTGACACATGAACCTCCAAGGCACAAACCCTCAGAACTGCCCTTGCTCAGCGTGGGGTACCTGCTTCTCCTCTGCACTCCCCTACTGTCCCAACTTGAAAATTAGTTTAGTTTTTACCATCATTTAAGACAAAATGCTATTCCTTGGGTTTAAATGCATCTTCAACCCCTTATATTCCTTGACAAGAGCTTCCTTACTTCTACCTCCCATATAACAACCACATCCTTAGCAAAATGCTCTATACTAACACTTAAGAAGTATTATGGCCAATATGCCTTGTGAGGGGGTTAAAACTGGAACAGTCTCCAGAGAGCCACCTGCTCTCCCTCCCTCATTGTCCTGATGAGATGGGGTGGTGCTGCTGGAAATGCCAGTTGTGACTGGCAGACAGTTCCTACCCAAAGGAGAGACTTCTTTTCAGTGTACTGTGGACTTGTTAAACCATCTTTGCTAAGTGAAAAGCACAGTTTAGAGGTTTCTTAATAAGGTGCTGGTGACATCAATCTTAGAGCACTGCCAGTGTGGCAAGGACACTACTAAGTTTTATGTTTTAGTAATGAGCACAGTACATGGAGCTGTGTTATCTGGGCACACTAAAACATTCATTGCTGCTGGTTAGGTAACAGTCACATGCCTGGGAATGACATATATGAAGTTAAGGGCAGCTCAGTTAAGCCATTCCCAGTAACTCTCACTGGGCCACAGACAAGGACAGCTTGGTTGTGGAAAATTTCTGAGTTCAATTCAGCTGTTAAACTTGAATGGAAAAAGGTGTAGGTCCACCTAAGAGGAACAGGCTCCAGCAATAAGCAGAGTTGTAGCTTGTTGCCCATCCAAGTGGAAACTTGAAAGGTCTAAGAAAACACAGTGATTTGGTCATGGCAGAATAATTCTAGGCACCAGTGTTCAGGAGAACCATCAAGTTGGCTTTGGCCAGCTTGCCTTTAACATGTTTGCTGCTCCTTGCCTGCAAACGAGCTCTCTGACAGAAGACTGCTTGCAATGTGAGTGAAGTGTAGCCGAGGAATTTCTGAGAGGAACAAACAACACAGCATGGAAAGAATAGTTCCAAAGCACCTACCCATATAAGAAACAAGGAGGAGGGACTTCCAAGAAAAAAATTTTCAAAGTCATCAAAGGAATTTGGCAGTTGAAGTGGGATGTTTCCCATTCTTACATATGGAATTTATTTTCCTGCAACAGGCACTTGAAGGGATGTTGCTGTACAAAGGGGAAGGAGAGAATGACTTCTTTAGGTTTATTTATATGTATTTTGTTTAGGGCAAAATTTCTATGAATTCTATAGACAAGGTAGTAGTTTCTTGGAAACAGAGGGCTCTCCCTTCTGCCTTTTCCAAAATCCAGGGAACTGACAGTACTGATCATTCTCTACCACAGTCTTGGAGGTACTCCATACAGTTAGTTCTACTTTTCCAGGCCCTGTACCCTCTTATGAGATTAGCCATGCTCAGAATATGCAATGCAGGGGTTAGGGGAAAAGTTGTGCCCCTGTAGGATAAGCACCACCTCTGGTGTGAAGGGGAAAAAGATAACAGCATCCTGCTGGTTTGCAAAACCAAGGAGGAAAAAAAAATTAACAATGCTGGGGAAGACCACCAGATCCTGTACAGCAAGGCCCATGTTGTAAGAGTCAAACAGAATCATGGGGTCTCTGGATGTCAGGTCCCACTAAATGATGCCCACAGGCATAGCTCAGAGAATTGTTCTGCATCTAAAACTGTTCACAGTTACAGCCTTGCAACTTATAGTCCTCATCTCAATTTTCAACCTTGACCCACTAAATCAATTTTAAAAGTTTACAGCCTCAAATAGCATCATATCAGAGCATTTTTAAAAACAGCACACACACATAATTAACTGCAACTAAGTAACTATATGCAAGTTGAACACCTTGTCTTCCACGCTGTGTATCAGTCACTCTAGGACACCACAGTAACTAAGTTATACCTGGATAGGTATAAAGGGTATGTAAAAGAATCAAAATATAAGGTAAGATCAACTGCCAGTCTCTAATCAAGTATGAGAATACAATGTCTGGTACAGTTCTTACAAAAACAATTACTTCTTTCATGAGGAATGGAGGTAGTTTGAGTAGATGCTCTTTAGCACTAATGCTGCTAAAATAACTTTGAGGTTACCATGCAAGTACAGTATTCAGGATGCAGCAGAACAGATTGATTCTTTCACTGCGGATGTTCCAGTATTTTGTTCAGGTGGTAGATTAACAGGAAACCAAGACCCACTAAAATGAGATTTATGAATGTTAAAGGATGATCTACAGGAAGGCTGAAAAGAATAACAGAGGATCAGCTGCAAAGGCACAGAACACAGAATAGTCCAAAACAAACAGATTATAAATTATCTTTCCCACCTTTTGTATGCCAAATCTTGTGCTTTTGGCCTTCACTCCAATTTGTCTCTCAAATCATCTAATAGGTATCATAAACCTGGGGGAAAAAGCTTTGGAGTTTCTCACCTGGAAGAAGACCAGATGCAAGATCAATTCATATACCCACTGGATTTCTATTGGTATGAAGCAAACAGCTACAAAATATTTATACTATGTTAAAATGTCAGTTTTTAATAAAGACCTAGATTTACTTGTCAAGTTCCTGTTACATCTAGAGGGCCTCTTTTAAGAACCTTGTTGTAAGAGTCCTTGTTGTAAGAGTCCTTGTTGTAAAATTGTGTTATACAACCTGTTATTTCTCTTCTACTCCCTTCTCTCAAATCTGATGCTCTCTTCCTTCCAAACCAACTTTGAAATGGATCATCCTTCTTGCTCTACAGATGTAAAGGATGTTTACTTGCTTCAGGAACAAAATATTCTTAAAAATATTCATACAGGTGAGGTAATATCCCTGGCTTCAAACACAGCTTATGTTAGCTATGAGGAACCTACCAATATATCTGTATTTAACAATCTAATTTCCAGAGAACTGAACTTATTAGGTAGCATTTTTGGTACTCCTTAGAAATCTTACTGACTTCTAAAGAGAAGAATTCCAAATTTTAAGGTCTAAAGCCAATGTCCAAAGAGTTGTGGTATATTAGCAGAAAAGCCTGCCTTGCTGCTGAAGAACATCTGGTGCCAAGTTGCCTCAAAATTTTTCAATTCTATGTTTGTATCATGCCTAATGCAAACCAAATCCCTCCTCCACGAAACCCACAGTCCTTGCCCTCCCTCTTCCTTTCCCAAAGAGAAAAAAAATCAGGGGCCATCTATTGAGAAAGACTTACACATATTAGAAAAGTTTATTACTACAGATGACAATCATTATGATACATTAGTTCTAAGAGATGCCTAAATTGCAGACATTTGGACTAATAAAAAGTGAGTTTATTTCTGAATTCTAGTAACTTTCAATGCCCCGCTGCTTGTGCATTGAATCTACTTAATGTTTTTTTAATTTTGCAACCCCTCTCTTTTTTAGATTTTTTTTTTGGTGATGGATTACCAGACTCTCTAAGAGCTACCCTCGGGCACTAATGCAGGAACAACTCTCCTGACACAACAAAGGCTCTGTGTTCTCACATATCAGAGCCAAGAAATCTGCCTGTGCTGAAGGTATTCTTTCCTTCAGAAGAAGGTATTCATTCCTACTTCAGAAGACAGCATTAATTAAATGCTGAATAAAAGGATCTCTAATAAGCTGCATCCTTCTGGTTGTTTATTTTCTAACACTATAAGCATTTTCACAATGGAACAGTTTTGTCAGTGACTAGAATCTTTACAGTTTCTGAAGTTGCAAGGGCCTGGAAAAAAAGAGAGAACATTCCTAAAATAAGAAAACAATGTTTTATTTAGTATAAAACACAAACAAAGAATCTAGTTATTTCCATTTTTCCTCCAACCAAAGTAGAGCTACTCAAAATTGACAAAATTCACTAACTAAAAAAAGAAAGATCAAAGGCAGTGTCAATATTTAAAAGTGATTTTTTGAGTCAGCCACACCATTTTATGCCATATGTTCAGCTGAAAGCCACAAGCTATGACACCCACAGCTGTTCTGCCATTTAACATCTGATGAGCTTGTGTTCTTTTTAACAGTTAGTTATGTTTGGCTTCAGACAGGGCTGTAAAATGATACCTCTTTATCCAGTACACCACACAACCTGGCCCCACCTTCTCAGAAGTGGTCTGCTCAGCACCTGCAGCTGTAAGGGTGATGTGCAGGTCTCTGGGGCTGCATCACCAACAGCAGCCAGTGACATGAGGCGGCCAGGCTGGCACAGCAATGACAGCACCAGGGTTTGCCACGTGCTACAATAAAACACGACCAGAACAACACAGAAATTCTGGATCTCAAAGTGCAGTATATCACCTTCCACACAGGTGTTTTATAAGATGGTCTGATCACAGCAACAACTGGACTTCAGAGCCCTCCATTTTTAACTCCTGCATAACCAAAAACAATTTCCCCAAATTAGCTGAGTTATAAACTTATTAGATATGTTCAAGCAGATCAGGACAGATATACCACAGTTCCCAAACCACACCAACTAAAGTACCCTATTGCTCTCCCTCTTTTTATTCAGGGAGAGAAAATAACTCAACCTTCCTGGTTACAGCCTAAAGCAACTTCTCTAACATAGCGACAAAAACAATCAATGCAGGGGGAAGATTCAGGTCCTGGCTCTGACTTCAAGATTGCTTGTGCATTTTAACAAATTAAATTCATGAGGAATAAGGATCATCTTCCTCTGTCAGACATAACTGTTGTGCTTTGCACTGATCTCGGCTTGCATCAGACATGCTCCAAGGACACCCACTGATCTGGCTCCTCCATGGCCTCATGAATCACCCAGTGGTGAAGGTGAAAAGAGAAGTGTTGAAATGCAATTTGGCATTTATACGGTTGGAAACACATTTGCAAAGTTTCGGTGTCTGTTCTGTAAAGAGCCTAAATACACCTGATGTGCTTCAGTGTTTGCCTACACCTGAGCACAACTTTCTCTTGGACCACTACTGACAGAATACTTTAGGCCCAGATTACCTGAAAGTACAAGAGACTATGCTAAATAAAGAACAGAACATTCAAACCCCAAACCAAATGTACTAACAATTGTGGCAGTTTCTTTACATCACATAACTGATGGCAGGATTGTATTTATAGCAATGAGGACACGAGAAGGGAGGTTTGCAGGTAGAAGTAATCCTTCATTAAAACCACTAGAAAAATTGGAAAGATTAAGCACATTTCTGGTCTTTCAAGTCCTTCCTTGGACACAGAGGTTACCAACACTGTACTCACTGGGGATATACAGATCCTGTCTTTGTCTACTAGACTTGCTTTTTTATCAACTGAAGAACAGCACCTATTTACCCAAAGAATATATTTCATTGCAACTAGAATAGTACTTCAAGTAAAATAAAACTTAACCTTAGTTTTTATTCCTAAAGGCGCTTTCTAACTGTTGCCAAATCTGTGTATGACACGCTCATAACAACAGGGAATACAGGTTAAACTGCACTTCAAATAGGGATTAGGTACAGGGCCAAGATTTTATTGTGTACAAGTAACACTTCATGTGCTGAAACACAGACTGAGATATAGCTTAACTACACACAAGTTGTCCTTCAGGACTGCTGGCACACAGTTTCCAGGCTAATTAACATTTTAAGCCCCCACAAATACAAAAGGCAAACCGGAAAATAAACCAAACCAAACTCCAACCTTCTTCTGCAGTAATAATTCTCAAATTGAGGCATTTACTTGCTGTTCCCATCACAACAAAAATATTAAAAACAAAGAACAATAGGAATGCAGGAAGCATATTCAGGATTTATCTTGAAGTACATATATTCCTATTGCTTTTGCTAGGGCAAGTCCTTGTTTTAGAAGCCTGCATAATTTAAGCCTGAATTATTTAGGCAATTAACAGGTGCTGTCTGTGTGGTGATAACACTTTCTCCCTTATCACAAATTGGCATCTACAAAAATAGACTGTTAGAGTCTGGAGAGTTCTCTGGTATTTTTTTTTTTTACTAGTATAAGAGAAGACAGACCATTCCTGAGTTATATTTGCACTTCACTGAAGCAAAATACCATTTTATTGAAACAACTAGTAAGATTGTTCTTGAAAAGCAACCAAATGTTATATAGTGCTCCAAAGAATGTATCTGTTAACAGATGTTTATACAGTTGTTGTATTGATGCTTTGAAACAGATTCATTCTAATTTTAGATTTTATATAAACAACCAAGAGATCCTCTGTTCTTATCACCAACTTCATCTTACTGAACATCTACTTAGAGGGAACATTTATTTCAGATTACATTGGGCATAAGTCAACAGACTTCTGTTTGTGAAACAACAACTGCTACCTCTGGCCTTTACCCTCATTATTTCACCATTTTTCATGTATTAAACTTCAGAACGCTTCTTGAAATTGGGAGTGACCCAGCAATATTCTACTGAAAGAATTTATGGGACCACATTAGAAATTCCGGGCCTTTCAATCTTTCAGTTTCCTGTACAATCTTGTTGCATAGTTTTTAAATTGAATTAAGTGTGGGTTTAAAAAACAAAGTGAAACATGCTTCTTCCCACGAGTTTCTAGGATGGAGAGCACATCATTAAGGCATGAATTTAGGTGCACAATTCATTTCAGAATGCAATTCAACCTAAGGAAAATAAAAAAGTTCTTTCTTCACCCTTGTGACTTCTCTTCCCCCACAGCATGAAACGCCTACAATGCTCCTCACATCAACAGGCACAGAGGAAGCAGCAGTGCCTTTTCTCCTCTACAAGAAAGGAAATCAGATTCTTCCACTGTTGCAGTTCTGGAGCTGACACTTGCACTGACCGTGGGAATACTGTTGGGTTACTGTCTATGATTGAGAAGAAAATATCTCTTAATGCTCAATGTAGAGCATTTCTCTTTTGTATAGAGAAGATCAAATATATCAAAGCAAATTTTCAAGTCAAACAAGTCACCCACTATACAGAAGTCATTCTTCTGGAAGCGTGAAGCCCATGACAACCCTTTATGAATTTTCTTCACTTTACTTTGGAATAAAGACATTACAATTAGAGCCTGTTAATGTTTGATACATTAAACTCACATTGATGAAGTCACAGACAAAACCACTCCCCCTTATCTGTACATTTGCCCTGCTTATCAACAAAGCCAGGATCCCTCTCATTTCCTTGTATACAAAGATTTTATTGCAGAACCCAGGATCCCTCTCATTTCCTTGTATACAAAGATTTTATTGCAGAACTTAGTATATATGCCATCAATTTGAGAAAAGTACAAACAATCTAGGTTGAAAGCAGCCCTTCTGAAATATTCACAGCAAAGCAGTTCTGAGGTACACTGAATGGCCATATGTCTGACCCCACACCTATTCCTTAAAATACAACTAAATTATGTTGCTGCCAATAGCAGAAAGTAGTCACAGCAAGAGAAGTGGAAACCACTTCAGAAAACCTGGGTGAAAGAAAGGAAAGTGCAGGAATAAGAACTGCAAGAATACAAACTGGGAAGTTGGCTCCATGATGAGCCCTACAGAAATAACCTACCTGACTGTACTGTCTATGGACACTGTCATTTGATTATTAAATTCTTGGATGCACCAAGTTCAGAGACAGCCCAGCCCTTTTAATGCAGTGTGCAAACAATGGCACAAAGAATTGTTCACCATCAAGTTCAAGGCCAAATGTGAACTGTCTTCAAGTGGACAAGTATTTAAACATCCAAGTGGGGTATTAATCACTACACCTTGAGAAACTGTCATCCTTAATGATCCCAAAGTGCTTTGTAATTTATGGCATAGAAGTGCAGCTACCACGAGGTTTTTGGGTAGCAGCCAACTGTTGCCTATTGCACTGGGCTGTGCTGGCTTTGAACACTGCAGTGAATCACTGGGAGGCCTTTGCTGTCCTCACAAGGGAGCATTTTAGACCAGCTCAAGGACAGATGTAACAGACTGAGTATGTTTTGCTCAAAGACAGGAACCAGGCTCTACACACACTCTGAATTTTGAACCTCAAACTCTTAGCAGCAAGTATTTCCTACTGGATTAGCCCATCCCACACACAAACCATCACAATCAGACATTTCCCAGAGTACCCTAGAGACCAAACTCTTGTCATCAACTCTACTTACAAAACTTAAAATATGTATACAAGACAATACATCAGACAGGAAATCAAGTTATATCATAGGAAGAGCCCAAAAGTTTCCCAATGAGAAGGGATATAACCTGTGCCCATTGATTCCATATAGATCCCTATAGAATCAGGCCAACAGGAGTGCTTTGCCAGTCTGGCTTGTTTCCCTTCTCCTTAAAACAGACACGTACCCTGCACAGATCCTCTTCTTGGCCATATCTCCAGTTTTTCAGATCTGTGTATATCTCCTCCATCAGTCAGAGGCTTGGGGAAGAAAAGTGAAATTGAACAAAGCAGCTGGAGCATACATAAGGGGATTGCTGCAAAATTATCAAAGAACTTTTTTCCTGCATATAGCCCTTACTAATAAAAACTCTGTCAACTACTAAATTTGTAGGCACTGTGAATTAATATAATAACTTACAACTAGGTAATAGGAAAATTATTTTTAAATTTAAAATTGTATGAACTAAAAATTTGAAATTATTTTATAGTTTTCCCAAATAACTTTGTAGAAGAATAAAACAGCCTCCATATAGTATTTGTTCCACCATACAACAAACATAGTTTTGTATCTGTTTCTAAAATAGATAGCAGCATTTATTCTCTGTGAAGTTCAATATACTTCCTCATCCATGAGTCACTCCAGTTACATTCTTCTGAAATACAAAGGTCTCAACCACTGCTGGAAAAGGATTCAAGAACGAGGTGAAGAACTCCTGCCTAAGATGAAAATCCTACACACTGCACAGCATGAAAATAAATGTGGAAAAGTTGAGCTGTTGTGAAGTACCTATGAAAAAAAAAGTAGGTCAAGCTTAAAAGTTTGACCTACTGATCTTCTTTGCTTTGGCAAAAGTACAAATGGAGTTTACATAATGCTGCTCACATGTAAGTGCTGGCTGGAAACTTAACAATACAAATGTTTTTAATAAGCCCTAGCCATCAACAAGATTTCTTTTTTTTTATTATTTCAGACAATTTTACATCTTTGCTTTGCAGTACACAGTATTGAATCCTTAAAGATTCATACATTTAAGTTACTCTTGTGTTGATTTTGGTGTAAGTTTGTGGCAACAAATGTAATACACACACCTCCAACCAGGTCTCAGTTGATTTAAAAAACAGAGCAAAGGCAGGTAACTTCCTGAAGCCACAAAGGTGAAGTTTCAACCTTACCCACAGACAAACCATCAGTGTGTAAAGCAGCTTTATAGTTACACAATTGAGTAAAGCACAGGATAGACAGAAAACAAATCTGTATCTGCACACAGAATAGAATTTAGTTCTGTAGGAACTCTATACATTGTTGGTAAAGTAAATAAAAAGGTTATTCCAAATATCTGAAACTCAGATACCTTATCCAAAGCACCTACTATTAGAAAAGCCAAATGAAATGCCCGTTATTCTGTGATTGCTCCCCTTAGTTTAATAAAGTAAAACTGTCATAGGAAACAAAAGTAAAAAACAAAATGGAATTAAAGCTTTGCTGCTAATGCTAATAGCAGTTACTGTGATAAAGATACCACCTCTGTTTTATAGAGGAAGAAATTTGCCACAAAAATTTGCCAAAATCCAAAGTCAGCCATGGCAGATACTGGATTTGAAGGTTACTGGCTCCCAAATCCATACTCTGTAATCAGGTGTTTCTTACCTAACTCTAATTAGAGAATGAGGAATTCAACAGGATTTGGTGGAAGGCAAACTAACAGTTTTGTACCTTTTTATATACTAAAGAGAAAACAAAACATGCACCTAACAGGAGCAGCATGAGTTTGTATTTGTTAAAAAGCAGATGTAAAACATCAGTTCCTCTATGGACAAAAACAATTGGCTCTCTCATGTCTTCTCTGGCAGGCTCAAATAACCAGGCTGACACAGCTCTCTTTCATGAGATTCTTCCTACACATAAAATAGTTCCATATGTTTAAATGCTGAGTGGTTGAGTAAGCACAAAATTAATCCATTACAACAATGCCTTTCTATTGATTTTTCTTGTGCCTTAAGGCCTGGTCGATTACAGAACCCAAGCACAATTCAAACACTGTGCTTTGTCACATTTTTACATCCACTTGAAAGACATCTACAGACACAAAGTGGAATGGAAATGTTCCTTTTAAAGATGGTACTGACCCTCCCAGTCGAGGCAGACCAATTAACAGGCCACTGTTATTAGAGTATTCAGATTATATGGGGTTCAGAATCTTGTTCTTGTTTGGGTTTGGTGTTGCTGTTTTTAAAGCATTGGCAAATTCTCTGAAATGCAAGTGCTGCTGGTAGGCCCTGCATTATAGGAGCAGGAAGTCCTCATCCCTCACTGTGGGGATCAGCAACACATCACAACCCACCACCACCTTTCCCTCCTTCCTCACACACCTGGGAGCATCCATCAAAGAAATGTGTTTTCCTGAAAATTATGTCCTACAATCTAATTTTAACACTCTGATGTTCAGATGGCTTGGGAGATTGCTTTTCAGCACTCACCTCTAGGACCTGATGGTACATAAATCTTCATTCTCTGTATCATCCTCCTTTTATTTGTATTCTCAGCATGCAATCCAAACAGGTTCATGAAAGGGCAAATAACTTCTCCTGTCACAGTCACTACATGATAGCACAAAAAACATTAGGAAAAAGTAATTTTGTAGAATTGCTTCCTATCATGTCCCATCACTATCTACTGAGAAGAGCTGGGAGATGCATACTGTGTTTTTTGAGTATATCGCAAGGTGCTTAACAAATGATCACCAAAACCCTTTTACAGACAGTTTTTGAAAAGCCAACTGTCCACATATCACAGAAACAACACCATCTCCTTCAGAGGACAGCACAATGGCTGCTCTACACCATGACTTGTCCTCAGGGGAGCAATGTACATGAACAGTCTCTCAGCACAGGCCCTAAAGGGCAGAAGTCACTGGTAATATGTCATGTTGACTTTTACATATCACTACTTTTTGAGCAGACAACTTAATTCAGAACAATAATGCCAGCTGGAGCTCAAGTTTACACCCTCTTTATGTTGTGGATACATTATTTACTTTATCTGGTTTATTCTATTTAAAAGTACTGTTTCATTTGAGCACCTTCATGTGGTCTTGGGTTTATGCCATGTATAGTCAGTGCTCCAGTTAGAGAAAAATATTTCAGTGGTCTCAAGCTCAGCAGGAGCCAGGAATCACTGCTTGGTGATACTACCTGTGATAGGTCATTAAGCTGATCCCAACAAAGCTACAGTTCCTGCTGGACCCGTGAAAAAAAATTCCTCAGGAAGAGCTGTGACATGCAGAGGAATAACACTGAACATCAGTAATTTTCCACTAAGTACTAGAAAACTTATTCCACTGGAGCAGGGAGTTAACTGCCTCAGGAGGAATGGCCTGCTGCACAGAGCCTGCTCTTCTGTAAGACCACTGCATCTGAAATCATCCTTCACAAATAAAAAAGTAACTGAGTATGCAAATCCCAAGGACTACACATAACACTTTAGAAGATACACAAAAAGGCAGCACTGGTAAACAGACAATTTTAAACAAATGTTATATTTTAGATTTACAATTCATTCTCATGCTGTAACTGCATAGCAAGATACAGAAGATAGTTTAAATGAAAAGTATAATTCCTAACACAAGTGACCTTGATACTTTTGTCATAGATTCAAGATGAAATTGGAAGCTCTGCTAAACACAAATATGTTGGGCATTTGCTGAGTGCCCTGGCCATAACATTCTACTGTGTGCTCCCTGGTGACCTGTGGATCAGCACAGGAGGATGTGATATATCCTTGCTTTAGGAGTTACCCATCAGTTAAGCACCCCTAAATCCTGACATCCATGTTAACTTAAAGACTGCTACAAAAAGGGTACACGTTGTTCTGTAAATTGGAATCAAATGAACAATCATGCTACATAGGAAGGGATGACTAAGCCACATAAACAAACTGATAGCTTAGCTTTCTGAAGGGAGATTTTACTTGATTAAATTATTCTCTTAAATTACTTGACCTATCCGAAACCCCATAAAAGCATTTCAAATTGTCAATCCCCCCACATGAACAGCTTTTAACATCTCTAATTTCAACTGTGCATACTATTCATACCAGTTTTCCTGTAAAAGAGTTGAGAGCTGAAGCTAGAGCTGCTTCTATCCCTCTTCCTCCCCTACTGAAGAAAAAATATCAAAATCATTAAAGACCCACCCACACAAAAAAAGGAACATATGGAGACAAAACTATCAGCTTATAAAGTTCTTTGAAGAAGTGTAGAGATACAGGAGCAAAATTCCTTCCTACTGAAATCAGTGGCACTTTGGGCATTGGCTGAAATTAAAGCCAACTCTGTCCTTATTTCTCACACAGTGTCAGTTTGATAAGAAAAGGCAGTCAGTGCAAGAATACTGAGCAGCCACTGGTTTCCAGATTGGAGTTATCAGTGTTCTGTACTTGCACAGCACGAATAACAAAACCTCACAGAGAACTCACTGTAAGAAAACCAGTTAATTTTTATCTTTCCTTTTCCATCTTAAAGATATATGAAATATCTGAAACCAAGTTAATGAACAATTCTTACAAAACTACATAAAGAAAAAGTGTCCAACAGAGACTTGGACCCATGTTCACAAAGGTGTAGTTCCTCTGGCCTAAGGACAGATAAGCATCTGAGACCTTAATAATCTCAGTTGCAATCCTTTGCTGATAATTGCTGGGGAGAAATTTCTATAGCCAACATTTTTCAAATGACTATAAAACTTATCTTTAAGAGTAAGATTTAGGAGACTAATCAGCCCTTCTATATTGATTAAAAAAAAATTGAAAACCATCTCGATTTTTCAGAGAAGCAATAAAGCCAGTGATTTATTTTGCTATCCAATTTAGCTGAAACTCATCACTATCTCTGGAGTAAGAGGTACATATTACTTAGCATTCAAATCAGATTTTTTTTCCCTGAAACAGAAGCCCAGGTTCCCAACCTTAGTGGCTGTAAACAGCTCTGAATGAGCCAATGCAGTGCTGCCTTCCCAGGTTTGCCAAGACCTCTGCTCTCTGCCATCCTCAAACAGCTGCAGTATTGAGGAGACCAGGCTGTTCCACACTGCCTTTCACAACCCCCAGGACAGCAGCCAAGCAGAGAAACACTCTTACACCCCTTCCTCTACCATGCTGACTTGTAGAAGCAGAATCTAGAATAATTCCCACAGGAGATGAACGTAAGAACACAGAGATAAAGCAAAGAAATATTTTCTTTTACCAAATAGTTCTTTTCACCAGCTGAGTGCAGGATGCTCCAAAAAAAAACCTGCTTCTTAGTGGCACATATGGAAGCTGGATGCCTTGGATGTGCTCCAAGCACAGTAGTCTGCTGAGAGTCCCTGAATGTCACCAGCAGCTGGGACAGGTTTCACCATCAGGGCTGTGCCCTCCTGTGCCATATCTCTCCCCAGCAGCCTCTGGGTAATGAATGGCACTCATAAAAGCATTCACCTCATAATTCAATACTACAGGAAGTCCTTGGTTCAATGGGAATCTCCACACTTCCTTTATTTACAGTTTGGGCAAATGGCTCATTTTAGAAGGTCTAAGCACCAGAAATACACATTTGTATTGCTTTGGAGCACAACTCTTATAATACTGCATGGAATCCTATATCAATAAGAATCTAGAAGAGTCATTAAGGATGGCAGCTAGCTCTCCCTTTACAGTTTTATCAAGACAACAATTTGTTTGGCTTCAAAATAGAGCAAAGAAAAAAAAAGGCTTAGGTCTGTCACAACATTCTTTGACTGCTGAAGTCCCTCAGAAAAATCCTGATTTCATGTTTGCCAGCCTAATTAAAACTGTTAGTTGCCCCTCAGAAATGGTAGATGATTCTTAAGTAATCATCCACTAAGTAAAGAAATAATGATTGCTGCTTAAAATATTTTAGGACACAATATTTGTATCACAAAGAGATAGAAAACATTTTTCTTTGTAAAATAACATAATGGACTGTGCTTAGTTCCCAAAGGACTTCTTCCATGAGCACCTTTTTCAGAATAGTTTTTGTTATCTCCTTTCTATACATGCAGAAAGAATCCAACAACTTACAGATTGCACAAAATCTGCTAATATGAGGCAGGACTTCAGAAAGAGATATTTAAATATTTGAAATTAATACTATTTTATTTGACTTTAAGCCCCTGAAGAAGGGCTCATTACTGCTATTAGGTGGAATTATAAGAGGAAAGAAGCAGCTATTTTATCTAGCCATGGGCAGGAAAATCATCACAATTAGCTACAGGAGGAACGGTGAAGTCACCCAGGGAGTTCCTGAAGGCTGCACTTTGGGAAGGGACTAGATCCTTTCCTCTGAACCATGTAGGAAAGTCTAGGTTCTAGACTAGGTAATTAGAAGCAAATTAAATAAGTCATAAGTACAGTCTGGTCAGAGTACAGTCACCAATCCCAAACAGTTTTTAATACTCTACTTCATTAGAATAAAGGAAATAAGACACAACTTGAATCAGTTCAACTGTTCACATGCATGGAAGATGCAAGCCAGATGAAGAAAATTTTTCAAGCCCTCTGCAAGAATTTTTGACAAAAGTCTTTACAGCCAGACCAGTTTTCTCTGTACTAACCTGTGGTTTGCTTGGAAATTATATTTAGGAAAAGTCACAGATCTCCTGAGCTGAAAGGGACCTAGAGGAATCATCAAGTCCAAGTCCTAGTTCTGCACAGGACAGCCCCAAAAATCACACCATGTGCCTGAGAGCATTGTCCAAACACTTCTTAAACACACAGAGGGGTAACACTGTGATGACTGACTGCCCAGGGCAGCCTGGTCAATGCCTGACCACCCTCTGATACCCAGCCTAAACCCCCCTGAGACAGCTTCATGCTGTTACCTCGGCTCCTGTGACCGGTCAAAGTGGTTAAGTTAGTTTAATCTGTTTGCAGTAAGGATGGCTTCCTTTTCTGACAGGGAGCTTTGTGTTCCTCTGGGACATGAGATCAAAGAGTTGCCCTCCTCCTGTTCTCTCTCCCTGCTCCACTGATCAGAACATGCAGGTCTTTATCAACGGACTGAAATAAATTGTTCATAGACAATTACATCACTAATAAAAAGATGCCCAAATCCTTGTTCTTTTAAAGTAAACAATGCCACACTCTAAAATAAAAACCACATGGGATCTCGGCTTAAAAGCTGATAAAAATCAGCATGCAGGAAATATTCTGCGGGAAAAAAAAAAAAGATGTAGGGAAGCAAGAACTTCCCTGCCACAAAGGAAACGTCAGTGGAGTACGAGAGACTCCAAACCTGCCGCAAAGTAAGCAGAGACAGATCTCAATTCCCTGTCCAAGGTGACGGCACCTGGGAGGCGCAGGCAGGGATGCTGCCCTGGCCCTCAGCTTCCCGGAGTGGGAGCGGGCTGGGGGGGCTCTGCAGGACCCCTCGGGACACCGGGCTCCGCCGAGGCGGCCGGGAGGCACCGCCGGGGACTCTGCCGGGGCTGGGGTCCCACCAGCTCCCCCCGGCCGCTTCGCTCGCCGCCGCGCCGGGGAAACAGCCGCGGGAGCCCCCGGGACCCGACCCAGCCGCTCTTCGGCCCCGCGGCCGGCAGCCCCCCGGGCTGCCCTCCCTTCGGCGCCTCACGGCAGCCCCAGCGCCGCCCGGGCCCCGCGCCCCGCCCGCCCCCGAGCCCCCCGGGCGCTGCCGGAGCCCTCTCCCGGCCATCTGCCGCACGCCGCCGGCGGGTCCCGCCGCCGGCCGCCCTCACCCGCGGACTCGCCGGTGTTGATCCAGTCCGGGTTCGCCAGGCTGGCGATGGCGAAGATGTCGGCAGCCAGGAAGAGGCATCCTGAGATGATGGTCAGTTTGTCCATCTCCTCCGGCTCCGGCGGCACCCGGCTCCGGCCTCCGCCCGGCTCCCGCAGCGGGCCCGGGCCGGGGGCGCCTCACGGCCGCGGCTCCATGGGCCCCGCGCCGCGCTCGGCGGCGGCGGCAGGAACGGACCCCGGACGGCGCCGGAAGCGAACCCGGCGGGCGGGGGGGCGGCGGCCGCTCCGGAAGGGGAACCCGCGGTCCCCGGCGCGCGCCCCGGGCGGGGAGGGGCTTCCCGCGGGGGGCGGGGCCTGGGCCGGGCGGGGCGGGGCAGCTCCTGGGCCGCGGCGGCTTTCCCTGGGCAGCGCGAGGCAGGGGCGGGGCCTGTCTCTGATGGGCGGGGCAGACTGGTGGGAGGAGGGCGTGGTTTGTGCGTGGTAGGTGTGGTATGTGTTGGTGGGCGGAGTAAAGGGCGGGGCTGCCCAGAGGGCGCGGAGCGTGTGGGGCGGGGCCAAGCACGGCAGGGGGGTGTGGCCCGGGCAGGGGCGGGGCACTCGGCGAGGGTGGGACGGGCGGTGCCCCGGGGCGGGGCCGCCGTGAGGGCCGGGCGGTGCCCGCGGACCCCGCCGCGCCCGGTCCCCGCCGGCCTCGGACCGGGGAGCCCCAACACTTGCCCTTCCGCCTGGTCCTTCGCGGCCCTCATGCATCACGATCCCCAGAGGTGTTTTGGAACCGAGAATGGGCCTCTTGGTCAATACCAAGGGCTGGGGAACATGTCTGTGTTCACCACAAAAAACTGCTGTTCTCGAGTCCCTGTTCTTTATTCCTTTGCAAGGCTGGGCATGAGCTGAAATTCCAGAAAAATTGTGAAATTCTGCTTCTGTAGCACTGATGCGAACAGGGAAGGACGTGGAATGACTCAGGTTTGGCGGCTGTGGAGCCCCTCAGAAGCGCTACACAACGTTGTGTCTGTGCCCTGTCTTTGGAAGGAAATTAATTAATTGTGACTGGAAATCTCACCCAAATACAGCCATTTTTGATGGCATGCTTTTCAATGGATTCAGCTACACAGGACTGTGAGAATCTGTAGCCAGAAAATGAACAATGCACCACATGTGGGAAACCAGCCCGGTTTGGCCACAAGAGCTCTGTGCCTTCAATACTGTCATTCGGCTATGGCAATGTTGAAGTAAATGAACCAAACAGCCCCCACATCTACAGGTACTTGGAAAATATCTAATAGTTTCCATTTTTTTTCCTTCCAACAGTGAACACCCACCTGTTTTTTCCAGAGCAGCACAGCTGGTCTACATGGAACATACCGGGAAGCCAAGTGGGCGATTGCCTGTGCTGTTTATTTTTATGTATTTTACATAGATGGCAGACTGTACAAACAAAATGGAGATATCAGTAATCTTAAAGTGTTCAACAGCAATCAGTAGGACTTGTTATTTGGAGGACAAGCCCTGTACTTAACTCCCATAGAAATCGCCTATACTTGACAAATTTTCCTAAGGGTGGAGAAAATTGTAAGGCTTTTGATGAAAAATAGCTGAAATTATTCCCTCTAAACCAGAAAAAATTGGTGTATGGAAGAAATAGTGATTTGAAAAATCCATTTGCTATAGGCATGCTGTATTTTCTTGAAGTCCTTAGTAGCTGGAAACTCCTCTGTTCTGTTATTTTGTGTCCTGTTCCCTACCTTCCCTGAATATATTGCTGCTGGTAATGAATACTTAAGTAATAGCACTGTTGCTCCTTCTCTTGGCAAAATGTGTGACCTTTTTCTAAGTAAAAACTACTTTCAGTGTATTTATTTGCAGAAAGTAAGTTTATGTAGTCTTTTGGCAGCAACTCAGCACACAATGCCAGTCTAAGGAAGCAACTAAGGATGAGAGGCTTAACTGTTTAGATACTTAAGAATGGGGACAGCACCTTCTCTAATGTCTCCTTAAACCTTTTATTGAAGAATGATATCACACTTTCAGCTAGTAAAGTTTTCCTCTCACTTTTCAAAGGGCTGTTGACAGCACTGGAAGACTTCTCTCAGCACACACAGATTGCAGCTTTGATGGCAGAGATTGGGATGGATGAAGAAGGATTAGCCCTCCCAATGGTACAGGGTGGGCCATATCTCCAGATAAAAAGCCTTGTTGAAAAAAGCTCTGCAGTTAATGATGGAAAGCTGAAACTAGGTAAAAAGAACCAATAGTGATATTAAAATTTAAATGCATTGAAGATATCCTTGTTCTGCATTTATGCTTTGAGCCTGTCTCTGATTTATTTACACTTACACAGATCAAAAGAAACTCAGTTCAAAATTACAGAGAAAAGAAACTAGCACAAACTGTATAAAGCTCAGTGCCAGCATTCCACTGTGATGAAATACCTGTGATCTTAAAATAGCTGCTATGGTGACTGTTCCATAATCAGATCAAGATTTAAGCTTATACATTGTTCTCCAGCAAAAACACATTTCCTATTCAACAGCAGATTTTTTCCAAAAAATATTTCGACTATTACCTTTACGTAGCAACTAGACTTGAATACCATTCTTTATTCAGTGCATTATTGTTCAAGTAATTTCATTCTACAAGTAACACAAATCCTCACAAGACTTGAAATTAATTTGCCTTATTGTTTGCTTTTTATTTCTCTTTATTACACGGAGTAGTTACAAAGTGGCAATAGACTAATCTCTGTGCTTTAACAATCCACACAGGTGTTCATTTCCTAAATGTTTTAAACCTGAAATGAACCGTACCAGAACTAGCAGACTATTACCAGTTATTAAAGGTTTCTTGTGGAACATCTGACACCTGTATTAAACTTGAAATTGAAAGCTCTGTAAATGTGAGTGTTCACATGGGTCCCCAGCCCAATTACATTAAAGTCATGAACTGCAGTTCAGGGATGATAGTGTGCTATGGTAATTCCCAGCATGAAATTGTCTCTTAACATTGAAATCTATGAAGCGAAGACTGGAGTGTAATGAAGTAATTTAGAAATTTACTGGCTGTACAGTGAAAATGCATATCTTTAAATCAGAACAATTTTCCTAGCAGTGCCTTTATAGTTTGGGCAGTCCTTTCTTCAGAATTGCAGGTACCAGGAAGAAATATCTACTTGCTTGATGAAATAAAAAGCATCAAGTGGAGCTCTTAGCCTTAGGAAAAAGGCATTGCCCTTTTGATCCGAGTATAAAAAGCAGTGGAAAAATCTGGAGCATAAATTTGAACTAAATACTTTTTTATTATTATTTTCTTAGGATGTAATAGCATTCATCCATTCCCCAAAAAAACCCTTTGATATACAGAAGTATAAATATGATACTGATTGGGTTTGTTTGGGTTTGATGGGTTTTCTTGGTTTGTTTCTCTACCTGTAATTAGAATTCTAATAATTGAATATTAAGACTATGCATCAGTGAAAATAAGTAGTTTTATTTGCAACAATTTGAAGAAGGCAAGCTTCAAAATCATTCTCAAGGAAGACTGTGAGCATAAATTCTGGCTGGCAATAAAACTCCTGAAGTCAAAGGCCAAGTCCATTTGTAATGGACATTAGTGTAAAAAACACATCAAGACACAATCAGCTGATGGTGCCAAGATGGAGCTCTTGCTACAATCCTGTACAAAGTTTATCTGTTTCTTAATCAACTGAACTCCCAGTGATTAAAGATTAGGACTTTTAAAATTAAACAGGAAAAAGAAAAGCACTTTTTGTGAGTCATGGCAAACTGCTTTTAAGAATATCTTGCTCTCAGTGATAAGGGGGGGTCCATACAGGCAGTAGAATTAATCTAGACGGGTTACAAGGCAGTTCCAAATTTTCCTGAGGTGCAGAGCTTTAACAGAAATAAACCTCAGAGGTAGGCAAAAGAACACAAGTATTAAAATGAGATAATTAGGCTAGAACAGCAGAAAGGAAGCTCACACAGCAAGGGGCTTTCCAAGAGATTAAACCTTTATGTTTAAATAAATCATTTACTATGCTGAAAAAGCAGAAAAAGAACTTGCATTTCTGTTGATTGAGCAGAGAGAAAGACCAAAGGAAAGACTATACAAGGGACAATGGACAGAATGCTTGATACTAGAGGAGCTTCTGAATTGAAGAACTTGTCTTTAGAACAAGCATTTGAAAAAAAAATGAAGATCCCATAAATAACTAACTAAATGCCTATGGGAATTACTGCATGTTCAAGTAATAGCATGCTGTATCTTTCCAGTATGAGTGAAAACACTGAGGATGAAGATGACACTGGGTCCAGCAGTGATGATGATATAGACTTGGATGCTTTTCAGTATAAATCTTCAGTTAGTGTTGTGAGTTCACTCATGTTACCAGCAATTTGGCAATATCTGATACAGGCCAGACACGTGAGTAGGCACAGTGTGATGCTGCACTCCATAATAATGCTGGTGCACTGTGCAATCCTACGTTCTTAGCCAGAGGTGTTTGACCTCCTTCATGCTGAGACCTCTTCCTCCTGCCCTTGAGTATCACATGCATCCTGTCTGTAAGACTTGGCTTTGCTTCAGAACAGCTCGAAACTTGGCTTCTTCAAACCTTCAATTTCTTATGATGTATTGTATCTGTTTTCTTTTAATATATGCCTAGAATTCAAAAAAATTTATGTCCTATGAGATTTCAAATTATGTATTAGCTATACATGGCTAATCCCCTCAAAGACTTCTTCCAGTGCTACTTGTGGAGAAGTCACAGAGAAATAAAATCTCTGCTAGTCCCAGACAAGTAGGAACTGCAAGCTTTGTTTGAAGGCAAGTCTCTTTACTTAATGCATGTAAGGATGGTAGAGACAATCTATCAAGAACTTTTCCTGAATATACAAGAATATATCGCTAACCAGTGGTAATTACTGCATTTGCCTTCATTGTGGTGATCATTTTTTACATATTTACTTTTTTTACATTGACCAAAACTCATCTTGTTTTTGCACTGTGGTTTTTACCTCCACTGTACAGAGCCAGATTTATCAGCCTTTTATATACCATTTTCAGTGAAAAAAACTTCTACACAAAATGTATGAACTCAGCACTTTATTTGTTGAGTGCAAGCCCACAATTACTCCAGATTAACTTTCTGAAAGAACTGAATTCATAAATAACAAGTTAGTAGTAATTCATTTAGAACATAAGTGACTTAGAGCTCAGGTCCATCTTGAATCAAATCCATGCCAGATTTGTTTTTACAACTCATCAAGAAAAGGAGTACTTCCCAAATCCCCAGAAGCTGCCATTGATTTCTTCCCACTGAGAAACTTCTTTGCAGCCTGAAAATATATCAGGAAAGTGGATATGAGGAAATATTCACTACAACAGAGTAGATGCTACTCATAGTATCAGCTTCAAGTTACTAAAACAAAGAACAAATCCTGGCACTACTATAATACATCATCATGTAAACAATCCTCCTTTTGCTGTATAAATCTAATTGCTTCTAATGCAGCTGCTCATTACTTTATAATGTGAACAGAAATGGCAGATAGACGATAAAATACAGTGTAATAATTATTCAAGGAATAACCATTTTTAGAGTTCATGCCTTTTATATCCAACTGTATCTCATTACTACTAAAGCTATTGCCAGTTGCCGCAATACAAATAAGCAATGACTGTGAAAAAAACAAATTTTGTATCTCAGAATTTCTCTTTATGATAGGTTTTTAGAAATCAGCTTCACATATAAGCAACAGATAATGTGCAGTAACAACAAAGTTACATCAATTTATCCATGAAAGCTTAATTGTTTTATTAAACACACCCATTCTTCTAGACTCAGGAATCTAAAAGCCTTGACACAGCATCACCTGCACTGGAACTAATATGAAGTTTTCCACGACTATTAGTGGGCAGTTTTGGTAAATTTAAGTGAAGAAGTTGAAAATTTTACATAATTCTCAGCTACACTAGTTTTACAGTGTATTAAAGACTCTTCTGTTAATAAAGTGACAACATCAAAAGATACCCAGCTGGGATTTGTAAATGAGCTGCCTTTTCTATTTTTAGAAATAGAATATGTGTATGTTTATAAACACACAGAAATGAGCATCAGTTTTCCATAAAAAACCTGACACAGTGATTGAAGAACACCTGTGGCTGCTGACACATACTTACATTCACAACATCAGAAGTGGTTACAGAGTCGATTTTTTGAGCAGCAGCAGATGGGGATGTGTGTGTGCCAGAAATCAGGGACTCAGAGCCAATTTCATTCAGCAACCCTTTTGAGGTCTCCACTGACATCAAATAGTTGGCTTTCAGCTGATTTCTGCCATTAAAGAAAACATCAAGAATGAGCAAGCTTGTAAGCCCTGCTATTACCTTCCCTACCACCCCATAAATACAATGAGGTTTGGTCCTTTCAAACTTCTCAAGATTCTATTTTGAAAGGTTTCCCTTGTCTAATAGGGAAGGATTCCATGGTTAAGAAAGAGGCATCTCAAACAGTGCAAGCATGAAAATGACAGGTACTTGAACACCTACTGTCTCCCCACACAGTCAGAAGATCTCTAGCTCAGGATTTGTTTGTGTCTGAGGTAACTAATGCAGTTAGACAAACTATCAAGAACAAATGCATGCACAGCAATTTTGTCTTAAGTGACAAAGAAGCAGTGAATGTAAATGCTCAGGCTACTCCTGTAATAGTTCCATGCTTTGTGCAGAATCACTGCTGCATATGAAAACCTTATTTTTGTAAGCCAGTCCTTCTAGTCTGAAGACAAAAAGATAGAAAATTATTTATTCCAACAGCACATTATTAAGTAGCTTGGTATTTCTGATTGAATTGCCAGACTCTGCAAATAGAACTGACTTTTTTTTAATAAAGGAAAAAGAGGAATATAGGAAATGTATGAAGCCATTCCAGAAAGGGAACTCCACAAAAGTAGAAAAATGAAACTAGCCACAGCAGTACTGCATGTAACTCCCTAATGCTAGGCAGCTTTATTAAAAAAGAACAAAACAAAAACCCACAAACACAAAACAAATAATGACCAGTATAAGAAGTCCAGAATCCACCATTTAGCCACTAATGACTAAGGCAAAACCAGTCATGTCTAGGCTATCATATTTTGGGTAGGTATGCTTTACATGGAGTCTTGTATTTCATACATGCAACACACAATATTTTCATTTTGCTACTTGATTCCGTACTATATTGTTGTTTTGCACAACTGCAGCTTTAAAAGCTCAGTGCAGTTTGGCACTACTTGGAGACCCCCTCCCCCAGATGCTCCTAGGGGCATGTATTTGCAGCACTTGGTGTACCATCACTAATTCAGTGCTTTGCACTTGCAGACCCTCATTACTCTTTTTCTTTGAAGATGGCACAGATTACTTATTATAATTGTTTTGGGAATTGCTCAGTGTAACTGTAAAGGGAATTACCTAAATAATGCAATTTAGGATTCTAATTCAAATACATCTTAATACTACAGAGTATGATTAAATAGACAGCATCTGCTGACACTTGCTAATTTCTTACATTGGAACAGTCTTCAGAAAATATTAACACTTCTCTACCAAGTTTTTATTAGGAAATAACACTACTGGAGAATCAGTAGAGCTTTCAAAAAATATTGACAGGGGCTCAGTTTTAAAGCAGGACTGAGTAGTTCCCCATGGAAATAATTACAAGAAAACTCTGCTGTACAGAATAGTCTGCATGTTTCACAAGAAGCTGCATGTTAAGAAAACTCTCTTTACACACATGAGAATTCTTTACACACTTACTTTGCTGTTGTGACATCAGCATCGGTGACACCTCCCTGAGCAACTGCCTTAACCTGGTTCAAAGCAGCTGTAATGACCTGAGGAAAATTAAATAATTTAAGATTTCTTCCCACATCAAATTTCAACATATTACTTCTATTATCTGATATCTTGGAAACTTCAAGGGAAAAGCAGCTGACAAAGTAAGGATTGTCTGCCTGAACACAATTCTGAGCAGTTTTATAACAAAACTAAAGCCACTGTAAATATATGCCCAAAAATGCACAAAAACCAGTGTGGATTTTAATTGCACCACAGCATTAATTTATATGGTCTCACCATTTTTCATATAAGTGCTCAGTTCTGCCAGCTTCAAGAGATAGCATGTTCTTCATTATATACTTTGACTCACAAATGTATATCAGCAATCACAGTTAGTAATTCAAGGCATTTTATTAACTTCAGTTCATATGATGTATCTGTCTGTCCTTCCCACAAAGCAAGTCTCATTCCCAGCTTACAGAGCTAAGTCATAAGTGAATATGCAGCATTCTTATACAGGAAATCATATAGGAAATCATATGAATTTCCTTTTTTTTTTAGATGAATCAGTCACTATCTCAAATCAAAACCCTACTTTGAAGATTATATTATTAATGCTTAAATTATAATCAGCAACTCACCTCCCTAGCATTTGGAGCCTGGGATATGGTGTAAACCCCAAAGAGTCCAGAATCAGAGTAATTAACATTAAACGCAGAAGCCTGCAAAACAAACATTATCATTAACTGTTTTAAGTACCAGAGTAATTCAGCATTCAAGCATTGGAAAATAATCACTATTAGGGTCTACAATACTGTAATTCAAGAAGACAGAACTCCATCTGTGCTGAGGAAAGATCAGACTGAAAGCCCTTCCCTGATACACTGTAATGTCTGCAAGAATGAACCAATTAAGGTTCTAGCTGAAGGCAGTTACCTCCCAAAGATAATACACCTTTTACTTCAAAATCAGAATACAGTAATCCTTTGAACTTACATCAAATGGCTGGCTGGTTGCTTTAGCAACACTGTGGGCCAATCTGCTGGTAACATTGCTTCCCCTCTTGATAAGGGGCCCAGCACCTAAAACATACTGAAGGACACTGAAGGCATTTGCTTCTGGGCTCCCAACAGCAGCTCCTTCTGCTACAACAGCAGCATGGACAAGTCTATCACCAGTCTGTTTCCTGATTTCTCCTAGAAATACAACAGAAGAAAGGTAATAGTGTTCAATTAGAAACTACTGTACATTCACAGGCATGGAAAAGAAACATTTCCCTTTAACAAGAGAAGAGCAAGGCCTGAAGTTACTGCATTTCCCTCAAGAAGGGAGCATGGAGCTGAAGGTAATTTTAAAAAAGTCTTTAACATTCAAAATTTTTCTTGCTAGCACAAAACCCAGTACCTTACTATGCCTTATTTGAACCTGACCCTGAACCATACACAATGTAGGATGATAAAACTCAAGAATCTCCACATAACAAACACCCAGAAAACAGTGTACCTCCTGTTCATAATAATATTTATGCTGGCTTATAGAAACTGAAGTTATTCCAGTCAAATATTAATATTAAATGCTGGAAACTTTCTTTTTCCCCTTCCTGTCTTTACAGAGACATCTAATACTCCAACTAAATAACAGCTGTGGGTAAAACACTGCTCTGAAAGAGCTAAGCATTGCTTTGACTTACAACATTTAACACATCTTCCCTAAATAGAAATCCTGCCTTCCCTTCCTGACAGCCCTTAACCTACTCTTACAGGAATCTTACCAAAACTGCCAAAAGAAATCACTTGGCAGCTTATTCCTCACTTTATAGAAAAAATGATGTCCCAGGTAAAACTTTGTTGAAGACCTCAGTTCAGTTTTATCCCAGAACCTTCCATGGGTGGAATCTTTTGCTTATTTAAATGGGATATGCATCTGAACTGTCACTCCCAGTACCCAGCATTTAGTGCAACTGTATAGTTTTCACTTGTAACTTTGAATACTACTACATTTCTAAACAGATAATCAGTCACTCAGAATAGACACAAGAAACATCCTTACCCCCTTTATAAACAGCCTTTACACCAGGAGTACCAGATCCACTTCGGATATTTAAGAATTGCTCTGCAACTTGCTTTAAGGTAGAGTGCTTTACACCTGCAATACAACAGTTACTCCAAGTAATGCAATGACATTGAAAAGCTACAGCAGTTAAATAAAAGTGAAGCCAATGGTAACAGTTCACTTCTACAGAGTACTCCAATTTCTCCAGCAGTTTTCCCATAGGACCTGCAGGTTCACTCAGGAACATACATACCTATTCCTACGAGAGCCATTCTTGAACTTGTGAAATTGTTCTGCACAAAATGGTGGAGCTGCAACAGTAAATTCACATTTTAGGGTATTTTGTTTGAAGAACAAAAATCACGTGTGTTTCTGACATAGCCCTGTATACTTCTTAAAGCAAATTCCAAAGCTTCCAAAAGGAACTGCCTATAGAATGTAATTTATTGCATTTCCTAGTGACAACTACAAAACCCTTTTATACAAGAACACCTGCATTTCATTGACAGCCTTACTGTCAACAGAAAGCCACTGACATTAACCATCTTTTTAAATGCAAATATCAGTTCTGTACCCATTATTCAAACTTGCATGGAAATAAATTATTTCAACACCAGATTAATAAGGCAGTAATTACTGACTGAATATATACTAAATTAATTTTCTCTCACAAGTGTCACCACCTATTCCTGACAAAAAAACTGAAACAGACATATAGCCCAATACAAGTAATCTTACCTGCTCAGGAGTAATTTTTCCAACTCTGTAGTCTGGACAATACAAGGGGTTTGCCAGAGCACTTTTATAAGCTGCAGCATGCAAGTTTTCCAGCACTCCTGAGAGGAACAAATTTTCAGATAATTAACACAAGACCCACATGTAATGAAGGTTATGAATGAAACTATATGAAGGAGCTGTGGTCCACTTTAAGGACCATGAGATCTGCAAAAGCAGGTCTGGAATAATCCAATTCATAGGGAATTTTCCAAATCCTTGGGCTAGAGCAATCTGGCCTGAGGCATTCATTTCTTTAACGTATTATTAAACAGTAACCAAAATAAACTTATATATATAGTAACATATATGCTCAACACTTTTTGGCTTCAACAGCAAGCTATAAATGCAATCAGAGTTTAGAAGAAGGGGAGCAGCATCCCATTAACTATCATCTTGACTGTAGGCATCTCTTCTTCTTGAGAAAGATAAGACACCTCACAAAGCTACTAACAGAATTCTAGAGAGTCTGTTTTATCTCCCTGCTTAGATGAAGGATGCTAGTGTCTTCTCATCAGTTTTTTTTGCATTCCAATAGCATTCTAGTAATACCTGTTTGATATTCTCCTTGTATTTGCTCACACTTTTTCCTCAAGAGAAAGATTCCTTTCTTTATAGTTCTGTTTCTGAACATAACTAACTGAAAATATTACATTACTATGAAAACCAACCTGCAGTTGATATAAGTAAAAAAAAAAGTAAAGATTATGACTAATTTAAAAAATATAGTAGCACTTCAGTATGAGCCAGAGATTTTTCCAACATTACACTGTCACCTTCGATGGGTTACAAAGGTAAACATGCTTCAGAGTGGTACAAATTATTGTTTATTGAGTAGAACTACCTCAGTGATCTTGGATGATGAGTTAATAACACAAGACATACTGGAATAGGCTTGATCTGACTGAGGCTTTGTGTTGTGTTTCCTCTTTGTTTTCCCTTAAACACAGAAATCTAAATTTATAATGCTAAAGCTGGAACCCATTTTCAATGTGATGAAAATACATATTGTTTTTACACCAAAATAACCACACAAATTCAAGAAATCTGTAAGATACTATTTTCACACCTATGAGTAATACCTAAATATGGTTTTCAGAACACAAGCTTCTGCAAATACATTGTCAACAACACTTATGACTTGCACTTTCTTTGGTTGTACTTGAAAATAATTAAAAATGTAAAATGGAAGCTGTCAAGGAGAATGGTGTAAGATGTCTTCAGCATGTTACTTGCTAAATGTTACCACAGGCTGGAAAAACCTGTGTATTAAGGAAAGTTCCATAACACCAGAAAGACCGTACCTATCAATAAGCTGAAAAATTCAATGTTTACGTGACAGAGCAAAATGGAAACTATTTTTTAATTTTGAAGGAACTCCTGTAGAGCCAATACAGTGGAACAAAAATTACACTTACGAACTTGAGTGTTCTGACGTGCAATTGTTTTATCAACTTTTAATTGAGGCTGAAGAGCAGATACTTCCCATGGTCTGAACTCTGGTGCTGTGGTAACATTCAGGAGATATTCCATTACTGTATCCCTAGATAAAGAAAGTTACAAAGGCATTAAACACAACTAACATGTGCTTCTTCTGCAGTTGAAAGCAATTCAAATTAATCTGTAAGCAACACATCAACAACAAAACACATCACTCAAGCCAGAGCAATTATCAGCATTGCTGTCCAAAGTCTGTAGCATTTGTATGCTCAGTAACATGACACAGAAGTTGAATATTAATATAGTAATTTACTGATTTATTACAAAAGCATGAGAACAGATATTCCTCCCACCCTGTAAAATGACAGGTCTTCACTACCAAAGAGTGTTAAAGAAGGCAGTAATTCCCTTTAGAGCCCACCCAGATACCTACACATAGTTTCGCAGACACTGAACAGAGTAAGTCATGGTCTCTCTTGTTGCGTGCACACTACATGAGAAAAAAACCAAAATCCATTTCAGCAAAGAACACAGAAGTGAATTTTCACACATACTCCCCATTGATCAAATTAATCAAGATACAGACTGGAGTAACTGCTTAACCTTAAATCTGTCTGGGATGACTGTTTAAACACACACAGAGCAGAAACAGACTTAATTAAAACTCGTATCTTCAGTATTCAAGTAATAACAAGTGTCTTATGACTATCAGAATTTAAGATACCACAGTAATTCAAGGTAAAACAGCACATGAAGTTGAACAACAAAACATGAAAAAAAAAGTGCATATGTATTAAACAAAGCAATTTAGAAATTACTCTCTTTGGGCAGAAAACATAGTTGATCCTGCCCTTTTCCTTCAACATATTTGTTAGTGAGAGGACCAGAAAAAGGGTAGTCATAAAACACTATTTTTAACCAAATTCTAGATAAGATCTTACTGGATGATTTCAAGATACACTGAAAGAAAGCAGGTACAGTGAGACCTCTCTTTTATTCCTCTTAGGCTTGTTTTCTAGGCTTAAAACCCTCAAGTCACAAAAGCTAACTACTGTCTGTACTGCTCCCAAGGTTGCAACCTATTCACAAAGGATGGAGGAAGAAAAAGCAATCTACTGACTTTAGGAAAGTTATTCTCAAAGTCTGCAAAGGCAGAAAGAAAATTAAGCTCCAAGACAAATTATATTTCTTCCATGGACACAATATTTATATTCTGTTTATTGAAAGATACAAATCACGAGCTCATCCTTGAAGCTTAACATAACAAAAAGTACAAGATCTTCCTTGACAACATTCACTATTCAAGCACCGCGCTGAGCTTATCCACCTACACATTTTGTGCTTATTGTCTTATGTTTCCTTCAGTCCTAGAGCTCCTTTGCATCTCAGCAACACAGATTATGTTTCTATGTGGGTACAAACCTCAGGCTGCCCCCAACAGCTTCAATGCCACGAGTGATGCGGAAGGAGGAAGCTCCTTTAGTAGTCTATTAAACAAATAAAAAGAGGGCAACTTACAATTCTAGCTATTTAAAACACAGATATTGAGTTGATGGCAGCAGTAAGAGAAACTACTCAGAAATATTCCACACATCCACAAAACTGAGTTTGTATCAACCACCTGAAGTAATTATTACTGCAGCTAAAATAGAATTAATTATGTGTATATTTGAATACAGATATATTATACATATATATAGTTTAGGACACCAGGGGAAAGCACAATTATAAATGAGTATTACTTCTCATCTTCCAGGACACACAGTCATTTCTCCTGCACTGAACCACATAACCAAGTACCACTGTACATTGTTGTCCACTTCATAAGATCCCTTACATTAAATTTTACCATACCATTTGTTTTTGCAATAACAAACTTTTGACCATTTCACCTACTGTTAACATAATAACAAAGGCAATAAACACTTACCAAATTAGATGCAAGACGAAGCAGGTGAGTAGTTCCCAGGTTACTGGAGGTTTCATTTCTGCTGCCTGCTTTAATAAACACACCAATTCTTGAAGCTGGAGAAAAGTTTTCCAGAGATGCAATAATTAAGCCATTTGGCAATTTTGTGATCTGTATTAAATAGAAAAAAAACTTTGTTTTCATTCAGTGGAAGTACTATCACAGCTCTGCTTTGACTGAGTTTTAAAAAATAAATTTAAAAGAGAGGGGGAAAAAACCAACCTGTAAGTTTACACTGACCTCAAGATCCTGAGACGCTGGGGATAATTTCACTTTTGCTGCAGTTGGTGAAGATGAAGCTTTAGGAGCTACTTTAAGTGAGTAAAATCTCTTCTAAAGGAGAAAGCATAAGAGAATGGATTCCCTTAATCAGTTCATCACATTTTCTTACATACTGAAAAAGAATCTGACTTTAAAGTGGAAATACAATGGAGGACTTCAAACACTGGAGTAAAAAGAGTGATTGCCTTGTAAGTCCTCTGATTTCTTTTTACATCCGTCAGAACCTGTGCTATGACTTACACAGGTTATTTGGAATTTCAAGAAATAGCACTGTAAGGAACCTTTCCTCCCCTCCTCTCTTTGCAGCTGTGCAGTGGGTATCCCTCTCCATCCCACACAGTCTGCAGGACACCCACAGAGCAATTCACTGAACCAAGAGCCACAACAATCCACATATCCAGCACAACACCTCGGAGGTAACTTTAAAATGCTCAGGAGTAGGCAGTTCAGCTCCTGAAGAGTCACCTCAGAGTTCCAACCTGTCTGCACTGACTGCTGCATACAGAGGACACGTAGGAAAGTCCCCAGACTGCAGTCTGGGCCTCTTAAAATAGGTCCAGAGGAGGCCATGAGGATGATCAAAGGACTGGAGCACCTCTGCTACACACACAGGCTGAGAGAGCTGGGGAGTCCAGCCTGGAGAAGGTTCCAGGGAGACCTCACTCCAGCCTTACAGTACCTTAAAGGGCTCTTAAAAGGGACAAAGAGGGACTTTTTACACACAGGCACATAGTGACAGGACAAGGGGAAATAATTTTAAAGTGTCATAGAGTTACATTAGATTTTAGGGAGAAATTCTCCCCTGTGAGGTGGTGAGGCACTGGAACATGTCCAGAAAATTTCTGCATGCCTCATCCCTTGAAGTCTTCAAAGCCAGGTTGGATAGGACCTGGAACAACCTGGTCTAGTGTAAGATGTCCCTGCCCATGGCAGGGGGCTGGAATGACATGATCTCTAATGCCCCTTCCAACTCAAACCATTCCATGATTCTAGGATTTTAATAACCAGAACCAGTCCTCCACACGAAAGAGGTGAATACCACAAGTGCCCTGCATTCAGCAGCTGGCACCAGAAATGACAAGACTATTGATTTCAAATCTGAAATGCTATTACTTTCCATCCACTTTAGAAGCTGCTTATACTAGTATATTTACATACTACTCTTGTTTTCACATTAGAAGATAACTTAATTCCCATGCACCTCAAGGTGAAAACCGAGTGTCACAACAGCACTGCACTGTACGGATGCCAGTGATGCCCATTGCTTCACCACGGACTGTTCATTGTATGAACCCAGGAAAAATTCCTTTGCTCCCTCACCAAGGGTTTGGTAAGACACCTAGTTTTAAACTCTAAGTCTACTTATTTATGAACCACTACCGCATATCCTAAACTGACGCACACGCTGGCACTCAGAGGTCATTCTCCACCCCGCTGGAGAGCGCATTTCCAGCGGACATCCAGCACAGGTTCTACCCAGCTGTCCGCCAGCTCCGCGAGAGCCTTTGGGCAGGACAAGCGCTCTGCCCCTCCCTGCCCGCCTCCAGGACGCGCCAATGCCAAGGGCACCACCACTGTCTCAGGCAGCTGAAGCTTCTGCAGCGCGGCGGGATCTCCCCACCGCCCCTCTCTCCGCGCCCCGCGGGCCGCTGCCGGGGCGGCTCTGCCAAAGCCCGAGCCGCCGCTCGCCGCGGGGCGCTCCGGGCCCGGCCCGCGGCCTGTCTGACCTTCAGCCGCCGTCCCGCCGCGCCGCCCGCCGGCCGGCCCGGCCCCGGCCCTGGAGCTCACACCGACCCCGCCGGCAGCCCAGCAACCCCGCTGCCACCACCACCGCCGCCCGCCGCCCCCTGCCCGCCTCACCGCCCCGGGCTGGCCGGGGTCAGGCTCGCCCGCATTCCCCGGGCCCAGACAGCGGCTGTCACCGCCAGCTGCGCCTCTCCCGCACCGCGCACGACGCGCCCGGATCCCGCTCACCGAGAGGGAGCGCGCGGCCACCGGGAACCCCTTCATCATCCCGCACCCCTCGGCTCGGCCCCGGCCAGGTCAAGATGGCTGTCCCGGAGGAAGACCCCGCCTTCCCGGCACGCCCCGCTGACCTTCCAGCGAGCGCACCCCGAACTCGACTGCTCCGGCGGGCGGCGCGCCGGGCGGCTACAGCGCCACCGCGCGGGCACCGGGGGCTGCGCACCTGCGCGGGGTGTCGCCCCCTCCCGGGCACTGCGGGCCGTGACACCCTGTGGCGCGCGGAGTCCCGGTGCCGACGGTCCCTCGGGAATGTGCCCGGGAATGGCCCTCCGGAAAGACTCTCGGTGCCGTGCCTCGGGGCGCGGGGGGCCGCTGGCGGCTGTCCTTCGGGCTGTCCCTCAGGACGCGGAATCGCAGGCTTGCTGTGCCCAATTTATGTCAGGGCCATTCCGTGGAGTTCGCAGCCGCCTTTCCCCCGAGCGCTGCCTGGGTGAGGCGGGACAGCGGCGGTGCCCGCGGGTACGGCAATGCCCGGGGCACCACAGCCGCCCTCGAGCAGGATTTCAGCGCGGACATCGCAGTGACCGCCGCGCCCGTGAGGGGCGTGGGGCGCGGAGGCGGAACCGGGGCGGTTCCGCGGGGCGGTTCCGCGGCGGGGCCGGCGGCAGCGGGGCCGCCCCGGAGAGTTCTTAGCGGAGGTGCGGGCCGTGTGCTGTGTCGCACTCTCGGAGTCCCGTCATCCCCTCCCGTCCTATCCTACCCTACCCTATTCTATCCTACTCTATCCTATCCTGTCCCGTCCGGTCCGCCCGGCTCTCGCCATGGGCTCGACTCCTCCCGTGTTCATCGGCGCCGAGGAGGTAGAGAAGCACCTGCACCGCGCCAGCCTCCTGCTGCCGGCGCTGGAGGCCGCCCTGGCCAACTTCTCGGCGGGCGCGGCGGGCGGGGTGGTGCAGCCCGTGCGCACCGTGCTGCCCGTGCCCCGCCACGGCGGGTGAGAGCACGGCGGGGCTGCCCGCCGGGAGAGCGGCAACGGGGGGCGGACTCGCGGCGGGGCAGGGTCCGGGTGGGCGGGTTGGGAGCATCAGAAAAGGCTCTCGGTACCGAGTTACTGAGTGACCGGCCGGTAGCGGTGTGGCGGTGGCAGCCCGCTGGCCGTGAGCTGCCGTGATAGCGGTGCGCGAGTAACGCAGGAAATTCTCCCCCGAGGTACCTCGGAGTCATGCCCGCATACAGCGCTGCAGACGATGCGCTGACAACCAAGTTGGTGACTTTCTATGAGCACCTGAAGGACTCCTCTGTGCCTTCCCACCAGGCGACTGTCCTCCTGTTTGACCCCAGCAATGGCACTTTGAAAGCTGTAAGTCTCGTGTGTCCTGCATTCTTCTCTGCTCATGCTGTCAGTTCTCACTTCTGCTTCTTGGAAGCTGGAGCTGGTGTAAATTGGCCTGAGTTTACCAACAGGATTTGGCCTAAAGCTGCCTATATTTCCTTTCTGTTAAACTGTACTCACCGTGCTATTTACTGCTGCCTGTGGTTTGAATCTGATAGCTCAGTGTAATTGGAAGAGAGAAATGATTAGGAGAAGTTTATCTTGCATTTGAAAGCAAAAAATACCCCCCCACCTTGCTGGGTAAAGAATGGATCTTGAACTATCTTAAGTCTCAATTTGAAAGAGATTTACAATTTGCATTGCAGGGACTACTATTCAAAGTCTGATTATTTTTCTTTATTTAAAGAATTTAAGATTTTTTTTCTAAGAATAGTGATGATTTGCATTGCAATTTAGTAATAATGATTTATTAAAGGGACAAAACTGGTCAAGAAAACTATCTTGGGTTCTTCTACCAAACCCCTTGAGTTTTTTACCCCATAATTAATATATATACAGTAGCTAATGCACATTGAGACAGGAGTGTCCCATGTGTGATGCACATTTGAGGAATTCCATGGTTCCCTGTCACCCCTCTGTACGGACCAGGACAGTGCAGAGTGGGGAGCCACTGCTAGCTTGCACTGCTCCCTGCTCTTCCTGGAGCACAGAGTATTGGAGTCATATCCATGTGCTCCCTGTGCAGTGCATCAGGAGCTGGGTGAGTTAGAGGTGGCTCTTCTCTGACCATTTTCACTCCTTTTGTGCTGATGGAATGATGTGGAAGAACTGGAATAAACAGAGGAGCTGCCCAGTTTAAATGTGACTTTGTATGGTTTGTGGTTGCTATGATAATAATTGCTGATTTCTACATGTGTATATCTTTTATATCTGTAACATCACATCGTTCACAAGTTGGATGAGAATGTTTGGTATTTATTCATTTTTCAGTGTTCACTTCAGTCTGTTTGAATTTTTTTAAAGGTCCTGGATGGCAGTGTCATTACAGCAAAACGAACAGCTGCAGTTTCTGCCATTGCTACCAAGGTGTGTCTCCTGTTCTCTAAGGGGGGCTGGGAGTTATAAAATAACTAGTACAAATGATGCAAATGCCTTTTCATCCAATACAGCTTTTAATTAGATTTATCATAACATATGCACTTTCAGGGAAAACTTAAAACTCACTGTTTTGAGTCATCCACATCTGACTTTTACACTTTGCGTGTGATTGGAGAAGGAACCTGAGCTATATTTTTGTGGCTTCTATTGCACTCTCTTCTAGGAATTTACTGAGCTGTCTTTCACTGTATTTTATTTCTTTTGTGTTTGTGTTAACGTGCCCCTTTATGGCTTTGGGTGATGTAGCTGTGGTGATATATTGAATTTCATTTAGATAGATGCCCTCTGGTGTTGGGACAGGACAGGTGGGTGGCACTGGACCTGTAAAGAGAAGGGAAAAGCACATTTCCATTTCTTTTAAGATAGATGATGCCCAGTATAGATGGATAACTTGTCCAGAGGTGTCTGTCTGTCTGTCAGTGTCTCTGTTGTCACTGGAAGGTGTCCAGATGACTGTCCCTGACCATGGCCGTAAATTTCAGTGTCTAAAGACAGGTGAGGTGTATCTGGCTGTGCGTTGCTTTAAATCACTGCAATTTCAGCTGGAAATGGTTCTGTTGGGTTTCTTTTTTAAAAGCTATTTTTGGTTGGGCTGCTAACATCAGGAAGGGATTAAATGGCCATGCATTGCACAGCAGGGTTTTAGCCTTCACCTCAAAGGCTGAGGCAACAAGAAGAGGGCCAGAGCTGAAAAATACTGTTGTTTGTCACTCCTCAGCTTTGCATCAGAATGAAGGCTGATCTCACTGTTTTGTGAGGGGCAGTTCATGCCAGGGTGACTCTATCCATGGCAGTGGAGCTACACTGGCATAAAATTGAGTGAAGGACCTGTCCCCAGGAGCTTCTCCTGAACCAAAGGACAGAATGATTTACAATGAACTCCTTGGACAGGAGGTTACAGGACCTCATTCGTTTTGGCCATTCTGTATTTGGTCAGTTCTATGGTTTTTATGCAGTCCATGCTGGCTTCAAAGGAGCTTGGCTGCTGAAGGTACTTCAAGATCAGATCCTTCATTGTCATCTGTTCTTGGAAATTTTCAGGAGTGTTTGAGTTTAGCTCATATTTGTCATCTTGTCTTCTTTATGGGATTTGCTTTTCAAAGAACCCTGCTCTTACGCAAAGGCCCTTTGAAATCAGGGCTTCACAGCCTTTAAAGGCACATTAAAACAAATTCTTGCTACTGAAAAATGGCATCAATGAGATTTTTCTCCATTTGTTAGCAGCAGAATAAACCTTGAGAGCCTAGACAATTCTAAAGCTTTTTAGGCAGGAGTGAGTGGCCACAGCAAATGCATAAACAAGACACAAGGATAGTTAGGGCTGGACTCCAGCAGCTCTGTCTTCCCGTTTGCCAAGTGCTGGTGAATCACAGACAAGAACTAAACCAGAAAGCCAAAGCAACTGTAGAACTGAATTTCATTTATTGTTCCTCAGAACCATCCCTACTTTTACAATGTCTGTGTGTTATGGCTCCTGCAGTGCCAAGATATGCTTGTGGTGTGATTAATGGCTTCAGTGAATTCAAAGAGATGGATTAGTGTGGGGCTGCCAGGGCCAGTTTACCTGTGCAGCTGCCAGTCTCAGTACTGATGGGTTTTGGGGTTCTGAGCCCTGCTTTCAGCCAGTGCAGAACACCAGCACTGTGGTTTTACACTTTATCAGCCACATGGATGTGTTAATATTGGAGTGTGCTGAGGCCCCAGAACTTGCTGTTCATGCTGTTGCATCTTAAATCTGAATTTCAGGTCAGACAATTCAACGCTGGAATTAAGCCAAGATGTGCTTTGGTGCTACTGATGCTTGTTTGTGCATTAAAAAAAAAAGGCCCATTATATATAGTGATTGTTGAATGCTTGTTGATATACTTTTTTCCTGTTTAAAAGGACTAACAATACTGCTTTCTTTTGTAGTATTTTGATATATATTTGTAATGCCTGTTACTACATTGTGCTTACATATTGTCTTTTGATTTTTTTATTCCTGATACTGTTCAGTTGTTAATGCCACCTTTTGCAGAAGTGCTGTGCATTTTGGGAGCTGGTGTTCAAGCATACAGCCATTATGATATCTTCACAGAACTGTTCACATTTAAAGAGGTAACAGACACGTCTTAAAGAAGATGCATTTATTTTTCTCTAGCATGTTGCAGGATTCATTGTAAGAAAAAGTACATCAAGTGAAGTTGAATCAGGTCAGGCTGGGATGAAGCTCCTGTTTCCCCGAGCAGCCCTCACAGTGCTGTGCACTGGCAGCTCCAGGGCTCTGATAACTCCCCAGTGTTTTGGCTGCTTCTGAGCAGTGCTCACACAGCATCAAGGCTGTCTCTCCAACATTTGTTTCTGTTCTATTAAACTGTCTTTATCTTGACCCACAATTCTTTCCATCTTATTTTCTCTTCCCTCTCCCTGTGCTGCTGGGGAGGGGAGTGATGAAACAGTTTTGTGGGCACCTAGTATCCAGCCATGGATCCACCATAAAAATTAAGATTAATCACCAAGAATAGTCACAGCAGCAAGAATTTCTTGCTCAAGTGTTGGTATTTAAAAAGAAAAAAGGTTGGAATCAAACTTGTTTCAGATAGCTTTTTGTCTGAGAAGATCCTACTGTAGATGCCATACTTGGATAAGTTTTTTTGTGACTTTCCCTTAAATGTAATTTTCAGAAATATTTGCATTTTATAAGAATAATTTTGTCTACAAGGAGATCTTATTCTGACATCACAAAACAGGCATTCAAATGTAGCTGAACACTCATGAAATTGACTCACTTGTACGATAAGAACATTAAAGGGAAAAAACCCCAACCTTTAGGAACGTTTGACTATCTACTGAAAACTTAAATGAAGTGTTCTGTTTCAGCAAGGAGAAATTCTCCGAGTTGACCTGGCTTTGTTTTGTCTCTTTTTCTCCCGGAGGTGAGGATATGGAACCGCACCAAGGAGAGGGCAGTGCAGTTTGCCAGCGCGGTCAGCGGCCCCGTGCGGGTCTGCTCCTCTGCGCAGGAGGCGGTGACAGGGGCGGATGTGATTGTCACAGTCACCATGGCAACAGCTCCCATCCTCTTTGGGGACTGGGTGAAGCCAGGTGCCCACATCAATGGTAGGTTCTGTTCCCGTGTGTTTATTAGCACTGTGTTTAGCATCCCCATCTGTTGAGAGGCAGTTCTCTGTGCTCCGTGGAGTGAATGTTCTTTACATTTTGATTTTTCCTCTTTATTGAGGACCCCTTTTCCCAGCCCCCTCTTCCTGGACTCAGAATGCCTGCATAATCCAGCGGGGCATTTTTTCTACAGCATGGGATTTGCTCTTCTCCCATGTGCTCTCTTCTCTTAGTGGTGCATCATCTTTGCCTTTTGTTGTCATTATTCTCACCTTGCTCTCCATTTAAATAACCCATACAAATGTTCCTATTTCTAAGTAGTTACTGCTCATTGTTACATTGCCCTGGTGGTGTCATCTTCCACCAATTTTGAAATCTCCTCTATTTGTTTCTTTTGGGGCTGATCACACCAATTTACTTTTTTACTTTATGAAGATGTAATAACTCAGTTAAGAACATCATAATTTTACCTCTAATTATAGTGGGGTTTGGAGGGGTGCTTTTTTTTGTTGCCTGCCTTGTAATGATGTTGCCACACTATTGTTTGGAGTCTCTGGATGTGCCTCTGTTTGTTTATTTTCATTAATTGTGGGACTTTTTCAGATGACCTTGTGCACTTTCCAGATAGCCTGGTAAAAAGACAAAAGCAAGTTCTCAAAGGGAGCAGTTTAAAGAAAGGTCCCACATTCTAGCAGCATCCTACCAATTTTTCAAACTCGATTTAGTCCTTTGTCATTGAAAGTTGCTGTCTGTGTTGTGTCATGGCACGGAAGTCACAAATACAACAAAATCAATTAAGGTCCACAGTCACTGAGGCAACACAAAGACCTCTCTCCTTTCCTTGCCATTCTTTACCCTTCATTGAGGCATTTGTACTGTTTGAAGAGGCATTGGAGCAACAAATGCAAGTGTGGCAAATGCAAATTTATTGTTCCTTAACAGCTGGACGTGTAAAAAATATCTGAATACAGTATAAGTGGGTAATCCTTTTAGTTTTTGCTGGGTTTCTTGTTTGCTTGTTTTTTAAGCACATAAGTTGATAATGATCTTGGTGCTGTGTATAAAAAATTAAGCTCCATGATTTGTTTTCAGTTTCTCTGGGTAAGTGATAATCTTATAAAGGTGTGTCAAATTCATTTGGTAATGATCTGATGAAAACAAGGGTGTAAGAGATAGCAGACAAAGGGAGAGGATTTTCTTTTGCCTCAGCTACTCAGACTCTTCTGACAAGGATTTTTTACTGACATATCAAATCTTGAATTTTTTTTGTTGTCCTATCAATCAGTATTTCTCCAAGGCTAACACTGGATTTTTTGTACATTACATTTCCATAATAATGTTGATTGTTACTTCACACGTGTCTTTTGAACAAAATGGGGTTGGAATTTGTTTTAAACATTGCTCCCAAGTTCATCAGTTTTGTTGCTTTAGCTGTTGGAGCAAGCAGACCAGACTGGAGAGAGCTGGATGATGAGCTGATGAAGAATTCTGTTCTGTTTGTGGATTCCAGAGACGCTGCTCTTACAGAATCAGGAGATGTTATTTTGTCAGGGGTAAGGCTTTCTGAAACTATGAGCTTTATTTTTGTGGCAATTGGCTTGCATTTGAAATGAGTTGGCATTGATGATGACCTGCACTGAAACCTTGAGGGCATCAAATGTAATTGTTGACACTTTCCAGGCAGGGGTTGAAGGATAAATTGGTTTCAAACTGCAACTGCCCTGTCTGTGACCAAACCATGCAACCTCTGTATCTACCATTATGACACCATATTACAGTAGCATGTTTTCAGCATTGGTTTTTGATGATAACAATGTATTGCTGTTGAAAGACTTACATTTCCTGCAGTGTTTGGTTATCATAAATATTCTTCAAATCTGTTTATTAAAACCTGTAAATTTCTTCCCCTGAGACTTCAGTGTGATTGACACTGAATGGACCAGACCAAAGAATGGGCCACACAAGCCAAGCAGACAATGATCTGCACAGATTTACCAGCAGGGACTCTTTGAGGTTCAATGGAGTTTTCTTTTCCTCTTTTAATGTGTCTGCAGAATAAATATGATTTACACTTTTGAGGTTTAACATAAGAGCTCCAGATATGGTAATGTGTGTGGAATCCCATGTGTTTTGTTGGACAAGTAACAAGCTATCCTCTGTAAAAAAACTTACTGAGGAAAGTCTGCCAGCTGTTTTTCTTTGAAAACCAGTCTGCTCCTCTGATTTCTGTCCAGTTTCTATATAATTTATCTGAATGTTGATCTGCTTCACCATGGAAAGTAATCAGTTTTGGGATGCAGCACTGGAGGAGTTCTTTCTTTTGAAGTCACTCAGAAGAAAAGGGTTTTTTTTTTCCTCTTAATGTATGTGTGGGTATTATGTTTTTGTATAAATATGTATTTTTTTTCACAGGCGGAGATTTTTGCTGAGCTGGGGGAGGTTTTGAAGGGTACAAAACCAGCCCTGCCTGAGAAAACAACAGTGTTTAAATCATTGGGTAAGAACAGCCCCTCCTGTGTCCAAGTCTGACAGAAAACAATGCCTTGTTCTTTATTAGGTCCCCCATGCGTGGGAAAGCTGCTGATCATCTTCAGAACCGCTGTGGCAATGCACTGCCCACAAGAAAGTAGCCTGTCATTTGCATTTTCCCTTTTTATTTCCCTTCTTGTTTATCTAGCAGGATTGATGTAATGAAAAGTGATAGGAAAGCAGGCAAACAATAGAAGTCCATTTTCCATTTCACAGTTGCTCAAGACATGAGTGCAGCATTTATTAATGGAGCAGCATCCCGACTGCCCCGCTGTTCCACCCGTGGGGTCTGTCTGACCTGGGACAATGTGACAGTGTCCTGTGGGGCTGGGCTCTGGGAAAGGGTGGCACTGGGCATGAATTGCCATGCTCTGAGCTACATGACATCTCCAAAAGGGCCCAGTTGTGATATGAACGCTGAAAATTAGATTCCTGCTGTTACATTAACTTCTTACAGCACACCCAACGCCGCATGATGGCTATGGACTTTGAATGTAACGCTGTAGGTGTTTGGGATGGGAAATGATTCCTGTTCCTGTCCGGTTAGATAATCTCCTGAGTCTTCCTGTTCCCTTCTGAAGCAAAATTATTTGTACAGCTGAATAACTGGAGGTAACTTCAATTCTTTTTCAGGGATGGCAGTTGAAGACACAGTAGCAGCAAAATTTGTTTATGATGCGTGGTCAGCTGGTAACTAAAGAGAGAAGTCTACAGTGCCTGTGAGGCCAAGAAAATCATTTGCACTTAGTTTTCTTGAATCCTGTGCTAACAAGAAAGGCACCAATCCTATCTACATGTGGCCCTTCTAGAACATTCAAGAAGGAAAAGTAAAATTTCAGCCACAGACTAATTTCTAAAGTCTTCTAATTTCAAGTTATTGGATACTTGCAGTATTGTTAATAACAGCAAGTATTAGATGATTGCAGTGATACTAACAAGGGTATCTTTCCATATTTTGGTATATTTCTGGAATCAATGCCTTTCCTCTCTAATTATTTATGTAGCAGAAGCCTGTGCATAGAGTTCGTGGTTTTTAGAGGGATAATTCATTCTGGTGTGAAATAGATCAGTTTGTAGAATGGACTCTGGCATCATATTTACCTGTGATGGTACTTTAAATGCAGCTGTGGGTTTCAGTGCTCCAGTGACAGTGACCTTGTCTTCTGCCTTCCAGGCACACAGCCCACCTCTAGCTCCTGGACACACCTTCCCTTCCAGCTCACTGGAAGTCACCATTTTTTTGACCCCTTGCAATCCACCTTCCTTTGCCCTCAGAGGTTTTTCACTATGGCACAGTTCTGAGTGGGGGTTTATGTAATAACCATACTTCCCTCCAGTTGGGTTTCTCCTCAGTACCTCCCTTAGTACTTGCCCCACTGGGATATTGCCATTTTCATATTGTAAGGAGTCACACAGAATGTGAGGGCTAATATGTGTTTTAACTTCCATCTTAATTCTGTAGGGAGATTTTGCTGTTAACCTATGGTCCCTCTGAGTTGTTTTTCTAAGCTTCTTGAAGGCTGGAACCACACAAACTGATTTCAAGTATACAGGCAAATATTTTCAGTTTAGCTGTACCATGCTTCAATTGCTAATTGTTCTATTATCACAGATATTAGCTGGGGCAGGAATTTTCATGGTCCTTTCCTGGCAGAGGAGCCCAGTCACATAAGGAAAAGTTCCAGTTTTGTGCTATTATGCAACTGCCTTGCAAAAGAGTGAGCATCTGCTGAAAAACAGCTATTGCCCTGGAAACAAATTCCTGTCTCAGCCTCACAAGTTGTGCCTTGTGAAATTTTATTTCCATTTGCATATTATTTCATGCAGTCTATTAAGTGTTTCTTCATGCTGTGGAAGAGTAGGATGACATTTTCTAACATGCCAGTGGAATAGAGCAGAGCAGCAGGAAGGAGGGTCAGGAGCAGCTGGCATTAAAGCCCTGAGGGTGCATAGGTAAGTGTAGAAGAGGTTAATGAGTACAGTGCAGGTGTGATGTAAATAATACTCCCAGTTGTAAGCCTGGTGTAAGCTAGTTGGAAAATGTACTAAGTGGCAGAGGTAGCATAGAAAGGTACCAGACCACCTGATAGTCCTGAAGGATGTTTGATGTGGATCCAAACTGAACCCCACTGATCCTGTTTATTCCATCAGAAAAAACAACAGAAATTTCTCAGAGCTTTTGTGTTCTAATTGTAGCAAAATTACTCTTCTGTTTTTACATGTCCTGTTTCTTCTCTGTCATTTCTGAAGTGTTCAGAAGTTTTAAGTGTTCACTTAGTTTGTTGGTTCATTCATGCTACACTACATAGAACTACACTAACCTGAGGTAAACATGAAAGCAAATGATGCTCCATTATTCAAGAAGTCCATGGAAACTTGCAATTAATAATTATGACAGTATTATCCCAGTTCTGTGCCAGTGTAATACTAGATTTGTAATTTGAAGTGAGATGTAGTGTTTGGGAAGAAGACAAGTCCAGTTTATTTTCACATGTACTCCCCTACAGACTATGCACTTTAAAAAATAAATGGAGCCAGTCCAAAGACCTGGTTCTGAAAACCCATATTGTTCTCAGCTTCATTGGCAGTGGGAGATTTTGGGAGCCTGGCTTCAGTGTTGTACCTCTGATGTCATGAAGTTCAGTTACAGTGGGAATTGCTTGGGTGCCACCTTTAGATTTTCTGAGGGGAAATAATAGCATCAATTTCTATGTTTCCTTCTCTTACAAACTAATGGATCATGAAATTGTGTAACTTGCATTTATATTAAAATTAAATAGATACTGCTGTTTGTCTTTGACACTCATTTTGTTGTCCATTTCTTTTCTGGTTTGTGGTTGATTTATTTGATGACAAGAAAGAAAGTATTCAAGTTGTTGCAGTGACTGCTCTCTCAGTAAATGTGATCAGTGAATGTAAATGGGAGAAATAGGGAGTTCTCTGTTCCTCTGTGATACTCAGATTTTTAGTTGTCCTATGCTGCACATTTTCCTCATGTCTGTTCAGTGCAGAGTATTAAATCCTTAAGGAAGGAAAACCTTGGTGGGGCTGTGCTCGTGTGAGATTGCCTGGTTTTATGATTTGGGTTTGGGTTCTGCTCTAGGATTGCACGTGTGGTACAGAAGGGCTCTCCAGCTGAACTGAAAGGAGTCATAGCTGGGATTCCAGTGCTTCCAGACTCTAAAGGAAACAAAGGGGTTGATAAAATCTGAGAACAGCAAAGCACATGAGTGGAAAAAGCAATCATGGAAGGTTTCACAGAACAGGAGTTTGATGTGATTGCTTAATATAAGAACATATCAACCTGCTGTGTACAGGAATCCAAGCAGGGAAGAATGCAGTATAAAGTCCATCCAAGAAAAGATATAATATACAAATCACAGTCACAAGATGAGATGGAAAGAAGAAACATGAAAAAAACAGATCATTAACCAGGATTAGCATCCACAAATGCAGCATAGCCCTAAGGAAAAAATCATAGCTGGCTAATGGAAAGATATAAAAAGAGCTTTAAAGATAAATGTTCTGCTAATGAATGTGCATGCAAAATCTGTGATCTTAGCCCGAGCATGGCTGCTAAAAGCACTTTATTAGATTCACAAAACTCAACAGGAGTGATTAATTTATATCTTGTAGTGCTGGCTTCCCAAGGGAACTGGGGAACCCTGCTGTGAATGCCTCCAGATAGAGTGGGAAGAGCAGGAGCTTCCACAGCAGCACAGCTCATTTTCTTTTTTTATTTTTCTGAGCTGTGTGTGTGATGCACAGCTCTCAGGCTAAGGCTGACAACAACCCACAGAAAATGGTGTGTGATATCAATCCTCATTTCTGGGACTTTGCATGGAAATGCAGCCTATAGGAACCAAGCTGGGGATATACCAAAATAGATCCAAAATTTTGAAAATGAAACCTCAGCTTCTTGTACTTAAAAGTATTGCAGCCTTGATGACCTCTAGGACATGATGGGTGCTGGCAATTGGATCCAGTCTAATGAGACAAGAAAGGAATATACAACTTACACTGAACATCTCTTGGGAAGCTATTTCATGTATTTTTAAGTTGTTGTCAATACAGAAGTAAAAACTTTACTGACAAATATATGGAACTTGCTGTAAATTAGTCTTATTTACATTAATTCAGAGGTGATTAGAGTCAATAAAGCAGAGCAAAAATCAAGATTCAGATTCCTTTCCTAACATACCATCAGTACTAGGAAGAGTGGTTTTACTGATCTTACAGAAGCAAATGGAGAAAACTCAAAGCTCTCAGACTCTGAGAATGCTCTTTGCATTGTGGTTTTGGAGAAGAAAGGAGGGGCTTTATTAAGGAATCCAGCTGGCCTGGCCTTCACTGATATTTGAAATTATTTGGACCAAAAGAAATCCAATCCACATAAACAGTTCAGGGAGAAAAAGCTTTTTGGTTTTTACTTTCACATTCTTGCTTTTTGGCAGAATATACTTTACTTAATATGCTGTTCACCACAATTACCCATCCAGAGAGAAAAAATGTTATCCCTGGTGTACTTCCTAAAGCAATTGGTAACCTCTCTGCCTTTTGCTTTAGCAGACTTCTGAAAAGAGTTGGACACTGGAAAAAGGGAAGGTTAATGAATCCGTAGGTAACAACAACATAATTTATAAGCAAGTATCTACAGTTTTTCCAGGGTTCTCGAGTGCCTGTTTTCTTTTATTCACAGCATTCAGGACTTTCTTTCTTGGCCCAAGCTCCATCTGAATGCTCTGTAGATCTTCATCAGAGCATAGCATCAGGGCATCTAAATCAATTTTTTCCCTCATGAAGACTGGAAGAAATTCATCCAGCATCTGTGATGCCAGAAATACCTCAAGGGGCGTATTCTCTGTTTCCTCATCATCCCAAATGACTTCTTCCTCATTCCAAGGAGCATCAGCACTGCTTTCAGCATCATCTTCCCTGCCATTCTCAGTGTTTTCATATTGAAAGAGCTCACTGGCTATTGTATCTCTTATACCTTCTTTCTCAGAAGACACAGTTTCAGGATTTACCTCTGCAGCCAAATTCCTTCCAAACACAATCTTGCCAAGACCTGGCCGCTGAAAAATGGAGAGCTGACTGTCATTACCAGCAAGGTTTTTGTCTCCAAGGTCATTCAGTAATTCATCTTCTTCTTTCTCATCAAACAAATGCATCACACTCTTCCTACTCATATCATCCTCTTGGTCATTTCTTTGTGTTTCCTGCTTTCTTGTGCTGTCGGTTGTCTTTTTTGTCTTGAGTTTCAAGGTATCTTTCAGGCTTTTGGTTAAAGTACTTGTGGCATTTGAAGCAAATAGCCCGGGCAACTTTACCCTGGAGTGCGTTCCTTTGGAAGAATTCACCGTGCCAACCTTTTCTTTGATATAATTCCGGTTCATTTCCTGCTGGTGTTTCTCCTGGCGCTTCTCACATTCCTTGATTTGTCTCTCGACGTTCCTCTGGGCCTGTGCCTTTTGTTTGGAGACCTTCTTTGGGTTCAGCAAGTTCTGCTTGGTGGCAGCTTTGTCCAGGATCTGGACGCACTCCCTGCGGTCCCTGCCGGCCGCTGCCTCCAGGGGAGTGCGCAGGTCGTTGTCCAGAGCAAAGATGTTGGCCCCAAAGTTGACCAAAAAGGAGACGCAGTGGATGTGCCCATTGCAGGCAGCGTGGTGCAGGGGCGTGTTCCCCCAGATGTCACACTTGTCTGGGTCACCCCTGCCAGGGAAAACAGCACACAGTGAGCTGGGTACCCACCCTGAGCTCTGCAGCGGCGCTGAGCAGGCAGCAAACGTGTCACTGTGCTCTGCTCTGAGGAGAACAGCCCAGGGACAAGGGCTCAGCTTGGCTCCAGCTGCTACAACAGGGCTGCACCCACTGGCACAAGCCCTGAGTGTGGCTGTGTGTGTGGCATGAGCTCCAATTCCTGCCCTGAGTGTGGCTGTGTGCATGGCACGAGCTCCAATTCCTGCCCTGAGTGTGGCTCTGTGTGTGTGTGGCATGAGCTCCAATTCCTGCCCTGAGTGTGGCTGTGTGTGGCATGAGCTCCAATTCCTGCCCCAAGTGTGGCTGTGTGCATGGCATGAGCTCCAATTCCTGCCCTGAGTGTGGCTGTGTGCATGGCATGAGCTCCAATTCCTGCCCTGAGTGTGGCTGTGTGTGCATGGATGAGCTCCAGTTCCTGCCCTGAGTGTGGCTGTGTGTGTGGCATGAGCTCCAATTCCTGCCCCAAGTGTGGCTGTGTGCATGGCATGAGCTCCAATTCCTGCCCTGAGTGTGGCTGTGTGCATGGCATGAGCTCCAATTCCTGCCCTGAGTGTGGCTGTGTGTGTGTGTGGCATGATCTCCAATTCCTGCCCTGAGTGTGGCTGTGTGTGCATGGATGAGCTCCAATTCCTGCCCTGAGTGTGGCTCTGTGTGTGCATGGATGAGCTCCAATTCCTGCCCTGAGTGTGGCTGTGTGTGTGCATGGATGAGCTCCAATTCCTGCCCTGAGTGTGGCTGTGTGTGTGCATGGCATGCGCTCCAATTCCTGCCCTGAGTGTGGCTGTGTGCATGGCATGAGCTCCAATTCCTGCCCTGAGTGTGGCTGTGTGTGTGTGTGGCATGATCTCCAATTCCTGCCCTGAGTGTGGCTGTGTGTGCATGGATGAGCTCCAATTCCTGCCCTGAGTGTGGCTGTGTGTGTGCATGGCATGCGCTCCAATTCCTGCCCTGAGTGTGGCTGTGTGCATGGCATGAGCTCCAATTCCTGCCCTGAGTGTGGCTGTGTGTGTGTGTGGCATGATCTCCAATTCCTGCCCTGAGTGTGGCTGTGTGTGCATGGATGAGCTCCAATTCCTGCCCTGAGTGTGGCTGTGTGTGCATGGATGAGCTCCAATTCCTGCCCTGAGTGTGGCTGTGTGTGTGTGGCACGAGCTCCAATTCCTGCCCTGAGTGTGGCTGTGTGTGCATGGATGAGCTCCAACTCCTGCCCTGAGTGTGGCTGTGTGTGCATGGATGAGCTCCAATTCCTGCCCTGAGTGTGGCTGTGTGTACATGGCATGAGCTCCAATTCCTGCCCTGAGTGTGGCTGTGTGTACATGGCATGAGCTCCAATTCCTGCCCTGAGTGTGGCTGTGTGTGTGCATGGATGAGCTCCAATTCCTGCCCTGAGTGTGGCTGTGTGTACATGGCATGAGCTCCAATTCCTGCCCTGAGTGTGGCTGTGTGTGTGCATGGATGAGCTCCAATTCCTGCCCTGAGTGTGGCTGTGTGTACATGGCATGAGCTCCAATTCCTGCCCTGAGTGTGGCTGTGTGTGCATGGCATGAGCTCCAATTCCTGCCCTGAGTGTGGCTGTGTGTGCATGCCATGAGCTCCAATTCCTGCCCTGAGTGTGGCTGTGTGTGTGTGGCATGAGCTCTCTCTCATTCCTGCCCTGAGAGTTACACGAGTTCACAGGGCTGACTGTGACTGCATCTCCCCAGAAGGGAGCCAGAGCATTTCCTTTGTCATCCCAGGGTCTGGCAACTAAAAGTGGGCTCAGACTTTGACTTATTCTCGTTGGAATTACTGGCAAAACTGTTTCAAGAACATTTGCAAGGAATATTTTAAAGTGCTCTTGGTGATTTGTTCCTTTTGCATGTCAAATAGAGGACAATATTAGAAAGTTTCCTCACTGGCCACATGATGCACACTTAGTGAGCTCATGCAGTAATTTTTTAGGGAGGTAATAGGTAAATAATCCAGAGTAAAGCCCTGATTACCCATTTGTCTCCATTTCTATTAGTTTGAGCCCAGATAGATGCCATTGTTTTTCAACCTTTTGTTCTCTGTAAGCTGCTTTTACTCATGATGGTTTGAAAGGCAGAAGTTCATTTGAAAATAAAATGCCACATTTTTCAATTGAATTTGAAGCCAGTATTGCTTGATTTTTAGCCCTTGCAGTGACTTCACACTGAACTGCTGCCTGCAGACCAGAATCAGCTTGAGTATTTAGATGCACATTTGGCAAGGTCAGCCTTGGCAATGCTCAGAACAGAGCTTGTGTCCTCTTGTGACCAGCCAACGGGGCGGCCACAGAAGCCCAAAATCTTTACTGACTTCAGAGCCAGGGACCAAATTTCCAAGGAGAATTTCTACCCTTGGGAGTTCAAGCATTTCAGCGACTCGGAGCTGTACTGTGAAAGACGTGGCACATCCTGTCAGGAAATGTCCTCCAGGCACTCACCTCTGCCTTTGGGGCTCTGCAGAAAAGCTCTGCCAGGTTTGTTGAGGGCCAGATCTGAGCACACCCTTCAGCCTGAGCTGCCCCAGGCAGGGCTGAGCTCAGAGCTCAGGGCAGAGCCAGCTTTGCTCAGGCTTTGCCATGGCAGCTGAGGATCAAAGTTTCTCGCTCAGACATGTGGAAGCCATGTGCACATATTTCTGCTCTGGTGGCTGTGCCCTGGGGAGCTGCCTGGCTGCGGCTGGGCGTGCTGGGCTCCTGAATTCCCACATTTGTGAGCTGGCTGGGCACCCTGAGCTGGGGAGGGCCGGGTCACCCGTCCCCCCAGGGCCCTGCAGAGCTGGTTGTGGTCTCTGCTCCCCCTGGAACCTGCCAGCCTTTGAGTCCCAAACAATTGACAAACTCGAGGGGCTGCTCCCAGCTCGGTGGGACTTTGCACAAGGTTGGACATCTGCTCTGGGTTCTCATGCTCCCTGCTTTCCCAAGGAAAAGGCTCGCACAAAAGAGAGCAGATTCTGCTCTTTGGTCTTGCCTTTATTCATGTACCTGCAAGGCAAGCAGAGAAAATGTCTCCTGATGCCTGGGAAGACAAATGATTTCAAGATGAAAGGGGTTTATTGCTAAATTCCAAGGGCCAAAGCTTGAAAGTCCTAAAGTCTGCAACCACTCTAAAGAAAATTGCTCTGTACCTCAGAGACTCTTTCGGGAAACCTCTTCAAGGAAAGGATGAATTTGCTAAAAATAATTAAAATATTTTCTCACAAGAAAATATTTACTGACTGGAGAACAGCTCAAACATCTTCTAAAACTCAGCTTCTCCCCAAAAATACAGTGAGAATGCAGCCATACCTCTGACAGACACATCTTCCTGATTGTGTCAAGAAATCTTAGATTAAATAGAGGTAAACACATATATTTGAAAATTTTGATGTGATACTGTCCCAAAGCTGTCCTCTACCAAGAAAAAGACTTAAAAATACACAAAATAACAAATATACAGAAATTTTGATCCTTGTGTCATCTGCTGTGATTTCTGTCACCTTAATTGGTAGGAGATATACTTTTCACTCAAATTTTGAAAAAAAAAAAAATATTCTTCTATTTGTTCCTTACCTAATTGTTCTGGCTTGCAGGTGTTCAGGGACAAGGTATTTCCTGGGAGCTGCCTTAATTGCACAAGTTGAAAAACTGTCAATCTATTTTTGCTTCTCCTGAGGACACAGCAACAACCACGCAGTCCAAAGGTCTTTCATTGAGATACCACAGCCACACCTGAGCCCAATGAGCTATAAAGCAAATCTAGGAAATCTTTTTTTCAATTCCATTTTTAATAAAAGACAACTCTGCTACATCCAAATAGTTATTCAACTGTTCCCTGCAATCTGTTCACTGTTCTGCAAAAGAACATTTTATTAACTCTATCTCTACACAAGAGCAGATTTTGTTTAATTAGATGTTATTACAGAACCACAGTTTAAAAGGTAGGCTCTGAGCAATGGATGGTGGAGAGGTAATTACCACTTCAATAAGACATTCTAACCATGTAAGACATTTAAATGATTCAGACATTTTATTACTAGAAAATAAACCTGTAGAAAACCTTCCTTTCATTTTTTTTCCTTTATTTTCTATTTTTTTTATGGTTTACAAGGGTCCTATCACGGCTTCTGAATCAGTATTCTCCAATTTAGCCTGATGGTGGTTGTTAAAAAAAGCACAGAAATAACCATTTTAGATGTTACTGGCTCAAGGCTGTCTGTTGTGACTCACCTCTGGACAGCATTAAATCTTCACAAGTGCCTCCTAACTGCACTTTGGAAGCAAATGGGAGATATCCTTTGCTGAAATTGTTTCAAATTAGGGATTTCTCTATGGAACCTGTCTCAAGTTATCCTCAAAGGTCGTTGGCAGCCTTCTCCAGTGAGGAAAGGGAAGGTGCCAGGGCCCTGCTTCTCGGAGTGCTCTCTGCAGGAGCCGATGTGCTCCTGTGGATGCTGCTGTGCTTTCACTGACAGACACCTCGGGAGCTCCTCAACCCCTGTCTGAGAAAACAACACAACCCTCCCTGCAGGCTCTGCACCTAAACCCCTGCCACTAAAGGGGCACTCATTGGCAATGCCTTACAGAAATTACTGGGATTTTCAGCCTTTTGGGCCAGAGGGTTAGAAACACGAGGCAGGAATTAGAGTTTTGAGGCTGTGAGTGGTCGAGGCTGGCTGAACTTACCCCCTCCTGCAAATGACTTCCAGAGCTTCCAGGTACCCGTGGTAGGCTGCCAGAAGGGTGGGAGTCATCCCATCTTCATCTGAAGTGTTGAGGTCTTTCCTGGTGGCCTCTTTCAGCAGGTCCACGTTGCCATCAGCCGCTGCTTTGTGGTACCTGCTCGACATTTTCAGCAGCTCCTGGTGTCCCCCAGCAGCTCTGAGTGATATCCAGGCTGCACAGTCACCCTTCCATCACAGGAGAGCTCATTAATGATTACAAGCTGAGACATCCCTGTGAGGAGGGGAATGGGGAGGCAAAGTTCATCCTTGCAGGCTTTGTCTGGAGTTCTGCACAGGGAATGAGGCTGTGGGGTGGGGAATGCTTTCATTTCCTGGAAGGTGGCTCTGCCACGTTCAGTTTGTTGCATAATTGACTGCTTGGAGAGGGGATCCAGCCATCTTCTCTGTGTCTTTGCCTGGCTGTTCTGTGGCAATTGCAGAAGGACTTTGAACTGCAAAAAGAACCTCAAAAATACCTTCAAAAGGCCATGAGTGTCAGTGTGACCAGGTTTCACCCCAAGGAATAAAGTATCCCTGAATTTTATGGGAGGAAAGCAGGAGCAGTGACCTTTACTGGCGAATCCCATCTTTTGCTGGGATGCTGTATTTGCAAACAAGTCACTCCCCTGCCAAAGCAGGCACTTCCCTGGAACCCCTCTGTGTACACAGACTGGAAATGGTGCACAGGGGGATGTTTGGATAGAACCCCCAACAGGTCTGCAAGTCACAGCTGGCAAAAGCACAGCTGTGTAAGTTGCATTTCACCAGGAGATCTTCAGGAAATTGACAAATATAAAACTCTTCTGACAGGTATTGTAATCTCTGTTTAGCCACAGAAAAATGTGCAGGATTCCCTCAGGATACCACAGGGAATTCCAGAAAAGGAAACACGATGGGTCTGCACTCACTGCCCCAGCTGGGCACTGTGGTGCTTGCCTGGGAACAGATGGGTCCATTCCCCATCACAAACAATGATTTCTTGATTTAGAAATCATTCCCCCTGAGTTCAGTGGCATTAAGGGCTACCTCAACAGCCAGAAACTTATCAAATTAGACTCATTCTAACTTAAAAGAATTACTAAGAGCAAGCCATATAAAAAGCCAGTTTTCAAGCAGCAGCTGAGAAGTTGGTAAGAGGCTGCTGCAGCTTCCTGTGAGCTCAGGGCTCTCCTGGCCACATTCACAAGAGCTGCCACAGAAACATTACTTTTTGCCAAGCTGTTTTCTGTGACTCACTGAATTAACCTGGATCTCAGAGACTCTGCCCTCAGCAATTAGCAGTGGGGTTTTGTTGCTTGTTGTGCCCCCATTAGAGAATCACAAACCAACTCCTCGCTCAGAGTTGGTGCAATCCCCAAATGGAATTCTGCCACCTCATTTACATCCCATCATTCTGCCCCTGTGACACACCAGAGACCTCTCAAAATGGCCTTTCTCTCTTCATTATTTTCTCAGACAGGCATTGAAGAGCTCTTCAGGAATGAACTTGTACCAACCTTTTTCTTCCCATGAGGACAAGGGGAGACAGGGACAGGTTTGAACCTTTGAATAAACAGCTCCAGGTCAGGGCAAAGCCAAGCCCTGGCTGTCCCTCGTGTCACCCAGACTGTCCCTGGTGTCCCTGGTGCTGTCCTGCCTTCCCAGGGCAGTCAGGATGGGCTGTGCCTCACCCAGACCAGCATCCATCCCCACTTTAGAAGACAGTTTTACACTCAGGCTCCCTGCACTGCATTAACACTTTTCTAATAAAAATGCAGCCATTTTTTCTGTTTTCTTTTTAACCAGGCTCAGCATGGAGCTAAATTTACAGCTACAAGAAAAACTAGCTGTTGCAGAACAAAGATAAGTAATATAAGTGTATATATATAAATATATGTATATATGTATATATATATATATATATATATATATAGGATCAGCTGTTTATTAATGCCATTGAATTTGATTTCTTTTACTAGGCCTCTTTTCAGGGGTAAAATGATCACCATTCACATACTGCATACACCACCAGTGCCTGGTAGGAGAGAAAAAACATGATACACTCATGAAAAGTGATTTGGTGGCAGAAGGGTCCTTTTAGTTTTCAAGATCCTTAGTTTTTTACTACAGAAGTAGCTTAATTTGCTTTTCTCTTAATGAATGCAGCACACAAAGTGTTGATCTCAGAATGATTTTTTACCATTAACGTCTGAAAATATTGATTTTAAACTTACCCAGTATAATGCCAAGTGGGAAACTATTGCTCCAAGCTTTAATTAGAGGTAAAGCAAAACCCATGTCAGTTGGGGAGAAGCTTCAGGACCTTGCCAGCTTTATTATTATTTCTGTCATAAAAGTGGGCATCACAAAAAAGAAAGAAAAAAGAAAAGAGCAAACAAAATCTTCATCAGTTTCTAAACTCCTGCTACTTGTTCATTGTTGTCCCATCCAAAAACCTCAACTTGAAATGGAATAAATGATTCAACATCAAATGAGGTGAATTTCTCAGCCTGAATGGAGATTATTCTTTTGAGACTAAAGCTCAAAATTGTGAACTTTTTAAACTCCCTGGATAGTTCGAATGAAGCTTTTCTTTTTGTGTTTGAAAAGAACTTCAGAACCATTCCACTTCCAATTGAAATGTCTTACCAGGCCCATGAGAAACTCTGTTGTGATGATACATGGTTTTGTAAACTAATGAATTATTTAACTAGCAGCTTTGATTTGTTATTGGATTTCACTGTGTCTATGGGTATACTTGATTAATTTGAGAATTGTCTCAAATAAAATATTCCCAGTTAAACAAACTATTTAGTTTGAAAGGCTGCAGCACCACCAGTTAAGTTGTTGATAACTTGGAGTATAAACCTATAAACCTGCACAGTGATGTTGTTGTGCCATCTGTTTTGCATGAGGTGTTTTCCAGCACAGCATTTCCTCACTGCAACTTTTATAAGCACCAAATGTGGTATGGTAAAGGCCATGCAAGGGGAGGCAAGTACATCTCTGCTTGCCTAATGAGATCTTTGGAGCTAATGGGCTTAGAGAAGAATGACATTAGTCACACTGGGTAATCGTGGCTACACAATTCACAGATGATGACAACATTTAAAACAAAAATAAGAGTTTATTTCTTCACTTCTTAGGGATGTCCTCTTGAGCAGCCAGTTCCCACAGCCAGGCTGAGGGTCACCCACACCAGGCTAAGTGTGACATCCAGCTGATGTGATTTCTGCTCTGGGTCCAAGGGCATCCCTTGCAGAGCCTGCACACAGCAGGGAGCAGGGACATTATCTGTTGTATCACAGGGACTTCTGCAGTTTTTGCTGTGAGTGCTCAAAGTTGAAGTCCTGACCTGGCATTCAGGCTCTTTGCTTTGTTAAAACATTTTCCTTGGCTTCAGGGATCTCTTGCCCCATGATATCTTCACCAGTGCTTCAAACAGTCCCAAGGAAAGCCACCTTGAGCTCCCTGGTGTCTCAAATGCTGTCATGCTAGTACAGAAAACTCCATTTAAAAAAATAACTGCCAAAACAGACATGTGTTTTTTCCATGAAATATCTAACATAGGAAGAAAGGGAATACATTATCAAAGCAAGAAAAGGATGCCTTCAAAATAAAGGCTTAGTATTACCTTAAGGTCTCCTGTGAGCTGCCCCACTCAAGGAGCAGCAGGTGCAAGTGCTCTGCTCCCTGGGCAGCAGAGAGGTGGCACCTGTGTGAGCCAGACCCAGGGCCTATAAAACCCTCCCTGGGCAGCCAAAGACCAAGCTTGTGGTGTCCTGAAGAGATGGGGTTTGAGCAGCACTGCTGGAGCAGCTCAAGGATGTGGTGAGTGTGGTTTGGGGTACCAGGGGAGCTGGGTCCTTTCCTTGCTGCTCTCTCATTTGATTCTCTTTTCTTTGCAGGTTGCTGCTCCTGTTTGGATTTTTGCTGTGCTTAGCCCCTTGTGCTGATGGCCTGGGGGACCAGGATCTCTTGGGTAGGGTCCCCTCTCTGGGCTGGCTGTGGTGGGGATGTGGGTTTGGGCTTGCTGGGAGCTGCTTCCCCTCTGCCTTGGCATGGGAGGGCTCTGAAGGGTGCCTGGCTGGGGACTTGCAGGGTGTGTGCCTGCAGGGGGGTTTGCTGCAGCTCATGGTGTCTTCCCTCTGCAGAGAATGTGACCTGCCATAGGCATGGGATGGAAGTGGAGTTTTCCAGAGAGCTCAGCAACTACTCCTGGCACGTGTGTGTTGTTGGTATGTACTGCTGCTGCCCTGGCCCTTCCTGCTGAGACCTGCCTGCTGCAGGGCTAATCTTCCATATCCCTCCTAGATGTGAATGGTGAGGAGATCATGTCCTGTGACCACACTGTGGATTATGAGAGGCTGATACTCAGTGTCCTGTTTGTCAACTGCACCAGCCTGCAGGTAAAAGGGGTTTTCATCCTGGCAAGCTACTGTGATGGAGTTAGATGTTTAATTTTTTTTCCCTGGACAGGACTGGGTTTAATAGGGTTTTCTATTTCTAACTTTCCTCAAGACTGAGGATACTTAGACTTCTGATAGTCTAAAACTTTTATAAAAGAACATTTTATGCCAAAAATTGAAAAAGAAAACCAAACCCAAATCTACCAAAATTCTTATTTCAACTATGCATTAAATCCCTCAGCCTGCCTTAAATGTTATGTTCTCCTGTAGAGGACTTGAATTTCTTGCCAGGTTTTCTTGTAGGGAGATGGACCAGGTTCAAGAGTTTCAGAACACCAATCTATTTAAATGCATATTGACAGACAATTAACACCATATGCTGATCATAGCTGTTGAGGTAGAGTAGTCAGTGGGAGGCCAAAACCAGATGCTTTACTGGTTGCTTTTAAGTATTTGAAATACCACAAGACTTTGTTCTGTTTATCAGCTTAGTTTTTTTGATAGCTGACTCTCTGGCACTAAATCCTGCTACTCCTTGGAGTTTTCTTCTTGACTTCTGCAGTTCTCTTTGTATTTTCTGCTCTTCAACCTAACCCTGTGCCCTTCTGCTTTCCTAAAGGGTTCATCCTTTTCCTTTGGGCTTTTCAAGCAAGAAGTCACCTTGTCCTTGTACTGGTGCAAACACCTAAACCAGCCCTGGAGTTAGAGTTCAGGCCCAAGGGCTTTTAGGAGCCCTCAGGCTGTAGTGAGTACTGCAGCCTCTTCCTAATGAATGTCTCTTGTCTGTAGCATGGTCAGCACCAGCTCTGGCTGAAGCTGATGGTGAATGACACGATGGGAGAGGAGACAAATATCACCTACAGCGCCCACTGTGACAGCATTCCTGTAGATGAAGTTGCTGTTCCTGTGTTTGCTGGTGCAACAAACTGCACCAAGGACTTCATGGCAGTAAGTAGAGGAGTGGAAGTGCTGCAGATCCTGCTCTGAGGCTTGTAAAGCAGGGTGGCTGTCTCTTGGAGTTGTCTGGGATCTGAGGAAATCTCCAATGAGCTGCAAGGAGCTCTCTTGGCTGCACCTTCACTTTGGCTTGAGCTGCTGGCTCTTTGGAGAGCTGGTTTGCAAATGGTCATTAATGATGCACCCACTCTGGCTCCAGCCCTATTGCAGGGGAAGCTGATGCTGGCAGTTTACTTTGGGAAGCTGTAGTAGAGGTTTTGCTGTGTGGCTACTACCCTGCAAGTTCCTGCAGTGTAATTTTCATGCTGTGTTTCAGGTTACCTTCCCAGGACTCATTTCAAGTCTCAGTGATGAGCATAAGGTATGTTCTTTCCACCTTGTGAAGGGAGCTGGGGTAGGGGGAGTGCCTGGGGTTCTGGCATAAGCTGAGCCTGGTATCTCCAAGCTTGGGCAGGGACCTCTCTGATGGACTTGCATCTTGTTGGGAAGCCTAGTTCTGCCCTGCCAATATAGGGTTGAATGTAAAGCCTGGGAGGTGGCAGCCCTGCAGGGTGAAAATCCAATGCCTTGATGCTTCTGTGCCTTTTGGTTTCCTGCTTTGCAGGTTCCAGCAACTCCAATGTCCTGGAATCTGTCAGTTGATGATGGAACCAGAATACATCAGCTGAGCCTTAGGCAAGCAATGCAGCAGGGCTATAACTTTCTAGTTGATGGCCACAACCTGATCTTTCAGGTGGCCTTTGCTGCCACTGGAGTTGTGTCCTACAAGGTATGTGAACGGAGAATCAGCCCTGAGGAGTTACCCAGCCCCTGTTTGGGCAGCCCTGTCTCTCTCCTGTAGACCTGGGGAGAGAATTGTCAGGCTGGGGCTGATGTCAGGCTGATGCACTGCTGGGCTGAGCTGGTGTAGGCAAAGCTGTCACTGAACTGCCTGGCACAAGGATCTGGGAAGGCACAGTGAGTGGGAATCTCCAGAAGCAGAACTCTTAGCTACAGCCAGTCCTGGGAACATCTGACTGGCAGTCTCATGATCAGCAAGCTGTTTTTAGAAAGGGTGAGGTGGGAAGAAGCTGCTGCTGCAGACCTGAACCTGATGCAGTATGTGGCCCTCTGGGGTTGGTCTTATGATGGATCAGAGCTGAGCACTGTCTAATAGAGCTCCATCTTCTTTGTCAGCACAATGATAAGGTGCTCTACACTGTGGCACTCAAGCTCATGTATGGCCCTCCTGAGCATAGACTGACTGTGGAGTCAAGAATGCTTTGTGCTCCAGGTAATGCATGGAAAAAGCCAGAACTTGACCCTCTTTTGCCCCAGGGAAAATGATGCTATATTTATCAAAGATGTTGTTGCAGGTCCAGCAATCTGTAATGCAACACACATGACTGTTGCCATCCCAGCCTTTCCAGGGATCCTTATGGATGTGGATGTAGAGAATAAGACCATCCCCATGGATCAGCTTCAGGAAAATGGAATCACTCTGGACACACAGAGAGGGATCAGGCTGTATATTAGCAGGGGAATCCTGAAATCCAGGGTGAGCTCTGATCTTTGAGTCACAGGTGTTGGTGTAATCACACCTCCTTGGTGTTTTGAGACCCAGAGGCACAGCAGCTTTGACCCTGGCTAAGCATCTGTCAAGTCAGTCATGCCCTGTGGCTGGCTGAGGGCAGTTGTGATGAAGATGAATGCAAACTGTCTTTGCAATAGATAGGCATCATGCAAGGTGACTTGGGTTTCCTGGAGTCTTTTGGCAAAAACAGATGGAGGTGAAACTATTCCTCTTGGAGGGGGAAGGCATTTGGCATGCCTGGAGCAATGCATATGAGCTTCCCCTGTGGCCACTGTGTTCTTCAGGCTTGGCTTATTTGCTAATCAGCTCTAACAGGTGCATGTGTTAAAAAAAAAAGAGCTCTTGTCACACTCTAAGGGAATAACTCTTGCCCTTCAGCTACGTGGGGAGAGCTGCTCAGGCCTTCAGTACTACATGTCCTCTTTGAAACTGGCTTTTCACTTCCATGGGGAGGCTGTGGCAATGGTGATGCACCCTGAGTGCCCCTGTGAGAAGCACACACCAATAGGTAAGTGACTGACTCCTGCAGCTCCTCAGCTATGCTCCCTCAGCTTGGCTCATTGTTACACTTTGTGTTGGATTAGTTTACCTCACCAACACCTCCTGGCAGACAGAGCTGTCACTGACTCGCATGATCGTTTATGTGAACCTCTGTTACAGCTGCTGTATGCACCCAGGATGGCTACATGGATTTTGAAATCCTTGCTGAAAGTACCACACCACTGCTGGATTTGGATACTCTCAGGCTCAGGGATCCTGTGTGCAGGCCAGCCTACAGGTCACCTTTGAATGACAGGGTTTGGTTTCATGTCCCCCTGAATGGGTGTGGGACCAGGCACTGGGTGAGTGTGTGGCCAGGGCTGGTGGGGTGGGATTCAGGCACTGGCAATGCCCTCACTAATGCTGTCACTTACCTGCAGTTTGATGGGGAGCAGATTCATTATGAGAATGAGGTGAGGGCATTATGGACAGACCTTCCCCTGGGCAGGATCTCAAGGGACAGTGAACTCAGGTGGGTCTGGAAACCTCTTCAGCCCATCCAGTACTATGTTACCCACACAACAATATGACTTACCTGCTCCTTCCCTGTTACAGGTTAACAGTTGTGTGCTCCTTCAGCAATGGTGATGCCTCCCTCACTGTAAAAGTAGACAACCTTTCTCCTCCACCTTCTTCAGTGAATCAAGGCTCCCTCTCCTTAGTTCTTCTAAGCTACCCAGGTAAAGCTGGCTCTGGGCTCAGTTGGTGGGGCATGTCTGGAGTTTGTGGAGGGGAGGGTGGATGAGTGAACTGTTCTGGTACATGGACTTCTGTCCTGGTGTGCTTCCTTCCTGCTTATCCATGCTGCTGGAAGCAGATACCCCAAATCTGTGCCCCTTACAGTTGCTCAACCAGCTGCTGTTGAAGAGCTTGAGACCTTCTTTGCACTCTGAGTTATTTAACATAAGTGACTTTGGCTCCTGCAGAGGACTCGTACAGGCAGCCCTACCGTGAGGATCAGTATCCCATAGTGAGGTTCCTGCGCCAGCCCATCTTCCTGGAAGTTCAGGTCCTGAACCGCAATGACCCCAACCTCCACCTGGTACTGGATGACTGCTGGGCTACAGCCTCCCCAGAGCCACCATCACTGCCCCAGTGGAATATTGTTGTAGATGGGTGAGTGCCCCAGCACACAAATGAAAGCACCTTTTGCAGTGGGTGTGAGGAATTCCTAATCCTCCCCTACTCCACCTATAGCAAGAGAACCTTCTAAGTGCTGCCCTGGGATGCTGGGATTTGTTCCTACAAGAAAGTAGCACCTCAACCTTGAACTTTAATCTGCTGCTTAAAGGAGTCAACACTAACAACCCAAATCTTCTCTAGCTTGATGTTCTGACTTGGTTTTCATTTATTGGCAGCTGTGAGTATGACCTAGACAGCTACAGGACTGTGTTTCACCCCGTGGGACGTGGTGTCAGCTATGCTAACTATCGCCAGAGGCTGGAAGTGAAGACCTTTGCTTTTGTTTCTGGTGACAAAGCCCTTCCTGGCCTGGTAGGTGATACTGGACTCGGAGCAGTAGTAGTAGGAGCAGTTGCTGTTTCAAAATGAAGAGGTGTCTCATTGCTCTCATTCTGTCTCAGGTGTACTTCCACTGCAGCGTTCTGATCTGCCACCGTTTTCACCCAGACTCCCCATTGTGCATCCCAAGATGCCCAAGGCCATCCAGAAGCAAGAGAGGTAACATCTGAGTGGATTTTAGGTTGCACTGATCCAAGATAACCCACTGCACTGTGGGTTTCAATTGTGCTGTGTTTCTGTTGTAGAAAGTGGGATGGCAGCTGTGAACTCTGCTGTGGTGAGCCTGGGGGGCCCTGTCCTCCTTGTGCCAGAAGAGTGGTCTGCAGCCCAAGGTACTGAGCCAGGGTGGTGCTGGGGGTGTTGCTTGGGCTTTGTGAGGCACTGTCTCCACAAACAAACTGCCTTTCCCCTTGCTTTGCAGGGAGCACTGTCCTGAGCAAGGAGGCATGGGCTGGCATTGCCATGACTGCTGTTGGTGTTCTCTCTCTGGCCACAATGCTGCTATTTCTGGCTTTTCTTAAATGCCCAAAGAGAAAAGCATACATGGTAAATGTGGTACATTAGTGTGCATTTCCAAATAAACTTGGAGTAGTCACTTGGTGAATTATGTCTGTCGTGTATTCCCTCTCCTGCATCTAGTTATGTAATTAACACTGCTCCTCCTCTGAATGTTAAGGACAAATCTACAATAAGGAGACAATGGCTATAATACTTAATTTCCTGAGCATCTTTGTTCTGAAACAGATCACTACTATGTTAAATTTCTGTTGGACTTTGCAGCCAATTTCCTTTCTTGAATTGCTTATGATTGTTCACAATTGTGATTCCATTTATTGGATTTTTAAAAATCCATGTTGTGCCAGTATCTGCAGGATGAGTAGCGTCTCCAGCTGCTCTTGTAAACATGAGCCCTGCACTCTTCTTGGAAATTAACTTCAATAAAGCCAGGTTTTATTTAGCAACACCCAGAATTTGTGTTAAAACTTTACTGTTAAAAAAAACCCAAACCAAACCCCTTTGTCCTATGGGAATCAGATCTTTGAAGGAGATATACAGTAAATCCTCCCTTTCCTGTGTACAGCAGCCCAGAAGGACACTAGAAAAACTGAAGTGGAACATATTTCCTGCTGCCAGAGCTAGTCTTCTGATGGGTGGGAGTTCCAGTGGCCATTTAATAGAGGCACCAGGAGTATGTAATTTGGGGTGACAGAGTTTCTTCCCTCAAACTGGGGGAGGAAAAGTGTGAGTACAGCTAAAGCTGTCTTGTCTGCAATAGTGACAGCACTGTCTGTAGCTGTAGCGCTGCCCACCTGAGGTGAGGCAGTTTTTCATGCAGTTCTTATTTTGTACATGCTGCATAGTCAAGGAAATGAGGCATAAAATATAATTGCATGTGACAGAGTGAAAGTGCTTTGCTGCAGTAGGAGTGTAACAGCCTTGGGTTAAACATTGTCTGGCAACTTGGAGCAGGGAGAGTGATCATCACAAGTCCAGCTATGTGCTCTCTGAGTGTGCAGAGTTTCAGATCAAGTCAGTGGCCAGACCCTGACACTTCTCCAACATGCTGTGCATAAACAGCACAGGCTGTGGGCTTGTCTGCCACAGCCCCTGCTTCACTTGGGCATTATTAGTGAGCTATTATTAATGCAATAGACTCCAGGCTGCATTTTCTAAGTATTAATGTGTATTTCATGCAAAGAGAGCATGGAGTAGAGACTATGATGAACGTGATCGTTAGACTTTATGCAAATATTGAATTAAAATTATGATGATATAAAAACAATGGAACTATGAATCTCACATTGGAGCCACTTAATTAAAAGTCAGTTTCTGTCATTGGCCTGATAAAGTTAGGGTTGAAAGGATTACTTAAGCTACTGTCCAGCAAACAACCCGCTACACTCAGGTCTTGTTGACTTAGCACTTGGCTGGAATATGAAGTATTTCTGCAAAAGCCAGGTAAGTGGTCCTTGATGAAGAGGGTTTATGTACTTAACTGTATGTTGTACTTAACTGTATGGGCTGTTTAGCTCTTTTGACCCAAAAAGATCTGATCTTAATATTCCCTCTCTCCATCCTTCTTGTTCTGAAGTGTGGGGAAAAGATCTTTGTGTGTGTTCAGGTAGAGAAGTTTCCTTGTATCTTATTGAAGTTTGAACATTATTTAGCAAACTCCAACCATCCTTTGATTTAGGATGGTTGGAGTTTACTAAATAATGGTACGGTGACATGTGAACATGCTAGTTGACATCCCAATAAGCTAAAATATTTCTTGTATATGTGAATCTGCAGATTTGCACTAGTGGAGGTATTTAAAATAACTCAGGTACCTTCAGCATGGGAAGCAGCGAGAGCTTTACTTTGCTCTTTAACTTCTCTATTATGTACTATTTTTGTATTATTTTTATTGCCTGAGGAGGTGAGACAAAGCTTGCACATGGTGACAGCCATCTAGGTCAAAGAGAAGGTTGTCCTTGCCTGGTTTCTGCCCCTGGCTGATATTGTTTGCCTAGGGTAAGACTTCATATGTGGCATGTGAGAGGAGACCTGCCCCTGGTTTCTGGGAGGGTTAACTAGAGCTCTCTCAGGGTGGCTCATTTAATGCTCCTTAGGGACATTGCAGGGGTGCTTTGGATGAAGACTCTTAATTTAAATCAAGGGAAACACAGGATTGTGTTCCTTATTTTGTACATAACTTACCCTAAAGCCCAGCCACATGCACTTCCTCTGTGTGTGCTGCTGCCTCTCTGTTCCCAGTTAAAGTGTGTTATCTGGAAAGTTTAAGTTCGTCTTACAAGTAAAAGTTATTCCTTTCCTGCATTCAGGCAGAGGTTCCTCTCTTCCAACACAGGGCAGGGTGAGGTGGGGATGATGGTGCTGCACGAGAAGGCAGAGGAATTACTCAGGGAACCTGCTGCAGGTGGAGGCAGCATTGACTCTCCAGCCTGAGCTCAAGCAGCTGCTTCAGGAGCAATACCACAGTTGGTTGCTCCAAATCTCCTTAGACATGGGATATTTGGGGTCCCTCAGGCTGTAGGGCCACAAGAGTGGCTGCCTCTTAAGGCATCTGTATGCCTAAAGGAAGGGGCAGGGAACCAGATCTGTGAGAGCTGAGTGGGCTGAGGAGCTGGTTGGGAATGGGGCCATGGGGTGGGAGTCTCCTGCCAGATTCTTGTGGGCTGGTGGTGTTCTGCAGAAAGCTGAGAGCAACTGAGAAAAAGGGGACTTGGCAGGATCTCTCCAGCCTGTCTTGATAAGAACTTTTTATCTCTACTGCAGTCCTTAATAATTCAAAGCAGAAAATAACCTGTGCCCTCCTTTTAAGGGATGCCTTACTGTCTCCAGTAAAACATCTACTCTATGCTGACCTAGTTTTTTCTTCAGCATCTCTCAATTGGAAACCTTACTCTGGTGATGGCACTGCAGAAAAAGCAGCTCTTGGTGCAAGGACACAGTGAGAAGCCTTGAAGTGACAGGCTGATAAGCATGCAAAGGTCAGGGCAGCAGGAGCACAACTATTCCAAGTTTACCTGCAGGTAACTGAGAATTCACAGTTTTAGTTCCTGCTAAGTGCTGAGGACAGAAGGAATTATATAAGGCAAAGTACATTTAAAATGCAGAGGGAAATGGTTCATGTTGGGTCAGACTCTGAGTGGGACTGGATTAACTTATTTTAGTGTCTGCTGATTTTATTAAGTAATGTCTCTTCCCTTCAGAAGATAAGGGCATAAAGGAAAATGAGGGGAAAGGATTCAGCTGTGTATTCATCTATGAGTTGTGCTATAAAGATTTTGAGTGTTAACTTCAGGTAGGTGTAAGGGCTTTATTGCTCTGTCTTTAGAGGTGCCTCCTGGAAAGCTCTTGCAGGCAGCCTTGCCTGAGGGCAGGCTGGTTCTGTGGCTTTGTGCTGTTTGCTGAATTAATGTGCCATTAAAAGAAAGGGCTCCTAGAAATCTTCTGGGGATTATTTCACTCTCCAGCTGAAGTGTGAGGCCAGCTTAGCCTAAGAGCTGAAACTATTACCACCACTACTGTGTGAAGCACATTACAGCTCAGGTAGGCTCTGTGTCTATGTTTTAGTCAAGCAGCAGGTTGGTTCATGCAAAACTAAATAGAACTAATTTAGACCTTAGATATCTGAATTTCCTCTACAGGCATGAGAAGGGGAGTAATCTGCAGTTTGTGGATCAGCAATGTTAGCTATATAAAATACTTTATTCAAGGAGAAAACCTTAGCTCCACTTTTAGCCTTCCTAAAACAAGATGTGAAAAATTGCTTTTACTGTAGAATAAACCAGACTAATAAGACAATCTGGGTAAACAAATGGCACTTTATTAAACTAAAATAGTTAGATACTTTATGCTTAAAAACACAATAACATTTGCGAAAATGAAAAGTTTAAATAACATACACAAAGTTACAACTGAGAAGCAAACCAGGCAATTTAAATACCTAAATGAGACCTAAGCATACCCCTGATATGATGAGGCAATGAGAATAAGTAAAATATCCCTTTGGAATAACACAACATTTAAAGGGAGAAAAAAGCTTAGACCATGACACGTGACAAACCCACTTTTCCCTTTATAATGAATAGAAAGCATTGGCCTGGTGTACTCATACTATTTTAACAAAGGTTGTTAAGGCTTACAAATATTTTTCCACATTCAAAATGTGTTTCTACCGTTCTGAACTGTGATACTTCTGTATCAAAATGACCACTGCTATGTACTAAAAGGTGTACATTCAGAACTCCAGTATGTGAGAAATCAAATATCTCCCTCCACTTTGTCCACCTACTTGCCATTGAATTAACAGTACCAACTATTACTACATCCCTTTACCAAACTCTGTTGAAGACTCCATCATGCACATACTCATACCACTGCACTGCTGCTTCTTGGTTATTCTTAAGATCCCTCTTACAGTGCTAGTGTAAGATGTATATTGATTTTTTCTCAGTTTCCAGGAGGACACAATGATTGAATGCCTAACGAGTAAACAATTACATAGCAAATGCTGCGATTATACAGCTAAGTGCCTATGAAGTGTGGAAAAAACCTACTTATTCACTCTTTGCAATATTGGCAGAAAGATCCAAGACAGGCTGCTTCTGTGGTAAACTCCCATTAGCATCTTGCTTCCTCATCTGAGCCCTGTGTACATGAGAAAAGAATGGTTTTATTGTCTGTTCCTCCCTAAGACTGTCTTTTAACTTTTTGATCAAAAAAGCAGAGCTTTTGAGATGTCCCAGACAGGTTTGTATCTGCTGCTCTAACCAAGCTTCTCTCAAAAGACAGAGGAACAAAAAATAGATGGTGTTATCTGGTTTAACATCAAAGCTGTAGCTCAACAGGGCTGGTGTGTAGGATGGGTTGAGCATTTGGATTTGCTATGGAAAGCAGAAGTCTTCTGGAACTGGTGGGCAGTGTTGTGGATGCGGCAGCATACCCTGGAACTGGGCCCTGCACCATGCTTTTGTCACTCTGCTGCCATCTCAGGCAGCTTTGTGTGTCCTCAAGAGCTGTGCAAACACAGCTGTGCTGAAGGAGCTAACTGAGGAAGCCTACAAGAGAGCAGCTGGGATTGTTCTTCTTGCTCTTCCCTATGGCCCAGTAATTACTGTGGTTCTTTCCCTGGCAGGTATTTCAGGGGGCCACAGGTGGCACTCCAGCACAGCCTGCTGCTGCCTCCTGCTCTCAGCTGCCTGGCTAAGGCAATGCTGACTGAAACAGGCCTCCAAAGTCCTGAGAGGCACAACTGGCAACTTACACAGTGCAGTATCCTACAAAACCTGCTATTTTTATTTTGACCACACTGTCCTTTTTAAGTACTCCTCTGCCTATCCCAAATCTACAATGCATTTTGTTCCCTAACTCTGCAAAGGCAGGTAAGCAGAGATAGCTAGGTCATCATGAATGAAAAATTGCAAAAGGTTTATCTCCTACACAAAATTCAACTTGGCAGTAGGTTTTAGTGGTGTTTAAAGCAACACCTTGGAGTGAGATAAAGTTGTATTTTACTGCCTGATGTCATATTGTGTTAGCACATTCACATTTAAAGACCATTTATGTTTCCTCTGTCCCAAATAGGAAAAAGGGCATTAATTAAAGCTCATTTGAATACCTATCAATGACCAGACAGCTGCATGCTGCATTTTAAGCCATGAGGGTAGCTCATGATTCAAAGCATTTAAGAAACATTGGTAAACTAAGCAACAGTGGCTCATTTAGGAAAAAACATGAAACAATGAATGCAATAGTACAGTTACAGAGTTTGAAATCCAAGCATGGATCAAGGCATCCATACTCACCTTGATGCACACCAGTAGTTGACCAGAGTTGAAAGTGCAACATAAGAAACACTCAGCACTCCAGAAACTCCCAGGGACAGGGCTCCCAGGCCACACAGCACACACAGGAGGGCTATGCCCCCTATGGCTATGACAACACCTAATAAAAACAAAACATCACTCTGTTACTTAAACAAGTCTGTGTACAAATAGAAGAGCAGACATTCAGTAACCCCCAATTTCAAACAATTTGGGAAAACCATCTTCCTCACTCATCTGGGTAGCCTTCTTAAAAGCTATGCATGCTCAAGATAACTGGTTTAGGCATATCCTGGTGGCTGAGATTAGAAAGGAAAAGAGGATTTCCCCTGTATAGACTACACTTAATCAGATTACTATTCTTGTATTAAGAGTTTTACTACTGCTGAGACTTGAGGACTATGCACAGAAACCCTCAATTGCTGGGACTCAGACCTCCAGAAGGAAAAATTAAAAAGGAAAAAGACAACATGCCTTAAAAGGGAACAGGTAAGTACCTCCAGGAATGAATACAGTACCTTCCATGACTATCACACCAATACAGGCCATAACAGCTGTTGTAACAACAAAAACCAGGAAAAATCCAACAGGAACAGCTGACACTGCAATAAACATCAGGAGTGATAAGGCAACAAAAGGATGGTCATCTAAATATTGGCCAACACGAGAATTCATAAAGGCAACAACCTGCAGATGAAAGAAAAATGTTTTAGATTTTTTTTTAATCTCTTGTCACAGATACTTTCACAGACCACTGCTACTGTAGTGAACCACAGGTAGGATAGATCTTTTGTCAGTCTGCAGCTGGACTAGGGAGCACCTCTTGCCTCTGTTTCAAAAGCATGGGGCCTTGCTCTACTATCTCAAAGGGTCATGCCAGTAAAACACAAAAATGGAAAACAGGCTTCCCTCTTTCTTGACTGAAGGTGTGGGAGGACAGGACTTCCCATAGGCCTTACAATGTTCATTTAAAAAATAGGGAGTGCATTTAAATAAACCAGGGTGTGATATCCTGATAGTTACAAAAGGAATAGCTTTATGAACATATTACAATCCAGACCTACATTTGCGTTGCTGTGGATGGTCTGCATCACGAAGTGCCATTGCTTCTGTAGTTCCTGCATTTCTTTAGACATGTTATTAATCCTCAGCCACGACCTCTTCTTTACAGCTAGTTCTCACTCTGCCATCCAATTTCCCTTAAAATTAAGGTACAATTAGTAACAGGCTCATACAGATGCTTTTTGAAAATGTTTCCTTTATATAACAAGAGAACGCAGGTTTCAGCTGAAGTGATACACAGTCTAAAACATTACTTTTACAAAAGCACATCTAATGTAGAAGGCTTGTCCCTGCAAGCTCTTCTGAAACTCCCACAGCCAAGTAAGAACATACAGGTGACTCTTACCTTCTTCCTTTGTAACATTAACCCTGCGCTTACCCGTCAGGGTATTCACTTACCAGTAAAAACATCACTTCTAACCACCTGCACTGACAATTTGTTGCTATGGGCTCTGGAAACCGGTAACACACTAATGACACTTATTTCTGTGAGTTTCCTTGCGCTCAGCATCGAGAGCACACCCCACACAGCTTCAAAACCCGGCGTATTAAGGCAAAATTCTTTCAGATGCTCTGCACATACTGAATTGTGTCAGTTTCAGGGAAACCTCAGCTCAGTAATAGACCTGGAAATATCCAGCTGTTGTTGCAGGGGGACCCTTACAAGGGGCAGGTTAGAGGATGCATCTTCCCGTTTGCTACCCCGAGCAGCCAGGGCGCCGGTGTCCCTGCCGTGCCCCCGCACACACACGGGCCCTCCTGGGCCCTCGGCACTGTCACACCCAGCGGGTGAGCCCCGGCTGCCGGCGGCGCTGGGCAGGAGCTGCCCGCGGGGCGCGCCCGAGCCCGGGCGTTACCTCGGCCACCGCCCGCGGCCTGCACCGGCACCCAGCACCGCGGCCAGGGCACAGCGATCACCCCCCGGTCACCGCTGCAGCCACCCCCACCAACCAGCGCCCCGGGCGGACAGCGGGTCCCAGGCGTGCGTCCCCCGGAGGTAATGGGGGACACGGCCCCGCTCCCGCAGCGCTCCCGGGCCGCGGCCCTCCCGCCCAGCCGGGCAGTGCCGGAGCCCGGGCGGGCGGAGCGGGGCGGCGCCGGCCCCGGCAATGTCTCCCTCACCTGCGGCTGCCGCCTCTCGGGCCGCGGCCCCGCTCGGCCGCTCGCCCCCGGCTGCCGGGCCTGCCGGGCTGGGGGAGCGCCGCTCTCCCGCCGCTGTCTCCTCCCCGCGGGGGCCGGGCAGGGCCCGCCTGTGGCGGCGCAGCGCGGCCGTGGGCGTGCGGCGCCCGGGCTGGGCTGCAAAGGCCGCTGGTGCTTGCGGCGGTGGCTGATGCCCCTCGGGTGCCTTATCGCGTCCCCTTTGCTGTCCTGTCCTTCACCCCAGCCCTACCTCAGCCGCTCAGTCCGGGCACCCTTATGAATGTCCGTCCCAGAGGTTTGTGTTGTTTTAGGACATGCAGCCTGGAGCTTTTTGGAATGGAGGACGGAAAATGAGGGTATCTGCGGTGTCCGTGCCGCTGTGGAGGCGTGCAGAGGCTGCTCGGCCGCGGTGCCAGCAGTCGCTCCGTGGGTGTCTGTAATGCCACCGTCCCCAGGCTGGCAGGCAGCTCGCAGGGAGGGTTCGGTGGCGCCGTGAGGAGCGCTGGAAGAACCGCTGTGGGACGCCTCACCTGGCTCCGCCACCTTCCCCCGTCCCGGAGATTGTTCCCACACGTCCCCACCTTGTCCTGCTGCCTCCAGGTGTTTTGGTGCCCACGTGGCAAACCTGTTCGGGGAGATGTGCCATGTGAGGAGTAATTGCGTTAGGAATTCAGCCGGGTTTTCAGCAAAAGCAATGCGGCTGCAGTGCCTCAGCCTTTGGCTGGGACCTCATCGGCAGCGGTGCTCGGTGAGGTGTGTCGCACGATGGTTTGGCCTGGCTGTTCTCCAGAGCCATCATGAACCGGCGAGCGTGAGGCTTCAGTGATGTCCCAGCTTCTGCTGCGCTGATTTTTTCATGCTGTAAATTGCAATCAGAAATGAGTTAAATATTCATGTTTCTCGTGCCTGCTTTAATCATTTAATTGGTGCCACCTATGAGAGTATTACAAAAATGGATGTTAACAGTTTCGTGATTATTTTTTAGAGGCAGCAAAATAAGTAGCCTGTTTCATTTGGAAATTAATGCAGAAAGAGGTTTTATGAAGTATGGGGGGTTAGACTTATCAGACTGCTGGAGCTCTGTGTCTTTGAGGTGCTGATTTCAATGATCTCTGCAGATACCAGGATTTGTGTAGACAGAGGGAATAGGATTTGCATATTAACACGTATTTGCACTGTGGAGTCTAAAAGCCTAGCACAAGATACCTGCAAGAAGAGAATGGTCAAGGCAAGTATATTTTGCTTAAGCTCTTACTGTGTTAATCTCTCATATTATTAAAGTGCATAGTGGATTGATATTCCTGGTACACTAGGGTGTATCATAATAAATTTGTTGGTTTGTATACCTTTTTAAAAAGTGAACATAGGGAAAACTTACTGGCAGAATTGCAGTGTGACATAACTCAGTGATAATGGCACTATAAGGTTTAATGAAGCTGAATTTAAAGTATACTGGAGATTGTTAATTTCTGGCTGTTTTCAAGCATGCCATAGCTGCAGTTTTGAAGATAGTCTCATACTTCTTAGTAAATTATTTTCTTGCTATGCATATTTATCTCTTCTGCTAAAAATTCATATATAATCTTCCCCTATACAAAACAACTGGTTTTAATGTTTTTCAAGCAGCAGAGATAAGTATTTCAGCTTAGAAGGGCATGCATATATGAGCATCCGAGTTGCTGTGCACAGAGGAACAGTAGTTACTCTTAACTGCTGCTTAATTGAGCTTGTCTTCATGCCAGTGTCAGCTCCAATTAGCAGGAAAATACTCATGTTACAAAGCAGCACTGAAGTATTTGGAGACTTACAGCACACATTAGCCAAGCAATTACCAGCAGCAGCAGTGCTGATTTTGTACCCTGCACTGCTGGCCCGTGTTTAAAGAACAGTGGCCAACAACAATGTTCCACTTGTAGGTGATATAAGGGCAAGACATAAGGAAAACTGTGCTGTTAACTCAGGGATATCAGCCATTCTCACAGCTCACAGAAAACTGGATGAAAAATAGCAAAGATGATGGGAAAAGGTTTAAACTTGAACTCTTGTTGTGTTGGCAGAAGATGTGCAAGGCCCTCTTGAGGGTAGGTATTAAGAGACTGTGCTAGATTTCATGTTGGATGGTTGTAATTCCTATTTGTGGAAGAATGGGATGAAGACTCAGGATGTAGTAATGACTGTGAGTGGGAGGCAAGTGCATACAGGCTTAGAGGAATTGACACGATCCCACCTGCTTTGTTCAGATCATCAGGGAATTTGATTCGGAATGGTGGAAAAGTGGTAGAGGTGTTTGGATTCAAGATTTTGACTCTAGAATTTATTTTTTCCAATTCTTTTTAAGAAAATTTGGGTTTATAGCCTTTACTGCTCTGGAAGCTCTGTGCAGTGCTTTCATGCAAAAGTTAGGTTATCTCAGGTATCTCAGGACTACATTTGTTCATAACTTTTAGAGGTAAAAGGAGCCTGTACAGTTCCTCATTGGTTCCACAACTGAATCTCCCTGACCACCGCTTGGCACAACTGAAACACTGAAAGGGGCTGTTTCCTCTCTGCTGGGGGAGGAGGGAATTCTGTCTCCAAGCACCAGCTATGCTGTAACTGGGGCAACCGAGCTGAGGACTGAGAGGCAGAGTGTCAGAGCAGTTCACCAAGCTGTGACAGGCAGAGGGACTGGTAACGAGGGCGCCTGCAGGTAGTACCTACCCTTACCCTGCTCACCTGTGCATCCTGTGGATGGGTGAGGCATGCAGGGTATCTCTCTCTTTCTCTTCCTCATTCATTTTGACTTGGCCTTCTTCTTCTTGGAATTAATCTGTGGTTCTGCTGTAAACCATAGCTGGGGGGCCCAGGGTCCCTGGGACATTAGAAGAGAACAGGCAGCAGAGAGGAAACTGGTGTTGGAGAAGGTGGGAAGGGCAGGGTTTAAGAAAGTCGTGCTTGAAGGATATCTGGGGGGAGTTAGAAAGATTAAGGTGAAAACTGAGCTTGAGAGGAACGGTGAAAAAAAGAGCATGGAGGTTTGGAGGAAGAGAGAGCTTATTGTTGTAATCAAGGAGTGTGAGAGCTTATTTTTGTTCTTCCTGGCAACTGGGATAGAAGCTGATTGGCACCTTGTTTAGTACCTGAAATGAGTCTCTCATTCTTTTCCAGTGCATTTAACAACAGGGATGTTCATACTGAGGGAGAGGACCAAAAAATTCTAAGCAAACGGAAAAGCCAGAGCAAAATAAAGCCAACAGAGAGCCCAAGTCTCCTGAGGGTAAGTTCCTTCCACTGTGACTGTGAAAGATCAATAACTTTGTCAAAACTTCAGATGCAATTGGCCATTACTGGTGGTTAGTGGTTTGATATTGGAAGAAGGCTTATTAAAAGATACATGTTCTTGTTAAATATTCTTTGGACTTAATCCTTTATAACATACTTTTTATTAAGGATTTCTTTGTTCAAATATTATGTGTTTGAAAGGTTACTTGGCATATAAGTCGTGAGTTATTTTAGGATGAACGATGGCTTTTTTAATGACTCTTGTACCTTTAAGAATGAAAGAATGAATGGGTATCCTAATGAACTGTATCATTTATTCATTTTTAAAGTACCCTAAGGCCCAATCCTTTAGTCATTAATCAAGAGGAATTCATGCTCTCTTTAATGAGTTATGTCTGGCAGTGATAATGTCTTTATTTCTGTGTGTGTGCAGGCATGCTGAGGAATAACAAGGAGGTAAATCAAATCAGTCCTTTCTCAAATTTTAGTTTTAAATGGGCTTTTCTTTGATACTAAGGGGGGGTGCAATTTTGTCTGCTAGAAACTAGGTTCCAGCAGCCTCTTTTTCAGTGATACATGAGAAAGCAATAACCATGTGCTGAAAGTGTGTTAAAATTATGTAAAAAAAAGATTTTATCTTATTAAAACGTAATTGTATTGGGTAGTAACTTCCTCTTCCATGGTGATTTAACTCACTGGTGTTCAGATACAACACACTTCCACCTCCTTTTTCTCACAGTGTCACTAAGTATTCAGGAAACTGTTCCTTGTGAATCTCCTAAACAAGTTTGATTTAGGAAACCCAGAACAGGCTATGGGTGAAGCTTTGGGCTATGTTAAGAAGATTACCATTCAAAAGCATCTTAAACCACTGTGAGGTTTAATAATTTACTGAATATATCCTGACAGAACTTTGTATGGCATCCTAGAGGCCATCTCAAAGTATCGTCACCTTGAAGAGGTGAAACATAATCCTAAAACATGTCAGATATCCTGACATTTGTAGTGCAACACTTTACAGAGTGAGCAGTTTGTTTTTCCAGCAGCATCCTGGTAATAGCTTCTTCTATAAATGGCTCCTTGTAGACATTAAAAAAATCTAGAGGGTTCTTTCCCCTCCCCTCTGTAATACAGTTTCATTGTCAATTTGGCAGTCTGGTAGGATTTAACATTCTACTGTCCAGAGTTTATACTGTTACAAACATGTGGAGTTTTTAGTATAATTTAAAGTATTTAACTAATTTTAAGTGTTTTTACGGGATATAAAAATAAGATTTTTTTAAACTGGCATTTACTGGTGTTTAGAAGTTTTATAAAATGATTGCAAAAAACACGTTTTGATGAGGAACCCACCACAAAGAATGGCTGTTTCCTTAAAATTCGAAAAGTTGCCATATGTAATTTTTGATGAAAACTGAAGGACTCTGTTCCTTCTTCATGAATCTTTTTTGAAACAGAGTATTTCATGAATATCTTTGAAGTTGATTTTAATTTCTGTCTAGTCACAAAACAATTCCATGTGCAATATGAGTCATCGAAAACAGTCAGTGAAATTATCGTTCCGGCGCACACCTCCACCTGCTGCTGCTTCTGCTTCAGATGAATCTGCAGACTTGTATGAGGTATGTACTCTCTCCCCTGCTGGCAGGGTATGCACACATTCCATGTGCTGGCAAATTCCCATTCTTTGCAGGGGGGTTTAGTGGGCATGGCGGTCCTGGATCAGAGGTTGAACTTGATGGCCTTGGAGGTCTTTTCCAGCCTTAATGATCCAATGATTCCAAGTATATTCATGATTGTATCTCTTGTACTTTTATCTCTGAGGGAATTTTGAGACATGCATCTCACTTGCCTGTGAGCTGTCTTGGTAAAATTCAGGCATCAGGACTGATGAAAAGTCCATCAATAAGTCACCTCAGAAAACATGGAATGAACAGACAAAAGAAGTCTATTACAAATCCTTACTGATGTGAGAGAAAGACGAGAGCTGAATTTGTTAACTTGTACTATTCTTCAACTATTACAAGGACTGAGTGTTCAAAGTAGATAACAAAGGCCTAAGGAATAGGAATTTTCTAAATCTAAGCAAATATAAGAAAAGAAGCAAGATAGAGATGTGGGGGAGTAGAAAGAGCTAGATAATGTACTGTCTTCTCTTATTTATAAAAAATACCTTGATTATGCAAAGAAAAGAAAAACCTGAGTATGACTGAAGGGTTCTGTAAAATTATCCTTATTCATGTGGATAGCACAGTTATCTAAAAATAGATCGATGGTCAAATGCATGTCTGACCTATGTTATTGCTTTTTGTACTAATTGATTTTTAATCCAGTTCAAGCCTTAAGAAGGCTTTTAAAATTACTGTGCTTTGTAAAACTTTGGCTTTTGTTTTTCTAATTTCAGCTTGTCCTTCAGAAAGCCCGTTATCCTCCTTTGATGCAGGAGTCATCATGGACTTTGGCAGCTCCCTTCAAAGAACAGCCTCACTACCGAAGTCCAAGCGACTCCATAGCTAATAACTACACTCCTACTGCACGGGATTTAAAATTAAAATATATCAAAAAAATGAAGTCCTTTTCAATGATAGAAATGTCAGAGCCTTCACTGTGTATCCATATTTGAATGTATTTATAAGTTTAGGCTGGCTTGTTCTGTGCATTGTTTTCTCTAATTCTTTATCTGCTAAAGCATCTTCCCTGGAAAACATCACTTATCCCTAATGAACATTTACAAGCTTATCACCTCAGAGTCAGTATAGACAAATTTGCCAATTCATGCATAACTTCAATAAATGTGTCACATTTACTAGTTAGGTTCATCCCTCTAAATAATCACATGCAGTGCTTCTCTGTGACATTGTGTTTTTTTCTTATTTCATTATATGAGAATTATCTTAGTTCTGTTTTTCACCAATATGAAATATCTTACTTGAAAAAGATGTCTGTATGTGATTTTTCTGAACTGAGATTTAAAGCTGCAAAGAAAAAGAGGCGATGGAGTTCTGACAGGTAATGTACTGTAATGTTATAAAGGTACAGATTATTACAGTAAATCTGGTTTCAGTTGTGATTTAATGTTTCTTTTTACTGAATGCTGTGTTAAGCATACAAGCATGAGAAGTTAAGGCCCTACAAAAAATGTATGTGCATCAAGACTGGCTTTTGAGTCACAAGATTTTAGTAAGATAATCACATGAAAATGCGTTATGGTATTGGGCAACTTAAATGACTGTCCTAGTAGGTTTGACTCTGATAGAACTGCTCACAAAATACTGCCTGTCTGAGTGATCCTGGGCAGTTGTAAGGATTGCATGCTTCCATCCTTTATGTTAAAGTAGTATTTTGTATTATGTAATTTTAATGAGAGGTTTTTTTATTGAATAATTGAAATACTTCCATAGGTCATACTTGTCCTCAGTGTAGCATGAGTGGTTTATATAATCCTTGTCATCTGTCCTTAGACATTACTGCTTCTTTATTCACCAAACTTGTATTCTTTTTTTTCAAAAGTAATTTGTTAAAGAGTGTGAGTCGCATTTCACTGAGTGTACCTGTTCATACACCAGAACTGCATGTCATAAATTATACAACCAACCAGCCACTGACCCCAGAAGAACAATTTGCTCTCATGGATTTACATGAGAAGGAGATAAGTAAGCGAGAAAAGATACCTTCATGTGATGATTTAGAGGTATTTATATAATTTCTTTTTAAGATGAAAGTAGCAGTAGTAATCATCTTCAAGATATCTAGGAACTGTTTACTAAAAGGTAGCTGAGAAAAGCAGGCAGTACATGAGGTTTTGGAGATGTAAATACTCAGTATAGCAAACTGCTGTTAAATATTGTCAACTCCTTTTTCATTTGTTTGTAGCTACTCTGATTTTTGCAAGTTAAGTATCTTCCCAAATTCTTAACCTCTCATGTTGTTCTTTTTTGATCAGTAATTTATTATGCTGAACTGAGTTCTAGTGGTCTGTGTGCTTGCATCAACCAGTGGATGTATTGTAAAGACATCAGTGCTTTAAAAGGAGCATAGATAGATACCCAAAATCCATTATATTCAAACTCCTTTCAATTACAGAAAAGTGATAGAAAAAGCTAAAAATACTTTTTAGTAATTAATTATCCGTCACAAAATTCATGCAATAAGTGTAATCTTTTAAACATTTTTTTAGCGGTACTGTCACTACATACATAATGGAGTGCGAGAAGACATGCTGGCACCTCAGGATAAGAAAGTGGTGAATAAAATTTTAAAACATTTTCCAATTCACATTCTCCCTGGCCCAGAGCCAGAGAAATTCCTGGAACATATAAAAGAAGAGATTAGGAAAGACTATCGTATCAGCATCATGAAAGCCATTGGTAAGACTCACAATCTCTGAGCAGTTCCAGCTATGTAGACATTTACTGCACTTTGAAAGCAAGTCTCTTTCTATTCTTAGCATTCCCTGAAGAATTCCTTTGGGGTCAGTAGAGCTACAGTAGATCTCTGAGAGAAAATAACCTGTGATCATGCTATACAGCATTCAATAATTTCAACAAATATCTATTTATGAAACCTTACATCCCATCAGGTGAAGAGATGGAATGAAAAATTCTTTCTCCTGTCTCCTATTTTTAGAATTAGGACCAATTCTCTCTCTTTTTGTTTTCCCTTTAATAGTTTAGAGTCAAATCTGTAATTTGATTATTGTGCTGTAATTTATGCTAAAAACATACAAATAACTATATGACTATGTTAGTTTTAAATGTGCAGAATTCTGCTTCTTCCTGAACTATGAAGATATAGTGGTTTTGAATGTAGGTTTTGGCTATATATGCAGTCTAACCATGATATATATGATTTGTTCTAGTTGATTATGTCTTGTTGGATCCAGCTGAGAGGAAGAGACTTTCTATTCAAAGCACCCCACGCCCTTTTCCCCGGAGAATTGTGTGTGCACCAGTCCCATGGCACAGCTCTTACAAAGAATCAAAAAGTTGGAATGAAAGCAATCTGTTCATAGTGAATTCAATGATGCCCACTTTGCAGGAGCTCTGGCTTTCTCAGTAAGATGGCTTGTTCATAGGTCCTTAATGAAATGTAGCATGTTTTTATTCAATGATTTGGTTAGAGTGCATCTGCTGACTTCTCTGCAGAGAATCCTGGGGGAGCCACTAGGTAGAAAGTGGCAAAATATGTCTGTTTTCTAAATAATTCTGGTTTTTTGAGCCTCTTAGAATTTCAGCATAACATGATTGTTTCCTGAAATCACAGAATGAACAAGTGTTACATGATGTGAAAAGATCATCCCCTTTGATAAAAGGTGCTATGCCTAAATTAACATCCAGTGCTCAAGTAAATGGTGATTTGGAATCATCCTGGTTGCTGTATGTATATTAATTCTTAAAACTGAATATCTTTAAAATGTTTGTAGTTGAATTAGCCCTGGTGAAATTTGAAAATGGAGATATGTTATCCTAAAAAGTTAAATATGGTAATTAGTAATTCTGAGAGCTGTTTTTACATTTAAGAAACATGTGCAGGAATTTAGGCTTGTATGTTACATACTGTGGTATATACCATACTGCTGAAATGCCATTTTTTCCCCCATAGAGTAGTCAGGATAGATACTTGATAATATGGAATAGAAGCAGTAGGTTTCATTCTGTATGTTCTTTAATGACTGGATACACTAATGAATCTAGGAAAAGGAGAAGGCAATTTTAGCAAAGTATTAAGAGTTTTAAATACAGCAAGTACAACTAAAATTTTTGAAACCCTTTCTGTTCATTGATAGAAAAACCCAATCAGAAATGCCCTTGGTGGACAGCTTGGTGATGGAGTGATGCTTATAAATGAAATTACCTTTTTAGTGTTTATAAGACACTTGAGGCCTTCCTGACTATATTTGATGGATATTTTTTCCTTAAACAGTATTCCCTGAGGATCTCCTCTGTGTTCCCCTCCCCTAGGTACAGCCACCTGCGGTTTGTTCGCACTGCAGAGGTGCTCTGTGGCCACCTGCCGCTGCTGCCCGCGGAGTTCGAGGATGTCGTTCGAAGGCACTGCGTGGAAGCTCGGGATATCCTTCAGCACAAGTCAGTGCCAGCTCTGGTAGCTGTGGATAAATAGAATATCTCAGGGTCTGACTTACATCAAGGCCCGTTTTTAAAACGGATCTTAGAGATGACAGCAGTCCCTGCCACAAGGCTGCCAAAGCAAAGGGGGGAATAGTCCTCAGAGGAATAAACATCGGGACGCTGTCAGAGCCTTTGGAACCGCAGGAATGCTTGTGCAAGAATAAATAGGAATAAAATATGAATAAATGGAGACTGGAATTCAGAAGGTTTCTAACCATGAGACGAGTGGAGTCTGTATCTGTAAAAATGGTTATGGAAAATCTTTTTTTTTTTTTAAATTACGGAAATCAGTCAATTTAAGAAAGAGAATATACGAGACACACAATAGAAAGGGTTTCCATTCTGCTGCCTGAGATATCTTCCAAACTTGTTTCTCATTTGATGCTAATAATTGAATATTGTTTCACAATTAATAAAACAATATAATTTACTATTGTTTTGTCTATTAATTTAATCTAATCATAGTGGTCCATTATAACAAGCATCCTTAGCTTTAAAACTCAGGTTTCCTCTAACTCCTGGAAGGTATAGTTTTGTTTGATATCTAATTATCAATTCTCTTCTAGCCCTTTGGATTTTACTCATTCTTTGGGTAATTTCTGAGTTTGCATTTCATTGCAAGGAGCAAAGTAAGGCTAACAAGCCTTTAAAAACTTCGTATTATTTCATTGTAGGTGGATTCCAGCTTGTGCATCTGTTTTTATTGATAAGAGACATATGTGGCTTCAGTTTGCTCCTCAAAGGGACTCTGATTCCTCTAAGAAAGTTGAAAGCTACTTTAGCTCTGTGGCAGCTCTAATGTCATTACAATTGCGTGAGATGGTTATTAACTCCTTAGAAGATCTTCTTGCATTTTTTATGATCCACAAGGTATGTGCTGTCAGGTATATGTATAATTTTCTGTCTTGCATGGAGATAATTCATATGGCTATGAAATCTAATGCTCTTTGAAACCTAAAATGTCCCAAATGGCTCTTGCTTCCTAAAAAATGGCTGTATCCTTCAAAGGCCTGTGTGTACTCGGTGGATTTTTTGCACGGTCAAGAACGGCTGACTTGACTGATCACGTGGCAGGTCTAGGGTTACAAGTAAGAGTTGGTAGCAGATTTCAGCTCACTCTGGAGTGAGTGTGCATTTAGTTTAGTTTAGTTTAGTTTTTTTTAGTTTAATTTTCTTGGTCTTAACCAGTTACAGTATTTCTCTAAAAGCACAGAAATAATCCCCTTTGAAGACAAAAGTGGGCACAGTCACGTGTGTAATCCTTTGCAGGGGTGATTTATGAGTGTGCTGTCCCTGTCTATACCCAGTGAGTGCCCTATATAATTTCAAGTAATGCACAGAATTATAACAATAATCATTACACCATGGGAGTTCTTACCATTGTTTTGCCTACCCTAAAGTTGCTTCTTTGATGAAATGGGTTTTTTAAATATAGGATCACCCAGGTACCTTGATAAGACAAAATTAATAAATATGGTGGGTTAAATACTGCATTGCAGTATTTAATTGAATCACTCGCGTGATGCAATTTACTGCCAGACTAAGCTTTGCATCTGGATGATGATTGTGTGGCTAATGGTTGAGTTTTTTTTTTTTTTTTTTAGTTTCATCTGGTGGGTTCTTCTATTTGTTTTGTTTGGGTGGGCTCTTCTATTTGTTTTGTTTTGTTGCTTGTTTTGTTTTTTTTTTACTCATTATGACACCTGCATTAAGAGTGTAGTCATGGATTAGGACTCCATTATTGTCAAGGCAATTTGGGGGTAGTGCCCTTCTTACTGACCATACAATTAAGGACAATTAAAACTAGATTCTACAATTTATTTCTGATAGATGTTATAGATTACTTTCTTAAAATAAATTTTATTCTGTATTGTAATAGTGATGTACTTCTGTTAGTTAAGAGAAAAGGCAATTAGGCTTAAATCCAGTTTCTTAATTCTAGCTTTTCTAGATTCATTTAGGAGTCAGCACCATAGGATCTTGTTTGAAATATCAGGTTTTGTATAAATATCAGGGAAGATGATCCTATTGTTGTTGTGTATTAAGGATGTTTGGGGAGTTTGAACAGTTAAAAAATTTTCATTCCTATAGCTCACTTCCTTGTTCTGTAAATTTTTCCTTCTTTTCCCTAAGGATGGCAATGACTTTGAAGAACCATATCAAGGAGTGCAGTTCTTCCTATCTCAGATACTCATAGTCAAACTCCGTGTGAAAGAGCCTGATATTGTCTTTGAGCCACCTTTGAGAGCATGTTGGGATTTAATCAGTCATTGCTTCCAGAAGATCCTGCAGAGTGCTGAGGAGCTCCCAAAGGTGCTGGATAAGTTATATCTGCATACAAAATACAGTATTAATAACAACTATCTATAATATAAAAAATTATGAATGAGGCTGAAGGCTGACATAGAAGATAAAGTTGAGGATTGTGAATCATGAACTGTGCAAGCTTTTTGGTTATAGAAGATATTTTTCAGATTGAAGTTATATTGAAGCACTGGTTTGATTTTCATATTATTTTCTCAAGCAACCTATTTGAGTAACCAAGTGTTAATTATAGATCAGAGCCTTTTCACATTGCACTGTTTTTACCAAATAATTATTTTTTTAAATGTAGTAGGGGAATGAGTAATAGAATACTTTATTTATTTTGCTGTTCTGTGTCTTGTTACAGTATTTGTAATGATTTCCTTTAGGTAGAGAAACTTCTATTTCCTGACTTACAAAGAAGTGATCTCACTCTTAATACAGTCAAACCACAGGAGTCATTGTTTTTAGAGTATATAAACAAACTTGAAAAGATCTTTGAAAGCAACATAGTTGGTCCACAGAAGTAAGTTTTGGCTGGTAACTCCATTGCCCTTCCAAACCCTCAGTTTCATAGCACTGTCAATTTGACTAAATAGACAGTTTGAGTGTATTTGTTTCTTTCTATAGAGGAAATTTGCTTCAGAAACTTATGTTTGTTTTTGTGGTCTTCTGTGTTTAAGGTACTTAAATGTGTACAAGAAGTACAGCAACCTTTTGAACAACAAATCACGGCAAGATGTCTCAAAATTTTTGGAAAAAGTTCCTTCTTTAGATGCTTTAACTGAGGTAATGTGTTCCTGACAAGTGCAGCACGTCCATACAGCTGCTAAAACATCATACATGACTTCCTAACTTACTGCCTCAAGAACAAATCACTTATTTTACCCTTGGGAATACTAGGGAGTGATCAATTTACTTAGCCCCTTGCTTTAGGGCTGCTGTGCAAGTGTAGGAGGAGGTTTCTTTGTAACCTTCTTCTGTCAGTTTTGTTGTTGTTTCTTAGCAAAAAGGCTGCCCAGAGTATTTGGTCAATCTGCAGCTTGCTTGTCTTTTAAATGTCTTGTCCTCAATCAGCTCTGTCTATTCCCTTTGCATCCCTGAGTTAGCATATGGCTAAATGCTTCGCTAGGCAGCTTGGGGTCTTCCCTACTTTGGCAAATTACTGTGCAAAGCTTTCAGCCCTGGAATCTGTGGATAAGAGCAGGTCTCTGGAAAGATAAAAATGAGTTTTCCTTCTTCTGTTAAGAATAAATGATCCAGTTTGTTGGATGGAAACTATTCGTTGTGTCAGATTTTTCAGGTGTAGACTTTCAGGAAAAATAACAGATTTATTATATTCTGTTCTTAGAAGATTGATGGCTTCACAAAACTGAAAGAAGAGATTGCTTCTATGGATATCACTGTTCCTCTGGCCATGTTCTGTCTGGATGCTCTGCAGCTGAATGAGGAACTCTGCAGTCGGACCCAGAATCTGAAAGACACATTGATTGAATTTGAAGTGAAGGAAAATAGGCAGTTAAATCAAAGGTACCTGTTTGCATGGATGGCTCTTGGTGTCTGCCTGCATTGATGCTGTATTTCTGTGGGGGAGATACCTTTACTCCTCTGCTGGGGTTTTTAGTGCTGACCAGACAAGTGCAAGATGGGCAGCCTGGCTGAACAGGGAACTTGGGATAGAACTCACAGGGAAAAAAAAAAGTTCAATGTATAAAGAAATCTAATTTTTTTTTTCAAAGACAAAATAATTTTACTAGATCTTGCCTCTCTCTTCATTTACAATCCCAGTGATATGTCTGTTCTCTTTTTTGTTGAAGAATTTGTGATGACTTTAACTTTATTGCAAAGAGAATGAGTGAAGTGCCTGAGACCACTGAACAGCTAGTGGAATATGAAGCATTCTTAAAGAAATCCAATGAAGTTACTGTTGTTAAACTGAAAAAGGATCTCGAAAAAGCAGCACACAGGCTGCAAATCCTCATGGACTATGCTGATCTCTCTGGTATGTCTAACTACAGAATATAAAATTTCTATATGAGAATATTTATATATAAATAATGGGGTTTGCATGCCTAAATGTTGCATTTCCTAGGGTGCTAACGGAAAGTTCCAAAAGAGATAGAAAGGAAATAAAAAGAATTCAATAGAGGCTGAAATGTACCAGTGCAGCAAGGAATGGTAGAGGAATGGCACACAGCACAGACAGAGCTTTTTGACCTGTTTTAGGTATTATCTGCTCAATGTTATGTAATCTGGCCAAATGATGTTACACCTCTGTTATATTAAATAAAAATTCTCCACATAAAAGCCATCCAAAAAGCCACGTGCCAGAGGCTCTATGACAGCCTGTAGACAGTGTGACAACTTGCATCTCTGCAGCTGAGGATTAGATCAGAACAGGCCTTTAGTTGCTTTGCTGTCATGGTTTGCTGATCTTAGTTAACATGAAGGCTGTTCTGTAAAACTGAAGATACAGCTGGAGAAGTTCCTTTTACTGTGTGTTTTTATCCAAACCAAAAATGTAATTCACAGATGCAGTCTGTTATTTGCTGCACCTAAAAAGGGAGAGCAGATAAATGAATGCAAACTGATTTTTATATCAGGACAATACTGTTTCCTTAAGCAGAATACACTCTTGGATCAAACAATGATAGAAATAACAAGGATATTTCATGTTTAATAAACATGAAATAAAACTTCATTATTGATGAAAATTAGGATGCCTATGGAAGCCAGCACAATTTTCTGTTACGTTTTGGACTGGAGTGTTTGCAATTCAGTATTTCATAATTACATTTTCTGTGTAGCTGGGTTTATAAACATGTGTCCTACCTTAGTTATAATGACCTAAGTGCATTGAGCAAGCAGACAAATATGGAGATGTGTGCTCATCTTGTAGTTCTGATGCTCTAGCTTTTCTGAATAATCCAGCATTTACAGATTGAGGACTAGAAATGGTTTAAACATTTATTCAATTTATGTAGGTATAATATACATGTAGTTAGGAGTTGTCTCTCTGTGTGTAGTTGAATGGAATTGATATTCTGGAATACCTGAATGGAATAGATATTCTGGAATACCTGTTCTTACTAACTGTCTCTGCCTAGCTAACATCTTATATAGATAATTTCACATTCTTAACTTGATTTTACAGCTTTGCTGTCAATCAGACTTGTTTTAGGGAAGAGTTTCTTTGCAGTAAAAATAATCCAGCCACCAGTTTCTTGGCTTATTCCTAAACATAGTTTAACTATTTTGCTTGTTAGTAGCCATTCTATTATTAATAACCATTCTATTAAATCATTGGTTAAAAGCAATTTTCTTAAAGGTGACTATATTTTTTATTTTAGATGAGGACATAAACCTGAACAGCACAGTTTTCCTTTGGCTTGATGAGATAAAGAAAGTATTTGAAAGCAGTAAAAGTATGTTGACTAGCAGGAGGGCTCAGGTGGAGAGGGCATTGTTTGTAAGGTATGGTGTTAAGTAATTTTTTTTCACTGGGTATTTTTAAAGAAAAGAAAAATCTCAGTATGAGTAGAAGAGAGATAATTCCAAAGAAGGAAAACTTAGAAGGAACCTGAGAAAGCAAGGAATAAATCTAGCTTGTAGTATTATGGAGATTTCTGAAAAATACTATTGATAAGGGTGGATTTGAGTATCCCTACACTTAAATAGATCTGAAAGGAGGACTGGAAGAATGGTCCAGAATATTCATAATTTTATGTTGTTATATTGATTAGTACAGCAGTACACATAGTTTTGTTACATTGTTTTCACTCTTCCTTTATTTTCTCCAGGTAGTAGAGGTAGCAAATGTTAAGTAAAGTAAATAAATTGTGAGGGTTGAAAATGAGCCTTGAATTCTAATCCTGTGAACTGCATAATATTGATATAAGTGATTAGTGAGCTTTCACTGGCATCTGTGTTTTCACTAGAATTGAATCAGATTTCAAGTGACAGCGCCTGTTGTAATTAATAAAATAAATGAAGCCTGAAAAGGAATGAAACACAACATCATATTACCTTAGCTATCTTTATCTTAGGTGTAATCAGTTTAAGGAAACTCTTGAAGTTTATAATAAAGAATTAGAAAGCTTCAAAAAGCGGGGAGATATCTTGACTGCAGAAGAATTGAGGAAGAATACTGCGAAGTTGGAAAAGTTAAATAAGAATATAGCTGATGCTCTAGCAGAATTTGAGGTTAGTATTTATTAACTGAGTATGGAGTGGGTTACAATATGCTGGATGAGCAAAAGTTTGGTTCCTGCCCTGACTTTTTTTTCAGTGTTCTTGCCATATATTGTTAAGATGGCTTTAAAATTTCCAAATTCACCAAGATGTGGCAAATATCTTCATGTGCCTATATGCTGATTTGTCCTAACTACTGAGTTGAAGAGCAAATTTTGGTAAAAAAATATTTCAGAGAGTTTTTAAAATTGAAATAATGAATTTCAGTGTTTCCAAGTCAGTAGTACCAAGATGGTATCCAGAGAAAGCAGTTCTTCTGGCAGTGTTGGCAGAGGCAAAATGTAAGGGAGCTGGCATTTTTCCTGAGTCGTGGTTTGTGCTCTGGAGATGTGTTTTCAGTCCCTCTGCTTGTTCTCTAATTAAACCCAAATGTTTTTTAACTGTTTGTATAATTTCCTTTTACTGCTGATGGGCATTAAACATACATTTTAACATGTAACAGAAATTTCAAATGCTAAAAACCAAACTGAAGACCAAGATTTCTAGATTCTGTTCAGGGCTCTCTGTCCAATTTACTGTCATCCTAAGTTGAACAGTTTGTCTCAGCTGTGACTCTGCTGGGAAATTAGAGGGGTCTTTGAGAGATCTCACAGGCATTGTGAGGCTTAATTAATCTTCTAAATCACAGTGAGAGAATGAGATTTCTCCATATATGGAGCCATAAGGGTCAAGATTTTAATTAAGTCCCACTCAAAAGAAAAAAATCGAACCAATTAATTGAGTTCAGAATTTAAATAAACTGGTAGTCCTACACATCAACACTATTAATCTGATTTAAATGCATCTAGTATATTTAATTAGTGTGAGTTTACAGCACAGATATGGTGTTATAGGTAGATCAGAACAACTAATTAAGCCCAAGTTTCTTAATACATGATTGCAATGAGAGGTGTGTCCACACAATTTAAATGACATGACAATTAGCTCAGGCAATACATGAATTTAAATACTGTCTTGGAATATGAATCTTCATGTTTTTTCTGCCTGCAGCTCATATTGAATGATTACAAGTTTTATGAAAGGCCTGTTAGCATTATAAAAGCACAGACTCAGGACTCAATCTGAATTCAGTGTCTACATTTCAGACAGCATTTCTCTGTGCTTTACCTCTCTACCTGTAAAATGAAGACAATACTTTTAAAGAATCTAAATCTTGGCACATTGATTTTTACTGTAAAATCTTTTGGATGAAGACAATGCCTTACCATGAATAAATACAGCAATTAACACCTGTTTTGGTGGGAGCTCCCAGATAATTCTGTAAAAGAAAAAAACCTAATCACAAATTTAAAAAAAAATCCTGCAAGCCTCTCTAGCTGAGGGGCTTACATTTAGATTTCACTGTTGATTGGAAAATTGTGAGCCTTGTTTTCACTGAATTCCATGGTACATTTCTTATTCCAAAATGGATTTGGATTTTAAAATTTATGTGAGCAGTAAAAGATGTCCACAAATGCTAGGTTAACCATTGGACTTGATCTTAGAATGGTTTAGGTTGGAAAATAACTCTATGATTTTCTATGAAAAAAACAGGGGAATTTTCAAGAGCACCATTACTTTATGCACCTAAAATCTATAGGCCTATATCAACAGATCTGTCTGGCTTTAAGACATAATTGTGTACAGTATTGTCTGTTTAGAAGTTCAAACAACAATAGGAATTTTTGATGGGAATAAAATACTTTTCTTTTTCCCCCTAAAGGGTATTAATTATGAAGAAGATTTGCTTGGGATAGAGAAGAGTCAATTTCCTCTCTTGCAATCTATAATTACAACCAAAGAACCTTTTGAGCAGCTTTGGTTAACAGCATATGCTTTCCATACCAAATCTGAGGAATGGATGAATGGTGAGGCTTTGATGTTCATTTGAAGAAACATGTTATTTGCAGTTAGTTAAGCAGAAGCTGAGAGGGTTGATTAGTCATGAGAAAATAATTTTAAGGAATAAATGCTGTTAAGCAGCGTGAAATAGAGTTATTGATGTGGATTTTGTATTAAGATAATTTTTTGTAGCACAGTTGATTTCCAGTTAGAGGACAATGATGAAAAATAGCTGTAATTAAACCACCCTGGGAATCTCCTTGTGCTGAAGTGCCTGCTGTGCTTTTTTTTTCTGCTGTTATATTCAGGACCTCTTCAGCAGTTGAATGCTGATGAAATTAATGAAGAGGTTGGAAGTATGTGGAGGACCATGTACAAGCTCTGTAAGAGCTTCCCAGATGTGCCTGTGCCCAGGCGCATGGCAGAATCCATGAAATTCAAGCTTGATAAATTTAAACAGCATCTTCCCGTGCTGTTCATTGTCTGCAATCGTGGAATGAAGGAGAGACACTGGCAACAGGTACTTTAAACTCTGCTTTAGCTGTGGAAATATTCTTCCATAGAAGCTGTCAGTTCAATATCTTTTGTCCTGTGACATCATAGATCCAGTTTTGAAATTTGTAACGTCACAGGCAGAAGCTTCTTTAAATTAATAATTTATTGTAGAAAAGCAAATTAGGGTGTTGGACTAACACTTTATTGGTTGCTTGCTGTTTGAAAGTATTTTACAAAAAGGCATCTTGATAATAGATTTATTTCTTACTTTATTTTCAGATTAGTAAAATTGTAGGATGTGAGATCAAACTGGATGAAAAAACTAACCTTAAATACATGTTGGAAGGTGGACTCTCAAAATTTATTGAAGAGTAAGAAGTTTAATCTAGTCTCATTTTTTAGACATTGTATTTCATAGCTCAGATACCAAATACTAGTTCTTTTGGGCTTTTTTGTACTGTTAGAACATGCTGTAAAATCAGCTGTATTTATCAAGGTGTGAACTGTCAGTTGTTCTTGTAACACAGAGGCATAAAAATCCAGTTGTATTCCTAAATCACTTAATTTGCTCATTCAGAATTTTCTGTCTGTATTTGTCTTCCAATTCATGTCAATATCTCTATCTTGGTGAAGCTGAAAGTGGAAAAATATTCCTTGAAGAAAGTGTATGATATTATTAAGAAATTATTATGAAAGATAGTCTGATATGCAGCTCTACCTACAACTGCTTTTTATTTTGCTCTTCAGCTACGTTACAAAAACATTTCAAATGTATGTTTCATTTCAATTTAGAATAGAACCTATTGGAGCAGCTGCAAGTAAGGAGTATTCCTTAGAGAAATCAATAGAGAAAATGAAATTGGAGTGGGTCAATGTGCATTTTGGTTTGTCCAAGTACAGGGATTCTGTAAGTAAACACTAAATCAGTATATATATCTGAAAATAATTAATTTGATTCTGAATACCAATTGAGAAATATTAGAGGGATGTTGCTGCTGATTCATTGTGGCCCAATGGAAAGTTGTATCTTAGCCCACAGCTGAGCAAATGTCTCCATTATTATAACTCCTTTTATGTGGACTTAAGTATCTGGGGAGCTTGTGATCTCATGTGCTCATCCTAATAAATCTGTGAGCCTGAGGACTTCCCCAGTATGGTATGGAAAGCTGGACAGTAGCAAAATTTTAACTTGCCCAGAGGAAAGAAGAGTCACAGTGCAAAGATTGAGTCAGAAGGCACCAGCTTCCTATCACAAAACAATCTGTCTGGACCTTTGAAACAAATGTGTATAGAAGAGATTCCATTTGATATCTTCCCATGATAGAGTAGGGGGAAGCAGGATGAGGGGTGAAATACAGTGACTGCCATTTGACTTACCAAAATGTGATGTGTTCACAGGACATCAACATCCTGTCGGCAGTGGATGACATCCAGCTTTTGCTGGATGATCACATTGTTAAGACTCAGACAGTGTGTGGCTCTCCCTTCATCAAACCAATAGAAGCTGAATGTCTGGTAAGGAAAAGCCAGTTTGACTGAGCTTGCATGTCTCATAATAAATTTCCTCAAGTGCTTCAGGGTGTTTTGACATTATAAGACGTTAGACACTTGTTAACTAAGAATACATATTCATATTTTTTCTTGTCGTAATTTTGCTTAACTCCTAAATGTTTTCATTGCAGGCTTGGAAAGATAAGCTGTGTTTAATGCAAGATATTATAGATAACTGGTTAAAATGTCAGGCAACATGGTTGTATTTGGAACCAATTTTTAGTTCAGAAGACATTATAGCTCAAATGCCTGAAGAGGGCAGAAAGTTTAAGATTGTGGATTCATACTGGAAAAACATTATGACAGAAGTGGTAAGTGCTAACATTTGATAAATTATGCATTTTTATGCACACCTGGTAACATGATTATTAATATCATGTGCATACACTGTTCTTTTCTGTAGTTGAGTATTTGTATTGATGGAATGGAAAATCCTTTACTAAAGTCCAAGAAATTCTAGTCTTGCAGTGAAATTTTAGATTACATCATTGTTACATTGAGATTTCTGTAAAGCTGGATGTTGAAGGGTGAATCATAGCTCAAAGAAAATTAATTCTAAATGTTTTAGCTTTCTTATGGCTAAATGGTCAGAATTAGGTAGAGAGATGAGTGATTTGTGCTTTCAGTATGTGGCTACAACTTCATTGACAAGGTGCAAAGCTTTGTCTGGATACAGTGAGAATTTGCATTAGACTTACAGGGTGTACACACTTTTGGAGCAACTAAATTGATTTTTTTTCATGCAATTGTTCTCTAATATGTGACAGCATGGTTATTAAAAAATTTAGTGAATATGGACTGTCACAGTAATGTGTCAGGGTAAGATAAGGGGGATAGGAAGTGCAATTTGGTAACCTGTTCAATTCCTGTAAATAAGAAGTTGAGTAAGGGCCAGACAGTGGTGGAGTGAGCTGAGATGTTTGTCAAAAACACTGGGAGTGTGTGGTTGTATGATAAAGGTGTTGAAATAATCAGTGCAGCTAAGTAGGAGTTGAGACCTGTCCAACAGCTCAGACTCTGAGAATGATGAGGCTGTACTGAAATGGAACCCTCTGAAGAGGAGTGTTATCAGAGAGAGAGAACAGGGAATAATTGTCATGTGCTGTGTCTCTGATAGAACTTACTTGTGAGTGGAAAACAACGTGGCAAGCTCAAGACACGGGAGCAAGTCCCAAAGATCTTATTTGCTGGTATTTCCTTCATTAATGTCTATGAATTTCAAGTTGGTAAAATTGACAGTCTGAAAAGCAAAACTATCAAATAATGCAAATGTATTTAATACCATGAAAACAGACTATAGAGAAGAATTACAGCATTTTAGCCTCCTGCAGTATATGTGATCGATGCTTACAATTTTAATGTAAAACTTGTTGCAAGTTTTAGCAGTTTCTGCTATGTGTTTGTTTTTATAAAGGTGAAAGACACAAAGGTACTTGTAGCAACTGAACAGCCCAAGATGTTAGACAGACTTCATGAAGCAAATGCTCTCTTAGAGGACATTCAAAAGGGGCTGAATACTTACCTGGAGACAAAAAGATTATTTTTCCCAAGGTAAATTAATGATACATGCTTCAGTTAGAAACAAGAAGCTGTAAGCTCTTTCAAACCATTTCTACTGAAATGTCTACTGAATGTCTTTCTACTTAAAAGTCTAATTTTATAAACATATGTGGGACACAGTCACATGCAGCAAAAAATGAAAAGCTGTTCTCATCTCCAGACATAACTAATTTTCCTCAGTTGTGAAATGCCAGAACAGGTGGGGATGGGGAGGCACAATCTGTCTATCACAATGTAAACTTGGATTAGAAGGGCACTATTACTTGTAGGGTATTTTTGAAGGAGCCTTCCCATGGCTGATATGCAATTATGTCCCTGCCCCACCCTCTTTAGAGGTGTGTGATGTGTGGGAGTTGTTCATGATCATGAGGAGCAGGATTCAGGGTTTTTACAGAGTACTTAATGGCTGGCTTGAGCCATGTGGTCTTCCCTCCCTGAGTTTAAGAACCCTTATTCTTCCTTTGCATTAAATTCTGAAAAAACATATGTGAGGAATTTTAAAAATTGCTTAAGGAAAGGGATTTGAGATAATAATTTCCTCTCTGATACACTAGTATCTTAAGCAACAATGATCTACCAATTGTATGAGTAGATTATTAATGGAAATTTTCATGATTGGAAAGTAATTGTATTTTTCTGGCAGATTCTTCTTCCTGTCTAACGATGAGCTGCTTGAAATACTGTCTGAGACAAAGGATCCACTTCGAGTACAACCACATTTAAAGAAGTGTTTTGAAGGAATTGCTAAACTGGAGTTCACAGAAGATCTGGAGATCATAGGCATGATCAGTTCAGAGAAAGAAGTAGTTCCTTTAATAGATAAAATCTATCCAATGAGAGCAAATGTAAATGTTTTTTTTTAATTTTACTATATGAAATTAGATTAATACATAATACATTGCATAAAGTGAATGTTTTCGAGGGAATTAGGTTGAAACCATTTGGGATCACATCGTGAAAGGAGTTTAGGAAGTGAGAGTGCAGACTGGTATTCTAGAATAAAAAGGATTTCCTTCAAAAAGGGGTAAGACATACCAGTTTTGCAGTAAATTCCTCTGAAAGGTGGGGCATGTTGTGAGTTACAGACACTCTTTTCCCTTATCCTGTAGGAACAAAGCCTGCCCTGGGTTAAAATGAGCAGGCTTAGCTGATGATGCAATCTGTGTTTTTTGTTTAAGTTTATATGATATATATCCAGCTGTTTCTTTAGCTGGGTTGTCTTTATATACCTGCCTTGAGACCATGTATACTACAGTATTACCAGTCGTATTTTGGGTAATTTCAACCTTTATTCCTTTTACATACAACACCCAGATCTGAAGAAAGCATATTTAAGCCTAACACATTTCAAATAATTTGTCATTGAAGAAGAATACAACCAGGAAATGTGGATTAACTCTTAATGTTTTTCTTTCTTGAAGGGTATGGTAGAAAAATGGCTTCTGCAAGTAGAAGAAATGATGTTGGCCAGTGTAAGACAAGTTCTTCAAGATGGCATAAAAGGATATAGCGAGGTAATTATGCCTAAACTATGGTATAAATTAGATTTCACAAACAAATATACATGAATAGGTTGCTCAAATTCTTAACCAAGGAAACATGTTTGAAGGTAAGGGGAATCCAGCTATTCTTGTTCAATAGTACCAATTTGAAGTTTTAGTCCTGAAGTTTCAGGAAGAAAAATTATTAAAGCTTTAGATGCTGTTCTCATTTATTTGCAGCATGAGACAAAAGACATTCAAGGAAAGTAATTGTTCTCAGTGCTATAATCTAATGTGTTTATATGACATCTTGTGTCTGAAATTGATCTTTTGGTTTAAGGTTCCTCGGAAAGAGTGGGTACTTCAGTGGCCTGGACAGGCAGTTATTTGTGTTTCATGCATTTACTGGACAGAAGAAGTGTCTGAGGCTATAAGGAAAAAAGCTTTGCAAGTAAGATTTTCTTCTAACTTTCTATTTTTATGTGCTGAACTCTGATTAATTAATTAAGAGCTCCTTCTGGCAAAGAAGATCCTCAACAAGATATTGCAGTTTACTCATGCAGTGCTTTATTTTGTTTTTTCTTTTGCATTGGGTCTTAGCAGAGGTTTGTTCCCATTTACTTTGGTATGTATCAGGAGAAATCCTTCTGAAGGAAGATGTATTACTTCATTTATGAGTGATACTGGTGTGAATTAAAGTACCAAACAAAAAGTGACAGACCATTGTTAAACACTATGTATTTTTATTTCTAATTCCTGTCTCTACATCGGAAGCCTCAGAAAAACATGCAGGCAGGGGCCTGCATGTTAGAGGGGCTGTCTCCAGTGATTGCACCCACAGGAGCTGGCTCCAGCATCCCATTGATGGCTGTGTTTGTTTCTGTGGCAGAATTTCTTGGAGAAGAGCAATCTGCAGATCAAGGACATAGTTGAGTTGGTGAGAGGAAAGCTGTCCAGTGGAGCCCGGCTGACCCTGGGAGCTCTCATTGTCATTGATGTGCACGGTAATGTGCAGCTGCTGCTCCCCTGGCACATCTGGGGCAGTGCTGCTGTCAGTAGCTGGGTGGCCTGTTGGAGAGAGGCACCTAAAATGCTTTCTGTGACTGGAATCAGCCTTTACAGAGTTATTGCTCAGCTCTTTGGGCAAACAAGGATTGTTCAGTACTGCACAAGGGTCTCCCATCTACTTAGAGCAGACACTGGAATCTAGTTACAATTAAACGGGTTCCCTATGCAAAACAATTGCAGATTCCTCTCTAACATCAACACCAGCCTTTAAATGTTGAATTACTCTTACATAGCTCTAAGTAAATGTTACTTTACTTATAAGTTAACTACCTCAGCAGAAGAGTCTAGATTTTTTAAACAATCTGTGTCCTACTCTACAGCTCGTGATGTGGTCTCAAAATTGGTTGAAGACAAAGTCACAGATCTGAATGACTTCCAGTGGATTTCTCAGCTGAGATACTACTGGACAGAGAATGATGTGACAGTGAGAATGATCACAACAGAAATGAAATATGGTTATGAGTACCTGGGCAATTCACAACGTCTGGTTATAACCCCGCTGACAGATCGATGTTACAGGTAAGGACATACTGTCTGTGAATAATGCTTTCTTTTTCTGGATTGATCTGTGTTTACTTTCTTTTTCCCTGTTAAAAATAGGAGGAACCTCATTTTCTTGTAGATTTTGCCCAAATATGGTAAAAATATTTACAATGTTTAGGCTTCTACACCAGTAGAGTAATAGATTCTACTGTATCCAAGAAGGTGCTTCTGAAAAGAGATGGCAGCACGTGGTATTGGAACTGCAAAGAATTCTACAGTAGCACTGGTCAATTAATTTATCTGAATTAAGACACACAGTTTGGGTATGCCTGCCTGTAAGATAAATGAGGTAATTAAAAAGCCCTTCACAGATACTCGAATGCAGTTAGCTTCCTGTTCCTCCACTGGCTTGCAAGAAGTTGTAATGGAAATACTTCATCCTCAAGGTTAAAATATTCAAAGGCATTTCATATTTCACTTCTGGTGAGCTCTCAAGACATGAGTCAAAGCCTTTGAATGATGGTTTTGTAAAATAATCAGATCACTCCAGTATTAACAGGGATCTCATTTTAGTAGGGTGTTCACTTGAAAAGCAATGTGATTCCCAGGTTTTTGTAACAACCTTTATGCTTTCTCATCCATTTCTAAAGATTGGCTGAATTTATAAAGCCAGCTTCAAGCTCTTGCCAGTTCAAGTGCCACTTGAGGGAAATGTGTGCTTTTGCAGACTCTACCATTTTGCTCATGGAGCTGTTCATTTGCTTGTGTAATTGAAGGTGTACAAGGAGGATGCATGTAATAAAAGCCTTGACATTCCTTTTAGGCCAAGTGGCCAAATATGACCTTCCACAATTAGAAATCACTTATGAGACAATACTGGGTTCTTAGGGCAAGCTGTGAAGTCAGTAGAGAAACAAGTGAATTGTTTTCAGGAAAGCCTGTATAGGAAAGTACATGTCAATCCATTCAGAAATAATCTGATGTTAAAGATTGCTATTTCTAATGCCTGTGTTCTTGATATTGTAGGACATTAATGGGTGCCTTGAAATTAAGTCTTGGTGGTGCTCCAGAAGGGCCTGCTGGAACTGGCAAAACAGAAACAACAAAAGATCTAGCAAAAGCTATAGCTAAGCAGGTACCAAAACTCCCTTTTTTTTGCTTTCTACTGTTTATATTTGGATATGTAGATATTAAAATGCCATTCTTAAGCAAGTGCTGCTTATTTTGTAGCTATTCATTTACAGTTGGACTCAAACATCTTAAAGGTCCTTCCCAGATTAATGATTCCGTGATTCTGTTCTTTATTCATGGGAATAGTTGGTAACAAGCTCACATTTAGGACTGTATCTATATGACATCCTGTTTTTCTAATCCAAAATAAGCAACAGTAAGCCCTTCCCATTTTAGATGCTAAGAATTTTATAGAAGACTTTGTGGTAATACTGAGAAACGTTCTCTGTGTTTTTGTTGTAGTGTGTTGTCTTTAACTGCTCCGATGGCCTCGATTACAAGGCAATGGGCAAGTTCTTTAAGGGGCTGGCACAAGCTGGGGCATGGGCCTGCTTTGATGAGTTCAACAGAATTGAGGTAATGTTTTAACTCAAATAAAATAAGAAAGCTTCAGTTTAAGATGCAGGAAGTTTTAGATTTAGACATGACAGCATTATTGGTAATTTTCTGCTTTTACTTGTGGTAAGGCCTCTTTGTTTTGATAATTAGTGACACAAATAAGCACTCTGCTGCCTGCTCTAGGAGCACATGTGCTGTGTTGCAGTAGTGTTGTATTCTGGGTCAATTTAGCTGAAAAAAAATGTTCCTTTACAGTTCTTTCTTTTGTATGTGCCACTCATTTGCTGGGAAAGAAATGTTCTTGTCTTCTCCTTGAGAAATCAAGCTACAGGCGTGGAGTTGCATTTGGCTGTGTTCAGCACAGGACAGACAAATCCCAGTGGAGGGATTCCTGTAATGACTAGAGCTGAGTGTCACTGACTGAGTGACCTGATTATCAAGCTGTGTAAACTGACACATCTAATTCTCCCCTTGATCTTACTCTGGTCTTTTTGGTTTTGTTTCATTTGGTCACTGATGACTTTGGATAAGTTTTATCATTACTTTGATGAAATTCCATTTAAGTATATACTAGTAAATGTGGAAATTTCATCAAATTCTATTTTGTTTGTATTAGTATCTTTAACTCCTTAATTTTTCTGGTTTTCAGCTGCAGCTTGTTTTCTAGTGAATTCAAGCATTAGCATTTCTTTTCCAATATTCTGTTACTTTGATACTTTCAAACAATCAGCAAGGCTTAGCTATTATTTACCCTCAATTTTGGGCATTGAGTGAATCAGTTTTTCTGGTCTGAGTTGAAGGGAAAGTGCTTTGAGAGGCCTCCAGAGGGAGTTCCTGTCCAACTAACTTAGATGTCTACATTCAGGCACAGAGTGTTTCCCTGAGGAGACTTTTCAAAGCCTCTGTTGATCAGTCGCTGTCAGTCTAGTAGAGAATAGTGGCACTAACCTTCAGAGGATCCCTTCGATAGACAGCTAATACATAGGCTCAGGGTGATTTTTTCCCTGGAGGAATGCTAATAAAGCCATCAAAATATGTAAACAAAATCATTTTATATTGGTTCTCCAAGTGTCTTATGTTTTCCAATCTGTTCTGTCTGCATTAGGTTGAAGTATTATCTGTAGTTGCCCAGCAAATACTTAGCATCCAGCAAGCTATAATTCGCAAACTCAAAAAATTCATCTTTGAAGGGACAGAAATCTCTCTTAACCCCACATGTGCTGTGTTTATTACCATGAATCCTGGCTATGCTGGACGGGCAGAGTTGCCTGATAATCTGAAGGTAATCTGAAATCCTCTTTTCTTGTAGAAATTAAACTGAATTTGTGACTTCTTGTCTATAATAATAAAAAAGTCATCAATTGAATAATAAACTGATGTCTAAATGCTTGCTTAGCTTAAGGAAGAAAATGAACATCCCCTCCCTTGCTACTTCTGCTGAGCATGACCCCATGTGCTCTGGAATATCCCTTGGCTCAGCTGTGCTGGCTGTGTCCCCTCTCAGCTCCTTGTGCACCCATTCTCCTGGCAGGTGTGTGGGGTGAGGAGGAGGAAAGGCATTGACTCAGCAGTAACTAAAACATGAATTATCAACTCTGTTTCCAAATCCAAAACTCAGCCTCTGGCCAGCTACTGTGAAACAATTTAACTCTCCCCCAGCCAAAACTAACACAACTGATAACCTATTCAGGTGTATCCTGCTGTGCTTTTCACCAAGCTTTAGTAAACAGTCAGGGTTGTAGAAAATGCACAGAAGAAAGGTCTCAGCATAATCATATTGACACCAGTTTACAGCTTTAGCTGTGCTCTCCATAATTGGAAATTCTCTGGGTTTACAATGGTTTGGTGATCCAAATCCCAATCTAAATTTATTATAACTTTGTGAGTTGCTGAGACACTATGGAGAGACTGGTATGGTGCTGGTTCTTTTTCTGACATTGCCATAGTTCTTTGCATGATCTTTTACAAAGCATTAACCACACCATGTGCTGGATTGTCTGTTATGAAAGTGAGATGAATGTCACGTCCCTTTTCCTCTATTTAGTTCTTTAGAATTGACTCTTTCTAAGAATTTGTTACTGCAGTGCTTAGCACAGACCTCTTGAACCTCTTGATAAGATCAGAATAGAATTCTAAAGCAGTCTGATAGATTTCAGATGGTTCATGAATTGTTTGCATTCATGAATTTATGGAGAGATGTTATTCTTACAAAACAGGCACAATTTATTACAGTATTCCACAGTCAAATTTGGCATCTTACTTTTTCCTCACAGGCACTGTTCCGAACAGTTGCCATGATGGTCCCAGATTATGCCTTGATTGGGGAAATTTCACTCTATTCAATGGGATTTCTGGACTCTAAGAGGTAAGACATGCTGAATTTTCTACCTGAGTTGAGTCTGATATACCTCATTCCTCTATAAGGCATATATGTGCGTTTGAGGCATAAATGGAAGGCTGTCCATATTTTGTTTCTCTAGAGTACTTTTTAATCTCCTGCTTTCTTGTCAATTCTCATTTTCTAACTCATAGTGCCAGATGTGCACTTCTAACAGAATAATTTGGAAAATGTATCAAAATACCATACAGAATTCCTAGATGATGCACATATCCTGTAGCAATCCACAGTCTTGCTTCCCAGGTGTCTTGGGCCATCTTGTCAGCTGCTGTGTCTTACAATCACTGCAGATACTTTGTGTATATAGGAAGGTGAATTATTTTCCTTGCATGGTGAGATATTCTCACTCTACATGTTATATTTTATTATCCACAGTCTTGCCCAGAAAATTGTTGCCACTTACCGTTTGTGCTCGGAGCAGTTGTCATCTCAGCACCACTATGATTATGGGATGCGTGCGGTGAAATCTGTCCTGACAGCAGCAGGGAACCTAAAACTGAAGTACCCAACTGAAAATGAAAGTGTGTTGTTGCTTCGGGCTTTGATGGATGTTAATTTGGCCAAATTCTTGTCCCAGGATGTGCCATTGTTTCAGGTAAGGTATCAGGCCAGTGTGTTTTAGGTTTTATGATGATGAGATCTGTTATAAGAACTCATACAGGTCATTATCTTAGTTTGGAACAGTTTGATCTAAATATTAGTGTAGAGTTATTTCAGTCCACTGATCTGGAGGAACTCTTTGGTTCTTTTAGGATTATTTTGAAAAACAAACTTTCAGTGGTTCCTTTAAAGTTATTCTATAAAATGTTTTAGATTATATCTTCTTAAAAATCATCTTGGGCTGTTTCATTCCCAGAAATCATTCTTTGAAGTTTGTTTTCTGGCTTTGTGCTCCAAAAGAGTTGTGAATAATTAAGTTAAGGTCATTTAGAAATTTGAGTTCAGAATAAAAATTATGATGTTTCTGTTTGAATGCTGCTTTAATAGCAAATAAATTAAGATACAAAGCACTCAATGTTGAGACTAAAAGCTAGGGTATAAGCACAGCCAGAGTCACTGTTCTGAAGTTTTGGAACACATACCATTCTATTTAATCACTGAAATTCTTTCAGGTACTTTCACATCATTTTGTGTAATCCTGATGGGAGCAAATTTGCCAAGCAATAGCAAGGTGTTCATGAAAACTGCAGGCACAGGTTTCTGTTTCATGTGTACAGAATACTTCCATGGCTGCAGTTTGTCTAGAAGTTAGTTTTGTCCAGCTGAGGACATTTGGTTTTAAGCTCCTGTTATCTGTATGGATATTGTTTTACTTGGGAACTTTGTGTAACCTGTGTTTAAATAGTGTTCAATTCTGTCTTTCCTTAACAGGGTATCATATCTGACCTGTTTCCTGGAGTGGTTCTTCCTGCACCAGACTATGATGTATTTATCAAGGCACTAACTGAAAATATTGAAAAATTGAATCTTCAACCAGTGCCATGGTTCATTGGAAAAATTATTCAGGTTTATTTTCACATACCTCTGGGGAAGAAAAGCATGAGAGCAGAAACACTTCATTCACTGTCTGTGTCATGATGAATACCTAATAGTTTCCTTACCAATTAATGGAATATTACAAATGGGGTATTTTTACAGAGTACAAATCATGGAATAAAAGCCTGTTTTAGTCATAGTGATTTTGTAATTCAGTCTGTGAAGGAGCTAACATGTGCAGCCACATTGTAGGCCTTGTCCTTCAGGATAGAAAATTAAACTGAATCTGTTATTAGCTGAGACAGTGTAGCCTAGTGAACAGAATGCTGGACTGGGAATCAGGCTCTGTTTCCAGTTCTGTACAGTCTCCTTGAGAAGTCTTGAAAGAGGTGACCTTGCTTTCTGCTTCACTTCCAGCCCTGTGTTCCCACTGCCTCCCATTTTCTAGTATTGGGGGCATTTTAAACAATATTTACCTTCTTTCTTGTGCAGCCTAGTGACAGGGCAATGGCAAGGGTAAAAATGTGTGGCCTGGGCCTGGGTAATCAGTGGCCATGAACAGCAGTTCAGACTTCATGGCTTATGTTAGACTTGCCCTATGCTGCTTTCTAACCATACTGTATCTTTCATTTAAACAGGGGGAGTGTTAACTGGTTAGGAAGTTAAAATAGGAAATATCAGCCTTAACATGATTAAAAGAAAATCTTCTAAGGGGTTATTACAGGTCTGCTTGATGGTGGTTTCACTTTGCCTTGAGCTTTGATAGTATGTTGTGGGGTGACTGAAGAAGTTACCACTCTTGCAGTCCAAAATCAGCCTCTATGGGACTGACCATATGTCAGATGCTCAGAGCTGTAGTTTCAGTCCCTCTTTGTCAGCTTCATTGGTAACCACTGATTTCAGTTCAGGGCTGTGATCTGCAGTGTCTGATTAGTGCTCTCACACCCTGTACAGTGCTGCTGTTGCAGTTGAGGGATGACATTTAGCAAGGTGAAAGGGAGGATGCCTGGGGAAAACAACTTCTTAAATTGTTTCAGTGAGAATTGCCATAAAAGCATGACTGCCCTCTGACTTGGATTAAGTCTTTGGTCAGCCAGCAGAGTGCAGAGATCTGGCTATGCCACATCTGAATGCAGGAGGGTGACTTCTATTTTCATTCACATAACATGTAACACTTTTTTTGTGCCATGCTAAGGACTGGCTCTCCTGTCCCTGGCAGGTGTACGAAATGATGCTGGTGCGTCATGGTTTCATGATTGTTGGAGATCCTATGAGTGGGAAAACCAGTTCATACAAAGTGCTGGCTGGAGCCCTGGCTGATTTGTGTGCAGGTAACATTGTCCAGCCACAAGCTTCTCATTCAATGAAGTCAATTCTATGACTGTTATTTTTGCTTTGCTGAGATATGCCCAGGTTGTTAATCGTCCTATACTCTTCTTTCTTGACTGCAGAATTTCTATTAATTGAACTATTTTTGTCTGGTATATTTGTCTGATAGTATTTTTCTCTACATCTACTGGAACAGTAAGCTATACTAATGTGTTTATGTTTTTCTGCATTTTTTTGGCATTTTATTTGTGCATAACACTCTTGAAAAAATTAGCTCTGGTAGGATATTGTAACTAGCTCCCATAAATATATGAAATCTGTGCTGCTCTGCTTTTTCTTTTTTTCATGTGTTTTTTTAGAGCAGACTTCTTGCTTGCCTTGTACAAGTAAGGGAATATCCTGTTTACTGCTACCTAGGACCCACATATCTGGGTTCTTTGCTTTGAGCAACTGGAATAGGATCCTCAGGAATCATCTTGTTTAGCTATTGAATAAAACTAACTTATCACATTCTCAAGCTCATGTATTTGCCTTTTTACACAGCGAACGCCATGGATGAGTTTGCTGTTGAGTACAAAGTTATTAATCCCAAAGCCATTACTATGGGGCAGTTGTATGGCAGTTTTGATCCTGTTAGTCATGAGTGGTCAGATGGAGTTCTTGCAAAGGCCTTCAGGGAACAAGCATCTTCTACCACAGAAGATCGCAAGTGGATTATTTTTGATGGCCCTGTGGATGCAGTTTGGATAGAGAACATGAACACTGTGCTGGATGATAACAAAAAGGTAGCCTAATTTTTGCCCCTACCCTCGTCCTTGAATAAACATACTTAATTTTAGTAGTAGCAATATTGTCACTGCATTGGTCAAAGGAGGTGTGAAATTCAGGAAAGGCTAAGGTGTCTAAAAGCACTGCTTTATTTCCCCAGTTGTGTGAGTGGGTTTAGATGGTATTAGATAATATTAATCCATTACTTCTCCCTAGAAGCCTTGTCTTTCTCCTTCTTTATTGAAATGAAGTTGATCATTGAGGCTTTTTTATTGACTGTTTTAGGAAACTGAACTACATGGACTCAGCTCTGTGACTGAAAACTGAACTTGCTTAAATTACCTTGAGAATAACTGAATTTTTAAAAAGCTGCAAGTCATAACTGCTTTTTCTTGCAGAGTTATTTAAAGTTAGAACATTGTTCTCTGTGTCTCTGCAAGTCTTACAGTAAGACGTGGAAAAGTTGAGACAAGGTCATAAAATATCATGTATTGTAAGGATACAAATGAATGAATGAGCAGTGACACTAAGTGGAATGTTCAGTGATTTTATGACTGACATTGCTTTGACTGTATGATCAGCACTAAGATGACCAGACCATGCTTATGTGGTGCTCTTCTTCCAGTTATGCTTAATGAGTGGTGAAATAATTCAGATGAGCTCAAAAATGAGTTTAATCTTTGAGCCAGCGGACTTGGAGCAGGCATCTCCAGCAACTGTCAGCAGGTAATGTGAAAGCATTCAAGGTTCAACTGTCCCACCTTGCACATGTATTCCTCTACCAGAGGTATTTGTTCTTCCCAGGTGTGGCATGATCTATATGGACCCACAACAGTTGGGTTGGAGGCCGCTGAAGGATTCCTACATGAAAACTCTGCCTCCAAACCTGCAGGAAGAACAGCGACAGCTGGTGCGAGACTTCATTATTTTTTGCACAGGTCTAATTAGAAGATTAACTATAAGGTGACATTCACAGTTTGCCCACTTGAAGGCAGGCATGCAGAATCAAAACTTCTTTATTATTACCATTAACAGTTTAGCCTTCAAAGCCTTTTTCACTTCATTGCTTGTATGAAGGAGAGCTCTTTGTGCTTATGTTTTCTGTAGATGCAAATAAGAAAAGGTGCTGGTGAGAATCAGCTTTTAATGAAAATTTTAAGTCCTTATTATTGGGCATTAAAATCTAGTAAAATAATTGGAATAATATTAGGATTGGAGCTGTAGAAAACTTATTTATATGATTTGAGAAGACTCCCTTTGAGTTTTTGCAGGAAATTAGAATCAAAATCCAAAGACGTACCAAGATTAGAAGAGTTCTTTCTTTATAGTTTTCTTCATCAGAGTAAAGTAACCAACAGATAGCCTGACCCTTTAGTGCATCTCCTTCAGTACTAGTCCCTGGGAAAATGTTAGGTCATGATTTCTGTCCTGTTTTCCAGTTGGAGTTCACAGAGCAGATACCACCAGCCAGGTCAGTATTTGCCCACATGCTCTGGCACTCCTGCAGGCCCCAGTCAGCCCCAGCATGCTGAAATTTCTGCTGTGGCACAGTATCTGTGCTGGGTCCTCTGAAGGGAGCCTCTCTGTAAGGGAGGATGAAACCCTTGCCTTTGTTTCTGTTGGAATAATTTTATTGTTACCCAAACAAAACAGGAGTCTCTCTAGGCTGAGCTTTGCTCTGCTGTCTGGATTAGTAACTGGCTAACAGAATTCCTGCTGAAAACTTCCCTTTGTTACAAGCATCTTGTTTTCACCATCATTCAGTGGTGGTGTGATGTTGTGAACATTTCAGTACTGCCTCACAAGAGCCCTTTCCTGATCTCCCTGCCAACCTGGACAATTTCTGATGCCTTATGTTTGAGTGAGGGTGAATTGAGGGACAGTGGGGAATGTGGCAAGTCCTGCATTGTCACACAGCTGTTTCCTTTTCTTCCTGTAGGTCGATGACTTGTTTTTGTGGCTAGTTGAGCCTTGTTTAGATTTTATTGACCATAATTGCAAATTCATAGTAAAAACATCCGCTCTTCACCTGAGTAACAGCTTGATGAAACTCTATTCTTCTCTCCTTGGTAAGTACCCTAAGCTGCCTGGTTTTTATTTCAATTTTTCTTTTTTTTACCTGCCATGTCCCAGGACAAAATGCAGCTTATAAGGTGCAAAGAAACACCAAAGGAATTCTTTACTGTTGAGCTCGTATAAGACAGTCAGTGATCTCACTGATCAGTATTATCAATAGTTCTTTGCACACAGAGCTTTCACATTTGGAAACTGGTGTCATTACAAAACTAAACATGACCCTGCAAGTATGTTCTATGGTTTGCTTGCTGTTTGCTGCCATCTGAAGAAAAGAGTTAGGACTGTTTTTCCTCTAATTTCATTTTTATTTGTAAACAGTATCTTACACAAATAAGATCCTCCATTTGTAGATTGGCTTCATTCCACTGCAGACAGTGCTCTACTTTTGTCTCAGAATGCTTTTACAAAAATGTATTTTGAATTGGGATTTCTGGTTATTACTGGCTTTTAACTTAAATTCAAAATATGTGTTTTAGATGAAATTAAGGAATGTGATGAAGAGGACAGTGAAACCATGTCTGCTCAGCAGGTCACCTCATGGCTGCAGGCCCTTTTCCTTTTTGCTTTGGTGTGGACAATTGGAGGGATCATCGACGGAGACAGCAGAAGAAAATTTGATACGTTTTACCGCAACTTGCTCAATGGAATGAATGAGCAAAACCCACGCCCTAAAAATGTGAAGATTAACAAAAGCAATATCTTCCCAGAAAAAGGTGCTTCTTCATAACTGTGCTTGCCTGGCCTTTTATAAAGCAGTAAGAAAGCTTGGCACTTGGTGTGCCTGGCAGATGTTAAGTCTGCAGCAGAGTTACCATCTGCCAGGCCTTGGGCTGCACTGTTGGGTGCCCCTGGAGTAGCATATGCCTCCAGTTACATTCAAACACTGTGGCTGAATCTGACCTAAAATCACTTGGTGATAATAATGGCACTGGGGGGGTGGGGATGTATCTTGTGTACTAGAAAGCTTCCATTACCTCACAGTTTTGGAAATCTCAGACTAAAATTAATGAAGTTTATTTTTATAATTTAATCAGGGGGGTTTTCTTATGTTGTGTTTTTCAATTAACAGGGAGTGTTTATGACTTCTTTTTTAACAAGCGTGGCCATGGGCAGTGGTCCATGTGGACAGACTACATCACAAAGGAAGAGCAAGTTATCGCCCAGGGGGCTAAGGTGCACATTGGTATCTTTATTATGCAAAATAATTATTTGACTAAATAATTTAGAGGTATAAATAATTATATGAGGCTGTTTGATGATTGCTTTGCAGCATTTCATTAGTCTCTGTGAGCTCCCTTTCATGCTTTTGTCTCATTTCTGGTACCGCTAAGACTGGTAGTTGAGCGCTGCAGGTGTACATGGAGCCCTGAGGTTGCCTGGTGGTTAAAATTTGGGTTCTGCTTTGTTCTCTGACAGCATTTGATATTGGGGAAACCATGGTGGGAAAAAGCCAAAGCCTGAATTTCCATTCCTTCATTTCTGTTTTCAGTGGTTGATCTCATGATATTGTACTATGAATTATTCAGAGAAAGCAAGCAAAGAGACTTTAGGATGTGGGGAACAGTACTGAGAATCCTGGATCCCCTCCATTTCCAAATAAGGGCACTCAGATTTTGATGGCAGCTGTGAACTGAATGGAAAGGAAGCACAGCAGAGATCTGCAGATCAAATTTCAAGATAACTTAAGCTTGTTCAACTTTTCATTCCACTGTAGTTGCCATTGTCTTGTCTATTAAGTACATGAGAGATGTAAGATGGCATTTCATTCTGCTGCTGAAAATATTTTCTCGATATCAAATCCACAGCTGCTAATTATAAGTAAAAAATGAGGAAGAGAAAAATATTCCATACCAGTGTTGCTTTCCCTTTGCACAGTAGGGGAGCAGAACTAAGCCATACTTAACTCAGTAGTTCTCCAGGCTTTATATAACATCTGTGAACCATAATGTAGGTAATACTGGTTGTGCTATTGACTGTGTAAGCCCTGAACAAGAGGTGGGGCCATAGTACTTACTAGAACCTTGTTATAGTTTAGGTTTTCAGAACAATAGAACTTTTTTAAATGCATATGTTCTACAGGGTTCCTGTAGTTGCTAGCAAATAGTAATGTTGATTAAGGTATTAGAGGTTTGATTTTCATTTTTGTTTTACTTTCCTGCGTAACAGGTATCTGAGCTGATCATTCCAACAATGGAAACTGCCAGACAAATGTTTTTTCTTCAAACATATGTGGAGCATGGTGTCCCTTTGCTTTTTGTGGGTCCCACTGGCACTGGAAAAACAGCTATAACAAACAACTTTCTACTGAAACTACCAAAGGAAAAATACATCCCGAGTTTCATCAACTTCTCTGCAAGAACATCTGCTAACCAGACCCAGGATATTATTATGTCCAAGCTGGACAGAAGAAGAAAAGGATTATTTGGACCTCCAACAGGGAAAGAAGCTATAATTTTTGTGGGTAAGACATAGTTCTTCATTTTTTAAAAATAATTTTTGTTCTAGCTTTAGGCAAAGGAAGTGGTTCACCAAGACTAGTAAATTTGTATTGCCTCAGTGCTTTTTTCAGGCATCCAGAGAATCCTAGAATCTCCTGAGCTGGAAGGGACCCAGAGGAATCACCAAAGGATTAGCACTGCCCTTGCTGCGAGGTTTAAGTGGTGGTTGTCTTCAGAATAGTTCTTAGAGTTGCAGTGGGACATGACATGAAATAAAACAAAATTACCAGCCACACTAAGTTAAGCCATCACCCTAATTATGCCTGTGAGGTATAATGGTATTTGATTTTGGTTAGTTCAATGGGCAGCAGGAATAACAACACACAGCCTTTTTCTACCTCTATTTCAGTTATTTTTCCTTCTTAGAAGAAAACTGAATTCCCAGACACTGAGGTTTTTTTGTTCAATGTCTGTTTTCTCCATAGATGACCTAAACATGCCTGAAAAGGAAGTGTATGGAGCCCAGCCAGCTATTGAGCTTCTCAGGCAATGGATTGATCATGGGCACTGGTATGACAGGAAGGATTCATCCCACCTCAGTATCATAGATGTCCTGCTTGTCACAGCTATGGGTCCCCCTGGGGGAGGCAGGAATGACATTACAGGTAGGAAATACATTACTATGGCAGGTGGTTATCTAGCTGACTGAAATTAAGGGGTGGGTTCAGGTTTGCTGATGGCAAATTTGACATTTATCTCTGACTGATGGATCTACAGGTGCATTCACTGAGTGGGTCATTCCAAGTACAGGTCTGTTATGTTCAAGTTCAAATCTGCACCTCTACCAGAGGGGGATTAATCACCATTAGAAACAATTTTTAGATTTGATTAAACTGTGAATGACAGAAGTTATTCTAAAATTAACGATGGAGATTGTTCCTGGTTTCTGTTATTTGGAAAGGGAGGGAATACATCTGTGACTTGCCATGTCTCTGGCAAGTCTCTTCTGAAGTTGTATCTCCTGCTGCTAAGGTAGGCTGCCTGCATTTATTTACAGGAATGTTACCTGCAAGTCCATGATTCCGTCACAGCACCATAAGGGGGGGTTATATTTCTAATGAAAAAATTATGTAAATAAAGGCACTAGTGTAGCTGCAGCTACATTATTATTTGCTATATACAGCTGCATTGTTATAGGGCACTTCATGCTGCTTTGCTTCTTATAAAAACCATTATACAGATATAACTGTGTGTGTTCCAAGGAGGCTTTATGAAAATAAAGCCTTCTGATACAGCTAAATTTCTAAAATTTACTCGTGTGTAAACTGATTCTTTTTAGGTGAAAGGCAATAACAAGATGCTTGACTTTGTAAAGGTTTTACTGTGTCATATCATAATCAAAAGGCTGATGTGAGCTGAAATTTTAAATTGGGTAATAGCCTTGTAATGATGATTCATGTTTTACATATTCAAAACAGTAGTTTTAAGTTAAATACTTATAGAAAATGTTGACCAGTTTATATTTCTTTTGCTTCACTGCTAGGGCAAAAATTTGCCAGAAACAAAATCATGAAGCTAGTGCCAGATTGAAACGTTTTTCAATGACAGGCAAACCTAGAAGAAGAAAGCTGAAAAATGGAAAAATATTTGACCATTTAAATCTCTTTGCATTCTTCTGTGTGTGTTCCAGGACGCTTCACACGGCACTTGAATATTGTCTCTATCTGTGCTTTCAATGATGACATTTTAAGCAAGATTTTTACTGCAGTTACTGACTGGCACTTCAGCAATGGCTTTGATGCTTCATTTCTAAGGTAATGGGATCTATTTACTGTAGCACCTTTGTCTTTTCCCTGTGATTTATCTGCAGAAGTTAAACTTGTATTTCTTTTCTTTCCTAAGGTTGGGTAAGATGATGGTCCAAGCGACTTCCGTGCTGTATAAATTGGCAGTTGATAATTTTCTCCCAACTCCTTCAAAATCCCACTATGTCTTTAATCTACGGGATTTTTCCAGGGTTATTAAAGGAGTTCTGCTCTGTCCACACACTCATTTGCAAGTAAGTTGTAGTTTCATTATGTTGATGTCGGAGAGACCAGTAAAAAAAGTTTATTTTTATATTACGTGAACAATGATTTCAATTGATTTACAGAGTTTAAGATCAGAATAGACCCTGAATTCCTTGTTATGTATTTTCTGTCTGTCTCTGAGGGAGAGAGCTGCCATTTTGTTAATACAATTTGATTTGATATAGTAGAGAAAAAGTGTTTTGACATGAGAGTCCCAGTTTGTGTTGGCAGGAAGGACAAGATGGTAAGTAGGTGAGGAATCCAGTTAAGTTAGCAGATGCTGGGCCATGTGCTGAATAGCTTGGGATTGAAAGATTCCCACTGAGTTTAGTACAAGGTATAGCAAGGTCCAGATGGACATTTCTAACCTTTTCTCTTTGAACAAATCCTGCCTGAGCTATATTTACGCATTCTTTTGTATTTTCATTTTCAGGATGGAGATAAACTGATCAGACTTTGGGTTCATGAGGTTTACAGAGTTTTCTATGATCGCTTGGTTGATGACGATGACAAGAATGTTTTCTTTCAGATGGTACAAGAGACAACATTAAATAGCTTCAAGCAGAATTTTCATAAGGTATTTTTGGGTAATGTGCTGGGACCAAGATGATACTGATGCATTTTCAGAAGTACTTAAACACTGAGATTAAATCAGTATTGGAGGCTTTTTGCAGTATTTTGATCAGTGAATTTTAAAATGGACAATCTTCTGTACAGTATCAAGTATTCATATGAGAATGATTCATAACTTCTGAGGGATTCTGTGTTGGTACAGAGGATGAACTGGAATTGAATAAATGTCTTGCACAGCATTTTTCTGTGCTTTTACCCAAGATAATTATTTGGATGCTCATATGGGTGTAGTGGGTACCTTTCTGAGAAGCCTTTTTAGAACTATCCTATCTTTGACAGCAGTATCTCTCTGTGAGTATGCATATATGGAAACCTGCCTGTCAACCTACAGTATTATTTTCCAGACCAAGGCTATAACTAGAACATGAAAAGCAGTGCTTTCTGCAATATTAATGCTATGTAGATAAGGATTATTACGACTTTAAGGAAAATAATTTTCTAATAGCTAGAATTATCTGTTGATTCTTGTCTTTTTGCTAGGTACTGAGTCATCTCTCACCTACTGGAAAAGTCACTGATGATAATATTCGTGCCCTGTTCTTTGGGGACTATTTAAAGCCGGGCAGTTCTGTCAGAATTTATGATGAAATCACAGACCTAAAGCAGCTGACAAGCGTGATGGAATACTACCTTGAGGAATACAACAATATCAGCAAGGCCCCCATGTCCCTGGTCATGTTCCAGTTTGCTATTGAGCACATCTCCAGGATATGCAGGGTACTGAAACAGGATAATGGACACCTGCTGTTGGTGGGCGTTGGCGGCAGCGGCCGGCAAAGCGCGACCAAGCTCGCCACCTTCATGAATTCCTTTGAGCTCTTCCAGATAGAAATCACCAAGTCCTATGGCATCAATGAATGGAAAGATGATATCAAACAAGTGATGCTGAAAGCAGGTGTTAGTAACAACAATTTGTCCTTTTTGTTCTGCGATAATCAAATAAAGGATGAATCGTTCGTAGAAGATATCAACATGCTTTTAAATACTGGGGATGTGCCTAATATCTTTCAAGCGGATGAGAAAGCTGAAATTGTTGAGAAAATGCAAGGTGCAGCAAGGATGGAGAACAGGAGAATTGAAGCCACACCCCTTGCTATGTATAATTACTTTATTGAAAGGGTGAAGAAAAATTTGCATATTGTCTTAGGTCTGTATACAATGCATTGTTTCTTAGAATGTTTTTTTTTTAGGTTTATTTGTTTTTCTGCTTCCTAACCGCAAAGAAAGTTAGGTGACAATCGTGTTTTTATTTCGGCAGCCATGAGTCCTATTGGAGATGCATTTCGGAATCGATTACGGATGTTCCCTTCACTGATAAACTGCTGCACCATTGATTGGTTCCAAACCTGGCCTACAGATGCTTTGGAAATGGTTGCTAACAAGTTTTTAGAGGATATTGAGCTCAAAGATGACATTAGAAAAGAGTATGAGTTTTTTTTCTCAAGAAATGTGTGAAGCAAAAGTTTGTTCCCTTGCCCCTTGTGTCCCCAATGTATTTGATCTGTCCTTATAAATGGACAAAGCTAAGCCAACTCTGGGATTTCAGTACAAGTCAAAGACACTGAGGCATATGTATCTGAGGCTTCTCAAAACTACACCACTCTTCCAGAAGAGTCCATAATATTTCTAATAATGGGGAAAATACATTCGTGCCTTCCCTAACATTAATATGACTTCATAAGCTTAGAGTAATTTTTTGAGAGTTGACATAAGGACAGACTGTATTTTCAAAGTAATGTGGAAAATTTTTCCCTAGGGTTGTGTCACTGTGCAAATATTTCCAAGAAAGTGTGAGAGAACTCTCTGTTGGCTACTACGCTACGCTGCGCAGACACAACTATGTGACACCAACTTCCTACGTGGAGCTGATTCTCACCTTCAAGGCCCTGCTGAACAGGAAAAGGGAAGAAGTTGACACAATGAGGACTCGTTATCTTGTGGGACTTGAAAAGCTTGATTTTGCAGCTTCACAAGTAAGTTTCAGATGTAAATGCTGAATATGTGTCATAGGCATACTTCAGTGTGGAGTCTGTATGGTTGAAACTTATAAAAATAAAACTTCTTAATTTGTTCTTCACTGTATTCATGATGCTATTGATAGCTTTCTGTAGAAAGCCAGCAGGAAAAGTTAGATTTCTGCTTAATAAGTTGAAGAACTGTGATCTCTACATTTCTATTATAGCTCTTAATAAAAAACAAAATTAGAATGAAGGTACTCCTTAAATGTTGAAGGAATAAATATTATAAATTTCATTATTTTCTGAAAACTTTATATGGAGAATCCATCTCAGCATTCTGGTACCTATTATCCTTTCCAAAATAGGGGAGAAATTGCAAAACATTCGAAGACAATATTAAGCATTAATTCCTGAGTAGATTCTAAGTAGGAAATTGATCAGGTTCCAGATAAAGAATTCCTTTTTCAACCCATGTGATCCAGGGATTGATCTTTCCAAGATACAAACTAAAGGGGCTTCTAGATGAAGAAGAAGATCCAGTTTGCAGCTGTTGCTGTCACAAATTCTGTGTTCCATTCTGGGTTTCTTTTGGATTTTGTTTTCCACCTGTGCACTAAGGCATTATTTTGACTTTCATTATCTGTGAGGGAAAAATAGAATTAATCAATATATTTCTCATTATTGACATGAATGAATCTTAAAAAAGCAAGTGTATTGCATAGATGAGGATAAATATGCCTTTTAAAATCTAATCTGTTAAATGAAACAGCTCATAACAAAGATAAACTAGAGAACTAATTCTTTAGATCAAATGTCCTTTTTTAGATTGTATTACTATAGGGGTTTCCAATCTTTCTTCCTAAGACATCAAGATATGAAATGCATGCAATTTTTGCACAGATTTCTTCTTGATTTCCTGTTGTATTCATCAGGTTGCAGACATGCAGAAAGAACTGACTGACCTTCAGCCTGAACTGATTAAAACATCTGCAGAAACGGATAAAATGATGATCAAGATTGAAAAGGAAACCGTTGAAGTAGATGCAAAAAAGGCAATAGTGTCAGCAGATGAAAAAGAGGCCAATGATGCAGCTGCAGTTGCCCAGGGTATTAAGGTAGAGCACAAGGGCTTGAGCCTGGAGCAGGATGGGTTCCAAGTAAATGGGAGCTGTGATGATGTGCTAATGGCGTGAGCCAAGCTCTTAAAGCAACAAAATTGCAGATGATGAATGACACTGCTAATAGAAACACAGTAAATTCAGGCTGTCTGGAGTCTGCATCTCAGAGTCCTGCATAACTTCCCTTTCTAGTTCACCTTCCAAAAGCTGTATAGCTCTTATTTCTCTACTAATATATTCTCATTTTCAACAGATTGAATAATGAGTCTAACTGTTTCCAGGCCCAAAGACAGTTAATTTAGAGTTAGTTGAGGTAATTTGGCATATGCTGCATGTAGTCCTATTAGGCATAACTTTAGAGGTAATGCCACAGCCAGACATCTGTAACACAGAATTTCCTGTGGGAAGCCTCAAGATTCCTCAATATTTTTTCTGTAACTAGTTGGAAATGTCAGTGATATTTAATATGGATAATTGCTAAGATCAGAGTATATGATAAAGAATTTAAGCTACACAGTATCCATTTTTTACCTGATCTAATATTTATTAAAATAAATATTAGATACAGAACAACTGTATCTAATATTTATTTTAATTCTCATTGCTAAACCAGAGAGACTTTGATCTTGAAAGCTTGTCTTTTTCAACTATCAGTTCAGTTTATGGAAGTTATTAATTTATCTACAAACCTTCCCTCTTTAAACTGTGCAGTGAAATTGTGCATGTACTTTTCTCTCCTAAAAACACAATGCTGTGCAGAATCTGGTTAATGGGTATTGAAGAAGAGAGAAGGTTCTCTGAGGCTGTGCTGTAGTGGGATGCTCAGGCTGCAGGTCTGGTACCGTGTGAAGTTTTACAGCTTTCTGCCCAATGTCTTCACAGGACGAATGCGAAGCAGACCTTGCAGAGGCTATGCCAGCTCTGGAGGCAGCAGAGGCAGCTCTAAACACCCTGAATCCTTCTGACATCACTCTTGTGAAATCCATGCAGAATCCACCTGGTCCTGTCAAGCTCGTCATGGAGAGTATCTGTGTCATGAGGGGAGTTAAAGCAGAGAGGAAGCCTGACCCCAGTGGCAGCGGTAATGGCACAGCTTTTGTTATTGCTGCCCCAGGAATGTGTGGGTGCTGCTGAGGTGGGCTGGTGAGGCGCTTCTGGCATGAATGCAGCTGTGTGCACTGGAGGTGCATTTTGCTGGCAGTTACAAGTACACTGAGTAGTGAAGAGCTGATTTTGCCATGCTAGCATACTGCCCTTGCCTGACACTGTTGTACAAGCTTTGTAAACGTGATCCCAGTCACCAGCACAAAGTCATCTCTTCTATTTGCTTTGACCTGACCTTGAGATTTGCATTGCCTTTAGGAACTCTAGGTGCTGGAGGTGTGCTGTGCACCATCTGCCTGTGTTTCCCCTTGTAATGCCTGCTTCCAAACTATGAGTTATGCTGGGGGAGGGATTTCCAGTTGTACCTCTACCATACGTTATTCTAATGAGATCTTCCTGTGTGGTTTAATGTTGCTATTGTGGGATTGCACAGGATTTGCAAGGTAGAAAAGAGACCCTTTTCCTTCTCCTACCTCATACCTTTACATTCAACCCTTCCTAATTAAAAATAAGAATTATATAAATGCCTTTCATCCAAAATTATCTTATCTAGATTAAGAAGGAATAGTTCTACAGTTACTGATTTATCTAATAGATGATGCTAGAAAGACTGGATAGTAACTTGTTACCCTCAATGTGCTTTGTTGATTTAGAATTAATGTGCAGTTAATGAATATGACATTGGTTGATGGTGCTGAGGGTCCTGTATTAATTCCTTTAGGTAATGATTTTCCCAAACTATTTAATAGTATTTGCATGGTAAAATTCCATTGCCGTATCATTGATGTAAATTGTTCCTACTATGTTTCAAAGTATTTTTTTCAGTTTCAACATGCCTGTATTGAGCCTGATTTTAGTCTTATTTGCCATATAGGTAAAATGATTGAAGACTTCTGGGGGCCAGCCAAGAAACTTCTTTCAGATATTAAGTTCCTTGACAGATTAAAGACATATGACAAGGATAAAATTCCTCCTCCTATAATGAAGAAAATTCGAGATAAGTTTATGAATCATCCAGATTTTCAGCCAGAGGTGGTAAAAAACGTCTCATCTGCCTGTGAAGGCCTTTGCAAGTGGGTGCGAGCCATGGAGGTCTATGACCGTGTCCAGAAAGTGGTGGCCCCAAAGCGCGAGCGCTTGCAGGAGGCTGAAGCCATCCTGGACGTTCAAATGCAGAAGCTGCAAGTGAAACAAGCAGAACTTAAGGAGGTTGTAGATCGCCTCCAAGCTTTGCAAGATGAGTTTGATGCAATGAATAACAAAAAGATAGAGTTAGAGAATAATATTGAGCGTTGTTCGCTAAAGCTGGTGAGAGCTGAGCAGCTGATCAGTGGTCTGGGGGGAGAGAAGGACAGGTGGACAGAAGCTGCACGGTTGTTAGGAATTCAGTACATAGACCTAGTAGGGGATGTGCTGTTGTCATCAGGAACTGTGGCTTATTTGGGAGCCTTTACTGTCGATTATCGCATAAAATGTCAAAAGCAGTGGCAGGATCTGTGCATTGAAAAGAACATTCCCTGCTCCAGTGATTTTAGCTTAAGTAATACATTAGGGGATCCAGTCAAAATCCGTGCATGGCAGATTGCTGGATTGCCAGTTGATTCTTTTTCCATTGACAATGGTGTCATTGTTTCTAACTCAAGAAGGTGGTCTTTAATGATAGATCCTCAAAGGCAAGCTAATAAGTGGATAAAAAATATGGAGAAAAGTAACAAGCTGTCAGTTATCAAATTATCTGACACACATTATGTGAGGACGTTAGAAACTGCTCTTCAGCTTGGAACACCAGTCTTGCTAGAAAATATTGGTGAAGAATTAGATGCTTTCTTAGAACCTATTTTATTAAAGCAAACATTCAAACAACATGGAGTAGAATACATGAAATTAGGGGAAAATATAATTGAATATTCAAGAGACTTCAGGTTTTACATGACAACCCACTTAAGAAATCCTCATTATTATCCTGAAGTTGCTGTAAAAGTTTGTCTACTCAATTTCATGATTACACCTTTGGGTCTTCAGGACCAGCTTCTTGGAATTGTAGCTGCAAAGGAAAAGCCTGAGCTAGAAGAAAAGAAAAATAAACTAATTCTAGAAAGTGCAGCCAATAAGAAACAACTAAAGGAATTAGAAGATAAAATCCTGGAGGTCCTTTCCCATTCAGAAGGAAACATCTTAGAGGATGAAACAGCAATTAATATTTTGTCTTCATCCAAGGAGTTATCTGCAGAAATCTCTGAAAAGCAACAAATTGCCTCTGTAACTGAGAAGGAAATAGATTCTACTCGAATGGGATATAAGCCAGTTGCTGTGCATTCAGCTGTGGTCTTCTTCTGCATCTCTGATCTGGCTAACATTGAACCTATGTACCAGTATTCATTGATTTGGTTCATTAACTTGTATGTTCAATCTATTGCTAAAAGCGTTAAGAGTGGACGTCTAAAGGAGAGAATTAAAAATATAACTGAACATTTCACAGTGAGCATCTACAATAATGTCTGTCGTTCACTGTTTGAAAAGGACAAGCTGTTGTTCTCCTTCCTTCTAACAGTAGGCATTATGAAGGGAAAAGGCCAGATAGATGATGCAGTTTGGCGTTTCCTCCTGACAGGAGGTGTTGCCCTTGATAATCCTCACCCCAATCCAGCTCCAGACTGGCTGTCTAACAAATCGTGGGCCGAGCTCGTTCGTGCATCTTGCCTTCCCAACCTGCAGGGACTAATGGAACACGTCAGAGACAATTCTTCCCAGTGGAAGCCAATCTATGACTCTGTCAGGCCCCATGAGGAAGCCTTCCCAGATGACTGGAACTCACTGACGGGGTTAGATCGCATGGTTATTCTCAGGTGTTTGCGACCTGACAAAATTGTCCCGGCAGTGCAGATCTTCATCGTGGAAAACATGGGAAGAACATTCATTGAACCACCTACATTTGATCTTGGAAGAAGTTACAGTGACTCAAATTGTTGTGCCCCTTTGATTTTTATATTATCACCTGGTGCTGATCCTATGGCAGGTGAGATTGGTATTAAAAAAATCTTTTTTTGTCTGGTTAAATGTCACTGAGTCTGACTAAACTGTTAATAGTGTAGGCCCCCTCATTTGATCTTTAAAGTGTTTTTAAAGTACAATACAACAGCGATGGAATATCAAACACTGGCATCTGCCCATATATAAACAACAGTAGTAAAATTGTTAGGGGGTGGAGTGAAAGTAGTGGTGATGAAATGTCTCGGTCTCTGAGCAGCAATTTGGGGATCTAACAGATTGAAGCATTCAGACCAGTTTATAATTTGTACCTGCATTACAATTCTTTCAGTGGGTGTTGGAGGTTTGCCCCAGTCTTTATTGCAACCCCTCCTCCAGTAAGTTTCCTCCCTCTCAGTTACTAATTAAATGGTGTATAGGCCACACTTAAAAACACATTTGTTGAATGTCCTTTAAAGTATAACCACCCAGATTATTTTTAAATCTGGTTTTCTGCCAAAAGAATTGTGATATAGAGCCATACCATAAGGATGTATTTCCAGAAAGTACTGATTTTGATAGCAAAGCTGGAGGTCTATTTTTAGCCAGATATAAAGATCCAATTTGCAGCTCAACTCCCATAAACAATTGTACCCATCCAACAGAGAGAGTTGGGGGCTATTGTGCAGCCTGGAACTGAACACTTGGGGCCAAAGAAGAGATCAGCCATTTAACCTGGCTAGTTTTTGGGTTGGGTTTTTTTTTATCAATTAATACCTTATACCCCTAAATTTTAGCATATGCCTCAGAGACGTGGTGACTGATACAGCATATGATACTACTTCTGGGTTGTTGAGGTGGGGGTGTTTTTGTGGTTTTTTTTTTTTTTTTAATTGAGTAAAATATTTGTTGATTTTTCTCCCTTTAATTATATTATAAAATTGATGAATATAACATATTCTACTTTCTAATAAACTTTGTATTTTTTTTTTTGCATGTATAAAACTTGCCATCACAGGTTTGCTAAAATTTGCTGATGATGTTAGCATGGGAAGCTCAAGTGTTCAAACTGTTTCACTGGGCCAGGGCCAGGGCCCAATAGCAGAAAAAATGATTTACCAGGCTATTACTGATGGAACCTGGGTAGTGTTACAAAACTGCCATCTTGCAACCAGCTGGATGCCTGCCTTGGAAAAAATCTGTGAGGAAGTTATAGTGCCTGAGAATACCAATGACAAGTTCAGGTAGGAGTTTTAATATTTTGCCCTTTTAAATGTAAGCATTTCCTGTTTGCTGAAGACACTGCTAAAAAGAAATTAAAATATTTCTGTAAGAATTTCTGAGTATCACATTCATATAATTTATGTGCAGTGATAAAAATTAAGAGGTCATCTTTTCTGTCTGTCCAATATAATCTACTTTATGCCTGCATTTTAGACCAAATTTGGATGTTATCTTTATAGTTAAGCAAGTAGTAAAACTTAGTCTTCTAAAGATCAAGATGCAGGATTATATTATTGATTTTGAAGTTAGTATTATTACTACTACTCTTACTATTATATGATTTTTTAATAATGTGCTTGTCAAACTTCTTTTTAGGTTGTGGTTAACTAGCTATCCATCAGAAAAGTTTCCTGTTAGTATCCTCCAGAATGGCATCAAAATGACAAATGAGCCTCCCAAAGGTGTTAGGGTGAACCTCCTTCGCTCATACCTGAACGATCCCATCTCTGACCCGGTGTTTTTTAAAAGCTGCCAAAAGCCAAAAATGTGGCAGAAACTGCTTTTTGGTCTTTGCTTTTTTCATGCTGTTGTGCAGGAAAGGAGAAACTTTGGCCCACTGGGTAAGTTTTAGATTATTTTGCACTTCATTTCAAAAAAAAGATTTGTGCTTTTGAAATGCATTGCTGGAGTCTGTCTGTAAAAAGGCAGTACTGTTTACTGTGATATTGTTAACACTATTACCAGAGTTCAATCTGCATTGCACAGAACATCATAAAGTCTCAAAGCTGTTATTTGCAGGGATTGTTATTCAGCCAAAGCTACTTTTGAAGCTATTAAAAGTATTACCGTGGGGAAGACTAGAAAGTACTATTTTTCCCAATTAATATATTATACAGTGGTTACATGAAATTGTAGCTTACTAAATTATTAACTTATTACTGTGGTTCTTATTAACAATCAAATTCAGATCTGTTTTAAATTTTTATAATTAAAAATATTCCACCTTCTCTTCTGCTTTTGTAACTTTGTTTTATCAAACCTAGTGCATGTATTTACTTGGTGTGAAACTTCTAGACTATCTAGCAGTATAGCTTCTAGACTATCTGGCAGTTGTATGTTCAGCTCTGTAGGAGCAGTGTAGTACCAACAGCAGCATTTCCTGTGCCCAGCTGTCAGTACATTGCACCACTGCCCTGTGTATCTCTTCTGAATTGAACAGGTTGGAATATTCCATACGAATTCAACGAGTCTGACCTCAGAATCAGCATGCAACAGATCCAGATGTTTCTGAATGAATATGAAGAAATCCCATTTGAAGCTCTGACCTATCTAACAGGTACAGACATTACATCCTCCCACATGTGTTTGTTGACTTTGCTGGGCACTATCAGCTGATACACTGATAAACTGGGGAGTTCTCAACAAATTGAGTGGGTTCCACACTGGTGGGTTTTACTGGCCTTCCACAAACAATGTGGTTGTCATTGGATGGATGTTGGAGTTGGACTGTAATTGGAGTTGGATCCCAAATCCTCAGATGTCATTGTTGTTTTGTCTTGTATATGGCTACAATTACTGATGGCCCAGCAAACCTCCTGGTCTTTGCTTCATGCTCATCAAATAAAACCATCAATGGCCTCTGGTTCACCTTTGCTGATCAGTGTGAGACTCACACAGGAAGCCTTGGGGCCTCACCAGAGGATGTGGTAATACTCAGGGGGTTAAAGCAGGAGGTGTTGATGTGTGTAAATAACTCAGCTGCTGTGGCTATTCTGTTCTCTTCCTCCAGAGAGACAGGCTGCTTTTTGGAACCTCCTTTGTCAGCCTTGTCATTCTTGATTTTTGTTAATATTATGATTAGCTTTATGAAAAAGAAATATGGGATTTGAGTAGCAGTTTCTCAGACTAATTGATAGTGTTCCTTAAACCTTCCATCATCAAGACACATAAATTTGGCCCATAGATGTTCAATTTCCATTGAATCAGTTGAAGTATAAAACCTAAAGACTTTGGATGATCTGGAGCTTTGGTGCTTCAACTTACTAGAGTTTCATATTATTGCAAAAAAGTTTTGTTTGTTCATTCATTTCAGTTTTTTTTGTCCTGGTTTTCTTTTTCTTTTTCCAGGGGAGTGTAACTATGGAGGCAGAGTGACAGATGATAAAGACAGGCGTCTTCTCCTGTCCCTTCTTTCCATAGTCTACAACAAGGACATAGAGCAGGAGAAGTACATGCTCTCAACTGGAGGTGACTACTACATACCACCACATGGCCCCTATGAGGTGAGAAGACAACAAGTGTAAATTCTCTGAATTATTGGGGAAGAACTTACTTACACTATGCTTGGATAATGCTGAATATGACAAATAGAAAATACACCCCATGATATCATAAAGCCATGCCAGAATGTGTCTTGTGAATGAGATATGAATCTGGTATCTAATATCTGCCATACCCCAATGGGGATGTAGAGACCATCCAATACTCTGGCATTTGTTGATGAAGAGAGAAACCACCCCTGTGCAGGTTTCCAATTCAGTTCCAGAAGGCCAGCAGGAGTCAGGCTGCAGGAATTTACATGGTACTTCTGCACTTTCTTGCAACCAGTCTGACACTGAAAGCAGCAATCAGGAGGAAGAGGTGGAATGGCATGTGTACACTCATTTCCATTCTCTTTTTGCCTTCTAACAGCTGCACAGAGATAATGAATGTGCTCAGATCCCACAGTTGTAGGGATGACACATCCAGCATCATTTCTGTGACTCCTACCTGCACTCCTTGGATATTTCTAATGTGCTTTCCTTTCTCTTGCCACTTACATGAGGGTGGTAATAACAACTCCTCCGTGAGTTTTTGAATCACTCAGAACTTTTATATTTATCTCTGTAGAGAGTCAGTCAATTCCTGGATGTGTTTAACAGGGAACTACCATCTTTAGTTGTAAATGGGAAGGTTCTGTCCCAGCTGGATCATTTATGACTATCACATTATATGCTGTCTGGTATCTGAATGTTTGTTTTACAGTCTTATATTGAGTACATACGAAGTTTGCCAATTACAACACACCCTGAAGTGTTTGGACTTCATGAAAATGCAGACATCACCAAGGATAACCAGGAGACCAACCAGCTTTTCCATGCAGTGCTCTTGACTTTGCCTAGAGAAGCAGGGGGAGCTGGCAAGTCCCCTCAGGTAACTGGGGAAGAAAGATCGATTTTCACTCTGGAAAGGCCCTTTCCTGGCATGTCCTAGGTCTAAGAGTAATCCAAAACCTCTCATCTCCTGTCTGTAGCTCTGGGAGTAGATGTGAATGTCCCTGTAGAGAAGCAGATTTGGCATAGCACCTTTAAAGATGGAAGATACCCTCATGATTTTGCATTCAAACAGATTAATACCACAAGTCCTGACAGCTCAGTTTACTCAGGCCAAATCCATGCCCCTTTGGGATATGGATAAATAACATTTCAAGCCTCTCAGATTTGACTTCCTATATTTTATACACAAGTGGATTCTTGAAAAGTGGAATTGATGGAGCCTCATTTCCTGCAGGGTTGTCTAGTGATCATATTCTCTGATGTCTAATATTCTGTAAGTAAAGCTTCTCTTGTGGCTGGGTTATTCAGGAGGTCTTCCCCTTATTTTGCCCATGCTGCATGCTTCATCTTTTCCTTTATTGTGGCAGTAATAGGATTGTGCTTGTCTGCTCTCCTGCCTGTCTCCTTAGAAATCACCTAAAATCTTGTTGCAAATTAAAAATTACTAACAAATATAAAATTATTGAGAAGGAAGGAGCAAGCAGGCACATGCAGAGACAGACAGGATGACACTCAAAGTGAGTAAGAGCATAAAAGCACTGTATCTTTGGGAAAATGGATTAAAATACCTATGTGGTTATACAGAAAAATATAAAATCCATGGTGTTTTGTGGAATTTATTCAATAAAAATAGGAGGGGAAAAAGGAATATTTGTTATTCACTGCAAACTTGTGACTTCAGGAAGTTGTTGAAGATTTGGCACAGGACATCCTATCCAAACTACCAAGTAGCTTTGATATGGAAGAAGTGATGAAGGCATACCCAGTACTTTATGAAGAGTCCATGAACACAGTTCTTAGGCAAGAACTAATTAGATTTAACAGGTATGGCTCAGTGTTTGGTGTAGTACTTCTTAAACTGAAATATGTTTGTGTCCATTAGTGCTAGCTACTCACAAGCCTTAAACAAGTCTTTTACAGTACATTTTTCCTAATGTGTTAGATCCTGCTTTGGATGAATCTTTTAAAAAGACTTGAAAGCTGCAGCTGGCTACCTGAATATAGCAAGAGTACTTGGATTCTTGGAGTATGAACTTAAATCACATTTGAGTTTGTTGTGCTGAGGTAGAGCAGCCTACTTTAGTCTTTGTGATACCCAGGCCTCAATATTCACAGCACACTATGACAATGAGTGCTACAAAGCTCTTGTCACTTGATTTCCCTTGTCTAGAGTGAAAGTTTTCACTGTCTTTTATTTCTCTGTGTGTGTTTCTAATTTGTTTGCTTTTCTAAAGTTAAGTAAGAATTTTGATAACTACAGGTGAGATAAGGAATTTGTGACAGGACATTTAGCACCTCTATCAGCCCTTCATTCAAGTTGGACTGAGGGGTATTTAGCCAGGTAGTGAGAAGTAAATAATGACAATTCCTTTGTTTTCTCTCAAGGCTTACTGAAGTTGTTCGGAGCAGCCTCATTAATATAGGCAAGGCCATTAAAGGCCAAGTGTTGATGTCTTCTGAGCTTGAAGATGTTTTCAACAGCATGCTAGTGGGAAAAGTGCCATCCATGTGGGCTGCCAAATCCTATCCATCACTGAAGCCTCTGGGAAGTTACGTGTCTGATCTCCTCTGTCGCTTGGAGTTCTTCCAGGTCTGCTCAACTGACACTGAGGGGTCTGGGGAGTTGTAGTTGAAAGGTGGATGGGGAGAGTGTGTCAGTGCTGTCCTTGCTCAGCAGTCCCTGGGTAGCTCCAGACTGTGAGCTGCTCACACACACTCCTGGCCAAATACACTCTGCATTAACAGCACTGCAGTCAGCTGGGCAATTGCTCTGGGTGAGCTGGGAGCTTGATCCCTTGGTGCTAATCCAGTGCTGCTTTTGGTGGTTTCCCAGTTTCTATTTCTAGAAGGTTCATTTTAGTTTGAATTGGTGTCTTAATGACTTCCTTGCTGAAAGGACACTGAGCTGGGTGTGCGAATGCTTTAGAACCACTGCATAACAGGCACTATGAAATTTCATATACATGTCTGTAAATATCTTTCAAATGTGACACCACTTTCACACACTTCTGAACAGGCTATTTTATTTTTAACTTGCCATTTCATTATTTCCCTTGCACTCTTAAAACTACTTAAAATTTTGGGTGTACCTTAAATAGTGAGCTACTGAGATGTAGTGAAACCCCATAGAAGTCAGGTGAGGAGAAAGCTAGGAAGAAGTGTCTGAGATTTATATAAATGGCAGAGTTTCCTGTTTGCTGGATCAGAGCATTTGGTCTCCAAATAACCTACAGTAGTGTGAAGACATTTTGCCCTTGGTTTGCTTTTTCCTGCTGTATTGTGTGGACAAGGTCCAAGACATCCTTGTGTGGCATCTCTGTACAGGAATGATTTCCTCTGCTAGGGTCTGATGTGTAGGTTTAGTGAATGCCCTCACAGTGATCAGTGAAGAGACATTGATCAGTGAAGAATGGAAAAGAATTTGGCCATTTTTCATGTTAGGAGATTGGTGTTTACAAGACTGTAAAAGAAAGTATTTTGATAAAAGTGTCCAAATTCAATCACTTTTATTGTTTTTAGAGGTCACTATCTAGACTGAACAAAACATGCTTATGCTACTTTCTGAAATTTTTCTCAGTAGCACTGAGTTCTAGTTGTTTCAGAATGAGTGATCAGAATGAGTGATGGCATCCTAAAGAACTGACTTCTGTGATTTGTTGTCTCTGGAAAACATAAAATTGATGGAAAGATGCAGAGGGTCTTATCAAGACTTGGATCTCATTGTGCTGTTTGAGTGTATCTGAAAAGACATCCTTTTCTGGTGAATTGGCACAGTGAAGCCACAAATATATTGGAATTTTTCTTACATTTGTTTTCTCTCTCCTTATTCAGGAATGGGTTGACAAGGGGCCACCCACAGTCTTTTGGCTCTCAGGATTCTTCTTCACTCAGTCTTTTTTGACTGGTGTTTTACAAAACTTTGCCAGAAAATACACCATCCCAATTGACCACATTGGATTTGAGTTTGAGGTAAGAAAAATGCAGAAGAATTTTGTTTTTCTTGAACAGCTTGGAACATGTTCTGGGGCAGCAAGAAATAAGAGTTTTCAGATGAAAAGGTATTTTTTTAAAGGAGCAATTTCAGACTGTCACTTACAGGATTTAGTATACTCCAGATAAAATCAAGCAATGGTTTAATCATTCCAGGTGATGAAACAGGAGCACACAATGGAGAAAATGCCAGAAGATGGGGCTTATGTGAGAGGCCTTTTTTTGGAAGGTGCACGATGGGATAGAGAATCCTTGGTAATTGGAGAATCACTACCAAAAATCCTCTATGATCCTTTGCCCATAATATGGCTGAAACCTGGAGAAAGTTCCAAGTTTCTTCATGAGAACATCTATTCATGCCCTGTGTACAAGACAAGTGAAAGAAGAGGTGTCTTATCCACCACTGGGCACTCAACCAACTATGTTCTGTCCATTGAACTCCCTTCAGACAAGCCCCAGAAACACTGGATAAATAGAGGTGTGGCAGCCCTGTGCCAGCTGGACGACTGAGAGGGTGCAATATTGAGATTGTAAAGATCTGCTTTACTCCTCAATGGCTGCATGGCTGGTTTGTTTTTTCTTTTTAATGAAATTGGGCCTAAAGGTTTTGATGCTGATTTTACTGGGAATCTACTTTACAACTCTTGCAAAAAGATTCTGGATTTGTCTACCACTTCTGTGTCTCAGGAGTATGTAGGACAAGGAGGGAGGAGATGAGAATATTCTGTTGTCAACATATGAAACAAATCCTCCAATCCTCAGACAGAATGAACTACCCAAGCTGTATTATAAAACTGTAGTCGTTCCTTGATGATGTGTCAGAATTTCCATGGAAAACTTCTCCACAGCACATGTATTGGGAGCTGCCATTTCCCAGAACAGTATACTTGTGCCATATAACTTTTTTTTTTCAATATTATTTACCTACATATTCCAGGTACCTGATACATGGAGCCATAGTCTCACTTGACTTCCTGCCAGCAGCCCAGCCCCACACAGCCACTCATCCCCCACTATCTCATGGGGTGAGGTAAAGACAGTTTAATAGGGAAAGCAAAAGCCATGCACACAAACAAGGCAAAACAATTAATTCCCTGCTTCCCACAGGCAGGCAGGTGTTCAGCCATTCCCAGGAGAGCAGGGGCCCATCACATATAATGATGACTTGGAAAGCCATCACTCCAAATGTCCTCCTCTTCTCCCCCACTTTACACACTGATCATGATGTCACATGGTCTGCAATGTCCCTTTGCTCAGTTGGGGTTACCTGTCCTGGCTGTGTCCCCTCCCAGGCCCCCCCACATTCCTCCCCAGCCTGGCAGTATGAAAAGCAGAAAAGGCCTTGGCTCTGTGCAATCTCTGCTCAGCAATAACAAAAACATCTCTGTGTTATCAACCCGGTGTTCAGCACAATCCAAAACACAGCCCCATACCAGCCAGTGTGAGGAAAATTAACTCTACCCCAACTTCCTCATCTTGCCCTCTTGCATGTTGGACTAATAACTGCCTGAAATTTTGTACTTGTTTAAGCCCTTTCATCAGAGAAGCTCAAAGTAGCTTGCAAACATTAATTAAAAATAAAATAGCCCGAACATCTTCAAAGAGCTGTGCAGTCATTAACTAATCCCCAGAGCATGCCAAGAAGGTACTAAAGATGCATCATTAGACTTGCTGTGTACACAGGACAAGAGAAGCACAAAGATCAAGGCAAACATTTAAAAAAACATGCACTAAACAGACATCCACTAATTTGGGGTCTTGTATTTTTTTTTCATTACCCAAATTGCAGCATTTTAATGACTTGCTGGAGGCCTCACAAAGTCAGAGATTCAGCCATCATTTGGCATTTCCTGCTCCAAGCATTAAGGGATGCTGCTACAACTCCTTAAAAGACACAGTTCTTGTCATAGGAATTTGTCTGTTGTGTTGTCCTTAGGTGAAAACAGTTCATTATTGTTTTATTAACCCCTGGTTTGTTTTATGCAGATATTCATAAAGCAGTAACTGTTAAGAATGGTACTGCAAGGTCAGGCAGAAGTGTTGGGGGTGTGTGTGCAGTGCTGCTCTGCAGGAAGGTGCACAGGTAAACAGCAGCTTCATGCACCACACCTGACACCTCATTAACAGTCCAGCACCAGGCATTTGGTGCATCACTGGTATGTGGGAGTAGAGCAAAGATGTCAGGCCAGGACACCTAAAGGATGTTTGTTTTATTAAAAGGAACAGAGATGTGCAGGTGTTTCAAATTACTGAGAGGAAGAAACTACTCTTAACAAATTAGACTAAATGATATTTGGCACCTATACCAAAATAAAACTTGTTTATGATTGTTGCAGCACACTCATCCAAACAGACAACAGTTTTTAAGAAGAGAATCATGTTTCAGTAGATTTATAAATTAATTAATTAAAATTGGTCCTTGAAAAAAATTATTTTCTTAGACTTCATAAGCGAGATACTTTGTAGTTTTCATATAACTTAAATTAACAGAAATGTATTATACATTTAAAAAAGCATTGTGGTGATTACTCAATTTTTGAATGTCTGCATCTAATTGTTGTAATTGCATCAACAGTTCAGATCCCTAATTAGGTGACTGTGGTGTCAGAGATAATAAACCAGTCATGAGCCTCCTTGTGTGGAAGATCTGTGTGCAGGCCAGAGGGCAGAACCTGGCTGTTAAATCCTTCCCTATGGATTGATCAGCTCAGTCACTGCTCCCAGAGGGATCTTTCTGCTCAGACACAGCTTCTATTGAGGCCCTGGTGACACCTCACCTGCTGAAAGAGAGGCTGGGCCAACAACAAGTAACTCTAAAATGAAGGTTTGTCAGTGTCTTATAGATAATACTAGTCTTGCAAAGTCCTCTAAATTAAACCATTTTAAGAAGTCAGATTCACTAATTATATTTTATGGAGATCAATTACTTTTAAACTGTTAGAAATCTGTGTAATAGCTTGCCATGTGGGTTGCTTGTTAACCCCTTTTTGTGAACAAACAGTAATTGATAGTTTATTAAATGACAGTTGTGGTTCTTGTGAATATACAGTGACTTTGCTATGACCTGTGTCCTGTCCTTGTTACCATGTTGATTTTCTATCTGTGCTGATATTTAGATTTAATATGAAGGCATCTCTTGGAATGTCACTAAAAATGTATTTTAAGCTTTTGTAGACATGATAAAAAATATATAGATAGGAGAGGAGTCTGTGAGAGAGGGCTTGTGCATCCCCTTCCCAGGGATCAGGCATGGCTGACCTGCTTTAGCTGATGATTACAGCAGTACATGATTTCCTAGGCTGCCCTCCCTAGTACAGAAAAAGTAATGGAATTTACTGTCAAGGGATATCTGTCTTAAGAGATAATTTTCTGTGGTTCTTTGAAATGAGCTTCCCAACCTTATTTCCTTAGCATTGTCTAGACCTTCCTGGACAATGACAAACTGGCTAAACATTAGAATTCACAGCCTTTCTTGGCTGAGATGCATTTAGAAAAAAGAAAAAGGCAACTCAGCCACTAGTTCGACATGATAGAAATGTGAAAAATTTTTGGACAAAGTAAGTACCTTGTAATAGTAGTATTAGAATCCTTGGATTGACAGGTTTAGAATTCTCATTTCTTAATTAGAAGCACTCATTAAATAAGCCACAAACCCCACCTGTAATTACTTCAAATTGTAGATTTACAGCCTTGGTAATAATTCAAGGCAGATGGAAAAAATGCATTACAGAGCAAGAGACAGATTTTCCCTTAGCAGAGACAGATTTCCAGCTAGGGATGCTGTAAGACAGACAGGGTTTGTACATTTTCTTAGGAGACTGAAACCTTCCTCTTATCTACACAAAAATTCTTTTTAGAAAGTACTACCCCTGTGGATTTTAACACTGCTGGGCTGTTAAGGGGAAAATGACACAATGAAAAAGCAGAAGACAATACAAAGACTCCATATTCTTCCACTTACAGCTAGAATATTGTGCCTAATAGGATTAGACTTACTAGTGAAAGTTGCAGGTCTCTGCTCTAATAAGCATTCTTGGAAATGAATGTATGGTTATGATCAAATAAGTGACCTTTCTTGTGTCAGTGTCTGTGGATAAAAGATGGATGTTACTGGTACCATCACCCAGACTGCAAGGTTCTGCTTACCTTATCTTCTTCCCATCTGAAAGGTATTACCAGAAGCAGCTTGTATTAGTAGGAAGATGGATCAGGTAACCTTTTGGTGCTGTGATGCTGCCCTGGGGAGCTGCTGCAGCAAAATGAGCATTTCCTCACCCCCAGACCACATGGAGGGGGTGATTCAGTACGGAGGTGCCATCTCCATCTTAAAAGGTTGTGTGCAAATTATCACTGCCTTGCCTACCAGCTGGCTTGCAGGAGAGTTCATGTAACTGACTCAGGACTTTTATTCCTGAAGAATATTAAGTTAATGTCATCATTTTCTTGTAAATTATTCTAAAACACCTCCTGACTAGGGTTATAAATTGGAAAATGACAGTATTTACTGGAAGGGGAATAAGAGAAGGTTCAGCAAGTACAGGACAGGGTGTACACAGACTGGGTGAATCCAGTGCATTTCAAATTCTGCAGAAAGCAGAGGCATTTTAGGACAACCTGTTTTTGCAAGTAAAATTAATGTGCAGGAATGACATATTGTGCAATCACTGGGATACTTCTTGACAGAAGTTATAAGGGCCTTGGCATCTAATGCAGGAGTACCAGCTGAGATGTCTGCCTACCTGCTGGACTGAATTGCAGATGAATTTTTTTAATGAAAACTCCCTCAAAATGGTAGTTGGTCAGTTTGACCTCCAAAAACAAAGGACTCTAGTTAGATTCTCCTTTCCATACTGACTAACTTAAGCTATGAAAGAAAGGGTTTGCTCTCTAGACTTGAAAAAAGAGCTGATCTAATCCTTCTTTTAGCTGAACAGCTTGAAGTTTTAACAAATTTCAGTCTTTGCCTTCTGGTGATGGAGAGTAATGAGGATGAAGCACCAGTTAATAATTTTTCAAACCCTTTGAAGAATTATTAGGCTGTCGAGCATTTTATGGCACCTCAAATAATGTGATGCTGTTACTTGCTGGTTTCTCAGTTAAGAATGTGGATACTCATTTGAGTTACTTGAAGGTATTTGAACCTTTTAAAAATTGCTTCTTTGTATTTTCCTTCAGAAGTAAACTCAAACTCCTGTTGTTATTTCAATTTGGTGTAAATCTTCTGTAATTTTAGGGCTCTTCTTTGGAAATAATCTACATTTTACAGCATGTGCTTAGGAAAGAGTTGTGACTGTAACACAGACAGTAAATTTAGACTGCTCATTTCCATGGCTGTTTATTCACCTGATGTGTCAGAGCATCAGTACCTTCATTAGTCACATGAACTTCAGCAATTCAAAAGATTCAAATGATAGTTTAATGACAAAGAGTGAGCTTAAGCTTCCATTCAAACCCCTTGCCTCTGCACATTTTGGCTGGGCTCAGTTGATGCATCCCTACACTGGTGTATCACAATTAGGATATCAGATTAGCCTGCATTTAGACTTCTTTCAATGAAGAACTAAGCAGAGTGTGCAATCATGTTAATTTTTGGTTTTTTGCTTTCTTTATGCAATCCCCCTTTTCCTAGGCTAAAGGAGTTTTGTTTTGTGTCTTCCTGGCAGCAGTAAATTTGCAAAGCTTCCACTAACAGAACAATGGCATTTTACCTCTTACTCCCCACATGAGGCATTCCCAGGAAATAATTATATGGGAATAGAGACCTTTGTGGACTGGAGCCATAAAGGGTAGTGAGAAATTGGGCTAGCCAGTACCTGTCATGCTGATTCACTCTTCTCATTGTTTTCTTATACTTTCTCATCTGCTTGTAATTTTTTCACTCTTAAAAGTGCATTTTTAGGAGAGGGACTGTCAGTCTGTTCTGCACAGGACCAGTTCTAACTTACTTTTCAGGTAGACAGCAATATTTCTTTGTCATTGTTTATTAGAGCTTGGAGAGTTTTGAATGACTTGGTGAGCTCAGAAATGAGATTTCACTGATTTCTCCCACTTTTAAAAGGAAATCATACACACATGCATATGTCAAATTTTCTTTTTTCCTTTTTTTTTTTTGCCACTATTAAAGTCAGGCTGGAATAGGTTGTGCTTTAAGTGCTCTGGACTGTGCTTAGGTAGTGTCCAGTACAGTGTGGCTCTTGTCCAAGCTTGGCCTCACAGGTATTTCAAGCCTGAAGGATGGAAGACTCCCCCACCTTCCCTGAAGAGAACATGTCAACAGCCTGGTAAAGTCAGAGGACTGCAAAGGAGAAAAACAACTGGTAGGCCATGAAAAGAAATTAATTTCATTTTACTTCTATTCATGAGGTACCTGGGAAACAGAAATAACCCTCAAACTTAGGAGACTTGTAGATACTTTCTTTTACTAAAGTTGGGATTCAATCCATAACGTAAGAGTTAAAAACTAACACTAAAATTAAAATAATTGTTGGGAAAGCCAGTGTGCTGATTATGCTGAAAAGCTGACCATGTGAAAACACACAGTGAGGACACCAAAGCATCCTAAGCTTGTTCCCATAGTGATACCCTGAAGGCAGAGTTTTCAGCCAGTCCATACATGGGAACCTGAGGAACCCAACACTGGAATGTTTTACTCAGGGTTGTGTAATAGCATTCCAAACTTTGCATTTCACATCCACACCCTCTCCAAAGGAAGAGAGAAAAAAGCTGACATAGAGAGTCTAGGCCACTCCTCTGCAGTTTGCAAAGGAATAGTGGCACTTCTGCTGTCTCTTCTACTGTCCAGAAACAAAACTTCCCCATAAGGGTACTGTGAAACTGGAGCTCTGCTCCAGGGACAGCAGGCAGAGCAGGGAGCAGAGAGGAAGGAGAGCAGGTGCACAGTGCAGTGACTGTTTCCCACTGGCATTCAGAAGCTCTGGAGGAACTCTGTCTGCTTGACTGTCCCAGGCTTCCTTGATTTTGGGTGAGCACAGAGACCCCTCAAACCACCAGAGAACCCTGTTACAGATAAACAGAGTCTGAAATCCTGCTGCAGTTTGTCCTGACGTCAAAGTAATCTTTGTATCACACCTCATTCCTGAAAAAGTGTTACTTTTATTGACACGTCAGTGGTTGAAATGTAATAAATACTAAACCAACCTTATCCATCATACACAATGGATCAATTGGCGTTTTGGCCTCAGGAAATGTGTGAACAAGTGACCACACTATTCACAGTCGTGCACACAAATCACCTGGATTGCAGTTCACAGTTTTAAGGCATGTGATTACACACCACAGCTTAAATGAAATGGGTGGCTTATGAAACTTCATCATGGGATTTCAGGTATATTGGCTTAGAAATCTTCCTTAACTTTTCCTGGTGTCGTAATGTACGGCCTTGTTTGTGGGCAAGGCCCATAGGAGGCAGATGGATCTGGAAAAGAAAATCCCACCAGTTAGGTGCACATTCAGGCTAAGTTTCACTGAGTTTTAAATAATTTCTTCACACTTTGGAGAGGATAACTCTATTGACTCAAGCCAGGTTATTAGATTTCTAGGAGGAGCACTCTCTGAAGAGTGGTGTAACTTTCAGAACTAATTGGTGGTGTAACTAAAACAGATCTAATTGTTCTGTTTATTAAAATCCCATATATTTTAGGCCTTAATAAAATTCTATCTATGCAAGGCCTTAGTAACTTTGTTTGGCAGTTTGGTATCAGACTGCAATAATACTTGATGAAATAGGATTGCTGACAATGTTCCAGAACAGCAAGAACTAGAAACCCTAAAAATTCTTGAGTAATGTCTTGAATCACTGTGTGATTTATTCATACCTACTTAACAAGTTACAAAATAACCCCAAACTGTATGTACTGAAAGGCTGCCTTTTTACTGTCATGATTATATATATATGGCACATTAAAATGCACAATCAATGTCATTGACTCCATAAGTAGAAGGAGCAATAGGTGACAGACTCTTCCTTTGATTGACAAAGTCTTTATATTTCATAAGACTGTTAGTGGGAATCATGCAGCTGTAACCCTGAAATGACTGAAAAATGTAGGTGGTAGCAGTCAGGTGTTACTGTTGCTGAGGCTGTCATCCTGTAAGATGGGTGTTTAGGTGCAAATAGTAGTAAAAGCACTGACTAAAGCAGCAGTAGAGATTTCTAGAATCTGAAAAATAATAATCATCCAGTTTGTCTGAGAGAACAGACCCTTTGGGATTTTGAAACCACTGCAGAGCACACATTTTAAGCCCATTTCTAGGAACATTGTTTGCCAGCTGTACATTGCTATTCTGTATACTGAAACAGATGGTAACAGTGACCATAGTCTAAGCAAGCATCTGATAAAGATATAATTTAATTTTGCCCATGACTGCCTTAATAAGGGAACTATAGATGTGAACAGTTCCCTTACTCATCAACAGGAGTAGAGAGGATGCCTCTGTGGGAGGCTGCATAAAGTATTACTGACAGAAGTGACTGGGCAGTGAAACTATTGAATGGTACACTAGAAAACTTTGCTGCTAATTCCAGCATTTCAGTAATTTTGGACATGTTCTTCTGTAGGAAGAAGGGAAAAGAAGCAGCAACACAGAGAGGTATTTCATAAAACCTGATTTGTGACCAGGAGAACAGTTAACACTAATGTAGGCTATAAAAATTATTGTACCTATGGCAGATGTAATTAGGTATTTTTATTCTCTCATTCTCTACTATTATTTGATTCCATTACCATGTTTCTCTGTATTCATTGGTTGGCTAAATACTCAGAGGCCTTGGGAATTTAGTTCATGCAACTCCATTTAGGCTTTAACTCCTTATTTTGAGAAGAAATTCTCCAATTTACAGTGAAAGATAGAGAACATCTCAATGTACATTTGGCTCTGCTTTAGCACACATTTAAATGCCAGCTCATCTAAAAATGCAGTGCAGTGAGAGTGATGGAAACTGATGGTTTTGTTGTTCAGGGAAAGCTCAGCAGGTACCAGTGAAGACTTTGTGATTTATACTCACAGGTCTTGGGTAGGGGATGTTATAGTGAAGTCCAATTTCTATTCTTGCCTCACACTCTTCTATGCACTGCTTAATCAGCTTTGGATCTGTTACCTGTGATGGTCAGACAAACAAGTGGTTTATATGAGTACAGTAATTAGCAATTGGAAGCTCAAGTGTAAATGATGCCCAGCATGTGGGTTTCCCTAGCTTATTTTGGCAAACTCAAGGATACAAACTCAAGGATGAACTGTATTTTTCACACCCATAAAAGGTATCATTGGTTTTTTCCTGGACTCAGCAGTTCTGGGCTTGATGGTGCTGAATGTTAATGCCCAGAGGCTGTCAGGACTGAGGCTACAGAAGTTTTTTTACCCAAACATGGTATTTTCTCTGTAAAAAGACAATACACATGTAAACTACCACTACATCTGTGAAAAAACCATGCTCATCTGTTCATCACTCTGCAAGGTCACCAGTGGAGAAAGGAGAGACACTGCTTGGTGTACATTCTGTCATCATCCTATCCAGAAACTCTCTTTGAAATGAAAAATGTGGTGTGAATTATGACTTAAATTCATTTTTTTGATTTTGCATTACTTCAATTTAGTACCAGACCAATATAGGATATAAATAAGTGTTGTGATCTTGAATTACAAGAAGGGCCTTTGATTACCAGGGTTTGAAATTTCTTCCTTAAGAAAAAAATTAAAGTGCTTCTTTTAAAAGAAGTGCCAATAATTGCTGCTTTGAAAAGAAAAAAAGAAGCTGCTGAGTTCTGTTTGCCATTGCATGGGTAATGATACACTTAGCTAACTTTGTAAAGATCAAAAGCTGCTTCAATTACACAAGCAGTGTCTTTGGAATTTAATTTTTTCTTGGCACTTTTTTACTGAAAAAAGACCTTTTAGACTTCTACAGTAGTTAATGAAGAGCTGAAATGGTTTGAGTTTTCTCAGGGATGATATTTAAACTGTAACCCAAACACACCAGCATTTAAGGTGGATGAAATTTTGGAAACTCAACCCTTACATTCCAATCTTAGTATCCAACCACAGAGTGCAAAGAGCAAGAGAAGAGTTATTTGGAAATTCAACACCGTGAGGACACTCACGTTTCTGTTTTTTCGGAATAACGTTCTGGCTTCATTTCTGATGTACTCCTTCTCTCTCACGGTTTCCTCTGTCTGTCCTGATGCCGACTGCCAGGTCTTGGCTATTCGCAAAACCCTGCGGTAAAGGCCCAGCACTTCTTGTCGAGTTGCTGGTGTCATCTAGAAAGACAAGACAAACCCCCCAACATATGCATGAACATTTGAGTAGCCAAAAGGCCAGAAAGCAGGACATTTGTTCACGCCATTAAATTAGTTTAAAAATATTTCCGCCATCCAAAGATATGCTGAGCTATGTGAAAAAACCCTGAAATAGCTGTAGACAATAATTAGCTGTTGAAAGCTGAAGACTCAGTCCAGCAAAGTATTTATACAGATACTTAAATCTATCTCCATTCAAACAGCTTGAGCTCTTGCTCAAAGTTAAGCACTTGGTTTAGTGCTTTGCTGAATCAAGTCTGGTACAGGAATGCCTGGGTTCTGTTTCACTGATGTTCTGCAACAGACATTGGGCAAGTCACCGAAACTCTACACATCCCCCTTCCTGAGACATTGTTGTACCAATGCTGACCCTATCTTTGCAAATCTGTGAATGAAATACATCCTAAAACCACCACAATATTGCTGAAATCTTGTACAGGCTCCAGGGGCTGAGAGGCTTATTTGTGATACCATGGCAGTAATGATTCAGCTGGAGTTGGAAGTGATGAAAAGGTGATGAAAGCTATTTTATCTAAGCACTCAGGAGAGGCAGACTAACTGAGGATTTAGGAAAGTCCTGAATGTCTTGATTTTCAGAGAGCTATGTACCCGCTGAGCCCACTGAAGCAGCCTGCAGGTGTGGTAAGACTATTTGTCAGAAGAAAGAATGAAATCTTATTCTTGCTTTATGTAAATGAGTATTTTATCATGTAACTGGTTACACTGTTTCATGACAGAGCACAAATATCCCTGAGACAAATCCACTTCTGGATAACAAAATTTCAGTCAAGAATTAAATTGACAGAAACAATGACTTCTGCTTAAGGGGCACTGCAGCTGTCAGAGGTACCCTACTGTCCCAAAGGAAGGTGCAGCAGCACTGCCAAGTAAGTACATGGATGCAATGAGGAACAAGTGTCAGGGACAGGACATTATCTGACTATCAGGATCCAACCTGGAGCTCTAATTACCGTGGGTGAATCTACCCTGCAATCAGACCTGTGTGCTGGGAATGGACAGTTTGCAGCAGAGTAATTCAGACAGCCTGACCTTCCCCCTGGAGGGAGCACACTCTTGGCCATGAGGAAAAGCTGCTTCCTACTGCTGTACCCAAAATTTGGCAGTGTGCTGTGGCTCAAATCCCTGCAGTCTGTGGCAATTCCTGGGATTCTGGGTTGTAAAAGAGGGGCTAGAGCCAAAGGCCTCTCAGGCTGTACTGTTCTTTAGCTGCTGCCTCCAGCACGGTGGCTGACCAGAACCAGCCTCCTGTGGCTCCACACTCACACCCTCTTTCCCTCATCAAAGCTGGAATTACAGATGCGAACCTGAGATTTGGCTCATGGTTCTTTTTCATAAAAAATTCTGAACTATAAATTCCTAGCCTTATCTTAACTGTTGCTGTCATCTAAAGACCTTTCATGGTTTCAAGAACTATTTTTCTCTGCTTCTTAAGAACGAACATTTTTGTTTTGCTATTTGTATTTTAACATGTTTAACCAATCCTATATTCTTCCCCCAGATAGAAAATGATTTTTCCTACACAGCAGAAAGTACTTCTAGTAAATGTTTATAGTATTTCTAGGAAATGAATTCTACAATAATATAACTACGTAGTCCCAGCTCATCAAACAGTTTGGAGTAAGTGCTTCACTTTATCCACTCTAGAGCTCCATTTCAGGCAGTGACATCAGTCAGACACAAAGGCACAGATGTACCAGTATCTGAAAAATCACTGCTTCCCCCTGGCTAGGTGCATATTTTGTACAAAAAAGAAACAGTTCAGTTACAAGGGTCAACCTAGCACAAGCAGGGTCCCAAATCCTGGCCTCACCTAGAGCCTCTCCTGACTTCCCTCCTCTGCGTTTATCTGAAGGTGTCTTCTCTGAGAAGCTGATAACAGGTTAGGTTTATATGTAATCCAAAGAGAAAATACAAGGAACAATGTTGGGAGTAAAAATGTTTAAAATACAGGTTTCAATTCTGATCTATGCATCAGACAATTTCCAAAGTGACAGCTTGGAACAGCATATGCCCTTTGTTCAGAGCTGACTACACCTGCTGCCCTTGGATTTTAGACATACCAAGAATCTGTTTAGAAAGATTTTAATGAAAAGTCCAGAACCAACAATTCTTTTCCCCACTAGTTGCTACCCCTCCCCCACCTTAAACTTTTGTTAACTCCTCTGTGCTGAAATTGGTACAGAACCCTCATCTAGGCATGGGCTGCACTTCTGCATTCTTGCTCTCCTTCCCACATAGGCTGGATGGGCTCATTTAGTCAACAATTCTTATCATTACAGACCTGCTCAAAAACCATTTCTGCAAAGATACATAAATGAAGGTATGAGGAGCCCTTTACAGATCGAGGACTTCTGTCTGTGACAGGAAAGGATGAGAGCAAATAAGACAAAATTCAAAGCCTGGGTCAGATTCTGATCTGAGTGGGAGTATAAATAGGGAGTAATTCCACTGAGAGCAAAATTACTTCCAACTTAAAATGTTGTAAATGAGATTGGAATTTTTCCTTTGGTATAAACAGAGCCCACACTGACAGAAATGTAAGTGATGGTACAAGTCATGTATCAGGTGCAATTTCATCAAGTGACACTACTTGTATTAGTTTTGTGGGTGTGCAAAATGATTCTGAGTGGGATAGAAAGGAAGATAAGGGAGGCTTTCATGTCCTTGTAGTTACTCATCTTGCAACTTACATCTTTGGCATTTAAATCATAATTATATTTCACATCTCTGGAATGCTAAGTGGATGTTACACCACTTTCCCACTAACACCCATCTTGTGGTAGTCACACCCATTGTTTAACTTCTATCACCCTTCATTTTACTGCAGCATGCAGCCCACAGTGGTTAACCACAGGCGCTTCTGTCAGAAAGTACAGGGCTATTGTATTAGCTGAGCAAATGTCGGGGGTTTACTGCCACAAAGCAAACCGGGAGAGCTCAAAGGAAGGTGGGGAAGAGAGGAGGTCGCAGTCGGGACCCAGTGCCGGAACCCGGGCTTTGGAGGGAGCCGAGCGCTGCCTCCCGAAGGAGCCCTGCTGCGTGCTGGGCAGAGGCGGCAGCGCGGGGCTCTGACCTCCTCTGCTCTCCACATAACCCCCTCTTATCAATCAAGCACCTGGAACATCCCATTGTACCCAAACTCCAAAGGAGATCTGAGCACTTAATGACTCACTGCATGGGGAACATGCAAACTTTTTCACTGCGAATTAAAACAAATAGTCCCTTAGACTATAAAACGCAGTAGGTTTTTCTTTCAGGAAAAAAAAAATAGACATTCCTTTGGATTGTTAGGTCGTTGACCCAAAAGTTCAATAATCTGAATAATCAATGAAACACCAGTCTTATTTTGATATTTGCAGGCTTGTCTAGAATTTAAACTAAAAGTTCATATAAAAATAAAAAAAGGAATCTGCCAACTGCACAATCCAATGACCCCAACAGTGCAGTGTCAAAGCACAGCTAGGACAGCAGACAGGCTGCACCAAGACTGACTGCAGATCCAGGGGCAGCTAAACCTCAGCTGCTTCCCAGCAAGGGATACTTGGCTGGGAACACACGGCCAGCACCCTCTTCCTCTGCACAGCTCCTTTGGTGAAGTTGTAAGTCTATTTTATTTCATCTTTTCTTCTTCAATCAAGCATTAGCTACTCACTTTAAGCATAAAATCTGGCAGCAGTGAGTACGTAGAGGGTTTTAGAAAATAAAAGTTGAAAGGAAGAGCCCATGGGGGAAAAAATATTTTAAAACAACTGATCTCTTCTTTCACATCCCAGCTAAGTGGGGCACGTATTAGTAGCACACACCTAGTGCTGGTGCTGAAACTGGACTTGCTCAGGGGAGGTGAGGAACAAAACCCTGCATGAAATAATTTGAAAAGGCAGCTTTGAACTTCTCAGATGTAAAATGTTTTATTTAGCAGCAACACAATTTCTATTTGACAGCTGGTTTGCTACTAGCAAGGAGTCTAATGACAGTGACAAACTGCTGGGCTGACTGCCTTCCAAATGAAGCTGTGGTCACATCTCTGTTAGTGAAGTAAATGGTGTCATTCAAGACCACGGTGGATCAACACTGTAGTAGGGAACACCACCATGTTCCATACCATGTGCCCATAAGACAATCCAGCCTGTGTGCCAATCTACACGGTCCTATTTTCAAATGCCCTCTTTGGCTAATGTTTATTTAAAGAGATGCAGAAAAATTCACTTATCTGGGTTTTTTTTTAAGGAGCTAAATGATGCCACTTAGCTAAAAAGTAATCTGCAGTGTCTCTCCTGCTGCTAATGCAGCAGATAATCAATCATTCCTTTCAGAGCTCTCCACAGCAACGAGAGGTCAGTAATCCATATTCATCTTTCATGCAAGTCTGCCACAATGAGTCTGTGGTTCCTAAGGCAGCAGTGGATTTGGGCTGTCATTTCCTTGAGGGACAACAACTGAGACAATGAGTTCCTGTGGCACAGGGGGCAGAGAAGGGGTCACAGATTCCTGTGGTAGCTGGATAGGTCACATGCCTTCCAGCAATATTACATTTCAAAATCTAGGTTCCACAAAAGTAATTTTGTCTTCTTTTACTCAAATCAATGACTCAGTGGCCTGTGACAGTATCCTGCAAATGCTGACCACACGTGGCTGCAGTATGTACTGGCAAAATGAAAATTTCATTTGATTTTCATTCTTGATTGAACATTCATAACTTTTTTTTAAAGATTTAGACAAAACCAAATTCTAGCAAAACCTCAATCACCGCTAAAGTATTCTATCTCCACATGGTGAAAAATGACTAGAATGAAAGGTCATGTTCTTCCATGATGGTGTTACATCCTCATTTCTACCAGTGACACAAGCCTGTAAATTTCCAGGCATTCTCATCAATTTGACTCAAAGATTTATTTCTTATGCTTTCCATCTACACTTACAATGATAAAAATATGCAGATTTGGGTGAAAAATAATGAAGTTACTGAACCAAGATATTCTGTAATGGTATCTAAAAGCAGGGAGACTTTCACAGGGTTTAGGATTTTGTCTTGCCAGTGTCTTTCTGCAGGCAAACTGGAGTGATCTGAATCCCCGATCAACACCTCTGAACCAGACTCCCTAAATCATTGTACTCACATTGTTCATCAGCTGGGATGGGAACTCTGATGTTCTATCTGTGCCTCAGATTTCTGACTAAACTTGGATCTCTTTTAAACTTGCTTTTGCATATGGAGCAGTCTTTTGATCAGAAAAAGCAAACTGCATGCAAAGAGAATATAATTAAATAGTAAAAGCAAGGACATGGATTTTATCACTGTTTCCTATGTCAGTTCAAATAAGCCAATTTGCACAAAATTAAGGTTCTACAAAAATTTTTTTACTTGAATAAATGAAGGTGGAAACCCTTAACTAGTTGCTTTAGATCACTGGCTTTTCATTCTCTTAGTATGTGGTCAAGGCATTATCTAGTATTAGTAGGACCTACAACTTGCCCTGGGAGTGCCTCCTGTGCTGCAGGAGCCTCAGGAAGAACAGAAATGCTGACTTAGACTGTAGGAAGGGGGAAGAGAAATGAAAAACATTGCTTTACTTATTTCTTAGCTTTCTCATGAAAAGCACACAGTGTCCAGGTAAACTCTAAAGCAATATGAACTCGTCTCTAGTCTTGTCCAACTCTTGTTCATGCTTTCATACCATTTTCTTCTCTTGTGTGTTTAGTTCTCTATTACTGACAAGCAGAGAAAGATTTTAATGCAGAATGAGAAATTTAGCAGAGAAAATGAATTCTCAGCTATCCTTGGATGGCCTTGCTTATATAATATAGAAGCATACAGAAATATAACAACATAGACACAAGCTCCAGTATAGATTTATGCACCTTATTCATGCCTTGGCTTCCAGCCAAATGCAACTGAATGCCTGAATAGAAATATTTCCCAGCACTGGAAACGCTCCCAAGCTCGAGAACAGGTATAAATATTAATGCTAGCAGAGACAAAATCCTCCCTGACCCTCTTCTTACTTAATTCTGAGGGTCACTCAATGAAACTTATTGATAGACATGACTTTTAGTTGCTATTTGAGAACCACAGCACAGCTGTGGGCATGGAGGGCTGTGTGCCACAGAATCAGGAGAGTTAGAAAAGACCTGAGCCCCCCAAGTCCAGTGTGTGACCAAGCACCGCCCTGTCACCCAGAGCACGTCCAGGCCTTCCTTAACGCCTCCAGGGATGGTGACTCCAGCACCAAACTGGCAGCCCATTCCCATGTCTAATCACCCTTTCTGTGATGTTCTTCCTCATGTCCAACCTAAACCTCCGTTGGCGCGGATTAAGATGCTGCCTTCTCCTCCTGTGGGTCACAGACTGCGGTGGGTCGAGGACAGCTGAGGGCACCAAGGCCTGTGGACATTGAGCACTGTGGGCACTGGGGGCTTGGAGTGCTGTGGGTCACAGACCACTGTAGGTCACAGACCGCTGTGGGTCACAGAGCGCTGTGGTCACTGAGCACTGTAGGTCACATCAGAGAGCGCTGTGGTCACTGTGCCCGGCCCACACCGGGCGCCCCCACAGCCGCTGCCATTGTTAAGATGGCGCTGCCGCCCCCCATGGCCCGGGACCGCGCGGCCACTGGGGGGCGCTGCGGGTGTGGAGAGCGTCCTTGCGCCCCCTGCCGGCCGGGGCGGCCTTGCCCCCGCAGCTGGGCGGAACCAACGCGCAAAGCAGAGAGAGGGGATCGGCCCACCGCACACGTCTCCGGCCTCTCCCCTCCCTCCGCCCTCCCTGCGTGTACGCCCGCCTTCCCCCCCTCCCCGCTTTACCTTGGTGCAGTCGTGCCGCGGCCCCGCCCCGCCGGGTGCCCCCGCTCCGGTGGGCGCGGGAGCCGCGAGCCGCCGCCTTCGCTGCCCTCACCGCGCGTGCGGCGTCGCGCGCCCCGCCCCTCGCGCGGCACGTCACGGTACGTCACGGTACGTCACGGCGCGTCCGCCAGCTGAGCGCTCGCCCGGAAGTGATGCGGTGGAGGCAGAGCCGCTCGGCGCCGCGGAGGTGAGTGAATTGGACCGAAGCTCTTCCCGTCCGCCCGGGCTGCGGGGGAGCGGCGGGGGCGGCGCGGGGCTCGGCTCGGCTCGGCTCGGCACGGCCCGGGAGACGGCGCGGGCGGCGGGGTTCGTCCGTGCCCGCCGCGCCGCTCTCAGCCCCGCCAGGGCCGGTTGTGCTCGGGGGGCCCCGCGCCGCCGCCCCCTCACGTCAGGGCCCCCCGAAGCGCAGCCCCGCGGCGCCGGGACAGCCCGCCGGGAGCGGCCGGACGGGCGCTGCCCCGGTGCCGCGGGCGGGGCGGTCCCGGCCGGGCGCTGCTCCGGGCGGTGCCGGTGGGGTCCGGTGCCGCCGGGCCGTGCCCACCCCGCACTCATCGCCGTGCCCTGAGCGGCGCTGCTGCCTCGCCCCGGGGCTGGGGTCTGCGGGCTTTCTCCGTTCCGGTGTGCGCCGTCTGCGGGCTCCCGACACGTCCCTTGGAGGGTCGGTGCGGGCGGCTCCGCAGCCCCCCAGGGCCGGGGAGAGCGGCTGCTTTGTTCGGGTGCGCTCCGTGCCCAGCCTTCTCACGTGTCACGCTAGAACGTGAATGTTCGACTTGTTTTCAGGAGAAAAACAGAGAAATAAACTGTAAAGCGATTTATTTCCTAGGTAGTTCTCGCCGTCTGAACATGCCCCCTTTGCACAGCCACTTCTTTTTCCTGCTTCAGCTCTCCCTCCCTCCCGTGAGCGTGTTTACCCTTCCTGTGCAAGCTGCAATCTGCATTAATCACTCTCTGGGGCTGTGGTGGTACTAATAAGCTACTCATAACAACTTAAATTATAATTTGCATAATCAGTGTTTTGAGCAAATATTGGTTGGAAGAATATGCCTATCCTATCAGTGCTGTGGTTGCTGGAAAGAATCATTGATTATCTTTTAAATAGTTAACACTGCTGATATGCTGCCCTTCAAAATGTTACATTGATAACTGAGCAGGCTGATGCCAAGTGTCAGAACACAGCATTGATCCACAGCTGGTTACTTTTTTTGAATGACAGTGTCTGTCACAGAATTTAAAGGGGTAATGAGTTAAGTGCTCTGAAAAGAAAGGGGGCATAGCTGTACAAACAGAAAGCACAGAACTGCCCTACCTTTTTGAAAATTACAGGCCTCATTGGCATGGTCTGTATGTTTTTGAGAGAACAGTTGACCAAAAGACGTTATCTAAACAAATTCTTACGTGTGTAAAAACCTCTTTGTTAAACAGTTTATGTGTAGCTACAGTATTCGTGCTTTATTTGGGCTACAGCAATAGGAGGAGAGAGTGTCTGAGTACTTGTGTCTCTTGCCTGCCTCTGAACACTGCTGCATGTTTCCCTGGTGAAAGATAATCCTCAGAAAAGGAAACACAGTCCCTTAGTTAAGATTGCATGTGAAAGGAAAGAGATCTCACCCCGTGTTCTTGTCAGTTCTGTAGTCTGTCCTCAAAGTCTCCCCCACGCAGGTGTGTCATGGTGGTCTGTGGAAAACATTCCCTTTTACATGACAGGCAGCTCACAGTGTAAAGCAAAGGTTTTCTGCACATCAGCAGAAAAAGGAGAGCTTGTGATCTGTGTTGAATTAGTTCAGATTAGCAAAGTGCAACTGGCTTTACAAACTTACTGCAAATACTGGCTCCTGTAATGATTTTTAAAACTCGGATTATTTCCTAATAGCAAGTTGTACGTAGGCATGAATACTGTAATTCTTTAAAAGAAAAAAGTAACACAACTAATAACAGGGGAACTCCAGCTTTGGTACTACTTGGGTGCTTTCTTTGTGAGACAGCCTGCAATATGAGCTGTAATCAGCTCGTGTAATCAGGCTCTTCAAGGTGCCTTTTCTGCCCAGATTCTTGTTTTATTTTGAGGTTGAATGTTGTGTTCATAGCAAATTCTCAGTGATTTGTGTCAGTAGTTCTTATAATTTGTTGATCTTGGAAGTTAATAATTACATCTTGCTTCCATTTAGCATGAATTGTGTTGAAAAATGACAATCAGATGAAGGAGTGGCTTTGACAGAAAACTAAGAACAGCTCTTTTGGAAGACCCTTGCTGAAATTAATTGAAGAAGTATATCTTGGGCAAGAAGGGCTGCCAGACAGTTTGACAGACTTCTGAAACGTGTTCTGAGAAATTTGTGTGGGGATAAGGAAGAGGCTTGGTTCTGCTGCTTGCTTTGGTTCAGCTTAAGGAACAGGAAGAAATCCTCTGTCTAGGGTGTGTGTGTGGGTGCAGTGGGGTACAAAGTGGATGGAAAGGGGATGGAAGAAGAGGGAACAGACATGGCTTCTACACTTGCATTTCCTCATGGCACAAAGGCATGCACAGAGTTTGGATACAGAGATGCATGGCTGCAGGTCGGGAGGAATGAGAGTGCCCCAGCGCTGCTCAGATCTGTCCCATGCTGAAGCACTCGATTTTCTTTACTGGTTCCAGGGAAATGTTGGTAAATTTAATTTAGAGCCTTGGAGCAGTATAAAATCCTTCATGATGGGATTTTGGCAGTTTGTAAGAACTTGCAAATTGCAGAAACAATGTTATTGTTCCATTAGGCACTTGGGTCTGTACGTGAATGTAACAGGAAAACTCTGCTCTGAGTATGAAGAGACTATAAAAATAGAAGCTTGTGATATTAGAGAAACAGTCCTTTATTTGATCCTCAAAACTGCAAAAGGAGCTGAATATTGGTAGCCAGAATTCTTGGAAGGCTGAGAGAACAATCTATAAACACTCGAGGGACTTGGTAGTCACAGGAAGATAAGGGGGAACCCCCTTAACAGTTTCATCAGAATTCCCTGGCTGGGCTCCTTCTCTTTGGCTGCTTCTCCCTAGGGGTCTGCATCTTATCTCGCTGGCTTCCTTTCCTCTATTTGCCTCTGACTAATGGGCTTTGTCTGCTGGTTACTGGAAGTCTAATAAGTTCTTTTGTCTCTTAACCCTTCCTCCTTTTTAAAAATACTAGATTAATGGCTGTAATGTTTTGCAGACTATCTGCATTGGTGACATGGATTAATTGTGTGCTTGACTCTTAAGTTACCCAGCTGTAATGACATAGTAACTTGACTTGAAACAATGGTAATTTCATGGCAAATGTTCAAGGCAAATGTTGCCTTCTGGTAAAGTGCCAACTGCAATTTACCCCCTGTAAACATGTGACACAAGTAAACTGGCTGTGCAGATTTTCTCAGTATCTTCTGTACAGTAAGCTGTCTTTTGAAACAGTCAGTGATCTCTCTTGTCTCCTCCCCCCATTTCTTTTGACTCTCGCTTGAGTCAGGTAATTACAGATCTGGGCTGAAACCTTCCCAGGGAGTGATCAGGAAAGCCAAGACTTGCAGACCTGCTCCCATTGCTCACTGGCACCTTTGCTTCCCCCTTCCCTGAGGAGGGTTTGTGGATCCACTGGGCTCTTGTCCATGGGCTGTGGGTGAGTGAACTGGAGAGCCCCAGGCAGGTGGGGGTTGACAAAGCCAAGGGGAGCTCTGATTTCCCCTGCACAAGTGCCAGTGTTCTTTGAGGTGACAGGAGGAGGTTCTCCTTGTCATGTATGGCTTTGGTGTGGTAGTGTGGTGATGTTTTTATATTCTGATTTCAGGTGCTGACCATAACAGAGCAAATAAGGAATCAAAGCCTCTTGCCTAAAAGATAATCTGAGAACTGACCCATTTAGGTCTCCATTTTATCCATGTGTCTTGGGGGGCAGCTCTCTGGTCCAATGATCTGCCTCTAAAGGAAGCAGAAAATCTGGATTTTAGTTAAAGGTTATTTAATTGCAATATTTTGCTGCTAGAAGAATGACAGTTAGGGGACTACTTAGATGTAAGTATTAAAGAACTCTTTCACAGAAGTAGGAATGCTGTAGAGAAACCAACAAAAGCATAGGTGGTGAGACAGGATTCCAGTAAAGAGAGTAAGCTAGTATAATCTTCTAGTGTCTCAGAAAGAATAGTTATAAATGCTGTTCTGTCTACAGCATCTGTTTTGTGAAAGACAAAACTTACTTTGCAAAATGTGAGAATGCTGTTCCTGACCTCCTGTCACAGTTTGTTATTCCCACAAAGTCAGACTGCCAGAGACAGTATGACAGTCATAGTTGTTTGTTGTCTCACTTTTCCTGTTTAGTGAACAGAAGTGGGGATTATGTGCTCCTGAAATACACCAGTCTTATTTTTGCATCCCTGTAGTAGCAGAAAGTGACAGGTTTTTTTTTTATTTTATTTTATTTTTGTGTGTGATGCTTTTTCTCCTGCAACTTTGGAACTTGAAATGCAGTCAGTCTTATCCTTTTGTTTTAAAATGAAAAGGGAGGGCGAAAATCATCTTAGCACCTATGATTATGGGAGGCACATGTAGCTTAGTAATAGACTCACAAACACAAATGTCCTAGCTCTTGGTTTTGGTCATATGCTGACTGTTCAATATTTTCATTGCACATGAATCTGTACAGAAAGCCTTGAGTATTCTGGGTCAGCATATAGATGGGTGGCTGGAGTGCCAAAGGTCTGATGTATTTATTCCAGCTTCCAGCAGTTGCCTGTGCTTGGAGTTAGTGATTATGTCTCATGAAACACAGGATAGACACCTACACACCTGATCTCTTGTGGGCACAGGATGTCAAGAGACATCAAGAATATGTGAAAACCTATGAAAAAAAGGTGTGTGTTGGTTGAAGCCGCCACCAGATTTCTCAAGGAGAGGTGAGAGTCTTTGTTACAACTGATGACCAAGTTTGAGTACTCAAAGGAGCTCCTTTGAAGCTACTGATACCGTTAGCATCAAAATACTGCAGCATCCTTGTACAGTGGGAAATGTTGGTGTTCACTGAAATAGGGAAGTTGCAAATCAAGTCAAGAGAGAGAATTAGGGCTTCTGCAGGTGGCTATGTGTATTTTCTGTTTTAGAAACTTCAGTCAGTTTAAAAATCCAAGCATATGCTCTTAAGGCACTTTCACATGTCAGTGCTTTCACTTAGAACAATTTGTTGTACATAACTTAGATATGATTCCAGTATTTATGTGGTCAGCTGGTACTGAAGTTCCTACACAACTGTGTGCAATGAGTGATTCTTTTGGCTGGCAGCCTGTAAACTGTGTTACACTCACTGAGACGCCAGTGGGCCTTCTGTAAATTCCTTATGAGCATCTGCTGCCAGCAGGGATCTTATGAGGTGGTCTGGCTCTTGTCTTTAGACTTGTCCCTTCAGTGTTAGGTGCTTTGTGGGTCACTGTTCTCACAGCTGCTTTCTGCTGGAGAAGGGAGACTGTTAGCCAGAGCTGCTGGAAGGGCTTCCTTTTTTTGTGTGACTGCTGTCTTTTCCTCATTGTTGAGAACAGCAAGAAATATGAAGTTATTCACTTACTACAATTAGTTTAAAGCATATCCTATTATTACAAGAGTCACTTGATATAGACCTGAATTATATTCAGCTGAATGTAATTGGTGAAGGCACCTCAGACACTTCAAGGTGAAATCTGATAGCTGAACTCAGTGTAGAAGAAAATCTGTGCACACTCAGCTCAGTTTAAAAGTAAATGTTTTTCTTTCCATAGCCAAGTAGATTGTAGACTGAGGTGGTTTTTCAAAGTTATTCTGGTTTGGCTGCAGAGAGTTGCAATTTTCTGTAGGTTAATGTGCAGAATGGATTGAGCCAGGGTAAGGTAAATATTTGTAGCACAACTACTTTCAGATTCTTTTAGTGGGATGCATCTCTGTCAAATACCCAGGGGCCGTGGTTTCTTTTGGTCCCATAATCTGCAGTTTTGCTGTGGAGATGTGAGCTGGTTGTGTCAGCACAGAGTAGCTCTTCCCCTGCCATGAGCTGCTTTAATTATTCATAATACCTACTGAGGTGTTAAAGGTCTGTCATGCTGTGCAAAAGTTACAGTGTACCCTGGAAAAATACTGAAGGATCATTCCTTTACAACCTTTGCACATGAAAAGGGAAGAAACACACAAACTCTCATTAGAAGATTATTTGCTTTTTTTGTACATGCTGGACCTTTTATGGCCTTTGACAAGGATCTTGAGGGAGAAGGGGAATATTGGTAGTTTTTAAATGGATGGAGATAAATTGCTCAGTGACTGAACCTTTGTTTTTTGAAGGTGGTTGAATTATGTGCAGTGAAATAAATGAGCTTGTTCATGTCTCAGTATGTACGAGGTAGGGAATTGGATGGAATCTGATTTGGATTCTGGTTTCAGCTTTACTTAAAACTGATGGCATGATCTTGAACAGCCCTGTTGTTTGGCTGTCTTGATTTCCCTCTGCCCATTGTCTTGCTCATAGCTTAAATAGACTTCTCAAAACAAGTACTGCTGCTGCTTGAATTAGTTCATTAATTTATTTACATTACAAAAGCACCTGAAGGCACCCTTCTAAAATTATATTCTGTTTAGCTAACCGGACTTGGGTTTGTTCTTTGAAAATACAATAATCTTAACAAATCATTCCACCCACCTAATAAAGAAAGATGAAGCACATAATAGGAAACAATTGAAAACTTTTTAATGGGGCCAAAAGGAAAAACAATGAGAAGTAATCAGTAAGTAAGGTATTGTGGGGTTAGAGAATGTAAAGGGAAGGGAGAGATTCAATGATGATGCAATTGTGTCTGCTGAAAAAGCTACTTAAAGAATGTATCTTCCATAAGAAAAAGTAGTAAGGTGCTTAAGTCTTTCTCTGCCTATCATTTTTTACATTATTATTTATTTTCCTTAAACTAGCCTTACACAATTAGCTGTACACAGTGAACTACAGATCTGAAACATCTGTTCCACTTTTTCTGAGACTCCTTGTTGAACTTTGAACATGAAATGTGGTGTCATGCTCCCTGAGTGCCTGCAAAGTCAGGTGCTCTTCAAGGGTGCAGAAAGTAGGTTTCTTCTGCCCACTCTTGAATGGAAAAATCTCCTTTGATCAGTAAGCTCTGGCCTTGGAGTGATAGCACACCAAGTAAAGGCTCAGGTGCTGTAAAGAGACTGAGACTTTTGCCTGCATCCTGGTGACTAGGGGGGGTTCCTCTAGGAGGAGATTTGGTGATAGCTCTGATTCTTGGCCCTGAGACCTGGCCCAGCATGATGGACTGTAAACTGGTGAAGTTGTTTCTGATTTTTTTTTTTTTTGTATTTTTGTACCTGGCCTTCTCTTCCAAGGTAGTTAAGCTTTTCAAGTATGACCTTTCTCAGAGAAGTCCAATTCTTATTTGAGAAAGTATTCAGGCCTCCAACATTGATGTTGCCTGGCTTGGTTTTCCCCTAGACTGCCATGCAGCCTTCTGCCAAGTGGCAGCCGGAGCTCTGTATGGTGCCTTTTCAGGTGTCTGTATAACTAGCTTCTACTCTTTGCAGGCATGTTCTGTAGAGACAAATTTTACCCAGTTTGATCACATTCCTAAAGCCGTTTTGTTTCCAAAGCTCAGACTGAGGTTAATCAGAAGTAGTTTTGTTATCTTGTTTTGGAACAGATTGCTGAAGTTCTCATGTATCTGCCCACAAAACCATTACTCTCTGCAATTTATTGAAAGGTTCTTCAACTGCAGGAAGCCTCACAAACTAATAATTCATTTTAACTAATTGCAGCAGGACTTTCCTGCTTTTAGACTTCCTCTTGAGTAACTTTGCATAAAAGTATTTGTGCAGCAGTGGTGTGGAGCAGATCAGCGTGACACAGGTGTTAGTGCAGTGCTTGGTTGGGGATGTGGTGAGGTGTGTTCTGGGCTCCTGAGAGCCCATAATGTGCCATTGTGCTGCACTCAGAGGACTTCTGCTGAGAAAGTGTCATTGCAGGTTCAGACTTGAAATAAGCAGTTTCTGTAACATGTTGGCTTTGACTGAAGTTTGGTTTATGCTGTAACACTTGTGCTCCGAGTGCTTGGTGCTGTGGTGTAGAGCTCTGAACTGCACAGTGAGAGCTTCCACATAGAGCTGATCCTTTCAATTTCTGCCTGCTGAAGACGGAAACAAAGCTTTTGGTCCTTCACTGATTCCCCACAGGTGAGCAGAGAAAGTTGCCTTTGGTGAGAAGGCTGCCTGCTCTTACCTCTGAGAAAGCTGCTGGGGGTGTGGAGGGCCTGCACTGATCCTCCTGCCCAGTGCTCAGGAGAGCCAAGTCCCAGGGGTTAGACACAGGTGTGAAAAGAGCCAGGTGAACAAAACAAAGGCCTCCATCACCCCAGGGGCCACTCTATTTACTTACTTACCTTCCCATAGGTTGCTGAGGGGATGCTAATGAGCGGTGCAGGCTGTTGGGAGTTACTGTGCTGTGATGCTGCTGCTCCACAGCAGCACAGGGAGAGGGGTGTTGGTGACCACAGCCTGCAGCTACACTTTGCAGCTCTGGCCCAGGGACTGAATCAAAACCTGTGCCACCAAAGTGCTGATGCTTCTCTCCCCACTGCACTCACTGTACACGATTTAGGATGAAGTCAGTGCATTGCTGTGCTATGACAGCCTTTAAATACAGCCTTGAAGAGCTTGATCTTTTAACTGCTCACTCATACTAACTTTTTGTTCCATAGCCCATGATTGTGTTGTCAAAGTTTACACATGCTACTACATTAAAAATTTTGAAAAGGTTAAATGGACAACTCTGAAGAACAGAAATATAAAGAAAGGGGAAGAATTTTAGCTGGAGGTTCTAACCTATTAAAATTTCTGGCTCCAGTCAGTGTGCATGTGTGTATAGGTCAGCCAACATGGAAATGACTTCAGACAACCTGAAAAAGTTTGGCTTTTGCTGGGTAAGGCTGATCTCCATCAGATTCAGCTTCTTTTGAACTTGAAATAAGTGTTTGCTTCCAGTATGTGCAGTAAGTCAACTGGAAATGTCGATTTGGTGGATCATGGGATCATAGATCTCTTCCAAAGAAATACAGATATGTTTGAAAAGTAGCTCATAGCAAAAAGTTGCCATGACAATGATTTTTCAAAATGTGAACTGTAAGATGTTTAAACAGGTTCCTGGGGAATGAGGTTGCACAGCACCCTGTGTTCCTCCCTGTTGATTTATAAAAGGAATTATTTAGATGCAGGAGGCCAAAAGAAATTGACATAGATGTGCCAGATGCTACATTTTCTTAAATTCTTGAAATTCATGGGATGCTGTGGTCAAATAGGAAGAAATTCAAGCTAGTACTTCCACTGTGAGAGAGGCAGACACTCCTCTGCTCCCCTGCATGTTAAGATGCCTGGTGGCTGTGCACCCACTGGAGTGTCTGCTAAAAGAGCTGTGAAGCCATGGAGGAGGGAAAAAGGGTGGTTGCTTGTGTGGAAGATGAGGTTTGGGAGCAGAGTATATAAACCCAGTGTGAAGTAGACTTTTTGGTCTCCATCTCAACAGTAAATGCCTAAAAATAATTCGTTGGAGATATGTTTTTGCTCTGTGTGTGTATATGAGTGAAAGAACCACTCCAGAGTTTCCAGGCATTTTGAAATGTTTGAGGCTTTTAAGCTCTATCAACAGCTTTGGTCTGAACTAGGTTTTATGTGTCAGTCAAATTTTCCTAATCCACATACAGGATTCAGGTTTGGGGAAAGATCACATGGAGATTGGCATGTGTGACAAGATGTTGTTTCATGGTTGTCCTTCTATATTCACCCCCCTCTTTCTGCTGAAGGAAGCTCTGAACAAGCTAATGTTTCTACTTGTTTCTTAAGAAGTAAATCTCCTGTAAAAGGTAAGTATGCAGCAAGGCAGCTTTTGATCACCTGTCTGCTCCCTAGATGTACTAAGAGCTGTAAAAACGAGATGTTTTAGTGTTTATGTTAGTATGGTACAGCAGGGGAGCTTTGCCAGAGATTTCTTGTTTGTTGTGTTTTTCTACTAGATCAGATAGAGGTGTTGACTAGGGGCTGCAGTTGCAGCTCTTGCTGCACAAACCAGACATACCTTTGTCTGTCCTCTCAGAGGTTCCTAGTTATACAGCAGAGCTGTGAATTTAACAGAAGTGAAGTGGAGCCAGCTCGACTGAACATGGGAAAACAAACATGGAAAAGAATGTGCTAGAGAATGAAAAAAGAGAATTACTCTCCAGATCCAAATTATGCTTTGCTAGGTAGCAGCTGTCTGGCATTCACAGATTAAACAGTGCTCAGCTAACATGCAGTGACAGTGATAGCATGTCCTCTGCTTTGCTTTGAGTGCATGAAATGAGGAATTAACTCTCCCATGATGAAAGCCATGAAAGTATCCGGAAGTGTGTACTTACTGCAAACAAACATTTGAATTTGTCTGTTTTTTTCAGTACCTGTTCTATGGTTTATATGACAATGCAGAGTTAATGGTGTTAATGCTACTTTTAAGTAGTTTTTCATAAAATGATTCTTTGAACAAATGGAGTTTGGCTCTGAAGGGTTTTATTGCATACACAGTTGGTTCTCGGTGATTTGGTGCATTTCATGGTTTTCACAGCCTCTTCTAAAGGTAAAGATTTGTGTGGTCTTTTGTTTTCCAGCATTCTATGTGGAACCTAGGGAGCCTGAAGGAAGCTGTGAAGCTAGTGGAATGATTCCTTGTGTAGCTGAAACTATGTAAGTATTAGATGTTTGCTTACAAGATCACTTGTCCAGCACAATTGTTAGAGCAGCGAGTGCTTCTGCTTCAGCAGTGGCAGTGATCCTCTCCTGCCTCCCCAGTGGGAAGCTCTGTGTATCTGTTCAGGGCTGGAAACAGACAGGGCATCCACGATACTGTTCCCTACTCTCAGCCGTTTTTAAAGTCATGTGTCCCTATCCATTAAAAGGTAGATAATGCATAGTGGAATTCTGTAAAATTCTTAGACTATGCTCAAGTGTTTGTGAAAAGCTGAGGCTGGATTGAGGCTTAGCTAAGCTCTAGTTATGTTGTCTTTGCCTTACCTGGTGCAGTGCTACTTGGAAAGGGATTTAATGGTTGGGTGAGCTGTTTCCCTTTTTGTTATGAGATTTCCTAAATTTGTCTTTGAGGTTTTCTTAAACGTATGGAAAGCTTTTTCCTCTACTCTCTTGATACTTTCTGTGTTTTGAAGCTCATTATAAATACCTTCTGATGCAACACTTTATTAAACAGCATAATGCTTGTTTTGCTTGTTATTCTCTGGACATACGCAATAATTTCTATTACTACAATAACATCAGTCATTATAGAAAAATACTGGGTTACTTAAATATCTCCTTTGCATCTTCTCTCCTCCTGCCAGCTCCCCCCCCCACACTTCATTAGTGCTGTTTTCAATTGTGCCACGGTGTGCTTGTATGATTGAGAGTTATTACTGAGTCACTTTGTTTTGCTCCCTTCAAATTTTAGGTTATGTGTGATCTGGTCACTTGAAAATGGAGGAAAAATGCTGCAAATTCCCTACAGGACTTAGAAAAAAGTTCCACTCAAAACCCCCACCAATCAAAAAGCCCCCCAAGCATTAGCCAAGGCCTTTGTAATCTTCTCTAGGTTTTCATTTAATGTGTGGGGCCATATGGCTCTGCACATCCTTTGTTCTTAGAGGGTGACTTGGTTTTAGCTGGCTGTATTCACCAGCACTCATCTTCCTGTGTTCCCAGCTGCTGACTCCTTTCTGGAAAGGTGCAGAGAAGGTCATTGTGGATCTCTGCTTTGAAAGAGGAAGATGGCCTCATGGGCATCTTGGTGATTCATATGTACTGGAGATTATTGCTCAATACTTTTCTGAGTAATAGACTTCTTTGGGAGCACTGCATCCTGTAGCACTGAGCACATTCCAACCTTAGCCCTGAATCTTGATCCTTTTTAGTAGAATAGCAAAAGCAGTGGTCACTGCTGCCTTTTATGTCTTGCTTTTATGCTGTACAAGCCTCTTAGTAATTTTGCTCTTGGGAACTGATCCTTTTGGGAATTGATGCTTTGCCACCAATCCAGTCTAACCTCTGGGTACACAATAACTTTGTACTCATAGTTCCTGATCCAGCTGGGAAATCTCTCTGCAGGTCCTTGTGCTGTGTGACAGTCACTTTGCAGCTGAACACACGGCTCTGTTCACCTTCCTGAGGGTGCTCTCTCCCACTCCTTGAGCTCTGGCTTCACTGCAGCTCCTGATGCTGCAATTAGATCCTCTCTCCAGCCTTCCACAACAAAAGGCCCGGCCTCTCCCACTTGTTTCTGTCTCCTTCCAAGGCTCTTGTTCCTTTCATGCCTTGAAACCTGAGTCACGTAGGAAGCGGAGGTGACTAGTTAGTGAAGTGGATCCAGCTCACGAAGGCAATTTACAAAAGGGTAACTGATGGAGTGCCAAAAGACTTTTCTCTTACAAAACCAGATACATGCACAAGCTGCCAGCGGATGCAGTCTGGATTTTTTTTTTCCAAGCTGGTTTTGCTATTTTTGGGGTAGAATGCTTCTAAGTATCTGGCACATGGCATCAAGTTTCTTGTAGAAGAAAAGTGAGGAATTGCAGCAACTGTACATCAGCATCTTCTAGTTTTTGTTCATAAGGAGTAGGACTGTGCTCTGAAAACTTCCTTGCTGGGGAGGAGGAAGGAAAAACTCTGTTACTGCAGAGAAGAGCAGTGCTAGCAGTGCCCATGCAGTGGCTGTTCAGGAGCAGCATTCAGCTCTTTGTAAGGCAAGTGGGAGTATAGAAAATGTGTTTGTTAAAGGGGTATAATGTGAGGGAGGTGGATAACTTGCCCTCTAGGGGTTAATGCTACTGGCATTGCTTGATTTTGGAAATTGCCAGTGGGACACCTCCTTACATACAGGTGTCTAATAATGCTGGCAGATCTTCCCTCTGTGAATTGTAGTGCTCTTTTTGTGACAGCAAAGGACTTTAAAACCCATCAGTTTCATCACATTGGTGATGTCACTTTGGAAACCTGAACATTAGATTGTTATCATCAATAATACAAGCTGTTGCTTAGGAAGTGTGACAGCATGAGTCACTTTTATTAGGAAAATTATGGACACAGTATGTCAGTCTTGCAAACTGCTTTAAAAAAAATTCAAATTGGGATTCCTCAAGTGAATTTGATTAATCTGCCAATTACAATGTGTGTGATTTGACTACTTTAGAGGAAAGTACTGTTCACTAATAGGCAGCTGTTCCTTAGCCTCCCCCCATAGGGAAAAGGTGTTCCAAATCACCAATAGCTAATAACTGCTGTTACATCTTTAAGCAGAAAGTTTTCTATACTACCTAAACTCTGCTTTGAACTCAATGCTAGTCTGTACTCAGGATTTTTTATTCTGTTCTTTTAGCTGCATACTTCTCTCCAAAGAAAAATTTGTCCAGTGTGGTGCTAGCTGCCTCTGAGAAACTGATGGAAGAACAAGAATTAGTGTAGATTGAGCATTTGAATTTGGATGAATTTAAAGATTTGGGGGGGAAAGCTGGTATGTGGGAGTTAATCACTAAGCAGTTTTTGCACTGCCTACTAATATCCTGTTTGTTTTGGTGTAATGAAATAATGACTGGTGTAGACTGGAGAGGATGATGTTGCTCAGGCACCTGGCAGCACAGAAATCAGTGCCAGGCTGTGCTTCACAACTCAGAGAGCTGTGAAGTACTAAGGACCAGTGAAATTGTCTTATGGATTATTTATATTGACATGCATATTTTTATATATCCTTTCAAATACAAGTTATTGCAAATTTCTTGAATACATTAAATCAAACTTTGCTTGCGTATAAAAATGATGCTGCAAAGTTAATCTTTAAAGCATAGTGATGAAAGAATATATAATACCTTTGTTCCTTTGGCTGCTTAAAAAATAGGTATTTGCTAGTTTTGTGTGTGAGTTAAGAAAAGGGACTGGGGAGGAAAAAGGAAGCCAGGGTAGTCAAAACCAGCATCTTGCCTGTTGTAGTTCCACTGGCAAAATTTTTTGCTCATGAAGCTGCACACGTGCTGTTTTGTCAAAACAGACATAATGGCTGAGAGATTTATTTTTGTAATCCTAATATCTGAGAATTCATCTATACTTTTTGCTGCTGTTGGTTTACAGCTTTAAAGAGGACTTCAGTCTCAGTAAAGCTTTGCCCAAAAAAGAATACAGTAAAACTGACATGACAGCTATTGTATTTCTTAATTTTTAAATTTTTATCTCTCTTCCTTCTTGTTCTAATTCTAAACTGGAAGCTGTACACGAAGTCAAAGCAAACCAAATTTTTATGTTTGAAGCTTTTGCCTAACTGACAGCAGAGGTGAAATGCAAATTAGTGGGTAAAGGAGGACTATGATAAGCAATTGCTTTCTTGGAGCTGACATTTCTGAGAAACAGACTGTCCTTGGTGTGGCTGCTCACTGATAGGGCAGTGTCAGAGTGTTAGTTTGGTTTTAACAGGGAAAATTGGAGAACCCTTTTCTCTAGGCAAAATATCTTTTCCAAATACGCAGGGCTTTGTGATTTATAAAAAGAGAGTATGATGAAATCATTTTGGCACTTTAATTTTTGTTTTAAAAAAACCCCTCTGAACTGGAATTACTACTTCTTATCTGCATGTGTGTCTGTCTGAAGAAGTTTCATTAAGAAGGCCCCCTCCCCTGTCTGTCTCCTTACCTGAAGGGAGGAGCCCACTTGAAACAATGAACAATTTCTGAATACCCTCTTGCATAAGAAGCGTTGCCTCCTTTCTGCAGGCACACTCTGTGTATGTTTTAAGTACAAAACCTAGATTCCAAACTCTGTTTAAAAACAAACACACAACTTTCACTCTCTCTCCTCCTTCCCAAAGCCAGCCAACAGCCAGCCCCCTCTTCCCCCCTCCCTGAGAAGTCCCTTTTGCTGATTTGCTGGAGGTACAGTCTAGATCCAATGCTTAGGTCTCTGCCAAGTTGTCCCATCAGTGTCCCTGTCTTGCTTTCCCTGCTTTGTTTCAGTGTTTTATATTGTATATATGAAATGTGGGTATACTTTTAAAAAACATTTCCTTTAAAGTATTTCTGGGTTAGAGTAGTCTGTTGTGATGAAGCCTGTACATGAATCAACCTCTTTGTAACCTATGCTGCAGTAAGAATTTTAGGAATTTCCTTTATTAGGACCCGTTAGTATAGTGTAGCCACTGAGTGAGCTGCATTGATTTCTAGGTAAAACAGCCTGAAATTGCCTGAAATTTATGGCATATTCCAGCCTTGTGTACACTGCTCCTTTTCAGTATGCAAGCTTAAATATCCTGAAGTTGGTTGCTTAATGGCAAGTGTTATCCCACATTTAATACTTCAGCTGTTCTTTATAGAGAGACAGCAGTTTGACTGTGAAACTGTTTTTCAGGTTAGCTGAGTGCTGCTAATGGCATGGTGAGATGTGTTGAAGAGCAGCTGCGAGGGTGTCCAAGGGCAGGGGGACCGTGCTAGGAGCTGGGCTTGCAACATCATGGGCCAGTGTGTCACCAAGTGCAAGAACCCTTCTTCTACCCTTGGCAGCAAAAATGGGGAGAGAGAATCTGGCAGCAAGTCCCACAGCAAGAGAAGTGCAGTCCACAAAGACGACCACGGCTCAGCTTGCGGGAAGGCTTCGGGAGACATTCTTGTGAATGGGACAAAGAAAACAGATGCTGCTGTAGAGTCCAGTCAGCCTCCAACGTTTTCTGGAGATACAAAGAAAGACTCTGTTTGCAGTGCAGAGGAATCTTCTCTTCAGAGGATTGGGGAGTTATTCAGGAGGTATAAGGACGAGCGGGAAGATGCCATACTGGAAGAAGGAATGGAACGATTTTGCAATGACCTCTGTGTTGATCCCACTGAATTTAAAGTACTAGTTTTGGCTTGGAAATTCCAGGCTGCTACCATGTGCAAATTTACAAGGTTAGTTCTTGTAGAACTTGTAATTATTTTCATATGTTAAAGTATATCCTGTCAGCAGAATGTTGGAGAGACAGCCTCATTAGCTTCACTTACTTATTTCTTCTAACACTTGCATTTTGATCAAATTAATTCCTACCACTGCAGAAGGTAAGCTTTGTATTGTCTTCTTTTCCCCTTCCCCTCACACTGGATTTTAGAAAATGTGGTTTTGGCCATTATGCTGCTAGTGAAGAACAGTGTAGTGAGATTCTGTAGACATTAATTTATTCTTGATTTACCAGAAGCAATTTACTGTATCCAGCATTATCTTGGTGATGAGATTGGACACTGAAATGAATTTTTCCTGTAAAGTAATGTGAGATTCTTTAGTAATTGCTACTAACTCTGTTAACAGTCTGTGAAAGAATGACAGAATTGTTCCTGTCCAACCAGTGTAACACTTAATGTCTTTTTCCAAAAGTAATCTTGTTAAAGCATAGAGAGGGAAGGAAATGTGGGGGTTTTGACACTTGTAGCTGTTTCATACTAGCTGACAAATGATTGCTGTTCAAAGTGCTGTGTGCCCTTCTGGACAAGGGGCTCAGTCAGCAGGCTGACAGCATATGTGATGCTACAGGAAACAATGGAATGGCTAAAACTCCCCCCACTAAGCAATAGGCAAAATCAAACTGCAGCAGAGTCCCCCAGCTCATTTAGCAATGTCCAGGTAAGAGCAAGGGAGGAGTGCCTACAAGGACTGGCAGGGAGAGAAGGAATTTTTTTTTTGCCCTATGTAGATTGGTTTGAGTAATGCTGCTTATTTTTACTGAGCTTATTACTTTGGTGTTCAGAGCCTTGACCCAAGCCTCTGCTGTGCACTGGACAGCATCTTCAGAGTCTTTGTGGCTGAGGGTGTGTGTCAAAGGGATGAGTTACTCTGGAATGCAAATGTGGATTTACTGGAGGCTGATGGCACAGGTATTTGCTAAGATGGTAAAGGAATTGTAAGTTGTGTCTGTGACTCTGCACAGCTACCATGAGTATTATTAACATGGTTTTAATTTCCTTGGAGAGGACAAATCCAGTTGTGAGAGGTTATATTTGTGGAAGGGCACCCTCCATGGTACAGGTGCTGATGGATTCTTGCATCAAGGAAAGCGTCATGGTCTGTTCTCCTGAGTGCTGCTCCATCTCTTGTCTTCCCTCCAGCCCATCCTGTGCCAGCCTGCTGGCTCTCCTGGCTGGTTGGTACACCTGATTGTTACACCTGGTTGTTATACCTGCTCACAAGCATCAGAGAAACTGGAGCTAAACGTGTCCCACTTGGTACAGGACTGGTGGTTTGAGCAGTGTCCATGCATTGTGCTGTAGCCCCTGTGATGCTGTGCTCCCTTCCATGCTCCCAGCAGATGCCTTGCTGACTGACACCAGTGGCTCCCCTTTGGTTTTGCAGGCTGAAAGAACAACCACAAACCACAGCAATAGTTGAAGTCAACTGCTCTGTCTCTTGCAAATAGCTCGCCCAGAGCATGGCCATTCAGACATCAGCAATATTGAATCAAGTTGGGGTAAATCTGTTAGTTTCAAACATTTGGAATTTCTTCTGTGGCAAATTAGATTCACCTTTTAATGTGAAAGGCATTCCAGGATGTGGAAGTGTCCAGAAAAGCCAGAGAGCAGAATCTTTCAAATGTTAACAGTGCCCCAGCAGACCTGAGGGCTGTGTGTTCCCCAGGTCTTAAGGAATGCCTTGGAACTGTCTGTCTTTCAGTGGCTCCCAGTTGCCAAATGGCTCCACACAGTTGCAGTGGCTCCACACAGTTGCCAAAATCTGTGTGCCACTGGGGCTGAGGGTACACCTTGTCCTGTCCAGATGATCCCCTTAGATTTGGTGTAGCTGAACGGAGACGGGACGCGTTCATGAGGTCAGTGGGAAGGGCTCACTCTAATTTCTCTTCTCTTGCTTAACAGGAAGGAGTTTTTTGAAGGCTGCAAAGCAATAAATGCAGACAGCATTGATGGCATTTGTGCAAGGTTCCCCAGCCTCCTAAACGAAGCCAAGCAGGAGGATAAATTCAAGGATCTCTATCGTTTCACCTTCCAGTTTGGCCTGGACTCTGAAGAGGGACAGAGGTCGCTACATCGGGAAATAGCCATTGCCCTTTGGAAATTAGTCTTCACCCAAAACAAGCCCCCTATTTTGGACCAGTGGTTACACTTCCTAATCAAGAACCCCTCAGGAATCAAGGGAATCTCCCGGGACACGTGGAACATGTTTCTAAATTTTACTCAGGTGATTGGACCGGACCTTAGCAACTACAGCGAGGACGAGGCCTGGCCGAGTCTCTTCGATACCTTTGTGGAGTGGGAAATGGAGCGGAGGAAAAAGGAGGAGGAAACCAAATGCATTCTGTCCTCGGACACAGAGGGGCCGTGTGCGGACGGACAGACCTAGCGGCGGCCAAGCAGCAGTGACAAAAGCAACTCGTTGCCCTTGACGAAATGTAAACTCTGGATGTTTCTGGAAATTACCGAGGCTCCAGATTTTTCTACTTTACACCTTTTTCTGCCTTGTCTTTGAAAGGGCTCTAAAATGCTGTATCATGTTTTAGGCACTTTCTTAATTTTGGTTATTCCTTTTACTCTTGCCCTGAAATATTTGACCCTGGCTACAAGTTAAGCAATTTTTTTTAATTTTATTTTATTTTTAAGACTTCAGATTAGTATAAGTAAGTCTGATACTTCTTGCACAATGTAGATCTTTTTAGTTAGGTTAAATTAACATTGCTAAATTATACAGTGCCAGATTAAGTTTTTTCATACTACATCTGTCAGGGCAGGTCTGTACTGTGTGTAGTGCTGTTTACATTGTTGAAATTTTAGGCTGTAATAATTTTAAGGTTTTATACCGAGATGAACAGCAGTGTTAACTATAAATGCATTAATCCTGGGTAATAAGGCTCTAAAAACCAACATAAGCAACAGCTTTTTGTAATATGGCTAATTCCCATTTTGAGCTAACTCCTAGTGAATGAGTCCAGATCATTCCTCTTCTGGACTTTCAAACTAAATGTTGGGATTGTTTTATAAAATTACTGTACCTGTCAGTCAACTGAGTGGTAGATGACGATTTGTATCTAAATCTCTTTACACATTCACATAATAAAAGAGCAGTACTACCTCAGTTTTATTGAAAGTGGACTTGTTGATGGACTTCCATTTTCTCTGGAAGTTGTATTTTTGTGGTTACATGAGAATATTTTTACTTGACTAAAAGAACCAAAGGTTCTGCTTCTTAAGTTTGCTAAACATTGAGAGAAGCAACACACAAATCCTAAGTCTTCAAGGAAAACTGTGGTATAATTCTGCTTTAATTTGTTTGATTTATACCTAAAGTATTACCTTACTTGTCTGGCAAGCACAGTACTTCTATGTAAGGAACTATCTTTTGCATTAATATTGACAAACCAATTTTTTAAAGCATATGTTTAATTGCTAAATTGCAGTTAATACTCCACACTTTCTGGAGCAACAATATCGGCATCTGATGACAAAGTGAATTCTTAATGTGTTCTTAATGACAGCAGTGTAGATGAGTCATTTTTAGACTGATTTGATAATATTTGGATAGGAGTCAATTTATTATTTTACAATGCCTGTATTGGGACTATTTGCCTGTTGAAATTGTTGTGACTTAAAGGGAGTTTTATTAACACTGGTTGAAACTTTTTTGGTTATTGATGCTACCTTTTTTAATTTTAGTATGTCAACTTTTTTACACCTTTTGGTAAAAGGATTGATTGCCAAGGCTTTCTGTATAGCCAAGTGCTGGCTTAATGAATTTGATACACTTCTGTTACACACCTTTTATTTTCAGAGCTGCATTTCAGGATCATAAACCAACTTCAGCTGAAAAAAACAAAACAAAACAAAAGCCTAGACAGTCATCCCTAGCATCTAATGGCTTTTGTGATATAAGGGTTTTAAAACTAAAGGGAAACAGGTTTTAAGTGGTGAGCTTGTCACCAGGTCCAGGGTGTCGTGCTTTGCACATCTGTTGTGCCCCACAGGGGTTAGCAGAGAGAGGAGTAGGATCTACCCAGATTCTGGGGCTGGCTTTGCTGGTATGCAGCCCTGCAATGGCTTGGAGGTCATAAATCACTAACAAGATGTGGGTAATGCAAACTGTTTAAAAACAAACCCACAGGCCACAGATAGCATCTCTTTCATCTAATAAAAGGAGAGCTTGGTCCATGCTGCTCTTGCTGGGAGACAAACTGTGGTAAACAAATGTTGTTTTAGATACAGCTGAATCTGTCCCTTTGCAGGAGAGCCCTGAAGTTGCTGTTTTACGGGTAAATACACCCAAAGCTTTGTCCTTGCTTCTCTAACTTTCTGTGGCACAAAAGTGTTGGGCAGCAAAACCTTATTCTGATTTGGTGAGCAAAGCAGGCCAAAGCACTCGTGCTGGAATAGTTGAATTTATGGTGAGATTTTTGCTGGTGCTGTTATTTTTAAAAGACTAAAATAAATTCCCCAACAGAGGCTGCTTTGTTAGGAAAAGTTCCAAATGGAGACTGATTTGATAGTAAATGAAGACTGTATTTGTAAGTTTGAGACTCTTCATTCATTCAGCTATTAAATGCTTTGTTCGTCACTTATATTTTTTTTTTCCCTAAAGGAAATTTAAAATGTCCAGAGTGTGAAGAGTAACTGTTCAAATGGGCAGCTCACCAGATGGCAGCTTCTGATTTACACCCTAGCATGCAGCAGCCTCAAAGGATGAGGGATAGAGCTCTTTAAGGAAGGTGTTTATCTTGTGGTTGGAATGTGGACAGCAGTGAGGAAATCAATCTGTAGTGCATCAGGCTCAGCCATTTTAAGGTATCAGAGGTAATACAGCTGCTTTTTAAAGGCAGAGGTGAACACACAGGAAGGGAAAGTCTGGTTTCCTGTTGGGGAAAGGACATACCATTACCCACATGTTCAGTGTGGGGGACAGCCCTGCTCCTGTTCTGCTGCTTCCAGCCAGGCAGGAGCAGCTCCACCCACTGGGCAGGGTACGTGCAGAAATAGCCAAATGATCTATCTAGTGAAGTATCACTTATCTTTAGCCTAATTTTAGTCCTTTAATTACCATTTACAGAATGCAAACCAGATCTGTGTCAGTTTTAAACTCCTGAAGGTGCAGCTCTTTGGCAGTGCTGGCAGTGAGCAGGGCTGTCAGACCTTCTCTTGGATTGCCTGGTGATTTTGTGATCCCTGACAAGACTGCCTGGACTCTGTAATGTTGGGGTGAGGGAGTGGGGTTTGTGTGTGTCTCTGAGAAATCTTTAATAATATTGGAGCCTCTGAAAATACGTTTGTTTAATGGTTAAACTGTGAATATCTGTGGAACAGGCCAAATACATTCTCTCTTCATTTTTATATAATTTAATTCTTCATTGTGTAGGGCACAGGACTGTAAGTGAGCAGTGATGCTGATGAAATCCTTGAATCCATTGCAACTGTTTAATTTTTTAAAAAATTAGATTATGCATTAGGAAACTTTATGCATGTAGTGAATCTGCTGCAACTTGGGATAAATAACTATAGATAACTATATAGATAGTTGGAGTAATATACTGGAAAACTGGTTTGATATCCACAATCTGTGGCATTTTACTGCCTTCTCTTATATGCAAAGAAATACAACTCCTGTAAACTTTAGCCCCTAGTAATAAAACACTGACCACCTACATCATATTATAGCTTGCAACACCTTTAAAATTTGGCTTCCAGATCAACTGGAGGCTTAATTGTGCTAATTGTCACTTGTGTGGGTGCATTTCTGAGGTCAAAGACTGTCTATTGATTTAAGTAAGGATTTGAAAGATCCTGCCCATAGCTGGCCATAAAACATGACTGAGGCAGTGAGTTGGAATTGAACACCAAATTGTGAGTTTATTTGCTGCTGGTGCTATTCTACATGGTGGATTACAGCTCTTTAGTACTGTGCAATCCTAGTGAAAGGACCACAGGAGAATGACCACAGGTCTGGCACTGTGAGAGCTGCTCCCCCAGGCTGGCCCAGCAGATCTCCTGGGTCAGCTCTGAACCAGGACAGTTCTCAGCCAGGCACAGTTCAGAGCATGGAATGAGCTCAGGCTGCTCTGCTGAGGGCTGGGTGGCTCGGGCTGGGGGCAGAGGGTGCAGCCCCTCCTGCTGTGGGCAGTGCTGGGGGCAGCAGCAGCTCTGCTGGCTTATTTCCCTCTGTGTGTCTGTCAGAGCCTGAAGAACCCAGGGATCCAGGACTAGCCTGTCACCCCTGGTTCCCAGGCCTGTGCACTGACCAGTGACCTTAGACTTTTTGTGACACTGTCAACATGAGCCTTGTTTCCAAAAAAAGCCCAATATAGTTAAAGAAACACCATGTAGTTAATAGCCACCTCAGCTGTGGTACAGTTTGTTGGCTGAGGTTGCATCATTCCCATTCTTTGGTAAATAATAGTCATTGTGAGTTTCTGGGCCTTGCAGCCTTGCATTTTGCAGTGTGATGCTTTTTTAGCAGGTCCTCAGTAAATTGGGCACCCAGTTCTTCCCTTGAGCCCACTCTGCTCAAAGTATGTGCATGTGAGTTTAGCCTTTCATATTAAAAAGGAAGATGCTTAACCTGATACTCAAAATTCTTCAGGGTAGTGCTTCAATATGGAGAAAAACATATTTTTTCAAATAAGTATTAAAGCAAAGTGTCTGCTTAAATTTTGTTGTGTGCAAACAAACCCACCAGTGTTAACATTTTCTCTCTGGTCTATTGAAGATTGAACCTTTGGTTTTATAGTGTGAACTGAAGTGAAATTCATGAGATTGTAAGACAGGAAGAAGGCTGTAACTCCTTCACCATGAAGTACGTAGGTATCTCTACCTCTTGTTCTTAGACTTGAATAGTTTAAGGCTACCATCCTTTCGTCCCGGGATTTTATGCCTGGATGAGTAATCTATTTTTTTTAATTGACCCAAGTTAAGTATTATCTATTTGCCATAGTTTTTGGTATCCTGTGTTTAACCTGTATGCAAAGGACCCTTTGGAAGGGGGCCGGGTCAAGCTGCAAACCAGAGTTGGTCCTCCTGGGTGCTACTTTTGGAGTGCAATAGAGCGACTGAGCAGAGCTACAGGGCCTGTGGCTCAGGGCTTCTGTCACCACACGTCCTCTTCCCTGGTCAGGCTGCCTGTACTGACAGTGAATTGAAGATGGAGCAGCTGCTCCCCAAGAGGGAGCCATCAGCCTTTTAGTTTGCCCTTGAAAAGCTTTAGGAACCCACCTGATGCAGTGCCATGAGTGTATTTTTCTTTTAATCAGAAATACTGTGTTTTGTTCCATGTTGGACTGGACTGGTAACCACCCAGCAAAGATGGGAGCTGCAAAAGTGCAAAGGCTACACGCATCCTTTTTCTCCCTGAGGTCAGAATCCTGCTCAGGATAAAACCCTTGTGCTTGAGTAAAGCTGGAGTGTTCTTAAGAGAGCTGGAGATGCCAGAGTGGCTTTGGTGCTCAGCTGTGTTCATTAATGCGTCGGGGGGGATCTGTGCCCTTCCTTTCCTCCCCCAAAGCAAGCTGCAACACAGTTGCTGTCGCAGCAAATCCCCCATAGTGTGATGCTGTGGCAACTGCTGCTGCAAGATCCCTCCAGTGCCAGGGCTGCTTTTGGGGTGTGACCTCTTGCACTGTCAGGAGGGGCATGTATTTCAAGAGATCAGGGGGACATGGGAGACAGTAGGTAAAAAGAGCATGTATGTTCTTGTCCTAACAGCTTGCCTTAAATCACTGACATTGCAGCGGTTCCTTGCTACTATTGCAATCCTCAGTCTTTGAAAATCCAACAGGTTCTGTAGGTAATACTGGTTTTTTTGTTTAATTTTTAATAAGTTTCTATCTTTGCATAATTGCACTCTTCAGATAAGCCCTTTTTGGATAATGTGTCATTTCACACAGAGGAAAAAAAGTCCATCTCCAGTGTTTGTGCTGTAAAGTGTTTCTTTTTATGCCCTGTAAATTATATCTGGACTAAAGGTTGCCTACTGTTGAAGCAGTGTGTTTACTTGAATGTTGCCATTTTATGCAGTTACAGCTGCTGACTCTTGCTCTTCTCTGGGCCTGTGAGAGTGGAGATTGTGTGACCAGAGCTGGCAAACCTGCACAGAGGATCGGTGGAGCTGAAGGCTGGCTGCTGCTCCCATGAGTGTTCCACGTTAGAGGACTTCACAGATCAGTGCTCCATATTTGGAAGTCGTGACTTCTTAAGTTATGCTAAACAAAATTATTTGAAAATACACTTGCTTTCTTATCTGTAAGTTTGAAATAGCCTTTTAAAAAGAGATGGGCTGGCAGGAGGGTTGGAGGGCCTCGTGCTGTAAGTTGTTGAGTAACTCAAGTTCCAGGAGCCGTGGATGGCACTGGCAGGGTTCTGTCCTGAGCCAGCGCTGCTGCGGTTTGCACTGCCTGGTCTTGAGGGCATGAAGCAACCACAAGGCCTTGATGGGCTCTGTGGAGAAGGGTCAGCCTGGGAGCACTGGTTGGCACAGCCTTGTTCTTTCTTGCGGATCTTGAGGCCCCAGTTCAGCCTCAAGTCCCTCTCTGTGGAAGGAATGTGTTTTGGAAGTGTTTGCTCCCAGAGAGGTGACTCAGTGTGACTGAGGAAGCACCAGGAGCAGGCTGTGTGTGGCTGTCTGTGAGCACAGCTCCCTGATGGGCCTCTGGGCTCCTCAGCAAACCAGCCAGGGTGGGCAGGGTCACATCTGCTGTTCTTTGTGCTCGGGGGTATTTTGCCTTTTCAGACTTAGCCAGGAGATAACCCTGTATGAGCCAGTTTTCTCACTCTGGGAAATGATGAATGTGTTGCATGTCACAGGGCAGCCCCGTGGTTCCTCTTTGGGACAGCAGTATCAGAAGTGCTGTGTAAATGTAATGCTTGAAAACAGCTGGAGTAAATTCTGTTTCATGTAGGATCTTTATTTCAAGGGGATGCAGCCAAATTTGAAACCTGATCTAGAGGAAAACTGGGAGAATTCCAGGGCAATGCATCTACTGAATCCCAATCTACTGAATTGGTTTGTAGTTTCACAGTTATCTTTCTTACATCAAATTTTCTCACCATTGGTGTCTGAAACAGAATGGAAACAGCATCTTATGGAATGTGCAATCTAAGGCACAATGCAAATAGGGTGTGAGAGGAAGGTTGTCTTTACTTGATAGCAATCCTGAGTGCAATGTTTTTGTTGTGTCCCTTTTGGAAGAAGAGCATTAAGTACAGTCTGAGGTTTTTCTTTTCTTACAAGCAAAGCATTGGTTTGTCCATTACTGACTTCTTGTGAAATTTGTGCCAGATGTATATTAAATATTTTGGTGCTTTTTCTAATCCAAGCTGCCATTCATTTACCTGTGAGATTATTGTACTTCTGTATATTTAAATGACCAACCCCTTAAAGAAAAAACAAAAAAAAAATCCTTTAGTCACAATGTATCCTGACTACTGTAGCCTGTAAATGTTCCAAAGCTTCTGGGTTTCCTGTATTCCAGTAAGGTCTGAGGGGAGGGGAACAGCTACAGAAATCTCACCCACTGGGAAGGGAACTCGCACGCTGTTCTGTGCGTTACTGAACAAATGAGTAACATTCGTGGTGTTTACATAACGACACATTGGTGTTCACTTTTTTGTGCTCAAGCTTTGTACAAAATGTCTTATTTAAAGCTGAAGTCCTTTTTACATTTTTCAATTAAAAAGGGACAAATGACTTATTTTTTCATGCCTATGACTAGGACTTGCTAGTTTTATTTGTCATGTCAGTTTCTCAAGTAGGACTCCTGGATGCTCACTAAGTCGTGGCAGAGAGGTGACCACGTAATTTTTAAGTGTGTGGAAGGAAAACTAGCTGTTTTTTTTCAACTTTGCAGTGCAAGTGTCTGCAACAAGGAGATGCTGGATGCAAACAGCCTGAACAGGAGTGAATCCTTAGAGAGGGATGAGTGCTGGGTCAGTCTGCCCTTCACCCTCTGCCCTGAGCTGCCTGAGCTCCTGGTCTCTGCTGGACTGGCTCAGCAGCAGGGGCTGCCTGTGCTGCTGAAGGCACTGGCTCCCTTTCACATTCTGTAGTAGCACTGATGTTATTGTTTATGCCAGCTTGCAATACCTGCAGCCAAAGGAATGCCAGGCTCACCTGAAGTGGCCAAAGTACCTTAGTGTGAGAAAAAATTGGCTGCATTCATCTTGCTGAATAATGGATTTAATTTTCAGGTGGGTTTAAATTTAGTCATTAATGACACTGACATGAGCATCTCCTGCCTGCTCACTGCTGCTTCTGGGCTTTCTCCTGCTTTCCTGTATTTGTGCCTCCTCCATGCAGCAACTCCCAACTTCCAAATCCCAAGAGAAGGAGAGAGCCCAGCCCAGTGAACTTAGGGTTGGAAACTAGGAGGGTGTAAATATTCCATCAGCTTATTTAATAATTTCTGGAATGATAACTATTTCAACTTTATCTTGGCCTATTCCAATTCACATGAAAAAATCTCTCCTCTCATGGTCAAACCTTTCAACAAACATTTCCTTTTAATTTTCAGGGTTTTTTTCTGAGTGCCTAAAACTCTCCTAAGCATCTTTGTGCTTGGAAATTCTGTATGTTGACAAAGGATGCTTAAGCAGCCTCTATTTCAAGTGGCTGCAAAGGATAGGTTGCAAATCATCTCATCCTGCTTTTAGATCCCTGTGGAAAGCAATGCTGTGCAAAGTCCTCACAGCCATGTGCTTTCCTTAAAACATCCCTTGCCCCTCCCACAGCCACAAGGAAACTTCTTTTTTCTTTTTTTTTTTTGTGTGTAAGGGGAGGGTGGGGGTGGTCATGGAGGGAGGAGAAAGTGGAGATTGTCCAAGAAGTATGAATCACTGATTCCTCCTTTCCATGGACTAAGTACAGCACTTTCCCAGAAAGGAGGCAGCGGCTCCAGCTCAGGAGCTGGCACCGCACAGTTCCAGAAATCCACGCAGTTCCTGGGCTGGCTGTTAACTGCTGAGCAGCTGCTGCAGGCTCTGCACTGCCCTGGCTGGCTGGTTGATGGCCTGGGATGTTCCAGGGGAGATCCCCAGCCGGTACCTTGGTGTCCAGCAGGGAATGACATCCACAGGCCAGTCCTGCCCAGCTCCTGTGGAGCACTGCTCCAGTTGGCCCCAGCACCTGCCTGGCCCGACCTTCCCACAGCAAGAAGGGTTAATGGAAAAGGGTTTGTGCTTTAAGACACTTTGAATGGCTTTTATTTTTAGACATTTTGGAAGATACAGAGTGAAAGCCTATTGTTCTTATGGTAAGAGATCTTTACAAAGACATCAATATTTAAAGTAATTAAAAATATCTTAACAAAAGACTTTGCTTAAAAACTTGGCAGTTTAACAAGCACTCCTCCCTTCATCATCTTTTATTCCCATCAGACCAAGGCCGGCTTGTGATCCATGTGTGCTGCAACACAAACAAGAGTTGTGTTAGTTCTGCTCAGTTCAGCCTTCATGCACATAACTGCTGGGCTGGCAGTGAGAGGCCTGCAACCCCCCAGGTCAGCACATTGAAAAATTAATTCTTTTTCCACCCCACAGTTATTTGGTATCCTTTTTAATCAAGAAGCCTCCTCTAAACTGTTGGTCCTTAGGGAAACAGTAATATAGGAACCTCACATGTGGCAAGAAATCTCTTCCCAGCCTGAGATGGAGCTCCCATCCAACCCACTCAGCAGCCTGAGTGTGAGCCAAGCTCTGTGGGCTCCCACAGGCTCCCTGTGGATGGAGATTCCTGATTCCACCTGTTCTGCTGGTAGGATTCCTACCCCTTGGTGATGGAAGATCGTGCTAAGCAAGAATAGTTGGAAATGACCCTTAAAAAGTTAAATTGGGATATGCTGAGCCCAGTGACTCTGCTGCAAAGGACATGAGGTGTGGGACTGCAGGTCACAGCCATCCCTGCCTCAAACCTTCCAATGGGGTGACAGGTTAGTGTGCAGAGTACCTGAGATGATACAGTGTGTAGAGAGGCAAATGATTGCTCAGAAACGCAGGAACAGATGCAGTTTTAGCCCAAAGAAGGCAGCAGAAAGGTAGATGTGACCTTTATTAGGCTGACCAGTGACAGAGCACAGAAGGCTGTTGAAGTATGTCCTCAGTAACCAGGGCTTTGCTTAGGAAAGATTGAACCTTTCTGGTTAATAATTAAACAGTGAGACTGTGGCAGTTCAGGCCCAGGGGCTGAAATGCAGGAAGCCCACTCCAGGGAAGTATCCCCAATACCTGCAGCACTGCAGCCCAACTCAAATTCACAACTTGCTCCTTCCTACAAAAGCTGAAGGACTCTGAACAAATTTGGGTTTTCTCATTTTTGTCCATCACATGAGAACAAGGGCATGAAGCACCTCCTTGATCAGCTGTGGCTGAAGCACAGTGTGGGGTACCACAACACAACAACTGATAGGTCAGGCCTTGGCTGCTGCAATTTGGTGGTTTTAGAAACCAAAAACTCCTGCCTGCTGTGGAAACTCTGCTTGATTCTCTCATGGCCACACAGAACTTATCTCACTGTCAATGGGGATGAAACATCCTCTGGGGGAGGTGGGGGAGCTGATAAGATCTGTACAATTAATCAGCACTGTGGACCCTCAGATACATGAACTCTCACTCAGGCCTGCTTGTGGGCAGAACTTAGGGCTGAGGTTTTATTGACCAAACATGAAAGTCAGATTAAGTACAACAGCTTCAGCCTTTCTCTTGGGCTTTCTCTTCCTTGTGCAGGGCTTTAATTTTTAATAGATTAAGATAAAAATATTCAGCTCTGTATTTTCCTTGGTTCTTTGCAAAATAGGTAGCAAGTTACCTGCTCACTCCAGGAAAGAGAACAACACAGAGGGTGTTATTCTGCAGGCTCCTATAAAGCTTTTTGATATGCTGGTCTAACTTCTTCACCTTTTTCCTTAGATCCTGCTCCTGCATAAGAGAATAGAAGCATTAAAGTCCCCCATTCATCAGCAATTATACTTCTAAGTGTGTGGGGATGGCACAGGTGAGGGCAGCAGTGATGCTGCTCCTGCCTGGCACTTGGCAGTGCAGTGGCCCAGCTGCAGGGAGAGCCTCAGGCACCATGGCAAAAATGGGAGCTGCACCTCCAGAGCTCTCAGCTAGAGCTCTTCTTTCCTGTACAGCCACACAGCCACTCACCTCTCCCTGTGCCCCCTGTGCCCTGTCAGCTCTCCAGTGCCAGGTTTCAGTTCCTGGGCAGCACCACCCACTGCCCTGTGCAGCTATGCTGGTTTCAGTGTTATGCAGTGCCCTGCAAACAGCACGTTATCTTGTGTGGTGTTATCTCTCAAGCTGCACTGATCTTTAGCAGCTCCTTTGCTCCAGCACAAGGAACCCATTCAGTCACAAGCAGCTCTGCACCTCAGTCAGCTCAAAGTTACCTCTCCAGGTTCCCAGGGCAGTCCCTCCCCACTAACTGCAACAACCATCAGCAGAGCCCCACACTCACAGAGTCAGACAGCTGCTCCATTTTCTCATAGAAGATGTGTTTTCCTTGCTTCCCGTTGCTGTGATTCATTTGCCAAATCCATCTCCAGAGGTGACCAGGAGCAAGGGCATTCCTACTTCTTAGCTCACTACCCTTCATGGTCCATCCATTTATGGCTTCAAGGGCATCCACAGCGCTCTGGCTTTTCTGGAATTCTGAAATGCAAAGGGAACATGGTTTGGCAATGCTGCCCTCCTTGGCACCTGCAAGGCAGGGCTAAAGGTGTGGAGCAGGAGGGAGATGAGAAGCAAATCACTGCAGCAGATCCTCATCTTGCTACAGATAAACATCAGACTAGAAATGCCAGCTGGCTGCAGCAGCACCCACTGAGCTGTTCTCACCTTTCACAGGTGATTCCTGGGCTGTGTGAAGCTGCACAGTAGCCACCCCTCACATGGAAGTGTGGAGCCCATTAGTTACCTTGGAATTTTTTTAAGTAAATGTTTGGGTTTTTTTTAAGCAGGTGCTTTTTCCTCTTAAATATTTAGCTGTAAATTGCTCCTCCAAACAATATGTGCTTTCACTGGAGCATTTTAAATACTATCCCTTTGAGCCTACCTGGGTTTCAGTAGCTCTTGCTGTGTCTGTGCAAAGTCCCAAGGGCTGCTGAAGGAGCTTATTTGAAGGAAATCTGCAGGCTGTGTGTGAAGCTACTTACTGAGGAAACAGCAGTTCCTGTGCTTTCCACTCTGAAGATCCTTTGGCAGGAACAGTGTTTCCAGGTCTTTCAACTGGCTGAATTCTTCTTGCAAGTCTGTCTCTGTTAATGACTTCTTTAGTCCAGCCACATAAATCACACCTTCATTTTCTACATCCAGTTCTAATTCCTTAATCAGAACATTGCAGTCCAGTGTTGCTGCAGTGACTGGTCTCTGGACCTGGGGTGGATGCAGCAGGAATAAAAAGCAAGTCAGCCTACACTGCTCTGTGTTCTGAGCTTCTATTTTAAAGTATTTTTCTCCCATTACCAAAAGCAGACAGGTTCTTTTTCATCACTTGAAATAAATATGACTAATGAAGGCCAACTTAATTAGTCATGATAAAGGGAGATCATATTTGTAATGCAGAAAAGCTATAAAACTAAAATGCCATACTCTGTATAGCCCTGTTACTTGGATGTGCCTTTTCAAGCTGCAGCTGGAGGTCAGAACTCTTTCTCACTCCCTTCTGCTGACAGGCAAACAGGAAAAACAAGAGGGATCTAGCCACTTCCTTTATGTCAGTGGCCCTGAATTGTGCAGGGACAGGGAGACTGTAAGAGCACAAGCATTTGCCCAGACACACTGCTGTGATGTTTCAGATGTATTGGAGGCTGTGCCTGAGCTGAACATAACTTTTGCTGTTTGCCTTTACCTTAATGCAGGATCCTGCTACCTCAGCTCCATTCAGGCTTTCCACAGCAAGCTGGGCAGCTTCCAGCACTTCGTATTGGATACAGACATAGGGCTTGAAAGAGCAGAGTAAGATACTTCAGGTTTAGCAGTGAGACACATTAGCCCTCCCTTTTAAAAAGCCAGGTCTCAATAAAGTCTGGCTTTCTTTTAAAATTAGAATAATATAAAAAAGTTTGAGGGTAAAATATGTAATATTCCACATACTCTAGCTGTTTAAAACCCCCTTCAATTAACTCTTCAATTAATATCACCCTTTTTTTTCTCCTTTGGCTATTAAAGGCCTTAACATATCAGTTCTCCTCAGAAGGACAAAAATCACCTCAGCTTCCCCAGCACTCAAAGTCCTCTAAGCAGCACCTGAGCTGCACTTATTCTTGTCATTGTGTGGAGTAGCTTTTTAGGTGCCCTGAATGATTGTAGTTGATGACTAAACTACCACAAAAAACCCTTGAAACAGAATAACTGGTATTTCTTTGGTTCTAATCTGTATCTTTGCAAGAGTTTACTCAGACCTTCTTAGCCTGTCTGCAACCTTTGAGTGCTCCTCACCTGGAATGTTTCAGTTACCACTGTAAGGGACTGGATTGGTCCACACCTCCCAAACTCTTTCTTCACAGACTTCATGCAGAAGTTTTCTTCAAAAGGACCTGCGTAAATTGTCAGCATGTCAGTCAGCTTGCTTCTCACCTGTTGGAACACAGATTAGAGAAGGCACTTCACAAAGCAAAGGAACTAACTACTCAGTGCCTCCTGAGAAATCACATCTCTCTACAAGCTCAGCATGAAGACTATTCTCAAACAAAAAATAATACCTTTTCATGAAGTCCAGCATGAAGGTGAGATGCAAGGTACTCTGGACCCAAACTGAACTGAATGATACTGAATTTGGACAGGGGAACATCTTCCAAGGCTCTCTGAAGGATCTGGAGGGACAAGAGAAAACAAGGCTCAAAGAGGTACAAGACAATTGTACTGCAGAGGATCAAGAACAAGGCTATTGAATTTAACTCCCAACTTTAATTTTCATTATTGTCCAAGAAAGTCCTCAGGCAGAAATTCTTCCTTGGTGAGTCATGAGAGGATGCAGAGGATCAAAGCTCATTTCCGAAATGCTCAAATGGATTTAGCTAACCTGGTATTAACACTATTGCTAACAGCACTGTCAGGCAGCTTTTAAAATAGGACTCATCTACCCACTCCCAGAACAAGAACAACTTTGAGCTATTTTGATGCTTAGACCAACCCACTCTAAGTCCATTCACCTGTTTGTTTGAAGTGCTCAGGTTACTCTGACACAGGCCAGAAGAGTCTAATCCCTGTCTGCCCAAAAGGAGGGGTTTTTGGCCAGTCACCTGCAGACAATCTAAAAAACTAGCAGAGAGAAGTACACTGTGAATCACAATACTTTTCAATATGGGGAATAAAAACTTTCAAGAAATGCTTGTCAGAGAATTATAATGCAGTTAAGAAATTTGAAAGAATATTCTTGTCCACAACATCAGAAGAAGCCTAGAAAATACTCTGTGAAATTTGAGATGAAACTGCCTAAAGTTTTTAAGCACTATGCTGCAATTATTTGTGTCTGTCTGAAGATCCTGGTTGCTTCTGAAAAATGTAAGGCACTTGTTTGATTTTACTGAGGATTCAACTGAAGGAAAAACACACATATTTGAGAATCTAATTACCATGGTTTGGATAATGGTGGAGGCTCATTCAGCTGTTCCTGGAACCCACATCCTTGTGGCTGTAGCACAGCTTTGTTCTGTGAGACCTCAGCCAGTTTTTCAGCTGTCAGAAGCATCTCCAAGTTTAATTCTGCTACCTTGAGGAAGGAAGAAGATTGTTAGCTGGCTTTCATCTCATCAGCTAATTGTAGCTGACAAAAAGCCTGTGCTCTCCCTGTGAGTCACACAGGCACACTCCAGCAGTGAAGAAACATGGACATTAATTTCTTGCCTTATTATTTTCTGTTGTCATTTTTGAGCATGCAGCACTCACAGCATCAACAGGCAGTCATCTCCAAAAGAGTTCTCTCAGAAATCAACAGCACAAGGGACTCATAAAACCAGCTGAATCACTACCACAACACACAAGGTCTCTCTCTTCTTTGATCTAGAAATTACAGGCATTCCTGCAGCCTGGAAATGTCTCAGTCCTTCTTTACCCAGGGCCCCTCTTCAGGACCAGCAGCAATGCTGGCTGATGTCAGGGAGTACTGAGCACTGGTAGTGCCAGGTTGTACCTTGATATAGGCTGGAAATAACAAGCTGTCAAAACTGGGCCCTCTATCACAGCTCCATTTTCTCTTTAAAAACAACAGGAGGATGGGCAGGAGTGGAGGGTTTTTTTTTCTTTGAAAGCACAACATTATGTTCTGTAGTTTAGGACAGAAAACTTAATTAGATATACATACCTTTGTTGGTCCTTGCTCAATGAAGAATTGAGCTAACTCCAATGCAGCTCTAGCATCTTCTGTAGGATCATGCCCAAGCTTCTGTTCACACTGAATCTCCTTCCTAGGGCATCAAAATTAAGTGTACAGGCAGGTTATCTGTTTTTCCACACTGACCAACATCCTGTCTTTTCTAAACTGGGTCCTTTTCAGGCAAAAGAGCTTTCCCCTCTCCAAAAAGGAATTCAGTTCTGTGCAGCAGCATTCTTATGAAATATTCCCAAAAGTTACTGCAAGAAATGCTTTTGCAATGTTGAGCAAAATGTTTTATGGAATTTACAGAATCACAGAATTACTAGGTTGGAAGAGATCTTCAAGATCATCAAGTCCAACCCAGCCCTAACACCTCTACTCAACCATGGCACTATGCCACATCCAATCTTTTTTTAAACACATCCAGGGATGGTGACTCCATCACCTCCCCAGGGAGGCCATTCCAGTACTTTATCACTCTTTCTGTAAAAAACTATTTCCTAATATCCAACCTATATTTTCCTTGACACAGCTTAAGACTGCATCCTCTGGTTCTGTCAGTGCTGCCTGGACAGAGACACTGACCCCCACCTGACTACAGCCACCTTTCAGGAGCTGTAGAGAGTGATAAGGTCACCTCTGAGTCTCCTTTTCTCCAGGCTGAGCCCCCCCAGCTCCCTCAGTGGTTCCTCACAGGGTTTGTGTTCCCAGCCCCTCTCCAGCCTCGTTGTCCCCTCTGGATGCACTCGAGTGTCCCAACGTCCTTCCCAAACCGAGGGCCAGGAACTGGACCCAGCACTCGAGGTGTGGCCTCACCAGTGCCAAGCACAAGGGAAATTTTACAGAAGCAATGCTAATACTTGCTACTCTCATGCATGACTATTTTTAAATTTTACTTCTTTCTTGACCAATGGCCCAACTCACAATTTGCACACAGAGAGGAAGGCAACCTCCAGTTCAGTGAAGTTTGGCACTGCAGAGTATTAGCATTCACTGTGGGCATGGGGAGAACTATCTCACTAAGATACTAGCCAGTGGTAGCTGACACTGAGAAATATGATTTAAGTCAATAAATCAGACTTTCATGCATTAACCTTTCTTTCCTGCCAACTGAGGCAGCTCTCATCTGTGTGAGCCAGAGTACCTCTGTTGTTCTACAATTCAATACAGCTCCACAACCCTGCAGGAAGGCGAGTTTTGCTGGGATTCAGATCTGGTTGGGTCACAGCATTCCTGCTTGCTCAAAGACAAGCCCATTTATTATGCTGCCTGATGTTTCAAGCAGCCAGTAAATTCCTTTTTACCATGTCTTACTTGCACAACCTGCTCCTTTCTTTTGAATCTTAGTAACAAAATAAGAATTCTGATACTATTAGCAGCAGAGTAAGACCCTACGACCCACCATGACAGTTTCTAGTCTTTCCCATGACAGTACAGTAATAATCTTACCCTAAAACAGCTTTGGCTAGAAATTTTAGCTTAAATCTTCGACCTTCACTTCTGGCAAAAAGCAGTGAAGTATCAATAACACTGGGGTGGATCATCTGGAGGAGAAAAATCATCACCACTATAGTTTAAGAATAGCAGACATACAGAACTGGACAGTAACTCCACAATTTTCTGTGCCTCTGTCTTTTAATTTCAGTTGCCAGTTTCTCCCTGACAGATACTTCATTCACAAGAGAGCAAAAGGAATAATGAAACAAGTCCAACTCTCCTTTCTACTTCCCACTCTAGTGGGAAGTTATTGGGTTAGAAAGATTAACCATGATTCAAGCATTTTAGATTGGTTAAATTACCCACAGAAAGGACTTCAGTTCTCCCTGTGACAGAGCTATCAGAAGCATCTGGCTGAAGCAGAGGGGTAAAGCTGCACTTGACACAATATCTGTGTCTGCACAGACTTCTCTCTTTTGGGTTCTGAACAGCCCCTTGCAAATTTTATAGCTGTAAGGAGAGTTCTTGACTTTTAATCCTTACAAACATAGGGCTACTCATAACAAAAAGCAATTAACAAGTGTTCACTAATAAAAAGAGAAATTGTTAAAGAGTTTTCAGATGTGAAATGAGTAACATAGGGTTGGGAAAAACAGTCTTAAAAACATACTCACTTCCAAAGCCTGAAGATCAGAATTTAAAGAATGACCCACCAATACTGCATCATGGGGAAGCATTTTTTTTAGCCTGGTTTGGATGTCTGACAGTCTTGTCTTCACTGGAAGAAGCATTTTCCTTGTGATTCCTGAGAATCTTCAAAACAAAAGTTGGGTAAGTTAAAAGCAATACATTAGCAAGTGTATGCTGGAAAATATTACTGCTGGAAAGCAGGTCCTGTGATATGAATATGAACTCAGTGTAGCTAATCACAGAATGCTATTTACTGTTTTCTGTTCCAACATCAGAGGATATACTGCAGCTAAACTGCTAAGAGTGCTACCACATCTGTTTCAAAAGTTTATTTCTCCCAGGTATTCTTAAGTAATGCAGTTGGCATCAGATAGCACAGGTAAGGAAATACTGCAAGTCTGATGGTGGAAGGAGATGCTTCCAAGTAACCTGAGGGGACTGGGACATAACCTCCTGGATAAAGCCAGGTGAAGTTTTGAAGAAGACAAGCTTTGAGTTTTGCCTGCTTTTGTTACGATCCTGAACCCCACCCTAAAGGTGTGTACAAGCTCTATGCACTTTTTACATATGAGCAAATTTAGCTATGGACTCCATCTTATTTTATAACCATGAAGAAGAGTAACTTGTATTGTGTATCATTAATTTGTAACAGAACTTTCCCATGGACAGTGCACAATGGCAGTGGTTCTGCCTGGTAGCCCCACACCGTACACATCATGTTGGTCACTTCAGTCACACAGCAAGAACTGTATTCCTAACACTGAGGGAAAGGCACCAGGCATCTGTGCAAACCAAGGGGTTTCTGAAAGGCCCTGTGTAACAGGCTGAATGTGAAAAGGCTGCAGCTCTGAAAGACAGAGAGATAAGGAAGGTTTGTGCCAGTGACCTGGTGCGGTAGTTGACCACTGTGCTCTCAGGTTTGACCAGCTCGTTCAGGAGGCACTGACCCCGTGCATCCACCAACGACACACGGGTGACTTCGTTCCCTTTTGCAGTCAGGCACTGTCAGGAAGAAGCAGAGGCAGTTGTTGAATCAGCATGATGCTGCCACTCAAAAACCTTAACTAACATCTGCTTTGGCTGCAGCAGCATCACTGTGAAGGAGTTCCTTGACTTCAAGATCTACCACTCACAGCTGGTGGGTTTATACTCTACTGTGCTTCATTCTAATTGTTAAATGTGCGCTGTAAGCACAGCAAACACACAGGCAAGCACAGCACAGAAAAACATTGTAAAGAAGTGCTGATTTCACAGAATCAGTCTGTGCCCTCTGCACTGAACAAATGCCACTGACAGCACCAGCCCCACGGACACTGTACAATTTAAAGGCAGAGCCCAGGTTGTAGCAAGTTACTCAATGCTGATGCCAAACATCAGCAAGGCATCTCTGCAGAGCTAAAACTGCACTAAAGGAGGACTCTTCAGCAAGAAGCTGCCAGAGGAACTGCGATGGCCAAAGGAAAGATGTGTGGCAGGGAAGTATCTTTCCTTTCCCAAACCTTGGAGAGAGCTGAGGAGGAATTCCACAGCAGTCTCATGGGTTATTGCAGCATTGCTGACAGCCCTGGCGGATCCAGTTGCTGCTCTGGGAGCCAAGAGAACTGAGCTCTCTGCTCAGGATATTATTTCTGTCTCATAGCCAGAACCACTGCTGGGGCCTCTCCATGGCTGCATTAGCACTGGTACCATAAGGAAGGGACTGGCAGCAGATATTAAGATATCAGAAATGGTTTAACAAATACACAGAGTGCTTGACTTGGGAAGAGCTGATAAGAGCTGGGTGCCTGACTCTATTTTGTAAGGCCACACACACTGATTTTTACCATTTCACAATCCAGACCAAAAAGGGGGCTGCTGTCTGTCCTCTGCTGATCACACTCTGTGGAGATGTATCCCTTGCATCCAGGGGAACCTGGAGGGAAAACACACCTGGGAATAAGAAGAAGACCTTTCTTCTACAACTCATATGACAAAACATATCACTAAGCTGTCAAAACTAAAAACAACCCCCAACACAACAAAACAATAAACAGCCCTCACCCAAAAACTGACCTTCTATGGGATAGTCATTTTTTTTCTGCTCTTCTAAAGTTAGAGTATAGCTTGTAAGGCCTTGTTTTTTTTCTCCATATCGCTGAATGATGGGATCACATTGCAAGTCTGAGCTTTTAGTAGTGCATTCACTGCTGGTGGAAGTCAAGCCTGTAAAATACAGAAGCATCTGTCAAGCTCAGTTTCTGCATCAGATCAACACTTGGAGGCTGCACCATTCTAAATCACTACCTGGAACAACAGACTGGAGAGAGAGAGAGGGTCAGAGAAAAAGATAGCATCTTCTTAGCTCAAACCTAACTTATATCTCTCTCTTTTACTAGATACATCTGAGGATGGGTAGTAAAGCAGCAGGGATTGGGATTAAATATGTTAAAAACTCTCTTGTTTTGCATTCACTTGGACAATCAGCCCAACATAAGTTACTGAACTAGTCAGGGTAAGAAGCCTCGTGGTTTAAGCCATTGTATGCCTTCCTTTCTAAACAAGTTTACCATGGCAGCACACTGGGATTGCAGAGGATGCAAAGTTATAAATCTTTGTTCAAAGTGAGTCACTGTCTTGAAAGAGACAATGCAAACCCAAACAAAATACCTTGTGGAGTGTTTTGAGGTTTCAGGTTTGTTCCTTCTCCATACAGGCTGACTGGGAAGTTAGCAGAAGGTGCTAATGTGAATCTCTGAAAAAAGAAAATGTGAAAACGTGTTAGTGACTTTGAAAGACAGGCAGAGATAAGAAGAAAATTAGGAGTTCATTGATCCCCAAGCCAGCCAAATTCAGAGGAGGATGAAAAATAGTGGCAATACATTTGGTGTTTTAGCAAGTAGACAAACCCAACGCAAACCAAACCTGTTCCAATGAGGGATGATACAGGATTCTTTGTACTACAGGACAGATCTGCCTTGCCTGATATGATCAAGAAGGCAAATCTCAAGACCTTCTTTGATAGAAACTACAGCTAGTTCCAGTCTTTCCAGTTAAGTTGTGATTTACATTTGCTGCAGTTCAGGAAGAACTCTCTAGAAGCTTAAATTCAAGTCTTTCTTTCTACTTCTTTCAAAAATGTTGCTTATAAGTCAGAAAATTAATTATTTTAATAATCTTTCTGGGAAATGGGAGAAACTTGACATAAAGTGCAAATAATACGAGTGATATTTTTCAACCAGTGGGACTAGCATAACTCTATAGAGAGTCTCCTCACTCACAGTAAATTCCAAATTACTGAAATTATTCCAAGATATTTATAATCTAATTGACATCCTGTAGATGCAGGATACGTAACAGTCAGAGGATTGAAACATCAATAAACATTTCACCTGGTAAGGCTTCAAAGACATAAGTGTTGAAATCCTGTTCCTAATATCAAAGCCCTGTCCTTTGTTCTGAGCTGACAACTGCTGCAAACAGATCCTGTCACTTGCTGTCAAGGATGGCCACATTCCTGGAAAAGGCAGTAGTTCCACTGCAGCCATTATCCATGGGATGTGGTTTCAGGACTGGAAGAAGTTTAGAGGACAAGGATGCAGTCTGGGAACTTACATGGCGGAACACTTTCCTGAGGTGTTTGAACTGTAAATAGAATCTGTAGAAATGGAGTTGGCTCATTTCCTGCAGAACAACAACCACAACCCCAGCCAGGTGGCTTTGGTGATAAATACGGCACCAGCTGCAGTTAAAAAAGAGCAATAATTAAAAATATATATATATAAAAATTAAAGCAAAACAATTATCAAGCACTCTTAAAAAAAAAAAAAGTTGGAACCAGACCAGCTTTTAAGTCAGTAAATGGCAAAGTGCCAAATGACTTCAATAAGAAGAGGCTTTATAGCTTATCTCAAACAGCCACATATTCCTGGAAGCAGCAGAGTACTGGAGACAGAGAAAAAAGAGTTATTGCAAATTTCTGCTGCATACCATTTCAAGACATGTATACCTCATTCATATGCATCAGAATGTGAATAGACCAGCAACTTCAACTGTAGTCATGCAGTCTGGTGAATCAATGAATCAAAATAAGTTTCACAAAATAATTTTCTATTCACTATTAAAATCTAAAGTAGGGTATTTTTCTGCTTTGAGTTTCACTTGAAGATTAATTTAATTTCATTTTTGCCATTCAAGGTTATAAACCCTCCTCAGCCTTTGCCTTCCAGTCCTGAGAAATCCCTTTCCCTTCACTTCTGAGAAGTGGCCCAGAGAGAAGGAGAAGTGACTAAAATGTCTTTGTTTTTTCTAAAATGCTCTAGAACACTCTGTTTTGATTATATCTAACATGAAATGCATTAATATTTGTGTTAATATTTTATCAGAGTATTTTGTTTCTCAGTGTGTGGAGCTTCTTCAGTTCCACAGCAGTCATTCAGTTTTTCAAAACTGCATGAAACAAAACTCTGGAATGGTAGGATTTCTGCCAGAAGAAGAATTCTGCTTCCTGGCCAAGCCTAACAACATCTGCACAATCCAGGCTGCCATTATGGCAACTCCACAGCAAGTGCTCCAAACCTAGCACGGCCAATATTCCTGCAGGAATGCTTTCACACAGGGGAGAACAGAAGACCAGGCAGATTGCAGCTGTGGCTGTACCTGGGCTGTGCTGCGTTGTGGCATTTCCCCAGAGCTGCGTATTTCAGCAGCTCATACAGCTGCTCCTGGCTGATTTCAGAGTCCTCACCCAGCAGAGCTGCTGACAAATGACACGACTTCTCCTGGGGAAAGGGAAATGCTGGTTAGAGAGGCTTCATGTAATCACCAGGCCATGAAAAAAGAAGGAAAAAGAAACTACCTGGATACAGCCAGCTACATTTAAAGTGACTCTTCCACCCCTTATGGGCAACAGTTTCCTTTCAGATCCCACTGTAATATTACATTTACTCAACATTTCAGTAACCCAGGTACTCTAACTTTGAAGATTTATTTAACAAAGATTAACATAAGGAGACAATTGATATGCAAACACAATATTCTGGTCTCTCAACCCTTTCCCCCACTTGCTGCTGTAGAGCTTCAAACAATTGCACAAGTGTTACATGTAGCAACTCACTCTATGGGAGGTTTTCTCTATCTACAGTGCCACAGTGCCTCTCTATCTGCTCTGCCACAAGGGTTTGCTGACCCCTGCAGGGAAAAATGCTTCAGTAAAATCCAAGGAAGATGCAGAAAGAAAGCACTGAGCAAATGAGGTGGGGACTGTGCCACACAGTTCTACACAGCAGTTAAGCCTAAATGCACAAATTCTTCTAAAGGCTAATCAGCAAAAAAATGTGGCATTTTGGTGACCTCCACTGACCAGATAGCCTCTTCCAAAAAACTCCTGCAAAAGTTTTAAAGATATTCTTATTATAGGTGATGAAAAGACATCAAGGCATACAGGGGGAAAAACACCACCCAACACTACAGAATGTAAAACCTCACAGCATGAATGCCCACTGGAAGTTCTTTTTCCCCACACACTAACAAGCCGTGTGCTCAGTAATTTGGACAGAGCCTGCCCACATGGGACTGAGCTGGTATGCTCTTTAAGACATTTGTCACTGGGTAAGGAAGTTAAGGAGAGGTGACAACGTTCGTGGTTACAGTGGTTAAGAATCATCTGGCAGTAACAGCACAGGCTGGTGTAATTGCTAGTGCCTCATCTCTCAAGCTGAGACAAGTAATGACACCGTTGTTTTCAATACAGCCTAATTAAGGCTTTGCAAAAAAACCCACACAAAGAGCAGAGGTTTTGATTCACCAAGGAGAGGGTACTGCCAACCACAGGAATTTGTCTCTAACCGGGTACAAACAGGGCTGATCTCACAGGCTGGAGACACCAACTCCTGTCCCACGGGCGCTGACTCAGTGTGCCCTGGGTGAGGTGTCGCCGTGGGGCTGCTCTGCATCCTTCACCGGTGCATGTGCTGAGCACACACAACACTCCTTCCAAGATCTGCTTTGTTTATGAGATTATATTGCAGAATGTATCTATTTTTTAAACAAAATTCCTTAAATGTAATGCTGAGCACTCCCAATGAATTATTTTCCACATCTCTTGGAGCAGAATCCAAACCATTAACAGGCTCCCCAGAGCAGCGGTCACGGCCCCAAACCTGCTCAGGTTCGGGAAGCGTTTGGACGATGCTCTCAGGCACATGGTGGGACTGGACTGGCCACAACTCCCGGGCCAGGAGCTGGACTCGATGAGCCTTATGGACAACTCAGGACATTCTGTGTGGCTGCCAGCAGGCACTGGCTGTACCCGACCCTCCCGGTAGGCTGTCGCTGTACGCGGCTTTGCTGACTCCCAGCCCCCCAACGCGGGACACAGCAGCGCGCCCGAGGAGCGGCCGTAAGGGACGCACGGCCCGCACCGCGCTCCCCTCAGCGCCGGCCGCTCGCCTCTCACCTCGAGGCGCAGGCCCGGCCCGCCGCCATCTGCCTTCCGCCTCTTCCGCGGCCCCTCCGCGCCTTCGCCGGGCCGCTTGCGCCCGTTGAGGCACAGCCCCTTCGCCATGGCCCGCACGGGAGCGGCGGGCTCAGGCGGCCCGTCTCGGCCGGGCACGACCCCGCGCTCCCGGCGGCCCTCGCATCGCGCTGGGCGGCGCCGGGGCCGCGGCCGGAGCAGCCGAGCGCCGAGAGCGCGATGGGGGCGGGCCCGCGGGAGCTTCGAAACGGCGGCAGCGCGCTGAGGCGGCCGAGCTGGCCATGGCCACCAAGCGCCTGGCCAGGTGCGGGGCCGGGGCGCGGTGGCGGTGTCCGAGCGCGGAGGGGCCGCGGCGGTGGCGGGCGGCCCCTGAGCTCGGTCGGTGTCCGCGGGCGGCCCCTGAGCTCGGTCGGTGTCCGCAGGCGGCTGGGGCTGGCGCGGAGCAGCGCACGGGCGCGGAGCGGGGCGCGGGCGGCCGCGGGGCAGCGCTTCGCCTTCCTGATCGTCCTGGACTTCGAGGCCACGTGCTGGGGGGACGGCGGGCGGCGCGGGCCCGAGATCAGTGAGTGCGCCGAGCTGGCCCGGAACCGTGTGTCGTCTTTATGTGTCTTCTTCCTTGTATTATGTTCTTTTTAACCCTTGGCGTTTCAGGGATCATAGATATATAAATAATATAAATGTGTGTATATGTATGTATAGTGTATGTATGTGTATATATATATATATATATATATAAATCACAGAATATTCTGAACTGAAAGAGACCAACAAGGATCATTGAGTCCAGCTCTGAAGCGAGTGATCTATACAGGGATCAAAGCCACAACCTTGGCTTTATTGGCATCATGCTTAACTCTATGTTTATATATATATATATATGTATAATGGAATATGCTGAGTTGGCAGAGACCAATATGAAAACGGTCTCATTCCTGTGAATAGTTTTAACCTTTCCGGCTTTGTGTTTTGGTTCTGTTTTCTTTGTTTTGTTTCTTCTTCTCTGTGTTTGTTGCAGTTGAATTTCCAGCAGTCCTGTTAAACACCTCAACAGGAGCCATTGAATCTGAATTCCACATGTATGTTCAGCCCCAGGAGCATCCTATTCTCTCTGAATTCTGTACAGAACTAACTGGCATAACACAGGTATAATTATGACTTAACATTGTTTCACAATTGTATAATTGCTGTTTACTGTTTTATTTAAAGAGGCTATAAAGAAATAAACCTCAAGTGAATTTCAGTGAATTCTAACACATACATGTTTCTTGTTCTGTTCCTTGAAGAATCAAGTTGATCAAGGGGTGCCTCTCAACATTTGCTTATCACAGTTTATGAAATGGATTCAAAAGATACAAAAGGAGAAGAAAATTATGTTCAGTACAGATAGTCAGAGTAATTCTACTTCAGAAGCAAAAGTGTGTGCCTTTGTTACATGGACAGGTAAATAACAGTTTCATTTCCTTTTTCTGCACATTAATAACATTAGGTGGCACTAGTGAGATTGTTTCCTCACTTCTATACAGCCAAAATCCTATTATTAGGTATTGAAAATATGGAATACAGGGATAAGACTGAAAAGATGAAATCCATGGAACCCTGTTTGCTGCATCTTTGACTCCAGGGTCTGACATTGTTACATTTTTCACTTTAGTGAACTGTATGATCATTCTTAGTGTATCTAAATGAGTTAGAGATCTTTAGATCTTTGAGATCTTTAACTGTCTGAAGTTAATTACTAACAGGGTCTCCCTTGTGTCAACCACTTCAGAGCCTGTGCCTCCTGCCATCCAGCAGCACAGAGTGCTGACAGTGTGTTGGTGTTCTATCCATTTATGTAGATTTTTAGGCCACATAAAGGGACACACAGGCCACACTATGTGGATTTTAGGCCAGTTCTGCAGTGGTGGATTGACTGTGGTTCTCCCTGCACAGACTGGGACCTGGGTGTGTGTTTGCACTACGAGTGTAAGAGGAAGCAGCTGCGCAAACCCGACATTCTCAATTCCTGGATTGATCTCAAAGCGACGTACAGGGTGAGGGCATGAAACATTTCTACCCACACTCACCTCAAAGGCTGGCTGTACCTGGGCTTACAAGCCAATGCTGTATGTCCCAGCAACCAGAGTAACCTGGTTTTATTTCGTGTTGTTACTGCTCAATAACCAACTCTCCTAGAACTGTGTGAATTTGAATAGAAATCTTAATGCTAGGAAAAGATTGTTGTTTGATAAAAGAATGAAAATGATGAGAATTTATGAGCTGCTTTTCCTTTCCTGACATGTTTTGTTCTTCTTGCTTCTTGTCTTTTTTGTTTTGTGTGCTCTTATTGCTGCCTTATATTGCTGTGTAGGAAGTTGTCCTTATAGTCTGTTTAGAGATACTTGGAGGTACCTTACAGGTAGGCAGCAGCATTAGGTCTCTAAAGATAAACAGTGTGAATATTCCCCCTTTGCAGTGGTCAAATCAGATACTCATATTAGGAGCAAGAAGTAATACTCACTTTTTTCACTTACAAAAAAATTCATAGCTATGCCAAATATATTCACACCCCTGCTTTGATTGCATCGTAAGGTATTATTTATAGTTGTATTCTTCAGTGCTGGTCTGTTAAGACTTTCATCAGTGTAAGTAAGCCATAGAGTGCAGACAAATGACTCCAGAGCTCAGACAGAATGGATTTGCTTAAAACTGAGAGAAGGGATTCATGTTTCTTTCCATTCTGATTTCTAACAGGGTAAGTAACTTATGGTTTTATCCTCACTGTAAAATGCAGATACCCAACTTGCTTAATTGCCTTGTGAGATTTATTATTTGTAAGGGGATATTTCTGAAATGGTTTTGCTTCACTAGGGAAAGGTTTTTAAATGCTTCATGTTAAGCACCTGCATTTCTTTCCTTAGGCCTTCTATAACAGAAAGCCTAAGGGGCTAAATGGAGCTTTGCAGGATTTGGGGATAGCTTTTGAAGGACGGGAACATTCTGGTAAGCATGATGATCCTCATTTTAATATATATATAAATACATGTATCTTATAAAGCTAAATAGTACTATTTAGCTCTAGTTAACCTAAAGCAGCTAATTATTACTCTGAGTAGTTACTAGTGTTTCAGGTTATGCCCTGTTCTGTCCAACAGACCATCAAAACAAGAAAGGCAAAGTGCTCTGAGATCAGTTTGTTATTTCTAACCTCATACAGAGATTTCATTTCTGAAATCTCTTCTACTGCTATTGAATGTATGTTCACAAGATCAATTTATCAATTGCTAGGATGCAAAAGAAAAGAGGTGGAGGGAAGATAAAGAAACTTGATTTTACCTGATAGCTCTGCATATCATGTTAATGTGAGAGAATTCCAGCACAATGTGGGTTTTTTTTACTTGACTAATAAAAAGAGCAAGGATATTTAAAACTGTAAATTGATATTCAGCTCTATGGATAATCCTTCAGATATTTCAGCACAGAGAATTATTTGGAATTTTCTACTTCCATTCCCTTTTTTGAACTAGATGACTAAGTGTCACGGTTCTGTAACTCCTTGTCATTCCTGTAAGGCTTACCTAGATTACATTTTTCCAGTAATAAGAACTATTCCCAGTGGCAGTTAAAAAGAAGCCATTAATATAACCATACTTTTGAAGGGTTGGATGATTCCCGGAATACTGCTCGTCTTGCTTGGAGGCTGATTTGTGATGGATGTGTGCTGAAAGTTACTAAATCTTTGGATAAAGTAAGTCACTACTTTGTATCTTCCTGTCTACTTGCTTTGTAGCCTGGAATACAGATGAAAGGTGAGCTATTCAAATAATAAACCTAGCATCCTGACTGTGATTTGGAAAGAACATCCTTAGGCTGATATGCTTATTAATTTTGTGCATTTGTTCCCAAAATGTCTGGGTATTCACTTTCCAAAATCTGCTTTTGTTTACGGACTCCCTAGGCACATCAGAAGAGTAATTTAATTTCCAGAACACTGACTGTAAATGTCACTGACAAGACTCCACTGGGAAGTAAGAGCAGGCCTGAAACATCTAGAGATGGAACTTGTGAAACAAAACCTCTGGCTGAGAACAAACACAAGAGTATTGCTGGAAACAAGATAAATTCTAATCCACAGGCTGGGGAACGGCGGATCACTTGCACTGAACCCTCTGCAGATGTCTGTGTTGTACCCAGCAGCAGCTCAAGGACTGCTCAAAGCCAAAGCTCTTCAGCAGCATCTCCTGACACATTTTCTGTTCCCCTGGGTCTGGCACAGCCATGTCCCAGTCCTGCACCAAGAGGCATCCAGCAGGGTTTGAGCATTGGGCAGCCTCTGAGAACAGTCAGGCCCAGCCTCCCAGTACAGGGATCAGGGCTGGTGCTTGTCTCCACCACCATCCCCTCAGTTACTGTCTCCAGTGGGGATGTCAGCACCAGTTCTGAGTGCTTGTCTCTGCTGACAGACTGGGAAGATGTTGCTTTGATACCAGAATCTCAATATGAACAAAATTCAGACTCTGTTCAGCTCAAGGATCACTCAAGTACAGATAGTCTAACAGTGTCTGAAGAAGAAACTATTTCAAAACAATTGGCTGTGACAAGTTCAGATAATCAGAGTTTGGAGGAAATTTCCAGAGCACCCACGGAACCTCGGAGGTCTGTTGTTTACAAAAGTCCTGATACTACAATCTATAATATAGGGACGGTACAAAGGCAGACTTCAAAATGTTCAGCTTTTAAGTTACCATCTGCAAAGGGAAATGCTGTTTCAGCACAATCAGCATTAATTGGAAATTACTCTACTCCTTTAGAGGCTCCTAAAAGAAAGCCAACTAGTCCAAAAACATGCCCACCAGCAAAAAAGCAGTCTTTTCATATATATCAAGAGAAAACTTCCTCTTTTGATCACTCTTTACCTTTGAGAAGTTCAAATTTGCCCAGAGTATTTCCTGCAGTTCTGAACTCCACAGTCAATTTGAATGAGTCTGTAAGAGCTGTGAGAAATGGAAAATCAACTCCCCCTCTGTGTAACTGCGGCCGAAGAGCCAAAAAACTCTCTGTGTCAAATGCTGGCCCAAATCATGGCAGAGCATTTTTTTGTTGTCCAGTTGGCAAGCAAGGAGGTAATAAGAAAAGTTGTGGATACTTCAAGTGGGAATATGCACTTCTGAAAGAGAAATCTAGTGGTCTCACCTTTAATGCAGATGCTTTGACCTCTCTTGGAACTGTTCCTAGTAATTCAGAAAATTCTTGCAACAAAAAATATTTGTGTCTTAGACCCTCTATGAGAACTTGAAAGTGGATACAATTTTTTGTCTGAATGCTAAACTCTAAGTTTAATGCTTAATGGAATCAGGACAGTCAAATAAGGTCAGATCTATATTCTCTGAATGGGATGAAAAGGACAGTTCTTGGTTAACATAGATAGAAAGCAAAGTTGCTCAAACACACAAAAATCAGCATGCTGATCATAAAGTAACTCTTTAATGAAGTGTGAGAGAACAGATAAAACTATAAGTGCTAAAGTTAGAGTATGAGCAGCTGTTGCTACAATTCTTAACTTTCTGTTCTATCATATATTTTAAATACTTTACTAGTCCAGTCCTTAAAGATTTCAATGACACAGATTTTATTTGCCCTTTTTTTCCTAAATATACTTGTAATGCCTACAACTTTTAATTTTTGAAACTTTTGAAAGATTTTAAAATCTCTTTACTAGATGTCAGACATCAAAAGTGATTCTTGAAGCAATAGTATTCTCTTAAACTCTTACAGAGATTTTTATCCTTTAAGTAACAATAAAGATAAGATACTGATATTTTATTAAATGCTTTATTTAACACACATTTACTGTTGTGCTCTTGCCTCTCTGGGTTTCCCATTTGATTTGTATCAGTGTCTGCTTTAGCTCGTAGTGTAGCCCCTGGGACAGACAAATGATGGGAATCAGGTAAGAATGTATTCAAACCTAATCTAAGAAGGATATAGTGTAATGTCTTACTTGACATTATTGTGTAAATCTGCAATGTCTTTCTTTGTAAAAAATCCTGCAAAAAAGCAGCAAGTACTTTAATTTGTTCTCTACTTCCAGCGCAGTTTGCTTCCAATGGTGATTTTCTTATATCGGATTTGGAGCAACTGCCTTGGTCAGTTTTTTTCACAGATCAGAACCTGTAGCAATTCTTACCCTCCTAATTGTCCAAGGAGCTTTAAAGTTACAACAGGAGAGGCGGCTCTTACGGACCGGGATGCACGCAGACACCTTCCTTCAGGAACTACGCTACGGGCCACCACTGTTCTGTTAGCACATGTTCGCTATTTTTCCAAGCCTCCATTTACCTGTTCAAAGTTTCTTTTTAGCTGGTCCCTCTACGCCGTGACACCTTCGGGACTCGGACAGGCGGGGAAGTGGCCGAAGCATCTCGGCCGGTGGAGCGCACGGCTCGCTGTCGGGCGCGGCGTTGCAGAGCGGACGGAGGGCTGTCCGCCTGCTCCTCTCCCCGCGGCTCCGGAATTATTAACACAGACTCCAACTCTGGAACCGGAGCTCGGGGGACGCGAAAGCATCAAGGGCTACGAGCTTGGCCGCGGCTGAACGCGCCACCAGAGTGCTGGCCACCCCGGGTCGGCGGTTCGGTCCCGGCGGGTCGGTGCCCGCGGCTCGCTCGCCGGTGCCCGCGGCCGCCGCTCCAGGCGCGGCGCTGTGCCGGCGGGCGGGCGCGGGGCGGGCGCGGCGCTGACGCCATCGCGGCGGTGCTGGCGGAGCTGCCCGATGGCCGCGGCCGAGCCGGCGGCGCGGAAGCGGCGGCCCAAGGGGCACTTCGCGGCGGGGGCCGGCCGGGCCAAGCGGCCCCGCGGCGCCGGGCGGCAGCTGGAGGCCGGCATGCGCGGCATCCTCATCACCTGCAACATGAACGAGCGCAAGTGCGTGGGGGAGGCCTACAGCCTGCTCGGCGAGTACGGAGACCTGCTCTACGGGCCCGAGCAGGTGCGTGCGGCCGCGCTCGGGGCGGGGGAGCGGCACCCCGAGGCCTCGGCTCCCGCTGGGTGTGAGTGGAGGGAGCCGCGTGTGGAGGGAACCGCGTGTGTGCACCGCGCCCCCGAGTGCCCCGGTTCTGCGGGCGAGCCCCCTCGCAGCCCCGCTGCCGGCCCGGGCCGTGCCTGTGTGGCGGGCCCAGCGCGGGCTGGGAGCTGGGCGCTGCTGCTCGGTGCTCACTCGGTGCCTGTGTGAAGTTTTCAGATCACGAGGAGAGACTGTCTGGAAGCGACAGGGAGGAGGATGAGGATGATGTGGAGGCTGCTCTGAAGAAGGAGGTTGGCCAGATCCGTGCCTCGACGGAGCAGAAGCTGCGGCGGTTCCAGTCGGTGGAGAGTGGTGCCAACAACGTGGTCTTCATCAGAACCCAGGGCATAGGTGGGGCTTCTGCTGATGCTGAGTAATGCTCTCAAAGTAAAAGGCTACAGAGTGTGGCTTCCAAGTAACACGTGTATATCAAACAAATACCTTTCCCTTTGGCCGTGCCACTGAATTTAGTTGTTTGTGAAGAAGCTAAAGGTAGAGGAAACTGCTTTGACAAAACAATCTTTGATTTAGTTTTGGTATAGTAAAACAACTCTTTACATAAAAGGATTTGAGGCTGACAGCAGTGCAGCCGAGTTCTCAGTTTGTTATTTAGAAGGATGAGAGATACCTTCTGTTTGTTGCTCATACCCAACTGTTTTTCTTGTAGAACCTGAGAACCTGGTGCACCATATACTAAAGGATATGCACACCACTAAAAAGAAGAAAACAAGAGTCATTCTGCGCATGCTGCCCATTTCTGGAACTTGCAAGGCTTTTATGGAAGATATGAAAAAATACACAGAAACATTTTTTGAGCCTTGGTTTAAAGCCCCCAACAAGGGTACTTTTCAGATTGTTTACAAAGCTCGTAATAACAGCCATATGAGTAGGGAAGAAGTAATTAAGGAACTGGCAGGTATGTATGGTTTTCACACAAAACAGAACATGATTGCATGTACAACATGGGTCAGACTATTGAAAGAGGTTGTAATGGACATACACATTTTTTGCCTAAAACCTCTGTTGAATTCTAAAGACTTAAAAAAAGCTTAAAAAATACTTACATCAGTATTCCTTGTTGGTGTTGATGACTTAAGAGACTATAAGCAGAAGAGAGAACAATGTTGGTTATAATTTGCAGGATCAGCTATATGTGCTTTGAAATGCTATTAGGTTTTCTCTCTGGATGCTGTATTGAAATAATAATGTTATTATTTCTGTTCAATATTTGACTCATATAAAAGCTCCACCTTATTGAATATTTTATTGAATGCACAAAAATTAAGAGAGAGGAGGCAAGATCCCCCTCAGTTATAGCAAATTATTTTTGTAGTTGCTTAAAATGGTGGAACAGAGCAAGACTCTCAGAATGTACCACCAGTAGGACTGAAGTAACTGAAAAATTATCTCACTGCAATTACTGAGAAACAAGGCATGCTTATGCTGTTAAACACTTTTCCCAGCATCTTTTAAATTGCATCTTCTTTTACAGGAATTGTGGGCAGCCTCAATCCAGAAAACAAGGTTGATCTTAATAATCCACAATACACAATTGTGGTGGAAATAATAAAAACCGTCTGCTGCTTAAGTGTGGTGAGGGACTATGTCCTGTTCAGGAAATACAATCTACAGGAGGTGGTGAAGAGCAACAAAGAAGATGCACAACAAAACCCATCAAGTGTGACAGAAAAACAGAATTCAGAGGTAGCTAAAGCAGAAACTGAGGAGCAGGAGAAGAGCTCTGTAGAAGTAAAAGAAGAAAACAAGAATCAAAGTGAAATAGAATCTGAGTCCAAGGGGAATGATGCTCTGATAGTGTAGAAAATGTGATATAAGGGAAAGATAAATGTAATACAAACACATAAAAAAAGTTGCCCTAGAGTTCTGAAAGGGGTTTGTTTTGAAGTCCTGGTTTAAAATCCACGTGTGTAAGAATTTTATGCTCGTTGCAGGTGGAACTGACGTTTCAGCAGAGGTAAGGGTGCTCAAGAGTGCATCACCTTTCTGGTGAAGCTTGCTGTCCTCCTGCAGCCTTGTTCTGCATTTCCTGTGCCTGGCACACAAAGCAGGGGTCTGTGCATGTATATGTAGATGTGGCCACCCTGACATGTATGGACACTCCTTTGTTATATCTGGAGGCTACAGAAACCAAAAGGCAGCACAGAGGCAGCTCTGAGCAATTGCTGTCAGAGAGAGATCTGGAAAAGAGTTGGTTGCAGAGGGTTTTGGGAAGGAAGTGAGCTGACAGCTGCAGAACTTGGTAACATTTTTCTGTGTGAAAACAGAATGAGGTAAATCTGATAATTTCTTGGAGGGATTTATACATATATTTATATATACACACAGATATGCTGTCTTGACTTGAATGGAAAGAACTGTTATATATATATAAATACTTGAATATTATGAGATGATTTAGAGTAAAAGATTGGACTGTTATAGAACAATAGAAGTACAGTGCAGGCATTGCAGATGGTTTTATCAAAAACTACATATGTGTTTACATTAGTTGTGTATGCAGCACTTACTGGTTTGTAGTAAATGCTGTAATCACTGAATGGAATCCTTTTGAGTAATTTCCTGCAGATAGTATTTTGCTGCTCTTTCCAAAGACTCAATCCTTGAGGGATTTTATAAAGTGTTTCTCATTTTATTTTTTTTTCTTATGTCTCAAAGTTTGAATTTAAATACTGACATGAAGCTTCTTATGAAAGAAGCTCTCCATTATACCATACTAGATAAGGGGAATGAAATTTTAATTTTTGGTACAGTTTTAACTTTTTGTTATTAATTTTTTTTCAGATTGAAAGTAATGCTAGTGAGTCTTTCTGTTGTCTTATTGTTGCAGTGGACTGTCCCTGTGACTCCTAAAAACCAACCAAAACCAGTGCAGCTATAACTTGCTTTCCAACAGGATTTTGAGTATGCCTCCTGTAGAACTTTCTAGCTTTAGTATTTCATTTCTAGCATAAAAGCCTGTGTGTTGCTAATGGGAAAAGACTTATCTTGCAGAACACAATTTGTTACTTCTCTTGGTTTAATGAAAAGGATGTGTTCAAGTCTTTCATAATTTATATTTTCTTCTTCTGTCAAAATTGTTCCAGAAGTTGGAAAATGAAGAGGACTTTTATTTCCCTAGTCCTGTCTCCATTGCAGCCCATTTATTAAAACTCTGCTTTCTTATGTCCTGTGGTGTTTTCTTGAAATTTTTGAAGATTTCTGTGTGTGGATTAAAGCCATCAATGTCTGAGTCACCCAAAGGAAAGAACCATCTGAGACCAGACACAAAGGCCAGCTGTGAGTGTTTATTGGTGGCTGATGTTGGTAATCATGATTCATGACAGCCTGCTTAACTTCTAAGGACAAAATTCAGGGTAATTACTGGGATTTTTTGTTTTCTTTCCTCCTCTCTCTCACTGACCTGTCTGCCTACAGGGCTTACAGTTAACTTCTGATTTTTCACAGTTTGCTCTTATCAAACATTCATTGTTTAGACATTAATTCCCTGGCTTTTCTGCTGTGCCATCACTTTTGGTCTCAGTGGTTCCCTCATGGTGCTTCAGTGTTTCGAATTCAAACCTTCATGGACAAGCCATAAGACATTATTATGGCCTCCCTTACATGAAAAGCTGAATAATTGCTGTCACTGTCAGTGCTGAGGAAAGATGTTACAGTGCCCAAACATCAGCTGAAGAGGTGTCACATTGATGGTGGAATGTGGTGTACTTAATTTGTCCTGATGCTGACTTGAAACTAGGATTGTCCCTTGGTATGAAACCCTGGCCCTGAGATTCACTCTTCCTCTTGTGCTAGATTAAAACTCAGATTGGCTTGTTCTTAAAAGAAATTATCCTCAAGTTTCTCAAGCCAATCTCCAGCCTCAGTGTTTTCCAGTCCTGACTTGCCTTTCTTGAGGGTCACAGCTGTGTAATTAAAATATGAATTTACATGTAATTCAGTTCATTTATCATTTCAGTAGTGAAATACAGTAGAGGAGAGCTTTAAGGAACACCAGTAACTCCCACTGATTGGAAACAGCTGGTAATATCCTGTGCCCAAAAGTATCATGCTGCAAAATCCTTCCTGTATTATATTCCTCTTCAAAGAACAATCACCCTGTGGTTATGCCATCTTAAAACAGCTAATCCTGTAAACCTAAAAGGCTTAGTTTTGTGGCCTGCCTGGAAAACAACATGAAATATGAGTAACTGTTCATTGTGGCCATGGTGTTCTTACATTTAAGACTGCTCTTGGATCAAACTGTGGCGTGGCATGTACAAAAAGGGATGAAAAACGCTCTGCCAGGACTGCTGTTTGTTGGCTTGGCATGCAAGCACTGCCTGTTATGTGTGGGCACTCTGCCTCCCCAGCCCAGCTGTGTCCTGGGGCTGCCTGGTGGCTCCTGCTGCCCAGGAGCTCCCACTGCAGATCCCCAGAGCCTCCTGGCCAGCTCAGCACTCAGCTGAGGCAGCCAAGGACAAGGGCAGCAGGGAGGTCAGGGCAGTTATCCTGCCAGGCAGGCAGGCTGCCAGGGATCTGTCTAATGCCTCTGCCCAAAGGCATTGAGTTCATTTTACAGTACCCTTTTGAGCCTTTTATAGTGAAAAGCTATTCACAGTAGCCTTATTATCATCAAGTTTTAGGAATATGGAATAATTTTTATAGAATATTTGTCTTTTAGAGAGTAAATATGCCACAGCTGTCAATAGAAGTCATTCCTGCCTGCTTTTCTGTGTTTTATGGTCTTATATACCAAATCTAGACATCATAAGGCTACTTATTTTATAATTAGCAGTTTGGCTATTCTCTAATATTGCTTCTGTATATAAAAAAGGGACTAAACTGCCTCTTCTCCTACCCCCTTAGAGGTATCTCAATATTAACGAGATACAGGTGTACAAGGGTGTTAAAACAGGAGGAAATTTCCACTGGAAGTAACTCTGACAGGGTTTAGGTAGAAGGCACTTACTTGAGCACATGGCTGAAGTTCAGCCACTCAGCCCTGCTGCTTTCAGACACAGTCAGCTTTGTTTTCAGAGACTGGCACTTGAATGCAACCGAGTCCACCACAGGAGCAAGAGCATGGATTACAATAACACACCTGGCCTTTGAAGCCAGCCAGCCATAGCAGATGTCAGGTGCTGTCAGTTGTGTTGTCCCTGGGATGATGATAACACCTGAAAGTGCAATAAAATTGGAAATGTATTAGGTATTTTTCCCTTTCAGTCCTGATCCCTTCACAGCTTGTCCCGATTTGTTGACTACCAGCACCATTCAATCCAGAAATGAGAAGGTGCTAAAACAAGTCTCACACATCTGAACTTGAATAGAGATGTGCAGACTTGAAGTACAAAATAGCTCCTTGCTACAGGCACAGTGAAAGTAGGATGCATAACTTTGAGGCAGAAAACACTGGCAGCTTTGAGTCTGTCACAGTTAAACTGGTTTGACCCAAGCCACAGAAAGTGAAAGAAAAATGATGAAGGTAATTACATCAGTTGTTAGAGACTACCCCAGTCCCCCCTTTGATTGTCAAATATTCAAGCAAGGAAGTCAAATAAGAAATATAATTGTTAAATGAATTAACTTCTGATTATAGAAGGTAATAAACAATCTACAGCCCACTAGGAATTACACAATTCACCTGTTTGAATACAAGCCATGCTCAGCTGCCACCACTCTCAGATTCAAGCTCCATTTAATTTCATCTCCTTTTCCATTTTTGCCCCTAAAAAAATAAAGTCTCAACTATCCTCTGTTTCAGTAGTGCAAGCTCAGCTCCATTAAGATTAATGTAAAGGACACAGCATTTTGTGCATTTGTTTTCTGTTTTTGACCTCAGACAATAATGAACTTGGTAACTGGAAATCAAAGGAATATCCATTGCAGAGCTCGAGGGTGTGAAGGAGGTGAGATCCACCTGCAGAACCCTCCTGGCACAAGCCTGGGACTTGTGTTTATTAGCCAGTTGATAACAATTAGTTGTCCTGAAAGGCCATGTGAACAGTTTTACTACACAGCACATTTGCTGGTTTTCCAGGCTCCTGCTACCAGCAGATATGTTTATGGGCAGTGTATAGTGGGTTTACAGCACAACCAGGAAAATCTGAGATAAGTAACACTCTGCTGCTTCTTTTTTTTTTTTTTTTTTCTGGTGTTTTTATGCTCAATACAGCCTTTGCCATAGAGTTCAGCTACTGCTTATATCTTCTGAATCAAGTAGCAGCATGGTGTGAAGTGCAAGGGCTACAGAGAGGTAACAAGAAATGTGAGATGTGACCTAGCAGGGATGATCTAAACCTCTGCTGTTCCCATAACCTTGGAACAGCTTGACTGTTATGGAAATATCTCACAGTCTGAACTGACACCTCAGCCCAGGAAATCCTTGATTATACTTAATCCTGAAACTCTATGCAACCCAGCACTGGCTAGACCTGGAAGTCTGATCACCAACAATATTAAAAATCATCCTCACAAAATAATTGGCACAGAGTTACATATATTGTGGCTTTCAGTAAAAGCACTGCAGATACAAAAAATAAGGACTAATCCATTTTTCCCTCTTCTATCACTATTTTCAAAAACCTTTTCTCCCATGTACATTTAAAGTTATAGAGAACAGATTGCATTAGAAATATTTCAAAGCAGCAGAACAGCAATGTGTATCTTCCACCCTTTTTCAGAAGGCTGTACTCTTAAAACTGACAGGAATCAGGATGGAATACACAAAATGCAATACACAAAAGTCCAGGATAAAATACACAAAATACAGTACACAAAAGTCCAGGATGAGCATGTTCAGGTGAGGAGCTCAGCAGCAAAGAGCATCACTCTGTGTTGCTCAGTTTCTTCCTCTGAATGTTCCCAGAGATCATCTTTGATAGTTCTTGAACAAACCCCAACTTGTCTGCACAGAGAAAAAACAACACGACTTGGCAGTTTCATTACAAACTGTTCTCCTTTTCTGTGGCAATCCTGCAAATTTAAAAGTTTCAGGCTCTTTTTAGGATTTGGCTGGCAGACAGCACATCACTCCCAGTGCCCAGCAAAGAGAGTAAGCTTAGAGAAGCAAGGAATATCAATTGGTTGACTCAGTAATTCCTTGAGTCAGTAGTGCAGGACAAACACACCCCTGAAACTGAGCACAACCTTGGTAGCCCTGAGGAGCTTTGTGTGTTTGCTTGAGACCCTGGGCAGTGTGACAGAGCAAAGGCTCCTGCCCACACATCAAACAGAAATGCTTTGATTCACCAGTTTGTTCTTCCTTTTTTCTTGGTAAGGTTCAGGTTATCATTGCAGAACTGCAAGAACATGTTGGAAAGTCTGTCTGACCCCATGTGCAGACTGAGCAGGCTGTGCTGCAGCAGAGAGGAAACCTCCTGAACAAGCCCTTCCCTGCTGGAATGAACAATTTGTGCCACTACCAGGGCTCAGGGAAAAAAAATCTAGCCAGGTCTGTTTAAAGCCCAGCACAGACCAATACAAAAACCTAGGAACATGTTGCAGGATTATACTTTTAAATTTGCTTTACCATCAATTACTTTCAAAGTTAATAATTAGATTATTAATTAGATATATTTAAAATTTATTACTTACATGGAATATATGGATGACTTTAAAAATCTGATCACTTCAAAGTGGATTATTTTTCCATAAAGTACTCACATTTGAAATCTGAATGCCCTTAAAAGGAATCAGATGCTGAAATTGTGAGCAGATAACATTTTTCAACATTTTTTTGTTTGCACTTAAAGATCTAATCCAATTTCTTGTTATTCTGTCCAAAAATGGATTACATTTAAAATACAACATTACATTTAAAATAAACAATGTGTTTTCCTTCTGTTCTGACTGACTTAAGGAGAGAAAAATTATTCTCTCAGAACAAAGCTGTAATACAGGAAAAGGGAAGTTTAAAACCTTGCTACAGCCAGGTTTGAGCACAACCTTATTTTGTTCATTTTTCTTCTGGTAGAATCACATTAAACAAACGACTTGCTCCCATGGGGGTTCAATTTTCTACACTCACTAGAAGCCTGTGAGATTGTGTTTGGAGATAACTTTATTTTGGAACCCATTAACAAATTAGCAGCTGCTGAGCTCTGTTGCTCTGCCACAGCTGATGGAAGCTCAGTGATGGTGAATTATGAATCTTAAATCTAACACTTGACTGTGGTGGCCAAACTTGGCAAATTACCCCTTCTCTTACTGATCTTTTCAACAACAAACCCTTTTCAAACAGATAAGCCTATGTACATTTTATTTATAGATTGTGTTCATTTTTATTCTTACAGGATGACTATTTAGATCTAGATCAAGTATTAGAAAAGTTGGTTTTATAGCAACGTTCTGAAATCCTTTTAAATAACTAAACCCAAACTTATCTAAAGGCTGCTCTGTTTTTCATTAAAGCTTTATTCCAACTTCTGGTATTGCAGGGAAAGAAGAAGTTGTAGATCACTTATAAAATACTCCTGCTCAATGGTCTGGCAAAAATAACTCATGCAAAGTCACAAAAATCACAATCCAGAAAATCTGAAGGATCAAGTTCCAAACCCATTCTGGAAATGTATTAAGCATTTCAAGACATAAAACTAAATATTAACTTTCTTACTAATGCAAGTGTAGCAATTTTATGTGCCAAATGCATACAAAACCCATGTATTTATATATACTGTATATATGTATATGTGCAACATTAAGCACATACGGTTAATTTCTACAATTTACTAATTTCTCATTATGCATAACAGCATCATCTCTTAAAGGATTATTTCTCACACACTGAACATAATCTCAATTCCAATTTCATTTACCTCAGAGGGGTTTTTAAAGCAAAAGATGGGATCATATGTTCATATCTATTTCAGAATACTTCCAGCCTTGCATTGAGAATTCCACTCCTGGCTAGTGCTTGGAAGAGACAAGACACTTTCAAAAGAAAGGATACCTACACATGGTTCTCATCCTACCACCAAAAATGTGGATTTTGAACCTATCCATTAAAACTGCTAATTCCCCATCAGTAACAATGAATTTTTAGGACTTTTATTGCCACTTTTACTGCCACTATCCAGTGGCACCAGAAAATATGTTCTTTTCCAATCTCTTCATAATGCTGCATTTTTGAAACAGATATAGTGTCCATACCAGTCACCATGTGCTTTCCATAAGGTTTGGATGTCAGGGTAAACTCTCAGGAAACAGTGACTCAAAATATGTTTGTCATAAAATACCTTTTCAAATGTGGGCGTTATCTTTTTTTATTGTCTCTCAAGAATAACATCAAATAGAAGCTGGGCTGCAAGAGGGGTGGTGAGGAGGTCTCAGAGGGAAAGGCTATTGAAGTTGTCTATTGAAAATTTTATTTTTCACCCAGAATAATACAATTCAGTCAGGTACTGACATTGGAAACTCTGCAAGCAGGCACAAATATCGCATCTTGATGTTACCTGTAGTTTTTTGATGCTCAAGCACTTAACAAAAAGAGATCAGAATAATGGCAGCTACAGTAGTGAAATGCATATAGTGCTAATGGAATGGAAGTAGTTCTGTTAAATTCCAAACAATGCTATATCCTTCCCCACTCTTTGTCTCTTAATTCATTCCTCTTGATCTTCCCAGTGATTGTCTTTGGCAGCTCTTTGACAAATTCCACCTAGATAAAATAAAGAGAGAAGGCAATGCAGCATGTTCTACAGAGTTGGTTTTCCAAGACTCTCCAAGCATATGTGGAAAACTGAGAGGACTCCCATCAGTAAGAGGTGCCTGCCTCAAATCCAAGCCAAGCCAAAGAGCACATTGTGCCACTTGTGATACCATCTCTGTGGCTGCCTAGATGGCCAAACATCTGTACAGCTGCCTCTCAGCTGGCCAAACTGAGTACAGTAACTCACAGCAGAAGGACAAATGCCTGAATGGTATCAGAGGTCAGAGATGAATGACAAAAAAAAGAAAGAAAAGGATGTTACAGCCCCAAGGTCTTTAATGGTTCTTAGTTCTGTGAGTTCTGCTCAAGTTAGCTAAGGCATTGCAGATCTTTTCCTGTGGTGCTGGGATTACTAAGAAACACCAAGTGTATCCTCTTGGGCTTGTGTCAGTTTATTAGCTGTGATGATCAGTAGATAAAAACTTCTTTGGATTCAGTCATATGCTACCTTAAAGGCATGGGCAAGTGCTTGTTTGAAGGTTAAACACAAAATGGAGAATTATGATAGTGATTCTGACTTAGAACATGGAGATCTGACTGGGATATACAAAACCTAGAAAATTTTGAGAAGTTTGAACAAGTACTTTTACACAAATTCATGAAAAGCAATCTCAACTAGTGTTATTTGGGAAAGGTCTTCTGGAGCCAGTGGTCTAGATGAATCCTTACTGTGTCTCTTTCAAGTGAATCATGAAAATCTAAATGGTGATTCTCCTGAGATTTAGGGAAGGGTGCCGTGTTTTAAAGTTTCTCCTCAGAAATATTTACCTTTCTAGGGTATTTATACGGAGCAGTAGTTTTCTTGACATGGTCCTGCAAGTCACGAATCAAGCTCTTCAGGTCAGTGGATGAAAAGGTTGGGGACAGAACCACAAATGCTTTCACGACCTGTAAGGTAAAATTAACAAAAGTGATCTGATACCATCTTTATTTAAGGGCTGATGTGCAGTTACCGGTGAGCAGCTCTGCTCAGAGTCACAACAGTCATGAGGAACAGAGAAACCAGCACAGGATATGAAATGATTGTGCCCAGCTTCTGCATGTGTATGTGCAGAAGGGAAAGTTTAAAGGACAGTTTTTGTGCCCTCATTACAAATAAGACCCTTTTCCCTTTCTTCTCAGCAGCAGCCAAGAGGAAAGGGGAATAAAATGTGTCTCTGTGGAGCTCTCTCTGAAGCTAAAGGACATTTTGTTTCTCTCTGAAGTTCACACTATGGACAGTAAGCACTGTTATCCTGGCAGAGGATTGTGCATTTACCACACCTGCAGCCCATGTCTAATTCTTGGGCAAGTGCAGTAGAACTTTGGCTACACCACGAGTCATGAATTACAATTTAAGTGTATAGACAAATGCTTAAGAACAAGGGCAAAGTAAACATCACAGTAGTGTTCTCCACAGAGAAGACCTTGGGATGAAAAGAAACTCTGAAGAGTAAATGGGAAGGGATTTTTCTTGTCAGCCCCACTTATCCATGATGGAAGTAGATGTGGTGCTTAGGGACATGGTGCATTTGTGGACCTGACAGTGCTGGCTTCATGGTTGGCCTCAATGATCTCAGAGGTATTTTCCAACCTAAACAATTCCATGATTCTAAGATGACATTATTGCCTTAAAGCTGTAAGTTTTTCAGTAAAGTAGAACTTCCTTGATATTGCTATATATTTGGACAAATGCATTGCTTTCCCCTCCATTCAGCATCCTTACCTCTCCTCTGAGGGGGTCTGGGCTGCTGACAACAGCTGTTTCTACCACAGCTGGGTGCTCTATCAGGGCACTCTCTACTTCAAATGGCCCAATGCGATACCTGGGTCAGGAAAAAGAAAAATTAGGTTTGGCTCTTGCTTTTTGTCTGGAAAAAACAGTACCAAAAGTTTTTAAATTTTCATGTTGAAGAAAAAAACCGAAGTCAGAACAAATCAATAACCAGCTATAGAAGTTTTAGGCAAAATGTGAAAGCTGGATGGGTTAGAAGTAGGAGCATTTCATAGCGGTCTTTGTGGCAGAGGATTGCTGGGACTGTGGATGCTTCTCCATCTGCCCTCTCTCCTTGGGGCTCTTAGGCTGGAGCTGCATCTCACCCTGTAGCTGGGGTCTGCAGCAGCCTGTGCCACATTATGGAATCACATCATACAATATCAGGTTCTTTCCTTTCAACATATAAATTGTTTCAAAAGCTCTCTGAATCCAATAGAGGTTCCTTCAATTTTAGTCAAAAAATAAACTATATAAACATCCCTCCTTTGCCAACTGAAGTCTTCATTCTTTGTTGAAACACATGAGATGTTGCAGGGAAAATGGATCCAGTATCATCCCAGAGATGATACTGCAGGTCTGTGAAAAGCTAATAATAACAGCAAGTATTCCAAAATCAAGAGGTCAATACATTCCTGTCACAGGGTTATGATTCCAGAAGCTCATGTGTAAGAATATACAACACAACATGTGAGGATATACAATGGCAGGTTTAGAATGGGTGTGTGCAGACTAACCCTGAAGAAATGATGATGTCATCATCTCTGCCAATGAAATGGAAATATCCCTCTTCATCCATAGTCCCTCTGTCTCCAGTGACATAAAAATCCCCACGTTCACTTTCTGCAGTTTTCTTAGGGTTATCCTTAAAGTGGTTTACAAGCAGTAGTTTAGATTTTGAGCATGCATTAGCTATACATTATGCTATAACACACATAACAAGTGCACTGCAACATAATCTTTCAGTCAAGGATGTACTGGTATTGCTATAAGATACAATAAAATAGGTTTAAAATAATTTATATCTTTAAGAAAAAATTTAACTTGATCCTAAATTATTTTCTTTCCTTTTCTAACACCCACCAATTCAAATAAACAAATTACTCTGGTAATAAATAATAAAATAGTGAAAAATGTCCAGCCTTTAGGACCACTATGCAATTGGAGAGCTTTTGGGGAGATTGGTAATGGTGGCAAGGAATAAAATAAAGTTCTTACTAAATATTCAGAGAAAAAACCAAGTGGCCTTATAGGTTTGCTTCTGATAGCAATTTCCCCCTGTTGTCCTGGAGGCAGGATTTTGGCATTTTTGTCTACGATCTAGAATGAAAAACAGTTCTTATTTTAGTCCAATCAATCCAAAACAAACTCCAAATACAAATCCAACCAAACAAAAAATCTCCCATGACAGAATCTAAAGAGCAGTCAACAAACCTGAACATCATAAGGAGGAGCTGCTTTCCCCATTGATCCAGGTTTAATCTTCATTCCTTTAGAAACACAGCAGATTACTCCCTGTAAAAAATCAAAATCAAACCAAAGCTTATCAAAAGAAAATTGCTACATTCACACTTAAGTCATTAAATGTAGTTTCTAGACTAACTCTAAAGTAAGGAATTGATTCATATGCCAGTGCTGTATGGTATAAGCAAAATCACAGAACCCCCTGAAATAATCCTGTTCCATTCTCTGTGAAAAATTCATGTCCTCTGCTAACTAGTCTTCCTTTAGATTCAAACTCTGCCCTCTTGACTGACACTGTTACTTGGAATTAGCTTAAGGACATTTGTGAAAATATTACAGCACGTTCCCTCCCAAACCCTCATGGTCCTGGCAGGTTCTGTGAGGAGAGCCATGAGAGGGAATTCTTTCAGAGGTTACCAGGGAAGGGACTTACTGAAACATTCACAGAAATGTGAAGGAGAAAACACATTGTGTTCTTACAAAACAAACCTTACAGCAAAAAGAAATTCCAGAGATTTAATAGGCTATTGTCCCTACAGATGTACCAGTTCAGTCTGGCCATACACTTCATGGATGTCCAGCCCAGTGTAGCTCTTCCACTGCTCCATGACTTCAGGGTTGAGTGGTTCCCCTCCACTCACGCAGTTCTTCAGGCTCATGAATTTGTATCTTCACAGGGAGTTAAAAACAAGACAGGCAATACTTTAATCTAGAGGGGGAGACCAGGAGCACGCAAGGGTGAACACCATGGGAGAGTTAGTGCCACAAAGTGGGGAAATCAGAGGGGCCCTGATCCTTCTGCTCCCAATACAACAAGGATATCGCTCTGTGCTCCACACTCTACATAAGTAGCACTCAGAGTTAAACATGTGAAAAATAAAATTTTTGCTGAAGTCAGCTGGGATTATAAATAAACCAATAGTGATCTGCTGAGCCAGGGCTCTGATTGCTGACCCTCTGCAATAGGCCAAGCAAGAAAGTTCAAGAGGGAAAGAAGGAAGGAACAGGCAGTGAGAACTGGAACAGGGGGTGAGGTACAACTGCCACAACAAATAATTCCCTCACAGTTATGCTGACATGCACTTTCTAGGATGAAGTCCTTCCCAAAGTCTGGACAATTAATGTGGCAGACAAAAATTATGATAAAGTATTTAAAAGACTATCAGTTTCATACTCACAAGAACAGTAGCAGAAGTCTCAAATTTCTGAGGGAAAACATCAAGTTTCTCTGATCAAAAACTTCAGCAAAACTCAAATTTTGCATGATGGTCAAGGATTTCTCATCAAGGATATTTTCAACTAAACTATTACCCCATTTTGGGTCAAGCAGTTAGAGATAGGAGATGACTAAGTTTAGTTAGGGTAAATTAAACATTACTAAATATTTTTTTTACGTACTTGGACAGATCATTTTGCACCAGCATGCGGAACAATGTTGGAGCACCGACCAGGACATCAATTGGGAATTTGCAGAGAGTCTAGAGGGTTAAACAATAAGCAGGACACGTGAAGCTCAGACAAAAAACTGCCTTTGGAATGTACAGTAAACAGGTGACACAGAAAGGAGAAGTACATTGGCCCCCTATGTAAAAGCACCACACCCTCTGTTGGGTGAGGAACCCTCTGCAGCTGGTGCAATATGCAGAGGTTGTAGATTTGATTACAAAAATCCCATCTGACACATCTACCTGATACCAGGACCCACAGTTTGGGACATGGCCAGAATAGTTCCTCCTCTGTCTGCATCACAGGGAGGTGCTCACTTTCACCTTGGCTGGTGCAGGCACAGACACACTTCATTTCTCTAGTAATACCCACTGATGCTATTTCTACAGTCACTAGAGTGAATGGCAGGCATTTAATGCTGCTTTGGGATGCTTTTTGTTCATGTGCTCACCAGTTATGAGCAAAATGTATGAATGAATTGCATGCTTGTTCCCTTCTGTGTACATTAGAAATGAAAGTAGGGCTTTACACAACAAATACAATATCTCAAACACTACTATAAACACAATCCCCATGAAATCTGTGGATGCTGTCAAGAATTGGTTTTGGCATGCTTTCTGCAGATGAATATATTTCCAAGAGTTTTTCCCTTACATTTAGGATAACTTCTGAGTCAGTCTGTGGTAGGTTATGTATAAAGACACATGATCCAAAAACCCAAGGATCAAAAAAAGATGCTATTGAAGTTAGTATCCATCCTGTGTCTGCAGTGTTCCATATAATTTGAGAGGGAGTCAAATCCAACCAGTTCCTGATAGAGAGGAAAAAAAAAAAGGATAATAAAATATACCCAGAAAGAAGGTAAGAGATATTAATTTGAAGATTGAGACACTGGGGTGATCCTAGTCCCTAGCAATTTGATGGAGTGTTTACTCTGATTTCAAAGGGAGAAAGGCTGGGGATGTACACTGGTATTTCTTATTCAGTAATTTTTTACAATAGCTCTACTATGCAGATTCAATTACCTTATGTTCAACCAGGCAAAACTCTTTCATACCTTTCACTTAAAAGGGGCCTGAAACCAAGGCTGCCCTGGGAATGTTGAGTCATCTTTGGAGAACCTGTAGTTCCACTGGTAAAGAAGATCATCATTGGGTCTTGAATCCTTGTTTTGATGCTGGAATGGTCAGCAGATTGATTTCTGTAAAAAGGAGAATGCAATTATAACTTCAATGGTTGCAGTTGCTGTAAATGAGTGCTTGTGGGAACATGTCACTTTGTCCTTGTGACTGCTATGGCACTCAGTCATACTCACTGGTACAGCTCAGTGAAGTTCAGCCACCCCTCCCTGCTGCCTTTGGACACCATTAGCTTGGTTTTCAGGAGCTGGCACTGGGATGCCACCGAGTCCACTGCAGGAGCCAGTCTGTCAGTGGTAACGATGCACACAGCCTTTGATGCCTGGAGCCGGTACTGTATGTCTCTGGCTGATAATTGGGATGTTCCTGGGATTATGACAATTCCTGGAAGACAGATAAAGTTAGTTTGTGTTAACATTTTTTCTATGTCTGATTCTTTTCTAAGAACCTAAGCTAATAAATATTCCCAAACTGATCTCTGATATGGATTTGCCCTGGTGTTCCCCAGCCAAAGTTAGATTAGATTAATGCAGATGCCTGTGCTCTCCTGTCAGGAATAAAATATGGATCTGCCTGGTGACTTCCATGGCTCTTCCCTGCCTTCTGGCATCTTCTTGCCCACTGCATGAGCTACCTCTTCTATGGCCCCCGGTGAAAACCCTTCAGGACTGCCTGGCAGCTAGTCCACTCACTGGATGATTACACTATTTTTCCTTGATAAACCATGTCCATTCTTGATCTTCTCAACTGATTTGCAATGACCATTTGACCTCACTGACCTGCTCGCATACAAGCCACCTTGACCAGCCACCATTCTGGAATTCGTGGTAGGATCAGGATAAGTCTGTCTCCCTTCTGCAGTCCACATTCTTTAGTCAGTACATTGGCCACTTTCCGAGACAGGAACCCCAGCTCCTCAAAGCTCCACTTCACTTCTTCTCCTTCACTATTTATCCACCAGAAAGCAGGGTTTGATGGTCTCTTTCCAGCCTATGAAACACAGGAATTTAAACATAAAATATTTTCTTCTGAAAGACCATGAAATAATAATGCACAGCCATCTGTAAATTATGGAAGATCAGAGTATTTGACAGCTGGCATATGAGCTATTTTTTTTCCTTGTCCTTAAAGGATCGAGATTTGCTATTCATCAAGCTCAGTTATTCCCAACAGATTCTCCTTTCCTGAACTTGAAATGTTTACCAGCCTAATTGTGTCCAGAACCAAGTCCTAGTCTGGATCCTATTTCAGTTTAAGCCCTTTACTGTGCATTAATGGTCCTACAAAACAATAAATAAATAACAATAAATAAAGCAAGAATGAACTAACTTTTGTATAATTTCCAAATGCAAATTTCATTTGGCAACTGATTGTTTTTGTAAAGAAGAAATCCCAATTTATTCCAAATGAAATTTAAAATTAAAGTATTTCATTGGGACAACAGAAGATCACCTACCTTTTCAATCTCAGACCATTTGTCCAGTACATCACTTGCAAAGTTAAAGTACTTTGGTATTTCCTGTTTGCCCTGTCTGATGGACTCATACTGGGAATGTACATCAGAGAAAAGCAGCCTGGGATGTCCATGGAAAGTCCTATTAGGAAGTTTCAGAGTCCACAAGAGTTTTAGTTTCTCTAACTTCAACAGCAGCTTCATGGTAGAAGACTATGTGTCTGGATGCTGTACACTATATAAGAAAATTGCAGAATTGTTGCTATGAATCCTGCAACAACAAACAAACAAAAATCAAACCAACAAAAAAAGAAAAATAATATTGAGATTATCCAAAGACAATCCAGTTACGAATTAATGAGTTCTTCATTAAAGTCACTTGGCTAGTCAGAGCCAGACTCTAACATGCTAATTAAATGTTAAGTTTCCTCTCCTCCTTTCTCATATTTTTAATTTTTAAATTAATTGCCCACAACTCTCCATAGTAAAAAAAATCAGATATTATTCTTTGCATTACAAGAATGTTCCTGCTTCATACATTGTCTCTGATTCTCTATTACTTTTTCTTTTCTGCTTGTTTCCAAACTAGTTCCATCCAGAATCTCACTGCTTTAGCCTCAGCACTTGCTGACTGATCCATCCATTCACCACATCGATCCCAAGAGCCTTCACTTTGTTATGTAGCCACTGAGTTTGATAGAGCCTTTTCCACTCATTTTCCTCACCTGTCTGCTGTCTGTGGACAGGAGAGATCAGGAGCTGCAGGGGGAGATCCTCTTCATTCCTTTCACTCACCTGTTAGGACATGTTTCCCATATGAGGCACTGTAAGGATCAGCTGTTCCCTGGAGATGTAAAACTCCTTCATAAAGCTTTTGGAGTGAAACTCTTCTGACTTTATTGCTCACCTCTTCTGGAGTAACAAGAAGAGAATGTGGCACAAAACAGACCAAGCAGCAGAACTCTTCCTGTGGAGTAACTTTTTTCTTGTAATCATTTACACCATTGTTAATTGTGCGTCATTTGCACCTTAACCTAAAGCATTTTAGGTCTTCTTTTCCCTCCAGTTTAACCATTTAAGTACATCACAGATTCATCATGATGAAGAGAAGCATTAAAAAGAATTTTTTTTTCTTTCCACTCTGAAAGAATTTGAGAATGTTACAGTGGTAATTATTGACAAGAATATATCAATATGCTGCTGATACCCACCACAGGACAAGGATTATTTTTATTAACTTCTCTTTTATTTCTACGTCTCTAAAAGTTGTAGTTACACTTTGCTTGAGTGTTTTCTACTTATTCTTCCACGGTTTGTTTTTCGCAATGTTTCCACATGTTCTGGGTCATAAACATGTGCCATGTTCGATGTGTTGTGGTTGGTACAGGTAATAGAATATTTCTCTCCTTGTTTTCCACATCACTCTTGCTCTCTTTATGCTTTTCCCCACTCTTTGCCTCTTAGAACATTTCTCTGGATTTTGCCAGTAACTGTCTTTGGTAGCTCCTTAACAAACTCCACCTGAAAGGCAAAAATACATCCTGTTTAAATTCCCAGCTGAAGGAAAGACAAACTTTCATTATGGTTGGGGATAAAAGGATGGGAAGCTGCAGAGCCAGGGCTGGGATGATGAAATGCTGACTGAATACCTTGCCCATTTGAGCTGCTGTGAAAACCCCAGTACTCCATGAAAGAAAGAATGGGCCCTCAGGAAGTAAAATTTCATGACCATTGCCTCCCCCTGGGTCCATTCAACCCAAGGCTGCAGCTGCAGCTGATCCTGTCACCTACTTTTATTTTATCTAACTCTGGTTGGAGTGTTTGTCAGAAATGTGTTGAAAAAGAGCTGAGGCAGGAAAAAAAAGAGCTCAGTTTCTGGTACAATGAGAGAACCTGTCTTTTTGGGCTGTACTTACCTTCCTTGGATACTTGTATGGTGCAGTCACCTTCTTGACATGTTGTTGAAGTTCAGCAGTTAATTTGTTTTTATCATGTGATTCATAAGCAGGAGCTAAAACAACGAATGCTTTGACCACCTGTGCCACAAAAATGAAGGGGTTCCATTAACTTCCAGAGGTGGCAATAAGGGAATGTCAAAATTCAGAATGCCAAAATTTGATCTTTTTCTTTAATTTCCCTTTTCATTAGCTGTTTATTACAGAATGCTGTGTTATGAGGGACCTATTCTGGAGCAGGGGATTTTTTCCATATTTCCAGCTTTTTTTTTAACTTAAAGTTATAACCTAATAAAGCTGAAAATCTTGACTCTGTTGCTCAAAGAAATGTTGCAAAGTTAGAAAATATAAAACAAAAATTAAAGACTCTGGATGTCACTGCTACACTGCACGAAGTGACAAAACAAGAAATAATCAAAATTTCATTGCTTAAACAAAAACATGTCTTTATTAGCCTGAAAAGCTAAATTTTTTTCCCCACATAAAACCCTGCAAAGAAATAAATCTGAAACTGTAAGATCTGTCAAGGTATGGATTTTAAAAATGTTTATGCCGACCTAATTTCAAAAGTCTGCAACACTGAATTCCAGGGAAGCCTAGTACATAAAAGGAAGTTGATACTTAATAGAAAGAGTGTTTCTTTTACATTTTTTCCCTATTTTGTTTTACCTCCCCTCGCTCTGGGTCAGGACTGCTGACAGCAGCCGCCTCCACGACTGCCGGGTGCTCGATCAATGCACTCTCCACTTCAAAGGGGCCAATGCGGTACCTGGGGAGCACAGAGACAGCTCAGCCCACAGCAGGGACCAGTCCTTTGGGCTCTCCAGGCTGCATTTCATCAGGCAAATCTAACAGGAAATGCCTTACCCAGCAGAGTTAATGATATCATCAGCTCTTCCGACAAACCAGATATATCCCTCTTCATCCATAACGCCTCTGTCGCCGGTGAGATAATAATCTCCACAGAGAGTGGCAGCAGTTTTCTCTGGGTTATCCTGGCAACAATCAAACATTTCAGAAAAGGTATCTGATTATTAGTGAAACATAATGCATTTCCTTAGCAGCAATGCAAAAAATTAACAAAAAATTATTTTCAGTTGTTCTCGAAATAAGTGTGTTCAGCACTGTTTTGTATTTTCAACTAAAAAGCATGTTAATTAGCAGTTTGATGCCTGAAGTATTTGACAGGTGGAAAAGAGCACTACACACTAAAGAATGCATGTAGAGATTTCTGTTCTAGAGAGAAAAGGGTTGTGCTCTATCAAAATGCCCATCCATCACAGGAAATGTGTAACCCACAGAAATGTGTAACCCACTCTGTTCAGGGAAATGATTTATCATCGCAGGTGGCTGCTACAATAATCTCCTGTCAAAAGAAATTTTTTTACCCTTAACTGATAGACCAAAACTCAAATGAGGTCACCTGCAGGAAAAACTTCATTATTTGCATTGACCAATAGGACCTCTACATCCAGTGTAACCTCTTGGTTACACAGGAAAACATTTTGACAACAGAAGACAGAGTGAAAACCAGAAGCTATAGTATTGAACTTGTAGAAGTTTCTTATCCCCTAGTGAGCAATTACATTTTACAAGTTGTTTGAGGCTGCTACAAATATCCAAATATTATGGGAGTTCAGAAAAGGATTAAAAACATAGATTGGTCCCCCAAAGCTTATTAATTATGATAGTTCAGTTGCAGGGGAGAATATCTTTAAGTTTGCCTGAGTCTACTGTTTTCTTAACAATGTCCTGCACCTCAGCATCACCACACACTGATCAGGCTCAAAGTCCTCAAGTAACCCAGTGAGACTTTCTGAGGCTCCTGCATGGAATTCTGCTCCTGGCAGACCTTTGCCCTGGGTCTCTCCCGAGTCCCTCAGCAGACACAGACACAGCCAGTCAGGCTCACCAAGTACTCCTTGAACAGACAGAAGGGCCGTGTGGGCTTCACTCGGAGAGCAATGATGCCCTCTTCTCCTTGAGGCACAACAGCCCCCTTCTCATCTACAATCTGCAGAAAGGACAGACACAGATCAGCTCAGATGAACATCTGTTGCAGCTCAGGGCAGGGCACAGAAGGGACACAGGCAGCACTGCCTTACTGCTCTACCCACAACTGCCTCATACCTGCACATCATAAGGGGGAAGAGGTTTTCCCAAAGAACCAGGTTTAATTTTCACTCCTTTCACATTGCAACAGACTGCTACCTGCAGAATAGATTTTTAAAAGATTTTAAAAAATGGTTGCAACATCTTGTAAATTTTATTATTGTTTGCATTAGGCATCTTTCCATGGCTTTGTTGTGACAGGGGTTGAATGGGGACCAAAGCACTGTGGTTTTTTGAGAACATCAGAGGGGTTGAGAGGCATTTCAGGTCAGACCTGTGAAAGCTTTGTTTTCTTGAGTCTCAGCCAGTGGATTGTCCTGCAAGCACTTGACTTTTATTTTGCAGGACAGCAGTTTATTGTTACAGATCTTATTTCAATATTGGGACAATTAATTTGGGACCATTTCAAGGGCAAAATGAGAGAAACCCTGAGATCTGGCTCTTAATAGTTTTGTTAATGTTCATTTACAGAGAAGTCTGAGATGTGAGCTGGTTTAATATTTTCCATTAAAAATTCAGGCCAAATTGATAACTGGAGCAGATTATGTTTTCAGAGTTTTTTTTGAAGTAAAGATGACAAAGTGATCTCCTACAACTTATTTGATCTGAAGTGTCTCTGGCATGGTTTTCACAGGGATCTAAACCAGTAGAACATGCAGCTTGCTGATTCTGGAACTGTATAATCGTAATTAAAAAGTTTGTGGTTTTGGGTTTTTTTTAATCATATAAATGATTCTAACCTTTTCCATTGATTTATCAAGGACACAGTGGCTCTGGTAGTCTTACCTTTGAATGGGTATACTACAAGAATTAATGCAAACGTACTGTTTCGGACTGGCCATAACCTTCATGGATTTCCACCCCTGTCTGGTTTTTCCACTGGTAAAACACTTCAGGATTCAGTGGTTCCCCTCCAGTTGCACAGTGCTTCAGACTCAGGAACTTGTACCTTGAGAGGAAGAACAAATGAAATCATTCTCTTCACTCCTAAAATGAGCAGTGAGCAAACTTAACTAAACAGACTCCCTTGGCTTTCCAAGTACACCTAAGACTGAAGAAAAGGCGGAATAGGATGACAGAGCCTGAGCTCTCTGCTAAAGCTGGGTTGGCTTTTGGCGGGATGAAAGACCTATGTGACAAGAATGAGTACCTTACAAAGATGTGAAAACTCCTTGCAAACCACTTCTCACAAGCTGGGCATTTTACAGAGTAACAAACCAGGAAGAACAGCTGCCAAATAACTCTCAGCATGTGGAACTCCTCTAACTGCTCCCTTCATTCTCAAACATACAAGAACAACTCCATGGTGCACCAGTAACTCCCTGATCCAATGCTGCCTAAAACATTGCCTTAAATTGAGCTGTGAAGCCTAAGTTCAGAGGAAGTGACAGCTTAAAAAAAAATCTCCTTTGTTTCCTCTGTGCTGTCTATTCAAAGGCCCAGTCCTGAAGCCCAGGTAGCCTATGGTGTGCTAATTCTTCTCACATTTGAAAACGGAGAGTGTTCTTTACTGAGAGCAAGCTTTGCTGATTAGGTTTCCTTGAACTGAAAAAGAGAATTAAGGAACCTAAGGAACTAAGCATGCAGAGCTGTCCCAGGATTATTCCCCAGCCTCCCTCCCCTCCCTGCTGTACCTGCTCATATCATGGTGGACCAGCATGCGGAACCCGGTGGGAGCCGTGCAGAAGTTGGTGATGGGATATTTTGAGAGAGTCTAGAAAAACAGGAAGTTATGGTGCTGAAAAGAAAGTGTAATGCTGGGTCTGACCTTGTGAATGTGCAAGTGATTAACACAATTTACATGCTCAAATGTCTGCAAGATGAAAACCCTAAAAATGCTGTACTAGGCAGTCCAACTCTTGCATAATATGGAACTTTCTGTCTAAAAGAAGTCACTCATGTAAATGAAGGACCAGTGAGAACAGTAGTTCCAGTTAAGGGTTTTTTGGGGGGTTTTCCAAGGTGTCTGTGTCCCAGGCTTAAGCCTAATTGGTGATAGGGAACTATACCACAACTTTTCCAGTATTATTCTCGGGAAAGTCAAGGTTTCTGCCCCCACAGAAGAGGCCAATGTTGAGGAGAATAATCCAGCTGTGTGGTTTTGAAAAAGAGCTGTGAAGAGGAATAGGCATTCTGGTACCGTTGGATTGGTTGGGATGCGGGGATTACTCACCTCTCCAATAACTTCTGGTTGAAACTGTGGCAATTCGTGTATAAAGACACAGGCTCCAACGATCCATGGTGAAAAAACACTGCCGTAGGCTGATTTTGCCCAACCAGTATCAGAGGAATTCCACATTATATCTGAAGCAGTCAAGTTCAGCCAATACCTGATGAAAAAGCAGAGATGAAAAAAGCTCTCAGGGAAAGCAAATCAGTACCAAGCCACAGATTTAACGTTTAAAGTATAATGAAACGGCCCAAGGTTGCTTTGGCTCTCAGGGAAGGTTGACTCAACATGAGAGCACTTGACTTCCTCTAGTGTGGTTGTAGGAATGCTTTCCTTATTGCTCCTCTGCTTTCAGCCCTGCAAGTGACACAACTCTGCACGTAATGAGCTCAACTGGGCCTTCAAGAAGGTTTTAATAACAAGGGTTTTACCATGAGAGAAGAAAGATGAAGAAGCTGCAAATCATACAGTCATGAAACGCTTATATTTACTGGAATGTTATGTTCTCATGTTCAGTTTAATACTGATCACAGCACTTAATCAGGACCCTGTGGGGAACTGCAAGGTAATACCTGCCAGTGGTTACAAATCCAATGCCATAACTGCCGTAGGAATGCAGCACCATTTTTGGGTATCCCGTAGTTCCACTGGTAAAATACACAATCATTGGGTCGTTACTCTTCGTCTTGACACACTGATGGTCAGCAGATGCACCCCTTCAGAAGAAATTATATATTCTGGTCACTGCATGCAGTTTTCCACCAAGGAAGCAGTATTTTTAATGTTTACAAGATCAACAGGAAAGCTGCCCCAAATTACATGATCTTACTAAATCCATTCTATATCACAGGGAAAAGTTAGAGAACACATTTTGCCTGTCACGTATACTCTGAATCACAAGGCTGAGGAGCAAGAAGAAGCTGAAGGACCTGAACCTGGGTCCCAAAACCTGGGTTGCATGAATACGTACTTAATGCAGTGTAATCACAGCGCTGCAAGTTGACAGAAATATAATTCATTCATATTTTGAAAAATTCCCCCCCAACTCAGCAATGTCACCTGACTGATACAGCTCCCTTCACCTCAAAGAACAGGAAAGAAAAGAGCTGGATACTCACGCAAGGAGTTCCTTGAAGTTCAGCCACCCATCCCGGCCCCCTTGGCTTACAATGAGTTTATTTTTCAGGAACTGGCTGCCAGACTGGATAGATTCCACTGTAGGAGCCAGCGTGTCATTGGTGACAATGCACTTGGCCTTTGAAGCCTGGAGTCGGTATAAGATGTCCTTGGCTGTTAATTGGGATGTTCCTGGAAAAAAGATAATCCCTGGAAAAAAACAAGAAGCAATTGAGGAAACTCAGCATTTTCCCAAAATACTTGATTATGTCTCTCTGTGTATGCTGATTTTATCCATCATGGATGTTTATCAGTTTAAAAGCAGAGGAAAATAGATCTATTGAATTATTAATGGCAGCAATTATATAAGTTCTTCCATTATAAATTCAGCTCCCTTCCAATGTATATGGTCAAGTCTGGCCTTTGGTTGCAGCCATTCAGCCCTCACTGGCTGAACTGACTGATTTTGACTGGACCATGTCTGGCCCTGTGCTTCCTGTGTGGGTGCTGCCAATTGTCCTTCTAGGCAAAAGAGCAGTTGTAGAGGTCCCACTGAATATTCCTGTTTGCATTTTCTTCACCCTAATCTAACAGATGGTCTGTAGGTTCTATTTGCTTTCTGTCTGCACCCACCAAGTCCGTGAGTCACTCACCTGCTCGCATGCAGGCCACATTCAGGAGCCACCACTCAGGAATACGAGGCAGAATGGCTACAATTCTGTCTCCTCTCTGCAAACCACAGGCCTCAGAAAGGACGTTGGCTGTCTTCCTGGAGAGAGAGCCCAGCTCCTCAAAGCTCCACTTGACCTCCTCTCCCTTGCTACTGACCCACCAAAAAGCTGGGTTTGCTGGTCTTTTTCCATCCTTCAACACATGAGAAGACATTGTAATAAGAAAAACCTTAAAAGGTTTCACTTCAATATAAAATAACTCTAAACTAACCAAACCATCCCTGCCAATCACTCTCTTAGGGAGACACCTGTATTTCTGATAAACAAAATAACATAGTGCTTTCCACTCTGCAGCCAATACTGTCCAGTGCCCATGAGGAAAACAGATTTGTAACATCTGAGGTTTTTTCCACTGTGTCCTCATTTAGTCTGGAATAGAGTCAATTTTCTCACTATATCCTGGTAAAGTGCTGTGGTTTATGAATTTAAGATCAGTGTAGTGTTGATAACACACTGATGTTTTAGTTGTTGCTAAGCAGTGCTTACTGTAGGTCAAGGACTTTCCAGTTTCCCACACACTGCCAACAAAGAGGCGCACAAGAAGCTGGGAGAGATCATGGACAGGACAGCTGACCTGAACTGCCTGAAGGGATAGTCCACATCACAGGAGGTCCTGCTCAGTTTATACCCTGGGAGTAAGTTTGTGGGGAGATGTTTGGGGATGGGCTGGGCATCAACCAGTGGGCAGTGAGCTACTACTGCTACTAATATGATGATTATATCATAATAATAATAATTATTATTATTATATTTAATTTCTTAAACAGTTCTTTCCTCAACTCATGGTTTTACCATTTTCCCCTCCTGATTCTCCTCCCCATCCCACTGGAAATGTGTGTATGTGCGTGTGTGAGATCTAGGGGCTTAGCTCACAGCTGAGGTTAAACTACAATTCAATGTCTATAAGATAAAAGACAAATACTACCTTTTCCAGTTGTGTCCACTTATCTAAGACATCAGTTGCAAAGTTGAAATATTCTGGAACTGCCTTTTTACCCCGGATTATAGATTCAAAATCAGAGGCTATCTGAGTTGTAAGAAGCCGGTTGTTTACATGGAATGTTCTGGAAGGTGACCTGAGACTCCATAAACACTGAGGAATCCAGGATTTAAGAAGTGTTCTCATGATAAATGATGCTTTATCAGACGGTGAGGGGAGGGAATCAGGTGTACACCTGAGGAATCAGTCACCTGGAATGAAAGAAAATACATTTAAGCGAATCCAGTTATTGGATGCTGTCCCATGTATGATGTTGGATAAATGAATGCAAAGCAGCTTGAATGAATAGGTTGTTTATACACATCCTCATTTTATATCATGTTACCTATATTTTTGTTATGTGAATATTTAACATTATGGTATATAGAAGGAATAAGCACAATCACCTTGAGGTTAATAAAATTAGCAGAGTTGTTGCTATGAATCCTGCAACAAAAACAATAACTGTGGAATATCGTCCAGCTGGAATAAATGGTGGTTTAACCTCAGTAGCATATGCAGGGGGCATCAACCTGAGGCCATGGGAAACAGGACACTGAAAAAAAGGACCCCTAGCCAGGTCATGGCGAGAAGAGTGGGGTCATGGGAGCCAATATGATAATAGAACTATCCTATATTTGGTCAGGTTTCTGGTTCTTGTTCTCAGCTGGTTCAGTACCTTTTACAAATAAGGTCACATTCTGAGTTTGCATTCCTGATTGTACCCTTGCCCTCAGATGATCCCTACACTTTGTAATATTTGCCACGCCCCCTCCCCCCCATCTTTGGATCATGCCCCCAGACTCTGCGGTTTCTACGTTTGTTATTTTGCTTTTAAAGGATTTTTGGGGTTTTTTTGGCAAGACCATCGTTCCCATCCCCTTTTTTGCAAGTTCCCCCGGCCAAGTGGAACTGGGGGTCGCAGCAAATTAAAACTACACTAACTGGCACCCGAACAGGGACCTCATATTGAGGGATCTTCTTCTGTTTGTTTTCGCTGGGTTTTGCCAATCATAAGGACCTTTTATTTTCTCTGCTGTGGATCAAATCGGCAGGCCTGACACGGTTACAAGCAACCCTCAGAGTCAGATCTTTTGGATGCCTGCCAGGAAAAGCAGGTAAACGGAGAAAAGAGACACTTATTCCTGCTGCTCCTACCCCAACCAAGTGGGCATACCCCATCTAATCCCGATTATTATGGGAATAAGACTGTCAGGACTAGACAGGGACATATACAATAACTTTAAATTTTTCTTAGCAGTCCACAGAAAAAAGGCCCAAAATCGCGAGTTTAAAAAAAACCCTAAAATGGGTGTTTCAGAACTTTCCAGTGACCGTAGCCAGTAGCGCCGCGCCAGGCTCCGTCACGGCCTGGGCCCCACACTCGCCTGCCCGCTGGGCACTGCCCGGCCCGGCCGCTTCTGCCTCGCCAGCTGCAGCCCGGCTCGGCCCCGCACGGCGCTGCGGAGCACGGCACGGCTGTGGAACCGTCTCTGCGGGAATTTGGAATTTTGTGGGTGTCACGCTTTATGACCTAGCTACCAGGAGACCCTCTCGTGGTGTGTCTGCTGCCTGCTTTCCGGGGGATTCTCAAACGCTCAAAGCCAAAGAGCACCGACGGCGGGGGCTCGGCCCCTCCCTGGCCCTGCTGGTGTGGCAGGAATGCGGGGTGTCCGGGGCCGCTCTGCGGTGCAGGACCCCTTCCCAAACCGAGACTGCTTTTAACCACTCTCTCCCTGGGGAGGAAACTCGAGGGCAGAACCTGTCCCAGACGCAGGAAACAGCGCAAATTGTAACCCCTGCCCCTTCGTGTTCCTTCCCCTGTCCTCCTGCAGACTGCCCCAGAATGGAACTTGACACAAGTTACTCAGCTACCTTGTATCCCCTTCTGCCTCCTCTGTTTAGGATCCCTCTCAGATACCCCTCACCTTACCTGCTCCTTCACCACCCCACCCTCTCTCCTGTGCACCTGAATATCCTGTTATATTACCTGCCAACCACCCTCCTAACGCCTATACCAGCACAGGCACCAGCCTGCCTCAACGTTCCCCCTTCAACTCCACCCCCACCACTCCTGACTACAACTCCCAGCAAGCCCTGGGCCACGCGCCTCCTGGGGAGCCAGAGCCACGCCCACCACGCTCCCGGAAGCGCTGCTCTGCAACATGGCCGTGCCCAGGTGCCCATGCTGGTGCCCACAGCAGAGCACAAGCTCTGTCTTTACCTTTTCAGCAGTAACAACACTGTGCTGGCATCCTCCTCCCTCCTCAGAAGAAAACCTAATCCCTTCTAGAGCCAATGGTTCCACTGACCCATGGCAGAAGAACTAGATGAGTATGGTAAAGAACAGAAGGGGAAGGGCTGGTCCTAAATGGGAACCTCTAGCCTACAGGGAAATACAGACTATGTAAGGCTGCCAAAAACTATGGCAAGGCTTCTCCTGTCTTGAGCAGTCTAATGCAAGCTGCTTTCACTGCATGTCTTTTAACCCCTCATGACTTAAAGCATGTGATGACTGTGCTGCTGTCTCCAGCTGAATTGACCCTGGGGGAAAGGGCATGGAAGAGATTGTTAAATCAATTGTTGCTTGTTAAATCAATTGTTGCTTTACTGTGCTGAAGACCAGGCACAGGCAATGCTAACACTAGAACACTCAGTTGGGGAAGAAGCACATACCCAGCCCCGTGATTAGGCTGCAAACCTCCCAAAGCCAGTGCTTGATGGTACTAAAAATGCAGCAAGGAAAGCATTCATGCAAATGCCTGATGGCAACACGTGCTCCAGACTTTGTAGATATAAAGCAAAAGCCCAGTAAACCATGAATAAAGCTAAAATTTTGGCTCCCCTTTGCCAGAATCATCCACAAGCAATTGTTTATCATTATATGGATAATATAATTAGTGCAGCTGGAAGTGATCCATCTTTAGATGCAACCTTAAAGCCATCATTACAGCCATCCAACAAGCAGGACTGACCACTGCAGAGGAAAAGATACAACAAACATTACTCTAGAAATATTTGGGACTTAAAATTCTCTCTGAGACTGTTACAAACTATTAATTGGGTTAAGCCTTTGCTAAAAAGATCATTAATGAAGATTTAGTCCTGTTGTTTGTTTTGTAACATGCCTTTTAAATTTAGTACCTGATTTTGCTTATTTTACAGGTATCGTTGAGGGAGATGAAAATTCATTCCTAGAGACAGTTACTAATGAGAAGTTAATGATCACTCCTTGCTTAAAACTTTAATTTTTATTCTTTCTCAGAAACAGCATCCCTATTTTGTCATGCATGTACAATCTCATTCTTCTTTGCCAAGATTCCTAACAGAAGGTAATAAACAAACTAACACCCCTGCAGTAACACAGGTTGTCACTACATGCCCTGACTGCCAAAAATATTCTCTGCTTCTATTGGGGCAGGAGTAAATCCTAGAGAGTTTCACAGTTTACAAATTTGGCAAAGCAATGTGACCCATTATGAGTCTTTTGGTTGCTTTAAATGTATACATGTTTCCATAGACAGATTCTCAGGAGCAGTCTTTGCCTCTGCTCACATAGGTGAAACAGCAAAAGTTGCTATTAAACATCTCCTACAAGCATTTTCAACTCTAGGAATCCCACAAGAAATAAAAATAGATCATAGGCCTGCTTATATCTTTTACCCCTTGTCCCATGTCTTCATTTGTTGTTGTTTATTCTCACATCTTTGATGCACAGATGTCAGCATTGGTCACATTTTATTGCTCAAGAAAAGTTACTTATTTAACATTAGAACTATTGCCTTACTCCTTAGTAGAACCTTATACAGTGATAGTTAATCTGCCCATCAGGCAAATGAGTTCAAATACCCAGAGCTTAACACAACTCAATCTTTTCAGTGGTGTCTGCCAACATAAACAATCTGGATGCAGATTTCCCCCCCACAAAGAGATATTTTGTCAAAAGCAGCAGAAATTCGTGGTGTTCTCCACAATCCTTGGACATTGTGGCAGAGAAACACTAACCACTTGTAAACAATCCTTAATGACTTAGGAAGATGTTTCTCCTTTCTCAGTCTGCTCTAATTCTCTGATTTAGCTGTAACTTGCATATCTCAGAGCATTACAATGACAAAATCTACACAATAGCCTATGAGACAAAGAGGAGGGATATTAAATTTAGGAATATTTAGGGAAATGATATTCGAGACTGACAAGATGAAACACATTTGGAGTTTGGGATTCCCAAGTGCTCTACAAAAATGTCCACCAAGAAGACTGTGAGAACCTTCAAGTTTTTAGCACTTTCTCATCTGCAAATGTAGAGGTGGAAATGAAGACAGGAAACTGAGGAAAAGACCCAGTAATGGCAAAGTTCTCAGAATAAGTGAGACTCAAAAATGATTATTCTGATTTATTACCATTTGCTTTTCTCAGCGATCATCAACACGAAGAGTGCAGATAAATAATATTTTCCTCACCTTTCTGCTGTGGACAGGAGAGATCAGGAGCTGCAGGGGGAGATTCTCTTCATTCCTTTCACTCACCTGTTAGGACATGTTTCCCATCTGAGGCACTGTAAGGATCAGCTGTTCCCTGGAGATGTGAAACCTGGAAACTCCTTCATAAAGCTTTTGGAGTGAAACTCTTCTGACTTTATTGCTCACCTCTTCTGGAGTAACAAGAAGAGAATGTGGCACAAAACAGACCAAGCAGCAGAACTCTTCCTGTGGAGTAACTTTTTTCTTGTAATCATTTACACCAGTGTTAATTATGCATAATTTGCACCTTAACCTAACGCACTTTTCCCTCCAGTTTAACCATTTAAGTACATCACAAATTCATCATGATGAAGAGAAGCATTAAAAAGAAATTTTTTTTCTTTCCCCTCTGAAAGAATCTGAGAATGTTACAGTGGTAGGTTTTGGATGTTAATTAATTGCTGATACCCACCTCAGGACAAACATATCCTATTAATTTCTCATTTATTTGTAATTTTCAAAGCCTTGCAGTTTCACCCATTTTTTTAAGGAAGATGTTTATACAAACTGGTAAAAAAAATTAGACCTCTGTATGCACCTGAGTCTTTCTCCCATTCCACACTTTGAATCACTTGCACTTCCTTCCTTCTGGAAATCTGTAGGTTGATGGCAGAAGTGGTTCCAATGCCACATATCCTCAAGAATGTTTTCTCCTTTTTCTTCCAGTTTGTTTTTCCTGATGGTCTTGTTCTGCTCGGGGTCATGACAACCTTCTCTGTGTCTTGTGTTATGGCTGGTACACATGATGGAGAATTTCCCTCCTCGTTTTCCAGATCACTCTTGCTCTTTTTATACCTTTGCCCACTCTCTGTTCTTTAGAACATTTCTCTGGATTTTCCCAGTAGCTGTCTTTGGCAGCTCCTGAACAAACTCCACCTGAAAGACAAAACTGCTCCCTGTAGCCAAAGAACTTGTAGGTGATTTCCCAGGTGCAACAAAAGATTGTGAAAACACTTTTAACATGGGATAGCTGGGGATGAGCAGATGGGAAGCTGCACAACCAGGGCTGGAATGGTGAATTCCTTACTACACCTGGTAGCTGCTGCACAGACAGTACTGGCAGGGAGCTGTACCACGATCTCTAGGAGCTGAGTGCTTCAGCACAGGGAGTTACTGGTGTCTTTCCTGGTGAGAAGAGGTGGATTCCAACCCACTGATGCTAGCAGGAACTTTTGTTTTGATTAAGCTATCTATAGAGGAGAGCTCATGTAGTACTGGTTAGAATAGAATGCCTTGCCCATCTGAGCTGCTGTGAAAACCCCAGTACTCCATGAAAGAAAGAATGGGTCTTCATGAAGTAAAATTTCATGACCATTGCCTCCCCCTGGGTCCATTCTAGCACACACAGCCAACCCAAGGCTACAGCTGCAGCTGATCCTGTCACCTACTTTTATTTTATCTAACTCTGGTTGGAGTGTTTGTCAGAAAAGTGTTGAAAAAGAGCTGAGGCAGGACAAAATGCTCAGTTTCTGGTACAATGAGAGAACCTGTCTTTTTGGGCTGTACTTACCTTCCTTGGATACTTGTATGGTGCAGTCACCTTCTTGACATGTTGTTGAAGCTCATGAATTAATTTTTCTGGATCATGTGATTCATAAGCAGGAGCTAAAACAACGAATGCTTTGACCACCTGTGCCACGAAAATGAAGGGGTTCTGTTAACTTCCAGAGGTGGCAATAAGGGAATACATTTGTTGTGAAAAGTGAATGTCAAAATTCAGAATGCCAAATCCTTTTCTTTAATTTCCCTTTTCATTAGCTGTTTGTTATCAACTGCTGTGCTATGAAGGACCTATTCTGGAGCAAAGAATGTTTTGCTATTTTCCACTTTTTTTCTAACTTTATACATTATCAAACTTTCAAAAAGTTCTAGTCCAGAAAATAAAGAGAGATTAAAATCGTGCCCCAGTTGCTACAGAAATGTTGCAAAGTTGGAAAAATATAAAGCAAAGATTCAACACTCTAGATATCCTTGCCACCATACGCTTAGTGGTAAATGAGAAATAATCAAAATTTCATTGCTTAGACAAAAAAAATCACATGATTAGTCTGAAAAGCAAAATTTCTTCCCCACATAAAACCCTGCAAAGAAATAAATCTAAAATTGTAAGATCTGTCAAGGTATGGATTTTAAAAATGTTTATGCCGACATAATTTCAAAAGTCTTCAACACTGAATTCCAGGGAAGCCTAGTACATAAAAGGAAGTTGATACTTAATAGAAAGAGTGTTTCTTTTACATTTTTTCCCTATTTTGTTTTACCTCCCCTCGCTCTGGGTCAGGACTGCTGACAGCAGCCGCCTCCACGACTGCCGGGTGCTCGATCAATGCACTCTCCACTTCAAAGGGGCCAATGCGGTACCTGGGGAGCACAGAGACAGCTCAGCCCACAGCAGGGACCAGTCCTTTGGGCTCTCCAGGCTGCATTTCATCAGGCAAATCTAACAGGAAATGCCTTACCCAGCAGAGTTAATGATATCATCAGCTCTTCCGACAAACCAGATATATCCCTCTTCATCCATAACGCCTCTGTCGCCGGTGAGATAAAAATCTCCTCGCACAGAGGCAGCGGTTTTCTCTGGGTTATCCTGGCAACAATCAAACATTTCCAGAAAAGTTTCTTATTGTTAGTGAATTGTAATGCATTTCCTTAGCAATGATGCTGAAAATGAACAAAAAATTACTCAAAATTAGTGTGCTCACTACTGCTTTATATTTTCACTGAGGTGTCACCAACTCAGAGCCATGTGATCATCTACATGTGAGGGGTTTGTGCTGTAGCTTGTGTTTGTGCTGTTGATCTTGTGCACGTTGTGTGTGACAGGCATCTGAACAAAGGTTTCTCTGACTGCAGTGCCTGATGGAATGGGGGTACCTCTGACAGTGGTATGAAGGAATAAAAAACCGGTGCCTTGGAAAGCCTCCTGGAGCTTCTCATGTATAAGAGTAGAATTTATGGGCTATTCTTCAATAATGTTTAAACAAAGATAGGAATGGGATAGAGGGAAAAGAGTGATGCTCTGAACCTGAAGTGCATGGCACATATCTGGAACAAGGTATCCCCTGGTTCATGTTGCACTTTGAAGCTACACTCTGTCAGTCAGTCAGTCTGTTCCTGAAACTATGCCCTGATCAGGCTCAAAGTCCTCAAGTAACCCAGTGAGACTTTCTGAGGCTCCTGCATGGAATTCTGCTCCTGGCAGACCTTTGCCCTGGGTCTCTCCTGAGTCCCTCAGCAGACACAGACACAGCCAGTCAGGCTCACCAAGTACTCCTTGAACAGACAGAAGGGCCGTGTGGGCTTCACTCGGACAGCAATGGTGCCCTCTTCTCCTTGAGGCACAACAGCCCCCTTCTCATCTACAATCTGCAGAAAGGACAGACACAGATCAGCTCAGAGGAACATCTGCTGCAGCTCAGGGCAGGGCACAGAAGGGACACAGGCAGCACTGCCTTACTGCTCTACCCACAACTGACTCATACCTGCACATCATAAGGGGGAACAGCTTTTCCCAAAGAACCAGGTTTAATTTTCATTCCTTTCATATTGGCACAGATTGTCACCTGCAGAATAGATTTTCAAAAGATTTTTTAAAATTGTTGTAACGTCTTGTAAATTTTATTATTGTTTGCATTAGCCAGGACTCCTCTTTGTTGTGACAGGCGCTGAATGGGGACCAAAGCACTGTGGTTCTTAAGAACATCAGAGTCTGGGATGTGAGCTGTTTTTCATTATAATATTTTTCATTATAATATTTTTCATTTAAAACTCACACAGGACAAATTGATACCCAGAGCAAATAATCTATTTTAGTTTTCTTTTGAAGTAAAGATGGTGAAGGGTTTTACTACCACTAATAACATTTATTGCAAACATACTGTTTCGGTCTGGCCATATCCTTCATGGATATCCACCCCTGTCTGGATTTTCCACTTCGCCAACACTTCAGGATTCAGTGCTTCCCCTCCAGTTACACAGTGCTTCAGACTTGGGAACTTGTAGCTTGAGAGGAACGGCAAACGAAATAATTTTCTTAACTCTTGCAAAGAACAGTAAATAGACTTAAGCAAACAGCCTCCCTCAGCTTTCCAAGGAAGTAGACCTAAAACTTCACAAGCTGCTTTGGAAATGACAATCATCATCGTGGTATGCACACCTTGACTAGAATCCTAGTCTGCTTGAGTTGCCACTGAAGATGATGTGGTTTATCTCTGTGGCAATAGGAGTGGGTTTTTCTGCTGGAAAATGCATGAACAAAAGTGTTTCCTTGGGAGAGCTGACATAAACTGAGGAATCTGAACAAGCACATCAGATGTGTGTGGAAAGCTCAGTTATGTGCCAACCTCTAAGATCAGATATAACATAGAGAATTTTCTAGAGCAGAAGGAAGGATGAATAGATGCACAGAGCCTGAGCTCTCTGCTAAAGCTGGGTTGGCTTTTGGCGGGATGAAAGACCTATGTGACAAGAATGAGTACCTTACAAAGATGTGAAAACTCCTTGCAAACCACTTCTCACAAGCTGGGCATTTTACAGAGTAACAAACCAGGAAGAACAGCTGCCAAATAACTCTCAGCATGTGGAACTCCTCTAACTGCTCCCTTCATTCTCAAACATACAAGAACAACTCCATGGTGCACCAGTAACTCCCTGATCCAATGCTGCCTAAAACATTGCCTTAAATTGAGATGTGAAGCCTAAGTTCAGAGGAAGTGACAGCTTAAAAAAATCTCCTTTTTTTCCTCTGTGCTGTCTATTCAAAAGCCCAGTCCTGAAGCCCAGGTAGCCTATGGTGTGCTAATTCTTCTCACATTTGAAAACAGAGAGTGTTCTTTACTGAGAGCAAGCTTTGCTAATTAGGTTTCCTTGAACTGAAAAAGAGAATTAAGGAGCCTAAGGAACTAAGCATGCAGAGCTGTCCCAGCATTATTCCCCAGCCTCCCTCCCCTCCCTGCTGTACCTGCTCACATCATGTTTGACCAGCATGAGGAAGGCAGTGGGAGCCGTGCAGAAGGTGGTGATGGGATATTTTGAGAGAGTCTAAAAAAAAGGAAGTTATGGTGCTGAAAAGAAAGTGTAATGCTGGGTCTGACCTTGTGAATGTGCAGGTAATTAACAAAATAGGCCAATTTTGAGGGGCATCTATCAGCTGATTGGTTTAAAGTCCCTTAAGGGAGGGATAAGCACTCTGGCAACTCACTGAAAATTCAGGAAAACAGAGCCTTAATTCAGGTTTATGCCATATTCTGAATACTGGCCCATCCTCAGCCTGTCCCCACGGCAGCTGGAAGTCCATACCTGAAGTAAGGTTTAGATTCAATATTGTGCAATACAGCAGTGATCCCAAGTTCTTTATATTCTTCATCTTTATCCAATTGTCCTCTACACTTGAACCATGACACATGGCCTAACCAGGAGGGAAAACACTTGTTCCTTGAGCTTAGTGTACACCAAATGGAGGGATGATTCCTTGGGATGTGGGAAGTATGATCCCTTCTGCTACTAAGCAATGGCATCCATGGACAGGAGCTCAGTTTGTTTCCTTCACTTTTGTAAAATGGAAATAAATACCACAGTATAAAATGTTATGCTTACCTCTGCAATAACTTCTGGTTTAAATTGTGGCATGTTGTGTACAAAGACACAGGATCCACAGATCCATGGTGCAAAAACACTGCTCCAAGCTGCTTTTACCCAGCCAGTATCAGAGGTATTCCACATTATATCTGAAGGAGTCAATTTCAACCAATGCCTGATGAAAAAGCAGAGATGAAATAAATGCTGCAGAGAATGTGAGAGACTCAGGCCCAGGTCACAGCAGGAGGCTTCCATTAGAAGATGTGGTGTCAGTAAGTGGGGCTCTGTAGAAAGTTTGAGAGAGTTGAAGAGTCTTAAATATTCTCTGATTTCCCTTCCTTCCCTCCTGCTTAATACTTTGAGCATTTATTTTTCTTGTGAGCAGCGCAAAACATCTTTGTCTTGAGTTGCAGAATCTGGATCTAGAGCAGAACCCAAATAGATCATCTGGAATATGCTTTCCCTACCTGGTGCAGTTGAGACATCAGCTAAGTCACAGCTCATTTCTCCAGGAAACTAAACAAGTTACTTCTCTGGACCCTTGATCACCAGCTTCCAATTCAGAATGCTTTGGAAAAGGTATCCTTTAACTTTCAAGATGAGGAAGATGCAAGATCCTACAGTCATGAAATGCCTGCATTTACTGGAATGTTATGTTCTCATGTTCAGTTTAATACTGATCACAGCACTTAATCAGGACCCTGGGGGGAGCTGCAAGATAATACCTGCCACTGATTGCAAATCCAATGCCATAACTGCTGTGGGAGTGCAGCACCATTTTTGGGAAGCCCGTAGTTCCACTGGTAAAATAGATCAGCATTGGGTCTTGACTCCTTGTCTTGACACACTGATGGTCAGCAGATGCAACCCTTCAGAAGAAATTATATATTCCAGTCACTACATGCAGTTTTCCACCAGGGCAACAGCATTTTTATAGTTTAGGAGTTCAACAGGAAAATTGCCCCAAAGTGAACGATCTCAATAAATAAGTGGTAATGCAGGTAGGAACAGTTGGAGAATACAGTTTGCTTGTAAGGACTCTGCCCTGTATGCCAGAACATTCAAGATATGAGTACCTACAGAATATTTCAGTGACTTTGTCTGCAACTGTTTTTGCAAGGGCACTCCAGGAGCTGATTATGGAACAGCAGCCAGGAATCAGTGTCTGGCTCACACACAGAAAAATCAACCCCCAACTTGAAATTGATAACCAAGGTTATTGTGCCAAGTACGTTGATCTTATTACAAATTGTAGATCATTAATGTTCAAGAGACTGATGGACAATTCAGATCCTCTGAGCTACCAGGATAATATAGGGAGGAAAGAACTGAGCACCAAGAGCTGGCAATGGGTATTTTCCCATTTAATCAAGATCCATTAGAATGGGCTCCGGCAGACAAGCTCATAACAATTGTTTAGAACTCTGTGTGCTTTTCTGGTGATCACAGTAAAAGCAGGGAGCTTCTAAAAACTGGCAGGATGCTAAGTGAAGCTGAAGGAGATGAACTAAGCTCCCAAAACCCAGACTGGATGAACCTCTACCAGTGTAGTCACAAAACAGGGAGCTGACAGAGGGATGCAAAAATGTAACGTATTTGTATTTTGAGAATCACCCCCCCAATTCAGCAATGTGACCTGACTGATACAGCTCCCTTCACCTCAAAGAACAGGAAAGAAAAGAGCTGGATACTCACGCAAGGAGTTCTTTGAAGTTCAGCCACCCATCCCTGCTCCCTTGAGCTACAATGAGTTTACTTTTCAGGAGCTGGCTGCCAGAGAGGACAGATTCCACTGCAGGAGCCAGCGTGTCATTGGTGACAATGCACTTGGCCTTTGAAGCCTGGAGTCGATATAAGATGTCCTTGGCTGTTAATTGGGATGTTCCTGGAATAAGAACAATTCCTGGAAAAAAGCAAGAAGCAATTGAGGAAACTCAGCATTTCCCAGAAATACTCGATTATGTCTCTCTGTGTATGCTGATTTTATCCATCATGGATGTTTATCAGTTTAAAAGCAGAGGAAAATAGATCTATTGAATTATTAATGGCAGCAATTATATAAGTTCTTCCATTATAAATTCAGCTCCCTTCCAATGTATATGGTCAATTCTGGCCTTTGGTTGCAGCCATTCAGCCCTCACTGGCTGAACTGACTGATTTTGACTGGACCATATCTGGCCCTGTGCTTCCTGTGTGGGTGCTGCCAATTGTCCTTCTAGGCAAAAGAGCAGTTGTAGAGGTCCCACTGAATATTCCTGTTTGCATTTTCTTCACCCTGATCTAACAGATGGTCTGTAGGCTCTATTTGCTTTCTGTCTGCACCCACCAAGTCCGTGAGTCACTCACCTGCTCGCATGCAGGCCACATTCAGGAGCCACCACTCAGGAATACGAGGCAGAATGGCTACAATTCTGTCTCCTCTCTGCAAACCACAGGCCTCAGAAAGGACGTTGGCTGTCTTCCTGGAGAGAGAGCCCAGCTCCTCAAAGCTCCACTTGACCTCCTCTCCCTTGCTACTGACCCACCAAAAAGCTGGGTTTGCTGATCTTTTTCCATCCTTCAACACATGAGAAGACATTAAAATAAGACAAACTTAAAGAGGTTTCACTTCAATCTAAATCATCCTTGGCAACTCCTCTCTTGGAGTGACACCCATCTTCCTGACAAACAAAATGGTGCCAGTACTATCCAGCACCCATTAATAAAATTGTATAATTCAAGATTTGTTTCACCGTGTCCTGGTTTTGACTGGGATAGAGTAAGCACTGCTTAGGAACAACTAAGTCAAGGACTTTCCAGTTTTTCACACTCTGCCAACAAGTTGGTGCATGAAAATCTGGGATAGATCACAGACAAGACAGCTGACCTGAATGTCCAAGGGGATATTCCAACCTCAGGAGGTCCTGCTCAGTTGATACCCTGGTGGAAAGTTGGTCAAGAGGTGCCAGTCAGTGTTTGGGGACAGGCCAGGTGTTGATCAGAGGGCAGTGGGCAATTGTGTTGGGCATCATTCATCTTTTCTGGGTTTTCTTTGTCCCTCTCTCTTTTTTTTGTTATCTCCCTTTTCATCACTACTATTTCTACCAATACTTCTACAATAGTGATAATTATTATTAATATTCTTTTTATTACTATATTTTATTTAAATTCTTAAAATTTGTTTGTTCCTCAACCCATGGGTTTTTACCTTTTTTTTCCTCCTGTTTCTCCTCCCCATCCCACTGGAAGTGTGTGTGTGTGAGATCCAGGGGCTCTGTGGTTCTTAGTTGACAGCTGAGGTTAAACTACAATTCAATGTCTATAAAATAAAAGACGAATACTACCTTTTCCAGTCGTGCCCACTCATCTAAGACATCACTTGCAAAGTTGAAATATTCTGGAACTTCTTTTTTACACTGGTTTATAGATTCATAATGGGAAATAATCTGAGATGTAAGAAGCCGGTTGTTCCCATGGAATGTTCTGGAAGGTGACCTGAGAATCCATAAACACTGAGGAATCCAGGATTTAAAAAATGTTCTCATGATAAATGATGTTTTATCAGATGGTGAGGGGGAAGGAATCAGGTGTACACCCGAGGAATCAGTCACCTGGAATGAAAGAAAAGACATTTAAAACCAGACAGTTATTGGAGGCTGTCTAGTTTCTGATGCTGGATGAACTAATGCAAAGCAGCTTGAATAAAGAGGTTGTTTGAACACATCCATGTCTTCCCTATTATTTTTCTTTTCTTGTAAAGGGATTGTGCACTGCTTTTCATTAGAATATTTGTCCTCTATTTTGTCAGCTGATGAACGACCTTCATATCTCATCTCTAAAATTTCACTTGCCAGTCCTTTTATCAATATCAATGTCTGGATTCCAGTAAATTTTATGTTACTTTGCCTGCTTACAGAAATAAAATACCACTACTTTTGAAATGTTTTTGGAGACGATCACCTTGACTTAAAACTGTCTCTGTAATTATGTTATGCCCCAAACCTGCACTAGATGGCGAGTCACACTGAATTTATGCACCAATAAAACTGATGAATCTCTGATTTATTTTCTTATGAGTTCTGTTTTCTTTCAGGGCATGGAATAAACACAAAGTAGACAGTAGGTGGGCAAAGGTGAAGTGCCAAAGACTTCCATTTGCTTTGCACTTCAGCTGAAGTGTGCAGCTTGGGAAACGATCCATGTTGTAAAATAAACTTGCAAAGAAAGTGCCAATAGTCTTTCCTACACAACATACAGGTACATGTGGAAGAGACAGAATGGCTAATGCCACAAGCATTTAAAGCACAACCCTGAAAGTCAAGAAAACTGGATTTTCACTCACAGGAGCTGAATCTTCAGATAAACTAGTTTTGAGTGTAATTAAGTCCTCAAGGGTGTACCCATATATCTAAGGGAATTTTTCCCCAATTCTATGAAATCAGCTTTGTTTTTAAACTTTTTTATGCCGTGATGTTGTCCTTATTTAACAGCCAGCAGTACATCCCTGTCTCCCAGGGATTCTATGCACTTACTTTCACCTTTGCATTATTTATTGCAAGCGTAGGTGTAGTGAGAGCTTCCAGTGCTCAATGCCAATAAATCACAGCAACTGGAATCACTCTGAGATCTCTGCATTTGTGAGGCAAACGAGAAACTGAGACAGGAGGTGCCCGTCAGGCAGGTCTCAATGGCTCTTGGCCACATATTCAACAGGGTGTCAGTGGTAACTAAGCAGAAGGCTCTAGAATATTATTGATCCTGAATCCAGTGTTTCCTGCTGACTGGACTGTGACTTCTGCAGAGAGCAGGTTTTCCACATTTCTCAAACTAAGCACAAAAAGAAAGCCAAAGCTAGCTAGCACTGATGAAGAAATGCACAGAATGTGATCTTATCTGCTCTGTGTCTAAAAGAAAACATTGCTCTCCACCAGTTCAGTTCCACTAAATCTCACTCCTTTCCTCATTGCAAATCTGTCCTGGCAGGATGGACTGTTGTATGATTCTCCTTTTTCTGCAGTTTCCTCTCAGGACACGGAGGTTAGAAACCCTCTCCATGGTGGAGCCTATTTCCTGGGAGGAGGTTTCTAGGAGGGATTTAAGTTGGGGGCTATTTGTTTTAGTGGCAGACAGGGGAAAAACAGCTCTCTCAGCAAATGGTTTTGTCATCCTACTGTTGTTCTGGGAGCCTTATAATATTATAAAATAATATTAGGCTGCGTTCTGAGCTTAAGCACTGCCTGCCCAGCTCAAAGAGGCATTGTTAGTTTTAACCTGCAATTCTGAGAGAGGCTTTTTAACCTTACTAGTATGTTGCTTGAAAAGGAGCAGTTATGAAGAGAAAGAGACCACAAAGTCAACTGGGAGACTCTTATCTTTTTGCTTCTTTTTCTCCTTTAGTACCTGATTGCTGAATCTGTGTTTATGTGTGATCTTATCTCACAAGCAGCCTGAACACACAGCTCCTGATTTCATTAGGCACACTCTGCCCGTGCTAATGGAACACATCTCAAGGTGCATTACAGCACAAAACTTTTGAGCCTGATGGAAAAGAGTTTGCTGGAAACCCAGCCCCACTCACAGCAGGCATGAAAACAGAATAAATTGCAGCAATTTGCCCCCTAAGATCCTTCATCCACATGAAATGGAGGCTACCACATCAACCCCCATTATGAACATTCCTTCTTTTTAGTGGTGCCCTCCCAAATAAAAAGTCTGCTAAAGGCACAAGGTGCAAACAATCACTTGCTACTCCTCAAGAAGAAGAAAGAGTCATTATTGAAGGAATTTCTTCTTGATTCTACTAATCCAGACCCACCTGTTGTCAAGTCAGCTCTGTCCTTCATGCCGTTGAAATACTCTGTCCTTTGTGCCTGGTCTCCTCTACCAGCTACAGCTTTGGGGGTAAAGTTCACAAATTTCATCAGAGTTTAAGGGTCAAAGATATTTTCACTACAACTACGGACTGGCAGGTGTTTACAGAAATAATTCCATAGTTAATTGAAGGAATTCCAGAATCTCAACTATTTCTGTAAGACATTTTTTAAAATGTTCTGAAAGGGCTGTCTAGGGAGGCCTCATAGTTCACATGCATAGCTGATAGCAATCCTAAGGATTAATTGGTAGATTTAGCCCCTTCCATTTATTGCACAGAAAAATGTGTTACTACTGAAAACCAACACCACAATCTTCTGGTTTAACCCATAAAGTATTATCTTACTTGAGCTACAACTTGGCACTTAAGTACAGAAGGGAGCCTCACAGACAAGACATCCAAGAGTTACAGACATTAAAGTTACCTGTGCAAAGAAATGAGAGTTTTCCCTGACTTCAGCACCCTCTCAGTCCCACAATTAGTAGATCAATAAATGCAAGAGACAAGCAAACATTAGACAGAGGAGCAGCCCTCAAATAGTCTCAGGTACCTGACCTGCTGCTTTGTCTGCAGCCCTGACAAGAGAAGGTGTCTAATTACAGCAGCACACTTGGAACCCACTGGTGCTTCTGTAGGCAAGTGTTTCCTCCTGTGCTCTCTCACCTTCTCCTGGGGTTGTTTATTTTCAGACACAGAAAACCCAACTTCCCCATACTTCTTCCCAACTTCCCCAACCACTACTAAAGATGAGGAAGTACTTAATTAATTTAATCTTCCCATGGAAAGGTGCAGTTGGCTCCACTGGTGGTAAACTTATGAACCTTATCAGCCTTTTGGTTTGGCTGATACAGCTGCAAACATTTGAGCAGCAGACCCTACTGCTTAATGCTCCTTTGCTTCTTTCTTTCTCAGTATCTGGATAAAGGGAGGACAAGATGAAGACACATCCATTTTCCCTTCTTCTATTGTTGCTTCTCACAGGCTTCCTGGCAGCACACAGCATCAGCCCAAACGAAGCAAAGCTAAAGAAAACCAAGCTCCCCAAAATAAAGAAGGAGAACCACGTCCTCTTGCTGAAAAAGAGCAACTTTGACAGAGCATTGAAGGAAACCAAATACCTCCTGGTGAAGTTCTGTGAGTATCAATTTCCCCTTGTCTTACTCTGCAGAGAATGACTGATGTTGGGGCTTGTTTTACCATTGCTTTGTCCCCTAGTAGTCCTTGTTTGTTTTGGTTTCCTCTGTGTATCTATTTCTGATCATAACTACAGTAATTTATTCTTTTTTGGGGTGGTCAAATACCAGTCTGCTACATAAGACAGTGCTGAGTTGGCATTCTTTGCTTCCACTGCCTAATTTTGCAAGTGCGTGTTTCACAGCAGTGATGGGTAAAACATATTAAAAAAAAAACCCCAACCAAACAAAAGTTAATCAGAGAGTGCTTTTCTCCCTCTTGCATTTTCATCAGCACTTTGTGTGAGACTTTTTTGATAGCATCTCTCTTCTGTGAGCATTTGGGCTCCAGGGATTGTCTTTTTACAATATTTTGCTGTCTGTAGTTACATGATCTTGTTCTTTTCCCCTGAAAGGAGCGCTTGATTAGGTAGAGGCAGGTTTGTGGTCCTCCTTTTAGGTTCATGTTCATTGCTCCTGGGGGACAAAACTGGTTGGGTTTTTGAATAACTAACCTTGTTATAAGGTCTGGCCATCAAGTACATCACAAAGGCAAAAGCCAAGAGGCAAATCCTTGTGATGTTCCCCATCTAAAAGTTCAGATGCTGCATAATTTCCCATGCCCCAAACAGGGATCTGCACTGGCCAGCAGCTTGCTGCTAGCAGAAACCCTTTGATCAGCATAAGGCAGCAAAATCTTTATTTCTGTTGCTTGGGCTTGACCTTGTTCTGTTGAGCCAAACTCCCTGGGCTCAGTGCACACATCCCTTAACCTTAAATTACACAAACATTTGCAAACCAGACCCCCTTTGGCAGTAGGTGCCAGACACAGGCACAAGCTGAACCCATAGACTGTTCCATATTTGGAAGGAATGTTCAAAATTAAGGCAATATCCTAATTTTGCAGAAATGCATCTCATTTGGTCCTTTGCATCACTACCAAATGTGAATTTTACTGCTGATACATAATTATAATAAAATATAGTTATAATAAAATAATTCAGATATAATATAATATAATATAATATAATATAATATAATATAATATAATATAATATAATATAATATAATATAATATAATATAATATAATATAATAATACCATGTTATATAGAAGAAAATATTTAATTTTAATACGAATATATAATATTATATACAGTATAATAGTATAGCAATAAACAATAAAACTGATCATAACATAAATAAAGACTATAATGAAGACAATAAAGATAATAATAATAGTGATGTAGTGTGGGTCAGCTTGAAAGGAAAACACTTGTATTTTCAACAACAAAATCTAAAATACACTAACAGACTCAGGAAACTAAAAATATGTTTGGATCATGCCAAACATTTCATTAATCCTTAAGCAATGTTAGAAAACTTCAAGGGTTTCTAATCTTTCAGAATAATCACATTAGAAAATTATTTAAAACCTAGTGTTTTAAATTTTTAGATACTTTTGAAAGTGTTGAAATTTAGGAAGATTTTGTTTACTAATTGTGGAAGATTTAAAGCCATTTGCCAAATTCAGTCTGCAGTTGTGTACTGTTTTATTTCTCTGAAGACGCATAATTTTGGTGAAAAAATAACTTGCCCAAAAAACCCTTAGTCATTCTGTATTCCCACCTTTGTAAGAGCTGTTTGACAGCACAGGATCTAAGTGACCAGGTCAGAGGAGAGTTTGTAAACAAACTTTCTTAGTACTGGCAGAGATTGTCAAAGGGAGATATTGCAACACACTTCAGGATTGCAACCAAGTATGAGTGGAAAACAGACATGAAAAAATTCAGAAAGGGACAGGAGAAGGAGGAAGAACTGCTCAGATTAACCCAGGGACTTGGGCACTCCAAGGATGTGGGGGGTCTAAACCAGGCTTCCTTCTTCAGAGCATTCTTGGACCTCTCTGATCTCCCACCAGCCTCACACCTGGCTTCTCCAGAAGGAAGGACAAACAGACTCTTCCCTTCCCCACCACATCTTCCAAAACTCAGAGATGAAGCTCTGCTCCCCAAACACACCTCGCTGCAGTGATCCTCATCACTCTCTGAAAGAATGATGGAATCACTCCCAGGAGGGATGAGCTCCACAGCACTGATCCCTTATCCTGGAAATCACTGGCCTCAACCTCTGTAGCTCCCTTTGGAGACATGCCACTGAACAGCCTCTGGGGCAGTGACAAACTATCCTGCAGTGAGGCACTGTCCTGGGCTGTAGGAAACCTGACTCCACAATGTGAATGAGCTGATTCCTTTACTGTAATAGCTTCATTGCCACAGCACAGGGAGACTAAAGATGGGACCTGCACAGAAAAGCCATAAACCCATATCTTTTATATTCTGCTTCTATCTAAATAAACAACTTCTGTCAGCAAGGAACTATTAAAGGAAGTTAGGTAATGTGAGAGAAAACAATATTGCCCAGATCACCCAGGAAATCTGTGAGGCTGCCAGGAATTAACTTCAGAAATCCAGAATGAATGCAAGAGACCTGAGATCTTTTTCTTCCTGACTCATTAGAGATCACAGAGACAGAGAGTGGGAAGGAATCCCAGGCTCCCCAGAAGATGGGTGCTGTAGCAACACCAGAAAAGTCTGAGCTACAGACTTTCAATCAAGACTGTGCCTTAGATCACCCATCAGTTATAAGAAAACCTTTCCCTGTTGCATAATGTTATTTACTTACCAGTCCCACGGGATTTGTCAGGCGAGGTCAGCCTGGATGTTTTCTACCCAGTGACGCCCAAGCCTTTTTAATACCTGTCAGTTCCACCCTGACAGTGTCCCAGGTCTGCCTTCCTTCAGGAAGGGTTACTATAAATACAGGCTGACTTTCAGCCAGGCAGTGTACAGACAGATCCCTCTGGAGCTGGGCAAAGTTTACAGGGCAAGTGCTGAGTGTGAAAACAAAGCTTTGACCCAGAAAGCCAGAGCTCTTCCTCGCTCATCCCAGCTGTTCTGTGCAGCAAGACATGTCTGAAAAGCATGCCAGCATCAGACATGTCTGAAAAGCATGCCAGCATCAGACATGTCTGAAAGCCATGCAAGCATCAGACATGTCTGAAAGCCATGCCAGCATCAGACATGTCTGAAAGCCATGCCAGCATCAGACATGTCTGAAAGCCATGCAAGCATCAGACATGTCTGAAAGCCATGCCAGCATCAGACATGTCTGAAAGCCATGCAAGCATCAGACATGTCTGAAAGCCATGCAAGCATCGCCCAGCAGTGTGTGAGTCCTGCCCATCTCAGCACTCAATTGAAAGTGCTCTGCTGCTGCAGGCAGTGGCATCTCCCAATCCACACCAAACTGATCTGAATTCCACACAAATGCTTCTGAGCACAGGGAATTCAGAGCACTTGTCACCAGCAGAAGGTAGACCTCAGATCAGTGCTGCCTGCACGGGAGAGTTTCAGTGTTTACACTATTCACTGCCTGAATAGAAGTCCCTCTGTTGACTTTCACTGCAGAGAAAAGCAAATAAGCACCATAAAAAGTCTCAATCACTCTAACAAACATGCCTATCACAGAGAGAATAAAGTTTGTACACTACTAAAAGCACAGCCTTCAGAGAACATGCTAACACAGTTTCCTCCAGCTTATCAGAAGAATTCATGGAAAGACACAGACCGCAGTGAATGCTTGATTTCACAGGCTTCTGAGAATGCCTGCTGCTGTTCTTTCCAGTGAAAAGTTTTCAGTTCCTAGACAAACATGGAGATAACCTAAAGACAATCACACAAGTGGTGCAGACATTGTGCTGCTGCTTTGTGTGCCAAGCACGCTTTCACTTATGAGAAGGTGATGTTTACCTTTTCTAGCAGAACATTTGTACATCCAGTGAAGCACTGGGTCAGCCTCAGTATTCCTGCTACCTGTGACTGAGATAATGACATTTAATAGGCAAGATGAGGGTTACTCTTGAAGACAAACATCTCCTTTTTAAGGCACAAAAGCTGAAGGTGATGTTATTAAGAAGAAATTGCAGTTACCTGCCGCAGAATTACTTTCTAGCATGGGTCCCTCTTGAATGCTTACAATAATCCAAACTTAAAATATGCCCTGATGTTTACATAGAAGGAAATCTCAAATGAACTGCAAACCTCAGTTAAGGAGTAGAGAGGTCAGCACAGGAGGTTGTGGCTGTATCTCACTCTAGAAGAGAAGGGGAGAATTCAAGGTCACACAAGAAAGCTTGCAGCTGCAGCAAGATTAACATCCTTCTACTCTGATATGTTAAATGTGGATCTATCCTTCATCTCAAGACTCTTCTACAGAGAAATTTATAAATCTGTAGTGCAACTGTAAAAGCAGCCTGCACAGATGAGAAATGGGACTGCTGAAATGGTTTTGTGACCATGTCAGAAAATAACGGCCAGGAAATCAGTATCTGCCAGGACAACAGGCACATTCACAATGACTGCTGCAATCCCTAAACCACCAGCTCAGACAGAATAATGAGATTGGAGGACACCAGCAATTAGAAAGGAAAATTAACTCATTGTGCTTCTATGTACAACCACTTCAAGAATTCTTTAGGGTCATTAAACACATTCATGTGTCAGCAAAAGATTTATCTGTCCACATTTCAATGTATTTTAGCTCAGCAAACTGCACCATGAAAAAGAAGTAGCAGCTTACTCAGGTTGTTGATGTACTGAAGAGGAAAGAGTCAAAATACAGGATTTCTAGTTCTCTTCCCACTTTTAATTTTCAAACCCTTACTATATGCTTGCTTTTATTTACAAAACTACCGATAGGGAAACATTCTCCCATGTTAATATGATGCTCTGTTGAGCTGACAGCCTTTGAAGGGCCTCTTGCTTCTGGCAGCTGTGGCACAGCACCCTGGTTTACACAGGTGTCCTGCCACCCACACTGCCTTCCTGGTGACCTTGTCACAACTCTGCTGCCTCTTCTCCATGTCTGCTTTGTTCCCTGCTGATGCTCCTCGAGTTTGGAGCCTGTGATGCCACATTAGCCCCAGCAGCTGCTTCCTCATCCCACGGCCTGAAGTGATCGGTGTCAATAAAAATCTAAACCAGAGGAAGCCAAACAAAACTCAAGAAAAGGCTCCAAATAAAAGGAGTGATGATTTCCTGCCACACTCAAACGACTTGAAAGATAAAGCACCTGGGAGGCAAACAGAGAATGAGTGGAATGAAAAGGAATTGATGGAGAGCTGAAGAGGAGTCTAATCACTCAGGAAAGCAGGGGAAAGGTGCATGATGGATGTTTCCACAGGATTTCTGGGTAGCCAAGGAAACAGTTTTTATCTGTCTGTTCACTCACTGAACTTGTGTCTCACAGTTAGCAGGTTGATGGTGCTTAGAGTCCTCCTGTCTCTGACTGCAGGAGGCATGCACTTCTCCCAGCTGCAGCAGAGCTGCTAACTCTAGCAACTCTCATTGTCTAGCATGCTGCTTACATTCCTAGTTAGATGCAACTCTGACTACTCAGGCCATTCAGTGATAAAAGATCATTCCTCAAATATCTGTTTGGAATGAAAATATTTCAGAGAAAAGTGGATCCTACACCCTCTTCCCCACAGACAATCTACCTAAATGTCTAAGCTTAATATTTCTTTTATGTTTGTGAAACTTCAGCTTCTGTTTCTGGAGTTCACCAACAGTTTCTTCTGCCCCTTCTTATTTCATTGTGCAAAAAGCCCTTCAGCTTCCACTTTCCCAGCTGTGGTAAAACAGCTGTGCAACCTCAGGTTATTAGGAAAAAAAATCCTTGTACTAAAATTGCCTCTGGTGTAAAACACTGACTTAGATGAAAGCTGCTGGATCCTGGTTTGCCATGGGGTTTGCTGCTCCAGCTCCACTCTGGCAGAGCCACACACCCTCCCTCTGGGAAAGCCCAGCATCTGTTCTGGGCTAGCCCTGCCACCTGCAGTCTCTGTGCACCAGCACTCTCAAACTGCACTGCAAGTACTCCCTGTCCTATTGAATAGCCCACCTTTGCAGCCACTTTCAGCAAAAATATTTCATAAAGGCTCAACACTCAGTGTCCCTAGAAGCAGCAGTGTTTTTATAGGGTAGGCATGCCATTTCTTACATTGACAGGTCAGAATTGCAGGGTTTCTGCTGTTCTCTCTAGAGCATATTGAGGTACAACTGGAGATACTTTCCCCCCTTTTTTTTTTGGTGCTAGGAGATAACAAATGACAATCCTGCTGAGGGAAAGGTTCACAAGACCATTTTTATCAATTGGAAATAGAAAATTACAGTTTGGGTAAAATTTCTTTGACAAATCATAATAAGCTTATTTGATGAAACACTAATTTTAGAGGCAATTGGAACACAACTTGGCTTTGGACTGTTGTCTTCAGGCTCATTTACTTTATTTAGAGAAACACCTTCTCTTCATCACATGGTATCTGAGTATCCCCTGAGCAGACTCTAAGTTTTGTTCTACTAACAGGAACCCTTTGGCATGTCAGCAGCTGGAGCAGCTCTTCCAGTGCAGGGGTTCTGTGAGCCTCTGCCAAGATGGGTCTGGATGGGACTGGATGTGGAAGGGCCTAGCACTATCACTTCAATATTTTGAGAAAATAGCATTATTTGATGCTAATCTTCACATTTGCTGCAACAGTAAGGTGGAAGAAAATGACTGATGGCTGGGATTCAGAGCAAGGATAATGATGAATAATGCAAGGAATGTAACTCAGTGCTGAGTTAGAATATGGACTTAAATTTCATGTATTAGAACTCTTACAGAAATGTCCATTTACCTTTTGGTTGTAACCACATCAGGCAATGTCTTCACAAGGTATGTTCTAGAGAAGTGCATCTGCTATTTTGTGAAAGAACAAAAGACAGTTGTTTGTTACATTTATGTTTGTGTGTGTGCTTGTACAGTTATATATCTGAACATGTGTATACACAAAAACACCCATATATACACAAAAGAACAAACACAATTTTATGAAACCAAATTTAACTGCATGTTCTTCATCTCTTCCTATTTGCAAAATATATTGGAGAAACAAAAAGATTTTATGTGCATAATCTAAAGAAAAAAAGTTTTGTTCTTTATAATAAAAGACATTTAACAAGACAGAGTATCTCAATTTCAATCAAAATTCAGGTTTTTCAACCCAAGTTGCAAAAATATAAAACTCCAGGCTTTTATCTCTGACTTGTCCTTGAATGCAGAGCAGTCTGTGTGCCTGGTTTCCTTCTCTTGTCCTTTTTTCACGTTAATATAACTTTACAGCTCCAGGGCCCAGCCTAGGATGGCCCCTCTCCTTCCACCAAAGACACAGCTGCCATTTCAGCTGGAGAAGGGCTGGCACACAGGACAGCATGAGGAATACATGTCCTTTCAAACATGTGTTTTTGAGAAATATTTTAAACACCACACTCTGCTCCTCTCTCTCCCTCCTCCATATCTCATCTGGTAAAGTCCTTTCTGCATTACAAAGGTTTGCCTCAGTGAAGTGCTGATCATAGAGTCCTAATGTGAGCAATATTTAACTCCATCCTTCACCTCTCTTAAACTCATATCCAGCATAGTCAGTCAAATTACTTTTTTATTGCTCCACATATTTTCCCAACAGAAGAATATTGAAATGTTGCTGGTTGTTCATGGTGATTGGTTCAAGGACATTTGGAGTGGTGAAAAAGCAGCATCAATGTAAAGAAGTAAATATAATCCCTCATTTACTTCTGAGTCATAGAAGACCTTATTCAAACCCTCCAGCTACCACTTGACACAACAACCTCCACTAGAAAGCTTCACACTGTGGCTTATGTAACCCATTTGCTTTTGATTGGCCTTTTCCAGATGTTACTTTATCTCAGTCTTCTCAGAATTTATCTGAAGAATTTGCTGAGGCTGCACGACAGCTTAAAAAAGAAGCTCCAAGAATCCAGTTTGGCAAAATTGATGTGACACACCAACATGACTTGAGAAAAGAATTTAATATTCAAGCCTTTCCTACTGTGAAATTTTTTGTGAATGGCAGCAGGGAAGATCCCATAGACTGCAAAGGTAAACTGTCTCATGCACTGATAAGATAATGATATGTAATGACAGGATGTACCCATCTATTACCCTGCTGAGAAGAAAAATATAGATGCTCAGATAAAAAATACACAAGGTGGGAAGCTGGTTTTGCCAGTGGTGTTAAATATGCAATTGCCTCTGTACCAATACAGAAACTTGAATCTGAATTCATCTTCCAAGGGCACAGCTGAGTATTTTCTCTATATTAAGTTCACACGGTCAAATTAATTACTGGTGTTATTCCACCAAGTACAGAATTGCCCAAACAAGACAACTTACTCCCAATTATTACAATTAACCTGATTGAGTTATGCCAAACAAGAACTGGGTCCCCAAAGTGCTCCATTGCTCTTCTGGTCCACTGCAATTCCCATGGGCAGTGTGGCTACAGAGACAGGCTGGAGCAACTCTACATCTCACAAAGAACTGGGAATTCACAGGGTCCTTAACGTACAGGTCCACTTCCCAAGCTAAGGAAAATAATTTTGCCATTTAGCCATCAGAGGGAGCTCAAATGTGGCTTAGAATAAAACATGGAATAATTTGAAGTGTTTTACAGAAAGCTATTAAGCAAAGGCAACCACAGACTTGAGCAATCCCAGAAATCCAGGTCTTATTAAACATTTTTGTTCACTTCCAGTACATACAAGAAAGGTTATGTTTTTCATAAAATGATGAACTTTTACAGAGCTGATAAAAATTACTTGACTTGGCCAAGCACCTGTCGGTGTACTCTGAGCACATACAGGTGAGTCACAAGTTTAACACAACAAACAAAAAAAGGAACTCAAAGTTTGCCTCCTGAACTTGTACACAACCTAGTGCTAAGATATCTTTAACTGCTGAGCCCCCAGTGGCTCCTGCTGAAACCTGATCTCCGGTATTTTTAGCAACTTGCCCCTCCTTGCTATTGAATTTCTCACCGAGTTCCCAGCGCCCAGACTTGTGCAAACAGCAGCCTCTGCACAAATGCCACCCAAAGCGTGATGTGCCATGCTGAACTTCTATTAGAGGTGCTGATGCCTGAAAGCAAAAGCCCCCACCTTCAGCCTCTGATTAAATCTACAGCATTGACAAGAAAACCTCTCTTAAACTGGTAAACTTGACAGATTTTCTGGTGTGAAACAGTGAGTGCAGAGTAACAACACACACACAGTTGCCCTGCAGCACAGAGCTGCTATTTCAGGCACACTTTCTAGCAAGATGCAAGAATTAGGAAACTGGCTGCTGCTCTGTGCTTTTTACAAGGCAGACAGCACCAACCCATGTACCACCACCAATGGCTTAAATTTACATTTTGTTCACTGGTCAGTGCTTATGTGCAACACTGAGTAAAACCTCAAGTACCATGTTTGGCTTTTCAGCCACTGAGCAATTGGAAATGTGCACTGGCCACCCAGTGACTTCTCATACAGGACTTGGTGCATGCTTCATAGCACAAAGAAACCTGCAGACCTTGCTTAAATCAATAAATTAATTAAACTTTCTATGGAAGATGAAATTTTTGAATGGTGTCCCTGGCAATGGACATAACATAAAAGCCTAATTCTAGACTTTGTGAAATCTTCAGTTACGACTGCAAGGTCAGAATTTGGCCAGTACAGAGGCTGATCAAAGAAACTCAATAGAAAGATTAACCACACAGAAAATATGCTTAGGGGCTAGAGCACTGACATAAGTGACAAGACCTCAATTCTGCCTTTAGACAGCAGAAGTCAAGCACTTTGTGGCCACTAGATACTGCTCTGCCCTTTGTTCTGCAGCCTGTACACTCCAGAGCAGATGACTGCCTGCTTCACTTAAAAAAAGGAAAGTATTTTAAACTACATGCAGTGCTGTCTGCTGCAAAACTGTGACAGTAAAACAGTCTGACTCAATTTTGATCTTGTCAGACTGCTAAAATGCACAGTACCAGACCTGCATCTCTGATAATCCACTTGTACCATACATCTTGACTCTAACACTTGAATTTTTCTTTTCAATGCATGATTTTAATTAACCCTTACTCTGGTCCAACAAGCCTGTCTGTCATACAGAGATGAAAGGGCTAAGATTTTAATGGCCTGAGCCTCAGTTTGTTGCCTCAAATTCCTCTGAAAACATGACAATTAAAAAATGTAATTTTTAAAGAGACTCAATTCTCTAAAACTTTTGAAGGCTTAGGACAATTTACCAAATAAACAGACTGACTATAATCTCAGTAAAAGTAGCAGTAGTAATTTGGAAGCCAAAAGATGGAACAATCCAGAACTAAATGACAACTTTGACACTTCAGCTTTGTTTCTTATGTCTAAACTGAAGTGATGCTATGGCCCCACAGAGGAATTTTAACACGTCTCTGTGCCTATCAGCTCCCTCCTGCAGCATCAAAGGAACAATTTTGGCACCTAATGTAATTGAACAAACAGTTCAATAAAATCTGCAATTGGTTTGAAGTCATTCTGGATTAAACCTTAGGTCGATAGCACTTTATAGCTCACTGTGATTTTGGGACACATGAAATCTTGCAGGACAGGTTTCCTACCTGTCTGAATTTCCTCAGCTGGTTTCCTACCTGTCTGAATTTCCTCATCTTTGTTCTCCATGTGTGATTAATCATTTAACTGGACATAAAACCATTTGCAGAGGTCTCAGAATTAGCTGTGCTGATCCACTGCTGGTCTTCTAGAGCCACAATAGTTTAAATGGTGACTGGAACCTGAGGTTGAACTTGGATTCCTCAAGCCCCCTCTCATTCAGCTTGGACCTCAGTCCTAAGGAGCCCAAGTCCATTTGTATTCAGCATCCCTCTGCACCTCCACTGCCTCTGTCCTGATTGCACAGAAATCTCTGCCATTCATTTTGATTTTCATTTTAACTCTCTTTTCCTTCCACAGGAGTCAGAAAAGCCTCAGCCTTCATTACATGGGTAAAAAGAAGAACAGGACCCAGCACTGTTTTAATCAACTCTACTGATCAGGCTAAAGCCATCATAAAAGCTGGTGACTTAGCAGTGATTGGCTTCTTTAGGGTAATTATCTGGAACACTCAAAAGGCTGGTTCTGTTCCAGCTTTGGGGTATACTGCTTGCTATCACCACCAGAGCCCACACATCCAAAAGACCAAGAACTCACCAGAAAAATGCAGACCCTCAGTTTTCTTCACGTTTGAAAAATAAAATTTAACAGTCTCTATCTATTTTTTCACACTTTTAGACAAGAAGAGGCAGAAATAAGGAAATCTTACAGCGCAGCACATTTCCTTAACCAGTACCTGAGCACAGAGCCCCTGAGATCTGCTCCTGAGAGCAGGGTGCTCCAGCAGTGTCTGCACAGCTCTGGCTGGTCTCAGCAGTGTTTCCTGCATCCTCACAGAAAGGCCTTCTGCCAAACTCTCCCAAACTTTCCTGATGTGAAGAAGGCCAAATCTGCATGGATGGGAAGTAATAAAATATTACCACTGTATGTGACCCAGCACATGTAGTCCTCTCTCAAGCAAATTCTACCAGTTTCCAGAGCAGAGTAAGGTTCTTAGGATTTGGGCTGAGTGCTGGTGATCAGCACTCAATAGAACTGCTGTCAGAGTGAGCAAAATAGGAGCAGCTTTTTCCTGCTTTTTCAATGTGTCCTTGGGATCTTTAATATCTGGAAATTCAATCAAGGATTTTCTCTAACTAAAGAGACTTTTGTTCTGATATCTCTCTGCCCAGTTAAAAGCACAATGTCTGGACTCATACCTGAACTGATAAAATCCCAAATGTGCTGGCTACAGCAGATAGTCCAAGTTCTGTGGATATGGAAAACAGGATTCATTACCAAAATGCCCCATAGTAACAAAGCTGGTGAGCACAAAGAACATAACAGGACAAACTGTGAAAGTGCTCAGTGCCCAGAATTTTGCTTTGCAGCAATCTGCTTGCAGCCCTTTAGGAAGGAAGGCAGTTTTCCAGTGCTGGGGGAAATGGAGAAGCTCTTTCTGTCACAGTGATGCCAGAGAGTTCCCTGAGCCACACTGATAGCAGATATTGCCTGCAGATGTGTTTGACTGGACACTGGTTTAGCTCAGGGCTGAAATGACAGCAGATGAGCATGAGCTAGGGCATGTCAGAAATTTAATGGGTAAAAGCCAACAAAACAGTGTCCAAGCAAATCAGGAGCTGTATTTGGGCTTCTATTACTCACAGATTGCTCACAAATATGAGTGCCAGGATGTGTTGGAAGGTCTCAGCATATAAATTACTATTCATCTAGCATGAAATAATTGTCTGATTAAATCAAATCTGGAAGTGCTGTTGCCTTTCATCCTGCTTATTTACAATTAGTTTGAGGGTGGACAGCACAGTGACTATTTGACAGATGCAGCAGTCAAGGTCCCTGCCTTGAAGAGCACTCAGTCAAAAGCCCCAGATGTGCCAGTCAGCTCCTCTTGTGGCCAGGGAGCCCTCCTGTCATCCCTCACCTCCTGCCAGCTGGGCACCATCCCTCCTTTGCCAGGGGAGGGCAGGGAGGATGAGATCAGTGCAGGGAGGACAGAGGGGACCCCACAGCATCCCTGCTGACCCAGGCCAGCCAGCACGAGCTGTGTCAGCACTCCTAGGATCCCCCCTTAGAGGTAATCCTGCAAAGCATTATCCACTTTACAATTACACCTGGCTCTTTACTTCACAAGATTTCAGGGGCCTGCTTCACCTGGAGCTCTAATTCCTACACATCCTGTAGGGCAAAGTCTTGATAAATACTCTTTCTGGGACTAGGAACTTCACAATGACAGCATGGAAGTTTTCTGTGAGGCAGCCAGAGATGTGCCAGAGATGCCTTTTGGGATGACAGCCAGGGAGGATGTCTGTGCTACCTACGGTGTCCAAAGGAACTCTCTCGTTGTGTTTAAGGAGGTAGGAGTACAAAAGTCTAGCAGGTAAGGTGTGGTGACAGCTGTGGGCTCTGGAAAGGCAGTTTGGGAATTTTTCAGGTCATATATAAATTTTATGCTTAAGGATCTGGATATAAAAGCTTTACTTTCCAATCTGCATTCTAATCAACATTTGCTGCCAAAGTTCAGTGAGATTTGCAGACATTCACCTCTTTTCTTGTGTGTTGCTTTTACCAGGAAATTTCTTCCAGTCCATGACAGAAGAAGTGGCCAACAACAAAACCAAAACTGCAGAGAGTAGCAGCAATATTTAGACTGGGAAGTTGTCATACCAATGATTTCCTGAGCAAGCATATCTCACAGATAGTGTGTAGAGATGTAGGAAAGATCTTTCAGTATGTCAACATTACTGAACAAATTAAAACTGTCAGCTGTACCTTGAATTTTAGCTGTAATCTTGTTCTGCAATCTAGCTGTGACATTCATTTTACAAGCTATGGAATTTCAGTTGCTGAGGATCATAAAACTCTCACTTTTAAAGCCTGTCATTTTGTTCCTATAGTTGATAAGGCCACCAACCTCACAAATTCACTATTTGTCCAGGGAAAACCTGTGCATACTGAAGTGCTTGAAGATGGTAGACAGAGCAAACTGGACCTGGTGAGGCTAATCAAAACCTTTACCTTGGATTTGGTCACTGAGTATAACATTGAGGTATGTGCATTTCACTGTGTTAGCAAAAAGGACGGGAGAAAGACAGAAATCCACGCAGAAAGAGACCTAGGGAGCTACTCTGCACCTTAGGGAGTGAAAATTGGCTTTGCTTGTTGGACAAGGCCACTCTTAAACACATCTAGAAATGCCAGCAGAACACAGCTCTTGGTCTAACCCAAGCAAATGGTGCTTCCCTCTGGCAGGATGATGTTTCCCAGATGTGCTGGAAGGTCATGATGAGGAGTGGCTGGTGGAGCAGTGAGATCTGAGCAGGCAAACTCCTCTCTCCTGTGGAGCCAGCAACAGGGCTTAGGCTGCTTCTGCAGCAGCTAAGTGGGGTGGGAGGTGGGAAGGTCAGTCCCTAATCCTGGCTCCAAACATTCCACCCCAAGGCGGCCACAGGGCCAAGGCAAGAAGGAAAGAAACCAGCAGTCATTGTTGCTAGTGCAGGTAGGGATGGAAGGACATGGGAATCCCTGCTTGCCTGGGGGACACCCCATTGGGTGGCACAAGAGGAAAGGCAGTCCTGTGCAGGGAGGGAGATACAAGCTGCTGATGCCACTAGCAGGGAAGGAAGTGCCCAGCCAGGTCTTGCCCCCACAGCTGCTGCAGCTGGGCCTCCCTGGGTAACACCATCTGTTACTTTCAGCATTCATTCTTCTGTGTGTTCTATACAGGAGGTCAGACTCCTGTATAAAACACACAGATCACAGTCCCTTCAGACTGTAAAAATCTATGAATAACTATGAAAAAAAAAAAACCAACCCAGCAGCTGCTGATTCTTCTTACTTTATCTGCTTTAAAACAATGAAACAAAATCCAATGGTTATGGAAATGACTGGGAACTGAGTCTTAAAAAATAAAATTTGCAATAGCAGAGCCTAGGGATACTGATATGCTGAGCCTCTGATTCACTGTTCTGCCTACAAAGAGTGGAGCAGATGTTGAGTCTTTTGTTTCCCAGACATCTGTGAAGATTTTTGATGTCCCTGTTGAAAATCACATCCTGCTGTTCACTCCAATGAACTCGGAGACATTCAGTGAGATTTACGAAAACTACCAGTCTGCTGCTGCAGAATTCAGAGGAAAGGTTTGTGACTCTGAATCCAGATTTGCAAATAGGAATGCCAAAAGATCAGTGGAAAACCACTCACCAATATTACTCGTAAAACGGCACTGCTGACAGTCCATCTTCTAACTCTACCAAACCATTTAAAAACAATTTCAGTAACAATTATCTGAATTTGTTAAGGACAAGCTGCAAGGCAAACTTTACTTGTCAGTGATTTTTTACAACACAAAGACCACAAAGAGGAGCAGTTATTCCAGCTGCTCTAAATTTAACTTGTTTCATATTTTACAAATATAATTTTCTGGGAGCAACTTCCAACCAAAGGTAGTTTTAGCAAATTTCTGGCTCTACCAGCAAATATCATGAGGATCTCAGAATATTGCCTGAAGAAAAGGCTGGAGCTACAAAACCTGTAGAATATTGCAAGGTATGTGCATGGCCTTGCCTGCAGCCAGGAGTTTGCACATATAGAAACAGTTATAGGCAGTATACACAATACAAAAGTATTTTGGTTTTCCATGGTGCTACTCCTGCTCCAGGTACAGGAGACACTGAAGAATAGTAAGTCATCTTGTAGTAAAATATCACATATTGGTAAATCCATATGGATTACAGGTGTTTCAGCTCTTCTGTCCTGTTAAGATTTATGAAGAGGAGTAATAAGCATTTTGGGAGGTCATTTGGAAGTGTTACTGAAAGCTGTGATAGCAAACCACTGCAAAGGGACAGAGGGATAAGCTTCAGTACTTTTGGCTGTTTTAGCATTTGTTATTAACTGGGATCAAGGCATAATAAAGTCCACAGACTTCTGGGTTTTGGTCTGAGACCAAAAATGATTCTGCAGAGTTCCTTGAATTTAAGGTTAGATCCTACCCCACTGCCCAGCTCCACAGTCCATGTCTCCAAAATGGCTAAACCAAAGCTGGAAGGCCCAACCAGAAGCATGATTCTCTCTTTATCCCCAGATGCTGTTTGTTTTGGTGGACACTGATGAAGCAAGGAATGGACGGATTTTTGAGTATTTTCGCATCAGGGACATTGATGTTCCTGCTGTGAGAATCCTCAATCTGAGCAGCGAGGCCAGGTACAAAATGCCTGCAGATGAGGTGACTGTGGAGAACCTGAAAGAATTCTGCCAGAGCTACCTAAATGGAAAAGCAAAGGTATGTCCTTTACTAAGGAAAAGCTCTCTGCTACACCAGCTAAAACATATCAGCTTGGCAGAGCACCCCCTTTTTGAACTAGAACAGTGTGCTGTGGTTTATTAATCTACTGTCACCCCAATTCATTCATCTACCATCTACAGCTGTTGACAGAGCATTCCTCTCTATTTAACAACTGAGGGGGACTACAGTCTTCCAGTGTAAATCCTGGATTGATCATTTATGCCCAATATTTTAACTGATGGCAGCTGTTTTATTTTAGTGGTTTAAAAACTCCCTATGCCTCTATCTTACCAATACTATAATGGAGATATTTCCTTTCTTTCACAGGGGAGAGATGCAAACAATCATTGCAACAGATTTTAAGGTTACAGGAAAATCCAGTAAATTGAAAAGTGACAGTTGCAGAGGGGATTAACATTTGGTATTTGCTTAAAGCAAGTTTAGCAAAGTGAATTTTCCCAGGGGGATCGTTCCCAATGGTAAATACAGCATTTGTTGCCATAATGAGGCATCATCACACTCATGTGAAAAATACATTAAAATGCTGTGCTTATTCAGTACTCCTCAGGGTGATTTACAGGGAAAAAAGGTAAAGCAGTGAGTCTGAGAGCAGGCAGGATTCAAAGGTAGATCCCGTATTTAGTGTTGGAAGGGAGCAGAAGGATGGAAGCAGAGGGGAGGTGGCCTCTTTCTCACCAAGATCTGCTTCCATGGGGCACATGTGCCTTTCTGTTACTGTGCTGTGGTGCTGAACAAGAGAAATTCCCAGCTCCTGCACTGTAAATTGTAGAAGTCATGTGGGGACCGTGACTGGTGGTGAAGGCAGAGATTTAAGCAGCAATGCACGCTTCTTGGCGTGTTTTACATCACTTTTGAAAGCCCACAACACATAAACTGTTCAGTCATCTAACTTCTGAACATTGGGCAACAGGAATTCAGGCAGAGGAATACAATTGGGTTCCAAAGAATCATTTTCAGACAGTCTGCTACAGAGTCTGTGTTCAAGAAAGGGACAAATAGTTCTGAGCACCAACTCCCCTGGGGTGTGAGATCCCAGCTCCTGCTCAAGGGAGAGAAGGTGAACCATGGCTGACCAGGATGTAATGATATAAAAGAGTTATCAGACAGTAACAGAGCACATTAGGTAATGTCCCATCAGACTCACATGAACTTGAGCTAGAGTACAGTTTCTCAATGTTCCCTACAATTTCACAGCAATGTTTCTTTTTCTGCTTAGCAACATCTCTCTAGTGAAGAAATTCCACCAGACTGGGACAAGATGCCTGTCAAAGTGCTTGTTGGGAAGAATTTCAACAGTATCATCTTCAATAAGACCATGACTGTATTTGTTATGTTTTGTAAGTGTTGTCATTGCATTCAGATTTTAAGTTGCTATAGCATGTTCAATTGGAAGGAAAAAATGAAAGCTCATGCTTGTATACCAAACTAATCTTTGCACTTTACAGAATCTGAGCTCAATGAATTTTTAGTGTTTCCAGAAAGAACTGAAGAAAAATTTGTGTCATATCTGTTGAAATGGTATCTTTGCTGACTTAGTGTTGCACTGAACAGCACTGGATCTCTTCAGAAAATATTGGTCAGGGCCAGATGAAATCTCTGTGTTGAAAGACACCAGGACACTGAGACATTGTGGTGCATGATGGAAATGTGTTGCCCAGCATGAGCCAGGCTGTCTTCCAAGGGCAGAGTTAAGTGAGATTGTCTGGTAATAATGCTCTAGGATTAAATCCCAGATAGGAATTGTGGTTTAGGAAATTGTTACTCTTTTTTTTCCTCCTCTGTCTGCAGTGGATGTGACTTCCTTACATGACTCTTTCCAGCAAGAAGCCTCTGCCCTGTCCTTGTAGCAGCCAGCAGGGATTAGTTTGTGCCTCAGTTACTTCAGTAAAGCAAACATACAGCATGAACAGCAGTATAGACAACTAGCTGTACTGCCCTGAATTCCAGAAATTCCTAAAGGTAGTGCATTCCTGCCGCCCTCCCTGCTGGCTGCAGCTGTGTCACTCACACAAGTAATTTTTACATTTCAGTATCATGAACAAACTGAATGAGCTAAGCAAGAATTGAACCAAATCCTCTGGAAATGAAAGGCAGGGAATGTACTGTATTCAGTCAAGTGCTCCTGAAATTTTAATTCTGTGTGAACCAAGTGTGAGCATTGTTCTCCTGACTGAGGGACTGCAACTGTGTTGTGAGCTTTTTAAAGGGACACTGGGCTCGCAGCAGTTTGCTTTTCTGCTGACCTGCATCAGTGCAGTGCTGAGTCAAAACAGCACCATGACTCAAACTCCTCTTTCTAGAGTCAACACAGCATAGCACAGTTTATTTATTAGTATAGCACAGTTAATTTTACTATGCAGGAAGTATTTTGTAGTTCTGACAAGTATTTTAACACAGGAATGATGCAAGACTTAACGTGGGTTGCGCTGGTTATCTGGCACACCCCTCCAGCAAAGCAGTCCAAGTTCTGTGTTTGTTACAGTCATAAGGGGCTGAAGAGAGCTAAAGCAGCACTGCTATCAGAAGTGTGGTTGTGAATGGCTAGTTATCACTACTTGGAAATGTGAAATTCATGAAGGGCAAATGGTTTCAAGCAGATATTTCCCACAAACCCTGTTCACCTGAAGGGCGAGATAGGTCCTGGTGATTGCACCACCACACGCACTTCTGCGGCCTTACAATTTTTTCCTTAAATTTACAGATGCCCCTTGGTCCCATGAGTGCAGAAAACTCCTGCCAATCTGGGATAAGCTGGGAGAGCAGTATGAAAGCCACAAAGACGTAATGATTGCAAAGATTGATGTCACAGCCAACGACATCCTGGCCGTGGGGCTGGACCGCTACCCGTTCTTCACGCTCTTCCCTGCCGGCTCTCACCAGCAGGTGAGAACCTCTGGGGGACACTGGGGAGGCTCAGCTGCACAGCAGGCAGGGGCTGTGCCTGCACAGGGGTCACAGGGAGAAAGGAGTCCTTCCACTAGGAGAGCTTTGGTCCTTTTCTGCTCAGCACTGGCTTCTGAGTAGGCAGTGCTGCCAAGAACTTGAATTAGAGGGGAAATGCTTCTATTATCTCATCCTATACATGGGGGGGGAAAGAAACCCTTCTATTGTCTCATCCTATACATGGGGAAACCCTTCTATTGTCTCATCCTATACATGGGGAAACCCTTCTATTGTCTCATCCTATACATGGTAGGGGGGAAGAAACCCTTCCATTGTCTCATCCTATACATGGGGAAACCCTTCTATTGTCTCATCTTATACATAAGGGAAACCCTTCTATTGTCTCATCCTATACATGGGGAAACCCTTCCATTGTCTCATCCTATACATGGGGAAACCCTTCTATTGTCTCATCCATTCATGGGGAAACCCTTCTATTGTCTCATCCTATACACAAGGGAAACCCTTCTATTGTCTCTTCCTACACATGAGGCAGTGGCAAGAGCTCAGGTATCATTTACACACTACAAGTCCTCAGGGCCCCACATCCTGCTGTTTAACCATCTCCAATCAGCCTGTTGGGTTCTAGCAACAGTCTCAGCTTGGAGTGAATGTACAGATACCTCCCAATGACTGCAGTGCCTTTTTATTTCAAACCATGACAAGAGAAGTTCTCTCACAGAACTACTTTATGCTAGTTGTTTCCCCAGCACCTATGATAAATGTCTCTAAAATGTTGGTACTGGTCTTGTTATTTTCCTCTACATTTTCACAAAACCCAAATCAAAATCTTTCTACCATACATTTAAGCCAGTAATTTTACTTCTTTCTGGTATCCCAGCTGGTAATAAATATTTGTTGTCAAGACCAATGATTTTTGCAATATGCTACCTAATCAATCAGCTGTGTTGCACAATAATTAGAAAATGCTGCTGAAATTGGAGGCAAAAAAATATTAAATAGCTATATTCTCCATCTATGTAGATTATCTAATTAAAAAGAAAATATCGCTGAACTAAAAAAAAAAAAAAAAGATATCGCTATAATTAAGGCATTACTAAGTTTTTCATTTTTCTTCTTAGCAGTAAATTTAAATTAAATTCTAAGACATTTACCCATGTCCTCATTTGATCTCTGAGAGATATTCCTCTCAGATGTGCATGCACAACTTCTGATGAATTGAACTGCAGTCCTGCACACTCACACAATATTTTAGTCTTCTAGCAGAAAAGCAGAAACCCTTTAAATGCTCAAAATAAATATAATTTTGCAAAAAAACTAAATGCACACACACAAAAAAGCCCCAAACCAGTAAAAACTCTCATTAACTATTAAGGGATTGTGCCATAATTTAAAATACTCTGGAATTAAAGGGTATTTGAAACCTCAAGTTCTTCCTTGTGCACCATGTCCTTGCACTACTTCCCTCAAATGCAGAGATTTTGTCTTGCACTGGACTAGCAGTGCAGGTTCCTGCAGGTGTCTGCTTCTATGGGTTAAGTGAGAAAAATGACTTTTACATACTCCTTTGCACAGATTACTGTAATGAAAAGTGTTGACACATATCCCCAGCAGCCACTGCAGGAATCAGCTGCTTCTCTGGCTTTACAGATCTTCTGGCTCTGGGAAACTCGTGTTCCAGCCATCACCAGAGTTGATAAAATCAAGACTCAGCTGAGAATGTTAATTGCCTCTGGAGAAATAAAATAATCTTTCTCGAGAAACTTAAACTTACAAACATAAAACCCATAAAAAAGTCGTTTCAAAGCTGCCACACTTTTAATTAAAATGGAATGGAAATACCAGACTTTTAGGATACAAAAAGTGTACCATTTTAGTGAACTCACCAGTCTGGAGGTGTTTTGGTTAACCCAGCTGACCATAGGCCTCCACTTATTTCTAAAACCACTCAGACACAGCAGACAATTCCCAGTGTCAAGTACATGAACTTCTACAACTTTTTTCTAAAAAACTTGTGCAAAACCCTTTTATATATCCAGGGAGCAAAGATTTTTTTGGGAGAAATCTTTAAAATACAATATGGTGCCTAGACTCACTCAGAAAAATTTAAAGCTCTAAACTGAAACGACTTCTTTCATTAAACTTCCTCAGAAGAAAATCCTCAGGAAATGCCCAATTTAAGGTGAAGTATAAGAAAATTAATGCCACTGCTCATCTTCATCCTCTTCTTTCAAGCTGTGCAACAGTGCATTTCAAAACTATTCCAGAATTTGAATTTCCATCAAAATCTTTGAACAGTTTTGAATAGCATGGCTGGACACTTAAAAGACTCTGCTCTTCAGAATATCTTGCCAATGTTTATTGTTAAGCACAAAAAACCCCACTGATGTCAGTAGCTGGCAGGATCCCAAACTAATACCATAAAATAATGGTTGTTTTTTATACAAATCCTTTTCTTCTAAGGAATAGACATCTATTTCTTCTTTACATTCAGTTTTCATAAAATGTTGGAACCTGCTGTGCCTCTGTCCTTGCTTTCTAAACAAAAGTCTAGAGTTTGGTCAGTCTAAAGAACCCAAATCCTCCACCCCATTTTGCCATTATTTCCAAAATTTTGTGTACAGTGTTACACACTTTAATTCTTTTTCAGGAAGTGGCCTATACTGGAGAATATACACTGGAGGCATTTTCTGAATTCTTAGAAGAACAAAGAAAGACAAAAGCAGAACCGGGAGAGAAGGTAGGCGTTTGATCCAGACCTGCTCTGCTGTGCGAGCCAGGCAGGTTCCCAGTTGTGGAGACATCCCTGAGCTGCTGTATTCCAGCCACTCCCCTGGGCCAGGGCTGGTCCTGAGCAGTTCAGAGCTGGCTCCATCCCCACAGCAGCTGCAGCCTGGCAGGCACACACCCACTGACATCCTTGTCCTTGTCACCCAGAGCCTCATCCCCCACTGCTGGCGTTATCCCTGGGTCACACACCGGCCCTGCAGCGAGCACTGGTGGCACCAAGGAGCCTGTCCCTGGCAGGGGTGCAGCAGCACTTGCTCACAATTTTAGCTGGGAAAAACAAAGTGTCAGAGTTAGAGCTGTTCAAATCTCCATTGCCCTCCTCATTCTGCTCCATTCAGGGCAGCTTCTCTTCCTGGTAAAACAAGGGCACAGCTGAGAGCACAGGGTGTCCCCTCTCTGAGCAGCCTGGTTGAGATTGTTGTCAGTTCCTCGACCCTTTCTTCTGCACTGTGAATCAGAGCAGAGGAGTGTTTGCTGTCCCACAGCTGCCTGTTATTTCATCACAGACACTTCACTGCATGGGGAGTGAGCAGTGTGGCTGAGCTCCACACAGAGAACCACAAGGAACAGAAAAAATCCTGGCATGTCAATCCAGACACTGCCCACCCAGTGTAAGAATCCTGGGCCCTTTCTGCCCTGGGTGAAGTGGGACCACAGGGTGGCAATTGTTATTAACACTCTTTTCAGCTGGAAGGAAAAGTGTCTGTGGGTGGAGAAACAGTTTTGAGTTTGCAGACATATTTCCACCAGAGTCTTTGATTTTCTCCTGCATTCAGTGCTTCAAAATGCAGTTACTGCTGGAGAGGGATGACTGAACCAGTACTGGGACACAGAAGGCTGCAGAGCAGGAGCAGACACCAGTCACTGCACAATTCTGCTTTCCAACACCCAAAGCCTACACCTGATGTCTGCCTTTTGTTCCTTAGTGCTGTGCTTCAAGCAGATCTTTTGAGTTCTACACAGTCTTTTACATGCAATATTTGAACTCTGTATATTCTGCTGTCTCTCCTTCATGCTTTATTTCACATAAGAGAGTAAGTAAAAAAGTCAGCTTAGAAAATACCACTCAAAACCATGCTCTGTGTAGCAAAAGGGATAAGTAATTGGTATTTTCTCATCTGTTCACTTTTTCCACCCTTACCTGACACCCACATTTTCCCAGAACATTGCAATATGAGACCATTTGCAGTGCTCAATAGGAATCCCCTCTTGAAGTAATTCCTCATCCTCACCTCAGGGCATTCACAAACACACAAACAAGAGAAATAGGGTAGTTTCTTTTGAGATTGCCAAAGAAAGACAGTCTTGTGCCCATCAGCACATGAATTCTAAATTCATATTAACTCTTCACACAAAGCTTCATCTAAGCTTTGCCATAAACCAGTGAAAAGGTTGGAAAACAAAGTGCAAGTGCATTTTAGCAACAGCTGTACTATTTCTGACCTCATTAACAAGTCCTCAAGTTCCTTGGTTGGAAAAGATGAAAATCTGCATTTCAACTAATCTTAAAATGTTTGGCTTTTTTTTTTTTTTTAAAGAATTATTAGAGTCTTTGTGAACATTTGTAATAAGCAATTTTCCTTTGCATTTCCTTTTTAAAAAGGATCCTTCAGGAGGAATCAAAGAGGATTTCAGCCAAAAGGAACCTGTAATAACAGAGAAAGAACTTTAATAGTACAGAGAAACAGAAACATTCTGAGGATTGTGGGGAATCCTTCCTGGAAGGAGCTCAGTGGAAGAGTGACTCATCTCAAGTGAACACAGAACTGAATAAAAAAATAAAAGTAAAGAATTGAGTATCCATGGCTTGTTATGTGTGACTTCTCTCCTGAATCCAATTTAACTCCTACTTTTACTGGGATCAGCTCTCAGGGGGTTCTTAAAATGCTGTCAGTTTTGCTTAAATGGTGGCTTCATTATTAATAAAACTACTCTTCTTTAGAAAGGTGTGTATGTCACGGCCAACAGACCAAGACATAAAACCACACTACCTGAACAAGTCTGCAGCAAGATTGCAACTGATTGCTCTCCAAAACAGCCCTCTTGTTTTCCAAGGAGATGAACTGCTCCCAAAAAGAAGGGTCTAACACTGAAAAAAGATGATCTTCAGCAGAAGTCATTGAAGCTAGGGGCTGAGCCCAAAGGGGCAGCAAGGAACAGTTCATGATTTTTTTATTATCAAGTGGTAAAAAATGCAGAAATAGAGATAAAATTTAATTCCAGTTAGAAAAATACCATGGCTAACACACAAAGTCACAAATATGACTCACATTCTAGTGATGTGAGGTCCCTTAAGCACATGTTAAAGAAGTGAGACAGGTGAAACTGCTGGACAATAGTAATTTCTTCCTGCAAGGACCAGATAAAGCAGAAATAATTCAGAAAATCTGAAACCTTTTCTTACACAATTAGGGAAGGAAGAACACTTATCAGAGTTTCATTTCAGAAGCAGGTGTTCAAAACCTCTGTTTGCAAATTGTTAATGCTAATAATCACTTTCTTATGTAAGGAGAGGAAAAATAGGGAAAACAGAAAAGGAAATAACACCCATTTGAATGGAAGAAGGCTCCATCAGTGCAGTGAAGGATGCAGCACTGAGAGGAAGCAGGGAGAGCTCCTAACCCTCACCTGTCACACCAGCCAACAACAGAGGGACAGTGTTAAAGTACTGGACCTCTTACATTTTATGGTGGTTTGCTAAAAAGTGCAGTCCATGACAGGTGGCTTGTTTGCTATCCAGGTTGCAGCATGTAATTAAATAAGCACAATTTGAGGTTTAAGGTGAATTATTAACTTCTTTACTTCACAGTTCTTGCAAATAAGTAGGGCTCCACATGCAGCACACCTCAGGAGGCTGTCAGCTGATCTTCACTGGTGAGGGGGTAACAAGGAGACACAGAAAGGAAGAGTTTATGTTGATTCCCCATGGGCACAGTTTAATCTCTGCTGGGATTAAGGCTCATTGGGACTGCAATTAAATCCCCTTAAAGGAAGGGGATTCTTGTGGAAGCACATTCAGTGCAAGACAACATTCCTCTATGTGGTCCCCCTGGGTTTTGCAGGTCTTTCACCTGGTTCTGTGAGCAGTTTACTGAGATTGTCTGAAATGGGTGAAGACCAGATGGGCTCCACACTGGGAAGAAACCTCCACACTCAGGTTTTCTGCCAGTAACATCACCTACATGGGGAGAAGGAGCTGAAAGCTTCACAGGAAAACTCCAGCTTAAAGGTCAGCACTGTAGAGGTGAGAGATGGGGGCCACAGCAGAGTTATTGCCCTCCAAAGAAAAGTTCTTCTTTGAAGACGACAAGTAAAGTTTAATTCTCATGTTTTTGGTACAGAGTAAATTTTTGGTAGTGCTGCAATACAGTAGAGACCAAACCATACTGTCATTTGGTGGCATGAGGGAGAGATGGGGTGGTTTTAAAGAGCTCAAGCTAAGTTTGCTGTGGGTGGAAGCCCCAGCTGGACAGTTGGGTTGCAGTTGGCAGTGTGTGTTTCTCAGCCCCCTTGCTAAGAGGATTTAATTTACAAATACCACAGAAACAATGATCTGTCAATTTGACCACTGAGGTGTAGCAAAACTGCCTCTCTGACACACACTGGAGTCAGTTCTCCTCTAGATATCAAACACAAGTTCTCCAGGACACTCCCAAATTAACCCCATCACTGCTGGATGCTGGGTTTCATTTGACTTTCATTTAACATTGGGCATTCATCAACACACAGAAGCCTTCATGTGATGTCCTGGGAGATCAGATCAGGAAGAGAATGAGATGAACTGAATCCCAGAGAGAGGGAATGTCACTGTGCTTTCCCTTTGCTGCCTGCAACATGATGAAATCTGAATGGCAAGCAATGCCACCAGTATATTTTGAACAACTGTTAAACAGAGAAGCTATAATCTTTTAATTAGTTTCCTTCCAGAAAAATGGAGCAAGCAATGTTCAGCACCAGCCTGTATCTGGCAGATGGGTTTACCATTCAAGATAATGAAAAAAAATTAATTTTCCCTGAGTCTACCCACTGTACACAAGGCTCAATCCTGAAACTGCTATCTACCCTATTACGAGGTGCAAGATTACATTTTAATGAAAACATGGGACATCTCAGCAAATGATGTTCTCATTTTTGTTCCAGCCACTCTCAGATGTGGTGTCAAGACAAGGGGCTGAGTGCAGACTCACATGCCATGAACTGACACATGACAAGAGTTGCAAATCTGCTTCATAACAGTGTGCTAAAAGCCTGCCTGAATCACATCTCTCCCTTGGTCAAAATTCTGCCTTCCTGGCTGAGTTCCTCCAAGTCTTGGCCAGGGCAGGAGGAGCCCATGGTGCCAGACAAGTGCCCTGGCACTTACCTGGTTCTCCCTCTGACTCAAGTCAGCTACAGAAGATATTCCTGGAACAAAAATTTGGAAGTGTCACGAAGAGAACTGAGCCCTAAGTGTGTGAAATGCAATTGCTTCCTCAAGTTTTGCTAAGTCAAACATTACTTCTTTTATTTTAGTCTAAACATGAAGAGAATCTGTTTAATTTTAAAGAGCACATAATTATAACCGTGCTTAGACATTCTAAATATTACTTAAAACCATTAAAAAATTTAAAAATCAATATTTATTAGCCAAACTTGTTTCTGTAAATGAATACCAATATTTTGAACACCCTACTCACATGAATAATCTCCTCATGTACATAAATAAGCCCTATCAATTAAGACAGACAGGACTAAGTAAAGAGATATGAATGCATACCAGCAATGAAACTGCTTTAATCTGCACTGGTTATAAATATGGAGCAGCAGAAGCAACACTCTCAGCTATGAATCTTAATTATAAAAAGCATCACAAAGCTCAATACAAAAAAGGGATAAACTTGAACCATCCTGAAAAAATGCTGACTTATTTTTAATTCAATGATAGCCTATCCTGCCTTAAAGTACAAGCTTTGAGCACCTTGCAGGTAGAAATTTATTTCATTAAGTTCTATTCTTAAATCCTGGAGAAGAAAAATGTTGTTCAGAATTGACAATCATTCATAGAAGCTCAGATGAACAGAAAAAAAAATCAATTTTAATAAAAACTATAATAATTCTTTTCCTCTTTACAACAGATTAGTTGTAGCGTAATTTCCCTGGAATTACATTCAGCTGGCATTAGCATAACAACAATACATTAAAAGGGAATAGAAATACAAAACAAATGCAACAACTGTTGGAAAAAAAAACTCCCCTTGCTGGGTGGCAGCGACATAATTGGTATAAATCAAAAGGTCTGGAGGTCAGAAACTCCTGTTGGTAGAAATAGATGTGTGCTGTGTGCCTGAAGGCTGATGGGGTACTCAGGGAGAGGGGTCTAAAGGCAGTACTTCAGGCATTGCATTCAGAGAATTGCATTGCCAAAATCAAGAGGAAGTTTGACACTCTTGTGTTTCCTTTCCCTCACACTCCTGACAGCAAAGAGAGGAGAGTCCCATTGTGGAACTCACACGTTTATAGAAGTGTGTTCTTGTGTTAACTCAGGTGGAGTTGGGCCAGTGGAAATTTCCCAGCTCAGATATTTGAAAGCCATGCTTGGTGTAACCAGAGGCAAGGAGCCCGAGCTCATTTGCACCTTCACTGTGGGAAAAGCTTTAAAGCCCTTTGTCCCCTGGGCTTTGCTGTGGCTGTGCAGGAGGAGCCCCACACCAGCTCAGTCACTCCCCCAGCTCAGGGGGCTCCAGGGCCACCTCACTGCTCTCATTTGTGCTTGATCCAGCACATCTGGGAGCTGACACCGCGCCAAACACGGCTCTGTCCCTGGCTCTGGGGCAGGCAGCTCCCAAACTGACCCTGCTGCTGCAGTCCTGCAGGGTCACACACTGCCCAACGTGCCCTCAGCTTGCAGTGTCTCAGGATCACCTTGGAAATATTTGCTTTCTGTGAAACATTGACAGAGCTGAAGCTGTGCCAGCCCTGCTGCCCGCTCCTCTCGCTGCTGGACAAACATGCAGGGGCTGCTGCCTTTTCCCCAGAGCCTGCCAGCTCCTGGGTGGGGAATTTACTGCACTGGGACCCTCACTATTCACACATTGGACCTGCAGCACCCCTTCAACACCACACTGTGAACACAAACAGCTCAAGAATCACTTTCTCCCCCTCCCCAGGAAGAGACAACATGCTGGATTTCATTTGAGCTGTCCTGGGCAAATGCATGTTACCAATAACTGCAAGCAGTGAATAATAAATATTAATAAAGCATTTAATTGGAGTCCTGTTGAAAAGCACTTTGTCCAACACAGCCCCCTTGAACAAATGCTGCCTTCTTGCCAAGTACAGCACAGGCAGTCACAGCTAGAGAGCAGAGGCTCAGGACATATGTGAGCATCATGGCTGGAGCCTGAGCTTTTCAAAGCATGCATTTTACAGACTGAAGTAATCTGGGAATTCTGCCTAAATTTTCCTCCTCTGGCCTTGTCACTTTTGAGAGGATGGTGGTTATTTCTCAGCACCCATACCACATGCTGACAGAGTCCTGAGCTAAGCCAGCACCCTGGGACAGCATTCCCTCCAGCCTCTCTGTGCCAGGGCACATCACCAATGCTTGCCAGAAAAACAGTTCTTCTAGACCAGTAACAGATGAAAGGGTCCATAAAAACCAGTTAACTATCATTTCCTTTCACTTAATTTGACACTGGTGGGTCTCTGCCTGCCTTGCCTCACCCTCCTTGCCTCCAAAGCACTGCTATTTGCTGAGTCAGGAAGAAAACCCACCCTCTTCCACATGCCCTGATCCTTTTCCTAAACAGCTCTTGGCCAAAAGTCTTGTAACTTCAACAGACCAAGATATTTGCCCAGAAATCACATTTGCTTGGAAGAGTCTGAGCTCATGGCAAAAATCTGTACCACTGCACACGTGAGGCACCTCTGGGAATAGCTGGATTTTAGGGTGGCAATTACAGTCTTTGTAAGAGCCAAGTGTGGGGTGTGACAGCTTTCTAACTGGCATTAAATACATAGCCTACTCTAAACTATTTCTGTTCTACTCCTTGATAATTTCCATATAATCCTTTATTAAGACTCTGGAAGAAGAGACTGGACACTTGTTAATGTTTACTTAATTGACAGTCTTTACTTAATTACAGTCTTTGCTGTAGTTTTGCCTGTGCATTTTTCTACTTGAAACTCCTTGATGAAGATGCTGCTTGGCATAAGAATTCTTAGGAGGATTTCCTTAGGGAACACACTGGTGTGGAAATTTGTAGGATGTGCTCCCCCAGCAACCAGAGGACTGCAAACAAGACTAGGGAGATGGTCTTCAATGGAACACTGATTGGTGACAGTGAACCATAATTTGCAATAGATGAGAAGAACAACCCTTGTGATAAAGGAATCTCTTCATTTTGAAATCTTGCAACCTGAAATCTTCTCTTCCAATCAACAGCCTCTGGGTTTCTTTGAACTGAAGAAATTCACATTTATATTGAGAGCACATGAAATACTTCCCCCAGTATGTTTATTTTTCTGTACTCTACTGATTGATCCAGGACAGCATGTTTCCCCCATGTGTTCGGGGGTGTGAAATGAGGCCGTGCGGCTCCGCAGAGCGCCCTGAGCGGGGAGCGCACAGCCCGTGCCCCATCCCCGCACAATTCCACGGCTCCGCCGCCACCTGCCGGGATGTGCGGGCATCCCTGCCCGCCTCGGCACCCGGGACACGCCCCGGCCCGGGACTCCAAAATTCCCTCAAATGCAGCAAAATGAAAATGGACATGACCTCCTTGCCTTACGGGAGTCAGAATTCTCATCTGGCCCCGCTGAGCTTTAGGAGGTCCTGGGACAGGTTTAGCTTAAAAGACAGACAGGCAGGTGCAGAAAGCTGAGGTCCAGTTTGTGCCAGAGTTGCAGTTTTCTCTATGTGTGGGAAACTTCTCCAGACTTTTGAAGTTTTCAGGAGCAGCAGGAGTCTTGCTGTTGATCCTTTTTCTTCTTATGGATTTGTTGATTTTCATTTCCTGTTGTAGAATTTGATGACAGCAGCAACAGGATCAGACACATGGTCCTCAACTCAGGGAGCTAAGCCATTGGATACACACTGGGGATCAAAGAATTGTTTAAACTTCATTTGATTGATATTGTCCTAATTCAAATTCCTACTTGCTCATGAGCATGACTGACCACTAAACACACTTAATTAAAAGTTGCTCAAGTTGCTGTGTTGGAGCAACCCTTCCAGTCTGTGTGACTACAGTTTTGATGAAAAAAGCCAGTTTTTTCTGCTTTCCCCTCTCTCTGAGGAGGCAAGAGGGGAAAAGGGTATGTTACAGCTTTACACTTGCTCCCTGTCATGGAAATGAGGGAGGCAGAGTTTGTGTTTCCCTGCACAAACCAGCTTTTTTTTGTACACAAACACCACTAATTACCTTCTCTTCATGTCTGAATATCAGAAGAATCATCTATATTTAGCAGGCTCTATATAACATTAGGAGTAGGATGAGGCTTTGGAGCAAAACACAATGATCATCTCATTCAAGAGAACTCAGCATTTCTCAAAGCTTAATGCTATCAACCCATTTGCTTATAGAGAGAAGAGAATTAATTTGGTTAAATTTTTTGCTCTCTTTTCAATCTTATGGGTTCTCAGTGGGAATCTTTTTAGAGGACAGCATGAAAGGCTTATGCTCTGTGCATGTTGTTCCTCCTGTGGATCACACTTCTCTACACACACTACACCATGCTCAAGCAGATAACAAGTGACAGACACAATCCCTTATCTTCATCATGTTGTATCCCATGTTCTTCTAGCATCACAATAAATACAGAGGGAAGGGCAGAGGAAGAAAGGTGAGGAAGGAAGAGATGCCATGGGCCTGGTGAGAAACCAAGCCACTGACTGAATATGGGACTCCCATAGGGAGGAAATTTACAAGTGGCAGGTAGGACAGGACAAGTAAAGATCATGAGAGGAGATATATATAAGTATGAAGAACTGAAGGAGAAAAGAAATAAATGGTTTTATAAAAAGGGAGAAGCTCAGCTGCTGGCTACTTCTGTATCCAGTCCCAAATAGAGCCCTGCTGTACCTCCTTCACCTCACACATACAAGACCAACTATCAATGCAAGCCTCCCTCAGCCATTGCTGAGAAGAGCCTCTGCTTCCACAATGGAATTATTTTGGCTTGATTTAGAAAGCCTCAACTTTGGGGAAACAGTTTTAGTGCAGTTTTATTGAACCCCAAAATGCGACAGACAGCAGAGAACATTTCAGCTAAAGCTGAAGTGAAAACTGTCAATAGGATATAAAACCAGCTCCCTGAAATTTTTCTGATGGTGAAGTTTCTATTAAAATTGTGCAGCATGCACTGTGTAAATGTTACACCAGGCTGTGCTGGGTTATTTCCCAAGTACAATCAAGTACAGCATTGTCACGTTGTCAGGATAAACACTGAGTACAGCTGAGAGATTATGACATCCCATGACAGCACCACCCTTGACTCAAGCCATGAGAGGTAAAATGTTCATCCCAGGAATGGGAGAACAGCCCTCATTCTCATTCCAGAAGACACTGACAAGTGGGTTTTAGTTAGAAGTACTGTAATTATCCACTTTGCAATAGCTAATGTTCAGTGTTTCTAATTAAAGGTAGGTAACTGTACAGAACTTTGCAATTATGTGGGATAATCTTTGCATCAAAATAAGACATAGCCCACACATCATTTGCATGGGCCATGTGCCTGCCAAAAACATTTCCCTTCTAGCCAGCTCCACTAAAAGCAGAGGTACAGACCTGTGTGAAGAAGATCATACTCCTGTAAATTCATTTCACTCAGAGAACTAATTTGGGTGGCATAAATAGTACCTACAAGGAAAGTTTGCCAGGCAGATCACCAGATACAAACTGAAGCTTCAACCATACAGTTGCAGCCCATTTCAATGAAATCATTGGGCATCACTTTGAGGAACAGAGCCTCTGGGAAGTGGCATTTCATCTTAACCCCCTCCACAATTGTTTCTACAGTCTTGAGCCAAACTGCTTTCTGTCAGAAACCCTTTAGCTTGGCCAGGTGGTCAGCCATAACCCAGGCAGAGAAATCCCAGGCAATCTCTTTGCTGAACAACCCCACGTTTCAGGGACATGAGTAGAAGCAGCTATGCCCAGAATGATCTGTAAACCATCAACATATAAGTTATGCAATGTATTACTTGATGAGAATCAGAGCTGTACTTTCAAATCAACAATTTGTTCTTCATTTTCTGACTGTCCTGTCCTCAGGGCAAATCACTTTGATGGTTTTGTATCCAGAATGAACCTGCCTCTGTGTGCTTATAGCTGCTCCTTCAGTTTCTACATATTTTTTCTCCTTGCTTCAGCACAGGGATAGGAAAAGACAATGATTGCTTGGAGACAGTGGTAGAGCAAGGTAATAGGGAGCAGTGATGAAGGAATGTGGATGGAGGTGTTACCATGGCAACAGGGGGACAGAGAGTTTTCCAGCTTTGGGAAAGCAAGCACATTTTTCATCACTGTTTCTACTCTGAGTTCTGAGCAGCACTTGTGACTTTTAGGGTGAGGGACAAAAGTGCAAACAGCATTTGGCCCCAGGGAGCTGTTCCATCACTGCAAAAGTTAAAGAGCAGCTGAGAAAGCCACACAGAAATTCAAACTGGTGCTCAGGTCAACACCTTCACCATAAACTTATGTGACTGAATTGTGTAGTAGATCCATAAATCCATTATTTTTCAGAATAACTTCTAAAAATACAATTCCTGTACTCTGAAACAAAATGTTTATTATCACATTCCCAAGCACTGGCCATATCTGCCATATGTGTCATGCAGGCACTGTGCAGTCAGCATTTCCCTGCCAAAACCGAGTCCAAGAAGAAAGAGCAACACATAACAACAACAGTAGTGAAATATGAAATACTCCCATTACAAGCAAGGAATGGAACAGGAATATAACAGAAATAAGAGCACCTATTGATAGTCCTTTATCAGGAGTAACTTTGCCCCAGGATTTGCAGATGAACAGCAGGAGGGATGCACAGAAAGCTGCATGTGGCTGTGGCATAGTTTGAGTAGAACATTCCCTCTTTATCAGACATAACAGTGAGGGTACATATCACACACACCAGCTATCACTCACACTAACTGTTGCTCCTAATGAGCCCTGCATAAAGAAGGCCAAAACCTAAACTCCTTTTCCCCCAGTAAAGTTATTTGCTTCCTATTTCTGTTTAAAATCCTGTCAATCAGCACTGCTAGCAGTTCCACCTTACCACAGGCATCATCTCATCTTCGGTCAGCAGATGTGAACAGGCTTTCTTCTGCTCTGCTTTGGAAAATCCTGTAGATCTACTTGGAAAGGAAAATTCCCAGCTCAGGAGTCCCTCAAGCCATCAGAAAAGCCTCAGCAGAAGGGGGTTACTCTGAGCTGCTCGCCCCAGGTGCTGCAGCAACACCTTCAGGGCTGCAGGACACAGCTCAGAGCTGAGGAACTGAAATGCCCTGAAGTCCAGGCTCCAACTTGTTCCCTTAACACAGCACCCAGCCTTTGTGAAGCAGTTTGTTAAAAAGCCCCATAGCTTGGGAGGAAAAATCCCTCCAGAAGCAATGAAACTCCTTTCCAGTTGCTCCTGCCTTTCCTGCTTCATTCCCAAGGCACTCAGCAGCCTGGCTGGCCGTCCTTCCCTCTTCCACCCCTAAATAAACTCCAGGTAAGGAGACACTCAGCTCAACAGAGCAGCACTTTGTCAGCATTGGTTCCTCCCAGCCAGGCTGGCTCCTTGGCTTTGCTTTATTCAGTCAGTGCCTCTGACCAGGACAGCACAGAAACTGTGTCCATCCTCTTTTGACCTAAACTTCTTGACACAATGGTGAATTTAGGCACGCAGGGGAAGGAAAAAAGAACAACAGCAAATAATTTTATTCTTGCAGAACAATCTATTTGCAGGAGAAAAGAGATGGTAAATTGTTGCCATTTTACTGTCTTGTTGGAATAATTTTCTGAAGGAGAATTTTTAATGCCTTGTGTATCAGGAAGGGGCAGCTGCTCCGTTTTCCATGTGGGTATTATGGTGCAAGGCACTGATGCAATTTGGAAGATGGACTATTGACTGTTGTGAAATGATGCTGAAAATGATGCAATCAATTTAATTCTCTAATGGCCTAAGTAAAGGAGGGGAAACTTTCTGGGCATTGTTTGACCTGCCTTATGAGACACTGAAATTTCTGTTCTGAGTAATCAGAAGATGGATCTCATTTTATACAACTTTTTTTGATTCAGTAGCCGAAGGAGGAAGAACTGGATCTCAATTTATAATTCTAGTTCCTTCCACTATTACTCAAAATGAATAAAGATGACAGCTTTCCTTCCAAAACCTGGAGTGCTTCAAGCCTTTAGATGACCTTCAAGCAAACAGCAAGTCTGACTATAGCCATCAAAAGATTTCTGGTTTAATTGGTTCATGTTGAAGTGTCTCTTATTAAACATTTTGTGGCAATGAATTGGTTTGAGCTTTTCTTTTTAAAAAATAAATACAGAGTGAGATGGCTGTATCATAAGATGAAGGGAAGCAGCATTTCAGTTCCCTGTTCTGACCAAGCCAGGGATACCTGGGATGAAAAAGGACCTAAGTTTGTCTGTGTGTCAGTTCCAGGGTAAGTGAGAGAGCACATGCATCTTGGTATCCAACAGAAAAATGGACTTTCATTCTGAAAATACAAATTATGGCAATTCTACATCCACATTAAAAAAAAAAAGGGTTCATAGTGCTCTGCATCAGAATTAGCATGTATTTCAAACCATGAAAACTGGATGAAATTAGAATTGCTGCTTTTTCATCAATAAAATACTGACATCAAAAAAAGAGGGAAACTGTCACATCCTCTAGATCAATACAGGTTGCTTCAGGGAGTGTGTGTACCACAGAAACCATTATTTCTGTTACATCCTTAGCTACAGTGGAAGACAAAGATCATATTACCACATTTCTATCTTTTTTTTTAAATGAAGAATTTATTTAAACAAACAGCAAAATGACAACAGCTAGTTTTACCTCACACCTAGTGAACTGAGATTCCATAGGCACATTCAAAATAGGTAACATTTAAATAAACCAGTCCTAAGTTCAGAGCACTGCCTGCTGCTCCACATCTGAAGAGCTCCTGTGCATCTGCAAGGTCTCTCCTGAGCCATTCCCTGGGTCTTACTATAGGGACAGCTCTGGTATTTCTCTCTCCTTATTGTGTCATGAATTATCACTCTTTAATGTTCTTCTGACCCTAAACACCTTAACCTGAGCTGCTCTCCATCAAGGTCCAGGGAGAAATGCTGATCCAAAATTTGTGTGTTGGCATTAGCCTGGTGCTGTCTCTAAAGTAGATTTGCATTCATGAGTTCTGTGTTTAATTCTCAGTTCCACTACAAGTTTCCTGAGCAGGGCATTTAATTTCATTACAGCTGTCACCTACTTCAAGCACACACTCACTGCTTAAACTGAAAATTACAATCCAAGACAGGGTACTGAGTACCTGCAACAGCTGGCAGAGAGCAGAGAAAGGCTCACAGCTGGACTCCAGTGCAATATTGCACTAGAAATGTTCCAACACAGAGCAAGGTCCTCCAGTGCACCCCAGCTGGGCATTTCTCCACTCTTTCACAGGCACTCCCAGGCTGAACGTGCACTGGGATGCTCTCAACAAAAAGTCAGGCAGGACCTTGCTGGTTCAGCCTGCCTGTCCTGTATCCACCACATATTCCCTTTATAACGAGTTTTCAGGATAAACAATGCCTGAACATTTTTGATTAAATGCTTTTCAAGCTCTTAAAGTCCCTAGCAAGTGAGTTAGTTTGCTCTGTGATATTGCATTATACAAGAATGATTGATTGAAACAAACCTTTTCCCCTCTCACTCCATAGCTATTTCCACAAGTATTTTGAATCTGGCAAGAAGTATGACATTATTGATTTTTCTCTGCACTGCTTGTTCTGGAGCCTCATCTGCAAACACATTATTCTTTATTGCTTCAATAATTTCCCTGAGTGCACAGAACTCCATTGTATTTTTTTTTTAACTTAGCATGTAGTGATTCTTTAAATTTTTTATGTGCTCTGAAGCAGAATATCAGCCATTTGCAGAAATGCTCTGGAAGGCAACCAGAAATTCAGATGTTTCCAAAGGCATGTGACCACCACTTTTGCTGATCCAAAGTTGCCCACAGAGGTTTTGCTTGCCCTGGGACGCTGATAGCACACTGCATTTAGGCAAGGCTTCAAGTGGGGAGGGCAGAGAAGAGAAACTCATCCTGAACTCAAGACAGAACTCAAAGGGCTCCTGGTCAGCAGAAGTAAAAGCAGTGTTTGGTGCCTCAGCCAGGCCCTCAGCAGTCCCTAGCAATGGGTCTCCAAGCACCTTCAGTTTAACCCTTTCCCTTCCCAAAGCCTTCTGCTCGTGGTGCTGGATGCACAGCACAGTCTTAACTTCCATTAAATGCACAGCCCTAAAAATCCTGCATGATTTGCACACCTGCTCCTTGAGGGGTGAACTGTAAACCCAATGGGATTGGAAAATCAGTGCTGGGAGAAGGAGCATCTCCAAAGTCAGGCTATGAGGCATTCATCCTAGGAGCTGTTTGGAGGAGATGACAGACTGGCACTGGGGTCAGAAAGTGCTGGAGACTCCAAGGAAGCGCAGTTCTGCAGCCCACTCCAACTAAAGGAAGCCCAAGAACACACAAATGAGGCTGGTTTGACTTGAAGGAGCTTTGGTCCAGTGCTGCTGTGATGATCCAAACCTACCACAACCCCTGAGTGCTGCTTGTTTTCTCAGGCTGCTTCCTTGTGTTTCAGCCACCTGCTGTAACCCAGCCTGCAGGCTGAGGACCAAAACAATTACAGTAAGACATAAAACCTCCCACTCTCATTAGAGATGTGAATGAGCTGTGATCTTCACATTTAGAAGCATTTTAAAGTTTCCAGGATACTGCAACATACAGAGTTACTTAGCAGCCTGGAAAGGTCACATCTACTCTGCCTCCCATCACTGTTTACAGAGCACAGTGGGCACCTAAAACAACAGATCATGTATTTTCATGCTGCATGTTCAGGGGGAACAGAAATTGGAAAAAAGAATGTGTTTCCAAAAAGTGTGAATGGGGCAAGACAGTAAATACATCTTATGTCACATGAAAGTCACCTTTCACTGGTCTGAAGAGGAACACCAAACATTTTCCATATCTGAGGAATCGGATTCAAGCCTAGGATAATGAGCCAAGAACAAATCCACAGGCTAAGATTTCATTACACACAACATCTGCCCAGAAGCCATTTTACACCTCAGTCTTTGCTTTATGACCAAAGAAATTAACAGCTTCGTGTGAGGTGCTGGGCAGCGAGTTCATAAAACCAAAACCCCAAAGCTTCTCCTTGTCAAGCTGCTAACTTATCTATTTTGAGCAGCAAAGGGTGTTCCAAAATAAAGAACAGTTTTAGACCCCAAGATATTGCAGTATGACACTTTAAAGATGCATGGTCTTATAACACATAGTGTGGTAATCTTCCCATGTAGAAGATATATATCTTTGGAGGGTATGTTTAGAGGAGGGAGAATGCTATAAATTGTGCAATGCTGCAAGCACATACTGAAACTCAAGATATAAAACCCTCTCACATGTTTTCCCTCTCTCAGAGCAGCTGGGTGATGTGATGCAACAAGGCTGACTCATTCCCATTGCCATTAACCCCAGACAGCTTTTCCTTGCGGGGTGGAGGCAGAACATCATCCCAATAACCAACCTTACTTCTTGAAGTGCTTCACTTCACTGCAACCATCTCCTTCTCTACTTCAAAAATGCAAGATCTCTTTTTAGCATAGAAATCATACCCAAATCCTCACATAAACAGCTCTCCCATGAAAGCACAGCACCTGGAGCTGAACACAGAGCCTGGATTGCCCCTGTACCTGGTGCTGCAGCGTGGTTCTGTTGCATCCCTTGCTGCAGGCACACACACAGAGGTGCTGCTCAGAGGGTCACAGCAAGGCTGCATTAAAGCCCTGAGTTCTGGTTTTGTCTGACTCAAAACTGGGTCAGGTCCATTGCAGCCGAGTGCTGCCTCCACACCAGTGAGGAACCAGGCTCAAAACTAATTTGATCATGTTTTAAAAGATTGTTTCAGTGGTTTTAAATGTGTTTCTTTGGTTGTGCATTTTTTGACCTTATTTAACAGACTTTTCAGCAGCTCTAATCTGCACATCTGTTCAATGAAAACAACAGGGCAATTACAAAGGCAATTTCAAAAGATACTTCTAGTGTTCAGGAATGACAGATTCTTGCAGGTGACAGCTGTTTTGCCACGCTGCCAAGTTCACAGCAAGCTTTGTATCACACCCAGAACAGCTCCAGGAAAACTACACCCAGGCCACGAGTCTCTGTGGTGACATGAAGACTTTGTCAATGGATAAAACATCACAGGGTCCTGGCAGGGCAGGGGGAGCCTGGGCTCACCTCAGCTCACCCCCAGCACTGGCACCCTCCTCCTGTGCCAGCACCTCTGTGCTCCCTGGGCACAGAAACATCCTCCTTCTTCCAGACACGTCTGCTACATCAGCACCTTTCAGACACCTCACTTGGGAGAAACTGAAATGGGAGGCTAAGGGGAGAGGACATTATTTTTGTCTTGTCTGTACCTTTACAGATTCAGGCTCAGCCTTTTAAAATAAGGGGTACATGTCTGCTGATTTCAGGGAAATCAGAGCAGTTTAAAAACTCTCCAGCATTTTTTCCCCTTTAAATGAACACCTACATTTGTTTTTCCACATTTAATGCAAACCTGGCTAATAACAGCCAGGTATTAATTACCATCCTGCAGCTCATCAGCCAGCATCAGACTCAGTGGAGGAGAAAGGCACTGACTGCACAGCTGCAGTGTCTGCTGCTGCTCAGAGCTCCCCAAGAAATGGGCATGTGCTCTTGATCACAGCTGCTCTTCAATGGCCCATTAATATCTGTGCTGCCTCAAACCCTCTCTTCTGATTTGAATTCTTAGGGCAGTCAATGCCATTGTAGTCAGTGGCTCCCTTGTCCCCACCCCTGCTCATATTGTATTGAATTGTGTACTTTAAGAACATCTTTCCAATTGACTGATCAAACCTGTCTTTGCTGGGTGAGCTTTAGCATTGTATCAGAAACACATTGAGTCCTTAGCCTGCTGGGAATAAACTAAGTTTACTGAAATACTAAACATTTCCTGCTTTCATTACTTCAGTACGAAAATTCTTTTTCTAAGCCATTTAGACCTTTGGTTTGAAGGTCTAAATGAAGCTCAGATGTTGTAATGTCCCTGCATCTAATTTAATATTTACCTCTACTGCAAAAGTTGTTCATGGTTATTTTGATTTTGGATTTGTGAGTCAAAGGAACTTATCTGCTCATTGTTTGCAAATTCCTCCACAGAAATGGTACCTAATATATTTAATGACGACTGGAATAAAGAGAGTGAAGTTAGGTGGGCATTCTGCTTCCTCTTTTTTGCCACTTTCCTGATGGCATTCCCTGCTTCCCATCCTAAACAGTGCCAGCTGCAGATAGCTGCATGTCAGGCACATTTCTAGAGGCCTCACAACTGCCAGTTACAGAAATCTGACTTCATCTGTTGACTGTGAATTGCTGTAACAAAGAACAACTCCATGGCTAACAGCAGCATCTCTGCAAAATATGACTCTTAATACAGTAGATTTAAAAGCTGTTCCCTGACCTATTTAAAAAAAATCACATCTGGTTCAGAATACACACCTTTTTTGCTATTTCAAAGTGCTTTTAAAATGAAGAAAGAAGATAAATGAATTACCAGTAGGGAATTATATGGGGACCTATCTAATAGAGACACAGAAAATCACTGCAGAGCACTGGAGAATAATGCAGCCACTCTCCTCTCTCACCCCAGGCAGTCAGTTGACTGAAATCACCATTTATTATTCCATTTGCATCATCTGAAATGAAGCAGTGTGTTAATCTGCTTTGTCAAATAAGGGATGGTGGAGATGTGCTCAGCACTTCCACAAGGAGCCGGGGCAGGAGCCGATTCCCGAATTCAGGTGCGGGCAGCACTCAGTGCCTGCCCTGCCCTGCACCAGGGGGGCACTCTGGGGACTTCCCTCTCCATCCCCTGCCAAAAACCTTCTCTGCTAGCTGTGCATTTCTCATAGAAGCTCATTACCTTTAATAAGACAGGAAAACAGTGTCAGACTACAGTAAGAGGACTCAGCACCCTCTTTGCCTCTGTTTTCCCCACAGCCTGTTCTCCTTTGGTTGTTTTTTCCTCAGTAAAGGACAGCAAATCAAGTATATAAGAAAAACTGCAGCCCTTGGATTTTATTTTTTTTTTTGGACACTTGGATGACTTTAGGAGAGGGCCTGCCCTCACAAGCTGAGTTCATGCCCACTACACTTGTGGTTTATTCATAGGTCTAACAAAAGCTGCTACTCTGCATTTTATCTGGCTCCATGTGTCATTCACTTAGGATGAGGCACCAAGTGTTACATTTTCCTTGGCTAAACACTTTATAAAGTACAAATTTCACCTACCCAGGACACACTGCTCAATCCAACATAAAACCTTCTGCTTTTGGATGGTCTCTGTTAAGTAAAGAGGAGCAGGAGACTGAGCAGGTCCCAGAGGATAACAGAGGAGACAGCCATGCTGGATGGCAGAACTTGGCCCTCAAATACAAGGACATATTCCTGTAATAATTTTCTCCAATAAATCTGCCCAATTATTTGAAGGAATTGAGGCTTTTTTAAAAAATCCGAGGTCAAACCAGAAGATTAACAAGTTTTCTGTCAGCAGTTTATGTGTGTTTACTGCCTATCTAATATTTACTGGATTTGGTTAGTGTTATGCCCAGTCTGCCAGTATCTGATTTTCTGTCTAGATTTGTGAAGGAACATAAATCTGGAGAATGACTGCAGATCCTTTTTTCTTGAAAAAAATCTAATTTTATTTTCAGCTTAGTGCTGATTCATATAACAGCTGATTTTTAAAAAGCACATTTTCAGATATTTTGATCTTACAAGTGTTTTTAAATTCAAGAGCTTCATCCACATTGGAAAACCACTCAGAGAATACATACAGAAAATTAATTAGAGTTCAGTTCCTGACAGAAGCTGAGCATCTGCTGAGTACACAGATACCATTTCCAATGGGAAATAAATATATAAAAATCAAACCCTAAATTAAATCAATTTGTATCCCAGGCACTCAGAAACATTCAGAACTGGGCATTTGTGATCTAACTTTAACATGAAGATGTTCAGAGCTAGCTGGTGTAAGCAGCTTTTTCACACCAGTCCCACCATCAGTACAGCCTTGGCACTGGGGAGTTTGGGACTGCTCAGAGCAAGCAGGAGCTGCCTGTGAGCAGTGACCTGGATCATGCCCAGTTTTGATGAAAGGCTCAGGTATTTTATCACATACTGTGACAGATAAAAGGATGATAATTAATGTTACATGCAGCTGGTTTTAAAGCAGAATTTAGTTCCTTGTTGAGAAACAATCAAACCCTGGGGATAAGTTTTTAGTATAATTCTCAGTGATTTAGCTCTGGCATTCATTAGAAATCACTTTCCTTAAAGCCTCTATGTTGACTCTGAAATTTTGGCTGTTGCTTCAGATTTTCCTGTTATCTCTCCTCTCTGCAGTTCATACCAATAGATCCCTTTCAGGATTATCTTTGTACCTTATTCTGTGTATTAAAAACACCCTCCCACCTGGGCCACTCATATAAACTCCCAATTGCACATATTCTTACCTTCCCCTCTCTAACCTCCACAGGAAAATCATCCCATGCCTCATAAAGATGGTAGCACAAATCCAGGTCTGAATGTGAATTAGAAGATCATTTAAAGGAACAGGTTTTTAATACACATGATTCATTCAAAGCTACCCACAAGGTATAAAGATTAAAGTTTTCATTTCAGAGGGTCATTAGCTCATGAGAGCAGGAAGGAGCAGACACAATATTTTAGGGTGTCAGATCAAAGCACCATGCTCACTGTGCTGTTACATGCTGCCAGTACCAAAGTTACTGAAAACTTAAAGTGTCATTATTCTAACTAGGATGTTGCTGACCTAAAAATGCCAATAGATATTTAAGACTCATTCAGTATGAGTTGAGTCTATTTGTGATACCCTGGCAGGCAGACACAGGTTTGTGTGCAGAAAATACAGAAATTTGGAAAATAGTTCTATCCCCAGAGGCCTGGCCTGTAAAATTCTGTCCTGGACAGACAGGCTCTGTTTGTGACATGGAACCAATGTCTCAGGAGTGAGAAATAGTAATAAACTATGCAGCTCTCACTGTTTTAGGATGCTCCTGTTGCTTATTCATCCCTTCTCTCTGTTGTCTTTAAGAGACAGAATCTCTCACTAAGCATTCTGTTGATAACCTTTGGGTATATTTCAACACAGAAAACAAAACCAGTAGGGAAATATAAACCATCCCTACTTGGTAATTAAAAAGGATGACCAGTTACAGTCTAAACCAAAATCTATCACATCACTGAAACAGTGCAGGATGGTAATTAATAGCAAATTGCAGCATTATTACAGCACTAATGCAGAGCAGTCATGTGGGAATACTGAAATCCCTGAAATGTGAGAAGAATTTCAAATCCAGCTGATAAGGCTGTAAATCATCAGTCAGTCAGCAGGGCTGCAGGTATGAAAACAGAGAGTGGCAGAACTCCATCATTCATTTTGTTATAGTCTTTCCCCTTCTATGTCTCCCTCCCTCTCCCCAGTTTCAATTTCTAACAAAATTATGGCAAAATTCATGTCCTTTTCCATCACTTTGCCTACTCACTTCTAGCTGGAACTATCATTAGAATGAAAAATGCTTTCTTGATTTTCACTGCATTTAATAATAATGCACAAGACTAATTATTTATTTTGCCACAGATTAATTTGCAGCCAGAATACAATGAAGATGCAGTGCATGCCATCTTGCCAAAAAGAGAGGGTAACAGTAATCAGGGTGATCAGTTGACATGGCCAGGTACAGGCTCCCAATTTAAGGAAATTTTTGTTACCCTTTCTTTTTTAATCTACCATGACTACCAATTGATATGTAAAATGGATCCAAGATATTTTTTACATTATTTTAGTTTGGATGTAGTCAGTAGAAAGAAGCTGAACCAAGTCAGTGTTTTGTGAAGTTTAGAAAAATCTCACCTGAGCCACAAGATGAAGATAAAGCACTGAGATGTCAGCTGGACCAGGAGATTCTGTTCCTTGCAAAATTAGATAACTGCAGGCTTCAATGAATTTTTAAGTGACTGAGTTGGGCCCACTTCAGTGCAGTTCTGCCTTTCTAGCCAGCTCTCCTGTGCTTGCTGCTCCTCTGACTTGGGAAGTGGTTTATGACATTCTGTAAATAATTACCTGGAAAGCTAGTACTGGGAAAAAGTGCCTAGAATTCTGAAAAGTCTTCTCTTTAAAAGCTGATATGTAAAAAAGCACATTAAAAACATCTATGCAAAAAACCTATTCCTACTGCACACCAAATTATTTCCATGCCCTGTTCTCCTCTGCCTCCAGGAGAGCTTTCCTTCCAGAGGGTCCTTAGCAGGGGGGTGCCCTGAACTCACCCAGACTTGCAGGCTGCCCAGATTCCCAGAGGGAAAATTCTCCCTCCCACAAAGGGACAAGCTCTGTGCCAGTCTCCTCTCTGTTCAGGCTGTTCCTTGCCCAGCACAGCTAAAAGTGTTTTCTCCTTTTGTTTCAGAAGCACAGGTGACACAGGGCAGGCACCAAATCATCACACGCACAGTGAACATGAGAGGAAGCATTTCCTCAGCAGGAGAGAGCAGCTGCATTATTTACCAAGACTTAACCAACACCCTGAGAGGGGAATAACCATAAGTCAAGGATAAAATTCACTTTTCAGAAGCCAGGTCATGCCTGGAGAAGCGCCACCTGTAAAAAGGTTTTGCTCAGGTTGTTGCAAGCCATGAATAATGTTCTGCACACGTCCAAACCTTTGTGAAATCAAGCCCTGAATAACTTCAGAAATACAGATTGAAATGTCCTCTGTACTACTGATGTGTCACACAACGCTGAGTACATTTTAAGATGTTCTTATTTTCCACCAGCATCCTCTGAAAATACATTTCCTACTCATTTCCAAGAGCACAGCAGAATCATGGGTTTATTCAGAAGATTAGTGGCATTGCAGTATATTACCAAATCCATGTTCCCACCAGATCAAACATACCACACTTTAGATTGGCATTTAATACAGATATTTGTAGCCTGCAGGAATAATAAATGAAACTAATTAAGTTTAATAATTCAAAAGAACTTGGCATGCCTGATTGTTACATAAAGGCTAATTATCTTTCTCCTTTCCTTCCAGATCTCCCCCTCCTCTCACCAAATTAATCTGGAAACTTCATAAAATATGAAAATATTAAGAAAAAAATCATAATGGTAAATTCTTTCAATACACAGAAAATGCCCTGCAACAGATTTACAGCTGATGCAAACTTGACTAAAACCCTACAGATGTTTTAAAGAGTAATGTGTGTTTTTACAAGTAGTCAACTTAGTCATAAAGGAGATTTATTCTCTTATACATCCTCTCATCACAATAACAGGGCCCAAAAATTGTCTTAGGCAGACCCTACTAAATCCAAGTCATCAGCAACCCTTCAGCAGAGATCTCAGATACTGCAATCTCTGTTCCAATTATTTCACATGTGTTGGCACACAGTAACTTTTATTGAAGATCTACTTCATTCAGCAGTGGAATATTTAAAAGCACTAGAAATTTCTAGATAATTACTGCTCTCTTTTTTTTTCCCCACATTTACCAGACAGGGTCAATCAAAACATAAGTCTGAATTAAATGTTTGAAACCTTAATAGTGTCTTAGGCTGAGAGCAAAACAATTTGTCAGTTAAGAGGAGATAAAATTGAGAGAAGGCTTTATCAGAAGCACTGGACTCAAGAGGGGAAGTTTATGTGAAAAGAATTTGCCCTGGATACAAAATACTCAGTGTGAAGCACTCCAGATCAGCAGGTACCCACACAGAAAGCAATGTATAGGGTGTTTCATTCTCACACAGAACGTACCACCAGATGACAACTAAACCCAGACTCCAATCCCAGATGCCCCTATTAATTTTCTTCCAAAATCCACTTCTGGCCAAAAGTCTTTTTCCAAGATGAAGAACTAAAGAAAATACTTTTAAAAATATGATTAATTTCATTTACAGCACAGTGAAAATCTTTAGAGCCAGAGGTTGACTTAGATTACCTCGCTGACTAATAAAGAGACCAGGTTTTTAATTAGGTTGCCTAAAGCTCATTCTCCCTTCATTATTTATGATTCTTCCTTTGCACAGTGCAATTATTACCAGCAATATATATATATATGTTACAAATAACCCCTACACACACATGTGTATGTATACAGAGAGAACCCCATGCCAATAAGAAGCTTCCTCCTCCTGCACAGGCATTTCTGCTGAACAGGAATCATGCAAAGAGAGTTCTGGCACATGCAAACATCAGTTTTCTCTGCTCCAGGTGCCTTTCTCCTGGGACATCTACAAGACCCATCTCACAGGAGGGCTGCAGGGCAGTGTAACCATGACCATGGGGTTTCTGCTCATTGGGTACATTCATTTTTGACTGGAGACTCTTTGTTTTCTCTTTTAGTGCCTAGCAACACGGGGCCTTGGCCAGCAGCGATGGATTCTCAGCAGCACCACGAAAGCCACCCTTTTTTGTGTGTAAAACATGTCCAGCATTTGCCTGCTAGAACAGCACTGAGCAAGGCTGGCTCCCACACTGCTGAAATGTTTGAGATTACTGGAGAGGCGTGTTCCATGTGTCCAGAGTGTGGGATGAGCAGGGAGCTGCAGGAAGGCTGTCAATTATTTACAATTCTGGCATTATTCATGGCATTATTACTTTGCTCCAGCCCCACTTCTCCTCATTTACCATGGCCAGCAGGGAGGCTGTGCTGAGCCAGCAAACATCCACCCAGGCAGGGCTCACACCTCGCTGGGCTGGCAGCACAGCAGCTCTGGGGGAAGCAGAGGTGCCAGAGCCCAGCAGCTGCCCTTGGACCCTGAGCTGTCATTATTGTCATTATTGTTCTCAGGCAGGGATGGCCCCTGAGTACAGGCAAGAGGAATGCAAGCCTACAGGCCACTCAAATTTACTTCCCAGGCTCAAAGGATTGTTTGCCAAGTCTTCAATTGCTGCACCCAACACCTGCAAAGGCTCCACGCTCCCCACAATATTCGGTTTTGTGACAATCTTTGGGGCAGACTTGGTTGACTTCTGTATTTCACCTGTGCAGGTTTCTCCATTTCCCTCTCTCCATTTCCCAGAGAGATCATTTGAGGCCAGTAATCACACACCCACAGCACATCCTCCTGCTGTTGTACACTGTGCTTTCTCAAAGTTTAATAAGCCTCTGAAAAAAATGAGCATTCCTGCTCGGTTGCGTTGGGGTGTAATAATGTTGTTTATTTTTTTTTTTCCCCAAGGGTTGAATTTATTCACTCTAGCACCCTGCCTGTGCAGATATACTGCCACCATTATTTGGGCACAGGGAAAAGAATGTTTGTGGTATTCTTAATTTGCATTGTAGCAGTCCTAAAAACCCTGTCATTGACCAAGCAATGCCTTTGGATCCTAAGAGACCAGGAAGAGCAACTCCAGTCAATGGGCTCATAGTCCAATTTAACAGGGAAATTTTTGCTGGCTTGGAAAAAAAAAAAAAGCTTATTAGGCTCAGCCCTTCCATGTACTTTGCATGTACAAATCAAAAAATCTGTTCCTAGTCCGTTGAAAAACAAATACCATAAAATATATAAAAATATATACTAAATCATCAGCACCACAAAAACAAACCCAAACAGAACCAAAAACCCCACAACCCAAAAACCCACAAAAAAACCCACAAAAACCAACAAAGATAATCAACCAACAAACCAAAAACCAAAAAAACCAAACCATAATTTCTTTTTTGCTTTAAAGCACATGAGAGGGGTAGTAGAAGGCACCCAGGCTTGCTGTTGAAGTAGCTTATAAACAAATGGCCCAGCAGCAATGCAGGGGCTCAGTTTTCTGCTCAGCCAGGAAAGGTCCTGCTGCAGGACACAGCCAGGGGCTTTTTCTTTGCACCACAAATGCAGAGAGCAGCTCAGGACAGACAAACCCACGACCCAGGCATGGCCAGAGTGAAAAATGCACTTGGTGGCTTTGCTTTTCCCCTCCAGTCCATGCCCAAGGAGGCACACAGCATCCTCCTGTCTGTCCTGCTCTGGCCATCTCCAGCTGCAGTAAAGGCCTCTGGGGCCACAGGTACAGGAATAAATTAGTTCAGGTATAAATTAGTGCAGGTCCTGCCTTGATGCAGGGCCCTCTCCTGCTCAGATCAGCATATTTCAGTTACCTGTGAGCAAAACTGCACAGCAGAGAGGTCAGGCTGAGATGGCCAGTGCAGGACAGACACACTGCCTGCAGAAATGCAGGGAATTGCTGCAGGTCTCCCTGGTTCACTCAAGAGAGCTGTCCCCCATTGTGTTTATAAGATTTAAATGCCCTAACTCCCTGAATGATCCTTGTTAACTTGTTATTTGTCTCTGATTTGAAGTTTCCCTGCTCGAAGTGGGTCAGCTCTTCATGCAGCAGATTTTCTGCTCCTATAGGGAATTACTCAGCAGAATTTGGGATTATCAACAGAATTAGGGTACACTCAGACTTTCCCTTGCTAATTTTATAATAAGAAGAGCCCTCGCTCTTCTTTTGGCAGCTTTGTTCATTTGGCTGGTGGATCCTCAAACATTTGAATTTTGCATTCCTAGAAGTCTGGTATTCAAGCCCTGAGAATATATCATCATCCCCAGGAAAAAATGAAATGTATTTGTGAGACAGCAACAAGAGCCTTCTCTACTTAAGCCTGATATACTAAAGCACTAATTCTTGTCACACCTACTTACAACCAGCACTGCAAGCAGACTTCAGAAGAAGAGACATGGAAACAGTTAATGTGTAAGTTATGATAATTCCAGGTTTATTTCACTCATGAGCTGGTGATCACCAGTGGGCCTTTCCTTCCTCCCTGAGCAGAGATAATTGATAGAGAAATTTGCACATGTACACACACAGTTTTAAAGCAGGGAAGAGGCACTGGCACTCCTGAGCTCTGTGGATGTTCAGTGCACAGAGTGTTGCTGCCTGCCATGCACTCACTCATGTGCCTGCAGTGCTCCTGGCAATGACTGTAATTGCCCAGAGTTGATTTACATGTTGCATTTTAAGCACTGGAGATGAGAGCAAAGTTGCCTGAAGGTTTGAATCCTTTTGAAAACATTGTATATCATGTTAGGGGAGCCAGATGAACAGTTCTCTGACAATGCAACAGCAGGAGGAAAGCTCCCTCCAGTACTTCTGCAGCATCTATTCCATACATCAATGACTAATTTGGGCTGCTATAACTTGGGCCCATACAGCAGCATTGAGAAGAAGAATTATGCCATTGTGTCTGTGCAAGGGCCTATTCCATGCTTATTGCAAAAATAAGTGCCTTTTAAATATATCCATATTGGTGGATCCAGGCATGAGGAATGCTGATGCACTCAGGCAGCCAACACCAGGACAGGTTCCTGCAGTTCCCTGGTCTGGGTTTGACAGCCCACTCCAGTGGGGCTGCTGTGGGAAGTGTGCCCTGCTTGGGACAAGTGAGACTGCCCAGAACCCAACCCTGCACTAGAGATTCACCCAGGAATTGTCACAAAGCACCATCCTTTAAAACCTCAAAGGCATATTCAAAAGTAAATACACATGCAGGGTTATAGGTATGATCCTGCCAGGAAAGTTTCACCCCCTGTTCTGGAGAGGTCCTTTGTTAACTCTGGTTAACTTTAAACACATGCAAAAGAAACCAGGGAGAAATAAATGCCAGCCTTTAAACAGATGCTTCTGTCCAGCAAGTCTGCTGGATCAGAGGTCTATATTTACCAAAATGCAAGTTATTACTTATCAGCTCACCAGGAAAAAAATAATTAATTCAATATCTCCCCATGCAAATTTTAATCACTTTTTCAATGTCAAACTTTTAATTAGGCTGTTCCTAGGAAGTAGTGTAACCAGGCCATTAGCAAGGCAGCCATAGAACAAAACTCTATTAGGAAAGTGACACTTCCACTTCAGCAGACTCATACACCAGTGTAGTTAATCTGAATCAGATTCTAAGCAAAACCAAGAAACTACTGCAGCAGTGTTCTGAATGCCCTCAGAACTGTAATTTGTACATATGTGATCCAGTAAAACTGTGCAGAGATGCCAAAGAGAAAGTCTAACTTTACTAAAAAGAAAATGTGCCACTATGTCATTTTTGTTACTGTTATGAAATTTGTGTCAGAAGCAGCACTTCCTTCATTTGCATCCCCCACAGGGAAACAGTCAATTCTTCATTTTATTTAGGAGAGCACTGGGACAACTTGTGGAGCAATGAACTTGCAGTACTGAAACACTGAATGAGCACATGAACCACGATAACAATTGCTTACACCCATTACAGGCTTCACAGACAAGGAACTGGACTCCTCCAAAACACACCAGTTTGTAGTACCTAACAATAAATCTAACCATTATTTGAAATAATGCTATCCTCTTGGGTATTGGGAACTTCTGCCCAGGTACTTCTTTCTTCAGACACACTTGTGCATTCTCCAGGGTTCAAGTTGTGTTGCAGAGATTTAAGCAGAATACACCCTCACAAGGGCATGGCCAAGCAAGAAAGACAAGCAAGGAGAACAGGGAGGAAAAGAAAAAAAATACCATTATATTCAAGTTATAAAAGGGTGAGCAGAAAATAGATTTTTAACAGTAAGTGGAGAAGCAAGACAGCTATAGCTAGAGATTAAAAGAGGACAGTGGCTAGACCTTGATGACTTGAAGAGAGTTTCTTTGAAGAGCCTGAATAGAAACAAAAGCTCCTCCATTTGTATTAGTAATGGAACAATAATCAACCCTCTGGGCAAAATATGGGAGCAAGGCACATCAGAGCTCAAGTGCAAGATGTGAAAATTTTATGCTCAATCTTAGAAGTGAAATGTTTTTATCTGAGGAGGTTATTGTAAACAGTTTTATTTTAGGAGCTGCCCTTTGAGAAGCTTCTGCACAAAAATGCACACAGAAGAAAGCAAGATGCTTTTCTCTATTTGAACTTTGCCTTAACAGAAAAAATGCTGTTTGCTATTTATAAAAATATCTGAGAGCTGGCAGCTCTTAAATCATGTCCCCATACTTAAATGCTTTTATAGTTTCAAAAAAATCTCAAATAATCAAGTGATGCTCATATGAAACTCAAGCAGAGCTGCTGAGTCTCTTACTGTAAAGCTGTAAGTGCAGCCCAGGAGAGCTCATCTTTGCTTTACACATTTAGAAATATGGATGAGTTCAATTCCAATTTTAACACCCATGGTCAAAGCAGTCTATGAACGACTCATGCACCAGAAGAAATAGTCTCCATGAATCTTCCACCTCTTCAATAAGCAATAAAATACATCTTAGTTGTTAATACTCACCATTTCAAATGGCAATGTGGAAATTGCCAAGTGACAGGAGTGCAGACAGACAACAGGGTGCAGTGAACTTTATGGCACATGGCAATTGTCATTTTTAGGAGTATTAAATTTCACAAGCATCAGAGCTGTGCTGTGACTTTGGGGCAATGAGCTGGCTCTTACTAAGGACAGCAACACAAAACATTTACCCAAGTTCATCTTAGCTCTTTACGTGACTCCAGTGTAGAAGTTGCTTGTACACAGCTCTGATACTCAAAAATCAGCCCAAACCTAAACTCTCCTCATGTAATGATTGTTTTAAACTCCGAAAAGAGACTTCTGGAGCCTCACTCCCTTTCACTTGCTATATCTGGTAGCAAGTCCCCTAACGTGGTGCTGGGCTCTCTAACATGGGCTAAGGCACAGGCCTGGGGACACTTTCTCTAAAGCATCACCTGGAATGATTTTCCTCTTCAGCAGGCTATTTGACCAAGCTGAGCTGTATGACAGCAGAAATACTGTTCATGGATTTTTCCCCCCCCCACAGTATTTAATAATTGATTCATTTTTCTACCAAACAGACCTACAAAAATGCTTCACCAGCAATTCCCGGCTTCCCCACAAGCTGTTCTAATGCCAACATCTTGATTTAGTCCACCTAACTCCAGGAAATGAAACAGGAGCTAAACAACACTACCTTCAGCCAGTAACACCCTGAAAATGCACAGTGGGACATGGAAGAGTTTCAGACTCCACGATGGAAGTGGGGATGTGCCACCAGCTCCATCCAGGCTCTGCACTGTCCGCCCAGGCAAGGCTGTCCCCAGCACACATCCCATGGGTGACACTGATGGAAATCCTCCTGGGAGCATGTGCCAATGCAGACTTGGTAATTTGCTGTGCAACTTCCACTTGGCTTTTCTTCTCATGTGAGAAAAAAAGCCAAAGGGGGAAAAAATCTGGCTGAGGAGATCTAGCAGGTACAGCTGAGCTGGGAGAGTTCTCCTCCACCTGCACATCTGCTCCAGAGGGACTGGCACTCTGCACAGGCTCCTGAATATTAACAAAGATTTCTCTACACCAACCAGGTAACCTTGCTGATGCACCTGAGTGCTGATGGTGTTCCACCTTTGAAATTTCTCCTCTCACAAAGGTCTCACTTGCTCCATGGGACACAGTCATAAATTCAGTGACGTGCTCAGCACGTACAGATCCTGGCTGAGTGCGATTTTACTGCCATGCATGGAGTTACATCAGAATTGATTCAGCCCAGTGAGTTAGATTTTAGCTCACTGTCTGCATCCTTGTTGCCTTTCAGAAGAGTGTGCAGTCAGCCCACAAGGACAGACTCACTGCTTGCTTGAACTCAAGCCCTAGGAGGTGCTCCCATGGTCAGGCAGAGCCAGCTCAAAGGCACAAGTTCACCTGGTGCCTTGGGAGCTTGGAAGTATCTTTTCAAGGGGGTCAAAACACCACCATGGCATGCCCTGGCAGGCAGGCCACAGAAAGGCAGAGATTTCAGCTATTCCTGAATAGAAGCTGTAAAAAAATAGCCTCTGGGTTAGAGGCCTCTGTAGCTCTTAGATCATTTATGCTAGGACTGGGTGATCCAAGGGATCTAAATGAATTTGGTGGGAATGCTCCTCAGAATCACTGATTTTTTTTTTTTCAATTTTTTTCTTTAAAGACTACAAAAATTGTCTTTCCAGAAGCTCTTTTCTTGTTGATGGTGAGGTTTGGCTTCTTGTGATCAGTGGGACATTCAGCAGCGAGCACTCTGAGATTCACCGATATTTTCAAGGGTAGGAGAGAACTTCACTCCTTTCAAGTACCACTCAGACAAAGATGAAAAGCTTGTGAGGGTGCCAATTACATAACCTGGCTGAGCCATCTTGCCAGTGAAAAGCTTTGCAGGATGCATTCTGGCTTCACAAGATGGAAATCCAGCTTTTATTCAAGTAGTTTGATTTGGTGACTTGACTGTTTAATCCATGCAGCCACAGTGATCAGTCAGAAGCAGTAACTGGAAAGAGGGTATCTCAAATTAATTCTACCAGGATTTCACAGTGTTTACTACTTTCTGCCTCTCTGGCAGCATGCCAGTGGGACAAGAGTTCAAGACAACAGTGGGTGTGTTCTGCACTGGAGGCAGCATATTCTTACACTACATGACAGAGCCTGAAGCTGAGCTGCTGGATGAGCCCCAAGGAGGTTCCCACAGTGCAGTGGGCAGATCTGGCCTGAAAGTTGCACAGCCCCATTTGTGCTGAATTAAATCCAGATCAGTAAAACCTGTCTCCTGGCTTATTACTGTGGGCAAGGCACCAAGCCATGTGCAGCCAATACTGTTTTCCATTCTGAACTGGCCTGTGTGCAGCTGACTGTGGCACTCAGAGACAGCATTTCTCCTCTCCCCAGCCTGTGCATATGTGGACTTTTAATAATTAAAGTGCTTTAGCTTGCCAAGCCTTTGGGACAGGGCCAGTCTTTTTCTTACAGGTCTGGGTGGTACCTTCCATCTTCTGGCTCCACAAATGCACAAGTGCTCCTGCAGTCAAAAACCAGCAGCTCTGCCTTGTGTAGCAGGGCTGAGCAATAAAACTGCTGCTCTGGTAGAAACTGAGAGAAAAATATGATCAAAATGTATGATGGAAATGAAGGAAAACCAGTGCAGAGCTTATTAGCCAAGTTGCATACAAGCTTAAAAAATGTACCAGCCTAGACCTGGAAATTTATGTTCAAAGCCACGAATTCAGAGTTAATTTATTATGCAGGAGATTTCCAGCTCCACTGAGCTAATGGGATTTGTTACTGTGTTAAATGGGCTTTTCCCTCAGAGCACCTTGTTTCATTAGACCATTTAACAAAGGTTTGGGAGAATGAGGTGTGTAAACACAGCACAGCCATGCCAGCTGCCTCTCTGTTTTGCCCACTAAAATGCAAATTCCTCTCACAGACTATGGGTGCACAGGTACTGCACTCTATGCAGGAGGCATGAGGATTTTATTTTATTGAAAGCTAAAGAGAAAGTGCACAAAAGTTCTCAGATTTCTTGAGAGAATGCTTTTCCCAGTGTGTTTAGAGTTAAAAATTGGAACAATCTTCCTTGCACTAACAGTGTTGAGGATGGGTTCTCCAGGAGCCAACTAGCACTCTGTGAAATGGCAGATGCAAACAGAACTGTCTATAATTAATAACACTTTAATTAATAGCAGGACTAAGTGGACCAGACAGATCAAGCCCACGAGAGTCTCTGTTTCCTGTGAAGTATCAATACAGGGAAAAAAAAATAAAATAAAAGGAAGGTGAAAGATCAAGCTCTGTTTCATGGAAGTGAAACAAAGTCATGGAAGAAGCACATGAGGCTGGCCAGGAGTGAGCCTGAGCCCTGCTTGCTCATTCAACACCCAAATGAAACTCCTTTTCTGACATTGCTCACAGCATCCCACCCCAGTGTGCACAAACTCCACGCTGTTCCATATTTCTGATGAGAAAAGGAATTCTTTCACTCCAGGGATGACCGGAACATTAATTTTCTATCAACTTTCAGTTTTTAAAATGAGAGCTCTTTGCCATTCTGATCAGCAAATGCTATAACCCTTTGTAAAGCACTGCATCCACTGAGGAGACATTCTGCACCTTTTCAGGATGCAGCCTTACACTGCACAACTGACTGACCTCCAAATGCACACTGTTTGCAATAATTCAATTTTCAGTTATAATATTTAGATTTTTCCCAAGGAAAACTCAAAAGTAATTCCAGCAGATATTAGGCATTGTCAGTGAAACTCCATTCATGATGAAAAGAATAAACCTGACAAAACTGTCAAGGAAAGCAGGAAGGTCAATGTCTGCATTCCTGACAACATCAGGAATAACAAATCTATTTTTAAATGGCATGAGTTTTCTCCAGATATCCATTTTCTAACTGGTATAGAATAGAAATCTTGTTGAAAATAAAATTAATGTACAGAACAAAGACTGAGAAAATTAATAAAAGCTGTGGGACTTGAAATGGTTTCTTTCTCTGTCACTTTTATTTGTGTGTGCATTCACGACTCTGTATAAATCTAAATACATTCCCAAGCCTGAGGGCAATGTTGATTCAGAAACACAGAAGAAAAACAAAAGAACCAATGGCCTGTTGAAATTAATGGCAAAAGCCCCTTGACTTCAGCAGAGACAGAATTTTGCCCCAGATATTTGGGCCAAAGTTACCAACAGCCAGGAGGTCGTAAATCTGACCTTTGAAAATCATTGAGCAGGAGAAAGAAAATGGCCTTTGGATTGCACACCTGTTCTGTAAATGCAGCAGAAAGTGATCAAAACCTGCTGCCCTACCCCCACCTTGTTTTAATCTGGTGCTGCTCCTTTCTCCTCTACCTCAGGGGTGGTTCCAGCTCATTAATGAGATGAGTTGGTCTGGAGTTGGGGAGTAATTACACCTTCAGCTTCACCTAAGGTAGGGCAGGTGAGAATTTACCATCAGGACCTCTCAGATGGCTCCACTCTCACCTTGTGTGAGGAGTGTGCAGGGAAGAGCACAGAGAAGCTGATGGTGGCACATCCAGGATGGCACCGTGCACTCCCACGGGGACACAGCCCCAGCTGCTCCCCCTGAATCTCCTCACCTCCTCACCTTCTTGTCCCTGGGGCTGCCTGGCTCTTGGGACTGACCCTGGCCCCTGGAACAAGCAGCAGTGCAGAAACCTCTCCAGCCTGCAGCTCCTGTCCCCTGCTCACCCCTGCCCCAGCTGCTCACCTGAGCTCCTCACCTTCTCACACAGCCCCAGCTGCTGTGCTCAAACACAGAGGAGAGCCACAGTCCCTGGTTCCAGCTGGAGGCACTGGCAGAGAAGGAGAGGCTGTAGCTGAGCATCCCTTGTGCCCTGGCCCTGGTTCCAGGGCTGGGTCACAGGGACGTGGCTGGAGCGTGGCCCCGGAGGAGCCCAGGGCAGGCAGGGAGGGACAGACAGCCACCCTCGTGATGCTGGGAGCAGGTTCCTCCTCCAGGGGACAGTGAGGATGGGGATGGGGTGTCACAGCTCCCCACAGACCCTGAGCAGTGCCCTGGCTGCCGGTGGCCCTGTGTCCCCAGCCCCTGCTGAGGATGGCACAGCCAGGGGCTGCTCCCTCCCTGTGTGCCAGGGACTGTCACACACAGGTTTTATGAAAAATCCTTTTGCTAGGGTCTTTTCTCCTGAGAAGCTGAGAGGCCTCAGGAACAAGATGTAAACAATGATTACTGTTTACTGTATTTATTATTCCTGCTGCTGTGGAATGCAACAGGTGTATCTGTGATTGGTCTCCTGTGGTTGTTTTTAATTAATGGCCAATCACAGTCCGGCCGTCTCAGAGCTCTCTGGTCAGTCACAACATTTTATTATCATCCCATTTTCCTTTCTACTCCTTGCTAGTCTTCTGATGAAATCCTTTCTTCTATTCTTTTAGTATAGTTTTAATATATCATTTTCTTTTGATATAATATATATCATAAAATAATCAATCAGCCTTCTGAAAGATGGAGTCAACATTCTCATCTCTTCTCTCGTCCTGGGACCCCTTCAAGCACCACCACAAGGGACAAGGAGGTGAAGGGGGCCAGGTGCTGGCTGGTACCAGGAGCTCCCAAATGAACCTTCTTTCTACTGGCATGAGCCCAGCCCTTCTCTCTCCTGTTCCTGTAAAGCAGCAGCTCCAGACAGGCAGGACTTAACAATGCCATTATCATAACAGCAACAGTCTGCAGGCACAGAGGAAGCCCTGGCAGAACAAAGCCCAGCTAAAGGTGGAATAATGCATGCCTGGGACAGCCCCCACTGCTCTAATTTTTCTTATGTATTTATGTTTAATTAACTAGTGATTCAGAATGGCTCTGGGAGTAAATCCCTCCTGGATGAATCCCAAGGTCACTTCCTTAGCTGCAGGATGGAGAAATTCACTGAAGCCTGGCCAGCTGATAATCTTTTGCTTGCTTATACCAATTGAATCCTTTTTTCTCTTGGATGAACTTATCTGGGAGCTAGCAAGGCTGTAGGCCCCTGTTAAATAATGATGATTATGTTCTTTTTGCTCAGTGTCGACAAAGAATTATAGCCCCTCATTTAGAGCTCATTTCAAAACCATAAGATTCTGTAATTGAAAGTGGCTGAAGCTAATTTGATAACCCAGTTCTGAACACAGCTGAATAACTGCTTTCCCTTTGTCCTTTCAACAGTAATGGCCTTGTCAGGAAAGTCTTCTGCTCTACTTTAAAGAGAGCAATTATGACAAAGGTTAAAAACTATTGTCCTGTGACAGTGTGCAATTTCAACATTGCCTGCAGGTTCCCAGCAAGGCCAGGGCATGGCAGGAGGGTCAAACTCCCTCCAGCCACAGCTGCCCTCTCCAGTTCCCAGGCAGGGCTCTCTCTCCTGACTGACCCTGCTGCAGAGCTCCATCAGGAGAGCACCTGACCCTCCCTCTGTGACCTGGGGGATTCCAGGGCTCTCCCAGGCTCCTCAGACACACCAGACCTGGGGATCAACATCCCACACCAGGACACCCTGGAGGCTCCTTCTCCCTGGCAGCAGCCAAGCTGACTGCACTGCTGGTGCAGGGGAAGGTGAATCCTCCTCTTGTGCCCAAGATGGGCAAATTCCTACAGGATTCTTACAGCACAGACAGGAGGAGAGCAGCTCCCCCAGTGAACAGCCCCATGGGGACGAGCAGGACAGCCTAACACCTCATAAAGCAGAATAAAAAGCCTGGATGGGATGTCCCCCTGGTGCTCTGTGTGCTGTCCCTGGGGCTGCCTGGCTCTTGGGACTGACCCTGGCCCCTGGAACAAGCAGCAGTGCAGAAACCTCTCCAGCCTGCAGCTCCTGTCCCCTGCTCACCCTGCCCCAGGCACTCAGGGATGGCAGGAGAGGAGAGCAGCTTTCCTCAAGGCTCCTTTCCAGGGATCCTGGAGGGGAACTCACTGACTGCAAGAGGAATATTTCTGAGGTCTTAGTAAATTCTCCTTATGTATTTTGGATTCTGGGCCTTTCCCAAGGTGAGTGGGGGAAATGTAAATAACATGGCAAACATTTCTCTCTAGCCATAGCCTGGAGCTGTTCTCAGAACTGCTCTGGCTGTTGTAGTAATTAGCACAAGCAAATTGCTAAATTGTGTGCTGTGATAAAATGATGGATTACAGCATGGAAGAAATCATTAACTCATTGATTAGCAGCACATACCTCCAAAACCACTATCTTAGCAAATTTTGAGCATTGGGGCAGCTTTGTAAATGTTGTCTCCCATAAGCAATATAAATATATAAATCACCAAAATTAAAATTTAACTATTAAAATTGGTTCTCAAGTGGTTCCCAATATTTACTGTAGCTGCTCATGCTCCTGTTCTGTGTCTCCCTGTGCTCACAGGGAGAAGGCTGCACTTACATCTTGAGAGGATCTCCTGCCTGAAGTCAGTGTGGTTCACTGGCAGCATCTGTTCCTAGGTATTCCCTCCTGGTGCCTTTAACACTCAGAGCAGGCTGTTATTGCCAGCAGCAGGCTTCACTTCTCATTCAGCACGAGTGCTCAGTAGTTTATAACATTTCTCATTTAAATGGCCTTCCTTTTATTAGGATTAGCAAACCAATCCCATCCCTCCTCCCACATCTCCCCCCCTCTTGTTTTAAGTAAGATGAGACACTCACATTGAGTATTAGAGCATCACTGTGACACAAACCTGTGAGTGGGATGGGGGAGCTGGATCCCTTCCCAATCCCAGGGGATCCCCAAATTCACGGTCAGGAGAACAGAAAATCCACCCCAGGCTGAGATTTCAGCTGTTGGCTGCCACAGCAGAGAGCAGTGCACCTGCACCTGCCCCCCCTGCCAGTTTGAGCCCCACTGATGGTGGGAGGATAAATCCAGGGGCAGGGACACCAAAGGGTCAGTCTAGGCTGGAGAAACGCTCAGCTGGGTCCCTGCCCACCTCTCACCACACTCAGCACCCCTGACCAGTGTGGTTCAGGGACACCCCACCTGAAAAGGGCCAGGTTAGCACAGCTTGGGGCTGGGGGGGTTCCCCTTTGCTCCCACACTTCTCTCTGCCTTTGTCTGCTGGCATTTCCAGCGCTTCCCTGCAGCCAGCTCAGGCACCTGCCTCTGCTTTTTCTTTATTTCTGACACCATGACACCTTTGAAAGGTGCTGGACCCTCCCATGGTAGGTTTAGCTATTCTGATTGTTTCACAGATCCCACAGCCAGGTCATCACATCAGTTTCTGGAATGGAAGGGAAGAAGAGAAAGAGATCTGACAAACATTTGCATCTGTTTTACCAGAGGTCAGTATCAGGGTTTCCCTTAGTTTCACTGTCAGATGAAATCATAGACATGGGAATTAGTGACCAGTGATTTCAGAGTCTGCATCTGTAAATGAAAGAGAGTTTCAATATGAGGGCAATTTATTTCACTTAATTAAAGCTCCTGATTCGCAGTAGGAATCCATTCAGTAAAATGCCCTTTTAATAAGTAAAAGAATACCTTTCAGAATTGATAGATTTGCAGTTGTCATCTTCAGTTCCCACTTCAATTCTGCTGCAAGGCTGTTCTTGGAAATGAGAGGCAAAGCACTCCTCTCCAAGGAGAGTCCATTTTATGTGTCTGGTGGCATACTTATCTGCTCGCTGTCTTTCTCCCAAAATCTAGCATCTCATTGGAATTCTCTTTTTTAAAACTAATTAGGCAATTTTATGCATAGTTCCAGGAGTACCTCTTAGGACAGCATTAATTTTAATAGCATCTTAAAATGACAAATTCAAGATATGCCACTAACAGTGGATGCATGTAGTTAATAGATTTTCTTCATGCTGCTCTTGCTTGACACTAAATTTGTCATAGCAGTGGTCCTGCTTCAGCACCATCCTCATCCATTCTTTATCCACTGATTTTTCTGTCATAACTTTTCTTTTAGCAGCAGCAAAATTGCTGCATTTCCATACAGGCAATGTCAGATACTTAACAAACTCTTCATAAACATTTACATCAGCAGCTGCCTGTTAGACATCAAATGTTCTTTTCTGGAGGAGTCTGCAGTTTCAGCTATTATTATTATTATGATGATGGTAAATCATCTCCCAGAAGCAGTCTTAGGACTATCCCTCCTAAATTTAAGCATTGTTTCCTTCCACAGCCTCCCCTGCCAGCTGTGGGAAGCTGTCCCTGTTCTTGGTCAGCAATAGGGAATGTGCAGGCTCAGGCAGTGCTGAGGAATGACACAGCAGCCACCCCCCCACCAGACACCCCCATCAGACCAGCCTCACTGGCCATCTCATGGCACAAGTCCCTCTTTTCCTGTTTTTACTAGAATCTTCCCTTTTTTGCATTTCTTCCGAGAGTCTGGACCACTTGACATTATTTGTGGCTGTTTGAAGAAAAAGTGTTTTTTTGCAGGGACACAAAGCAGCATGGTAATATCAAAATTTGTCTTTCATCCTCTTTTTGTTAGGAAGGCTGGTTTGAAAGACAAGGCTTGTGGGTACTTACTCAAATGGGGTTTGCACCTAAAAGCTGTGTGAGAGCAGAAACAAAGCTTGGGGCCATTAGTCACAGAATAATGCAGACAATTAAAAATCTGAAACCCAGGAAGATCAGGTCTATATTCCAGGTGTGTTTGAGTGATTTCATTTGAGTACTGACAACAGCTTTTTGGTACTTCATGCTGGAGGTAGCCAGGAGCAGCACAAGGCAGCAGAGCTGAAACTGCTTACCATGCCCAGTGTAGATATTTGGTTATCCACTAAAATACAACTCTTACTCTCCTTCTAGAGCCATCTCAAATTTGGTCAACTGCAGAAAAGGAAACAAAACCACTGCTAGATCTTTACAGTACCAAGTCTTTGCTTGAGTGTTTGACTTTGGGCTGTACCTCACTGGAGCCTGGCAATAAAGTCTGCACTGGAGAGCCAGCGCTGTCCTGCTGGGGCAAGGAGCAGGGATGCACGAGGATGGAGCCTGCACAAGGGCTTGTGTGTTCCTCCTGCTGCTAAAAGTGCATGGGCACAGTGAGGAGGGGAAGAAAAGCTGATTTGTCAGGTCTGGAGACTGCTCCTCAGGAGTGTCAGCTGAGGGAAGTTGTCCCAGAGATCCTCGGAGAAAACAGAGGGGAGGATTTGTATGTATGGGAAGAAAACACCTCTGTAGGTTTAGAGGGATGAGATGAGGAAGGAGACAGCTGGCCTGGCTGCAGAAAGGGGAGGATGCCCAGCAGCAAGGCACTGATTCCACCCCTCTGAGCCACACCTGACAGCTCCTACCTGAGCCAGCTGGTGCCTGCAGCAAACAGGAGTGCAGCACACAGCATCTTCCCGAGGAAAAGCGCTGGAAAGCTGTGGTGTGTTAAACATCAGAGCTGATGAAATCCCCATTCCGTGGAAGGCAATGCCAAAACTACCTCTGATTTCAATGGAGCAAGTACTTTTCCCTTCCCACTGTCTCTCTGATCAGATCTCTGCTCCCTTTGTCACCCATTCTCTTCTTCTGAAGCTCTTTTGAACATTTTTCAGAGGAAATTAACTGATTTCATCTCTTCTAGTTTTAACATTTCTGTAATATAATTGTATTCTTTGTCCTGAAAGGCAGCTCTGGCAGTACCCTTTTTGAGTTTCCCATCTTGCACAGTTCATTTCTGTAGGAATCAATAAAGGTCACACTTTTTAAAAATGCACAGCCTGAGCAGAGTGCAGAAAGGACCCCAGAGCTGCTCAGTGTTGCCACAGCAATGCATGTGGGTTTTTTTCAGCAGCAGATGGTAGGGCTGACATCTGCAAAAGCAAAGGGCAAGGCTGGGTTACATCTCAGGTTATGGAAAGCAACAACATCTACTATGTGTCACCTGTTTTGACTGCATAATTCATTTTTCTCTGAGAACAAAGAGCTTCCCCTATGCATAGAAAATGCCTCTGTGTTTCCTATTTAAAGTGATGCCTCTTACTCCAGTGGGGATAAAAAAAAATCAAGGGCCTACAGTACTGACATGACATTCATAACAAAAAGCAAAGCTAACAGCCTCCAAGGTGTTTTCTACACACTGGAATTAAAACCATTTTCATGACAGATATTAACCTAAGAGCAAAAACCAGTATTTTAACAAAAAAAAGGAAGGCTATTTTCTGTGGGATTGTGTGTGTTTTGCTACTGCACTGGTTTTTAAAGCAATGGTGATGCTTACATTGAGGATGGCAGCTGATGAGGTCTTTTTGTGTGCAGGAGCACTGCAGGGGCAGTGAGAGCTGGGGAAAAGGGGTGCCCACACATCCAGGGGACACCAGGAAAGCCCCAGCCCTGCTCCCCCTCCCCAGCTGGCTGCAGTCTTTCTACCCCAAATGGAGAGGAAAACAGCTTTTGGTGCTGGGGAAGGAGTCAGCAAGTTTCCAACCAGTGAGCAGAAACTGCTGGATTTTAGATCACACTGATTGAATCTTTCTGGCTTTACTGTCCAGCACTGCTGAAAAGAGCTTTTTATAACTCTGTTGTGATTCAGCCTGTGCCAAGTGCTTCCCAGTCTGGATTCCACCCCGGGTATTCTCCTCCTGTGCATCACCTGGATGCTGTGACCCAGCACACACACCAGGCACCCCTGCAGGGGAGGATATTCCTGAGTGCAGAGCAAACACCTGGGGCTGCCAGCTGCCCTGATCTCAGCTCTGTGCACTCAGAGCAGCTGCCAGGGCCCTTGGGTGTTTCCCTGGAAGCAGGCAGAGGGCATGCACTCTCAGAGGAAGGGAAGGCATGGCATGGCTGCAAGAGCCCCCCAAAGTTCAGTCCCACCCCCTGTTTGTGCTGTGTTAAAGACACTCTGTGTGCTTTCTGTCAGGGACTTTTCTGCACGCTGGTGATAATGTTGCCTTGTTCAGAGGGGTCAGCAAGAACAGTGCAGAGTATTTTCCAATTAAATGGTTGGAATTACCAAGCTGGGTCCTTTTATTAAAAAAAAAAAAAAAAAAAAGTAGCTTAACATTTCAGCAAAACAAGATCTCTTTGGCTTGATTCAGGCTTGCATCTAAAAACAAAAAGGGCAAGAGTGTGAATGGCATCCTGTCCTTGGACTGGGAAATAAACCCAGAAGTGAGGCTGTGCCTTCTGCAGCTACCTCCAGATCTCCTGATGCCAGAGCTCAGCACTGAGGTGCTCATACCTCAGGCATTTTGGGGTTTTTTCTCTGATGGATGCAGAGTCTCAGTGGTAGAGCATTTCCCAGCTCAATGGGAAACTGCAGGGCTGCTGAGAGGGTCCAGAAAATCCTACAAAACAGCAATGAGATTAGATACAAACAGTAAGACAGAAATACCTCCCACTAAGGCAGTCCAATCACCATCTTGCTATTATTTATGTCTGGCTCATATCAATAACTATCAGGAGGTAATACCATACCATCAGACAATAGTCTCTCCCCCCTAAATCTGAGGCAGCTGTACCCAGCTTCCAGAGGCTGCTGCTGATCAGGAGAAATGACAATGAACAACAAAACAGGATTTTCATGCATAACTCAGGCCTGGAGATGTCCTTGGCCTCTAGAAATTGGGAAAGATCTCCCCAGTCTCACTTGTCAAAGCAAAACCTCTGCCAGAATGGCTTTGAAACCTGGGCTAGGGCACCCTGGGCATCCTTCTCAAGCAGAAATCAAGTGATTGGCCTGTCATCTCAAAAGAAATTTGGATCTTTAACAATAAAGAGGACACTTTAACTCCCATTGGGAGCATCCAAAAGAGCAGTATTTGTCCTTTAGTGGCCCTGTGACATTGGAGGCAGCTGTGTCTCCAGCCCCAGGGAGAAGAGCTCCAGGGCTGCATCCTCTGCAGCCACACACTGAAATCCTGAATTCCTGGGGACAGATCCACAGAGCCACTGGCACTGCAGGCATTTCAGGAACTGCAGAGTAGTCTCCAGCTGCTCTTTCTGTTTTCTCTGTCAGATGGAGAAACTTTTCCAAAGGAACCAAAATCTGCAGTGGATGGGCAGTGTCTCACAGGGTGGGGTAAGAGCAGGAAGCAAGAAACTGGCTGGCTGGATTAACACTGCCATTAAATAACAGCAGTGTGTATTGAAAAGCCTCATTTTGCAGGGCTTGAGACCTCTCATTTTGTGCTCCTTATAACAGGAACCATCAAAAGACCACAGAGAAGCTTCCTCAGCCTTGCCCTGACCCTGGTGGAATGCAGGAATGGACTCTCATCAAATGCTGTAAGCTGAAATCAGTGAGAGCTGCAGCAGCTCCTGTTCTCTGCTTCTCCCTAAAATGTCCAATTAATTCTACCCAAGAACAAAAGTCTGCAACACTTTCAGATATTTGCCTGCTAAACAGATTAAACTGGATTTGAGGTGCCCATCATCCTTCCTCCTAATCTCCCTGTGAAAGGCAACGAGATGCTCCCATCTCTGAAAGTGACATAGTCATAATAAATGCATTGCTGGGAGAAATTAAACAACAACAGGTGTCCTTCAGAGTCCACAACGTCTGTTAAAGGAATTTACATTTGTGAATAAACAGCAGCAGAAATTCTTTTTTTTCTGACAGCTTCTCATTATTAAAATTAGGACCCTGCTTAATCCTGCCCACGTCAGTGGGACCCAAGATGACCTGCTAAGTGCTGGTCACAAAAGTTAATGTTGCACAAGGGAAGCATTACTGGAAACAGCCCTTAAAAAAAAAAAAAGAAAAAGTATAAAAAAAATATTTTGGAGCTGTCTTTGTGGCTGTTGAAGTCAACAGCAAACCCCCAGCTCCCAGTGAGGCAGTGGGGCAGAGATCTCAGGGCCTGTCTGCAGCCAGGCAGCAGTTTCAGGGAATTACCCTGGCAGGAAGGCTGCTCCCACACAGCCAGATGTGCTCCACCAAACAGCACCCAAAGCTGCAGCTGCACATCCTTCCAGAAAATTCCTTATCTGCTCCACAGCCTCCCCATCACCTTGACAGACCTTTTCCCCCTCTGCCTGCAAAATGAAGATGGTGTGGTCATTCTAATGTGCTTTTAAAGTTTAATACACTTGGAAAGTTTCTTCCTGGTGCTTTTAAATTACCCATTTTGAGAAATAAGATATCCCACAATGCCATAATTTTGAGTGAGACCTTAAATTCAAGCCCTGATCACTTAGCAGAGAGCACATACCACATCTGCTTAATGAGGCTTGCTGTGAGCAGTGTTGAGGAAGGTAGGGAAGCTTTTATGCTGACTGGCTTTCTTTTTCTTTTTCCTTTGTATCCTTTATTGCTACTCAAAAGTTCAGGATTGATAGGAAAACCATGCATTTGCAGCAGATTTGTCAAAAGATAAAAATATTGATTTTTGAAGAAGCTTGCCCACAGTGTAAAAGTAAGTCAAAGTTAAAATCAATAGGGATAAATTAGGACTTCTCCTGCTATATAAATGTTGCAATAACAGAGCCTTTAATGCATAAAAATCCCGTACATCAGATGACAAAAATAGTTTAAACTTTTTACTTAAATTTTAAAAGGCAAACTAAAACATCCATTGCCTGCCAGTCTACATCTTGAACAGCAGAGCAGGTAAGTTTTTGAGACATATTATTTTCCAGAGCAGCAAGAGTCCCATCATGTTATCCTCACATGGTCACCCTCCAGCATGGGACTGCACAGCTGCTCCTGGGGGAGGATGCTCTTGCCCCAGGAGTGCAGGGAAACACCAGCTGGGCAAATTTCACAACCCTTTTTGAGCCATCTCCATGTCCCACACCAAGGGGGCTGCTCACCAATGGAACTGAAGGGACAACCCTGTTCTGAGCCTTTCTGCCAAATTAGATGCCCCCATCAGGATGATCTGTCCTTGTTCTTAATGACTTTTCCACTGCAGGGTGCAGGAGACATTGTCCTTCAGTAACTTTGCTACTCCTGGGCCCACATTACACCTGTTCCCATCTTGTTCTCTTCTTTTTGTGTTTCAGTGATTATAGCAAGTTTCCAGCAGAGCTCCTTGCTTGATCAAGCTGTCCTCCTGCATCTCTCCAGTTATTTTAACCCTGTGATGTCTGGCTGAATCAGCCCAGGGACCACAGGAGAGCAGGATTTCCCATGGAGCAGCAGAGGTGGCCACTCCTCTGACCTTGCCCCATCTTCCTGGAGAGTTTGGCCTGGCCATTTTAAATATCTCCCAGTCTCAGATCACTAAACAAGGGCAGCACTGCCTCTCAGGCACCTTTTGGCCCCAGCATGAATTATAGAAGTATTTTGCTGTCTATGAAATTTTTCTAGGGAGCTAAAGAAGCTCTCTGGATTGTTGGGGATACCCTGGGACTGACCACAGCTGGAGAAGATGAGACCAAAATTCCAAGTGCTGCCTGTCCTGCCAACAATTTCACATTCAGCCAGAGCTGTCCTGTGAGAGAAGGTCAGCAGCCATTCCCCTTGAGCCTGAGAGTGTTTAAATACTCATGATGGGCTTCCAGACCATCCATTTTTGCTGCAGTTATGCTGTTCATGAGAAGTGGCTCAAAGGAGACTTTTCAATTGCTTACAGGGGAGAAAACATTTGGCAACCAGACAGAGGAAAACAGAATTTTTTAGGAGATGCCTTATCCCCAAAGTACAATTGTTTTTTCACACATTTCTTTCAGTCTCTCAAGGTTGAAAAGGTTTTGGCAGCAGTAACAGTGGAGCTGGGAGAAGACATTTCTGCAAGGTTTCCAGCCCCTTGTGCCAGATGAGCCCAAGGAGGGAGATCTCTGGTGCCTGTGAGTGGGTCCAGCTCCATTTACAATGGGACAAGAGTGATTCAAACTGCAGAAGGTAAGAGCCAGCATGTTTTAAACTTGGAGGCCACAACTGTAACTCTGAACACAGCTCAAACCTTTACTCTGATTCAGCACTGTGTATGATAATGAAAATTACACCATTACAACAGTTTTGGTTGGCTTCTTCTTTCTCCATTTTTTTTTTTTTCCCTGAGGTGGTTGTGTTTTGCATGTAAATAGATTTCTTTTACAGTTCTGGATATAAAAATGGCTTTTCAGTGATATTTTCATTCGACCTGAGAAAGGGAAACCTTGTTCAGTTCACTTTATGATGAGGGGCTGGTGAATGCCCAGGTGCCAAACTGTGCAGAGGGGTTGGCACAGTGAGGGATGCAGGGTCAGGCCCTACAGGTTCAACTCCTAATTTATCTCAGGAAAAGTGGGCTCCAGGGCCTCTTATCTTTACCTGAGATAAAGGGCATCCCATTCCCATGGCTCTTCCTTGCTAGCAAGGGCATAAGCAGGCCCTGAGTGTTAAGTAGCCATCAAAAGATCGATTTTTCATGTTTGTAAAATCCAACAGTGTTTGAGCTCTCTAAAGAGTCATTATGTGCACTTTACACAAAATTTAACTAATTTCTTTATAAAATTCTCCATACAGAGCTTCCCAAAATGTTTACTGGTGCAATAAACCATTACATGGATTGTTTTAAGCCATTTGCCTCCAGACAAAACAGACATTTTAGAGCATTTTGATTTCTACTGTCTAATAAATGAAGTGCTACAATTCTAAACTTAATATCTGTCATCACTATTATTTTTCCTTACTTTACATCTTTCCTAGAGGTTCATCATGACACAAAAAGATAAATTGTTGTAATATTTTCTGCACATAGGGCAACATTTATTTTTTCCTCCAAGTTTGTCTTTCAAAATGACTTACTGTAGGTTGCCTTTTTTATTTTCCAAGTATATTTAGTTTATAAAAGCTTGACCTCTGATTAGAGCTTATTCACTGGAGCTTAGAAATGTTCTGTAATAATTGAGAACTGTGGATTTTTGGACAGAATCCCACTGACTGTGAATGGACCTTGTCCTTGAAGAGCCTATCACACTTGACATTTCTTCATTTATTTTAAGCATTGATGCTTTTAAATGTGAGCTATTTTTTATTATTATTGTAAAGGAAAATCTGCCAATGTCTTATGCTGTTTTATAAACACTCCCCACCCTCACCAAGGATATTTTAATTGATGCAATTGAGAATTTTATGGCAGCTCTTTCCAGACTGGACAATTTGGCAGCTCATCATTATTTTACAATTGAACAAAGCATTTATGATGTCTAGTTTGCTGAGTCTGAAGTTGGTAGCAGAAATCCCTGTAGCCCCTGAGTGTGTGTCCATCCTGTTTGACACAAATGCTGGGACACAACCTCGTGGCTCCTGTGGCAAGGACCCCAGCTGTTATCCTTCACCCCTCATTCTCTCCATCCCTCCCCTGGCACTGCCAGCACCAGCTCTGCCCGTGTTAAAAGCCATTCCAGCAGGGATCAGCAGCCTCTGCCAGTGCCAAGACACAGAAGGGCTCTTTGACCTCAAATAGGGTCAGAGAAACCAACTGCAGAAAAGTCCATTCCGTGGTCTTATTTTCCCTTCTCAGTTCTGCCATCTAAACACCAGCAAAAATTAATGCTTCACCTCAGACATGGTTCCCATGTCTCTCTATAAAAACCCATGGCTGTGGAGCTGTTTAACCATTCTGGCTGCACTCACTCCTCCATCCATCACACATTATGTCACTTATCTCTCAGCTTCCTGCAGCATTACAACTTTAAGACTCATATTGTAAGGGCTGTAAATACATTTGATGCAGCTTCCCTGCTATTGCAAATAAAACTAAGAGCTTGGAAATGGGAAAACACTAAGTCCAGGCATGCTTTCTACAAATGATACTTGGGGAAAAAAATTTGCAAAAATTAACTGAGTTTCAATGTGTATCTGCTAGGTACATAGAATTTAAGAGCCTTCCTTTACAGGGAATCACATATTTCCAAACACTAGTAGAAAAGGGCAGTGTATTTTACATTCTGAAAACCTAATTTATATCCAGTGCAATCTATTTACATCATCCCTGACTGAAAGTTCCCACGTGATGATTTCAGACTGCTGTGCTCAGTTCAGCAGAAGCCTCCTGGTTACCCAGTTTCCCAGCCCCATGGGGGTCTCTCCAGGCTTTGTGCAGTCTCACTTGTGCCTTGCAAAATACTTCACAAAAATAAGCAAATCCTGCTTCCAGGATTAGTGTCTGGAAGAGCCATGAATGATATATATTGAAAGCATGGAGCCTTGGTCATCTACATCAATGCTTCCTGAAGGAACTTGAGCCTTTATTTTGCACAGGACTGATACAACAATTGTACCATGATCAGAAATGTACCATGAGCAACAATCAACTGCAAGACATCTTTAGGCACAGAAATTAATTACCAAATTAGAGCCGTTCTTGACCTTTCTCTTCAGCCACTTGCATTTCCAAAAAGTCTCAGCTCTTAAACACTTCCAGAGAACATGCCAAAAAAGCTTCTCTCCACAACATGCTGCAATCCTAAAACTGAATGTAGAAATCATTCTTTATTACCAGATCCAAATCAGCCACATCAGAACTTTACAGTGTCAACAGAATGGAACCCTTCTTAATGTGATGTCCCAGTGCTCACCTGTAACACTGTCAGCTGTCCCAGCAATCTTTTCACTCAAAACAGGATGGGAATAACTCTGTCTGTCTCTATATTCTGGGATTAGACTGACTTCACTCATCAACACCATCAGCACATAATCACAACTTACTGATGGTGCCAATTTGCCAAAAAGAGACTTGGCACAAACAGAGCCAATGTTTGCACGCCTCAGCAGCTGGTATGTGCTCTGGAAGGGGCCTGGAAATAAATGTAGGGAGGCATCACTGTCATATTTTCTGGAAAAATCCCCTTCCCCAGGATTTCTTCTCCTGGGAAGCTGAGAAGCCCCAGAGAAGAATGAAAACAATAATTATCTCATTGCTTCTCCTGTGTTTGCTGCTTTGGAATGTGGTCTGGACATGGTTTACCAACTGGTCATTTTTTTGATTGGTTTCATGTGAATTGTTTTTACTTAATGACCAACCACCATCAGACTCTGAGGAGTCAGTCACGAGTTTTTCATCATCATTCTTTGGAGCCGCCCGTCTGTATCCTTTCTGTATTCTTTAGTATAGGTTTATTAACATTAGAATAGAATAGAATAGAATAGAATAGAATAGAATAGAATAGAATAGAATAGAATAGAATAGAATAGAATAATAAATTAGCCTTCTAAGAACATGGAGTTGGATTCATTCATCTCTCACCTCGTCCTGGGGACCCCTGCAAACACCACAGGAAGGGGATGGCAGGAGCAGCAGAGGCTGAGCCATGCCAGCCCTACTGGGGTTGGCATCCCACCTGCTGCCTGAGTGGCTCCCTGTGCTCTGCACCTGGAGGAGCCACTGCTCATCCCTGCTCCTGCATTCCAACCACAACATGCACCCTCCACACCCACCAGGAGAAGCATTTCAGTGGGACCTTGTGGAATTTATTTTATTCAAGACTTTATTTACCTCTCTGATTTCTAAATATACAATGGTATTCTTCTCATATCTGGTTTTGTTTAATTTAAAAAAAACCCTTCCACTGTCAGTCCTGAAAACATAGGAAAAGTGTCCCAGCAGAATGCTAAGAAAATGCTGCAGTGAAGTATTTGGAGACAAGAATGTACCTTGATAGGAGCAGCTGGGATTAGCCTCAAGTTATGTGACAGGAGAATGCATGCAAATAACAAACTCACTGTCATTTTCTTTTTTCCCCTTTCCTTCTCTCACTGAAAATTCATTAGTATGGGGATTGCTGAAAAAGTCAACACTCCTGAGAAAGGGAAAATGGAGGTGCCAGGATTAGCCAGTTTCTATTATTTCTGCTTGATTAAGTAGATTAGGGGCTGATGATCATGCAGGGCACCACAACAGGGCTCCATTTTTTCTGTTTCTGCAGCAAAGAGCTGACATTTCCAGTCTGCTGAAATACAGGGGACAGCTCCCATCTCTCTAAACTGGCACAGCACAATGCCTGCACTGGAAAGAACTGGTTTATACAACTGGATCCCTGGCTGTAAAATCAAGGTAGGTGCTTGTGAGAATCCCCACCTTTTATTTCCAAACACTGGGGTAGTGCTGACTGATCTTCTCATCTTCTCATCAGCACCAGACAGCTTTGTGTCAAGTGCATGCTTTCATTTTTTTGCTCCTCACGGTTTTCTAGCTTTGAAAGTCTCCCTCAGGGCCAGCAATTTAGCATCAAGGCTACCAAATCTCTTTGAAGAGTAGCTCAGGATTTAGGATTCCACCAGGTTAGTCAGACTTCAGTTTAAGAAGCTTAATAGAACAAATATTAGTTATTAATGAATTTTACCCTTGGGAACTCCACTGCAAATCTGATAGAAGTGTCTGGATGGATCATTATCAGACATCTTTATTTTAACACTGAAAACTACTGCTAGAGTGGAAATAGAAAAAAGAATATGCACAGCAACATTCCTCACTTTCAGTAATGTTATTTACCAGCCCATTATGACACCAAAACATCATCCAGATGTTATTGCAGCCCTTTCAGATCTCTATACATATGTCTCAAAGCAGAGAAACTCAGGCTGAATATGTAACAGCAATTACAAGAGACATCTGCAGCACTCCTTATTCCATTTGAAAATCCTTCAGCTATTCTGTCTTGGGTTTCTCCATGTTCTTTAAACATGATTTGGCAAAATAATTACAGTCAGAGATCAGAACAACACTCTGTTGGAATGCACTGTCTGTTATTTCTTTGAAAGCATATATTGCTTCATTGGATTTCATTTCTGTGGCAGTGTTTGCAGGGTTCATTCAGATTCTGTACATCAGGCCTTAGTATTTATCTTTATTTCATCTGTCCTTGTTCAGGAATCCCAGGGTCAAAGGATTTTCAAATTCTCAGCAGTAGTCTCCTTGTGCCTGTCATATGTATCAGACAGACACCTGGGAAGCACAAAATGCTCCTTCCAAGCAGAAATCTGACTGTGGAGCTGCTTCTGCCTCCTGCTCCTCGCTGGGGCTTTTCCCAGGAGAGAGGGACTCCTCCAGCACGCCTTCAAACTCACTTTGTAGGGCTGAATCCCATTCCTGCTCCCAGAACACCATCACAGCAATGCCTCAGAGAGGCACAGAGCCATGCAGGGGCCCCTCCTGTGCAGCCAGGAGGCAGCTGGGACATCCCAGAGCCCCAGGGACAGCTGCCAGGGCTGCTCCCCTCCTGCTGGCCCTGCACAGCCAAGTGAAGCCCTTTGAGATAACTGTGCTTCTCTGGTCTGCAGTCCTGCAAACCATCATAGTCTGTAGGGAGCTACCTCTCCATAGGCATGTGGAATAATTGATCTGTAGCCAGAAGCTCTGATTTAAAAATGATTTCTTCTTCTCTTTTCATTATCATTTTATTAGGACACACAGTACTCCTTGTCTCAGCAGAGGAAGATTTGGATTCACCAGAGATGACCTTCTGGAAGTGACAGCTTCTCTACCTGTTGTACAGATGGTAGAACTGGGAAGCCAGAAAATGGCATTTATCATTCAAAGGAGAGTCTTATTATACTTACATTAAGCTATCTTAATAGCCCCTGATGGGGGGAATAGAGAGAGCAGATATTCTCCCCAGCTGAGCTGAGCCTGATTGCAACCTGCCCACCTTTAGTGTGAAACATCATGACTGGAACACACAGCCTGTGTGACTTGGCTCCCAGGACAAGCAGGGACACATCTTTGTGCTGTGCAGCTGTTCTGACCATAATGACAATGAATGGCATTATCTGCTGCTGATCACACTTTCTTCTAGACAAATCCAAGCCCTCCAATGAGCATTAGGCTAATTTGATACTCATTGATTGAGGATAAGGCTAGAGACAGCCAGCTCGTTTCTCTGTGCTCCCATTTGTAAAATGGATATGATATTACTTCAGGGGTGATGCAAGGACAAGGGAATTGCAATTTGCAAAGGTCTTCATGACTGTTACTGATGGGAATAGGATGGGAATAACTCTGATACAGCTGTGACCACGAGCAGGACAGCTTTCCCTGCAAGAGCACATCCAGTGCTCTGTGCCCAGGGTATAGCTCCTATACACACACACACATATATATATATATATCTCAGTTCCTCTTCATGCATGATTCTCACTGTATCCATACAGCTATGCCTGAGAATACAGATACAGGTAACTCCAAAACCACAGACACCTTTGTGGAATAGCACAAAGTGATCTTGAATTTGATCTCTGGTGCTACCTTAATCCACCAAATCATCACAGTTCACTTCATTGCACACTGGGGTTCTCCATCTAGATAGGTTTTCTGCTTGAAATTAGACTCCATTCCTAGCAGGTTTTAGAAGAATGGATTCATATTTTCAGGCTGGTTTACTCATTCTCATGAAGGTTTGATGACACAGTTTAACTCCTGATCTCCTGAAATAATATTTAGCATCCAACTAACACCACCCATCCAATGAAAAAGGTAAATAAATCAAGACATAGACAAATAATCATATCTATAAAACCTCTGTTATTAAAATCTCTGTTATTAGAACAGTGCTAGCCTACAGCTACAGAATATTTTCATGGTACACGAAGACCCTGAACTTACACTTAGATCTCCAAAGAATAAATCAAGAATTAATTCCTACAAACAACTGGGCAACTCAAATGCAGGAATTATTTCAGTGGGTTCAGAGGATCTGTCTGTCCTGAGCTGCACCAGCTGACACATCAGCTCACTGCCGTTCATTATGGCTGTGAAACTTTGAATAAAAGGCTCCAGAGAAAAATGTCCCAGCACATTCCTCAATTATTTCAAATGTGGCACTGTAAACCATCAAGGCTCTCTACACTGGGTTTTAGGCTGAGCAGATCTTTAGCTTTTTGTTGGTTCATTAATGCAGGGAACAACTGGGGTGTGACTGCTCTGTGTACTTACCACACTGGTTGGAAAAGCATCTTATATTGCTGCAGATAACGTTGCTCTGTAGCTAGGCTTCCTAATAACCAGTCTTCCTTAGCAGAGATATATGAGGGCTAGAAACAATGATAATACTTGCAGAATCATCTTTTATTATTTTTCTTTCATAGCAAAGCAAACTGAAGTATAGGAATATATACAAGAGGCAATAAAAATAGGGAACAGAACATAGGAGGTTCTTATGAATCAAATTAATAAACTAATGTAAACCTATGCCTACAGTGTTATGTATGCAGATATATGCATATGCTGATGTATGCAGATTTTTTGGTTCATGTACAGTGCCACCAGGTTACTCACTGGTTCCAGCACTTGAGTATCAACCCCCACCAGGCATTCCTGGTTTGCTTGGGTGAGTTGCAATCCAAACACAGGCAGCAGCAGAGATGCTCCCAGACACAAACACAGTTTGTTTTGAACACCTTTCCCAGCAGCCTCTCATCACCACAGCGCTCACCTGTTACACATCATGGTTGGAGACACCTCCAAAACATCCCAGCATCAAACACAAAATTCAGCTTTGTGTTGGTGCCAGGGAGAGAAGGACAGGGAGTGAGTGGGGTGAGCAGTGTCTCTGGGAGATCTGTGGTTTTCAAAGCCTGTATGCATAGAGGTCAGGATGTGGCAGTGGGGATAAGCAAGGCAAACAAGTGACAGTGACAAGAGAGGCAGGGGAGTCACCAGGAGATTTGGGGAGCTGTTGGGAGAGGAAGGCTGGGAGGGGTGAGTGGGATTTTTGAGGGGGTTGCAATAGGGTTTGGAAATGAGTGTTTCTGAATCCTCTCTTCCTTTCCTGCTGTCTCAGGCATGGGACATTTCATGTCATCCTAGTCTGACCCCCAGCCCAGCACCAGCATCCTCTGCAGTGAGGCTGCACAAAGGACACAACCTGGAGGGGACAAAACCCCAGAGATTTCTGTTTCTGCTATCAGGGAGAATGGAGAAAAGCATGAAGGCAGCACTGAAAGAACTCGTGAGAGCTTCCTGCTTCTCCCTCCTCCCCTGGCAGAGGGCTGGGGGTTCTGGGAGCAGTGCAGAGCTCTCCTCACCCCTCCCCATGACCTCCCCATTTCTGGTAGCCCTGGAGGAGGAGAGGTGTCCCCTGCAGCCTCCTCTGCCTCAGCCTGGGACAAGTTCTCTTCCCCACTCTATCTCAAAATATTGTGTTTAGAATTACAAAACCCAATTAATATCTAATTTAGCCTAACCTCATCAATGATTAAACAATAAAAATCATTATTGCTCTCCTGTCTAATCCAGGAGGCATCATAATGAAGTAGCACATCTGGAAGAAACACAAGCAGTTGAGCAGTTGCAGACAGGGATGCAGAGGAAGGATGAAAGCCCAGTGAGGGCATTTAATGAGTGTCTGTGTTAGCACTTCAAAGGGCTTCATTCTTCCAAGCTTCCCTGTCCCTTGGCATCTTGCAGACAAGGTCACTGTTACAGCTGCCAAACGCTGGCTGTAAGGGCGAAGTACAAATGAGTATGAGCGCTGGATCAGAGAAGCTGAGAGCGGCTGGATCCTCCCCATCTGCAGGTATCAGCCATCCCAGCACTGAGCTCGGGTGGTTTGGGAGCAGCAGAGAGCTGCCCTTCCTCGGCACAGCTCAGCTGGGAGCCAGCAGGCAGCAGGCAGGGTTCAGATTTCAGGAACCACTGCAGCACGATGACATTGCTCCTTGGCGGGGCTGCCCTGATGGAGAATGTGCAGTGATAAGGAATTGCCAGGGAAAACACTTCACCTATGCAGAATACCTTCCCCCTTCTTCTGCCAGATTTTCATGGCATGCTGTATCTCTTGTCTTTTCTCTCAGGCGTTTTGGAGAGTTGGTCATTTAAGGACAAGGAGGAAAAATCAGTAATGTGCTACTTTGGCAAGGCTCTGAAGCTCACCTTCATTTAAAACCTGCCAATTGCTCAACCAAATACAAGACAGTTTTCATTAAAATATTGCCAAAACACAATTCATTCTTTTAGAATATCACATCCATGTTTAAAAAAAAAATTATGCAGAATTGTTAGTCAAATCTTTATATCTCAAACATAAATCTGTCTTTTTTCAAATTTTCTAGAAACCTGGAGGAGGTTGAATTAAAATTCCTGGACCAAAATCCCTCTTCACATCTGTTATTCTGTGCAGCATTCAAAGCACAGGCTCTCATCACTGGCTATCATTAGATGCAGCCCAGGCAACAAGTATTGTGTGTAGAGTTGGTATCAACAAAACCTGAACCTTTTCCTCTAGCTCACAGCTAATCCTTATAAAGCCACTGCAGAGTGTGAGGTTGCTTCCTTACACATCTGGTTTGTTTTGGTTCATTTTCATCCTATTATTTCCCACAATCACATGGTATAATTATCTGATCTATAATTTATGCTGCTATTCAGAGCAGTATAAATAGTTTACTTTATTGCTGCAGGAGCACAGCATGTCCAGATAACATCAATATTTTATTTATCTCTGTTTCTGTCTGTGTTTGGTTATCTAGGTGCTTATTAAGTATGGAGTTATTATAATAGCTGAGAATAAATAGCAACTGAAAAGAAGCAAAAATAAGACTGGAAACAAAATGTGTCTGAAATAGTATCTGCTCTTTCTGTCCATCTCCTGTCCATCCACCAAGCATCTGGGAAAAAGCATTTTCAGGGAATTTCCAAAGAGCTAAACCCACCTCAATGGGTGGAGATGGAAAATTCTCATTAGTGGCGTCTCTCACATTTCCAGAAACTGTAATGACTTTGTTTTAGCTGGCAGGTCTGAATCGAACCACTTACATTTTCAGGGTTCTTAAAAGCAAATTAAATCCTTCAGGGTATTGTTTTTAATCACCAATTTGAATTTCATCATCTTGACAGTGATGTAAGGTGACACCCAGAATTCAAGCAAGAATTGAGTAGAGTGGAACTTTGTACAAATAGACTTGTTTACAAGAAACAACTTCCTAATTTATTAAAAAGTGACTCGGGTAATTAAACAAAAATTGGAAAACTCTGTGTTGGTTCAATTTTATCCTAATACAGCAAGAATGTTAACAGCTCCAGTCTTCTGACACATTGCACAGTGATGGTGGCTTCTGAAGCATTTAGCTTTTAACGTGGATTCCACGTTAAGTGGGATAAATGCATGCAGAAAGCAGCAGAAAATTTCACAAAGTTTATGAGCCTGATCCTGCATTGCTTGTGCATCATGAGCTTAAGCAGATCCAATCCCATGTGCTAATCTATTTTATGAAATGTTCAATCACGTTTCTTTGGATGTACAGATGGGAAAAGAGGCATTACTCACTGATAGAAGGGAGAAAGGCATGAGCAGCACCAACAACTTGCTATTCAGTGGTTTGGTTTTTGTCTCATCAACAAGAAAAATTAAGGTATGTGAATAATAATGCAGGAACACAAACACATAATTATGTTACAACCATATACCCTTGCTCAAAAATCACTTACCTTTTTACTTTTCTGCATAGAAATATTTTCTAAAACCTAATGATACTCATGTAGAAATAGCAATGGGTGATTTCCATGAAATGCTTTTCCTGCAGCTGCTCAAATTCTGTCAAGTTTTAAGAGAGAATCTGCAGGGGGTTTTCACTGTTACAGATAATGAGGAAGTGAGGGAGGAAAAGGTGCAGATCCAACCCTGTAAGGACAAACTGTAAGGACAAACACTGATCATTCTGCAGTCGCTTGCTCAGCCTTTGACTTGGTTGAAATTCTGAGCAATTAACTTATTTTCAAAAAGTCTAAATAGCCAGTAAAGAAATGAAAACAAAAATCCACTCTTAAAATACTTTTCCCTGATTTCTTCCCTTCCACATGATTTTCAGAAGCTTCTCCCAACCCAAGTCCCTGCCAAGCTCTCCAGGTGCTGTAATACATTGTCACAGCTCTCCAGCGGTGGAACATCATCTTTCATGCCACAATACAGCCACCATCAAGACAAGATCCCATAGTGGGCCTGCTGTCATGGTGTGAAATAAATAATTATAAGGACTGTTGAGAAACGAAATTTCATAAAGGCATAACCCTAACCCTAGGCAGCAAAAGCAGCCTGGGGCTAGGGCTGGTTCCAAGGAAGTAGCTGTGGAGGCAGGCACCTTGTGGCACTTTTGTGTCCTCCTTGGCATGCCCTCTGCAGGCACACAGATCCACAAGCATGAGTTAAACCCCAAAATCTAAAAGTGTCAGTACTCAATTGGGGTAGGATAGCCAGCTTTAGGCTTTTGAAGTCATTAGGGGGACAGTTTCCTTTACAGAGAATTTGTAGAAAAGCAAAACCTGGGCTTCTCACTTCCAGGATTTTTCCTGTTGCCTTAGCATTGCTTTGCCTCTGCACCAACAATGGTGTTCAGAGGCAGCAACAACTGCCACACAATTGATGAGGTCAAGAAGAACCAGCTGACGAGTGGATTTGGCAGCCCCACAGCCAGAGTCCCGGGATTTATTGCTCTGGAGTGGTGCATGTCAGTTTTCTTTATCACTGGAGTCCCACAGCAGATTTATACACTGTGACGTTAATTGCAGAGCAATAAAGACACACATTCTCCTAACAACTGAGGCTCAGCATCTCTGACTGGCAGCACAGCAAGCACTGCTCTCATCAGGGTCAGGCACCTGGCACTGAGAATAGCCCTACAGAGAAACAGGCTCACAGCTGGGCTCTGTGAGAAGGATGCTTTAACCAAATGCTAGCTGTTTCCAAGGAATCCATTCATTTTCTACAGCTCTAACCTAGAGTCCATTAAATGCAGCTCTTCCCTTGCTTCTCGTGACCTAAATGGTTTATGATGTCTTCTTTGCATGCCTAAGAGAAGATGGGCTTCCCCCCTGTTATTCAGTTTAACCTGCAGAGAAGTAGGAGAGCCCTTCCCCTGCTTTCCAGCAGCCCTTGTTTCCATAACACAACCTGGCTCTGCTCTGGTTGTTTGAGCCTTCCCACTGGCATTTCCAGTCACTCCATGTGCTCTCTTCTCTGGGTCTTTTGCCAAGCTTGTGGCAGGCACTGACTGCTAGAAAGAAAACCTGAAAGCCAAGCAGAATGGAGTGCAAAAAGCAGCAAACTCTTCTCTCCTCTGCAGGTTAAAAAAATGAGTGGGAGCTGTGCTTGATAATGTTTCCCGAAGGCCAAGTGCTTCAGCAGGATCACAGAGACTTCTTGCATGAAACAGAACCCCAGTTCCTGCTCCTCCCCAAGCAGCTCCTTCCCTGCTGGAAATGCCCTGGAAGGCTGGGCACAGGACCCGCCTGCACACGGGCAGAGCTCATGGATTCTCCTGGCAGGTGCTGCTTTCCACAGGCTCATGTGCCCATCCCTGCCTTGGAGGGTCAGCAGTGCTGTCAAGCAGCTTTTGAGAGGTTTTTTAGGGTGATTCTGTTGGGATGGGCACCTGTGAGCCACTGACCCAGCCTACCTTACTCTGTGCCAGAACCAGCATCCTCCCTGCAGGGAGGAGCAGCAAATGCCCTCCCAGGAAAAGGCATTTTTATAAGGAGAGAAACATTGTTATTTCTTCCATGGACCTTACTGGCTTTTTGTTGTTTCCATTAATTTTTATGAGTAAAATAAACATGCTCAGGTTTAAAAAAGAAAATGTTTTCCCAGCCTTGGAAATTGGATTTTCCACGTTGTCAAAATACAACAGCTGTTTTAAACTGTTCAAAGGAGAAATCACTGAAACAACACTTGTGAATATTTTGTTATTTCACTGTGAAGAACACATAGATTATTTGGAATATAGTCTTTAAATTAATTGTTGTATAACCCAGTGAAAGAGCAAAACCAGCAAAGAACATCTTTACCTATGGGATGACCTGACTTAAAGTCTTTTCTGCTCAGCTGCTCATTGGCCAAATCTTAAACATAGTGACTCCATTCATGAGTATATTTAATCTCTGTTGTGATGGTAAAAGTCAGACTTAAAAACAGCAGGACTAACAGAGTGACTCAGTGAGACTTTACATAAAATCAGCTGGAAGTGTTAATGGTGCTGCTGTCTCAGAAACGTGTAAATGATGGCAAAGAAAGGAGATCATACCCAGATAAAACCTGGTTTCCCTGGCAGTTTTGCCTTCAGAGCTCACCAATCCCACAAGCTCAAAGTCACCTTTGTTAAACCAGCCAAGCTTCCCTCTGTGCCTGTCCCTGCAGCCCCAGCTCTGCACCAAGGTCTGGCTGAATTAGGAGAGGTGTGAACCCTTCCCAAAAGCTGGAAGGTCTTTGCAAGGACTAAAAGTGTTACTTGATTAAAGGAAGGTGTCAGCTGAGGAAAGAACACAGCTAATTTAAGGAAATCAGCAGCTGAAAGGCAGCCCAGTTGTCCAGGGGGCTCTGGCAAGTGAGGTCAGGTACAGCACCTGCCTAATTACTGCCCCTGGGCTAAATGTGGGCATGAACATTGGGTCACTGCTGAAAAGCAACTCCACTGACTCTCAACAGATGCAGAAATTAAATAGCAACTTACTAAAAACCAGCATTTCTTTCTGAAAATGCAGGACATATTTAAATGCCTTTCCAGTAACCCCAGAATTGTAATTTAGGAATACCTGGATTTTCATCTAGCCTCTGTGGAATTCTGCTTTATCCTGCCTCTTCCAAAACAAACCTAATCAGTTTACAGCTACTGCAAGCCCCAAGAAAAATAATGTGGAGTGTTGGATAGCAATTGAGCTGCCTTTCCTGATGATTCCCATGTTACTGCACTGGGGTAAACTGTAATGAAATATGGGCAGTGAGATGGAGGCCTTCCCCTCTCCTCAGCTCATGTTCAAATTACTATTATAAAACCATTTCCAGCAAAGCCATATTTATTTGGCCCAGGCTCTAGGGCAAAAATTCTCTATCTGATGTTTAAATAATGACAACCAATTTGCAGGATACTGGTAATCTTTTGCCCACAAGCTGTTAAAAAAAACTATTAAAACCCCTTCTCTGCACACTCTTCAGCAGAATGTGAGCAGGCTGCAAAGTGGGAAAGCTGCAGAGCAGGGAGAGAATGGAGGATCAGACCAACAGGCTTGGTGACATTGTGCAACCAACGCTGCAATCTGGAAGGAAATGCCACTTAGAAGTCTACTTCCAATGCAAACATTTGCCTTCACACCTGCAAGATACACAGAATTCCTTTCTCCCAGCATTTTCTTCCTCTGTTTTTTTATCTTCTGGCTGAAATGTTCAGGGTTTGGGTCAGCTGGAACACATTGCCCTCCAGTGCAGATCTTCCTCAGTAAAGCAAGGTGGGAGAAGTGGCTCTGCAGGCCAGCAGCACCAGCAGGTCAGCAAGGGGACACTGCTGGCTGCACCAGGAACCATCCTTGCACAAGACAAAGAACCCAGGAATCAGAAGGTTTTTGAGCTGCTCCAGCCAGTGCAGGCAGGCTGTCCCTGCCCATGGCAGGCAGGGGGATGCTCCTGTCACCCTCTGAGAGGAAGAGCTGTGATCTTCCCCCAGGACTGGAAAGCTGCCTGGCACAGAGCTCCACCACAGAGACAAAATTCCCTGTAAAAATCTGTATGGCATTCAAGTAGTCTCTACAGAGCTCTGCTCTCTTCAAGTTCATTCCAATTAACAAGCTGGGTACTTACAGATAAAAAAAAAAAAGCACAGTTATTTGGTTTTGCCTCATAAGCAAGAGTTAGTTACAAAAATACTTGGTATTTTTAGTACAATCTGGGATATTGCAACTGGGCTACATAAAATATCTCATTTTCTAACTTCTGTTTCTCAGCACCAAGATTAACTCTATCCCTCACTCTTGCTCTCCTGCTGCAGCCTGTGGGCTGTCACTGAAACAACTGCAACCTGGACACTTTGGTTTCTTCCCTCTGATCACACCTGATTAACTCAAAGTTCTGCATTTCAAAGAATTCCAGGAAGAAGCACAGCACTCTGTATTCTCAGTAGAGGAGGATAAAGCAGGATTTTACACCCAGTGCTGCTGTCATCCCCCAGCACACCTGGCTAACAGCTGCCTTCTGTTAGAGCCACATTCAAAGGGCTTGATCAGCCCTCAGCTGCAAGAAGGAAAATTCAGAACAAACCTGCTGATTTCAGTGGCATTTCAGGGGCTGGGTGTGAGCCAGATCTGAGTGTGAGCAGGCTCCTTTTGCTGCCCACAGCTGCCTCCCAGCCCAGCACACACAGCAGGGAACTGCACCAGGCAAGGTGGCCCCTGCAGAGGATTTTTTGTCTTTCTTGCTGCACATCCCAGCCAAAGCTGCCCCTTTTATTGGGGGAAAATAAGAGCCCTGAGCACAGAGCTGTAGGATTCCCTCTGGCAGTAATTCAGCCTCACTGGAGACAAGCAACTTAATGCAATCTTAATGTGATAAACTGCTAACTTGATTGGATTCAATGAGATGTAAATGATTAGATTCAATAAGTACACAGAGACCATTTCACCTTACATTCTGCTCAAAAGGGCTCTACCTTCAGTCTCTTCATCATTCCTCTTAATTATATGCAGTGCATCATAAAGATGGGAACAGTTTGGGACTTGTGCTGTCCTCTGACTCCTCACAAGCACCCACAGTGTTCCCTTCAGGGAAGTGTGTCTTTTATTAGAACTTTTTTCAGAACAGCTGCCATCACTTACAGACACAAACTGATCTTCAGCATGGTCAAATTTGATCTAAAAGAAATTATTGCTACATATTTCTTCAAAATTCCCGCATGTTTAATGCCTTCCAATGAGGATTAATTTTTAGTAACCAAAAACTTTGTGGCCACCAGCAGACTTTTATAGCTTCTCATTCACTGAAAGATTCTTTAAAATCTGTTCTGCTGAGCAAAGAAATCTGCACTGCCATTCCAAAAAAGGGGAAAAAATGATGGGGGACTAAATATGTACAAAGAGATTCACAAAAATACGAGTCCAAAGCAGTGTCTCTGGGCTTGTAAAGCTCAAGTGGGATTTCCATTCCCCTGTGGTTCATAAACATTTTGGAAAGATTTCTTCTCATAACCTTTTTCAGATTCTGACTCAGACAAGTGATTTTTTAAATTACATTTAACTGGCATATTTCTGATCAGAGAAAAATGTTGGTTTACACTTTGTGCCACTCACCTTTAATTTCCCTGTCTGCCATTTGGAGGTTTTTTTACCACCCAACTCCTCCCACAGTATCTTCAGATGTTTCCAATTTACCCAGATGTAATTCATAACTACCACCCTTTTTTGACAATTAACCTTTGCTGTGAGGAAGGCACACCTTCCACTTGACAGATTTTGCTTTTTCATTGAACGAGGACCCCAGACTTTGCTTCTTCAATATATTGTCCTTTGAGAAAATAACACATAATCTTTTGATCCTATTAAGAACACCGCAGTGTACCATTTAGCAGAGATCATAGGTATTCCTTCACTTCTGAAAGGAATTCTTTAAACAAAAAAAACTCCTACTTGAATTTGTTCAACAGTTTTATACTGAATAAGGCTCTGTCAAAATAAAGATTCTGACCAATGTTCTCGAAGGATTTGTTTCAGAGTTCAAAACCAAATCCAAACAGTTCATTTCAGACTCCACACCTCAAGCTGACTTTTTCATTTTGCCTTAGAGGAGTGTTCCAGAGATCCAAGTGGTGTTAAGGCAGACACCCAGCATGACATTCTCCATGTCACCTGTGATGCTGCTGTGTGTCCTGGACCATGGCAGCCAAATAATTGCCTGTGCAGGACAGATCTCTTGGGACAGCATCCGAGGGAGAGAGCGAGGGATTTCCAGTTCTCTGTAACTCATCAGCCCTCAGAGGAGAGGCACAAAGCCTAAGCAACTGCTGCCAAAAGTCTGCAGCAGCCAGCCCTGTTACACCCACACTTCTGCTCCTCCTGGGCTGATTTTCTGCTGGCTTGGCCTGGATTGGAGTGCTCAGGGTCTGCCATCACTAAAATCAGGTTTTCAGAGTCCCAGCTGACACCACACCGGGGACACCACCAGAGCTGCCCTGGATTCATCCTGTAAATGTTTTACAGCCAGATGAGAAGGTGGATTTGTCTCTTCCATCTGCTCAGAATCCAGCTGAAGTGTGAGAGGAGGCTGCTGGTTTGCTCAGCTGGCCCTGGGTGGCTGGGGTTTCACACATGGCCCTTCTCATGGGGCTTTCAAAGGGATGCCTAAGGCACTGATGCCTCTCACTTTGAAGTTGTCATCTCTGTTTCTCCTCTTTTAGCTGAACACAGAGTTTTTTGGCATTTTAGTGTGCAGTTGCTAAGTAGAGGCATGGCTCAGAAGTCAGCAACACCAGCAGCACCTTCAAAATGACACTTCTGGTCCTGTAAGAGCTGCTCATGCTGCTCTTTGCACCCAGACTAGAACTGAGTTTCAGGCTCCCTGCCATTCTCAGATGAACCTGCTGTCTGACTTCGTGGGCATTCTGCATCTCATTTGATTTCCTACACTCATTGACAGGTCAGTTCTTTCTAGTTTATTGCTGGTGAATAATGAGCCATTGCATTCCCAGCTAGAAAATCCCTTTGGGATGCAAAGCCACAAATGCTGCAGCATGGACAGACAATGATTAGAGGCCAGTTCAATGCAGAATCCACTGAAATCAAGACAGGAGGGAGTATACTGAGGAACTGCTGCCCAAAAATACCAGTGCAACTTCTGCAGGGAACCTGTTGAAGGATCTCTAAAGTATTTTGGTGGTGGATTTGGGAAAAGAAGGCAGAAAAATAAGGAAGAGATTGGGAAATCTATCCAGCTCTCAACCGGGACCTCTACAGCCATCACCTCACCTTGATGGTGAAGGAAAATGAGGACAGCCTGAACTGAGAGAGAAGCATTTTGGGGTGTGAGGCAGCTTAGAGAGAGGTCAAGCCTGAGCAGCCCTTAGCTGGCAGTGCTTTCACAGCTCTGCCTCCAGAAATTCAACTGCTGATCAGAACTGTGCGTTTCCTTCCCGAGTGCATGCTGCTCTGGAGGGTCAGAGAGCAGCAGTAGAGCAACATTTTCACACAGGTTCTTAAAGCTCAGCCCTAGAAACCCCAAGGAAGGCACTCAGCTCACTCTGCCAGATTAACACAAATGGGACTTTTATTTCCCATTGACTTATGTGTCCTTAGCCATATTATCACCTGGTACTGATGTGTAGCCCAAAGGACAGGATTTGAGCCCAGCTTTAATTAGTTTACTGTAATGAGCTAAACCACATTTCACCTTTCCAAGGAAGTAATTATTTGCACTCTTCTTGCTTTTCAGTACTTTCACCACCTTCTTCATTTGCAGTGGGGTGAAGCTGCTGCCTGATTGATCAGAAATTCAGCAGGACCAGCACATGCAGACAGAAATGACAAGGAAAAGGACACAGTGGACCAGAGGTAAGCAAAAGGACAAACCCAGCCTTAAGAAAAAGTGCTTTTAAGACAAGGTATTGCTGCTGCAAAAATGTAACTCAGGTTTTTAAATCACCTCATCTATAAAAAAGGATAATATTAAACAAGAGAGCCATGAAATAAGAATGATCAAATACTTCCATGTGTTATCATCAATAAGACTGTAAATCTGGCCACACCAGTTCACTTCAGGGCATCTGCTCACATTTAATTGAATGATTGTTTTAATTTTTCATTGTTTAAAACCACTCAACCACTTATCAAAAGCCAGTTCTGCTCCTAGAGTTGGGCATAAAGACTTCTTGCTCAGCTCCACTGAAAGGCCCCTTTTTTTTCAGGAATCCTGGACCCTGTGAGAGCTGCATAAACCAGAAACCATGGGGTTTCTCAGGCAGAATTCCCTGTGTGGGACCAGATCCTCAGACATCTCCTTGGGACTGTGGTTTGTTTTTTATCAGAGGAAAGCTGGGTGCTCTTTCCTCCCCAAAACTGCCAAGAGGCTGTTTCCTCTCCAGCTTTTTGTTTATTTAAGGAATCTCAGAGGCTGAACTTCTCCTGAAATAATGCAGATCAAGGATTGGTGACTTCTCCAAACAGGTTTGGTATAGGGATCATTTTCTGGAGGGTCAGATGTTTCCAGAAGCTCTGGAGCAGGGCTGGCACTGGAGGTGCAGCTTTCATCTCATTAATACAAATAATGGCATCAGTTGACCAGCTCATACTGAACACTGGACAGAACTGAGCATCCCTACCTCAAAGAGCTTCCACTCTAGAAAATTTTGGCAAAAAGAGAAAAGAAATCCTTGTCAGCACCACCTTGTCCCAGTGGTGCTGGCAGAGCCACACAGTGACATGGTCCCTTCCTGGGGAGAGCTCTGAGAGTTCAGAGAGCTCTGGCAGGGCTGCAGGAAGGGGGGAAGGGGGACAGCCCTGCTCCCCTCTGCAGCCCCCTGTGCCCAGAGTTACCCTGGCAGCACATTTAAAATCCAGCCTCAGTTGATTTTTCCAAGGCAGCTTTCCCTGCAGCATTCATCCCCAAACAAACTGATCTCCAGGATAAGAGTTGTACATATAATGGGTGTATAATTTGTGAAATCTAAATGTCTGTACCTTCCAAATTTTTAAAATCATCCCCTATTGTTTTGTTTTCTCTGTTTAATTTACTTTTTTAATAACAACTCAATTTTGGAATGTAAACACTGTGTCAAAGCAAAAGCTAGAATGCTTGAGAAAAATTATTCAACTTATCTGAAGCAAATGTCTCCAGTTTGTCTCCCAAAGTATTTGCTGAATATCATCTGAATTCACAGAAACCTTCAGATCTGCTGAAAATGCTGTTGTTGGATTTGGGACTTTTTTAAAAATAAAACTCTGCATTCACTGAAAGCAACTTCCCATTATGGGATTGGTTCTATTGTGAGATGGATTCTAGAATCATGAGATGTTAAATAACAAAAGTGAGATTCTTTAGTCCTCTGGCCTGCAAGCCTTGCCTAAGCTAATCTTTGCTACTCTGCAGTACAGAAACTTATTTTTTTCTTTTAAATGAAACTGAGAATCTTATGTAATTGAATGACTCCAGCATCAAATATTGTGATACAATCTCAATTTGGGAGACTTGCAATTGCAGATGTCTCAGGGCTAAAACCTGTCATTTCCCTGAGTCTGGACTGATTGTGTGGAATTACTGTGGGCTTTCCTCAGTACAGCAGATGGTGGAGGCTCAAGGGAATCAGTTCCAGGTCCCTGATTCTCCTATTCTACATCAAATTGTCCATTATTTTGCCACTGGCAAGGAAAATGCCCCATTCTCATGCTGCTGCTCACCTTATACTCAGAGCAGACATGAGCAGAGGTGCAAGGGGCACATTCTCCTTCAGGGCTCACCCTAGCCCTCCTTGCATTGCAGGAATTTGCTGGGGTCAACCTGCAAGCAAAATCAGAGGCTTTCCCCTCCCCAGCCCTACGTGGCCCTGGAATCTCAGCCCACCTGAGATGGCAGCAGGGGCTGAGAGACCACCAAGCTACCCCAGATGGATGGGAAAACTGAGGAAAACTCCAAATTCATGGAATTATGAAACCTCTGGGGCCCAGGGCAAGGCTGATTGTCTGCTTTAGGTCTTGGAGTGCAATTACCAGCACTAATGGTTACAGGGACAGATTCCAAGCAAGCACTATTTAAAACTCAGAACTGGAGGGTTTGGGATAACGCTAAAGCCAAGCAGATAATCTTTATAAAAGAAGAAAACAAAACTCTGATTACACCAGTGCTGTGCTTGCCTGACATTATAAATTATGTGCAAGTTATACCAGGACACACAATACTGAGAAGGAACAATCTGGATTTTTTTTTTCTTTTGCAAATGCTGTCGGTGGTTGATATCCAGACATTGGTCATTAGATCTAGTTTTATTGCAGCCATAAAAGAAGTGAGTCAACAGCTTAGTCACATCAGGCAGGATATGCTTCAAGCACAGCCTGAATGAAAGAATGAAGTTAAACACTGAGAAATACAAGGTAATTAGAAAAAGAACCTAATGGTTTCTTCCCTAAACCAGCACGAGGTGATGTGCAGGACAGGCTACACAGCACCCTGAGAGGCAGCAGGTGTGGATTTAAAGGGAATAAGCTGGGCTCATCAGCATGTGTATCAGGACAGCAGTTTATTAGCTATCACTACAGGTCTTCTGGCTTTCAAGTGTATCAGGTATCTTCATCTTGTAAAAGAAATGCAAAGAAAGAGATGAAATCTGGTTCTTGTCCTGCATCTGCTGCCTGCTGACTCCGTTTGTGCAGATGAACTAACTACTGAAGGCTGTAGAATAAGTAAGAGAAACAGGTCAGCAGGCTCTGGTAACTTCAACATGGCACAGGAGTGATCCAGAAGAGTCTGGTGGATACCTCAGACCATTGTTTATTTATGTCAACTGAAGTAGCAGCTGAGCACTGTGCCTGCAGGAAGAGAAGAGAAAGATACAGTGAGCAGGGCGGGAAGAGAGGAAGCTTCTGCAGGTAAGTCAGAATTATCATGTCATTGCAGGACTAGAAATAAACCTTCCCCAGACAGCATGGCAGATTTATACCACTCTAGGCTTGACTCCAGGAGGCTGGAAAGCTGGAGTGAGTTTTTCAGAGTGTTATTTTCTTTTCAATGTGGGTACAAGACAAAAACTCAACACTGAAGAAGTTAAATGACACTATATTCTCAAGGGAAACATGAAATACATATAGACATGGTCACACACCTCCTATCTGACAGCTAGGACTAGCATTTTCTATTGCAATAGAAATCATGAATGGGATTGGGGTTTTATGAGTAATACACTGGGATGAGAGCAGGGGACTCTGGATCTGCCCCTGACCCCCTGGAGGCCATCAAAAGGCCAAGGTTTCTGTAAGCACTACTTTGCACAGCTGGTTTGCAGTATCTGCAAAAAAGGACATTAACTTCTCCTTTGGGATCCACACATGCTAAGGATCTGTGAGGAAGGATCAATATGGGTAAAAGTGAATATGCCCCCAGAGGACAGTGAATGAAATGGGTTTTGTTTGTAAGAGACAGGTACATGGATAAAACTACCAAACCAGCTAAATTTTACACTTACAGATTCTGTAAGTGTAAAATTTGGTTGGTGGTTTGGTGATTCACTGTCAGTTTGATGCTGCAATGGCTTGGTGGGAACCAGAGGAGCTGTGTGGGTACAAAATCTCTTCAAGGAAGTGTCCAGTCAGTGCTGCTGTGCTGGAACTGCAGTGGGAGAGGCAGGGAAACGAGGACCTACAGGAGGAACCTCCCCCCAAACACACCCAAAACCAAAGCTTCCAGCTGAGGGAAAGCCTCCTCATACTCCCAGCAGAGATTATCTCAGGCACCCCTGCAGGCAGGGCTGGGGGACACAGCACCAGCCTCCCAAGGGCTGCTCTGCCCCAGGTTTGTGCCACTGGGACTCACACACAGCCACTGCTCCACCTGCACCCTGCTGCCCAAGCATCCTCCCCCCAGGGGAAAACCCTTCCTATGGACTGGGAGGAGCTGCTGCTGCTCTTCTGCTTTATTCTGCTTTGTCCTCAGTGTGCAATTACCCAAAACACAGAGTCATAAGGCACAATTTACAATCCCTGCAGCTTTTTTGGCATCCCACTGTATTGGCTTACAGAGAGAATTGGTAGTAGGATGCAGCAGATAGAGACAGCACTCTAATTACAGATTTACATTAAGAGGAAGGTTTAAAAGCTAATAGGACATTATTAGAATAATGATCCCTAGATGTTCTCCCAGCTGAACATCTGCCATTACTAATTAAAAACAAATTAAAGTCAACCTGTTCAACGAGAAATCAATATTTACAGAAACTAGATACCCCCCTAATGTTAGACATGGTGCTGACCTACAAGTCCCTTCCCACATGCCCCACCAAATCAAGGATCTCAAAAACCACATTGGTTATAAATCACAGCCTGTGAAAAAACCACCTTTGTAAAACTGACTCAGAAATTTGACTTATGGACAGCCTGTATCTTTCATTAATCAGCTGTCCAACGTTTTAAATGATTGCCTCATAAAATGACAGGTTGCCCACTTTCTCAGACTGGGGTGTCATTTTTCCAAAAGCAGGTTAGAAATTGCATTTCGAGTGGCAGATGAAAATAATCTTGCAGCCTCTGTCTCCTCAGTTTGCATCCCTGATTGCTATTGAACAGTGTCATTTTGTGAAAAGAATCTGCATCAATCTCACTACATGGCAATGTAAGAGTCAGTCCTGGAAGTGAAGGCATACAGTTACAGACAGAAAACAATTAGGCAGAAAAATTACAATAGCAAATAGCTTTGAAATCCATTAGCTACCTCAAACTGCAAAACAAGTGCTTATTTCATTGTGCAACCATCACAAAACACTACAAATCCCTGAAAATGGGGAAACACTCAGCTGTCTGATCCAAAATGTATTCTAAGATCTACCACCAGTATTGTGCAAGAGAAGTTCAAAAATATGTGGGCTCATACAAAGACTAAAAGAAAAGCATCCAACCCACAGCTGCAGGCAACTCCTTGCTGGCACAGCACCCCATCAAAGTCTGCCTGCACAGCAATTAACAAAATTAACAAGGGGTCACTTGCATCAGCTGGCCCAGGACACTGGCTGGTACAAAGGAAAACAAAAAGGAAAGGGTTGAAATCCTCCTATGATTTGCCTTTCCCTTCCCACATAAACTCAAATCTATTAAAAAATATTAAAGCCAAGTCTGACTCTGGAATTCAATTTTGCCATTGATCTGACAAAGCCGTTGCATATCAACCGTGAGGAGCATGTGCATGATGATCAGCTTGAGGCCTCAGACTGGAACTGCTCCCACTGTCAGCTTCCACAGGCAAAGATCAGTGGCCCCTTTGGAAAATACTGTTCCTTTTGTGTCTGGAAGAAAAGCTCTGTGGTCAGTAAGTGCTCTCGTGTTCCCAGGCCAACAGCAGTGGAAGAGAAGAGTCAATGGCAGAGGAGTCTCTGCTTTTATAGCAGTGCCCAAGTTGGACTTCAGGGGCCAATAGCAAGCACTGCATGACCCTGCATTTCTGATTCCATAGGCTGTGTTATTGGAGACTTCTGTGTTTGCAGTGTGGGAGCAATAAAGAGCAAAGGCAAGAAATAAAGAGCCTCCGGGTGCTGACATAAAATTAAATCCTGACTTCTCTTTCAAGTTCAAGGTAGGAAAATCACAGCTGTATGTCTTTGTCAAAAGTGTGCCCAAGCACTAATATCATCAAGGACAGAAACTTTTACCATGTAATCTTACCACACACTGTATATCATCCAGAGCCTTTGTGGACTTGGATGTGAAAGAAACTACTAACCCTCTTTAAAACATGCCACCAAGCAGGATTTGGCCCCATTTAAGTAACTTTAGATTACTGATGCCTGATCCACAGGGAGACCAAAACTCCCTTCAGGGCAATATCTGATTAGAGGAGAAACAGTTGTTGGCCTCTAGGAAACTGCAAATAATTTTTTGTTCAAACCCACAGGGATTTTTGCAAGTCCTGCTGAGCCAATTTAAACAGGGCAAAATATCTGAGAACCCTGCAACAGTATTCTCTGCAGTTTTCTAAAACCCAAATCCTGCTCATCCCGCTCAGTGAAGCAATCTGACTGAAGTTAATGGAAGCAGTCCCCACCTGGCTCGTGCAGCTCTGCTGCTGCACAGAGAATTGCTCCACGGTCTCGGCTGAGTTGAGCCACATCAGGTTGTTTGCAGTTACATCCCTCTCTCTACTCATACTGACAAGTCCAATTTTTTCAGTTTCTTTCCCTCCCCATTTTTTTTTCCCTTCCTTTCTTCAATGATGTGTTCCAACATTTTTTCCCTCATGCCACAGACAGAGGCAGGTGAACTGCAGAATAAACATAAAGATATCAGAGCATTGCACCTGCCTGTAAAATGACATGAATTTAATCAAAACCATTTCTAGTCTCAGGGCTCAGGCACACGACTGGTGTTGTTGCTCTTCCCCTGGGCAACTGCTGGAGGTGCCTCTGGTGTAGGCTTGGACACGTGTTTGACATCAGCAGCAAGCACTAGGCTGAGCTGTAGGGGGATTGTATTATTTGATTTCTGATTATGTAGAGCTTCCTTCCTTTGGTGCTCTCTCTGACCTCGTGGATTACAGTAAAGCTGTGGCTAACCCGAGAGGGATTCTGCTTATGCCTCACTTATGCCAAAGTAAATCAAGAGAAATCATGGCACAGCCAGTGGAACTACATGAGAGTAAGACTGGATACAAAGCTCATTAACATTTTTAATGGCACTACTTTTTGATTAAGCAGTTACTCTTTTTACCTGTAACAATAACAACACTAAAAATTCAACCCTGAAGGAGGAGAATATGTGTCCACTGACAGACAAATTACTCTTGCTGGAAAGTCAAAATAGGGTTTTTTTATATCAAGGAAATAAAACCAAATTAATAGTGGCCTTTATAACCACTTAAAGCATCTACCTGCAGGGGTTTTTGCTGTATCTTCTAAGTGTGGTACCTAAAAATACCCACAATACCTAGAAAGTGAGAAAAAACTCAGTCTTTTCTTCTGATCATTTTATAATGGTTACATCTAATTCAAAGTATATCAGACAAGAAAAGCAGAGTTCAAGGAAGCCAGAACCTTTAATCTACTTAATTAACAGGGGGGATAGCATGTGAAAGCTTTATGTAAAACGAGAAAGTAATCTTATTCTGCTCAGGCTGGCTGCTCATTTGGTGGACGGGCAGAAGTTAACAAGGGACCTGGCAATCTATTTAATTGGCCACAAAATCAGAGTCTGCATCAGCTCCTTTTCCATGGAGCCTCACTCCCTTGTGCCTCCTGTTCCTTCCCACGGAACCGAAGGTGATGCTGCAGAACCTTCCAGGCTGCGCTCAGCCTGCCGGGTGAAGCCCCACATTTCTCTTCACAGAGAAAAGCAAGGCACAATTCTTCCCAAGAATATTCTTATCTCATTTGCTGTGCCTGTGTTTGTGCCAAAGTAGAATGCAATATGGAGATTGTTTACCCAAAGTGATGGTGTTTTGTTTCCTTGTGTGTGTGTGTGTGTGTGTCGGGACTGTCGCTGACAGTCACGAGATTCAGTGCAGTTGTGTTTGCAGTTGAGTGCTTGGCAGATTCAGCTTAGCTGTAATGTAATATAGTGTCATATAGTATAGAATAATATAGTAAAATAAATTAATCAATTAGCCTTCTGATAAGGTGGAGTCAGATGCATCATTCTCTCCCCTTCCTTGGGGTTGCCTGTGAATTCGACGGGCTCAGCACCTGCGCAGCTGCAGCGCTGCAGGGCTTGCAGGGGCTGCAGGGGTGCTGCTGTGCATGCCTGTGACAGGCACGGCGTGCCAGAGCCACCCCCCTGACAAGCCACTCTCTGCAGGAGCAGTGTCACCAGCCAGTGACGCCTGTGCCACACAGGGGCCACTCCAGCCCCATCAGCAGGAGCACTGATGTGGCCGGCGCTCGCTGCGCTCCAAAAACACAAAAGCACCAACAAGTAAATATGGGGAGGATTTTGGATTTTCTTAAAGAAAAGCTCCAAATCCAAATTATGTAGCTTATTCTGAGATGTGCATGGAGGATTTATTCACACCAGCCAAACATGGCATTTGCATAGGAAACCCTAAACTGCAGAACAGAGTACCTAACTGAGACTTGATCCTGAAATGAGGCCTGATGGGGTTTACCATGGCAAATAGTAATGCATTGAAATGCTGTAATAACACTCTATTTTTTTTCAATAATTAGTAAAAATGATTGGTACAATGATTTTAAAATAAGAGATAATCTAAACTGTTTTCACCCTTCTTCTTGGTATTCACAGGCTGGAATTGATTTCTGCTCAGTAACGTGGTAAGGAAGTGTCACCACCATTTGTCACTGTGAGCTCTGTGCATGCCACACCAGTCCTACAGTTAAACCACTTGGAATTTCCAGCCCAAGCAAACATGAACATTTGAGAGCTTTCTAAGCCAACTTTTTAAAATCACAGTAGAGGAAATGTAGAGCCTGTGACACGAATCTCATGTGCTTTCTTTTCACTTTGGGAAGAGGATAAATTAGCCTCCACCTTCAGAAATATTTGTCAAGTAGTTACATTTTAATCCTAATTTATTTGTGTCTAAATCCAGCAAAGAATTTAAGCATATGCTAATGGATTAGCCCAGTAATTCCATAGTTAAGCATCATAAAAGTACATCACACAAGCTCCTGATGGATCCTTTTCACTTTCTTCCAGAAAGAGTTTGACTTCTATTGTGTGTAACAGATTCATTTTATCTGAAACACCCCCTATGTGCTGACTATTACAAAAATAGCACTAATTTGTCATAACCACTGCAAGCTGGACAGGTCAAGTGAGTTTATCTCAGTGCACATTTCTATCAGATGTTTTCAATGTAACCTGAAAACAGCACAATGCAAAATCAGGTGTATCATCTACCAATTAAACACAAACAAAACACAGTTTGTTTTCTAACTCTTCTTTAAAACAACAGATGTTAGGTTAAATCTCATGTTCAGGCATTTATCACATCTGCTTTCTGTTCCCTTGGAAAATGTACTCACAATAGAGCTCAAATTAATTACAATGAGGTTTGTCAGCTGAAATCTAAAAGGGAGTTCAGGGAATAAACATTTAATTCTAGAAGGAAATAATTGGTGTTTAAAAGCTTTAAACTTGTTTTCAGTAGGTTCTCATAGGCAAAGCTCCATCACAGACAGTGTTTGAGACCTGTTGTAACCTCCATGGTGTCTCCAAGGAGATATGAGGCCAGAGGAAGGAGAGATGAAGAGAAGTCTACAGGGCTGTAGAGCCTGAGGGTGCAGCTATGGACCTGCAGCACAAGCTGCAGAAGCCATGATGCACCCACAGCCTTCCCTGGCAACAAGAAACACTTCTGACCTTAAAAATTAATAAATCTTCACTATTCTCTCATAAAACTGGAGCCTGCCAATGCACAGGCACTGAGGAGGCTCTAGTAAAGAACTTGCATAATCACCTTTTTTTACCTTAACGGCTTTTATGAGAACACAGAAAGGTCTCCCTCACCTTCCAAGTCTGGAGGGACCTGCAGAATGCTATTGATAAAGAAAGTTCTTGAACTCAAAAAGAGTAGAATTTTTAGGATGCAAGAATCCTGCATCCTAACAGTACGGAAAAATTTAAATATTGCTTTGAAGAAAAGGGTTTCATTGCAGCAAAGTTACATGCATTTAATAAGGTGTAATCTAAGACTTGTCATTCCTATAGGTAACATTTCCTCTGTAGCAGTTCTGAGTTTAATTCTTGCAAGGTAAGACAGCTTTGATCAGGTCCTAAAACACTTCTCTTGCCAATGTCCCTGGCCTCTTGTAACTGTATTAAAATATTAACACACATATTTTTGGCCAAACAACACCTCTTCCTTTGAGAGACTTCTCTACCCTCACACAGCCTCTCCCAATCCATTTACACACTCCACCACTGTCCTTCCAGTTCCACCTCTGCTATCTCCCAAGCATGTTACTCACACTGGGGTGGTGCAACAACTCAAGATTTGGCTCTTCCCAACTCCCTCAGTAAATGGCATTTGTCTCTTGGAGTCACCAGTGCTTTGTTCCTCCGCCCCAGTGGATGGGGGTGTGTGTGACTAACTTGTCACTCCATCCTCCTGCCCCCAGGAGCACTGTCAAGCTGTTTAGGAAGGCTCATTTCCTCAGGAAAAAAAAAATAAAAGAAAGCTAACCAAGTTCAAGTGCCTCTGGAATTTTAAAGTGAAATACATCCACCTGTTATTGTTATGTAGCATGTCACGGTAACATTAAACTGCTCTTAGGAAAAGAATAAACATCATTCACTGCCTAAGCATGTGGCTGTTTAGGAGATGAGCTTCAGGAACTGCTCTCCTCAAGGCTCCAGAGGCATCTGTCTGTTAATTCAGCAGCACAGCAGTGCCCTCCTCACTGTGGCCCTGATGTTACACAGAAATGTCATTCCTTTAGAAAACAGTGAGAGGCTTAAAAATAAATACCTATAAGTAGAAGCAAGCATTGTGGTCAGTTTTGAATTGGCTTTATTGACATTTCTGTCTGGGGTTCTGTTACTGCACAATTCAGAGAGCAGAACAACCAAATTCATTTCATTTAGGCCAAAAGTGGTTTGAAGTTGTTTGAAGGACAAAAACCCCTCCAAATACCATTTACACCTAGAACACAAGAGCAATCTTCACCTTTACTTTGGGCCCTTAATTCTGATGTATTACAAAGTATTTCACTAATTTTACTTCAGTGAAGCAAAAGCAAATCAGATGTGGAAACCCAGTTCACCCTGCTTTAGAAGCTCCTGGTGCAGCAAGGCAGAAAAGTTCCTCAAGAAGCTTCAATTAAGCCAACTGAGGTATGAGGAGCAGATTTACTTTCTGTGGCCTCTCCATTTGCAGGGCAGGAGAGAGGGAACCATTCATGAATGTGAACAAATTTCCCAGTTTTATTCCTCTTACAACACAGAAACATGTCACAGAGGGCATCAGAGCCTCCTGTGAGGCTCCAGAGAGTTCCAGATGGGAAGAGAGAAGATTCTTACTACAATCAGCTCTCCCCAGCACATGAGCAGCAACCTGAACTGTGCCCTGGAGACAGTGCTAGCTCTGAGGAAACACATGCTTCTATTGTAGAAATAGCCCTCTCCAGGGAAGCCCTACTGCTCAGGATGTTCAAAACTAGGCCAGACTTAGAAGTGGCGGCAGCACAACAGAAAATAGATGGCAGAGGTTCTTCCTTTGCCTCCAGCTTCTCGTGGCATTTCACTGTTGTGAACTGGAAAGTTGAGAAACTCATAGTGCTGCAAACTGGATGTGGCATCTTTTAACCATCACTTGCTCCACTGCCATCCCCTTCTTTTGTGTTTTGTTTTGCTGATGAGCTTCACGTAGCTTTGAAACAGTGAGTCAGGCTTCCAGCCCTGCTGATACTGCCCCCAAGAAAAGGCTCCAGGAAAAATCACTTCTCTTTCAGGAGGCAATAAAAGATCTCTTTCCCCCTCAGGTCTGTTGCAGAAACATGAGAACTTGAAAGAAAAAGAAAAAAGGTTCTATAGCTGGAGAAAAGAACAGACAAAGCTGAATTCACAGGACTTTGTACTATTTAATCACCCCCACATACACTGCTGTATACACTTCTGCTGGTTATTTGAATGAATGCTTTAGAAAATACTCTTTTGAAAAGGAATACAACCACATAAAAGCTGTACCACCAGACTCTTACTTACCTTCATGAAGACATCCGTGGGAAAAGCAGAGAAAAACCATATTTTTTTCAGCATGTTTTGCCTAGGAAAGTGGACAGCAGTTTTAATACTGTTCTAAGAGCCCTATTAAGCATTTAAGCATGTGAATAATCTTACTGACTCTCTTAGCAAAGTACTCAAGTCCTCACAAAACCAGAGCCTTACTTGCTTCTGGTTGTGTTTCCAAACAGAAGCTAAACTCCTTTTCAAACAAGACCATGGAAATCCAAAGTCCTTACTTCGTCACCTGATGGTTCACCATTATCCACCCTAAGCAGTCAGATGTTTTCAGAGAGTAAGGATCACATCTTTCTTTACTTCTGTGAGCCACCTACTGTATCTTGTGTGTATCCCACCAGACACTCTTTGACCAAGCTCACACACACTGCACATGTGCATCCCTCCTGGCTTTTCCTGGCAGCCTCAGAAACCCAGGGGGTTCTTCCAACTCCCAGTGCTGGTCTGTGGGGCTCAACCCTACACACTTTGAGTGAAAAGACGTCTTGTTTTCTGCTTAGTAGGCATGCACTGTAATGAAACTTCTATTTTCTCACTAAACCATGACCTCCTGCACATATCAATGTACTCTCACATGGCCAGCCCACCCAATAGAACAAAGGACAGGGCTCAATCACCCCAACGTGACAACCCTAACTCTAATCCTTTATTAATTATACCTGGGACTATCTACTGATGTACACAAGCCTTAAGGAATGGTGAAGAAGATTTTAGAAATTCTGATTTCCCTTCATTAGTGTCCCCGCTGGAGCTGTCCACGGGGGCGTCCCTGCTGGAGCATGCAGTGTGTCATTGCTGGAGCAGGGCTGTGTCCCCGCGGGAGCAGGGCAGTGTCCCCGCTGGAGCACGGCAGTGTCATTGCTGGAGCAGGGCAGTGTCCCCGCTGGAGCAGGGCTGTGTCATTGCTGGACCAAGGCAGTGTCCCCGCTGGAGCAGTGCAGTGTCCCCGCCGGAGCAGGGCTGTGTCCCCGCTGCCCGCCCCGTCCTTGACCCCGCGGGCAGAAGAAGGGCACAGTGCAATACTAACCCGGCTCTGCGTTTTGACGCCGCGGACACAAACGCCCATCGCCGGATGAGCCGTGCCTCCCCAGGCAGCGCGAAGCGCAGCCCAGGGCTGCAGGCAGGCACGCCGCTGGCAGCCCTCGCCTCTGCCCTTCTCCTATTGACTCGTGCGCCAGCCCGGAGGAAAACCCCTTCTCCGGCTGCTCGCCGCGGGGCGAGCCCGCTGCCCACCGGGAAGGCGGCGGTCCCGGCGGAGATCCCCGCTCGCAGCGGGGCTGGCGGGGGCGGCCCGAGGCGGGGGCCGGTCCCGCCCCGCCCCGCCCGGCCCGGCCCGGCCCCGCCGGCCGCCCGGGGGCCGCGCCATGTGCCGCCGCCCGCCGCGGGGCCGCGCCGCGCTCGCCGCCGCCGCGGAGCGTGCGAGGGGCGGCCCGTGCGGGGAGCGAGCGCCGGCAGCGGGGACAGCGGGTCCATGGAGCACAACCACCTCCACCTCCACAACGGCTCGCTCCTGGCGCACCACCGCTATGGCTGCGGCTTGGGATACGCACCTGTGGTCTACTACAGCCTGCTGCTCTGCCTCGGGCTGCCGGGTGAGTGCCGCGGGACGGGCGAGCCTGCGGGGCCCCGGCAGCGCCCGCCGGAGCGGCTCCTGCCCGCTGTGCGGGGCGGGGCGGGGCGGGGGCAGCGCCCGCCGCGTCCTCGGGATGCCCCGGGCTCCGCGTGCCCGGCGGGATGAGCGCGGGCGGTTCGGACAGCAGCATCCCCCGGACAGCGGCATCATCTTCCCGCCCGGAGCGCTGCCGTCCCGGCGCGCCTACCCTCACCGGAGTTTGTCCCTGCCCGCCTTCGCCCTCCCCCCCGGCTTCGGGCATCCTGACTTTGAACTTGACACACCGAGTCAGCCTGTCGCGAAGTTTGTGCCATTGTCGTTTTGGCCATGGAGTACTAGAGCGGTACCCAGACGGTCGGGTCCCCAGCGATCACCTGCCCGGCCGGCAGTGAGCACAAGTGTAGCTGCCGAGTTTTTCTGCTGCAAATCCCCACCCGACTCCGTGGGGCAGGGCAGGCTTTAGGAAGGGACACGCCACCACCACGGAACTTGACTGGGGAAGGAGCACGCTGTCAGGAGCTTAGACGACAGTTGTCATACTCGTGAGCCTGTCCCTGTGGCTGGTGGAGCAGGACAGGGGGTAGAAAGTCCAGTCTTGAGGTTAATGTGCTGCAAAGGCAATGGCAATGTTGATGCTGAGATCCCTGAGTGCAGGTACAGGGCTCGGAAGAAAGTCCCAGCTGACAGGCACCAGTCTCCAAAGTGTATAATCCTGAACAAAATTTCCTGCTCAGAAAGGGGACAAAGACATTACAGAGATGCTTGGAACCAGAAAGGCTAGAGACAGCATAAATAAGGAAGGGAAGCATGTCCCAAGCTTGGATGTGAGCACCTGTGAGGCAGCACTGCCAGCACACAGCCCCAGATGTGCAGATGCCACACGAGCATCACATCGGCAGCACTGTCTGAGCCCAGACAGGCACTGAGCAGCTGCTTGCTCCCGGAGGGGCTGCCTGGGGCTGCCACTGAGATGTCTCAGCACACAGGAGTGAGGGGAGCTGCTGTGGTCAGAGCTGCCATCCAGCACAGCTTGGGTGCACAAACAGCGTGTCTTGCTCACTGGCTTAATATCTCCAGCCTGAGAGTGACTTAGAGTGATCCCAAGGACAGGTAGAATAAGTTGGGAAAAAGTTCTGATGCACCAAGGAGAATTGGTATTTTAAGGGTGTGGTAAAGGAGAGTTTGGTTGTGTCTGTGCAGAGCTACACATTTTAAGTGCTGTGTGGAATGGCAAGCAGCAATGATAGGTAATTCTTGTTCACCTCAATTCCTCCTTCAAGCAATTATGTCATAGAAAAATTTTTAATCAGACATGAAGAGAAGCCTGCCTCTGAGCAGCATGCATGCAATTACCACTCTCCATATGAATTGATGTGCTTTGTGTTGTTTTGGTTTGGGGTTTTTTCCCCCCATTTCTGGCTTGTAATTAAAATTTGTTGATTGGCTAATAGTTCAGAGAACTGGAAAGTTAAGTCCTGTATTTACCCACAGAGGATGCAGGGCACAGGCAAGTATCTGTGCTCCAAAACATTGATGAGTCTTAGCTTGACCTGAAGAGACCCAGCCAGCAGGGATAGGAGGTTGTTTCCTCTTTATTAATTTCTCAGGGGCTGCTTAGATGTCCATAGTAATGACAGGCTCTGATTTCAGCACCAGTCCCCTAGGAATTGAGCAAGACCCTCTCAGGATTATCAGGTGAAGCAGTTGTCATGAAGCACTCCATGGCTAAGCTTGCCTTTGTGTGTTTCTGAAATGGGGAAAAGTCTTGCATGCACAGACAAGAAAAATCATTTAATGAACATTCTGCACATACTTGCACCAGCTCCCTGAGGATACTGCATTGTAATTACAGACCTAACACTGTCATTCTAAGAACATGGTTAAAATCAAATGTGGTCCAAATTAGCAGTGGTCTCCTGCATTTCTCAAGGGATCAGAGATCAGTTGATTAGAGCAGTGGCACCAGTGCCAGTGCTTAACAGCACTAGCCAAAGCATGTGGTGGTGCTGAGTTCAGTGGGCTCAGATCAGGTGAGGATGTGTCAAGAGCACATTAAGGACAGCATTGGCATTGACACCTGGACTCACTGCACCTGTACAGTATGCTGAGAAAATGCACAGCGTGCTGAGTGCATGAGAAATTCATGAGACTGCCCAGAGATGAGAACAAGCTGGATGTGCTTAGTGGGAGACTCACACAGCCAAGCTTCATTGAGGATGGGGACAGGATGACACCAGTGTTAAAAAGAGCTTTTCATGTTTTAATTTGAAGCTGCTCTTCAGTTTTTTTAACATCAGACATTTGTAAAGGTAGCAGACTTTGTTAGCTGTTAGAAAAAGAGTCCTGAACTACATGGGATCTTAATTAGCTCAGTGTGATGCCAAGAATTTAAGAGAAACCCTGTCTAGGATCTGTCCTCAAGCACAGCAGTAGTGTGTGTTTTGCTGAAATGGAAAGAGTTAACTCCTTGCCACAAATCTTGGAGAAAGACTGAGGAGAAGAGAAGCCAGTTAACTGTTTCTACCTTTCCTGCTGTACTGTCTGAAGGAAATTTCACTAACTCAACAACTCCACGTTGAGGCCAAGCGCTGCCAGGCCTGGCTGTGTGTTCAGGAGAAGCATCCTCTGCCTCCTGCCCCTGTATAAACCAGGCACCTCAGCAGATCCTGCTCTCAGCAGTGGCTCCTTCTCCCTCTCCGTTCAACCAGGCACCAGAAAGCCTGTAAAAAGCAGAGAGGAGAGAGAGCAAAAGTGAACTCCCTTCAGCCCTGCTCAGCACGCAGAGACAAGGGCCAGGCTGCACCCACAGAGGCACCGCTGCACGCTGACCCTGCATGGCTGTACTGCACCCCAGGTGGCTGCAGCTCTGCCAGGGGTCATTGTGTCTGCAGACAGCTGGGCCAGGAGGCTGCTTCTTTTCCCTCTAAGCAGAGGCTGCTAAGACAGAGACAGTTTTCTGAAACTTGTTTTGAGTGCAGGCATGCAAAGGTGTCCCACAGGTACGTGGTCCTGCTACCAGGAGTGGGGTGTCTCAGGATAAGGCTGCAGGGAACAAGGAGGAAATGCCAGGCAGAGGCACTGGGAAGGTTTTATGGAGCATTTATGGAGCTGTTCTGCAGCCCCTGCTCTGTTAACCCTATACTCCCCTTGTCTGTCAGAGAACCTCTGAAGCACCTGCAGTTAGCTGGGAGGCAAGAGAAGGGCTGAAAAAAGTCTTAGTAGAAGTGTTTCTTGCTTTAGTGAGGGAAAATGCTAGGAAAGGGATGATGTTGGATGTGGAGGAGGGAATAAATTGCTCTGATTCAGTCCAAGAGGGGGCTGGTAAAGGTGAGAAAGCAAAGATCAACAGGTACCACTCTCAGTCGGTCCCTTTGTCAGTGAGAGCTGCACAAAGCAGCTGCACCAAAGAGCTCCTTCTGTGGTGGGGCCACTGAACACAACCAAGAAGGTCAGGCACAGAAGCAGCACTGCTTGCTGCAGACACCTGGCTTTGACCTTGATTCCTGCTTCATTAAGAGGAGCAGCAGCAATGGAGTTGCCTTGCATGCAGTCACTTTTCCATCAGGAATGGAGTGTATTGCTGCTGAAAGGACAGAGTATCAGCATTTCCTAGATCAGGGTCTGGCCTGATCCACGTTCCCAGGGCTCATCTTCTCCTGACAGTGGGAGAGGCAGAGTGAAATCTGGATTTCTTAGCCAGTCCCAGTGGGATTGCTGGTTCCATTTGCTCCCCAGTCAGTTTCCTACCTGGGATGTGCCTTGGCTCTGGGGATCACTGCGTTCCAGTGACACAAAGCACAGCACCTTTACAGCATCTCCAGGAGGCAACAGACCCACAGCAATATCCCAGGGAAGTGCCACTCCAAACTTCAGGAGCCTGGTCCACAACTGCTTCTTTTATTTGTGCTTTAGGCTTTTGCAGTAAACCAGTCACACTGATCTAAATGTAGATTCAAGCTTGGGAAAGCAGCCTGGATGTGCTTGGATGCTCCCAGCTGGAAGGTGTGAACAGGTAGAGTTCATGTCAGACCTGCTGCTGAACAAGGTGACGTGGAGATGGGGACAACCTGGGTCATTGAAAGCCCAGCCAAGCACAGAGTGCGTTCACAGGGCTCCACGTGGAGGGAGAGAAGCTGCAGTCCTGACCTGGAGGAAATTAGCTCAGCAGGGGTGCCTAACTGGTTTAACACTCTGTGAAGAGACAGATACACGTTATGGACCTTGCCCTAAGAGATGACAGATTGGCTGTCCTTGCCCAGCAAGGCAGATGTTTCCCAGGGTGTTGGATTGACACATGGATGCACTGTGCAAACTGCAGTATAGTCATAGGCATAGAAAAGATGGAGACCTGATCCTTCTGGAGCCTTCTCTCTATATAAAGTTTGGAATAAGGAGGCTGTCTGGGAGATGTGCATGCCTGGGCCATCATCCTGGCAGGGCAGGTACTGTTGGTGGGCTGAGCACCCCTGCTCAAGAGACCACCACCATGCAGCAGCCCAGCTGTGCTCCCTGCACCCCTTGGCTGTGTGGGGGAACAAGACCTGGAGGGCATTGCTGTCCCTGTGCCCTGGCTGTGACCCACCTGGTACCATGAGCAGGAAGGGGGACAGCCAGCAATGTCTGTTGGTGACTCACGTGGTGTGTAGTAGCAGTAAACGCCAAAGCAGGCAGAGGTAGGTGTACACAGAGCACACAGCACTGTGAGGTGTCTGACTCCTTTTGGATTCTTGCCATCTGCTGCCTAGTATATTCTTCTGCAATCACAGTACAGGCTTCTGATTAAAGAGACCATTTCCAACACCGGGATAAATAGCCTTTCTCATAGCAGCACACCTGAAAAATAGAAGTGCTAAAGGACGATCTGAAAATATGAGTGGGAGAGTTGTGACAATGTAGAGTTATGACCTTGAAAAAACAGCACTCTTCTGCTGCTGCTCATTAGTGAATAAGAAGCAAACCCTCCTGAGACCTGATTCAACCACCCTTTTTACTCGGGGGCCATATATTCTCTGACTTAAAATCTGAATTGGATGCAAGGCCAGTACATTGCATCCTACTAAAAAGGGGACAAATAGGTTGCCAGAACTTTAGCTTGACTATTGGAGCAACTGAAGGGCACTACAGCTCATTTACAGTAGCAGTACTGGACAGAGGGGAACAAAACTGCTGCTAACATGCTTAAAATGAGTCATTTCCTATAGTAAAATGAATGCTTGTTCTTTAGGAGAGAAAAACCATTATGAAAAATAATAGATTCATTCTGTTCCTGCACAGAACTGGTGACAGCAAGGTGTGCAGATGGGAGTGATTTAGTTTGGTCAGTACATATGGAGCCTGTAGCTGCTAAAATCTTGCAGCCTGAAAGACAGCATGTGGCTGAATCCATGCTAATGCATGGATTGTGGAGAAGTTGATTGTACATTTCTGGATGCCACTAGACAGAGTGCAGTTGCTAACTTTGGATTTCTTTTGCCACGTCAGTAGGAAGCAGCACTGTCAGGGCTGTAATGATAATGAGGTGCCATATTTGGGAGGCTCATCAGACTGTGAAGTGCACAACCTTGCATGGCAGGCTGCTAAAATGGATTGGAAAGGAAAAACTCCAAAGTACATTTTTCCTTGAAATGACAACGACACAAAAGAGAGAGCACAGCCAGTTTCCACGGTAGGTGGGTAATGCAGAGCCCCCAGTTGTTAAGAAGTCAAAACATTCAGAAGCACTAGGAAGTCTAATATCCTGCTGTTCTTCATCCACCCCCTTACTTAGGTCTCTCTTCCTCATCCTCTTTCTGCTCCCTTCTGTGAAATGGGGGTGAATCAGCAGAAACAAGCCAGCAGAAGGCCTTTAACCACGCACGTCACAATTGGCTGTGGGCAAACAAACAACCCTGAGATGTCCTGGTGGGCTGTGTGCTCTGCTTTCACACACCAAGGGCAAAGCAATCCCTGTCCACAAGAGCTTCCACCTGCTGTTTCAGGTGGTCTTTTCGAGCCTAAAATCTCTTTTCTCGTTAGATTTGAGACACCAGAAAAGGAAACAAAGCCAAAATTCACTCCTTGAGCACAGGAGGCCTTACACACAAATCCCTTTTCATTTTGCAGGATAGGGATATGTACTTACAGATACTAAAACCCAATGTCTGCAGTGCCCTTGCTGCTGTTCTTGGGGTGATTTCGTGGGAGAAGATGGTATTGGGTTGCTCCTCAGGACCTCAGTGCAGAGAGAATGGAGTGCAGGCAGCCAAGCAGGACCAGAATTAGCAGTCCAGAAGATGACCAAAAAGAATTTTATCCCTCTATCCATGGAAGAAAAGAGAAGCTTGCCTGTTTTAACACTGAAATCTTCCCTTCTACCACCTGAAACAGAGTCCCTGCAATGTGCAGTCATTAATCCTCTCCATCTTTTCCATCATATGCAGTATTGTCTGCATGGACAGGTGCTCTAGAGGTTGCTTTGGGTCTCCAGACAAATCACCTGTCAGTTACATCAGACTAGGATATTTCTCACATATTTGTTCACTCCAAGTGTGTTTTCTTCAATGTCCTGACTAGCACACTGAAGAGTGATATATCTAGTGGGGATGCAGTATATTCTCCATGGGGGAATAAAGCCAAACTGCAGTGGTTTTACAAAGTCTGTAATTTCCTGCATACTGTGTAAAATTGGCATAGTCTCTGAGAAAGCTTGGCCATGGGGTTTGCAAGTATGAGCTTCTATTGCATTACCTAATGCTTTAGGAAGACATAAAGACTGGTTTATTTTAGCAAAACCACAATCAAAGGTAAAATCCTCTTAATTATTCATGTTCAGTAAAGAATTCATGGCAATGTCCTTATGAAATCACATCCTCTCTCCATCCCAGTCATCCCATGAAACACCTTTGGCACCTGCCTCAGTACTTTGGCATTTGGTATCAAAAGGGTAGAATGGTTTTGTCACCCTGGAGCTCGAGTTACTCAGCTTGAGACCCCTTACACTGCACTCACAGCCCACATTTAGAAGGCACAGACACCTGCCAAAATGAGACACCCAAATTGCCTTGAAAATCCCTGTCTGTCCAGATATGTTGCACGAATAACCAAATTCCTTTTATGATTTCTGCATCATTTTGCAGATCACTTTTTCTGTTCCTAGCACCAGCTTCCACTAGAAAGCTGTACTGCTCTAGTAGCAAGATGCAAGGCTAGACTTTGAGATGTGCATTTAGACATTTTTGTCCTTGTGTGGGATAAAGGCTTTGGAGTGCCAGGAGGATGTCTGGGATTCTTTAGAGACTTTTTGCTCTGTAGGTCCCTCTCAGGAAAGGTGGACAAGGAGGGTGAAGATGGCAAGAGGAGAATCAGATCCCTGTCACATTAACACACACATGAGCCCAAAGCAGACCTCCTCACATCCCAGCCCATTGTTCCTTCTGGACCATTCTCATACTGCAGAAATAGCCCTATTTTATACAGACTACTCCAGGAAAACTCCAGTGGTCTAGGAGAGCCAAAAGCAGCCCAGTGTATTGACACCTTTCTGCCAGACAAGCTGCTGCACTCCAGCCTGTGTGGCTGGCCAGGCTCAGAGGGAATATCAGCCACTGGCAGCTCTGTGCCAGTGCTGTGTCTGTGCCCTCCAACAGTGAGGAAGTGCTTGTGCTGGATTGAAATCCTTCTCTGGCCTCTGTGACCCACTGATGGCTAGTGCCAGCTGCAGAGCAGAGTACCTCATTCACTGCATCCTTCCCCAGAGCCATCTCAGCTAATAAATGCTGTCAGTGAGAGAAATGGCCCCAGAGGCCAGATTTCATTGTCAGAATGTGGCCTCTGGCACTGACTGTCTCATTCACTTGTGACTTGTAAGCACAGGGCCGTGCTGTGTTTTCCCTGGCAGTAGCTAACCCGGGCTCCTGCACACAGGAGGGAGTTTGGGCTGTCCTGGGCAGGAGCTTGGGCATCCTCTACCTCCAGGTTCTCTTCCACCCTCAGAACTGGCATGGTCTGTCCCTGAACATGAGATTTTCTAAGCAGAAGCCACACGAGGGCCTTTGTACAAGATGTGAAATATCCAGTAACAATCCTGCATCCGTGCCTACCATAGTTTTATGAGGTTCTTTTTTTTTTTTTTTTTGGCATATATCCCCTCTCCATTCCCTGGGATATGATGCAGGCACTAGCAGAAGCTGACAGCTCCAGCTCTTCCCTCATGGGGTGCCTTGCTGTGTGCTGTTTGACAGCACTCAGACAGCTGAACAACAAATAAATCCATTTATTTTCAAAAATCAATCCTCACAGGAACTCCCTGGGAAGACAAAACTTGTATTGCACTAATTATATTCTATAAAGTATCCCTTTATGCTTCACAACAGTTTAAGGAAGGAACTCGGGATATGATAATAAAAGAGAGGAACAGACTGAAGCACTGTTCAGTCTGTCCCCATCTGCTCTAGTGCTAGTTTGATCTACATTGGTTGTAAGAGGAAAATGTGGACTCACTCTATGTTCTTTAAGGGCAAACAGCATCCAGAGGTCATTTAAAAATATCACATAACCAGCTATAGCCAACATGAGTAATTATAATGTATTTACATTGCCACAGTATTCCTGTTTGGTTTGGTTTTTTTTAAAATAACTTCTGTTATGTAGCACCTTTGTCAGAAATCACCCATTGTCATCAGCTTCTCCAGAGAGCTCCCTCACTAAATAAGGGCTGAATGCCATCCTCATCTCCAGTCTGGTAGCTATGGGTGAGCAGCTGTGTTAGGAACTGTGGTCAGATCTGCCTGCTGGACACAGTACCTGTTTACATTTGAATATTGCCTCTAGCTTAGAGGCAATCATTTAGTCCCATCAAGCCAGAACATCCCTTTTTTTTTTTCCACAGCTTTTTTTTTTTTAGCATATTGTACTTAGATTCTTGGTTTTCTTAAATCTGAAAAGGAGGTGTTACTAACCTTTTTTTTGAAGCAACGTAAAATTTCCCATTTGTAAGCTGTCTCTCTGTGCCAGTCAGCTGACTACTGCTAAGCCTGCAGAGAAGTTTCACACATTACACAATAATTTGTGGTGATCCTAGCAACAACTGGCTTGGGTAAAAGGTGTCCATTATATTCCATGACCTCATGTTTATCGTGCTCAGTGAGCAGCACTCCTGGCTACTCCATGTAGGTAGTTTATAAAGCTGAACTGCTGAACCACAGAACCACCTTGTTCCCAATGCAGGGAGCTGCTGCTTGTGTTGTAAAGGCCACAGGCTGCTGTGTAGGTGCAAAGTGCTCTCAATCAAAAAAAAAACTAAAACAAGACCCACAAATAAAGCCCAGAACTATGCCTATTTCTTCTTTAGGCAGATACAACCCCTCCTGCTTAAGCTCACGTGCAGTGAAAATAGTGATGAAGCCTGGCTGAGTTAGAAGGTTGCCTTAGAGGCAGCCTGGAACAAAGGTGTTTGGGTATCAGAGACCCTGGATGCTGTGTCTCAAATGTCTCATGTCCTCATGCCTGGAGGGAAAGATTTGAGACTGCCATTTTGTACAGTTGCTTCTAAATCTGCCAGCAGCACCTCAAGGCTTCAGCCAGCTAGTCCCCAATCAAGCCCTGGTTCTCAAACAGATATTTATAAATTCAGAATACTGCACTGCAGCAAGTGATGCTGGCATAAATTCCCATCTGTCATCCCCTAATCATCTCCCAGCACAGTGATCAATCTCTTTCAAATTCAAATGATCTTAACCACTTAGTATCTAGAAAATACACTGCAAGAAATGGACAGTGTACCATCCAGGACAGTTTAGGGGTACTGACCTATCCAGCAGCTGTATGTAGCTCCACCTACATTACAGCAGAGACAAATATTTTTATATCTCCATCATCATCATCATCATCTCTGCCATAGTTCTCATCACAGACTACCATGCTAGTGCAAGAATTAGTGCCAGCAAGGTTAAAATATGGTCACAAATACTCTTCTATCACCTTTTACCCTCAGTGGGTAATTTTTGCCCACAGGAGAGCAACACACTGAGGAGACACCCAGGAGTTACTGAGAGACTGGCACAAGGACACAGCTGGTCACAGAATGGTGTGCCCACCCACTTCCCATTTTACTGAGCTTTAGATATTGTTTGAGGACCAGCTTAACAACTTAACAAAGACCAACTTAACACTGGCTAGGAAATGGATGAAGGACTGAGGCATCCATAGCTCATCTATGCTTTCCCTAAAGTTTGCAGCAGTAAAAATACTCACAGACCCTGTGCTAAGACACTGGCATACTGGCAACTTTTGCTGCACCCCAGAATGTATCTGTTTTCACAAAGTAAATGGTGTTACTATATTTCATATCATTCAGCAAGAAAAAAAAAGCTCTAATGTGATCCCAGAGAAAGGGTTTTCAGTAAAAGATACAGTAACCCTTGCAGAAAAAAATCGGGTAGATCTCATGTGTACTTTGTCAGATCAATTTTCTAATCTGGCTCACCAAGCAAGGCTCATTGGCCTTAGATAAATAACCTGCATTTCAGCCCACTGCTGTGGCTGGGAAGCCTGAGAGAGGCAGGGGCAAAGGGTACAAAGGACTGCTCATAAATCTGCTCCTGTGGCAAAACAGAGTGGGGTTAGAAGCAAGCAGCAGGACCCCTGCAATAGGTAGAAAGTGTGAGGAGCAGGGCTGCTGTACCTGCACACAGCATGGCTTCAGCATCCCTGCAGGAGCTGCTCTGGCAGTCAGGCCAGTTACCAGCAGGGACCAGTGCCTTCAGACATCCCCCTTGCTGCTCACTGGCTCCAGCTGCTGGGACTGGAATGAGTCAAATCCAGAGGATTTAAAGAGAAGATGCACCCCATGGGTCACATCCAATATCTGTGAAGCTGAGCCAGTCAGCCTGGCTGGCCAAAACCAGCAGTGGCTGCAGAGCCATGATAAACACTCCAGCTCGAGGATTTCCTTGACAGTCCATCACTCACTGCATCTCCAGGGCTCATCAGCCAGCACAGCAGAGGCATTTCTCAGCAAGGAAGTGAAAAATGACACAGCAGTTCTGGCTGTATCACCTCTTGTCTCCCACGTCTGCACTGAGCTGAAATCAATGCAGTTGCATTCACCTTAATGGAAGACAGAATTGGGAAAATTCCCCTGAAGGCAATTTGAGACAGAACCATTGGAAAGATCGTGCTTCTTCTTCTTCTTTTTTTTTTTTTAATATAGGGAAAGAGTCAGTTGATTGTCATGTTTGGTTTAGTTTTGTTTTTTTCAAGATACAAAATTAATACATTAAGTTAACACAGAAATAGGTGAGGGCTGTTAGTCAAGATCATTCACTCTGCTGCAGTTCATTTCCCTTGTGGCAGAAATCTGCTCCCAGACAGCAGGCTTTGAAGGCATTCATGAAGGAGGAAGTTTTTTCAGTGCCAAGTAAAACAGTTTTTTTTAAAAAAACAAGCATTTTCAGTTGTAGGATGTGTCGTAGGCTGTCATTACCTTCATGTTACCAACTTCCTTTTTCTCTGGTTTAAAGAAATCTTTACAATTATTGTTGATTTGTTTTGGGAAATCCATCAAAGCTGGTAGAAATGTTTGAAGCACTGAATGCCCAGAAGAGGTGATTTACAGAACTTGGGAAAGTATCAACTACAAGCATTTGGCAGTCATTTGTACAGTAAACCAGATCTCTGATTTTTAAGCACTACTTCAAGTATTCCAGCCAAGTGATACCAGCCTCTGATGGGAACAATCTTGTCTGTCTCGTTCTAGCCAAACTGATAGTAGGAATAATAGGAATTTTATTTTTTTTCCAATTCAAGACTGCACAGTAAGTTCTAGTAAACAAGAGGAAGTAGTTAAAATTTGGCTATACCTTAGTGCTCCAGCAAATCTCTCAAGTACTACAAGGGCTGTTTATATTCACTACCCTTCTCATTCATCCCTTGTTATATGAAAAAGTGCAAAAAGCAAGGTGGGAAATAAGAATAAATATGTGAGTGAGCTTTTTTCTCCTGCTACCACTCCCTTTGTGCGCTCAGACAGGAATCCCAGCACCCCCTTGCTCAGGGCATGGATTCCACAGATGAGAGCAGGGCCACATGCTCCTGTCATTGCAACAGCTTCTCTGAGAGACCCCACGGGGGCGTTTTGCTTTTGGTTCCTTGAACTTTATTAAGGTGGTCATGTTGCCAAGTGCTTTAACAACTTCAAGGAAGTGCTCAGAAAATGTGATATTACGTCTTAATAGCTAACTCTGTGTTTCTTTTTCCACAGCAAATATCTTGACAGTCATCATCCTCTCCCAGCTTGTAGCTCGCAGGCAGAAGTCCTCCTATAATTACCTTCTAGCTCTAGCTGCTGCTGACATCCTGGTTCTCTTCTTCATCGTCTTTGTTGACTTCCTCATGGAAGACTTCATCTTAAACAAACAGATGCCTCAGGTACTGGACAAAATCATCGAGGTTTTGGAGTTTTCTTCCATCCACACGTCGATTTGGATCACGGTCCCGCTGACCATCGACCGCTACATCGCCGTGTGCCACCCGCTCAGGTACCACACGGTCTCCTACCCCGCCCGCACCCGCAAGGTCATCGTCAGCGTCTACATCACCTGCTTCCTGACCAGCATCCCCTACTACTGGTGGCCCAACATCTGGATTGAAGACTACATCAGCACGTCCATGCACCACGTCCTCATCTGGGTGCACTGCTTCACTGTGTACCTGGTGCCCTGCTCCATCTTCTTCATCCTGAACTCCATCATCGTGTACAAGCTGCGGCGAAAGAGCAATTTCCGCCTGCGAGGGTACTCCACGGGGAAAACAACAGCCATCTTGTTTACTATAACTTCTATTTTTGCCATACTGTGGGCACCAAGAATAATCATGATACTGTATCACCTCTACGTGTCTCCTATAAACAACAGCTGGCTGGTCCATATTGTGTCGGACATCGCCAATATGCTGGCGCTGCTGAACACTGCAATTAATTTCTTTCTCTACTGTTTTATTAGCAAAAGATTTCGCACAATGGCAGCTGCCACCTTGAAAGCCTTCTTTAAGTGTCAGAAGCAACCTGTGCAATTCTATACAAACCATAACTTTTCCATAACGAGCAGCCCTTGGATTTCCCCAGCCAACTCTCACTGCATCAAAATGCTTGTTTACCAGTATGATAAGAATGGGAAGCCTATAAAAATATCACCATGAAAAGGCCAGTAGTTGGAGTTTCTGGGTGCAAGTTCCTTTCAAGTGGTTACATCTTCAGGATGTAATTTTCTGAAATGGCTGTTTTGAAGAGAGGTCATTTGATTTCATTTCCCTGGGCGGCCAGGGGCAGATCAGACTGTCGGGAGGAAACAGGAGCACTTGATTTTAGGAGCAAAAGTGAGAAGGCAAACACCTCCATCTCTTATACAGCATTTCGAATATGCTTCAGAGTTCAAGTCTTAGTGTTCAGTCACACTCAAACGTTTTGCATCCCAACACCAGTGCAATCCAAAGTCATCAGAAGGGCAAAGCCACAGCAGTGTTTAATTACAACCTTTTAAAACACAACAAAACCTTACTTGACCATCAGTTTGCTATCGAGAAAGTAAACAGATGCTTTTGTGTACTGTGGAAGGTGCCATTTCTGGAGTGTGCACTTGCCAAAAATGGTGTGTCGATTCTGGCATGAAATGCCACCAGACGCAGTTGTGCTGTCAAGGCCTCCTTGCAGGAGGCAGCCTGTGAGACACAAATGGTGACAAGCCTGGTTTTGGCTCATTTGAACAAGCTTGAGGACTGATACAGTACCTGTTGCAGCCTTGGCATGGAAAGCAATCCTGCATGCTGCCAATAGTTGCGTGTTTTATGTTGTTATTTAAGAATGTGACTGAGACAGGGGAGCTCGAGGGAGGGAGGGATGTTTCTAGAGCCAAGAACAAAAGCAGCATCTTTCCCCAACTATTTCAGTCATGGTGTCTAAGGACTTTCAAGGGTGAAACCAAGTCCTGCTGAAAGCAGAGCTCTCACTGAAGCTGCTCCTGTGAGCAGTGATCAAAGCCTTCAAGTTCCTTTTTAATCAATACAGATTCTCAGTTATCCCCCATGTTCAGGCCTTTAGGGATTAACATATAAAAACCTCAATTTAAGATTTTCTCCTGAGGGATGATGCCATCCTATTGAAAATTTGCCATTTAGTTGTTTAAAACAAAACCCAAAAAGCTGTGAAAGAAATTCATTAAATACCCAACAGCAGTAAAAACATTGAAGCCTTATTTTAAGCTGATCTAGGTACTCCACTTATTTAGAGGGGGTAAGCTTCTCTTCCTTCACACTCAAAAACCAGCATCCCATCAATGCTGAGTGTAGAAAATAAGAGATTTACAGGAAGGCTGAAAATGCATTTCTTTTAATTTCTTTCCCTTTCAGATCTTGGCATGTGGTCTCTGGGAGCCACGTGCCACAACCTCTTTATTCACTGGGCACTTAGTAGAGTGGTGTGAGGGCAGTGGAGGTGTGTGGTGAACACAAGCCCAGCGTGGGCAGTGCACACAGCAGACCCTCAGGAGCTGCAGGGCAGGGGTAGCTTGGTGCTGACTCTGTGTTTGTGCCTGTGCCCATCTCCAGTGCCAGCAGGGAGCTCGTGGTGCATCAGGAATGAACGCAGAGAGGTCCTCTGAGGAGGGATCCAGTCAGTCCTGCTATGGTGGGATCAGAGGGCTGAAAACATCTCTCTAAAACACATGGATGGCTCAGCTTTGGTGCAAATCCCCTGAGAAATGCCAAGTGAATTCCTGCTGAGGACGAGAGCCCGGTTCCCTTGTGCCACAGAGGCGGTGTTTGCACGATGCCTGGTACCCACGTCCTGCAAGAGCCAACCCCACCAGAGCTGAGCTCACCTTCCCCAGAAGGGAATGGCAGCAGAAGGCCCAGGCCATGAACACCAGGCCATGGACACCGGGCCATGGACACCGGGCCATGGACACCAGGCCATGGACACTGGGCCATGAACACTGGGCCATGGACACCGGGCCATGGACACCGGGCCATGGACACCGGGCCATGGATGCTGGCCATGAACACTGGGCCATGAACACCGGGCCATGGACACCAGGCCATGGACACCGGGCCATGGATGCTGGCCATGAACACTGGGCCATGAACACCGGGCCATGGACACCGGGCCATGGATGCTGGCCATGAACACCGGGCCATGGACACCGGGCCATGAACACTGGGCCATGAACACCGGGCCATGGACACCGGGCCATGGATGCTGGCCATGAACACCGGGCCATGGACACCGGGCCATGGACACTGGGCCATGGACACCGGGCCATGGACACTGGGCCATGGACACCGGGCCATGGACACCGGGCCATGGACACCGGGCCATGGACACCGGGCCATGGACACCAGGCCCCCGGCGCAGCATGGAGGGGCGCTCTCCAGGGAGATCCGGGCTTGCTCAGGGCAGAGAGGGGATGCCCAGGGCCCTCCCAGTGGCAGAGCTGCTCAGCAATTCTCTGGGAGGGGCTGAGGCAGCCCAGGGACCCCACAGAGCAAGGACAGGGGCATGTCTGGGGAAATGGGGGCTGAGGGCAAAGCTGAACCTTTCTAGCCTCACCCACCAGAGGGATGGAATCCATTTCAATGTCCCCAGAGAGAAATGAAGAGCTGCTCAGTCTGTTGGCTCTTCATCCTTGTGATCTCAAAGCTTCACCCTTGCAATAATAAAGTGTAAAAGGGATGCTCAGCCTTGCTGTATTTGTCATGACGAGGTTAAAATTATTGCTCCCTTTATAGTGTTTTACAGAAAATGAGTTTTGTGGCCATCCTCCCTGCCCTTCTCTGAGAAACCTCCCCCTGGTCTTTGTCAGTTGATAGTAACCAAAGTTACCTTATGGAAAAGGTACTGTACATTTCATTTTGGAAAAACACTGTATTTATAACTTATTTTTATTCTACATTTGTTATGAGGAATGCTTGTCTGAGTTAAATGTGAATGAGTCTGAAGTGCAATATCTATATAGATAAGTGGTTCATTTTTGAGAATGTATCTATTGAAAAAATACCTATTTATACAAGAAGTTCACTATTCTACTTAATATAATAGTAACCTTAAAGAAAATAGTGAATGTTTAGGGCTTTATTTATTAAAAAAATTCAATTAAGTGCATGGCATATGCTGCCATTCACATGCTGTGACTTATTAATTTTTGTAACATAATGTTTATCCTGCAAACTATCAGTGTCATCTGATTTTTTCTGTCCTGATAATGTATTTTTGTAAATTACCATATTTAAAACCAAAAATCTTGCTGCGTATTTTTTTCCCTATGAAAAATAACACATTCAGTTCTTGTAACTTATTTGAAAAGCTCACAATCGTTTTCCATATCCTTTTAGGAATGACAAGGTGCAATTTTCATGTACAGTGGATTGACCATTTCACTTCTGGTAATTCAGGGCTTTAAAAGCTTGCTTCCAAAGCCCTTTGAAGTTAAAGGGAAGGTTGCTGGTGGGTTTTGTGGTTGGTTTTCCCAATCCCCATCATTTTAGGAAGGCTTTGGATCAAGCTGTATCTTGTTAGCAAACATTCAAAGCCTTCTTAGAGTCCAGTTTGGATAATAAAGCCTTGACTTTTTAGTCTGCCATATGGGAGCTGCTGTTGATAATATTTGCCTTATTTTTGGTTGTGTGAAGCATCTTGCAATGACTGTTGCTAACTAGCCATTGTCTTGCTGTATTATTTGTACCTCCTAATTTTCCAGTAGTAAAAACTTAACCAAGCACATGTAGTGTCATTATTTAGGGAAAAAGTATCCTGGAGACAAAACCATCTTTGTTGTGGAGATGGTCTTTTGTACTCTAATTTATATTTCAAATATCTACAATTAGAAAAAATAAGCTGTGAATGGACAGTTTTACAATTACTTATAGATATACATTCTTGAAGACCACAGCTAGGAACAAAATACTTTTTAGATGAGTTGCTGGTATATAAAATTATGGGACCTATCACCTATTTAAATTGTGAATATTGATATTTTCATAAGTAGACAATATATTGTGTTTGACGAACTTGTTTGTATTATAATAAATTATGGTGCATAACTATTGTCTGATTTATGGATTCTTATTATATACTTCTGATTTATAGATACTTATGATACACTGCAAATAAGAGATAGAAAGTAGATTGTGAACCTCAGGAGACTGCAAATGGAAGAAACCCAACAACTTTTCAGATGAACATGACTAACACTGCAGATTTCATACCCCCAGCAAATGTAAAACTATCTGGGATCAAGCTCCTTATTTCTCTGGAGAAGTAAAAGGACATGAAAAGGACAAAAAAAAATTAATACTAAGCAGAGAATAGAGAAGAACCTGACCAGAAAATTCAAGAGATCAGAAGAGATCAAGAGACAGAAAATGTCTTAGAGATCAAACACTGAAGGGTTAAGCACACTGAGAGGACCATGCAGGCAGTGCTTGTCAGATTTCCCTGCTGTAAAAGGCTTGGGAACAGGTTTTAAAATACAGCTTCAAAGAGACAAATGAGGGGAAAGGGGCACTGTCAGACTTGATGGAGCTTATCAGAGTTGTTCCTTAAGGAAGGAGCCTGGGGTCTGCCTGTCTTGATGCTTTCGTTAACAGCTGTGGCATGAGAAGTACTGATGAAGTGTACAGGGTATAAAAATGGAATTATACTGCTGGCAGAGGACTGAAGGGCAGGTATTTCATGTAAGAATCAGATGGCCTTGCAGATTGCAGTGATAAAAATGGGATGAATTCAACAGCAATAAACACAAGGTTCTCCCCTTGTCTGCCTCTAACAATACATTTGCTATAAAACCTCAGCAGTCAGAAACAACCAAGAACCCAGTTGTGCCAGCTGGGCTTGAATGACAATGAGTCACCAACACAAAGCAGCTGAGAAAAATCCCAGAATGTAATCACAGACACTTCCAACAATACAGCATGGTATTAACTGCATTTTATAAGACTTCATGTGCTATATGCATATGTATATAAAGGGATAAATAGCAGTGCACAAAACTTGATGAAACTGAGCTGGAACAAAAATAAGCAGTTACAATTTTTCCTCAGGTAGATTTGTCCTGGAAGTTAGAAAACATTCTAACTAGCAAAGCAGGGAGGCTCAGCAAAAGCCTTGCTAGCAGCTCAGATCTCCCCACTGGTTTTAATTGGACCCTGGTGGGTTCAGCACAGAATTATGAGATGAGGCAGGAGGCAAAACACATTGGGAGCTGGCAGGTCCCTAGCTCAGCTCAAAGAACAGCAGAGGTGTCCATTCATCCCATCTCATGAGAAGGGGCAGCATGAGAACCATGAGAGCCAGCAGCTACTCTGAGCAATTCCTGCAGTGAGCCACAATTCCCTCAGCAGCTCTTGCTGTGAGTGGTGCAGGTGGGACCACTCCAACACACCCCACTGAACTCACAGCAACTTCTGCCTCAGCTTTCAGTTCTTCAGACACCTTTTTAAGCCCACCATGAAGAGTAGAATTTTAAAAAGCAGCCTCATATAGTCCTGAACATTTAAATAATAATCCTACTCTTTGCAGGCTGGGGCTGGATTTGCAAGATCTGCATTTCTAACAGCATGCAATTAATTCCCAGGAGTTGCCAGACACACTAAGGGGGTTGAAAGGTTTGTAATAAATCGGCATCAAAAATGAATTTACTATTAGCTTCCTACAGAGAACCAAATACACATAAATAGTTATTACAATTACAAAATTGTATCAAGAAATATCAAAGGCTCATGTTTTCCTGCCTTAACCACAGGCTAGAAATGCTGCTCCACCTTTTTCTCCCAATCTGCACCTTTTTCTAGCAGACTAAATGGACAAGATGAACTGCAGGCAAAAGTATGATATTGAATATTACAGCCTTACAGATCAATTTGCTGTAACAGAACGTTCTGAAGATCTTCAGCTGTGCATGGCTCAGCACTGGCTCGTGCTGTACAGCAGCATCATGAAACAGCCCCTGGTCTGAGGACTTTGCAGGGATTTGTGGGGTCCAGGCAGAGCCTTGTTCTCCAGCAGGTGCAGGTTAGCCTTGGGAAGGGGTGGTGGGAAAGGCAATAATGTGGAAGAGAAAGAGGAACACTGTGGTGCTGTCCCTGCCATGGCAAGGAGAGAGATCCTGGGATGGGTTCTGCTGCTGGAGCCTGGCCCCAAATGGGGCAGAGACCCCCAAGGATGGGCACAGCCCTGCAGATAGACAATAACCTTCACACTCCCAAATAAAAAGCAGCAAAGGGCTAGTGTCACAGGAGGGATCAGCCTCTGGTGTTCTAGAACATCATTTCTCCCAGCCTTGCAGTGTCACAGCACAGTGAGGCAGCCCATCCACAGGAGAAGTGCCCAGGCCCCTTGCTGTCCCTGCAGATCTGCCTTGCACCTGGGATTCCCCTCATGACTGTCATGTAGAGAGTCCCCACCAGCCACCCATCCCAGCCAGCAGAGAGAAATTCATCTGGGCCACTGAAAATGCCCAAACTGCAGCAGAGGGGACACATGCCACGGTTCCATGTTGTACATCACACAAATGAGGACGATGAGCCCTCCTCCACCAGCCACCCTGCCCACCTGGAAAACAGCAAAGAATTTAAACAGTCAAGACTTTTCCCTCCTGAATTTTATAATGGAGTTTGCAGCCTGGCCTCAGGACAACCAGACAGGATGGAGACATTCAGCCTTGTGAATTAAATACCACCATGAGCCTGGTGACAGGCAGTGGCTTCCAGCAGTACCTTCCTGGTCATTTGTCACAGTCATCTTTGTAAATGTAATTGATTCTGCTGGACTGAGCTCCCACAGGTTTCTGTCCTGCAGGTACAGACCTTCAGCGTTGCTACATTTCTAGAATAAAAGTATGAGTAAAAGACCAAATCTGAGATGTCGTGTTCAGGAGGAAATCCATCAGCCTATGACTAGTGCACATCTCAGGTATTGGGCTAAAATCACACAGGGCTGCAGCCAAACAAAATTGTACATTTTATCAAACATTGCTCAAAATGCTCTTTAGCAGATATCCATTTTCCTGAATTTCTTCTGTGTTTTTTTTTTAATAGGTCTCCCCTCTCCCCCATATCCTTTAATGAAGGAAAATAGAGTACATACTGTGAAGTTTTCCCTCCTTTTTCTTTCTTTTTTCTACTTACGAGTTTCAGAAAAAGCAATCTAATTGAACTGTGAGCAGTTTTAAGGAAGGGATAACTGTGCCCAGTGACACAGGAGCAGAGGAATCATTTGTATAACCTCCTCTTTTAAGCTTTATTGCTGGGGTCAATTTAGGCAGAAACAACCCAACCTGCTGTCTGTTGCTGTGCATCCTAAACAGGTCAGATGGTGTCAGATAATTGCTTTGCTTATGTTTAAGACAAGAAGTTCATGTTGGGGATGCTGCACCATGAGGTGCAACATGCCCCAGCTCCTCTAGGGGCTTCTGCTCTCTCTGAGCTCTCAGCCCAGGTCCAGGCTCAGAAATGATCACCTGTCCTCCTGTCCTCCCCCTGTGACCTGCACAGCCCAGCAGCCCCACTCAAACCCCTTTCCCTGCTCACCCTGTCCCCTGCTCACAGACAGGCAGGGCTTCTCCACACCCTGAGCCTCTGTCCAGCCTGGCAGGGACACTGCACAGGTTTGCTACATGGCAAGTTTGCTTGGAGGGGAAAATGGGGAAATTTAGGGTTGCCAGAAGCAACTCCTTATTCTTGGACTAGAGAGCATTATACAGAGCCCAGGGGTGCAGAAGCCAAGACCAGAAGATGCTACTACTTTAATTTTAAATTGTAGATGTCAAATGAATCATATTGGCTACATCTCCCCAATCAGATCAAATAGCCACTTTAAAGCTGTATCTGTTGTTATTTACCACCAGTATTAATAGAGATTGTGTAGGGAGAAATTAGCTGAAAGCTGTTTTATAGATTAAAGCTGACTCAGATTAGAAAAGCACAAACTAAATAAAGAGAACCAAGAACTATCCTGACATATAAAAGCATTTGAAAGGAGTCCCCCTCAGTGCCAGCACAGCTCCAATGGACCAGAGGTGCATCCTCCCCCTGCAAAGCTCCACACACCAGTGGTGAGGACAAGGAGCAGCCCTGTGTGCACTGATGGGGTGTAATGTGCCCAGCTGTGACAAAAAGCATCCCCAGCCTGGCTGAGCCAACCAAGAGTCACAACTGCAAGTCATCCAAACCACCTTTGGAAACTGCATCCCAGAGGATCTCCAGCAGACATCTGGCCACAGCTGGCTGCTAAATCAGCTGCCTGCAGGAAGAGCCACATGCATAATAAACCAATTTTCATTTAAGCCCATCTTGCACTGGCGTGACCTTTTCCAGGAGTGCGTTTGGGTAAGCTCCAGCAATCAGCAGCGCTGAGGCTCAGCAGGGAGCTGCGTGCGGGGAGGCTCCGGCAGTGCAGCCCCGCAGCGCAGCCCGGGGGCAGCGGGAGGAGAGAGCAGGAGGGGTTTATTGTGGGAATCCTTAAAATCAGAGGGTTTGGGGAAAGCTGCACTTAATAGAACCTCACACTTGTTCAGCAGCCACCCCAAATCTGCCAGTCTGTACCAGTTATTGCATTGAAATCAGCAGAGACGCTGCCTAGGTACTCCTAGGCATGGATGCAACCACCAGCCAGCAGGGAAAGGCAGTGGCAGAGATGACAATCTATCAGTGCTGCTGAAGTACATTAAACAAAACCAAACCATTCTCCACTCAGGACTCTCTGCACTACTTATCCTCTAACACCTCCACAAAGCAACTAAGGAGAAATATCAATATCTTAGTGGTTTTAACAGCTGAGTTTGTCATAATTTTTCCCCACTCCGTTAAAGTCTCGGAGAGATGTATGAGGACAAGTTACCCTTCTCTGTGGTGAGTCATCCCTGCCTTGCCCACTTAGAGAGGTGTTTGATTGATGTCAGGGTGAGAAAGCCCCAGATGCCAGAATGTGCTGCCTTTCCAGCATTCCCACTGTGCCCCTTGAGCAGTGCAAGCAGGAGTCACCTGCAGAGACTCAGGATCAGATTCATGAGCAGCAAGAAAGTGCAGGGCTCTGCTCCCATTGGAGCTGGGGTTAAATTCCAAGAGAGAACTGACTGAAGATACAGCTCAAGCAACTCCACATGGTTTTGGAACCAGGTTTAAAAGATTTAAATGTTCCAGGAGATGAAAGTATTGACTACCAAATGGATTCAACAAAACTCATCCTCATATTCACAAAAGACTGAGCATTTAAAATCTACATTGCACACATTTGCTAGTGATTTTCTGGAAAACAAACACTATTACATAACAAGTAAAAAGACTTTGCTGTACTTTTCTTTGTTTAGTTTTCTAAAAGACAAAACTCAGGCTAGTTTTGACCATATAGTCCTGCTGCCTCCAGGAGGCCACCAGACATCCCTCTTGGCTCACAAGCCACACACCTACCCATGGCCACGCTGGGACCACAGCATGTCCCCTCCCCATCCATTTCTCTAATAATCAATGGGTCACAAAGAGGAACATTGCCCCTTTTCTTGTTAGTCAGTAGTTTATGGCAGTCAGTATCAGACAGGGAAAATCCAGCTTTTGAATTCTTGTGGGTGTCCTGACCTTGTCCTTCAGAGCAGGTTTTTACACCCATAGCTCCCATCTTCACCTGGAGCCACACCAGCCTTCTGCAGCAAACAGCTCTGCTGACTCCTGAGGGCCCTGGGAGCTTGGCAGCCTCTGACACAGCTCTCACATTATGGGGAAGCAGGTGGAGAAATGAGTGTCGCTGTGGGTTCTCAGACTGGTGTACAGCAGCCTCCTGATGGGTGGGAGTGCCACCACCCCCACCTCGCCTCCTGGCAAAGCCATTTCCTGCACCTGCAAAGCCCCATCTCCTCTGGCAGCACTGGCACATTCCCAGTGCCCACAGGATGCTCATTGGTGAGGTCTGTGGCACAGCTCAGGCATGCAGGGGCTGGGAAAGGTGAGCTGCTCGTGTCCAGTGAGCTCCCAGCTAAGCACCAGTGATCAGAAGAAATGATATTTCAGAAGCAGCTCATCTGGATAAGCCTTTTAAATCGCATTGTGCTCACCAAGACATCTCAGCTTTACAGCTCCTAAACCCAACCTCTCCTTGATGTAAATAAACAAGCAAGAGCTGAAAGCTGAGCTAGTGCAGAGTCAGACAAAGGACACGCCAATACCTGCAGGCACACGAGCACTTTGTGAATCCAGTTTATAATGAACTGGGCACACTGTTAAGGTTTGGCTGGCCAGGCTGGCCTCTCAGCAGGTACAGAGATTTGCTTCCTGACCTGGGGGTAAGGTGGACAGCTGCTCTCCATGATGTGGGGATACTCCTCAGGATCACTGCCTGGATTTTTTAAAATAAATATTTTGTTTTGAGAACTTTATTGATGCAGAAATCTGCTGGAAGGATTACTGCAAATAGATGATCCTAGATTAAAGAGCCACTTTAGAGCCAATACATGATTTCCAGAAGACCCCTGCCTCCCTCAGGAAACCACAATGTACACCCTGCATGAAGGGACAGTTGTACTACAGCCAGTGTCACCTGACAAAGCTGTAGGAAGCTGGAGGTGGCTCCATCAATAACACCAAATGCTGTCAGTGCCACATCTGGTCACTTGGGACAGGTTTCTGTTGCAAAGACACTTTACTTCATTGCTTCATTGTAGAGGGTTTTTTTCAGTGGTTTAAGGATTCAGGAACAAGAACTCTGCATATTTCCAGGGAACATATTCCAACATCCAGCAATTTAGCTCGTGCTGGCCTTGTTATGCTGAGGAATTCTGCTCTGAGACAAGCAGCCAGCTCTGGAGGACAGGGCCCTAACACATCAAAGCAGGTAATTAACAGAGAGGGGCCAAGAGTTTCATGCTACACTTTTTGTGCCAAATGCACTTGAAGGACTAATTTGAAACACTAAGAGAATTCACAAAGGGACAGAAGGCTACAAACTGTGGAAACAGAGCCAGGGCTGGGAAATCCAGGAGACCAGGCCAGGGTGCACTTTCCACAATGTCTGTCAATGCATTTTAGCGCTTTCTACAATCTTGAAATCCCTGGGGCCATGATGGAGGAGCACCACCTTGCAAGTCCTGAGCAAGCATAATGTTCAAGTGCAGAGGGGAGACTGTGCTGTCAGGTCCTGCAGCCCAGCACAAGGTGGGAGATCTGCAGTAGGCATGGGACATCTCAGCCACTCTGCAGCAGATCAGTGACACTGATGGCAGCTCTCAGCCTGGACCGTGTCCCAGACCTGGCACCCAACTCAGCTCTTGGGACACCAGTAATTGTGTAATGACACTTCACCAGACACTGTGATATCTCCACTGTCCTGGGAATGATCCCAGCATGAGCAGATAACCTCCAGAGCTGCATTTCCCACCTGCCCACAGCAGGCTGGGCAGCTCCCCACGGTGCTTTGTGTACCTTTGGAAAGGTCGTGCTGCCACGTGCCCTGGCAGGGACTGCTGCAGCAGTGAGGTCCAATGTGAGGCAGTCACGCTGCAGAGCTGATCCTGCTGGAGCAGAGGGCTCCAGGGAGCCTCCAGATGGTGCTTCTGGCACTGCTTGATTGTATTTGCCAGGGACACCCCAGAAAACAGTATGCAGGCATTGTAACTCAATGAAACTAGCTGCTAGGCACGAAGGGTTAACCGTTCCTCTAGAAAGATTAATTTATGCCCAAAACCCTTTCTGTTGTCACTCACTGAGAGAAAAAAGTTAAGCACTGTAAAATGGGCAGCAATAATTGCATTTCCTTAAGGACGTGTCTGGCAGGAGGTCGCTATCTGCTCCATGAGGTACGTGACCATGATACTGTCATTTTGACAGAATCAATGTATGTAGTCATTAATCTTACAAATTAAAAACCCATAAATCTCTGTTAAACCCACTGTCATTGATTAGGAATTACATTACCACAATACACAGAAGCCTTTTAATTTTGTTTTTCCTCCAAAATGAATAAACAGGTCTGTTCAGTTTATCTTCTCCTATGTTGGAGTGATAAAGGGCAAAGTCATTTCATGGCTATGCATCATTGTTTTGGAAATCATACCTTAGAAGCTCAGGAAAGGGGGGAATGAAGAAGAAAAATCTGTTCCTAGGGATGTCATTTAGCCCAACTACCTATTACTACTTCTCAGGAGTACCAAACAATAAGGAAGAATTTGTCAAACCTTAAATCTTGTTAATTTGGTTGATATACACCCTGTGAAAAATCCAGCAGGTCTCCTAATGAAAAAGACAAGGACATCTTTTCTGTTGGATTTTTACCTGGTTGGCTACTTTTTTAAGGGCTCTTAGCCATTGGAAATAGTCCAGTTTGATCGGTTATCCAATGAATCGACCTTCCAAGGTAACAGATAATTTCTTCTCATTACAGTAATGACTCAATAATTCACATAAATTACTAGGAAATCCACTACTTTCTTCTGAATTTTGACATCTGGGTGGTGCTCTAAAATGCAAAAGCAATCATGAACTTCAGAATAGGGACAATTCAATTACAGACAGGGATTGATGTTCTGATAGTTCAACACACAAATGCTCTGCTGGACCAGCCTGACTAATCTTCACTACACACCCTGCAGTTCTGGTGTGATTAGGTCACCACTTCATCTTGTTCAAGTATTTGGGAAGCAAAGTAAGGTCTTTCTGATAATTAGTTATAAAATTGGGACCTACTGTTCAGATTTAGCCATCTGTCAGTTTTACTGCTGGGAGGATACATATAAAAGAAGACTTCTGAGGATAAGGACTCAGACAAGAACTTTCTGGAGGATGTTTGTGAAAGCAGCTGGTGAGCACAGGAATGGGAGAGGGAGCAGCCATGGATACACACCCAAGGCAAGACCAATGTCCCAGCTGCATCCCAGTAGCTCCAGCAGGAAACAGAAAGGGCTCAAGGATTGAAACTTGTTCAACTCTTCTATTTTCTTCACTCACCTTGTCTGACAATGCCCATCCCCTGTAACTACCCCTGGCTTCAAACAAGGGGAAAAGAAACTCTACAAGCTGTCAGAGTTTGGATGCAAGCACCTCAATGGAGGGTAATTAAATATAGCATATGTTCTCTTTTAGTACTTGTTTACAGCTGGAAGATCAAATGGTTTTCTCAGACTTTGATCTTGATGCTTCTCCTTGAAAAAACACACAGACACGTTCAATGGACCCTAGTAGCAACTTTTTAGGGATGATGTTGATTGGATTCAGTGTCCCTTGGCAGAGCTGCACACCTTCAGGTTGGGGAAACACACAGTTTTTCCAGTCTGTAAGGGGGACATACCCATCAGGTAAACTGAAAAGGTGGGAAAGTTCAGGGTGCAAACCCCAAAACAGCAGCTTAGGAGCAGAAATTAAAGAAGCAGCCACCCAGGGCCTCATCCAAACCTCAGGGCTGCTCTCTTGGCTTCATCCTATTCCTCCTCTGAAGTGTTGGGACACACTTATCCTACAACTGCACCAAGGGCAGCAGCCTTTTTTTAATAGGAAAGGACATCTATTTTGTGTAAAAAATATTTTATTGGCAAAAACAGGTCTTATGCAAGAATTTTGTAATGTTTTCACATAATTAACATCAGGAAGTTTTCCTGATTTTCTGGGTAAGCTGTTGCTCTAAGGACACAAGGCAAGTTGTATAACTTAAGGGCTCTTAGCCATTGGAAATAGTCCAGTTTGATCAGTTATCCAATGAATCGACCTTCCAAGGTAACAGATAATTACTTCTCATTACAGTAATGACTCAATAATTCACATAAATTAAATAAATAAATAAATCACATAAATTAAATAGTCTCCAAGACCAAGCCCAGCCAGAGGAAGCTATGGGACACTGACACCAGTGAGCAATTTAATTTGCCTGAGGGCTAGAAAGTCAGAGAATAATACAAGATCCTCTGAACACCAAGTAGCCCTAACAAATATCCCCCTTCAGAAACATTGCAGCTGAATCTTGCCTTTGACTGTGCCACACAAACAACAGGAGCCACTTAGGAGCTTGCCAGTTCTCAAATTGGCCAGCAAGTCCAAGCCAATCCAATTGGAGTAGGAATAGAAACATTTGCCAGAGTGAAGCAAACCACACAAGATCAATAATATAGATCCTGGGACAAAGAAAAATTACTGTGTCTGAAGAAGGAAACAAATGAGAGAAAAATCCCAAATCAATTTTTGCCAGGATCTGGGGGAAAATGAAATAGAATGTGGAACAGCAAAATGGCATTTCTGTGTGTGAAATGAGTGGATATGGGGCAAAATACATATTTACTTTTTACACACAAAAGACAACTCCCACTCCACATTCACGCAGCTCCTTCCACAGTTACATGCAAGTTTAGAGAGAGCACATGCACTGGATTCAAAGGGAAAACAGTGAAAAAACCATGAGAAAAGATGGGAAGGTTAGCTCCTGCAGATGCACCTTTCCAAAGAGCACAGAATGAGTAATGCCTGAGCAACCCCCACAGGGTTTTGAAGAGAAACATTACATCCATTTGCTACTTTGAGTGTTAAATACAGCATTTGATAACTCATTCCTTGCAAAAACATACAGCTAACAGGTAACTACAGCACCTAATGACTCTTAATCACCTGCCAGCCAGTGACAGAAACAGGCTGCCAAAATATGGATATTTGGTGTCGTTCAATACAGTAACCCCTCCAAGAATGGGATGTGAATAAAAATTGCAAATCCACAATGAAGCCAGGCAGATTTTTCAGGGATATACACACTCATACATATTCAAGATAGCCCTCTTAACCACCCAGCTATGATTTACAGCACTTAAGGTGGTATCTATTGTCATGGACTTGAGTCTGCAGGATCAAATTTCAATATTTTGCCTTTCAAATCAACTAATGACGACCTGTCTTGGATACTGGAGAAGGCAGAAGGAATTCAATTTTGAACACTGTTCAACGTAGACAGCAAAATAATTTTGCATTTTACGGCTTATTGCAGGGGAGTCAGAACTTTTTCTATTGGTGTCATCTGGAAAAGACCTGCCCTTCCAGTCACAGCAACAGACAAAAGATGTCATTTGCTCTGTGTGCTTGAGCTAAACTTACAAAAGCAATGGAGTATCTAAATAACTGCAATACAGTTTGAAATAGTAATGTTTTATCAGTGACTAAAACCAGAAGTTTTTCTGTTCATGAATTAGTCAGCTGCTAAAGTTAATTCTTCTATGAAGTTTAGATTGCCAGGGACCCCATAATTTCCAAGTCACCAGACTAATCTTGCTATTTCCTACAGCCAGATTTCTAGTGATTCCAGCTTCAAGAAACCCTGTGAACAATCTGATCCTATTTAGACAATTCCATACCACCCTTCTGCCCAACCCAAGCCTTTGCAGCATTGTTCCCATGGGAGTATAGATTACAAGGCAGCAGCTATCATCTGGCACAGCCTGCTCTGCCAGCAGTGCTCTCCTACTTCCTTGGATAGATTCACTGAGGCCACAGGATTCATGGATGTTTTCCCCACTCCAAATTGGGCTTCCATGCACAAGGCACATGTCTAGCACGTGTTCTGGTAAGGCCTATGTGCCATCAGCAGCAGTGCCAGTGCAGAGACAAGAGTCCTGATCCAAACACACTCCCTGAAGCCATTCCAACATCAGCAATGCTGCCTGGCTTTGTTCAGAGTCACTTGCTGAGTTCATCATTTCAGGGGAGGCAGGAAGCCAGTGCCCAAATCAAGACCTCTAAACCAGAATCAGAGCCTTCTTCCCACCCCATATAAAGTGGGAGAGAGACACAGGGACAAACTTGCAAGTTACTGCATTGTCTGGTGACATGGATGCAATTATAAACAAAACCTTTTGGTGTGTCTCAACCCCCCTCCAGATACTAAACCCAAATGCCTTAATCCTTCTCCACCCCATCTTGGGAGTCTCTCAGCCAGCACAGCTTTTACAATGATGTGCTCCTTCCCTGACTTATGCTAATGTTGTTCTGGAATTGATTACTAGGGCAAACTGCTTAGTGGTGTCTCTCCAAATCAATATTTCACTGCTCTCAAACCACTCAGTTGTCCTCCCCCAGAGCAAAAGCCCATGTGAAGTGCCCAGTAACTTTAGCAGAATTTCAGTGAAGGCCAGCAGTGCAGATCCTCCACCACGCTCAGTCGATCGATTTTTATGGATTTCAGTGGAGCTGCACTGATCTGCTCTAGCTGGTGATTTGGACCAGCATCATTACCCAGCAGGAGCCTAAAGAAGTTTTTATACCTTTTCACATCACCTATAAAGCAAGGCCTGGTAACATCTGCAATGGGCAGATCTGCAGCAGCTCCTTCTGAGTAGTTTACAGCCCACACAGCAGCAAATCACCACTAATGCCTGGTTCTCACACCACACGGGGCTGCAGAGCAAAACCACCTCCAGAGCTGCAGTCAGAACTGCTGCAGCTGAAACTTCCATCATCTCCACAGAGGCCAACTTGATCATGCCTTAAAATCCTTCCTCCCCTTCCCCTTCAAGGATGTCCTTTGGAGCAGCAGCAGGTGCCCCAGGCTCAGGGGGCTGTGGTGGCAGGGCAGAACATTTCCCAGCTCCATCTGTGGAGAGGAAAGCCTGGGGTTTTAGAGGTATTTCCACTCACAGCAGTGTCTGGAAGGGGCAGGATGTACAATCCTCTCCAGTTTAGGTCATGATGAAGAATGTGATTCACAGACCTAAATGCAAGTGAATTTTGTGCAAGGATCAGTCCTAACCCACATACAAAGAAGACCAAGGTGTGGATCCTACAGAGATTTGATTTCTCCCCCATAAAATATATCTGGGTCTGATGACAATTACTTCAGTGCATGTTTCATGCTAACATTTAGGTGAGAAGCAATTGAGTTAAATAAACTCAAATTCCATTTGAATTTTTAGTCTTTATTGGGGTTTGCCTCAAAAGAAGACTGGTTTTCAGAAAGTCCCAGGCAACTGAGTAAATTGAGGCATCTGTAGTCTCAAATTGGGCACCCAAAAAAAGGGAGAGGAAAGACATGAGCGCTGCTGCTGAGTACTGGTCTGGTAAAAGAGGAAATTATTCCAAGCTCCCAAACTGTAAAGAATTTGGGTAGAGTTTCTTATTTTGTAAATGTGAATTTATTTTAATTAAAATTGTTTGGCATTATTTCAGCACTCTTTAAATTATTTTGGCCAAACTAGTAAATCTGATAATTCAGGACTGAATATAACCAATTAGATTTACTGTATGATACACCATAATCTGATCAAGCAGTCTCAAAGGATTTGACTTGTTAGCATTTCAAAAGCATAGGAGGTTTTTGAATAATTTATTACATTTCTTTCAAGCTCATCTTTGTTAATTCATTATGTAAATATAAGGCAGATGTTTTACAGAAACTTGTGCCATATCTATTTTAACTTGTATTAATCTGTTGCCAAAGACACCCCCTTTTGCCAGACAGCTCAGGGAAAATAACAGGTACTGAAAAAGTTTTAGGAGCAGATGAGGGTTGTGGCTTTCAAAATTCAGTTTCAGAGATAAGGGAATTTCCCACAAACCCCTCCACCCTTTCTGAGAAAGAAGTTTTGTTCATTTACTTCTCCCTGATTTCTCTGTCTCACTCATGTTTCATTTTAACACATCCACTCATCCTCCTGCTAGGAGCTGCAACATTTCTTGCATCAAAACCTTTGGAAACAGAATCATTAGCTGGGTTAAACAAACCCACAGCACCTCAGTTCAGCCTGATGGAGGCATTTTCACCCTGCCCACTACCAGGGGCTGTGAGCAGGCATTTGCTCACCCAGCTCAGTACCAGACATCTCTCCCTCCTCTGCCTCACAGCAGCTGTTCCAGGGAGGCAGCTTCCTTCCTCCCTGGCATCCCCATGGGTTGTTTTGTTCTTGTTCTGCCCAGCAACAAGTCATTCACCAGAGGCTTGAATTCCTGAGAACAAACTTTACGGAGTTCATTTGGAAAAGGGCACACCTTCATTGCTTGCTCTCTTTTCTGGGAGCTCAGGGCAGCAGGATAACTCTCTACAAACACATCTCAGCACAGGGGCCTGTAAACACCAGGGACATGTAAACACCAAATAGTGACCAACTGTGCTCACCTGGACACCCACAGTAAAAATATCTCATCTCATAAGTGGTAAATAGTTATCACACAAGCAGCTGCCATTCAGACACTTCTCTTGGAATATGATGGATCTGGAGCTGTTTCTTCCTCTGGGATATAGGAGTGTAGGCAGCTACCTAAACTTGGCAGATGTCTAAACCTAGGGCTATAGAAAACCCACAGTGTTCTTCAGCTAGAAGAGGGGCTAAAATTCTGCACTTTGAGGCTGCAGTTGTGAAAAACAGCACTGCTGATGTATGCAAGCAAGATTATGGTCTTACACAGGGGAAAGAAGAAATTACTTGGAGATTTCCCAGAAATCTACACCAGGTCAAAAGACTGAGGCAGCTTGAAAGGATGTTTGCTGGAACTGAAGCCTTCTTGAAAGCAGAATTGTATTAGCAAAAGCTACAGACATGTAAATGAGAACTCTGTAACCCAGCAAGCAGAATTAGTGAATAAACATTTCAGCTCTAAGTGAGGGCTGGGACCATCTGAGGAAGTTCCTGCTGTATCCAGTTCAATATTGTGCTACCCAACAACCCTTAATGGGAAAACCATTTCAGTGTCCTTTGAACCAAGGCTGACAGTGCTTGCTGTCACAGGTCAGCCAAACTTCTCCATTATAGCTCTTTTGAGGGTCAGGACTCAAAGTCTGGCCAAGTTACATGTCAGCATCTGCACCAAGAAAAAACTGAGTATGCAAGCACACGGTAAGATGGCTTTTTAACTCATATCTGTGATGGTGCTCTTGTGCAATACTGAACTAAAAAAGAAATCCAGCAGTAAAGTTGGAATAATCCCAACATCTAATAATCTTCCTTGGCAATTTAGATATTTTTTTTAAACAATAATGAGCTTTGAATTATATCATTAGCTAGAATGCAAATTCTGATCCAGGAAGTTGTATCTTATCTTGATTCCATTTTCAAAACCATCTGGACGTAAACCACAGAGATGAAGTAGCATCAAAAATACACAGCTATTACTAATTATGGTATGCTGTGCCATTTCTCCCACCACCTGCTAGCAATGACACAACATTACTCAAGAATCAAGCTTGATAAGCTTGATGAATAATTTTAATATTATTTTATTCAGCTTGCAAATTATCTCTGAGCAGATTTTTTCTCCCCCCCACCCCTCCCCATATCTATCTTGTTATTTAAAGTTAGTCACAATGGTTTTGGTGACTAATTTCTGATCTGTAACTTGTTTATGAGAACTGTGTTGCAAGCGTTTGAGATTTGAAATTCAAAATTTGGTGCAGTTTAGATTTGACATGTAATTCAATAGTGGTTTACTCCCTGACTAGATAACAACCCAGTCATCCTTCCAGGGTGAATATTTGCATATGAGGACTCAAAGCTCACTTTTTACCAATGTGTAGGGGTTCCTTACAGTTTGCTGCACCTTCATAGAACACTCTTAAGAATGCAGTGAAACTGTTAAGGAAGCTTGAGGGTTGGAGAAAAGGAAGATGTAAGGAATTACCTGAGATTTTCTGGTTTTACAGGACTAGCACTAGAGGCAGCTGTTCCAAACAATACTTCCAAATATGTTCACCACTGGATCAATTGACAGCAGGCTTCACAAGCACCTTCAGGCAAAGGCAATGACCTTGTGAGAACAACAGTTCATGTCCCAGCCACCCTCCTGCACAGGTAAGAGTGGCCTCGTTAAGGCAGAGCTCTAATCCTGTCAGAAGTCACACACTGCTCACTGAATGAAGCTTCTGCTTCCTCACATTTCCCATCTTTTACCCTCCAGGACAGGCATCAGTTTCACTTTGAAGCTGGACATGTTTGAAAGCACTGAGCAAGGCACTTCTCACACAGGAGGGGGGTAAAGCAGGAGTATTCCTACAATTCTCCCCTACTCTCCTCAGCTGCTCAGATCCAAGCCCACATTTTGGGAGCGGTGTGATCACACTGTGGGTCAAAGGAGACAACATATGCCCCTGCTCTGTAAGCTCAGGAAGCTTCCCAGTCTCCATTCAGCCCTGTGCAATGCTGAAGGAAGCTTTAACACAAGGCAGGCAGCCCCAGGAGAAGCATTTTCAACCTGCCCCCATGGAGCAGAATGCTGGGAGAAATGAGTGCCCAGGACTGGGGAGCTGAGCCCTGAGAAAGAGCACAGCCACTGCAAGCCACAAGGTCAGACCTCCACAGACACTGACACTATTCCTGCTGTCAAATATTTCTGGAAATATCTGCAGTACGTGCCGGATTAAAAATTAATAATAATAATAATAATAATAATAATAATAATAATAATAATAATAATAATAATAATTCAGAGACCATTCCCTGGCTGACATTTCACATTTCACAGGGGTCTGAAGTACTCTAAAAGGATGATGCATGAAACTTATGAGAAAAACTTGCACTTTCAGACAACACAGACTGAGCAAAGAGTAGAAAGGGCCTATGAGGCAGCTGCAGCATCTGCCCTATCAGACAGGCAGCTACACCACATGTAACAACACCCTGGGCCCAAATGCTCTGCTCTTATCACGCTGGTTATTTACACAGGGTAGCACAAGCTAATCACAAAGGTCCCTCCAGCCTAATGTTTATGAATGTGTCATCACAGAAGCTTCTAGAACTGCAATGCTCTCGCAACTGCCCTGTCACAGGCATTTACGAGCATGCAAAGATGTGTCATAACCAATATTAAACTTAATTATTAATTAAAACACCTGAAAAGTGTTTAAGTTCAGTATTAATTTCATTCTATTAATTATGATTAAAGTACTTTACACAACTTGCTAGTAGCATTTTCTTCATTAAGGCAGTAATTTCACTCATTAGTTTTCATCTGCAAGTCAGTTTCACACTAGAAGTTTGTAAAAATAAAAGAATCAGAAAGAGGAACTGAAGCCACACTTTCCAAGGAGAAGTCCTATGCTTCAGCTCAGGAAGTTAACTCAGCTATAATGCTCCTAATTTACAGTTCTGCCCCAGGGAGATGAAATGCACAGTCAAGTACCTTACAGGTTTAATTGAGTAAGACGGGACCACTTTGACAGAAGATTTAACTGAGAAAGAGGGGGAACCTCCTCAAAGCTAGATTAACACTCCAGTGGTTGCTTCAGATTAACTCACATGTTCTGCCTGCTTCTCAACTCTGCAAAACAGTCACATGTTTGCAGTTTTCTGGTGAAAAAAAACTCCTGAAAGTTTTTTGTCCTGGTGTTCCTGGGGTGAAGTGCTCAGGTTCCCCCCTCCACAGCGATGTTCCCAGCAGTGCCCAAGATCTTTGGCTATCTGTCAGGGTGACTCACACTTTCAGACTGGCTCCTGTTTGATGTTACTCACCAGGAAAACAAAGCTTTTGCCTTCCTTCATATGACTTCTTTATCCCGGGATCATAATTTATGATGTCCTCCTTACCAAGGAAAATTTTATTTAATGGAGAAGAAACCAAACTAGATTATAGAATCATTTTGCTGAAAATAAAATGCTTTGTCTGGCACAGTTGGGCATGGACAGCACACATTACTGGCAACAGCAAGTGGCTGAAGCAAGGATAACAAACATGAAAGGATAAAATCCAAAATCCAAGAAGTGGGGAAAGGACCTTGGCACTAGGACTGCAGGCTGCAAACCTGTTTCCTGTGGCTGTGTTTAACCCCGAGGGAAAGGCTGAGTGGTTCTGTGGGCCCAGGAAAAGGACACCAGGAGCTGCCTCTGGACAAAGCCCTGCTACACCAGGGTGGCAGTCACAGCCTCGGCACCACACCCTGCTGGGGGAGCAGGCACCACCAGGCATGAGGTGAACAGCTCTGGGCTTTACCAAAACATGCAAACTACTGTAAAAGGGCCTGTAGAGGGAAGGAAAGAGGAGAGACATACCTAATTTTTTAGACCTCCACCACAGCTGCCTAACTGCAACTGGCTTGGGAAATTACTGCCATGGGGCTCAGCTCTCCACCAGTCAGGGACCTTTTTCCTACTCAGTGCCTCCCAGAAAGCTCAGGAAGAATGTGACCCCTGAGCCACACACCCACTGTGATCTCTTGGGTGTCAAGACTATAAAAACACAGTCTTTTCCTCAAAAGCACCTGCTCAGAAACAACCTGAAGTGTCTTATTTTGAAACTACATGAGTATCCACACACATCTTTAAAGATGAACCTGGACTTCACACCCAACAGGCTTCTGAAGAGCCTGAAAGTCACCCAGAGGATTTGTTCTTGGGGTGTCCAGCCCTGACACCATAGGAGCATCCAGGTTTCATTAGCACAGCTCCTGTACATTTAACAGCACCACAGACCACCAATCTATAAACCACACAGCCATGCTCTAAAGACAGTAACAAAGCTTGTAGTGCTTGCAAGCCACAAACATTAAATTGTGTGTATTGTTTATTTAAAAGCATCACAAGGTTCTCATCTTTGTGATTAACAACCTGCTTAGTGCTATAATCAAATGAAAATCCCGGATCTTTGCTGACCCCAAAACACTTAAAACAATCAGGAACAGCTATATAAGAACTGTCCTCCATTTTACTTTCCCATTTTACCTTTCCATAGAGCTTTCTCCTCTACACAGCCCCAGCAAGATGACATAAGTCCTTCCAGGTCCTTAAAAGCATTCCCACAGACCTATTTTTAAGCCTGCTAAAGTCACCTTGTTAATTGTGTCTTCTCAACTTCCTCAGCTGACCACTGCCAAGGGTGACTTCATTTTTGGGAGGAATTTGACTGTTTATGTGGATATTCACACAGCACAAACTTGAGCAGAACAAACATCTGAACTGGGTCCTGATGTTCTGTCACATAAATGTTAACACCAGCAAGGCTGTTTTTTGGGGTTGAGGATTTGGTGAGCACCTGTGTTGGTGAGGAATGTTGAACAGCTCATGCTCAAGGGGATGCTGCAAATGTGGTGTCTTAACCCCCTCATGTCTTCCCCAACAGCCAGGGAAATGCTGTGCATGGCTCAGGTGTAGGTGACAGGCAAAGCACCTGAGCTAATTTTAAACTATGCCAAGCTGGAATTCATGTTCCTCTCACAGGAGAGAGCCTGGCTGGCCCAGTCCAAGCAGAGCCTGGACCTGAGAAGTCACCTCGTGGTGGTGGTGTGGCTGCAGCCACGCTGTTGGCAGTAAATCAGCTGGCTCCAGAAGAGTCCATTCAGGAGGGCAGCACAAGCCACATTCACACTTTGTTTCCTCTTTGCCCACCGTGTCCCCTCTGCAGGCACTAAGGCAGCAACAGGAGGCTGTATTAACTCTGCTTGCTGTCATCTTACCTCCTCCTCTGGGAAAGCTCTGAGCCTCCTAACTCCTGCCACCAGCTGTCAAGATAATTAGAGCTATTGTTTGTCACAGAAAGCCCTTTGATTGACATCCCTGTGAGAGGGCAGAGCTGCAGTCCTGTGCCAAAACTGGAGATAAGCACAGAGTGCCATTAGTTTTGAGGCAGGTAGAGAAGAGCAGGGATGTTAGTCCTGCTTTGGCTTCCCCTTTATAGCTCTTATTTAAGAGATGACAATGCTTTTTCTTGAGTTTAGCTTTATCTTAAGTGGGTCAGACATTCCTGGCTGCTGTTTCTTAATGCAATGCTACATCCGGAGAAGGAAGAACAAAGCCCAGCAAATCTTGGGAGGAAGATGCATTTCCACACTTTTATAAAGGGCCCCAGCATCAGTTTAGAAGTGTCAATGAAACTTCTCTAACTCCAGCCTCAGGAGCTTTGTTAGGTCCTTGCTTCTCAGTCTTGCATTACAAAGCAAGAACAGACATAAATGGCTTAAAAATACCTTTACACAGGTCAGTTTTGGTCCTTCCCTGGGTTACATCTAGGAACTTTCCTGGGTTTTATTTCTATTATCTACTCCTCAAATAATGTTTTGCTATGGCACAAAACCCCCAAGAATGAAATAAGGAAAAAGTCTGCAGTAATGAGGGCAGACCTGCCTATGTAAGAAAATTTAAGAAAACAAAACTTGACATTTTGGCTAAAAAAATAACCTGCTGAAAGATTGTGTTAGGAATTAAAGTTTAGAGTCTGTTATAGTTTATAGTTTATTTAAATACCTATTGGACTTTAATGATTAAGAAAATGTGAGATACCATCAGCTGATTGGGTTCACCCAGGACAAGCACAACTTTATTTTAGTCTCAGGTCTTTCTCCTCAATGCAGAAAAGTAATACATTTCCCAAAATGCAAAGGTGACATAGAACATTTCACCATAAATGACTCTGCTCTTATAAAACTGCAATAAACCAAAACCTGACTCAATAAATCAGCCAGTAATTGGTAACCCCATTGAGTTCTGGTTTTCAGTAGATCTTGTGGCATGCAATGTCTGATCCCTGAGCCAGGATCAGGCTCTGGCAAACACCCATCCTAAAAAGTCACAACTCTGCTCTCTATTTCCAAAATGCATTAACAGGAAACAGTGCTCAGCATCTGACCTTTCCAGATACATTATTCTCATGTGAATGTACTATAAACCTCCTACATGGCTGCATTCACCCTAAACTGTCTAAACCAGCTGCTATTCCACCACCTTTACTCCCACTCAGTACCAGGCTGATGAAAGAGCATCTCCTAAGCATTCCTGACTCTAAGTAAGATATGTAGGGAAAAACAGATCTCATTTTATGAGGCATCCTAATCAGCATCAAGATCTATGTTCAATGGATATTTAATGTTTTTAAATAGTAAAAAGAAAAAATTGGCTGAGAAGATTAAAGATTTTTCAAAGGTTTAAAACTGAAGTTGGCATAAAGACACTGTAGTTTGCTAAAAGGGAAGAAGTGGGAAGAATTTTAATAACAGAGGTTCACTAGTCCATCCCTAATTAACAACATGAAGGAGTTTACACTACAGCAGGGTGATTTTGGGTAGAGAAAACACAGTATTAGTAGTAAATAGATATTTATATTGTATCTCTATTTACGCTTGGGTTCAGCATTGCAAAGCACACCCAGAAAATATAAAGGAAACCCCAGAGTTCATCCATTCTCCAGCAGTTTCTGCACTCCCTATTTTCTCCTTTTTCCCCATAATGTAGCCCAGAGCTCTCTGATGTAGCACCACAACCCATGTGCTCACACCTCCCAGGGGCTCCAGCAGGACCCCAGGACATGGAGCTGAACTTCTGCCTGGGGGTTCTGCATGTCCCATTTCCAGTGACAGCGCCAGGCATCCAAGCCCTCTCTGCATTCACACTGAACTCCTCCTAGAATAAAAATTAAGCCAGGCACACTAACTAGCAACAGCCAAAGCCCTCCCAGCACTTTTTTGCCAGGCAAGAATAGGGAGGCAGAAACCTGCTGCTTAACTACATCTCCATGCTATAATGACCTGCCATGCCCTGCCCTTATTGAAGGCAGTGGGGTGGCCTTGATCCCTTTAAAGATATTGGCTCTCAGTGCACGATGAGCATCTGCAATTAGCAGCACAGACTGGTCTCACCCCTCTCCAGTGCCCGGGGGAGCCGGCTCTCAGAATAGCTCCAGCTGTTTAATAAAGCTCAAACCTGCTCTCTAAAGGTTAGAGCCTTTTTAAACCACAGTAAACACTTCAGGTGGCCTGGCTTTGTGGGCCACTTGCACAAAGGACTCTGCATCCCTTGTCCTTCTGTGATTTAATGGCATAAAGTGAATAAAACGAGAGGCAGAGCTGACAGGGGGGGTCCCACCACCCACAGAGGGGAGGGCAGAGAGCACCACTGCCAAAGCCTGGGGCACACAAAGGACTGGCAACACACTAAAGGGCAGCTCATGGGCTGCAGAGGGAGGTGGAGACCAAGAGATAGAGTGCACACAGTGACAGGAGCTGCTGAACACCTCCAGGCACCTCTGCAGAGGGGAGAGGACAGGCCTGCAGTTCATCCTACTCTAACGACGGACTGTGCCACACAAAAACAGGTAGCAAGCTGGTGTGCAGTGTAAAATGAAAAACTTAATCATGTCAGATTAAAAAGGGATGGGGGTGATGCCAATTATGAGAGCAGAATTGTGTGCAGCCTCCCAGGGAGGTACCACCCTCCCAAAACAGACAGTCCATCTCCCATGCCAGGCATGGAGCATTCATTCATCCTTGTTCAGATCAGGCCCTTGGTGCAGCCATTCACACTTGTCAAGGTCTTATCACTCATTTCCCATCTTTCTGATGTGAAAACAGATAATATTCAAAAGAAAAGAGGCAAAACCCCAGAGAATGGGGAACATTTGCATAAAATGCGATTGGAGAAGTTTTCAGCATCAGTTTTTTGGTAGATCAGGGTGGCTGCTGAACTATCAATTTCAGTACCTCAGAATCAGTATGTTTTTGAGACAGTGGCCTTGCCACAACCGTTATTTCTTTTTCCTTTACTCTGAAGTTTCGTACCTGCTGTGCGACATCCTGCTGAGGCCAGTGCAGCTGCCAGACACCAACACCAGCACTCTGTGGGGCAGCTGAGCCATTTGTGCTGTCCTTGGAGCCTCCGTGGCCTCACTTGGACAGGCAGCTTGTGCTCTGCATGGTTTTGGCAAAGTTCCACCTGCTGTCAAACCTGCCACCCTCAAGCAAGTCCCCAGGGACCTCAGGACCAGCTCATCTAACTCAAGCCTCTTTTGCTCAGAGCACTGCAGGGCACCTTTGCAGCAACACAAACCAGTGTCCCCACTGCACCCTGGCTTTTAAAGAGTGGTGTTCAAACACAGTACCCTTCTCTGTGCCTCACCAAGCTAAAAAAAAAAAAATTAAAAAAAAATCTCCTTCCACTGCTTACTGAAAGCTGAGATGGGGAGATAAGCTTCCTTGGCCAACAGATTTGGGAGAAAGCTTTTCTTTCAGAGTCCAGGTTTTCCTGGATTCTGTCTCTGCTAATGAAAGATTATACTTTAAGAACCAAGTGTAACTTAACATCACAAAACATTCACTGTCCATGCTTCTCCTGATAAGCAGATGAAAAAAAACTGGTCTAAGTGTGGAAGGCTGAGATATCAAAGATATACAGCCCATAGCACTGTACCTGCACACAGGAAGACAAGCTATGGGCTCAGCCTCTGGTAAGCTCACCCTGCTTCTCAGAAAACACAGAAACAAGGAAATATTCCCACTATTTTTCCCTTGGGTCTCACTGAAAGACTGTTTTCCCTAAAGCTAAGGTTCCAACCCAGCAATGAATTTGTAAAGAGAGAACTGGACAGCAGAGCTCAGGACAGCTGGAACAAGGAGGCAACACCCATCAGGCTGAAATTCCCTTGGAAAGTAGCAGCTACAGCCTGGCCAGGCAGTGTCACTGACACCAGGCAGTGCTAAACACTGCCAGCAGCATGTGCAAGCAGTGATTCAGTGTCTCTTGTGCACTTCTAAAGGAAATAACCTCTTGGTATAAGGATGGGTCAGTCTGTCTAATCAACCAGAGGTTAGGAAAGAGCAAAATGGGAAGAAAGGATGAACATACAGTGCCAATTATTTCTTTATCCTCATTTCAGACTCTCTCCACCCCCACCTGAGTCTCTATCCCTTACAACCTCTAACTTTTTCCCCTCCAACACCATGCATCACTTTTATCACTCCTGCCATTTGGTTTCTTAAGTCTGCCTCACCTAATCAGTGAAAACTTTATCTGTCTCTCCCCAAAACAAAGTCTCAGGGAACTATTTTGGAAGAGATGCCAAGAGCATATCTTTGTGCTGACAGGCAAAGTCTGAGAAACTGCCTAATCATGGTCCTGATACCCTGTGTGACAGTCCATTCAATGCATTAACTGATACTTTATGGCATTAAAGAGATAACATAAGGTTTTTAAAAAAGCTCCTGATGCCTAATCTCCGGTGACATCTTTAACTCTGGCTGCCAAAACTTGTGCTTACTCATCCATTGTTATTCCCTGTCCCATGTTTTTTGAATGGGAAGTCAAAAAGCTGAACCCATTTGAACCTAAATAAGCATTCACTGATATCAACAGCAGCAACAGCTATACATCACTGACATGTTTTATACTTTAAGGGGAAATGAGTTTCTTGCACTGTATTTTAGCTGTTGCCCTTCCCAGGGAGAGGAAACAGGATGGGAGTCAATGGGGTCAGTGCTGGGCAGGCAGGAGCAGACACAGCAGGCAGGTTGTGAAGAAAGAGCTCAAAGTGATTTTCCATAGAGGACCAGCTTGAACCAAAGGTAGAAAAACTTACCTAAGCATATAATGACATATTATTAGTCTATAGTTATGGCATTATAGTGGGTAATGGGATAATGTGTTTATAGAATAAATATAATAACCACCTAAGCTTTAAGTACATTGGTAGTAACTAATGGAATTTCACACTGTGTTCTCTGAGTCAGCCCAAGGTTCTCTCTGGGCAGCTCTGGGCTGGTCCTGCTCCAAAATGAGGATGTCCATGGAATGGACAGAGCTCCAACTCTGTTCCAGGCTGCTGCTGCCCATCCCAGGACCCACTCAGGCTGTGTGCCATTCCCAAAGGAGCCACAACCAACCCCACCTCCTACACCAGCACGAGGAACACAATTCCAGTAGCAGACCAGCACAGCTCCACTTCAGTTTGTTCCTGATCATCATGGAGTGGGAACAATTGGGCACCAGTCATTTTTCCTGCAACAAAAGGATATTTTACATATGTTTCTTATAACATCATAGCAAATTTGAATCAGTCATTATACAGTTATAGCAATTCATTTTAATTAGTTATGAGAATTAGTCTCATTTTTTCTGCATGTAGTCTATTATCCCTTCCTATCCCAGCACTATTTTTCCATTACTTTACACTTGGGTTGTATTGCAGAAGTGGGACATGAAATATTTACAACCATAATACCCCCAGAAAGTATTGCTTTCCAAATTCAAAAACTAGACCCACTAGTTCCACTAGTGAAGGCTTTGATTAATATTGTATTTTAACAAAAATCTTGTAGGGAAAAAACCTTTGGAGCAGCTCTTACTCATGGCCCTGTCAGCAGTGCCCACAGCCAGTTCTGTCAGTGCCGGCTGGCTTTGAGCAAAGCACGAGCTTACGGCAAACGCCTCCTAATGAGGGACAGGAGCAGCATAAAAGGCCAGAAATGGAAAGATGAGAAAGCGAAAGATGGGAAGGGAAAATGCTCTCCTTCCCACCACCAGGAGCTGCTGCCAGGAGGGCTGATTACCCAGCGGAGCGCCTGCAGGGATCCCAGAGCGCCTGCCCGCCGGGAACGGGCCCCGCCGGGAACGGGCCCTGCCGGGAACAGGCCCCGCCGCGCTCGGCCCGGAGCACGGGGAGCTCCAGAGGATCATGGAGAGCTCTGGAGGGGTGAGGAGAGCTCCAGAGGATCATGGAGAGCTCCAGAGGCGTGAGGAGGGCTCCAGAGGCATGAGGAGAGCTCCAGAGGCATGTGGAGAGCTCCAGAGGTGTGAGGAGAGCTCCAGAGGCTCATGGAGGGCTCCAGAGGTGTGTGGGGGCCTCCAGAAGTGTGAGGAGAGCTCCAGAGGCGCGTGGAGAGCTCCAGAGGCACATGGAGTCCTCCAGAGGCTCATGGAGAGCTCCAGAGGCGTGTGGAGAGCTCCAGAGGCTTGTGGGGGGCTCCAGAGGTGTGAGGAGAGCTCCAGAGGCACGTGGAGCGCTCCAGAGCATCATGGAGAGCTCCAGAGGTGTGAGGAGAGCTCCAGAGGCGTGAGGAGAGCTCCAGAGGTGTGTGGAGATCTCCAGAGGCACATGGAGTGCTCCAGAGGCGTGAGGAGAGCTCCAGAGGTGTGAGGAGAGCTCCAGAGGCGCGCAGAGACCGGGCCCAGGACAGCTCTGGTGCTGCGATACTCTGAGCAGGAGGGACACACCACCCTCAGCCCCGGGAGGAGGCTGAAGCTGAGGCAGAGCGTACCCCGGCTGAGGACAGTCTGGTGTCGCCACATTTCTCCTCACAGAGAAAAGCAAGGCACGATTCTTCCCAAGAATATTTCTGGGTTTCACGTTCTCTGAACCTCAGAGAAAGGAAAAACAATTCTTATCATTTGCTGTGTCTGTGTTTGTGCCAAAGTAGAATGCAATATGGAGATTGTTTGCCCGGAGTGATGGTGTTTTGTTTCCTTGGCCTGTCAAGGCTGAGCCTGTGTGTGTCTGTCTGTGTGTGTATAATGTAATATAGTATAGAATAATATAGTGTGATAAAGTAATTAATTAGCCTTCTGATAAGGTGGAGTCAGATGCATCATTCTCTCCCTCTCATAGTGGAAAACTATCCACTATGCCCTGGAGCAGCTCAGCATGGCTCCCTTGGGATACAGCTGCTGGCCCCGAGTGCCGCACTCGGTCCTCGCTGCTGATTCAATGGTGCCACCTAGAGCCACCAGCCCAGAGCAGGACAGCCCTGCTCCCCTGCCCAGGAGGCTCCAGGATGGCATCCTCGGGGCAAGCTGCCCAGCCGGGCCAGTGGTAGCCCGGATCTCGGAAGGGTCGGGAGCATCAGCCACCAGTGTCACTGCAGGCCCCCAGCCGGTAATAATGAGCATTGACTCCATGACTGCAGAAGGCTGATCCATTGCTTCATTAAGCTATACTATATTATACTATACAGTACCATACCATACCATACCATTAAGAAACCTGGAACTTCTACAGACACTCTGATCCAGCTTTGACCTGACTGGTCAATCGATTAAAATACCATCAGCAGTGTCTAATTAAGAAATCAGCCTTTGGTAAACAATCTCTGTAACACATTCTTCATGTGCACAACAACAGGGGCAGCAAATGGAGATAAGAATTGTTTTAATTCTTTTCCCTGAGTTTTCTCACGGCTCCTCAGGAAAATCCTGGAAAAGTCTGTGCCTGCTCTCTGTGAGCAGAGAGCTGCTGCCACACACCACCACACTGGTAAAGGGAAAAGGAGCAAGGGAGGGAGCCATGGGGAGCAAAACCCCTGAGCTCTGGGATCCAGGATCTTGGGGACACGCTCTGGAGAGTGCAGCTGTGGTGGTGCTCCTGCTCCCTGCAACAGCTGACTCTAACCTGACCTTCCATGGCCTGCCTTCCCCAGCCTTCTTCCAGGGCAGACAGACCCTGCCTGGGCACTACCAGTGCCACCTGTCACCACCACAGCCAGCTTTCCTCCTCACAGACCCCTCCACATTCCCCCAGGGCTGGCCACTGTTCAGGCCTCCAGGGGCATTGCAAAACAGCCAGAAATCATATTGCACACAAGCAGCAGGTTAAAATCTCACTTTATGGGCCCAGAAGACCTGCAGAGGGTATTGAACTGTCAGACCTCCCTGAAGTGGGGATTTATCATCTCTAAGTGGGGCTGCCTGGCTGGAATGCCAAGGTCAGTGCAGATGGCCAAAGGGAGAGGAGCTTGTGGTGGCACCAGTAGAGATGAGAATCTCCAGGGAGCCCATCCGTGGAGGTTCCCATGTAGCAAACTGTCACTGGCTCAGGTGGCTGCAGCAGCAGACACATGAACAGTGATGCAGCTTGCACCAGCACCAATCCTGGATGCATTAGCCAAGATCCCAACAAAGCCTGCACAGAGCACCCGGCAGGCTGGCAAGTCAAAAAACCTTTGGTGCTTTGCAGGAGCAAGACCCTGTGCAGAGACTCACCCAATTCCTGGGTTTCCCTGTGCAGGCTGAGGCCAAATCCCCAAAACTGGGAGGCAGGAGGGAACTTCAGCCCCACCAAGACCAGAGCCATGGCCCACTGACGCTGCTGTAAGGGCAGGATGGAAGAAGCACGTTCACCCTGCTTCTCCTCAAAGCAGTGGTATGTGACAAAGGCTGGCTTAGACACAAGACTGCTCAATACCCCACTCAGCAAGTATTTTCCTGTCATCTCTTTGTGCTATAAACTGGAGCTCACAGGCTGAAGGCAGAAGAAGAAAAGAGACTGGGTGCCTTGCTGAGTTTCTCCCCTGCCACACATGAGTACAATAAACCAATCAACACCACCAGGGCTCTCCCTCTAGGACAGTACCTCAGCTCAAGAAATTAAGATTAACAGAAATTTGTTTAAAGGGGTACAGTATTGAAATTTTTTTTCTTTTTTTTTCTGAAATCAAGACTGCATCCGCTGGAAAAAATATTCATGTGAGAATAGAGCCAAAATTTCGTTACTATTCCAAAGCACAGCCATGCATACACCAAAGATAATTTCAACTAAATTAGGGTGAATTGATATCAGCATTTCCTCTACATGGAGGTGGGGATCAAATTTTACTGTCAGCATTAATTAGGGGAACTAGTCACTTGATTGTGCATTTATTCAAGGGTTCCCCTGGGTTTCTGGAGAATCAGCCTGGTCTGTGCTTTTCATGTGCACATGACCTGAAAAGGAATCACTTAATTTCACGGCCTCGAGATACAAAAGGGCAATTTTAGTTTTTGGCAAGAGAATGGAGTTAGGTCTGAAAGATGGGGTACTCATTTAAATCAAAGTCCTGGCCAGCCAACACGGGGCTGCCAGCTCACAGATCAATGCCCAAGCTGCTTTTTGAGTGTCTTAATAATTGGACTTGATCGATGCTTTGAGAGGCTGTTCATCGCTCACCCCATCTCAGCAGTGCTTCCTGGTGACAGGAGCCATGCAGGGCCTGCAAGGGCTGGGTAGTGACATAAGGAACTCCTGCAAAGTGAATTTGTTCATTTCTTTGAATGTATTTTCCCATTTTCCCTATTGTTTTCTTTAAGCACTGTTACTGTTCAACAGCAGTGAATTCATCAAGTGCAGGCAGGCTGCAGGGACACAGGGCCGGGAGAAGCTGGCACGCAGGGAGCACGAGGAAGGTGTGTGAGCAGACTGGAGTGTTTGTGCAGGTCTGCACAAACAGCAGCCTGAGCAAGGCAGAAAACATCCCTGTGCTGCTGCTCCCAGCACCTCAGCACCCTGCCACAGCTGCTGCACCTGCCTTGCCACCTCTCCAGTATTAATGCCACCGTGACTCACATCACCCAGACACCAGGATCCTCCCAACACCTCTTTGGGGATAGAGAGGAAGGAACAGACCTGTCAGTCCCACCTATGAAAGGACCAAGAGTTCTTCTAGAGATGAGTGGATGTAAGGGCTCAGATCCCCCCAGCTCCTCACCCTGCTAGGCACAGCCTGCACCCAAATCACACGCAGCACAACTAGAGTCCTCCCCAGGGAAACACTGTCCTCTCCACCTTCCTGAGGGATCCTCTGGCTTCAGACACTCCTGAGAGAGGCTGTACCAAAAGCAGCATGAGCTCGGTGTGCAGGGGAAAAGGAGTCCCTCTCTCCAAGCCAGGGCAAGGGAGCACCTCGCTGCAGGGGAGGCTGAAGGACAAGGACAAGAAGGTCCATGCACCCTTTCCTGGACCAGAGCCAGCCTTACTGGCTGCAGGCAGAGCCAAGCTGTGTTAAACACAACATCATTCTCCAGGATGCAGCAGTTCAGCTACACTCTTGAGGAGACATTGTGCCCTGTGCCACTGAGACCAGGTGACACAGGTGGCACCTGCTGTCCTCCCTGCTGGAGTTCGGTGGCTGTGAAGGCAGAGGCCAAAATCCCCAAAACCAGGAGGCAGAGTAGAACTGCAGCCTCACCAAGACCAGAGCCATGGCCCACTGACACTGCTGAAGGGCAGGAGGGATAATCCCTGAAGGCAGGTGAAGCCTGTGCAATTCAACGGGAACCCCCTGGGGGAAAGCACAGGGAGCAGGGAATCTCCCTGGAACCTCTGTTCCACGCATGCCTTCAGCTTTCCGCGGCATCGCAGCACCATCTGTTGGGAATGCATGGAAGCTGGCCAGGCTGCTCCTTCGCTCCCAGGGCTGCTGGGACAGGCACCGTGCCCTGCTCTCATGGCGAGGGGCGCCCATAGAAGCCCCAGTGCCCTGGTTCACCCCTGTGGTTATCAACCAGAGGCTGGTAAACTTGTGCTTCCCCCTCAGAAGAAAACCTCTTAAAACCTTATCAGATCTAACTTCCACCCCACACCAGAGTGCTCCTTCCTGCTGCTGGAGCTGGTGACTGCATCAGCAGGAGGACACAGACTCCCATGTCCCATTTCACTCCTCAGCAGTGCAATGTGAAATGCAGGAGTCTCATGAAGAAGAGATGTCAGAGAGGGGTCACCACATCCTGAGCCTGTGCCACAAGCTGCACAGACAGCATGGCTCATGGGAAATTGCTCAGCAGGGCATGACAGATTTGCTCTAGGGACAAAATTTAGCCCTTTGTGACCTATTTGGACACAGTGCTGATCTTTACACTTGGAAAGGTTGGCACAGGTTGAAACAGAGGTACATATGCATTATAGCTTTCTCATGGGAGATCTCTGATTTCTTGTCTGCAATTCAGTAGGGCAGGCCAAGAGGCACAAACCTCCATTCTTCCTCCCTTCCCAGCAGCAGGCACAGTGCCCTTGCAGCAGGGCAGCAGCTGTGATGCCAGAGCAAGAGTGTTACCTGTGGAAAAGGTGAGAACGCTGTAGTGGTCCTTGTATGCTGAGCAGAGTCCATGTTTGCATTTGGGCTGATCAACTTCTACCTACCCAAACAGTTCTAAACTTCATTTTCACTGAGAGCAGCCCTTCTCAATGCTCTGTGCCAGCTTCAGGGATATCAGAGCAGTGAATCCTGCCCTGGGGGCTGAGCTCCCTCAGCTGAAGCATTCGCTCCACTGGGCATTCCTGCCATGTTTTCTCTGGGCTGTGCCCACACACATTAAACCAGCACTTCATTGCCCCCTCCAGCTGCTGCTGTGGCAGAACTGCCCCTGCCCTGAGTCCTGCAGCTCACTGAACACATTTCAGTTTGAAATGCAACAAACAGAAGCAGATTTCCAAGGCTGTGTCTGATGACCTGTGCTGCTGTGTGGCCTTGCTGTGCCCAGTGTCTGCAGGGGCGTTGCCATCTGACTGCCATCCAGCACAGGGGCTGCAGCAGGAGCATTCCTGCTTCACCTGCTCCAAGTCAGCAGCACCTGGTGATTGCTGGGCAGGCTTAAATGTACCAACCTGGGGACCCTCCTTCTGCTTCATTCCCAGCACCTGCAGTGACACAGGATCCACTGCTACAGCCAGATTCCTTCTCTGCCTTCATGCACTGCCTTCCTCCCCTGTATTTCCACTTTATGTAATTGGCCATGTCAAAAGAGCCCTTACATAACCACAGCCACCCCAGGCACATGTCTCGAAACACATGCATGCCTCCCCTCTCTGTCAGCTGGGATCTTTTGCACATGGATGGATTCACCCCTTCTCCAGTAACTACTAAAAATAAAGAAACCACACTGGCAAACATCAGGGACTCACAGAGCTTGGCATAGCAGTTTTTCATGTCTCTCACAGACAGTGTCTGTACACTGGAACATGAAGACCTGGGCACAACACATGCCAGTGGGAAAAGAGTAACTGCTTTACTGAGTTGCCTTCTCTGCATTCCAGCAGAGGAAGTTTTCTTAATGAAAATGTTCTTTTTTAATCTTTGCAAGTGTGCAAGCCATCCATACAGATCAAGGACCTGTACAGAGGCTAAAAACACTTTGGACAAAGTTATTTTAATCATCTAAGTGATTCCATCGATTTTCCTGGGATACTTGCATATCTAAATTAATCTGAACATTTGCATAACTTCTGCCCAAAAGTTTACTGTCTAAAAGCATTGGAACAACTCCCCATGAGATCAGCTTTATCACTGGCACAGGGAATCACACTGACTGCTCACACAGATCATTTGCAGGGGCAGAGTATCACTTACAGGTGAAACAAGCTGGTGCCTGTTGTGCAGTGGTGAACCAAGGGGCACTTTGGCACCCACTTCAGGGAAAGCCAGATCAGGGTCTAGATAACCATGGCATGATTTGTTTGCAGCCTCACTTCTCTCTGACAGCAAGACTTGGTAGTTTCTTTCTCTGTTGGTCTCCCTACTCTGCTACCACGTCCCTGGTGTCCTAGCAGGTGGCTCTTCTCACCCATGCCATCAGTAACTGCAAAGCTGTTAACCCCATGCTAAAAGGAGATGGCATCTGATCACATCTGTTAAAATTATTTTGGCCAGATACAACTTCCAGAATGCTGAAGGCAAACAGTTGTTTGTTCCTTTTTATATTCAGCATTTCATTTTACAAGGCTCATTGCAGCAGCCCTTCAATTCCCACATAGACTACCAAAGTGTTGTCTGGCCTGAAAGTCTTCCTAATTTATGAGATGATATCAAAGCCTTGGACCTGGGAAGCAGTGCTGACATCAGTCCACCTAATGATGGTCTTTTTGGAAGGATCACAGATTGTGTTAAGGTTATTGATGGTGATGGAGTCACCACATAGAGGCCAATCAGTAATCATTTACTTACATGAATGACTTTTCCAGCCCAGCAATTCAGCTGGCACAGAAATGACAGTGGCTTTCTCCTGCTTGGATTTGGGTTGAGCTGGGCTTTGTCCAGACCTGGACATCAGCTCACTGTCAGCCCCTGGACAGGACTCCCTCTCTGAGATTCCCAGCAGCAAGGCTGCACTGCCTGGCAGGTCACACTGCATTTAGGTACTCAGCATTTAGAGAGAGGCAGGAGAGCAGGGAACCTGGGGACGGGATGTGCACTCTTTTGAACCGAGATGCTTCATTTTTCTATTTTTCCTTTTCTTTTTTTTTTAAGTGAAATGGATGCAAGATGAGTATGACTTAAGTTACAATGTTGAATTTAGATTGCCCACACTAGAAAAGTCACCACATTAAGGCAAGATGGAAATATTTAGACAGTCATGTGCTCAACAGCCCTTCCTCAGACACAGGTGTTGGGTTGGCACCTGTGGCTGGTCTCTGGCTCCTGACTGTGCAATAATCCACATTTTCGGGGTGGCTGTGGGAAGGAACGACAGAAACCCCACAGCTCAGTATTTCAACAGAAAGTTATCAGGCAGCTCTAATGAAAAATCAGAAATCCCCACGAGCCTCCTTTGGCTGGCACCTCCCTGCCCCCACCCGGCTGCTTTCCTCGGGAGCATTAATTAATTAATTAACTCCTGGCACACTTGAGTGATGGGGAATGTGGGTGTGTGCTCAGGAACCCGCAGCCAGCCCATGCACCCACTGGAGTTTGCTTCAGTTCAGTGCCTTCCTCCTGTTAGGAACCATGGATGGGCTTTTTCTAAACTGGCTGAGATTCCCAGCAAAGCATTTTACTTTGAAAGTTAAGCTCTCTGTGATAGGAGAGCTGCATTCAGAAGGATCAGCAGCCTAAGCCCTCATCAAAGCATTTTATTGTACTGTTAGTCCTGAGAAAAAAACACCCAGGATGATTTTTGTTTGCAGTTTCCCAAAGATATCCTTCAATCACGCTCAGTCTCTGTTAAAGCAAAGCAAATGTTGAGCAGGGATAGGGAAGCACAACGCAGTGCACACAAGCACTACACAAACTGAGCCTGCTTTTCTCCTCCTGGCTTCCCACAGATCCTCCACATCTCTGCTCCCAAATGCACAGGACTGTCATAGGAATAAATGCACGAAGGCTGCGTGTCCTGAGCTGCAGGGGTGGGTAGGACCATAACACAGAGCAAATGCCTTGCCAGTTTACAGAAAAAAGAAATGCAGAGAATTGTTCTTATGAGGGAAGCTGGGCTCATTTAGCTTCAAACAACATCTCAGTGAGTTGATCACCCATTTCCTCCTGAGGCACAGAGACCTTGCTGACCAAACACAAGCTTACCTCTGAGTTAGCCATCCACATTCCCTGGTGTCAAAGTCAGGAACTGGGATCTGGCAGCTCTGGTCCAATACAGAGTCCATCATGCTCTGCACAAACACACAGCAAGGACAGGAGCATTGACAAAATTATGCTCCTGTTCTTGCTGGGGTGACACTGGGCCGCGAGTGACAGATGCCAGGGACCAGCACAGGAGGATGCTCTAGGTAGGAGGCAGCCTGATGGTTTCAGTGCAGCAGTTTGGGTAAAAATGTTAAATTCACCTCAATTTTTTAAGTCTGGTTCAGTATAGAAAATTTTCTTCAGATTGAACAACAAATAATGTTTTAATAACCAATCCATCTTTTGTGGTCAGTCACCAGCCTCCCTGTTTACCCCATACATCCCCCCTGTGTACTCAACCCTGCTCTTAACTTTTCCTGTGGGATTTTAAATCTGCACTTGGAAATTTTATTTTACTGTCTTTATTTCCCACCTTCCTTTCCTTTCTCCTGTAATTGATGCCACAGATCAAAACACTGGGATGATTCACGGAGCTGTCCTGAAACCAAAAGCCTCTGGCTTAGGAGTCTTCCTCAGCAAGCTTTGTCAGCTCCCCCAGTTCCAGGGAAGTAAAGCTGGGTTGAATCAACAGTACAGCTTGTGACAGCACAAAGCATCCATCTCTGGGGATAAACAAGTTATTTGCATGCTTTTTCACTCTTCATCATCAGGCTTTCCAGCCACTGTAAATAGTAAAACAAAGCCACGCTTCATCCTGCTGGCCAGAGGCCTCCATCTTCTGAGGGTGCAATGGCAAACAACAGGCAAGTGAATTCTCTCTCAAATATAAACAAAACAATGATTCAACTCAGTTGTTTGGGGTTGTTTGGTTTTTTTCCACATGAAACAAATTAAGCTGCCAGATTAGGAAAGCATAAATATTATGTGGGCACATCTCTGTGTGCAGCACCTGGAGCTGTGTTTGCAGGAAGCTGGAGCTCCCCAGGAGTGGCACCTCTCCCGTGGCCAGGTCAGAGCTGGAAAATACTCACAGTGCCATGACAGCTGAGGGACTTGCTAACAAACACAGTGCTGCTTGCATCCATGTCTGCAAAATCAAACACCTTAAATGCACTTTCAGGCTCCAGTCTCTGGCTGTGGCAGCCCAGCTCCTGCCCCAGGGCACAGCCCCTGGTCCTGCCTGCCAGCTGGGAGCACTCCAGGGCTGGGGTGCACAGCCAACAAATGCTGCCCTTCCAGGGATGCTGCAGAGACAGTCTGTGTGCACACATCCCATGCAGACAGACTTTCTGCCTGGCCAGCACCTGTTAGGATATTGTTCCTTAAGGCCGAGAGTTCATGAAATTCAACCAATTAATATTTCTAATTCAATTAATATTTCTAAAATGAAATTTGTCATTTTCTGTCTGTTCAGTTCCTTCATTTTAGATTTTGAACATAGAAAGGGCTTTTTATTCTTCCCTACTGCAATATTAACCCCAAGAAAGAGCAGAAACCAGAAGGAACCTGGAGGAACATGATTCTCAATGGCTTCAGAAACACCAAATGTCCTCCAAAGCCCCTCCCAATATCAGCCACATCTGCAGCCTGAACCTGGATAAAATAAAATCCCTCTGTACCATGTAGGGGGAACATCAGCTGGCCAAAGGGAGGGGGAGGAAAAGAGCCACATTTCTGCAGCTGTGTTTGCTAGGTGGTTTTGCTAATGATAATTTAATCCACAGCCCCACTGGTCTGGCTGTGTCTGGTGGCACTGAGTGCCCCTTCAAAAGCTGCTGTCTCATTGCAGACCTCAGACTCTCCAGTTCTCCAGCTGGCTGCAGTGAGAACAACCTGCCCTTCCATAGCTCCAGGGGAGGCAGAGGAAGGGCCCAAAGTCCTGCCCAAGAGGCAGGAGGGAGCAGACTTGGGATGCTCTTGTCAGCAGGGCAGTGGCTCCTACAAAAGCATCCTGACAAATGAGTGTCCCTGGCCTTTCATTGCCTCTCGCCGTGTGACAGCAGTGGCATCCTGCACCAGGGAGAGGGGGTGAAAGGTGCAGATCTTTGGATTAGGAACACCTAAACCTCTCCCTCATGGTGAGCTCCATGAAGAAGATCAAAAGGCTTCTGACCTCAAAGCCAGGCATCACCTGAAAGGGGAAAAAAAAAAAAAAAAAGAACACTTAACTTTCTAAACAAATTCAAAGTCAAACTACTGGTGGCAGAACATGCTGCTCTCTCCTGCCCTACTTCAAGGCTTGGCTGCGAGTCAGTGGCGTTTGAGCTGCAGCCAGCTGTGCCTGTCCCAGCGGGTCCCTGGGGAGCCCCAAGCCTGGCTGCTTTCTGCCCACGCCTCTGCAGTGTCCTGATCCCTGTGACACAGGCTGGATGCTGCACACTGCAACCCATGGCTGAGTGTCCCCAAAAAACAGCACCTTCTCCCAGGCTGCCCAGCCCAGCTGGTGTGGCTGCCCCTCTCCTCCCCAGGAAAAGGCAGCATTCCTAAGGGATGCCAAGGAAACCTCCTGCCTCCATAACACAAGAGCTTCACTCTGCTTCCTCAACAGCCTCAGCCAAAAATGGTGTGCCTTGACCAAGCTCCAGCAGCAGCACCTGTGTCAGCCCCAAGCCGTGGGCAGATGTTCATCATCCTAACACTGAAATACAAGACCTGAAACAGTCCCTCTTAACTCTGGGGCCGTTTCTGAGGGACAGCACATGAGCAGGATTGGCTCATCTCACTGTGATGGCCCTGTCACCAGAAACATCACTGAGTTCAGACAGGCTTCAGGTGATGAAAACTGAAATGCAGCACAAGGACCTTCAGTTCTCCTTTTGCTGAGATACATCACTGCATTCTCACAGCTTGACCAGTCCCTTTACTGGATCCATTTGTGACGTGTCATGTTCTTGCCCAAACTCCATTTCCTTCCTTCCAAAGCACTAAGATTTGCTTATGACTCAGCCTCAATAAAACACACAGCAAGGACCATCAAAATGTATGTGCAATGCAGGGATAAAATTCACAGGCTACATTCTTTAGGCTAGAATCTCCACTGCCCTTTATTTCCCCTCAAAAAGAATATTAACTCACACTAGGTCTTGGTGCAAAGTAAATCTACCAGCAAAAGAGAAGTTTTAAAGGGAATCTATCTCCATGTGATAAATAAAGTGATAGATGGGGCTGCAGAGGCTGTGACAGCCCTGGAGAGCCCACGCTCTGTACAGGACTTAGGGCAGCAGAGCTCCCCAGCCATCCTCTGCCTGAACAGAGATCCCACCAGCTCTGAGGAAATCACTTGCTGAGGAGTGTGGGTGGGAAGCAGAGAAGGAAGCCACAGGGATTTTTTCTAGTTTAGCATTCACAGATTTGAAAAGAGCATTTCAGGCAAAGCCTCATTTATTCTCAATGAAGATGGAGAGGCTGTGGATTTTCCCTGTTGGTGTTTGAGAACTGGCCCCAGGGTCTACCTGGTTGTGAGCCAGAGCTCTTCAAGTTCTCTTGACAGAATGGCCTTGAAGAGCTTTGCTCTTTACAGCAGTGCACAAGAAGGGAGTGGGGAGGTAACTCTGGGGCAGGTAAATGGCATTATCTGTCCTGTACAGGGGGTGGAGACTCAGCATTCTGTATTAATCCACCAGTTTCAAAAGTCTCTCATGATATGCATTTGAAATCTGATCCTAAATTCTTTGAAGTTGTGCTTTTCACTGAATTTAGTGGAATTTCACACAGTCTCTAATCTTCCTGGTTTTCTTTTTAAGCAGCCACTTGCTTTCAGAAGACAGACATCCAGGCACCCCATGTTCTCTAGCAACAATAAAGCTTCTAAGTGTCCAAGCACAAGAACAGAGTGAAAGGAAATAAAGGGAAATTATAAACTCAAAAAAACCCCCCAAAAACCCAAAACAACAAAAAAAGCCCCACCAAGCAAATAATTCTAATTTCTAATAAGAAATAAAAATAGGGTCACTTTGCATAAATTCACTTCTAGGGATTTACTCCAGACAGTCAAAAAGGATTTTTAAAGTGCATGAAATCTATTTTTTACAGATGTGAACTAAGAGGCTTATGGAAAAACATCCATAAAAAAATCTCTTCTTTAAAGTTTCAGCACGACATGAGGCACTGAACTTGAGGGTTACTTTAGACATGCTTTCAGCAGCAACACCCTTGTGTAACACCAAGTGAGCTGAGGATAATTGTAATGAAACAGCCTCTGTGGCACCAGCTTTCCTTTCCTATCAGCAATCCTGCAGGATGCTGGTAACACAGCTCAATTATATAAGAAAAAAAAACAGATTTTTGGGAAGAACTCTAGAGAGTGGTGCTCCACTGGAATCACAGGAGCAGTTCAGCACCTGTTGTACAGCTCAGAACTCATTTCTGTGTCTGAAACAGAAAAACCACAACTGAACAATGCATTCCAGGCACTGCAGTAACCTGCTCTCAGGTCTGGGGGATCAGGGGAGCACTCCTCAAAACAAGGAGAATAAACCACCCTACAAACCCTCACTGACCAGCTGTGAATTCAGACTTGCTCAGATTTACACCAGCTGAGATTCTGAGATTCTGGCCCAAAGACTGGCAGAAAATGAGCTATCAGTGACAACAGATGGGAGGGCAGGACAAGGGCAGGGCTGAAAGAGCTTTTCAGAGCAATTCTTTTCCTTTGCTGCAAAAGCTGTAGTGTAGATCTTCAGTAAAGGTCCTTTGACTCCTGCTGAGCTCTGCTGGTCAGTACAAAGATGTCACCCTTTCCTAAGGTCATCTTGTATCCATGGTTTAATGTGACAAAAATCTGCCAGAGGCAGGATAACCAGTCTTTAGTTTCCTTTCTTTTTCCCCCTTTTCCTTGGTAATTGGTTATGACTTAATTTGCCTTGTTAAATTTACTGGAACCAGCATTTTACCCCACATGTTCACTGTGATGACAACCTGGTTTCCTTTGCATTAAAACTCCATGAAATTTAAAAGTTGTATAAATGAGGAAGCTTTCCTTGTCTACCTCGATTTACAGAATTACCATCCTGTTTAGAGCTACAGGAACATCTCAATGTGTAATTTCTAAAGGCAAACCTGAGTATTTAATCCATCAGTTTCTGAGGTTGTTCCCGAGATCCTGGCGAGCTTTTCCGTGGCCAGCAGGTGACAGTCTGAGCAACAGAAACCCTGAGCACATCACGGAGAGGGGATTGTTCAATCAGCTGCAGGGATACAAACTTGGGGTTTTTTGCTTTAGATACACAGACAGTCCACAACAGGGGCCAATATTTTTCACCAAACATGCCACTAAAGAGGAAGGCCAGAAAAAATTCCGGGTGTGATTTCCCACTTCCCTGAGGAGATATTACAGATGAGGGCATTAATGGCACTGCATCCAAGAGGTGCCAACACCATTCCTAGCAGCATTCAGAAAAAACCCTTTACACCTCAGCATGGGTGAGAAACCAGCAGATGTAAATAAAAGCACTTATAAACCAAGCATCTATTTGAAGCATAAGTGCATTCAAGGGTGGCACAGTTACATTGGCTGGTATCTTTAATGTGTTGAGGAGTGAAGAGGATGTAGAGAATCTCGATGTGATTGTAGGCGACTGTAACCATTCCCTGCAGCAGTCACCCTAAGAAACCTCCCTGCACCCAGCACCATCCACAGCTACACACCAGAAGGAAGCTTCTCCAGCAGAAGTTGCTGTTCTTGGCCAGGGTCACTCATTCCCAACTTAAGGAAGTTTTCTCATGCTCAGAACAGAAAGCCACAAATCATTTGCTTGATCAAATTCATTTTAATACAGCTGGGACTTTGTCTGTGCAAAGGTCAAGTATAAACTTTTTAAATCCAAGTGGTTTGGCCAGTTTGAGATTTATCTGGGCAGAGCCTCAGAGAAGCTAGAGCAACAACTCAATATACCAGAGATATCCTGATTTAAATACCTGTCTCTGCTAGTTTTCCTTGTGAAATTAAGATTTGAAGGTGTGCAAATTCCCAGTCACAAGGACTTTAATGCCTGGTGTCACAGACCATCCTGATTCAAATGGTGTTTTAGCTGAATTTTTACCAGCTGCATTAAATAATAAAACTTGTCAGGTTTCTCTACAGTTTAAAGAAAACATTCATGCATTACTAGTGTGATAAAGGAATGTGTTGAGAAAACAAACAAACATCATATTGACTGCACTGTCAATCTCACCTGCATTGCTGCTCCTTGTCCTGGTGTTCGGAGCTGTGACTGGGGAGGAGACTCACTGCCTTCCCTGAAGGGCCAAACAAGGGATGGGGTGAACCACAGGACAGGTTGTATTTAATACCAAACAGAAAAGGAATTACCAGAAGGTGTTCTATTGTAAGAGTGTGTCCTTACCTTGGTTTGTTTAACCCAAGCTGAATAAACAGGTCTAATTTGGATGTGAAGTGGATGTGATATCCAACACTGCTGCCATTTATCCACACTTTCCCCCTGAGAGCACCTTTCTTCTGTGCCATGCATAGAAGTTTTTCCAGATTGTTTCTCCATAATGTTTCAATAATTCTTTCTTTCTCTGTCCTCCATGCATCGATCTCCTTCCTGACACCCATCTTTTTCTTCATAGTGATTTCAAAATTCTCCTTTCATTTCCCCTTCCCCCCTTCTCCTCACTAACCCCCTTTCACAGAGCACGGCAGAGAGCAGAGTCTGCCCTGGGCAGTGCCAGGAGTGAGGTGTGAAACCGTCTGCAGTAACAGAGACTCCATCTCAGGGTGGTCACACAAATCTCACTGCCTCCTTGATGCTGCCAACCAATTGGAGCCCCAGGATTTGTATCCTGCCCTGAGAAAAAGCAGGGCACGTATTAGGCAAACTAATCACGCTGCAGGGATTTGTGGAATGAAAAGCACCTCTGCCCAGGGCTCAGAAATGGTGTGAATCAACCACACACCATTGCCAGGGGCAAATTCACCTGCTGTCTCCTTATTCTCTTCTGTCAAATTCACTATTGCAGCATGTCAGCCTCCAGAGCAGAGAGCAGAGCCTGGCCAGCCCATGATGAAGGCACTCAGTCTGTCTCAGGGCGATCTGAAGTGATTCACACAGGGCTGGCTTCCCCCTGTGCTGCAGCCCTGGCTGTGCCTGGGCCTCCACACGCTCCCTAATGCAAACAAAGTAATGCACACTTAATGATTGCTGTCATTTCCATGTGCCCACTGCTGATCTCTTAATGAAATATTCCACTTAAATTGCACTGGCACAAGCACAGTTCTGTGCTGGCAGAGCTGCAAAACCGGAGTGCCCAGTGAAAAGGTTCTGCAGTACAAAGGAAAGCTGGTAGTGAAACACTGCCTGACTGTTTTTGTGCCTGCTCCTGCTATAAACACAACACCTGCCAGGCTTTCTGAAGGGTGAGAAGAGAGCAGAGGATGGAAATTGCCTTTATCTCAGGTTGGGACATGGGAAAACCAGCTGAAATGAGGGTGACAGTCTGTGGGGATGTGGATTTGGCATTCATGGGGGGGTGAGTGGTGTCTGCTCAGTGCTGCTCTAACAGCCTTGCTCCCTCCTGTCAAATCCTGCTGGGAGCACTGCTGCAGAAGAGGAACACAGGGAACATGCAGCAACACACAGACTCTTTGTTTACCTATTGTCACAAGCAGCAAACCAACTAGTGGTGGGGGGAAAGCTAAAAATCTGTTCAATGACCAAATGTGTGTTGTAGAAATAGGAGAAATAAAATTACTGAAAAAGCAGTGGGGTTTCTAAAAGTTGACTATATTGTACACTCAGTCTAAAATAAAGAGAAATAGATAGCAAACATATTCTTCACTATTCCAGAGATGAACAAGAGCATCGAGCTCACCTTTCCTTAGGCCATCAGCTCTTGCAGAATTGCATGGCATAAATGGAGGTCTCTAACTTTTGCCTCTGCTCTGGCCTTGCATACCTCACCCCTTCCCCAGCCTCCTCCAAGCACTGACCACAAGCAAGCAGTCACTGGCTACAGGCACTGTAGGGTCCCAGGAACTGATGAATGAGTAGAGAGCACCATCTGAAATCAGGGAATTCACACAGTTTGCCTGGGTCACAGCACCCACTCCATCCTGCCTGCAGTGAGGAAATGCTGAAGGTGCTGATGAGTTTGTGGCTGACTGATAGAAATACTTTTCCCCTAAATAAAAGAGCATATTTTTCAAAGCTAACTAGATGGAAAGTAATGCATCAGGAGCTGTGATTTAGTCCAGCTACTCTCCCAAACCCTCCTATAATTTCCTGGATGACCTGGAGTCCTGTCCTACACTTTTTCATGGTAACTAACACTAAAACCTGCTTCAGCAGGCGATAAATCAGCCCCATTCAGTGCTGACCCACTAGCAGTGGTTGAGAGGGGCATTATCTTCCCTGTTCCATCAGTACAAGGCAAATGAGGGAGGCAGTTTCCTTCAGGGAACCAGGGCTGTGTTAGAGACACAGGAAGAAGGGAACAATGCCCAAGATTTGCATTTGCTGAAGGGCTCAGCACATTGCTCCCTTGTGAGCCGGCCAAGACCGACAGCACATGAATCCTTGTGATTCATCCTTCCCCCTGGTCCACCTCTCTGTATCCAGCACGGCACAGAGAGCTCTGTGTGTTTATTTGTACACAAAAAGGTCTTTACTTGGTACTGTAGTATTTGGGTGCTTGGCTCAGGCTCCCAAGATGGAGCAGGGGTACAGACTGATCTGTTGAACCAGTATTTTCCACTTTTCTGCCAGACTGCTGGGTGACCTTGGGCAATTTACAGCAACTTCACCTCTCACCACCTGATTTTAATTCTGTAAAATTATCCTGCTTAACTTTGAATAGAGTGTAGCTGTCAACTGATACAAGGGCAGGGTATGTTGTTTACATGTGACTCAAAAAAAACCAGTCCCTAAAACCTGAAAGCACCAAGATAGACAAATTGAGAAAGAACAGAGCAGAAATGTGAAATTGTTCCTCTGCCTCAGCTTTTCTCTGCCTGCTGCCCTTCCTAAACACAGGCAATTACAGTCCAGCCCCACCATCCAATTTACTCCCTGTCAGCCACACTGAGAAGATCAGGCTACCCCCCAAGGCATCATAAATGACAGGCAAATAAGCCTACACATGTAAGGAAGAGTCTCTTTAAAGGTTACAGTTCTGCTGTGCTGAGGAACACACGTTTCAGGGCAGATATTTCCCTTTGGAAGGCTCTGGGTATGGAAACCTGGCAAGAAGGGCAGGTGCTCAGGAAGGACACATTCCAGGCAGCCCCTGCTGCTGATGCCATGTCAGCTGTGCCTGCCCAGACTGTCCTTAGTGTTTTCAGGGGAAGCATAACCCAGGGATGCAGGAGTGCAGGACCCAGGGGTGCATCCCCGGGTCGTGCACTCTAAGCTGTTGAAAAAGGTTCATGAATTTCTGCTGCTCATGAATATACTATAAAGAAACCGTCTTTTCCTCCTACAAATAACTGCTCCTGGAGTTGCAGGAAGCCCTGTCTAAGGGTTCTGACTGTCTCAGGGTTGAACTGTGGAGAAGCTGAAAAGAAGGACATCAGCAGCCCGTTTGGGTAGGACGCAGACACGGCGCAGTGCCAGCAGGACCGGCCGCGCTCGCAGGGGCTGACCCTGCGTGTGAAGTGTCGCTTGCATCGCACGCAGGCTCCCAACGTTTTCTCTTCCGAGTGTTTGTTGAGCTGTTGACTCCGGCTTTGCGGGTCGGAAGCTGCATCTGGAGAAGGTTTGAACGCATCCAGCCCCTTTCAAAATCCCCCCTTGTCAGGGGGCTGAAAACCCCCTCACCTCCGCAATCCCACACCTGGCCGCAGGTGTGTGCATGGCCAGCCAGCCTGCCCGGGAGGGCCTTCCCAGCCCTTGCGAAGACAGGAGCGGGCAGGAATGCCGGTCCGTGTGCCAGCCCAGCGCTGTGTCCTGCCCCGTGTCACCTGAGCACGTAGGGCTGCGGCCATGCCTGTGTGCCCTGGGCAAGCCCGCGCTTCCAGCGCCGATAGTGCCCGGCTGCACAGGCAGCGCTGGGTGCCGGGCTGCGGAGGGGAGGGCGATGTGGTAGCGTGTGTTTGAGGGTGAGTGTGTGAGCAGTGTGAGAGTGTGTGTGTGTGTGAGCAGTGCGTGTGTGTAAGTGCGCACCCACGCTCTCACTGTGCCCCCTCCCCTGGGACCGGGCAGCTCCGCGCAGCCAGGGCGCCCCGGCGCTTTGGGGTGACCCCTCCCTGTCCCGGGGCGCCCCGTCCGTGTCTCCGGGGGGCCCCTGCCCCGCCGAGCCGTGCGGAGCCGTGCCGTGCCCGAGCGGGGCGGGGCGGTGGGAGGGGGCTGGCCGCGGGGCCGTGGCGCGGCAGCGGCGGGCGCAGAGCGCGGCGGACACCGCTCCGCTCCGCTCCGCTCGGCGCGCACCGGGGCCGGGCGCTCCATGAGCCGCCGCGGGGGCGGTCGGCGCTGCGTTCGCTCCCCGCCGCGGAGCCGCCGCGCCGCCGGAGCCGGGATGTGACTTGCGGAGGGCTGGCGGACAGAGCTGCCCCGCCGCTCTCGGCCGCAGCAGACAGCGGGTGAGTCGGCGGCGGCGCGGCGGGCGGGGGGACGGCGGCTCCGGACCGGCTCCGGGGGTACGCCCGGGGTAGGGCTGCGGGCCAGAGGACGTAGCGGAGCCGCTCAGCCGGCTCTGCGTCCTGCGCTGCCCGCAGAATTAGCTCGGTGGCCGCCAGCAGACAACAGGCTGGATATAGGAATCTTGGGGGGATTAGATGGGATATAGGGCAGGACGGGGGGGGCTCGGAGCAGGAGGCTGCGCTGCGGGGAGCGGGGCGGAAGGCAGGCGAGGAGGGCAGTGGAGTTCGGAGAGAACGGGGAAGAGGAGCGGGGACAGGCGGGGGACGAAGAGACGGGAAAAAGAAACCGAAGAGAGAAATGAGCGAGGGGACAAAAGAGCGGAGGCTGAAGCGGGATAGGTATCGTCCGGGAGGAGGAGGAGGAGGCTGCGGGCGGATTAAGGCGAGCCCGGAGCGGAGGCAGCCGCGCACCGGCCGCACGGAGGGGCCGCCTGGCCTCGCACCGCGCTCGTACGCGGGGTGGTTTCAGCCAAGCCCGGCATCGCATTCCCCGGCGGGGGCTCAAGGGCAGTGACAGGGATGAGACCGGGAGGGAAGATCCTTTTGTTGGCCCCTGGCCGCCGCGGTCCGGTCCCGGGGCTGGCGGGAGCTCCGGCTGGGTGCGGGTGCGCTGCAGTTTTCCCTCCAGTTAATTGAAGCCCTGTCTCTGTGTTACCTCTCCGCAAAGCCACGCAGAGAGAGGATTTAGCACTTATGTGAACCCTTTGTTTACACCTGCCCTTAATGTTTATCCCAAGGCTAACAGGATTTCCTGCGTGCTGAACCCAAACACCCAGCTTGGTGATCAGCGCTAGTACCGAGTGGCTGTTCAACGGGGATCCCCTTGCTGCTTACCAGCAGGGAATATCAGGGTTGAGGTGTTGTCTCGCTACATCAGGAGAAATCCGGTGACAGATATAGCCATCCGCTAGAAGGCTTATGACATGAATAGAAACAGTCTGACAATTAGCAAAGGAAACAAAAACCTTGATTACTGTAATTGATTGCTGTCGGTTCTGAATTCAACACCAGGAACTGTGGTCAGAAGTACCTAGGCACATGTGATACACAGCTTCTGACCAAAGGGAATTCAGTTCCTAGAAAATTAGAAAGATAATTTCATAGTGTATTCAGCATCACAAAGTATTCCCAAATGAAAGCAGTACTTTTTCTACATGTCCTTTTTGGAGTGGGGGCTTGCCTTCTGTAGCTGCGAGGCTGTAGCAGAGCATGATGTGTATCTGATGCAGGGACTGTCAAAATCACTGCTGTATTTTTGCCTGCAAAGCACAATTGCACTATTAATTATTATTCTGGAAATACACACGTCTCTTGAGTAGTCTGATCTCAACTTGGCTGTTGCTGCTCTGTTATCAGTCCTGGAGCTCATTCTTCAGTTCTGATCAAAAGCAGCTGGCAGAGATCCTGTGTTGTGATTAATTCCTCACTCACTCGCATCTCTCCACAACACTTCGTGGCGGGGGTGGTTTTCTTTTGCAAATTGCACAGTGAACCAGTCTTCTGCCTGTGTGGTTACTATTTGTGCTACTATTGCTTATATTTACTAGATTGTTTTTCTTCTCTGCTATTGAATGCATCTCCCTGTGTCAGCTGACTAACAGGTACAGGAGCAGATAATGCATCTAACCATGAATAGCCAAACCTTAACTCTTTGCATGATTACACATTTATTCTGTAGCAGCATACAGCTGTGTCTTTTTGATCCCTTTGCAAGCTTTGGTCAGAAGGTTTTAGCTACAGAAAGCCTCATTGATTTTTAACCGTGACAACTTTTTGATGACAACTGTGAGATTTTCTCTTTCTGCTTAGTTGCTTGTAATTGTAGTTTGTACCCGCTGGGGCAGCTTTGTGTCTGCAATTTCTGGAGTGACTCTATGCCAGATAATGTAATGAAGGGACCTCACTCTGTAGAAAACAGTAGGGTTATTACAGCTGTCATTGAGAGCAGATTTTGAGCCAAAAATTGAGTACTGGATTGAAATAGTAGCTGTCCTGCTAATTGTTCACTGCTTTTGCCTAAAATGTGTAAGGCTTATTGATTAGAATATTGATTGTAAGTGTTCCTGATTGCTCTGGTTTCAGGTACGTTGCCTTAATGGCTTGACTGAAATAAAATTTTGGAGAGGAATCTGGGGAAAACAAAAAAAAAGATCTCAAGTTACTTTTGTTCCCTGTGACCAGCTCATTCCAGCATGCAGGGGATGTACCAGTGCCACTGGCTGTATCTGTATCTGTGCTGGAATGTCTCTGTGGCACTCCTGTGTTACTGGAGTTCTCTGGCAGCAGGAGGGAAGGGCCAGCCCAATAGAGCGCTATTGTTACTACTGTGAGGTTGCATAACTTTAGTGAGAGCTAATCTAGACATAAAGATGTAAAAATACTCTTCCTCTACAGTTACTGATTTAAGTAACAACCAGCAAGAAGGTGCAGTAAAATTGTACTATAAAATCTCGAGAGGCTCAGAACTCTGCCATCCTACCCACTGCACAGGCTTGAGGAAGATGCTAATTTAATAAAACCTCCATAATGATGTATATCTGGTTTTTGAAAAAACAGCTTTTCTGGAAAAAAAAAAAAAAAACAATTTCACAGTTTTCCCTTAAATGATTGAATCTGTAGTTTTAGCTAAAGTTGTGGCATTCACTTGCCAAACTTGTGTGTTGTAATGCAGTGTTTCCCCTTGTTATTATAATTGTCTATGTTCAGTGCTGAGTATCAGCAAGAGGATTTTCTCTTGTAGAAAGAGGATTTTTTTTTTTTTTTGGCTGGTACTGTCTCAGGGGCTAGATTATTCATATTGCCTGTTTTTACCCAGTTAGGCAGGAATTGATAGTAAACAGATTAGAAACAAACTGCTTTGTTGATAGCAGTTAGGAGGAGAAGATTCCTCCTTTGGAGACTTCAAGCCCTGCTTGCCAGCTTTGCTCTGGGCAGGATCTAGTGTTTAGTGAGACTCACTGATATTGGGTAGGGAATTATTTCACACCAGGAGTAGCTGTCAGCAGTCCTAGAGATTTTCTTGGTCACTACTCTGGCTGTCTGGGACATTTCTAAGAGGACCACTGATTATGTCCCATCAGCTTTCCCAAAAGCAAAAGTAACTTGGGAAAATTCCTCTTGAGTTGAACACCTCTATATTTTAGAATACGTCTTTTGATTTCTGAATATATTCTGTCACAGCTTAATACCCCCTTTCCAAAACTAACCACTTCTTCATGGAGGGGGAAATACTCAGATTCATTAACCCTCCCTTCCCCCTCCCAAACACTTCCAAATAGGAAGAGGAAACAAATGATGGCCTGACAATATGACTGCTTACCCATGCAGCACAATCTCCATGGAAACAGACTGTCCTAGAATAGCTCAATCACATGAGGGTTACATGACATGAATAAAGTAACCAGAAAACATCTCAGAACTGGGGATACTTAATTCATTGCCCCCCAGGTCTTTGGAGAGTAGCTAATAAACAAAGCTAGTATTGGAAGCAATTTAGTCCATGCTTACCATAATTTGTAAGTGATGGGATAGTGGAAAAGTAACGTGATCCTCCCTTTAGGGCTGTTTGTGGTTTCTAGTTTGGTGACATTTAGAATGAATTTTGAATCATTTCCCACATGACCTCCTGCTCCTTGAAATGGAACCACTGGTTTGGAGTAGCCTTATTAGATCCCAGTGGATTTCCCCCTTTTGTGTCAGCAGGCAATGACCATTTCACGCTTTTTAGGACGTTTCAAACACTCTAAAGAGGAAATTCACCAGTTGCAGTAGGGTTTGAGTGTGCATAAAAGGAATTGGAGAGCTATCTTTGGAATGTTTTCTTCTAGTTAATTATGTACTCAAAGGGCAATGAGATTTATTGAGCTTATATTCAACACAAAAATGAATATATTTCACTGATGATTAGTTTTCTGTCTGCAAAGTCAGTGTTCTTAACATGGGTGTTGCAACAGAGTCATTGAAGAACCTGTTGCACAAATCAGATATAAACAAGTGTATATTCTACCAATCCAGTAAAAAGTAAATTACAGATAAGTAGAAAAAACAAATCATTTGTCCTTAGCAGAACATTGCAGCCCTTCCAATAGTGCAAAGATGAATATCTGTGGGCTGGCAGAGATTGCCCATTACCCATTTCCTGTTTGTCCAAGCCCACATCACATTATTTGTCACAGCTTCCACTTGTGAGATGAAGGTTTGTAGTAGGATGTTGTGTACCCTGTGTGGGTGAAGCCCATGGGGTCATTCCAGGTTTATATTGGCATGTTGCAATCTTGGTGCCCCTGACAGCAAACCTTGTAAGCTTCATCATCTGTCTCCTGACAGAGGCTGGAAATGGCCATTGGTTGTGACACAGGGAAATGCTGGTTTGAAGATTCAGAGCCTCAGGATTTAACTTGGGTCATTACAGGACTGTAAAGCACGAGAACATCCCCAGTTCTCAGCTCTGAGTACAGCTTCAGACAGTCTGTGTAAATAGTTCTTGTGTTGGTTATGACTGACTGTGCTCAATGCAGCACTGCACCACTACTTTAAATCATTTTCAACCATCACTAAAGTTTTCATTAAAAGCAGTTGTAATCTATGAAATCTCTTTGGACAGGTAACCATTTAGGGCTGTTGCATGGCTTACAGAAGAGCTCCTGACAGTTTCTCTGCTTTCCACTTTGCACCCTAAACATGTCCCATGAGCTGTGTGACTCACCTTGACTAACATCACTTATGTGGTGCTTCTCTTCCTGGTGCTCATGCAGTACCAGTGGGAGTCTGAACCATCCCTCACATCAGTGAGGAAAATCCTGCTGGAACCTGCAGCTCTAACTGCTGGGGAAGGTTAACAGAGTCAGGTTTTGTATCTGCTCCTCACAGTGTTTGTCCCAGACTGCCCATACAGGGCTGTGGCTGAGGCAGACTGGGAGTTAAAAGTTACATTTTTTTAACAATCTGCTTTGCTTATTAAAATTAAACACCATAATGTGTATTTTAAAGCACCTAACTCATGTTCCTTCAAAAACTGAGTTGGGATTTGTCTAGGCTTTTGGTCCTGGTGGTCAAGTGGGATATGTTGGGTTCCTGGAGAGTTTACCATTGTCCACTCTTTGGATCCAAGAAAGAGGTGCTCTGGGTTTTGTTATTTGTTCCCTTTGAATGGCTTTGGACTGGCCAAGAAGCACAATGAGGCATTCATTTTTGATTAGTTGATTGATGACACTGCATGTGTGCACCATTGTCACAGAAAATGGGATTTTTCTAGACTATCATTCCCATTTCCAAATGCAATCTAATATCTGGGCTTTGGAAGAGGATGAAAGAACTGAATATGATAACTGCCTATTGACCGAGCATGAAAACAAGATTTTTCTTTTTTTTTTTTAAGAATGTAAAATGTTTATTTTCCTTGGATTACTTTATCCTTTAAAAAGTAATAATTTAAAAAGTGGTTTCGACTCTGCCTTTGTTCCAGTAAAAGGAGCAAGGCTGTGGGACAGTCTAATTGTGATATTGCTTACACCTGCATCAGGCCCAATGCAACTTATGCATGCTTTAAACAGCTTGATTTGAATGGGGTATTCCACTTAAACAGGTAGTGAGTGTCCAAGTGTTGCAGATAATGTAATATTTGCAACGGGATCCATAATTTTTTCTGGTGTGTTGTAGGCCGTTTGCAGGGTCAGAGTTTGGAAATGTTTTCAATCTGTGCAAACAGAGCAGTGAGTCATTTTGCATTCTGAGTACAACAGGCAAAAGCAGCTCTTGGGAGGGCGGTGAAGGGGGCAGGGGGAGGCTGTGCCAGCTGCAGATCCAGTGCAGGAACTGTAAACATGGGCTACCGAAACAAGCTGGGCTTCAGTGGCTGTGAAATCCTCCAACCTCAGCTCTAGCTAAACAAATGCTTTGTTGTCTCAGACAGAAAAATGAGAACCTACCCAGCCATTGGTTTCTTGCTGCTGTTGGTGATCAGCTATGGCTCCTCGGAGAACTCCAGCACGCCGCGAGGCTGCGGGCTGGACCTCCTGCCCCAGTACGTGTACCTGTGTGACCTGGATGCCATCTGGGGCATCGTCCTGGAGGCGGTGGCGGGGGCAGGTGTGCTGACCACGCTGCTGCTGATGCTGATCTTGCTGGTGAGGCTGCCCTTCATCAAGGACAAAGAGAAGAAGAGCCCCCTGGGAATGCACTTCCTCTTTCTCTTCGGGACTCTGGGACTGTTCGGGCTGACGTTCGCTTTCATCATCCAGGAAGATGAGATGGTGTGCTCGACCCGAAGGTTTCTCTGGGGAGTTATCTTTGCTTTGTGCTTCTCCTGCTTGCTAGCCCAGGCCTGGAGGCTTCGCAGGCTCGTTCGCCACGGCAAGAGCCCCTCGGGGTGGCACCTGGCCGGGGTGGCCACGTGCCTGATGCTGGTGCAGGTCATCATCGCCACCGAGTGGCTGGTCCTGACCGTGGTCAGAGAGAACAAGCTGGCCTGCAGCTACGAGCCCATGGATTTTGTGATGGCTTCCATTTATGTCATGTTCCTGATGGTGTTTACCATGGGATTTTCGTTTTTCACTCTCTGTGGGAAGTTTAAGAAATGGAAGAAAAACGGAGTATGCCTCATAATAACGCTTTTTTTTTCCATTCTGATTTGGGTGGCCTGGATGACTATGTACCTCTTCGGGAATGCTGAGCTCCAGAGGAGAGACAAATGGAGTGATCCCACTCTGGCTATTGCACTGGTGTCCAGTGGCTGGGTGTTTGTTATTTTTCACGCCATCCCGGAGGTCCACTGTACCATCCTTCCATCGCAGCAGGAAAACACAACCAATTATTTTGATACTTCACAGCCAAGGATGCGTGAGACCGCTTTTGAGGAAGATATACAGCTTCCTAGGAGCTACATGGAAAATAAAGCCTTTTCAATGGATGAACATAATGCAGGTAAAAATTGGCTATAAGGGACTGTATTTTTTTGTGGCGTCAAGAAAACTCTCTGTATGAGACATTTTTCAGGTGTTGAAAACGAAGGTTCATGATAAATACAATAATTTTCGCACTACACCCTGTTACCTTTTACAATTTTCCTAAGATATCATCTAGTGAGAGAGAAAAATAAAAAAAATGCAGACAATACATAGGTTAAAATTATCTTCTGCAGGTTGATTTTTCCTTGAAAAACCGAACAATTTCAAATGCAAAGGCGACACCAAAAGAATAAAAAAAATAATTGTGGGAAAAAATAACCTTTAAATAGCTTAAATGACATTTTTGTAATTAGCAGTTATCAACGTTTAATACAAAATATTTTCCCAAAACCTCAGAAATAAATGAAGTGGTCTGTATTACAAATTGCTCAATCACTTGAGCAACAAAATAATTATTATTAATTACCTTTCCATTAAAACGGATTTAGTGCCACTTTGTGTCCCTGGGGGGGGGGAAAAATGCCAAGTGGCTTACAGACAGTTCAAAGACAGCCTTTGTTCTCAAGGCTTGAACATTTGAGCTTTCACAGAGGTTTCCAGGTAATTTGCCTTCCTTCTTGTACAACGATGCCTGATCACACATCATTAAAATTTGCACTGGAAATGTTTTTGAGTGATTGCTGAAAGGACCAGCTACCACTGGGTGCTTCAGAGATCCAAACCCTTGCTGAATTAAGCCATGTCAGAAATGCCAGGGATGCCTCTGTGAGCAGCAGTGGGAAGCAGGAGCCCCGTGGTGTTCTTAGGGGGGTTGTGGTCTGGGGCTGCCCCACATCTGGATAAGGGATTTTGTTACAAGTCCCACTGATTCTTTTTCACTCTGCTTGAGAAGAATTCTGGCCTGGTAGCCCAGGCAGGAGTTGCCACATTGCTCTGGCAGCCCCTGAAAGAAGGCTTAGGGCACGTGGTCCAGGCACTTCACCTTCCTACTCATCTTTGTGTCTTTGATTTCCCCAGGGTTTGATGTTTCCCTGGGTACTGACCAGACAGGAAAACAGCACTTTTGTTTGGCACAGTGTCGGGGCAGGAAGGCTTTTTTTCCTCTAAGATTTTAAGCAGGAACTTTAAAGTCTCCTTCTAGTAGGGAAGTTTGTTCTGTGAGTAGATACCACCACTTCTTTTTTTTTTTTCCTGTGGTGTTTTTTTTTTTTTTACTGTCCCCCATCCCCCATTAAATTAATTTCATAGTAAAGTAACTGCAGTGGCTTCAGTGAAGCTATTTCTGGCTGAGGCAGGTCTAAGAACAAAATTGGATCTTTCACTCTGTATCATTCCCATTCATGGATGCATTTTTAAAAAAGAACTGGAAGCTCCTTTTTGATCTAATCATTCAGTAATTAAGTTTTTTGTGAAATGGATAGCTGTATGATAGCTACAAAATCATTATACTGTCTATTATAGTGCAATTTATGTTCTGTTTTAATCCATCTGAATGACAGTACAATACAAAATAGATTTCCTTATCTGATGCCCTTGTTAATGTATACCATAATAAATGCCTGTCATTCCTATTCCCATGGCATATAGGATTTTTTAATACATCAAAACAGATTAAATCTTCCTTTGCAGCAGTTCTTAAGGGACTGGCTTGGGACAGTAGGGTTTGCAGACAAAACTTAGTAGCATGGTGGAGACTTAAAGTAAATACTTTAATAATAAAGCAGTAATAACCAAGGCACTGTCAGATCCCTGTGCTGGGGGTGTCAGTGGCAAAGCACCTGAAGGCTGTGAGCAATTGGCTCTGCAGGTATGAAGAGAATGTTCTCTCCTTTCATCCATTTAAAATCAGACTCAGTTTGAGAATTCATTATCAAGAGTTTGGAAATTATTGGAAGGGTACTTTCTTCAACTACTTCATACTTAAGAATGATGTTTAAGAATACAAGATCTCCTAGTTGTAAGGTTTGGAAGACATGATAAGCAGAAAACAGTTCCCTGACTGTAATACTTGTTTCAGTAAATAGTTAGCTTTAAGTGGAAAACATGCCTGGACAAAAATATTTCCCATTAATTCTTGTTATTTCCACTAATACTTGTATAGAACAATTTCATAACTTTGCTCTTTTTTAAGATTTTAAGCAGCATTTTAACAATCTGAACAGTGTTCAGGTTCAAACAAGCAGATGTCCTCCTCAATTCCTTCTTTCTTAGCAAGAATGTACCTTCCAGTTATGCATTGCCACAAGAGCTGCTCTAAGCCAGGAACAACATTAAGCATTAATAAAGCAAACCTATTTTAAAGTCACTAACTTAAACATTATTTAAACAGCATACTAATCTGGGATTTTAGTATTTATATGATAGGTTGAAATATCTCTTTAGAAGAGTTATTTTCATAGGTGTGCTTTCTAAAATGATATTAAAGGATTTAGAAAGCCTGGACAAAGAGCAGTTGGCTGAGTTCTCAGTGCTCTCTGGAAGTGCACAGTACACTAGCAGGGCAACCTCTGTAGGCAGAGAGAATTTGCCTTAAACAAGAGAAATCTGGATGTGAAATGTAGAATGCAACAGCTGTCAGGAAACCCAAGCCCAAGCAGCTCTGGTGTCATTAAATTTCATTTAATAACTTCTAGTACTACCAGTCACAGTCACAGCCAATGCCTAAAAGCAAAGTGAACAAAATTTCAAATGTGTTACAAAGAGGCTTGGACAAATATCAAATATCCTCAGTACTGCTTGTTTTTTACCTATACATGCCCTATGCAAGTGGATTTATTTAATAGTAATTGAAAATGTACAAGGAAAAATGTTAAAACTGGTGTGAGAAAAAAAATCCAAATTAAGTATTTTGTCTACAAGCTTTGTCACAGATTCTCACATCAAAAAAAGTGTAGCTGTTTGCAATAATAGGGAAAGAAAATTTAGCAATATGAAATTGAATTTACTGGCTCTTTAAGATAGCTTTGAAATGACTGTATATATTTTGTGTAAATATTCTGTATAAATATTTTAATGATGGTGTGCAGGATAAAGATTTTTGTGTCTGTGTGTAATAGCAAATACCAGTGCAATCATGTGTGTTTATCAGTCAAATAGCAAAAAAAAAACTTACTGACCTTGAGATGGTTAAATATCTAATAGAAAATACTTCGTTCCAGTTTAGGCATTTTCATAATTTTTTCTCCCAGTGTTCTGCAAAAATATGTCATTTCCAAATAGAGAGCAAGTGAGGGTCTATATGTATCTGAAGTCAACAGCTGAGCATTTGCAGGGTGGAATTTCTAAATTTCCATGCTAAATCAGTACTGATCTTCATCTTGGTGCACAACTCCCAAAGAGAGGAGTGGATAGAGGACAGCATATGGCAGTAGGATCCATTTAAATCTTCCTCTACACAGAGCAACTACATTGGAGATAAATCCTGGCTTCATTCAAGTCTGAGCTGAAATTCTCATAAACTTCAGCTCATTCATGATTTCAGCCAGAGACTGTAGAATTGTAATTTGAATTAAATCTAAGAGAAGCTCTTGCCCCAGGTGCCTGAACTGGGAATATTTCTGTTTAGCAGCTGACAGATGAGTTTTGCCCATCATGTGATAAATCAGCTCTGTTCCCTGGCCACGTCTGAGTGCACTGAAGTCATTATTTACCCTCAAAATTAAAGAGGGAGTTTGTGTGTGCCAACCCCAGCCTGCTTTAGAGAGAGCAGCATATCCCTCATTATGCATATCTCACTCAGAATTCACATCTTGAACCCAAACTTGTACTAAAATTAATGGGGAGACTGTTTTATTCCTGGTATAAACATCCAAAAGGACACTCAGTGTCTTCTCTTTGGCTTCAGTGATTTGCCATGTTTAAGCTATCTGAAAGCAATATTTACTCCATCTTTCTAGCTTCTCAGAGTAAATATAATCTGAAACATCTGGAAAATCCTTATTTGCTAGTCATGCTGAAGTAATGCTCAGGGGGTTGTGAGCATTGCTTACTGGCTTGAGCAAGGCTTTGGATCCCTGTCCACTGAGTTTGATAGAAAGCAAAATGTGACACATTTCACTTAACCCCACAGTATCCAGACCAGCACAGGGAGCACTTTGCAAAATCTTGCATTGTGCAAGACACATCACAGGTTTGGTGACTAATGACACTGAGCTCCCATTGAAATGAGATTAAGCAAGCTTCAAAAAAAATTTGGTTCCTTTTTCCCCCTCCCTAGCGAACAATTCATTTAACGTAAATCCGATTCTTCTGAGATCCGTTCCCAACGTGTCAGGGAAACAGCTGCTCAAAAGCAAGGTGGAAGTTAAAATCAGTGGCCAAGTTGCCAATAACTGAGCTGGAAGGAAGAGGCTCTGTGGTTGCAGGGCTTTGATTGTGTTCTAAGAGTGCTCTCTCTGTTCCCATCGCAGCGCTGAGGACGGCAGGATTTCGGAACGGCAGTTTGGGCAGCCGGCCTAGTGCTCCTTTTAGAAGCAATGTTTATCAGCCAACTGAGATGGCAGTTGTGCTAAATGGTGGGACTGTAAGTATCAAAATGTGATGATTTAAGAAATCTTTGAAATGCACTGATATATACAACCATTACTAATTGAAAAACCTGCTTTAGCTTATTCACAGCAGGGGGAAAGCTATGAAAATGAAAATTTAAGGCAGCAAGTATGCATGTAATGCTTCCCTTCCCTCTAGAGCATATGTAGTTAACAAGTGTTTTGCATTTGTTTACTTGCAGTGCAGCTTCAGTGAACCAAGTTTTTTTGTAAGACAACATATTCAATGGCCCTTTCAAATTAAATTTGTGTTAAGGTATTTAACATAACTATTAAGTGACACCATTTCTAACCTGATTTTTTCAAGATGGTGTGAGTCACACAAATGTTTTCAGGCAGTATGTTACTTTAAATAATTGTTGCAGATAATGGTTGTCTCTCACATATATTCCATTTACTTGTAAAATACATGTAATTCTTTGTAACTTACAGATTTGTACATATTTTGAAAAGGGATTCATAAAAGAGGAATATAGAATAATTTCATGTTAATAGCATAAATTTTTCTTCCTTGTAGAATGGTTTGGCATATCTTTGATAGACCTGTATTTTTGCAGCCTAGTTGTTGTAAGATTGGTTTAGTGATGCCAAACGGACTTTACAAATGTTTTTCACATTATGTCTTATTTTCACTTAAGACATTTCATATAGCAGGCATACTGTTGAAAAAGAAAAATTTTCATCCCCACATTTTTCATGCATATCTACATGCTTCTTAAAAATCTACTCATGAGCCAGTTTGTACTCATGTGAGTTGGGTTTTCTTTCTTTTGAATCATGAGCTGATTCCATAACTCAACCTCTCCATTTAAAACCAGTTTAAAATGAACTGATTGCAGGTCTGGTTTTGTTTTTAAGTAAAGTTGTGGCTGATTTTAGTGGACAAGAGGGACTAGATACAAGAATTCTCCTCCGTGGGTAAGACTCTGTGAAAAATGTCAACTTGAGTAAAATGAAAAGGCTTGGCTTTGATGTCAGTAATGGACTGCATCCTACTGATGTTTTAATTCATCTCTGTTTTCTGATACCAGAATGTGCAGCTCAGGGAGAAGGCAGTTACAGGATGAGAAGCTTGAGAATTTGGGCTTTTTGTTTGTTTTGCTGTATTCTGAGTTGGATACAAAGCTCATGTGTAAATATAGTCATGGTTTTACAGAGAGATAAATGCACTGTATGGGTGGAAGATGAGTTTCTTTGTACCACTTTGCTCTAGAACTGCCATCTGGAAAGCTGTCCTGTACGTGTAGCGTGCTAACACTGATTTTTGAACAGTCTAGATCTCTCAGTTATGGGTTTATTATCCTTATTTCCAGATACCAACTGCTCCGCCAAGTTACACCGGACGACACCTCTGGTGAAAGGCTGTAGGCTGTAGAGAATAAGAAACCTTGTTGCAGATGTTGTTCCCTGGCAGTGTGTCTTTGAGGGAAGGAATCCATAACAGTACCAGAACAAAGCAACAAAACATCCAGGATCTTTCTAAATCCTACAGAGGATTTTGCCTAAATGTGAACACCATTGAATGGAGAATTGCAGAAACAAATCTGAAGCTGAATCTAATTTAAAACAGAAGTAGGCACACCTTAAATTGGCAGAGGAGATAATGTATTCTGAAGTGTAAGATATTCTCTTGTCTGTAACTTGTGTGCCAGGCGAGCCTGGTTTTGGTGGTTGCCAGTTGCTTGCAAAATCCCTTCCTCTCACCTAAACTTAATTCATGTTGCCACAAGAGATTGCCACTACAGTGCGAAAACACGCGGGATTTCTCCCCATTTTCCCCTTTTCCTGCCATGTCCAACGTCACGAGAAGTGCCCTGTTCGCTCTCTCCCGGCTGGGCTGTGCAGTCCCGCAGCACCGCGTGCAGTCAGACGCGGCCCCTCGGTGGCGGCTCGGTCTCTGTGGCCCTGCAGGCTGATGCTGTGCCCTGGCAGGAGCTGTGCCCTGGCAGGAGCTCTGCTGTCCAGGAGCTCTGCTCTGGCAGTGCCTGGCCTGGAGGTGCGGTTCGGGAGCTCCGTGCCCGTTCCGTGCGCCCCGCGGAGCTCCCCGGGGCGGGGAGGAGCGGCGCGGCTCGGCACGGGCGGCTCTCCCGGCCCGAGGGATGGGCTCGGTGGCAGCGGCCCCGGGCCGGCTGTGAGCAGAGCCCGCGGGCGAAGCCGTTCCTGGCAGGGTGTTTTGGCCGCTGGGCTCGGGCAGGAGCCGGGCCGGGGAGGGCGAGCCCCGAGCCCCGAGCGCCGTCGGTGCGGGCGGCCCGCTCCGCTCCGCTCCCCTCCGCTGCAGCTCTTCGTGCGTTTCAATGTGCTTGTGCATTTTAGTGCCTAGAGAGTAGAATCTCTGTGCTGGAGGTGGTTTGTTGTTGTTTTTGTTTATTTAAGGTGGTTTGTTCCCTAGTTCTCCCCTCCCCATCCATTTTCTTGAGTTGATATAAGGCAGAGTTTTCAAAGCTTTTCATCTTTGTTTTCTCCGGGTTATTTAAGCGGTTCCCATTGCCCATTTGTTGTGCCATGGTTTTTCATTCTGTTCAAGCAATCATTCCTTTCTTTACCATGTAATACATATCGGACATTGAAAACATCACCGTATCCTCACTGTTTGGCCAATGTTAATCTTAGCTTTCCTCAATACTAAAAGTTAATTGTTTTTACTTGAAGGCATAGGAAACATATAACAATTAAACTTTGCATATGCTGTAATAAAAATATATATTTTCAAACTAAAAAAAAAAAAAGTACAAATAACTGAATAGCTTAGTAGCTTCACAGAGAGAAGTTACTTGCTGTATACTGCAGAAGAAAGACAAGCTTTTTATTTTTCAAGAGTCTTCCTGATTCCTCATGTACCTCCATTTCTACTGAATTAGGAGCCTAGTCCTGCAGACCTGTACTCCCATTGACCCCAGTGGGTCTACACCAGGTACAGAGGCTGCAAGACCACTCCCTAAGTGTTGCACACAGATATATGTATATATATATATGGAAAAATATCTATTGCCATTCTTGCCATGATCATCTTATGGGGTTTTATTTCAAAGCCCTTCTCCTCCAGAAGCAATGTTTTTCTGTCATGCATGAGTGAAGGAGTATGTCAGCTCCCCCCTGCCCTCCCTCCTCGAGGCAAAGGAAGCATGTGCTTGTTTTAGGGATCCTTTATTTCATTTTGTATGTAACTAGATGGCCTTAGTAACCAAGTAGGGTAGGGGTGGATATTGCATGCTATCCAGTGACTTAGAAATACATTTTGCTTGTTATGAGCAGAGCTTTGATCAAATAAGATAATATTTAGGGTAATGATAGCCACTCAGAAGACACGTAATTTGGAACAATAAAAAAACTATTACCATCACTTGCTTGCAGAATTTTGCTTTTCAAAACCAGTTAGAAAAAAAATCCCTCATAAAACTCTTAGCATAAAAACATATAAGATGACCATGGCATAAATGGTAGGACAGGTTTCATTTAAAGAGTTTATCATGCTACAACCAAGACTTATGAATTATAATACACATTCTACAGACCTTTTGACAAAAACTGTACAAGACATAGTTATCTTAAGAAACTTTCTTTTTCTTTTTCTAGATGTGACTGAATTGATAAATAGAGTTCCCAATCCTGCTTCTGATGAAGTTGTTTGGGATTTCAGGGCTTATGCAAAGATATGGCCAGATCTTACAAACTGCAATTCACATGATGAGTCTCACTGGGTTAGTCATGTGAACCATTCACTGAATTAAAAATTAGCAGGATTGGGTTTAATGTGTGGTGGTGAAAGTGTGGCAATAGATTTAGGAGGGTCTTTATTTTCCATCTTTTTACAATTAGTAATGAGCAACTTTTTTTTGTAAGTCACTAGTCTGTGATGTAAAATGCCCCAAAATAAAGCTGTAATTGAAGAAAGGCACCTTTATGTTAACTTATATTTTTGTTACAGTATTTACTTTTGCCTTTTTTGAAAGTTTTCTAGAATGTAGAGCATCTGTGAACAACATGAATAAGCAACTAAGCACAAGCCTTTCGCAGTTCTCCAGATTATAATTAGCTTTTATACTATAAAAGCTACTATGTTGTCCCTTGATGGTTATGTGCTCATGGTGTTTCCATGCAGAAAAAGGAAATCAAAAAGCATCTGACAAAAGCATCTATTAGCAAAACAAGATTTAAAATGACCAGCTTTTGATCAATGGCAGGAAAAGAGTTCAAAGTCCTACAGATCCCGTCCAGCTTTCAGATGGGTTGAGGGTGTTTGACACTTGCCAGAAAATATGTAGCATCTTCAGAAGAACACTCTCAATACATCCAGCTGCTTCTATAAACAAGGTATATGAAATACTTTAGAATTAGCTGTTTCTGCTTTTAGTCTAAACACAGGCATCTTGCTTGGCTTTGTCTGAGCTCGATGCCTTGGGTCTAACCAAAGGCCATACAAAAGGGAGCATTGTAGCTTTTATAATAAAACAATTGGATTATTCTACCAACTTACAGGATTACAAAGCAGGTGCTTTTTATTAATTGATGAGAGCTAAAGCTCATTTTTGATAGATAATATATATTTATTAAATGTATTAACGTGTGTTTTATAACGTACCCTTTTTCCTGCTGATTGTTGCATACTGGTATCTGATTAAGTACATCTTCAAAGGGTTTTCAAGACAATCAATGTGTACCATGATGACTGTACATAAGTATACAAAACTACAAAGGTTGTAAAGCATGGGCAAATGTTTTATTTTCAAAATGCTGTTCTTAACGAGAATAAAGGCTTTACTATTTACTTACAATGTTTGTGTCCTCTTGGTTTTAAAATCCACACTGATTTTTTCATGGCAGTGAGCACTGCTACAGACAGAATTGCTCCTTGGTGCAGTTCCTCAGTGTAAGCAAAGTTAAACCGAAGGAAAGGGTTCCTGAAGCACATTCCTCCACCTTTGGCCAAATTCCCACACTTACCCTTGGCTCTGGCACCTCTCAAACCCAGGGTGAGCCAGTCAAGGAGCTCAGCAGCCAAACTCTTAACACAAAAGGGATACTTTTCCCCCCTGTTGGCTCAGCAGTTTCCTGTTCTGGTTCAATTGCTTGTGAAAAGGAGAGGACAGAAGAATTCAGCTGGGTTTGAAGAGTGCAGAATGAGAGTTTTTTTCTTCAAATGGTTTGATTTTCCAGAGCTGGTGTAAGAACCATCATCACCAACCAGGAGGAAACCGAAGGGGTGGGTACTGGTGGAACAGTGAAGACAAAGTCTGTGCAAGTGAAGGAAGAAATCCATGTGGACCCACAGCAAGTGCTGGAGACCACCCATGTTTTATTAGGTGTTCAGTCAAAACAACTACACCTTTGACTTGCATGGAATTATTTATAGTTTTACTACTGTCTTCTCTAATTGTGAAATTAAAAAGGCATAAATAGGACTGTTCTTGACAGGACTAAGTTAAAAAGATAATAAAGATTCCTTAGCAAGGGGCCCAATCTGATTTTTACTGTGCTTGGACCTGATAAAAGTAAGTAGCCTGCATAAGATTGCTGAAAATGCTGACACTGTGATCTTAATTCTACACTTTCCCAGCACATGTGCTAAGTGGTAACAAAAGGGCCTTTGACTTTTCTCCCCTGCAGAAATGCAGAGCAACCCCAGCTCTCATTGCCTTCCATTGGAATTGCAGGGGCACAGCATTTCTGCAAATGAGACCGTTCTGAACAGAGCCTGGATTTGTGTAAATTGTCACAGCTCTGCAGGAGTCACAGAAGTCCAGTTTATGATAAATGAAGATTTAACACTTCTCTGCATGTGGATAAAACCCCATTTAATTTCATCCAGAGTTTTGCTCCTGTCAGAAAAGGGTTTAAGTGAGCATTCAGGAACACAAGATAAATACAGATTCAACATTTTTGGCTAGATGTGCACCATTCCATCTGTTTTAACAGAATTGTGCTCACTTTGACTAAGACTGAATTTTGTCTTGGCATGCTGGGTCCTTACATAACCTGCCTTTGATTTACAATACCTCACATGTAAAACTTTAATGCTAAAAAGGTTTCTAAATCAGTATCACAAAGTCCATGAGCTCTGTGCTTTGCTATTTTAGTGAGGAAACTAAAATTGAGATGTTGAAGGATTTTGTGTACGTTAGTCCAGCTCTTCTGATTTGCTTCCCACTGCAACCATACAAAAAAAAATAAATTAACAGGCACAGAAACAGAAAAGAAACCATCCATACTTCCACAGCAAATACTCTCTTGTTCCATAAATAAATAAAAATGCCCTGCTAGACCCAAAATGTGTATTTCTTCTTTGCATGGCATTTTTTTCATGTTTTGACACAGCTTCAGCACTCAGATATTTGCACACAGTTCTTTGTGCAGCTGTGGGAGTTGTGCATGTGTAGCTGAGGGCAGAGCTGTTTGCTAGTAAGTCACTGGATTGTTAAAAAAAAATTGAAAGCAGCTCTTTGAGGTTTTTGCTTTGAAGAATTTTTCAATTAAAAGTCAGTGATGAAGTCATACAGTTCACCTAGCATATAAATATATTTTTGTCACTTAGGACAACAAGCAAGGTCAATAAAGAATAGTTTCTCTGTGTCTCAGTGGAAAGAAGAATGTTATCCATGTGATTGCAAAGGGTCTGCCAAATGGGAAAAATCAGTCAAACAAAGAGCACAGGATTGCTTGCTGGAGTAAACAATTCTAAATGAACAAAAGCTCTACATAAAAGTAAAATGTCCCACCCCCTGGTGAAAGCTGTTTTCAAAGCTCTGTATTCTTTCAGAATGTTGTAATACAGATTAACCTAATGTTTTTCTTCTGCTGATACAACAGTCTGGTTCCTCATTCTACTTGTGTGATTTCAACTATCTTATTCTGAATTTGATACCTTGAAATGTTACAAACTGCCTTTCAACTTAAAAAAATCTCCTTTTCTATTTCCTACACTTCAGATGTGTCTGTACTATGCACCTTCTATATCAAGCAAGTTTGTTGGGAGATTTATATATAAAAGCTATGCTAGAGGTAAAGAAAGCCAAATAAGCCCCCAAAAACCCCCTTTTGAACATACAGTTTCAGGAGAGCTTAGTTACCCTTCCAAGGCATGCAACTGAAAACCAGCAGACAAAATCCTCTTGGTACATACCAGGAATGCTGGGCTGCAGCAGGCCCCTGTGCTAATTTAAGGTGCTCAGTGTGCTCCCAACCTGGAGAATGTCAGCTCAGAGCACCCAGGAAAAGTGCTGCAGGAGGAGGGACACAGCAATCCCTTAGAAACCCAAAATGAGACTGCAGCAGCTGGAGAAACCCTGTTTTACAGTGGTTAAGGCAAGACATGCCCAGTGCCTTGGTGGCACAAGACCTTTCTGGATTTTAATGTTTCTGTACAGTTAAGAAGAAAAATTGAGAGTGGATTTAATATCCCATATGACTATGAATGTCCTGTAGACAAAATAATTTCTATTGCATTGAATTTTAGCTAATATTCCTTGATGTGATGAGGCTGACATTTGCAAATATTTAATAAAAATTGCAACATTCATAAACCTCAGGGCTCACACACTTTCACATTAAAATGAGCAGGTGTTTTAGGTATCTGCTAGCAGTGCTTTTAGTCAATAGTGTCCTTGTCTTATCACAACCTGTGTTACTTAAGCATAACAATCTCCAATCACATCACACCAAGCAGGAAGCACAGGCTGTCAGCATAAATCTGGATTTCAGGCAGTTATTTAAACAGTTTTTGACATAGACTTGCTTCCTATGCAGACAGAAAAGTAAGATGTCCTCAGGATTCAGATAAGCTGGAAAGTTGGAGAAAGAAACTGCCTGGCAATGTTTTTTTGCTAGAAATTTCCATTGGAGAAGTGTATTTTTCAGGCTGTGACACCTCAAACTGAACTAGCTCACTTAAAATATTTTGAAATGCCTAAGGAGGATGTTTAGAAAAACTTACACCCCCTGATAATCTTTCAGACAACACAGTGAAAAGTCTGTCAACATCAACAACCTGGCTTACAACTGCACCATTCCTTAAGCTCAATTTTAGCTATTTCAGTCCTAGAAGTCCTATCATTCTTTCAACAGAGAGAAAACCCATTTCAGTTTCCAGTGCACTTTAAAAAGTGTGAAAATCTGAGCCTGAGCAGCCCTGCTCCCATTCCATCCCTGCAGTCACCGTGTGCAGCTCTGCAGGGCCAGCTCCCCGCACTGTGGCAATCCCAGCTCTGGTTCTGCAGCAGTGGAAACCATTCCCTGTGCTCTGTGAGAGTTCCTGCCCTCTGGGGAAAGGCACAGGGACAGAACCGGGCAGAACAAAGTGCCCCAGGATGCCATTACACAGCAGGGCTTGCCGCTGTGCACTGCTGCCAGTCTCGGGGCAACGCCAGGGAAGCTGTTCTCACAGAAAGCTGGATGCAGGAAAATTACAAGCACTTCAAACCCCAAGATGTTTGTTTGTGTGACTGAATGCATGAAATTTATCTACAGAGAATGCCTAATTTAAGGAGGCACAATATTGGAATTAAATAACACAATCATGCTCAGTGGCAGCCTGATCAGTATTTTGAATGCTTTTAGAACATCAGCTCCTGTTTGAAGTCCTGAGACACAGAGGAACTGAGGCCCTTAAGTGCTGTAACAGTGTAAGTTAAGAAACAATGAAATCTCACATCTTCCTTACTTCTTCTAGTCCTGGTATTTCTCCCTGAATAGGTCATATGGTTTCTCCTACCAGAACAGTTTAATTTTTTAGCACTATGTTTCAGTCTCTTTACTGTATTTTTCAGACTTTTTACTCCTTTGTCTTATTTTTTTCAGAGTGAGAAAACCTGATTAAACTATGCTTTAGTCACATGCACATTCTAAATCAAAGGACACTACAGCCCCCACTGCAATAATAAGCACCAGTGGGTGATAAATTTCTTAGGAGGTGAGCTGGGGGAGTTCTTGAGGAGCACAACTGTTATCTGCTATTTTTGACCTGCTACTCCTACTACAATAAAGTCATCTACTACATGGTCTGCCATGTTCCTTGGGAATGCAGCTCACTTGTCTGTGCTGAATGCTGAGGCACAGATGATGGCTAAAGGAAGGGCTGGAATGTATCTGGAAAGGGAAAATTCAAAAATCTGCAAAACTTGGAGCTTTTGTCCTATTTATTTAAGCATTAAGTTCAAACATCCTTATCATCTAATTTGGATGGCAGACATCATTTTCCCTCATCTTAAGGTACAGGACTGATGTTTTGGTTTGACACTTGGTTGTTTCAGCATAACAGTGAATAAACTGTGACCTACTTTGTGCACTACTGGATAACACAACAGGCTTGTGACAGTAGCTTAGGAAAGGTTTATGCTCCCACACTCTATAAAGAGTGCACTTCTTCTTCATAGAACTCTTAAGAACTACATTCAGTAATTTAAACAGTCAAAAACAGTAATGAAAAATACTACAGACTCAGACTATAAGAAGATGAAAATCCATTAAAGAAAATCTATTGGAATAACTTATTAGCAGGGGCTTAGAGTAAAATATATATATAGAAAGGAGTTTCACCCTAGCCTCCCAATGAAATGCCAAAGAAGCCTGAACATGAAATTGGAGCCACCAGCAATCTTGCTGAAATAAGACCTGACTTTTAAAGAGAAAGTTTTTTTATAAAGTGTTTATAATTTTAGCCTCTTACTATTGGAAGTCTGCCTGCATACAATTATTAGTGAAACCTTTCACTCCAGGAAATGTTCAGTCACTAGTGATAGGGAAATGATCTACTGAATACAGATATATTAACCAAACAAATGTTAAAATGGAAATTATTCCTACTCATAGGCACTCCTGTAAGTCATGAATCTGAAATGGAGCTGTTAGAGGATCACTCAGCAGAAGAGGCTTCTGCAAAATGGATTTTTAAAAGTGACAGGACAAACCTAATTCTCCAAATCAGGAGCAGAGTTTGTCAAATGACAAACTTGTTTTCATGAATGTAGAGGACAAAAAGTTTTAGGGTACTTTTTAATTCACTTAGAATCAGATTAGCAAAGCCAGGGCTGGAATGCAGCTTTCCAAACACCAACATTCAGTGATGCACATGGAAAAAAAGGGCTAGAAGATCTCTAGCAGAATTTGTTCGTGCAATGCACCATTGCTTTCTTCATATTTTGACAGGAAGACTCAGAATTCATTGGAATATATTTGAATGGCATTTTTACAATTCAAGGTGTGCAAAAAGAGATATATGGGGAGATACAAGTATTGGAGTAGATGAACAACAGCCATGAACACCTGAATTAGGAGAGAAAAAACTATAGAGAATTAGATGTACTGGAGAGTGTTATTTAAAAGTATCCAAGTGCCCTCCAAATCATTCAGTGACTTGAGTTTTATGAAGAGACAGCCACAGAAACACAACAGTTGATGGAACACAGCCCCGGACTGAGAAGAAAATCCAGAATGAAGGCAACCAGTGCATTTCCAGAGCATCTGATTAATGCAATTTTTTTCAATGTAAATACTCAGCTAGAAAAAGAGAATGATGAAAACACAAAGAACTGACCAGAAATAGAAATGATCCCAGAGTGGCAGGTCCTCAGCTAAAAGCATTTGGGGATTTACAGGCAGAAACCAACACGGGCAGAAACCCATAACTCCAGATTTGCTGGGCAGCTTCATGAAAACTGCATTTATCCCCATTAGCCCCTCTGATTTCTGACATGATTCCAACTTCCAAAATGTGACAGGTTCTGTGAAGTTACCAAATTTAAACTCTTGAGCAGACTAAAACAAAGCATCAGGTAAGAAAGCACACTGGTGCCACAGGGAGGGCTCCAAGGGAGCCAGGGTGAGCAGCTCCTGGGTTCTGCAATCTGTCAGACTCTTCTTTGTACTCCCTGAATCCTATTTCAGCACTCCACTAACAGCTCCTGGTCCTTCTCTTCCTGCCCCACTTCCACCCTTCCTTTTTTTAACCAAGAGTCTCAAATCTTGTTTTGCTGCAGGACTATTTGGAGGCTTTATTTTTCAGCTGGTGACAGCCTTTTCTCCACATCCCATAGTCATAAATAGAAATTTGGGGTTTGCTTATCTAAATGGCTTACAAAAAACACCAACAGTATTTTAATAAAAATGCTCCAATGTTTTTCACTTTTAAGGTTAACAGCAGAAAAAGGAAGAAGGTTGCAGAACCCATGAAGAATTTCTCCTCTCTTAAAAAAAAAAAAAAGAACAAACAAAAAATATGTTTATATAAGCACAGGAAAATCACCAAATTGCAATTTTCCTTTTTTTCCATTACAAATGATTATTAACAACTGCAGAGTGATGAGTGAAAATACAGCTTTGGTACTGGAGGATTAGTTCAGACTTGTGCTCACAGGCCCGCTGCTGTGCCTGTGTGAGCACAGCTCAGAAGACCACGTGCTGCAGTTTATCTAAATGATCATCTTGCCTTTTTATTTTTTCAAACATTCCCAACGTAGTTTCAGAAATTAAATGTTACTGTAATCTTTATAAATTTTCAAAGATGTCTGAGTCCAGGGTGTGGACTAATAAATTGGGATTCTGTATCATGAGTCTTATGACTTTTATCACTACATTCTCAGCTGTTAGTGCCAAGATTAAACTTTCAGAAACATCTCAAGCATTTTGAATTAAGCTTGATGAAAACCACCAGCACATACTCTGCCTTTGGTACTGCTTTGTTCTTTGATTTTCTTTTTTTTTTCCTCTTAAAAAAAAAGGAAAATTTAAGGTCTTCTTCTACGTAAGTTGAATTTTATACATGCTTTTAAATCAAAAGCAATCATATATATGCCTCCCTTTAAAACAATTTTGACTGCAGCACTTTTGCTTTCAGAAAGAAAAAACCAAATACCTGTAAATACATTAATGTTTTTTAAAAAAAGGAGAGTGAAATTATTTTAAGTGCAGTGTCCTAGTGACAGCAAGCAGCCTTCCACTTTTAACCTGTTTATAAAGCTTAGTTTGAAACCAAATTATTAGAAAAAAACACATTCAGCATATAAGATCTTTTTATATATATATGTGTGTATATAAATCTGTTATATAACATAGCAGATTAAAAGTGTAAAACCATAGAATATGAGGAGATCATCATTTACAAGAATTCCATTATGAGATTAATTAAAGAATTACAGCTGCAGTAAAAGGAGGGCCAATGAAATTAGAAACAAATTATTTTGTTTAAAATCTTCCTCAATTATTTCAACCACCCTTGGTGAAAACAGCGGGGAAAAAAAGAAACTCTCACATAAAACTGATTAATTCCTTACATTTTACAGGGCTGAATTTTCCTAAATAAACCACAGAGATGCAGTCTTTATGAAATCCATTAGCTATTCAGACTATGCCTTTTCTTAATCCAACACTATTACCTGCAGTAATTTTAAATATTATCTTAAGCCTAGTGTAAGATTTCCCATTTATAAATATATCCTCTTCTCAATATTTTCTTTGGGAAACGACTCAGTCCTACAAACATGCATGTGGCTGTAACCTCATTTATGGCCCCAATAATAAGGATGTTTATGGAAGGAATTTAAAGAAATTTCACAGTGTAGCCATTTTTTTTTCCTGAGTTCTGAATGTAACATTTTTCTCTTCTCCAATTAATTCTGCTTTAGTGTGATATGATTGCATACAGGCATCCTTCAAAAGAATGCAGACTGGATCTCTCCTGTTCAGGTTAACTCAGTTTTACTAAGCTTTTGAATCCTTCCTCATGGCTCAGGTGGAGGCAGCACAGCTGCAGCAGGAGTGAGTGACTGCATTTCTTTTTTTCTTGACACTGTGCATCTGTTCCTGCTCTAGCACCAGAAATATTCAGCCTGTTCTCCCTTGCATCTCATTCATATTTGCAAGGATTTTCCAGACCACCTCCATTTTGAGTTCTTCAGAGAATTGCTGGATGCATCTTCCCAAGGGAAAAGATTATTGCCATGAAAGAAGTATTTTTTAAATCTCTCCAGGTAGGTAAGTAATAACTCCTACTGCCAAAGGAAAAATACAGCTTGGAAATTGAATAGAATGTAAAAGAATATTCCCTCCTGTATCTGGAAATAACCCTCCTCACCTGCTGTGAAGATTACTTTCTGCCTTATTTTGATTTAAGTACATTTTCCACACACTGTGCCCTCTCTTACACAAGTGCCTTGCAAAGCCCAGGCTATGGTTGATTTATAAGACCTGCCAGCTAATAGGGTCACAATTGGTATTGCCATAAACCCAGGAATACTTCCTCTTTTACTATTTTCCCTAAGAATACTGATTTCTAAAATAAAATTTCACAAATTTTATGCAGGGAAGCACAAGAAGTACAGTTTGTGTAACAGCAGCAATGCTCTTTCCAACAGCAGAGGAGTAACCACTGGAACAGAGTGTCAGCAGTGTTTGGTCACACAAGTGATGAAGATTTTGGTATTTTCATTAAAAAGTTTAAATCTTTTTCAAATTCCTTTCATTGTAGGACAGACACGTTCATTTCCAGTGCTGTCCCATCCGTACTAAATCTGCACAAAAGGGTGCTCAGAACCAAAATCTGTTATTCACTCACATTCTCTGGAGGTTGAGTTTTAATTAACTGCATTTTCTGTAGAAATTTTTTAATTCTGTAAGAAATTGTGGAACAAATTTATCCCATCAGCTGTGCTACATTAGAGAAAATTCCTCCTCCCTTCAAGTCTAAAGCTGTGAGTCACTAAACTGAGTCTTAAGTGTTATACTTATCTCTACATTTTCAGTCTGAAATTGTTCAGAGTAAGGATATATAGACCATTTTGTGGAATGTAATTTTACACAGCAGTGGAGCAGTATAGCAAATAAAATGTCAGCCAAGAATGCTCTAGCTTTATGATCCTGGATACATGCTGAAGGAAACACACTTTTCTTTGCACTCAAACAGAAATTTTGCCAGACCATGCATTAAAAGAGGTCAACAGTCCTGCAAGGTGCTATTAATGCACAAAGTAATTTTCATGCAGTTTTCACACTTTGTATCCTAGAGCACTTTGCAATACTAATAATAAAAAGTATAAAAGATGGACTGAGGGAAGACTGAAGAACTTCACAGGAACAAACAGCAAAGTTTCTCATGCTGGGGTGAATCAGTGGGTGGCATGAGGCACCCCCACACACCACAGTGTGGCTTCCAGGGACAGCAGCTCCTGTGACACCGAGTGGCCATGGCAGAGGGGCACCTCTGCTGCCCTGATCGCTGCTCTGCTGGCAGGGGCTGTGTCACTGCAGGCTGGGGCTGTGTCACTGCAGGCAGGGGCTGTGTCACTGCAGGCTGGGGCTGTGTCACTGCAGGCTGGGGCTGTGTCAGGCTGAGCCAGCAGAAAAGGGGCAGCAGAGCAGAGCAGAGGAGCCTCCCTGGAGCCAGCAGTGCCCCTGCCAAGGAAGGGCAGCATGGCAGCAGCAGCCCTGGCCAAGGCAGAACAGGGCTGCCTCTTTCATGGGCAACTGGCTGGATCACTCCATAAAAATGAGACTTTTGGTCTCAGCTGGAGAAAGACCCTCCAGAAGTGTTTCATTCTGGTGTACTTATCTTCTTACTATCTTTTTTTAAGTATCACACACAAACACATTTTCATGAAATTATGTTTTTACCTAGATCAGACCCTTGCAATAAGGTTTCATTGTGCTGCAAATCCCAACAAAGCAGGCTCTGCCTGTTAGCTCACATTCACTGAGTCTTTGGCTGATATTTCCATGGAAGGTATGCTGATCTTTCTAGTAGTGTCAATAGAATCACATTACTGCTCGAGTCATCATTTTCTAAAAGCTATTTGGCAGCTCACCATTCATCCCCTACAGTTAGATTCAACACTGTTTACAGCATCTAATAAACAGAGTTATATACAAATTAAAGAGATCCTTCATTATTTTTCCTAATGTGGTTAATTTCATAATAAAATTCTGTATCTACTTAAAAATACTACTTTTTCTTTTTTGACCATGAATCTTAATGCTTTGTTTCTGATATCTGAGGTTTTAGTAACAATAAATGCTTTGTCTGCTTGACACAAGAGTTCAGTGGTTTAATTAAAGGGGATTAATTGAATTAACTGAATTAATTAATTCAGTTGAACGAAATGCTTAGAGAGACAAGGTTAAAAAGTAGTTGTGTTCTGCTACTCATTATTATGTGAGTGTTCACAATCCACTTCAGCACAAAGTCAGCTGGGTTGGATGGATTCACTGGTGAAAGCAGTTAAACTAACCTTGCTGACTTTACAGTGAAATAGGGTTTAATGACACTAATAAACAGCAGGATAATAAGAGCAGAAAAAAGAGCAGCTGGAGCACTAACAAAATGAATTATGGCATCACAGCTGAGATTGATAATGAAAACCCCTGGACAGTAACTTCTCCAACTAGTACAGCTGTTTGAAATAGCCATCTGTCTGGGCCCCAAGGCTATTTGATGTGGGGATACTCTTAAATTAACTTAGCAGAGCTCAGTTAAGAAATTATAGAAACAGTGTGATAATATTGAAAGCTGATGTGATATTAGCAATATAAACTTATACTGGTTGAAGAAAGAAAAAATGAAAAGGGGTAATTTTGCAACTTTCTTTGATGTGATGAAACAGCTGTGTGTCCTAGAGTCCTAAAATAAATGATTTGATGACAGGAAAGCTCTGTGAGAGTGATTAAAAGGAAATTTGTTTTTCCTTTTGAAACAATTGGCAAAGGAAGTCTTATCACTACATAAGTCTCCAAAACAACTTAAGTATAGTTTATAGGAAGATTAAATTTCTTCAGACACAGGAGTTTTTTAATCAATTCAACTGTCAAATGACATAGTCCACCCTTAGCCCCTATTTTTCTGCAGCATTCTGAGAATGGGTTCACCTTGTCCTCTGAAAATGAACTTGCACTTTTCTCCTTTAAGATTTTAGATGCATGAGGACTGCAAACTATGACTGTGTAATCATGTAGTATCATATTCATCCTTTTCCACACTGGTGTGTGGTGAATATAAAGGTTTGTTTCTTAGAAGTGGGAAACATGCATCCCTAGCTTTTGCTGGTATCATGGACAATGGAATGTGTGAAAAAATGTGCCTTGATGAGATGATAAAAATATTAACAAATTGAAAACAGAGTCCAAGCCACAAACATTAAATTGCAATCTCTTAAAAGGCATTAGCAAGCCTGCAAGGTCAACCTCTACCATTATCTCCAGTAATGCAATTTTCCAACAATTAACACTGGCAGAATTAAACATGTATTACTTTTATGTTTTAAATTTATAATGAGAATAATTGTAGAATAGGAAATTTGAATTCACTGTTTTCAGATACTTAAAGCCAGATATATCTGTGTTTTCTTTTAAAAAAAAAAGATGCCTACAATTTTTTTACCAACTCATAATAAATTTTAGTAGAGAGGCTATGAAATCCCACTTGAAGAAAACTGGTTGCTCTGCCAAAATTTTCTTTCTATGTCAATCAAGTCTGCTGGAAGACAATGTCTCACTGATTTTATCTTTTCATCATTTTTTTGGACTGTTACTACATTATTTAATCTTCTAGGTCTAAGCTACTAAAACCAAGAATTCTACTTCCCTTACTGCATATGAACACCCCATATATACAGTGACATATAAACAGTTTTTTCCTGTTGTGATGCATGACTTTGTTCCTCATAATTAATTATTTTCAGCTCTAAAATACCCCTTAGGCAATTTCAAGGACTGGTAAATAAAACCTGATATTTCATAGATTAAAACTGCAACATAAATATAAATAAATGTTTGAAGAATCTATAGAGGCTTTGTAACAAACTCCTATCACCCAAACTTGTCACTCTCCTTAGTTCAGGGCAAAGATTGGCCATGAGAGCCCAGCAGTGACAGTGCCATCAGCCAGGAGGGCACACAGAGCTGACTGCACCACATCACTCCCCTCTCTTCTGCACCTGAACTCCACAGCTGAACACCCTCACTCCTCCTCAGCCCTGCCAGGCTGTGGAGGGCACTCCCTGCATGATCAGGGCTCAGTCAGCCTCAGAGGCTGGGAAAATGCACAGGGACTCCTGCATGAGCAGACAAAGAGGCTGAGCAAATAATGATCATTTGATGATGATGATGATTTGTGTGCTTAAGTGAATGGTAACTTGGCCCTGTCAGTAAAGCTTTGTCCACAAACAGGACAAAAAATAACACATTACAGTGCCAGAAGCAATCTGGCTTTATTTCCCTTGGCAAATTTTTAGGTTGTTTGGGTTTGGTTTTTGTTTTTTTTTTTTTTTAGAACTGTACAGACTAAATTCTGCTGTAAATAACTACAGGAAAATGCCAATAGAACATCTACCAGATAGAAATCCCACAGTCCAGAAAGATGTACTACAACCCATCTGGTAACAATCAGCTTTACATGATGAATAGCTGGTAGGTGTCTAATCCTGCCCTAGAAAATACTGTGCCAGCAAATTGTCATAGTTTTCCAAAAATACTGAATTTAGGCCCTATATTGTATTTTTCATTGCCACTTTCAGCTGCACAGGCAACTCAAGTAGAGTAAGTATTGACTGTAAGGAAACAGCCAAGTGTTCCCACCAGACATTACCTTCTCTCTCAAGGTCAGTGTCCTACTGTGTGGCCTATGTTTTAGGGAACTCAAAGTATAAAAATTCAACACAATGTAAAAAACAAACAAACCAGCCAACCAACCAACCAAAAAACCCCACAATTTAATCAACTTACCTTTGGCTTCCTGTTTAGCCCAGAATTTTCTCACCACCTCATTAATGTACCTCTCCTCTCTCAGCTTCTTTTGCCACCGACGAAGCTCTTGTATTTCACTATCACAACGAACCTGTGAAAGGGGAGTCAGAAAGGAAAACTAAAATTAGATACTTTTGTATTTTCCAGGATGAGGATTACAATTTTTTGCCAAGGCTGTGGCAGGGAAAATATGTGAGAGCCATCCTCTTTGCTGGGCCCAAGGTAAAAGCAAAATCCCAGAGGTTTACAGTTTTCAGCTTACACAGAAATAAAATCCACATAATTGACAAATCCAATTGAAAACATAAATATGTCTATTAGGGGATCACTTTGATTACCAAGGACTCCTGGGAATGAGATTGCAGTAAGATGATAATTCTCTGAGTTAATTAAAATTTAAAGCCTTATGCTGAAGGGTATTAGTGCCTTTAGAAAAGCATAACACTATAAAAGCAGCCCACTGACCAAAATAATAGAGCAGAAGAGGAGCCTGAAGGGTCATGCAGAAGAAAATTTATTCCATCAACCTGATTCACACCTGCCATCAGCTGCAAATAGGCTGATTGGCAATCCCACCCACACAATTTTCACAAACAGGAGAGCCATTAATCTGTTATTTAAAGTAATTGGACAGCATTACATGGTACCTATTCTTTGTCAGTCAATCACCCTGTGAAAGGCATAATTCTGCTTCCACCAAAAAAAAAATACAACAGTCAAAGGCCTTGATTTCATTTAGATGTAAGCTGAATTTTTCTAGTATTGTGAACTAGCTACATCAACAGCTTTTACCACTCTGCTACTTCCCCTCATTGTAGCAGGATTTGATTAATGGTTGGCATTCACACAATTACTGCCCCCAGTGCACGAGGTCCTGTCCTGAACAGCAGTGGAAAGGGACATGCCAGCATTGCCTTGGACACTGGGCATTGTTCCCTTGGTCATATTCAAATTGCAATAGAGTTATTTGAAAAATGCTTTTTTGGAGTTTGGGGTTTTTTTTCCTAAATGTTACATATAAAAATGTCATTCTGTTTCAGGACTGCATTCAGAGCAGCTGTGGCTGCACCATCCCTGGCAGTGTCCAAGGCCAGGTTGGATGGGGCTCTGAGCAATCCAGCAGGGCTGGAAATGGATGATCCTTAAGGTCCCTTCCAACCCAAACCATTCCATGATTCTAAGGTTCAATGTCCTAGTAATTTAGTCTGAAGTGGAAAAACGTGGTAGAAACAAGCAGCAATAAGTTCAGTTTCTCCTGGACACATTTTTGCTTGCTGGAAGTTAATGACTTAGTTCCCCAGAAAATTTCCAAATAGAATTGTATAGATTGTATTCTTACAGGATATGGTGAAGAGCTTGCTCTGTGACTTGAAGTCTATTATATGCTCTTCTCCATTACACTCTGCTTTCCTCCCACTTTACTGAGACACATACAGAGCAAAAGAGCATGACTTAGTTTTCCACTAGTTATAGAAACCCCAAGCCTTGAAGAAAACAGTTTAAATTATTTATCAAAATCCCAGGGTTTCTCCTTTGTGCTGCAGCTAAGAATGCAATAAACAGCAGCTGAACTCCCATAGCACTTTTCAATCCCCTTAGGAGAAGATAACTTGCTATGTTTCAGTGCACTGGCAGAGCAGAAATACAGTGCAAGGTTACTTGATCAATAAAAACAGGACTTTTGCTCAGTGACTTGAGATCAGATACATCTTAGAGCTCCAATAATATTCCATTTTATTGATATATTATATTCCATTATACTGATAGATATATTCTGTTGTATCTTCTATAAAAGTTATAAGGGCTTCTTACAAGGTTTCTATGAAATTTTAAAAATTAAAGAAGTTACGGCTACTAGTGACATCTTAAGCTATACAAAAAAGTAAGATAATGTTCTAATAAATCCATCAAACACTATTTTCAAATACTATGATATTTTATAATCCAAACACAGGATAATTCTTTAGGCTTGCAAGAGACATTTTTTCTTTTATGCTGCCAAGTATGCTTTTATAAGCCAAATAATTGCTTATTATATGGAGTCAGTTTATCTGCACAGGAAAAGGTTAAGGAAATGCTTATGGGACACAAGCATATAAATGATAGATGTGCAAAAGGCAAGGAAATAGAGAAATTCCTACCTCTATATCTAAATATAAAATTTCTGAAAACATGATGTGTCCATTTACAACTTCAGCTGTGCAATACCTGTATTTTGGCCCATGACAGGGTCACAGTTGTCTCTGTATATTGAACATAAAGACAATAATTCCTAACAGTTAAAAGATAAAAGGCAAGTATAGTAGATTCTGTATAGTCTCCCTAAGCAAATAAAACAGTGGCAGTGCAGTGAAATACCCAGGGAAATACAGAGTTCTGAGATAAAGGCAGAGTCAGGTACTCAAATACTCCAAAGTCAGCACTAAATCCAAGCAGTAAAATGAGCTCCCAGAACAAAGTGTCTTTTTAGAAAAGTGACCAGAAAAGGAAAAAAGAACACAGATATGCCACCTGCAGTAAAACAGGTGACAGGAATGTAACAAAATACATTAAAAAGTTCCAAATATGCTTAATAGATTATAGCTCAGCATAGTTATAATGCAGTTTAGCCTACTGATAATGCCTTAGAAAGTTCTTCTGCTTTGAAACCAGAGTGCAATGCTAGCATGATGAAAAAGCCATGACTTAGCAGCAAAATCTCCAGGCAAATAAAGAGAGAGTCAGGAATCTTGTCCAAACAACTGACAAGTCTCTCCTGCAGCCCAGCACTGCCTGAAGCCCTGGAGGGGTCTCAACTTTGAAGGGAGAGTTCACTCCTACACTTGCTGTAAATAACAGGGAATATTTGTGTGACCTTCTGGGTTTAAGCCTTTGCTGGTAGCCACAGCTTGCTGGAGAGTAATATAAACTGTGATATAAGTTTTATATAAACAGCTATAAACTGAAATGGTTTTTATTTTATATTGTGATAGTAAAAGTACAAGTACGCCTTGCGAAATACAAAGCAAAACTGGAGCATTTTTATCTTCAGCTTTTGCTCAAAGACTGTGTATAAAATAGCACTGAATATTTACATAATGCTGCCCAATTTCAACTCTAAGATATTACAAGATTTAGTCCAAAACCCCGTGCTTTCACTGCTAGGTGAGAACATGTAGCACAGCAGATAAGGATAACACTAAAGGTTCACCACAGACATCAGAGGAAATTCTATTAATGAAAAATTTCTGTCAGTCTGCAATAGTTATGCAAATATTAAAGATTAAAAAGAGCCCTTAAAAAAAAAAAAAGGCACTTAGTAAAGATTCTGCAGTCGAGGGGTGAATAAATATATCATATTTTGCTGGAAAAGTGCCTGGAAAATTGACACCTAGCTGAATACTGCCTTGGCCTGTGACAGATGAATGGAACCTCAATAAAAAACAATGGTGGAAGGGGAAAAGGAAGAATTCTGATGACAAAGCTGTCTCAAGTCTTACTTGAGTGCTCCTCCTGGCCCTCAAGGAGCCCTCTCAAGATGATGTCCTCCCCTCTGTGATCTCCTCAGGGAACTCAGCAGCTCTGTTTTCCACTGCTTTTTGTTCTGGGATTCAGTTCTTGATGTAACTTGAAATAATTGTCAGAGTGCCCATCAATGTCTTTGCATGAAAGATTGTAGCAAGGGCTTGGTTGATGGCAGCCATTAATTATTACTACAACAATTAAACAAGTGTTTTTCTGAAATGTGCTGCAGAGAAGGATGAATTTACTGTTTTAATCGTGCTTTATTTATCAGAGCTCTCAAGATTCTGCACCTATAACTTTTCCCCCCCTTTACATAGAAAGCCTTTATTGCCTGATCCATTTTTGCATTTTTTGCAATGTGTTTTTGATACTGGCATGCTCAGACAGGAGGTAGCAGAAACAAGTGAAGTATCAAGAGAAGACTTATGCTCAGTGAGTTATGTAACTAGATAAACTCTACTGCCTGAATCAATATGGTCAAGAAAATACCTCAAAAAATGAGTCCATAGAAGATGTATCTTAGAAGATCAAGGATGAAGTACCTGTCTCTCCATCCTATTGTCACCTTATCTGTGTGCTCATGTTTAATTATCCAGTATTATCACACTCTGTCAAATTTTATTTCAAAAGCAGTATTTAAAAATTCTAAATCCTCTGAATTATAAAACAAGGTTTAATGAAAAGCTTTAGAAAATAGTTTAAAATTTTGACACAAAAATATCTTAAGAATGCAAAAAGGCATTATTTGTAAGTATTCAGTTATTATCAGCTATTAACATTAATAAGTGTTAGCTGACTGAGCTATTTATTTTAAAAGCAAATAATCTGAATTCTTCAGTGATTTTTCATAATATACTTATCATTAATGTGATGAAATCCCATTTAAGCTTGGTGTTCTCTTAATCTGCAAGCCCAAGGATAACACACTGCCCTATGTAGTAATTTGTTACTAATGGTTTTTATTTTATATTCTGATTGCAATTTTTAATTTTTAAAACCCCATGTTCTTTCACCTCAAATAAGGTAAAACATTAATAGCTAATTTTATAGCCTGAATTATTTTTTATGTCTCCTACCTTTTATAGCTAGAATTTCTCTCTCATTTTTGGGAATTGGTTTAGAATGATAAATACCAGTGTGAAAATCCTGAAGTTCATCTATGCAAGGAAGGATTTTGCCCTTCAGAAGCTTCAGAGAAGCAGAAGATATCTGAGCAACCTTGCAGTGTTCAGCAAACAGAACTGTTATTGGATAATGGCTGCCCCCACTGTAAGGATGCCTGCAGGGATACTGTCAGTGCTAATTAATGTTAGTGTCAATGCTGCCTCTGCTCAAAAAAAGAAAAATAATGGGAAACAAACAAGCAGAAAGTCACAAAAATCCATCAGTCAAGGAGAACATTTCAAGGTATTTCATTGTCTTTGGCTGCACAGCACATTATAGGAGCCACTTATATATTCATGCTTGTTAAAAATAGTAGAGAATTTAACAGAGAGTGTTTTAAACTGATTGTTATTTAAAGAACACCTGACATCCAGAGATGTCTCACTGTCCATCACAACAAAATTGCTGCTATATCTGGAGGCTACTTAGAAGCTTAAGTTTTGATAAAGGAAGTCAAAGGCATTTTTTCATCACCAAAGTCACCTGAATTTCAAGTCCATTCCTTCCTGAAGTGTGAAGGTATTAGAACTTTAAAAATATATATTTGACAGAACTTTTTCAGGATTTTCAAAATAATTTATTTAGGATCCTAGGGCTGGCATGGCTGTTACCCTCCAAAATAATAGCATTGGACAATTTTCTTTGTATTTATTTTATGCACTTTGCTTTTCCCCCTTAAACTGGAATGGCACTAGTGCTGTGTTACTATTGAGCCTTACAACATCTGCTTGTCATTTTTTTTTCCCTTTTCCTTGAACAAGAGCCTTCATGCCTCTCATAAATCTCCTGTCTCATTCTTGGTCTCAATTCCTTGTCCTTTCTTTCTGGATGCTTTTGTTTCTCAACAGACCTCACCAATCCTCCTCATGCATCTCCACACTCACTCACATATCCCTGCATGAAGCAAAATAACACTCCATCCTTGAGAGCTACCCAAAGCAACTTCCAGTTAAAGGAAGAAAATTGTTCAGTTAATTTTACTTTGGAAAATTGAATTTCTGTGGATTTTTTGTTGTTGAGGAAAACAGTGAGATTACATCAGCATAAATGCCTGTGAAAAAATGGAAGTCACTAGACATAAGGCAGAGCAACATCCAAAGCCAATGAACCATAGGGGTCTCAGCAGCTATTTATAGTATCCCCTACTTAAAATTTATGTAAGGATTTTCCCTTGGGCCTTCACAGTCCTACAGTTTTCAACATCAAGCACAATAATTATAGATTCCTCTTACCCGATAACCTCTCCAGAAGGACTGGATTAGTATGCTTGCTTCTTCTTCTGACAGAAGCAGAGATAGAGGAACTGGTGGTCTAGGACTTAAAAAAAAAAATAAATATAACAGACAGCGTATAAATGTAAAACACTTTCTTCCCTAACAGTATATTTTATCAAAAAGAGAAATGTTGTTCAGGAGCCTGAAAGACACAATTTCTTATTGCTCTGAAAACAAAATGCACAAAGAATGTCTCCTTTACAAATATGTTGTTATATACACTACAAGAATTCCTTCTTAAAACAATAATGTACAAGTGGCACATCAAGCAGAGTCCTCTTTCTTACTCTTCTACATGTTCTTCAAAGTGCCCCTATTATGGTAAGGTTTGGAGTGGGAGGTGGGCAAGGGAAGCAGCCTGCCATTTGTAAAGCTGGAAAGGTTTTAGTGTGTGTGTGCAACAATGAACAGACTTATCATGTAAATGTTTATTACATGAAAGACACAGAATATAAACATATCTTAGCACATTCATTTACATTATGGTGTCACTTTAAATTAAAAGGGGCTGAAAAATAATGAATATTATATCTGCATAGCATGAACCTATGTTTAGAAATGTCTAAACAAGTTCTTAAAGTGCTGAAATTTTATTTTTGATACCATGTACACTTTCCTCTAGTGATAAAAAAATGTAATACACTTGTAAACTCAACCATTTTTGGCCAAAATATATAGTAGCTTGAAAGCACTTTTGGTGATTCTGTTGCTACCAATTTTAATGGGAACAAGCTAGTAATTAAATTCAGCCATCACTAGCAAAACCTCAGACTATATCAAACCTTGCTTCCCAAAAGCCATTTTCTATGGGTGTTGATTTATTTCTCAGACACAATGATAAAAAAAATCATCCATTGGAAAGGACAAAACAAAATTTATTTCTATACTGTCTTTTATGAGAAATGTAATTTGCAGCCAAAGAGCTACAGCATAATAACACTGCAACTCATGAAAACACCAGTTCTAAAGAGAAGCCTTGGCACAGCGTTAGAATGGCTGCCAAGAGCCACTCTCCCTGCATGGGAAACAGACTGAACACAGCCTTGACTTGGAAGAACACAACATGATGGATTTGGATGCAGCACCCACCTACAGACACAGCCCATGCAGGAACAGGATCTATAGTATTTATATTATAAAGACACTGCAAAGCCCATCAATAAAAAGCCATTTATTTATTCAGTCTTACATGTTTCTGGCTAAAATGCTGCAATATCTTTTGGAAATTTATTTATGGCATATTACAGCCCAAGCTAGGAGGCTTGACAGCTTACATTTTCCTTTCACTTAATTTCATTCATATTAGTCTCTGCCCTAGTAAGCTTCCTATGCTCTCTGACATCTTTCTCTTAGGGCTTGTCTTCACTGCAGGAGCATTTCAACTTGGAGCACAGCCCCAGCTCTTATCTAATGCTACACTGACTCCACTGTTTCAGCCTGTGTACTCAGCTAAATTGGTCTCATCATCATGTCAGCTGGGTTTTGGCCTACATTTATTTTAATGTGAAGTAAAACCTTGGTCTGTTTGGAAAAGCCAAAATAAGGCAAAAATAAAAAGCAGTCTCTCCATTGAGCTAAACTGTCTTAGCTGTGTGAACATTAATTAGCATTTCTCCTGCTCAGGGGAAATCATAAGTGCTGGACAAGCAAGGCTTCCTGAGATAACAGCTTCGTATAATCAGACTGAAAAATCTGAAGCTGGACTGGGCTGGTTTCCCTGATAGGCTTTCATCCTCTGTTCTATTTTAGATCTTTTTGAAAACCAAAACTTAGGGAAAATCACAGGAAGACCTACATATTTTACAGCAGTTCTATCAAAGAACTGAACTTTCTCTAGGAATAAGTACATCTCCAAAGAACGACTTGAGATTTCTCCTAGCCTGCAAGGTCAAACTCTAGCTTTTCTTCGCTTTTATTTTCAAATTATAAAAATGTCCAGTTTATAATCCAACCCTAAAACTGAGAAAACAATATAAAAAATCAAGCAAGAACAGGATTTAATTTTTAGTATGACAGTCCCTGGCAGATATCAATCCTTTCGATGGCACAGCTTTAAAGACCAGAAGTCATGCCAGGTTCTAGTTTGTTCTAAAGGAATAAATGGAGAATATACACAATTGTCTGCAGGTCAAATAAAAATAGAGTCTGAGCAGAGGCAATCAGCCCTGGGCAGCCAACGAGGGGAAGAGGAGTCTGTTGTTTGTGGCAGAAGACAGCTGGATGCCTGCAAGATGCAAACTGACAGGACAATGTACACTGACTGCATTCTGCTTATTTAGTCCTTGATTATGCACACAAATGAAACACTGATATCTATTGAGATACATATATATTGCTTAACATAAGTTGTACCTGTAAAAGAACATTAAAAAAAGATTTTTCTTAAGTATTTTATTTTACCAAATCTGCATAAAGCAGACACTGACCAAAGTTAAATTCCCAAAACATGTTTCTTGCTTTCTGAGCAAACTCGTACAGATCTTGATTCTGTGAGATATTCACTGCTCATATGACATTATGAAAGTGGAATTTCACACCCAGAAGATACAAAACAGACTTGCATTAAATAAATGTAGGAAGCACTGAAAAAGGTTCTTAATGAAGACATGAATCTGATTTCCTCATGGACAGAAGATTCTCAAAGAATTCTGAACAGGAAGGAAAAGACTCCCTCCATTTTCTTATCTCCAAAACAGACAAAATAATCTCTGGGGGTTCATAGTCACAGGGAAGGGCACTGAATTCAGGCTGTATTCCCATAGTGACAATATGCATTCAATTGCTACACACCTACCAACTATTCATATACTTGCTTATCTATTTATAAGGAAGAAAAGACAATGCAGTGTGGAGCTAACATGAGAAAGTTGTTATGTGGGGAGGCAGAGCCACCTAACCAAGAGGAGACTGAGGCAGAACAGGTGATTTGTAACCAGAATGTCAGAGGAATTAGAGGAAGCACAGCAAGAAGTCTTTGTAATGAGAACACGCCAAAAAATAGCAGAGCAAGAATCTTTTGTCTTCAGTCCTGAAAATTACAGTGGATTTCTTGCCTCAGCAGGGTCTCCTTGGGAGGACGTGCCCACTTCAATGCTCCAGCTCAGCCCTCCTGTGCCTGCATACTTGCCACATATTTTGGAAGTCACAAAGCATTGCCTCAGCTTTCTCTCTCCTAGGACCAATATTTATGCAGTCTGTGAGAGTGTTTGTGGGCCTGGACTGAAGGAAACCAAACATGGACCTGTTCCAAAGGCCACTCATGTTAACAGGAAAATTCCCATCTATGTTTGTGTACTTTAGGTCAGACCTTGTATGCTGAAAACATGAAAAACTCCCCTTAGTGCTCCAACAGCAACATTAGGAAGATGTCACAAAGCACTAATAAGTTTTCAGTTTTCTCACTGCCATTTTGATAATTTTTACATAAATGAAAGCATTTTTAATATATCAGATATTACAGCCATAACACCTGCAACCCCATAAAGCACCATTACGAAATATAAATATTTTACACAGAAAATTTCTGCAGTCTTCCAACACACAGTTTTTAGTAAAAAATTTCTCATTTGTTAACCTGAATTCTGCCACATTACTTGAATGGCAATGAAACACACAGAATAACATCCACAGAGATGTATTTGTTGGACTTCCTGCTACTACAATAAAATGTTATTTAAAGCTCAAATTATTAAAGAAAATTAAAGAAGAACATATAAGGCAAACCAAGCATACTCCAAACATGGCTGGATTAGGCACAAAGCAATGAAATACAGCAGTGTGCAGAAAGCACAGCCTGTAGAAACTGGGCATGTTATGGAAAGAAAAAAAAAATCAGTCACCCATGTAAAATTACCCCTATTGGCCATCTGAGAGCTGACAATGAAGTCAACTGTAAAGGCAGCTGAGACCAGCAAACTTCACCCAATTAAAATATCTGGGGGAGGGAGAAAAAAAATAATCAATGTGTATATATGTGTATACAGATATTTGGCAAAAAGCCACTACTCCAAATTTAGTCATTGTTTATATCTTAGCTGCCCACTTCAGTACAGCCATGATAAAGTGATTTTCTCTGTGTCTGTACACTTGTTTTGGTACACACTGATAGATTAAACCACGAAATGTGTCCTTCTGAACTGGGTAGCAAGCAAATCTCTCTAATAAAAAAGAAGAAAATGTAGATTAAAAAAAAAATCTTGTGAATTATTTTTTATCTGAGCTTCAAAAGCCAGGAAATGCTTGTTCCTAACATAGGTGCATGTACCATACACCACTCTCTCTCACTGGATGAAAGGTCCAGGGTTATGTTGAACAATGCTATCATATTATTAAATTTACATGACAGGCTTTTATCATATCACTGTTTTTCAGAGCAGGGGAACAGTGTTTTATTGGTTTCTTCATATTTCCTTCATAAATATGCTAAAGAAGGCTGTGAAATGATGCTGCCATGTTACTCAGACTATCTATCTATGCCAGAAAAGTAAAATTTCAGAGGGATCAGAGCATAATCAGAGCTCACTGACTTTCCCTGGCCCCGATTCAGTACACAGAGCTTGGCTACTGCAACTGCGCTTCAGAGCTGTTCAACCAGAAACACACTGGAAAATGCTGACAAAAGGCAACTGTGGTGCTCATTAGCATATTTATAGGATTACAAAACATTCCCAGCTCTAATTCTGTTTCTTCACTGCTTCTATCAGCCTCGAATGGAGGAGCAGGCACATCACTTTGTGTCCCAGCAAGTGCCCAACAAACGTGTGCTGGTTCTGAGCTCAAACTCCGCTTTGCTGCCCTCTGAAAGGTGCAGCTGTCCTTTAAGGCAACAGAAATGTCTGGCATGTGATATGGAGATTACCAGTCAGCACTGAAGCTGCTCCTTCTATTGCTTTTGAAACCTGCTTGGGGAATTGAAGGCTCCCAAGGGATGGAATATTTTGTCAGCCCTACTGGTAACATGCAGAACTCAGTGCAAGACAAGGTGCCTACACTAAGATGTCACAGCTATTATTACACTAAAGCTGGAAACAAATTCAAATTTTACAAGCTCCTTCACCTGCAAAAACTAGGTTTGGAAGGTACAAGGTTTGCATTTAAAATTCTGAAAACTGATGCAGCATTTAGGTCTCCTTATTAGGGAAAAGTAGGCTGCAAGATCTCATTTAGAAATGCATTGCACAGAAAGTGAAGCTCATAAAACTGTGGCTGTGACTATTCTTAAAAAAAAAAATTAAAATTGAGCTTCAAAGAAGAAACTGGAGGCACTGGAGGAGAGCCAAAAAAGTCATACTCAAGTATGGAATATATTAAAAAAGCTGGATCCCAGATAGAACAAAACCAATAGTCCTCTGGGGGTTTTTTGTTTTGTTGTTTTTTTTAAGCTTTAAGACTGCTTGGCACTGATAAACAGCTGGGATGAGGATGCTTGCCATCAAAATTTGACCAGCACTTTTTAGTATATTGTCTCTTATATATTCTTAATCCTGTTAAAAAAAATTAAACTCCTTTAAAAATAGAAATGGAAATGACAATAAAAAGCATAGAATCAATTATGTTTTAAATGTGATAGCTGGAAGGATATAACAATAAACTGTTTATGACATATCCAGGACATAATAATAAATTATCTTTTTTTATTCTTATTTAATATTGCAGCCTTTCACTTTGCTCCAATAATGTTTACTTCAGAAGCAGCATTTTTTAAATCTGTAATTTTAGGATAAGATCACCAAAAGTAGTTATTTAATAATAATTTTAATAACTATTATTTTAAGGGCCTAGTTGTTTAGAGGATTTAAGATGAAGTGTATCAACTTAAGTGGGACTCTGACACTCCAGTGTCCTTGTGGAGCCGTTATTTAGGAGCACCACCACTAACAGAAGCTATGAGTCATCCAGGCTGTGATTCCACAGTGTATTTCTCCTGTTGGCAAAGCTGACTTAAGCACTTCCTGCCACCACCTCTCTATCTTAGCAGCTCATTTGTTCTATTCACCTTGCCCTGAGCCCTTCATTTTAATCCCTTGTTTGTGCCAATACACAGGTTTGCCACTCTCCAAGGTGAAGCAGACTGCAGAAATGATCTGTTTTCAATGGCTGTACAAAACCCTCCTCACACATTTTGGCAGAGATTCCTAACTCAGAGTAGAGCCCCGATCAGAATAATCAAGCATCCTACCAAACAGACAAGTATTAGGGTGCCTACAAGCAGGGTGGGGTGAAGAACAGGAGAGATCAGGGAACATTTTGTTTAGCTTTACTTCCAAGAGAAATGTTTGTAAAACTGTGATCTTAGAGATTTTATCTTTGGTACAAACATCCATCCTCACAAACCTGCGGTACCAAAAGGGCCGTACTGGCCAAGGGCTCTTCTGTGTGCTGAAGAAAGGGGTACAACAACCAGGCTGCAGCTGATGCTCACTTCACAAAGCACCAAACCACAGCCTTACATGGGCATCTTGTTGGCAAGAACTGTGTTTGACAGAATGAGGCAGATGTGTCCCAGCAGAGGCAGGTTTGAACAGCAGCGCAAGGACAGCACGATGGCTGAAGGTACCAGAGTTGAGATGAAAGGAGTCATTCTCCAGAGGGGTCTTGTGCTGCAGAAATGTCCTACAACAGCTCTGACCACCCCTCAGGGAATCAAAGTTAACCCTTTTGACACAATTGCCAACTTATCCACAAAGACCTGTGATAAGGAGCTTTCCTATTGCTCCATTGGTGTCTCAAGGTTCCAAATGTCACACGTCAAGAATTCAAAAAAGTTTAATTTCCAATTTCCACTTACGTTGTGTAACAAAGTAAATGTATCTACAAAGATATTAGTCTCTATGTTTTCACCAATTACCAATGCAGATTCCAGTTAAGTTTTCAAATTGAAATTTTTCTTTAAAATCTGATCTCTGTTAGTTTCTTATTTCCCCACTGTGGACTAATCCTTTGCTTTTCTCACAGAGCAGCTATATTTTAAAGTAAATGCAGTCTCAAGGACTTTAGCATTTCTTTCAAAACTATTTTCTATTTGGTTCTAAGAAAATAACAAGGAATATATGATCAAGGCTGCCAAAAACAAGTGCTCATTTCTCAAAGTCATAAATGTCTGCAGAAATGCATCCTGATGCCAAGGATTGTTACAGGTATTTCGAAAGCAGCTGCTTACAGTTAGAGAAGAATTTCTTGACTATACTCTCAGAGATTTCCATGAGAGAAAGCAGCATTGAAAAAATTGTTTTACTCCTTAGTAGAAAGATGTTCATAATACTACCAGACTATTCAAATGTCCTTCATTCTACAATTAAAATGTTTAGGAATTTGAAATTAATTTATCTGTGAACAATTCTGGTATAAAATACCTTGTAAGTAACACACTGGCCAGTTAGAAACTATCACATAGTTCTTTGTTGCACACAGTAAAGGGCATTTTTGAGAGCACAACTGCAACATATTGAGGCTCTACTACTTTTTTGGGATAGCAGAGGCAAAAGAATAAAAGGAGAAAAAATTATTCTGAGTACTGCAATAACTTACTGGTCCTTTAGCCAGTCCTTAACAAAAGGAATGGAAAACAATTCTGTGAATGACTCATCTTTCCTCTTTGGATTCTTGCTAAAGAAAAAGAAAAACAACTCATATTAATTTAAATTTCAGCTACTCAATTTGCAAATTAGTGCCTTGGAATCACTGAACATACTTAGTAGCAAAAAACATGATTAACTTACTTGTATAACCACTCAGTTAGGAAATCAGTGGGAATAAATTTGGTTCTCTTTCCCTAAAGACAGAAAACAGTTTCAAATTATTTATTATTTTTGGATTGGTCAGATGTTTAAGATAAATTGACTGCTTTTTATTAAATAAAATATACAGTACATTACTCTGTCTACCCTTTATTGCTACTGCCAACAGTCAGTGGCTCAGCCAAAATTTTAGAAATTTTGTGGAATGATTTCAAGACAAACTATGAGTGAAAAAATTCTACATATATTATCTTGATGTTTGCTGCAGTATATGTGGAACAAAGATCTCTGAATGGTGCTCTAAGTGGCAATATGAAGAAATTAACAGAACTCATTCATACATGAAAATATGTTGTAAATTCCTTTCCATTTTGTTTGAAGTTCTATTATCCTACTCAAAATACTTAATTTCCTCCACAAGACAGAGGGAACATTGATTGGTTATTGGCTCCTCCTGCATGGAACCAGCTTGAGATGTTGTGAATACACACAGCAGAGTATTGTATGGCTACTCTGACCAAACCATCTGCTGGGTGGTCCAGACAGGAAGGCAAAACCAAAGGAAGGCTTTTGTCTGTCCACAGCCACAGAAACCATGGGCAATACAGGGAACCAGGTAAAAAGTTCAAAACCTGGAGCTTCTAAGCAGTACCACAGCCAGCCATTCAGAGCTTGAATTTTGATAAAGCCAGAATGGATCAGAAAATCCTTTCTTTAAAAGCATTTCCTCTGACATTCCATCTTAACAGACTGAAGGGATAAATGATACAGGTGCTCATTGTGCTTATCACAAACCCCAGTAACCATAATGTGGAGAACAGAACGTGGAGTTCTGGGTGGAATAACAGAAGAGCTTGATCAGTACCTCAGGAACCCCCCTGACACGAGATGTGCTCTGGCTGCACACAGTCACAGTGAACCCTAAAAGACATTGAGCCCTGCAGCCCTGGGGCACCAAGTGCTACATCACAACAGCAGCCATTGAGCTAAAAAAGCAAGCTGAGCTCCCATCCCAACACTTGCCCTGTCAAACAGGAGATTCAGATGTCATAATTGCTTCTTAGGAGAACAATTCACACTGGTCAAAAGCTTTTGGGAAACTGCTTAATGTCCCAAAAGAGGCTGAAGTTTTGATTAAAATGTAAGAGGTTAAGATACTACTACCACTTGCTAAGGAAAATACAATAAACATGAAAATTGAAAAATGACTTTATTCTATGCATTCTCCTCAGACGTGAACAGAGAGGCAGGAAAAAATGTTCTACATAGTGTAATTCTTTCAGTTCATGGTATATGTCATAATCTGGGGGTCAGCCACCGGTGAAGTGGAAGAGGAACATCATGTGAGGTGCTGACTGCCCAGGGAAGAGCACAGGGCAGTCACATAGCTGGGGATGACAAGTGTGAAGTTTAGTGCTGGGCTGCAGGGCAGTCCTACAGGATACCCAGTAAAGCTTTTAATTTCCTAAGAGAATCTTACTCTTGGTAGAAATACAGTCTGACACCAACAGGGGGGGAAAAAAAGAACAAAAGAAAAAAATAGAGAGCTTTAAAAAAAAAAAAGAAAGCAGAAGAACAGAAGATGAAATCATCATGAAACAATTATTAATCCTGAGCCATAGATGCCTTTATTATCTGTTTTGTGACAACCAAAGCTTTAGGGTTCAGGTAGGGCTCCATTAAGTGCTTGGCTGCAAAGAAACACAGCTCCTCATGCAATTTTCACACTTATGCTAATACCAAATGCTGTTCCAAGAAGCCCAACACCTAAACTTAAAGAGACCAATACCTTCACTGCAGAGCTTTCTATGAGTCACTTCAAATGTTAAATGGACAAATCCTGACTTGCACAGAATCTGTAAGCAAACAGCAGAGTCTGATTGTGACTGCACAGCTATTCTCAATCACAGGATAAAAATGGGTCCCATTACTTAGGGAATTGTTTCAGAGAATAAATTCTATACTTTGACAACAAAATTCTATTTAATCTAGCAGTTGTAATTTAATCTGTTTTAAGTAAATTGGTTTTCCTTTGCAATGAGAAATAATGATCAGAACAGGGTTCTCAAAACAGCCATCACAAAAGGAATCAAATTCATCTTGTTTTATCCTTGTTAGCAGAGAGGAATTCAATCAAGCTGAATATTTTTTATTTTATTTTCTTTGCCAGGAAACAGTTTATTTTGCTAGTGAATTAAATCATTAGTTGCACAGCAGTCAACATTTATAAAGGGAAAAAATTACATAAATTGACCTGCCTTTGACACATTCCTCCTATGCCGCATGAATCCGGATAAAAAACAGGAAATATCTGTACAATGTGCATTGTTAACCTGCAGATGTGTTTATAAACTGTTTATGTTCAGAATTCATTTTCCATTTTTCAGTTTAAATATGATGTGCTTGGTAATAATCATGAAAATATACTGGTGATCAGAAGAAGGCAAAATCATTAGGAAACCTTCTTCCATTCCCTTTCCCTGATCCATCATAATTTTAAATATATTTCATTACAGAGCCTGATACAGCTTCCTCCTTCTATGAGAGCTAACTAGAAAGAAAAGGCAGTTATTCTAATAAAAACATTTATACATTGTTCAGTTTAATGCTGAAAAATGAATGCATTAGTTGGTTCTCATGACAGGAAAGATTTGAGAAAATAGTCTTTCCCCTGTAGGCATTTGACAGCAGATGGGATAAAACACAGGAGAACTTATGGTAGGAAGAAAAATCAGTGAGGGAATACACTGGGCAACCTAATAGGTTTCTTTCATCTCTAATTTAAAAATGAAGCTTCTGCAGACTGTTCTCATATTTATGTCAGTTTGAAGTCTGCACAAATATCTAGCAGCTGGTGGTTTTTCTAGGCTTTAGCTTTTCAGATTTTTAGTATGCGTCACATAATGCAAGAGAGCCTATTTTAAATTAAATGTATAAATTGTTACGTTTCTTTATCACCTTTCAAAAAACATCTCTCTTACACAAATCCCTGCTTCCAGCATGAACTTTTCCCTTTCCTGACTTTCCTATGTGATTGTACAATTCTTCTTCTCCAGACATGGATGCACCTTCTCTGGTCTCTCCCTTGAATTCCCCTGTTGGCCCCAGGATGTGATTTCCTTTAACACAATTTCAATTGCTCAAAAGCTCTCCTATTTAGTTTTTCCTTCTCTTCTCATTCATCTTAATCTCCTTTCAAAACATGAAAACCTTTAGTCCTTCTCATCCAAATCCCACTCTTCATTCTCTCTCACCATTCCCTCTCTCTTCTCCTGGGCTCATTCAACATTGATTGCAGTCATTCCTCTCTTCCTTCCAGGGCTTCCTCCATTTATCTTCCACTGGTTTATTCTGTACCACTGCCCTTTACAGGCTTTAGTGACTCATGTCTAGCCAGAATTCAAACCCAGTATTCTCTTCTCATCCTTCATGATTTCAGTTAGCTTCATCACAATTCATCTTCTTCATGTCCTGTTGTCTCATGAATTCCATCAATCTTTTGAATCTTTGTTGTCCTCTTATTTTTGGAAGCTGTATTCCAATGTGTTTATAACAAGATCCTTTCACCCTGTTCCTACTTGGGGTTTGTAAGGTCTCTGCTTTTGATTCTAAAATTCAGTTCAAGTTATTTCATTAGCCATTTTAACCCAAATTAGAGCAAGTTGGGGGTCTTTTTCCTCCAAATCCATACAGAACAACACATTTCTTACCAAACTAAAGGATAACTAAAAATCACATTTATGCCAGAGAAGGAAACAGAATGTGCAAGTTCAACCACCTGGACAACAATGGAAAATAACATAAATATTCAATTATATGGCAAGCATGAAGAGCTATTGTTTTCCTAGTTATTGTTCAAAAGGAGGAAGAAATGAGGTCACAGTGGAAAACTATCACCTGACCTCAGCTTGCTTTCCTGAGCTTGGCTCAGTAGCAGAGCATCTCTCCACATAAGTGCTTTCTATAAGCTGAACTCGTTTTATCAAGTTTCTATACATTAGAAAATCATTGCTTTTAGTAGTTTTCTACAAAGCAGCACACAGACCCATACAAAATCCATTTTCAGCTCACACATTTTCTAATATAATAGAAGAAGATCTGCAAAATTTCTCAGATTAAAAATAGACACAGTAACCTTAGATTTGTTCTGAGTTTGAAATGGAAATATTTCTAAGAATTTCAATGTTTTTAAAATATCTTTGTATTTAAGTTTATTTTCAGAAATAGCTAACATCTATCAAAGCCTGTATTTTAGACCATTTGTAGGACATGCCTTTCTCCTAAAGGTTACATGCTTCCAAAAAAACCCCAAAAAGAATCAATATAGATCTTATTAAAAGTGTGATGAATAATATATATGCTCAATTTTTTCTTGGCTGTAATGTAAATGTGATGGCAGGAATGACAGATGTCATTAAAATGAACCATTTTCCTATTTCACCTGTATTCATCACAGCTAATAGATACACATACACACCTGTAAATCCATCAGTTTATAGACACACAGAAATTTTGTGAAGACTGAGAAAAACAGCAGAAATGATGGGAATGATGATCTAAGCTATCCCAAAAGCTTCCATCCCAGTACCTAAGCTATTGCTGGGGCTCTGCTAGGCTGCAGTGATACAATGAGAAATGTATTTATGCTTTATTTGGCACCAGTCCTAGTGGGGTTTTAAGCATTCCCTAGAGACAATGAGGAATGTCTCTCTAGACATACACTGAAAACAAATTTATAAAAACACATGTGGCAAACAATTATTTTTAAATCTGCATTTTTATAAGCTCATTCATATACCCTGTCTTCCAGTTAAATGGAATTTACAGAGAAAAACAAGCGAAAATAGAAGATTTATCTCTATTACAATGCCAGACCAGCAAAAATAATTGAGTCACAAAGTAAAATTTAAGTTCTGTACATCACCCTCAAATGAGTGAAATGTATTAATCTGAAAGGAAGCCTATTCCTCTAAAACACAACACTATTTAGGCTAGATACAATTGGATATTTAAGGAGGATTTGTAGAGAGCTAGAGATTGTCATAATGATCAAGTTCATGTAGAATATAATCTGTTCTGAATTACTGGAGAAAATAACATTTAAAACCATATCCAAAAAAAAAAAAAAAACCCTGATATGTTATATCATATTATTATGGATGGTTTTCTTGCAAAAGACCAAATTTAAAAAATACTGCCTGTGAAATAAAAGGCTGTAACTTCCTGCTAGTGATTTGAAATGAAAACTACAAACTAACCTCTAAACACTTCTCCTTCTCTATTTCATACAGAAGTGCAGCCAGTCCTGGTAAGAGCACTGGGAAGATGTAAAACTCCAAGAATTCTCGAGGAGAACCTGAGCAAAACAGGACAGCCTTCATTTACAGCTAAGCACTTGGATTTCACAAAAACACCACCATGAGCTATCCTGAAGTCAGTACCAGTCACTTTGTCAATACCATCACAGCTGGGACAAAGCAGATTCATTCCCTTCACATGCAGCCCCTGGTCTGTCTTCACTTCTCAACAAACGCAACTCAAACTTGGGTAAATTTCAAACGAAATGTGCACCAACACTGCAAACTCAGTGTGCCTCAGAGATGTCAGATTCAGTTTTAAGTGAAGAAACTCAGACACCAGAAGTAGTTTAGTCAGAGAAGTGAAAAGCTCTGTGAATTAATCTACCCTGACAGGAAGAAATTAGCCTGTGCTGAACTCAGAGCTGCTGCAGTTAGACCACTTTGGTATCTCATGCCCTTTACAATCTGCATTAGCAGAGTTAGTCATAAAACTGAATTTCTAGACAGAGGAAAAACCAAAGGTTATATTTTAGTGGTGCTGTGATTTCTTTGTCATAACTGCTTCATACTTGGCAGTTCCTTCAGAGAATTTAACATGACTCCATGTACCCAACCTTTCCCCTCTCAGAGGGCTGTCTGGGCTGGCACCTCTCCCCATTCAGGCAGTGCTCAGGTTTTGGTGTGATCAGCAAAGATTAAATCATACAAATGTTCTCTTCTGGCAACACAGCTGAAACACTGCATTTATTCTCAGCTTTATACCTTTAATTGGTTCATATACTGCCAGAAAATGCTCAAAATTGGGAGGACACTATTTATATAAAAGGGTAACACTGCTTCTGACTTGCACCAGGAATTCCTAATGAGCAAGAATTAATGGAAGAGAAGACAAAATGAAAGGCTAAAATTCATAATAAAAGCACACTGCTGCTTGGGAAATTTATTATAAAGTATAGGAATTGATAAAAGTGGAAGAACAAAACTTCAGAGCTGCTTCCATTCTCATCGGTAATCAGATGGGAAAAGACAGTATTTTGACAGCAGTTTTCAAATTCAATTGTCTACTTAGTCTATTGATCCTAGTTTTGCATTATTAAATCAGAGGAAGAAATGCCTGCCATTTCTGATTTAAGTGCCTAAATAAAAAGTCACTTATTCAGAAGAGCACAGACCTACCTTAGCTGGTCAAAGCTATTGGTTTGTAATGCATAATTTGATATTTCTTCCATTGACCAAGTGGCCAAGCTGGCTCCCTGATTTCAGACCAGAGGCCAAACCATTCCAATTCCACACAAGAAAAGGTGGTGGTGCTCTTAACACTCTAATTAAATAAATTAAAAATCCTTGCCATATGCAAGAGAAATATCCACAGCAGGGTTTAAGATAACATACTGCTACTTACATGTTTTTGGATCAGGGGGCTCTCCAGGGGGAGTTTCCCCAAGTACAGGTAGCACATATTGGTCTGCAGGGGCAGAAAAAAGTTCTTCCACAGGAATTTCTACTTCCAAAGGCACCTGCTGAAAAGAAATGTATCTACTCCAAATACCCCAACAGACTAGACAAAAACATAGAAACCAATTAAACAGAAAAACAATTATATGGTCAGTTAAAAAGTATGGAATTACAATTTCTAATTCAAATATTGTACTATTTATGTATTTTCTGAATATTTGAAAATATAATCATTACACTTAAATAATAATATACTTAAGTAATAATACAAATAACTACATTTTTAAAACTTCTGCAGTTTCCAGCACAGTAAAATCATCCAAACCTAACAGAAGGTACATGACTCCCTTTTACAGAATATGGTGAGATACCACAATTTTAAAAAGATTTTATCCATTGTAAGAAATAGTTATTATTTGGAAACTAATACTGGTAGCATTTTCTGAATAAGTATTTTCCACTGATAAGCTTAAATATCTCTTTCACATTGTTCAGAATTCCTGACATTCACCTTTTAAAGAAAATAAACTTTTCTTGTTAGCATTACCCAAGTTGCTTTAAATACCAGCAATTTCTTGGAATACTCCATTTGTTGGTTCAAATAAGCTGTTTGAAAAATAATCGTTTTGTTTTCATTTTATGAATGACTCTACCCTGTGGGTAGCTAATTTTCACATTTAGTTGTTTAAAATATTTTCAGTCCATCTCTATGCAGATTTTTTACTTGAACTGTACTCACTGATTCTTGTTTTGATTCTGGATCTTCTTTTGATTGAGGAACATCTGAAAATTGAGGCTGTTCCTCTTCATGCTCTAAAAGTTTTTAAAAAAGTACAATATTTACCAGGAGACCCTAAAAATATATTTATTTTCCTCCTGAATCAACATTATTTTAAAGGTATTTATTTAGGTTTGAAAAAACAAAAGTTAGTATGCAATAAATATTTGCATAACATGAAATCTAACATTTTAAAATAAGCAAGAACTTCAGACACTTTTGTCATGTCCTCTCTTGAGCTTTAAGTCAAGTGCAAGGTTCTCACTGACAAAAGAACCCTTTATTGGGAAAAAGGTACCAAAATAGTAATTCAAAATATTTCGACATAAGTAGAATACATATGCTTGCACTGAACTAACCATTGTTTTTACTAGTGGACAATACTTTTCTAGTAGACAATCCACTTTTCATAGTGGATTCCTCTATAAGCAATTCAATCCCGCAGGCATTGTTAAATATTGCTGCCTCCACAATAAAATAAAATTAAAAAAAAAAAAAAAAAAAGAAAAAAAAAGAAAAAACCCAAAGAACTAAAAGCTGTACATGACCCTCAAGGATAGTGAGTGACTGAGGCTGAGAAAAAGGAAGGAGCAGGAGAAGGAGCCCGATGTGAGAGCCCGCCCGGGCCCGCACACAGCGCGGGGCCCTGAGCCCGGCCCGGCCGGTTCAGCTCCATCCTCGCAGCCGGGTTAATGGCACCACCGAATCCACCGGTGCTGCGGGTGTTGGCTTGGCATCATCAGCCTCTCCTAGCCGAAAATGGCCATTTTAATGCAAAATGCCTACTGCGGGCATCATGAAGTACTGAAGGAAGAGAACACACGTTCTGGTCCCCCGGTTTGGCAATCTCGGTGCTCTCAGACCCTGGGAGGATCCCAGGGCTTTGCTTTGGTACGGTAACGTTTTACCAGCACGGACACATTGGCCTCTCCGCTTTCCCGAGGCAATCCCAGCCCGGCACAGGATAACCCTCACAGCACCAGGGCACGCACTGAACGCGCTGTGTTCAGGCCGGCTGCAGCGCAAACACACCACGGCGGTCTGTCAGCAGGTTATGGCAGTAAAAACAGCACACGGCCACTGGCAGAGCCGCTCGGGGCCGGGGTGCCCGTGGGGATCAGGGCGGCTGTGGGCGCTCTGTGGGGCGGGCACAGCACCGCGCCCGGCGAGAGGAGCGGGCGGGCCCAGGCCGGAGCAGGGCCGGCCTGCAGGGCCCCGAAAGGCGGCGCGGAGCCCTGCCCGGGGGGCTCGGAGCGGAGCCGGGCTCGGAGCTCCCACCTGCGCCGTGCCCGCCCTCCGCCATGGCCGCGTCCCAATCGTTACCGCGGCAACGGCTCCGGCAGCGCCCGCGCGGGGCCGGGCGGGGCGGGCACGGCGCGATCGCTTCCGGGGCGGCGGCGGCGCTGCACGTGGCGCGGGAGGTGAGCGCCGCACGGCCCGGTACGGCACGGCCCGGCACAGGGACCGGCATGGCCCGGCACGGCATGGGGACAGGCACAGGGCACGGCATGGCCCGGCCGGCACGGGGACAGGCGCAGGGTGCGGCATGGCCCGGCCGGCACAGGGACGGGCACAGGGACTGGCACGGCACGGCCCGGCCCGCACGGGATGCGAGGGCGGCGGGGCCGTGCCGGGGCGCGGAGCGGGCGGGACTCGGGCTGACACCCCCTGTCCCCCGGGTGCAGCCGGCGGGTGGGCCCGGACACACGGCGGGAGGGGCCGCGCTGCGCTCGGGGCTCTGTCCGCGCCCTGACAGCGTGCTCGGTGGTGTCATTGAGGTTCTCAGTGAGTGGGTGCTGAAGGGTGCTCTGATGTAAGCAGTTCCTTGGCGTAAGTGTCCTGAGAAAAGAAACACAGAGCAAGGATAAGAAAGCACCGATAGAAGCAAGTTGAGGGTGATAATTCAGGTGCCTTGGAAGGGTCTCGTGATGCTGAGTGGGCAGTAAAGCAGTGTGAAGTTCAGTGTGAAGTGAAAAGTCACAGGTATCTGGAAAACTAAGTGTATTTCTATATACACGCTGATGTGTTTTGCTGTTTAGAAAGGATGTTTGGAAGGTAGGCGTTTCTGTGAAAACGTTATGCTCTGCTGCTGTGAAACAGACAAATAGAACCTTATAAACCAAGACAAAGTACGCTAAACAACATGATAAAAAGAATCACCCCAGTAAACAGTCTTTTCTATATGTCAAGATGTTCTGGCTCCCCATCATGGAAAGCAGACTGAAATTAGAGTGTCAGGGACAATGGGGGATCAGGAATGGTTTCAGAATAAAGGAAGACCAAGTAGATCAGGACTTGCATAATCTCTTTGAAGCAGTTCACTAACATCTTCATGTCCTTTTTTAGAATGATAATAAAGAAAAAGAGAAAAGACATTCATGAAGAACCTGTACAGAAGAAGAAAAAGGTGAAGACTATCATTAAAATTGATAAAGATGTTAAAACTGTCATTAAAACTGAGGACATTGGCCATCTCAAGGAAAAAACAGAGAGCAGGAAAAAGGAAAATTTAAAAGATGAGTGCTTACACAAATTGCAACCAAAGAATAATAAGAAAAACAAGAAGAAGAAAGTTGGCTCTGACTTACTCAGAGAAGATCATTTAGAAAGCTTTGTGAGTAGAAAAGGTTATCTGGATTTACAGCTTCAAGAGGAATCAGAGGAACAAATTAAAATATTCAAAAAGAAGAAAAAAAAAGTCCATTGTCGTCTCTCCTTGGAGAATAATGAGAGTAGTGATGTGGAGCTTTCAAATCATTGCCCAGATGGCACTAAGAAAAATGAATTATCTGTTAAAAAAAAGAGGAAGAATACTGCTTTGGATTTGGAATTGGATGGTGAGATAACAAAGAAAAAAAAGAAGAAATGCAGTTTTTCATTAGAGGACACCCAGGACAGTGGAGAAAGGCAATCTACAAAAGTCTGTAAAAACACCCACAAACACACTTCACAAAAAGCAGTTTTTATGGGTGAGGACTATGACACAGGTAATGCCCAGAATGGTGGGAAGAGTTGTGTAAGAAAGAAGAAGAATAAAAAGAAAGCTGAGTCTGACTGCTTTTTACCACAGGCAGATAATGGGGACAGCATGCATCAAACTCCTGGCAGCCCCACCGCATCAGGTGACTTCAGAAAAAGGAAGAAACGTAATTCCTGGGAATTTACATGGACAAGCAGAGAGGAAGAGGACAAAATTAAGAACTTTGGGTGTATCAAAGAGAGGAAGAAGAAGAAAAAGAAAGCTGTTTCTTCCTCCACCTGCAAAGATAGGCTAGACTGCAGTCACAGCATTCCTGATAAGCATCTCCCAGCACAGCAGGAAGTTGAGCTTGAGGAAGAAGAGCTGTCTGGAAGGAAACACAGGAAGAATTTCAAGTATAATACTGAAGTCAGTAAGAAGAAAAAGAAGAAGATGAAGAAAAAGGAGGAGGAAACAACACAATCAGAAGTTTCTTTAAACAATGACAGTGCTTCTAAAAGCCAAAAAATACTACTGGAAAGCAATAAGAAGAACAAAGAGAGTGAAATGGAGCGAGCTCAGTGTGTTACAGGGGACCCTGTAGATGGGGCATTATGCAATAGTAATCCCGTGCTGTGTGACAGGAAAAGGAAAGAAAAGAAAAAAGTACCACCACAGGACTTGGCTGAAGAGCCAGCTTCAGAAGCAGATGCAAAAAAGATCAAGACAGAACCAGCATGGAATGAGTCAGTGGTGAGTTGTGGAGGGGAGGGCAGCTTTGCACCCTCCTGCTAAGGAGCTGAAAGCCTTTGGGGCAGTTCCCTGCTCTGCAGGCTGCTCTGCCTGTTGGTGACATTGAGGTCACTGAGGGTCCCCCCTGGGTGTGGGGAAGCAGGATCAGCTGATCTGTTCCAGCATGCCACAGCTCACAGGACATCCTGAGCTGGGAGGGACCCACTGGGATCAGCAAGCCCAGCTCCTAAAGGAAGGGCTCAAACCCCAGCTGAGCTGATCCTGTGACTGCTGCCTGCTGCTGAAACATCACACGGGGTTTCCGTTGTGAAAATGTAAATATTGCAGCTAGCAGCAAGTGTTGGCCCCAGAATAGAGTGGGTTTTACAGTCATAAGTGCTCAGTTGCTCTTAGCAAGGTGGCAGCACTCCATGAAGCAGGAGCTGAATGCCATGTCATTTACCCTGAGCAGGTGTAACCCTGGCAGCAGGAGTCCATCTGATTGTTTGTTAGACTTTCCTCAAGCTTTGCTGCTGTCACTGCTGGAATTATGTAATGGTAGGAACAAAGGGGAAAGTTAGACAAAAGCTGTTGACTAATTCCAACAAAACTTCAGAGAAAATCTAGGAATGCTAAGTGTAGACTGGGCCAAGAGCATTGAAATATAAATTCTGATAGAAAGACATTAAAGACCTAAACAGGCAGTTCTAATTAAAACAATAAATCTATGCAAGAAAATAAATAGATGTAAGAACTGTGTAAATTGTAACTGGGGATAACTGGGATTGTATCCTGACTGACTGGTAAAGGAAATCCCATCCCAGAGTCTTGCAGTACTTTATCTGATCAAAGTTATATTTTAAAGCTAAGGGTGCCAAAAGTTACTACCTACATGCCCAACTTCTGTTGTTATCATTGGGAATTAAGCTGTGAGATGCTCAGAAAATCAAGAGCTATCTAGCTGTATTTGTAGCTGCTTAAACTTGACTTTGAAAATGGCACATTGCAAGTTACTAGGAGGGTGTTTTTACTCCTGTAGGTTATGGAAAGCTGCACTCCAGTTGCTTTCTATCAAGAATTTTGGATGCTTGGCTTATTTAAATGTCAAGCACTAGTTAAGAAGGTATCACTGAAGATTTTTGCAAGTTAAGGGTAGAGCAGACCATAATGTGAGCTGCTTCTCAAGCTCACTTCATGGTGTGCTTTGCTTTGTCATGCACTCAGATGCAGTTTCCTCAAGTTTTGTGGAAACCTGGCGGCTGCCAGGTGTCTAGTGCAAATAATTAAATTTAGATTCATGTGGAGACCCAGGAACAGGCTTTTTTCACAGTGGTTTGTGAGGGGAGTGTGTGTGCTTATCAGTCGTGAGGTGAGCAGATGTTTGGGGCTTTCAAGCTGGATTTCTCCTTTTGACCTTTCAAAAGGACAGGGTGGTTTTATTGCTGGATATATTTTCTAATTAAATTGGCATTGCTTTTTTGAGATTGTTGGACATTATTTGGATTTTGCAGCTGCTTACATTGTGTAGAGGCAAGATAAGCCCTACAATGACATGTAAACTTTCATGACCAGTTAACATGGAAACCACAAAAAATACTTTGCAAACTATTGAGGAGAAGGGAGTAGTGTGATGCATGTTTTGTTCCTCTTTCCCATAGGCAGCTCCTTTAATAATATAAAAACTACTCAAAAGAAAATCTGAAGATTGAGAGGTCTGGGTTAATCAGTTCTAGCAAGTTCTAGTTCCTGCCAGGCCCAAAGACACTGTAATAATAATAATTATGTGGCTGATAATGTGGTCATGCATTTAACTGTGCCACAGTCCTGAAATGTTTTCATTGACAGCATGTCACGCGAGGCTCTGCATGCCTTAAAAATCCTCTGTTGGGCTTGCCCTGCAAGTAAAAGAGCAGGTTTTAAAGACCATGTGGAATGATACCCACTTCATATCAGTGCTTGGTGTTTTTCTGTGGGATGCCATTGCAGTCAGCTGGGGCAGTGAGGAGGATGAGCACTCAGTTTACTGCTTTGATGTTGTTTGCCAGCAGACAGCATAACCCCACCACATGTGAATGTGCTCCTTTTCCATGAAGTTGGAGGCAGCTTGGCACACCTCCATGGGGTAGTTTTTTCCACTCAGTAGCCCTCAGCAGGTCAGCACAGAGCAGGGATGGGGATGCTCCCTCCTTGCAGCTAAAAAGAAAAAAATATGCTGCAGTTGTTTGCAGAGTCCTGTCAGGACAGTTCACCTGCTTGTTTTAATAGATCTGAAAAGACAGTACCAGGCCATCTAGAAGTAAATTGGGGGTTGGTTTTGGGTTCTTCTTTTCTTCCAAGAGCACGAGCTCTCCTTCCTGCAGACAGTGTTCTCCCATTTTTAGTAGTGCAGGTACTTGTGTGTGTGTGTGAAAGCAGTGTATATCAGGTAGCTTTGGAAAATGAGGTAAATCATTGATAGCTTTTAATAGAACTAAAGCCTCAAAAAAGTAACAGCAGGTTCTGCTGACAGAAGTATGTTACAAATCTTTTCCTTGTCGTTTCCCTGGCTGTTTCATGCTTGGTTTATTATGTTAGCTGTATCAATAGATCTTCCCTTTGGCCACTTTCTCCAGGCTGGTCTAAAGCTTATGGCTCTCATTTACCACTATCCTGGACTTAGTACTTACCCTGTTTACCATTAATGTGTAAATCTAAAAATCATTTATCTTGATTAAAAGAAAAAAATCTCTGTGAGGTTTTTCCATAGGAATACACAGATTTATTTGGCATTTTCATCTTGGACCTGACTATTTCTTCCTGCCCCTGAATAGTACCACTGATTGCTTACTTTTTAACTACTTTTGTGGTGAGAGCTGTGTAAATTCTAATTAATCAGAATGGATAAAAATAATCATACAAGCTTTTTTCCTGTTTTACAGGAACATCTAGATGGTGTAATTATTGTGAAGGAAAAGAAAGGAAACTGTGATGAAATTAACATAGACAAGGTAGGCTTTGTCCTAACTGGGTAAGATCCAGCATTTAACATCTGCATAGGAATTGATACAAAAAACTGCTTTGTTGCTTATCTATGCCTAGATTTCCCTAAATAAAGCTCTGCTTGAAATGTGCTTTACATGTGGGTTAAGTCCAAAATGTACAGTCAATGTCAGAACTAATTAACTTACTAAGTTAAAGACACATTTCTTTGCCTCTCATCAATACAGGCAGTTAGAAAATTAGACTTGATACAGCAAGCCAACTCATTTAACAGACACTAAAAAATTACAGTTCTCATGTTGAGTGTGTGAAAGGATCCCATGCACCTTTTAATTTTCCTTGCAAAATTCTGAAGATAACTAATTATTCTGTTTTTCTCTTACTATTTCATTATGAATTAACTGTCATTTAACACACTGGACACAGAGTCTTATGCTGCATGTGTAATTTTCTGCACACTAGGTGAGGCGGCAGGCCCTGCAAGAAGAAATTGACAGAGAATCTGGCAAAACCAAGGCTTTCAGTTCCAAAGTGGGACAGGTGATGTATGAGTTTAGACCTCAACCTGATGGAAATACTGTGTTCCAGGGCAGGTTCCTGTAAAAACCACTGTGCTCCTTTTGTATGTGGCTCATGTACAGCAGTGTTCCTTCTGACTGCAGATTTCAGGTCATGCTATAGAACAGCCTGGTACAGTGCCAAGAGTCTGAGAGCTGAGCACTGAACTCCTTGGCATTGCACAGTGCTCCAATTCCCATCTGCACTCCTCAAAAGCAACATTTTCTCTGGTTCCACTGGAGCATGAGCCATCAAACATTGCTACAGAAGCATTTTCTGCTTACTGTGAGATACATTTTTGGGCTGTGGATGCAGCAGTCACTGAAGTGTATCTGATTTCATACCTGCAAGACTTTGCACACATTCAGCAACAGGACACCCATGGAAAGGTACAGGGGGTGGCAGCTGTTAACACACGTGTGTGATGTTCAGAGTCAGTCCTCTCATGGCTTCTGCATCTTCCTCCACCTCTTTGGAAGATGATTGCTGATTCTTTGCTTTTGCATTCTACACAGCCTGGCTCCTGACACATTCACAGTAAGGTCGTGGAAGCTTGCTGCAGTATTTAGCCAGGGCTAAGAAGATTGAGGTGGAGAGAAAGCTTTGCTGGTAATTCAGGCTTCTGTTGTTTTGCAGGACTGCCAGAATGCCTAGAAGGCTGGAATATGCCTCAAGCAAATGCCAGAAACAACTCCTGTAGATCTAACATAGTGGGAAGGAGTCTCACAGCTCTGGAACTACAACTAATAGTCTCTGGAGTCATTGAGAAAAATGACATCCTTGGCAGGAGATCTCAGTTCTTTGGCACTGATCTGTTTCTGTTTAGTAGTATGCAGAAGAATAGAAGCTGTGAAAACTAATTCATCAGCTGCACAAAGTGAGCTGGAAATGCTTCAGCAGAAGCTGTGTGTAGTGCCTGCCAGCAGCTCACTTAAAACCAGAGTTTTGACAAGCCATAATTATATTTGCATCAGTGCAGATGTCTCCCATTGCAAAGGGAGCACTTACATTTATTTATCTGTGTCTTGTGTGTATCTGGATGTGTGCATGTATCTGTGTCACAGACTGGGCTTGTGCAGCAACTTGGAAGGTCAAAAGGCTGAAATATTATGGGTAGCTTTCTTTCATGCCAGGTATTCTGGCCTGTGATAGTGAATGATACTCCAGCCTTGCTTTTTTTTTTACCTTCAACCCCTGCTGTAGCTTTCCTGCAGTTGTGTAGCATGCTGTGTGTCATGTTGGCTGTCTGCTGGAGAATGACTGTTTCATGCAAGCTGCAACTGTTCTGTTGGAAGGATTTCAGGCTGACATAAGCATACCACTGAATTCACATTTTTTTCCTTTGATGTAGGCAGTTTAGTCTGTTTAATTAATAATCATACATTCTGCCATTTAGTGTCATGAAAAAATTCTGAGTAAATCCCTCCAAAAATATTTATAAGTGACTGCATAGCTATAGCTCAGGAGTCAAATACACACTTGAATAATGAAGCTTGTTCTTAGGTAAGCCAGAAGTTCATGAACTCTGTAAATCCTGGGGTATCTGGGGTTTTCCACAAACAGCTGAAATCTCATTTTAGCTGGATATTGCCTCCTCAGAAAGGGGCCAGAATCTGCAGACAGGAGAAAAATCCTGGAGGGGTGAAGTAGTTCAGAGAGGGCAGTTAAATGCAAATACAGTAAATGCAAAGAACACAGCAACCTGCAAGGGAGGGGAGGCTTTAGGAAAACTAGACTTGGTCCTGTTGGATAGGGGAGGCCCTCTGGTTGTGCTCCCTTGCAATATTAATTGTAATTAGTGGGTTGAGAATGCAAATATTACTTAAAGCTTATAAGCCAGATTGAACAGTGTCCACAAGCAACAAAACAGTGCTGAAAACAGCAGCTCCCTAACTAGGCAGTGGGAGGATGAAAAGATAACCCTACAAAGTGACAGTGAAAGAGGATTAAGTCTGACAGTTTTCTTAGAATAAGAGATGCTGTCTGGCTCTTGGAGCTGGGTAAAGAGAGAGCAGAAAGCCAAGATTGCTAAGGACAGAGGGAAAGGAGCTTCTCAAAGGGCATTAACCCCTGGCTCCAGGTGAAATGGCTGAAATGCTGATGAGGTGCACTCGGGCAGAGTCAGGCCAGTCTGCTCCCACATCCCTGCAGAGGCACTGCCCATGGAATAACAGCTCCCAGCTCTGTGCCCCTGTCAGCCTTCTGTGTTCTGTTCTCTCACACAGCCAGAAATTCTCTCCTTGGTCTTGGTATTTCTTAATTTTAGTCTTAACTTTGTTTTGTCTCACAGGATATGAACCTTGGACAGTGGAGCACAGCTACTTTTAAAAATTCTGAGGAACAAAAGAAGTTTTTTAGACTGTTGGGTGGTTTTAAGAAAGGTTCTGTGCCTATTCCAAGTCCCTCAGCAACTACAAACAAACCAAACATGGCTCTGAACCAGGAAGGGGAGGAGAAGTTACAGCAGGCTCTGAAGATGGAGTTTGATAAAGCAATGAACTTGAAGCAACACAGAGGAATTGGTCTTGGATTTCAGCCTAATGCCAACAAAAAAACATACATAGACAAATATGCATCTAGATCTATAAAATTTGAAGATTAAAACTCAGAAGAGTGAAGAGAGTGAAAAGAGAGTGAAATTTCTTTTTGCCTTCTACATCTTTTTACTTGAAATAAAATATCAAAATGCTGAAGAAATTTCATTTATGAAGTACTTGAAGTACAAGTTTTCATCTGCATATACCAGTGGAGCTGGGTCCTCATTTCATCCAAACAGTAAGTTTTTGAAACTGTTACTATGTTCTGCAAGCCAAGAGACAGCCTCCTTCAAAGACTGAAGATGTGTGCCATGCCTGCAATTAGTTGAAATTCAATAATTTCTTTTTAATTGCTAATTTAATAAACTTACTTTTATCTATATCATAAGTGGCTCAAAAGGATTTTATTGTTCTCAGTGGTATAAAATGATGGTGCTTTACTTTGAACACACACTAGTGGTGTGCCCTCAAATTTGATGAGGGCAGGCTTTTAACTCAGAAAGTAATTCTTAAAAATCTAACATCTTCCTTACAATAACAGATAGCATTGAATATTCTCTATATTGGAACTATGCTCTGGCAGTTGGATTTTCCATCAGCAGCTGTTACCTAAAAATGGAAGTATAAGCATTTTGGAGAGTAGCACCAACAGAACTACTACATTTCTTTATCTTTTAAGACAGCTTCACTTTTCCACAATGGTTTTCTGCAGTGGACTGCTCTACCTGAAAGCATCTGCCTCCAGCAGAAAACACACTTAACAGCACTTGGTTCTGATGCATTTTGGGCAACTCTTGAGAGGAAGTGAAACTTATGCTGAGACTCCATCCTAAGGGGCTGCCATGAATCCACTCCTGTCTCTGGGAAGAGGGAGATGCTCTTCCTGCAGGGTCTAAACTTCTTGGAGAAAACCTCCTCCTTTTAAAGTTCATTTAAACCACCACTACCTCAACATGAGGCTGATTTGCATCAGTGCTCTCAGCGTTCAGCACCAGTTCCACCAGCCCTTCTAAGTTTTGGCTCTTGTTCTACTAAAATTCAGGTAATTGAGGTTCTGTTTTCTCTTCTGGTTTGAAACAAATGCTGAATTTGAGCCCTCAGCTACCTGCCTGGCAAGGAGAAAAAAAACCACTAAGCAAAAGTAGCAATAGATACAAGATCTCAACATGGTTCCTCACCTTGGGGCAGAAGGGGTGAGAGTGAAATTTCATTAGAAATAATAACAGTACATGGAACTAAATTCCAGAAGGGTAAGGTGATAGATTTGTATGCACAAAGAAACTCCCCCAGAACACACAGATGAACTGCAAATTGTTTTATTCAGTGATAGGTACTTTGCAAATATAGAGGACTTTGCATAATTTCCATTTTCCTTTGCAACACTTAAGGATTCCTTCCATTTTACAAAACACCGCTGGACTAAAATGAAAACATAAACATGTCTGTGTAAATGTATTGTAGAAATCAGGGCAGTAACACCTCAGCCATTGTTCTCTGCCACTGGAACCAGCCAGGCAAATGCTGGCAGCATCCCAAAGCAGAGAGATAACTTAGTCTGTTCTATTGAAATGCTGCTTTCTGCAGAGAAAAATGAGACTTCCACAAGAGGGATGAAGTTTTGAGGCTGTGAGCTCATTTCTACAGATTATCTTCCTTTTTTGTTAGAATTACAACAGATTAGATCTCAAAAGGCTTCTGCAACCATAGAGGTTCAAGATTACTGAATGTAAATCAGCATTTAAAATAACAATGCTATGGTAAAACTGGATACAGAAACTCAGGGTAAATTATTGCACTCAGAACAGTTTTACCTTTGCTGTGCCCAAGTAAATGGGTCTCACTAAGGAAGTAACAATACACTGAACTCCTGCAGTGAGAGTGTGGATCGGTGATTTCTGGCCTTGCCTCCATGCTCCCTTGTGCAGGTGACTCCCTGGAAGAGGGACCCATCAGGTCCTGGACTGCAGAGGAAGCCGGAGGGCCAAGTCTGTGAAATGACTCATTTCAGGTTGTTTGCTCTTCCTCTTGATGTATTCCAGGGTTTTCACCTAGAATTTAAAAGAAAAGTATTTGGAGATTTTCAGTGTCTCAGCATTTCTCTTAAAGCTAGTGTTCTGTACTGAATAAAAGAAGAACAACCAACACTTTCAGGTTCCTTCATGCTTGTCGTACTATTAAAATTCTAGAAAGATACAGACCACTTGAAATAAGAGAAGCTGCTTGTTCAATAAGAAGCATTTAGAAAAATAACTTGTTGGGGTTTTAAGATAATTTGATTTTTTTTAAGGTAGTAGCTTGTAAAGAGATGAGGTTTATTCAGATCAAGAAAATATTGCCTTTTCCCAAATAAAGATTGGAAAAGATATTAAATAAAACCTCTCTGCATTTTCTGTCTCCTTCCCTTACCATAGTCTTGGTGTCAGCAAAGCCATGCTTCTGAGCAAGGTTCCAGAGATTGACTGAAAGCTGGTTCAGTCTGTTGTTTCGTAGGTCCCCATGAGCCAGAATGGTGTTAAAGAAATAGAGAGCCAGCTGGCTCTGCCTCTTCAGGGTCTAGGATGAAAACAAAAATATTCCCATGTTACTGTACACTCATGCCAAAATACCCAGCTTAACCTCAGCAGCCTCTCTGAACCCTCAGAAGTTCAAAGGGCACTCCTTTTGTGACACACAGCAAGAGTTACAGACATCAGAATACAGTCAGAGTTTTCATACTCCATTCAAAATGCAGCAAACAGCACTGGCTGTAAATCAACATAACCTGCTGTAAATAAAATAATTACTCAGGACTCCTACATCTCAACCCCCTTTGGCACAGCACAGTATGTAGGTCTGACATATTTACAACTCCAGGCTCCCTACAACTGCATGGAAATCACCCTCCCACCTTGCACTTAGAGCACCCTAGCTGTAAACTTACAGAGAGACCACTGTCATCATTCTAAATTAATGCAATTTCAGGCTTTTTCCCCCCCCAGTCTATTCCACTTTTATTTATTTATTTAACCAAAGATGTTCTTTCCCTGCTATTATTTAAGGTGATAACTGAAACTCTGCTGATATGAACATATTTGCACCATATTTGTAGCTACTTCACCTAAAATTGCTGAGGAGGGACCTCAAGGAGTATAAGAGCAATTCCCCCCCAAACACAAAGCAGAGAGGATTCACTGCTACATGTTCTCTTGACCAGAAACAGCTTGAACTTTACAGAACTGTCCAGAACTAAAAATTTCCATTCCAGCACTGTCACACAAATGAAGCATTCTCTAACACTGTGAAAAGACCACGCTGTGTTAACAATAAGATGCATTGTCCTCTTCCAAGTTGCCATTTTGGTGAAAGGGTTTTATTGTGAGAAAAATTTATTTTCCTTTATAGCTTTTAGAGGAAATGAACCAATAAAAACACAAAATCATTAGAGCCTTGTTCATTTCAATGAGCAGCCAAGAAGATGAATAATAAAAGGTCACCAACACTGAAGCAATCCAAATACCACAGTGATTTTATGACCAGCTTTACTTTAGCACAATTAAAGATCTCTGACAATATTCTCATCACTTCTATTTCCTCAGCAACAACAGCTTCCTCAAACAACTATTCATTCTCACAAAGCAATTTTTATCTAAATCTCTCAATGACTTTCACTCAACAAAGCAAAACAAATGGTCCCTCTTTGTAAATCAGGCTGGACAGAGGAGCAAATCCAAGGCTGCAGAGGCAAAGGCAGGCCAAGCACCTGTATCTGTGCTGCTTAGCCTTAAATCCAGTTTTCTGTGCAACTAACACAGGGTCTCCCTGCTCAAAGCATGTTTGAAAGGAGAAAACAAACAAAAAAAGGCCTTTCAGAAACCATGGATTTCAAGCACTACAAACATTCCTACCCACAAATTCCATACAGGAGTCAGATGCAAAAAAAATCCCTAATATACAACCCACATTCCTGAAAACTGTTTAAATTTCCTTCCAAGACCTGGAACACTGGACATTCTTAGCTGTTCTAGAATGGTTGTTTCTGCTGCTACTGGTCTGAAAAAGAACTGCTGTTCCCTGAGGTGATGTGTACAACGATGTAGAGGATTTGAGCAATGGATATTTTCATCTTACATCTCTGCCATTGCTCAAGGAAGGACAAACAGGATAGCAAAAGCAGAGAAAAGGCTAAACTTAGCACAGTGTCCTCCCAATATGTATCACTTAACACATTCTGTATTGGCAAACACTCTGGGCTACTGTGCAAATGGCCCATCTAAAAAATTCCATCCAATCAATCACAGCCTGCCCTCCCATTCCAGGCCAGCAGCCACAGGATTTCTATCAATAGAAGCCATCCAGTAAGGGCTGACTGGGAAGCTGTCCATTCTCAGAAACAGGTACATTAACAGAACACTGAGTTCTCATTATTTCAGCAAACATCAGTCACCTGCCTCTCACATACAATCCATTAAGCTAGATTTGATCCCTCAGAGCCTCTGAATTCCAATCAAGAAATCCAATAAGCTGCCTAGAGTTTTCTTTATTTTATATGGAACAAACATACTAAAGTCAAAGTAAAGACAAAACAACTCTTTCCTCCCTCTGTACCTCTCTCCTGACATCATCTCAGTGCCTGGGATCTGACACTTTTATAATTATAGGTGGCTTTCATTGTATCTTCCCCAGTAATAAACTAACTGAATTCTCACTTTGCTCTTTACAGAACTGGACATCATCAGGTGTCTCCACCACAAGCCTGCCTATGTGATGGTCTCACTTTCTAAACAAGCAAAAATACCCAATTTCCTTTTGTTAGGAGGTTCCTGAAGCTTTTGAAAAGACCAAGTCCTGGTCAAAGGTGGTCTGTTTCTTCAACTCCAAATTACTTTTGGTTTTGTATTGACTCAAGCTGAGTAAGAACATACCTCCTCCTTTCCCAGGGTTTTCAGGTGATCCAGGATCTGTGACACCACTGTCTCACTCAGTTTATTAATTTCAGCCAGGAACTTGGGGTCTCCACCATAGAGAGTATCATTGGAATCAACTGCAGAGATGAATTCAAGCTTAGGTCTGGCTAAATATACATTTATTTGCTATTGGAAACATCATATTTTGATAGAAGACCATATTTGGAAGTCATAAAATGACCCTCCTCCATGAAACACACACAGAACTGGTTTTTAAGTGCCTACCACTTGGCTGCCTACTGTGTCCTTTTGGTTTTAAGAGCAACTCTCAAACACTGAGAAGAATCTTTTAGCTTAAAGCCAGTCCTGTATTCCTGGATGCAGCCAGGCTCACAAATAGCTCCTAGACTCAGTGTTAAGCAACATATCATGCCAATTTTCAGGTTTTCCACAGAGACAGACTCCCTGCTTCCATCACTTCAGAAGAGCATGGCCATCATCTACAATGGCAGCAGCACTGGACCAAATAATTTGTGTTTTATTTAGTAAAAACAACCAGATTTTCAAAAGAAACTGCCTTTTTTTTCGCCCTTAAAATAAACCCATGATTACCTCAAAGTGATGGATAGAAATTCAAGAAGTGTATTTTTAGTTTCAAAGACCTTAAAGGATTCTTAGGAGGGAGAGAGCTCAAGTTTTTACAGCTTATATAATTGTGATTTTAAACATGTCTTTTGCCCTAATTTATTTATGTCCTATTAAGAAGTAGGGAAAAATAAATTTTTAGGTTGAAATATATTCTAGGTAAATCAGAAAGCACAAAAGATGAAAGATAACTCCCTGTTTCCAAGCAAACTTCATTTCAATAAGCTAAGGTACAAGGTCTACCTGGAAAAAACTCCTATTGCCCTACTACAGGGGCAAAATTACTAATTTATATTACCATGCTTCTCTCCATTAAAATCTAATTAATTTATATTTCTGATCTTGGGATTATGCAGCTATTTTGGTCATACAGAAAATGGAGTGAAAGAAAAAGCTAAAGCACACTTCCTTACAGAATTTGAACAGCAGATTTACTACAGAGTAGCACTTCCACTGACAGCTATTTTCTGTGCTGCTAACTGCAAGAGGTGTTTGTCATGGCTGGTAAATCTGACAGACTATTCACCAGAACTGCAGAACACCTTCCAGCCTTCCCCTGTGTGAAAGTCTGTGCAACAAAGAAAAAGTCAAACCATCTTGGCCTCTCTGACTCATTAGTCTTCAGGATGTTTTAAAGGATTTTTATTTCTTACTCTACCTTAATTTAGTAATCTATAATCAGAAGGCAAATATTCAAATTTTAGAGCATATATCGAAATATTCCAAAAATTATTACAAAAAAAGATGACAGCTATTTTTCAAAATGTAAAATATTTAGAATTTTCTAGCTATTCTGAATATTTTTGTAAGCTACTGCGATTTCCAGAACTGAAAGCCTGCCTTCAAAGCAGCAAATACATCTTCCAAATAATGAAGACTAGGCTTTACATTCTGAAAACTGGAGTTGTTAATAAATGTGGATGAAACACCAATGATGAGTAAAAATTGATGCTTTTCACTTAAATAAAACCCTTCATATGCATAATCTTTACTTGAAAAGTTCACATGTATAAGCATTTACACCAACACCACCAGAAGCAAATTAAGTAACCCACTCTGCACAGATTTACTTTAAAGAACAGACTGCACCTGTTCAGAAGCCAACTCCTGGATTATTCTAAGTTACAATACCTGGAACTGGACAGAAAAATAATCCATCCTGTGAGACTGATTACCACTGGTGTGTCTTCATTAACTGGTGATAAGACAATACTACAAAAGCCCTGGTGTAATGCAGGGAGCCAGAGCCCCTCTTAGGTATTACCTTTATCTACATGGTAGATAAATGCTTCTTGAGTCATTGCAGACAGCAGATGCAAAACATTGGTATAAATCCTGACTTTGTCATCACTGTTATCCTCCCAGGTGTAATCCTGGATCACATTCAGTAATCCTCGCACAAGGAACAACACTCCTTGTTCTGGATGGTCCTACAGAGGAGAAAAAAGATAGGTCAAAATGAACACCACAAGCCCAGAACAAAAATAGGATTATTTGCAGTCATTCAGTGGTGGAGAGTCACAGTTTGAGCCCTATAAAAGCAGAACTACAATATAATTAAAGCTGACAGCTACTATTCTTAAGTGTGCTTCCTGCAAGTCCTTTGAATTTTTTTTTCTAGTTTCCATCTAAAATGCCCATTTGACCCATAAGCAGAACAGGATCCAGGCAGCCTCCACAGACAAACTTTGAAATGCTTTGTTTTGTACTCATGGGGGAGCAGTACAAAATTAATTGTCAGCTTCTTAACGGCTAAGCCTCTAAAATTAAACACTGGGTAGATTTCATTATTAAAATGGTATCAGTAAGCTCTAGTGTATTACTCATATAATTATGAGTTTCAGAAGAACTCCTACACTGGGAAGTCTGTTACAGACAATCAACAATCTTTTCACATGAAATGAAAAGAAAGACTCAGCTTTACATAAGCTGGGAGTTTTTACAAGCAGCTTTAATACTGCACCGGGCTAATTCCAGCTGGCAGTTGGAGCAGTGGCACCAAGACCCACAGGACAAATCACAGTCCACTGGGGACACTTCCTTTTGATCTTCTGTAAATAGGGAACAGAGTTAGGGAAGCTAATTTCTGAATGCTGGAGTCTTGTTGCAAGTTATTTTTCATTAGTGAACCTGAGAGGTTGTTTCACTCCCTTCTTCCATCCCCTGCTACTGACCCCAGTCACTGCACAGCCTTCCCTCCAGCCTGACTCCTGCAGTCAGTGACACAGTGACATCCCAGGGGCAGCTTCCCCTTCTCTCCACGTGTCTGAACAGGGGACACCCCTGCCACTGCAACTGGGGGAATGCACAGCTCTGACAGCAAGGATGGGAACAGCACCACACTGAGCGCTGCTTCACCAAACAGGCAAAGGAAAAAGGAAGGGGAAAACCATAAGGGAGCTTTCAGTGAGGAGGAAAAACCCACTCTCTCCAAGAACAAATGAATATACAAGTAATTTACAATTTCCCCTCGTTTTTTCGATATAACTGAAAATATTGGAGAGAAAATGACATCTCTCTCTAAATTTGACAGTTAAAAACTGGAAGGGTGTAGAATGGTAGTACTTTGTGAAATATTCACCAGAAGAGGAAGGTTATAGCAAAACCCATCTTCTAATTATTGTTTTCATTCCAATGATTAGGCAACCTATACCAAAGTAACTGAAACTAATAGAAACTAGAACTCTCTATTTTTCCCCTCCTCATGTATTAGTGTGTTTTGAATACTTACCTAATAAACCAGTAAATGATGTTTACACAATTAAATGATGGTGAGATTTTACTCTACCCCAAATTCACTTCTAGGGACAGGTGTTGCTGAGAGTGGCAGGGCTGTACCTCCACTTCCACACAATTGTTCTGTCTCCCCATTTTGCATTTGAGTGAGTGATTTTGCAGAACAGTTCATCTTGTCACAGAAAACTAATCCCTGCATTTCCCACTCCAGAAGCCCGGTCTAATCAAAATTTTTAATCAGGAAAGTCAAAAGAGTCTATACTAACCTCAAAATAGTCTGTACTAACCTGTGTGCTATTCATACACACTCCACTTACCGGGACAACTAATAATGTGGAAAAGAAATTACACAGGAATTCCAGGAGGAAGGCATCAGAAGGTCGCATCTTTCCATCTACACTGATCATTTTTGGCACTTCAGGAACAAGGCTCACTGCAGCTTTGAAAAAAGCATCAGCTACAAAATAAAAATAGGGTTGTTGTTATCTCACTCCAGCTGTGATGGCAGCCATGCCTGTAACCCAATGGTTGCTGTGAATTTGTTTCAAAATTCAAAGAAATTACAGAAAATGAATGTGCTGAACTGCAAAGAAACCCAAGACTCAGCAGTGGTATGACTTGAGAAATCTGTTCATTTGAATGATGCTGTTTCTCCAAAGGAAGTTCCCATATCACTCAAAACTTCTAAAAGTATAACTATTCTCCTTTGCAAAACATGGACACCATCATTCCATATATATTGCATATATAATAAGAAATTAGCACAGGATTCAAAATTGACTTAGCAAAGAAATGCTTATGCCAGGAGAATGGGGAAGCCAAAGTCGGGGGAAGAGGTTCATGCTATCTTGCTCACCAATTCATGCACAAAAGGATGTTAAATTCTAAGGAAGTACCAACAACTTTATATTTCTAATTATTCATAACCCTAAAAGTAAAATATTAATATAGTACTAGAACCTGGGGTATTGCTGGTTACCCAGATAAAAGAATATTTTCCAAGAATCACAATACAGGAATTAGAGCAACCATCCACCATTACAGCCTTGGCAAAATAGCTATTAAGAGGTTTTTCATAACTCTTTATTATGTCTCTAATCTTACAAAAACAGAAATTCCAAACACTAGAACATCTATTCCTCAGTTTATTAATATTCGCAAATTAAAAGCTACAATATTTTCCCTCTTATACTCCTATATATGCTGAGTTCACAAAAAAATTTCTGACAGCAATACTGTTTTGCACTTTTCTTGCCAACATGTCAGAATATCCAAGTATCCACATCCCACTCAAGTTTTTGAGCCATATACTTCAAAGCATCCTTCAGAATTAATATTGTATCTTTATTTTACAGGAACAGAGACCCAGGCCGTGTAATCAGCTTTTATCAAAAGCAAAAGGAGAATTCTTGGTGAAAGCCAAGAGGTGTTACATGGCTGGGATGGAGATACCACTGACAGGCAGGCATGGGCATTTCCAGGAGCACAGCTTGCTCTGGAAAAATTCATTTGAGACTCCAAGCAAATTTGCTAAATATAGTACCAACTGATATCTAATTTAAGCTTATGAGGAATACCAGAGAAACATGTGCTTTGGAAAAACTGTAGTTCTTCTCACTCTTGTTTTTTCAGCACACAAGTGCTCAAGGACTTTTTAGTGCTTAGAACGCAGACCCCTTCCTTCAAACATTGTCCTTCCTTTCATTCTACACATTTGTTTTGAGGCGAAAGAAGGTTTATTTCAAACAACTTATAAGTTTAGACAGCCAACCCAAAGGAAGGCAAGTAATCTTTCTCAGCTTTATTTGAGGAAGGAAGGCAGCAGCAGATGTTCATTTTAGCACAAGTAAATGAATCGCTGTCACTTCCACAGTTGTCTCAGCAGAAAAAAAATAAAAGTGCATGTCCCACATCACCATACAATAAAAACAAGTGACCAGACAGATGAAAAAATGTGCCTTAGAGAATAGTCTGCATACCAAAGTACCCATGTCTGTGCAGGGAATGCTGCTGCCTTCTGAAGTTATTTCATAACAGGCTGAGAATGACCTGTGCAGCAATCAGCATCCACAGTGAAAAAGAGCTGCAAAGTGCCTCACCCTAATTTATTGCCTGCTCTCCCAGCAATCACAGTCCTTCACATTCTCCTCTGAACTTCTGCCACAGTGCAAACCCAAAGCCTCTTATCTTCAATTTGAAACCTGAAATTTGATTCAATCTCCTCTTCCAGCCTCCTGCCGTTGCTGTGAATGGCAGCTGCCTTCTCATGTGGCTGAGCATCTCCAGAGCCAGGAGCTGCCTGGTCCCTGGGGCTGCTGAGAGCAGTGCCCAGCTCCCCCCAGGTGCTGCCACCACCTCCCTGGGCTCCCGTCTGTGTCCTCGCTGTCCCCGGCAGTCACAGCTGCTGTCTGCAGGTGGCTGCTGCCCCCACGGCCACAGGGTCACCTGCAAACCCCACCCTGTGCCTGCCCCAGCACAGTGGGGACACTGAGGCTCCTGCCCCACACTTCTCATCCCTGTGCCTTGCCTTTTCCCCCTGCTTCCCCCATTCAATGCAGAGAGGCAAGCCAGAAAAGCCATCCAGCACAAAGCAGTTGTATTTCACTTTGGTACATCCAGAACTGGCAAAGGAGAATATGTTCATTTTGCAGTAAGCCCTGCCAATCTGTGCTAACCATTTCATGCTGGAACATTAAAAGCACATTCATCCAAGATATATGTGCTTCATAAGAAGCAAAAATAAATGCATACCAATGCAAAGGGTTTTATTACAGACTGCAGAAAATGACCTGTCCTCTAAACATGACCATCCTGGCAGAGAGGTGTCAGAGAATGCATTACATGCTCTGAGTTTGGAGAAAAGGCTCACTGAAAAGGTTGTCACAGACCTGCTGTTTTTTCAAGTATGAAATGAACATCAGTGTTTAATTCCGAGTTACATTAATTATGAGGTTACGCAATGATGGTTTCTCTGTGTCTTTAAAAGTCAATTTTTAAAACTATTACTGTAGAGATGTTTTAAAACAAAACCATGCATTGCTTTTCCTTGCCTCCAAAAGATCTAAGGAACCACTTAAAAAGCACTGAAAACCACAACAATCTTATGTTCTTGATTGAAAAACCAAAAAGAAGATTAAAAAAGGCTTCTTCTGATGAAGGATGCTGTTTTGTTATCTGCCTAAAGTACAACACTGCTTCTTAAATGAACCACTGTTAAAGAGGATAAGGGGAGAGCAGCCTGTGCATTACAACAAATCACCATGATGGAGCCTTCCCCAGCTGCTGTTAATATCTTGTGCACTGCTCCCAATGTAACATACTTCATGCTTCACTACATTCATCCTTTCACAGCAGCTCCTTCATTTTGGTTGACCATAATCCTATAAATCTTTCCCCCAAGCATACATGCTGACCTTCAGGCTACAAAAAACTAACAGTCTTGGATATCCAAGTCAGCACTTCCAGAATTAGCATCCTACAGAAGAAAAGACATGTGAAATTGGTGTTGAATGTTCTGCTATTGACAATATTCACTATGACACAAGTACATGTTTCATTATACCTACACATAACTATATGTACCTCCATATAGCTCTATATATCAGTCCTTCTCTATATATAAAAATTCAGCTTGCATTGTATTTTCTGTATCTCTGATAGCTAATTAAACTGCACAAATACAAGACTTTAAGCAGGCAAAAATAAGGAGGAACAAAGTCAGATGGGAAAACAATTAAACTCCTTAAGGCCACCTTCAAAGAGCAAAAGGGAATGAGTTGAACATACCTACCCAAAGTATTTTTAGTCACAGCTACAATTACACCAGGCTAAGTCCACCCAAAGGACAAAACCAGGAACCATGCACATCTTCTGCATTCCACACCACTTCCCTGTCTTACAGCACTGTCAAACCTCATTTAATACTCTGAAGATTTTGCTTCCACATCCAACAGATGTTGGAAATTTAATGAAGCTTGCACTCCAGTGCAAAAAATTATTGGGAAGCAAGTGTGGGGGTTTTGTTACTCTATTTTTTCTGTTAAATGAATTAATCCATTACTGTTGTGACAACCAAGCATTGCAAACATTTTAATCTCCTTCTTCTCACATTGGTGGGGTCACTGTGAGAGTTTTGCCACATTGTTGAAATGTGGTTTTCCCTGGAGCTACTGCTAATTGTTCTCCATCTTAAAGACCTCTACACATCACTTCCAATCCAGACACAACCAAGAATTCTTTGAAGAAAAAAACTTGAAATTAGAAAATGAATGCACTGCTGCTTGGTGAGCTGGAATGTACTGTGTTAATTCATACTATGAATTAGCTGCAGATAAAAAGAATCAGCAAGATTGTGTTTAAAAGTAATTCAGTTTATAAATACCTAGATTTAAAAAACCCCTTTTAATATTCATCCTTATAGAAATGGCTCTTCAAACAACCAAGCTGAAAGAAGATAAGGAAAAAGGTCCTCATGAGGGTAGATAACTTAATAAAGGGTGGGGTGGATGGGGGAAGGAGCGGGAATGAAAAAATTTTCACAGTGGAGCAAAATAACTACTGCATTCCTTAAGGTTTTGCAGAGACATGTCCTGAGGATGAGCTGGGAGGTGACAATGTCTGCAGACTAGTCTGGAACGTGACTGCAAAGCATCACAGATGGATGTCATGATTCTGAGCAATAAAGCAGCAGATGAACTCTAATATTAGTATGGCATGTGGGGAAAGAAACAGCCCTTGCTATAACTATAGAAAAAGAAGATCTAAATAGGCTATTTACACTCATGAAAGATTTTGGAGGCATTATAGATGGTTTCCTGAAAACTACATCCTAAACAGCTGCTGAAAAGGCAAGGCAATTATAAGAATCACTAGGAGAGTAATGGAAAACTGAGGTGCCATTGTATAATTTAGATTGCTATTGGGCATTTATACCTAGAATAATCTAATCTAGTTCCAATCTTCCCATTTCCAAAAGCACAAAAAGACAAAAAAAGGTGCTAGGGCATGGAACTGTTTCCTTATTAGAAAAAGCAATACTGACAACAATTTCTTCAGGAACTTGCAGACTACATTATCTCATAGACAGCAAGAAGAAAATGAAGCAGGAGTGACTGAATTCTGCTCCAGCAGATCAGCTGCATGCTCTGAGCCACTCACCCAACATTTAACATAAATGAATCCCTAAACCTTGGACTTCCAAGCAGCAGGTCTCTGTGGAACTCACTGCTACATGAAATTACAAAGACCAAAAAGTAAAAATTGATGAAAAACATTAAATTCCCAAGGACTGGTCCATCTATTTTATTAAATACCATGGTCTCGTCCATATACAAGCTTTGTTGAAGGATGCATTAAATCACCTGCACCTGAAAGCCAAAAAGCATCATTCTACATTATTGCTTCCCTAGTAGATGCTACAAGACACTTTTAAAAACAGGTCATGGGCTAGACAGACTTGAAGAACTGACAAACTGATATATAAAGTACTAGTCTGAAAAGCTTACAGAGACAGAGATGTCACCTCTCTCACATCATACAGAAAAGTGATTGGCTGGGATAGAGAGAGGAACAAGAAAAAGCTCAGGGAATGGGAGAAGTCTCCAGCTGTGGAAGTCCCAGGTAAGAGAAGAGGTCACAGTTGTGTCCAAAGGAAGCAACACTTAGCATTGCTAGTAAGGAAAGCAGTATGACATCATGCTTTTCCCAAAGCTCTTTTACTGTCTTCATGGAAAGCAGTATTTAAAAAGACAACAGAGTCAGCATCCACCATTCTCACCAGAGAAACATGAGCCAGAAGTCCTAGTGTCCGTAATTAGGAAAATCTCTTCATGTTCCTATTTCTCTAAATTAATCATCTCAAATTCTCTCTATTTATAGTCTTCAGATCTATAAAGATTTCAGGAGATTAAGAAGAAATACAAAAAACTTATCTAATGGTACTGAGAAAATACTCTAAACCATTATTAGACTATGATTTAAAATCAGTTATTAGATATTCCATACCATACTTTCTCCAGAGTGTGACTGAAGCATTTAGAGGATACTCATGGAAAGGTAACATTTTCTGCAGTAGAAATGAAATTATTTTCCAATCTACTAGGTGTAACTGTGTTTTAGCCACAACTGGAAAACAAAACAAATTAAGTACTGTATGCTTCAGAATTGAAATCTGCATTTGCTAAGCACAAAGGTCTGCAGCAGTTGACCTGAGGGACAGGCTCTCCATTTTTATAAAGTTTAATGAAGTTTGACAATATCCCAGTGAAATCAGTGAGCCAGAATCAGCTGAATTACCTTATTCACTCAGCATGTTATTTCTCAAGTGAGGCAAAGATTTCACAGCCTTTAAAACAAAAATGCTGCTTAACACATGTTACCAGAAAGTTATGTCATCTCCACCACCTGCTGAATGCTGTGACCAAACATTAAAAACTCATGCTGTCTCTTTTTTTTTTGACAGACAAAAGTAGCATTTCCACAGGGAGGAAATGTGTGCAATGAAAATCATACCTCTATCTCTGAAGTGCAGAAGAGTGACACAATGGAGCAGGCATTTAATCTCAATTTAGTCCAAGCAGCCCCAAGACAGAAAGCATGACCAATGAGAATTTATTATTCTCTGCTGGCAGCATGCAGTGCTCAGTGGCTCAGCTAAGAGAAATGAAAAGTTCATCTCTGTAAAATCTAGCATCTTCCTTTCAAAGGTGGGCTCTTAATAGGCTCTCCAGAGGTACAAACTATGCATCCAGGGCAAATTCAGCTAAAACATTTTAAACATAATTACAGATTCATTTAAAGCAGGTCTTAGGATCTGGAGATGAAACAGACAAGAGTCATTTTTAATCCATTCTGAACGTTCCCAGACAGACATCCATCAGTGTATTACTGCTGGAGTTTCACGAGCCTATAAATTCATATTTCTCACCCAATTCATTGTCTTAAAGAAAACCTACTCCCCAAAAAATTCCAATTTTCTAATACTGAAGTATTTGGATGAGTCCAAACTTGATCTGATTAACAGTGTGGGAAATCCAAGCAAGCAAGGCTTGCAAGGGACAGAGGAAATGGGAGCAGTGAGACACCAGGACTGATGGTAACTACTGCTGCCCCTTGAAACTGGGAATGAGGCAAACCCCAAACTTTTCCAGCTATAAGCAGATTAGCTGTGGCTCTCCAACTGCTCATAGTTTAGAATGCAATCCTCAGACTCATAAATCCATTTTATGTTATGACCTGCACATCCTTCTTTTTCAAGAGAGATACATTGGCAATTTAGAGAAATCTTCCTATTGCCAACAGAAGTTGTGGAACTCAATTTTGTTATGTGTTTAAGTGAAAAGTCAACTCACAAACAGCTGGATTCCCCATAGAAATTTAAAAGTGAGAAAAATCCAAGACTTTACCTTGCTACAAACACCAGCTGGAATCTTCAAGGAGGAAGTGCATGCACAAAACTCATGCATGCATCACTGCTGACTGAGCTATCAGATCAGGTACACTACCTTTCAGCTTTATTTCTCTTCACAATTTTAAACTAATTAAGGTAATTCAAATCAGCATGAAATAAAGGTTACAGACAAGGCACAGTTTCCCTTCCTGGCTTAATGCTATCATTAATGGCACACTCTTAAATCTTCACTTCATGCTGCATTGGTTTTAGTAGATCAGTGTCTAATTGGCACCAGTTCACTGACTGGAGTGAAATTTGCTGCTATGAATTAATCACTACTTCTTACTTCTTATTCATTCAGTTGAGATACAGATTAAACTGAGTGAAAAGTGACTTTCAAGGACACATTATGTGACTTCAGTGCATCAACATATGGAAAGACAGTTCACAAAAAATGTCCCAAGACAGTTTCTGTTTAACACATGCTAAATTACTCATGCAAGTGACATGTCTCTGAGTCCAAATATACCCAAAATAGCTTTGCAAGGGGAGCAGAAAAGTGAATAACTACAAAACCTTGGTAAATGAAGTGAGTTACTGAACATCAGTTTTGCTCTTGCTTCATTTTAACAAAAGCAGAGATGGACCAAATGCTCCTCTGTCTAGCTCATGGGTCTAAAATTCAGGACAGTGTGGTTAATGAACATGCATTTTAGAGACTGAGTTCATAATACTTTGCATATATCTGCTCCCATAGAAGATTTCAGGATGGGGATCCTGTAAATTGTTTAGTGAGTGCACTGTATTCATGTGTCAAACAGCTGTGCACGTTTGTAAACTCTCACACTGAATAATCTGGACAATTGTTGGGGCCCAGGAGTCTCACTCAGAAAAGAACTGGATCACACAAATAATTGAAAAGCAGTTTATAAGTTGAAAGGTATTAAATCACAGACTAGGTTTCTGACTCAGGGTCAGGGACCAAATATTACAGAAAAACTGCTTTGGATTTGCTTCCAATAAGAGAAGATCTGCAACACAGCAACAATAATGAAAACTGACATACAGGATAAGGTAAGCTGGTCAATTAAATAAAACACCATAGAAAAGGTGGGCCCATTTTATGTAAACTCTGAAAGCAACTGCACAATGCTAATGGCACAACAACAGACTTTGCAGACCTTTTATTTGCACAACAAACTTGGACACAACAGTCAGCTTTACTCTAAATCCCTCTGCTTTGCTGTATGGGCAACATCAGATTCAAAACAAAGAAATGCAACAGTCACCATGCACTAAAAGTCTTAATCAGCATCCTAAGTCAGCTTGTTTGTGCAGCTGGAACTTGCTGGTAAATGCAGAGCTTGGAAAACAAGCTCTCGTGAAGAAGCACAGAACTAACACAAAGAATTAACAGCCACAACAAAAGATGTTGCAAAGTAATCCAATTTATTACTCCCACAGCTCCACTGGAAACATGTAAAGGAAAAGCATTTACTATTGGAGAGCAGACATGAAAAGTCAGGATTAAAATTGCAAAACAAAGTAGAATGACATCACTTCAAAAAGGAAAAGAAAAATACTGCAAGCAGTTAAAAGCATATGAAGACTCTTGGAATAGATAACTGACTTCCATTTGTGACATGAATGAGATCATATTAAATGCTAATACAGACTTAAAGATCATTCTGATGCCAGAATAGCTCCCATATTTTTCCCAAAATCACTTTTTGTCAGAATCTACTATTACTTAACACTGAACTAACAGGATGGCTGACAATGTGCTCAGGCACAATTCAATCAATAATCCAGATCCAAAAAAAGAAAATATATTTTTCAGTCTTCAAGTGATCTGATATTTTACACCATTTTTTCACTCTGATATAGTGGCACATTTTCCTGGCTAAGCATTTGTCAAGCAGGTGCTTTGATAGCAAGTTTCTGCTGTCACTGACCTAACCTGGAATTCTTTTCCAGCTCCTTGGTGAATTTTGTCAGTCTGTGAACTACTACACAGATGTTTTTGTTTCTTTTTTCAGTTATAACAAAGCACTTTATTTGTGATTAGAGTGCTTGCATAATTATGCAGGAGAAAAGCTTTCCATGCTTTCCATAATCTTAAGTAATTTAGGACAACCTACCTCATGGTGAGGACTGTGTCAGCTACAGTCAGCTGTCCTGGCTGCTGAGATCCCACTGCTTTAATGTGACAAGGTTTTGCTTGAGCAGTGTTTGAAACAGAGCTGTATTTTAATTGCATCATAAATATACATATGACTTAGGATATCAACCAAGTTATTATTAACTTAGAAATGTTTCTGAAATATGAGAAGCTTTAAGTAGCCAAATTGATGCCTTACCTTGTGAAAGGCACTGATTTGCCAGAGCAACCTGTCCAGAGTGTAGATACAGATTGAGACGTGTGAAGATACTGGTCAGAGATGGAATTGTAATGAAGCAGAAGGCAACACAAGCCTAAAGTAAATTTTAAAAAATTGAATAAAATTCCTATCTCAGAGTTATAACAATCTTTACTGATTTAATAAACAATTAGGAATCAAAATTTGTAAATCAGTTTTGGGAAAGATTTTCAGTGCAAAGCAAATATTATGTGAAGACCAAAATCAGCAATTTTAAATTTCTAATGAGTATTTTAATAATTTTTTTTTAATTGTTGCTATTACTAGATAAACTGAAAACTGACTCTCTGTGACTGCAGCTCAGAGAGTTCCTCTCTCCTCAGGTAACCACCTTGCAGCTCAAGACCCAAAGCTAACTAGAAAAGGAGAGGAGTGTCCTCAGGGGGAAGCCATGTGCCAGGTGGTCAGAGGAGGTGCCTGAGGGGACAGGAGGAAGCAGATGCAGCCCAGGTGCTGCAGCTGCACAGCCCAAAGCCCTGGCCAGAGCAAGGAGGCCCAGAGAGAAGCTGCCCAGTGCCAGCCCAGCAGCCTCTGCCCTGGACAGCACACAGCTGCCAGGACCTGGAGCGCACACAAAGAGCCTCCCACGTGCAGATGGACACGGCTTGGCTGCCACATTCCAGGTTAGAAGAAGGGAACACAAGCAACCTGGATATCCTGTCATGGCCTGAGCACAGTTCAAGGCACATGTGACCATCTCTATATAGACTCAGAGGCACTAAAGCTGAAAGGAGCACCTTATTTGAAATTCAAATCCTGATTTCAGCATATCAGCACTGATATTATGAGACAGAAGTTTGAATATATTTTATACCCTACCTCCCATTCTCTCTGTGACCGAGTTACATAGAAATTTGGTATTTTATTTCAAACATAATTTGAAAAGCTCAGCTTTCCAGAATTCACACAAACACCTCTCTGGTAAACCTTCCTTTGGAGAGGGAGTCAATCTTGCTGCTCTTTTTCAACACAAAGCTGCTATTAGATGGTTTGGGTCTCTTCTTCCTTAAACAGCAACATTTGGCTTCAGAGAGGAAAGACTGCTCTTAACAAGAGAAAATGGGACTACAAACGGCGTCAAAAAATACTAATATACTTGCTTTGCAAAAATGATAAACTTAGGTGGCAGCAGACAGTATTATCTGCAAGGAAAGCAGGCTCAGAGTTTATTAGTCAGACCTACCCTGACAAATGCAGCAGTCTTTCTGGAATGATTTCCTTTCATCACCCTTCTGGTTTCCATTGCTAGCTGGTTCACAGACTACACACAAAAAACAGAAGCAAACCATTAAGAAAAATGCACAGCCTCAGTGGCAAATAACAACCTGCATATTTTACTGCATGCATTTAGAGAATAACCAGTGTCCAAAGGAACCCTGATACACTGTGCCCTCTGTACTATTTACTTTTTATTGGGAGATTTTTAGTGATTTCCTTAGAGCAAATATGACTCAATTTGTGAAAGTAGACTTGTTTTATTCAAACCTTTGGCTTATCATTTCCTTCCCAGCTATAGTGCTGTCACCTCCTTGCTAGCATAACAATCATGATTTCTAGCTAACACAGATTAAAAAAACCATAACAAAGGGATTTAAGGGAAGATACAATGTTCCAAAGGAATCAGAGGCAGCTAATGCACACCTGTGACTCAATACAGAGAAGAGATTAACCTTCCCAAGCACAGCAGGACTCTGCCTGGATCTGCAGCCAGACACAGTCTAATCTTTCCTAGATGGAGGATTACAGAAGCAGCAACCCAAATTCTGAATGCACAAAAGTGCCATTTATTTTATTACACATGAAATCTCTTGCAAGGTAGCCTGTTTTCTTTGTTGCAATGACACCATGCATGCCTGTCAAGCAAGAACTTCAGAGGGTTTAGGGGGATAAAACCAGAGATGAGATCAAAGTTCACTTTATAAACACCTGAATAAAATACTTCAGACTTCTTTTGCAATAGACCAATAATCTGAGGAGGGAATGGGAGAAATAAAAATATATCCTCATTTATTAAGGAAATGTAGATAAACTGTGGCTTACATGAATCAGCTGGACTAGAACAGGCTCCAGATTGCAAAACATTGACCTGGCTTCAACATAGAAACTCAGCTGTTGTTCAAAGTCACGGCCAAATGAAACCTGTAAGAGAAAAAGGCCCCAGACTTTATCACTGTAGCCCTCAAATATCTGTAAAATTGCATGCAGATAAACCACAGCTCTTAAAAGTCAAAATCCCCCCATATTGTTAAGGAGAAAACCCAGCAGTAACAACAAACAGCAGTCAGAGAATCTCTGTTCTTTTAACTGTCTGCAATACTTGAGCTTCAGGGAAACATGAAAGTTTGACTGTTTTGGTTTTTTGGGTTTTTGGGGTTTTTTTTGTCTATACTCCCCATGATGGTCTACTTTACAGATCAAGCATTTTTCAAGAAAACAAAATTTAAATCCTGTTTGTGAAGTGTTGTCAAAACTAGCACAAGTCTTCTTTATAGGAGAGAGAAAGGCTTGGTTTTCATCATACTTAGAAAGCAAGACAAAAAGCAAGACAGAATAATAGAAACAGATCTGTAAATGTGTATTCAGATTCCTCTAATTTCTAGTTGATAAAGGGCCTCCAACAGAAAACAGCATTATTCCTAATCAGAAAATAGTAAGAAAAGTAGGTTTTCCTCAAGTTTGGTTAATTAATACATGCTTATATAGTATGGCAAAAGCCTGTAACCTTGCATTCTGGCAGGAAAGAAGTCCAAAAACAACCTTTGTGTGAGAACAACCCTCTTCCAACCCTGTAGATTTAAAAACACCCAAGTGCTGTCAGCTGGAGTGTCTCAGCTGTCAATTAAAAGCAGAGCATGAGGAATAGTCTCCAGGCTGTTATGTATTCTATAGCAATTTTTTTTCTAATAGAAGTCAAGGTTGCATTATTTATTATTTCTCAAGTCACATGCAAAAGATTTTTTTACAAAATTAGAATAAAATTTACATTTAATCCATACAGTGAAAGATCAAAGCAACTGCACCAGAAAACAAAGGATTACTTCTCACATTACTGACAACTGTCTTTGCTTTTCCTCTATTTGTACAACTGCTGATTCTTGAGTCCTAGTCTCAAGAAAACATATCCAAAAATATTATTTTTTCCACCAAAAAGACTGACTGTAAGAACTGCTTTTCCCTCCACATCCTAATGTGTGCTGGTTTAAATTCATAAATAGTCATTTTGCTGCTATGGGATTTTCCCCCCAAACCAAGACTATAAAGACACATTAAATTTTGTTCATTGCAAGAAATCCTCCTAAAGGAAATTATACTGCATGTAAAGCTTAATAAAGCAAGACTATATTAGAATATTAATTAGTAAATGATTATAGCTGAAGAAAAAGCAACCATCTAGAGTAAATCCATAGAACTGCAACAAAGAACAAAGAGGACAAGGAGGCACAGAGCCTGACAACTCTGTGTGAAAGAAAAACCAGGCATTGACAGCATGTGGTTAGAGAATACAGAAAGCTTGAGAAAGTCTCCCTAAAACACCCTAACATCTCAAACCCAACAGGGACCAACAGAAGATTTATTGGAGTAAGAGTGAGGGATGGCTTAAAGACTAATTTGAAGACAGAACAGCTGGGGTTCTCCTGAGACTACTAATGTAATGATACAAATTGTCTTATTTATAAATTAGGATAAACAGAGATAGAATAACAAAGTTACACTTATTTTGTATTTTTGAAAGCTGGTAATTGGTTCCATTTAAAGCTAAGTAGTGAAACTTTTCACATAAACCAGTGACCTCTCTGATGCTTCAGTTGCTTTTTAATTTAAAATATGTGCTCTGTTTTAGAGAAGATTTACAAAACTAGCAGAGAACACTAATAAACAAACAACATGCGTACTTTAAACTTTCATCTTGCACCAATCAGCTTCAGCACTGTGTGACATTTCTTTGGACACAGACACACTTATTTCCCTGAAATGCACTGCCTGTGGTTTTCAGTGGTCTCAGGCACACAGGCACCTGCTCCTCATGGGCATCTCACCAAAATCCCAGCTCTAAGGTGCACCCAACACTTGCACACAATTGTCACTCACCATTTTTATGAATCCATTTATCAGAGCTGCTAACATTCTTTTCTCATCCTCAAGTGTTAGTGCACTAGGAAAAAAAATTTGGTAAATTTTAGAATATTGTTTATCCTACTTATCTATAAAGGTTCAAATTATACATAACTTTTTAAAATTTTTTCTGTATAAAACTAATTTTTATATTAATATCACCAAGTCAGCCATGAACCAAACTAAATTACAGATTTTTAAAAAAGCAAAAATTGGTGAGAGTCTTTAGATTCTCTAAAAAACTCCAACTTTGGCATGAGGAGAAAGAAGCTACACTATTGTTTTTTATTGTGGCAAACAAATGGCTTCAGCCTTGTGTTGCAACATGAGAACTTGAGTAAGAATTAAGTCTAAAAACCTAAAGAAATTACTAACTCTATTCTTAGGAGAAAGTTATCCTATTTAAGGCATAAAGCTTTTGAAATATCCTTTAAATATAATACACTGTGTAATACAATAAACACACTAGTTTATTCTTTCATTTGGGGTTTGTTTTGTTTAAGGTTTTCTGTTTTAACTAACCTTGCCTCAGAATTTAAAAATAATTAACTTCACCTTGCTATAGTGCTGGTTTTCTTTATGTTTTAGTAAGCACTGAACTAAACTGATATGTAAAAAAGGAGTTTCTTTTCAAACCTATCACAGATACCTATTCTACATCAAGAGTCCAAAATCTGATTTGAAACAAATTTACATCACATAAAAATCAAGTCAGTCAAACCTGCTTCACTGAAAATGGATGAACAAAAAGTTAAATTGCAATTAACTAATACAATTTAATCCCTTGACTATTATATGCTTGGCTCCTGCTTTGACCTTCAGTGTATCAGTTACCAATTTCCAGCTCAGACAGCAGATGGGAAGAGAACAATAGTTTTACTATACAAATTCAGTAAGGGAGGAAAAAAACCTCAGCATGATGAGCTCATTAGTGCATTGCCAATCAAAAGAGTCAACTGATGGGCTCTGAAAGGCTCAGAAGGCTTGTAATGAGATCTCCAGGTCAGCAATAGGTTTCCAGTTCAATTGTGCATCAGACCCCTACCAGTCAAAGGCTGTTCCCCTCCAACAGCTGTTCCAGGGGTCAGCCAGCCCCACACAACGGGCTGGGAGTTTCCTCAACCAGCATGCAAAAACAGATGCAGGAGTTAGTTAAAAATAACTGGAATTTAGGATGATTTACCATGAGATGTACAACCATCTTAGCTCAAGGAACTGCTGGTTTACAATCAAATTGTTTTGGCAAAGTGTCAGAGGAAGCACCAATATGGATTGCTGTAAACTACTTTATTTTTTTTAATAAGCTGGTTTAGGTACAATATATTGTTCTATTTAAAGGCTGAAGTGGCTTTTAGTGTAACATAGAGCCAAATAAGGTACTCTAACCCAAAATAAAGCGCTCTAGCTGGTATAAATTTGAATTACATGCTAAATCTGACCTCTTTATTGACAATAAATCTTGCATTCATGGCCTATCAAGGATGAGAAAGTTTTAAGTTCCTTTGCAGCATCTGCCATACTAAGCAGCTCTGGGCTCAGTGGCAAAAGAGACTGTGCCCTTACAATTCAACCCAAACCAGAAGGAAAAAAAGGTTTGTCCTCTTGAGAGCTAGAATTTGCAGCATTCTGATGCTGGCTCTGTTTTCAGTCAGACACAGATTTTGGTGTGATTTTTGTAAGTTACCTACAAACCACACTGCTTTCCACACTGCACAACAGTGAGGGTGCAACAGGGCACAGGGGATGCCAAACAACCTCAGCTCTCAAAGCCAAGGGCAAAATAAAAGAGGAGGAATTAGGGAAAAGATACAGATGGTTCAACAGCTTCTCAGTTCTAGCTTCCCCTACTGAAGTTTCTAGAGATCTTCCAGGTATCTTTTAAAGATTTCACACCCTTTGTAATGGCTGAAAACACTGACCCACAAAAAGGTATAATTGAGTATGGCAATCTGTGCTTTAGTAGCTACACATTCACTTGAATCTCAGAAATAGCTTATTATTCACTATAACTCAACTGTTACATTGGTTTCACCCTCAAAGTGTTTTGAAGATTGGATTGTAAAGCGTCTCTGCTTCACTGGAAAGCTACAAAACCACTGCTACTTCCTTTTTAAAATTCTGCTTCAGTATTCAAAATACAGCAGTAATTAAAGAGCAAATGGTACGTGCTGCCACTTCACTGCACAGCTCTTCCCTCAGCACTAATTGGATTCATGTCTTAATCCACCTTGAAACAAACAGCCTCAGAAACACGAAACCACATCAGGCAGCCCCACTGTGCACAAATGAGAGCTCAGGAGAAGTTCATCTTACTTCACAGAATCGTGCATTGTCTTACAGACGTGCAGCAGGGCGTTGAGGATCACGGGATCCTTCGTCGGCTCCTGCTGGTGCCTACAAAGGGTTGCAGAAAAAGTGATGAACAATCCTGCTCTGTCAAAATGGAAAACAAGCACTAGGATGACACCCATTTAATGCATCATTTCAATCACCAGCACTGTATGACACTGCACAAGTTTTAAATTCGTTTGTGAACCAATGAACACCAATGATCACATGGTTAATATGGGTAGAATTGCAATAAATGCCAGCCAAGTAATATTATCTTAATTTACACATTTGCATTGCCAAGCCACAGACTCTGACTCCTTAAGGGACACAGTAAGGTGGACATGTGATACACTGAGGCAATCTAAGAACATTAAAATAAAACAATCCTGGATTTACCAAGATATATTTTAATTTCTCAGCTACTCAGGGACAGGCAGGAAGGATCAGTGTCAGGTTTAGGTACAGAGGCACATGTGCAGAGCAGCTCCACTAAGATGATTAAGGGGCCACAGCATCTCTCATTTCTTGGCAGTAAAGCCAAGAGAGCTGGCCCCATGTGCCCTAGGGGAGAGAAGGCTTGGGGAGCTCAGCAGTGAATATAAATACCTGAAGGGAAGGTGGAAATGAGAAAAATGTTTCAAGAAACCTGTTAATTATTTGAAAAGAAAATAACTGCTTGACTTTCAGAACAGTTGAATGTATTTTCATTTTCTAAGTTCATTTTCAACTGTAGCAATACTCTATTCTGTGCTGTCACACCAACTGGAAAGTGTAAGAAATGTCATAAACCAACTAAGGCAACACACCAAAAAAAATAAGCTCAGAGAACAACTATTCTGTTAACCCACAGCAAGTCAGCATCAATATAATTACTTCAACTTTCTTTGTGAACAGTCAAACAGTCCATCAATAGATTAACAAAACTGACACATTTTCTTTTTTCTTTCCCATAGCCTGGAACACCTTCTTAAATTAAATAGCCAATATACTGCCTCCTCTTCCCTAGCCATCTTTCAGTAAGTTTCCCAGAGCCTCCAAAGTGGATTTCACTTCAACAGTCTCCACTTACTTAATAAAAGATTCCATAATGCACTTGCAAACCTCCACTCTCACACTTTCCTTCTGGAACATATCCAGAAATGGCAAGAATTTCTCCTGAAAGCACAAACACATAAACAAGTAAAATTAGGTATGTTACAAATAACACGCTTATTTTGGGTAAGTTTCATAAACACAGCTATTTTGGGAAAACTATTTTCATCTGTTTTTAAAACAGTAATTAATCTCAAAGGATGAAAAAGAACTAATGGAAAAGGACTGATGGCTGAAAGATGTATCAATTTATTGATTGCAGAGATGCAGAAGGGAACACAAAATACAGAACTGTTTGAATCAAACGTTGCACTTTATTTTTAAAAGCAATCATATGCTTCAAACAGCTTAGGGTCATCACAAATTCAGACATCTATGGGAAAAAAAAAGGTAAGATATTATAAACAATTAAAATAGTCCACACATCATCAACAATTTCACATCTATCCAGACATCAGTCTCAAGTTTCACTCTTCAAATGATTTCTGTACTGTGACACACACTTGCTGTCTTTGTTTCTATTTTTCTACCTCACACAGAGTTGTGACCTCCCTGAGTTCCACTTTGTTCCAGTGCAAGTGCTAGGAGAGGGTATGATAAGTATGTGTCATCAAAAAGAAACAGCTACCAGCAATTACATTAACACACACACACAAATAAATGGTATTTCATCTTCCATTGATTGCCACTTATGTCACAGTAACAAACAAACTTACAAAATTGAACAGCCTCATGAAAAAAGTAAAGAAAACTGGAATTGGAATAATAAGTACTTAAGTGGTAAGCAGCAGAAAGCTCACAAAATATTTTTGCACTTAGCTACTTGATAAAAAGTCCTTGCATTCTGTGAACTTGTAAACAATCTAAATACTCCAGTCAAGATAAATTCTCTTGCAGAAAAACTGTCAAACAGTTCTCCTTAAAATTTATTAAACAGAATATTACTTACCACTGAAAAAAGCAGAGCAAAGTCATAGATATAGGTTATAACTTTCTGAATAATTGACTGCAGCTAAAGGGAAGAAAAAGGAAAAGTTTAAAAAAGGGGAAAATTATTGTAATAAGAGTTAAATTAAGACTATCCACACCAGAGATTATTCTTCTCTAGTTATTCATAGAAGACGCTTTTGAAAGATGCTTCAAGCATTCAACAACGTAATTTCTTTCCCCAAAGCAGGACAAACTATAGCTATGCTGTTCCTACACACTTTTCCTATATACCCTCTTTGTAGGCACTTTTTCTACCCTCCAAATAACCACAAAAACCTTCTCAACTAATCCATCTCTCATTTGGCATTCAGTCTCAAGAACTGGACACACTGATTCACTGAAGCCTTAACAATGCCAAGTGGAGATAGTTTGATGGCTTACTTCTGTTTAAACAGCCTATCATGATTGCTAATTTCCTTCAGCAAACACCACTGTTGATGTAGGAGTTAACTCTTGCTACTTCTAAATACATAAATCATTCCAGTTTAGCATTTCTCAGAATTAAAACATTGATATGCATAGAAGAAAAGGAGCAATAAATCACAGCATTACAGTGTTCCAAGAGGCTTTCCAAATTGTAGCTAGTGTTTAAAAATAATTATTTTGTTATAAAAGTTATCAGTAATGTTTAAGAATCGATTCCACCTAAGAAAACGCACATCAGATTTGCAGATTTGGCAAAATAAACTCTTTACCTGTGGGTAAGCATCTTCAAATGCTCTGTCAGGAGTCATGTGTTTGATAACATCAGCCAGAACCGTATTGACCTCTCGCTTCTGTGCAGCAAAAAACGAAGTTACAAAATGAAATTGGCACGTAAATCAAGTCACTAAACACCAGTTGAGCAGGTTAATTTATTTCCATTTACCAAAGCATCAGCTTTTTACAGAGCTCTAGTTAAGCCAGGAACTTTAACCAATAAATCCTTACTTAAACTGATCCATCTACCATTAAAACAAGGATAAGAAATGTTCAGTGCTGTGGGGGAGTAAAGCTTCAAAGCTGCATCTTTTGTCCCCCTTCATCTTTCATTAAAGGAAACACATTTTTTCATTCCTACACAGTTATACTGAATAGTCAAAGCCTTTCCATCTTTAATACCAGACTGCTAACACAGCCACTTAGTGCATATCAGAAAAATTCAAAGGAAACAAAGTGATTTTCACCTACCGTAAAATGTCTGCAGGTATACTCCACCCACACTTCAGCACAGTTGATATAATCCTAGAAATACAGGTGCTCATGACTACCAATATTTGCAGGAGACTGTGAGAAATACACTTGCAAAAATTACACTTAAAAGAATTGACTACTGAGGTATGATTCATGCAGACCTAAAGATCTGGAACCCAAAAGCTGAATTTGTGTACTAATGCTATGTAAAATTAAATTATGCTTCAGCAGAGCTAAGAAAAGCAGGGATGATCCAAAGATATGACAGCCATCACTTATTTTTTTGCAACTGTGTGTATTTAGAAAAGGTAAACAATGCCATGCCTGAACAACTGGCTCTAAACACAGAGTCAGCAGTGAAACAGAATGGACAGTAACTCACCTGTGGGTTCTTCAGCTTCGTTATAACCTTCCAGGCTTCATTTAATATTTGAAGGCGATCATTTTCAGGAGGATCAGCCAATGCCAAGTTTAATCCCAGGGAGCGAAAGAGGAGATGCTGAAAGTTAATGAGAAATTTCTAATTAAAAGCACACAATATACATCCATCCAAACTGGTCTGGCAGGTCCAGTGTGCAGAAAGATTCTCAGATCAAACCACTTGAATAATTTTATTTAAGCGACACAAGTTATGTAGGCAACTAAGAGCATAAAGACCTCTGTCAAAGGAAGGGAATTGGTACAAATTAGATAGAAAATGTTACCTTTGGGAATCCAGACTCATCACACTCTTTAATCATGCCAATGAAGTCCATTGATCTCGCAGCAATAAACTCTGCTCTGAACGCCGACATCACTGAATTCAACAGCAAAGCACTGCCATGAACAGCACAGATCAATACAACAGCAGCTCCAAGGCTGTAGTACCTGCATTTACATTAATCTGAACTTCCTAGACTAACAACTGTCCAGCATCTATCAGAAATTTTAAAAAAAAGGAAGAGAATAAGGAAAAAAAGAACCTCAAACAAATTGAGCTTGCTTTGATGAGGATTAATGATGCATAAGCAAAACAAGAAAACATTAAGGAAAGGTAAGGATAAGGAAAGGTAACCCAGCTTGTAAAATACTTCTTCCACACAGGTGTTTTAGAAGCCATCATTTTAGCAGGAATTTAGTAGAAATATCAAGGAAACCAGGAGGAGCTGACATTTAGAAACTTACTCTCTGTTTAACTACAGTTCAGGCCAGTTTGCATTCACAAAACCCAGTCAGTACATCCAGCTTTCAGACCAGATCATCTTCCTGAACACAACTACCCTGCACAAAGACTTCTAAGAGACATTTGAGACACTAATTTTAATGTTGAAAAAAGCAAATCCCTAAGTACTACCACCTTCCATGAATGGCCTGACTGTAGCCAGTGGAAGACAGGGGAAAGAAGGGGAGGAAAACCCAGAAAAGTGAAGCACAACCAGGCATCAGAGACATGGCTAAGGGAGAGCACATTAATGTCCTAGACTTTGGCTGAGGAGCCAGAATACAGCAACCAAGTTAAACTAATTAACTTTAGCTTGACAAGTAATCTACCATATTTCAGAATTCATCTCTGGAAAACAGATGTTCATAATCATGATTTAGTAAGCTACTGGGAGAAGGAAAGCTGCACTATGCATCCAAATTATTTCCAAAAGAGGAAGAGAGAACATTATTCCAGGGACTCAGGGGTACTCATTACAGACTCCTGTCTTCTACACTCTGCAACACTTACTTGTTCCCCAACTTTTTGCATCTCTCCATCATCTCAGTAAGCAGAACCTGGAACAATTAATTATTAAAATTAGTGAATAGAGACTTTGCCTTCCCAATACATTCCAATAGTCCTGTTTTACCCTGGATTTACAGCACAAGAAAACAATGGTGTAGCTAAACATAAAGCACTTCTTCTGGAACAGGTATAGTGGCATTTCAATCAAAGCCACCATTTTATGGAAGTCAAATCTGCAATCCTTCATCCATGCCATTACTCCAGGTAATCACTATTTGCCAGTCAGGTCAGTTACCTCTGGCAGGAGAGGTGAAAACTCTGCCAGACTGACAGAGATTGAAACAGCCTGTTCACTGTGTTAAGCTACAGGTTAGTCAAATCATTTGTGTAGCTGTATGACAGAAGAAAAGGATGAATTCAGCAAATAAAGATAAAACTAGCTAAAGGACAGCAGGAAACAAACAGGAATACTGCCTATGAACTTGGAAGTGGTCACACTTGAGCTTTGTGGAAGCCAACAGTGTTCCTGTACAGAAGAGAGCATCAGACAGTCCTATGTAGGCTCTTTTTACTTGCCTTCACTCACACTCATGTAAAAACTGACTGAGGGGTTGTTTTTTAGTAGGTAAAATTAACTCTTCACCACAACTTTAGTACTGAGCATTACCACATTCACTTACATCTGGAGCATGGTATGCAATACACTGTAAAATCCAGTCTATAGCAGGAGAATACAGGGTCAAATACAAAGGGATCTCCACACATTGCACCACCAGCTGGTTCTGAACTGTATCGCCATGGATCTGTTGAAATAAGAGACAAAAATGTGTTGCTGTGGAAAGGTATTTAATGGGAGATATGATATACTGGTTAAAGTTTGTATATGAATGGAAATGAAGCAGATGATAGCACAAAGGTACAGATATTCTGAAGCATTCCTTGCAAGCTGGGGGAAAAAAATATCAAGCTCCTAAGAGATATTATTCAAGTCTGGAAACATGCTGAATAAAGCAGTTTCAACTTACCAGAATATACATCAAGTTTCCCATACTATATCTGGATACAGGAACACCCCTAAATCTAGATTTGAGAACTTCTAAGATTTTTTTTAAGCATGTGGCAGTTTGTTTAAGGAGTGTATTTATCTGATTTTGCAAATAAAACACTTATTTGCTTACTTGTTTAAATGTAAGGAGAAAGTCAAAAAAGTTTTTATTCAGGCTTTCTTTGAGTTGTGGTGCCACTTCCATCCCAACCTGTATTAAAAGAAGAAGATTTTATTGGCATCTACCAATTCTCCTTCAGAGTGAGATAAAAATGCATTTGCTGAAGGAATACACAAGTCACACAAATCAAATCAACAAGCAGCATTGAATCACATGCTTTTGACTGATTATTTCCTTGCTTACTCTTATAGTCATGTCCACTAAAAACCCCCCTGAGGCAGTTACAGCTGCTCTTAAACACCATCCTAACATCAGCTCTAAGTATCTGTAAGCACTGAGGAAATCAGGGTCTACTCCAGTGCACTGCAGCAGCCTACAGCAGCACAGAAAAATATTCTTACTTATTACAAACACTTAAAGAGAGATTCCCCATTTGTAAAACAGAAGAGAAATCATTTTTTGTTTGTTGGTTGAAAGGAAGAACAGGCTGCTGACTGCTTGAGATACAAGTGCTAGTTCCTTGAAGCAGTGGCAGCACTGGCTGCAGGAACTCTTTGGTACAGATCAGAGGAGGTAAATGTCAGCCTACCCTGCAGAGGTATGCTCTGGCATAGACTGCAACCAGGGGATCTCCAATTCCTCTAATCATGGATGTTAACCGTGGCAGACACTCTGAAATGCCCCTGTTTTTATCAGAAATGAAAATGAGCTTCAACATCAATAATAGAATTACATGTAACAGAATTACATCCCCTACAGATAATTTCAGTAGCTGCCTTGTACACTAACAACAGAGCATGAGTTACAGAAAAAGGATATTAGCACAAAAACTTATTTCCTAACTAAAATCTCTGTGTATGGTAATACATATGCTATATTCAAATTGCAGTATTTGCTATTCACAAGACAAAACTAAAAAACTCCTCCTCCAGCTTCAAGAACAGCAGAGCTATGGAAAAAACCTCAGTGTAACTCAGTGTAAGGAAAGCAGATGCTTAAAGCAGAACTGGCAGAACTCCTTCCATGTCTCATTTTCCCACAGGTCCTTTTTGACAGAGCTGTACTAGTGCCTGGATATGAGGCCCACTAATTCCAGTAAAAGAACTGCTTTTTAGGGATAATAAAGTTGTCCCTGTAGTAGCAATTTGGCTTCCAACACTCATTTCAAAATACAACTGAAGAAGGACAATTACAAGGGAAGGAACATTTTCTGCTGAGCAGCTGGCACTGGTTGGCAAAACATTAAACTTATGCCAAAGTTTTCAACAGATAGTGGTTCATTGCTCCTAAATTATTTCTCCTATTGTGTCTCTCCCAGTATGATATCAATATTTTCCTTTCAGTTTTCTACCCTTTTTTTCACACTCCTCATTTCAACAATCTTCCTTCCCCTCCACCCCCAGAAGCCACTGCTTTTCAATTTGCACTGGGATTTGGGACACCTGATGGCACATTTGTACATAGGTTTGAAAACTGAGAGCACTGTTGTATTTCAAATTATACCACAGTTCACCTTTAATTTTTTCATGGTATTCTCATCAAAAATTCCAAAACCTCTCTGTACTGCTTCTTCTCAGTTCTACTAAGACCCTACCCACCATTAATCACACACCTCCCATGTTTAATTCATTTAATTAGTGTTGCCCATCCCCTCCCTTCCCATACTTAGCACTATTCTTACGTTTTGGAGAGGAACTTATTGCACTTCAGTATTGCTGCTTCCACATAACTACATTGAAGCCAAGTTAAGGAACAAAAATAAGACTCACACCACTGAAAAACCATAAGCAAACATACACCAAATGGATATTGACCAAACTATTTTAAGGCCTTCTGTAATTAATGTCACTACACTTTGCTGATTTTTGAAATTTATCTACGAGATTTTGTTTCAAAATTTTTCATACATCATCTCTGTCACTGCCAAACTGCTCAGAGCCAATAATTAAGCATTCAGTTTACAATGAAACATGACTCAAAAGTACATTCAAAACACACAGCCTGAAACAAACAAAACAAAGCCAGTATAAACATCAGATCCTGCGGGTTTTACTGAAACAAACATGTTCACGTTTGGAAAAATCTACAAAAAACCTGCAGAGACACTGTGAGGGTCTCATTTGACAAGGATACAATCTGGGAATAAGTTCTCTGATTGAAGCAATCTTGAAAAACCAGTTTAAGCAAGTTTCTTTAGCTGTATCATTAACACTCTCTGGAGAAAAGTTATCTGGCAAAAAAACCAACCCAGAAATAGTTACATTCTTTCTGGAAACAAGTTACTCTTCACATTAGGTTTAAAACTGTATTCTCTTTCCATTCATCAAGAAATTAAGTGCACAATAATAATAAACTAGACAATACATTTGCTTCTCAGCTCTCTTAAGCAGCAGTCAGAGCTGAGTACACAACAAGAAAAAGGTATAATTTTGTAGTAAATAACATTTCAGAACCTGAATTCATGAACTTGGAGCTCATCTCAGAGCTGCTAGTGACAAATCCAACCTCTGCCTCTGCTCTTCCAAAATCAGAAATTGTAAAAAAAAAAAAAGAAAATACAGAGAATCTATAGCAAACATGTATGCAAATCTATAATGACTAGAGAGCATACAAAAGAGACTTAAGCACTCAAATACTTGACTTTAAAAGGCTAATATAAATTTTAAATAATACTATTGCAATAAGTGGGAAATACTGAACATGGACAGAAACCTTGTCTCTATTTAACCTTCCTCAAGGTTGGACATGGTTTTTTCCTGGAGCAGAGTGGAAACAAACACAAAGTTACCTGGCAGAGAGACTCGGTTATCCACACACATTGACAGAATTCTTTCATACACCAGTTTGCCTGGTTAAAAAAAAAGAATAATTAAAAAAAAAACCAAATTAACAAACTGTAAAACACAAAATGCTGGTACAAAGGTTCCCTTCACAACATACAATGAAATTAGATGGTAAAAACTCCCTAGAGCACTGACATTGTGCTGCCCTCTAGTGAGGCTGAAGCGTTCAGTGTGATTTTGCACTTCTCACACTATAAAAACATCCCTGGCTCCCTGAAGTGCAGAGGTAACACACAGGTCAGAGTTCTCCCAAGCCAGGAAAGGACAGCTGCTGTCCTGACTTTGCTGAGTTTGGATATTGTGTTATCTCTAGCAGCCTTCAGCAAGTAGGAAGGAGCATAAAGAGGAAGCAGGAGCTGAAAAAACAATTGGAACTCTGTCGTAGCATATCCTGCTGGCACCAAAATACCCTTCAACTTTCAATACCATTGTGAATATTTTCCATAACATGGCAGAAAAATAAGAGAGTCACATGAAGTGGATGACAATTTCACTAACAAGTTTAAAAATATATTAAAAAAATCAATAACTATATTCTCATAGTCCCTATTCAGTCAAAGAAAACTTTCTGACTTCTATTCTTCAAAATACAAAAAATAACAAAATATGGAGTCAAAAGGATGCTAAAGTCCAAAATATTTTTATAATGACAGCGTGTTTTTAATTTCAAAATGCAGAGATCATGATTTTTCCTAACATTTTGTTCTAGATATTCACTAATACATAAAGCACAGAACAACAAAATGAAATCTTTTTCTCTTAAGGACTGTGCTCTTAGGAGATTTTTTACAATTATATACCATGTTTACCACCAGTGTCCAAATGTTTATGTTGGAAACATTCCATGTTAAAACTAAAAGTCATTTCAGGCCTTTTTGGATAACTTTGATGCTTTCTAACGTTACAAAAAAAATAATCTTATTAACATTTGTGTAGTAAGACTGGCACAGTAGATACTTACCAAAAGTATCAAGGATATCTGTAATTAAAACAAATTTGCTTGGATAAAACTGGATTACTGTTGTGTCTGAAAGAAGCTTAGAACACTAGAAGGAGGGAAAAAAAAAACAAAGAAACATTTTTAGAGGCCAACACAAGTTTGTGTTTTTACTCCAGAAAAGCTGGAATGGATGAATATCCACAGGTGGAAAGGAAGGGCCAATATGAATGATAGAGCCAAAGGCACAAGGACATCTGACATAACAGACCGTGGTGCTTGTTGTGATTTTCAGGTTATTCTTCATTTCCAGAGCTACACAGACCTGGTTTTCCTTTATACAGGGAAACCTATAATGCAGCTGACCATGAAGATCTGTGCTTTTGTTCAGAGAAGACAAATTCTCTCCCAGATAAAGCAGTAAAAAGCACTTCTTCTCTAAAATCACGTTTTTCAAGGATGCTCTTCACTTTCCCCTCTCTAAGCATCCACATCAAACACAAAATGTAATCTAGATAACATTAAGAAACAATTTTAGAAGTGTAGTTAATGAGCTTTCCAATGCATTTTTGCAGTTCACATAACTAGTTCAGACATTCTGGAAACAGGCTGAGCCACAGTCAGCTCCAGGGAGGACTCTGTAATCAATCACCACCCACTGAGACACAACCTGATCGTGGCATTTGGACTGCAGTGATGGCTGGAACAAAGTCACATTTGACAATGAAATACCCACTTGGTTCTGCTCTCATTGGGTGTTCAGGCCAGGAAGGAACATGTTCATTGATTGTATGAATTTAAAATACACACTGAGCAATGAGGATATTTCCAAGATACTTATTAAAGTTATAATTTGTTTTCTAAGATTAAACTGGAGTCAAAAACTTTGACAGAAGGTTACTCACAAAAAAAAAAACCAAACAAAAACAGCCTCTACCAAAAGAAAACAACTGAATGACTGGGGAGAGAAATCTTCCTTCCTTAAGCCAAATGTGCCCTCTGGCCCTGAGTCTTCTCTGGTCTCTAAGACTGATAATATTTTCTATGAGCTCCATCCTTTCTCTCTCCTTCACCAGGAGACAGCTCTTTAGTCTCAGTGGAATAAATAAAGTTTAAACTTTTGTTACATTTTAAAAATCCAGGAAGCAATCCAATACCTCACAAGACTGCTCTGTTTAAAGAACGAAATCACAATATTTGAACATGCTTAAACAAGGAGCACACTTAGTCTTTTTGCTTTATTCACCAGGGTAACTTGCAGAGTGCACCAGAAAGACAGGTGAGAGCATTTACATCCTACAAGCAAAGCAGAATCTTGCCTGCTGTGTGGTCAGTAACCTTCAAAGAAAGGTAACTCAGTAGCTGTTTAAGACTTACACATAGCACAAACATTTAATTCTCATTTTTCTCAGAGCTCACATACATAATCAACTTAGTTCAGCTTACTCTAAGCAGCTTAGCATACTCCATCTTGACAAGTAAAGTATCTTGCAAAAAGCCACTTGAGGAATCACAGAATCATAGAATTGCTTAGGTTGGAAAAGACCTTCAAGGCTGTTGAGTCCAACCTTTAAACCATCACTGCCAAGATCACCAATAAAAAACACCCCCAAGTGCCACATCTACACATCCTTTAAATACCTCCAAGGATGGTGATGCCACCACTGCCCTGGGCAGATTGGTCCAGTGACTGAGAACCCTTTTGGTGAAGAAATTTTCCTAACCAGAAGCCAAAACCACTCCTCCAACTGCATACTAACCTGTCTGTAATAATGACAGACTATGTATAAAACTACAGCCTGATCCCAAGAGAACTGCTCAGCTCTCAGAGGATACCACACTCTGCAGGAAGAAGGACAACAAGTAAAGTCCAGTGAGGGTTCTACCCTATCCTGCTTTACAACTACAGAATTATTATCCTTCATGAAAATTTTCAATTCATTAATTACACAAGTACCTATTTCATTCTGAGGCAGTCTTTCAATTAGTAATGAGAATCTGCAGCATTAAGTGCAAAGTGCAAAACACTTCAGCAGAGATAAACACATTGAGCTTTGGTACCACTTTCCCCAAAGGAAGCACTGGTTCCCATGTTAGAAACTGTATTATTTCAGAATTGCTTGTGAACCAGTTGCAAAAGAACATATGAAACTATCAATGCAGAGATTATCACTGCATTATCACACAGATACATAAATATATATATTTCACACAAAGCACTCTAAGTACAGTACATCCCTGCTGGTTTTTTCCTCATCCAAAGACCACAGTCACACTTCACAATCCTATATATGGATTTTTTTTTAAATAACAATAATAGTGCTGATTTCATAGTATTACAATAGTACATTAGTCACCCTAGGTCACATATAATTGTTTGATCTCACTTCATTAATGTTTCATTTCCTTTTTTGTCTTTACCACAATTTAAGATGAAATTACTTCAAGCAGTTTTCACAAGAGTATCCAGAATGACCAAAAAAATCCTGACTTTATATAACCCCACTGGATGACTATGAGTATTACATCAGTTTTACAGCTTTTAAAGATGTCATTATCTCATCTATCCTCTGCTGCACTCTGCCTCTGGCCTTTTTTAAAGGCCAAGCCAAACAAAAGAGCATTTAACTGTCCTATTTCCCCATGCCCTCCTCAAAGCACATCACCCCAAATGACCCAAAGGAAGACCATGGACAAGTCCTCAAACAAACAAACAAACAAAAACAAACCCCATACACACAATTTTAAAAATCTGGAGCTGCTTTTGATAGCTTGCTGAGGTCCTAAATCCCTTTATTTAATTGCCCTGCTAAGTTTGGATGGGTAAAAAAGCCATTCTGGTATTATTTGTAGGGGGCAAGGGGCTGAAGGGGAAGAGGACAGGGAAGGAAATTACATGTCCTAGAAAGAGCTGATCATCACTACATGGTATTTGTTCTAACTACCCTCAAGCAGGTAACATTTCCACATCTGTCATTTGGTGACTCATTGAGAATTCCCACCCACATAACCTAGTCAAAACCAATATGTAACAACAAAGCTGAAAATCCAACTACTGTCAGAAGTCATAAAATTCTGGAAGAAATGTGTTTCAGAGAAGAACAAAAGAAAATAATACAAAAACAGTAGAAAGCCTTCTTTTCCCAAGAAGGAAACTGGACAAGTTATATCACCAAACTCACTGGTTCTGCATAGAACAAAAACATAAAACTGACCTGGATGACTATTTTCAGAGCTTTTACTTTCTGATCAGAGGACCATGCATCCTTTAAAGACTGATTCAGCTCTTCAATTCTGTTCATGTAATCCTGCTGAGTCAAATTCAACAGCTCTTTCTGTGATCCCTGGCAAGAAAACACAAACCCTCTTAATAAGAGCAGGAGGGAAGGAAGGAGAGTGCTGTTATTATGGATTCAAATCACCATGTTGTGGGGTTTATTATAAATTATTGCTATAAAATTTATTACAACTTCCCTTCAGGTCTTAGGAAAGTAGGTTATGAAACACCTCACCCTTGCACAGTAAAATACTGCAGCTTGAGAAATAACTTCAGTACTCAGTATTTCTACCAAGCTCATAATTGTAACTTAAATTAAACTCAGGTAGACATTTGCAGCTTCTGCAACAGGGGCAACCAGAATTATCAGATGTTAAGATTATGGGGATTCACAAAGTATTACAACAGTCAGAAGGTAAATCAACAGCAACAAATCAGGTAAATTTTCAAATTACAATTTCTAGTGATACAAAAATATGACTCTGCCCAAATCCTATAACAATAATGATTAAAATCACTAGAGAATTCCCACAGAAAGTACATTCTTTACCTAAATAAAGCACTTGCAGAATCAGGACCTTTTTAAAAGGTTTCACAAAAGATTTTTATTTCACAAATTCCTTTTACTGTTATAATGATGCTGTAATTTCATCAGAAAACTTTCTCACCTCTTCCAGATCATCCAATTCTTCTAACCTTGTCCTCACTTTTTCAGAAACTGCTGAACCAGTAGTGGTGGCTTTTCCTGCAAAGAATTACAGATTTAAGTTTCTTTAAAATTTAAACACTGGGACACAGAAAGAAACCTGAAGGAGCCTGACATGGACCAATCAGCTTCTGTGACAGAAGACAGGTGGTTTGATTCCTTCAGTGACTGTTCCTGAAGACACACATCTACATACCTACAGTGCATTCAGTTTGAACAGGCAATGACAAGTGAGCAGAATTGAGTATGAGTGGATTTGTCTGCATGTTTTACTGGTAAGAAAAGAAACACCAGATAGAACCATAGGATAGTTAAGGATAAAAAAGCTCTATGGAGGTCTGTGTCCAACTCTCCTCCTCAAAGCAGGTCCAAATCTGAAGTTATAACAGTTGCACAGTTATATCCAGTCAATTTAACAATATCTAAGGATATAGATGTCACACTCTGCCTGCACATCCAGTTTCAGTGTTTGACCATTCTCATTGCAAAGAAGTGTTCTATTTTTGCAGATGCTGAAATGCTACATGTTTATTCATATAGAAAAATCTTGATTTACCATGCTATGATTACCTAACCCAGATTCTCTTTGCTAGAAAACATGATAAAATATTTAACATTTGGTTATTTTTTAAACACCCAGCATACAGTTGAAATCACTTCACTTTCATGTAAAGAGAATAACTGAACAAGTTCCCAAAGGACTTGTTTGCTTTCCTTCCAGCCAGCAGAAAAGGTAATAAACATGATCCTCAAATCATCATTGCTCAGTTTAAATGGAAGAAAGTTTTAAGCTACAGTGGAAGGCAGTGCAGTGAAATAATCACAAATTCATCAGCCCATAGGAATAAAAGACAAGGTGGTCAGGTGGCTTATTCCCAATAACTATTTTAAAAAAATATCCAGACATTTTCTCCACAAAAAAGCAAGGACCATCATGTCAGAATGGAGGAGGCAGGAAAACACATTTCAACTATTCTTGACTACAAACCTGTCACTGCACCCTGCCTCAAGCAACCTCTGTTACTGGTAAAGAAAGTGCTCACCTTTTTCAGATCCCATGTAGAGATTCTGCAAGGAAGCAGAAAAAGCAGACTGTTAGAAACCATGGACCCACTAACATTCCAAGAATGCACAGGATAATTACACTGCTAATCAACCCTCTAATCATTTAGAAGTAGATGCAAGACTAGAAATTATTTGCATGGTTACAAAAAGACAAAGCGACAGCTTCTAAATATCAAAAGACTTGGACTCAGCTCTAAAACAATCTTCACAAGTGAGAGCTTATGATTCAGTTTTCTACAACATTAAAACTGAAATTTAGAGGACTAGTATTTACCCATGAAAGAATTATAAAATGGCAATATCCAAAATCCATTAAAGGTCTAGTACAAATAAAAACAATTGTGGCAGCCACCACTTACAATAGAAAGCTTCTCTGTTGTTGTGTATCTAGCAAGGATTTCACCGCGTTTGCTTGCCCATGGTTCAAAGTCACTTCCCACTGCTGAGCTCTCATCTTTGTCCCGTTTCCTTCGTGCACCATCCTGTTACAGGAGTACAAGTGCAAAAGTTAAATACAGATCTGGAAAAAGAAGAGAAGGCTAATAAAGGTCAATTTAATATTTCAAGTGCTAGCCGATCCTTTCGAAAGTTACAATGTTTTAAAAAATCCATATTTAAATAAGTATGTCAACATAAACCAGATAAAAGCAGGTAAATAAAAAAGAATATTCTATTAATATGATATATTTCCCATATTAGGCTCTTCACTGGTGAGACAATACATTTTATCCAGGGTTGGCTTTATGGTTTTGGTTTGGTTTTGGTTTTCCTTTACTTAGTTGAGCTAGCAGCCCTCAGAGTTACCGTGGGAGGAGCAGCAGTCACAGGATCTGCAGCTGCTGCAAACAAGGACAGGGGATCAGTGCCATCCAGTACGCTGCTCAGCGGGTCCATCACTGAACTGGAGGAAGAGGAGGAGGTAGAAGAAGTGCTTCCCTTCCTGTTCATCTTCTTCGTCTTGGATTCAGTAACCTAAAGAAAATTCAGAACTGTTAAACCAAAAGGCTTTCGCTTCCCTCACTTTTCTTTAATCCTTTTCCCCCCCCCCCCTTTTCCCTGAATGTGGAGGCACTCACTCTCCAGAAGAATTTCCACTGCTTTTTTTTTTCCCTTTCAATTCTAGGTCTACAAAATTGTAAGAACAACCACTGAATATCTTTCTAGTACCCCTCCTCTATTTTATTAGGTTTGTCCTTGTCCTCCCAACTCTTTCTTGCTATTTAATTTCATCTTTATTTTTCTCCCACAACAATCAAGCCTGGAACATCAAATCCATACCTCAGGCCAACATCTTCTCTCCCTACTGACCTTCCTGAGCAGATGCTGCTGCCCATTTATCACTCATTAGTGGATAACTCATCTCTTTGAAGCTGATTTTTTTCTGTACATCTTTAAAAGCCTCTTACACATCAAAGAAATTATAAATGTTTTAAAGCACACAGCTGACTGGAAGCTAACCCAAAACCAAACCTTACATCAAGCAATTATGCAAGTCCATTTGTAATGCAACAATTTGGTTTTAAATTTATCCATTATTCAGCATTTAATGCAACCAAGAAAACCTACAAGCTGGAGGTGCTGTATTTGTCAGGAGACTGTTTCTCACACATAACAGCACCAGCAAACTTCTCTGAAGGGCAAACAGAATAAACCCTGATGCCTCTAAGACAGGCCACTAACACAGAAAGCAACTTCACAAGTACCACCACCAACCTCAAAGCCTTTTAATTTTAAAGGAACAGATGCAAAAAGAGGAACACAATCAGTCTGAATTCAGACTCATTTTCCAAAAGTACAAACAAACTCACTGTAATGGGTTTCAGGGGATGGTAATCACCAAAATCCAAGGGTACAGATTCCAGCTTGCACACTTCAGATTCTGACACATAGCTCCTTGATCTTGCGTGCCTTAAAAAGAGTGAAGGGAAAGTATATATGGATATAAATAACCACATACTAATAGAGAAGCATATCCTACATCTATGCCTATTTACCAAAAAAAAGCATACTGAAAAATAAGCAAAGATCCAAATTTCTCTCTACTGAGACAATATAAAACTAAAACTGGAGAAATTTTACTTTCAGCCATTTAGTTGTAATCTTTTTAGTCTTTGCAACATGCAGAGCTGCTAACTGTTCTTTTTCATTCAAGATCCTGAGAATGTTTATAGCACATCCTCAGCTGAATGAGGAAAATCAGGGGATACACAAAAAATTCTTTAATCAGACTCCTAACAAAAGCAAACAGCACTTCCCCCACACAACACACATCTTTCCCACTAGAATTAATCCAGACTTCCAAACAATTCCATTCCTACTCAAAGCCATAACTCATTTGGAAGATTTTCAGCAGCATTAAGCAGCCAGCTCTTCTACAATAACACGTCCAAGTTTCCTTAATAATTAATTACAAATTATATAATTTACAGTTGTGCCACTCCAAGGAAAAACTTTTGATATCTAATGAGATAGAGAAAAGCAAGAGAAAGAGTCCAGTGAAATCTACATGCTTATTTATTTTCTTGATCTCCAGTTCCTTTTCTTTTTGCTGTTGTCCCATTGTTCAATGACTCTTCTTGCTCATTTCCATCATGGGTTAATCAGCACCTGGGTGGAAAATCTTCCAAACTCTTTCTGGCTACACAATTGTAACATTTCTTTAACTGCTGAGAGCTCTCAGCATCCCCAGGCCAAAATCAACTGCACTCCAATCAGTGTAAGCACAATGGGAAAGTGCTCATGGTAATAATACACACATGGGAGTGAACAAGAGCTGCAAACTCGGCCAATAAGTCTTTAAAAATTACATTTTTTACAATGTGGCTATTCAAGTGATAAGACAGCTTGTAACAGAGCTAATACAGAAGACAAGATCAAGTTTGCTCTGGCATTATGTTCTGCTTACTTTCCAGGGAAAGGAGATTAAGCATTCCTTTCTTGGCCACAGCAGCGCAGCCAGCTTTTGAGAGGAAATAAAAATAAGACTCTGGCCAAGCTGGGCTTTCATCCTCTGTGCATCCTGCATGATCACACCCCTGCTTCAGCTGCTCTTTTAACAGTGGGTTTGGTTTCAACCTTTCCCACACACGAGCACCACTGCAATTGCCACCATTCTGCACCTGTCTGCTCCTAAAGAGCCTGCGAAAGGTAACAAGAGGCTGAATGTGCTGGTATCGGAAAATACACCGATACAGGAGCAGGAGCCCTCGCGCTCCTCCCGCGGGGCGGGCAGCGGGCCCGCGGTGACCCCGCTCCGTGACAACACCCTGGCGAAAGCCAGCGGGCCTCGGGAACTGCTGCTTATTGCAGGGGAAATAACGGGAGGCCAGCGGCCGTGCCGCCCCCCCGGCTCACAGCGGCGGCCCCATCCCTCAGCAGGGCTGTGCCGCCGGCCCGGCACCCGCCTGGCTCGGTGTAACGCCAGGGTCTCACGGACAGCAGCGCCGGGCCGAGCTCCCACGGCGGCGGAGCCGCGGCACGCAGCGCCCCGGCTGCCCCCGCGGGGCCCCAGTGCCCCCAGGCCGAACTGCCCCGAGCCCCGCGGGCGGAGAGGCCCCGCACTTTCCCCTCTGGCACGGCCGTGGCCGCCCCCGCCTTAGCCGCCCGGCTGCGAAGGTCGCCGAGCATGACGGCGGCCCTCACCCAGCGGCGGGGACCCGCAGCCCCCCGAGCCCGCGGGGCACAGGCGGCTCCCGGAGCGCCCCGCCTCACCAGGGGAACGCGGCCATCTTGCGCCCGGTCACATGAGAGCGCGCGCCGGCCCCGCCCTCCGCCGGAGCCCCGCCCCGGCCCGCGCGCGGGGAGCGCCTGAGGGGGAGAGCGGCGCAAGGAGCACAGGAGGCACCGCTCGGTAAAGATCGAGAGTTTATTGTGCAGAATGCGTCCGGTAAAAAGCGAGACTGGTGAAAATGAAACAAAGTACAAAAATAAATAGACTTCTGTAATGGTATCACAATTCCACACAAAATAAAAAGATAAATATGTATAAATACAAAACAGCAAGTACAAAACCAAATTCTGGCACTTGCCAAGAGAAAGGCCTCATGAAAGTTAAAAATAAAAATAAAAAAAAGCAAAAAAGACCCTTGTGCTATAATGCTTTATTACACACTGGAAACATGCTTGAAGAACAAGAGGTTTAGATGTGAAACCCTAAGAGAAGGGTAACATTCATTTCTACTAACACACTAAACCTATCTGTGCATCAACATATTGCCTATGCTAATAATAAATACAGCACATCAAACATCCATTAAAAGCATCAATCTTTAGTGCTGCCATTTCAACAGCACTTCTGTCCTCTGTGACACAGGTTACTCTTGTCACTGTGAATTCTTTCTCCCTTGAGATGTTTTCCACTCCTAAGGAAAGCTGGGAATTAAAACACAGCTTTGTTGCTCACGGGGTGAGCAGGAAACTTGCCTCGGGAATTTCTGTACTACAGCTGGGATTTTAAAGCACCACAGCATTAGTATGAAAGAGGCAGGTCTTCCACTGGTTAAACTCTTCTATTTACACCACCAGGGGAGCCCCTGGCCCCAGGCTTTCAAACCAACCCAGCAGTGTCATTCTTCAAGGGGCTGGGGCAGGGTCTGTGCCAGCATGCAAGCATGCAATTGGGGTAACAGTGCCTGGTGTAACGCAGCTGTTCTGAACAGCACCACGAGCTGCAGAGGACAGACTTGGTGGCAGATAAAAGCCACAGGCTGGTGCTAATCCACTCATACTGCCCATGAAATAACTGTCCTCATCCCATTATCAATGTTCCTCTTTCGTGCTATTTACCACAATGAAATTTTCAGTTAGTCTTTCTTCTCTTACATTCATGTCAACACATTACAAAGCCTCCAAAGTTTAGTGCGTTGTATTGTATTGACACTGGGAAAGTGACAAAGTTCTGGGAGTCAGTTCTCTTACTGCAGAGATTACACAGCTGAGCTCTTCTCTCTAGAACTTTGTTAATATCATGTCTCAAGTTCATTAAAAGAAGGTGGAGAATGATGCTCCCCTCAGGTTGATGGATAATATCCATCATTTGGAAGACTAAGGCAGAATATGACCATGATCTTTTAATGTTAGATATTCATAAATATCAAAGTGTTGGGATTTGGTTGGGATTCCCCACCTGCAGAAATCATGACTTCAGTACAAGGACCTGTTAGATCACACAGCAGAAGATAAACTGCTCAGAAAAACTGCTAATGTCATCAATTAAATGTAACATATCTGAATTACTATTGCAGACTGAAATAACTATTCAAGTCTGAAATGGTAAAACAGTTAAAATCTTACCTTCTGCAGTTTTTGTAGAACATGCACGTCTTCATGTTGGACAGATGTTTCCACAACAAAATGCAGTAGACAGCAGGACAATAAAAACCCAGGGCCCTTTCAGTACAGTAGTTTGATCTACCACACATTTAAATGCACATTTTTGGTTTGATCAGTGAAAGTTTGTCCAACAGCCCAACACTGAATTTGGACCACAACTGTCCAGCTCAGCAGAAATGCAAAACACTTGGTACAAGGCCTTTAGAACTGAAATTGAGCAAATCTCATTCCTACAGGAAGTACATTCAGAACAGCTGCTGACAAATTCACTGACTTGAAAGCTCACTTTTGTTTAAATTAAGTTTGGGACCTTTTTTCACATTTAGCTGCTTTAACTTTATGGTATGAAACCAAATATATACCCATGACTTACTTATGGTGGCACTCACAGACAGAAATTGCAATTTAAGTAATGCAAAAAGCATATGTAAGACACTAGAATTAGAAAGTGTGAAAAAGTCACAAATTACCTTCATGTTGCCCCGTGCTAGTCTTTAAATAAACAAGATTATGAATCTTTTATATATTAATACTAGTCTGTACACAATTTCTAACATGCAATTTTCCCACAAGCATTAGAGCTTCAAAGCAGCTTCAATATGATTGTGTTATGTGTCATCTGAAAATGACAAAGTAGGTTTATGATGTCTAAATATACATCAGTGTAAAGAAGATGCAATATTAAAAATCCGTGCTGACAAAGCCATCATTAAAACAGCCATTTTATCCCAGTGAATGTTGTCTTCTTAAATTATCACAACATTTGGCTTCTTTCTTTGGGTTCTTCCTGCATATGCTCCTAAAAATAAGTAGAAACATTACCATATTACAATTAATAGAAATGGTTTTTGAAACAGGATTATCCAACAAAAATAGCTGAAAAAAATCAGGACAATTTTTTTTAAAGCAGTATTATGCATTCAGTGACTACTTTTTAAATGACAGTTTTCATAACAGTACACCCCAAAAGCCTTATGAAAACTACCTATAGGTTTAAATTTTAAAGTATTGCCTTACTCGATAACTATGCTATCTTCTTTTCTGCTATTCTGAAACAACTACAACCACAATTTACACATTTTTTAAAGAACTACTTCATAACCAAGATAGATGAAATGGCTGAATAAGTTTAAATATGCCATGTATTACTTTAAAAAAAATTATCAATTAAAAAATATTATACATGTTGAATACTTAACATAATTCTTTCCTTTTGTTAGATTAATTAAAACAAGAGACAGCTGTAGGCTCCCATATGTCAATAAGACAACCAGAATTAGAGATGCAGTATAAAAATCATCAGGCAGAGCCCTTATAAAAGGAAGGATGCTTAAGTAAAAAAATAATAAATAAGTAAGTCTTTCCAGAGGGAACAAGTATATACATACATATATTAAAAAAATCCATATTATACTATGCATAGCACAAGTATCTTCCAGTAATGAGGGTTCAGCACTGCAGGCTGCTAAGAAATAGCACAACTCAGCATTCTTTAGGTTCAAGCAGTTATCAAGAAAGTGCAGCAGTGTGAGCAAACATTTCCACAAAGCAGTGAAAACCATACCACAGGGTGCAGAGCAGTGGGAATGGAGGACAGCCATGGAAGAGAAATGACCAGGCAGTAAATGGAGGTGACAAAGGAAGTGCCCAGTCCTTTTTGGGCTCTTTGGTTACTCTTGGTCAGAGCTGCAGTGGTTACTTACAGGTGTTCAAGGGCTATGGTCAGCACAGGCCAAAGCAGCTTTGGGAATGCCCAGAGCCCTCACATCTCCACAGGCTCCCACGACACAAAAGGGCTCGCTGGCCCTGCCCTCCCCAGTGCTGTGCTCTTCACATCACCTGGCATCTTCTAGGACAGACAACCAGGCTGACAGACATAGCCCTTTTTTAGTGATTAACACTGCCCCTTGACTCACCTCAAGTGTCCTCCAAGTTATAGAAAAATGTCCCACAAATAACAGGATATTACAGTAACAGCACATGAGTGTGCAAAAATCCCCCAGCAATCTAGACTAAGGAATTGCAGAAGGCAAATTTGAATAAAAACGGTGAGTTCTGAAAACAATTACCAGCCATCCTTTTCCAGTGGCAAGGGGCAACCACATGAGGCCTCTCTCCTGGGACAAAGGACAGATCTGCCACACACACACAGCAGGTCTGAGGCTTCCTGAAAGCCAACACACCTCACAGCCCCCGGCACCTCACATGGGCAAGCTGTGCCCTTGGCTTGGCCAAGAGCTGCCGCCACCCAGATACTCTGTGTGCCTCCTCCTCTATTTCCTTTCCACAGGAAAGGGAACTGGGCAGAGGAGATGAACAGGTCTTGTTTAGGAGCAACCTGATCTCAACCACTTTCTAACACAATGACACCTCATTAAATGCCCTGCCTGGCCCCACTTGCAAGCTACTGATGGAACATCTCAGCCTGATTTAAACTAATTGAACTTTAAAAAAAATTACTGACTTATGAGTTTGTGCTTTTCTCTTAAGCACAGAACTTTCGACTGAAGGAGTAAAAGCCGACGAAAACTAAGTTTAGGATTGCCACTTGATTCCTAAACAAAATGTCTGCTTGCCAGAAAAAGAACAATCAGGCTGAGTGGTATTAAAGCTGCAAAGCACTTTGCATATAGAATTTAAAACAACAAGAGACAAAAGAAAAAAACATTGGACAAGTATGTTATTTTCTTCTAAGGGTTTGTCTCATATTGAAGTTGAATGTATTTATAATAACTGTATCTTACTAGCCCTCCTTCCCTTTTTGCCCCTCTAATAAGCACAATTTAATTGGTAGTCAGGAATGAACAAAGCAAATAGATTGGATCAACACCCTATTCGACATACTGCCAGACTTTTCACTATTCACACTTCATCCATATATAAAGGAAACCATATGCTATTTAAATACATTTAAATTAAGTTCTTTCATTATTGCAAAATTATGCAGATTGTTTCTTTCATGCCCATGTAGTAACTTCAGAATGCATTTCTACTCATTCAGTACAAGAAGTCTAACCTATTTCTGAAGGAGCACACAGAGGTGCACCACAGGAACACGGGTGATGTCCAAGCTCTACGTGAGGTTACACTGAGCAGCCAGAACTAACCAGCATAAAACTGGTTAGCCACATCTGTCTGAAGTTCCAAGAAGGCCACTGCAGAAGGCATTCAGTGACTTTCCAGATACTTGACAAACAGCAACAAGGCAAAGAGAAGTTTGGAGATATATCCCAAAGGAGTTTTTTCATTGCCAAGTATGACTTGTCACAACTTTGGTAATTATGACTAAGATAATCCCAGGGACTTCCTTAGCAGAGCAGCACATGCTGCCAACACAAATTCTGAGTGCTGAATGCTTAACTGGATGTCTGGTGCCAGACACAATGTAAACACCTCTGTGCTCCTTATGAGCTCAGTGGGAATCACATGGGTTTGGGACCCAAACCTGGAATCAGTGCCACACCTGACCCTGACACCACCCTAACACCACTACTCTTTTACAACCTCTGTAATACTGTAATTGGTAGAGGTTTTGGTTGTTTTGTTGTCCCTGTTCTTCAGCATGCTCCTTTACTAGTCAGTAGCAAACCTGCAGATGAACACTTGCCTTAATGGCTACCTCTGGTTGCTAAAATTATATTATTTACTTTTTCTGCTTTATATTTCAGGAAGGTTATTTATTATCTTTGCTAATTATTCTGTAGAGTCACTGAGTCCAACCAAACAACTGCCTTGCTCTACTTTGGTGATGACAGCACTGCCAGGAGAACTAAGTACAGAAAAATATATGAACACACTCTGGTTGTGATCTCATCACCTGCCTTTTATCTCCCCCTGTGATACTGCAATGCTATCTATGTTTATGCATACTGCCTCACTGTACATCCTTCTGTGGCCACTTCTTTGGACCTCACAAAGTATCATCTGGGAAAACATCCCACTGAACCAGTGTAAAACACACTGCCTTCAAACTCACACATATCCCTGCCAGCATTGCTCTGGGGCACTAATTAATAAGCATTTCCCTTATGGGAAAGGTTTGATCCTTAACACATACAGATTATTTAAAACATTATGAAAAAGAGTTGAAATCCTACTACATTACACATTTCCCTTATTAAGCCCCAAAATTCCCAATTTTTATACTTGACTTGTGGAACTCTCCTTTGAGAACAAAGTCTAATCCAGATCTTAAATAGTTTTAAAACCTATCAACCGCTTTACCTTTTGATAAATCTAAGTTTATCATTTAAGAAACTTAAAATCTAATTTAAAAAACAGAAACTGTGTAAGACCATTCACAGTGATTTATTAGAGGTTCAGCACTATTATCAAACCTTTTATATAAAAGGTAACCAATCAGTAATCTCTGTATGATAGCACAGAACTACTCCACTTTTAAACCTGGGTCATTAAGACTTAAACATGCTGTAAGATGCTACAAGAATATATATATATATATATATATATATATATATATATATGTATATATATATATATGTAAAATTTTAGGACTGTATGATGAGTGAACACCCTCTGAGGAGTTGAAAACTGTCCTTCCTGTCCTTTGAATATGCTCCATGCTGAAGATGTGTGTACAGAATTAAGAATCAAACTACATGAAGATTCTACTCCAAGTCTATTTTGACTACTAGCAATTTCTCAACAGCTCCAGTGAATATATCTGGCAATCTTTTTTTTATGACTGGGCATCTGGTGAGTGAAAGCAAATGGGCTGTGCAGCACATTCTATACACTATGTTTATAGAATTTGAAAGTGGATGGTTCAGTTACCAGCGCAGGTTTGTTTGAGAGATAGGTTAGGCTTAAGGCAGAGCAAAGCAGGTGCACAAGGAAAGGAAAACAATATATTGCCAATTTACTTTTTCTAGATACTAGTAACTTATTTACTATAAGATCCAAGCACCAATTTTCTACACACCTGAAATAGTCTTGTTAGGCACTCTGCTCCCTGCAGCCCTCCTTCTATTTTGCTCAACCCCATTCACTGAGGTCTTAGAGGTTCTAATTAAATATAAAACAGTTAATAAGTCACTTGCAATAAAGTTGGAAGGCTGTATACAAAAATATAGACACTATCAAAGTGTTTGGCATGAAAACATTTTTACAATGTCCCACAGAGCCTCTTCCTGAGCACCAGTACAGATCCTATTGATATTATTATGGCTTACATAGATACATTAAGTAGGAGAACATCTCCCCATGAACAGATTGAAAAACTATTGAAATAGAGACTGATTTAGTTTAGATACCATGGCATTACAGTCTACATATAAAAATACAGTATTTCATTAAGTGGAAGCAAAGCTTCATGGAATGAATGTTACAAATAGAAATGTTGGAACAGTGTAAATGAAGACAATACACAAGAGGATGACAACAATAAATATTTTCCTGCAGTATAAGGTAAAACAAAGCTTCATCACTCTCTCAAAATACTGAGACAAGTAATTATTTTTACTCTGAACAACAGTTGTACTGTTATGTGTATGTTATGTGTAAACATTATTCATCAATCACTGTTCTTGCACTTGGAAATTAGTTTCATCTTTAGGCTAGAAACATGCTGCGCTCTTACCCTTGTCTGCAGAGCAGTCTATGAACTGGAGCATTCTGTCCTTGGTTTGGTTGAAGTATGCTGTTAAAACACAAACTTTTATTAGTGCTTTTTCCCTTAAAAAATAAAAGCCTCTCAAGAAATACCAAATTATGCATCATCTTTCACATAACAAATTTCAGAAAGGCTAACAAGTTTTGTAATGCAAATGACACATAGGCAGACTGGCTGGAATTGAAATTCTAGAATACGATTACTACTTCCACTATTTAAAACAAAGAAACAAAAAAGCACACAGATAGGTGTCCCTCAGCAGTGCCTTGGGCTCCCAGTCATTGATGAGAACACACAGGACAAAGGGCTGAATTGCTTACAGTAGTCCTTGAAGGCTGGACTGTATGAGTAGACAGCATGTCTTCAAAGCTTTTGGGTAAACATGGGATAAAAACTGGTTTTAAGGGATGCGAGGTATCTGACTTTTAATGTGAGATAAATGTGCAGACAGGCCCCATAAGAGAGCAGGTGTTACATGCCTGAATAACATGTACTGAATACTAACTTCTGTGATCTGAGCAAACATTCACACAGTCAAGGAACAAAATTTTCTTCACATTAAAAAGTCACTACTTTTCTGACAGCTTTCTAAATATAAGCATTATCAATAACTCCACTGCAAAGTAAAGGGTATTAGGAAAAGTAGCAGTGCCAAACTGAAGTTTTATTAGTGCCTCTCAGAGAAAAACCTTAAACCTGAGCACCAAGACTTAAAGCCATAAATAAATAACTTCTGAAGATACAATTTCAGAAATTACTCTGAAGCAAACTTATTTTCCTAACTCATAATGAGCTAATAAACCCTTTTCTTGGGCCATGGTAAATCAGATTTCATTAATTTTCATGACCATAGTAGCAGGAATTGAGCTGATTGATGGCAAACCAACAGTACAGATCACATTATTGTGAGACAGTTTCTTAAAAGCATTTTAGTACAAGTAACCATCACCTACCGATTTTGAGGAGTTTTTTGCTTTATGATTATTTTTTTATTTGGTATTCCCATTTCCATAGCCCTAGAGAAACAAAAATTTTGAAACATATTTCAATTAGCAGATCATCATCCAGGCCTTGATCAGAAGCACTCAGAGAAAGCATACAAGAGGAACTACACCTACATGTAATACTTGCAGAGCAGTCCTACAGATGATCACTTCTTTACTCAGGAGCCAGTGTAACATGTTCCAAGATAATGCCTGCTACCATTCCCCAGAAAAACTTTGTCAGAGATACTCTATTAAGTTTCTTTATTGTTAGGCACTTTAGATAGATAAAATCACTTGGAACACTTTTTACTTTTTACAGTTTGCAAAATCAACCATAAACTAAGCATCCACCACTGCATTTTAGTGTAAATGCACAACTTAGAACAAATATTTTTCTCCTTACAAACAGGAAGACTCTTCAAAGTTAGAGCAAAATACAATTAGCAAGACACCATAAGCCTGGAAAGCTTTTTACTCATTCTTCCTAGCAGATATGTCAGTTTGCAAAGAAACTGTTATTCCACAAACTTCTCCTCACTATTTCCTATGCCTCCTACTCCTTCTCTTGAACCCCTTCCACCAACCCTCCCCACCCATGGGAGGGCTGCACATACTTCATGTACTTTTTCCTGTCCAGAGATTTCTGTGTGGCTGTTGAAAGCGTCACCCGCTCTCTCGGGCTCTTTACTTTGTCCTAAAAAAAAGAGGATACAGAAGAAAGTTACCTACAAAAGCATAATTAAGAAATTCGATTTAAGAAACATTGTACATGGTGAGGAAGAATCTCAAATGACTCAGTACTTAAAGTCCTGCAAGAGTTTACGTTCCTGGGAGATAACACACCATTTGCCTGAGCATCTTCTCTTTACGGACTTCGCGATCGTGCCGCAGGATGTTCATTCTCTCCGACGCGTCCATGGTGAAAAAGATGTCATGGATGTCATACAGAGCAGCTCGCAGCTGCAAAGAATCATTAAAATGTTCAGGAAATATTCAGTCAAGTTTTCATGCCCATGGTTTTGAACATCAAGCTCTTTTTGCTTTCAATCTAAACAAACCACTTCGTCATTTTGAAAACCATTTCTTGATATCAAATAATTTTGTGTCAAGCAAAAAAATTCTTTAAACATTTTACTCTAAACAAAGTCACTCTCGAGGTTTCGTGTATTTATGTTACAAAAGCAGAATAGCTAGGAAAGAGAAAAAAAAAGGTCTAAATTGTGTCACCTGAACCATTACTCTTTCATGAAGGGATGCATCTTGCGCTGACACACCTCCTCTTTTCAATGGGGCTTCAGACTGAAAATTTTTTATGAACTCCAGAGTATCCTGGGAAAGATGGGAAAATAAGAATAAGCACCAGGCACAACCCTTCATAACAAAACAATCATTACAAACAGTACACACAGCAAACATTCTTTGACTTGGACCTTGTGACACTAAGCAATGCAACACTCAAACATGTTCATGTGCAGCCCCAAAATCTTCCGAGAACAGCAAATGCAGGATTTCATCTGTCAATGGAAGGCAGGAACAAAAACAAACAGGAGAAGAAGTTGAATATTACAAAAAAAAAGCTGATCTTACTTTTACAGTTTGCTTAAGATGTTTCAGTTTTTCTGTCTGCAGGAGTCTACGAGTGAGAAATCCCTTTGCCACTGCTGTGATCTTGTCAAACTTCATTTGTATCTCTGGACTGAAAACCTTAAAAAAAATCAGAACTTTTTATAAATAAGCAAGAATTACGAGTTACTTACCAAATAACATCCATCAAGTGACATAAGTTTCCAAGTAAGAAAAAAGCTGTTGATAAAGCTTTGACTGGGCTCAAAGTACCCACCATAATTTAGCAGAAGCAATATATTGCTCTATGATTATTTTGCACATATGAATAAGAAAAATAACCTACACAGCTCTCTCATGCAATCAAAGTTGACACAGGAACAGATACTAAAATTTTCTGTTACCAGTGCCTTACAAAAAAATGAGAGCCTTTTAAGATAAAAATAAATCTGTCTTTTACCTTACCTGAATCCACCTAGTTTTGATCCTATTACTTGGCCTGCATACTGAAGTCTTTATAACTCCACTACCTGCGGGTCCCCAGAGATAGAATGAAGCTTCCCTTGTTGTAGAAAAGGTGTTGGGGGTTGTATGAGCAAAACCTGCACAGAAAGCAGAACACACAGTTCAACACACACTTCTGCCCATGAAGTGATGCCTGTGTCTGTGGACACGCAGCTTGAGGGTCACAGCTTTGTCTGCAAGGTCAGTTATAGGCAAGAAGCAAGCTGAATATTTCTGAATGATTTCCATGCAAAATTTGCTACACAAAAGACAGAACAAAACATTTCACAATGCTCTGGAACGGGTGAGAGGTGCTTCATCAGCTACAGCTGTACTGCCTTGCAGTTAGGAACCCCTGGCAGAGCCCCTCAAAACCTTCTACACAAATGTGACCACCTGGCCCAGTGCTGTGCAGCTACATGACGTGAGGATAATCCTGCTGGGACATGATGCAAATCCACATCCTCATCCTTGATCAAAGGAGGCTATTCTTAGCTTGTTTTCCTTGGATGTGCCCTAAAACAGTTACATAACAAACACAGTAGATGGAACTGTTCAAGGATGGCTGAACCTGTGCTAAATGCCAGTGACACAAAGATGCAACAGCCTGTGTTTCACAAATGCTGCCCCCAGCTGAGGGCAGCAGCCTTCTGTGTATCCTGAGCAGCCTTAGGGCAGGAACACTGCACTCATCCACACAGTGGGACAGCTGGTCCAGTCAAGCACTGCTGAACAAATCATATCACAACATTTAATCTATATTCTTCCCTTCCAGTTTTACCAATGCTGGTGGAGTTTGTGTTATGGACTGTCTCCAGCTGAGACTGCACACTTTCCATTAAGCCACTTTCACTTTTTTTCCTCCACTCCAACTCCATCCTGCTGTTAATATTCACTTTGGAAATTTCTATTTCTGTTGTAGTAACTTTCTCTCCTTTTGAATTTCTCTTCTTCTCTTCCAGTTCCTACAAAAGGAAGATTCAACCTTGAGACTATTTTTCCAACTCTGCAAAGCAACAGAATATACACTCAAACCCAACTGCTTCCAGACAAACTTCCAGACAATACAAAACCTTTGCTTAGAATTTTTCCTGTTGACCTTACCTTCAATTCCTCCTGTTCTCTCTCTTGTTCAGCTATCAGAATTGACAGTTGTTGTGCATGCTGTTCTTCAAGTCTCTTTTTCACTTCTTCAAAGGTCAGCTCATTAGTTTTTAAAATACCTTCTGAGAAAATACATAACAAAGAATCAAATATTAAATACCCTCTGTATGATCTTTGCCAGAGATATCCATCCTTTACCAGAGGTAATTTGCCTCATCAGTAAAAAGTAAAAATTATGTCTTTGATATCAGGTTTCCTTGATATCAAGTTCCCACTAAGTATTGCACAGAACCCCATCATTTACTAGTCCTTCAAAATATTTGCATGTGCATATTTGTGAAATAAATTTGTGGATGGAACAGCAGTAACACCAAAAGCCTATATTAAAATAGGGACATGGAAAATATAGCTCTAAGAATTGTTACACTTGCTGGAGTGAATTAATGCTATTTATGCCACTTCAGCCTCATTTAGTAGAGACACATGCAGACATAACACAGTCTAGAATTTGAAGAAAATATCTCTATGGTTTTCTTTTAATTTACATGGGCTATCTTTTCTTTTAGTAGTCTTATTTAGATCATGGCATAAGATAATTGTCTTAGTAAAACTAAATTCCAGCTCCTAGACTGAAATGGAAAATCAGTATTTGTGAAGTCAAATTAAATTAGAGAAATGAGGCTTCTGAAAAGAAACACCAATGACTAATGATCACTGGGTTTTTTTCTAAAATATTTATAAACTGAGAAGTAACCCTCAAGCACAGGAAATCTTTTACCTTTTGTCATATTTTCAAGGACTGCATTCTTGGTAATGTAAACTGATCCCACGGGATATTTCTGTTCTTGCAGCCACTGCTTCTCTTGTTCTTCAATTCCAACTCTGAGAACACAGGAACTGTTTTCTTTTTGGCAGTTGTCAGTGTCCAAATCAAGTCTACGTTTTACCTTTTCAAAATTTTCTGTGAACTGCTCATTTGCTGAGGAAACATTTGGAGTATTATCCAGCTGCTGTCGCACATTCTTGCTCTGCATTAGTAGCGGAGATGGATTTTCCACGTCGTAAGATTTATTGAGTTCCACTGGAGAATTACATTTGGTGTTTTCTGCTAGAGTAGCTGCTTTTGTTTCATTCACAGCCAGGATCTTCTGTGTCACTGCAGACTGACTGATGGCAAAGGGCTCATTCACCTTTGGAGGTGCCAGACTAGGACTGCTCTCTGCTTTATATGGCCCTCTGCTGTCCATCACCACCTGTCCTTCCACCATAGCCGACACTGTTCCTCTGCTTTCATAGAGCCCGAAGGAATGGCGATTCGGTTTGCCAACCCCCAACCCATCACAAGGGCCTAAAGAATTCCTGCTGACACCAGGAACTCTGCCAGGGCACACTGTAGTGAAGTCCACCATGAACTTTGGCACTGATTCAGACACATTGTTTTTATCTGCAATATCCTGCATGATTAAATCCATTGTCCTACCCTTACCTTTAGGACTTAACTCGTAAGCATTGACAGGGTTGTTTATAATGATGTGTCCCATGGATAAAGGTCTTGGGCGCCGTCGGTGCATTTTAGGGCTCATGCTTGGCTCTGGGCTTGGCAATTTGGCATAAGAGCCTGAGAGGCTCCTGACAATGCTACTGTCACGCTCAAACATAGAATTCTTTTTCAATTCCTCATCTGAATCTGAATCCACCAAAGGGGGTGTTCCAACTCTCATAGGTATGTCTACTTTAGAAAAACTGGATAAAGTGGACATACTTGTGTTATTTGTATGAGTAGAGGCACAGTGGAGAAGGCTATTTGATTTATTAAGAGTGGGTTTATCAAGGGTCTGAGCAGAGCAACTTCTGCCTGTAAGCTTTGCTCTCTCTTTGACAGAGTCAGTTGTTTTAACACCATCATTTTCTTTATCCGAATGACTTTCACTCGTACTCCTCTTTGAATTGCTTTTTGAGGTACGCTTGCTCTGCTCTTTCTCTATGTACTCCCTAGACTTCTTTATCAGGTTCTGAAGACTCATTACACATGGATCTTGGACATCCTCATCTGATGGTGACCCCACTCGTCCCTCCTGCTTCTGCAGAGCATGAGATGGGACCTTGTTACACACCTTGTCAGGAGATGCAGCCCTCGGACACGGCACATCTTTCGAGAAGCGACTCTCACCTGGCTGCGAAGAAACATTTTCTTCTGCTGCTTTAACTACTTCTGTCCCATTTGATGTCATTTGCCCTGCAGTACCTGATGATCTAAGTTCTGATGTCTTTTCCAGGTCCATGGAACTCTGCCTTTCAGGAGTACATGCTGAATTGATAGCTGATAGAGCTGTAAAGTCAGTCAAAGCCTTTGAATCCAAACCAGGGCAAGAACTCTCAGCCTTTGATGGGTTCACACCACTCATGCTATATCCTTTCTTCATCTGTAAATTAAAATTTTTAAAAATGACAGATTTTCAATGAAATCTCAGAATCTCAAATTCCTTCACTTGAACTTAAAAAAAAATTTTTAAAACCAATTTTATTTAAGTGAGAATTGCACGTTACTTTCAGCCAGCATTTGTTTAAAAGGATTTTCATACTACAGTTATCCTATGAGCTGCATCTCAGTTATCAAAAGGACACATTTGGAAGAAAAAACAAACAAATTTACATTATTTTTGTATTGAACAAACTTTACTGGTCTGCTGGTCAAACCCCAAGCCAGCTGACTGTTGCCACACACACTCAGTAAACAATGCAAACTACAAAGTGCTGTTTGCCTCCTTGGTAACTCAACAACTCAGTATTAACTGTTTAAGAAACAGTTTAAACTAAAGGCTGTATTACAGCTGTTCCAAAGACATACTCCTTGATTAGATGTATATAGTAGTCTTTTAAATTAAAACCTCTACTAAATTCATCATTGAAGCAAAGAAAAAATAGTTGCAGTAAAATCTTAAAGCACACAACAGAATTTCAAGTTGTTGTGAAAGTAATTTTAATTCTGTAATCATAATGTTGAATATAGATTACTTTATGATAAAGCTATAAGCTTGCAAATAAAGCAGCTCTAACACACAGGAGTTGTTCACTTGTTTTAACAATCTAGTTGTTTCCAACACTCTTACAACAGAAGCAGTGAGCTCTGTCTTTTGCATACAGCAAAAGAAGCAGTGAAAAGCAAGCCCATGCACTACAATGAGTCTCAGTAAATGACCAGTATCAGCACACACAGCATGAAACACTAGCAAATGCTGGTTCTGGAGAGTAGCTGCTACTCATTACATGTTTATACTGGGGAATACTTAGACCCCAACACTTTCTCACAATGTCTCTAAGCAGTGATTTTCTGTACATCTATGAGGCAGCTTTGGACAAACATTACCTGGACATTTTCTACAATCTCCTGAACACGACTTAATAAAGCTTTTTTCCGGGACTCCCGTTTCCTGCTCTCTAGCTCCAGTGCTTTCTCCTTATACTGCTGTATTTCCTTTTTCTTTTCAAGGCTAAGCTGCAAAACAGAGTGTAAGAAACACAGTTTATATCACTAAATGCAAATTTCAATACAGAATTACAGAAATAAATTCAAAAGAAAAAAAAAACAGAACAAAACAATTAGAAGAAAACACCTGAGATTTTGTGCACACGTTAAATGCCAGCTTCTTCTCAACCAATTTTTTAAGGGAAGGTGTACAAAATGCCTGCTTGGCACACATGCAAATGAACATGAATTTAAAACACATTTATAAAATTTTCCATGAACATTACATGCTACTGTATCAACCTGACACAGGATTCAGAGATTTTTTTCTAAAAACCATTACAACATCCATGCACTTGTAAATGAAGAATGTGCCAATATATCTGCAACTTATATCTGTATCACGATTTTTGGACATTGTAAGAGACTCTCTCGCATTTCTTCCCATCACTGAAACAAGGAAGTCAGCTGCAGTATTGCAGGAACTACCAACAATCTTCAGCTTAGCTCTGTTTGCATTAGCACAGAATGACTTAACATAATTGATGAGCCTGTGGAATACATTAGAGGAAGATGCAAACATATGCAAAAAAAATTTCCTTAAAAGCTTTTTAACTATCTTGGTATTTCTTATTTGCATTTTTTACATCATTAAAATAATTCACATGTTCAATATTTGAAATGTCAATATGATTCTACATGAAGCCCAGCAGTAACATTATTGAAAACAATCAACATTTGTGCTTCCTTTAGGAAGATAACTTCTAAAATAATTAAAGGATGTGTAGTCAGTGCAAGGGGGACAAAAGTCTATTTAACCCCTTATTTTGTAAGATTAAGGCTAAGAATGCTTAGAATACACTAAGCAGCAGGTCAGATGACAGCTCACACAGACATCTTCAGCAGAATCATTATATGTGCACATCAAAGCCAGTACCAATAGCACAGTTAGCACACCGGGGAGGAAAAGGAGAAAAAAAAGGCCTTACCAGAGGGGAAAGCACAGGAACTCCATAGAACTGAATGAGGGAGACATTTTTGTTCTGAACAGCCAAAGAGATTTTTCCTTTTATTGCCTCTGCTTGGATTCTGGAAAGATGCTTCCTACAGAATATTTCATAGTCCTCCATCTTCATGCTATCTAAGCTGCAAAGAATAATAACATTACTCTTCCATGTACTTCCAAGACATTGAAGGGAAAACAACATCATCACTAATTTTGTGTCACTATGTTTTGGGAAGTAAATTCTACATTAGAAAACTCAATTAAGTTTCTCTTCCTCCTATCAGTAACAAAGCCTGCAAAACTCTTCGTTATTTTCCCCTATGAAAGGAGAATCTGCATATATGAGCAAAAAGGATGATCACGAGCACACAGAGAAGAAAGCAAGCATTGAGATAATCAGGATTTACAAAACTGTACCTGCTATAGAAAATTTCCATCAAAGACTAAACCTTTGAGATCTCCCACAACGAGACAGATCCTATCAGCTGTTAAAAAACCCCCAAAACCCAGCACAAACAAAATTGCAGCCCGATTTAAAAAAAAAAGAAACAAGAAAAGAAAAAAAAGGAAAAAAAAAAGCCTTTACATGTCTAGGGGGCTGAGAGGAATTCGTGTTTCACTCCCGTGAGCCTCCGTATGAACAGACGCCAATACTTACACCACAAAAGAGAAAGAAAGAAAGAAATTGCAGCCATGTCTCCTTAAAAGCGGCCAAATATCTGAAACATCTGTCACTGCCCGTCCCCACCGGAGCGAGCCCTGCAGCGCCGGGCAAGGCCTGACAACGCTTTGTTCCCCGGCACGCCGCTCCGGCCGATTCCTGCCCGCCCGCCGCGGGGCTCCGAGCCCGCCCCGGGCTGGGGCCGATCATCGCCTCCCCGGGGCCCCGGCGCTCCCCCCCACGGCCCCGGCACGGCCCCGGACCCGTCCAACGGCTCGGTACCTGCGCGGGGCCGGGGCTCGCAGCGGCTCCCCGGCAACCGCCGCCGAACGGCCGGAACGCCGCACTACGGGCCCCAGCGCGCCCCGCGCCGCTCCGCCCCGCCGCCTTCCGCCCCGCCGCCTTCCGCGCTCCCCACACCGACGGACACAGCCCCGCACACCGCCCGGGACAGCTCTGCCGCGCCCAGGGAGCGCCCAGCAAGGCAGCCCCAGCTCAGCGAGATGAGAGGGGATGGAGCGCCATCCCGCTGCTCCGGTTTCCAGCCATTTCCACCCACAGCTCTCCCAGACAAGTTCCCCTGTTAGCACGGGTGAAATCTGTTCTGCTTCATCCCGTTACATATCACACGGCTGTGCAGTCCTTGTGCAGCCAGGAGCACAAATGTGCCGCCGCAGGTATCAGATTCAGCGAGCACGCTGTGATAAGAGAGATAAACACGCGCGCCCGTTGCCATGCTGTGCGAGAACAGCACCCACCAGGACGGCACCTCCACTGACACCCTATCCCTCCCGCCCGGGCAGCAGCCAGCTGCCGGTCTAGCCAGTCCAGCAGCAGGTAACACTCACCTGTCAGGCAGGTCAGGTGGAAGGAAAATCCACTGCCATTGCCAGCACTTGGCCCAGGCATAATTAATTTAAATATATGGAAGCATCTAATTCCCAGCATTTAGAGCTGTTAAAGCTGTCGTTCTTGTTTCAAAAAACAAGTTGATCATCTGTTACCTCTTCAATGCTCATTGAGAGGCTTTATTTTTTAAAATTTCATCTTTAATCTTAACAAATGCTGCTGTTTATCAAAAGGTTTTTTAAATATGTTAGACATCTAATTAGACAGTCCATTATTTGTTGTGCATCTGCATACATATCTCTGATTTTTCTTCAGCTACACCTGGCAGAAACACAAAACCACTGACAGAGTATCTGAGATGTTCAGAACCAGCTAGGGCACTAGTGACTAGGGCACTAATCATCTCAGCAATAAAAAAAAAAATTTAAAAAAAAAAAAGAAAACAAAAACAACCGTTCAGAAGATGGCCTCATGCCTATTCTACCTCTAGTTGGTCAGAGCTCCTCACTGAAAAGTCAGTTGCTTGCCATCCTTCCCACAGATACAGACACCAAAAAGACGGTCAAAACCCCCACTTACGTTAACACAAACTGCCAGCTCCTCGGCTTTGCTATTCCACTTCTAAACATGCCCAATTTCCCCAACCTTCACTTAGCCGGTTGTTTTCATGCCGTGTTGCTCATGTCTCTGGATTCTGGGCGGATGTTCCCACAGGTGTCAGGGGGCCAGAGCCGCGGTCCCTGTCCAGCAGCAGCCGCCGCTGCCCGGGCAGGAGGCACCGCCCGCTCCTCCCGCGGCTCCCGGGCCCGGCCTGTGGGCAGGCACGACTGCGGAGTCAGCTACACAAAACAAACAACAGATAACGTTGTATATAACAAACCCAGAAATTAGCTGGAAAATAATCACTATGGATGTTATGTTTCTAATTAGCTAGCTGGCATAGCTGTAGAATGCCCTCAACACTCTCCATACACACGGGTGTTCTGTGACTCCCTGGACAGCACTACCTTTCCTTCCATTAGCTCCCTGTACTTTTATCTGCACCATGTTCCATCAGGAACAACTCCCGTTTCCCTCGGTGCCCCGTGTTCCATCAGGAACACCCCGTTTCCCTCGGTGCCCCGTGTTCCATCAGGAACAGCTCCCGTTTCCCTTATGCCCCGTGTTCCATTCGGAACACCCCGTTTCCCTCGGTGCCCCGTGTTCCATCAGGAACACCCCGTTTCCCTCGGTGCCCCGTGTTCCATTCGGAACGCCCCGTTTCCCTCATGCCCCTCCCGGCGTTACCTGAGGCGGTGCTTGGGGCCCTGTCCCGGGCCCGCCCCCAACGCGGCCGGCGGGGCGGGGCGGACACTGCGGGCGCTGATTGGCTGCTGCGGCTGACAGCCGGGTGCTGATTGGCCGGCGGATGGCGGCGCCGTCGCCCTTGGCGTTCGGCGAGGCGGGGCCGTTGTTCCGGCCCGGCACCGACGGTGACCCCGGCCCGGCCCGGCCCGGCCCGGCCCGGCCATGCTGTGCTACGGCGAGGGCCTGCTGAGCTCCCTGACGGCTCTGATGGCGCTGGCGCTGGCGCTGAGCCGCAGCGCGGCGCTGGCCTGCCTGCTGCCGGCCGGGCTCTACCTGGCGCTGCACCTCTTGGCCCTGGAGCCCGCGGCGCCCCAGAGCGCGCAGCGCGTCCTGCGGCCCCGCGGCGCCGCCGCCCGCATCGCGCACCGCGGCGGAGCGCACGACGCGCCCGAGAACACGCTGGCCGCCATCCGACAGGTCAGCACGGGCCCCGGGGCTGGGGGTTGTGTCTGGTAATCCGCCCTCCCGGCAGCAAGCCGTCCTCGGCGTCAGTAACTCGGGCTGCCCTGCCGAGCTGCTGGAAGCTGTGCGGGCGGTTGAGCCTTCGTCCCAAAGGGAGCTTCAGCTCCGAGTCCTGTGGGAGCTGTTATAGCCTTGGTGCTGATGGATATTTCAGCGGTGCAGCGATAATGAAATACTGTGTTTCGTTCATATAGCAACAGCACACGGAGAGCGGACAGCAAGTCAGTAACAGGTTGTTTGTTTTTTTTAACCTTGAAGATCTGTGATGCAAATCCACATTTAGGGGAAAATCTGGTTCCAGAACTTCACTGTGGGCAGCCCTGCCATGCTTTACTGCTGCCTCATCTGCAAGGCATCAAGGCACAGCCAGGGTTCACGGTCTCTTTCTGAGAATCATTTGAAATAGATTTCAGTCTCTGCAATGTGGTGATTGTGAGCTTGAGATGTTGCTTTTCTGAGGATCTCTTACCTTTGTGTGAGACAGGATTCTTAGTCCTGATAAGTTCTGAAGCTGCACAATCCTGTCGTGGCAGACACCTGGAGGTAACCTCTGTGCCTGTTTTTTGTCTTTCTGGTGCATCGTCCCTTCTCCCAGGAGGGCATTTGTCCTACAGAGCAATTGGTGTTGTTAGCACTTCACTCAGGTGTTTTTCTGAAGAGTTCTTGGGAAAGATCCAGGGCAGGAAAAGGGTGTATGAAATGTTCTACGGCAGCCTGGCTGCTTCTTGCTCTCTGATAAGGCCACTCCTCAGAGAGGAGCAGAAGTTTGCCATCCATCTACTGCTTGGTATACACGTGGTAAGCAGTGTTGACTAAGCGTAGACATTTGCTTTTCTTGTCTTTCAGAAAATAACAGAAGGACTCCAGGGTTATTACATCAGAAGGAGAGAGCAGCATTCCTTTTCTGTATTTTTATCCTGAAACAGTTTCAATCCCAAGACTGAGGCAGAATCATTATGGCTTCAGCTGTAAAATAGCTTAGATGGTTCAGTTGATCTTTAAATACTCAACAATGACTTGGATAAAACCTGCTTTTTTTCTGCAGATGCAGACCACTGAAAAGCACATTAATATGTTATTTTTTACCAAAATATGAGCTAATTATAGCTGTACCTGTGTCAAATCTATAAAGCTGTCTCTTCTGTTGTGTATATGATTTTTAAATTTTTTTTTAAGGCAGCTGAGAATGGAGCAACGGGTGTGGAGCTGGACCTTGAATTCAGTGCAGATGGTGTCCCCATTCTCATGCATGATGACACAGTTGAAAGGACAACTGATGGGGCTGGGAGACTGCAGGACCTGACTTTTGAGGAAATCAGGAAGCTGAATGCAGCTGCAAAACACAGGCTACGGTAAATGAACTGCTCTGAAATTACAGTGTCACAGTGGAAAAATAATTCTTGATGAACAAAATTATTGATTTGATCTATCACTGATGAACAAGTTTTTAAATTTAAAACTTAGTCCTATATTGTACTTCTAATTCTATTTTAGAGGTGTGTGAGACTATGTCTCCTTACTCATCAGTAGAATAGGAACAGTGAAACACATAAACTGGCTTTTGAGAACAAAATCCACAGGCATCTAATGTGAAACAGGTCAATATCTACATAAGCTTGTCCTAAATTGACTGCAGGACACTGAAGGTGCTGGGATCTTCATGATATGTCAGAATTGGCTAGAGGAGTTACTTCTAAGATTAGTTTTATCCACTTGTATTTCTTGACTGATGGTGTTCTGGGGATTCTACACATCAGGTTTTTACTGTTGAAGAGGAGCTAGACAGATTTTGGGTGGCCTCACTGTGACCCTAGTGGCTGATTAAGTCATTCCTAGGGGTCTGCAGGGGAAAATATTTCTATACATTACTAAGAATTGGATACCAGTGCAACTTGTGCAGTATCATAAGTGAGTCTATTTCAGAGGAAGGACTCTGTGTGTGCCCCTGAGACACTGCATTAGGGAATTCCAGAGCTGCAGATGTGCCTCCTGTGAGTGTGTGGCACAAGCAGTATCTTCCCTTCTCACTGGCAAGGTGATCACCTGGGCCAGGCAGGGGGAATTTCCACAGGCAGTGACTGCTGAGCAGCTGCTGTTCACTGTCAGGAGAGAATGATCTGTCACCCCATCAGGAATGATTTACTGATGGGAGAAGCTGCTTCTGCTGATCCTCAGCTTGCCCTGCCTGTTCTGCCAGGATCTGCATTTCTGGCTCAGGGCTGGGGAGTGCAGTAGGAGCAGGAAGAGGAGGAAGGCAGCAGTTGGGACTGAAAGCTCCTTTGTGGGAAGGAGGTGAAGAACTGGGGCTGGTGTTTTGGCGTGGGACACGGTGCCAGTGAGCACTGGATCCCACCTCCAGTTCCAGTGCAGCAGCAGACTGTGTTGGAATCAGCCCTGTTGGTGGTGACATGCAGGCCCATGTGTGTGCACATGTGTGTTGACTGCATTCCAAGGAGTTCTCTGTTTCTACAGGAGCCAATTCCAGGATGAAAAGGTGCCAACTCTGAGAGAAGCTGTTGTGGAGTCTATGCATCACAATCTTACAATCTACTTTGATGTCAAAGGCCATGCAAACCAGGTACTGCTCACTGCAGCATGACACCTGCCCTCACCCCTGCTTTGGCTTTCTGACCTGCTCTTGTGCTGCTCTCAGAGTGATCCCTGGGGTACAATCCTGCTTGTGACACCCAGAGTTGTCCTGGGAAGCTGCAGCTTTAGATTGGCACAAGGCTTGTGCAAGTGTTGCACCCAGCACTGCTGTGAAACAGAGCAAAGGGAATTCCCTGCTGTGCTGGGGGGAGTCACAACCTCATCTTCAGCCTCCAGCAAGGGATCTATAATTTGTATTACTGAAGGCAGATGCAAACGATCCATCACTTACATTTTACATAAATTAATTTTTTTCTTTAGCCTAGCAAAATATAGGAATAAATAATGTTCCTCTTCAACTAAAGCCTGGGTAATACTAAAAATTATATCCACAACATATTTAAGGGCATTTCAAACACTGAGAATCCTACTCATTATTGTAAATAGAGTAATGAACAGAAATTCTTTTGCTAAAAACCAAAGTATAATTTCTGTGTTAATGCTATAAACAAGATGCTGTTTTTCTTCTTCTTCCTTTCTATTTCAATCTTGCAATACAGCAGGAAAGTATTTTTAAGATTGTTCTAAAATGACTTTGCAATGTAAATTAAATATGAGTGTATGTATAACATCTCTGTGTGTCTCTAATTGCAGGCAGTTGATGCCCTGAAAAAACTCTACCAGGAATTTCCACAGTTGTATAACAGCAGCATTGTCTGTTCTTTCGATCCAGATGTTGTTTATAAGGTGATGTTTCCTAAAAGTTTATTTTTTATTTTTTCAGTCCTGTCTGGGAATTTCAGTATTGTATTAAACTCCCAGTTCCAGGTTACTTTTGGGCTGTTCAAATTCCTAAGGCTTTTAAAGACAAATGAAGCATAATGCATATCTTATTAGATGACTCTACTCATTAGATGCAAATGGGAATCTACAGCAGTTCCCTCCCTTCTGAAAGCAGTGCAGACAAATGTGCATTGCTCTTCTAGCTGGGGTCTGGCCAGGTGTCTGTGTGCAAGGTACCTGCTAAATAAACCCCTATTATTCTAGATTACTCCTAAAACTCTATCCTCATTGCCAAGTCTACTTAGCTTTTTTTCCCATTGTATACATTGCATGACTGCTATGTAATTTCTTTCTTGGTGCTTATTCAGTATGATTTGAAGAAAAAAAAAACCTATAATATATCATAAACATCTTTTTAAAAGAGTTACAAAAGGATCTGGAGGGGAAGGGCAGAAGGATTCTGGTAGAATTGTAAATGCAAGCTAGGACTTTGTATCTAATCTCTCAAAAATTGTATTTAATGCAGCTGGGCTTTTGAATAAGTTACAGTCTTTTCTCCTTGGTCCTCCAGATGAGACAAGCTGACAGAAATGTTGTGACAGCACTGACCCACAGGCCCTGGCAGCTGAGTCACCTGGGAGATGGGACACCCCGATTCACTTCCTCCTGGAAGCATTTCTTGTACATGGTGATGGATGTCATTCTGGACTGGAGCCTGCACAGTTTCTTGTGGAGATTGTGTGGGGTTTCAGCTTTCCTCATACAGAAGAATTTTGTTTCTCAGTAAGTGTTGAAGTTTGCTCATTTTTCAGGAGGCATTCTCTTTTGTTAGTATATAGGGTGGAGTTACCACAGTATGTGCTTATCAAAATGTTCCATTTAGTGTCCATGAGGTGTCTTGATAATTTCTTTACTCCATGCTGTTTAATGATTTTAAGCCTCTATCTTTTTTATCTGAATTTTTACCTTCTGTTAGAGCCTACATTTAATCTCAAAGAGAAAAAGCATTTGTTGCTTTTGTCTGTTTACAGTAAGAAAACACAAAAAGATGATGTTGTAGAATGTGACACACTGTTGTTCCTTGATGTGCTGCTGATGCAAAACCAAAACTCAGCTGTAGCCTCAGCACTGTCTGCCTTAACTCTGTGTAGTGTCAGGCTGCTCTCAGGGTGTCTCTGTTCCTTGCAGGGACTATGTGAGGTACTGGTCTTCCAGAGGGATTCGAGTGGTGGCCTGGACAGTGAACACATTTGCAGAGAAAAACTACTACGAGAGCGTCCTTGACTGCAGCTACATCACCGACAGCTTGCTGGAGGACTGTGACCCCCACTACTGAGCCAGCCAGGCTCACTGCCCTCCTGGGCAGGCCTGCAGCCACGAGGGAGGGCAGCCAGCAGTGCTGATGGACTGCTGAGGAGAGCTCTGGGAAAGGCAGAGCAGCACTTGGCTTCTGCCTGTGGTCACATCCCAAATGCAGGAACCTTCAGGTGCAGCCACAGAGTTAGAGGAAATCACTGTAATGTGAGAGAATCAGATAATTTTGGTTCTAAATTGGTGTCAGCAATTTTGGTGTCAAAATTTCAAATCATAACTTGATATTAGTAATTTTAACTAGCATGTTCTACAAGTCTATACTAATTTCAGGTTGATTTATAGCACCTTAAGATCATTTACATTACTTTTCTTAAAACAGAAACTGGAAATAATGGTACAATGGTGCCAAAATAGAAGAGGAGTGTATTTCCCTGCCCTGTGTGGAAAGATGGCTGTGCTGAATACTGATGAGGAAGAAAAAGCCAACTTTCCATATGTGATGTGAAGGTTATGAGAATTAACAAATAAAACTTGATTAGCTTCTTATCTTCCAGGCCTTTAAGAGAACCAGTGGAGGATAGGAAATTGTTTCTTCTAATTAAAAAAACACAGCACATGAATGTATTTATTTTTAAGATAAAGCTATATATAGAGTGCTGGTAAGCAGTAAAACAAATGAAGCTGAAATGTCTTTTTAGTTTGCTTTTGGCTGTGTGGTTGAAGGGCACTCAGAGGGATATGGAAACTGTAATCCAGATTTAACTTGAACTCCAAAGAGTCTGCAGTTACAATAAACAAGTCTTTGACAATTCATGGGCAAGTGTTCTTTATCAGCTGTGCAGAAGAGTATTTACATAAAATGTCAAAATTATTGCAGATTGTCCCAATTAGGGTAAATCCAAACTTCTGGAATACCACAGATTCATGCTATGACCTGCTGGTGGGGGATGGATTTTTTGTTTCCTGAGCTCCATCCAGGAACAAAGAAGCACAAAGGAGGTGCTTTTCCCTGTCACTCACCCCCTGCACTGCAGAAGCAGCAATCTCAGCCTCCTGGTGCACATCCTATAGAATGTGTAGGTTTATGTGCAGATCCTGGGTACTGTGGCCTCTGCTGCTACTGCTGAGCCCCACAGGGGCTCCCACTGAAGGGCAATGACTCCTCATGGCTAATGCTCCAAAGCTCCAGCTGTGGCTGCTGCTTGAGTTTCTGGCACTGCTGAGTCACCATCCTCAGTGCAAACACCAGGTCCATGTGCAGTGCCCACAGCCAGGCTCCACAGCTGGATGTGCAGGGAAACAATAACATTGAATCTCTGCTCTTGCATTGTGTGTAAAGTTTGTCCTTTTCTCTGTGCCTGTGGTGGCTGGCTTGTCTTTAGCCTAAATTATGAGCAAGATGAAAAGATGTGCCTCTTTCCAGAGCAACAAGGGAAGGGAAAAAACAGGCACTAGTAGAAAATGAGCTAAACAAAACAAAACAAAAATTATGATGGTGGTGACAAAGTTGTAGTCTTGAATAAAAAGAAGCTGCATCAAATCTCACAGTCATCTATGATAACAAAATAAGCCTTAGTTGTGTTACTTCCAATAAATCCTTTATAGTAAAAGACATGTAAAGTTCCAGTTTACAAGCAATAGTTTTACACAGATAACAATTTGATAAGTAGACACTCTTATCAAACACTCTTAGTTCTGATGGCTTCATCAAAGCTGTTTTTAAGTGACTGTAAAAATGGCTCAGAAAAATGAACCCAGTTCACACAAGTCATTTCACAGCCATTACAATGTCTCAGTCATTAAAAACAACTGCACTTTAATATACTTCTGTTTATTTGACCAATACTCCAGATAAAAGCTGATAAAACAGGTAAAACAATGTAACCGTTAGAAAAATATTTTTAAAACACAGCTTTTATTTACAGTTAGACACAAGTTCCCTTATATGTAGTCAACAACACGTGGTCGGCTATGGAGGGTGCCTGACTACATTGAGGTGATGCCAGTCCTGGAGGAGGGCTGTCACCAAATACCATTGCTGCAAAACAACCCCCACAAGTGGATATTCCCTATCACAGTAAAAAAACCAAGTCCCGACACATTTTGCAACCTGTTCTTCTATTTTTTCCTTCCATTTAGATGTAAAAAAAAGATGTTTGAGAGATTCTTTTAGTCATTAGTGCAAGAGAGGATTGCTTCCTGCAGCCAGTGCGCCTTCACTCGGTGCTGCCCGTGCCTGCCCAGGGCTGGAATCCCCCGGTACCATCGCTGCCCGTGCCTGCCCAGGGCTGGAACCCTCCGGTGCCATCGCTGCCCGTGCCTGCCCGGGGCCGGAACCCTCCGGGGCCATCGCTGCCCGTGCTTGCCCGGGGCCGGAACCCTCCGGTGCCATTGCTGCCCGTGCCTGCCCGGGGCCGGAACCCTCCGGTGCCATCGCTGCCCGTGCTTGCCCAGCGCTTGAACCCCCCGGTGCCATCGCTGTCCGTGCCTGCCCAGGGCTGGAATCCTCCGGTGCCATCGCTGCCCGTGCCTGCCCAGGGCTGGAATCCCCCGCTGCCATCGCTGCCCGTGCCTGCCCGGGGCTGGAATCCCCCGGTGCCATCGCTGTCCGTGCCTGCCCGGGGCTGGAATCCCCCGGTGCCGTCGCTGTCCTCCCCCAGCGCCGCTGCCCGGGCGCGCAGGGCGAGCGCCACGGCCCGGGACGGGCTGGGCTCGCCGCCTGCTCGGCACAAGGCAAAGAGCGTTAACCCCGCTGCTGGGGCAGCCACCCCGCCAGAACGGCCCCTGCTCTGCAGGGATCGCTTCTGTCAAGTTTTTGCAATGAAGTTACATGGAAATTCTGACTGCCATGCAAGATCCCATAACCTTATTTTACTCTCAGCAGGATGATGTTCTAGGGACTCTGCCCCCCTCTGAGTTTCGTTTCACACCAAGATGTGAAGTCTGTTTCTAAACTGATTTAAAGTTCTTGCCTATCTGTTGGGTGCTCCCATAAGACAGAATGCCTCATTTACCCAAGAGTTTCACTCTCTAGCACACAGAAGCTGGTGGTCAGTCTTCAGAAGTCACCACCAACACAGAACAAGCTACCAAAAAGCACAACCTGTAGAAAAAATTCACCCCACAAGCCCAGTCATTTTGTTTTCTCTCTACACAAGATGCTAAAATGCTGTGTCCCTGACATGCAGCTGTCACGTGCTGTGTCTGTATATCAAACATTTTTACTGAGTTGAATTTTTAAGAGCTTTCTGTGTTTCATTTTAGTTGCTTACCTGGTGGAAAGTCACTGCTGCTTGAGATCTCAACAGAAAAGGGATGCTGAAAACAAAATGCACAAGCAGATTTAGGTCATGATTTCCCTCCTCTGTGTGCTATCTTGTATTTGAAAAGATACCAGTTATTTGTAACAAAACCATACTCTCCAAGTCTTGAGCAGGTTTGTGATTAAGACTGTTCAATAGCTATTCTGATCACATTTTTGTATCTGTTCAAGTTTAAATTTATTTCCATGCATACAGGACTTTGCCACACATACACCCATCAGCTATGCCACACCCCAGATTCTATACAGGGGAATCTACATTTCCCTCTTTTGACCATCTCACCTCATTGTAGGATGTGTTTTGGTTTCTGTCAAATTCATTTTCTGGGTAGCCTGGCACCTCCTGGGCAGGTTGCATGGATGGGTGGTATGAAGAGGAGCTTCTCTGAAAAACAGTGTTTGGCATCAGCAGTCTATGATCTGGCTTCCAGCTGTGACTGTGCGAGCACTGCTCATTTCCCCTGTCTCAGGGAGATGACCTTTCCACTAAATCCACAATGAGATCATTCTGGCATCTCCTTCTGAAATCTGATCTTAAAAATTAGAAGAACGTCCACACTTCGTAGGTGACAAATCTCCCTCTCAGGAGTCCCACTCATGGCACTCAACATGGGCAGATGTTGTCTGAAAATCCCCAGCACATAGAAAATGTCCCTTCATATTCTGCTAACCTCTTTACAGTCAATATTAATTTGTATTATCACACACATATTTATAGTTAACAACAGATCAATATCAATTATTATCTATACTTGGTTTTTTATTTATGTAATAATTTTAATGATAGCCAGTCATACAGGGGGCTTTGGGTTTTTGGGAGAAAGGAGAGGAACCTACCAAATACTTGTTCTCTATCAGTATTTAGGTCAAGGAGTTTTTACTCAACCCAAATAAAAACAGCAGACAGCATCTATATATCCACATTTTAGCACTAGTTTGATGGCTCAGCAGGCAGGACTGCCTTGAAAAATAAATTCAAGTTTAGTTATCGGTGTTGTACGGGATTTCAAATGGAGTTAGGTCAAAGCACTCAGTTCTACCTCAGCTGAAAATAACCACGAATCACAACCCCCTAAGGAAATCCATTGCCAGGGAGGAAGGCAGCCTCCTTGGCCTAGCCAAGGCTCAAGCATCACCAAACCCTTTGGTGACCATCACTGCACATCAACATTAGGAATGTTTTCTTGAAGTATCACAACCATGAATCATGTCTGGTGAGGGTAAGGACTTCTCTATATCCAGACTGAATTCCAGCCTGGAACAAATAATTAGGCAACTTTCACAGCATCCTTTTGCTGTTTGGAGTTAAGTAGCAAGCATTTAGATGAAGTTTTAAGTGCAGCCTTTTCCCAAACCAGCAGGCTGTTTGCACGGCTGGAGGAGCCCCATGGACCTGCACCAAGCAATTAAACAGCAGAAGCTGAGCAGCCAGACTGACCTGCTGGCCTCTTCCTCCCAGGGCAGACGAGCTCCTCTTTGTCCGTTGCAGTCTTTGTAGCTTTTGGAGTAGAAACCTCTTATCTTCTCCTACCTGTAGTCAAGATGTATTTGATCATTAGCTGGAATGCACTAATTATCCTTGAGAGGCTCAAGGCCTGTAAGTAACCAGTGACCAAAATAATTCCTTCTATTATAAAATAATCTGTCTACAGAGGGAGCTGCAGCAACACATCTTGAAGATAAAATTCTTTTGCTACAACTCTATTTGTGAGTTAAATTTCCCTGCAATTCCCTTGGGGAAGGGCTCCCACCCTCCTTTGCACAGTTATAGGAAAAACAGGTCACAGTCCCACAAAGCTGGATGAGACAATCAACATAGAAGCCAAATTATACAAAAGACACAAATGAAAGCCAAACTTACATTATTAATTTGTTTACGTAAGAGACTGGTCGTGGTCTTTCTTGCTTGTATTATTTCCCAGTTAAGATAAGTAACAATTCTAAACAAAACAAAATAAAAGGTCCATCATATAAGCACTTTATTCTAGTCAGTGTCTACATAGAAATGTATCTTGTTCATTTTAACCCATTAAAAGACATATCTCTGTACACATACACACAGAAAATAGATGTATACAATTACACAAGGAATGGAAAACATGTGGATTTGCCTAAAACAAGGCAAATGCATGAAATTGCTTAAAACATTCTTTTGGAAAAGACCCAAAAATCTGTGGACTTGTATTCAAAATGAGAGGTACATTTAAGTGAGTCAACAATACAAGATGCATTTCAGATAACAAAATAACATAGAATGACTCTGTCATTGCCAGGTTTTTCCACTTAAGGGCTTTTTCTGGTTCTTTTCATTAGCAGATACTTACAGTACAACACTAGAGACGATGAAGAAGAAAAGTGCACTTGAAATTAAGTTACGGTAGATCCACACTACCCATTTCGAGGCAGTGTAGCTTTCCAGCTTTTGTATCCACTCAGCAACTGCAGCATAGATGGAAGGCAAACCTCTGAAAGGACCACATTCTTCTGAAGGTTTTAACCTGAGAGCGTGGAAAACCAGCTACTTAAAGCTTGGTACATTAACCAGTGAATTAGTTAATATTGTGATTTTGTACATCAAGATGCCCCTCAGTTTTCTATAGCTCTCTACTGTCTTTGGACTCCCAGGGTACTTCCATGAGCTGTATTTAATTTTTAGCTTGTGTCCCTTCTCCAGCCATTAAATGCCCACCCCAGACAATGCAGTGAGACATGAGTCCTTGCTGCATTGGATCAGTAGCAAGCCCTGTAAGCACAACCTTGACATAAATATAACATGTCAATCACTGTAGCACACATTACAGGAAATTGAAAAACTGGATTTTATTAACATTTCACCACAAGGTGAAATCATTTCACCTTGCCTTCAGGGACACGATTCACTGCAGATCTTCAGTAACAACAGAAGGTGGTAAAATAAGACAGCTCATGGTAAGAATTAACATTTTCAGGTAGACTGAAATAGGAAAGTGTTTGCTTTGAAACTGAACCACTCCAGACAGTCTGAAATTCCCACTTGCCCTCAGGAAATGATAGCTCTGACAGCTTTAATCCCATCTGATTTGGTGTGTGGTCACCTGTCTCACTAAATACCAAAATCGTGATGCTGACTATTGTCAAGAGAAAAGCATGTCCATGCTGCCCTCCTTCCTGTGACCAGAGCAGCACACAGAGAACCAAAGCAGCTTTGAAATATTGCTAACAACCCAGATGCATTACTACAGGGTCAGCCCTGCCTGCAGAAAGAGCCTCTGAAGTTCAGAAATAATCCATGAGCTGACCTCAACTGAGTTTTCCCAGGTGTTTCTCTGCTGCACACCCAGAATCACCTATACTATAAGTAAGCTGGGAACTAGGACTTGGTAGAAACTTTAAGAGGAGGAAAAGTAAAATTTGATGCATTTAAATAGGAATCCAAACTTCAATGCAACTTTGTTTCTCCTCCCACTTTCTCATGGGACAAGTTACTCAGTGAATCATGCAAGCTCACAGAGCAGATCTTGTTTTCAGAGTACAGAACATCTCATGAACACCTGAAACCTTCCACCAGCAGTTCATACAACTTTTTACAGAGAAATGCAGATCCTCTGCCTGGTATCAGGTTGCACAGCATAATTTAGTGGGCCTGGATGCCAGTGATCTTCCATACCTCCAGACAGTGACTCCAATGACAGAGAGGACTCCAAGGAAGGAAGGACAAAACAGCAGGAAAATGAAGGATGTCGTCATTTGAGCAGTTCTCCAGACTTTGCAAGGGGGCTGGCAATTCCTCATCAGACTGACCTTTAAAGAGAGGAAGGTACTTTGGAATGCTGTTACCTGCCACTTCAACTTGGTTTAAGTCAATCCCACTGAAATTGCTCAAATAGCACCCATCAGAAATTTCCAAGAACAACTTTTATGTGAATTTGGTAGATAGAGTATACTTTAAGAAAACTTCAAGAATATAGTCTTAAAATAGTAAGAAGCAAAATGAGGTTGTGATGGGTTCTTCAGAAGTCTGCTAGGTAGAGATGGCTTTTGTAGCATATGCAATGCTCATGGTTCAGGGAAATTTGAATCCATCTTTCTACCTACAACTTTGTTCTTCTACATTCAACACTACAAACTCCTTCATGACCTAACAAACAACTTATCATCTGGTCACACTACCAAGACAAACAATTCTGAAAAGAAGACATTTCCACCATGATCTTTAGCTGAATCACCCTTCTTGCACCCACTTCAGAAAGGGGAGTTGCTGGGGAGCAACTGAGAGGCCAAAGCCACAGCCACAGGCTGAGTGTGGCTGACATATGCACTTGTCCACTATTAGTTCTCCAGCCTTTAATTTTACTACTTTATTATTTATGCTGAATACATACAAAGTTTCTTACCTTTTTCACAAAAAATACTATAAAAAAAGCTATCATCTGGATACCAGGCAACAGAGGTGAGAACAGGATACCAATCCTACAAGGAAGGATTTATAGGAGAAAAAAGTTACATCTTCATTATTCACCATTCAGTTCTCAGTGCACTGAAAGCAGAAAAATACTACAATAACTTCCTATACAGATAGTGTGGGATTAGTTGGAAATGTGATTTCATTACCCTTGATCCTCTAGCAGTAATGGAAAATATGCAATTTTAAACACACATATCTATGTACAGATCTCCAGAATCCTCTTATAACTGGAGTAACATACTCATTCTTGGAAATAAGGCATCTTTTCCAGCATTTAATACTGAGACTATTTCAACAAGGACATCATCCCAGTGAGGAAGTAAACAAAGCTCCAGGATATTCCTGCAGGAACTTATCAGGTTTCTCCCAGAGCAGGTGGCCACCAGGTAAATTACTGACTGAAGTTATTGTCACTGCCCACATAATTACTTTGGCAAGTCACAATCCTTACCAAAGGCACTGAACAGCTCATCTCCCAGTTATTTATCCTGTTCTTTCTGGGAAACACCCACAAACAGAATAAGATTTTTTCCATGATAGTTCTACATGCAAATGAAGTTTTGTCTGTAAATTTAACACTTACCAGGTCAAAGTCTGTGCATAGATCAAATCTAAAACATTTCGTCCAATATCAAATTCTGGCAGCCCCAGGTTCACACAGACTGTAGTTCCAATAATTCTGGGGGAGGGGGCAAACAAAAAACTATAGCACAACAGCAATTGCTAAATGATACCGTCCTCTGTAGAAATGCCTGTAAATGACTTTCTAAAAACAAGCAACAGTGACAAATTATTTAGAGGCTTCAAGTGTCATGCAAAGCAGCCACAGCTCGTTCATTACACAGCACAGCAGAAATGAAACAATTTGGCAAAAAAAAAATCCTGTAAAACAAAGCAGGGTTGAAGTAAGACCTAGTATATATTTCACACAACTGAAACAGAGAACCAATAAGGACTTCTTACTGCATCAGTACATATCTATACTATAGTAACTACTTGTTACTTTAAGGACAAGATTCTTGTGCTTAAGCAGCTGAAATGTCAAGGGACCTCGGCACAAAACTGTAACAGCTTTTTCAGGTCCTGAGAATTTTCATCATCAATAAAAAAGAAATGAAATTTGTTGATACTCTTGATACATTGATACTCTTAATGTACCCTCAAATATGTCCTACTTCAAACTAACTGAGGTTGCAAGGAGCTGAAACAGACAGGTAAGCAAGTACTGAGAGGATTCCTACTGAGGACCAACAATCCCTTTTAGTCACCTCATTTTTCCTGAGCTGGGGAGACAGTTTTTTCCTTGCTGTGGCGAGAGCAATAAAGATTTTGGTAACTATCACATCTTGATACCACCTTATCAACTGCATCACCAACAGAGCTGGGCTTTTAGGAGGTTACTCTGAGCACAAAATATTAAATACAAGCAATTGTACTTTGAACCTTTCACATGTCTACGTCAGCTGCTTTGCCTAGCTTATGGGAGGCCATTCATCACAGCTGACATTGCAGTTTTAGTTTTGTGACTTTCTGCTGGGAGGTGGTTTCCTACTGAACACAACAACAGAAGGATTAAAGTACACTGCCAAGAGCTATGGAGGAAAAGACCTCAAAAACTTCTCAACATTGTCTTGTATAAATTTAATAAAAAGTTAACAAAGCCCTGCCTTGTAAACCAGTCTTGTTCAAATCATGGGCAGAGAGCAAACAATGGATCTCCTACACAAAAGTACGGCCAGGGATCTAAATGCTCTGTAGAGCTGGCAAGCACTTAAATACTGCCTAAGCCATAAGCAATGTTTGGCACTAAGAAGGTTCACACAACACGTCAGAAGTAAATGACTTTTTCCTTACATCTAGTCCACAATACTTTCTCATTTATCATGCTGGAGACCTCTACCTTTGAGAGACTCATTATATGCTTGATAACACTGATAAAATCAGATTTTAAACTTGTGGGCAATGTAGTGACATAACTGAGAGGGAAAAATCACAGTGGGTACACCAAGGAAAGGCAGCAGTGTGCCCATGCTCATGCAGAGAAGATGGATTTGTCCTTAGACAACTGGCTGTCACCTCAGTCTCAGGAAATCTATGAGAGTAGAATGAGGCTTCCCCCCTGTATGTGTTTCCATCTCCAAAGGGAAAAAGGACACACCGACCTCCTTCTGGTGGTCTGCTTCTGCTGGGCTTTTCTCACATGGAGAAAACAGATCATATCTTTGGTTAATGAATGAAGATTAGAAAAGTAGTACTCACCTTCGTAAAAACTCTGCAAAGAAAGAGCCAAGCAAACAAAATATGAAGTCAACTAGAACAAGACGATAGATATCTTGGCCAACCAAAGTTTCCCAGCACTTTAAGAAACAGAAGGAAAAAAAAAATCAAACTAGAATTTAAAAATGATGCTATTTAAACATTGTTCCCAAATGCTTGGGCATCTGAAATTTGATCAAAGATCTGAAATGTTGATCAAATATATTCCAGCAGCCTGGCAAATCATAGTTGACTTCTCAGTGAACAATGCTGCCATCCAGCTGAGACTCGAGCTGGGCCATTCATTTCTTTTCTAGAGCTGGTTTCTCTCAAGTTGCTAATAAAAATTGTTAGGGTAGGAAACTCAGCTTCCCAAGACACCACATGTGCTTCTCTTTGCTGAAGCAAGTCTCTTGTCCAAGTGGTTCCTAACCTGGCACTGCAAGTCAGAGATTTGTGGTTTTGAAACTTTACCTGTGACTCTGAGGTAGCCACAATGTTCAGCCAGTAGTAGCACAGTATTCCAACAATTGACATTTTCAGGATGGTAGTTCTAAAAAGAAGAAGTAGCAGTTACTGCACCAACAGCTGGTCCATACCTGGAGGGAGCGATGGCAGGATAACCACTGGCTACACTTTTTACCTCCTCTTGGCACTGCAGAGTGCCAGGACTAGCAGGAGCTCTCCTGGGAGCTCAGGTATGGCATTGTTCTATTGTCCTGGCAGAAGGGGAGCTGGGCATGACAACCTTGGCACAACATCTGCTTAACAGGCTGCTGGCTGGCTGTGGGGGCTCCTCAGGGGAGGGAGGGCTAAGGGACACCAGGGGTTGGGCAGAGTAAACTCCAAGCATCTGTTTTTAAGTGAGATGACCTCAGTCCTCTCTCTACTTCCCTTCCTTTCCAACAGGGGCCAACAGCCACAGGGCCATCAAGGAGTGCTGTAAGCACATTGTCACAGTGCACCCACCTGGGAGGGAAACCATTCCTCATCCTCATGCAGAGATATAACATCCTAGAAGCTCATGAAAGACAAAAGGTCATGATGACAAGAGTGTACAGAAGCCTTTGGAGAAGATGAACTCTCCACCATAGCTCCCTATTGCCCCACACCATCCAGATACAGCTTTGTATCAAAAAGAACTCAGACAACTTCAGGCTGAAAGCACTAAGAGGTGGCAACAAGAAATACCTGATAATAGTGACATATATGTGCTGTCCAGGACTCTGAAACTTCTCCAGGTGCCCAAGCCAGGAGAAGAAGAATGGGATCAGTGTGTTGAGGAGAGACACAATCACAGGTAGCACCAACATGGCAGTTTGTCTCTGTAGATCGTTGCTGTACCCTTTCATAAACAGCTAAGAGAGGAAAAAACCATCATGAAACAACCCAAACTTAGAGCCTTAACCAAAATGCTGAAAAGTGTGTCCACAGGGAAGCCCCCTGGCCCACCTCCCTGGATGTTCTCAGGTTAGAGACTGCCATGTTTTAGGGGCCCATGAGCAGCAGCACAGTGACCCTGTCCCCTTCCCTGAATTATGTGGGACCAAGGGTGGGAGCCCCAGCTTAAATGCAGCTCCTGGGGAAGAAGGGGCAGGTCTTGCTGGGGCTGCTTCTTGCTGTTTCTCCCCAGGACACCAGATGCACTGTCCCTAAGCTGACCACAGGCCCAGGCAAGCAGCTGCTGGAGAGAGGAGGGAGATTTGCTCAGACCCCTCAGGTCCCTCCCTCTTGCCATAGTCCCCAGTGGGGCAGGCCTTGCAAAGCAGCTCCTTAGGGCCATCAGAATTTGTGTGTGCTCTGGCAGCAACAACAGCTCTGCCTGCCTGTGCTCCTCATAGTGAACAGGGCAGTGCTCACACTCAGTGTGAAATACCTATGTGGAATAATACAAAATACCTATGTGGAATAATACCAATTCTGGCCTTACCTCGAGGTTATTAATGGAGAGGAAGAAAACACCAGTACAAGCAGCTCCTGCTGTTACCAGGGTAGCAACCCAAGCAAGGAGATGAGTAGCAAGACGAACAACTCTCTCCATCACAGAAAAATTACAAACTTCTTTGTTTACTTCAGCGAGATCTTCCTGCAAAGAAACAATTCCTAATGAAGTTCTTAGTCAACAGCATAAGGCAAAACTTGTGTCAGGGCACTACCAGAGAAACCAAATGAAAGGTTATTGCTCTAGAAGATGGGCAGAGTAATATCCTAGGAACATTTACTGGGCAATTTTGTCTTCCTACCCTAGAAGTCAAGTTTCACAGATAATATTTCCAGCCAGCCTTTTGTTTATAAAATAGTTAAATAGGAGGAAGGAGAAAAACTTGAATAAATACTCTGTATGGCAAATATTTAATAGTCACAGAAACTCATTCAATAGAACAGAAGCACACAAATATTTATATGTAGCTCAATGAGAAAAGGAAAACAAGCAGCTAAGGCAGTGCCAGGAGCTCAGACCAAATGAAACTCAGGAAGTCAGGAAGATTTAAATCTCTTAGGCACAGGACTAGCACACTTGTGTTACTCTGCCAGAGACTTGTATGTGCACACACAAATTTGTATGCACAACTAAATCTCTAACAGAATGACTCACACACATTAGTTTTGTATCTCCTGTGCTTTGTACCTTTATTTGTGTGTGGAGATTCTTTTGTTGCAGCTTCACAGCTTCTTCATTAGTTATATTGAAGTCCCAAGCGCATAACACCTTGCTGGCCTTCACAGAGAATGCCTGAGTGTTAAAGTTCCTGGAGAAGAATCTTGCCATGCTGCAATGAAAATTAAATTGGTCAGATGTGTAACAGGGAAATGTACAGCAGGGCAAGGAGGATTTGTCAGCTTTTCCATCCCATCACAAGTTTATTTGACCTATGTCAGAGCATGTCACATACAACAATGTGGAAAATAAACAATAATGTAAGGAATTCGAGGATTTCTATCTCAAGATTGTTGCTGACAGTCTTTACCTCTGGAAGGCCACATCAATAAGAAACAACATTACGAGCAACAGCTTACAAAAGGGGATCACAATATTCCCAGTTTGAAGTGGGATTCTCTGTATGTCCTTCACTATTTTGCAGTTATTTTTAATTTCTGTAATAAAGGTTTGATTCCTGGAGACTATCTTTTGAGCAGAAATTTCTACTTAAACTCTACACCTGTAAATAAGGACTTACAGAAACCTAGTCAAGTAATTATTACCTCTAACTGTTGGCAGGATGGGTTTTTTTATTGTGTGGCTATTTTCCCCTTAATATAAGAGAAGTAGGAATTCACAGTTAGTTTACCTGAACAACAAGATAAGAAAACAGATGACAAAATATATTCCAACAGTGAAAATATAGGCCAGCTGCATGTTGTAAGATGCACCGTTCTCCACTTTACTGAGTGTAGCATTGGTGTAAAAGCCATAGTAGAGCACTGTTTGTTGAAAATAACCCTGAAAAGACAAGGACATTATTTGGAATATTTGCTACCACCTCCATGGTAGCAAGCATCATTTGAAGACAAATTACTGGAGGTGGGACCTGTCCTATTCCTTATCATGAAACCACAGGTGTGATTAAATTTATACTTACAGCTCCAGTGAGCAGCTCCAGGCCCGTGAAGGAAAGGTTATTTGGTTCTGCTGCAAGAAACTGCGGAATTGTGATGAAACCAAAGTTTATGAGGAATGAGAAGATGTTAAAATTTAACAGCCACTTCAAGAAAACAAAATAAGAAAGAACACTTGTTCCAAACTCAGCACCAATGATCTTCAGAGTCTTGTGCCATGGCCGCAGTTGTTGAAAAGATTCTGAAAGGGTATTGCCAAATCGCCGAAATGACTGCAGGGAAAAAGAGGAGAGACATGAATCTCACCAAGCAAACAGGATTCAATTTCACATAATAAAGCTTCACATTTTAATGTTGCAAGAATGCAGATTTTTATGTTGTTAAGAATGGATTTGGCCCACTCCATGCGCCATAAGATGGTGACCTGGTCTGCTAAGTGCTCCTGCAGCGCGAGTCATTTTTAATGAACACTGCAGCAATTAACTGGATCCTTGGTAAGTAACACGAAGCAAGACACCAGATTCCTCTGGAGACAGTGGTACCATTGCAGCTAGAGTGGTTTGCTCTGTTGTGACTGACAGAAGTTTCTGACACTCACCACTGCTGCTCCCTGCAGACACTGTGTACACTGAGCACCACGATGCCTCGATTTCTTCGTTATTTCTTTCAGAACTTTGTTTCTGTGGAAGAGCAGAGCAGGGGTGACAAGGAAGCCAAAGTAGATGCTGCAAATACAGTTTCAGCTCTGTGCACATGAACAGAATTAGTACAGCATGGAGATGTTCTTACTGGTTCATTTCATATCAGCTGATACCTTGGCTCCTGTCCCTTCTATGACAGCATGTGCTAACCCCTCCACTAACTCACACTGGCAGCAGAATTTAAATATATTTTGTAAGGAGACAAAAGGATGGTTGAGATCATGTGGTCTCTTCTCCATTTTCAATGACCAGTATCCAAGTTTCCTTTGAAAATAAATCTCAGGTTATCATTTATAACCAAATCTCAGGACCTTGATATTCTGTTTTATATTACTGTGAGAGGTTCTTCTTATCTCTACCATAAAATTATTCTCTCTTGCAAGACATTAAATTTTAAAAGTGCATTGAAAAGTACTTTAGTTTGTCATGAAGTGACAAACCAATGTTCAGCAAATGGCAAACTCCCACAGTTGATAGCTAGATGTTGCTAGAAGTAAATATTTTTAAAACTAAACACAAACTTTTATTTTTACCTGATCTCTTTCTTTTTTCTCATGGTCTCTGGCATCTTCTGCATTGCTTTAATCCTTTCATTGTTGGACATACTTGCAAGACTTTCAACTAAATCTTCATCTGCATCAAACCCACGCAAAAAACAAAATTTAGGGATAAGAATACAGTAATTTTTATACACAACCAGAAATGGATATAACAACACTCCTCATTTACACTGCTACTAAGGTGTGCAAGCTGAGACTTAATAATTTTGTTCAGAATATCTTCAGCTCCCTCAGAACTCTAAATCAGATGCAAATAGTCCAATAATGTTCATAGAAAGAGCTGCCATATAAAGGAAAATTAAATACTGACAAAACTCCAAGATTCTGGTCCACTTGATCACGTTTGATAGCTACACTTTTATGATATTACATATTGACTTGAAAATTAAACTTTTGCTTTATTTCCTCTGTAATTTTAGTTGATGTCAGTGCCCCTACTTATCACTACCTATGCCACAGACACCCCTCTCTGACCTGACAATCAGGCTGCTTCTGCATAGTTGGAATTTGATGCTAATTCTACACACAGTGGCTGAAAGCAACCTATTAGCTTGTCAAATTCTAATAAAGAGCTTAGCATTTTTTTCTGCAATTTAACACCTTCATACTGCACTTCATTTCATTTATCATGGGATTTGAGTGTGTTTGGAGAGCATAAAAGATTAATCACTACCATAACACAAACCTAAGCTGTCCCCATAACCACGGAAGAGCTGTACACACAGTTCTGGTGAGAAACAGAGCAGCATCAACCACACCATCCTTGTACAAGACACTGTCAAATCTGAGCCCCTTATCTAAATCCTTACCTTCCCTGCATACTGGATCTGTTTCCAGCATGCTGGAAGAAGTCATGAAGATCTCATCAGGTGGTCTTTGGTTGCGTCTCCGAATGAAGCTGCCTGAATAACACACATTCTTTAGGAAGCCCAGAGAGTCCTGACAATTTCACTTCAGAAATTCAAATTTCACTTTGACAAGAACAAGCTAAAAGTCTATGCTTTAATCTCACTAACTTCATGCAAACACACTCCCCCACTCACATCTTTCCTGGCTGTCTTTGACAAGCACAAGCATTTTTCAGATAAATGCTGGAAAAGAGGAGCTGAGCCCAGTCTTCAGCTGTCATAGAGGACTCCATCTAACCCATTCACAAATGCACACATTCACTATTCAAGACTTTCTTCCTAGAAGACAAGCCCTTGCTTTGAAAATCCTTCCCCAGCCTTCAGGGGGATCATTTTAGAGTCACACTCCTTCATGCTGAGTAAGTTCTATGTGCCAAACTTCCATTTCCCTGGGGCCAATGCAGCTGCTCTCTCCACCTTTTCATCCACTTATTCAAACAGGTGAGTACACTCCTTAAAAGCATCTGCCTTCCAGCCATGACACAGATGAGTTTAGCCACAGCTTTCCTTGCCTGGCCTTCCCAGTAAGATAATGGCCAGTCCCAGTGTCCCATTCCAGTGTGGAGCTCAGCTCTCTGATGTGGAAGGACCCCATTTACTATGTGAAGGTATTAATACCTGAACAAGAAGGCTTTAAAATATTTATTAGTATTATTTTATAGAGGGCGAGACTGACATGCAATATTGTGATGCACCCCAATCCTTACCTTCTGATCCACTGAAAATTCCATGAGTGTAGGGATAATCCAGCATATGGGAGGTAGAATGTGGGGTGTAAGTCAGGTCTGGCTCAGGCTCAAAGGAAGGATTGTCTGTTGAAGGAAATCAGAGAAGGAAATCACACAAAGCTGCAAACGGCTATGGGTTATTTACTGACACAGAATGCCAAGCCTATGACAAAGTACAGATCTAATGCCAACACAGCAACAACCTAGTCCCTCAACAGAACTCCCATATTCCACCCCAATGTACACCCTAGTACTCAACAACTTACTCAGTCCATACAAGACAATTTTATTGATCTGTTAGTACAACAATCCATGGATTTGCTAATAAAACAAATGAACTGCTTAAAAAAACCCAAAAAACTAAAAATATTTACAGAGCTGAGCTTTGCAGAGCAGCAGAACTCCCTCGGGACAGAGCCAAGTGTTATTTGTTCCAGGCATTTTCTAAGCAGGCCACATGAGCAATTACATACCTGTGAAATTTCCATATGGGCTTGTGCTGGGTAAATCCTGGCTGTAGTCAGAGCCAGGTCCCAGGGAAGCCATTGGGATGGCCACAGGGTAGTTCTGCTCCCTGCCTCTGTGCTCTCCATAGTGATCATACTGAGATGAATCATAAGGAGTTTGGTGAGAGAATGGATTCCTTTGAGAACTCCCCCTGTGTAAGCAATAAAAAAGAAAATCCTGACTGTCATAAACACCCTCAATAGGTATCCTGAATTTGAGTGCATTATAAAACAAACTATGATACTGTGAGATATTTTGTATTTAGAACTTCAACAACATCATTCTGATTTGGTCGTTAAATGAATTAAGAGGGCTAAAATTTTTCTCCACCTGAAGTTAGCTTAGACTCTAACTAAACAGGAATACTGGCTTGGAAAACAAAGATATCCAAGGTTACATCCCATTGTGAAAATTACTAGAACTAAAAAATATGTACAACATTATGCCATAAATACATTTAACTAAAATTCATCCAACATGTATAAAGTAAACACACCATTTCCTTTGAATGCTGCCTTTCTGGTAGCATTTTTAAAAATTTGTCTGAGAATGAAAGCATAAAGGAGGGATTAAAATAATTCCACAAATTAAAACTCCAGAGAAGAAGTATCTTCTGCATATAAATGAATGTTTCTTATGGCACAGTCTCAGAGCAAAATTAAATAAACTCACCTTCTATCAATTTCCAATGTCTCTGAGAAGTGGTAGTCTGGATTTTCAAGGGCTTCATTGTAATGATAAGACATGACAAGTCCTTGGTTTGAGGGATGAAATCTTCTTTATTTTTGTCTCTACTGCTTCATTAATATGTTAAAAGGAAGACTGATTACAGACCTGATTACAAAACAGATGCAGGTGCATAAAAATTAAAAGGAAGGAACTCCATTTTAGCAACTTGGAAGATTCAACTAACTAGTAACATGAACCAGTATAAATCAGCAATGGTTGTAACTTCATCGCTGCACCATTAGGAAATTGGGGTCCACCAGAAGTTGCAGGTCAAATAGAAACTCATATTTCTCTATCATTAGCTCTCTCCAAACCTACAGGACTGCAGTGCCACAGAAGTTTTCCCAACACTGATGAGGCCAGACTTTAGAAGCTTGTCAAAACATTAAGAAAAAAAAAATTATCTCTCCTCCTTAAACAGCAAAAGCCAAATGCACATATTTTCTCAAACATTTCCAAAATGAAAGAGGAAGTGAAGCCTGCCCTGTTCCTTGCTAGCAGTGCATCTCTAAGCTTTAGTTGTGAATAAGGGACCTGAGGGACTGTGGTTTTATACAGAGTCGACAACATCTAGAGACTCATTCTTAATGAGGGCTCTTCTAATGGTTTAATGCCTCAATCCTTTAAATAGGCCTGGTTTTAGATTTCTCACAGAGTGCTCCATTTTAATCTTAAACAAGCCAGACTTCGTCAGAATTTATTGAATGGGAGTCCTCATGAGCCAGTAAAAAGGGAACGTTACATTAGGAGAAGAGAATCCAAATTAAGCAGGCAGTTCTTGCAATTAATCAAAAATCATACTCAAAATAAAAAAGGAAACTATTTTTAGCATTTCTTCTTAAAGACACCATGCAAGTTTCCTAAGCTGGCAAGCTATTCCACAGCAGGGAAGGGAAAAATAAGCTATAAAGGGCACAGCTGGTAAAACCCACTGGAACCTATTTTTATTTTGGCCATTCTGCACAAAAGCAGAGCTGAATCACATTTAACAGTTGCGTCTCAACAAACTTTTTCATTTGCAGTGGATTTTATCTGTGATGTAGCAAAGGAAGTATTATACAAAAAGTAGCTTCAAAATGGATAATTATACCGTGTCTAGTTTCTGAGGGCTTTTCAAAATCTTATTCTGCCAAAATAAGCTCTTAAATTATTGTTGTGTCATTTACATGCCTTAAGAACTTGGAATGCAGTCTAAAATCCTGCAGTGTGATGTCGTTGTAAAACACTGCCCAGGTTTTGCACTCTGACTTGCAGAATTATGCTTATAAACACGAGGGATTGATTGAATTCAAAGTCCAGCATTTGAATCAGAACACTTGACTACACTTTGATTCCAGCACGAGGAAGGGTGCTCTGAGGCCCAGGTACAGCACATCCAGTAAAAGCACACCAGGCAAAGGGAACACACAGTGCATCAGCCTGCTGCTTCAAACAACAGGGTGTGATTGCTGCCAAAAAGAAACCAGAAACAGTCTCTCCTAAGCGATACTTGTGTTTCTTCAGGCAACAATCTCTCACCTACAGAGACAGAGTGAGGTTCTCATGAAAGCACAGGAGTAGTTAGCAGAGCCTTCTTTCCTCATCTCCAAAAAAACTTAATAAATGCCCCATGAATCCAAAGCTCTTACATAAAAGAAATCCAAGGTTCTTACTTAAAAGTCATGAGAAGCTTAAATCTCCTGAAGAGGTAGATTTCCTTTGACAGGAAGAACTTAGCTCTTGGTGATCTTTTGAGAACTAGCTCAGAACATATCTGAACTTCTGTACAAACCCTTCAGGAATTAGTACACTCTGTCCCTATATTCTATTTAAAAGCATGGAAATGATTCTTGAAAAATATTATCATGGTCTTCTGCAAAGACTCACTTGGAAAACTAAATATCTCCTATAAATGTCATTTATATTTCAAACTGCAATGAAAAGCTGAAGAGGGAAACATTACTTTCTCAGGGGAAGAAAATTCTGAGACAATTCCCTTTGAAGAGTGTGCAAAATTACATTTTTTATTTTTTTAAACTGGTTTCCCAGGAACCCAACTCTCTTGGACTCAGCTATCCAAAAAGCTGGGAAGCTTGCCAGCAGGGCAGCTGGAAAGCTGAGCACTGATCTAAGCAGTTTGCCAACTTGCCTGATCCTCAATGGAGCTGTAGAGAGCACGGACATTTTGATGGAGGTGTATGGGCTGTGCAGACTCAGCATTACCCAGAAGCAAACTGGCAGAAAGCATCAGCCACCAATATCAACCAACTTGCTGACATCAACCAACCAGAAGAAACAGATTAGCCAGGCTGAAAAACATATCCAGCATTTCTTTCTCTTACTCATTTGAGAGACCTCGAGGCTTATCCATAACGGCTTCCTCAGAAATTCAAAAAAGCCCAAGACAGAGTCTCTGTTGGCTCTGTCATTATGCACTTTGTTTTCTTTGAGTCTTATGGTGCACTGCATGCCAGGATCACTATGAAAGTCCACAGGGACATTTACAGTCTAACACTGAACCCAGCATCAGAAAATACAGTTTTTTCTCCACTCACAAAGTTTTAAAGACTTGAAGTAAATTTTCCACGTATGCTGAGGCAAATTCAAATCTGGCAGTTTATACATTTCTGACCAGTCATAACTCACTGGAAAGAACCCAAAGCAGGTAATGCTCAAACTAAACCATCTCTTTGCTCTTTTCACCCTATGATGAAAGGCAGCAAACCATCGTTCCAGGAAAAGATAGGACATTTAGACTTAGCTTTTCCTTTAAAAAGTTATTTAGAAGGGAAAAAAATAGCTGGAAGACAGAGGTTATTTGTGAAAGACAGAAAGCAGGATCTTGACAAATCTTCCCTCTGCAGAGTGTGCCCACTTGTGGGTTACATTTTCAGATTTCAGCTAGCAACTTATCTTGCTGAAAGAAACAAATCCTGTGCACCTTCTCTTGAGTACAGCAGCGTTTAAGATCGGTGGATTTAATGACCATTGATATGTAAATAAGTTAGAAGATCTGTGGAGGGCGGGAGCTTCCCGCTTAAATCATTCAACCCTGCAATGATATAGACCAGGAAACTCCAAGCAGTGCAGACTCATACTTCTGAATCATCTCCCAGAAAAAGAACTGCCCTCAAGCCAGGTTGACACACTTGACAAAATATTCCAGGTCAGTTTCCTCCCTTCCTGTGCAGGTAATGTTCTGCTATAGACACTAATCCTCATGTAGAATATAATAAAACAAACATGAGTGTCCTGCCAAAACAGCACTTTGTCCTGGCATCAAGTTTAAGGAAAGCCATTTAGACCTTCAATCTCCTTATTTGTAATCTCTCAGTAAAAAAAAAAAAAAAGAATTCATTAAGTAAATCCTATTTGCACACATCTTAAAATGGAATAAAAACAGGGAATTCCAGAACTGCATCATAGATAACTTAATAATGCTGAATAAAGGGAATAGAACTCATGGAAGAAGTGATTCAGAAGGCTGAATGTGCTCTATTTCCATAAAGATTCTTTAGTTTTGTAGGGTATAACTACATACGGCTTCACCATCACTCAAGTTTTATTCATGAATGCCTGTCCTGTTTAACATGTTCCACACATCACGGTGATAAGGAACCAGATTTCTGGAAGCCAAAAGGAGTTTGAGAGACAAGCTGGAGTTTTACATTCTGCATCAGCAGCTGGATTCCAGTACTGATCACTACTCTTCCACTGCCTCAGTCCCAACAGTTTCAACACTTCTGCAACAGACCAGGAAAGCCTCTGAGAAAATCTAAAGGGCTTGTGTACTGACACTAACCAAACACTACACTGGGGAAAACCTCATCTCTAAAGGATGTATTAGCAATGGAACCAAGTTAATCATACACGGAAGCAAAGCCACTTATCTTCGCTGCATCTTGCCAAAGTACCCAACCAGCACCAACAAACACCACGTCTTACAGGCCTCCCTTGTGGCTTTATAGAGGTCAGCAGGGCCCATTATAGGAACCAACATCAACTCTGCTATTTTAGACCTTGAATTCAATTTAAACAATCTAAATTGTGCCTTTGCTACAAGAGATCTTCCCAGTGACAGATGACATGCAACAGCACTAAAGACTCCTTTGCTTAGTCTTGCAGAGGGAGAGATGAACAAATTGGGAAGAGAGAGTGACAGCATCCCCCCCTCACAGCTATCATGCTGCTGTCTCTCCCAACAGCTTGCTGGGTCTGGAGCCCAAATGCATTTCCTTGCTACTCCTATAGTGCAATGGCACCTACCAGAATCCAAATCCCACTTTGCTATCCCTCAGTTCTTCCTGTAAGAGGGGGGTCCAGAGAGCAGCCAGGCAGAAGGAAGCAGAAAAGTGTTTGTTTGCTGCTCTTCAGCATCATGAGCTCTGCTCCTTATTTACTCTTTATCCATTTTTCTGCACCGACTCACTTTTTTGCCTTATCCTTCCATTTAACATTCTTCTTGTAATTCCTTCACAATATAGTAAGACTAAAGTATTTTCATGGTGTTCACTTTCTTTGCAAGTTCAATCCTTTGTATCACCTGTGGTTGCTTAGACAAGGTTTTTGGGGAAGGACTGCCAGCTACTTTGTGTATACAGTGTCTCAGACAGGTTTCTACTTCACCTGAGTTTAGAAACCTGCATTATAAACAGGCCCCAGAAATACCTAGAAAACTGTTACCATATGTGGTTAATAACACTTTACGGGACACCATAATTTAAGTGGAGGCACATACAGTCTTGCATAAAGGAAGTGAAAGTTCAGATACTTCATTAATTCTGTGAAATTCGTAGTACTCTCCCTAATCTACCACTCACACTCCTGCTTCTTCACCCAAAAGGTTCCACAGACCCAATTCCTGTGGACTGAAGTACACATGACAATGACTTTGAATGATCTAATCCTTTACCTGAAGGCTCCTTTGAGAGCAACTCTCTGCGTTTGCTGCTTTGTTGCTTTTATTCTCCTAAATCTGACCACAAGGGCAAATTTAATTCATTGGGAAAATCATAAGCACTGAGATATAAAACTACTAAAAACAGAAAGAGAGAGCTGAAGAGCAAGAACTGTATACCTGGCAGAGAGAGGCAGGGTTAGCAAGAATAAGAAACAGAACTCTAGATTATTTCTTTAACGCCTGCAAAACATTACCTAGCTCATTGTGACCATTATGTGGAAAAAAAGGCTGAAGCAAGAATCATTTCATATCAGTGCAAGTCGGTCTTGTGACTAAATTTCCAAATTGCAGACTGTCACGTTCTCTGCATTTAGCAGGACTAAATCTTACTTTGCAAAACAAGTTTTTTAAGTCTATTAACCAACATTACCAGCTACTTGTATTTGAAGGAAATAACTGCTTACAAAAAAAAAAAAAAAAAACCAACAGAAGGAAGTGAGTATTAGGTTAGAATTCATTTTCTGCTTTGAGTGGAAAGGCAGCCAACAACACCAGGTCTATTAGAAGACAGTGCTTACTAGAACAGTTCTGACTGAAAGAAAGCCATAAAAGAAAGCTGTGTTTATTCTGCACTTGCAATGGATACCTCTCCACTTGCAATCTGCAAATTGTACTTTAATGAGCAGTATCAGTTACAGGAGTATCATTCAGCAGTTCAAGTGGAAAAGCTTATGAAGACTACACATATGATCATTTTGGATAATAAACAGGGGTTTGCATACACTCAAGGATCTTGGACTGAAAACGGGCATTGTTCCGTTTGTAATTAGTGCCTTAACTTCCTGTTATGAATATTGTTGTCCTGTTACTATTTGCACAAGCAGCATTTAACAAGACCCTGAGGGAAAACAAAAAGTATATCTATCAGAATATTGGGAATACCAAGAAACTAGAGCACTGCTAGAGGGGACCAGTCAAAGAAAGAGAACTGGTTTTGTCAAAATCCTTATGTGCAGTTTTCAAATTTTTTGACAAATAATTTCACATGAACGGAATACTTTTTAATTTTCTAGACAAAATGCAGTTCCATTAAAATCCAGTGTAGCCTACTGGCATGTTAAGGGTGTATTCTACAATGAACATACACAACCTGTGGACTATACAAGTGGCAATTAGAGACTTTTTCACCAATACCTGAAGAGGACACCACTGTAAAGTTCCAGTTCCTCTTATACTTGCCCATGCAGCCAGAGCACACCAGCTCAGCACTTTATCACTCTACAGGGTAAAAGTCCTTTGTCACTGACATATTTTATGAAAATCCTTCCACTAGTATTTTTCTCCTGAGAAGCTGAGAGGCCTCAGAAACAAAATGTAAACTGATGGCTGTGGAATGTGGTCTGGAGATGGTTTACCAACAGGTGCATCTTTGATTGTTGCATGTGAATTGTTTTCAATTAATGGCTAATGACAGGCAGCTGTGCCGGACTCTATGCGTCTGTCATGAGATTTTATCATTCCTTTCTAGCTTCCTGATGTCTCCTTCCTCTTTCTTTAGTATAGTTTTAGTATATAATTTTCTTTTAATATAACATATGTCATAAAATAATAAATCAGCCTTCTAAAACATGGAGTCACGATTCTCATCTCTTCCCTCGTCCTGGGGACCCTCAAACACCACCACAGTCCTGACAAACTTTCTTTGGGGAAAAAAGCAACCAATAAAACAAAAAAGCACTAAAAGACTAAGACCAAAACCAAAAAAACACCCCACCTCAAAATAGCTAGAGATGAATTTCTGGGTGGAGTACTGACATAGCAGCCCAGCAGAAGTGCCATTTGAACTGCATTCCTTATCTCCTGCAGCCTACTGTGCTAGGGCTGTGCCGCACGGGCAGGGACGGACACGCAGCCTCACCTGAACTGTCGCACCTTGAACGCGGCTCCGGAGCCACTGAGCGGCTGCTTCTGCCACACGGAGCAGGATCAGGCTGCCGCGGGTGGCAGGGCTGCCAGAGGGGACCGTGGCGACACTCGGGCAGGGAAAGCGGAAATCAGCGCAGCCCCCGTGCAATGCCACTGCTTGCAGGTTTGCTTTACTAACAGATCATTACTAATGACAGCGGCTCAGCAATAAAAGCCAGGACATAAAGATTTGGCTTTTGGATGTACATTAATTATTCTGCATAGAAATGTTTCAGCCTTTGTAGGTTAAACAGTAAGTAAGTCTGTGTGTTTTGAGGGAGTGACAGAGTGAAGCACCACAAAGAACACGAATACTGAAGCTCGAGATTTTTCCCACTTATTTAACACAAATTCCCCTTACCTGTTGTAACACAAAAACCTCACTACCTGCTACTTGGAAAGCACAGTGCCACATCCATTCACTAGCCAGCAGACACCAACACGCAACCTACACCAAACTGAAATGCCACGCTCCAGGCTGTGACCGCAGCCAGGCTGGTGCCACACCTCAGAGAGAAGGGTGACACACTGGCTAAATACCTCAGGGAAGTGTGGCCGGTTCTCCCATGGGACCAGCCCCTCCAGTTGAAGGCAGAGAAGCACGGATGTGAGCAGCGGGCCGATAAAGCTGAGGCGCCGTTCGTGCAGCAGGGCTGACACCAAGCCCTGGGCGGATATTCACCTTGCAGCGAGCAGAAGCCGAGTATATCCCCGACATACCCAGAGCCTGACCCTTACGGTTCCATCACTCTAAATGAGCAGCAGCCCATTTAGAGCGGCAAGCGGCAGCCACCTGTCGGGGTTTCGGTGGCTCCTCCCGCCCCGCTGCAAGAGAATCCGCCCTCCCGCCCCGCCGTGGCACAGCCCCCGCTCGGACCGGGCGGTCGGCGCTGCCCGCTGCAGCCCCCGGCCCTGCAGAGCCCCATCTCGGCCGCTTACCTCGCTCCCTGGCTGCCCGCCGGGACAGGCTGCCCGGTCCCGCTCTCCCGCTCCAGGTGCCGCCGCCCCGCCCCGGGGCCGCCCTCCCGCCGCCCTGAGCCGCCTTCAATTCCCGGTCGGGGGACCCGCTGTGGCCGCTGGCTTGGCTTCCCTTCCCTTCTCCTCGAACGGGCTGTGCGCGGAAGCGCTCCCCCGGAAAGGAGAGCTGAGGTCCTGCTCGTACAGCTCAATAGACAGAAAAACAACTCCGCGAAGTTCTTTGCTGTTACCTACCCGGCAACACGTTGATATGTTTCTGTTTGAGCTCCAAGACGTTCACTCTCCTTCTCCCACGAATTTAAACATGCTTTCTTTTGGCCTGGAATAGCAACACCACCACAATAAAAGGACAGAGAAAAGTTTTCAAACACAGGATGCATTTCCTTTATCCCTGGATTAATTGTTTGTACAGGAAACAATCTTTCCTCACACATTTTTACTTGAATTAAAAGAAGGCGCTTCTAAGGGTGAAAAATTAGCTCACTCTAGTGAATTCTAGCATATGCTCTCTAGCATAATCCACAATTCCTGGACAGGGTGTTTAATACCAGCCCTTCCTGTACTCTGTATGCACCAGAAGGAACTTCTCCTTTAGTCTGACACAAGAAATACTGATTTTTCTTGTCTTTCTCCTTTGCCTTCTTCTATCCATTTCATGCAGAGGTATGAAAAACTACAGACTGGACAAAGCTCTAGCTGAGCATCAGGCAGGGTGCAACACAGAGAAGTCAACAAAGTGCTGGGGTGATGCCTCTGACATGAATTTCTATCCCACAGCAGCTCAGCAGGGATGCCTGCCTCACCTTCCCTCATTCCACTGCAGCTGGACTCAGGGATCCCCCAGCACACCCAGCACACTGCAGGCACTGCCAGGGCCTTTCCCAAAGGCCAATGCTTTGGAGCAGGAGCATCCTCAAACCGAACAAGGGGCCAAACAGCCACCACTGGGTGGGCATAGACAAAGCAGGAAACAGGGTAAGGAAAAGGCTGGCTCTGCTGTCCCAGACCTGTGGCCTGCCTTTCTCCTTTTTGCTAATACTGGATAGATTACAGACCCCAGATGCTTCTGTGTTGAGATAGCTTCTTATGCCATTTTGGCATATTTATCTCCCTAGAAAATCACATATCTTAAAACTTCTACCAACCTATCCTAAGTAACTTCTCTGGTCAGCAAGACTAAAATTGCAAACAGATGAAAAATACCCCTGTCAGCTTTTGGATTAATGCCAGCAGGGAACTGGTAATAAATAAATCAATCTGCTCTGAGTTCAGAAGCTGTGTTGCTGTAACTGCTGACTTTTACCAAATGACTAGTGCTTTTCCAGCTCCTGAGCTTGGTAAAACGTGTTTATCCTGTACCAGACACATTCTACATAGACTTAAGTGAAGTTTTCTAAAGCTACTTTAAGATTAGGTTTTGCCCTAAGCAACATTCCTGGCATGGCTGCAGAGGACCTGTCTGCAGATCTCCTGTACTGACCCAGAGCTGCCTGCACGATGCACAGGCTGCAGCACAAGTTACCAGGGTAGTCAAACATGAGATTCCCCCCAAAATTAAAGCAATCACTCAGAACTTCCCTGAATGCTTAGAAGCATTTTTGAGCTGTGGCATTAGGAAGAGGAACCATGCAAAAGAAAAATTGCCCTGGAAATGGATGGTGTTACTAAATGTGACAGACCTATCTCCAGCATCCTGGGAAACAGAACATGGCACTGGCTTCCATGCCCAGCACAGACTGGGAGCTGCTGCTTTTGTGGATAAGGAACACTGGACAAATGATATACAAGTGGAACTTACAGCATTCCCTGCATGTGACTGTTGTGCTCTGGTAGAATCATCCATTCTCTCCTCCTCAGCTTGTCTGTCTTCCTGTTTTTCCACCTGGGATTGCTGTGATCCATAAAATTCATTGAAACATTTCCAAGTGTCATAAAAGCTTTCTCAACTGAAAAAAAAATAACATTAAAGAATGTTCTCACAAAATTCCTGGGGAAGTCAATCTTGTTTCAATTCCTCCAATCTCTATTTAAATTCGTTCTCATGGGATCATTAACACAATACTTCTCTAGAACACAGAGTTTCAGAAACAGTCCCATTAACCTCAAGTGTATTGTTCACCTTTCCTCTTTGCATTCTTCATGGTAAAAAAAGAAACATAAATAAAAAGTGAAACTGCCACCCCAGATGACACCCCAGGCAGCTTTACCCCCTAAATATTCCTATTTAGGGCCACACAAAGAGAGCCCATGCTTGGGTAGCTTCAAGGCACCAGTAACAGTGGGTACAAATGCACATTCTCATGCAGCACATGAATCACACGCTCAGCACGAATGCTCAACAACACTAAATGATTTTTCAGGAATGCTGCTGAGGGGTTTTATTTTCCATCCCCTGAGTTTTTCAGAATGATCAGCTAAGAGTTGTTCAAATGAATCCCATGAAATGTGGCACTCAACCAAGGAACCACAATCACCTGTGCAAATGTGTATCACTGAGGCATCCAGCTCTGTCACCAACACCCTCATCCTGCTGACACTCACAGCATCAGCCTTTGCCATACGAAAAATCCCACCTGCAAAAACCATCCTGATCTCTGAAATCTCTGAGATCTCTGAAAAGGAGAAGGGAGAAAAGTAATAGGCCTCCAGAGTGACTTATAGAAGGATGAGTGCAAGTTGTATGTTGTTCTCATCAAAAATAGCTAAAAATCCATATTAGTTATAGAATCACAGAACCATCAAGGCTGGAAGATACCTTTCAGATAACCAAGTCCAACTGTCAAAGATAAATCTGCCAGCATGAAGGCAATACCTCCACAGCGTGTTTCTTTGTTGGTTTTTTAAGTCATTCAATGCAATAAGGAAGTTGCTGTGCTTTAATTCCATGTCTCTGTATTTCACAACAATTCCCCTTAAGATATACCTTTCACCTCTGCTGGTAACACAGATTACAAACATGTATATCTAAATTACTTTGAGAACTTTTATTTTTATCAACAACATTTTATGGTTTTATTATGAAAACAGATTACCTACATAGATTGTTGCTAGCAAAGCAATTTGAAAAACATATCTGAGCTGATGACACACAGCTAAGAGAAGAAACACACTCATTTGTGTCTGATTCAGCATTCTGAAGCCTAATAATGACTTATTTTTAAAACTACTGCAGAAAGTGCCTGAAGAATGTTCAGAAAAATCTGGTTATCTTTTAACTCTCAGTAGAATAAAGTAAGAAAGGCTAGATATAATTTTTTCCTCTTCACATTAGGCTTTTGAGACTTTTGGAGGTTTCATTTCTTTATTTGTCACACATGCTGTTATTTTCACACAAAAGGCAAGAATTGTTCCAAGAAATAAGCCTCTCTGAGACGATTTCTACAAGTTCACACAAAACCCACACCTCGTTCTCAGATGGAAAAAAGGTTCAGCATCTACTGACTTTACTTGCTCCAGTTCACACCAAGTTTTCACATTCAAGAGTAAAGCTGTGTTGTTTCCACTGCAGCCTGCGCAACTGCGTCCAGCCCCAGAACAAGCTGAGAGTTGGGGCTTGTGACCTAATGAGAGTTGACAAAGCATCGGAGTTTGTAGGCTTTAACAGCACCCAACACCAGCACGGGCTGTTAATACTGACGGAAGACATTGAAACTAAACTTATTTCCAAGCCAAGCGTCGGTGAGAGATGCCCAGCAGCCAGGACAGCCCCACACCTGGGGTGCGTGAGCCCCTTCTAGCGGGCTGATGGCAGGAGCCTTTACACCCTGCCGTGTATCTTCACGGAAAGTTTAAAACAAGCCTGGCTAAGAGGAACAGAAAGACTCAGCTGCCCCAAAATGCGATCCTGTTGGCTGCGGGCGCCCCCGGCGGGTGTGGGCCGGGGGAAGGCGTCCCCGGGGCAGCCTCACCACGCCCGCCAGCCCCGCTCCCTGCAGCCGCCGCCCCGCGGCGTCCGGAAACGGCAGCACCGGCGCGGGGCTCCGGCTTCCCCCGCAGACATGAGCGGGCTGGGGGCCGCCGCGGGGCCGGGATGGCAGCGAGACAGCGGCGGTGAGGGCGCGGGGCAGGCGGGGCGGCGGCAGCAGCGGCCGCAGGTGGCGGGGGATGGAGGCGCGGGACGGTGCGGGAGCGGAGCGAATGGCGCTGCTCTCGCCTCGCGGCGCTGCGGGGTCCCGGCTGCCCTGGTGCCGCGACCCCCGACCCGCAGCTCCTGTCTCTCTCTCGTAGGGCTCTTTCTCCTTGCCGAGGAGCCGCACGGCGCCGCACCTGTGGATTTCCTGCAGGAGCTGCCCAGCTGCCAGTCGGCGCGGAGGCGCCGCGGGGGCACCCAGGAGCGCCGGCCGGCCCTGCTGGGCACCGCCGGCAGCCGCGGGGACGCGGCCCGGGCGCTGCCGCGGGAGACAGACGAACCGGCGGAGATCCCTGCCAGAGAGCTCCCGGTGTGCATGGCAGACAAGAGGAGAGCAAGGTTAATTTTACGCGTTTCTTCCTTGGTTTGGTTTTTTTAATGACTTTTTCCTAAACACAACCCAGGTGCGCTGGAAGGGTGAAGGAGAACTGGGTTTGACTGTATCTGTTTCACCCTGTGGCATGTGATTCTGACAAAAGTGCCCGAGTGCTTTTGGCTGGCACTAGAGAGTCGCTGACTGGGGGCAGAAATAGGTTGAATTGGAAGAAATTAGTCAAAACTGGGAATTACCTGTAGCAAGCAAATGTGTTTCTCACTGTTTTTCGTTTTGGGTTTTTGGTACTACTTTTTTTTCTCAGAGTTTTGTGCTTTTAAGGGTCACTGTGAGTTATCTGCATGAACACGCACACCTCCCCCCTCTGCTGCTATGCGAGTGCCGCTGCTCTTGAGTCTGCTTTGCTGCTCTTACACAGTGCAGTGCTCTCTCTGCTGTGGATGTGTACAGTTGATAGGAAGCTTCCCAGGACCTTTGCTTCTTTTTATCTTCTCCCCCCACCCCATTCCTTTTTAAATGACTCTTTCCTGTGGGCTGTTCCTGCCCCCCGGGTGGTAACCCCCCGGAGAGAGGGATTGCAAAGACCTTGCTTTGCCCCGCCTGAATTTCAGTGCCTGTTCTCTCACGTCTCACTGCTGGGCTTAAAGCTGCTTTGAGGACAGAGGATACAGGATGTGGTTTTGCACTGTCAGACTACAGCTGCACCTTTAAATCGGGTACATTGGTTCAGCACAGGTTCTAGTCAGGTACAGGTTCTAGTTATAAACCAGAAGAGAGGTGGAAGTGCAATTGATGTCTGGTACTGCAGGGAGAACAAGAGCTACTCTGTTGCAAGAGCAGCGGCAAACAGCCTGACCCTGGAGTTTAACTCTATAGCCTGTACGCAAGAAACAGCAGCAGATCTAGGTCACAGTAAAGGAAAGTGCTCGAGACCTTGAATTTTTAGTTCAAGTTGGGTATCTAAAGTTCAGCTCTTCAAGAAAAAGGAACTGGAGGGAGGAGTGCAGTTGCAATGTCCCAGACTTGTTTACACATGTTAGCACTGAGAGATTCTGGTGGGGCTTCCTGGCGCTTCTACAGATCGGTGATCTGCATTTGTGCAGCAGCTGCCAACACAAAGTGCTTGGCACAAACATCTTGAGAGCTGAACACTCAACTTGTGTAGCTCAGATGAATGTGCAGCCCACGCTTCTATTTACAATGCAAACTGAGCATGGGCCAGACAGATCTGCAGAGTTAAGACACTGCGAACTGCAGCCTGTAGTTTCCACAGAATGAAATCTCTTGAGAGGAGCTATATTTGCTCTTAAAGCTGAGGTCATCTGCTGCCTGATTGATTGTTTGTATAGGTTCAATTTTGACTTCTCCCAAAATGCTCAAGCCATGAGGAAACAGGCAACACAGAGCACACATGGCAGTGCATCCCTTGGGAACATGAGTAGGGTTGACTACAAGTCTTTTAAAACTAAAACCTTGGTACCACAGTATTGTGTCCTCATGGGAACTTACTTAACTGCTGCCCTTCTTCAGTGGCATCAGAGGCTGGAAAAGAATTTGCTGCATACAAGTCCATTTTCAAGCTAGGTTTCTGTGAAGGTTTGTCTGGTTATAAGGTTTCTTAAAATAAACACTCATAATTCTCATTGATGCTGTTGCTGACCAGGCAGCATTTTAAAAAATGCAAATGTACTCATATAGTATGAAAATCCATAAGTGAGTGATTAAAATTACAGACAGTGGCACATTCTCAGTGTTTGTTTGCAGCTTGTTATTAGAGCAGTGCATCCCCAGAGGTGCTGGCAAAAATATTTTCTCAGATTCATTGAATTGGCACTTTCCAGCAAATATTTCAAAAAGCTGTAGTTGTCAATTTTTTGTTGTTGTTGTTGGGGGGGGTTTTCTTTGTTTATTTGTTTTTTCTCCAAGAGAGGTGAGTGTTTTTCATGAGACAGCTTGCCCTATTTGAATGAAGTTTGTGTTGCCATTACCAGCAAGATCAGATGGGGAGAGCTTGTGTGTCTGTAGCTATTCCCCTGAAGGCTGTGGGCAGGCTCCATCCTGCTAAGCCCTGTTACATGGAGTGAAAAATTATTTCTTGTGCTCACTAACTGTATTTCTGGATTCTTAGGCACTGTCAGCAGGCTGAAACAGAACATTTACCCAGATGGGAGAAATGGAGAAGAACTAGCAGAAAATCATTGAGAAAAGCACTCAGTGAAGTCAAGGGCTTGTCATCTTACCTGGTGCTTTGGAAACGGGATATTCGCTGCATAGAAGGTATTTCTTGTCTGATGTCCATTTCTCCTCTAGAAAGTTGCTTCTGTTATTGGCAGTTTTACCTGTGTGAGCATAGTTTCAGATATAACTACATGTGCTTAAGAAGTTACTTTCTTCCCTTACTATTGCTGAATGTAAAATCCATGATATGGTAGAAGGGAATATATTGGAAGAAATTATTACTGTGTCCAATCTGCATTTCAGTTACATTGCTAAAAGTCCATAGTACATAAAAGTAGCTTTAACAATGTTTCTTCGGTTCAGTGAAACTTACTTTATAATCTGCTCTCTCTGTATTTTCAATGGTTTTTTCATCTTAATTACTGGCACATGTTTCTTTTATTTCCAGGGAAATTTGGTACTGGCATCCAGTCCTACTTCTCCTTCCTGCGCTCTCTGGTCCTGCTGAACTTTATAATTTTTATCCTCATGTTCAGTTTTGTTACTCTTCCCACCATAATTTCTAAATATGGACTATTCAACAGTACCACTGCTTACATTTCTCCAAAGAACACAGGTAACCATCTTCTCTATGTACAGCTGTTGTAAGATTCCCCCTTTCCATCAGCTTCTTCTCTACCTCCCAGAAATAAAGGAAAGCCTTTTTATAAGTGTGGCGTGTTTGAATTAACGTGATCTTGCAGTTCAGTGGGCATTACCATTTGAGTGACTTTTCATACCTTTCTTTTGACAGATATCTGCACAATTTATAAACCTAGTGGTAATAAGGGACTTGTGTACTTCTATACTTACCTCAAAGATTTGCTCAGTGGCACTGTAAGTAATTAGTTGGGTTTTTAGATTTTTTAAAATTTGTCTCATGTAACATTTAAAATTTAAAAAAAAATTACTTGTGGAATGAAGCTTTGATAATTTTGAGAAACGGTAAGGCATATGCATCACTGGGGTATGTTATCTCTGAGAAGGGCAGTTTTCAAAATGACTTTTACTGAGCGAGCACAAGGCCTGGCTGGCCACATGCTGCAGCCTGTGCCTCTCCTCCCCAGCTGCTACCCCTTATTATTCTGGAGCACACTGCCTATTGTGCTCACTATATAGGGTCCCAGTGTCTGTGTCCTGCAGCTCTTTGGCTGGAGAGGGAAGGAATTTTAAGCCCACAGTGCCTGCACTACAGTTTGGTAGAGGCAATGGCAGTACTTAGAAGCTACAGACTTGTAGCTTGCTGGAGGCCCTAATTTTAAATTTACAACATTTACTTGCTTAATGCCATGTTGGATTTTATGGGCAGTTGTTGCTGCTACAAATTCTATTCCAACTTCATTTTCACAGGGGTTCCTTGAAGTGACAAGTTTGTTTTATGGCTATTACTCAATAGATGCTGTATCGATCAGTATCATGAGGTACAATTTGCCACTCGCATACCTGCTGGCTACCTTTGCCTACCTTGCCTTAAGTTTCCTCTGGATAATAAAGAGGTAAAGATGTTGGTGTTGTTTATTTACTCTTATTTGTTGCACAGTTTAGATTGTGTTCCTTCTTGAAGGGAACATACTATTTTCTAGAGCTGTTTGTGTGGAAATGGGGAATCTTTTGCCTGAGGATGCCGTGCCACAGTAGCATTTGGAGTGCTTGGGAAAAAGAAAACAATTTGAAGTATCAGTTTTTCATATATATGCATACCTATAAGTAAAAGCCCCTCAGCTATACTGAATTTGTTGGAGGATTTTTTTAGGGGTTTTTGATTGAGTTTTATTGTGCCATCTCAGTTTCCTTTGCTGGGTCTGGGTGAGGTGAGAAGGTGTGACTGTGGTGAAGTCCAGGTAGGAATAACCTCTATCAGTCAGGGCCAGCTGCTGTAGAATCTCACACTGTAAGAGTCCCAAACACTGGCTGGTATTAAACAAAGGTGACAGTTTGCTCACTGAGGAGATCATTTAGTCTTTGATCAGCCAGGTTCCTTGTGTGTGTTTTTCCTGTGCATGAAATACATCTTCTCACGAATTTTTCTCTAGGTCTGTGGAAGGCTTTAAGCACAACTTAGTGCACGAAGCAGATCCATTTCAGAGTTACTGTAACAAAGTCTTTGCAGGCTGGGACTTCTGCATTACAGATCCAAGTGCAGCCTGGCTGAAACATCGCAGCTTGCAACATGAGCTCCAGGTGAGTAACTTCTGCTTTTTGTGATTATGGTTTCATACAGCCTAGATGGCTAAAAAAGAGATGTGTGCAATTTTGCAGATAAGGGAATAAAGTTAAGAAGGATTGAAGGTGCTTGTTTTGGGGGTGCAGCCCACATCCTCTTGCATGCTTTCTAGGTAGCTGGAGTCCTGCAGCGTGGGAAGGATTGGCACGGATGTTGGTGGCCCTTCGCCCATGCACTGGGGACCAACGCCAGCCTGTTCGCTGCTTTTCTTATCTTCCTCTTCCTCACACTCCAGTCCTGCTTCCTGTGTTAGTTTCTGCATAGTCCAACAGGAAAAGCTGTCCCAGCTGCAGGCAAACCCTGCAGGGCTGAGTTTGAACATTCTGGGGTTTTAGCATGCAGTGCAGTAAGCAGTAATCTGGGGAGAAATAAAATTCAGATGGTGCTGTTTGTACTGCTTGAGAGTAATGTTTCTGTAAGAAGATACTGAAAAATTCTCACTAGGTGTCTTTGGCACACATGAACATACAAAATGCTGATGCAGCTATAGATTTCCCAAATCATAAAGCTCTGAAAAAAGTCTGAAAGGTTCTTTTGGTAAAACGAGGACCTTCTTTTTGCTCTCTGTACACTGGAAGCAGAGATTTGTGTAGTAAAAAAATTACCTTTGAGAAGATGCTTCCACTTCAAACCACAAAGCAGTAATTACAGATTTCATGAATTACAGTGAGTTGCTTTCTGCTGTAGTGAAGTTCACAATCGTATATTTTCATCACAGAATCAGAACCTCCTTCACTTGATACACTTTTGCCTCCAGAACACACATCTTAGAAGAACTAGCCCCTTAATATTACTGTTTGATGGACATAAGTCCTCAGAAAATACACTTATATGGGGGTTATGTGGGTTTGCCCAGGTTAAATTGCCTTCACAGGAGATACTGTATTTTCTTGTTAGTTAAGGTGAAACACACCAAGTTTGCATGACAAGCTGCTCAAGACTGTACTTTCTTCTTTCAGTGCCATCCCCCTGTTTTCCTTCACAAAGTGTAAAGGAATTTTGAGCCATAGTGGTGCAGGCTGGTTACTTACCTGCAGAAGTAATGAGATGAGTGACTGGTTTACCCATTTCAGAGTTCAGTTTCAAGCTGAGATCAGTCTCTCTCAACAAACAGGCAAACTGTCCCAAAGACAAGTGTCCTGCAATCCTCTTGTCTCTACTGTATCAGTAACTCATTTCCCCGGGGAAATGTGTTACTGATACAGTAGAGACAAGAGGATTGCAGGACACTTGTCTTTGGCTACAGAGCCCTCAGCTCGAAGAGGCTGAGCACACAGGGGCTTCCATTCCTGCATGGACCTGTTTTGTCAAAGAAAAGACACTCTGTTCTGTGTGCTTGAGCAGGCACTGGAGTGACTCTCCTGCAAGAAGCTAGAGATTTGCACTTCTTGGGGGTAGAAGACATGGTGTTAAGTGTTGTATGCTGCAAAAAAGGACTGCGTCTCTTTTTCCTTTTCTTTGTAGACAGACTTGCAGGAAGAAAAACTGAAGCAAAAAATAGCTGAGAGGAGAATGGGAGAAAAGCTTCGCATCTATTCTCTGAGAATATTTATAAATATAATGGTCATTGCCATTTTATCAGGATGTTTTTACTCAATTTATAGAGTAACTGTCTTCTCTCAAGAAAACTCCAACGTGAGTACAAGAAATGACACCAAGTCAGATTTGGTGAAGGCTGGGGATTACGGCAAGAGGAAATATTGTGAAAGAGTCAAGTATCTTAATATAGCGCCTTTCATGCAGGGATCTGAAAATGCTTTCTACAGACTTAGAATTTTTTTAGTAGATAAGAGCAGGAAAGATCAAGGGCCATGTGCCAAAAAAGCCTCCCCAGTAATGTCTCCCATTACTGCAGAGGCTTCAGTGTTGAGTGCCTTGGAGCTGATGAAAAGCAGCCCTCACTACCCTACCCTTGTAACTGTGCTCACCTCACTGTGATCTGCTGGGTCTGGACAGTGAAGTGGCTGGGAGAACTGACCTGGTTAAATCAAACTTCATCATGATCCATTTCACGTGATCTGGTTCACTGTCAGCTGCAAAAATGCACTTCAGGGGAAGGCAGAGTGAAGATTGTGATCTGTCTTGTGGCTTGAGTTACCCTGTGTGAGGAAACAGGAAGGCTTTGATCACAGAGCAGTTTTCAGAAGCAAAAGTTCTTGCATCACTAGCAGAAAGAATCAGGTTGGGTTGGTTTCACCTCTGGCAGGACAAGCAGATGGAAAGAGTGGTTCAGAAGCAGAACAAAGCAGACAAGCTTTTGGTTATGACAGCTTCACAAAAGTAATTGACTTCTCTGTAGGACCTCAGGGTTTGATTAGTCTGGTAGAAATGGGGACCACAATGTTTCTCTCCCCTGTGTAAGTTCCTGGTGTGATGGACTTAGCTGTTCACAAGGAAAGTTGTGCTCATGGTGGACCTAACTCTGAACTTCACTAAACTGCCAGGATTGCAGGGACAGAAGCAGGAAATGGGCACTAAATGAGTTTGTGTCAGAGGTATTGTTTGAGGGCAGAGAAGAGGACTGCACAACACTGAACAACTTCAAGAACAGCTTCACTTATTGTGGGCTTTAAGTAGAAGGGTTGATATCTTGACATTGTCTTAATGAGCACTTAGAGGAACTTGTCAGGATGGTAGGAAAGTCAGGGGAGCTGCTTGGCACCAGTAAGAATAAATTGAAAAGTGTCTGCGCTTGGAATAGCTGTAAAACCTGGTAGTCTTGGTGCTGGTTAACAACAGTCAGACACAAACCTTAGTAAGTTGAACCTCTTTAAACAAGCTTTGAGGAAGCATAGAAATACTCTTACCTGGAGGGGGAGGGTGTTCCTGATGAAAGGAGCAGGAGAAAGCAGGGGTATGTAGCAGCAAACTGCAGAGATAGCAGTGATCAGGCTCCTATAAAGGATAGAGATTTGTTTTCCATGAAATTTGCTTGTCTGGAGGTGTTCAGAATCAGCCCTGGTTTGCCATTCATGTTACACCTGGTGTTGATTCTTATTACCAATGCAAATGTCAGTGGAGGCTGAAGACAGAGTAAGAGATGCTGCCTGGATCCTGGGCAAGGCAGGCTGGAGACAGCACCCTCAGGAAGGTGTGTTTCTCTAAGCATTGTGTTTGTCTCCTCTCTTCTCCTGCAGGACATTGACAATGCAAACTCCCAGGTTAATCTCTTAGTGCAGTATTTGCCTTCCATGGTGATCACACTGGCCAACTTCATTGGTCCTCTGATCTTTGCATTTCTGATCAAATTTGAAGAATATACACCAGCCTTTGAAATCAAGCTGACACTCTTGAGGTAAAGATGGTTTTATTGTGGCTTTGGATGTTTCAACAACTTCTTTTTGGTAGGCTGTATGTATTGTAAACATTGAAACATCAAGAAGCAGAGAAATTGGCACTGGAAAGCAAGGAGGCATTGTTTTGCCAATGTTTAGTTGGAAACTTTAAATCTGGGAACAATATGTTTTGATGACAGTGCAGTGCAACCATCTCAGTGTCCAAGTTTTTTTCTTGGTCCCATTTAGCTGTGTGGTCTGGACATCTTCAACCTGAATAAATAGTCAGTAGAGAACTTATGGCTGCAGAGCTGTGGATTCATTGCTTTGCATGCAGCAGTTCCCTGAACGAGCAAAAGTGAGTGTACAGCAGTGACTGAGGTACAGCTTTGCTCAAGGCAGAAGTTAAAAGTTTTGGGGTAAAAGGTACTTCAGTGTAAGAGCTGGTGTTTGGCAGCTTAAGGCAGTAAAATCTGGGTTGAAGCACCTGAACTCTGCAAGTCCATGCTTTGTATTTGGGATTTGGCCAAGTGCTTCAGAAGGCCTGAAGCTATATGAAATGGAAATACTGAACACAGAACTGTACCTGATGGAATTGCACGTCATTCCAGCATCAAGATCTACAGCTGAAATGACTGATATAGGAACATTGTTGAGAAAAGAAACAAGGGACTGTAGCCTAAAGCTAGGAAGGTCAAAAGCAATTTTAACTTACTTCTAAGGAAAGAAATGTGTTTATTATCTGGCTGGCTGCCCTGTTAAAGGTCTGCATGACCCTTCTGTGTTTTAAGGCTTCCTTGGACTCCTGTACAAGGTGAGCCAAGTATTAAATGGCTGGGTTTTGGCACATTTGGAGTTAGGTTGTGCCTTTCTTCCAGGTGTGTCTTCGTGCGGTTGGCCAGTATTGGCGTTCTCTTGTTCTCGCTGTGGAGTCAGATCTCCGACTGTGGCAGTGACAAGTGTAAGCCCTGTGGATACAATTACAAACTCTATCCTGTAAGCAGATTTATCTTGGTGTTTAATCATCTGAGCTTGTGAACAGAGATTTGTTTTCCATGAGAGTTGCTTGTCTAGAGGTGTTCAGTCAGAGCCCTGGGGTTGCTGTTCATGCTATACCTGGTGTTGATTCCCACTGCTCAGTGCAAACCAGTACAGTTGTTACACATCTATCTTTTGCTTGTGTAAAACTCTGATTAGAGTTAGTCCAGTGGCACATGATTCCTTAGCACAGACTTTCTGTCCACCATGAGGACTGTCTGAGGTAGCTGTGTTTTGGAGACGTTGTGTTACTGCCCTTTTGTGGCATTAAAGCAAATGGGTTTTGCTCAAAATAACCACCCCCCCCCCCCCCCCCCAAAAAAAAAACCCAACCACCAAAACCAAACACACCCAGCCACACCACCCCCCCCCCCACTGCTCCACCTCACAGAAAAACCCCAAAATCAAACAAACAAAAAAAAAAAAAACCAAAAGTGAAAAGCTTGGCACGGGAGCTTTAAAACACTTGAATGTTTTAGAGATTGGAGTTAATAGCATTTGAACCTTCATGGTGTTAACTGAGATGATTATTGCTTTTCCACTTGTTTATTTAGACTGCTAATCTTGTTTTTCCTGACTTGTTTTTATAGTGCTGGGAATCTGATGTTGGACGAGAAATGTACAAACTGATGATATTTGATTTTATTGTAATTCTTGCTGTGGCCCTGTTTGCAGACTTCCCCAGAAAGTATGTATCTCTGCTTTTTGAGCATATTTTTACAAATGACATATGAAACATTTTATTTTTTCCTGCTTTACTTTCCCCATATTGCTAACCAAATTACTAGTTTTAAAATAAAGCATAAACATATTTCTGGTGGTTTGAGCACCTGTTTGCTATTCACATGGCTGTATAGGTTTTGATATTTGAGAGCTTTTTTCTTCAGACCTTTTCTGTTATGTTGTCTAATGCTTAAATCCTATGTTGTGTGTTAGAATGCATCTAAATTCTACAATTTCAGTTTAGGACTAAAAATATTCTTTGGTTTCAGGTTGTTAGTTACTCATTGCTCTTGCAAGCTTGTTCAGTGGTTTGGACATAAGGAATTTGAAATTTCTGACAATGTCCTGGAAATCATTTATGGGCAGACGATTTGCTTCATTGGAACCTTCTTTTCACCACTTCTTCCTGCAATAGCAACTATAAAATACTTCATCATCTTCTATGTTAAAAAGGTAATGAGGGCATGTGCTTGATAAAAAATTGAGTATAACTCTGTGGTATTTGTAATCCAGGCATATAGATATGCAGGTGATTTAAAATCAACAAAAACCCCTAAAACCACCTGTGGATGCAGTGGATGGAATGAGTCAATGATATTCCATTTTCAGTAAGGTTTTGTGCTTTTAACAGATGGTAGAATTTTGAAATCAAGCAAAGCCACGTTTCAATTACTACTTCTCAAATTATTCGCCCTTTTTTTTAAAAAAAAGTTTTTTCTGTAACAAAGCTAGTTTATAAGACTTTCCTGCAGCAGTCTATTTACTAGCAACACAGCTTGGAACTTGGACAAAATTTTGCAAAACTGCTAACAGTTTGGGAGCAAAATGGAAAATCCAAGCTGGGTTGGATGTTCATGTGATTTCTGACTATCAGAAGTTTTGCTCAGCGACCTCACAGCTCCTTCTGTGCCTCCAACTCTTGCTGATACTTTAGGTCTTGCATGAGGGGATGTATCCAGTGAAGATCTGGCAGAACAAAGCCAACAGCAGTGCCACGGGTCATACACCAAATGCCTGTCAGTTGACTCTGTGCAAATGTGTGAGGTCCTCTGGATCAAATTCTTACACAAATTAGGAGACAGTGCCTTACACCAAAATGTAAGGCAATCTTGTCTTAGCCTTTTTGAGCCCATACATATCAACGGAGGTAGTTGTGTGGTGGCTGGTGGCATGTTAGAGAATGGGAAATTCAGTTACTGAGGGAAGTATATTTGGGTGTATATCTATACAGATGTACTGGTAACAGTTTTACTCACCTTCCCTCTTCAGATTGTTTTGAAACACACACGCAAACCTGCAGCAAAGCCTATAAGGGCATCAAGTTCCAACTTTTTCTTCCTGGTGGTGCTGTTGATTGGGCTCCTCTTGGCTTTTGTCCCTCTGACATTCAGCATAGCACGGTAAGTGACAATTTTAAGTTATGTGAAGTTGACACTTGTTTAAAGCTTGTCAGTTCTGTAAAAGCAGACACACAGCTTTAGAATGATTAATGGAATAAATATATAGGGTATAACACATAAACTTATAGCTTAGTTCAGATAAACAAAAATTACAGTTTTATAGACATAGGACACTTCTATGGCATCACCAAACTGGTGCTGGGTTTGTGCTGGATTATTTTATCTTTACATTTTGGTGTAACATCTTTCTATTCTGCTTCTTTGACAGTATCCCCTCTTCCAAGGCATGTGGGCCATTCATGAATTTTAACACTTCGTGGGAAGTTATCCCAGATACAATACTTCGGTTTCCAATAGGTCTGCAGCAGTTCCTTTTTGGCATTTCATCAGAAGCCTTTGCAGTGCCTTTTTTTGTGATCCTTTGGTGAGTGCTGTGGAGATTTGATTCCCTTATGCAGCTTCATTTCCTTGTTTACTGAGCTCGTACCAAGCATCTATTAGGCCAGATTTTCCATTTGCAGTCAAAAGCATCAAAACCCATATGAATCCTCAGCCCTTATGTCTTTGCCCATGTGTTCATACTCATCAGCTTCCATTTCCTCTTGCACATCCCATATTCAACAATGTCCTTCTCAAAAATGTTAACTGTGAATCCTCTGCAAATTAGTACTGTAAGCCCTGTGATCACAACTCCTATCCACAAACCCTAATCTGACAAAACAAAACTCCCAAAGCAGTCATTCTGTAAGATAAAATTCAGTGTAGAATCATAGAATTTTTAAGGTTGGATGCCACCTGTAGAGAGAGTCTAACCCAATTCTCCTGTTCAAAACAGGGTCAAGTAGAGCAGGAACCATACCCAGTTAGATTTTCAGTATCTCCAAAGATACAGATTCCACAACACTGTTCCAGGGCCTGGTCAGTCTTCCAATAAAAAGGGGTGTTTTTCTTAAGTTTAAATGGATTTTTTTGCATTTCATTTTAACTAAACTGTTTGAAAATTTTGGAGCCTTATTACCTGATGCTTTCTAAAACTTCTAGGCTTGAAAAAACCATGTGACTTATTTAGGACTCCACACAGCCCTTCCTTTTGAAGCACACATTTATGTGTTCTCCTGAACTGAGCTTGTTATTACATACATAGGAAATCTCAAGTCCTCCCTTTTTGTTTGTTGTTTACAGCATCATTATGTTCTATGTTATTGCCTTGGCTCAAGCACACAAACGAGGGGTTGAACAGCTGAGAGAACAACTGGTTTTGGTAAGATCTGACCCAACACTTTACTCACACAACAAAGAGAACTTTAGGGGTACAGAAATGAGAGGAATATTGGTTTTCATAGTCTCCTGGATATTTGGTGTTTGCAACAGGAAGTAAAAAATATTTTACAAATTACCCAGGAAAAATAACCAAAGCATTGTGGTATTTCTCAGTGGAGTTGATTTCCTTGGGTACCAGCTGCAGCTGCAACAAGGTCTGGTTATATCAGGCAACACACATGCAAGAGATGTGCCCCTGAGAAGCTGTGTCCCTATTTTTCATCTGTTGCCTTATTTAAATACAATAATTATCTGAATGGTTTTTTTCCTGCCAAAGAACCTGAATCCAGTGTTTCTTGTCCTCTCCACCATCTTGCACAACCTCCACTTCTGTTTTATTCTCTGCCCTCACAAACAGGCACATAACTCCTTACCTTGCTCTCCAGGCCTGTATTTCTATTGCATCTTTTCTGGTCTTGCTCTTGAGAGTAGGCCCAGAAGTGCTTGAGCAGGTACTGAAAGTGGAACAAGTCAGCACTCCCAGCCCTTTGGAGAAGGGTGCCAGAGCAGAAATGCTGCTTTGTGGCCATCCAAAGCCACTGCCAGGTTTGGCAGCATTCGTGTGCTGTGATCTGACAAACTGCTGGAGTCAGAACTCAGCCTCAGCAGTGAGACTTCTCACTTTCTTATTAAATAGCTCATTTCTGGATATATGCTTCTTTCAGACATGGCATTTAACAACCTGTGTGCAGAAAAACACTTACTGGGGGAGCTTTTTCAGGAGTGAGAAATTTAGGAACAAAAGCCTTCCTGCTTTTTGAAGGGTTTACAAATCAGCTGGGAATTCTAAAAATTCTTCTGTGATTTTTATTTTTGTTTGCTTGCTCTTGTTCAACTTCCAGGAAGCATGGTTTTAAATTTTGAGGTGTGTGAGATGTTTTTACTAGGCTCAATGCAGAACTGGTAATGTGTAACCTGAGATGAGATAAATGAAGTCAAGGCCATTGTAAGCTTGAAATTGTTCAGGCAGTTGAGAGTGTGCTGGGGGAGCACAATGTGGTGAGTGCACCTATTTCTAATGAAGAAATGAGCTGTTTTAGGTGACTTGTATTAACACTGTTCATGTGGAGCATTCTTGTTCTTCTGTCTTTCCAGGAGGGTCGTGACAAGATGTTCCTAATCAGAAAGATAGCAGAAGCTCAAAAGGAGCCTTGAAAACCACAAAACCCAAAGAACTTGACTTCCTAAAACTCCCAGAACGAGAAGATAACAGCAGAAGCATTTGCAGTTTCTAAAACCTGTGCAGCCGACTGGCACCCTGGGACTGTGGTCTGTGTGATGGGTGCTTGTGGTCTGAGGCTTAATGTTTCCAAAACTTGGAAATTCAGCTGATTTACACTGTGTTAGAGCTGTTCAAAAAAGGATATTTTAACGCTCATACAGCTTCAGGGTTGTTGGGATTTGTTACATCCCTATTTTTTCAGGGAGTTTGGGTAAAATATGATCAGAACTGAAACCCTTTTGTACTGTTTTTACTATGCTTTTGTACTGTTTTAATTATGCTATAAGAATCACGAGCGAGGGAAAAGGTATGGTTTTATATGTTTTCATTTGCTTTGGTTTTAAAAAAGATGTATGGAAGTATGTTGAAATAGTGCATAGGAAAAGAAAATATGGCATGAGTTTGAAATCAGTTTTCTAAATATTTTTAGAGGTGAGGGTTTGCTATTTATGCTGCTCTGAAGTAGAAAGAGCAGTTGAACACTGGATAGCTGGTCATAAAAGGGTTCAGAGAAAATAAACTGATAAAAGAGCTTTGAATTAATGCTTGAGATAGGAAGAAGCCAGCAGGCACAGCACTGCGGGGCACCAGCCTTGCTGCTGTGGAGGGGCTTTTTTGGGTTTTTTTTAACGTTTTAAGTCATTATTATTTGTGTTTTATTCTTGTATGAGCATCTTGACTACTGGTCTATGTGTTTTAAAATGTGAATATTTCAGAGTTAAATTATTGGTTGGCAATACTGTGTCAGTACCCCTTAATTTCCCATTTTCTCTGTTTTACCTGAACTTCTGGGACCAAGTGTGTCAGACAACCGTCCCTGTAGGCTACTAACCCAGTCCTTTATTTTAAGACTGTGATTAAGGATTTCTTGGACAAAACTGCGTTTATTGCTTGAAATCTGCATTAGTCCGCTCTTAGTTAATGTGAGACACTATCTTTTTCATATAATATTTTGGAATGTTTTCTGTGCTCATTTTTAAGGAACGACGGTTCAATAAACCCTATCTATTTATTTTACCTTACCGCCTGGCGCCGTTCGCTCGCTGTGCCTGTGGGGGCCGGCCTGGGGCTGCCTCAGCGCCGCTCCCGCCCCGCCCTCAGCGGCTCCGCCCTCAGCGGCTCCCGCCCCGCCCTCAGCGCTCGCTCCCGCCCCGCCCTCAGCGCCGCTCCCGCCCCGCCCTCAGCGCCGCTCCCGCCCCGCCCTCAGCGCCGCTCCCGCCCCGCCCTCAGCGCCGCTCCCGCCCCGCCCTCAGCGCCGCTCCCGCCCCGCCCTCAGCGGCTCCCGCCCCGCCCTCAGCGGCTCCCGCCCCGCCCTCAGCGGCTCCCGCCCCGCCCTCAGCGGCTCCCGCCCCGCCCTCAGCGGCTCCCGCCCCGCCCTCAGCGGCCCCGCCCTTAGCGCCGCTCCCACCCCGCCCTCAGCGCTCGCTCCCGCCCCGCCCTCAGCGGCCCCGTCCTCAGCGCCGCTCCCGCCCCGCCCGCCCTCAGCGGTCCCTCCCTCAGCGCTGCTTCCGCCTCACCCGCCAGGGGCCGCCCTTCGTTCCCATGGCAACCATGCCGCGGTTTTGATTGACAGCTTCGCTGTCCAGTGCGGTGGCTGCGCCGGGCCAATCAGAATCGCGCCCGGGCGGCGCGCGGTGATGACGTCGCGCTCAGCGCCATGGCGGCGGCCTTGGCCCCGGTTCTGCGGTGCTCGCTGCTGCAGCGCCGGCCCCTCCGCCGCGGGCCGGGTACGGGCTCGGCTCCGCTCCCTGCCCGCCCCTCAGGCCCCCGCGCCGCCGCCCGGGGCCGCCTCAGGCCGTTCGGCTCCGCGGGCGGGAGCGTTCCCCCGCCCGTCCCGGACGGGGACCGGGCGGCGGCGGAGCTCGCGTCACCTTTGTCTCTCCGGCAGGTCTGCGGCCCGTGCCCGGCGCAGGGGCCGCCCTCAGGCCGTGCAGCTCGCGGGTGGCGCAGGAGGGCATCAACAAGCCCGTCATAGACCGCATCATCCGCGTGGACCATGCGGGGGAGTACGGGGCGAACCGCATCTATGCGGGGCAAATGGCCGTGCTGGGCAGGTCGGCCGTGGGGCCCGTCATCCAGGTGAGCCATCCCCGTGCCTCTGCTCCGTTTGCGTCTGGTTAACAGCGGCCGGGGGATGGTGAAACATCGTAGCCTTCATGGCAAGATTATTAGCCAGGTTTTTTCTGAGCACTTCCAAATGTGCGGGTTTATAAAGAGTTTGGTAAGGGAGTTACCAATGCTGCAGGTGCTGTGGTGTTGTCCTATTTTGCAAATGTTTTTGTGTAATCTTTTTATAACTATCCTCTCTGTCCTTTCTATAATGATCTGCACCTGCCTTTCTCCACCATTGCTCCTCTCAGATGTTACAGTATTGCCTCAGCTATCACAGCATACGGGTCCTGAGCTGTTTTGGTTTTTATTAGTTTATTGGAAATGTTTGCCTCTTGTGGTTTTATGCCTCTCTGTGATCTGGCTCTTTTGCAGCAAATGTGGAATCAAGAGAAAATCCACCTGAAAAAGTTCAATGAGCTCATGGTTGCATACAGAGTTCGACCTACTGTTTTATTGCCTTTCTGGAACGTAGCAGGTTTTGTTTTAGGTGAGTCTGGATAATTACTGTTATTGTTGTTTTGTGAAATCTTCAATTGTGTTATATTATCTTGCTTCAGATTTCATTGTATTCATGTGTCTGGTACCCCAATCCCAGGGGCTGGAAGTGCTTTGCTTGGGAAGAAGGGTGCAATGGCTTGCACAGTGGCAGTGGAAGAGAGTATATCAGAGCACTACAACAACCAGATCAGAACTCTGATTGAGGAGGATCCAGAAAAGTACAAAGAACTATTGCAGGTATTTAACCATGACTTAAAAGTTGTTTAACAAATTGATTGAATTATCCAGTGTGATTTAGTCTTTTAAAAACAATATGCTTTTAGAATTTACAGTGGATCTTTTTGTTCTGTCACTTAGAATGCTGAAGTCAACAGAAATATTAAAAGGATGCTTTTTGCTTCAGCAGCACTAAATTAAACAGGCACCAAAACTAAAATATATGTTGGGTTATCTTCATCTTGCTTTCAGTAATGCAGTGTTTCCTTTTCAACTGGGAGAATTATGCTTTAAGTTTGATTAATTTAAAAGGAGGAAATACTGATTGCACAGTAGCTGTGTTGCCCTCCTCTGAAGGCATTTCAAGTACTTTCACATGCCCCTTAACCTGCAGGGCCCAGAGCCACACACAGTGCTCAAGGTGAGCTCCAGGTGACCCCTCCAGCCCCTCTGCCCACGCTGTGTTTGATACACCCCAGGGTGGGGTTTGCCCCCCTGGCACTGCTGCCAGCCAGCACCCTGTTCATGCTCCAGTCCTGGATGCTCTCAGTGTGTAAGGAGCTGATGTTTGTCAGCTCTGTGAGAAAATAATTTCCCAAGCATTTTAGGTATCAAACTGGGAACCATTCCTGTAAGTGGTTGTGGGAGATGGAGCTGTTTCCACGGGCAGCAGGTGGAACTGGTGCATTTCCAGCCCTGCTGGCTACCAGTGTGTTCAGTTGTGCTTAGTGTAACATGTAGCAAAATCTGATTATTCCAATGTATCCCACTGTTACAGAAATTGTCTCTGAAGTAACCAGAGTTGTGCTGAGGTGCACCAGGGAAATACCCTCCCTGAAGATAATGATATAATGAAATAGAGATGGCACAAAATACAGAGAAAAATCCAGGTAGTGAGTTTACTCACTGTGCCAGTATGAGGAGAAGTATTGGGGACACCAAAAGCAATGCAAACCTGTTGGGCAGGGACAATGCCCCGGTGTCTGTAAGTGCTGAGCTCTTCTTTAAGCAATCCTGGTCATCTGCAGGCATCTCAGGAGAAAATCCTCTAAACCTTGTTGTCCCAGCTGAAAAATTAGAAGACAAACAATTGTTCTTTAGAGTATGGTAGAATGAGCAAAAAAGCCTGGTTAGCTTACAGGGGAACACCCTTACTGATTGGCAAGGCAGGGACCTTAATTCCTTTATTAAAATTGTCAGAATAATGTGGGGGTGTGAAACTAGTCAGTCTTGAAAGTTACTATGGCCATATGTTTTTTTGAAATAGTGATATATTGTCAGTGTCATATTTTCTGAAAAATCCCTTCACCAGGATTTCTTCTTTTCTTCCTGGGAAGCTGAGAGGCCTCAAAGAAGAATGAAAGCAATAATTATCTCATTGCTTCTCCTGTGTTTTGCTGCTTTAGAATGTGGTCTGGAGATTGTTTACCAACAGGTGCATGTTTGATTGGTTTCATGTAAATTGTTTTTACTTAATGACCAATCACCATCAGCTCTGTCAGACTGAGGAGTCAGTCACGAGTTTTTCATTAGTATTTTGTTAAGCCTTCTGATGTATCCTTTCTCTATTCTTTAGTATAATTTAGTATAGCTATAATATAATAATAATAAATGAGCCTTCTAAAAACATAGAGTCAGATTCATCAATTCCTCCTTTGTCCTGGGGACCCAGCAGGTACCACAATATATTAATTAAACAGCAGCTTGAAGTTAAAGACTTCTTTGGAGACTACCAGAAGAACTCCAGGAGAATGCTGTAAATAATTCCCCTCTTGCTGAATTGGAGGTTTGAGAAGTGTTTGAGAGACCCTGGCTTGCCATGGTGCACACAATGGACAGCAGCATGTAGTTGTGTGTGCTGGCTGCCTTGGTTGCTGTGCAGAGCAGGCTCAGGAGCTGCTGTGTTCCAGGTCATAAAGCAGTTCCGGGATGAGGAGCAGGAACACCACGACATTGGGCTGGAGCACGATGCAGAAGCTGTGAGTAGAATGATGAATAATGATGCTGTCTGTGAGGATGTGGATGTGCTGCTCTTTCCTTCCTTACCTAGAGATTGGGATGTGGCTCTTTGAGAAGCAGAAAATAAGGCTCTTGATACTCTTTCCCAAAGTTACATATAAGAATGTCCTGCATGTTATAGCTTTCATTTTTCTAGAACAGAACTAAATCTGTTGGAATTCATGTCAAGTGTTAAAGTGTTTTGATTTTTTTCTTGAGAGGTGTCCTCTGCAAATTTTTAGATTTTCTTTTCAGTTTAAATTAAATGTTTTTGAAGATAAGGTTAATAACTGCTATCCATACAGTGCTGGGAATTGGAGGCATCATTTTATTAGGAAGTGTGGAATGCTGAACTGAATTCTGTGCTCCCTTGGATACTGTATGGGGAATATGTGACTTTTCTCCAATTTTTTTCTCTTGACTTACATTTGTGGAGTGTTCTGAATAGTTGATAGAGATAGTTATAAATGTTAATAGTTGAGGGAATATTCTGAAAAGTTAATACATTTTAATTTCGTTTAGTATAGATTAGACTGCAAATGCAGGGGGGGGTTTCTTGGCATGTGTGTTTTTACTTTGGTTTTTTTAATGGTGCTTACTGTTCATTATCAAAATCTGGTTCAAGCAAAACACTTCAGTAAATGTATTTAATCTTTTATTCTTTTTACAGACACCAGCTTATTCTGTTTTGAAGACAGCCATACAACTTGGATGCAAAGCTGCAATATTTTTATCAGAAAGAATTTAGTTATATTTTTCATAATAGCTGTGGCAATAAACTGTGACACAAAAGCATGTGGAAATTGTGGAAGACTCTGCTATTTTATTCAGCCTTTTAAATTTTTCTGCACTAAGCACTTGATTCAACCATCCTTTGTCACATTGAATCCCCATTTAAAAAGTATCTGTATTAAAGTCAGTTGAGCTAAATGTGAATAAAGGTGGCAGAATTGAGCCAGTGTGAACTAAACCTCCCTATTCAGAGACTGTTCACAAGGTGGCAGCACACATGTATATACATGGTTTATATATATACAATATTTGTGTATGGATGCACACACATAAAAATGACAAATACATTCTCTGTTGCCTTCAAATGTTTGTTGTTGTTGAAATAAGCTGGAGCAGCTCATTTTAAAATAGTTAATACAGACCAAGAAGAATATTTTTTTGTTTCCAGGATGAGTGAAGTAATAGAAAGTATTTATTTTCAGTCTATCTTGAACAAAAATTGGTATTATAAGACCAGTTATACTTAAAGCATTCTGTGTGTTTTGGGGTGAGCCTTTTTTTTTTCAAGCACGGTTCCAAATTCTTTAAGTAGAATTTTACTTACTGTACTTTTTTTGTTGTGGTGGGGGTTTTTGATGGGTTTTTGGTATTTTCTTGGGTTTGTTTGGTTTGCAGGTTTTTTTACCTGAGCATGTAAGGAATTGATCCCTGTCATAAAGCAGGAGGAGAGAGCAACTTGGGACACTGTGAAATTGCATTCAATATTCTATTAGATCTTTCAGCCTTATCTTACTTTGCTTCAGACAACATTTAATCCAGGTACATCTGAGCTTGCTTTCTTAAGTAGCTCTGTTAGTGTTTGTAGGTACTGATTGGTGTGTAATTTGACATTAAAGGCTTCTTAAAGAGGATTATTTTCCCTTTTTGGTGAAGGAGCTTAGGCAGAAGGTTAAATCTTAATATAGAGAAATTCCTATTCTGTGGGATTTTGTTATGACTGTCACTTAGTTTGTTCTTTAAAATTATCTCTCAAACTGTTGCAAGTGTCAACCTTGTTAGCCTCAAACTACTGATGTTATTTACTTTGTTCAATCAAAGCAGCATTTGTTTCTCTGTGACTGGTTTGGAATAATGTGACTTGAGGATTTCAAAGCTACATCACAGATTCTCAGGGACTGCAGAATCAGAAGATAACTCTGAGGCAATTATTTTACTGCCTCAGCCCCAGACAGTTGTGAGCAGTGTGTGTGAAAACTCAAGTTTACTAAAGGTCCATCCTATTGCACTAATGAAATATTCCCTAATTTTACCATTTCTCTGAACAAAACTTACATCTAACAGATTTCCTGCCTTAATTTCTCTGAAGTATTCAATATATGTGTGAACAACTCCCAGGTAATTTGCAGGAGAAAGGAATCAGCACAAAAGAATGATTAGCTGAAGTGGTTAAAAGGGTAACAAGTGGTGCTGGAAGCTTGTGCAGTGCAGTTGTGTAAGTCACAGGCTTTAATAATTGAGTAGAAGAAGAAAAAAAGATTGCTTGATGAATAGTCTGTTGTAAAGTCTTTCATAGCAGGGGCAGCATGGGATGGCATCCTTTATAAGGCCATTATTGCAGGGGAGGAAGGGCAGGGCATGGTGTATTTTCACTCAAAGCTGCATGCCCATACAGACAGTAGTCTTGTGACATAAACTGCAAACTGAGCAAGACAGTTCCTGGTTTCTTAGCCATTACATCAGGGTTGAAAGCTGAACAAGGCATCTGTGGGGGTTTCCAAGAGAGCTGGTACTCAGCTGAAGCCTTGTATTCTCTGTGGCTGTGGTTGCAGAAATTCTCTGAAGATATATGTGGTGTTCAGCAGTGGTGGGATTGGCTTGTGACAGAGACATGCTGATGTGATTGTCCAAAATTTGGGTGGCCCCCCCAAGACCATGACACACTGCAAACTTGGGGCAACAGATTTTAAGAGAGAAATCTCATGTTAAATGTATTTCATTTGGCCGAAGGCTGGGAACATCAAATACCAAGAAATTGCCATGTGAGGTCTGTGTTTGGTCATATCTGCTGTAATTGAAAGTGCTCATAGAGAGTTCTTTGTCCCCAGCAGCTGAACACATCCTGCACATTTGAGATGGGTGTCAGACAGTAACACTGTCTCCAGCTGCAAGCATGAAATGTGAACTGAGAGATCAAATCTGCTTTATGCTCCTGAGCAGGGTTTGTTCGTTCTTTAATGGAGCAGCAGATTTCTACCCATCCATTAAAGTGTGGGTGGGCTGTTCTGCCACTTCCAAAGCTTGTGCATTTTCCTGCTCACTGGCAGTTTGCTCTTTTTTTGTTGTTCTTCTACATAGAAAATGAAGTTGCTTTTCATTTTTCTCATAGAAAAGGGACTTTTTCTTTTGTTTAAAAACCCATTTCAGATTTTGAAAGACTAAAAAAACTGGGAAAAGGTTACAAAAGAACAAGAGGTGCTTAGTGCTGTACAATTCTATTGTACAGCTGCTGCAAGGCTGTAGTTACTTTTTTATGCTCAGGCAGAACTAAGCTGAGTAATACCAGCCATCCCAGCAGGGGTTAATGGCAGGCAGAGGCCAAAGTATATAGCTTATACAAGTCTGTTATCATAGGAATCCTCACTGAACTCTGGTCATGTTGACAGAGGAAGGGGAGCTTGGATCAGAGAGGCTGTGAAATGCTGCATTTTCAGAACAGGGAGTGGGGAAGATGACTGGGTCTTCACTGTGCCTTTGAGCTCTGTGGCTTCCTTGTAAATGAAAAAATACACACATAATTTGGGTTTTATAATATACAGTGGGATGAAATCCTTCCCCTCGTAGCAGTGAGGTCTATGATAAGCCAGGGCTTGATCCCAGTTTTCTGCTGCAGGAGCAGTTGTGTCTCAGTGAGGAGGAGCACAGGTACCCACCTGTGTGTGTGCAGGGCTGGAGGGCTGTGCCCTGCTCTGTGAACAGCAGCTCACCTCTCGCTGCTTTCTTCTGCAGGCAGTGCTGGGCACAAGCTGGCCTCTGTTCTCCAAAGCTGCTCTGAGTCAGAGGTCGAGGTAACCTCTGATGGTGCTGGGAGGGCAGTGACAGATGGTGCAGTCCCTGTGCTGAGCTCTGGGGCTGTTCCTGGAGCAGGATCTCTGCTCTGGCTGTGGCACTGCAGAAGGCACATGTGAGGCATCAACATGCAGCTCTGGCTGTGCCAGGACACGTTCCAGCAGCAGCCAGGCAGAAATCAAATCCCCTGGCTGGGATTAACAAGGTGATGCTGACACCAGCTGAACAGACTTTTGTCAAGGGCATGTAGGGATAGGACAAGGGTTTATGGCTTTATGTTGATAGAGGGCAGGTTTAGATTAGATAGAAGAAATTCTTCTCTGTGAGGGCCTGGCACAGGTTTCCAGTGGAGCTGTGGCTGCCCCATCCCTGGGAGTGTCCAAGGCCAGGTTGGATGGGACTAGTGGAAAGTGTCCCTTCCCACGGCAGAGGGCTGTGGAATGAGGTGAGCTAAGGTCCCACCCAACCCAGCCCAACTCACTCTGTGATTCTGTGATTTATGATGCAAATTATCTAAAATGATACTCAAGATTGTTTGGCAGACAGCTAAATCATTGTCTGGGTTGGGCTTCATTTTTGTCTGGACTTAATCTGTGTGGCTTACTTGAGCAAACAGAGCTTGTGACCAGCTGAGGATGTGCCATACAGTCCCTGGTGCTGGGGATGACATGGTTTGTACATCTCTATTTGTTCTTAGTATTACAGGAGTTATTTCATCTATATGCATCTGCCTTGTAACTTGACTTTAGGGAAGACATAATTTCAAATGGCAGTCATTTTTTGTCACTAGCTTTGAAGTTGTGGCATGTCACTTGCATTGAATTCTGCACATATTTTTTAGCTTGGGAGGCTTAAAGGGCTGAGGCAAAAATATTGGCCAATTTAAAGGAGGAATATGTGTTATAAGGGAGGAGATTGTTTAAAGGCACTGCCATTTTTCTATTTGTTACTTCAGTTTTTGTTGTGTCTGACATGAAATATCTGAATGGATTTAGGAGAATGACAGCAGCTTTGTAGTTTTACTTCCAGAGTGGCAAAACTTAGCTTGTGTTGGAGAATGCTTGCTGATTCTCATTTTTAGAGTTGTGGGGCTGATCTAATGTTGAGTAAATGAATTAACAACTCAGTTTCAGTGGGTAATGTATTTCTAAAAGCTTGACTGTGTTACAATGAAAATTCCAGTTGTTGTTGTTGTTAGGTGCTTTCAATAAATGCAGCTTCCTGCTCACTTCAGGTGTTTTTGAGAAGTACCACCTTATGCCACAGTTCTGCAGAGCAGGGGGTGGTACCTCTGTGTCCAGAAATGCAGCTTATGGCAGCAGCAGTGTTTCGTAGTGTTAGCATGCAGATTAATACACCTATGCTGATACTTTTAAAAATGGGGATTTTTTTGGTTCTGAAAGTCTTTGTCTCACAAACTCTGGCCATGGCACTGCCTTTACTTGTGCTTGTTCTTAGCTGGAGGTAAATGATGATCTGATGGAAGCCCAGGAGTCATGCAGAGTTACTTGGAAAGGAGCTCTGGAGGTCATCTTGTCCAGCCTCCTGCTGGACTCAGGACTGTGGCCAGCACTAAAGCAGGTCAGCTGTGATTTTTCCAGACAGGTGATGAAAACCTCCAAGGACAGAAATTTCACAGCCTCTCTGGGCAGCCTGGTCTGGTCCTGCATTACCCTACCAGTGGCACTTTTTTTACATTCCTGAACCTTCCAGCAGTGTCACTGCTGCTGCTTGTCATGTCATGTAGCATCTTGGAGGAGAGTTTCCCTCCACTATCTTGGAGGTAAATACCCTTTGAGTAGTTTTATGCAACTGTTAATCATTCAGATTAGCTGTCCTTTCAATGCCTGGTTCCTGAAGTGGCACAGAGGAAAGGAAGAGATGCATCTGATGACCATTGTGACAGTCTTATTGTCTGCTTAAGACTTCAGGCTTCATATGTCTTCTCTCCTTGCAGGTATTTTTCACCCAACTGTTTGAATGTCAGTGATTTGTTTTTCAGTGTTACTTGTGCCTGGGACAGATGGATTTATTGATTTTATGTACAGGTGGACATGTGTAGTCCAAGTTATTAATGAAAGTAAGTCATACATACAGTGGGTGGTTTTCATATTTAAAATGCCTTTTCTGGACTGTAATAAAAAGATTATTTTTGGCACTAGAAGTGATTTTCTGGTTTTTTTGTGGCTACTGGCCCAGCCTGGGCTGTCTAGGTCAGAGCAGAGGCAGCAGTGGGTGAGGGGGATTTGAATTTTCTTGCAGTTCATTTTGAAGACAAGTTCTGCCAGCAGTGTTTTAGCAAGCTGTCAAGAATTTTCCCAAGCATGTGGCTGGAGGGCACCTGTACAGTCAGAGGCTGCTAAGTGTATGTAAATGGATAAAATGTTTAGTGGAGTGAAAAGCCTTTGCTTATAGGTGCAGACAGACGTGCAGTGTCAAGGCAGATGACTCAGTCCTGTTGATCTTTGTTGCTATCTCTGCATTAAAGTTAACTTCCTTTTTAAGCAGTAGCCTATGTCTCATTTAGGGCTGTGTCTCACCTTGCTGATGATAAATTGTTTCCCCCCTCCTGTGGGGCACAGCCATGCTCCTACCAGGTCTGTGGCAGAAATACACTGGAAATGCAGTTTGAGAGGAGCTAAATCTCCCTTGTGGCTGTATTATTGTCCTAACCATACAGCACTCCTGGTATGTGAAAGTGTGCTGACCTTGCTTCTTCTGAGTTGGTTTTTATCCAGCAAAAGAACAGCAGCAGGATTTAAAATCACTGGTGAGATTATTCTGAAAGTGTAGCTTAATGGCTTGATTCCAGCCCTGACCTGGAAAGGTAACTGCTAGTGACAGATGAGGAGCTGTCTTCCACATCTCATCTTGTCAGCTCTCGTTGTTCTGACTTTGGCAGGAAAAATGCTGTTTTCTTGAATACTTTGAAGGTGGTTTAAAGAAGACTTTAGGCAGAGTTGAAATGTGATTTTTTTTTTAATTAATAACTGTCCGCTTTTCAATTCCTCCCACCCAAATATCTCAGCAGTATTTGCTAATGAGAAATAATTATGTCTCAATTTTAAGTGACACAAGTGCTATTGTTTACACAAAATGTGGGAATCTTGTAAGACATGGGGCATATGCTTGGAGGGATAATGCATGAGAATCAGTTCTGCCTTCTCAGGGAGCCAAGCCTTGCAGAGGAAGATGACAGATACATGTGTTTATATACAGACTCTAGAGCTGGCTGTGTTTGCTTATCATTTGTCATAAATGCAGAGACTCTCAGCACAGAGCACCAGTTCAGCATAAGCTGCAACATATGGTCCTCTCCAGCAGATGTGACACGAATTCCAGCACTCACTGGATGTTTCAGGCTGATGACCAGCAAGAGGATTTATCCTGGCAAAATGGAATATTCTTGAAGCTTTCCTGTGGATTGCTGCTCCATTTGGGATTTTTCCATGGATAAGGCAGAAAAAGTATGGCCTGGTTTTCAGCTTGTATTGCTGGCAGTTCCCAGCTGCTGAAGCAGCTACCTGGACTCATCTGATACATTGCTGGGATATGATGTTGCAAACTCCTGGGATAAAAATGCTTACATGAAGCTATTGCTTTGGAGTGACCTGAGAGTTCATTCTTTCTTTCCAACTGACTCATCATTATCCACAAACTTGGTATTCAAACAGAAAAAACTCACCAGACCCACTGGTGAAAGCCCTGAGTGTTGTTTTCCAACTAACAAGAAAATTCATGGTTTTATTCTTCCTTCTTTTATCTCCCTGCACTTACCAAAAATGCATGTAATACTGCTAACAGCCTTTGCTTTTAGATGGCGTGTTATGACACCCTCCATGTGTCACCTAGAACTGACCTGTAGTGAGTTAGGAATAGTCAGCAGAACTCTTAACACGTTTGTCTTTCTGATTTACTAAAAAAACCCTCAAAAAACCTAAACCCAAACAGTCTAATTATCCCAGCCAAGATAGAACAAATACACACATGACCTGCATGCGTTATGAAAACTGCATGAAACCAAGAGCAGAAGTTTGCAGAGATTTCCAAGACATCTTCATCCACATTGTAAAACCAGTGATAAATTTTCCTGCATCTGGCAATTATTATGCCATACTCTGCTCTTACTCAACATTTACCCTGTTCATCTTAGGCAACACTCACTCATTCCTGAGTTCTCTCACATACCAAGATATTAATCTGCTTCTCATACAAACAGTCAAGGATCTGAAATTGCTGCATGGCCTTGATTCAGTATCTGTTTTTGTTTCCTTTGTTTTGTTTGTTGTTAGGGAGAAAGGATCCAAAGTGCATCTCTGGAGCTGCACCCATGCCCATACTTAGCACCCCTGTGTTTAGACTTGCATGCTCTGAAGTTTTAGAAGTCACAGCCACTACCCATCAGTATTTGCCTTAAATCAAACAACTTTTTAAATGAAGCTTAGGTGTTTCATTTTTCTTTGCATTCTTGGACATAAGTTGGGTCTGATTTTTCTGTGGGCTTTGCTTTCCTTGGCTTCTACAATAATTTTATAAGGTGTTGCTTACTTGAATCACGTGGCCATTGGCAAGTCCAGCTGTGCCCCTTGCCCAGCAATGCCTCGCTCCAGGGAGCCACACACACAATCAAAGGCTGCTCCAAAGGTAGCAAATCACCTTTGGAAGCATTATCATGACAATTGATGGCATTATTGATGGGTTGGTGGAAGTACCTGTGCAAATACATATCAGTGTGTGCTTCTTTATCATACAGCTCTGCTGACTCGGGGAATGGGCAATGTGCCTTGCACTCAGAGCCTGCTCACAGAGATGAGTGCTGCTATGGCCTGAGCCTGGGGTGGACTCAGCTGCACCTGGAGAGCTGATAAGGGGACAGGTGGTGGCTGGAACACACTGTAGTTGGAGCCATTTGCATTTAGGGCTGGCAAGACCCTTTTACTGGCCCCATCTTGGGGTCTGCTGGGTGCTCTCCACTGGTTTTTGCAGCACGCAGAGAGCACACAGGCATTTATCTCAGAGAGCTCTCAGGTATTTATCTCTGTCCTGGACTCAAACCTTCCAGCCCTTCTTGGTGAGCTGGTGACCAAGGGTGAGCTTGCACTGCTGAGCAGGAGCAGAGCAGAGGTGGTTTCATGCTGTCCCAATGACCTGCAAGCATGGCTGGAGGCCAGGAGAGGACAGCCTGTCTGCCACTGGGCTTCCCCATCGTCAGCCACTGTATGCTCAGGCGTGTTTGGAGCTGGATGCCTTGCCTTTTGCTGATGGATGAGGACAGGCACTAAAACTAAGTTATGCATGTTTCTACTCCCTGTCTTTGATCAATGGAGAGGTTGTAAATGGACTTCTTGCCTGGCTGTTTTGGGACATGCCTATTTTTGGTAATATTCATCTACTTGGGGAGCTAAATCAAAGGAAATAAATTAAATGAAGCTCTCAATTATCACAAATAATTCATTGTTCTCTAATGTATTTAGGAGTGATATTTAAAATATATTTATTTGGCTTATAAATCATAAACCTGTCAAAAAAATGGATCTAGAAAGAGGGTTTATTATTTATCCAGAGCCAAAGGCTGAAGTGCTAAAATTGTGTGAACTGAAATCTTTTAGCAAGATCAGATAGAACCCTTAGTATTTCATACTTGTTAAATGACTAAAAATCTTCCCACAGAGATGAGCTGTTGAAGCTGTGCTCCCCTCAGAGCACATCCCAGAAAAGCTGTAACCACAGCAGAGCCCAAGGTATGGGCATTTCAAGTGTATAACTTCCAATATCAAAGTGCTCTCAGAGAGAGCTTGAAATTCATGCAGCCTGAGGCAGCTCTCCCCAAGCCTCTGTCATCTGTCATGCTGTGGCAGCAGGCAGAGCAGAGAGATGGAGGGAAAAGCACATTAATATGAGGACAGTGTTGTGTCATTTAAAGAGATGCAATCTGAGCAGAAGCTTGGTTTTGGTAAGGTTCAGTTCTTTGTTTTTCAGTCCATGCTCTTCATTCTTTGCCCACCACAGATATTCCTTTTCTGTGCTAGCCCGGGGATCAGAAAATTGTTGCAGGGGTAGCTGGCATGGCTGTGCTCTGCAGCACCACATCCACAGTCCCTAAAGAGGGATGCTGCAATGGGCTCGAGTCTTTTACTGCCCCACGCTCCCTTTAACATTTATGTCCTCCTTCAGTTGCAAGCATATTCTTCTTCATTCAGCTATAAAGATCCCACGGGCACTGCTGACCCTCTGGCTAGGGAAGAGGCTGGTTCTGGGCACTGCAACGTGTACCCAATGCTGGTGAGATGTTTGTAAAGCCCCCAGTGAGGGATCCACTCCCTTGCACAGGTAGGACCTCAGCCAGGTCTGTTCACACATGCTGAGATGGGGAAAGTGAACCTTCGCATTCACCGTGCTCCTCCCCTGTCTGCAGGTACCACTTTAGGGATAGCAAAGGGAACAGAAGACAGAATGTGTTCTGGAAGTAAAGAAATAACATTCAAACATGAACCAGCTTGTTGTAAAGGCAGTTTGTTCTTGACCTCAGTCTCCCTTAGCAGAGCTTGGGCCATTCCCATTTGTTCCAGTGGGTTTGTTTTGCATTTGTATCTATGTGAGAAACCTGTATTTTACAGTTCCAGGGAGTAAATATCTTCTGTATCATAAATTTAAAAAAAAAATTCAAATTGAATTAGGTAGAACATGAAAGATGCTCCCACCTCTGTTCAAGTGGTTGACACTGTAATAATGAAACCTATGACACCATATGTAAAAATAGCTGTCATTAAATGAGCTCATCTGAATGGCCTTAAAGATAGGAGTATGCTGCCCTTGCTGCCTTGCAAATGAAGTAATTGTGTGGCTTTGCATTGATCTCTGCAAAGTTTAACCTTAGTTAAAGGGACACAGCCTGAGAAATCACTGTGGAGAGATGCTGGGAAGAGATCAAATTTAGCCCTGAGATTTCAGGCTCCATCCCTGTACTGCTCATCCTCTCACAGGGCAGCCAAGCCGGTAAAGAATTTTCTTTCAACCAGGAAGATTACATGCCCGAGGCTGATTTTTAGCCATGATTTCTACAACTCCATGTGCTGACACCTCCTAGACCAGGCACTGTGCTGCAAGGTTTTCATTTCAACCACTGCTGAGCAGTCCTGGCAGCATCCCCCCAACATCTTCCCACCCAAATCAGGTGGGCCAGAGCAGTGCACAGGACACTGCCCTCTGTGGGCTGGTGTCACTGGGGTGGTGTTTCCTGATGGGGATAACCCAGCTGGGGATTGCTGCCAGGCTCCACATGTGGGTTTGGGTGTGGTGTGAAACCTCCCTGAGCCCAAGGACCTCTGCTCCCATCCCTCTGGGAATGCAGTGAGAAACAGTGCTGGCTTGGGTCGTTTGATAGTCTGGGGTTGCTTTGTCTTCTGCGCAGGTCACTTTCCTTCTAAGCCATTACTTCTCCCCCTCTCTGTCCTTGGCAGGATGAGGTGAGGGTCCAGGACAGGCCTTCCTAGAGCTGCCACTGCCCTCCAGCCCTGCAGAACAGGTGCTGGGAGCCAGAGCCTCAGCTTTTCCTACCCTAATTGCTGGGTGCTGATAAGCCAGTTTCCCCAGACAGATCCTCCCTCCCACGCTGTATTTTCTCTTCTTTTCCCGGGGTGGGTGATCCAGCTCAGGCTCATCAGGAGAGTGTCAGCTGAGCCAGGATCATCTCATTATTTGGGGCTATAAGCTGATAACAGAGCTTGTTCCCTGTTGTGTGCTTTGCTTTGATTCTCTGAGTTGCATCTCATCCCTTTGTGCCTAAACTTCATCTTTGTAGCTCGCTGCTGCAGGGTATTTGTCAGGCACAAAACCCCTTCTCTAATTTCATGACAAGCTTAGGGGTGCATAAACCCAAAGCAGAAACACCCAGTAATGACAGTCACTGGAGGGGATGGGGCAGCTGCTGCTGCCTTGCTGCTCTTTGAGAGCCACCAGTGACAGTGACACAGCCCAGCTGAAACCAGCACAGAGCTGTGGGACAAGCCTGGTGTCTCCTCTCCAGCTGCCTTGCCCTGGTTGTGAAAAACAGAAATGGCACAACCCCAAACTGGTGTAATGAAACTGCTAAGATCCTCATTTAAAATACTCTGCTTTAATCAGTAAATTAGGGCTCAGCTATGTGATCATTTTTTATTAGTTAAGCAAGTTATGGTGCAAATCCACATTTCAGTTACTTTCCATTAATTAAACTAAACTGTTTCAGTCAGTGATTGAATTCACATTTGAACACACTCAAATGCATCCAAGTTTAATTAGATTTGTATTAAACTGGTTTTTGTTAAACTATTTCAACAGAAGCACATGCAAGGTTTGGCTCTATCTGATGCTTCTTAAACCTGGGGATTCCACAGTGGGAATCCTCAGACCCACAACATCTGCTGAGCCCTGGGGGTGACAGGGAATGGGATGGGCTGAGGAGGCTCCTGCATGGAAGGTGACACACTGGCGCCTCGTCACTAACACAGCATGATCCCCTCCTCTGCTGCCCTGGGAGGGTTAGCAGGGCTTCTTGGCTGGAGTGTTTAGATACAGCACTGGAAGCTGTGACTGTTGTCATTCAAACCTGGATTACATCAAAAATTGAACTTAAAGAGCAAGTGTAAGACTTACAGTCTTGACTTGGAGAGTTTTTGTGTTTCCATTTTCAATGTAAGAAACGTTCCCCATCGCTGCTGATAACCCTTCTCTATGATGGTTGTGTCCTTGCACTCTCTCTGCTGAAAGATGTTTCCTTTTCATGGTGCTGTAGTTGCAGCTCTCCAAAACATGAGCCACTGAGCTTCATGGAAAATGGGACAGCAGAGTCCCAGAGTCGCAGCTGGTCAGACAGAACTCAGTGTGCCAATGACTCTGATGCAGATGGGCTGGGGGTTTCATTCCTCGTTCATTGCTTAGCTGGGAGCACAAAGGCATGTCTTCCTGAATGCCAGGTAATGGGTAATATAAATGCCCTGCTCAAACAAGTTTCTATGCAAAAAAGTAATCCTTGAGGGTTTTCAAATGATACAGGATAAGCTGGGAAGGTACTGATCACCAGCATAGAAGCCAGTTTGTGATAAGGACAAGCTTGGACAAGAGATTGCTGTATGAATTACTCAGGAAGCCATCCTTCTACAGAAAGGAAATCCTGTATTGGGCTGTGTGTGATTTACAGCAACCCAGTCTGCTTGCAGGCTCTCAGATTAAGAAGTGCTACAACCCTGCTGATAGTTAGTGAGCAAATCGACTGGCAAAGGTGGCAAGCACATCTGACTTAGTAAACAAAATATTTTAAGAGAGAATGTGCAGTAATACCCCTACACCCCCAACTCCTTCATGTCCTTGTAGTGCTCTGGAGGTCTGGCTCCCTCAGCTGTTTGTGGTAGCAGGACACCCTCCCCTGTATTCCCACCCCCTGCTGCTGTGACTAGCAGAGATCCATTAGTCCACAATAAAAACTGGATTTATGTCTGTCTGATGCTGTTGGTTTGTATTGTAGTTAATAGTATCCCATAAAATCTGGGAGTCAGAGGAATGGCAGGCAAAGGGTATTTATTTTGATCATGGCATGTCCTTGGCTGGACCATCCAGAGGGCTGTGGGAGATACGTGCTGGTAGCTTTGTTTTCAGAGGAAACAATTAGAAGAGTAATTACTGGGACATGAAGCCAAGTGACCAACCATTCAGACTTGTATTTTTTTGCAATCAGTCATTGTACTTTCCTGCTATAGACTGTTTAATAGTGCATTATGAGAAGATGGAGGTAAAACCCACTTGCTGTAGAAAAGCAGCTGCACAGCACTGCTGCAGGAAGGGAACCCCAGAGACTTCCTCCTGCACCTGTATAGACTGTGCAGCTCTGGTTCAGCTGGGCAGATACCAGCCTGGGATAGCTGGGAGGAAACCTCAGACTTGTGTCTCAGGTAGGTCATAAAAGCATCTGTCAAATATCATCACCTGTTGGTGCCTTCTGTCCTTCTACTTCCTTCTATCTCCTCAGGTGCTGTGCTCTGCCTACGTCTCTGACAGCGGCTGGTGCACTGGGGCATGAACAGATCAGTCACACAGATGTTTGATATACTGCCAGCTGTGGAGGAACTTTAATGGATGCTCTGACCCACTGCTTTCTTTTACCTCTGCAAATCTCCCCCAGAACTATCATAAGCTATTTTTAGCTCAACTTGTTTAAGAATAACATTATTCCTTATTTAGTGAGCAGGATATCCTGTATATGGGACATTCTGGAGTGAGTGTTTAGATAACAGATTTAAACAATGGGTGATTTAAACAATGGTAGTAAAAATTGATGTTATGAATTCTCTCTGGTCACAATTTTGAGGTCATGTTTGTTAGTGTACAACCTATTATTTTTCTTGAGTACGTAATTGCTATTAAAAACTTCATAAAGCTGAGCACCTCTGGGACGTCTCTCACCTCTGACGTACTCAGCATTTTTCCCAGAGACTCACCCTGTGCTCAGGGAGTCATGAAGCAGCCAAGGTCCCAGAAAACAGGCCACTGGCCATCTCTCATCAGCCCAAGGCTCTGCAGATTTCATCTTGCCTCTGGCTGAGGAGGAGAGAAAGGACTAATTTAATTTAATTTAAACACCATTGGTAAAAACCAGTGCTGTGGATTCATTCTGGTTCTGATGTTAAGGTCACACAATTAGCATTCAGCCTGTTACTCTGCAGCCTGAGAGAGTCTGCCCCAGCACCACCTGGGCACTTAGAAGCAGGTGCTGAGCCTGTTTGCACTGCCAGGCCTGGTGTGGCTGGTCACAGCTCTTGGCCAGCTGGCCCTGGGGCTGTGCCACTGGCTTGGGTGACACCTGCATTTCCCCCAGCCCGTGTGGCCCACGGCTGCCTGGGAAGCTGCAGCACTGCCCTGTGCAGAAGTCCCCAGGGATAACTGCTGTGCTGGTGAGCTCCAGGTCCCCTGTGGGCAGCAGGCATGAAGGGCTGTGCCAGCTCCTGCAGATGCAGCTGTCTGTCTCCTGAGCATGGCTGCGCAGCTAATCAAATCAAGCCTGCGTGAAAAGAGAGTGCAGCCTGTCTTCAAAAATCAGTGCCCCTGGAGCAAGGCCCAAAGGCATGTGAAACATGCTGGGCTCCAGGATGAAAAAAAAAACCCACAGGCTAGTAAAAATTGAATGTATGAGCCAAGGGTTCACAGAGTTCAACAATATTTTCCAATAAAACATCTTGAAGGATCGGTTTAATACCAGGACAGCTGTGTTATTTAAACAGTTTGGAGTTTTGGGGGTGCAGGACAAAGTAAAGTGATGGGTCACAGGCAATAAGCAGAACAATGGATGGTTTTGTCCCCTCATTCAGCCTTGTGAAGAAATATAGGAAAACATGAAACAGGGAGTGGGAAATAAAGATGCTTTTCATTTCCTGGGTTTTCTTTGCAAGATATGGCTGTTGTGGGATGATATTTCTGAGTAGCAAGGCTATGGACTTAGTTGGCTGGAGCTGTCAGAAAACATGCTTTTGGTTTTAGGACATGGAATATTATGCTGGCTGAGATGTTATAAAATTGCTTGTGGTTTCTTGCCTTTACATCTGCTTTATTTTTAATTTAAAAAATCATCAATCTCTCAATCTCTTGATTGTAACTCCAAGAGTCAGAGTTGGAGTGATTAGGACTTCTCTTTGTATCTCTCAAGTGTACTCTTAACTCTCACCCTAGGCTGGTTACCTGTGAATTAATTCAGACTGCTTGACCTTGGTAACCTAGTTTGCCTTTGTGTGCAGCATCTTGGCTATGTGCCACTTCCTGTCAGCTATGTACCTGTTTTATGTACCTAAAGTCATATTTTGTTTCATATAAACACAATTACATAACCACACATTTGCATGGCATATGTCTTGGTTCTCTCACCCATTCCTTGTTACAGCATTTGCAGCTTGCTGGGTTCAGTCTCTTGTATTCAAGCACTGCTTTTCACCTACGTGGAGCCACCCATGGTACTGTGCAGATGCAGCAGCAGGAACTTTATCACCCGAAATTAAACTGAGTAGAATGCTTACATAGATGGTCCTTAAACTTCAGCAAACAGCTTCAAAACTCTGTAAATATTTATTAGGCAAACAGAAGTTGAGGATGATGACCCTGTCCCCATCAATATTTGAGACAGTTTAACATACTCCCAGCAAACTATGTGTTTAAAAATCATCTCAAGTACCTGTGTAGATTTAACCCCCAGGGTTATTTCTTCTCTCTTAATTTGTTAATAATTTGGGCACAAGGGAAAAAACCCAAGGCTTTTGAATGATTCTATGACTGCAAGCAGCTGTTGGTACAGCAGCAGCCCATACACACCCTGGTGCACTGGCACTGGTGGCTTTGCTGCTCCTTTGGCACCGAGACCCTCAGGCAGAGCCGGGAACTGGATGGACTCGCCTGCAGCGGGCCAGGCCTGTAAGACTTCTTTGAGGAAAAACGTGCAACGTGGAGCTTGTGACACGACACCGCCATCCCCTCCTGTGGGGGTGCAGAAACTCGCAGCTTCACCCCAAAACACGCTGCAGGACGCTGACGCAGTGAGGGGGGCACGAACCCGGCCCTCGTTCCTCTTTCGGGGCCGGCACGGGCAGGGCTGCGGGGGGCTCTGCTTGCCTGGGCGGGAAGGCGGGAAAGCGGGAAAGCGGGAGATCGGGAAAGCGGGAGATCGCGAAATCGGGAAACCGCGACCTCGCGGGCGGCGCCGCTCCCCGCCCCGGGCCGGCCCCCGTCGGACAACGCCCCCGGCCCTCGGGCCGCCGCCCGCGGCATTTCCTCTGAGCTCAGCCGGCGGCTGACGCGGGGCCGCGTCCCTCGGAAGAGGAAGCCGGCAGCGGAGCGGAGCGGCGGCCGGGGCAGGCAGGGGCGCGGCGGGCGAGGGGCAGCGGCGCGGCCCGCGCTGGGGGCGGCCGGGGCGGCGGAGGAGGGGGCCGGCGGGGGCGGGCGCTCCCCGCCCGCGGGGCTGGGCGGCGGCGGGGGCTCCCCCCGCGGCCCGAGCCCCCGCCGCGCCCTGCCCGCGTCCCCCCTCCGCGTGCGGGGCTTCTGGCCGCTGCTGACCGCGCTCTGCACCGCGCTCCTCTGCCTCTACCAGGCGCTGCGCGGTAGCGCGGCCGGCGAGGGCGCGGGGGGCCCGGAGGACGCGGCGGCGGAGGCGGCGGGGTCCGGGGTGCCGCTGCTGAAGGGCTCGGCGCTGCTGCTGCTCGGCTGCCTGCTCGCCCGCTGCTACGGCGCGGCGGGCGGCGGCCCCCGGCGCGGCGGGGCGCGGTGCGCGGCGGGGGCGCGGCGCGGAGCCCTGGAGCGGTTCCACGCGCGGCAGCTGCGGGTGTCGCCGCACGTGCTGGGGCACAGCAAGGCGCACGTGGGGCGGGTGGTGGCCGAGCTGGTGCGCGCCGCCAAGGCGCAGGGGCTGCAGCCCGGCCCGCTGGCTCTCAGCCTCCGCGGGGACTTCGTGCGCATCGGCAGCGCCTACGAGCAGCACAAGGTGCGCAGCCCCGACTGCTTCGACATCCTGGTGCCCCTGCGGCTGCCGCCGCACCTGGAGCCCCAGCCGCGCTGCGCTGACGGGCTGGGGCCGTGCGGCGCCTTCGTCTGCGGCCTGCGGGCGAGGGACGGCTGGACGCGACGCTGCCGGCCCTTTGCCGAGGGCTTCTGCGTGGAGCTGCAGGGCCGCAGCCACCTCTCCTCGGGGCTGGTGCTGCGCTGGTTCCAGGGCCATCTGCAGCGCTGCCTGGGAGCCGTGCGCTATCGGCTGCAGGAGCGGTGCCGCATCAGCCTCTCGGCGTGCCCCGGACAGCCGCCCACGCTGCACATCCTGCCCTGCTCCGACTACGTGTGCTGCCACATCTCCATGGCCGTGCGCCTCATCCCAGCCATCCCTCTCGGCGACGCGCTCTACCTCACAGCCCTGCCGCCCGAGGGCCCCCACGGCTCCCCGGCCCCCGAGGCGCTCTGGGGCCTCAACGCCTCGCGGCAGGAGCAGCGGCTGCTGGGCTGGCTGAAGGAGCAGGCCCCGGCCGCCTCCTGCCACCTCAAGTGCCTGCAGATCCTCAAGGGGCTGCGGGACCTCCGCGGGCACGGCCTGGAGGAGCCCTTCTGCTCCCAGTGGGGCCGAGTGCTCTCCTCCTACGTGCTGAAGACGGCTCTCTTCTCCCTGCTGCTGCAGGGGCCCTTGGAGGCTTGGGATGAGCAGTTCCTGGTGGAGCGGCTGGAGGACCTGGTGCTGTACCTCAGGGACTGCCTGCGCAAGCAGGTGCTGATGGATTTCTTCCTGGGCAACACCAGCATCCCCGAGGCCGTGGCGCTGCCCCGGTTCCTGAAGGAAGCAGCCCCCGTGAACTTGCTGTCTGCTTTTGACGGGCCCACGCTGGACCTCGTGGCCTTCCAGCTGATCAGCACGTGGGTCCAGGCCCCGCACATCATCAGGATGTACAGCAGCCCCCGGTACTGGCGCCCGGTGCCCGCCCCGTGCCGCCACACCGCCGAGGCCAAGCGGGAGCTGCCAGCAGAGTGAGCTGGTGCTGGGAGAGCTGCCGGCTCCCCGGGACTCTCCATCGCACACTCCCGCCTCACTGGTGCTGGGAGAGCTGCCGGCTCCCCGGGACTCTCCATCGCACACTCCCGGCTCACTGGTGCTTCAGGAGCCTGCATCTGCCTGGGGATGGCGGGACTGGTGAAATGTGCTTCTGTGCTTCTGTTCATGACCTGAGAAGAGCGGGCCAAGACTTAATGAAATTGCGATTCTCATTCTCCTTGGTTGTACTTGGGGAAATTCTGACATTTCTGGGGAAACGCCTTAGTCCTCAAGTGTTGCCTTCCGTCGACAGTTTGCAAACTAAAAGGCTCAAACTGACATTTTTAGAAACCATGTTAATTTCTTGTCTTAGTGGCAAAATAGAGCTTTTCCTGAGATTTTCTTTTTATGATGCAAAATCCACGTGGGATTTAAAAATCTTTCAAGTGCAAACAGCACCTCCCCCATCCATCAGTATACCAAGATGTTCCTAAAATGTGATAAGCACTAGAGCATGGGTGTGGATCACAGTTTGAAATGCTCAATGCCATGCTTTAAATTTCCTGGGTAATCGAGCACATTGTGCTAAATAGAAATGTAACACGTGTTAATGTAAACTTGAGGGAAGAAGTGAAACTGCTCTGATAACAGGATGAATAATCCAGTTTTACATTTGTGTTCAAGTGAAGGTTATACTGAAGGATTTAAGTGCAGATAGAAGGAAACAAATAGCACTTTATTTTCACAAAGGCCTTATTTTTAGGATAATTGGCTGCACTAAATATTGCTGTTGAGGAGGCATTAGTGTTTTGTTAAAGGAGTGGTGGTTGAATTATCCCAAGGAAAACATTTAAAAGCAATACTCTGAGGTTCATTTGTTTGTGGGTTCTAGTTGGGTTTTATTATTTGTTTCTATATTCAAGTATTATTTCCTTCAAATATGCTTTACCTCAAGGACCAACAACAAAATAAGAAATTCTCTATTTGGAACAAACCTTAAACCAGTCCAAATCTCAGTGCCATAAGTTGACTGTGGCACCCTCCTGCTCCCTGGTAGGAGTTTGGTGGGATTTCTGGATAACTGCCTAGCCAGTTGTCTTCATTGTGTCAGTGTTTGAACCAAATAATCCTTGATGGGATTTTCTAGTGCTGTACTATAGCAAATTGTTTTTTTGTTATGGGGAGTAAAATATTTCAGGGTACTTCAGAATTATTTAGCGCTGATTCGTGGTACAGTAGCAGTCCTGGGCTGCAGATGCTGGTGCCCTCTGAGTATAAATATCAGGCAGATAATTGCCACTTTTTGTCTGGTTGTGTCCCAGTTGCTGGAATAACCTGGTGAGTTGTGATGCAGACAGGTTTACAAGTGTCCTTAGCTACTACTGCAGGTGTGCCAGGGTGTCAGAAAAATCAGAAATTCAAATCGTTGCGCTTTTTTTGGTCACCTGCTCAAACATTTGATGTATTAAGTCCCAAAATGTGTTGCTAAATTTCTGGTGCTCAGGAAGCTAAGCATGTGCCTTACTACCTGCAGTGCTGTGTCCTGAGAGAGCACTCCCAAATTGTGAAGGACCAAGTGTAACTTCAGGGAGGCTTTAGGATAGCCTGGAGTAACTAACCTGCTCTTCCTCTCCCTGATGGATTGGTGTGCCTTACTCACAGTTCTGTGCATCAGAACATGAAACAAACATTGTCAAAATCTATGAAGCTTTGTACAAATCTATTTTTCTAAATGGAAACACTCCCTAGGCAGATGTTTGCCTACTTCTGTCTATTTCTTTAACTGCTCTTGCAGTCATATTTTCAGGTAATTATGGCATAGGTCACACCCACAAGCTGGGTTATTTTTGTATTCGAAGCCCTGTGCTTCTTTCTACAAATACAAATAGTGTATTTATAGGTAGTATTGATCAAATGTTCTTTGCACATGGTATTTAAGACTAAGTCAGCTGCATTCTGGGTTGTTGGGGTTTTTTTGTAGCAGACCATGATATGTACTATTTTTGCAGGCTTGTGTTTCTTGGTATTTAAAATAAGATGCAGTTCTGCAATCAAAGCCATTGAATCTTTTGCCCAAAGAAGAACTAGATGGCCAGCCCAGGGTATTGTGGCTGCCTGAACTCTTGACATGAAAATCCTTGAGTTGTTAATTCTGGCATCATGATCACTTCAGTCAGCTGTCTGTGTGTTTATATCACTGCATCCCTGTCTCTGAAAATGGATCTTTTCTCTGGACAGGGGTGTGCATTTGTTTAGTATTGCCACAATACATGGAAATCTGTAATGGACTTGGTAAGGACTTCCTCACTAAAATGTAGTAAGGTCACGAGAAGAGAGTTGTATTGGAAAATACATGACAAGAAGAGATGGTGGAGAATGTAAATAGTTTAGAAAATAAAAGTTGGGCTGAGGGGTGAGTGACAGTGGTGGTGAACTCTCAGCAAAGATGCACTGCAAACAAGCCAAAGGACGTGGGGTAGAATTGGAGAACTATTAAAAGCAAGTGGATTTGGAGTGTAGGGTAAAGAGATTTAAGTGGGTTTTGTTTTGACAAGGTCCCTAAAGCAGCTGAGTCCATCAGGGTAAAAAGTGAGGCAAGCCCTCAGTTCATTAGCTATGCAAGTAGATCTTCAGTGTGAGTTTTTGCTCAGAAACCATGCTTTGAGTTCATGATGGAGAAAATGCATGTGTTTGCTTTCACCTTAAGCTTGGGTGAGCCTTCCTGAAGTGAGGGGGCATCCTGCCATGAGGCAATGTGTGTGCACTTGGTGGCTCTGGTGTACAAGTGAGATATTAAATGTATTCCCCTTATCTGCTCTAAAGCATGCATTCATGAATAGGATTGATGAAAGGAGCTGACAGAAGTTGGGTTTCTGTTACAGCACTCATCTTATCCCACAGAAACATGACAGCACTGGTGCCTGCTGTGTGCTGGAGCTGTTTCAGGGCCTTATCTCCAGGGGTGTATACAGAGAGCTTGACCCATATGAGTAATCCTGTGGCCCTTTTGCCTTCTTCCTCCTCTCCAGCCCATGGATACACAGCAAGGTTGTGCTTACCTATTTGCTAAGGCTGTAGCTGTTAAAATGTACCATGGATTCAGTAGGGTTGCCTCTGTGTGTGTAAACAGAAACACAAACACAGAAAAAAGAGCATGTTATTTAGCCCTAACACAGGCTCTTGGTTCTCTTACCTGCAACTTAATTTTGCAAAGACTGTGCAAATGAAGTTGTTTTTATTGAACGTTGATTGGGAAGAGGGGAGTCACACCTGCAAGAGAATAAGTTCATTTACAGTACCAAAATTCATATATGTAATTTCATTTTGTGTTGAAAACTGCTCTCCGTTTCTCAAAGGCATTATATTTTATCTGACCAAATATCTTGCAAACATTCCTTTTTTGATTTCAAATCTCTGTGGAGTAATGTAAATCTTTTTGTAATGGACGTTCCTGGTACAACTATTTTTTGCTGGTTAATCATAAGACCAAAGAGGAAACTGAAGTGTTCAGCTGCTATTGTTTTGGTTTTTTAAGTGTTTATAGGCTCAAAGTGTCAGCCCATTTTAATGAAACGTTTATAAATTCATTTCCTATTTAATTCCAGAGTACATTTGCACTTTTATTGTTTCCATAAAAAGTTGGTGGTTTTGTTGGAATATTTCACTGTCATAATAAACAACTGTGTTAAAGCATCTGTGCCTCAAGATTTAAATTCATTGTTGCCTTTTTTTCACTAACAGCTACCTGCAGCCACAGAACTGTAATTGGCAGGTTTGTGTGCTCTTTAGGAGGAGACCACTGAAGTGGCCAAATGATGGAAAGCAGGAAGTCCACACCTTGGGAGTTGTGCAGAGGGATGTGGAGGAGAGCCAGGAGGGAGAGTGGAGCACGGCTGGCACTGTCTGTGGTGCTGCTGACTTCTCAAATGGAGCACCTTGGGTTGGTGCTTGGCTTGCTCAGAGTTGTTTCCTTGGCTCCAGTGTTGGGTTGCTGCAGATCTGCTCTTTCTGGTGCTTCATTTCACAATATCTGTGTGATCCTTCAGCATGGCATGTCCAGACACGTCTCTGTGCCAAACCGTGTAGGTCATGCCTTTATTAAATATGGGAAAAGTCCTGCTGAAGGCAGCAGGAGCTTTGTGGATGGGCCATTTGGTAAGATGCAAGAACACATAGCTTTGCTGGTGTTCCCTATTAATGAACTAACAGCAAGACCCTGAGCTTTTAAATCATTGAATCAAAGCCAGGCTGGAAGTGGCTTTCTCCTGGTCTTTGTGTGCCTGCCTTTACCTTGCAGGAGCTGCTTCTGTGAGAGGGGCAGCAGCTGCTGGCATGGTGTGGCTTACGGATTTCTTGCTGCCAAAGTCTGGAAAAATGTCAACATTTAGTGCCAACCCCCAAGCTGGCATGGTGAAAATGTATTGAGAGCTTCACCTCTAATAACATTATCTCCTGTTAATGGCTTCCTTAAAAGCAATAGCCCTCCTCTGGTCTCCATTCAGTCCTTGCTCTGAAGTTATTCTCTGTTTGAAGTCTGAGTTCCTATTCAACAGGAAAGAAACACAGTACTTTCCTTTTGTGATAAATCTGTTAACAAAAAATTAACTGGCCTAAGGACTTGAATGCTTGGTGTTTAAAGAAAAGCCTGTTTGCATCCAACGCATTGGATAAATTGTTTAAAATCTTTCCATCCTTGTGCAAATACCTCCTTGTAATGCAGCCAAGGTCAGCAGTGAATTGCTGATTAAATACTGCTAATGCAAGTTAAAGCTGTCTGGAAGGGAAGAGAGTCTTATTTGTGCATCCCATTTTCATATGGATCCAAAAGATTTCAGACACGAGAAATTTCCAGGCTGGTTTATTTCTTGTGTCACCTCTTCAAATGTATGCCTGGTGAGTCTTCCTGAGGTAAATGACATTATTTCAGGAGCTGGCAAGAAGAGCAGCCAGTCCCACTTTTCTTGGGCTGACAGCATTGGGAAGCTGGTGGTTGAGAGAGGAATAAGGACTGGCACCTCTTAAAGCACAAGGATTCTCCTTCAGTGCTTGCTGATGCTTCGGAGCACGCTGCTGTGCTTGCTGGAGAGGCTGGAGTAGCTCCAGCCCTAAAATGAGGACATGGAGGGCTGACCATGGACAAATCTGTCTGGGTTTCTCAAACAAAACAGGTGGCTAATTAAGAGACTACCTCTGCTCTTGTGCATGTACCTTCAGTGTCCTATGTTAAATAAATAACCAAGAGCTGGCGTATTTGCCACTGCTTTGTCAGAGATCAGCAGCAGAGCTCTACAGGTGATGCGTGTTCTGTGTCTGTAAACAGCCCGTGGATTCGAGTAACGATTCATATGCAAACGCTTAAAGGTTGTTAGCAACGTGTGCATCAAATGTCACCGTGTACCAGGCTCTGTGTAAAGCCTTGGTTTTTTTTCCTTTTAAAGAATAGCAATGGTGATTCAGAGACTTGGAAGAATTCGGTGTATTCCAATGACAAGTTACTGTTCTTGACGCCTCTAGGAGTTCCTCCCCTCTCCCCTACCCCACCCAAAACCCCTCAAATTAAACCAAACCAACAAGAAACACAAACACCCCTACCCGCCCCCCCCCCCCCCCCAAAAAAAACAAAACAAAAAAACCCCCACCAAACCCCTGGAAAAATGGGACCAGAGCTGCATAGAGAATACTCATCTCTCTGGGCTGGGCTGGATGTGACAAGGGTTTGTTAGTGATTTCATGATGCCTGTGATTGTCTGTTGGCTTTTATCCCTGCCACAGGGTCCGCATGATAATCTGGGTGGGAGGGAGGGAAAAGGGATGCAAAAAACAAGCAGACAGGCTTGATGGGGATAGTGCTGGAAAGATAACCAGCTATCAAATTAAAGTTACCAAAAATTAGCAAAAATTTATGATGGATTCCTAGGGGTGAAAGGGAAAGAGTTGCTTTGAGAAGTCTCACTGTACTGGCTGAAAACAAATAGCTGTAGAAACAGGAAGAACAGCAGCAAAGTCCAACCAATAGCTCACTTCCCCCCAGCAATTTCAGTCCATTCCTTTTAGTTTCAAGTAGGGGAGAAGAGAAACTTGGAGCTGAATTCACTGGCAAATCCATGTGTGTACTGCTTCAGGGGAGGGCAACAGGGAGGGCAACTCTTGGCTCTCTCTTTCAGGGTTTAATCCTGTGCAAAATGCTGAAATACAAAACTCCCATCGAGGGAGGGAGTGTTTGGGCGTAGTTTGCCAGTCTGTCTCCTGTGCTCCACCAGATGACAATCAGGGATCACTGATTTTGAAGACAAGTCAAAATTCAGTCTGATTTACGCATGCTGGGAGCTGCTCTTGAGTTTCCCAGCTCATCCTGCCACGGCACAGGGAGCTGCTCCTCTGCCTGTGCGAGGGAAATGCCGGAGCAGCCGCTGCAGAGGAAATGAGTCATTCCTCTATTTCTGTTGCAAAAGACTTCTCTGTGCTGTGCAATGCATTTAGGAATATGTTCCTACTGCTTCTTGGAAGTTCTCCTAGGACCACGTTTAGGCATAAAAGCATCAGCGAATGAACAGGCACATTACAGACTTTTCCTTCATTTAAATTGTCTGCACAGTCTTGGCTTCTACAGGAGGGATTTTCAGGAGTCCTGAATCTTGTGCAGTTCTCACCTCTGGGTCTGTCTGCTGTCCAAGAGGTGACTGTATGGGGTATGAGTGTGTCTTCTGAGCATCTCTTTTTTCATGTCCTGTGTGAGGCTTGTTGAAGTGTGTTTCAAAAGAGAAAAACTTGCTACTCATAGGGATTGTGAATCATGGGCACTTCTCCAAAAAATATTTCTGCACAGAGCCTGTATGTTTTCCCCAGGAGCCACTTGAGCTCAGCAGTCATTCAGGCCCTACCAAAAATAATGACATCTCCTGAATAGTAAAAGAAAAGGGGGAGTGGGGAGGAGAACAGCAGCAGAAAACTCTGAGAAAGCACCAGGCCCATTTCTTGCCTTTTTCCAGTGTGGTGTTTTGCAGAGCACTGTGAGCAGACACTGAACTGCCTTTGCACAGGGTGGATGGGGCAGTGCTTGAGAAGCATCAGACCTCTCTGTGTCCTCACTGCTGCACTGACAGATGGATGATTAAGTAAAGGGAGCTGGCACTCAGTTGTAGCTTCTGCTGTGGGAACCCTGAAGATCTTGGTAAGAATTTGGCAAATTGTCCATTTTCAAATCTCTCAGGAGTCTGACTCGTTCAGGAATGAAGGAAGTCTTGGCTGAAGCTGTGTGTGTGCCTAAGGATGAGTTTTGTCTAACAGTCTGTTTATCTGCTGGCTCTTTGAGTGCTGTCTGCCTTGAAATGCAGACTCTCCACGATGTGCTGCACCTGGCTGGGGACACCTGTTCCAGCAGAGCAGCAGCAATGCAACTTTTCTGTGACATTACCCCTTGCATTTTACAGGTTCTTCTTAGAATGTTCCCACTTTCAGTTACATGACATGACTTTGAGACATGGGGAGTGCATGAGGGAGGGACAGAGGGAGACTGGTAACAAAACACACTAACTTCTGTGGTTTGCTCCTTGAAAATGCTACTAGTGCTCCAGAAAACCATATAAATCTTGTGTGCAGAGCTTGTGTGCACAGTAGCGTTTTAAATTTGCCTCTTGAAATCATTTTCATTACCCAAAGGGTGTATAGGGGCACATAATGAGCTTTTAACTCTCAATTCCTCAAGGAAGAATTTTTATGGCCTTCCAAAACGATCCCTGTGTTAAGTGGCAATTAAGAACTAATTATAATGAGATGCTGTTGGATGAGATTAGTATCTGACTTAGAATGGCAACAGAGACATCAGTAGATAAGCTGGAGGGGAGATGGTGGGAGGAAGGGGTCAGTGGGGAAGGCAGCAGGTCCACTGCAGGGAGGGACAGGAGATCACCCTGGGGAACATGGTCACTGGCTGGGGGTCATCAGAGCAGCCCTCAATGACAGTGTTTCTGAGGGAGAACCATGGGATTTGCATGAACCCCTTCAGCCAAAGCTGTCAGGGCTTGTAACTCTTGTGGAAGATGTGGTGTGAGCCCTGCTTCCTGCCTCTGAAATGCCAGCTGGTGAAAGGGCTGTTCACCTGTCTCTGGCAGCTGGAGGGACTGTGAAAAAAGGTCATTTCAGTGTGAAATTTATCTCTTTGGCTGATAAAGACCTTCATAATGAGACTTTCACTTCAAAGGGCTCTGGCAGTGCAGCAGTTTGAGTATCTGTTTGCCTGACTGCCACTAGAGTAGCTGTATGTGAAGTGCACAGGTATTTTATTTGTATAAAACTGCTCATTCTCAGAGGTCAGCAAACACAGCTACCCCAGGAACTTTCAAGTTGCAGAGCAGAAGGTTAATTTTGAGTGAATAAGTTGCTTCTCTGATTGAGCACAGGACCCTGCACACACCACAGTACGCTGTCCTGACTGCTCTGGCACATCTTTACCCCTCGAGAGCACCTAGGGCTTGTTTTCTGCAGATCTCCCTGGTCCAGGCTCACAGAGGGAGCCGGCCCTTGCAGTGAGGGGAGCAGATGGATGCCTCCTTTCTCTGTCCTGCTCAGTATTTTCATAACCTTTCAATGGCATCCCTGTGGAATGGGGACAAAATGGCAGTCACGTGCTGGCCACAGCCACTCCGGCTCTCCAGTGGGGGAGGAAGCTGGGATGAGATCAGATTTACTTTTGTCCCTTTTCTGCTTGGAAACTTATTTGTGTTGCTAACGAGGTCCCCAGTCCAATGCTGTAAAAGGGATGCTGCAGGGAGGAGGAGGAGTAAGCTTCCTCCCTTGGGAGAGGGCAAAGCAGTCCTTGACTCATAAACTGCTTTGCTGGGGCCAGTGGGAAGAGTCTGTCACCTGTCATGGCAGGTGACACGGACTGGGCTGTTGGCACAGAGGGATGAGGTGCAGGGAGGGGCTGGACCCACACCAGGACATAGCTCAGGAGCAGGGACATCTTCCCTGACAGCATTGCTCCATCAGCTGCAAGTCACTGGGCACATTCTGGGGCAGGAATGTAGCACGCTGTGCCTGTCTAACGTAAGGAGCACCCCCAAGATCAAAAGTGTTCCCACCTGATCTGTAACAGCAGGGTTTTCAGTCAGGCACCCAGGGGAACTCCCAGCAGCAAGGAAGAATGTTATCACCTGGATTTTAGCAGGCTTTTGCATAGGAGCCTGGTTCAGTCTGCAATGAGAACAGGTTTGCCTTCCAAGCTTGGCTCTGAGTGGCAGAGCACGGCGTGTGTCGCTGTGTGGGCAGGGATTTTGGTTTCCATTAATGTCCAAATAAGAGATTCCTTGGGAGAAGGAAATTTTAATTTGGAATGGACTCAGTTCTTCTATATTGATTGCATTAACTGGATTTGCAGCCTCCCTCCTCAGCGGAGCTGTGTTCCACTGAAAAAGCTGCAGGGTAAATGCATAGAATGAAGAGGAGGGAAAGAACTCAACAACAGAAACAGAGAGGTGAAACCGGGGTCCTTTCAAGGCAGAAATATTCAGGAATTCCATTTATTTCTCAGCTTCAGCACTGCAGTGCTTTAGAATGCAAATTGCCCCTTTAGCCCACCAAGTTTAGCTCTACTGCACATCCAGTATTTTGCACATCTGCTTAATGAGATGTGCAAAATGGGAAAACCAGATGTAATGGTCTCTGCTGCTGTGGGGAGACGACTGGAAACAGAACCTTTTGTCATAAAAACAGTCATGCCCTCCTGAACCTGTTGAATTCTGAAGCTGTCTTGGGCATATTTCTGCAAATCATGATTTGGTATTTGCAGCTGAATGATCCTGAACATGGTCTTGTAGCTGCTCCTTTGCAGCTCACAAGTGGGATTTGCTGCTGTTGATATTGGTTTTTTTCCAAAAAATTTCAGCAATATCTATTTTTCTGTTTTGTTAATTTGCTTCATAATTTAAAAGCTTTTCTCTTATGAGCTATATTCAAATGGGTTTGGATAACTTCTCCTGTATTTCACAGCTGCATGGCCCAGGGCTCACTTATGAAGCCTTGCTGATTCAGTTGAAGAAAATTGCTTGACCACGTCTGTTTCTATGTTAATTTACATCTTTAAGCCACTGCTGGAAAGGAAAAACCTGTAAATTCTAATTCCTTCCCTGTCCACTTTCTAGGCTTGATGTAGTTTTTAATGCTCCTATGAATATGAATTGTGACTTGCCAAATTAGTGTGAATTAAATGGGAAGAGTCATAGCACAGTTATTTAAACCACTTCCAGGGGATGAGACTGTCCTGCTAAAATAAGTCATCCACGAGTCTGTAACACAACCAGAGCTCTCAGCATTTATTTTACAACTGTCCCTGAGCCTCAGAGAGACGATGTTGAGACAGACTTTGCCTTATTCTATAAAATCCACACTCTGGACTTTTTAAAAGATATTATCTTACTTTTTAAGGTGGGAACTGAAAGTATCTTGAGTCCCTTTATCTGTGAAGTTGTGTCATCTTGATTAGCCTAGGTTCTGTCCCATTTGCTCAGCCCTTTCACCAGGATCACACTCAATCCCCCAGGGCTTGGGAAGCCACATCTGCAGCTCCCACCCAGCTCCTCCTGGTAGAAGTGACTCTCATTCCACTGAGTTTGTCTTCCTGAGAAACAGGGACACTGCTTGGCTTCACACTGATGCTCCTTGTTTCTCAGTCATTAAATTGAAAAATACATGAAGTAGAAATTTACTTCTAAAATAGAGCTGTCTTCCTTAGGAATTTGCTTCAGTGGGGACTGTGAGATATTCTCTCTGTAATGATTTATATTACAAAAATAGCTCTGCCCTATGTCTGCAAACAGTTAGAAATGTGAGCCTGGAAAAGCAATCTAGCAGCTAACTCCTCAGCCCTACAGCTTAAATAAACCAGCCATAAACGAAATGAATTACAAAAGCAACCGAAGAACTAAACTTCCCTATAAATACAACGTTCTCTCCTCGGAAGTCTGAAAATACCCTAGGCTTTTCAGCCTGACCCAAAGCCTGCTGCATCCAAGATTTTCTGGCCTCAAAGCAGGGAGTGAGTTCCAGAGAGCAGAGTCCCAGCGGCTGTGCCGAGCGGGGGGACCCAGCGAGTCACAGAGCTCCCACCTCCCTCCATCGCACGGCGACGTCCTTGAAAGAACACGACCTCAAATTCCTATTTATCCATCTGACCGAGCAGTGCCCCTTCCACACGCCCTGCTGCTCACAGTGAAGCCACCGAGGGCTGTGCTGCGCTGGGATGGAGCATGAGCTCCCTGGGCGGTGACAGCTCCCTCCGGGGACAGCTTTCCTTCGAGCAGGAACTTGGATTGGAGTGCTGCTTCCTCGGAGCCCGCTGCCCTTTGGCTGTGGTTTTTATCTCTGTTTACTATTGAAAAAGCTTTAGCAGATTGTGCTGTGTCATTCAGTTCCCTGGCAGTGTGTGTGTTAGAGAAACTAGAAAGTGTGTGAGTGCAAAAAAAGTAGCTGTAATTTTCTGTGGCACAGGCAAGGTCATTACAAATTATATGAGGCAATGAGGATTGTGAGGGTCTTAGATCAAATTGAACTGCTTTATCTGGAGACTTAAGAAAAGAGAAAAATGTGCTTTTTACTGATATTACCAATTAGGGAGCTGCCAGGTGGCCATTTAATAACCCAGATGTGCTACAGGATGCAGCATCAGCAGAGGCTGTTTGTGAAGCAGAGGAGAGCTTTCCAGGGCACAGCACCAGGCAGCTCCTCCTGGCCAAGGGTGTGACTCGGGTCTGGGAGATGTGACAAGAGAGGGAGCCCAGGGTGGGGAATACAGTCCATAAAGGGATGAGAGCTTAGGAAAATTGCAGAGAAGGAGGAGGGAAATGCAATGAAATGTACAGAGCAGTTGGCCCCTGGCAATGGTGCCCTGACCCCACGTCCTGCAGATGCACACGTGTCTGTGGGGCTGCTGGGCTGATTTAGAGGCAGCTGAGACCAAAGGCTGGGTGAGTCATGGAAATGGGTTGTGGCACCTTCCCCTTTTGTCACTAGCTGGAATCTGTGTCTGTCACACTGATGTCAGCCCAGTTCCTGCTGGAAACTGCATCATCACTGGCACAGGATCAGCTGCTGTGACTCTCTCATGCCTCGAGGGACCAGAGCCTGAGACAGAGGCGCTGGAGCCCAGGCTCCTTGCTGATCCCTGAAGTACACCAGGAATGATGTAGGAGAAGGGGGTAACCTTCCACTACAAACTGAGCTGTCTGGGCATGATGCCCAGAGAGAATTTGGGAGAAAGGATTGAAGGGAACGGCACGTGAGCCTGGGAGGCAGCCAGCAGGGTTGAGCTTGCAGCTTTGCCACCAGCAGGAGGCACAGAGCTCAGCTCAGCTCACTTCAGGCACTCCCTGCCCCTGCCACGGAGTCAGTCCTAGAGCTAGAATAAATACAGGTCCCTGTGGCAAAGCCAAAGCTAATCCTTGCTGCTGAAAGACTAGGAGGGGGATTGTAGGAAACAGTCCTGCTCCTGGTTGCCCAGAACTACTTGAATAAAACCTCCTGGACTTGCCTCTTCAGAGTACAAACCCAAGGCAGAAAAAAGCCTCAAAATCACACAAGGAAAGAAAATGCATTTCCATGAAGCCTGTAAAGAGAAAAACGTTGCTAGAGATGGTTCTGAAGAGTTAATTGCAGATACCTTTATTGGAGGGATGCTGCTGTGAGGAAATGAAGTCAATTCTGTAATGACAAGAGGAGCTGGACATTTATCACCTGCCACCAGCAGTGGGGAAGCACCAGCTACAGTGGCTTGCCATTTATAAAAACATCTGGAGATAAGAAGCTTATTTTTTGGCTGAGAGGTAGCTGGCTATTCCAGCAGGCTCAAGTGGTGGTAATTGGGATTTGGCAAAAGAACAGGAGAGGAAGACACCTCATCTTAACCTTGCATAGCCTCTGTTCTTCTTGCTTGCCCCTTGCAGCAGAAAGCACTGTCAACTGCTTTAGCAGGATTCAAATGAAAATGCTCTGAAATAGCCATCAGATTGCCTTCCTTTGCTTTCTTTACTTTTTCAGAGTGATGCTCTTTTCTCTTAACTTTCAGGCATGAAGAGGCTGAAAGTCTTTGGGTAGGTTTGGGCATGGCATGGCATTTTGAACACCAACATCCCTGGTTTGGTTTGTCTGGGAAGCTGCTGAGCTGATTTGCTGTGCTGGAGGTAGATTTTGCTGCTTGCTGGGCTGGTTGTAACGATTCGAGTGCGTGCTTTGGATGGAGCTGATGTTATTCCCAGTGTGTATTAGTAAGAATAGAAATCTGCCATAAAATCATGTTCTGCAAAAGCAGTATTCATTTCCTAGTTTTCTGCTTAAAAAAATCCGGCATTTGCAAGCCTCGCCATCTGCATCACAGCCATTACATGTGGGAAGTATGGAATGTGTCTTATCACACACAGAGCGTGCACAGCAAAGGACATCCAAAGGTTATGTTGTCATCACGTCAAATGGATCTGTTTATTCTGAGTGCTGGAGAAGCAGAGCTTAATCAGAGCATCAGCCATATGCAGATTAGAAATTAGATTTTACAATAACCACCTGTCTACTGTTTTGAATCCTTGTCATATTCCTTGGGTTAGAGCTGTGCTTGCTTAGTGAATATGTGTGCTGGGAGAAAGGCATCTAAAAGCCTTCATGGCATGATGTAAAAAGCACTTGAAGGCATGTATATGTATGAGTGTGCAAGGGGAGCACGTGTATCTCATGGCTTTGTGCTACAAGCTGCTACCAAAGCCTGTGAAGGGGAAAAGAGGGCATTCCTTTCATGTAAAAATCAATAGTATTGGCAACTCCCCATGTAAACTTCTTTTGCTCTTCTTTTTTGGCTCATAATTTTTATATGTGTCAGCCAAAAAAGTCACTGTGAAGTGATGCAGCATTTGATCTTTTTCTTCTGTAAGTTTTTAAAGGAATAAGTACAAACATGCACATAATGTTTGTGTAGTGCCTGCCACAGTTTTGTGACTCACAGCATTCTGCCTTTAAGGAGTCAAAAAAAAAATCTGTCTGAAAGCTGAAAGCTTAAGCCTCTCTCCTCATTATGTTGCAACATTAAAAAAAAAACCAAAAAAAAGAAAATCTGTGAATTTGGTTATTGCAAGCTGCATCAAGGCAGTTGTGAAAAGAGCAACAATAGTCAAAGTAAAGGTTGACATTTTAAACAGTGGCACTTGGAAAGAAGTGTAATTAAAAAGAATTGCAGAGCAAAAATTGACAAATAACTTGTACCACACTTAATCATATGCTCAAAACTGCCTGAAACAAGCAAGCACTACAGGCTTTTTCTTGCTTATCTCCACTGTGATAATTATTCTTCTAAAGCAGTAGCTGCTCTCCCTGGGGAAAACAGACTTCATTTTTTTTTTTAATTCAGAGTATTGGCCCTTCCCACGGAAGTCAATGGCAGTTTTTCATTGAATTCAACGAGAACTTAAAAGGGCCATTAAATGAGCTCAGTAATGCAAGAGCTTTCCAAAGACATCCTGGCCCAGATGCTCCCTCCTTACCACAGGCAGCAGCAGTCACCAGTGCTCTCAGGCTGGCCAATATCTGAAGCTGCAGTGTCCCCCTCTCCAGAGCAGATGTTTTCAGCACTCACCACAGGGCACTGAAATGTGGTGACTCAGAGCTGGTTTGAGTCAGGGAGGTGCCCTGGCTGCCCAGCTGGGCTGAGGTGGAAGCTGCTGCCTCTCTGCCTCTCTCCAGGGTTTAGGAGTGAATCAATGTACCAGGAAGGTGCCAGAAGTGTAGCCGGAGCTTCCTCCAAAGCCGAGGGCAGAAACCTTTCTTTACACCAAGATGCTGGGAAGCCTCCAATTTGTGTGGCACCAAGGTGGTGATCAAGAGAACAGCCGAAAAGCTCCACTTTTCCTGTGCTTTCCCTTTCAAGTCTTTGACCTCAGGAATGTTTTGCTACTTGAGTTCTCCAGGTCCAGCCACCCCTGTGGTGGGATTTGCCCATTGCTGGACCACGTTCCCTCCCATCCTGCCTCTAGCTGGTCCGACACATCAGGCAGGGACAGGATGCTCACTGTGCTCTGTGGGTTACAAGCTCCCTCCTCGCTCCAGCTCCTCGTCTCAGCTGGGGAAGGTGTGACTTTGTATGTTTGCACTTTGTTCATTCACGCTCACAAAACAACCGCATCTGTCTTGAAACTCAGGTGTGCCTTCTCATCCAGGGAACTCTTGGCGGCAAAGCGCTGCTGTGAAATCGCTTTATCAGCCGCGGTCACCTCTCGCAGCTGCCCCGCCGTGTCCCGGGGGCCAGGAGGGGTTCGCATCCCTGAATTTCCGCGCGGGGCCCTCTGGAGGTCAGTGTTCGCCCGCGCTGCGGCGGACCTGTTGCGGGCCCGCGGATGCTCCGCGGGCAGGGCCGGGCCGGGCGGGAGCTGCCCGCCCGCTCGGAGCGCCGGCCCCGCGCCCGCCGCCCGCCCCATCGCCCGCGGGGGCGGCGGGGCCCGCGCTGCCGCTGCCGGTGCCGGTGCCTGCGCGGCCGCGGAGCCGCCGCTGCCCGCGGGGCCGGCGCCGTCCCCCCGCCCGGGGCGGTGCCGCGCTGCGGCGCGGGTGGGGCCGCGGGCGGGAGGCGCCGTGCGCGCCCGCGGAGCCCCGCGGAGCCATGGCGTACATCCAGGTGCGTGCGGAGCGGGGCGGCGGGCCGGGGGAGATCCCGGGGGTCAGGGGGTCTCTGGGGCGGCTGCGGGACGGGAGCGGTGCCGCGGCGGGCCCCCCCCCGCCGTGCTCCGTGCCCGGTGCGGGTGCGCAACTTCGGGTTAACTTCTGGGGAGGAGTTCCCGGAGGCGACAGCAGCCCCCGGCGAGGGGCCAGGCGGGGCCGGGGCAGGAGCGGGGCCGGCAGCTGTTGATAGCGAGACACTGGGGCAGGAGAGGATCCTCGCGGGGCTGGCGAGCGGCCCTCGGGCCTCTCTTTGCTGGGGGAGCGGGATGGCCCCAGGGACGAGGAAGCCCGTCTCGGGGCCGCACAAGGACTTCTTGCAGGGAGGAGGATGCTGAATCCCGCGGGCAGACGGAGATGCGATGGGCCGCCCCAGCCGGGGCACGGTCCGGCGGGCGGGGGGCAGCGGCGGGGTGGGGGGCACCGGCGCCCTGGGCCGCGGGGAGCCCCGGGCTGCGCCGTGATGGATGGGCTCTCCCAGCGTCGTGGGGCTGAATTTTTGTCGGGCTGGCTCAGACCCTGAGCGACCTTCGAGCCGCCCGCTTCACAGCCATTGCCCCGAGCGCAGCCGCCCGGTTCGCGATGAACCCGAGCCGGGAGGGGCATCTCCAGCCGGGCGAGCGCTGGTACAGAGCCCGCTACCGACGCCACCCGTGCCCCCGTCCCGCGGAGCCGTGTCCCCTCCGCCCGCCCCGCCGTGCCCCCGCGCTCCCCTCCCGCTCGGGGCTGAGCCGCCCGGCGGGTGGGAGCGGGGATGCTGAGGGAGCTGTCCCGGGAGTCGGGCTGGAGCAGCCGCGGGTGGAGCCCGCCCGAGATGTCCTGCGAGGCTCGGGGTTCCCGGCGCCCCCGGCTCGGCGGGGTCTCGAGTGGGGCCGGGCAGGCCTTCACAGCACGGCCGTCGGGGCCCGTGGGTATAAGGGGGGGTGCGGAGCAGGGCATCAGCAACACCCCGTTATCCCCACACCGGCGTCTCAGTCATGGTGGGAGGTGAGGGATGTGTGGCTGAGGGGACCGCACTGTCCCCAGGCTGCCGCGTCCAGTGCCGATGGAGCTTGTGAGCCTTTCCTGGGGTGTAACTGCGGGGGCAAAAGGCGGTGTGTGACCAGCGAGGACCCCACCCTGCTGCAGCATCCCTGGGGGTACTGCCACGGTGGTTTGTTGTCACTGCTCCGAGGACCTGGCTGGGATTGGTGGCTCTGCTAACCTGGAGCAGGTAACCCCCACCCAGGGCCCCTGCAGCAGGTGGTGGAGATGGAGCCCTACCCCCAACCTCGCCCTTGGTGAGGGTTCGCTCGTGGCTGGAGACTCCCATCTGGTTTTTCTCTGCTCGGCCAGTTGGGATGACGTGGCAGAACATGATGGTGCCTCCCTGACCCCGGAGACTGAGCCGTTCTCCAGGGGTTGCTGAGCACATGGCAGCTGCTGTGCTCCCGGGGATCCCCCAGCGCCAGCCCGCTGCTGCAGCCTTCCCCAGCCCCCCTATCCTTCCCCAAGCCCCTGTCCTTCCCCCAAGCCCCTGTCCTCCCCCAAGCCCCCTGTCCTCCCCCAAGCCCCCCGTCCTTCCCCCAGACCCCCGTCCTTCCCCCGACCCCCGTCCTTCCCCAGACCCCTGTCCTTCCCCCGGACCCCTGTCCTTCCCCCGGACCCCTGTCCTTCCCCAGCCCTGCCCCTCCTGCCTGGTGCCAGCGAGGTGGGTGAACAGGTGCTCGTGTTTGCTTTCCTTTCATGGGCCCCTGCATTTCAGCTGCTGTTGACCTGTTTACCTCTCCAGCACTGTCACACTCAGTCCTTATCGCTGCCCTCCCGTTTGGGGGTGGCCACAGGCTCGCTCTGTCCGCTCCGGTGGGACAGCCGTGCGCCCTCGGGGCTGGTGGCACACAGGGCTGCCTTCACACCGCTGTGACCCGTGCTGGCCAGGAGGGCTCTTGGCTCCGAGCCTGCCGTGTCCCTGTGGAAAAGCCCTTTGGAAAATCCCTCTCTTTGTGCGACACGTGCTCGGCGTTCGATCGCGTGGCACCGATCCAGCCGCTTTGTTTTAGAGCGATTTAAATATCCTCCTTGCAGCTCTGCTAAACCACTGGAGCTTTGGCTGCAACTTTGCATTAATAAGGAATGATAAAACCCTTTTAACCATTTAGCGTTTTCTTAAACAGTTGGCCCATGGATAGCTGTAATCACTGTCTTCTCATTGCACCACAGCTCTCCTAGTCTTTTAACTGCTCCTAACAAGTGCTGGCTTTTTTGACAAGCACTGGCTTCCAAGAAGTGTAAAAGGAAGGCTTGCACCAAAACGTGCTCCATGGCAAGAGTTCTTGGAACTAAAGGCAACTTCTACATCCCAGCTTCTTCAGAAAAGGCTGCTCATGTCATGTCATGAGCATGAAGCTAGGAACCAATTTCTACATTTGGAAGAGTAGGATGGAGTTTTTGTGGTTTTTTAAAATTTTTTGGGTATTGCTTTGTTCTGTGGTTTTGTATTTTTAGGGATTCCCCATATACAAAGACAGCCAGGGCAAATAGGAAACTTTCAGACATTATTAAGGTAATGCAATAGATAAGACATTTCAGCAGGTATCAGAAATGCTAGTGAGTCTCTAAAGGAAATGGGTCCATTATATATATAGAGAGATGTATATAAAGTTCCAAGGGTGGCTTTGTGAATAAAAAACTGGTTTGTGATGCCTTCTTCCTTTGCTGTAGATCTTCCCTGTGACTTGGGGGAGGTGGCTGCAGTGCATATTTTTGAATGGGAGTGTGGGACTCAAGCCTTTAACTTCTGTTGTTTTTGTTCTTCAAGTCACATCTGAGGATGAGGCTGAAGGTGCCCAGAGATGTGTATGCAATGGAGAGTATTCAGTCTGTGCCCCTTCCTAGAAATGTTGCTTTAGTGAGTTGGCATTGGAACTCCATTGATATGGGCTGAATGTGGAGAAAAGCCCTTTTTTTTCTGCTGAAAAATTTGGGTATGGTTTGCTGTCAGCAGCAAGTAGTTGCTGCAATTAAGAGTCAGGTTACTAAAGAAAACAAAATAAGTGGTTGCATGTGATACCCATTAGCAAGAAGCAACGACCAGGATTTTCATGCTTCAGAATGGGTTTGGGAGCTTTGATTGTGGGAAGGGAGGAGCAGAAGGAGCTTTGCAGGGAAGGATTGGAAATGGCAGAAGCTGATGCCCAGTCAGACCTCTCCTTCCTCTAACATCTACAAGGTACTGTCTTGCCAGAAATTCAACTCATCCCAAGCTGGGGCATGTCATGGCAGAAAATTTAAAGTTGTTTGAGCATTGCTAACTTGTTTTTGTCTTTTTCATTTTGTTCCCCTTTGCTTCATCCTGGATGTCTAAAAGGACAGTTGGAACCAATAAATGAGGTGAGTTAATCTGATGATTCACTCCCTGCTCTGTCTCCTTGCTCCATCCTGAGGGGATTGTCTCGTGTTTTCTGACTCTTTGCTGATGTCCTAGATATAAGTAATGCACTGCATTTTGGGCTGGTAATTTTTTGGTTTGCAGTGCCCAGATTTTGTTTATGGAAAAAATGTGTGTTTTACTGTAGCAAAAAGCCATGTTCCTATGAAGTCTTCTCTGCAGATCAGGTTCCTCTGAGGAAACCCCTCCATGTGATCCACACCCGTGAATACTGCAAATGCCTTGAGTATTTTGGGGAGATAGCTATGGAGAATCTCTCATACTTTATTTCTTCAGTTTCTCAGGAGCATCTCAAGGTCACATAGAGTGGTAAAGCAGTTTGACCTGGGTGCAGGTGCTGTGCCCTGTGTGTCTCCCACAGAGCCCTTGTGCTGCTTAATGAATCCTCTCACGAGCAGCAGGAATTGGGGCTGGTGTGGATGGGAAATGAGCTGAGGTTTGGCTCTCTGCTCCTCTCCAAGCAGAGCTTTGAGGTGGGGGGAAGGCTGTGGGGATGGCGTGGAAATGGGGCCACAGGGCGCTGGTACAAATGGTACTGCCAGAAACCTGAGAAATGAGGGACTCTTCTGGGTCAACTATTCTTCTAAAAAATGTCATTGAAGGTTCTTCATTAAATTAATCATGGTACCAGAGCAGAAGCATGAGGAGAGTGTGCTCTGGCTAATCCATTTTAGTGGTGAGTTTGTTGGGCTGTAATGCTCCCTGTGTATGGATTGTACAAATATTACTGGGAACATCTACAGGAATGAAGTGTGTTCACATTGCTGTGTTAATTAAATAGATCCTTGCTGGATTAAATTGAAGCTTTCACTTACCTTCTGGTTTTAATTCCTTCTGTTGTATGTTTGCTGATCTATTAGATTGTTGATGTGTGTGGAGGAATATGCATGCTTCCACTCCAGCATATTGCTGTGCCACAGTGCTTTGTAAATCACCCTCTTGCCAACCTACATAATAATACATTGCTGGTAGAGGGGAAAATACCTGCAGAGAATGCTTATTTTCCTGCCTTGTTATGGCATCAGTGGGGTTGGGCTGGTAACTGCATAGCACTCGTCTGTTGGTATAGATGAAATAAATACAGTTCTTAATGTTCTGTTGCAGAAACACAAACACAAATACAGCTGAGTGTTTTTTCTCAATAGCTATTGATGGGCTGTAATCTTGTGCTCTGCTTTGCCATGGCTGCAGGGTCTGCTCGCTCGCATCTCGGATCTCTTGCTGTGCCGCTGGACTTGCAGGAATTGTTGTCAGAAGTGTTTTGACTGTAGCTGTTGCCAAACAAATGAAGATGAAGTTGAAATCCTGGGACCTTTTCCTGCTCAAACTCCAGCCTGGCTGTAAGTTTAGATGCATGATTTCCTAGCTTTAACCAGGGAGTAGGACTGCTCAGCTGTGGTGAGGGTATTGGTATGAATTGCAGTGGGATGTTCAGAGGCTGCCACTTAGAGAGCAGGAACCTCCTGAGGGTGGGAATGCAGGCTACTCCTGGCATGGTGAGAAAGGGCAGCTCTGTTAACTCAGACAGCAAGGTTAATCTTTGTAAAAACTGTTTCTGGTGGGTAGGACAGAAGCTGTTTTGTAAGCTGGCATAACAAGGATAACTGGTTTAGCTGTGCCCCCTTCTCTAAAGATGCCTTTCATCTTCTGTCCCATTTCCTCTTCAAATGGACCAACCCTTTGGAGCACTTCAACTTGGCTGAAATGCTGATGAGTTTGTTTAGAAATACCTTCTTATCCTAGCATGAAGGTGGTTATCATATAGTCAGATGAAAGGCATGGCTCCTATGTGCTCTGAAGGGGAAATTCATTTAAAGTTTCATTCAGCAGGACTTGATCTCCTGAGTCACCGTAGTACTCATCAGAATTTCTCCTCAAATCATTAAAGAACAACAGCACCAGGTCTTATCTGGGGCTTTGATTTGTGTGTTTGCAAATCCACTACAAAGGAAGTCAGTCAAGTCTCCCCTCTTTCACTCCCTCTCAGTCAGGAGTCTGCAGCACAGAGGTGACCCTGTGGAGTGGGAGCAGGAAGGGAGCAGAGCTCTCTGCTGTTGTAGTGGCTGCCTTGCCAGCTGGGCTGGGCTTTGTGGAGCAGACCATGTGATGGACACTGCTTCAGCGTGTCCAGAACTTGTGGCACAGGAGAGGCCTGCTCAGTGCATCGTGTGATGCTCAGACTTTGGCACTGAGGCACTCAGGTAATTTTATCTGCTCCTGTGAGTCTGTGCTGTTACTCTGTGTCAGCTCTGGCAGGGTCATGTCTTGGTGCTGCACCAAATAAATTTTCTCATGTTTAAATCGCAGTCTTGTCCACGAGCTCTTTTGAATTTGGGTAGAACGGGATGGTAATTAATACTGAAGCAATAAAAATAGAGCTGTTCAGGATGTGTTAGAGTGGTTTTTAGATGTGGAGCAGCATATTTAAGAGTCTGATATATGCTCAGAAACTGATTCACCTGCAATTAATGGGGAATGGAAACAAAATCAATGCTAAATAGGAAAGCATCACGCACAGGAGAGCACAGTGATGAGGCTGCAGTATTGGACGTGGAAAGATTGGTGCAGGAGCAATTACATCTTGGGAACAAGTAGCTGGGCTTGTGGTGAGAGGGTGATTCAGAGCTTATCTGGTGTGCTGAGCAGTGGAAGGGACATCCTGTGTGTTTGGGGTGTGGAGTGATTGTTCCTGGGTGTAGTTTTTGACTCTTGGGTTCCTCTGTCTGGCTAAAGGGATGATGTGAGTGCTGAAGTTGTTATCCTCTCAAATCTCAGCTCTGTGGTGGCTTTGCCATGGGCAGAGAACATGGAGGCCATTTTTCCATCTTTCCATCCAGCTGTGGGTGGTTTGGAGCCTGTTCTGCTCCATGCTGAGAAGGTGATTCCCAGAGGTGAAGCCTGACAGGGGCAGCAGGCACCAGAGAGGGGGACAGGGGACAGAAGTGGCTTTGCTTTGCCAGGAGAGCTGGGTGCTGCCGTGCCTCAGGGTCCCTGCAGTCCCCACTCCTGGGACACACAGTGATGTATCAGCTGGAGATGAGGCTTTGCTTGCTTGAAAATGCTGTGATGCCAGGCAAAGTGATGATGCTTTGTGCTTCCAGGGTGGTTTTGCTGGAACATGGTGAGGGAGCACAAAAACTATTTAAGTGAGAAGGACCAAGGGAGATAGGAGGTAGGTCCTCTACTTCTCCCTAAGGAGATGTGATTGAGAGGAGAGGGGGAGAAAATGAGCCTGTAGAGGAGCAAGGGTCTGGAAGATGAAGAGGGAAAGAAAGTAAAAAGGCAAAGGAAAGTAAAAAGAAGAAAGTAATTTGGTATATTTTGTTTGCTGGCAAATAGGAGACCCAAGCTTTTCGTGTGCATGTTTAAGTGGAAATGATCCCATGTTGACTCAGAATTCAGAAACCAAAGAAGAATTCTGTTTTTGCTGTGTTCATCTTTTATTTTTATATCTCTATATGCATTTTTGGATGTAGGGAATGATCTCTGGAGTTAGATGAGTTAGTTACTCAGAGTAAGAATTTGGACTTGTTCTTAGAATAAGGTTTTTAATGATTTTAAGTGCTCAGAGATCTGTGTATATCAGTTGAACCCCTCATTCTTTTTTTTTTTTTCCCTCACTTATTTTTTGAGAGGGAAATTTTGTATTTAGTGGAAACCCCTACAATGAAAAACAGGTTTGATGACACCCTATTTTTCATTTAGATGCATGCTTTGAATTTGGGAACAAATCAATTTATTGTATTTCTTGCTTGCAGCCTGGAAGTGTGTTTTAAAAATAGAGCTACATTTTCAGCTGTCTTTCCATCTTTCCTATTCTTCATGGGCCTGAGACACTGGTGTGATGTAGAATGCAACTGGTGCCTTCCTCACCTTCCTACCCACTCCCCAGGGGAAAACTGTTTTTATGGTCCTCATTAGTGTATGAGCAAACATAGAAATGCCCGTGGTTAATGACCCATCCTTTCTATTTTGGCCCTAGGTTTTCCCTTTGGCAGTTCTGAGAAACCTCATTGCCCTGGAAATTCAGGAGTGGACAATAAAAGCTGCAAGTTTAAGCTCTTCCTCTTGGGAGAATATGGATTTTTCTCACTTTCTGAATTTTTTGGCAGTGGCAGCCAAAAAAATAGAGAAAGAAAACCCCCCAAAAATAGTGAAAGAAAACCCCAAACCTTCCTGCCATGAGTGCAGTTGCAATGACCTGAGTACGTGGTAACTTTTGTTATTTCATGAGGAGCCCTCCCATCCTGGTCCCTGCAGAAATGGCCTGGGAATGAGGGTGGATGTTTGAGCTGCTTGTTATGGAATATTCTACACAAACCCCAAAGATAAACAGTGCACACTGTGAGACTGAATTGAAATCAGGACACGACTCCTCTTTCCAAAGGTTCAGATTAAACAGAAACAGAGCTGCTTTAACCAGAGCCAAAGTTTATTTGAGGAAAAATTATTGTGGCTCAGTAGCAATTTCCTTACTAAAGGTCATCTGTATGTTATTAACTCACTATTACGTTTACCCATTGTAGAACATCCTTAATGCCTCTCTTCCTGATTCCCTTTTCACCCTGCCTTGCTCTCTGCATTTGCTTCTCAAACACAAGCATATCCAAATGCCACCTGTGATTGTGTGGACCTGCATTTAGGCATGAAAAAGCTATTTGTGTTCCAAGTACTGATTATATATCAAACTGTATGGTTTGGACTGCCTTTAATGGGCTGCAGAGCTGTGCAAATATTGCACACCTCTTTTAGCAGAGGGTTTGGTTTTGATTATTAATAGGTTTTTTTTTTTGGTGTGGATGAGTTGTGTGACTTGGTGAAATTTGCATGGATCCTGCTGTGAACTTTGTGGCTTGGATAAGAATTTCCAGTTGCTTTTGGGGGTTGGTTTGTTTTCTTAATGCTTGTTGGGCTTTCATGCAAGTTTACTGCTTTTAGTAGAATATATCAATTGCTTTGCTCCAGTCATTGGTTACTAATCAAAATGATTCAATATATTTCATTTACACCCAGCTGAGTTGTGCACATAGAAAGGGTGACTTGGAGGCAAAATTCACACAGAATTCCCCTTTGCTTTGTTCACTTTGTGCTGGTGCTTTCCTTGTGATCTGCTGCTATTTTCTGTCTGGTGGCCTGGCTGTTTTGCAGGATGCACCACACGTCGTGGCCCCGTTGTGTGATTCCATTTCCATCAGCAGCACTCCCCTCTGAGCACACAGCTGCAGACTTTGCCTCCTCCACTGTCTGCTCCTGCCCTGCTTTCAGTCCAAGCTGGGAGATCCTCACTTCTTTCAGGAGCCACTGCAGCTGGGACATGTTGGGATTTTTAACCAGAATGTTGTTTTAGATGAAAACAACTTGTCTGTACATGTAACTCCCCTTTCAGTTTGTTTAAATGTATATATGTGGACTTCTCTTTGATGCCAGCCTTCTGTGGAGTCTTCTCCAAAATGCTACAAAACTTGCTTTGTCATTTAGATCCTGCCAACTTCCCTGCTCCCACCAAGATCCCTGGGCACTACAATTACTATCTGCTGAGAATCACATCTGGTTTATAGAAGTTGATACAAAGCATTTAAATATTTAAAAAGGCATGCCAATAAATATCAAATAATGAATTATGTCTGTAAGATCAAGTTTTGAAACTTTGCTGGCAAACCTGCAATGTTTTACCAGGAGGTGTGTGGTAGGTTTGGGGTATCTGAGCATGGTGATTTTCTGTGCTGGTTCCTTCCTAGTGAAGTCTGTGCTTCCAAAGTGTAGCTGTGAATTACAGCAGGATGCTACTGTCTGAGGTTTGTGGGGTTTTGGTTTGATTTTTTTTCCTTAGAGAGAAGTATAATATTGTGTGGGGATAGAAGGTAAGAAAATAAAGATAGTGCAGAAGGTAATCTCACCCCTGAGGAGCTGCAGCTGCACTAACTACCAAAGATGAGGAACAGACCTGCCCTGAACAGGCCACAGCTGTGTCCAGTGAGGATGAGTGCTGTGAAAGAGTGGGTCAGCTGGTGAGGAGAGAGCTGGAGTTTGCTGGCTGTGCTGTGAGGAAGGAGTCAGTGTTGTGAGGAGCTGCCCATCAGAAATCACCAAGAAGGTATGGGAGCTGTGCAGTAAGATGACAACATAATATTTCTGATCAGCATCTGAGCTGTATGTGCCCCAGTGGCCTGTGTCATAATGAAATACTGATAAAACTGTTTGAAAGACGGGCAGAAAGGTCAAGAATCTGTTTTTTACATAGGTCTGAAGTCAGTTGCTCAGCCTTTTGCTTGCCAGACTGATCAGGAGATACCCCAGAGCATCGAGGGACGAGCACCCAAGACTAGCCCAGAATGCCAGAACACGTTGTTATCCTGTATACATTCCTTGTACTGCCTTGAATCACCCAAAGGTCTCTCATTATAACAGGATAAGCAGCCAAAATGAGGACAAAGATGGAGACTCTGATAATGCAATCAGCGAGCTGCCTCCCACTCTCCAGGATGTTTCCCCTGACAGAAGGCGCTCCTCCTCCGATACATCACGGTCCACTTACAGCCTCACGCGGCGCATCTCAAGTAAGAGCATCCTCCCAGCACTAACACAGTCCTTCTGGGGCAGAGAGGCACCCTGGGCTGCTTGCTCTCCCATCTCTTGCACAGGGAGCCAAGTCAAGCTGAAGGCTTTGGTTGAAATCTCATCCTGTTCTGCAGGAGGGCGGTGGAAGGGGCCAGCCCTGGTTTGCTGGCTGAAGCACGAGCGTGGAAATTGCACGTGCAGATGGGCAGGGAGGGAGGAGTGCAGGCCAGCTTGTGCTCCAGCCTGGCTGGTGATTGTGGGCAGGAAAAGGGGGAAAACCCCCCTGTGGAGCCTGTGCTGGCATTGCACAGACACAGAATAGGAGCTCCCAAAGCTGACGGGCACCTGTGATTGCTTTAGTGCACTTTCTGACAATCACTTCTGTGTGTTTCTCTCGCTCAGGTCTGGAGTCGAGGAGGCCAAGTTCTCCCCTAATTGACATCAAACCCATCGAGTTTGGAATAATTGGAGCTAAGAAAGAAATAGTTCAGCCAACTATCCTGCGAAAAACCTACACCCCAGATGACTATTTTAGAAAATTTGAACCGAGGCTGTACTCTCTTGACTCAAATAGTGATGACATGGACTCCTTGACAGATGAGGAGATCTTGTCCAAGTACCAGCTGGGCATGCTGCATTTTAGCACACAGTATGATCTGCTGCATAATTACCTAATAGTGAGAGTCATTGAGGCTAAAGATCTGCCTCCTCCAATTTCTTATGATGGTTCAAGGCAAGACATGGCTCACTCCAACCCCTATGTGAAGATCTGCCTCCTTCCTGACCAGAAGAACTCCAAGCAGACCGGAGTGAAGCGCAAAACGCAGAACCCAGTGTTTGAGGAGAGGTACACATTTGAAATCCCCTTTTTAGAAGCCCAGAGAAGAACTCTGCTTTTAACTGTAGTGGATTTTGACAAATTCTCACGCCATTGTGTTATTGGCAAAGTGTCAATGCCCTTGAGCGATGTCGACCTTGTGAAAGGTGGACACTGGTGGAAAGCCCTTGTGCCTAGTTCTCAGGTAACAGAATTTATCAGATTATTGCCACAGTTCTTCTTGCTGTTTTGGGGCTTTTTGTGTGTGTGTGTGGTTCCTTTGCCTGTTGGCAAGTAATGCTGCTTCTAATTAGTAATTGTCATCTTGTTAACACAGCATCTGCTGGGTTGGGATTATGTGGGCCTGTGACTGGTTTTATAACTAACAGCGTGAGGTGGAGGAGCTGTCTTTTATAGTCATGAACAAAGATCCTCTGTCAGCTTAAACAAGTAGAACTCAGGACTGCTCTGCACCTTTGGGCAGACATTTCTTGTCACTGCAGTGACCTGCATCCCCTCTCAGGAATGCTGTGACACTGTCCCCAGGTCATTCCTGTGCTCTGAGGACACGAGGGGAGCTGCTGCTGCCAGTTCAGTAAGGATTTGCTTCAATTAAATATGTAGAAGATGAAATCTACCCAGACCTGTGGCATAATGCATAAGCAACAATCTGCAAAGGAGTGGTAGATTTGTTTTCATCAGATCCCTGGAGGAACTAAATTTGCCATAAGTATTTGTCTGATGCAAGTGGGGTGTTGCACGCGTTTTGGGCATTTCAGCCATTCAGTGGGATGGGAAGAGGAGATCAGAGGGTCTGTGTGCTTTCACCTCTGTTCTCAGGAAAGGGCTGTCCAGTGGAAAGCTCTGAGCTTTGCAGCCAGGAATGGTGGTTACCTCCCAGATTTGCCACTAGTGGTATCACACACCTAGCTAGAGGCAGGGAACCCTGTGAAAAACCAAGAGAAGAACATTGTGTCAACAGCATCTCAAGCACTTTACTGAGGACAGGAGTGTCACATAAGATTGGTGTAACAAGCTTGCCTCTCCCAGTTCCTTCCCAGCTCCCAAATTGCAATTTCCAAGGGGTCCTTGCTGAATTAAACGCTGTTGGAATGTTCACTCTTTCTTTGATTTTTAGGTGCTCACAGAAGAGTGCCATAGCCAGAGATACTGGATGAAATGAGCAGTAAATCATTGGCCTCACTGCTGCTTTACATTGTGGGTTCAAGAGTCTGATTTGGAGTGGAACCTTCTGATCAGACACTTGTGGAAAGGGAGTACCCCAAGCAGTGTTTGGAAGTGAAGCCAGCTGGGGCTGGCTCTGCCCGCTCTGTGTGTGCAGAGGGGCTGGCAGCACTTCCCTCTCTTGCTCAGACCTGCTGCCCTCTGCAAAGGGGAGGAGGATCAGGGCCCCAGGTAACTGCAGGAGAGCCAGCTGGATTTCCTGAAACAGGAGTGTTGTGGGATTAGCTTCAACCATGCTCAGGCAGGAAAGGAAAGTTTTGGAAGTTGTGCACAAGTCAAAATCATGGGGTCCTTGACTGTGTGCTTGTGTAGGACATGTCTTTGCATCCCATTGTCCTCCTGTGATTCCCACCAGGCAGTTCTGCTTCTCCCCCTGCTCCCTACTTTTGCATGACAAATACTTCTCTGTATTTTGCATCTCTTTATGAGTAACATGGACTCATTCCACAGCTAATACAGACCTTGATTAGAAAAGATCATCTCTGCCTTCGTGTGCCAGCTCTTCCTCTCCCCCTCTCCAGAGTTTCATTGAAAGCTGCTGCTGTTTTCAGCAGTGCTGTCTGCTTCACCAGCATTCAAGATAAATTATTTATGCAGAAGTTGGCATTTCTGATATTTATAAAAGGAAGGAGAAAGACAAAACTCTATTTGAATGCACAGGCTTAAAAGCCTTTTGCATTTATCCCCTTGCTATCATATGGAAGAATTTAGGCAAAAATTCCTCCACACTTTGATCAGTAAAGTGGCCTTTCATACCTTTTTGCTGGTTTTACCTCAGCTGGCAGACTGCAACTGTAAAGGGATCAACAGTGTTTGTACAGGACATCCAGGGATGATGTTTGGCATCATCTTCTCATATTTTCTCAATGATAAAATTTTTAAAGTTCCTTGAGTAAGGCACGTTTCATCCTAGTGGTGATTAAATTAATTGATCAAAGGGTTAAGGTAAATCCTGGAAGAAGTAAAACAATAAAGCTTATTGCTTTGAAAAAATACATTTTCATGTCTTTCAGTAACAGTGATGTTTGTGCTAGACATTTCTGAGGGATTTTTTAATACTAGTTGGAACCTTCTGCCTGTGGAATGATAGATTTGACACGTTGACAATTTTTTTTTTACTTCTCACTTTTTTGCTTGATTAGCTGAGGGACAGACAGCCTTTATCAGTTTCTTGTTGGATTGAACCTGAGCCTGCTGAAGTGTGCTTTGTGTTGAGAGATGCTGATAGACGGGCACAGAAATAAATATCTACGTGCAGTTGCATTTTATTTGGCAGAAGGCATCCTTGGATCCTGGAGAGCACCACAAACCACTCTGGTGCAGTTCTGAGCTTCAGTCAGGAGAATTTGCCAGTCTGGGGCTGTGACACAGAGCAGCAGTTGGCAGCACCCCCACAGCCACAGGAGAAAAGGCTGAAGCAGGTGCTTGGGTAACAGGAGGGAGAGAAACACAGACAGTCATAGACATGATATGTGAAGATGAAAGACACAAAATACGTGAATTTTGGGGGGTTTTTATGGAATTTATAGACAGAAACATCACGAGCTGGAGAGAGATGGAGGAAAGTGAATCCAGATGGCAGGAGCTGTGGGAGGCTTTCTCTTCTTACTGGTGGGAGTGGGAGGGTGGCAGGCACTGTGAAGGAGCAGAGAAAGTGGCCAAATGACACGAGCTAAGATGAACATCTGCTTTGCACTCGCTGTCTCCACCTGGAAGCCCTTGACAGAGTGTGCTGATGAAGTCAGGTGCCAGGTCCTTGTCCCACCATCACACTGAGCTCCCTCATCCCAGAGCTGGAACCTGCCTTAGTACAGGGCTGTGCCAGCACGGGAGAGCCAGGAACCTTTTGGTGCGTGCGGTGTCAGCGAGGACAGTGAGCTTCTCCCAGGTGGGCATGGTCCAGCTTCTGCAGATAACAACTCTTGGCTCCTCCGGGAGCTGGACCAAGATCAGCTCCTTAGGCCTGTGATGGGATGTACAGCTCCTCTCTGTTGGAGGAGTGTCTCCATCACCAGCTCACAGGGCTGCTGTGAGTGACAAGCAGGACATTTCCTCGGCGTGAGGAGTGCTGAGCAGCGCTGTCCTGCTCCCTGTCAGCAGTGGGTGCCCAGAGAACCCGAGTACAGCTGAGCAGCAGGCTGTCCTCAGCCTCAGGAGCCAGAGCTACAGACTGCAGGCTGCCAGGCTGGGGCAGGAGGTTGTGCCTGCTCAGAAGCACTCTCTGAGCTTGGGCCCACGTTCAGTGTTTAGGGGGATTGTGGCATTCGCATTCTCTGAAAAATCCCTTCACCCAGCATTTGTCTCCTGGGAATCTGAGAAGCCTCAGAGAAAAGGAGAACAATTCTTATCTCATTTGCTTCTCCTGTGTTGTGCTCACGTGTGGAATGTGTTTGGAGATTGTTCACCCACTGGTGATTGTTTCCTTGGGTTCTGCTGTGAGTTGTTTTCACTCTTTGGGCAATCAGGGCCAAGCTGTGTTGGGACTCTGGAAAGAGTCACGAGTTTTTTTTATTATCTTTTTAGCATTCTGTAAGTATCCTTCCTGTATTCTTTAGTATAGTTTAGTATCCTTTAATATAGTATCATAAAATAATAAATTAGCCTTCTGAGAACATGGAGTCAGATTTATCATTCCTGCCTTCATCTGGGGGCAGCCCAAATACAATAGGGGATTGAGCCCAAAGTGGAGGCACAGGGAGCTGCTGCCTGATGCATCATCAGAGCCAGCAGCTGAGCAGAAGGACTTCTTGTGGAAAATGTCAGTGCAGGTATTGCCAAATCCTTTATCCTTGGTAGTTCTGGGAGGTTTTCTCTTGCAGGGCAATTATTGCTTTTCTAAAGCGCAGTAGCTGCTCATGGAAAGGCTCTGGAGTCCAGTCCCTATAGGAACACTCTGCACTCCTTAAATATCCCCTGAAATGTGTGTGGCTTTGCTTAATTGCCATGAATGAAGTTGGCAGGCCGAGCTGAGCTGGGCTCACATTCGCATATTTCGCTGCTGAAACGAATTCTGAAGCACATGTTCAGGACCCCAAGTTTTATTGACATATGATTCATTTCTCTTTTGGCAGATTTGAGTGGGCAGGAATAAGTGTTTTAGACCAGCAGTAATGAGAGCTTGGAGATCATTCTGTAAAAGGAGAAAAAAAAAAAAAAAGCCTAGTTATGGTGGGAAAATAGCATGAAGTTCCTTCTTCCCTCAAATTAAGCCATTTTTATAGTAGAGGGAGGGTGTATTGGACTTGCTTTTTTAACCTCCTACTATGAGTGCACTGGAATGACCTGTCAGTTCTGATGTTCAGGATGGTACGAGGTGGTTGCATGGGCCGTGTTTGCTCAGCAGCTGGGTGGTAAAATCCCCCTGGAAGTTTTCCTGTGGCCAGTGGAGGAGATGCCCTGGGCAAAGCCTGGCAGAGGGCAGGATCTCCCCACCCTGCAGGTCACTGGGGTTAGGTCACTGTGATGGATGCTTGTCCATCTTGATAACAACATTTTTAGCTTTTAACCTGTGGTTTGTTTTCATATTTTGGCTTATGTTGGTCTATCTTCTTTTATTTCACTCTGTATGTTTGTTTTTCCTTAGTTCCATTTCAGTGGAAATGGAACTTTTTTCCCCCCTTTCCTTTTTTGAGTCTGTAAAGCTCTAGCATTGAAAAATTTTTGTTCTTGACTGTTCTCTCTTTATCCTTATCTGTATTCGTGGTCACCTCATCCTTTCCCCTCAGTCTGTTCACTCCTTGCCCTTCCTGCAGAGAGCTGGGATGCTGGGGTTGTATTTGTGGTGGAGGAACAGAGAGGAGAGGCTGGTGGGGTCCAGGAGCAGGACCTCTCCATAGGATGTCTTCTTCCCAAAGCTTCTTGCACAATAGAGGCTTTCTCATGGCAAAGACAATTTGGCTTTAGAAGGGATTTTGTGACTCTCTTCATCCTACATCCAGTTGGTGCCAGTTATGTAGGAAACACTGCTCCTATTCATTGGTAAGTATATTTTTTTTTTTCTCAAGTTCTGGTCCTTAATAACTCAACCTTCCCCAAACAGTGTCTGTGGCACAGGATGCTGTAGAAAACCTGTTAGAGCAAACTGTTCTAAACCATCAGTTTTCTAATGTGCCTGGAGGTACCAACACAGATAACCTTGAGGAGGAAAATCAATCTGAAACTTCATTAGGAGCGATGCATGGATGTCAGTGCTGATGTCATGTGCTCTGGCTCCTGTTGGGAAGGGTTTCAGCTGCAGAATTTTGCTGGTGTTGCAGCAATGCACAGTCTGGGAGGCTGTGAGGAAGGAATTACCTGGTCCAAACAAGATGTGCATTAATTAAAAGCTCATCTTCCTTTGGGGGAGCCTCTTTGTGTTTCAGAGATGACAGAAAACAACAGAAAAAATTCTGGTTCAAAACTTCTGGGTTCAGCCCAGACAGTAACTGGAGAAGGTTCTGGATCACAGGCGAGCCCGAGGCTGCAAATCCAACCTGGCAGTGTAATACAGCCGGGAGTGAAATGTTAATCAGAGCTTCAGGAGAGTCTCAGACATCCCAGACTTGGTGTCACTCCGGCATCTCATCAAACAGGAAATTGCTTTTCCAGGGTCATCTGGGATCTCGGCACGAACCCGCTCGTCATCAGCATTATAATGGCAGCTGAAATGATGCCTGAGCAGAGAGGGCACCTCTGCACGCTGCCTGCTGGCTTCAAAACACCCAAGGCAAAACCAGCAGCTCGGTAGTTTCCGGACAGACAGACCTGGGAAGCACAAAATCCAGGCAGTTCCTCGCCCTCGGGTGAGCGGGGTGCCGAGGGCAGCCCTTGTGCCCGAATCCCCCCCGTCCTCCCGGCTCAGCCCCGGCAGGAGCCGCAGCTCCGGGATGACCCAGGGGACAGCACCAGGGTGGCCATGCCCTGTGTCCCCACGGGCTCTGGCAGTACGGAGTGTTCCCAGCCGGGTGACAAGGCTGTCACATCCCCAAAGGGAGCCGTGGCATTGTCGGGAAAGGCACCGGGAGCTGCAGCCTCCTGCTGCTTGGAGCACCCGGGAATTCTCTGCTCGCTCGCCAGTCACGGCAGGGGCTGGGGCACGGGGCAGGGCTGGGCACGGCGGGGACAGTGCCACTGATTCCTTGGTGACAGCAGCCACTGATCCCTTCTCCCGTGGCTGGCATCCCCCAGGCGCTGGGGCAGCGTTTGGAGCACGTTTCCATAATGCATTTATAACAGCAGAGGCATTGCTGCTGGCGCTGAGTGCCTGGGAAAGGCTGAGTCACCTGCCGGGGAGGGGAGCTCCAGAATCCGGGCTTCCTTTTGGAGACAACCCTGCTTCCCCCTTTTGGAGACAACCCTGCTTCCCCCTTTTGGAGCCCCCCTCCTTCCCCCTTTTGGAGACCCCCTTCCCCCTTTTGGAGTCCCCCTTCTGGTGCTGCTGCTGCTCCTCCCTGCTGGCTCTGAGCACGCCCATCCTGCCCTGGCCTTTGAGCAGGGGCTCCGTTCCTCCCCTCAAAATAATTAACACAAATGTGGGTGCTCTTGGAGAGCATCAGAAGGAGCTGTTGAGATTTGTGAGATCAGGCTTGATCTGGGAATGATTGAAGCTGCTCCTAGTCTGCCTCCTGTGTTCGGTGGAATACAGAATATAACATTTTATATCTCTCCCTCTCCTCATTCAAATGTAAGCCCAGATAGCCAAAAGGATTTTTCTAGAGACAACTGCTGAAATCCCTGTTAGGTGAGGTCCTACAGAAAATTAGGTCCTAATTTCCTGTGGAAGGCTGGGTGGGTTGGGCAGCAGTGATGGTTACACTGTAGGGGCTCCTTCCATCATCTCTGCAGGGATGATGGGCCATGGTTCTCCTGCCAGTGCCCAAGTGGGTGTCACAGATCCAGCCTGGCACTGTCAGTGTACATCATCAGGCTTTTTTTTGTTGGAAATGGATCATAAATGCAAATGGATTGGAAGCACGCAGCTCTGCCTTCCCTTGCTGAGCTCCCTGGCTCCTCTCTGGCCCAGGGAAACGCCTGCAGCTCTTGGATGAGGTCAACAGGTTCCATCACTGGACAGCTCCACAAGTAATTATCCCAAATCTTAATGCAGATTTTCAGCTCTCTAAGCCTGAGGTGACTGGAAAGGTCCTCCATCACTGCCCCATGCCAGCCTGCCACCTGGCTGTGCCTGAAGTTTGGTATTTGCAGCTGGAGCTGTTTGTCTCTCCCCAGCAGGTAATAAAATCACTGAGCAGTTTCCTAATTTGTATTTCCAAATGCACCTGAATTTCTAGGAATTTAAGCCTGAATGGAACCTGATCAGCAGTGAATGCAAGTAGGACTGGGTCTGTTAGAAATGTTGTTTATGTGTTATAAAAAATGAGCTGGGGTGGAGGGCTGCCTCGTGTGGCTCCTGTTGAGGGTGCTGGTGTGGGCACTGTGATGCTTCCATCCTGTCCTGGTAATTGGATTAAAAATCACTGACTGTTCTTGATGATAAACATATCTGCAGGCTGTTCCAGCCACAGACCTGAGAGGAGCATTTTTGGGCAAAATCAAATGAGAGATGATAGTTTAAATCAATTAGATGGTGTTTAAACCACCTGGGAAGTGAGACTCTTGGATCCTTGTGCTGTGACCCCTAGGGTGTATGTGGGCATGTGAGTACTGTGTGTGTGTTGGGGAGTGGCTTTTTGATGGAAAGAACTGAAAGCATCATATATTGACCAGCACTGTGGTGTGGGAGCTGGCCCAGGCTGATGGAGGAGAGGTTCCTCCTGGGTGAGGCAGTGATGCTGTAGCAGCAAAAGAAAATGCAGGTGGTAAATGTGAGTGTGGGTGCTGAGGAGTCACAGTGTGACCCACAAGCTACTGGGACAAAAGGAATTTGAGCTAAGAAATCAGATGCTTTTCCTGGCTGGGTTTCCCAGCCTCAGTTTCCCTGAGCCACTGATGTCCTTGGCAGGGATTGTGCCTGGTGTGCTGGCCCACCCAGTGAACCTGGTTCTTTTTGGGTCAGTTCAGGCTGTGGCTATCCTGAGAGCCCTTTACTTTACTGTCTACCCATAGTCTCTGGTTTCTGTAATCTAATATTTGGGGCATCAGTAAAGACATTTAAGCCTTTTGTTATGATTGCAATGCCACTGCAGCTCCTTTTCCTCTTGGAATGGGCTCTGACACCTGACCTAGGTTGGTTTTGGACTGTTTGGGATGAAGCACTAGCTCTGCTTTTCTGCAGGGACCTGGCACTGGGCAGTTGGATCAATTCCTGCCTGGACTGCCTGGAGTGTTCCCAGCCTCCAGAGTGTTTCAGTGTCAGCATTCTGCATCTGACAGTGGGAGCCTCTCAGAGCCAGGTCATGGCAGGGGGCAGAGGTTGTTTTAAGCCCTCACAGCTGAGGAGCAGTGATGTGAGCTCCCCAGCTCTTGAATTGCTCGTTTTAAGCATTGTTAGGTAAAAGGAAAAGGAATGATGATGGCAGAACAGCTGTGCTGCTGTGGCCCTGGGGCAGGCAGGGGAGCAGCAGGGGCACAGCCAGGCTGTGCCATGGTCTCTGTGCCAGGGGACCCTGAGCTGTGACCCAGGGATGCTTTAACCACTGCGTGTCTGGACTTCCCAAGTGGCTGCTGTGGCCCATGGGGGCTGGGGAGGAAAGAGAATGACTTCTCCAGTGGGTCTGTGTTCTGCACCTTGGTACAATCAGAACTGCCTGGAACCATTAAAAATGGAGCAGGCAGAAGCTACTGACCTTGTGCCTCTGCCTCCTCTTTGCCTGGCTGCTGGGAAGCTGGTGAAGGATTGGTGATTAGAGGAATATCATCTTTTGGGGATAGTTCCTTTCTTGTTTCCACTTAGCACAAGGTACCAACAGATGGTTCTTGGTTGCAGTTCAGAGCGTGACTAAAATTCATTTTTCAGGCACTTAGACAAATGGGATTTATTTAATTTCTCTCCCTTCCCTTCCCCTCTGAGCTCTGTTCTAAATCTTCACATTCTCTTTTCCCTGCAGAATGAAGTGGAGCTGGGAGAGCTGCTATTGTCACTAAACTACCTACCAAGTGCAGGAAGGCTGAACGTGGACATCATTAGGGCAAAACAGCTTCTTCAGACAGACATGAGCCAAGGTTCAGGTAAAGGGCAGTGCATTTCTCACATTACTCATGCACAGATTGTGTGTGCCTTTGAAGCAGACCAGTGAGGCTGCAGTTTGTGGGGGACCCAGGGGGATTTGATGCTCAGTTCCTGTTAATACAAGGCTCTGGATTCTGAGTCCCTCTTGTATGTATAGACAACAATAATGAAAATATTTGGACCACTTACTCTGGGATACAGTGGAGGGTTTGCCAATTTCAAAATAAAGCTCTCTGAGCCAGGCTGAGGTGAGGAGCCAGCAGCTCTGATCCCCTGTGCTGTGCTGTGTCAGGCAGCCCTGGGCACTGCTGGCCCTGGCCACTCTGCCTGGGAGCTGCTCCCTGCCTCTGTCCTCAGGTGCTCTTCCCACGTTCCTGCCCCAGCCTCTGCTGCTGCCAGAACCTTGGCATTTCCCAAAAAGAACAGCGTGTCAAGGCTGACATTAGCTGTGGTTTTGGCAGGGACTGTTTTTAATCTGGCTGCCTGACTTTTGTGCCCACTGCAATCTCTGGGAGCAGCGTGGGGCGCGAGTCCCGGCCGTTCCCAAAGGCCATTTCCCAGCACAGTCCATCCCTGGGGCGCCCAGGGCTGCTGACTCACGACCCCCATAACACAGGGCCTGTGCTTTGTGCTCTCTGCCAGATCCCTTTGTGAAAATTCAGCTTGTTCACGGATTAAAGTTAACCAAAACCAAGAAGACCTCCTGCATGCGGGGCACGATAGATCCCTTCTACAACGAGTCCTTCAGCTTCAAGGTTCCACAGGAGGAGCTGGAGAACGCCAGCCTGGTGTTCACAGGTGAGAGTGGTGCTGGGGCAGCAGCTGTGGGTGTGCAGGACCCACCCTGGGGGGCTTCATTGTCACTCTGTGCTCTGCAGGAGCTGTGCCCAGCATTGCCAGCCTGGCTGGGGGTTGCTCCTGTGCAGAGGAAGAGGAGCAGCATTAATTGCCCTTCTCAGTGGCACCCAGCCTGGGCACAGTCACACCTGAGGAGGATGTTCACTGCTGTCCTCTCAATCAGAGCCCCAGCACTGGCAAAATAACTTGATGTGGTTTGCTGGTGAGAGGGGGCACCTGAAGGTGTTCCACAGGGACCTCATGGTTCCGCATGTGGTTCCACAAGCCCTGCATGGCACAGCTGAGATGGACCCAGGTACAGCCCACAGAGCCTGGGGCCACCAGCAGGCTCAGAGCTGACCTCACTCAGAGCTCTATCAGCACTGGAGGTGCTTGGCTGGGATAGGAATTTCTATTTTTAAGCGGTTTCTGGGTCTCCTGTATTTGTTCTCGAGGCATGAAGGCAGGCAGGAGAGCCTTGGTGCTGGGAGCAGGCGTGGCAGAGCACAGGGCTGCCAGGGACCTGCTGAGGCTGGTGATGTTCTCTGCCTTTTCCCACCCTAAAAGTCTTGAGCAGGGCTGCAGGGACCCCTCTGAAGGGTGGGGTTCCCTCCCATGCCATGGCTGCACCCCCCCATGGAGCTGTGGCACCATCAGGAGCAGGCTCAGACCTTCTGGCCCTCTGCAGGAGTGTGGGGCCCACACTCTGTTACCACACTGGGCTCTCATGCTTCACAAACAATTTTTCTGACAATTTTCCATCATTTCTTTTGATGAAAATCATCTCCTTCTGAAAGGATGTATTTTTTAATTTTACTTCTTACGTGGAAGATACAGGTGTCAAAGCTGGTTCAAGGAGGCTTATTCCAACCCATTAGTTTGTTTCCAAACATGTTAGAACAAAAAGTGATGCTGATTAGCAGCTTAAATGTTGCCCTTCATGCTCAGAAATTTCCTCAGCAAAACACCTATAATTAGTCAGTGCTTTGCATGCATGTCAGCCTGCCTGCCCCTTGCATGTGCAGGGATGAGTTTGTTCTGGAGCTTCCAGCAGGTGATCTCGTGACAGCCCTGAATCACTCACTCTCTGCTCTCCCCTTGTCCTGCTGGCAGCAGGAAAGGCAGCAGAGCAGCAGCTCTGCACTGGGGAGGGTGAGGGGAGCCCTGCTGCTGGCACAGGGGATGGAGTGAGGATTGATGTGTCTCTCTGGGTGTTTTTCCCTGTGCAGAGGGGTGTATTCCCAGTGAGCCAATGGGAACCTGGCTGATTCATCACCCTGTGTCACACAGGCACTGAGCCTCCTGAGTGGGGCTTCATTTTCTGAGTGACAGATTGCTGGCTGTGAGTCTGCAATAAATAATCCCAGGCAGCAACATCCCCAGCAGCTCCAGGGGAAGGAAGGTGCAGAGCTCTGGAGGGACAGTGGGGCCAGGCTCCCCGAGGGTGAGGGGCAGGGAGGGCAGGGCACTGCCTGGGCTGGGGCTTGTGCTGTGCCCAGGACACTCTGGTTGAGCTGTGGGTGGTGTGGCCAGCAGAGAGCTGGAGCCAGGGTGCTGGTGGTGTTTTTGTGTGCACAGCCTGCTGTGGGTCAGTGCCTGCACTGTCTGTCACCTCTGACCAGGGCACAGGGTAGGTGCTGAGCCACATTCAGCGTCCATCCAAGGGACAGACTGGCTCCTGAGGGTGGTGGGGTGTCCCCTGCAGGGAGGGCAGCCCCAGTTTATTGCTGTGTGCATCTGTGGGCTCTGCTGCCATGAGTTTCTGAAGGCCTGGGAAGGGGTTGTGGGGCTCCCCACAGAGCTCCTCCTTGGCACCCTGCAGTATTATTCAGCTTAAGGGCTCGTCAAGGGCTTTGGGATCCTCTGTTTAAAGATAATCAAGAACAAATGTTTGGCAGTATGGGTATCTTGCAATGTGAGATCTCTGTTTTGCATCTCTGCGTAGCAAGGGTGTAGTTTTGTTTTGTTTTTTTAACTTGGGTGCTTTGGGGTTCTTTTTTGCTGCAGTGGTGGCTCTTTCTGTTGTGTGTTTTGTTTGGAATTGTTTCTTATTTCTTTTCTCTTCTAATCCACATCTCTAGTCCATTAGGTCAGTTAATTAAATTTGCTGTTGAGTCAAAGTCCAATTGAAAAGCAAAATAATCCTGCTTGAAGGGTGGGTGATGATGCTCTGAATGGAGAGAGAGCTGTAAAAGCAGCCATGGGAGCCAGAAGTGAGTATGTCTTCAATAATTTAAAGGCACCTTTATTGTGGCTTTGTATTTTGGACCCAGTCTGCAGCTGTCTTGACGCTGGCTTGGCTTCATGGAAAGCCCTGGAACTCTGCCAGTTCCCATCAGCTGGGGCTCCCAGGGGGCTGGTTCCACGCTGCAGAGCGAGGCACTATCCACACCAAGTGAGATGGATTTTGTTTTCCCCCCGTGTGTTTTTCTCCTGTGCAGCTGGGATCAAGCTGTCTGTGCTCAGAGCACTCTGGGGTGGGTTCCTCCACGCTTTGCTGTGAGTTACCAAGGACTGTGTGTGCAGACAGAGGAGACACGGGGTAAAGCACCATCCCTGCTTTCCTGGTGGTGATTCCCTCTGGAGAGCTGAACTGGAGCACAGCTGGGTTTGGAGAGGGGGGCTCTCCAAAGTGCTCCAGGGTGATGTGCCCAGGAGGAGCTCTGTGCTAGCCAGGGTCGCAGGAGGGGCTGGTTGGGCTGGTTCTTTTTGCTCTTTCCTCCTCCTTAGGCACACAAGGATTCAATACTGTCAATTATTGGCATCTACAGACCAAAATGCTCCTCCTTCCACACTGGTGCAGGACACCTTGTCCCAGCTGCCTTCCCTCTGCTCCTTCCTCAGGTGCTGCTGGAGCTGTCCCTAACTCACAGTCCCAGTGCCCAAAAGGAGGTGGGATGAGCTCTGGTGGAAATGTCCTCTCCAGGAAAAACCATCCAGGGTCAGGATTGCTGCTGCTGCAAATATTGTCTGTTAACAGCTTCTCCCAAAAGAGGCTGAAACTAGGAAAACCACTGATACTCATAGCAAGTCTAACTGACAAAAGACAAAAAAAACCCCAAAAACAAAAAGAAAAAAAAAAAAAGAGTGAGGCAACAGCTGGTGGAGAGGATGTTTGATTTTCATTTATTTCATCAAACATGTTGTCCAGGTAATGAGCAGCCATATACATATTGTAACAGAAATGCACTCTCTTGGGTGGTTGTTTTTTGCACTTTCTGGGTTTTTTTGGCAACCTGACACGTGTCCCCCATCTTCTGCTTGAGGGCAGGCAAGTCATGGGCTCTGCTCCAGAGAGATGGGGCAGGCTCTGGAAGGTGGGCTGTTCTCCTACCCCTGTGACCAAACCTGTGAGCAAAGGTGTTGCTCTGTCTGGTGGCAAGGGGAAGGTGGAGTTTGGCCCTGACAGCAGCACTGGCAGCTGCTGCCAAGATCATTTCCATGAAGGAAAAAGAATATTTGAGATGCAAGTGCAGCCTCTGTGCTGGGAGGGCTGGATGATGGGCGCCCAGAGACCCTGTGCTCTCCCCACTGGGGGATTTTGGGCTGTCCAATAAATCTCAGCCTGTCAGGAAGCTTGGGCTGTGCAGCAGGAAGGCAGACTACACCTGAAACCTGAGCGCTGCAGTGTTTTGTTAATGATTATAATGTTGTTAATAACAATCATCAGTAATGCTGTTTGCACTGCAGTAAAGCCCAGATGGCCCAATAAAAACCAGCAGCACTCCAGGGCAAACTGTGTCTCAGTGACTCCTTAGCATCTTCTCATCTCTTACCATAAAAAAAGACAACCTGCAGCACTCACAGGGAGGGGATGTCTGTGTCCCCCAGGTCCTTGTGGTGGCTGTGTGTCTTTCTCCATTTGAATGAGCTGTTGGAATGTTTGCATGGCAGGATCTTTAGGGCTTGTTACACAAGCAGAGTCCCCAGAGAGGGAGAAATCATCTCCATGCAATTGTAGAGACAAAATCTGCTTTTCCTTCTGTCCTGGCTGAAAGGGGAGCTGGGCTGGGACAGCCCTGGGGCTGGTGGAGAGCAGCAGTGGGGCTCATCCTGCTGCTCCCTTCCTGTCTGGAAGGGGGCCATGGCTCTGGCAGGGCAGGATGCTCTGCCTGGGACAGACAGAGGGAAGCAGGCTGGGCAGGGTGTGCTTGTTGGTGGAGAGATGGAGCTCAGAATGTGTGTGACCTGCACTGGTGACATCCTCACAGTCACTCCTGGCTGGGGGTGCAGCTCATGGGCACTCTGTCTTCTGGTGGGATTTGCTTTAAAAATTGGCAATGTCTCTGTTTTCTATAAAGATTTAGGACCCATTTTTCCATTTTATTTCTTTTTTGTTGCCCAAGAATGTTGAGACTCTGCAGAGCTGTTCCTGTGGTTTCAGTGGCTGCAGCAGAGGGGCCCTGGCAATGCTATCAGCCACCTCTGTGCCCCAGTGTGTGTCTTCAGACCCCTGCACAACTTTAATGCTTTATTCCAGGGCTCTAATTAACTTCCAGTTAACAGGCAGTACTTGATTAAAATAACAGATTGCTGTTCAATAGCAATAGACCTGGTTCCTCTGTTGGCTCATTTTTAGTTGGCCTTTATTAAAATATGGGGACCATTTAATGAAGTTTGTATTTTGAAAAGGGAAAAAAAAGTAACTGTTGGTGTGTATTGATAATGATGCAGTTCTGGGTACTGGGCTGCTTTCACTGAAATGTTTTCTCTTTGAAGCACTGCTGCCTGTTTCAGCAGGATGCAGAGCGAGTGGGGCTTTTCCGTGGTGTTTTTTTTTAATTAACAAACTGATTTCCAAATGTCCCAATCAGATGAGTAAGTTGAAATTTGATAAAGTTTTTATCCTGAGGCTTCTCCAGAAATATATCTGAATTCTGATTTCCCTGGCTATGTGGAAGTGTGACCTGGAGACACCAGCATCACCTCTAGCTGCATTTTGCAGGGATGGAAACCACCACCTGGAGTCATCTGCAGTTTGACTTGCCCAAGTCTCCTTTCTCCCCTTGCTTTTGCTTTCCCACATGAAAACCAAACAATTCAGGCACTTTGTGTTTTGAACACAGATATAGGGAAGAAATCTCTAATATTTGAGTCAAATTAAGCTAGTTTTTTTCCCATGCAGGAATGCAGGAGGAGGATTTGGTTTCTCTTTTGAAATACTATCATAACATCTCTTAGATGGATGGATAATTAGACAACCCACTGCTAGAAAATTGTTTCTTGTCATCTATTAAACATGTCTTTTGGAAGTGTTGGACTGTCTGTATATTTCCCATATCTAGAGCTCAGAAGCAAAATGCAATCCCTGATTAAACCTGTGTAATCCTATCTTAGCCAAAGGAGAAAAAATGGAAAAAACCCACTGATGTCAGCACTGTGTTTTCTGGGGATTTATACCTGTTTAATTTAGATCAGAATGTGGCCTTTGTGTCTGGTGTAATAAAACACTCCATCCATTTGTGCAGCAGGTCTGGGGAGGGCAGTGAGCTCCTGGCTGGTGCCTCCTGCCCCCAGAGTGCCCAGCAGGTCCTGGCAGAGCCCTGGGGAGATGGGCTGGCAGGGGACACCCCTGAGGCCCAGCAGAGCCTCTTCCCAGTGCACAGATCCTTTCCAGAGGTACAGATCCCCTCTGGGAGGAGAAGGGGCCCCACTGCTCTCCATTTCAGCCCCTCTGTCCTTGCTGCTCTCCATGGCAGGGGCTGGTGCTCACCTGGAGCAGGTGACAGCAGAGGGGCAGTCAGAGATGCTGAGTGGGGTCCTGCAGACCCAGTCCTGTTTGGGGTCACTCAGGGAAGATGTTCTGGGGTGAATTTGGGTTTTTTTTTGCAGCAGACTGACTGCTTTAACAAGGAGGAGTGAAATTCCATTAATCAGGGTGAGAGCAACAAGATGGTGACCCTTCCTGACCCAATCTGCTGCTTGCTTAGGAGGCAAAATTAGATTCATCAAGTCACCAGACTTAGTTAATAAATGTACTGCATCTGATGTGGCAGAAACTGCCTTTCCTGGAGTTCTCTGGAATCTTTTGGTAGTCTTTTTCTCCTAAAGAAAGGAGCAAACCCTCCTCTCTCCAGGCTGATGATAGGTGCTTGCTCCTCTTGCCAAGCCTCTTAATTTAAGCAGCGCCATGGCTCTGCTGCCCTCAGCCCTTCATCTTGTTTGGCTCACACTGCAGTGAAAGGAATTGTTCAAACCTCTGGCAGGGCCAGAATCTGCCTGTGTGTCAAATGAAGAGAGTCTGGGTGGCAGGAGCTGCTGTGGGCAGCAGAGCAGTGTCTGCAGAGGGGATGTGTGTGCCTGGCCTGTGGCTGTCACAGGGGATGGATGGTGGTGCAGGCACAGGCTGCTCTCCCTGCCTGTGTTTGCAGGGGCTGTGTGCCCCTGGTGTTGTCAGGTGTGTAAATATGCTTTGCTGGATCTGGGGCTCATTGTGCAGAGAATTAAGGTGCAATTTTTAAAAAGGGGAATTGGAAGTGGCACAAGCAAGCCCATAGACACTCCTTTTCAGTATCCTCTGGGCTGTTGCAATAGATGATTCCAGCCCATTATTCCAGTGGCTCCTGATGAAGTAATTTCATGAGGTGTCATCCCTGCTGCCCTTGAGGTCTCTGCAAGACACACGTGTGCATTCACACTTCCCCTGCACCCTGATCCCTGCTGCCTGCTCCAGGACTTGCCCTCCCTGTGTGGGAGCAGGCTGTGGCTGGCACCCTCCTGGTTTGGGGTGCATGTGCAGGGAGCCCAGCTGGGCACAGGGGCTGCCCCTGTCCCTGGGGGGAGTCTCTGGCTGTGGCCCTGTGCCCCGTGGGCAGCAGCTGGGTCTGTGTGTGGCCATGTGCTCCAGTTCCCTCTGGAGCTGGGCAGGTGCAGCCACTGCAGGGGAAGGCTGGACAGAGAGTTTAATGTGCCCATCAGACCCTGGTGGAGATTAAACTGATAAATGGGAAACCACAGCATCTTCTCCTGTGCTTTTCTCTCCTCTCCACTAAATATGACAGGCCATGCTTGAGGAGCAAGGGCAAGGTTTGGGCCATGCCTGTGACCTTCTCAGTGTGCATCATTAGCCCAGCTGCTGCTGCTCCTCCTGGCACATCCTTGTGCTAAACAGCCTTTTAACATTGATGTCAAGCAGTTCAGGAGCAGTTTTCATCCTGCTTAACCTGGCAGCTCAGCCCCACTGGCTGAGGCAGGGCTGGGCACAGAAGGGCTGGGCACTGGCTGAGGAGCTGCCCGGCACACCTGGCCGAGCAGATGTTGCAGGAGATGCAGATGTTGCAGGAGATGCAGAGTTTGCAGGAGATGCAGATGTTTCAGGGCCCCAGCTGCAAGGCTCAGGCATGTCCCCATCCTGTAAATGACACTGATAGCCTTGAAGTTAGCTTAAGGGAATTTTCTTAGTTGATGCTCCTCCCTGGGCGTTCCAGGGATGCTGATGTGTTCAGTCAAAGGAGGAATCCGTTTCTGAAATGCCAGTTTAAATTCTGCTGCTGCATGTGACTCACAGATGGTGATGATTTGCAGTTGTGCTCTGTCTCAGTGGAGAGGGGAAGGTGAGAGGCATTTTGGCTGGATGTGGTGCCAGGGCTGATGCCACCCAGGCAGCCTCATGGCTTAATTACACAGTGAAAACACCTGACTGGCAAAAAGTGATTCCATGTGACTGAGGCTGGCAGGAGACAAGGGAAAGCTCGGGCTGGATGGTCCCCAGAGCAGATGTTGCAGCTCCAAGGCCCAGAGCATCCCCTGGGTGTGCAGTGCCCTCAGCCCTGCAGGGAGCAGGCAGCCAGGCTGGGGGGCTCAGCCTTCCCTCCTGTGCAGGAGCCCTCTGGGGGATGTGGGCCCTGACCCCAAAGGAACAGTTCATGAGGCACCCAGGCCCCCAGCAGCTGGATATGGATCATTTAGGAACGCTGCATCAATAAGTTCATAACATGGAAATGTTTTATTTACATCATGTACCTTGTCCTCAACAATTCAACCCTTTTAATGGATAAAAGTAAAGGTGATTTTCTTCTGTATTTCAGCATTTCTATTGTAAAGAATGCCTTTTTAAGAAGCCTTTCTGTTTCCAAATGTGTCCTTCTGAAGAGCAGCTGCAGAAAGAATTGGTTTGACCTCTGCTTCTTTAATTGCTTTTTGCTCTGCATTGGCCTAGAAATGGATGTTGCTATTGTGTAAATTACTGTGACAGTGGAAAAAGAGCTCATGAGATCAGGTGTGTAGTTTCTGTCAGGAAGATATGCTTCTTAAATGGAAAGCAGCAGCTACCAGTTCATAACCAGAGTCTGGGTCAGTCTGAAAATCCCAAATGTTAATTACTTTAGTTTCTGCTATTGAGCAGCTCCATGCTGTCACCGTTTTTGTGGCCAAGGGCAGATTGAATCTGAAATTTGCCATGAGCTCCTTTCAGACTCTGCCAGGGGATGTTCAGACATCGGGGAGCGCAGCTCAGTCACACACCTGGGCTCAGTGTGTGGCACAGTGCTCACCTGCTGCCCCTGGAGCTTCTCCCCTTCACCTGCTGTGGAACAAGCTGGAAGGAAAGAGCAGGAACATTTTACTCCCCCAAGGCTGAAGGTGTTTGTGTGGAACTGGCCCCTCTGCAGGTGGGGATGCAGCCGTGGTGTGAGTGTCACTGAGTGCAGGAGCAGAGGGCTCTGGCTCAGGCTGCTCAGCTCTGCAGGGCTCTCCTGCTCCAGGGGGCTCCCAGCGCTGCCCTGCTGCCATCAGCAGTCACCCTGCAGCCAGGACAGGGCCAGCCCCCCGGTGGAGTGCCCCTCACCTCGTGTCATGTAGGGCTGGGACTGTGGGGCTGTGCCCGAGCCCTGCAGCGCTGTCAGTCCCTGGGGGCACACAGGGCTCTGCGTGTGCACCAGGGTGGGCTGCAGGGCTGTGCAGGGGCTGCACTGCTGCTGCAGGGCTGTGCAGGGGCTGCACTGCTGCTGCAGGGCTGTGCAGGGGCTGCAGGGCTGTGCAGGGGCTGCACTGCTGCTGCAGGGCTGTGCAGGGGCTGCACTGCTGCTGCAGGGCTGTGCAGGGGCTGCAGGGCTGTGCAGGGGCTGCAGGGCTGTGCAGGGCTGTGCAGGGGCTGGCACTGCTGCTGCAGGGCTGTGCAGGGGCTGCAGGGCTGTACAGGGCTGTGCAGGGGCTGCACTGCTGCTGCAGGGCTCTGCTGCAGGGTCACACCTGAGTGCAGCAGTGCTGGTGCTTGTTGGTGCTCGAGGAAATCGTTCCTGCCCTGTTTGAGAAGGATGGCTGAGGCAAGGGAGGACTGGGGAGGATGCTCTCCAGCACCAGTCTCTGCTTCCAGCTGCTCACCTGGGCCTGTGGGCTCCTGGCATTCTCTTTTCCAAGCTTTCTTGGAAGTACTGGTGGCAGCAACAGGGAAATGGTGCTCCTGAATGTGAGGCTTTGTTTGCTCAAGGCCAGCTCCAGCCCTTTCTTGGGTAACATCCATTCCACAGCTTGGTGAGCTCAGCCATCAGCAGATTGCTCAGCAAATCCTAAATCCTGGCCATTTAGCAGCAGAATACAGCAGTTAGCCTCCCAGAAAGGCGTGCCCTTGAATTTAAAAGGCTTCTGACCTGATGGGTAAAGCTGAATTTTTGGCACACAAAGACCTCTCCTGATCTGAGGAAGCTGCTGTGGTGAAGCTGTGAGTGTGTAAACCTGAGGTCAGCCTAGTGCAGCCTCTTATGGGCTGTGTGGGAATGAGCATTTGGCCTTGCAAAATGCCTTCCCTCTGTGCTATCTACAGTACTTAATGATAGAAGCAGCAATGCTTGTATAATTAGCCCATTAATACCCCAAAGGACTCAGCATGCTAATTACCTGACACAATGAGATTAGCAGGTTGCATTACAAGAATTCAAAATACTTGCATCAACAGTAGAATGGCAGGTGCCCTTAGTTAGCACACCTGCTTGTTTTACAGTCCTGGCATGGAGTATTTTTGAAGAATCAGTATGCCTGGGGTGCTTCTTCTCCACTGTTAATTTTTCCTGTGATTAATTGATGGCCTGTAAGGCTTCTTGGTTTAAATTACTTGGTGCTGTCTCCCAGGATTAGGCTTTCTCTTCCTTAATTTTACCAAAAAAAAAAAAAACCAAAACCCAAAAAACCCAAACCCAACAACAAAAAGACCAACAACAACAAACAAACAACAAAAAGAAATAAAACCACACACAAAAGAAGAAAAAACATCCTATTGAAAATTCTGGGTTTGGGGTATTTTTATGTGGTTTTATCACAATATTTGATTTCTGTAGGCTAATAAATCATAGCAAAACATTTAGTATGGTACTGCTAGCTACACCTGTGATCCATTGCCTTGTAGGAGAACTCATTAATAACCCAGACAAGCTGTGTATTAGTTGGAGATGGATGGCTTAGGATTCCTGACTGTGTCCTCAGAAGGTGGCCTTTCCAAAAAACACCAACCTTGCCTCTTGACAGAGGCACTTACTTGGCAACATGTCCTGATGGCATCAGTCCCAGATAACTGATGGTGACAGGCAGAAGAGATGCAGTCTTCCTGCTGGGGTGGTGAACCCCACATCATTTCTAAATGTCATTTGAAGATGGACTTGCAGGGCTCTGAGTTGCAGGGTAGATTTTTTAGAGCAATTATTTGAACAAATTACTTGGGCATTTGAAGGTTTGCTGTCACCTAAAATATCCACAGGTAATTTGGTGAGCAGAAGCATCTCTGCCCATAAACTGTGTGTGTCAGAGCTGTCAGAAGGGATGAAGTGAGCTGTAACCTGGCACTGCCTGATTTCAGGACTGCACTGGCAGGGGGTGCCCAGAGCAGGATCCCAGCCTGGTGCAGAGGTGAGGAACCAGCCTTGAGGAGTGTGGAGGGGGCAGAGGGGCAGGTTAAAGTCATGCTGGTCCCTTGGGGTGTGTTACAGTGGGAAATGCACAGCCCTGACCAAGGTGTATGTTTGGAAGGGAGGCTGAGAGCCTTGTGCTGGGTGTCCTGCCTGCCTGCAGGGCTGTGCACACACCAGGGTGATGCCGTGGGGGATCCCAGAGCTTGTTTTGCTGCCAGTGCTGGTTTCCAGCAGCACTGCAGAGCTGGTGCTGCTGGCAGGGGCTCCATGCCAGGCTGAACATGCTCTGGCTGCACCAGCCCAGCTGGATTTGGAGCTCCTGTAGACATTTGTTCTTAAAAATCCCTCTCTTTCCTGAGGAGATTTTTTAATCGTTAATATTCCAGGCAGTGCCTGTGGATATCCTGGCTTCAGCCTGCAAAGACTTCGTTTCAACTTTTTAATGAGCTGAGGCAGAGCTTCAGTTTGCAACACACACAGTGCTTTTGCTCCTGTCTGGTGGGAGGGCTCAGCCTTTCCCAGGATCAGGCCCATCATTAGGGTTTGCTGCTGTCTGCAGCCTTTCCTTCCAGGAGACTGGGCTAATCCAAAGGACAGGCTGGTGGGTTGGTGTCTCTCCCTCAGTTGCTTTCCTGGACATTTAACAAGTAGCTGCAGAAGTAATTATGGCAGATGTTGCTGTGTAAACACCCTGCTGACAGCCTGGCCTGTGTAATTCCTGTCTTGGAGCAGGGCAGGCTGTGGATTAGCACTGGAGTGCTTTGTGCAGTGTGTGTTTGCAGGAGGGCACTTTGAGATGCTGCTTCTGCGCTTCCCCAGGCTCAGGCTGCTGGGCTGCTTTTGTGATTTCATGATGCCCAGGCAGAGCTTTTGGCCCTTCCTTACACGATGTAATTTTCCCTCAAGGCTGGACAGGACTTTGAGCAGCCTGCTCCAGTGAAAGGTGTCCCTGCCCACGGCAGGGGTTTGGAATAGAGTGATCTTTGAGGTCCCTTCCAACGCAAATCATTTTATGAATCTACTTTACCTATTCATGGTAAATAGCATGGTAACTGTGTCTGGTTTATTTGAATTTTATGTCCTTATTTTATTCCTCCCAAGCTCCTGTTTCTCTAACATTTTGCTGATGCTGAGTTCAGCACCTGAACACAGCATCCGAGCTCAGCATCTGAGTTCATACCAAAACCGCTGGCACTGCTGTGGGGGCAGTCCGTGTTTGTTTCCCGGGGCAGGGCTGTGGCCGGGCAGGCCGTGCTTTTCCCGTGACCAGCGTGTGTTTCTGCTCTCCCTAGTGTACGGGCACAACGTGAAGAGCAGCAACGACTTCATCGGCAGGATCGTGATCGGGCAGTACTCGACGGGCGCGCCCGAGTCCAACCACTGGCGGCGGATGCTGAGCGCGCACCGCACGGCCGTGGAGCAGTGGCACAGCCTGCGCTCCCGGGAGGACTGCGACCGCGTCTCGCCCGCCTCCCTCGAGGTGACCTGAGCCGGGCCACCGACGGCGGCCAGAGCGGGCGGGCGAGCGACGGGAGAACCGAACCCACCACTGCAGCAGCCCGGCTCACACCTGCGCGCCCCACGGCAGCTCGGCTGGATTGGTGCCGGCGCCCGGCGGTGCTGGCCTCAGTGATCTGTGTGCCACTGGGTCCAGCTGTGCCCCTGGGGCCGCGGCTCTGGCTGCTCGCAGCCCGGGGCCAGGCAGCTCCAGCACGGAGTGGGTGCGGGAGCTGGGAGTTGCCTCTGCTGTCCTTGCAGTCCAAATCCATGGCTCATCCTCTCGGAGATATAAGTACTCGTGTGCTCTCGTTGGTGAACGTGGTAATTAGGCTAGAATATTTTTTTAAACGGTAGAACCTGTGGTGAAATCGATTCTGACTGCGGTTTTGTCCTTGTAGTAGTTTTAACAGAATTAAGCTGCTGTTAGTGTGTGTGTTCGTGTGCCCACGTGGGACAGATCCCGTGTCCCGTCAGCGGTGACCTGCCAGTCTCGATAGCAGTCTGTGTGTGCAGTAGATTCAGTGCTGATATAGCAAAATAAACATTTCCAATAGCATTTGTACTGGGAAAACCAGCTCGCCTCCTTTCAAACATGTGCCGTGCAAAAAAACACCTCCTCCAGGGACTTTGGTGGTTAAGAAGACCCAGAAGCCACAATTTTAATTCTCTCACAGACTGCAGTGGCTCTTTCTGTGTTGTGTGTGTTTACCCAGGTAGTTCTTCAGGTCACCAAGTGAACTTAGCTACAGTCAAGCTGTCCTGTTGGTTGCTTGTGTACATTTTATTTTTCCACAGTGTATTGTCTGGTATGATGGAGATTGTATATTTATTGAAAATAAAATTCTATTTAATTGTGCCACATGGATTGGGGTGATACTTGTTGAATTCACATTTGTTTTGAGCTCCTTCAGTTGTGCTTATGGCAGAAAAAAAGCCAAAATATTTGCAGTTACCCTGCTGTCACTCACTGCAGATGAACTGGGAGCAGTTTGAGAGAAACTGGGCACCTGCTGCTGGAGGTGGGTGTGGAGAGTGAGCTGGATGCCTTGGTCATGTCATGGTGATTCCCAGCCAGACCCCAATAACACCCTGGGGGTTGGACGTGTCAGACTCCAGAGATGGCATGTGGCAGGATGGGCAGCACTCATCTCCTTCCTCTATTCATTAAATGAAACCTCAGTACCTCCTGTGCTTTTAAAAATTTGATTTTTAAAAAGGAATAACAACACACATGACTATTTCACCTGTTTATTATTTAGCTGCTACAGTTAGGGACAGGTGGAGTCTTAAAAAGCAAAACAAAACAAAACCCAACCACACTAAAAAAGCTCAGTGCTTGCTTTGGCAGGTGTGAGTGTGCGGGTCAATAATCCCTGCTGCTGTCCAGGTGTTCCTGCTCCAGGGCAGGTCTGTGTAGTTACTCTGATATCAGCATCCCTTCAGCACTTTGCCCGTGGCACCTGGCTCCCTGCTGCTCCCCAGCACAGCTGCTCTGTGTCAGCAGCACTCAGCAGCAGGGCACTGGTGCCTGCAGGGCTGTCCAGGGCCATCCTCTTTCTGAGCACACTGTGGATGCTGGCTGTCGATTCTAACCTGCCTCTCTGCAAGGGGAATTTCTTCTTTCTCCTGCAGTGAAGTTGATGGCAAATCTGTGTTCCCTGGCATCCTCCTGGTTTGTCTCATCAAAAAATCACAGTGGAGAGGGACCCCACGGGCAGTCCTGGGCAAACGTGTGCTGTAGGAGACTGATCTCTGCCTGTAGCTCACAAAGGCTCAGGCAAGGGGCTGTGGTTTCAGCAGTTACTGTGGTTGACAATATTCTTCCACATGGGGCCTGTGGACAGCAGAACGAGCTCAGGACATCCATGAGAGCAGACACAAGCTTTGCTCAGCACTGGGGATGAAATATGAAATAGGAAGAAAAGTTAATATAGAAAAGTCGATTGAATGAGTTACTGTCTCTGGAGTAAGTCTGGATGCTTTAGTGTACTGAAAGCTTGGTGTCACCCCAGATTGTTTATACTTGAATCCCTAAAAATGGGTCCAAAATGCTGAAAATTTTAATCTATAGCTATGAATGAAAAGGGAACAGCATTGAGAGTGTTCCTAAGCAGTTCCTTCAGTGCTGATGTGAGGCATAAATTGGAAATTGAATGGGACCAATAAATTGTATAGTATCTGTGCCTGTACTATTTCCCTTATGAGTGCAACAGTTAGGAAAGGATTTTATACAGTATTTCTAAAAATCTGAAGTTTATGTCTAACTAAATGTTGACCACAGGAAGGAGACATACTGGATTATATTGGTACAGGCTGCTGTATCATATCAAGTTCTCTGCTGCATGACGGCATGGACCCAGCACGGACCTGGCAGATGAGCACAGAGTGAATTCCTGAAACAGCCTTGGAGCCCCGGGCACAGCTGGGGGATCCTTCTTCCAGGCTGTTTAAGCGTGTCAGCGCATTGCCTTGCTCTGGGAAAAAATCCCAAACCGAACACGGGGTAAAAACCAAAAAACCCAACCCCCCAAACCAAACCGAACCGAACCGAACCAAACCAAACTGAACCGAACCGAACCAAACCAAACCAAACCAAACCAAACCAAACCAAACCAAACCAAACCAAACCAAACCAAACCAAACCAAACCAAATCAAACGCATCAGACAGTGGGGCACTGCGGTGTTAATAAGCCGCACTGCCCTGCGGCCCTGGGAGCCGTTCCCCTGCCTCGCTCCCCGGGTGTTCGCTGCCGTAGCCGCCGCTCCCCGGTGTCGGCACGGCCCTCGCCCTTCGCCGCCGCCCCTGCCGGTCCCTGCCGGCAGCGGGGTCCCGTCTGTCACCCCCGAGGTGACGGGCTGTCCGAGGGGCGCTGCGGGACGGGGACACTAAACCCGCCTGGGGCTGCGCCTGGGGGGCGAGGAGGGATGATGTCCTTACTCGCCTGCGGCCCCGGCGGGTGACAAGAGCGCTCCGGGGGCAGCGTGCGCCCGAGCCGGGCTGGGGCAGCGCCGGGACCCCGGCCCCGGCCCCGGCCCCGTCTGGGCTGCGCTGAGGGTGCGGGTCCCGTCCGGGATGCGCGGAGCAGGGCCGGGGGCGGGCTGGGCTGCGCTGAGGGTGCGGGTCCCGTCCGGGATGCGCGGAGCGGGGCCGGGGGCGGGCCGGGCTGCGCTGAGGGTGCGGGTCCCGTCCGGGATGCGCGGAGCGGGGCCGGGGGCGGGCTGCGCTGCGCTGAGGGTGCGGGTCCCGTCCGGGATGCGCGGAGCGGGGCCGGGGGCGGGCTGGGCTGCGCTGAGGGTGCGGGTCCCGTCCGGGATGCGCGGAGCGGGGCCGGGGGCGGGCTGCGGAGGAGCCGCCGCTCGGGGGAGGGGGCAGCGCGGCCCCTATATCCGCCCCGCCCGGCGGCCGCGCCAGAAGCCGTGGGGCCCGGTCCGAGCGCGACCCCCGCAGCCGGAGCGACCCCCACGCCGGCCGGACGTCGGCGGGAGCCGCACCCGGCGGGACCCCCGAGCCCTGCGCGCCCCCGGGCCCCGCGGCTCCGGCCATGGGCCGCGGGCGGGCGCTGTGCGCGCTGCTCGCCGCCGCCCTGCTGGCCGCGCAGGCCTTCCCCCAGACCAACATCAAGATCAGCCAAGGTGAGTGCTCGGCGCCGGCCGCCGCGACTGCATCGGCGGTGGTGGGGCAGGGAGGGAGCGTGTGCCCCCGCAGGGCCGGCGGCTGGCTTCCCCCTGCTCCAGAAATCCCTGACTTTCCTTGAAATCAACTTTCTTATTCGCCATGGTGACGCGCCAAGGGCAGCCCCGGTCCTGGCTTCGGGATGCCAAAGGTTTCTGGGCTGGCTTTGTCTCCGTGTGCCCGGTCAGCTCCTTGGCCTTTGCCAACCGGCGGTGCCGCGGCTCGGGGCCGTGCCCTGCCGTGCGCCCGGTGTGAGGAATGGGCACACTGATGGAGGTGCAGGGTTTGGCAGGAATGGGCGCACTGATGGAGGTGCAGGGTTTGGCAGGAATGAGCACACTCATGGAGGGTACAGGGCTGCGGCAGGAATGCCCCACACTCATGGAGGTGCAGGGTTTGGCAGGAATGTCCCACACTCATGGAGGGTGCAGGGCTGTGGCAGGAATGCCCCACACTCATGGAGGTGCAGGGCTGTGGCCATGCAGCCCAGCAGGACAAGGTGAGGCCATCAGGGCTCCTCATTTATTCACACTTAACTCTGTGCGAAACAAACACGGGATTCTCCCTTATTCCCCTTCTTTGCTCCGAGCTGCTGCTGACTGCTGAATGTCACTTGGGTTTCTTCCAAACTTTTCCACGGTGTCAGTGCAAGTGGGAGTTGCTGCAGCAAATTTGTTAGAGCCCTGTTATGTTTCCTGGGACTGTGAGTGGAAAGGGATTCCTTAAGTGCTGTTTGGTGAGATCGTGAGAAAAGGGATCAATACAAGCCTGGCTTTCCTGCCAGACGCCTAATCCATGGGAGCTTTGCCAAAACTAATTAAGGAGGAAAAAGCTCTGCAAGATAACTTCTATCTGTCAGTGCCAGCTGCAAGAGCGTTGCTGCTGGTATTGGCTGTAGCCTCACAACTCCAAACATACAGAGCATTTGAAGCTGTAAAACCAGCCTGGTTTCATTAAAGAATTTTACAAAGCAATGCCCTTGGTGTGAGAAGCTGTCCCTCCCAATGTGCTTCTTCTGATGTTTAATATTTTACTTGAAAACTTGTGACATGTGCCTTAAAAACACTTCAGGGTGTGTAAAATATTGCCCAGTTGTGAGATTCCTGTCCATCAGTGGACATACCTTGCCCTGCAGCCCCATACAACCCCCAGATACACTGAGACCAAGGTCCCTCCCCTGATCCCTCTTCAAAGGTGGAGACTCAGTGTGAGACTCTTTCATCTGTTAATGAAAAACAAATATTGCAAGTGACATGAAGGTGGCATTGTTTGCCCATGGTGACTGGAATGTCAGGGCTTCAGGAGTTGCTTCTAAAGCCATGGGTGAGTGGAGGCATCCCAACATTACACAACAGCACTGTCTTAGTCCCTGCCACAACATCCTCCTGCCCTCCACCCCCCTGTTTAAATGCTTATTCTGTGGGTTTGCTCAATAAGGAGGACGTGGTGGGATGGAGCTCTGGCTCAGCTGGCACCCCCAGCTTAGCTACAGTGAGTTTCTGCTGAAGTCATCCTGGGGATGGGTTCTGGGGGTCCCCTGTCCCAGCCCTGCTGCTGGAGGGGTGACTTGCTGAGCACCAGGATGGTGGTCCTGAGCCCCAGCTCTGCCAGCTGGGACCACTGCCCATCCCTCACTCTCACCACCACAGCCCGTGGATCCTGGTGGAGGGGCTCTGCCCTGGGGAGGCCCCAGACTCCCACATGACAGGATCTCCTCAGCTCCTCTCTGTTGACATGGATTTCAGACGAGCCTTTGGGGTGTTGATGGGCGCTCTCCAAACCCAGGTGCTTGCCAAGAGCTGAAGAGGTTCACTTGCCTTTTCAGGTCAGATGGCAGCATTAGCTTGTGGATGTGCCAAGGGGGTGTCTCCTAGCACCTCTGAGATCTGAGGAAAGCTGTCAGCTGTTGATTAAATGGAGTTCTTTGATTCTCTGCAACAAGAAGAGCATTGGCTGCCAGCACTGACCTGCGCTGGTCTGCTGTCCAAAACCCTTTGATGGAGCTGCAGCCCCTCAGAAGCCTTCCTTGCCTGGGCATCTCTTGTTCTAACCTCAGATTTCACATCTCAGACCTGCAGATCGCTGCAAGTGAGGCAGCATTGCTCCTTGGGATGAAGTTTTCAGGAGCAAACCTGCTCTTCACCAGCTGGGTCCAGGGGAGCCATGCAGCTGGTGGTAGGTTTTTTCTTCCAGTAGCATCCTGAAATGAAGAGAAGCCCTTGTGAAACTGGCTAGGATTTTCTCAGTTAATTATTCCTGGTTGGAAATACGCCAGCTGGGGAAGTGAAACTTTTTTGGCAGAGCAGTGCCAGCTTCTGTAAGATTTTGAAAAGTGATTTTCCTGGTAGTTCTACCGTGGGGCTCAGCTAGTGAATAAATAGAAAGGCTCCAATTTGGCACAAATGCAGAGAGCACAAAACTTTATTTCTGACCCCAAATATTTGTTTTCCAGCTTTTCTGACTTAGTAACAGCTGCTTGATTTGAATCTTATTCTCGGCCAAGTCTGGACGTTTATTTTGCTGGAGCTGCTTTAAAACATGGTCCTGCCTTTAAAACTGCTGCATTGTAAATAAAAAAAAAAGGGAGAAAGGATTCTTGCAGTCATTTTTCACCAGGAATTTGGGGACAAATGGATGGAGTCACTCGGGTTTGGCAGGAACCCCCATGCTGCACTGGCTGTGCTGATCCTGCCCTGTGTGGAGGAGCTGATGTTTTGCTGGTCATTTAGACCAAATTCTCACATTCCTTAAAAGTGAAGATTTGGTCTAAAAAGCCCCCAAATGGTTCTCCTGTCACCTTCTAGATCAATATACCACACTCAGCTGCTGGCTTGGGTTGTGAGGCTTTCCTGCAGAGCCATGAGTAGGCCCCTATAGTCAGATTTCTTTTTTCCCCTACATCAGATTTCTTATGGTTTTTCTGCTACAAATATTTCAAATAAAGTGGCTCCCCTAATTGTTCCTGCCTGAAAAACTGGGACCAGTAGTTCTCCTCCAAAGAGACAGACAAAGCCTCTGATCCTGACCTAACAGAAAAGATGCTAATTAAAAGCTGACCTCCCATATTTTCCTTTTTGGTATATTTAACCTTAAATTCCTTCAGGCACCTCTGGTTCACTGAAGCTCATCAAATTAATGCTACCTAATGGGAACCAGTATGGAATAACAAAGCAGGGCTGTCTCAATTTCTGACTTGCTCTCAGCTGCTCTGAGCAAACATGGAATTGGGGTGCCTGGCTTTGAGCCAGGACAGTGGGACACCCACTGCAATTAGCACTGGGGAGTGAAGGCTCCGTTTGCTGGGAATGCTGCTGGGTGAAGCCCTGTGAATTTTGCCACCATGCCAGAGGTGAGGATTTTGTCAAGGCACTAAAATAAAACCCCAGTTGCTGGAACAGCTGGTGGTGCCTGGTCTGGCACAGACCTCTGGGCTGTCCTTGGCAGGAAGGAACAGCAGCCTCGAGTCAAGGCAGGACCAGATCCCAGCCCTGTCCTTACTGCGGGTACATGCCTCACCTGTGACCTGCTGGTAAAGCTGAAGCCTCATGCTGAAGGTTTGACCCCTGTTGTGCTTCAGTTTTGGTGGAGACAGGGAACCCTGGCCAACATCATGAGGGGAGGAGGGCTTGGCTCCCAGGAATCACATCAGCTTTTGGAGTTCCTGGTCCTACTCTGTTGCTTCACTGAAGTAATTTGCATCTCCTAGGGCTGTTCTAAGGTTTTTCCCAGTGCAGTTATGGCTGAGTGTGAATCAGAGAACTGAACTCTGCCTTGCTGCTGAGCTGTCTTTATCTTACCCACTCTCCCCAAAAGCTATTTTGCTCTTCCAGCCCAGCAGGCTTTATCTTTTATCCTCCACAGCCCATAATTAGTGCTGCTGAGGATGGCAGAGCCCCTTGAGCCCCTCAAGGGTTTTGTTGCTGTTGGGTGCAGAGCCACCCCCAGTCTCAGCTCTCTGGAGGGGGAGCTGGGGGTCCCAAGGCAGGTTGATGGGGTGACAGCCCCACAGGGCTTGGCAGTTGACTTGGCCTTGCTCAGGAGAAAAAAAAAGGTCTTTGCAGGAGAAAAAATGCTCTTTGCATTTGTGGTTTGTCACCTGGGAGGGGGGTGTGACAGCAGGGACCCCATGGGCTGGCTGGTGGCTGTTTGTAGAACACTCAGAGATCCCCATGTGGAAAGAGCTGATGAAAGATTAAATTATCACCCAGAGCTGCCAGCACTGGCACAGGGAATGATTTGGCTCTGTGAATGCTCACACAGCTGCTTTGGATTCACCTTGCCTCTCTTATTCTCCACGCTGTTGCTTCCTTTGCCACAGCCACGTCCCTTGCTGCTGCCGGCAGTTTTGCTCTTCCCACCCTCAGGGAAAGCCATTCCCCTGGCTCCTCAGTGCTGGAGGCACCACCCTGACCTCTCTGGGCTTGAGGCTGTTACCTGCTTGGATGGTCTGATGGCATCTGACATCTGCCCTCGCCCCCTGCACGCCCACCCTGCCCACTGCCCCGCTCGCCTCCACAGCAGCACTGACCCCAGACCACAGCTCCCTGGGGATGTGGGAGCTGGCTAGGGGGGCTGGCAATTCCCCCACGTTCACAAACCAGCAGCTAAGAGAGTTAAATCTATGTGCCCCAAGACCTGAGGGTCCCAAGTGCTGCATCCTCCCCACACGAGGGGGAGCAGAACAAGGAGGAGGTTGGTGCAACGTGTTAATGCCACTGCTGTGTTTAGACAGTGGCAGCTACAAAAGGACATCCTGCCCCCACAGGGGCCTCTTTGGGGACAACTTCCCCACTGTGCTGAAAAGCAGCAGGGGAGGAGGAGCAGCAGCATGGCCTGGCTGTTATCTGTGGTGGGATATCTGTTGGATAGGCTGTTATTATCTGTGGTGGGATATCAGTTGGGTAGGTTGTTGTCTGTGGTGGGATATCTGTTGGATAGGCTGTTATTATCTGTGGTGGGATATCAGTTGGGTAGGTTGTTGTCTGTGGTGGGATATCTGTTGGATAGGCTGTTATCTGTGGTGGGATATCTGTTGGATAGGCTGTTGTCTCTGGTGTGATATCTGTTGGATAGGCCGTTGTCTGTGGTGGGATATCTGTTGGATAGGCTGTTATTATCTGTGGTGGGCTATCAGTTGGATAGGCTGTTGTCTGTGGTGGGATATCTGTTGGATAGGCTGTTATCTGTGGTGGGATATCTGTTGGATAGGCTGTTATCTGTGGTGGGATACCTGTTGGATAGGCTGTTGTCTGTGGTGGGATACCTGTTGGATAGGCTGTTATTGTCTGTGGTGGGATATCTGTTGGGTAGGCTGTTGTCTGTGGTGGGATATCTGTTGGATAGGCTGTTATCTGTGGTGGGATACCTGTTGGATAGGCTGTTGTCTGTGGTGGGATACCTGTTGGATAGGCTGTTATTGTCTGTGGTGGGATATCTGTTGGGTAGGCTGTTGTCTGTGGTGGGATATCTGTTGGATAGGCTGTTATTGTCTGTGGTGGGATATCTGTTGGATAGGCTGTTGTCTGTGGTGGGATATCTGTTGGGTAGGCTGTTATCTGTGGTGGGATACCTGTTGGATAGGCTGTTGTCTGTGGTGGGATATCTGTTGGGTAGGCTGTTATCTGTGGTGGGATACCTGTTGGATAGGCTGGGGCCGCTGCGCGTGTGCCTTGCCGGCTGCTCCCGGGCTGGGATCCTGTGCCTACGTGCACGGCTGCATCCAGGGACAGGGACAGGGCATGGAGGGGGGTTCCCCTGGGGGAAGGAGGTGCAGGCTGTCCTTGCAGGAGGGCAGAACACGGCCATAACCCTGCAGCCCTGGCTGTCAGCTCCCCTCCCAGCACAGTGGCTCCAGTGGTGCTGATAGAGACAAGAGGAGCCCTTATCTCGGTTTTCCCAGTAGCAAATGACAGTGCTTTTATTTTAAGCACCCTCTGCCTAAAATGATGTCAAGCTAGCTTGGAATGTCCCTCCTGATTTAGACAGATGCTGAAACTGAGAAAATGCAAAACCCACAACTTGTTTAAAACTTGTTTTGACTTCTGCAAACTTTTGCATGGCTCCTGCAGCAGCTGGGTTTTCCCTGGATGTGTTTGGTGGTTATTTGCCTGGGTGAGGTGGGAGAGCAGGGCTGGGCACTGCTGCTCCATCACCTGCTCAGCTTCCTGGCCAAGCTGTCTCACCACCAAATGCTGGCTGTCCTCTGCTCTGCCCCCAGCCATGCCTGAGCCTGTCCATGCCTACTCCTGCCCACTGTTCTGGACGGAGTACGAAGGCCACTGCTACCGCTACTTCCCCATCAACAAAACCTGGGCTGAAGCCGACCTCTACTGTGCCGAGTTCTCCATCGGCATCCGGTCAGCCAAGCTGGCCTCCATCCACAGGTGAGCTGGGCAGGAACATCATCCCACTCTGACACAGCCTGGGGAGGAAGGAAACTGGGGGCAAATCCCATTCCCACATCACAGTCTCTGTGTCAGCTGCAGGCTTGTGTTCCAGCCCACACATCCTTCTGCAGCAGCAGCCCAGTCAAGGCAGATGCACAGGTCACACAAAGGCAATATAGAAAATAAATGCCTTTTCCTGGTCTGGCAGGAAAACTGGCATAGTATTCCCTAAATGTCCCCAGAGTGTGTTTTTTTACTCTTGAAAAAGGGATAGAGGTACAGCATGATTACACAGGCTGTTTCCCTATTCCCTCTCCCCCAGCTCTCACCAATACTACGCTCCTCTTGCACAGACCTGGGAAAATAACCACCAGCAGCAGGAAGCAGGGAACCCATTTCCCCACGGGTCCTGTGGTAGGGTGAGTGCTTAGGGACACTAAACTGACCATTTGCTGATGTATCCTCTTGGTTGCCCTGTACTGCTCTGTTTTCCAGCTGGGAAGAAAACGTCTTTGTGTACGACCTGGTGAACAGCCGCGTGCCCGGCATCCCCACCGACATCTGGACGGGACTCAACGACCTCCGGCAGGTGGGAGCTCCCTGGAGTCCTGTGGGAAAAGGCTTTGGGAAATTCACCTCTCTGTGTTTTCCTCCTGGAAAGCCACTTGGTTTTCTTCTTTGCTCCTTATACCCCTTTAATTAGGAGGTGGCATAGAGTCTGTGGTGCAGCACGTGGAGAAACTTGTTATTTCACCTATTCTGGTCTGCTTTTAAAAGAGAAGTGTTACTAGAATTCATAGATTAATCAATAATTACTCATATCACATTTTATTACTGGATTCATAGGAAGGGTATTGTACTGCTGGTCCAAAGAGCAAATAAATCGAAAAGGTCTTCAGTGTCAAAAACCACCGAGTTCCATTGCTCTCTTGTGCTACTCTGTGACTTTTGAAAGCTGACATGTTGGAAATATGTAGTCTAATATGTTAGAAAGAAAAATGGAGACCATCACAAAAACAGTCTCATGTCAGCAAATTTTTTGTGGCTATTGGAAAAGGAAGGGAAAATGAAAAGGAATATACAACTGGGTGGGGGTGTTAAAAAATATATAGATTTGATTTCTGGGCTTCCCCTGGTGAGAACACTGTGAAACCTGGGGCTATTCTTGGCAAGTTTCCAGTGGTAAAACCCAAAGATGCTGTTTGGACTTTGCTGAGTGGTGTCTGTCCGTGTCCCTGGGCTGTGTGGCACTGGGAATGGGATCTGCTGAGTGGTGACAGTCTCTCCCCATGTCCCTGGGCTGTGTTTTACAGGAAATGGGGGTGGGTACTACATGGGGGTGGCCTCCCACCCTCTGCAGTCACAACTCTGTGGTGACAGCCTCTCTCTGCTGGCCTCATGTCAGGAGGGTCACTTTGAGTGGACAGATGGCTCCTCCTACGACTACCAGTACTGGGATGGCAGCCAGCCTGACGATGGGATCCACTCCATCCCCGAGGAGGAGGACTGCGTGCAGATCTGGTACAGACACAGCAGTGGTGAGCTCCCAGGGCACCTTCAGTGTTATTTGTGGGACAGTAAATTCAATCCACCATGGCTCATGCTTTTCTGAAGAGCTTGCTGGCAGGCAGAGGATTCGCATTTTAATTTATTAGTATTATGGTCTTTTTTTTCTTTACAGTGAAAAGGTGTTTTCCTTTTCACCATGTACATACATTCATACATACTCATTTTCCCTCTGCTCCCATCTCCCTCTCCCATAGTAGCAGCAGGGCAGGAGCATCAGCTGCCTTGAAGAATTACCAAATTTAGTCAAAGGTCAAATTTCCCCATTTCCCCTCCCCCACGGGAAACCTGTGGGAACACTCATTGTTTTGCCAGCTTATCTCTCCCATGCTTGGCCCAGGACATCTTGCTGAAGTGGGACAAGACCCTGCCTGTGCAAAAATCCCACTTCACACCCTCCCTGCCAGTGAGACCAGCCAGGTGTGTCCAGGCCCCCCAGATGTACCTAAATGTCTGTCCATGGGCAGCCTGTGGATAATTTTGGGGGAACAGGGCTGTGTTTGCAGCTGCCCCTCCACTACCAAGTCCAAGCTGGGGCCCAGCCTGCCCTCTCACATCCCCCAGGTGAGGATGCAGGGAGGAAGCATGACAGTGAGTGACACAAATGGGAGCACATCCAAGGAAAGTCTCCCCCCGAGGCAGGAGGTCCTGGTGCCAAGGGCAGTGCGTGGTTCCCTCCTTTTGCCTTTTTTCAGCTAACGCCTTGTGTTTTTTTGGAGGGTAGCACTGCGCTCCTGGAACGACAACGCCTGTGGCAGAGCCTTCCCCTTTGTCTGCAAGATCCCCTCCCTGGCCCTGGACTGAGGCTGCTGGTGCTGCCCACACCTCCTTCATTCTGGGTCACCTCTCCAGCTGTGCTGGGCTAGAGCAGCCAGGACATGGCAGGGGTTGGGAGAGCCGTGGAGCTGCTTGGATGCCCAGCCAGTCCCTGGCTGCAGAATCCCTGCTGGAGGATGGTGGGGATGAGCCTGGCACTCAGCACTGACAGGAGCTGCCTTCAACAGCAGAGGAGCCCCCAAGCCCGAGTCTGGCTTTGGATTTCAGATCAGCCATCACAGCGTGTTAGAGGAAACCCATGATTTTACCAGTACACCAAACTGTTAGCACCCAAAAATAGCCATGTGTAGGAAATGCTTTTGCCTGTTGATCTGTGAAGAGTGGAGGACAAGCGTTATTTTCTGTTAAGTTATGCAAAATGCCTCTTGTCCATTTCTTTTTCTCTCTGCTAAAATAAACGGCAAACAGCAGGTGGAGGCTCCACTGTCTTTCTTGCACTGGAGTAGCAGTGATTTCCTGGGGGCTTGGGGTTTTCTGTGGAAGAAGTTGTTTTTTCCCCAACCTGCTCTGTGTTACAGAGGTGTGTTGGGGGAAAGCAGATACCTAGGAAAGTTTATTTTCTAGACCCTGAGTGTTTTTTGGGGTGCATGGGGCAGCCTGTGCGCTCACCCTGCCTTTTGCCTGGCCCCCAGCAAGCACAGAGGCACCATGGAGGGTGTGTGGGCCAGGCAGTGCCCATCCTCACAACCCAGTCCTGGCTGGGGAGAGCTTGCAGTGTTTGCTGCAGCTCCCTGTCCTGGTGGGTGATGTTTTCTCCCTGAGTCCTTGCTGATGTGCCCTGCTGCAGTGGCACCACAGAAGTACTTCTGTCTCCCAGGTGAGTATTTCTGGGGAGGTGTGTGTGGTTGTGGCAGCTCCTGTGCCTTGTTTGAAGTGCTCTGTGTGGAGATGGGACACTCCTGCTTGGACAGGGATGGATTTGCAGGGTTTGGTGTAGGTGGGGCTGTGCTGGTGCCAGGGGAAAGGCAGCACTACTGAGGGAAAACCAGGCTTCTCCTTAGGGGACACAGTTCCAAGGGCACTGCTGGATCCAGTCAGACACAGTAAATCCAGTGCTCCCCAGGGATCCCGGGCTGATCCCTCACAGCCCTGTGGCATCCAGGTGCTTTGCAGGTAGCCCTGTGCAGAGGGGCTCCTTGCCCCCTCCTGGGAGCCATGAGTCCCTTTTGCCCCTGCTCTGGCAAAGCCACAGGATCTGACCCATCTCAGCTGCTGCCTGCAAAGAGGAGGAAAGCATTGCCATAAAATTGTCTGGTCCCCCTTGATGCCACCATCTTAGAAATGCAACATTCCCAAACGAAGCCTTTCCAGAATTATCACACTGGGTGCAATTGAGGTCAGTAGCTGAGGCTCCCCTGGGAGCTTGGAACTGCTTCCTCAGATGGCATTGGAGCTTTCAGCTGGGATGTTTCCACTTGGAGAGAAGCTGGAAAATTTGGTGGGGGTTATAATGGTCTTGTAAGTGGAATGTGTGTGCCGGAGCAAATTTCTAAAATAAGAAAGTTCTGTCATCCCTGATGTTGTATTTTTATATATAAATAAACAACAAAAAATTGATTATACATGGAAATGAAACTATATTTTAAATTGGATTTTTGAAATTAATATACACACTATTCAGATATTTATATGGAGAGTTAGCCATTTGTATAGTCTTTGGTCCTGGATTTCAGCATTGGGTGTGTTTTCTAGAGGCTTTAGTTTCACCTGAAAATGATAAATTATGTATGGATGACAACAGTGTGTGGAGAAACCAGCTGTTTAAAAAGAAAGCTCTTGGATGCAGCAAGGTGGATAAAGCTGATGTGGTCTGTGGCAGAAAAGGGTTTGGAGAGCCAAGTGTGGAGCAGGACATGTGTGATGAGCTCCTGGCTCTGGGGTGTGCTCCTGGATCTGTGCTGGAGCTGTCACAGCACAGCCCAGTGTCCCCTGGGGCTGGCCGTGCCCCAGCCTGTCCCAAGGGCTGGGCTGGATGGATGGACTGCCACCAACGGGGAGATGCTGGCACGGGGCTGGCTCCAGGCTGCCCCTCCCCAGTTTGCTTTCCCTGTTCCTGCTGTGTCTCCCGTCCAGAGGAGCTGGGAGTTCATCACGGCTGGGGATTGGTATGCCTCGAGCCAAACAACTGTCTTTTTTCCCTGCAAGTGGTATGAGATGTTTCAAAAGAAAGGTTAAAACCTTCCCTTGGGAAAGTGTTTGAAGATGTGGGCCCTACTGTGGTTAAAAATATTGCTAATGGGGAGTCCAATGAAAGCTGTCACCTCCAATTAACATCTTCATTTCCAGGTAAAAAGAACTGAACATGCATGACCTGAAAGTCAGGACCAAAGTTAATAGGGGCTTTGTTTCACAGCCCCCCTGTCTTTCTCCTTTGGCTCCAGGGTCTTTACTTAAAAATCAACCCTGTGTCCTTGCCAGTGTCTTCTGTTTCACAGTAATCAAATAAAATTCAGAAAACAACAGGAGTTTTCACCTCCTTAATGAACTTCTAGTGGATCTGGCTTGATGAAAGATGGGCCACGCCTTTCTCTCGGCATGGACGGTTCCAGACTCTGCATGGCCTGGAGCAGCTCCAGATTCCAGGCTGAACTTCTTTATTTTTCTGTTCTCTGTGTCCCATAGCCCCTCACTCCCTTGTTATCTTGAATTTCTCCCTCCTGACTTGCTCTGTGGGGCAGGCAACGGGAAACCTGGCAGCAGCAGGACTCTCTGACACCTTTCCTGCACATCATCTGCAAGTGACTGATTCCCAGGGGTATTTTTATGACCCTGATTTTCTTAGGGGTTGAACACATTCTTTTGTAATGCATGAAGGCTGGAGTAAGTGTGAACAGTGTGTGATGTAGCCTGGGAGTGAACCAAAATAGTCTTTACCCTCCTTGTACCCCATTTCTGAGCTGTAGAGGCAATATTGCCCCCAGCCCTGGCATGGCAGTGGGGAGGGATGGGCCTGCCTACTTTGATCGTTTCCTGAGGTGTGGTGCTGGATGTTGTGACACAGGACATGGATGTCACAGCTTATGGGCACGCTTGTGCTGCCCTGGCACAGCCTGTGAGGATTTTCCTCCCCAGTGATTATCTTGACTGCTCCGATGCCTGGCTGGGCTGGGCTAGGCTGTCCTTTCCTCTATTAATTCACTTAAGATTTTTTCCTCCCGTAAATGGCTGGGAGAATAAGGGCTGCACGGCTGAAGCATGAGCTTTTTCTTGTGCATTTCCCTTGGATTTAATTGCCTGAGCAGTGGCTCAGCTCCTGCCCTGAGGCCAGGATGCCACAGAGTGGTTCCCTTTGACAGAGAACAAAAATATCTTGGGACCAAAACCATGCTTTGAGCAGCTCAGAGAGTACATTACAGACTGGCTGCAGCAGTGAGCCCCATCCCCAAAAACCCCAAGCCACAAAGCCCTGTGATAAATGATGTTACCCATCTGTGCAATGGGGTTAATGTTAAATCCCACAGCTTTGGCACATCCCAAATGTCTGCAGCAGGGAGAGATGGAGCAGTGGGGCACGGGGAGGGTGAGCAGGGTTTGTGCTGTGTGGGTCCCAGTGGATGTTGGCTTAGCTGAGGTGCTCCTGCTGTTCTGCAGGAGGGTTTTCCCATCCTGCCTGATGTCATCTGCTCCCTGCTGCTGCCAGTGAATGAGTGGGACAGTGGGAGCCAGTGGGGACAAACCTGCTGGGAAATGGATCTCCTTCTGGGCAGTGTGAGGGCTCGGTTGCAGCAGCCATGCCCCCTGAGAGAGGCATGAATCAGGCTGCATTTATACAGCCTGGAAGCTGCTGCTGTGTAATGGCACCTGAACTAATTGCAAAAGCTCAGTGAAACTTCCAGCAGCAGCAGTTCCCCTCGGAGTGGCTCATAGCTGCCAGGAGCTCCCCCAGGCTGGGGGCCCTGGGATGGGGCTGGCTCAGCACAGGAGCCATGCCATGCCAGGGCCCATTGTGCTTTTGATTGTTCCCTTTTGGTACCCCAAAAGTCTCTTTCTCTTCTGTGGCCAAGGATTTCCAGGTCTCCAGAGAAAACTGCCTTGGTGGGGAGAGCTGGCTGAGGGCCAGTACCCCGGTCCCTGTTTGGCACTGGCTCTGCAGCACGGCCACCTGAAAAGGGTGGCTGTGTTTTTCATTAACCACTTTTGCTTTGCTGGGGCTCAGTAACTTGGCTGGAAACTTTCCCTCCTGGGTGCAAATTGCCAGAGCTGCCATTGATCAGAGGTAAAGCACAGATCTGACAGGAACACAATTCCCACTGCGCTCCCTGCTCGGAGAGCCGGTCAGCCTTGAAGGACACAGAGCCAAAGCACAGGTGATGTGAGAGAGAAAAGATCCACAGCTGGCACTGTGAGCTGGTCAGAGAGCACAGGGCTGTTCTGGGCTGATGCTGAAAGAGCTGATGTTGCTCAGCAGTCCTGGCTGCTGTCCCCAAGCGGGGTCCTGGGGACCACGCTCCTGCTGTGCTGGCAAAATGTAGCTGTATTTGGGAATCTACCAAAAAAGTCTAGTCCAGCTCTCAGGGTTACTATGGCAACTAGATATTTGCTCATTTGTATTTCTTGAAAATTATACTGGGCTGCTGATTGCCTCGTTTGTGAAGCTCTTTGTCAGGATGCCAACAAATCCCTGCTTGTCAAGGGCTGTGAGGGAGCGGGTGGTGCTGTTGTTGAGCAGATTTCTGAATGGGAACTCTGCTGGAGTGTGGGTGTGTTATGACAGCATCCCTCCCACAGACACCCAGGAACGTACCCCTGGCCTAGGAAGAGGGTGCTTGCTCTGCTCATCCCCTCTGACATCATTTGTACTTGTGCTATTGCTTGGGTTAACATAAAATCCAAGTGACTTGTGATGGGAGACTCGGGGTGGGACAGGAAGCTCTCTTCTTGCAAAGAAAGGACCCAAAATATCCTCCTCTGGCTGTTCTTGAGACTCAGACACAGGGTAGGAAGGCAAGAGATTTAACTGTGTCCCCAAGTGTCCAGGGGAGGAGGTGAGGGTCACACAAGAGGAGGGGCCCCAGGAGCAGCGCCCACCGGCTGAGATGGGCTGGCTGTGATGCTGCTCACAGGGGAATAACCACCCTGCTCTGCTTCCAGAGTGCACAGAGACTTGCAAAAATACCAGCTCAGAATAAATGCTTACTGGATTTTGGTATTGCAAAGCTGTCACTAACTGTGGAGCAGTGGGAAAGGACGATGCTGCAGGGCTGGCTGAAACTTTCAGAGGTGGCTGGAGAAGAGGATAGGGCAGGCTTCTCTTTTTATCCTGAAGGAAAAATTAATTTGATTTGGATGTTGTTTAGGCTCCATGACCCTGGCTTCGTGAAAGTCAATTGACCCACAACCCAGTGGCTGTTTAAGAGCTCAGCATTCCTTGTCAAGTATTTGCTTAGCAGCAAAAAGCCACTTGCCACGAGCTCCTCTTTCGTCTTGTTGAGATAATTAAATTAGGGGCTTGTCCACATGAGGATGTAAGACCTTCATGGGGTCCCACTCTGCTCAGAGTGCTGGCACCGGTGCCCTGTGGAGCATGGGGGCTGCTGCACCTCATCCCCATCGTGGCCAGCTGCCTCTGTCCTCATACACAGGCTGCACCCAGCAGACACAATGTGAAGATCCAGGCAGAGGGAGAGGAAGGAACGAGCAGCAGTACAGGTTAAAGCAATTAAATGTGGTATTTCATCAGTGTGGAGGGCAACTGCTTACAGGAAAGGGCCATGGCCTTTATTAAACTCCAAAGTATTATATGAAATCATGGTCCCAAATAAATGCTGAATGCAAATGGTGAATGTAATAATCCAGTATGGATAGCTGCCCTGGATTTAGATAGGTTGTGAAAGAGATTATAATATAGTAATAGCAATAAGATTAACAGCTCTAATGACATCTTAAATGCTAACTTTGCAACCTGCCCTTTTTTCTGCCCTGACTCCATCAAGGGATCAGCAGGAGGGGGCTGGGGGCTGTGTCCCTTGGCACATGATCCCTCTGATCCCCCATGTGCACCTGTCTGACTGGGATTTCAGTGTTAGGGCCCCATATCCACACAAGTGAGGCAGAGCAGCTCCTGCCCTGGCAGTAACACAGTTACTGAAAAGCCTTGCTCAGGTTTTATGGTTTTGGCTGTATTCTACAGCAAGTTAACCCTTCACTGCATGTTGTCCTGGCCCCTTGGTGCTCTCTGCTGCAGGCATGTCCCTTGCAGGGTGACTACCAAGGCAAAAGCCACCAGGCTCCCAAATCATCCTGGTGCTGGTGGCTTTGGTCTCTTGAACCCTGGGTACCCCCAAGATGTTACTTTTGGGAAAGCACTGGTGAATTTTTGGGGAAAGACTTGAGAGCGTGTGGCTTTGGGTGGAGAGGGGTGAGGTGATGATGAAGGATGTGGCAGTCCTTGCACTCCTGGTTTTAGGAAACAGCCATACAAGACACAGAATGCCTGTCAGGGTGGGATTTTTAACCCCAAAATGCCAGTGCAGGCTCTCACTGCTCATATTGTCTGGCAGCTGCAGCCACCACATTTTCCCTCCCATTACTTTCTCTATTTTTCTGGTTTAAACTGGGAAAACCCAAAAAAAGCTGCTGTTTTGTTTGAAGAGTTCAGTGTAGTGAATGACCCATTTTTCTTCTTGGATGAGTCATGGATCCTCCTTTGAAAGATCTCATTATTAATATGCCATTTGGGGCATATGTCTGAATTTTCCAGCAGTTTCCTTGTCTGTGCTGGAATGAACCTACAACACCATCAATAATGGCAGTGGAATTGCTTCTAGATTTATGTCTTTACAGTCTGTAGTTTGGGCTAAATCACCTTTGGTGTTTCAGGAGAAGTGAGACCATCCAGGAAAAGAGAAGGAGCCACACAAATACTTCTGGTGAGATGGAATCTGATCTCTCTTAATTTACCAAAGGATGCATGGTTTTCTGTGGGTATTTCTGGCTTGCATTCCCTGTTAGAAAGTCAAGCAGGCTGGGTGTGAGCAGTGCAGCTCACACAGGTGAGTCAGTGTGAGGGGGGATGCTGGGATGCAGGACAGCCACCATCACTTTCCTGGGCTTCACTGTCTCCTCCAGGCACAGAGGGATTTGGGAGCCCATCTGCAGCCATGTGCCAACTTTGTGATCAAGAGAGCCTCTTGCCACCCTCCCTGGTTTGTGCTGTGTGTCCCTCTTTGCATCCCCAGGTTCTGAAAATGCATTGCCATATGTTGTACGAGCTATAGGCCGTGGGGGATGAATCACGGCTCCCACTGCTGGGCTCATTGTTGTTGATGATGCACAATTGTTTAGGGTGGGGCTGTGATCAGGCTGGGAAGGTAACCCCCAAGAGCTGGGTTGGACTCGGAGAATGCGACAAAAAGATTGCAGAGCCAGGGTAGCTCCCCTGCTGGGGCTTTCCAGACCGGCCAGATGGGCCCCGGAGCGCTGGAAATGCTCAGCCCCGACCTGGACCTTAATGCACGGCAGATGAGATTATCCTAACGCAGGGAGCTCCTGGAGGGCCGCTGTGCCCTGTCACTGATGGGCTTCTCTGTCGCCAGGCTTCCCCTGGGGCAGGCACCCGTGTCACCCGTGGCAGGGCGCCACTGCCGCCCTGAGCCCGTCCTTCGAGCCGCTCTGCCGGCTGAATTTACCTGCAGCTCTTTGCCCCCTTAGTTCCTTCTGTTTTCACAGGGATTGTAGAGCACAGCCTTGCTTCCAAAAACAAACTCCAGGTTCTTCTGGTTATGAAGTTGGGACTGGAGGTGGTGGCAGCAGCCTGGTGGGGTCCCATGGGAGGGAGCCACTTGGAGCACAGCAGAAATAGGGATAGAGTAGGGGGAAAAAAGCAAACGGAAGCAATAATCTCATGGATTTGTTATTTTGGAAAAGGCAAACATTAAGACATTCTGCGAGTTTCTCTGCTCGACCTCTGATGGTGCACTCAAACAGGTCGGTGTGCGCTGGGGGCACTGGCAGCCGCTCTGTGCGAGGGACAGGGCAAGGGAGACTCATTCCAGATGCACAACTTGACCAAGGATGCTGTAAATGTTCTTTTTTCTCCTCCAAACAGCACTCAGAAGATGAAGAACAGGTCACCCACACCGGCAAACGCCTGGATACCCAGCCCATCTCCCGCTCCGGGCCGGAGGGGATGACAATGGATGAGGTGTCCGAAAAATGATTCCTGCCGTGTCCTCCGGGAGTGCCGCTGCTCGGCGGGGACCGAGGGCTGCACCGGGAGCTGCACCGGGGGCTGCACCGGAGTCTACACCGGGAGCTGCACCGGGAGCTGCACCGGGGGCTGCACCGGGGGCTGCACCGGGAGCTGCACCGGGGGCTGCACCGGAGTCCACACCGGAGTCTGCACCGGGGGTTGCACCGGGGGGTGCACCGGAGATTGCACCGGGGGCTGCCCCGGGGGCTGCCCCGGGGGCTGCACGAGGCAGCGGCCCCGTCCCCGACCCACGCCAGCGCTGCAGCCCCGCCGCAGCCGCCCTGGCACCAGGCTGTCCCTCCGCCGTGTCCCCGCTGGCGGGAGCGCTCCCCATCCGTGAGAGCGTGCTGCCATCTCTCGGCTATGCAAATCGGCAGGCACGGCCGCCCCGCAGCGGTGCCCATGGCAGGGTAATGTCCCTCAGGCACTGCTCTGTTCCCTTCACCCTGTGAGTGACCCTGGTGCGAGGGGAGAGCCCCGAGCGCTGCCTGAGCTGTCGCCGTGGTGCCACCCGACAGCCCGAGCTGAGCGTCCAAGAGATCACACCGTGTAGTGGGATGCCGGCAGCTCTTTCTTCCAAACAACATACTCGAGTGGCTTTTTAGTGTTTCAACCCAACATAGATAAAGATTTTCAGTGAGTATGAAAATTATTTACTGAAATGGAAAGTCTCAGGTCCACCTGTTTGCTTCAGGGGCACGCTGCAATATCTGGAGCCACGTAATGAGCCCTTTCCTGGGCTTAAAAATGGAGCTTAGGAGCTGCAAACAAGTGAGTATTCTATTTTATATACAGTGTTTAGTCTGTGTGGGGCCCAGGGTGGAATGGTAACTACTACCACCAGGCACAACAGGTTTCAGAAATGAACTTCAGAAAGCAGAATATCTGCTCCTTCTCTGGTGAGCCCCATCCAGAGCTAAGCATGACTCAATCCATCCATCCATCCATCCCCACAAAATCCACCAGTGTGATTTCTTTCAAGACAGATTATGCTCTGACAGCTCCCAGGTACCAGCAGCTGTAGAGGTTATTTGTTGGAATGACAGCCTTTTTTTTCATTTGTGTGAGACCACATAGCTCATCTGTGGTCCTTTGAAAAGGAAAAGAGAAAATGGAAATTATTGGAAAAATAAAAGTGAGTAGATGTGTCTGTTGAGGCTGGATGTAGGAAATGCAATCTGACAGCTCACCTCCCACACCAGGCTGGAGCTGAGCTGCCACCCACACTGCAGTGGCATGTTCTGAACCCCCTGGGGCTGCTTTGTGCTCTGTGCTCCCTTCTCCACTGGGGAAGCACCCACCACTGGTACTTGGTGCAGCTCCACCAGTGGTTTGGCTGCAGCTGCAGCAGGGCTGAAATACCTCCTGGGGGTTCACCCTGAGTAAAACTCTGTTTTGGGATGAATGCTTTTGGGAGAGCTGCCCAGGGACAGTCATCCTGACCAGCTATCATGAGCATGTGTTCTACAGGTTCCTCCTATCCTTCCCATGGTCATAAAGCAATGTTTGAGCAGCCATTAAAAAAAAGAAAAATTGCCTGAGGAGATTATCAAGTCAAAGTGTGCCAGGTATTTTGTTGATGCAGATGTGATCCATTTGTATGTGATGTCTCTGTTAGTGATGTAAACTGGTTTCCCAAATATAAGGCTGTCAATAAATCACTTTTCTGACACTGAAAAATAAATTTCAGTGATGCTGTACTGAAAGGAGGTGGGGGGGAGCATGGGATGGGGATCTGCTCTGAGCTAATAGCCCATCGCTGAGGATAAGAATGTTAAATTGGTGCCATTCAGGCTGTTTTTCTTGCCTCTGCCCGAATCAACAGCAGTGAGTCATCACGGCAGACGCATCAGCTGCCGCGGCGCTCGCAGCGCCTCAGTGTGCCCAACCTGCTGCTTCCTGTGCTCTGCCTGGAGCAGGGCTGACCCCGGCCACCCTCAGCACCAGAACCATCAGCACTCCATGCACACACGGGTTCACAAGCCACACACCCCATGTTTTATTTTCAATGCCAGAAGAAGCAGTGCCCTGCTGCTGTGCTGGGATGGGAGGCTGTGGAAGAGTCCGAGTGGATGCTGTGGAAGAGGAGCCATGAGATGGAGGCCCAGAGCTCCTGCCTTGCCAGGCCCACAGAGGCAGCCTGGAGGGTCTGAGTGCTGTGGAACTCTTGTGATAGTGATACCAGAGCCCTGCAAGAGGAAGCAAAGGCAAGATCTGCTTTGAGTCTGCCCTGCACCACCTGCAGTCTAGCCACTCCTGTGCCACCACAGCGCTGCCAGAGCATCCCTGGATGCAAAGCCAGCATTTCACCTCCCCACCCCAGCTCAGGCAGGATGCAAGTGCAGCAGGGTCAGGCCTGGCTGAGCTATGCCAGCACCCTTTGGGCTGTGCAGCTGCCTGCCTCCCTCAGGGAGCCTGGGAAATTGGGTGAGGAGAGGGGAGTGTGGCACTGCGGTGCCCTGACCCATCCAAGTTCAAAACCCCTCCTGGCATGTCTCCAGATCCATGTCTGGAACAGCCTGCGTGCACCCACTTGCACAGAGCTGGTCAAGGCTGGTGGGCTCATACCCCTCCCTTGTCTGAAGGTGGAGTCCCCATCCATGGAGATACTGTAAAGGCATGCAGATGTGGAACAGGGGTCAGTGGTGAACTTGGCAGTGCTGGGTTAACAGTGGCGTTAAATGGTCTTAAAGGTCTTTTCTATCCTAAATTATTGATGGGCGCTCAAGGCTTCCCATGGCCCTGTAGGTAGGAGGCACCACCAGTCCCCACCCCAAAAACTCCAGGCAGGAGGACCAAGGCAGTGCTTGGCAGGATGGAGTGGGCACCCTGGGGCAGTGCCAGGGCTGCAGGCACTGTGCAAGCCCTCTCTTCACATGCCCAGTGACTGGGGAATACCTGATTTATCCAGGAAAGCTGCCGGGCATCGATGTCACAGAGCAGCTTTTGCTGAGCACCCTGAAACGATTTAGAAAGGAAGAAAAACCTCAGTACTTGTCCTTCTCCAGGCTTGACCAGCGCAGCTTAGGAAAAGGTCAGCCCATGGCTGGAGCTGCCCCAAGGTCCTTGCAGGTATAGCTGTGGCCCCTAACACCAGCAAAACCAGAAAATTCTGAGACCTGCTGGCAGGACCTGGAAAGGGCAGGCTCAGTTTGCTACAGAGGTAAATATAAATATCTCAGTAGCTTTTCAAGGTCAGTAGAGATGCCCTTTTGCCTTGGAAGCCCTTATCACCACAGACCCTCTGCCTCTTGCTTTGGAATGGGAATGCAGCTGAAGTAAAGGGGCAGAGCTGAGAGCTGCTGCTTCCTCCCAGCCGGGGCTGCTGCTGCACACAGAGCCAGGGCGTGGGGAGAGCCCGAGCCTGCATTAATCTGTACTATCAACACCTCCGCCTGACTGGCCGCTCTCCGAGGCACTCTCCCTTGAACACCAACCTCGCAGATATCAATCAACCAGCAGGCAGATTAGATTAATTGGATATCTGCATCTAAAGCTGATGCTCATGTCCACTGATTGGCAACCACTCCAGAGCACAGGCGGTTAAACAGGGAGTGTTTCCCCTTGGCTTCTCAAAGGAGATAAGGGTACACAGCAAGAGGGGGCGGAGGAGACTGAGCAACTGAATTAACTGAGTTTGGTATGCTGCTGGTCTGAGGGTTACAACAGCCTCAGGAATTTGCTAATTAGCTGTGTCAGATCATTATCTTGCCAGCCAGTGAGTGAAAAAGTAATTCCGTTTAAGCAGCTCACCCTCTTTTTTTTTTTTTTTGCTCCTTGGAAGCATTCTTGGCACTTCTGCATCTCCACGTGCTGTTGTGATGCTGCCCAGGTTTCAGCATGGATTCCCTGGGCACTGTGGGACACAGGGACACAACCACCCCCAGCCCCTGGGGTGACACTGTGTGCAGCCTTGCTCCTTGCTGCTGCAGGAAAGCAAAGGAGAAGAAAACATCAGGGTTTGGGGTTTTTGGTTGGTTGGGTTTTTTTGTGGTTTGGGAGGGGTTTACTTTGTGGGGGGGGGGGGGTTTGGATTTTTGATTTTTTTTTTTTTGGTTAGTTGGTTGGTTTTTTTTCTTGTCTCTTTGTTGTTGCTGTTGTAGTTTGCATCCAACAGGCCCCTGAATTACATCTCAAGGATGGGACCCTTTAGAAAGGAATTCAGTCCTTAACTTCTTTCAGTCATAAAGGACCACATGATTTGGATAATACTGAATTATTTTAAGAATACACCTTTGGTTTTCTGAAGGAAACATTGTGATAGATTAGGACCACAACTCCCAGTCTCTCTAGGTCTGGCAGAGGGGTGCCCAAAGGAGGCTGTGACCTTGTGGGAAGCCCAGGCTGGAGCAGCTCCTGACAGGACCTGTGGAGAGAGGAGCCCAGGCTGGAGCAGGCTCCTGACAGGACCTGTGGAGAGAGGAGCCCAGCTGGAGCAGGCTCCTGACAGGACCTGTGGAGAGAGGAGCCCAGGCTGGAGCAGGCTCCTGACAGGACCTGTGGAGAGAGGAGCCCAGGCTGGAGCAGGCTCCTGACAGGACCTGTGGAGAGAGGAGCCCAGCTGGAGCAGGTTTGCTGACAGGACCTGTGGCCTCACAGGGAACCCACACTGGAGCAGGCAGCTCCTGAAGGACTGCAGCTTGTGGGGGACTCACACTGGAGAAGTTCATGGAGAACAATCCCCTGTGAGAGGAACTTCATGCTGGAACAAGGAAAGAGTGTGAAGAGTGCTCCCCAGGAAGGAGGAGGAGGTGCTTTGGGTGCCACAGCAGAGGTTCCTGCACATGCTGTGGTGCATGGTGAGACAGGCTGTGTCCCTGCACCCCGTGGGAACCACGGTGGAATTGTCCCAGACAGGACAGCAAGAACCCCTTGCTGCAGCTGGGGACAAGGACAGGAATTCAGAACCCAGCCCACTGAGGCACTGGGCCTGACCTCCTGCTCTGCCTTTCCCCTAACATACAGCATGGAGAGTTAGCTGGAGAAGCTGAAACTATTGCTTTTGAATACATTCCAAACCTAATTTAATATACAATGTCTGCTGGGACTGGGTGAGTCAGAGCACTGTGATGGAACTCTGAATGTGCTGCAATTTATTTGTACTGAAGTTTAAATAAGATTGATGGAGCCATAAAGCCATTATTGAAGAGGCTTCATGGTGGAGCCCAGAGGGAAAATGAAGCATAGCAATAGGCTCTCGATTCTGTAACATCCTCCCACCTCACTGTGGGGTTGTGATGGTGGTAGGCCTTTTTTGGCAGCTGGTTTGGGTCCTCAGAGAGCTGTGGGTGGCTGTAGACTGGTGTGGATGGCTGTCACTTGTGAGAATCACCAGAGCTCTGAAAGATTTCCCAGGAGATGAGAGGTGGCTTGTGGAGCTGTAGAATCATGGAATAGTTAGGGTTGGAAGGGATCTCTGGAGATCATCCAGTCCAGTGCCCCTGTCGAGGCAGGGTCACCTGGAGCAGGTCACACAGGAATGCATCCAGAGGGGTGTTGAAGGTCTCTGTAGAGGGAGACTCCTCAGCCTCTCTGGGCAGCCTGTTCTGGTGCTCTGCCATCCTCAATGTAAAGAAGTTCTTCCTTATGTTGAGGTGAAACTTCTTGTGTTTTAGTTTGTGGCCACTGCTCCTTGTCCTGTCGCTGGGCACCACTGAAGGATCTGGCACCATCCTCTTTGTACCTGCCTTTGAGATATTTATATACATTAAAGTCAGTCTTCATTTTCTGGCTTGATACGAGATTTTGTTGGAGGTTGGCCTTGAGGAAGAAGGCTTGCAGCCCTGGTGGAGCCTGAGGGCAGCACAGTGGGGATAATTGCTCAGTGGTTCCAGTGCCTTCACCCTGCAATGAACCCCACCAACAAACCCAGCCAGGCTGGAAGCTGTAGACTGCCCATCTGCCACCAATGCTCTTGGAAGCAGAGCAAAGGAAATTGGATGGATGGTATAATAAAACTAGAAAGGATTATTGGCTTTGGTTTGCTTTTCAAAGATTAAGAAGCTCTTTCAAGTGTCTTCATTTATCACCTAGATATAGACCAGCGCAGACAAATACATTTATGGTGCAAGATATCTCTAAAGGTCTTTCTTTATACTTCACAGCTGTGAGGTATCAAACCCTCACCTTTTTTGTGATGATTCATTCAAAGTAAGCTGTAAAGAGAAGCAGCAAATATAAGTGAAGCTGTGGCAGTCTTCAACCACAGGCTGGGCATCCCAGGGTCCCAGGCAGCTCCACTTTCCCAGCAAGTGCTCAGTGTGTTTGGGTGGCAGGGATGGTCAGGAAGGGTCACAACAAGCCTGCTCCAAAATGTTTACAGGCCTCCTGTTTTGGCTGAACCTTCTCCATTTGGGTTTGTGGAAAGGTTTAGTGGCAGCTGCTGCCTTGAGGTTTCCACTGCTGCATATGTGTGGCTGATACATTTGGTATTTCCCACTTGGAAATCTCTTTCCAAACATGCTGAAACCTCAGCTTCAGGGCAAGAACAAGAAAGACTGGGGATGCACCAGGATTTCCAGCTGAGATGTTTCTATCATTACTGGATAAAAAGTGCTGAAGAGGAAAGCTTCTGGGTAATTCAGAGTCTGCAACTGGGTGTGTGTGACTCACCGATCTGTTGACACGTACTCATTTTAGTAAAATCTGGTGTTTGTTTCACTAGTAGTGTTGATGTACAAAAGGCATTAACTGCTGCATGTTAAAGATCAGTTAGGTTTTACTCCCACTGAAAATGACATTGGTATTTGGAAGACATGTGCACCCATGTCTCCTTTACACTCACAGGGAAATTTATGGCCCAGCTGCAGAGAGGCCATTTTCTCTACAATGAACATCAAAATTTGGTTTCTAGCTCTGCCCTTTCTCCATGTGAGTTTTTGTGTGCTGGGAGGAAGGTCCTGGAAAGAGCAAAGAGCTCAGTGCCAGCTAGGAGCCACCTGCTGCTCATCAGACCTTGCTGCCTTCTCCTGGGTTTTCTCCTGGGTGACCAAGGGAGCTGATGATCCACGTTGTGTGTGTTGGCTGCAGGTGCAAACATCACCTGCCATAAGAGCTGCACCCTGGAAGCAGCACCTGCCATAACAGCACCTTAGGGGGAAGAAGAAGAAACACCATCCCAGGTACCTGCAAGGGAAGTGGTGTGGGGTCAGTTTGCAAGGCTGCTGCCTAGGGCTTTGTGCTGCTTTTGTAGAAAAAGACATGAGGCGGGACAATGTGTGGTAAAGGTGCTTGCCTGGGTTACCAAGAACACTGAGTTCAGCATGTCCTGGTTTCCAGGGCATCCCTGTGTGGGTGTCACCAGGCTCATTGCTGGTATGCTCCTTTGCTGGTTTGAAGCAGGGGGCTCTCGCTGCTGGTTTTGTACTCATGGAACTTTGGATACAACTTACCCAGGATCTTGGGCCACTGCTTTAAAAGAAAGTGGTATTTCAAGGAGTTAAACACATCTCTGGGATAAGTTATTCAAAGTAATCCTTAAATGTGGGGCAGCACCTGCCTGGACTTTCCTGTTCCTGCAGTTGGTGTTGCAAGGAGGTGAAAGAGGCTGTTGCTCAATGCCTGTGACTAACCAACCCTTCCTGCCACAGCTCTTGCCAGGAGCACACTCCCTCCATCCCACCTCAGCCCTGCTAGAACCTGGGTTGCCCAGCTTGGTGCTCTGAGAGAGCAGATCTGGCCCAAAATACCCCTGGGGAAAGGGAGCTGGGGGGTTCTTTCCACCCTGATAATTTCCCTGATGTGGTGAGGGGCTGCAGTCATGGAGACAGGCTGTGCTCAAGAAATACCCTGCTGCCAAAAGAGAGAATTGGACAAAGAGGGATGATTCTTGCACTGGATAAGTTCACTGGAGTGGTTTTGCACTGTGCCTCCCCAAAAAGGGTGTAGTGGCTCACTTTGGGCAGGACTGGTGCCAAAGCTGGTGGAGAGAAGGCTCTCCCCTGGTGATGAGGGCAGTGTGCTTTTACCAAACAGGTAAAACACAGAACTCCTTCCTGCCATTTCTCCCTCTTCCAGACCTAGAGCTTCAACCACTGCTGCATAAAGTGTACGGACACCTTTTCCTGTGTTTTGGTTTATGTTCCCTGCCACCTCTGCATGAGGAGAGAGGCAAACTGGGTTTGGTACAGATGAGTTACAAAAGTGATTTCAGCTGCTGGGAACAGCAGGCTGAGGAGACAGAGGGAGGTGTGTGCTCTGCCTCGTGTTTGTAGATGTCACTTGTCATTTCCAATGGTGTGCATGATTTTGTCAGTTTAATCAAATTGCTCCTTCTAACGCTAGATTTGCCCAGGGGCTTCTTCCCATTCCTTCCTGCGTTAGGTACGAATCCAGCGTGGGCAGGGACGAGCCCGGCTCGGGGCACAGGGCGGGCACCGTGTGCCAGGGACTGCCGGCAGCGCTGGTCCCTGCCCGGTGCCGGTCCCGGGGGAGCTCCGGGGCAGCTCTCGGCCACCAGAGGAGTTCGTGGCGGTGGCACAGAGGGCAGCAAGAAGAGCTTGACGTCAGCGGCCACGGCTGCTCGGCTGTCTCGCCTGCTCGGGACTATTTTTAGCGTTATCTCAGAAGTGCCTCCTCGCCGGCTGCAGTTGCTTAGCAGCCCCGCGCTGCCGTGCGGGGATGATGATGATGATGATGATGATGGGATGATGATGAACGCACACGTGCAGAGATTTCCGTGCGGGCTCCTCCGGCCACAGGGAGCCCAGAGCTCCCAGACCTGCGGGCCGCTGGTGTCTGTCCCCTGCAGTGACAGCCCCCGGGGGTTCCTGCATCCCCTGTCCTGCACTCACCCCCCCGGCCAGCAGACCCTTCCCTCTGGGTTTGCTCTCTTTGGGAACGGACATCAGAAAAGGGAATTGGGCTCCAAACACGCCCCTGTGGAAGCCGCGAGTGCACAGCCAGGGAAACGCGGTGCAATCAGCCTTGGCAGGATGCTTTGTTTACTCTTTGGTGAGCTGTTTTACTTTCAGATGATCTGTTTTCTCTGACGTAATGTACAATTGCCTGTGTCTAAAGCTGCCTACCAGGATTGCTGGTGTCTGAGGGGGATTATGTTTGTTGTAAAGTCAGTGATACCCTCAGAATTAGGGCTCAGGAGACAAAAGCAGTTATTTTCTCGAATTCAAAACTCTGGTACTTAAACTATACCTGCTCAAATTGATCAAATCAGAATCCTGAGCTACAGAGAAGTCTGTAAATACATTAAGCTGAAGAAAGATTTGTTTTACGTCTCCATGCCCTGACAGGTTCCTTTTAAAGCAAGAAAATCCTGAAATTAGTCACAGCAGTTACAAATACAACACACACACACACACATAGGACTTTTAGGGACTGGTTTCCAAAATGGCTGGAGCCCAAGCTGATGCACACTTGTAAGAATGCTCCATAATTTGATAAACCTGAAAAATTAGGCTGAGGCTGTCTGTGCATTTTGGAGCACATCCTATTCCTGTCTGCCCAAGACCCTTCAGGAGATGCTGCAGCTCCTGCTCCTGCCCTTGCATCCCCTCATCATGTGTGACCCGACGTGAGGAGTGTGTCCAAGCTGGAGAGTGGTGATGCAGAGCCACAGGGCTTTGGGCACGAGCAAAGGAGGCTCTGGGAAGAGGAAGGCAGCAAGGGTGCGCAGGGAGGGCTGTTGGAGAGGGAAACTCTTGGATCTGGGCAGCTGAGGGAGAGACTGGAGGCCTAGAAGCTCCCTGATAAGCCATGTCTGGTTATCAGGGAGGGATGGTTATTGCAAGGACAGATGCTATTTCAGGAGGATGCTGCTTGTGAGACAGAAGGTCTCTGTCAGGCACTGGGGCTGGAACACTAAAGGCAGGGCAGGGTTTCTGCTGTGTGACAGAGGCTGCCAGGAGGAGTCCAACAGCATCCAAACCAGAGGCTGGATTTCTGCTCGAGGGAAATGATCACTGAATATCACACCCTGTTTAGTCTGGAGTAGGGTGTGCTGCTGTGTTTTACAGCCAGGATCGCATCTGGAGCATCTTCACACCCCTCCTAAGCTGTGGGGAGGGGAAAGTGGCATGAGTGCTATCATTCAACATGAAAGCCCTCTGTGCATACCTGTAGCCCTATTGATTTAGCATAAAAAGGCAGAAATCTAATATCAATTCAGCCTTATTTGCCAACCTGGTCCCCAGATTATGCATTTTTAGAAAGCCATCCTACATTCTTTCTTCTTGAGAGTTATAGGCTGCCACTGTTGGTAAATGTCAGCCAAAAATTAAGTAGGATGTGAGAATGGGGCAGTCATGCATTTTTTGCAGTTGATGGTGACACCAAGGATCTTTCCAGTAGCTCAGGCTACTACCCAGCTTGCTGGCAATCTAGCACACAGCTCAAAGCTCTGAGGAAACATAAAATCCAGTGCTACACAAGCAGTACACAAAGAGGTGGGTTGGTTTGGTTATGGTTGGCACCCTGGAGTAATCTTTAATCACTTCAGGATTAAAAGGCAATTTCTGAGCTGCTGGAAACTCAGTGTTTCAGGAAAATCATTCCCTTAAAGCATGCTCAAGTGATGGAACTTTTCCTTCTCACTTTGTCCTCTTTAACTGATGTGCAGTAAAGGATGTGGAGCCAGTTACTAAGTAGGTTTTCCAAATAACCCTGGGAAAGATGGATCTGGCAGATAGCAGCACCAAAGAGTGGAGAGTCCTGTCCAAGGCAGCCAAAGGCAGGTGTGTTTTTGCCGTGGTCCCCAGGAGACGATGGAGAATCCAGTGCTGATGTGTCTGTGCTCCCAATCCTCTGCAGCCTTGTTGTCAGTGTCTGGCACGTGTCCTGGCTGAACCAACCCAGCCTGTGCCTGACTGTCTGCGCAGACGTGCCCAGGGTGGTGCTGGAGAGGTGATTCCTTGCCTTTTGGCTCCTGTTTGTCACGTTAGTGCTTGTGCCCCTGTCGATTATTTCCAGACGCTGTGCAATGCTAAAGAGTGCAGGTAAAGCCCCTCCCTCTGCCCCTGTGAGACACTGAGAGAACAGCTTTGTGTGCTCTCCTTCAAAACGGCTGAAACCATGAACAACCCAAGCCCTTGCTGGGCCTTTTCATGTGTTTAATGAAACACTTTCTGCATCCAAATTCCGGATGCCTCAGGCTCTGCCACCTGCTGCTGACCTGGGCTTTGCTGCAGCTGGGTCTGAGCCTTGGGGGCTTTTTCTATCCTGTAAAAAAATTTGAAATAAGAAATTAGGTTTACGTGGTTTAGGACAAGGCTTTATCCTAGTGCTTGTTTGCTTAAGGCTCTTTGCTTTGGCAAGCATGTCAGGAATGGGAAAGGAAATGAGTGTCACCATTTGTCACACATTTAGTAATGTTGCATATAGAAAGGTAAATGCCAAGTGTACATATGCCATTTTATAAATAAATGCTGGCAAGGAAAGGCGATTTCTACCCAATTATGTGCCCTTTTGGATGTAAATGTTATGTATGTGTGGTAATATTTGGCCATCTGCTGCTGACAGCAAGAATTGCACGGGCATGGCAGGAGGGAGCCCCTTCTCACTGGCTCCTGCAGAAGCTGTAGCCAGGAGGGGGGACCCGAGGGACCTCAGCACCCTGAGAGGTGCTGGGATCTGCTCCACATGGTGTGAGGGGGCTGACAGCCTCCTCTGGGCTTCCTGACATCTAAAGAAACCTAAAGCCAGGTTGGAGCTCACCATCGTGGTCTGTAATAGTATCTGTGGGCGGCAGCCAGCAGCTGACTCTGCTGGCCTGTGGCAAGCTGTCCCGGGCTGCTGGGAAAGTCTGTGGATTTCAGTGGCTGGAGGTGTTTGTAGGAATGCATCTGCCTGATGTCTGTGACCCGCAGGGTCATGGACCACACCTGGGAACAAAACCAGGGTGCAATAGCTGGGTGAGAGAGGAAAAGGAGAGGTGTGAGGAGAAAGAAGGGGAGATGAAAAAACCCACAGTGTGGGAAAGGTCTAGATTAAAAGGAGGTGGGAAAGTTGGTATTGTGCTTTACAAAGACAGTTTTGTAAGGGCATGTGATTTTGCAACGTGTCCAAAGGAAGGCAGTCAGGTGAGCTCTGACAATATCTGAGTGTCTGATCCTCCTCCCATCAGAGGGAGCTCTCAGTAGTTCATCCCTGGCACCCCACAGCAGGTCTGGACATCTGAAGACTGTCAGCTTTGCCTACATGGATAAAAGGCGTTAAGGAGATATCCCCTGTTTTTAAAGATGTGTTGTGTTTTCTGACCCCTGTGTGGGGCTGTGCTCTCACACCAAGTGTTCCGAGCTCTCTTCAAGCACTGTGGATTTAATTGGCTTCCCAGGCAGGCACCTTGCACCATGGTCTGTCTTGTTGGCAGCCTTGGAGATATTTTGCCATTGTTCTCTTTCACTTGGCACACAAGTGTCTGCACACAGTGTCCAGAGTAGCCAGGTCCAAGTCACTGATGACATCATGGTCTCTGGAAGAAAAACCTTCCTCAGGGAATAGGGCAGTGTGGGCAGCTTTGGGCTGAGTAATAATGATTTGTGTAGAAAATGAAAAACATGCTCAGAAAGACCACAGTGAGTAATAAAGCTGATTGTAGCAGAAAATGTGCTGGGTGAGCCCGAAGTCAGTGTGGTTGTACTTTATTCTGTCCCAGCAACTACATGTGTAGGATGAACCCAGATCTCAACCAATTCATCCTCGTGTCTTGGTGGCCCTTTCCTTCTCACAGGGCAAACTGTGGTCCAGGAGGACCTGGCAGGACTGAGCAGCAGCTGACCTACAGGACGGGAGGGCTCCTCAGCAAGCCTCCAGTCTGGGGAACCCGGCACTTCAGGACTCGAGCCTGCCGAGCCCCAGGTACTCACTGTAGTTTCCCTTTTCCTTCTTTTTATTTCTTTTCTTTTATTAAAGTTGACAGCTGGCAGCAAACTGTCAAGTCCTCTCTGCTGACATTGCTGCAGGAGAATTCATGGGCTTTTCCTGGTTTGCAGGGAATATTGCAAACTCCAAGGAAGGGAAGAGTCAGCAAGGAGGGAGGGAGGAGGAACAGAGCTATTCAATGGTCCTGGGAGGTTTGCATCTGTCAGCTAATAAATGCAGTAGGATAACAATGGAATTAATTTTAAATCACCTAAACAATCCAAGAGCAATTACTTCATTTAATTATAAGCAAGATGAAGGAAACAATAGGATTTAATTTCAATAATACCTCTACCAACTCAGCTATTATTTTAATTTAATTTAAAGTGACAGAACTTCCTGCGTTGCAATACTCTGCCTGAAAATACCGTGCCTTGCCTTCACCATTCAGTCAATAAACCATGGTATGGACTTTGCTTAATATTCAGCACCTGATTGAAAGAGAAAACTGGGCCCTACACTTTGTTTTTAAATTACATTTCCAAGTCTGTGCAGCAATATCTGTTTTGAGAGCCAAAGGTCACTGGGAGAACCCAGCACTAAATGGAATGATGACCTGAGTGTCTGGGTATTATTTATTAAGAATATTTTTTAGATTCCTCCAAATATTGTAGAACACACAGCCATCTCAGGCTCTCCCTGAAGGGGCTCAGCACTCAGCAAGGTGTGAGGGGAGTCTTCCAGTAGTCCCAGGCTGGAGCAACATATCAAAATCTGGGCAAGTAGAAAGAGACATGAGAGCAAAAGTAACAGCTGGATTTGTTGGCTGCAGGCAAGCTGGTGAGTGGCACAGTTGGAGAAGTTTTGGCTTGCTGTCTCCTGTTTTTATTGCCTTTGTAGTTGCAGGTTTTTTGGGTATGGGGTTTTTTGCTGATATTTTTAGCATTATTCCAGTTTGGTACCATTCAACTTGGTTGCTATAATAACTGCTGCAGAAACTGTCATGAGGGAATTTATTCTGTCTTTGTGAGTATGTTTGCACTGCATGAAATAAAGAAGGCCTGAGGCAAGCTATTGAAGAACAAGGAAAAGACAAAATATTGACTCAACAATTCGGTGAGCATCATCTGCCCACTGTGCTGAACAAGGCATGGGCCCTACAAGAAAAATCTCCTTGATCATGTTGTTAAAGAATATCTTGAAAGGCAAAGAGACAGGAGAACTGGAGACAGCTGCATGGCCTTGAGTAAGACTGATAATTTTTGAATACTTGACTTCATAGCATATGAATATATAAAATTCATGCATGATTCATATAGGTATGTAAAGGAACTGATATACCCAGACATATATTTCTAACTCATGTAAATCAGTGTTAGTGGTTTAATTTATTCTTGTCTTGGTGCTTGTTGCTTTTATTAAGAGCAGCTCCTTCTGATGACCTGACTCACTTCAGAGAGAAGGACATGAGGATCCAGCTTTAGCTCCTCCAGGCAGCTCTCAGTCCCATGCCTGGGTTGTTGTCAAGGAGACATATCTCTGGCATACATCTTCTCTGTGGTTTCTCCTCCTAGTATGCTTTTCCATTGCTATGGAGACTATCACAAACTCATTTAGCAACTCCCCAGTGCCCCACGAGGAATATGTATTTCATAACTCACTCCTCAGAACAAGGAGTGCTGTTTAAATTTTGGCTGCTTACCTGCATGTCCGGCCTGGCTATGCCAGGGACTGCTTGTGCTGAGCCCAGATGAGCTGACAAAGCATGGCTCTAAGGGCAGGGTTATACAAAGGTGCCTTCAGTGGGGACAGTTTGGAAGCTGAGACAAGCCTTGTGTGTGGGAGGTAGCCAAATTCTTGCCCTGGCTACTTGGGGTGGCTCTCCAAGTCCAAACCCCTCTCATTCTCCAGGTCTCCAGCTGGCATTCTGCTGGGTTCTGAACAGAAGTGAAACCAAGAAAAGTGCCTAACTCTAATAGTGCAAAGGAGAGGGAAACAGAACCACTCTGCTGCAGGACAGGAGGGAGGGAGCAGTGCAGCAGGGCTAGCATGGGCAGGGAAGCAGGGAGTGGGAGGATCTGTGGCTGGCTTTGTCAGCCTCCTGCTGCTGCAGATGTGCTGCACCCCCTCAGGGCAGCACCGGAGTTTGTGACAGCCACACAGCGGCACTCTGGCTGCCAGGGAGCTGTGGCACAGCTGCACTGGGGACAGCAGCAGCCCAGCAGTAGAAGTGGCACCAGCAGCCTGGAGGAGCCCAGGTGCGTGCCCTCAAACCACTTTGGCCAGCACAAAGTGTAGGCTGTAATGAGAAAAGCAAGACATAAGAGAAGTTATCACTTGGGATTTACAACAGCTGCTGCACAGGAAAGCAGTCACATCTGGCTGAGAGGCCTGCAGCAGTGAGTTTGAACACAGCAGAGTAGATACACAAGGGAGAAGGATCCTGGCAAAATGGTCCCACAGGGACTTAATGCCATGGAAAGATCCCTTCCAAAGCTGATGCAAGTAAGCAGGTGAAAATAAATAGGGCAGCCCATAAAATAATCAAGTCCCATGCTCAAGGTGGGAATTATAGCTCTGTGGTGAGACACAGAGATGGCAGCTGAGGCTGTGGTTCCCAGCTCCCTGCCCTGTTTCCCCACTCCAGTGCACAATCTGACATATTAGCATAATCCTCAATTCCAGCTTGCATTAATGCGTCAGTCTATGCCCTGCAGTACCTCAGGAGCACACAGACTGTCATTTGGCTACTGGGGCAGGAAGGCCATGGCAGGGCTCTGAGATGGGCACAGTGACTCCCTTACCTTCCCTGGGTAAGTCAGAGTCCACCTGTACCCAGAAGTCTGTAAGCAGCCAGACAGCCCCCAAATCTCCGCCTTAGTGCTACACAGGGCCATAAATATTCAACAGGTACTAGGAACAGCTGAACCCAGCTAATAGAATAGAAATAAATAAATAAAATGAAGTAATTAATGAATTCAGTCATTTAACAAAAATATACAAATTTACATATTTTACTAAGGCACGTGATTTCTAATGAAGTGGGGTTTGGGAAACCCAGAGGATTCACATATACCCTGTCACTTATGCAAATCACCCTCTGTTCACTGATTTATAGCATCAGTTGGCTGCACATGAAATTGCTTTAAAATGCTGATGTGCATCTCCCTGATGTGTTTCCATGTGCTGCACTGAAGCTGGCTCAGCACAACCCAGAGCTGGGCTGGTGTAGAATGTGCTCCCCAAAATTCCCCTCTTATTACAGAGCCAGCAAACTCACAGGCAGTGGAGAAGGAAAAAAGGAGGGAAATGCATTAGAAATCTACCCTGAGCAGTTCATTTCAGTGTATCTCAGCACTGATGGGCTGCTTTGTAATTTGCTTCAGTGCCATTTTTAATCTTGTGAAGTTCTAAAGGTAAAGGATAGATTTCACTCAAACTTAGATTTGTTGTTTTCAACTTGGATCCCAAATTTGAAGGAAGTCGATTATGTTGATCCAATTAGTATCCACAGAAGTGTATATATGTACACACTCCACATGGCATTGCATTTCATGAGGGTAGCTATGCCCAAGCAGCAATTCCGTGTGCAGCTCTGGTTCATATGGCTACATTTCTCAGAGGCACTTTTTTGTCTCATCATGGGTTTTCTTCTGGGTGTTTAAAGGCTTGGCTTACTCTTCAGCTGTGTGTTGGTGAAAGCTTACAGCCAGGATTTATGGATTTGCAAACATGTCATTAAGGGGTTGGTGGATTGGGTCTGCATGCTTGGAGCTAAATTCCATTTATCTGGAGAGTAGGTGTTTAACTAATGGCACATCAGACATGGAATAAATGCAGGGCAGCTTCTAGTGTCAGTGTTTTACAAAAACATCTGAATGAATGAGCTGAGAGAACAAAACATCGACTGTTTTTATATTCAGTGAACAGAAATAACAAGAAAAAGGACCATGATGAAGCACTATCTTTGTGCATTAGTGATTATTGCAAAGTTAATTTTATTCATTCTGAAGGATTGCCATATCTGTAAGACTGTGGAACAGCAAGTTCAAGAAATTGAAAGAACCAAATAATTGCAAACCATATGTTGAAACAACCTAATTAATATCTCAAATAAGAATTTAAAGGAACTTATGTGAAAGAAAACAGTAAGTTTATGTAACATTTCTAGCTGAATGGAAGGCTGATGGGGTTTGTTAACAGGGCTGTAATGTTCTTTGTGCATTGGCTGCACAAGCTGTGGGTAAGAAGGATGGTGGTGCTACAGAGAGCTGGGAAAAGGGTAGCATAAATGTGGTCTAGGAAAACAATGAGAAAGAGAGAGATGTGCTCTGTTTAAGCCCTCATTCTGCTTCAGACGATGAAGCTCTCTTCTATAGCAGAATTATTAGACAATATTATGTTATTCTTCAAGATGCCAATCTGATCAAGGTCTGACTATTCTAAACATTAAAAAAAAGTAATTTCTGCCTAGAAAGCTTTAAGATATACAGCAGTTTATAGAATAACTTATTTTTATGTAAGAAATCACAAGTACTGGGGAATAAGGAGTATGACAAAATAAAAATTTGAAAGAACATGTCAATAGGGCTTGATGAGATTTGCTGTCTTTCTTTTGCTTATTTCTGAGTAAATTCTTGCAGTTTTCTCTGTAAACATGCAAAAATCGAATTAAAAGAATTTTATGAAGGCTGAAAAAAGCAAAACTTGAAAATCTGAGAAAAAGTCAGAAATCAGGTTGACTGAGAATAATGTGTGCTTTTCATACACAAAGCCATATATTTTTTTTTCACCCTGGCCTGGAGATGAGTCAAAGCTGCTTTTGGAGGAAGCTGTGGTTTGTAAGGCTGTTGTTAGAGAAGATGCAAATTGTAGTGATTTATACAAGGCACTACGGGAAGATGATTTGGTGGTTACAATGCGTGTATGTTATTTAGGAAATCAGATTCCCTTTTACATAATGCTAGACAGCTCTCCCACACCAAGCTTTTCATAGGCTCAAAGGAATCCTGAGTCCTTGCACTGCATGTATCTGGCAGTAAAAGGCAATTTATCCTCCTTTGATTCAGATTGAATTGTGTCACTATTCAGACACGGACACAGCCTTTCTCACAAAACTAACATGCAATAACAACTGTGCAGGTGAGATTTCAACCAAGCAGTGCCTGGGGCCTCAATTCCCCTTGTGGAGACTTTGAACCCTCCTGGGTTTGCTCTAGATAGTGCCAGTGACTGCTGTCACAGGGATGCCCATCCTCTGCAACACCCTGCTTGCAGAGGAACCAGGGGAATTGCTGTTGCTCCCTGTGTTTACCCCAATTTTATCCACATGCCACAAGTCTATCCATCTCAATTTATTTTCTGTTGATGAGTTTTTTCCCAGCATGTTATCATGCAAACATCCAGAGATGTGAAAGATTTTGTCTTTTTAGCTGGTTTTGTATGAAAGCAGAGCTTACATGGTCCCTTGGCCAGCAGATGAGTCACGGGTCCTCTAGGAATTATTTTTGGTCCCATTGCCAGCTTTGTGGTTGGACACCTCAACTTGTGAGTTTCCACAAAAAATGCCCTAGAAAGGTTGTGAGAAAACCTGAGTGGAGCTTGAAAAATGTGTGCAAAACTGACAAAAAATTTGGTTGCACACAAAATTAGTTCTACAGAACACTGTCTGGGTCAGAGCACTGAACTCTGAGAGATAAGGACCTGCTGCTTAAGTCTCTCCTTCTGGACGCATGGCTCTTCCTCATTCATGCCTGATACTGTGTTTTTTCTCATAAAGGCTGGTTATCGAGCTGTCTCACGAAGTATGACTCAAGTGACATCTCTACTGATCTCATCAAAGTCTTTTCCAGAGGCTTCAAGGAAAGATGGAGAGATAAGGACTTGGTAATGTTGAGATCTGGAACATATTAAAAAACAGGTAGGAAAATAAGCCTAGAAAAAGCAATTAAAGTTAGAGAAGATTAAAGGATAAATACCTTGGGGAAGTTTACTGTATGTTTCACTTCTATTTGTACTGCACCTTTTAGACCAATTTTTCTTTTCATTTTCATAGCACTCCACTATTAACATAAGCACCAAACTGATCTGAATTAACAAGCTGGATTCATTACACCATTCAAACAAATTTCCTTGGGCTTATTACACCTAAAGGCTTGATACTTTCCTGCCAGCCTTTTTCAAATTATCCTTTCAACAAACATGACATAAACTTGGGTCTGCAGAGCATGAAAATTTATGTACGAGAGCAGTTATTTTAACAGGTGGAAATTCTCAGATTCACCAGAAAGGTGAAGCATCAAGTACACCATTAATTTTTCAAAAGGGCTTCACAGTATAATGGTCTTGTACTATTGGCATCCACGGTGAGAGCTAACTGCTTCTTGCTGCAACTCTGCCTTTCTCTGCAGTGCAGTACAGCACACGCCAGCTCTGCTCCACCACTGTGCAGCATTTCATCATGTGCAATTGCTCGTGAGCCCCGATTCAGCTTTTCCCTCTTGCAGCATGCAGTCTTCTCAGGCTTCTGCCCAGGCTCTCAGGAGTCAGGCAAGCAGCACAAATCTCCCCACAGCCGCCTGAACAGCCAGCTCTTGCAGCACCATGAACTGATCTGCAGCCAGGCTTGGCTGGCAGGTAGCAGAACATCTCGGGCAGGACAGCACTGTCTCACTGAGCAGAGGAGAGGGAGCTGCTGCTCGGGGAGCACCTTGCAGTTGCTGTGAGTAAAAGCACACTTAAATCTCAGCCAGCGCTGTCTACACATCAGACATTCAGCTGTTCCACCAAGTTTGATTTTCAGAGACGTTGAAAAATTTTTGTAACTGAGTTGTTACAATGCTGTCAATTTAACTACGTAACACGCTGCAGGCAGACTATGACTTTCCTCTAAGGAGCTCTGTGTGGATTCCAAAACTCAGAAAAGGATTGCTGCAGTTCCCACTCTCCTGAAACCAGCATGGACACTACTGCTTTGGGTTATCTCACCCTTTTTACCCTGGCTGAAATTTAATACATATTATATGACATAATATGACTGCTTGTATCCACAAAAAATTACTCTCCTGCTATTTTTCCTTGGACTTTCAGGACTGAAAATTTCAAAGACCTGAAACTGGTTTAACTATGTATTTGTCAGGTCAAAATTACTGCAACAACTACTTGTTTAGAAACCTGTCACTTAAATGGAAGTGCTCAGTTTTTATGTTATGTATGACTGTTGCTGGTAATATGTAATAATATCTAGGACATTTAGGGAAGAATACACTTAAACAGAAAAATATACTGTTAATAAACAGAATATGAAGAAACAGCTTATGCACATGAACAAGGACTAATGTAGCCCAGGATGCAATAAATCTATGACAGGATGATGTCTGTGACAGGAACTCAGATATTTAGTCACATACCGTACATAATGCTAGATGTATATCTCACCTAGGAGATGTAAAATGCCTTAAAGATGTGATAATCATAAGGAAATTCAGGAGAGCAAGTTCTAAGAAATTTAATGTCTTATATTTGTTGCTCTGTTGTAGAGGAATACTGTTCAGGAAAAGATATCCTCTAAAAGACCTTGAGGAAATGGAGCAGATGGTTGCATGTGCTATCCCACTTAAATTCAAAGTGGCTTTATAAATACTCAGAAAAAATAAAGCAATGTTTCCCTAGTGTTTTATAAAAGTAAAAGAAGCTAAAAGTTGATTTTTGTTGATATTCAAATTGGAATTCCAAAACAAAATATTGACTTTTTTACACTAAAATGATTTTCAACTCCAAACTGGTGGTGAACTAAAGGTTCAATTGTTCAATTGCTATTAGAATTATTTGTATGTTGGATTTCTGTATCAATACACCTCATAGGATAAGGAAAAATTCCAGTTTGGGATGAGACAAGGTAGGCCTCAATAGGGGCTTCAGCCTTTGCTGCTGCTGGACAGTGTCCCTGCTGGGCAGAGTCCTCTGTGGATCCCTGTACCTGCACAGATTTTTAATGAAGAGCACAGTGGGAGTCCTGGGGGAGCTCCTGTGCACGCCTGGGGGCTGTGCCTGAGCCAGTACAACGTGTTCTGGGCACCCTGTGCTCTCAGTGCCTGCACAGACTGGCCACACATCACATGTTCTCTGAGACTGCTACGCCCAGATACAGTCTGTGGGGCCGGCCAACTGAAAATTTGGTTGGTTCTTGATAGAAACTGGATTCTGCCATCAAAACAGTAGAATTGGCAGGTGTAGGGAGGAACTCCTTTAAGAATCTTTTCTAATTTTTAAGAGGCATCTATCTGAAATACGCAGACTACAGGATCTTGGTGACTGGTACTTCTCTGCTCTAGTTAAATACTGTTTTGCTCCTTGGCTTCTGTCCTATTTCCACAAGAGGAAATAGCATCTCTTTCCCTCTCATGGCTGGTGATTGTTTTTCTCTCAATCTGTAGCTTTATTATGAATCAGAGGGAGCCAAGGGCCAGGAGTGACTTGCAATCCTCAGCACATGCTGGTTTCTCCAGACATACTGCTTAGTAAGGAAATAAATTAGTGAGGGGTAAAAGACGCAATATGGTGCTTACCACCCAATTTCAGCACATTAAATATATACAATCTGCGCTTCATTCCCACTAAAAATAACATTCAGATTAATGCAGCTTTCTTTGATATAATAAATAGAGGAATCATTAGCATGAATTACAAAGCAGGAAAAGTGTGGTTCGCGGTGTCTGTCACTCCAGAGCTGCGCATTAGGATGGATGTGGGCAGTTTGATGGAGCAGACTGAGCGTACACCCAGGAGCGAGACAGGGCACGTATCTCCACAAGTGTCACCGACTGTTTCTGGAATTTAAGGCAGGTCTTTTAAGTACATATATTTCTATTTTGAGAGAGTCCATATTTAAACACTTTAATTTTTAGCAAGACTTCAGAAAGTACAGCTCCAACTGATGTCTGTGCTGGCTACTCAGTATCCGAGTTCCAAACTTGAGGACTGAAATTTAGAAGGCAGTTTTGAAAATCCTGGCCTCAGCTTCCCTGGGTTTCTTAATTCCTAGTGTGATATCTGAATGGCCTTATCCATCTTTGGCTGATTGAAATCTGCTACCGGGAAAATGCTGTAGGAATAATTATTACTCTATCTCACAAATCTTGATGAGCTTTTTAACTAATGTCTTTAATGCCATTCAAATTTCACAATATAATCAGCTTTGTAGAAACAAATCTAGAATATCTTTTATTTTGGTAGCTATATAATATCTTACAGTGTTAAGGCTGTGCATGAAAGCAGTTTTGAAAGCTGAACATCACTGATCCATTTTACAAATGGAGACAACTGCACTCTGAAGAGGAATCTGCATTAGATCACACCGACTGCAGCAAATTCACCACTAGAATACAGGATTTCTGATACAAAATTTACTCTACTGAACGCTAAATCAGCTGTTCTAAACTCCTGGTGGATACAGGCAGTTGTTTGTCATAGTATCCAGGTTGCTTTCTTGCCTCCCCTGGGCAAATTAATTTGAAGTGTAGTTAAAAATACGTTGCTACTATTATCTTTTCTCTTAAGTGATTCATGTTTGTTACCACTGGGATGCTACTCAGTAATGAAACAGAAAGAATCACTTGCTGCATCACTGGGGCAGAGAATCTGCTTGACTCAATTGGGAAGGGTCAGCAAATTTGCAGCCGGTACTGTTGTTATACTTACAGAAAAATAATTTTGTGGTGTATTATGTAATTTTGGATGTCTATCTCAATTACAAAGGACAGGAAAAAAATCTGTAATGGCTCACGGAATTGATTGGTTTTGCAAAACTCATTCACTTAAGATACACAAATGTACATCAGTTGAAAGTCAGATTGATGGCCAGGGGTCATTGCATAGAAGTAGCATTTTATTGTGATGAAACCTTGTGATACAATTTTTTCTTTTTGTCCTGAAAATGATCTTGAAATTGCTATGTCTTGCAGGCATTGCTAAGGGAGGACAAGGCACTAGGAGTGTATCAGCAGGATGAGGGCTGCCCAGCAGAGTCCAAGGGAGGCGGCAGGATGCCATCTGTCTGAGTGAAGACTCCAAGAGAACCCTGGCAAATTACAAGGATTTCTAATATGGAAATAGGCACAGGAGAATTTCAGAAGTCTCCTCAGGTCTTGCAGTGGTCTCAAGCCTCAGATATTTCCATTAAAAAAAGATTTTGTCTACTCATGTCTCTTTGACTTCATGAATCAGCTAATGTAAGTTTCCAGACCTTGCAGGAGAAATAAAAATATGCCAGAGACAGTGTACACACCTTTTTTGGGGAAATGTCCTTAGAATATCTACGAAATGGAGACCTTTTTTCTCTCCTCAGAACTGTCTGCCTTCCTGGTAACAGACAGGCTTTGCCAACAGTGGGCACCAAATGCCCTTCCAGCAACTGTGAAGATGTCTTCGGAGGACAGCATGGACAGCTCTACAGCCATGGAGATACATGGAAATGTATCCGGGCTTAGAAGGACATATTTTGCTTTTGAAATGCATTTTTAGAGGGTTCCTGAGCAGAAGATGGGGAAACCTTAGGTGCTCGGTTAGTGTTTAATGCGGGCCAGGTCAGCTTTCTGCTGACGGCTGCTGAACATCAGACTCCCTGCCACTCATGGACGGGCGGCGTGCCCTAATGGGAGAAGCGTGGGGATGGGGATCTGCTCCATCCGGAGGGACACAGCTCTCTGCAGACTGCAGCGGGGCGTGGGGCAGCACAGACAGACCCGTGCAGAGAGAAGGGGGGATGGCAGCAGGGCAGGGTCCGCCCTCCAGCCCCGCTCCGGTCCTGTCAGCCCCGGCTGCTCCCCGGGCTCAAGGGCCCCAGGCCCCCCTCACGCCTTGGAAACCTCGGCCCCGCAGCGCCGGGGCCCGAGGGGCCCCTCAGGACTCGGGGCTGGGATCCCCTGGCTCCCCTCGGGACTCGGGGCTGGGTTCCCCTGGCTCTCCCCAAGACTCGCGGCTGGGATTCTTTGGCTGCCTTCGGGACTCGTGGTCTGGGATCCTCTGGCTCCCCCCGGGACTCGGGGCCTGGGATCCCCTGGCTCCCCCCGGGACTCGGGGCCTGGGATCCCCTGGCTCCCCTGGAGCCGCCGCCGCCCGCAGTGTCCCGGGCACACCGGGGCTCCGCAGGCGCCAGGGTGCCCTCGGGGCCCGGGGTACCCTGATCCTCAGGATGTCAGGACATCGTATTAAGCTGTGCCTAGGGCAGGTTTAGGTCGGATATTAGGAAGAAGTTCACAAGAAGGATTAGACACTGAAACGGGCGGCACAGGGAGGTGGTGGAGTCACCGTCCCCGTAGGTGTTTAAGGAAAGACTGGACATGGCACTCGGTGTCATGGTACAGTTGACGTGGTGATGTTCGCAGAGAGGTTGAACTCGATGATCTCAGAGGGCTTTTCCAACCCCAGGGATGCCGCGATCCCTTCACGCTGCTGGCGTTGGACGCCGTGGCTGCCCCCCCGCACGGGCTCCCCCGGCAGCTGAGGGGCTGTCAGCGACTGCCCGCAGGGCCGGGGGCTGACACCCCTCTCACCGCCCGGGGCGGTGCCGCCGCCGGCCAGCCGCTCCCGGGGGTGGTGCGGGCGGAGAGCAGCGGGGACCCCCCGGGCGGGGATCCCGTCCCGCGGCTGCCGGAGGCGGAGCCGCCGCCCCCGCGCCCCGTGCCCGCCCTCCCGGCGTGCCCCGCGGAGGGGCGGGCGGCTCATGTCCGCCATCCCGGCGTGCTGCGCGGCCGGGCAGCAGCCGGAGCAGCCGCGGCGGCCGCGTCCCCTCCCTGCGCTGTGAGACAGCAGCACCGCCCGCGGAGCGCGAGTGAGGAGCCGCCGCCCGCGTCTCTCCCCCCGCGTCCGCCTGCTCCTGCTGCTCCTCCGCTCTGTCCCGCGCCGCTGCCCGGCCGGCCATGCCGTCTCGGGCAAGGTAATGAGCCGCAGAGCCCCGGGGTCTCGGCTGAGCGGCACCGGCAGCAGGCAGCACTACCACCCGCGGGGCTGGAATGACTGGCAACCCAGGTGGGCAGGGCTGGGGCCGGGGGCGCGGGGTTGGGGCTGTGAGAGCGGGGCGGGCGGCTCGGCCGGGCCCCACCGCCGGGCCTGGGGGAGCGGGGCGGCGGCGGAGCCACTTCCTGGCGGCCGGGCCTAGCGCGGGAGGGCGGGCGGGCCCAGGCGGCGGGACGGGGCCGCGGCTGCCGGAGGCGGGACGGGCCCGGCTCTGTCAGCGCTCGGCGGGGTGGGAGCGCGCCGTGCTCCCCCCGGAGCTCCCGCGGCCTGTAACGTGTGCGGCCGGTGGCCGGTGTGTGACTGCGGGCAGCGCGTCCCTCCCTGGCGGCCGCGGGGCGGGCGGGGGGCTGCGGTGGCGGGCGAGCGGGGGTGGGCTGGGGTCCCGTATTTTCAGCCTGTTTTATAGCTGGAACACAGCCAGGGAAGAACTGAGGCTGCAGGAGTACTCGTAGTTTTTTGAGGGTTGACATCGTACTACATAGGTTTATTTTGGATTTCTTTTTTTTTTTTTAAACAATCAGGGGAGAATAGTTGATCTGTATAAGCTCTCACCCCAGTCTACTTAAAATGTGTTGTAAGGCTTTCGGTCTGTTTACGCCTGGCACGTTTTAGTAAATTTCCAAATCTGTTCGCTTCTTTAGTTAGATGTAGAGAGTGTATTTCAGATCTTAATTATTTCTAATCTATCTCATGCCAATGTATTTGCTCTACTGCTCAGTCTTGCTGTTTTCAGCATCAAAATTGTCATCTGGAAATCCTAAATAAATTTGGTGTTTCTTAAGTTTTTTAAAAAATATGTGGATTTGAGGCTTTTTTAGAGTTTTTGAAAGTTTAACACAACATGGGACCCTACTTACAAACTTTCCAGTAGAGACCAGAGTGGCACATGCTTGGGAATATATTGACAGGTGATGGTCCCAGTTTCATGTAGTTGACTAGAAAAACTGGGTGAATGTGAAGGTCACTTGAACATTTTACTGTGAAAGAAGCTTTCCTTTTGTTTGAACAGCTAACAGTCCAGCCTCTAGGGCCAGGCCTAGAGGCTGTTCAATTCTTAATTGTGTATGGGGCATGGTTATTTAAATTCTAATTTCTTCTGTGATTGAAATACTTGGTCACATAACTTACTATTTTTTCCTCACTTAAGAACTTATGGACCTTATTGGTGATGTTTTCTTAGAGCATCTAGATTTTTTTGGGAGAGAATTAAGAAGACTGATCTTTTATTCCTTACCTACTTCTTCACTTCAGTTTTCTGGGCAGCATTCTGTAATTCTGGGCCCTAACTCGTGACCTTTCCACCTGGAAGAAACTGGATGTGTCTTTGCAGTGGATGACTTCTATAAATGGATTTTGGTTGGATATATGAATTTGTTATGAGTTCTATCTTTTTATCTAAAAATTACGTCTTCTGAGGGTAAGGAAGCTGATTTTATCCACTGTAGTGTTGTCTGCAGTGGGTTCTGTAGAGTTAAGGGAGAAAGTAAGAGTGTAGCTGCAGAAATGCTTTACCTCGTGAAAAGGCTGGTTTAAGTTACCTCCGTGCGTGGCTCTGGTGTGTTCCCTGTAGTCTGGTGCCTCCTCAGCTCTCAAGTACAGCTGTGTGACCTGGGCTGCTAAAATAATTGTCCACAAAGCCACAGCAGAACCAAAGCTCTGAGAGCATCAGGGAAAGTGTGGCAGCCTACGGGAGCCTCGGCATGGATAGGGCCTTGTTCTGTTTCTATCACACTGTGTGATCAAGAGCTTCTAAGAAATAGCCAACACCTCTACACTGGTCCTGACACTTTTCAGAATTTAACTGTATCATTTCCTTTAAATATTACTTTTTTATTATTATTATAGTGGGGGACACCAGGAATCAGAAGCATTCACACAATCCCATTCCACATTTTCATCTACGTGCAGTGCTCCATTTTTTTTACATCTCAAAGATTGGTGATGGGAAACCTGAGTCTACACTATGAATTTAAGGACAGTGCAGAGATTAAATCAGTCTGTCTATTTGGTGTTAACTAATTTTTAAAAGTGATTCACATGCATGGTTGAAAGGAGATCTGTTACATAAAACTGACAGTTTGTGTTTCTTTCATAATTTGAAATATGATCTTGGACAAACCCCACAACACAAATATACCCACATATTCTTTCCTTCCCCTTTCTGCTGGCTGTTTGTTTCATTTACTTCAGGTGATACTGCTGCTAAATGCTTTCTTGCAGGGTGTGGAAGAGGTGAAGGAAGTGGCCCAAGTAGTAAAAGCTGTAATAATTGTAGTTGTTTCAAGTTCCTAAGGGCAAAAAAAGGAACTGCTGATACATGGGTGTATCATCAGATGGATTGTTTTCATATGCACTTTTTTGTGTGTGTAAAAGTGAGTAGATTGATTTTCATTAGTAGGTCCAGATTTCTTCTCAGTTTTTAGTAGTGCTAATCAGCACTAGGGCTTGTGGTGAAAAGTGTGAAACTGAAAGTTGGAGTGCAGAGCTTTTCTTAAAGAAAAGTAGTTTTTAATGAAATTAGATTTTTTTGTATGTGTGTGTGTGGATTCAGTCATGCATCAGATGAACACGGGCTGGTTTTCCAACAGTGTGTGTGCAGAAAGAGCTGCCAGTGTGTTAATGAGGAAGAAGCTGTCTTGATGTATAGGGGCATATTACTTTGTGCACTGCTGTGTACCAGACTCAGTTAATAGCAACACAAAAACTTTGTAGACAGATGTTGGATGGATGTGACAGAGAACAGTGAAAGATTTCTTGAGAAGGCTTGATAAGATCTTGTTCTCCTTTCTCCTAATCTTTGCAGCTGTCTAGACCTTTGCTTCTCTCTTTCTTTTCTCTTTGTTCAGCAGATCTCACTGCATTTTCCCTGTTACAACTCTTGGGGCAAAAAATAAAATAATTTCAGTGTGCAAGCCTTGTGTGTGAGCAGAGTCCATTTGTTAGAGTGCTGAGGCCTAATTATGTACTGAAACAAGCAATACTGCTCTTTGGGAGGAATTGCAGGAGTGTGAGTGCAGGGTAGCAGGTTAGCAAGTGCAGGGCGCACCATGGCGTTCTTAGGTGAAAGTGTGAAAAGGAAGATAAGATTTTAATTAACAGGACCTCTCTCTCCCCCTCACCTATCATAAATGTAGGTTAAGCAGAGGAGGATGTGAAAAAGTGTAAAACAACATCTTTCACATCTCAGCAAATTTCCAGAAATGTCTTATTAGGTTTTAGTACTGAAATAATGAAAATGGCATGTGTCCTTCTCCTACAGCATAAGACAGTGTTATGAATTATCTAATTTCTGTTAGCATGGTGCTTGCCAAACGAAGTTACTGCCTGGTTCTCCTGGGTTTAGACTTCATGAGACATGACAGTAAAATATGGTCTCCTTCCAGGTAGATTGTGGCCTAAGCAGGCCTTCCAGCATAATGACTGGAAGTTTGTAACTGAGGACAAGTAAGTACCCTGTCTTTAATTCAGACAGGTTGGGAGATATTGGCAGGGAGCAAAGAAACTCATTAGACCAAATGGCCCAGGAAAGTGCTGCTCAGAGCAGTGCTTTTCACATGGCTGTGAAGGGCAGAGGCATGTCTTTTACAAAAAGCAAGCACTCACCGTGGAAATTGTCTGATCATAATGCAGCAGGTGACAAGCAGGTGATAGTAGCAGATGCTGTGTAGAAGGAAAGTTGAGACAGAGACTCTGTTTCTTCTGTCTTGCATGTACAACAAAGTACTTGTAAAACCTTTGTTAGAAGTAGGCTGAAACCATTGTTTGCATAGGTGAGAGACTTGAAAGTTGGCAGCATAGAAGTGTTTGAGGATGTTGCTGTGATTACCTAAGAATGGGTGTAGAGTCATGTAGGGTGAAAGTTGATATGACTTCTTCCCTTCAGGGGTAGCTGAGAGAGTGGAGAGCAAAGACTGAGATAGGGAAGGAGAGATAAAAGCAGTAAGTGATGTTAAGGCAGCTTAAAAAATGAGATGCAGGATCAGTTGTAAGGTGCCATTGTGAAAACATCAGTGGAAGCCTTGGGAAGAGATTCAGTGGACTGCATGTGGGAGATGCTGAGCAGGAATGGGTTCAATTCTGAAGTTCTGGAGTTGCAGCCATAATTCTTGATCTCCTTTCACATTTGTTTAAAGTATGATGATAGCGTTTTGATCTCACACCTTCCCAAGCTTTGGGTTTTTTTTGTTTGTTTTGTAAAATGGAGGAGCTGAAATTTGTAATGTAAGAACCTTTGTTTTTAATGTGAAGACAGAGGAGAATGAGATGTGAGAAAGATTAAAGAAGATGAAAGTGTGTCAGTGGGAAGCAGAAGAAACTTGGCGTGCAGATAATTTTCCATTCAAGAATAGCCATACTAAATCAGACCAAGGGTTTAGCTGGTTCAACATCCTGTACCCCAAAATGTCTGTTGGAATACACCTGTGGAAAAAGAAGAGGATGTGTATATGTGGTACCTTTCCTTGACATTCCCTTCTCATAATGCCCAGTGTGGAACAGAATGAAATTGGTGAGCTTCTGTCTAAGAAAGGAGTGACACAGAATCAGAGGTGATTTGAAATGCTACTGTGATGGCAGTATTCTGCCATGGAGATGGCAGAATTGCAGTAGGAAGATAGTTAATTAGTTATTTCATGAATAGAAAACACAGCCACTTGTATTTTCTCAGCACAGTAGAAGAAGCAGGAGTAGGCTTTGGGGTGAGCTCAGCCACACTCTGGCTTGGCAGGGTGGACCAAGTGATGAGAAGATCATGGCAAAAAGAAGCTCTGCATGCCAGTGGCAGAACAGTCAGAAACTTGGTGGGAAGCTGTTAATTTGGGTGAATACAGTGACTCTTTAAAGTTTTAAATATTTTTGAGAAGTCTGTTTCCTTTTGTATGCCAGTGGAAAAAATAAGCAGCCTTTTTGGAGAGGGAGGACACACTAGTGGCTATTTCTGCTTATTTATGTGGGTGAACCATTTTCTTTCCTGTTGGCCAAAGGCAGGTTTAAAGTCACCCTGCAGAAAACTGGATGCAGTATTTTCTGTTTAAAGATATTGCTAAAACAGTGTCTGCAGCCACTTGGTGGTAATGGGTAATCTTCCACCAGCACCAGACACAGATGAAAACTCTCATGTGAGCTCTTGAAGTACTTTGCTTACTCTGCATCAGTGATCTTTTCAGGTAGACGTAATGCAGTGCAGTCTCTCATAAAGTGCCAGATAAACTTTGGAAGGTACAGTATAAGGTAATCATAGTCAGTTTCATCCTTCCAGTTTCCCATTTTGACTTCATCTAATATAGCATTTGTATTTTTCCTTTTGCTTATCTTTTGCTAACATTGTACATTGAGACTCTATCAGTATATGATGTTTGTTAGGTGTGTGGCCATGTCAGTGTATTTAACTTCAATTTGTTGTTACGTAGGATAATGCTGAGCATTAGGTCTGTCCTGTAACCTGCCATCTGCTTGGTGCAATTTCAGTGTAAATATCACCATGTGAGCAGAACAGTGCCCTCCTGAAATGCAGGCATGAGCTGAGGTGACCAACAGTACAGTTCTGCCCATTGCCTGGTGGAATGGCTGGACGGAGGCAGAAAAAGTAGTTATTTTAAAGATTTTGGCAAGTACCTGAATAGAGACTGCCTACCTGAGTTCTGAGGGGCTGTCCTTCAAAATAGTAACCACATTCCTGACATGAAAAATGGTATCTTTCAGAAATGGATTTGGAAATTGAATGTGTCTGCCTGTGCACAGCAGTGCCCTGTGGGGTCACAGCCCCAGCTCTTGATGAGGCCATGCCACAAGTTCCCGGAGTGGTGTTGCAGGAGCCCACAGTACAGCTCTGGAGTTCCCCTCCCAGTGAGACGTGGTGTGTGTCACTGGGCAGCTGGAAATGCACAGGTCCATCAGGTCCTCTGCTCTGCTTCTGCTGTGCATCTGCTTGCAAGCTCCTTCCCATTGGAAACCCCCTTTCCAGGCAATTCAGGCCATAGCAGTCAGTTGGGTCACAGAACACCAGCATCTTTCTAGGATGATTTTTGTCTCTTGCCTCATAAAGATAGCCAGGAGTTTCTATCCTATTCAAGCTACACATTTATTGTAGTGGGAACAGTGTTGTCAGTGGGCATTATTGTCTCTTAAATTGATATATAGGAGAAAAATTACATATTTTTTACTAAAATTGGACTCACCTGTTGGTGATAAAGTGTGAGCAGGTTGGCTTGCAGTTAGCTGCTCCAGCAGCCAGAATGAAGTTAGTGTGTGGGTTTTCCTGGGGAAACAATAGGCTCATCTATTTTACCACAATGGAAAATTTTACAAAGCGTTCAAAGGCTGTCCTGTGGGAAGTGGGGTTAGCTGAGAACATGTGTAGTCCTTCAGCTGATAGGGATGCACAGAACAGTGTTAAAAATTGTACATTTAATCAGCTTTTCTACAGACGTAGGAATTTCAGTGTTAATGGTTGACAATTAGAGATGATTCAGTTTACAGCACATTGCCTTAAAAAAAGCGATGCCCTTTGGGAAGGTAAATGTAAGAAGCCATCAGTACTTAAATTTGCCAGCTGAAAATTCGTCAGCCTGTTTGATTGTAATTGCTCAAAGTGAACTGGGAGGTTTTAGGGCAGGGAGAAGATCTGGGGTCTCTGTATATGTCTGGAAATTTGCACATGATTTTTGGTCACATTTGAAGTTCATACCGTGTGAAGTGCAGAACTTTCCTGTTCAGCATAGCTTGGGTGAATAATGATGAAACAATTGAATAAAGATTTTTACAATCCTAGTTAACTGTCATGAATAAAGACTTTTACTAAGGCTTTGCCTCTAGAGTAGCATAGCCTATTTTTTAAATAGTCCAAGCAAGTGCCCAACAAAGCAGTAGATGTGATGGCATAGTGAATACTGAGTCAGAAAAAGTGTCTTACTGTGTATGTCTAAAAATGAATTTGTTTACAGTGCAAAAGGGAATGATACCTGCCAAGCAAATCTAATATCAACTTGCACTGTGAGAACAGGGAAAAAGCAGTTTTCTTATTGTTCCAAACTGATAATATAATGTCTTTTAACATTCTCAGGAGAATAAAATGTGTGTGTTTAATTCCAGTTGGCTTTGCAAGTGTCAGTGCTCGTGGTATTCCTCTCCCAGTTCTACTGAGGCCGAGCTGTGTTGCACAGTAGCAAGCCTTTAGTACTGCTTAAGAACAACTGCTTATCAAAAAGTTAACCTGTGTTTTTCCCCTTTGGCCTTGAAATGTATTTCCCTTTTTACTGAATTTGTCTACCAGTTCTAATCACAGTATTGTGTTGAAAAGGAAAAATGAAAGAAATTTTCTTTATGAACATGTGGTGTTTATCCTCGCACAAATTGTAGTTAATTTACAGGAGTGATCTGCCCTTCTTTTTTGTTAAAAAGTCGAATGAACTATCCAAAACTTTAAGTAAAAATAGTAGATCTTTAGAGGAGGGAAAGCTTGCTGTAAATAATCTGAATAGTCTGATTCCAAATACACTGGAGTTGAGCAAAATTCTGCTGATTATCCCTTTGGATGGGTATTGCTTTATTTGTTTTAATGTCATCCTCCCATCATTGCTTCTATGAGTGCATTTAAAGTGATTGGTTGAGTTTATGTTCTGAAGTCTCATGCCCACATGTTTATTATTAAAGGCCTGTATGTTTAAAAATTAAACCACTTAGTGTGTCCAGGGAGAAGAGTTGATTTCATAATTTTAATCTTTTTCTTTAAAAGTTTAGTCTGGTCTTTATTCAGTTTTCTGATATGAGAGTGGTTCAAACCTAATGCAGATTTTTTTAAACTTGCCTTTGTCTGCAGACATTTACACTTAAGGATCACAGCTCTTAATTTACCTTTCAGTTTTTTCACAGTAAAGCCTGCTTCCTTGCTTAGCAGTTTTTATTTTGTAAAAACTTCATATGTGATTTTTGTGCAGATCATCAGTTGCATTCTTCCATCTCATAAGAGGGTTTATGTTGCTGAGTAAGGCCCATGGCATAGTACATAAATGTTCATCTGTAGATTAGTGATGACTTTCACAAATGGTAGGTGCTGTATCATCCAGCTGTGATACATACCTGGGCCTAGTTTTATTTTATTTATCACCTCTGGGAAGTAATATTTTTCTTTGTATAGACATGCAACTGGAAAGAGACTTAAGAAGGTCATAAGAAAAGACACTTGCACACTAGAATGCATTTCCTTTGCATGTTGCTGTGATAATTAGTAAGTTCCTGTCCCAATGTGAATTTAAAGTCACTTTTTAAGCAACAGGTTAGACAAACAACTTTTTTGACATATGGAAGTACATTTGGGATTGTCATTTAAATATGTTGCATTTTTAAGTGAATGTGAATCCCACTCCTGTTATATCCCTACATTAAAAAAAAAATATTTTTCTCTTTGTAGAACTGACAGTGCATCAGCTGACCAGGACAATTTAAAATATTCTTCATCCAGAGATCGGGGCAGTTCTGCCTCCTATGGATTACAACCCTCAAATTCAGCTGTGGTGTCTCGGCAAAGACACGATGATATCAGAGTCCACACTGACATACAGAATGAAGAAAAAGGTACACAGATTGCTGTTTCATGTGTGATTGTGAGGGGACCAGCAGGGAAAGGCAGGGAACTGAAATGGTGGAGAAATTCTTATTTCGTTTTGTTTTTTTTTTCCCCTTCTCCCCCAAAAAAGGCAGTGAACTGATTTGTCCTGTTGCCACAGTATCAGTGTTTTGGGAGATTTGTCAGGGATCAAAGAAATGTGGTCATTGTGAATACTGAGAAAAACATGCAGTTGTATTAGGAGAAGAATGCAAGAGAAGGCTTGATGTGTTAACAGAATTAGTACTTTTTTCTGAAGAATGATATTCTGGATGTGTCTGTTCTTCAGGCTGTAATTTCTTCCTGAATAGTCTCCAGTACTTCTGGTATTGGATTAAATGAGCTACTAGGCTGATCTATTACCTGTTGTAGCTTTACTGCACCAAACTGGAATCTTTGTTTGGTTATCAGATCTATATTCTTATAATTAATGGCAGTTTCTACTTTCATGTACCTCAGTCTGACTTCATGTAAATCATGTGATGTGTGATTCATACATTTTTACTGGTTTTGGTTTTTTTTTTCCTTTTAGGATGTAAATACTATCTCTAGGAAATAACTAAACACTCAAAATCATATCTTTTCTGTAATTATGAAAAATCTATATTCTGATTTTTTTCTTTCTTTAATTGCCAAATGCAGATATCAAATTGGAGGATTTCTTACTTGCAGTCACTTTTGAATATGTAAAACCTCAAGCAGGCCAGACTCAAGAAAAAATCTCACAGGAATAGTAGTGTGGGAGCTTTTGTTCAGGAACCTAAAAAGTATTTGAACTCCCCCCACTTCTCTGGCCTGTAACTGACTGTAAATAATTGCTGTATCTTATGGGAAATTACAGCTGGATGCAAATTAATTTTTTTATAAGTAGTAGGTAGTGTTAGCAAGTGGGAGAAGAATGAAGCATGTTTATCTGCATAGTTTGAGAACCTTAAGATTTGTTTTACTTCAGTAGAGAAACTGTTTAGGAGGTGAGTGTATTTGTCTGCTAATGTGGAATGTTGTACTGTGTTTAACACAGACTGGCATAGGAGGTTGTTCTTGTAATTTGAAGGGTGCTGGTATTTAAAGAATGTACTGGCAGTGCAGGGAAATAGTAAGTTTTGGACAAATTCAGAAAGGTAGGTTGTGAAGTTGCTGGGAAAGTGCCATTTAAGAAGAAAAATGTACCTGACTCTCCCTCCAGTGCTGTCTTGCAGGGCATGTCTCTGCTAGCTCAGCACTTTGTGCTGTTTTGTTCAGGTGTGGCTTGAAAAGAAGTGATTAGGATATTCTAACTATAAAACCAAGTTCCAGGTGTATCTAGTTCGTTTTTATTATTGGAGAAATTTCTAAGCATAAAGATGCAGAATAGTTTCTTTGTTTACTAAGATTTTTCAGTTGGAGTCTGCCAGCATGGAATTTTCATTTGAGATTTTCTGTCCTGGCTTCCATATGTGCCCTACCCCCCTCTCCCCAGTTTCTGGTGTTAATAATAAAAATCACTTACAAAATGATAATTTTTGGAAGTTTTTTAGGTTTTAAAAACCTCCAAGGATGTGACTCTTATGTTTAGGCTCAAATGCATTAACTGCTGTTAGAAGTTACTTCCTTCACAGGACAGTGTTTATTTCTGACAAAATAATGTGAAAGTGGCACACTTGCTAGTTTCTGTTTAAAATCTGAGCTGTAAAAAATAATGTTGTAAATCTAAATAGATACAAACTATCTTTACTGTAATTGTAGTTAGCCAATTACAAGTGAGACTGCACAGGGTTTTCTGTAATGGTAGGGTAGACCCATGGGTATAGGAATACTGCACAAATGTATGCTGGTAGTTAATATCTGCTTTTTATCAAATGTTTTGCCTAAAAGAAACATTTGTTACATCTGTTAAGGTCGAGGTTTACCTCAGCATTTGAACTCTACTTTTTTATCAATCCTTTAGCCTCATTTTTATCAAAACTTTAGCCTGAATAGGCAGCCTCTTATGGGGAGCCACCTCTCCTTTTCCCCAGACCTTTTATACATTGAAGCAGGTGCACTTGTTGAAATGTCTTTTCTGAAAGAAATCTTGCATGTCTTTTATTGTTCTGGGTTTAATTTTATTAGTTGATTCTTCCCTGTCTTGGACAGGGCAGAAATGTTCCTTGGAGGTGAGCTCTAATATACTGAGCGAAGGATTGGGCAGGCTCTGGGGACAGTTTCACTTCTCTACAGTATTGAGGGGAAGAACCTGCCCCTCAAAGTGGTGTGGCAGGCTGGAAAATTTCCAGTCTCAGCATTTGAGTATGTTTATTCTTGTGGATCTAGGAGTAAGATCAATTGAATTACTCTAAATGATGCTTTTATTTTCATTTTATATTGTTACCGAAGATGTATCTTAAGTGGGAGAATGTAGAATGTAGACTCCTTAATTGAGGATGATACCAGTATTAGTGAAAATGTTGACCTTTATGTTTAAGGAGAGTTGTTCAACCTGTGCAAGCAGATCATATTTGTCTTTTCAAAAACTTTTTTTTTTTGGCCATTTCACTTAGCTTGTGTGGTGGATTCATAGTAAAAACAGAATGGAGATTTCATGTACATAAAGGAGAAAGTAAGTGAAAATATCTAGCCATGGGTACTAGCAGTTTGACCTTGTATTTCACAAAGCCTTTCAAGTCAAAGTAATAATAAAACATTAAATGCAACAAAATTGATATTAAACTTTATGACAAGAGTGGTTTTTTTCATGTACAAAAAAAAAAAAAAAAAGACACATGAGATTCTAAATCTGTGACCTGGAAACTTAGAGCATATAACAAAACACTGATGCATGTGGAAGTAAAGAAGGAAGCTAAAGGGGGTGGTAGAAGATAGAGCTGCTAATTTGCATATGAATTGAATAACTCACAGCTCACCACCCTGGTAAGTATGTTGTCTGAAATCCTGTTTTAATGTCACATTGGTTTGTCCACAGGTGGCTACAGTGTCAATGGAGGATCTGGGGAAAATACTTATGGTCGGAAGTCGTTGGGGCAAGAGCTGAGAGTTAACAATGTGACCAATCCTGATTTTACCAGTGTTCCGCATGGGAATCGTGCTTTAGCCACAAAAGACATGAGGAAATCACAGGGTAAGGACAGTGCTGATTTTCAGGAAGAGGATATCTCTTCTGGCAATATTTCTTGTGTTCAGAATATGAAAAGAATTTCACTGTGGTTATGCAGTCTGTATGGATTTTATTTTTTGTGATGTATGATTAGATGGTGTTGATGGAAACTTGTTTTGCTCATTTTTTGTCTTGTTTTACTGTTCCTTGTGCTGAGGCTTCCTCCATAGGTTTGGCAGATCTCTCAACTACCTGGCTTAGGCTGGTAATCTTCCAATTTCCTTTAGATGGCTTTTGCACCCTTACTTAGGTTAGCCAGATTTGGCAGAGACATCTCTAAGGAGGAGAACTTGCTTTGGATTTGTTGCAAATGGATGCCTGAGTAAAAAGTTGGTAATTAATGAGCCCCAGTGTGGGAAGAGCAGCAATGGTTGGGAACAGCTCAGCTGTTCCCTGTCCTCCCTGGGCTGCAGGACAAACAGTGGTCATGTCCTGTCACTGTGTGTGTCCTGCTGAGCCTGCCACTGCTCCTGCTCCCTCTTGCTGAGGAATAAAGGCCAGGGAGGAGCTGGAAGTATTGTAAGAATGTGGGCAGGGTCTGGGGAGATGCAGCAAGAACAAATTTGGAGTTTCAAGAGGGTGCAGGAATGCTGGGCTTGTGTTTTTGAGGAAGAAGTCTTCACTCTTCCCACTATTTGAGGTTTGAGTCATAGTTTAAAAAAAAAAAAAGACAAAAAGAAGTTATTCTAAGCATTTTTGAATGAAAATAGAAACGTTATGACTAAGCACTGTCACTTATTGCATCACTTAGTACAAGTAGTAGTTGAGCCACTGGTAAAATCTGCCTGCTTTATGCCAGGCACGTTATAAACATGAAGACAGGCTGTTTCTTCTCAAGAATTAATATTTCAGAGGAGAAATAATTTTCAGTGTGCTTTGCAGGTGGAAGAGCTGAGGTGTAAGTGGTGACATGACTGTTTCAAAAATGTGATTTTAGGAATGGGTTAAACTCAGACTTTAGAATCCCATTCTGGTGTTTTGGTCTGAAATTATGTAGTCCTTTTAGTGTCTTTTTATGTTTATGTAGAGGAAATTGTTTTTTCATTTGAAGAGTGTTCTTTCTGCCAGTACTAAACAATAGTTAATTCAGACTGTTTTCCTGGGTATGTGAGCATCTCTTTAATACTTAAAATGTTAGGATATATAGTTTTGGATTACTGAAGTTGCTGCCTATGACTTGCTTTTTTTCTCTCCTTGAAATGTCAGATTTCAAGAGTTTGTCCTTTTGAATATGGCTGTCTTTGATTGTTGTAGGTTTCAGCAAGTAATTTTTGGTTTTTGTACCTTCTTTAAAAAATACAATGGGATTATGCTGCAGCAAGATTTTGGGTTTTAAATTCTTTGAAGTTTTCTTGTTAGTGTATTCATTAAACAATTTTAAAAATAGTCTTCCATGAGTTAGCATGTGGCTGAGACCTTGCTGAATTTTCACAAAGTGGGTGTCACAGGTACTTGTTAACTAGTACTTTGATTAGTGTTGCTTCAGTTGTGTTTTTGGTTAGTGTTTTTTGCTTCTGTTTTTTTTCTTAAAGTTCTAATTATGATTTAACAATTAGCTGATACTTGGGGAGTAATGCCAATGTAGATTAGCTATTAAGTGAATAAAGACAAAGCTGCTTTAGTCACATCAGATGACTGATGTCTAGCAGAGTAGAGCAGAAAGCTCTGTAGCTGTCTTGGATTTTCTCATTAGTCATGTTGACTAAGGATACCTCATCATATTCCATGAATCCTCTGATTTGAACCGCCGTGAAACAGCTAATGTTAAACTTATTGAAAGAAATTTTGTTTCCTTTTTTCAAAGGAGGTCAATTAACCATTTGTATGAATTCATAGGTATTTTGTCCCTGAGGCAGGTGAGCTGCATTGTGACCTTCTCTGGTCTGGTGTGCTGTTGGCCAGGTGTAATGAAGTGTTGCTTTGGAGGGTGTTCATTCTCCCCATCATGATCTGCTTAAGTGAACTGCCAGGTCCCTCTTCATGCTGGGGGCTTCTGTTCCTCAGTAAATGAAGAGCAGATCTGTTTTCCTATTTGAAGCAGAACCCTACTACCTATCAGAGAGAAAATATTTTTTGTAGTTGCTTGAACTTAAATCTGGTTCTTTGCTTCAGGAAGCAGCTTGTTTTTTCCACAAGGTTTTCTCAAAATATTGTTTGTTGAATCATTTTTGTTTATTCTACGAGAAGTCTGGTTTAATCTTACCCCACACAATTTTTTTTAGTTCCATTTATGTAGAAGGAAACTTAAGTCCAGGTTTTTGTGTAGAAGCAGTTCTGCTTAGTTCTGAATGAGTTCAACAGGTGCTGGGTTGTCCACATGAAGAAATGAAATATTTTGGTAGCTAAATTGGATTTTAGATTTAACTTTCTTTTTATGAAAGTTTAAAACCAATCAGGATTTATTTTTAATTATTTTCTAAAATAACTGTTATCACTTATTGATTCCACTCATACACATATTGGACAATACAGTATTATTGATAAATGCTGTAGGAAAAATAAAGAATTGCTTTTTTCAGAGCGACCGTTGTCTTATTCTGACGAGTCTCGACTGTCAAATCTTCTTCGGAGGATTACTCGGGAAGACGACAGAGACCGAAGACTGGCTACTGTAAAGCAACTGAAAGAATTCATTCAGCAACCAGAAAACAAACTGGTCAGCAATCCTTCCTTTTCCATTGCATTGAGTAGTTCTTGTTTTATAAAACTGTCTTTTTCAAATCTGAGTATTAGGATATGTCTGTGAGATTGTCTTGTATACAAAGAATTTCATTCCACAGGAAAGGAGAGTGTATTCCTGAATTGTTTGTTTTGTTTCCATAAATCAGGAAATATTTTATTAGGGTGTATTGCCTTAAACTAAACTGCTGAATGCCTGAACTAATGTAGATTAGCTATTATAGGAATTAACATGGCATGTATGTGGCTTTCTTTGACTGCTCTTAGGAATAGCCTCTGGATCCCTCAGAAAGGAAGCAGAGGGAAAGGGAAGTAAAGTGTTGTTGTCTTGTTCAAGAACTGCTTCTGTATTTTTAATTAAAAATACACAGTATTTATTCTTGTGAACAGCTCATCTTAGAGCTACTCAGCTTTCTTACTAAACATCTCTGTATGTGGGCAGAGAACTAAGTAAATCTTTGTTTTCATTACATCTTTAGGAGTTCTGGTGGTTTGCTGAAGTCTCTAATGTCCTCAAGTGTTTTTTAAGGATATGGGGATGGGAAGGGAAGTACCCCACTGTGGGTATAAATTTTTAATATTACGTATTTTGAAATGAAATATTAAAAAGCATATTGTCTGACACATCTTCCCCACTGTTTTGGAAAGCTTAAGAGTTCTCCAAGTACTGAAAAAGCAGGAAGTGATGGTTTAATAGCCTGCCACTCATTGCAAGCAGTGCTGGGATACTTTAGCTGTGGGATCTGTGTCTGTCCTTATTTATAAGAAATGGGGGTTTTTTTTCATTCTATGTTAATTAACTGGTGATAATTGTGCTCTTTTCCAAAGGACATGAGACTTGAATATGGGGAGTATTATGGTCTGTGCACCTAGGTGTAAGCAGCCCCTTTGCAAGCCTAGTTTGCACTTCAGCTTTCCTCTTGTTACTACAAGGGGTTATTTTTAGTTACTTCCATTGTTCTCCATGAGGTTTTTCCCATTTTAAAATTTTATTTTGTAACTGCATTTTATTTAGGTTTATTGGTATCTCAGAATGTATTGAAACTGCCATTGTAATGTCTAAGTTAGCAATGACAAACTTTGTTAGTGGTCAGAAAATTAGAAGTTTGTCACCTAGAAGCTTCTCTGAGCTCACTAATGAGAATAAGATCAGATGTCACGTGATATCAAGGCCAAAACTTCATAATGGACCTTGTTTAACGTAGCAGTAGTTCCTCCAGGTCTTGACACTACTTAGTGTAGTTTAACTGAGTTCTTTTCAACTTCAGGGCTGAAATATGAGTTCAGAGTAAAGTGGTAGGAGTCAGTAGTCTCTTTTCATCAAATGGAGTCCAGCTTTAGCCTCTAAATTATAGAGATGTCTTTTCCTTTTTAGCCTCTTTCACAGGTACCAGACATTTTCAAAATGCTCTTATGAGTTCAGAGGGGTCAAGCATGTGGGTCTCTGTCCCTCCACCCTCAAAAGCATGATGTTGCTCAAAACTTTAAAGAAAAACTGGATACCATCCACTGTGTTAAAGAGGAATGTCTTTCTGAAGAAAGGAGAATAAACCTTTTTATTAACTTGTCAAGAAAACTTCCTGTTAATATGTTACACAGTTGCAGCTAATGTGTAATTTTTTTCAGTCAAATCACTGTTGTGTCAGGGGTTTAGTACATATTAGGAAAACAAGTCTTTCTGGTTATGTTTACTGAGAAGCACTGGTTCATCAATAATGCTTCATCTCCAGAATTGTATTCCATTTCACTAAAATGCAGGGTTGCCTAAGTAGAAACTTTAATACTTCAGATTATATTATAGGTTCCATTAAATTTTCCAGTGATACAATTGATTTATTAGTATTAGAGATTTGGTCTTTAGTGGATGCTACTCATGAGCTGTGTGATGAGTCTTCCATGGTGATGTAATGTTATCAGCAAGAACTAAACTTGGAACAAACCTTGACAGCAGGCTGCCAGTATTTTCATGGCTACTGTAAATAAATATCAAATATAACATCTAGGATAATATTGCAGTGTTGCTTAATATAGTTTATGCTAGTCTGCAGTGGCCATAGAAAGCATAATGGCATTCTCTTGGCAAGGAGAACTGGGAGTGTTGTGTTTAATGTGGGTGTAAACAGGACCTATTGTGGAGGCAGTATTGGGCAATTACTGTGCTTATGCCTTTTATGTGTCTTATATCACAGGTACTTGTTAAACAACTGGATAATATCCTGACTGCCATTCATGATGTGCTCAATGAAAGGTAAGTTGGAAAAATGCTCTAAAGGGGAAAAATAATGTCAGCATTATGTTTGAAATAGAGAGGAAAAAGTTTGAGAGAAATTAATTTGCTTGTTTTGCATGGGTGTCCCATTGCAGAAACAGAATGAAATTAGGGGGGAGTAAAGGCACTTAGGCATGTCACCAATACTGTTGGGCTGTCTAGAGTACACCTCCCTTGGACAGAATGTGAAGGCACAGTTTGGCTTTGATGCTGTGGGTGGTGTGGAGTCTGTCTCAGGTGTGTTCAGTCAGCTGGTGGAGCTGTGCACTGCTGTGGTGGTGTAGCTTCCAAAATGAAATGAGTTGTTTAACAAGCTGAGTCATTTACATCCAATTAAGAATGAATTTAGAGGATGCTGAGGTTTGTGTGGACTTTTAGGTGCTTAGGTCAGTGTTATTTCCTGAAGTCAGTTGCATATTAAGAACTATTTCTATTGGATAGTGTGTTGCTAGTAAAACAACACATTTGCATCCTTTTATTCAAGTTGAATTACTCCATAGAAATAATATTTCTTAGAATTTTATCTTAGCTTTGCCACTGCTGCCATTTAAGTAGGAGAGAAGCAGCTTCATTTCTGCATATATTTTTTTTTGCTTTAGAAAATGTGCAATTTTGATCATGCTTGTTTTGGTGCCATGGCTGGAGATCCCAAGTTTCTTTTTTTCTCTCCAAAAATACAGTAGCAAATTGCTTCAGGAATTGAGACAGGAAGGAGCTTGCTGTCTTGGCCTTCTTTGTGCTTCTCTGAGCTACGAGGCTGAGAAAATCTTTAAATGGATTTTTAGCAAATTCAGTTCATCCACAAAAGATGAAGTTAAACTTCTTTATTTGTGTGCAACCTACAAAGCACTAGAGACTGTAGGAGAAAAGAAAGCATTTTCATCTTTAATGCAGGTAAGACTACAAGTTAAAACATGATTATTAATGATTTTCTCAATGCAATGCTTGAATGAACTTTTTAAACTGGAATGAACAGTAAGTTATGCTATATTGATATACTAAGTAAATATCATTACAACTGGGAGGCAACTTGCTGAATGGGGGTTTTTTGATTCTGGTTAAATTAGAAAAGGATTACAAGTCTTTGTAGGATCATACATATTTTGATGCAGCTTTCTAGTATTTATGGCAAATCCAAGAAAAATCTTGTTGAGATAAAAAGATAAACTTAGGTGGAATGGTACACAAAACCCAACCTTTTGGTTGTTTTGTGCCACCTCCTATTTACAATTTCTAACTGGAATTGTAGGTAGATCTGAGAAGGAGTAGGATGTGTGCAGATGAGATGACATCCCTTTGTACAAGTTTTAGGATTTCTTATTTTGGGTGTAGAACAGCTATGGCCAGGTCTGTGCTCCAATTTAATTGTTACTTTACAGAGCCAGAAAGCTTTGGCAGGAGAAATAGGGCTTAAAACAGCACAGTTGTTCTATGGCTAAAGAAAAATGTTCCTTGGCTCTGCCATATACCAAGCAAATGCCCCCTCGAAGTGATTATTTTCATGCAGTGTATGTGATGCCTTTTACATTTTGTTCCTGCAGAAGGAGTAGAGTTTTGTTGATTGAATCAGTGTAGTTTGTTACAATGTGTTCTCTGTCATGTTTTAAAGTGAAATATGTGGTGGCTTTGCTTTACTTTTCAGCTTGTAATGACCAGCCTGCAGTCCATCCTAGAAAATGTTGATACACCAGAGTTACTGTGCAAGTGTGTCAAGTGCATCCTTTTGGTGTCTCGATGCTACCCACACATTTTCAGCACCAATTTTAGGGTAAGCTTTCTTTGTGCTGTGTGTTTTCTTTCTACAATAGAAATGTTGGTGCATTAATTTGGGTAATGACTCTGTTTTCACAATTGTTTTCCAGGACACAGTGGACATACTGGTTGGGTGGCACATAGATCATACTCAGAAACCTTCTTTGACACAACAGGTCTCTGGTAAGTTTGGCCAGAGGAACTCATGGAGGGTCTCACAGCCTGCTCTGGCTTGCAGATGTTGGGGGTTTGCTTATACCAGTTTGGGTCTTCTGACATGGAAGTTGACATAAAACCAAATTGAGTTTCTGGCTACCTAGCAAGATACTTTGTTACTAACTTTTTAGGAAATTTACATTTTCCATTTTATGCAAATTCTGGGAAAATGGGATGCTTTATTCAGGGTACATTTAAACACAAATTGTTTTGTGCAATTTTGTAACAATCTTTAATAAATTTATAGGTCTTCATAGATCCTTTGTGAAAGGATGTGTTTTTTCCCATGTGCTTTTAGAAAATCTTTGTTGTAAAGATACTGTACTGGCATTTAAAAAATGGGGAGAGTTTTTCCAATAGCTTTATCAGTTTTCTTGGAGTTATTCACAGCAAGTTTATTATGCTTCTTGTGTCATAATCCTAGATTCTATCCTTGGTGTTTAACTGCTGTGGGGCCGAACTGAACCTTAAAATGATTTTTGCAAAAGTACAGAAGAGGGAGATACAATTTGCATTTCTTTTAAAAACATCTAGTGTTAGTATTTTCATGTAGATGACTTCTTAGATCTGCAACTTTTCCCTCAGAAATATGCAACTAAAATTTAATGAATGTATGTCACCCTGTATTAATTGGCTTGTTATTTTTGTACAGGATGGCTGCAGAGCTTGGAGCCCTTTTGGGTGGCTGATCTAACTTTTTCTACCACACTTTTGGGTCAGTTTTTGGAAGATATGGAAGCTTATGCTGAGGTAAAGAAGACTTTATGGTATATACCAGAGTTAACTGTTACGGTTTTCTTAATAAACCCACAGCTGTGATTTTTATGGCTGTATTACTTTTGTAGGATTTCCTGGGGAAAAGAGGACCAAATTATGGAGTATAATTCAGTCATGTACAATGACCAACTGCACAAATACACATGAACTAATTAATTACTATCACAACCAGGCCTTCAGCCATTGCTGATTATGAATATAGTATTGTAGTAAAACTATAAACAATTGACCAGACAGGAATGCCTTTATTTTTCAAGAGCTGATGTGAAGACAGCTCATGATTTTTCCTTGGTGCTTTAGTTAATTGTCCAACCTCAGAATGTTTCAGAACTAGTAACTGTTGGGGGAAGAGAGGAAATCTTAATGCTTCAAAAGAATAATGATAGATCTGTCTTTTTAAAATAAAGCAGCAGATTACATTGTTCGGGAAATAATGCAGCAGGAACTGATGGAAAATGAGATTATATTCATTTAATGAACTTCATTTTGACTTCGTAACCTTTGCTTAGTTAACAGGGCATAGAGTTTATCTGATGCTGTCATTAAAGGAAGAGCTTTGGGGTTGGGGGGAGTGCTGTCTTTTAAGGTGTATGTTCTTACATGAATATGTACTTACAGGTCAATTGTACTACATCGTGTATGTTAATATGCAGGTCCTGTAGGTAAAACTGTACTTGCAGCGTAATTTGTTTCACCCAAAGCAGAATGAATCATTTGGTCAGTGTCCTCCTCTGTACAGCAGGGCCCTTGCTGGGGCAGCTTTAGGATTCACAGGGCAGAGCAGTAAATCACTGCTTATCAGGCTGGCTGCTGCTCTGGTCAATGTGTGTATTCTTAGTCACGGAAGAGTTTTAAGATAACGTGTGCTAACATGGAGGAGGCGCTTCCAGCCAGTGTGTTTATCTCACAGTGGGGTAGAGCAAGGCTACAGCTCTACTAATGAGATCAGCACTTCTGGGAATGTTCCCAGGCACTGGTGCCAGCTGGCATGGAGTAGTCTGTTAGTGAACTCTTGGTCTCCAGATCAACATAGTTTGCATGTGCGATGGGAATGGCCAGTCAAACATCTCCACTCCAGTTTGGGGATGGGAATGTTTTGGAAGAGAGGTAAAAGTGTGCAGACAACTGTTGGTAACAGTGCAGCAATACAGATGATCATGTTCCAGAGACCAGGAACTTCATAAGCCTCAGTTTTAATTTACAAGATATAGTCTGAGTACTTTGTTGCAGTGGCTTAAACTCATTGCTACTCTGTGACTTCTCATTGTCATTGTGTGCCTGTATTCTGCCTTCATGTGTGTGTAGTTAAGAGATAAATGGATAAATGCATCTGTAATTGGATACATTGGATTTAATGTCTGGAAAAAGAGATGAAGTACTTTCAATCTCACATTTTGATATTTTCCCCATGTGTAAGTTGATGATGTGTGCTGATACATAAACCTGGTGTGCTGCAGGACCTCAGCCACGTGGCTTCTGGGGAATCAGTGGATGAGGACATTCCTCCTCCCTCGGTGTCGCTGCCCAAGCTGGCCGCGCTGCTGCGGGTGTTCAGCACCGTGGTGAGGAGCATCGGGGAGCGCTTCAGCCCCATCCGAGGACCACCCATCACAGAAGCTTATGTAACTGATGTAAGAACTCCAGTGCTTTGGCTTTCTTGGTTGCTCACATGTTTTGTCACCATACAGCAATGCCATTCTCTGAGTTGATTTAGGTTTTACAAATGTATATGTATATTCTCAGCTTTGAGTAAGTCTATTTTTTCCAAGAAATATGCTACAATAATTTTATTAAAGTATAGCTTGTGATAGTGGCACATGGAAGTCCTATCAGAAACTAACTTGTTTAGACATTTTAACTTCATGTGGCTAGGTTTGCTTGTTATCTTTGAAACCATATTACTGTTTATTCAGATAAGTATGCCACTATAGAAACTTGAATTCTAGTTATTTGATTGAGTTTGATTTTATAAAATGTGATGGCTTTTCTTTCTGTTGAAATTTTATCGATTACATCTGATAGCAAACTTTTCTAGCTCTATAGTAGAAGATGGTGTAAACTCAGAATAAATATTATGTAATATGTGAGGTAGCTGATATTGTTCTGTAATGGGTGAGGAGATAAGATAAAAATACCTGGACTCAAAATCTGGTGGTTGCTGGTTGACCTGCACACCTGGAATTTATTGAGAGTAAGAATTGCAGAATTTTGTGAGAGACACAACTTCTTGGGTAAATAAGTGTATGGATTTCCCAGTTGAAGACAAGACAGTTATGTAACTTCTGCATTAATCTGCAGGGGATTCTTGTGACAAAAACTCAAGAAAACTCATCTGTCTTTTGCAAAGAGAGTTCTGGTGACGCTAGTTGGAACTGAACAGAACTGTGAATCATGAACTTAGGTTCTGTAGGTCTCTAACTGAATTGGAAACCAAGCAGTTCAAAGTTTGTTTTTTCTTACACTTCTGAAGTGTAATGTCAAGATGACATTTTTCAGAATAGAATTGAACAAGCTATAGAGCAGGTGATGGGACAGGATATCAAATGGGTGTGAATACAATTAATTAGCATCTCTCTTTAATGGAGTTTAACTCAGTTGTGTTTCTAATTTTGCAGGTTCTGTACAGAGTAATGAGATGTGTGACTGCAGCAAACCAAGTGTTCTTTTCTGAAGCTGTGCTTACAGCTGCCAATGAGTGTGTTGGGGTTTTACTTGGCAGCCTGGATCCCAGTATGACCATACACTGTGACATGGTCATCACCTATGGATTAGATCAAATGGAAAATTGTCAGACTTGTGGCACTGACTACGTCATTTCGGTCCTGAATCTGTTGACACTGGTTTGTACATGTTTTTATTGTTGTAGAAAAACATTATTATCTTTAATAATGAGTAAAAATTCAGGTAAAGTTACTTATTTTGGTTTTTATCCCCAGATTGTTGAACAAATAAATACAAAACTACCATCATCATTTGTAGAGAAATTATTTATACCAGAGTCTAAACTACTTGTTCTTCGTTATCATAAGGAGAAAGAGGTAAGAGTCAGTAACTTCTACAGGTGTATTCCAACAGCCTTCATGCACTTCCAGCTGTAAAACTTAAGCTGTAAAGCTCATCTTAAATGTATTTTTTAGTCTAACAATATCTGAAACTTCTGAAAAGGCAGCTATAGCTACTTTTTTGTTTTAGCATTTAGATTGATAAGAAGTTGGTAAGTTTGCCATCATTCCAGGTAGAGAGGTCCTTAGTTCATCCTGCTTTGATACTCAGTGTTAGGTGGATGGTCTAGAAAATAATTAGTAAAGTCTGTAAATAAGAGGTACAGAAAACTGAAGATAGGTATCTGTATCAGACTAAGCTATTCATAGATAAAGAAATGTGATTTAAAATTCTTTGTTGCTGATTAGTGTATTTTATGATTTGTTTTAATCAGTTATTGCTGTAATTATGTTCTCAAGGTCGTTGCAGCAGCCCTTGCTGTATACCAAGCTGTATTGAGCCTGAAGAACATTCCTGTTCTGGAGACTGCTTACAGGTTGATTCTAGGAGAAATGACCTGTGCTTTAAATAGTCTTCTCCATAGTTTACATCTTCCTGAGGCCTGTTCTGAAATCCAGCATGACTCTTTCAAGAAGCTTATATCCAATGTGGATAATGCCAAGTTTGTTGTTATATTTGACCTCAGTGCTCTAAGTACTATTGGAAATGCTAAAAACTCATTAATTGGGGTGAGTAATGACTCAACAGACAGTTCATGCAATAAGTGTAAAAAATACTTGATTACTTAAAATTAATGCATTACACCAGTAGGGTGCATATGTATAACTAAAATGATCATATTTGTCTCTGAACTTCCTGAATTTTAGAAAAACCTCCACTGTTAAAACTTAGGGGAAATGGTGGGTGGATTGTATCTCTAGTTGTTGCATAATGAAAAGCACTTTCTAGGGAAGAGCATCTTATCAGGGTTATTAAGGGTTTAATGCTAAGATCATCATAGTAATTGCTTTTGAAACTCAAGACAGATAAAAGCAGCTGTAAAGTGTCCTTTGGTAGTATATTAGCCATATGAAAACACTTTCCAGATCTTTCCATATAAAAACATGGACTACTTTTAACAGACTTCTAAAAAATGGGAAAGAAAATAGTTACAGTCAGAAAACAATAGAGTTAAATTATTTCCTGTGGGGAAAAAGGGAAAGACATTAATTGATGGTATGAAAATTACAGTTAAAAGTAGATCCTACTTTTTATGTTTCTGTGCTTGTGTTGCAATTGTTTTATAGATGTGGGCCCTTTCACCAACTGTGTTTGCACTGCTGAGTAAAAACCTGATGATTGTTCATGGTGACATAGCAGTTCACTTCCCTGCTGTCCAGTATGCAGTGCTCTACACATTGTACTCACACTGCTCCAGGTATGAGGTTTGATAATTCAGCAGTATTTTAAGAGCACTAGGATGGACTGATGTGAATAGAATATATTGTTGGAAGGATGAAATGAAATGGGCTGTTACAAGCAAGCTTTTGCCCAAACTTCCTTAATTAGTTTTTACTTTCATTAATTGCAGGGAAGCTGTATCTCAGCCAGGAAAGCATATCCCGGCTTAAAGTTGGCCTTTTATTCAAAGGCAGATTAGAAATCTTATGTTTGAATAGAGATAACTGAGGGAGAACTCTACTAAAAGTAAATTAGGATTATTTACTATTTTGCTTATTGAGAGATCAGGGAGAGGTAATGAGATGTAAACAACAGATGTAAATACATTTTAGACTTTTTTAATACAAACTGTTGTTAAAGGGAATAATTTTAACTGTTACTCTTGATATTCTTAGCTGTGGTGATTTTTTACTAAGCATTGGATACCAGATGCAGTTGAGAACAGGTTACTGGCCTGCATGGACTGATGGCAAATTGTAGCTTTGTCCTTTTAGACTAGGGATCAAAATATTTGGGTTTTGACAGAGTGTGGTTTGTGTGTGTGTATGTGTTCGTTTAACTTTTGCTGCTGATTGTTGATGTTTCCTCTCCTCCTGTAAACTTTAGGGAAGTATTTCCAATCTTGGAGTAGTTTTACAGTTTGTTTTTCCTTGCCTTTTCAGGCATGACCATTTCATATCCAGTAGCCTCAGTTCTTCCTCCCCCTCTCTGTTTGATGGAGCAGTTATAAGTACTGTAACCACAGCAACAAAAAAACATTTCTCAATCATACTGAACCTTTTGGGGCTACTGCTTAAGAAGGATAACCTTACTCAAGATACCAGGTAAGGAAAATATTCTTAGAAATTGGGACTTTTTTTTTGTCCAATGGAATACATTAATTCAGAAACCAGGGTAATTTGAATTTGTAAAACTTGTGGTAAATTTAACCTGTCAAATATTTGGGGTTTTTTATACACTGTTAGTGAAATTGTGGAAAAAAGTAGCTGCTTTTTTTTATTAATGAAAACTAGAGAAGTTTAAACCATTCTGAAATCTATCCAATAGAAGCAGAGCTATCAAAATTCACTGAAAGAAAGGTTTGCTCACTAAAAGTATCCTTACCAAAATGCTGAGAAAGCTGGGGACATCTTTAAAGTTAAGAAATAACTTGTTTAGAAAGTGTGAGCTATGGTGTGATCCTGATATACAACATAGTAGATTGAAAGTACCTTTCTGTAACTGTGTAGAGTGACTAAACTCTTGCCTTTTGAAGGAAACTACTTACAACATGGGCTTTGGAAGTGGCTCTTCTGATGAAGAAGTCAGAAACATATACACCGTTATTTTCTCTCCCATCTTTTCATAAGTTTTGCAAAGGACTTTTAGCAAACAGTAAGATATTGCATATTTTTACTTAACTGTCTTTTACATTTCAATATTAAGTACTTAAATAGCCTTGTCCCACTCATAGTAGCAACTGTACTTGTTTCATTTACTTTAAGGATGCTTCAAGGTTGTATTGTGCAAGAACTTAGACTCTTTTTATGATTTTTTTAAAAGTGGATCCCTGCCTGTTACTTAAACAATTAATTTTCTTTAAATAAATAGCAATTTTAAGAGATTTTACGCATCACTGACATTTTTGGTAGATCAGCTTCCCAGTCACAAATCATTTATCAAAAGCACTGGAACAGTTCTGTGATGTATTCAATTCTAAAATCTCTAAATAATATGGGAACAAATGCAGAGTAGTGCAGAAGTTACCTAATTCCTGCAAGAATAACTTTTTTTCTCCTTTCAACTCCTTACCTCAGCACTTCTGGAAGATGTGAACATTTGCCTTCAAGCATGTAGTAGCCTCCATGCCCTGTCTTCCTCCCTTCCAGATGACCTTTTACAGAGGTACTTGCACAGAGTTCTGTATGTTATTAGAATTCTGCTGATGATGGGGGTATTACCATCTTTCCTTTTTGGTGTTGCAGGTGTGTTGATGTGTGTCGTGTTCAACTTGTGCACAGTGGTGCTCGTGTGAGACAGGCCTTTGGAAAACTGCTGAAGTCAATTCGTTTGGATGTTGTGTTGAGGTGAGTTGCTCAGGCCAACTTCAGTGTAAATAATGGTTTGTTTAGTTTCTTCAGAGACACTTAACCTGAAAAATAATGCCAGTGGACTGTCATCATGCTGTCTTAGTTCAAAATCAAAAAGCATGAGCTTACAGTGGTAGTTCTGGGTTGATGGTTGGGCTTGATAATCTTAAGGGTCTCATCCAACCCTCTGTGATTCTAAGTGTCTTGCTATCTCTCCTATGCTTTTGCTGGTCTAAGAACAGTCTGTAGTACACAAAGTAATTTATAAATTTGATTAGCTGTGCATCACTTCTGGAAGCAAACACTGAGTATCCGTAAGGTCCTGGTTATCCAGAGCTTCAGCAATATGTCCTATAATTTGCCTTGGAGGCCTGAACTCTGAAAGCACCTGCTATTAATGCCAGAGCACGTAATTACTTCTAGTCATTACATATAGATATAGTGTGTGTGTAACTGTTATATAGCTTTTTTTGGTTTATTAAAGTACATTATTGCATGGGTTGTTTTCCCTCTCTTCCTGCAGTAACCGTACCCACACGGAAATACAAGAAATTTCTTTGGCTATAAGAAGTCACATGAGCAAAGCTCCAAGTAACACATTCCACCCACAGGATTTCTCTGATGTGATCAGTTTTATTTTGTATGGAAACCTCCACCGAACTGGGTAAGAGCTCCTTGTGGAACTGAAATCTATGAATGTTGAATTTGCTGGAAACAAGTCTAAGTTACATTTAGTTTAAAATTTGTAATTATCATTATAAACTATGTTGCTTTACTTTCAAACTTATTTTATACTACTAAATATTTATAAACATCTTACATACACACCTTTTGGCATATTTTCCTATATGCATTGTTGCTTGGAAGTTAATTTTGTGAGAGATCTGTTTGTGAACAATAGGGAGATGAAGTGTGTGCAGTATAAACTTGTTAATGCACTGATATTTTCTTTCAGGAAGGATAACTGGTTAGAAAGGTTATTCTATAGCTGTCAAAGACTAGATAAGAGAGATCAGCCAACCATCCCTCGGAACCTGCTGAAGACTGATGCTGTGCTGTGGCAATGGGCTGTCTGGGAAGCAGCTCAGTTCACTGTTCTCTCAAAGCTACGAACTCCTCTGGGGAGAGCCCAAGATACATTTCAAACAATTGAAGGTAAAGTAAAAAATAGACTTTATTTTAATGAGATTTTTTGATAATGTTATGAACCAAAGGTTCATGTCTAATGCAAGAGGCACTATGGATTTATTTTTCAGTGCTTATAGATTTTAAAGATGTTGCATAATTACTGTTAACTTGTGGTAGATTTTGAGAGATAGCATTGCTATCCCTTTGCACATTTAAATGCAATACCATTTGGTAACTCTTTTTTCCCATGTTCTGGTAAAATATGTAGGTATTATTAGGAGCCTTGCAGCCCACACATTAAACCCTGATCAAGATGTCAGCCAGTGGACTACTGCAGACAATGATGAAGGACACAGTAGCAACCAGCTCAGGCTTGTTCTCCTTCTGCAGTACTTGGAGAACTTGGAAAAGTTGATGTACAATGCATATGAAGGATGTGCCAATGCCCTTACCTCTCCACCCAAGGTTTGTCTGTCTTGCAGTGCTGATGTTGCTTGGAACAGTCTGAGCATTATGAACAGTGTCTTCAGGATTGTTCAGTTCTTAGCCATGGAATTCCAGAAAAACTTCTCAAAGTTTGAGACTCTTAAAAAACTCTGACTTTAACTTTGGCATATTCCTACAGAACCTGTTAAACCAGGCTTTGTTTCTGGAGTACCAGCTTGCATAGTGGTACAAATCCAGCAAGGCTGTAGTACCTCTGATTTGTAGCAGTAACTTATTTGTAGATTGTCAGCAGCCCTGTTATAAAGTAACACAGTTATTTAAAGCTTTAATTGCTTTTTGGGGAGTGTAGTAATTATTTATAAGTGACATACCCCGTTGTGTATTTCTAAGTGCAAAATATTCTTCACTGTTGAAACAAGCTGTTTAATTACCAGACTTTGATGTGACAGTAATACATGATTTATAGTCAGTTCATATTAAGACTTCTGGCCTGCCAGTGTGCCTGGCCAGTTGCATGCTACATGTGATTTCAGATCACTTACATTAATAAAAATAAAGATTAATTGAAGACTGAAGAAAATAAACCTTCCTGCCTTTGATATCAGTCTTAAGTATTAACTATTTGTGCAGAAGAATGTTGTTGTGAAACTCCTTTCCTGTCTCTGAAGGTTATCAGGACGTTCTTTTACACCAACCGCCAGACGTGCCAGGATTGGCTGACACGGATTAGACTTTCCATCATGAGAGTTGGATTGCTGGCTGGCCAGCCTGCTGTCACAGTCAGGCATGGATTTGATTTGCTCACAGAAATGAAAACTAATAATAGTATCTCTCAGGTACTCTCTTTTCAAACTCTGTGGACTACTGCAGAAATATTCACCATGATATTCTAAAAGAACTTAGCTAAGGCAACCAGTAGTTACTAAACCGAGTGGTATGTAAAAGAATGAGTTCTTTAAAGCCACGTTTTTAATTTGTATGTTTTTGTTGTGGTTGGGATACTGTGGATTGGAGGTTGGGATGTACTGAACACATGTGGCCAGTACAGGACTGAATGCTATAGCTAATTCACAGTTTTAATTGAGCAGTTTCTAATTTAGTGGTAACCTTGTGAAACTGGTGCTGCATTAGTGTGAGGCCATCCCAAGCTTGTGGTAGTGCAATATCTTTGCTTACCTGTGGGTATGAGAAGTAGGGTTGTGTCATGGGGGTATCCTTCCTCGAACTAGTAGCTATGTTCAGGGGTGGGATGGGTGGATAAAGTAGTTCAAGCCTTCTTGAAAGGGTTGAATAGTTTCTTCAGTACATGACTTGATTTGCTTAAATGTTTTACCAAAAGTGGTTTGATAAATATTGTTACTTCGTGCTTGCTTACAAATTCTCATATAGGTACAAAAGCACCACACAGTGATTGCTAACCACTGGTGTTCAGGCTGGGGGTTCACAGCACAAACTCTTCCCTTGGCTCCCCTGCTCTTCCAAGAGCAGTGCAGTGGATGCATATCAGGAGCACTTGTAGATGTGTGTAGTGAAATAGTGCTTCACCATTTCTGAGTACTCACCCACAGACATGTGGCTCTTGCATTAGAAGAGTTTTGTTAAATAATGCTTTTGGTTTGCATTTAGGGAAATGAATTGGAAGTGACAATTATGATGCTGGTAGAAGCATTATGTGAGCTTCACTGTCCTGAAGCTATCCAGGGTATTGCTGTCTGGTCTTCTGCTGTAGTTGGGAAGAGCCTCTCCTGGATCAATTCTGTAGCTCAGCAAGCAGAAGGACGGTAAGCTTTCCACAAATTATTGGATGCTACAAACTTGGATGTTGTTTCCTTCTAGAGAAAGTTCTGCTTCTGAGTCTTTTAAACTGTGGCACGAGTCAAGGCTGCTGATGAATTTCCATGTCAATTACACTCAGTGAATCTTTTCAGAGATGTAATATGTATTTAATCAGTATTCAGCTCTACTCATTCAGACTAAAATGGTGACCGTCAAATATAAAACTCATTTATTTCCTTTTGTCTCTACTTGATTTGAAGTTTACATGAAAACTTTGATTGACAAGCTTTTATCAAATGCTATAACGGAAATTCAGCCAGCATCCTCATATCGTGTCTTAATCCCTTTCTTTTGCTGAAGGTGATATGAGCTTTTTGAGTATTGGAGTAAAATAATCCTCAAAATCTAGTTTATTTACAAAAATACCCAAAACCCCAACCTGGTTCTTTAAGATGCTGACTGAAATATTGAACTGTTTTAGGTTTGAAAAAGCAACTGCAGAATACCAGGAGCACCTCTGCTCCATGACTGGAATGGATTGCTGTATAACAGGCTTTGACAAGACTGTTCTGAAGTTGGCCAATTCAAACAGCGTGAACAATGCCAGCCCAAAGCATTCCTTGAATGGTCAGTGGTTTTTTTTGGTTTTTTTTTGTTTTTTTTTTTTAAGAGAAACACAACTGTGTAAATGTGTACATAAAACAAGAACATTCAGTGATACAGCCATGGTGATGTCTGACTCTGAAATCTGAAAACCTGTTTCTGTCTGCAGTAAACTGAACCACTTAATGCCCTCGAAACCAATATTATGTGTAGATAGGAGGGTTTGCAGTACTGAGGTCTAGCTGAATGGAACTAAAGGTAATAGGTAAAATATTATTAATTTAAATCTAGTCTATTTTAGATCATCATAACTAAACCTTAGTGTTTATGACATAATTGTATGTAAGTGCACTAGTTATTCAGAGGTTTTTAAATACTAAGACTTAGTTGCATTATTCTGTTTCATCTTTGAAAGTGAACTTCCTTTGTTCCTAATTTAGTTGTTCAGTTTTTCTGTTTTGATGCTCCTTTAAAGACATAAATTTTTTTCAAAACCTCCTCTGAAAAGGTTCTTTTTTTCCTTAGAAAAAAGTGTCAGTGGAAGAATACTGTTAAAGTTGTGTAACTATTTGTTTTTTTTTTTAATTAAGTGTTTTTCTTGACAAAAGACATAGAACTGCTGTTTGAAAATATTTATTTAAGTGTGTGTTTATGTAAATTTTTTTTATTTCATAGGAGAAACTAGAAAAACTGTTCTGACTAAGCCAAGTGACTCTTCACCTGAAGTGATAAACTACCTGGGTAACAAAGCATGTGAATGTTACATTTCCATTGCTGACTGGTCTGCTGTTCAGGAGTGGCAAAACATGGTCCATGAACTGAAGAAAAGCAATAGTAATACCTCAATCAACCTGAAAGCAGATTTTAACTACATAAAGTAAGGGTATAATTCATTTTTTCAACAGTACCTTAGAGTTCATTGTTTTACAACTGAAATACTAAAATGTTAATGGATTTTAAAAATTGGATGTCAGTTTCTAAGTAGAGGCATAGAAAGAAGAGAGGTGTGTTCTTGGGAGGGTGAAAACTTGGCCATGGCATTTACAGATGAAGAGATAACATTCTAAATAGCTACTGTAGCTTTCTGGTTGCTGAGGCTGCTTAATATTCAAGAAAAAAATCTTTTCATTGAAGAAAAATAGGTGCCAAATTTATTCTGCTTTACTCAGCAGAAGATGAATCCTTTTGCACAACTTAAATGAAATGTATTTCAGTGGTTCCTAAAAATATCTTAATATATTAATTTAATGGAAAAAGTATAGGAAAGAAGTGGTCTTGGCTGCTGAATTTTTAGTTTTATTTCTTTTTAAAATGAAATTTAGAATTGCAGCTTTTGCATTTATTTCCTGACCTTTGATATTTTTCTGGTTCATGAGAAAATACTTGTGACATTGAATAGATCTTCAAAGTTTGATAGTTTCCTTTTATTTAACAACTTGATTGCTTTCCATTCCTGCATGATTGTGGTAAACATAGTAAAATCCTTTTGGCTGAAATTTTAACTTGAAAATAAAAGTACAGAAGGAAGCAGTGAAATAAAATCCTGCAGGTCTAAAAAGGTGACTGCTTCTGTCAGAGAAAGGGGCTCTTCTTTCCCTTTGGTGCTGGATTAATTCATTTGGTACAGAACTTGTGCCTTTTATTGAAGTATGTCATAATTGAGATTTTTGCTTAGAATTAGTCATAAGTGCTCTGTAGGATTTGGAATTAGTCTTGAGTCTTTTCTTTTTGCTGTGTAATATAATTGGCAACTGGAGTGAAGTAAGAAATATGAAAATAAAACTATAAATGTTGAATTGCAGATCTTTGAGCAGCTTTGAGTCTGGACAACTTACTGAATGCACTGAACAGCTAGAATTATTACCAGGAGAAAATATCAACCTGCTTGCAGGGGGATCCAAAGAAAAAATAGGTATAAATGCATAAATTAACATTTACTTCAAATGCAAAAGTGAATATTTCTTTGTGTATCTGCCTCTATAAATGAGACTGAAATTTGTGAATGCAGTTTGCTGTGTTCAGTGGACTGACCCTTAAGAATCAAGCTTCAAAATGATTGGTAATGGTCATCCTAAACATTGATGCCAGTTTGTTTTCTGGAGTTAATGTGACTGTTTATAAGTAATCTGTGATGAATTTCTATTATGAATACATACACATATAAAATAGATATATTTTTAAAATAAAGTTTTTTTCCTTACTGTGAAAAATGCATTATCAGATGGTGAAACATGATAAAATTTGGCAGTTCTAGTTGGTTTCAATTGTTTAATCTCCATGTAGACATGAAGAAGCTCCTTCCTAATATGCTGAGTCCTGATCCAAGAGAACTTCAAAAAGCAGTTGAAGTACAGCTTTTGAGAAGTTCAGTATGTCTGGCAACAGCTGTAAACCACATAGAACAGGAGCAAAAGTGGCAGTCAATATCTGAGTAAGTTGAAATGTGCTATGAATTAATGTGAAAACTGTGAAAACCTTTTCTAGTTTGTTAAACATAACTTTGTGTAAAGCTTCAGCATCCATGGCAGTTCTAGCTGTTGTGAGTCATAAGCTTACTGAGGAAAAATAAGATTGTTTAACATGGAATTCATATAGTTTATAAAATACTTGAGTTGATAAAGTACTTCTGTGTCAACTTAATAATCAAGTATTGTAATGTAACTTGTATGATATTGCAACACTTTCTCACCATCCTTTTAAAGATACTGATTGTATTTTTTCTTCAGTAATTTTGATATCCCTAGTAGCTCTTACAGTCTAGCTAAGAAAAATGACTGTCCTGATCCTTTAATTTCAGAAATCTTATAAAGTACCTGAAGCAAACCTCCCGCATTGCTATTGGCCCTTTGAGGCTTTCCACGCTCACCGTGTCTCAGTCTTTACCGGTGTTGAGCACTCTTCAGTTGTACTGCTCTTCTGCTTTGGAAAACACTGTATGCAACAGGCTGACATCAGAGGTAATTCTGGGTGTTTAAAAGCTAAATTGGGATCATGTCTTTTGCCCTGTCATATTGTGGAGTGTTGAATGTAAAACGTGCATTAATTGTTTTGACTGTTAATCATGCTGTAAAAAGACCTCATTTAGTTTTCTAATGTGCCTTGACCCAAGTTTTTATAAGTTTACATCCCAATTGGACTTCTCTCTATAGTTGTAAATATACCTCTTTTTGAATTACACTTACAGTATTTTTGAACTGTTATTGATAGTTGCCTTTTAGAGTGTTGGTATTTCTTCTCTGAATACATTGTAGCATGCACTTAATTTACTTTCAAAACAACTTAAAAATATTCTAATGAAAAAAGCACTTCAGCAATTAAAAACTGAATGTCAGACTTCAACCACTATGAATGTTCTAGATGTAATTTCTAATCACATTGTTCAGAAGACAATTCTACTTGATTTTGAGCAGTTCTTAGTGTTGTCCTCTCGAAATCAAACGTAAAACATATTTCTCTTAGTTACAGTGTGGTTACTATTATAAATAAGAATGTTTGCTCTAAAAATGATCTTTGGTTTTAGTTAAGGAAAATGCATTGTAGCAAAGTTGTCTCTCAAGACAGCAGTGCAACTTCTGTGCCTCTTGCAGGACTGTCTTATACCTCTCTTCAATGAAGCGTTGAGGTCATGCAAGCAGCACGATGTAAGGCCATGGATGCATGCCCTGAGGTACACGGTGTACCAGAATCAACTGATGGAAAAGCTTAAAGGTGTGTAAGCTCTCATTATGGTGTTGAGAAAAGCAAATGCAGAATTTGAACTTAAGTTGTCTGCTGAAAGCAGCAGCTATGTCTTTTTTCTAGTATTTTAGATGAAGTACTTCTTAAAATTGAAGTTTTTTTCCTTCAGATGTCTTGTTTTACTAGTCATTGTCTTGATTAGTCCTGTGATGTAGACAGTGTCAAAAAGAAAAAACAATTTTCTGAAGTGCTTAATAGTTGTATACTCCTCTCCTAATAACCCCTTAATTGCTCATCACTTCATACTTTAACTGCTTCCACTTTGGAACATTTCAACATTATGAATAACGGGTCTTCACAAACAGTCATGAAAGCCATTTAAATGTGCAGTTTGATAAGAAGTAATGGGAGAAAAAAAAGTTCTGTCAGGGGAAAAGTAAGCTTATTAGCTAAGAAGAATGGTTATAGTGGGGAAAAAAACCTTTTGCCCAGCAGATAATCCATGGATATAATTTTTATTCAAGATAGGGTATATAAATATTCTAGGCAGGAATGAAGTCATCTAAATTTCTGAAGCAATTTTTACTGATGCCCAGGTACAATATATTGGGCAGAAGTTCTCTGTGTGTCAGACAGTGATTTAATGCTTTTGTTTACAACGTCTTGCTCCCTTCTTTAGAACCAACAGTCCCAATCAAAAGCCATCTAATGGAACTGGGCTTAACAGCAGCGAAGTTTGCACGGAAGCGAGGAAACATCGCCCTGGCCACGCGGCTGCTGGCCCAGTGCAGCGAGGTGCAGCTGGGGAAAACCACCACTGCACAGGACTTAGTCCAGCACTTTAAAAAACTGTCTGCACCAGGTCAGATAGATGAAAAATGGGGTCCTGAACTTGATATCGAGAAAACAAAGTTGTTGTACACAGCAGGTGAGTGTTTTGTAGTATTGACTTGAGCTTTTTTTCCTTATAACCAGGCTAATTCTCCTCAACTTGATGTCACAATAAAGCAGTATCATTAAGAACTGATTTCATCCCGTTAGCTGTTGTCTGTCTGAAAGTGTTTTCAGTTTTTTCATGCTTGTCATTCTTCAAAAGAGAATTTTCTGTGTAAAAGTATATTGCTACAAGTTGTATCTGAGTGTGCTGAATTTCAGAACTGCTTTAAATAATAACAGCATACTTAAGATCTGCTTTCTGTGATATTCAGGTCAGTCAACACATGCCATGGAAATGCTGAGTTCTTGTGCCATATCTTTCTGCAAATCTGCCAAAGCTGAATATGCAGTTGCTAAATCTATTCTCACACTGGCTAAATGGATTCAAGCAGAATGGAAAGAGATCTCAGGACAGTTGAAACAAGTATATAGAGCTCAACAGCAGCAGAATCACAGTGGCCTGTCTACCTTGTCTAAAAACATATATAATTTGATTGAGCTGCCAGCTGTTAATACACTGGAAGATGAATATCCCAGGATTGAAAGTGAATCTACAGGTACGTTTGTTCTCATTGTTCTTTTTTAAAATTAGTTTAAAATATAGTGAGGATAACATCAGTTATATTGATAAAGACTAAGTGCTCCATCACTCATGTATTTGTTTTCCTAATACATGTGTAAAGGGTGTGTATTTTGTGCAAGAGGTAACTATACACAGTTAAAAAGCCCAAACACCTTAATATTGATATTTCATATTTGTTATATTTTTCTTCTTCAAGTAATGGTGGCCTGAGGAAGAAACTGGGATATATTTATTTGTATTGAGGATATCAATTATTGTCCTGTGTGTGTTTATTTTCAAATTGTGTATTTGCTGAAGTTTGAGTTAGATCTTTCAGGTTTAAGCACGGACAGGATTTATATTATGAAGGCCCCCCTAAGTGTGAAAAGTACTTTAGGTTTTTTCATTATCTTTAATCTGTAATTAGTCTGAACACTTCTGTTGTTGCTGCAGAATGTGTTCTCATTTCTAATTTCCAGCAGACTTTTCTTTGAGTGTTAAGATAAATTCTGTGTTTCTTTAAACTTGGATTTCATAAATAACTTCATTCCTCTCATGCAGAGCCAGCATTATTGTAGAGCTGTTGGTGGATGTTAAACAGTAGGTGCTATCTGACTTGATGGCAAAGAAAATAAATACATACACAAATAAACACAGCCACAGTGCCCTGGGTACTTCCTAGAAGTCTTCTCTCTGAAGCACTGTGCTCCTTTGGAGGTCATGAGTTCCTTGCCTCAGTTCCACCTCTCTGTGAAAGAGGAAGGAATTGTAGAGTGTCAGCAGTGGTTGTTGGCAAATGGAAACTAGGCTTTATTTTGAAGCTGTGTCAGAACTGAAAAATAATTGCATATTGGAAAATTTTGCACTGTTGGGTGTTAATTTTACTAAAAAAATACTGTATACCCATAATTTTTTGCTTGTTATTTTCTGTGCTGAGGAAGGCCTAACTAGGTTTTACAATGTAACACATTACTTTATTTCTCCCATCACAGTAAACATTGGAGTTGGAGAACCAGACTTCATCCTGGGCCAGCTGTATCACTTGTCTTCAGTACAGGCACCTGAAGTAGCCAAGTCTTGGGCAGCCCTGGCTAGCTGGGCTTACAGATGGGGCCGCAAAGTAGTTGATAATGCCAGGTAAATACAGGCTAATGCTTGAATTTGTACAGCACAATTGGTTTTCTTAAGTTAAACCTTATCTGTGTATTTATGATTACTGTTGTATGTGGTCTGAAGTTTCCTGTGAGCAGAGAAATGAATATTCTCCTGGTTAATTGCCTCTGTAAAACAAAGCTAACTTAATTCTGAGATGAAGATGATTTCTTCCTTCAAAAAGTTTTATATAAAAGACTTGCAGTAGCTCTACAAATACTCATGTAATGGGGATCAATAATTCATTAACTGTTGCAGTCAGGGAGAAGGTGTTCGGCTGCTGCCCCGGGAGAAGTCCGAGGTTCAGAGCTTGCTCCCAGACAACATTGCAGAGGAGGATAAAGAGAAAATCTACGGCATTCTTGGGCAGGCAGTGTGTCGGCCAGCCGGGATTCAAGTAAGTGAAGATTGGTTTGTTTGAAAAAACGTTCAGCTTCAGCATGAACCTTATTTTCCTCTTCTTGCAGCATGTTAACTCTTTTAAATGTCTTAAAGTAAAAATTCAGACAGTACAAGAAACCATCTGTTAGCTATGTGGTAACCCAGCTGTTGGAGGAACTATGGTGATGCGATCAAGTAATGCAGTTGCATGAGCTGCTAGGCAAGAACTGACTTAGGAACTAAGATTGCTTGTAGAAATTATTGGAGGACTTAATCAAATGTGCTTTCCCTTTATTTGCATTTAGGATGAAGATATGACTCTACAAATCACTGAAAATGAGGACAATGAAGAAGATGATATGGTGGATGTGATATGGCGTCAGTTATTAACAAGTTGTCCCTGGCTTTCAGATCTTGATGAAAATGCAACAGAAGGATTAATTAAAGTCTGGAGGAAAGTTGTAGACAGAATATTCAGTCTCTATAAACTGTCCTGCAGTGCATACTTTACTTTCCTCAAACTCAATGCTGGGCAGGTTAGTGTTAATGTGGAAACCAAGTTACAAAGTTTTCTAAATGAGGCTATGAGCTATATACTTGACTTAGAGGAGTATTTCTATGTTTCAAGGTTCCACTTGATGAAGAAGATCCCAGACTGCATTTAAGAAACACCTCTGAGCAAAGCACTGATGATGTAATTGTGATGGCAACCCTGAGACTGTTACGATTGCTTGTAAAACATGCTGGAGAACTTAGACAGTATCTAGAGCATGGGCTAGAAACTACACCTACTGCTCCTTGGAGAGGTAAGCATATGTTATCTAGCTATTAAAATTGATTTTGAGGTATTTTCTCTAAATGCAGAAAGCTGTTCATTGCACTTTGATAAAATTTTTAAGTGTGAGGAAAAGAGACTCTGTCTTTTACTAAGTCACTGAAGATGTTAAAGTCTGCCATATACTCTGATTGTAAAGTATATAAGCACAGATTTTGATGCCCTCCTTCCCCCACTTGAAGGCATAGAAAGGAGAAAGGGGATGTGGTTTGTGAAGAATTACATCATATGACCACTCTAAAAAACAAACAAGGTGGGTTTTTTCTAGTTACAGTTGAGAAAGGTGTGTGACTAAAGCCACATGTTTCAGAAGTAGTTGTTTGTCACTACACTGCAGGTTCTGGTTGTTCAGGGACTTCCCCCTAAAGGTTATAGAGTTAGTGTGGGAGACAAAGAAGAGGAGGCCACCTATTGTAAAATTGCACTTTCTTTTGGACTTTTTTGTAAATTAGTAAATCTGTACTTCTTTGATTTACATTCTCCCTACGCAAAAAAAAGGCATGCTTTTAAAAATAAAATTCTATCTAATTTGAAGAGGAATGAAGTGAATCAGCACATTTCCTTTTCCTCTTTTTGCAGGAATTATTCCCCAGCTTTTCTCCCGCCTGAATCACCCAGAGGTGTACGTTCGTCAGAGCATTTGCAACTTGCTCTGTCGAGTTGCTCAGGATTCTCCTCATCTCATCCTCTATCCTGCAATAGTGGGAACCATTTCACTTAGCAGTGAATCCCAGACTTCAGGTACGGAGAAAAGGAAAAAGTGTTGAAATAAACTTAAGCTCCTATATTTTTATATACTGGGCAGGATGATGCTGAGGTGTTTTTTTTGTTTTCTCAGTTTTGATCTTAAGAATATTTTTATTATGGGAATTTACTGATATCCTTAATCTGATTTACCAGATTTTGCAAATTTTTCTTATACTTCACCAGTACTTGATAGGGACCTGATGCTGAATAAGCTGGAGTGATACTTCTTACTGTAGCTAATATTTTATCATCTGTTTTTAATTTAGGAAACAAGTTGCCTTCTGCCATCCCTACTTTGCTTGGTAATATACAAGGAGAAGAACTGTTGGGTGGTGAATGTGATGGAGGGAGCACTCCAGCTTCCCAAGAAAGTAGTAAAGATGATACAAAAGCTGGATTAAATGAAGATCAAGCAATGATGCAAGATTGCTACAGCAAAATTGTGGAGAAACTCTCTGCTGCAAATCCAACAATGGTATTGCAGGTAAATAATCTAAATGTATGTTACTTGGGTGCTTGAACCACAAATATGTAATTTATGTGTCTTGGGTATTGGCCTACTGAAAGTTTGCCGTCTCTGTCTTTTTTCCAACCCATTCATCTACTGAAACAAATCTGAATTTTAGTTCTTCTGAAGAGTGACTCTTGCCTTCTCCAGGTTCAGATGCTTGTGGCTGAGCTGCGCAGGGTTACGGTTCTCTGGGATGAGCTTTGGTTGGGAGTTCTCCTGCAGCAGCACATGTACGTCCTCAGACGGATTCAGCAGCTGGAAGATGAAGTCAAGAGGGTCCAAAACAACAACACACTACGGAAGTATGTCAGTTTCCATAATACAGGGGATAATCATAACAAATGTTTATTCTTGGGGAAGTAAACAGTCAAATTAATTAGCAGTGGTGTTGTTTCTGAATCCATGCTATCCCAGCTGCTGCTTTGTAAGCCTGGGACCTTATTTCAGGAACATTTTATGCTACAGCTACTTCTTCAGTCAAATGAGTGAAACAGTCTACCTGTGAATCCATGTTGTGATTTCTTTAGTAGTAACATGTTAGAACCCAATGTATATTGTATTGTGGATGATGAGATCCTATAGTTCTCCATTTCCAAGTCAGATGAAATGAGCATACACCATTCAACATGCTTAATCTATTTAAACATAACTGTAAATGCAGATATTTGGAGCAAGCAAGAATGTCTTGATCTGATTGTAGTGTTCAGTGTTGATCAAGTCTGTCTTTCTCCCTCACCTGGGTTCTCCTGTGAAGAGTAGTGGAAGAGCAGATCCATTCACTGGGCACCTGGCTAAACTTAAGAATGCCTCTTGTATTCTGTAGTCAGGACTGATATGGAATGGGAGAACAGAATGATCTGAATGCCTCTTCTTCTTTATAGTTTGGTGCATCCTCAAGAAGTAGTAGTAAAAAGGTCCTTTAAGCAACTGATTTCTTTTATTGAAGTGATTTCTGCTCAGAGCTTCTAATCAAGGTTTCTGCTGGTGAACAATGCATTTCAAATGTTCTTTTAAAAAAAGGTGTGGTTCAGGGGAACACTTATTCAAGGTGAAATGGAATACTCTTCATTTTAATATAAGACTGAAGACCTCATTTTAGGGAAGTAATAATTTTTGTGAGTTCTTCAATGTCTCAGTTACTGTTTAATGCTGTCCTTGTGAGAACTTGGTTTTATGGCATTAAGAAGGGATTTTTGTGTGTTTTTTATAACAGAGAGGAGAAAATAGCAATCATGCGTGAAAAGCACACAGCTCTGATGAAGCCCATTGTGTTTGCTCTGGAACACGTGAGGAGCATCACTGCAGCTCCTGCAGAAACTCCTCATGAGAAGTGGTTTCAGGATAACTATGGAGATGCAATTGAAAATGCTCTAGAGAAGCTTAAGAATCCTTTGAATCCTGCTAAACCTGGAAGCAGCTGGCTCCCATTTAAAGAGGTATCACGTGCAAGAGTGCAATGTAGAGGCACTTGCTGCTCTTGCTGCACCATGTGCTTGACCCTCTCCTTCTCTTGCTGTTCCCTTTCCATATCAAAATTGCAGCCTGAAATTTTGTCATAGCAGTCAGCACAGGCAAACTGGGCATTAAAACACCCTAATTTTTGCCTCTAGCCAGTCCTATTGATTGTCTGCTATTGCATTTCTACCCATTGAAATTACATTTTTCAAATCTTGCAGCTTCTTCTGTGGGGAATGCTGTCAGCTTTGGGAGCAGAGGGCTTTCTTTTAAATACTGTCTTTCTGAAACTGTGGTATTTGAGTTTAGTTGATTTAAGTTTTAACAAGTTAATTCTGTTTATCTAAGCATGGTCCTTGGGCTGTGCAGCAACCTTCAAATGATCAACCCTTCCCAGAGGTCCTTTGTCAATTATGTCGTCTTCTCTTAGCTTGTGGATCTGAAGAGAAACTAAATATTCACTTGTCTCTCCAGAGCCAGCCTGGTGTTTTTAAAACCAGAACAGAGGTTTTACATGCAAATAGACCTTTTTTACTTGTACTTGCTCTTCTGCTTTGCAGAACAGACAAGCATTCAGCTATAAACAGGAGGTTGCTGAATACTGCTGCCTTTAACCACAGCTCAGATATTTATAAATACAGGAGCACACCTCTTGAGGAGCGTGATTTGTTGTGATTTTGCTTCTTATCACTGCACAGGGTATATTTGCTGCATAGAGGATGTTGTTTAGTTTTTGTAATCTTCATCCTAAACTGTGGATTAACAGCATGGCAAGGGTGCAAAGGAGTTTAGGAAAAACCTTCGTTTTCTGGAAGATGAGCACCATTAAGTCTGGTTTGATGGTGTTTTTGTTCTTACTGCTAACTGTTAAGGTGAACATCAACCTAAAAGAAAAAACTTTCTTTGGAATAGGTAATGCTGAGCTTGCAGCAAAGAGCACAGAAACGGGCCAGTTACCTCTTACGACTTGAAGAAATCAGTCCTTGGCTGGCTGCCATGATGAACACTGAAATAGCACTTCCTGGAGAGGTGTCCACCAGGGACACAGTCACCATCCACAGTGTGGGCAGCACCATCACCATCCTCCCAACCAAAACCAAACCTAAAAAGCTGCTTTTCCTGGGTTCAGATGGGAAGAACTATCCCTACCTGTTCAAAGGTGAGTAATAGAATTTTTCCCATACCAGGTATTGTCTCTTGTTATAAGTTAGACTGTATTAAAGTTAGGAAGACTGTGGGGTACAACTCTATTTTTATTTGCCTGAATGATAGAGAGAGGAGTTTGCTCTCTCTTCCCTACCTTTCACTTCACCAGATATTTTTCAAGGAATTTTGCCATGTGAAACTGTAATTCAAATCCCTTCTTTACAAGGCTTTCATCAGAAGCATGGATATTGATAGGATTAGCTGGATGCAGTTTTCCAGAAGCTTAATGTAGCCCATAAAAGACAACTTTAGAGACTTCTTGTTTTGCCTGCAAGGGAAAGGCCTATTTGTTATGTTGGAGCTACTGTGTGTACTGCTCACACAGCAAGTTGGCATAAACTGGTAGGTGAATGCCATGTAAACACTTTGCTTTAGGCCAAACAACTCATCCTTAATCTACATATTATGAAGATAGTCATAGTCTGAAATGTAGTAGGTTTAAAAAAATACTAAATTTTGGGCTTTAGGAGAATTTTTTTATCTAGGACCTAAATTTTAAACAAATTTCTTGCAGGTTTGGAAGACTTGCACCTAGATGAGAGAATCATGCAGTTCTTATCCATCGTGAACACCATGTTTGCCACCATCAACCGGCAAGAGACGCCGCGGTTCCACGCCAGGCACTACTCGGTGACACCCCTGGGGACAAGGTCAGGCCTCATCCAGTGGGTGGATGGAGCCACACCTCTCTTTGGGCTGTACAAGCGCTGGCAGCAGCGAGAGGCTGCTCTGCAGGCACAAAAGGTAACAGCTCTGTGCTGTGCTGAGTGGGACAAGGCAGAAGAGAAATGCTTGTTTTGATTTGCTTTGTGATTCTAAGTCATGTGGTCTTACATTGTGTTTTGTTCATAATAATGCAGGAGGGTTCTGTGTATTCATGTATCTTGGGACTTCACCAGAAGTCAATATTTATGTATAATTACAGTATGTAATATAAAAATGCTGTTCTGGCATGATAGTTCAAGATAACTGTTTTTTACAAATAGAATTAACCTTGGTTGAAATTATTTTAGTTCCGTATCTTGTTTACATTCTAAATACAGTTTTTGTATTTATATTTGAGATCTACTTTGAGAGTAGAATTAGGCTGAAGCAATGTGTTTTTAGTCTATTTAGACCTTAACCTCTGAATTTTGAAAGCAGTCTCTGAGCTGAAGAAGTCATGCTCAGTCAAGGCATTGATTTAATATTTAGTTCTCACCAAAATTTGGGATATGTTTCTGTGCTAATACATCAACTACCATTTTTTCTCTTCTAGGCTCAGGACTCTTACCAGACCCCTCAGAACCCTGGAATAGTTCCTAGACCCAGTGAACTTTACTACAGTAAAATTGGACCTGCTTTAAAGGCAGTTGGGCTTAGTCTCGACGTGTCACGTCGTGACTGGCCCTTGAATGTCATGAGGGCTGTTCTGGAGGAGCTGATGGAAGCAACTCCCCCAAATCTCCTCGCTAAGGAGCTCTGGTCATCATGCACCACACCAGATGAGTGGTGGAGAGTTACACAGGTGAGTTACAACAGCTGTATTTTACATAGGAGAGGCTGTGGTTTTAATGGGATGAGGGGCACCAACTGCCTGAGGTGTGGTACTTGTGAGTTTGGAGAGCTGGTGCTGCTGTGAGTTTTGACAAAGTGTTGGCAATTGTGCCATTGAATTTAAACATGGGTATAGACCAGATAAGTCTACGTTATTATACTAGAACTATCAGCCTGAAAAATGAAAACTCTTGTAAGATACCGTCAAACAACAAATAGAAAACTGCTTGGAATAAGTTGGGCTTGATTTGTTTTACACTTACACTTAAAGTAATGTTTTAAGATGGTAGTCAGTCCAATGTGTTGGCAGAGGATTCCCACAAATAATTTTTTCCTGAAACTCTCTTTTAAGTCGTATGCAAGATCCACTGCAGTTATGTCCATGGTTGGCTACATCATTGGTCTTGGAGACAGACATCTGGATAATGTTCTTATAGATATGACTACAGGAGAAGTTGTCCACATAGATTATAATGTTTGCTTTGAAAAAGGTAATTTAAAAAATGCTCTATGTTATTCAAATAAAAGGTTTTCTTTCTTAGCAATTAAAAGAGACAACTTAATTTTTTATCTTAAAGGGAAGAGCCTTAGGGTCCCAGAGAAGGTTCCGTTCCGGATGACACACAACATTGAAACAGCCCTGGGAGTGACAGGAGTGGAGGGGGTGTTCAGGCTTTCTTGTGAACAGGTATGCTTGGAGATCTGAAAACTGAGAGCCATCACTGGCCAAATACTGTCTTAGAACTTTTCTGTCCTACTGGTTTATGGAGCCTTCACCTTTCTGATGTGATTTTAATTGGGCTTACTTTAGCTATATCCTGTGGTAGGTATTTAAGAAACATGGGATTGTCTGATAAATGCACGTGTAAGTAGTGGTACAACTAAAATTTAGGGTGAAAGGGGGACTCTTAGTTGTAGATTAAAATGTAATGTTTTTCTTGAATTTTTTTTGAGATTTTTTTTTTTTTGAGATTTTTTTCTTGCCCTCTTCCTTTGGGATTCATCCTGTACAAACATGACAGATATGTTTTTAAATAGAAAAATGCTCTGAGGAAGGGAGATTTTTCCTCCTTAAGTATCTGTGGCTTGTGCATAGAATTTGTATGGAAGGCTAGATCTTCCCGCAGGCTTAGCTGCATTTGTACCCCCTGTGGTGTTCTTCCTATCTCTGTAGTAGTTAGGGATACATTATGGATTTCTGTACCTACTCAAGTGCAGTTTTTCCCTCTAAGTTTCCACTGTTTTACAAGGATAACACAGAATCAGAACGAGTCTGTTTAAAATATGATGCAGGTCCTTCATATAATGCGGCGTGGGAGAGAGACTTTGCTTACACTGCTGGAGGCTTTTGTTTATGATCCACTGGTGGACTGGACAGCTGGAGGAGAGGCAGGATTTGCTGGGGCTGTCTATGGTGGTGGTGGCCAGCAGGCTGAAAACAAGCAGAGCAAAAGGGAAATGGAAAGGGATATTACACGGAGTCTCTTTTCCTCGAGGGTGGCCGAGATAAAGGTGAGTTTACTGCAATAATTTTTTATTTTTAATCCTAAGTAAGCTCTGTGTTTTCATTTTATTTATTTGCATTTTGGGAATGGGGGAAGATGTGATCATATATCAGCAATAGTTCATGAATTTTATTGTGATAAATTGAGTTTATGTGAAGAGAAGGGTTTCTATTGAACTTGCAAGTATTTAATTTTCACTTTCTGCATGCTTAATTCTAAAACATGTTTTAGTGCTTTGCCTGAATCTGGGCTAGGAGAATAACAATAGAGGTTTAGAGAGCAGTTTAAATAAAGAATGTCTGTTGGCAGTTGTAGCACTGGAAGCAGTGCTAGATGGATGGCATTGTTGAAGGCTTAGGTTCTGCCATATCCTTACCTTCTGCTGTCAATTTGATTTAGTGCAGTTCAGTAACATCTGTGTCTTGATTGCAGGTTAACTGGTTTAAGAACAGAGATGAAATGCTTGCTGTGCTGCCAAAACTGGACAGTAGTTTAGAAGAGTACCTGAACCTGCAGGAGCAGTTAACAGATGTAGAAAAGTTGCAAGGAAAACTACTGGAAGAGATAGAATTTCTGGAAGGTGCAGAAGGAGTGGATCATCCCTCCCACACACTTCAGAACAGGTACAGAGGAGCCAGGAATTCTGTCAGAAGTCTCACACTTCAATACAGATGGTGTTTTAGCAATTTACTTATGGATTAAATGTTAGGAATCTGTATGTGAGTGAATAGCTGGGAAAAGGCTTTGCAGTAAGCAGGTCACTCCTTGTACAGAAGAACTTTTTCTGCTGAGTAATCCTTTTCCTACTGAGAAATCTTATTCATGTCCTGCACCTCATACTCCATCACTATAACTTGTGGTAGTCCAAGTTCCACACTTGACCCTCAAGGCAAGAGAGGGAATGTTCTGAAAGTGGTGTCCCTTCATTATAATCCACATAAGGGAGCTATTGATAAATAGCAGAAAAATATTTTGTTGTAGGTTTCTAATTCTTTAGGTTATTTTTGAAGGTTATTTGAAATTAATCAAGTATTTCAGAATTGCATGAATAGGCACAGGCATTAATTAGTTTATAGGAAAACAGAATTAATTAATAATGCAACACTGTTAGTTTAATGTAATTGGTGAGAACATGTTCATTTCCTGGTTAAGTTGTATTGTTCAATACTGTTCTGTATTCTATAGTGTTAAGTATTTTCTTTCTTGTAGTATTTACTTGATTCTGTGGCTTCAATAATTCAGGTATTCTGAGCACACACAGTTGCAGTCTCAACAAAGAGCTGTCCAGGAAGCCATCCAGGTGAAGCTGAATGAGTTTGAGCAGTGGATAACCCATTACCAAACTGCCTTCAGTAATTTAGAGGCAACACAACTTGCAAGTCTGCTCCAAGAAATTAGCACACAAATGGACCTAGGTACAAAAGAGTGTTTCTGGGGGTGGTTTTAATGGTTTGAGAATAACTTGAGTTTAATATCAGGAGGCATTTTGAGTATTCTCTAACTTAAAGGCAATGATCTGTATGTAATAAGTTAAAAGAAAGGGGCTTCTTACAAGGGTGATATAGAGCACTTCAAGGTTTCAGTGCCAAGCTGTCTGAAGGAACTTGTCTGTCTTATCCTACCTGGGCATGAGATTCTCTTACCTTGTGCTCAAAATTCTCAATATGAATTCTCTGTGCTTCCTTTATCACAAGTTAAAAAAAAAAATTTTTAAAAGATATTAATGCTCAGTATTTGTATTGTATAAAACGTGTCTTCAGACATATCTTTATTTTTAACCTTCTTTCTTAAAAGGTCCTCCCAGTTATGTCCCAGCAACAGCATTTCTGCAAAATGCAGGCCAGGCACATCTAATCAGCCAGTGTGAACAGCTGGAAGGAGAGGTTGGTGCTTTTCTGCAGCAGAGAAGATCTGTGTTGCGTGGCTGCCTGGAACAATTGCACAACTATGCAACAGTAGCTCTGCAGTATCCAAAAGCTGTGTTCCAGAAGCACCGAATAGAGCAGTGGAAAACCTGGATGGAAGAGCTCATTTGTAACATGACCATAGAGCGTTGTCAGGATGTCTTTAGGAAGTAAGTTGACAGAATAATGACTTGTTCAAAGAATGTAATGTTCAAGCTACCACCCCAATTTTGTAATTTAAATAAATATTTTTGCAAGGACCTATCTAATTATAAAGCAAACCAACATTAAGTTGTAATTCTAGAAATTTGGAATTAATATGAAAAACTGCTTTAAAAATACCATTCCAGAATTTAATATGTGTACTTCAACAGGAGAATCAAGTAACATTGTCCTGTAATGAACAAATGGAGAATTCACCTTTGTGGCTTCAGAGTAGTGATATTTTGAGTTTTAGAAACTTCTAGCATTTAAAAATCAATAAGGAAAGGTTTTTTTTTTTAATCTAGTAGATTTTCAAGCAGTTTCTTTTTTTCTTAAGTCAGGCTGTTTCAACATGATTATGGCTTGGCTTAAAAGATCTAGATTATATTTGAGCATTTCCTCTGAAATCTCTTTCCTTTCTTTTTATCTTCTATTCATTCTTTGTTTCAAGGACAGTTGTCTTATGTCCTTCCAAATAGATGTGGGATATGGTGCATTTTAGGACCTTGTAAAAGCATTGTTAAGGTAGTCATCAACCTCTTGCAGTATTTAGAGTTAAGAATCACAGAATCACAGAATAATGAGGCTGGAAGAGACCTCTAAGATCATCAAGTCCAACCTGTGCCCTAACACCTCAGCTAGACTATAGCACCAAGTGCCATGTCCAGTCTTTTTTTAAACACATCCAGAGATGGTGATTGTACCACTTGCCTGGGAAGAGCATTCCAGTGCTTTATTCTTCTTTCGGTGAAAAAATTTTTCCTGGTGTCCAACCTATCCCTTCCCTGACGTAGCTTGAGACTGTGCCCTCTGGTTCTGTCAGTGCTGCCTGGTGGAAGAGACCAGCCCCACCTGCCTACAGCCTCCCTTCAGGAAGGTGTAGAGAGCAATAAGGTCACCTCTAAGCCTCCTCTTCTCCAGGCTAAACAACCCTAGTTCCTTCAAATGTTCCTCACCAGCCTTGTTGCCCTTCTCTGGATGCACTCAAGCATCTCAACATCCTTCCTGAACTGGCCCAGAGCTGCACACAGTAGGTGATTTAGGAAGGGTAGTGCTTTTCGTACCTGCAGAGCAGAAAGCAATCTGTGAAGGGGAAATGTAGTGGCTGTCCTTGTGTTGCACAGGTACGAGCTGCAGTACGCCCCGCAGCCCGCGCCCAGCGTGTGCCAGTTCATCACGGCCACGGAGATGACGCTGCAGCGCTACGCGGCCGACATCAACAGCCGGCTGATCCGGCAGGTGGAGCGCCTCAAGCAGGAGGCCGTCACCGTGCCCGTGTGCGAGGAGCAGCTCAAGGAGATCGAGCGCTGCATCAAAGTGTTCCTGCACGAGAACGGCGAGGAGGGCTCGCTCAGCTTGGCCAGCGTCATCATCTCGGCCCTGTGCGCCCTGACCAGGTGAGTTCCCTCGGGAAGGGTCCCGGTGCAGCCCACGCCGCAGGAACAGTCAGCGATGGGTGCTGTGAGGAGTGTGGCAGCAGGCACCGTGTCCAAGTGTCTCAATTCTTCCAGGCGAAACCTGATGATGGAAGGTGCGGCGTCCAGTGCTGGAGAGCAGCTGGTTGATTTGACTTCCAGAGATGGAGCCTGGTTCCTGGAGGAGCTTTGCAGCATGAGTGGGAATGTCACGTGCCTTGTGCAGCTGCTGAAGCAGTGCCATCTTGTACCCCAGGACTTGGACATCCCGAACCCCATGGAAGCATCAGAAGCCGTTCACTTAGCCAATGGAGTATATATCTCACTTCAGGTGATTCTTTTATGTTACTTTTTCCCCCATCCTTCAAGGCTTCAGCGAAGTCATTCTTGATGGATTCTTCCTTAATGGGCTAAGTGTTTGTTTATGATGCTGCAGAGATTTTTTCATAAGTCTTGCTCCTGTTTGCTGTATTTGATTGAGCTGAACAGGCATTTGCTTCTGTCATTTACATTTTTATTGGTTGAAAGAAACTGTTTTGATCTATACATGAGAAATTGCAAAAAACTGCTGTCAAGTAAGTAACCCTGAGGAAGACATTTTAGGCACACCAGCTTCATGTCTCCTTTTAATTTTTCTGTTCTGTTGCTGGCAGTCCAGATCAACTTCCAAACTCTTCAGATTGGGTTCTTTCTGTTTTCTGCTCCTGCTAAACTTTACTTATTTTCACCTGACTCAAATTAGTTTCAAATAAACTCAGAAAAGCTGTTGTACAGGCCCCTGTCTCCAATATTGGGTAGGAGAAAAATGCATTTATGATTTTATGGTTGAGAATTAATAAAACACAAAAACCCATGAAGGGCAGTCTGAGTGAAATACCTGCTGAAGACTAATGTGCTTTATAAACTGTGGCTGGTTAAATAGATTTTTGAGGCTTTTGGTTCCATTGTATTGATTTGAGGAATATTTTCCTATCAAGCTGCATAAGTGCATTTGGATTTTCATCACTTTATTTTTTTCTCTCTTTGAAGTTGTAACATTTCAGAGCTGTTTCAGAAATGTGCATGGCAGCAGTTTCACTGCATTGCAGTGGGGATCTTTCACCCACACATTGTTGTCCTCCCTGTCAGCTCTTAGATAAGATGTACTCACTGAGCTCCCTGCTCACTTGGCAGTCAAGATAACCAGTCCTTTTGGTGTGTTTCATCTCCTTTTGGAGACAGAGCATGTTGGTTCTTTCTGCAGCTGCCTTTAGCCCTCCTGCTGCATTCTGCTTGGGGGAAATTGCTCTGTGCCACTTAAAGTACTGCTTTTCTTCCCTGTATTGATTTTTGTGGCAAAATTATCACTACCTGGCAAGTTTCTGCTACTTTTTCTTTGTCTAGTCCAATCAGTTTAACAAATCATAAATTCAGTAAATAATTTAATTTGCTCATAGTTATGTAATGGAAAAGAAAAGCTGACATTGATGAAACCAGATCAGAAATTAGGAGCTCTGTGTCCCCCAGCCTCTGCTGAGGATGGCTGTCAGGTATTGCTGCTGGTGCTGTGGAGATGGTTGTTGCTGCATTGCTACAGATGTCAAAGCTTTGGCTTTGTACAGGGTTTAAAGTATTCTTGATTTCTTCAAAGTTAATCCAAAAGCACACTTTTGACTCTTGGCTGACCACCATCATGTTATACTTTAGATAATGTCTGCTGCAAGGTGGTGTAGTACTAAAGATGTTGCATGTGATACTTTTTGAAGGGGAAAAGTTCTTACTTTTTCATACCTACTTCCCAACAGGAATTGAACTCCAACTTCCGGCAGATCATTTTCCCTGAAGCACTGAGGTGCCTAATGAAAGGAGAGTACACTTTAGAGAGTATGCTCCATGAACTGGATAATCTCATAGAGCAAACAACTGATGGAGTCCCTTTGCAAACGTTGGTTGAATCTCTTCAAGCCTACTTAAGAAATGCTGCTATGGGTATAGAGGAGGAGACACACACTCATTACATTGATGTTGCAAGGTAAATCACCTTTTTTTCAGTTCAGGTGTGAGAGAGTGAGGACTGAAGAACATTAGTTTGTCTAAAATTATTTTTTGTTTGTTATACAGGCTTTTCTTGCCCAAGAATACCTTCAGCAGAGTGCAGGGTATAAAGTGTGCACTTGTTTCCTCCTCTGTGTTTGTGTGTTTATCCACATGCATACACAGAAATATGGAGCTGTGGCAATTTACACTTACATCTGCTTAAAACTGACTTCTGGTAGTCAGCTTCTTCCAAAATACCTAGTTGTGATTTTATATTTGAAGTGAAAGGATGCTAAAAATAGGAACTTGTTCCTTAGTTTGTGGGAGGAACCTGTGAAAAGAAGAGCTTGTAACCATGGCACTCCTTATCGGGAGGTTTGATGAGTAGCTTTTGCTTAATGAGTCAGTGACTTGATTAAAAAAGCAAAATGAGACAAAACACCGAGTGAACAAAGACTTGTGCATCTTGTAATGTGGAACAGTAAATTTCTGGGTAGGTGCTTGGTACACAACAAACCAATTCAAAATCTTCAAGTGTTGTTTTCCTTGAGCCAGTTGTTGTGGGTCCAGCCATGGTACGGTGAATCTGTGGAATCGGACAGTTTAAGAAAATTCTGTTTTTTGTGGACTAAGTGAAACCATGCAAATTTCTCTTTGTTATTTTCCCATTAAGAGTACTTCATGCTCAGTATGGTGAACTGATTCAGCCAAGAAATGGTTCAGTTGATGAAACTCCCAAAATGTCAGCTGGTCAGATGCTTTTGGTAGCTTTTGATGGAATGTTTGCTCAAGTGGAAACTGCATTTGGTTTATTGATTGAAAAGGTATGGATTTGTTCTTTCTGGAATACTGTTTGAGTCAAAATTAGGAAACCTCCAAAAAACCCAAACTAATTAATTTCCTTTACATTGCTCAGCTAAACAAGATGGAGATACCTCTTGCTTGGCGTAAGATTGACATAATTAGGGAAGCCCGCAGCACCCAGGTTAACTTCTTTGATGATGACAATAATCGGCAAGTCCTGGAGGAAATTTTCTTTCTGAAGAGACTGCAGACAATTAAAGAATTTTTCAGGCTCTGTGGTACCTTCTCTAAGACACTGTCAGGTAAATAAATGTTATCAAATATTCAGTATACCTTTATCCACTTCTCATCCTGTTCAGAAGGACATAAAGTGGTCGCTTTTGCTGTAACTTACCCTGGATATGTGGTAAGGAAGCAGCAACTAAAAATGAATTCCTGTGCTTTTGCTGTGTTTGTAATTAGGGTGTTACTCTGGATGCATCAAATGTTTCATTTATAACAAAAGTACTGTTTCTTTCCCTTTAAAAGGAATCAGTTCAATTGAAGATCAGAATGCAGTAAATGGACCTGTTCAAATTGTCAATGTGAAAGCCCTTTACAGGAACTCTTGTTTTAGTGAAGATCAAATGGCCAAGCCAATTAAGGCTTTTACAGCAGACTTTGTGAGGCAGCTTTTAATTGGCCTTCCAAATCAAGCTTTGGGACTGACCTTGTGCAGTTTCATCAGCGCTCTGGGTGTCGATATCATTGCTCAGGTAGAGGCTAAAGACTTTGGAGCAGAAAGCAAAGTTTCTGTGGATGACCTGTGCAAGAAAGCGGTGGAGCACAACATCCAGATTGGCAAGTTCTCCCAGCTGGTGATGAACAGGGCCACAGTGCTGGCCAGCTCCTACGACACAGCCTGGAAGAAGCACGACCTGGTGCGCAGACTGGAAACCAGCATCTCCTCCTGCAAGACCAGCCTGCAGAGAGTGCAGCTGCACATTGCCATGTTCCAGGTGAGAGCCCAGCACAGCCTGGGGCTGGGAAAAATGAGCCTGAGCTACAGTGTCTGAGCACAGCAAATATGATATTTTGTTGAATAAGTTCTAAGGTATTTTAATGGACTTTATAAGGTATTTTGGTTATAATTATGCTGTAAATATATAAGGAACAGTGTTACTGCTAGCTTTTCTGGAAGACTAGCTGCTTTACAAGAAGCAAATTCTTCAACATATTTTTTTTTTAAATCAATACATGTAATTTTTTTCCATAGCCATGAAGTTGGTGTTTGGAAAATAGGTCATTCTCTGGCTTTCTTACCAGCAATGCTGTCCCGTTCCTCCCCCTTTTTCTCAGATTATGACTTTAAGGGAGGAGATGGCTTAGAACAGAGGGTATGAGGTGCTGAATGTCATTTTGTACCTTTCCTTCTAAGTTTTAATTCATTGACTGTCTCCTTGCTCTACTATTTGCTTCATTAAAAATACAAATAGTCCTAAAAAATGCTCTTCTGAGGCTTTAGATAAATGCCATTGTGTACCTTTACACAAGTATCCTGTTGTGCTGTACTATCAGTGGTCTTAATTTTATAAGGGACAAGGCTTTCTCCAGGTCAGTAAATAAACCATTTCATAGACTGATAAGCAAAATTATCTTTGTTTTAAGGTATCACAAGTGAATTGTTTCTGATTATTGATGGCTTTTCCTTTAGATTAAAAAGATGTGTGTAAATCATATCTAGTAAGTTAGTGGACTGATTAATGGTATAAATATCGAAGCCAGCAAAACATCATTTACAGCTACTTGTATAATTGAATGCTCCAGAATGATTTAGGACTTTAAGCTGTGCTGGTACTGTCTGATGTGCAGCCCTTTTAAGTGCCCTTACTTATAAAGGGTACCAGACCACTGGAATTGCTGTTTGTGATGTAGAGTATTTTATGCAATATTGATAATCAGGTGTTGCTGTTGCTTTCTTAAAGTGGCAGCATGAAGATCTCCTCATCAGTCGCCCCCAGGCTGTTTCTGTCACTCCTCCACCTCGTTCTGCAATTTTAAACAACATGAAAAAGAAACTTCACACGCTCAGTCAGATTGAAGCTTCCATTGCAACGGTCCAGGTATGGCTGTTTGGGGAGGGTTGTTCAGCAGCACATTGAAATGTGGCAAACACAAACTGCAAATCATCTGCCACCTTCTAATTATGTTATCTGGCTTGCTGTCTTACACAAATGTGGGGGTATTGTCATTGATCTCTTTCAGTCTGTCTGATGGATACTGTCATATTGTTTGAGTTTGCTGTCTCATCCAGGATGTTCTTTTGAATAGCAGTAAATGTCTTTGAGGAAAAATATAAATCTGTGAAAATATTTTTCTTTTTGAAGGCTACTAATGTTCCTTTTCTTTAAGTTTGTGTGCCTTAGATAATCCTTACTGTCATTTTTCATAGCTAAATGTCAGAAGTTCCCTTTATAGAAATGGGCACATTTATTCTTCTGTGTTAAGGTTTGTATGTTGTGGCTTTGCTCAGTATTTTAGATTTCTTTGGTGCAAGTAATATAGAATGTTTAATTGTTTGTTAAATACTGCTTAGCTTCCTGAATTTTAATTTCCTTTTTCAGTTGTGAAGGTACTGTTTATAATAATTTATTGAATTATTTGCAAAATAATGGAGGAACTCCTATGATGTTATATTATTCTTAGTCTAGAAATCTGATTACTTTTGCTTTTTTTTTTTTTTTTTTCTTGGTGAGTTAAAGTCTAGACAGGTAGACTTTATATAACAATCAAATCTAGTTGTGATGTGTACTGGAAATAAACTTTTAAACAGCATAAACTAACATTTGTTCATCATGAATGCCACAGTATTTTACAGGTATGACATAAGAAAATGTCTGCATGTGTTATATATGCATAATTTATTTAAAGCCAAGCTTAGAGTGCTGTATATCTCTATGAATTATCTATATGGGTTTCTTTCTTCCTCAATGCAGGAGAAACTAGCAGCACTTGAAGCAAGTATTGAGCAGCGTTTAAAATGGGCAGGAGGTGCTAATCCTGCCCTGGCCCCTGTCTTGCAAGATTTTGATGCCACTATTGCTGAAAGAAGAAACCTTGTACTGAAAGAAAGTCAAAGAGCAAGCCAGGTACTATGGATAAGTACAGTACTCTTGATTCCATGAGTGTGTTCACTCTTCATTTCCTACTCGAGGTTTATGTAGAAGATATTTTTCTGCTCTGCATCTAAAGAGCAAGCATAGATAACCAAATGCTTCTGGGAATCCCACTTGAAAGCAATAGGAATAATCTTTGTGAGAATTGCTGCAGGGTTGGATGACCCTGGGATGATACTGCTACTGTAACAAAGCAGTATCTGTGTGTTTAAAATCCTCACTTCAAAGCACATTAAAAAAACAGTGTTTGTTTAATAGACAGTTGAAGTGAAATAATTTTTCTCACTGTGGCTTTGATTTTCAGGTCACTTTCCTTTGCAGTAATATCATTCATTTTGAGAGTTTACGTACCAGAACAGCAGAAGCCCTGAACCTTGATGCTGCATTGTTTGATCTCCTCAAGCGCTGTCAGCAGATGTGCTCCTTCGCGTCGCAGTTCAACAGCTCCGTGTCCGACCTGGAGCTCCGCCTGCTGCAGAGGGTGGTGAGCACAGAGCAAAGCATGAAACCTCTCAGAATCACTGCAGGGAGCTCTCAGCTTTGTCTTCCATTCTCAGGGTTATGTGTACCTGCTGATGGAGTGTGGCTGCAGAGTTTATGCTGTCAGTTAAACACTTGGCAGTGCTGTCTACGCAGCAAGTGCGTTTTATCTCTGGGTACAGATAAAGAAATGTTTCTGTTATTTTTAGGGCACTGGTCTCGAACATCCTATTGGCAGCTCTGAATGGCTTCACTCAGCTCACAAGCAGTTGACCCAGGAGATATCTACACAGAGAACAGTACAAACAGAAAGAGAACAGCAAATAGAAACAGTTTGTGAAACAATTCAGAACCTGGTGGATAGTATTAAAACTGTGCTCACGGGTCATAACAGACAGCTTGGAGATGTCAAACATCTACTGAAAGCTATGGCAAAGGTATGGCCGAAACATCCTTCAATTTATTCCTCAAACCCATGTCAGTACAGTTTAAGAAAAATAACAGTTGAAGCTATGTGCTTTGTAAAGTATCTAGAAACAGTAAAATGTTTGTGCATATGGAGTTCAAAACATAAAGTTCATGTTTAAGAATTCATTAAACTTTCTAGCATTAGCCTTAGCAGGCTTTGGTTGAACTGAACCTTTTCTCTCTCTTGGCAGTTGAAACATTGTGTTCATAAATCCTTTTGGTTCTAAATCTGTAAAAAATTTTATCATTTAAAAATTTATTTCTTTATACATAACTACTGAAAATTATAGTTATTTGTAATCAAATGACAAACTGAATGACTGAAAGGGCTTAGAAATCTCCACTTTATTATCTTAGCCAAAATGCAGCAGTTGACCTTTTTGCACATCTTGGTTACAGGATGAAGAAGCGGCTCTGGCAGATGGTGAAGATGTTCCCTATGAGAACAGTGTTAGGCAGTTCCTGGGTGAATATAAATCATGGCAAGATAATATTCAGACAGTTCTGTTTACATTAGTTCAGGTTATGGGTCAAGTCCGCAGTCAGGAACATGTTGAAATGCTGCAGGAAATAACTCCCACCTTGAAAGAACTTAAAACACAGAGCCAAAGGTAAGAGAGTTACCTTGTCTCAGGTGAGAAAAGGCATTTTGCATACCTGCTTTCATGTAGCAGGAACACATCATGGGGCACACACTTGATGTTTTTCTTAGAACTCAGAAATCTTCTTGCAAAATTTGAATTAATTTAATTTTTGGGTTTTCAGTAAGTCAAGTAGTTGCATGAGTATTTACCAACTCCATTATGTTTCCTAGTGTCTACAATAATCTGGTGGGGTTTGCATCACCCTTAGTCACGGATACAGCAAATGAATGCTCCAGCCCAACTTCAGCTGCTACATATCAGCCAACCTTTGCTGCAGGTAATACTTGCCAAAGTACAAACATGAAACCATCAGGAATTGATATTAGAGAGGGAATCATAGCTCTTACTGAGAGCTTTGACATACAGACAATTTGCTTAATATAAATAAATTCTTAGCAGTGGAATAAAACTTCTTGTTTATAAAGTGAAAGAAATTAGAAAACGGAAAGATTGAAAACTGGTGCAGAATTTAAAATGCAAATTTAAAATGCATTTTTTCTGAAAAACTGATAGGTCTATTTGATATGCATTTAATGTGCTTTTTTTTGCCTCTATACTGTGCTATTGTTTTGAAGACTTTATGCTCTTTTAAACTTTCTTTACAGCTGTACGTAGCAATACAGGGCAGAAAACTCAGCCAGAGGTGATGTCACAGAATGCAAGAAAGCTAATTCAGAAAAATCTTGCAACATCAGCAGATACTCCTCCAAACACAGTCCCAGGAACTGGCAAAAGTGTTGCTTGTAGTCCCAAAAAGACAGCCAGGGACCCTAAAACAGGAAAAGGTAAATACAAACCTTAAAAAAACCAACTAGAAATAAAACCAACAACCTACCAATGACAGCAACAAAAAAATACCTCAGATGGTTTCTGTGCAGGAGTGTCAAGTTGCATTAACTTTGTTTTGTACCTGTAGCTGTGCAGGAGAGGAATTCCTACGCGGTTAGCGTGTGGAAGCGGGTCAAAGCCAAGTTAGAGGGCCGAGATGTGGATCCCAACAGGAGAATGTCTGTGGCTGAACAGGTGAGTTGAAAATAAAGTTCCAGTACTGTTCCTTGCTTTAAATAAACCCTAATTAGCAGGTGTGTATGCTGAAGTGTGCCTTCAGGGCTGAAAGCCTGTTGTGAATGGGGGTTCCTTTGGAGGTGGGAGCTATTGCAGTGCAAATCAAGGTTGCTGCTGCCCTGTATTGCTGCATTTTTTTAAACAGTCATATGCTTTTGTTTTTCATATGGGAGGTTTATGTAGAGCCACGAATCAGATAATTTTATCTTTTGTCTGTCAGTAAGCTAACATTTGTTCCACAGCTGCTGGTAGCCAGGGAGAACACGAGATCTGTACAGCTGCCCAAGAGACAGGACTTCTCTGTGTTCACTAACATAACACAACACAACCACTCCTGTCTCTGGGCAACGGAGTCAGGGGACACAGTTGTCCACGTCTATTTGAGAATGGTGTGGCTACTTCCAAGATAGGAGCTGTGAATGAGATGGTAATGTGATTTTTTTTGCAGTGCAGCTTCCTGTTTCTTATGTGGACTGCACGAAATTATGTCTACAGTTACTTCAGATTTTTTCCAATTAAATATTTGCAGGTGGCATTCCACAGTAAATTCTAAGATCACTTAAACACTTTTAAAATTCTAGCTTATTTTTAATTCCTTGTTTGACCTTTTTAATAGGTTGACTTTGTGATTAAGGAAGCAACTAATCTAGATAACTTGGCTCAGCTGTATGAAGGTTGGACTGCCTGGGTATGAGTAGGGAGACAGCAGCTCGGTCTGGTTCAGCGAGGTCAGACATCCACCAGAATCAACTCGGCCTCAGGCATCCGTAGCCGCACCACAGTCGGTGGTGATGCATACTGGGGCTTAATCTGAGGAAACCTAGGAAATCTCGGTGCACTGGGAAGTGAATCCTGCAGGATAGCTGCACTCAGGGATACGCTAAACACAATGGTCTGCAACCCCCACGGTCAAGGGTGAACGCTCACCGCTTGAGCAACACGGTTTGTCTTTCTGCTACGGAAGAACTGCAAACGTGTCTGGGGGTCAGCTGCAGAAAGAAATCAGGATGCTACAAACGGCAGAGTGATTTGGAACTCAATTCCACCTGACCCTGTGAACAATTCAGGAAACACCGAACCCTGTTCAAAGAAAAACAGAAAAATGGGGCCACGAAGAAATCACAGCAAGGGCGGATTTGATGCATTCAGATCCTCGTTCCTCTTGTTCTGTGGCAGCAGTGCTGGTTGAGTTGACCAGTTAGTACGGGAAAAGGCTACAAAATGTAAACTTCAGAAATGGACTGAAAGCAAAGAGCTGTACATCAGATACACGCTGCATTGGAAGAACTTCTGAGATAGAAGAAAAAGCCTTTGTTCTCTTCTCCCTTTCCTCTTTCCTTTCACTCCTCCCTCCCAGCCTCTCCTCGCATACACCCCTCTTGGCTTATTCTTGTAGGTTAGGCGTACTTCCAATATACTTTTTATTTCAATCCTTCTACTTCACAGTTTAGTCAAATTAACAACTTAAATTCTGTTTGGTAAACAATTTCTCCAAAAGCACTGAAAATATAGAACATCAACGATTACTTATGAGTTGGATGGTCAAATGCAAAATGTAATTTTGGTTATTTTAAAGTCATTTTTGTGATTCTATTATGTACAGTTTCTCAAAATTGTCACTGTGCATTTAAAAGTAATGATTCCTACAGGCATTTGATTTAATGTGCACTTCCCTCTGCTTGCAGTGTACACTTTTTTGTACTTCAAATTGTCCCTCCAATCTCATTCTACTGTGATTGCTGTAGTTTCTTTCGTACGACGTAGCTAATCCAATGTAATCTTTACCTTTTTAAAAACCAGGATAGAGTATCTAGTAGAGTTTTACATTGTTGATGACAGATAAACAATAAAGTGATGTTCTGGTGGAGGTAGAGTGATATGCTTTTTACTTCATTTTCCTAATCCTTTTAGTTCACACTTGTAAATTCTAGTGCTTCACTTCACAGGGGTATACATATAATCCAAGAAATGAAGGACTCTCAAATTTTTGTTCAACTAGATCTGTAAAGATTTCTACAAAGCAGTTTTCCTTTGCCATATTTCTTCTATAGATGGCTGTTCAGTAATGCATCCATAGGGAATCTTCCACCAAGGTTTTTTTAATCAGTTCTCAAAGTGTGATTATGGTCAGAAAAGTCTCTCTAAAAATGGCATCTTCTTTGGATCAAGGTCCTGCTGGTTTTCTGAAAGACTTCTTGCTTTATTTTTTTAAGCAGGACACCTTTAGGAAAAGGGAACTTCGTTTTCTTAGAGAAACAAGCCCCACAGAATTCAGCTACAACTGCAGAACTGTAAAGGTGCTGATAGCTAAAGCAGAAATGTACCCTGGTGTTCTGAACCCAGAGAAATTGGTCATAGCTCTGTATAAGAAGTTTCTCTTTTGTAAACTTGGTGAATTCATTATGGACAGTTGCTGAAAAATGTGGGAAGATCCTTAATGCTGTTTTAGTCACTTTTCAGAGTAAAACCACACTTTCAATACAGCATTTTTTCAGTCAAAATCCAAGTATTAAAAGATTTGAGCCAAGCCCGCTACTGGCATAAAATTAATTTAATTGAAAGGGTTTGCAGCAGTTCATCTGAGTAGGAAGCTTGGCTGGTGATTTTTGGATAATGCCAGCAAAACTTCTGTTCCTTTCAGTATTTGCACTATGCTGACTGCTCTGCCTCCGCAGTAGGTCTTAGAATTCACTTTCTCCTCTGTTGCCAACTTTTTGTGGACATGCACTTTGAAGTGTAACAGTTTTCAACAGTCATATGGCCTTCCTTGCACTCTGATTGCCTGATTACCTCTAGGGAAGTCACAGGCTTTGCATCTAACAGTACCCGTGCAAACGCATTCCACTGCCACTGCTTCCTGACCCTCTGCCACGCTCGTCGCAGGAAAAGCTGTTGGAATGTTGCAGTGAAGAACATTCATATGCAGAACAGGACACTTGGCACTGTTGGTCCTTTCCATTTTTCTCCAGTTCGAAATAACCTTATGAACAATCTGTTGGAGAAGTGTAGTGACAGGAGTGTGTTGTACCTGCTGTTTTGTTTCTTGGAAGCTGGGGGGAAGGGAGGGGTAATGCACTCACCTGTGGCTCATGTATTATACCTCTGCCATCCAGAAATGAAACACTTGTGTGGAGATGGGTTCTTACTGCGTAATTTAATAAAGTTTTAAAAAATAAAAAAAGAATGTGTTTTTAATTTCCTTCTACGCAGTACTGTGTGGTTGTGAAAATTACAGGGAAGAATAAAAGTGCCTGATACAAACAAACCAAACCCCAAATTAGAATGGGATTCTCCAGAGACTTAAATTTGCATAATTAATGCAAGGGAGCCAGCTCAGATGTGCAGGAGTTAGTGGGACTGTCACTGTTGGCTTGTGTGCTGACACATTTTTCTTGGAAATGTTGACAGTATGGGAGGTTGGCACAGTCTTGATGAAACCTAAAATTCAGGTTCTGCTCACACATCCTGCATAGTAAATAAGACTGCATTAGTTACTTTCTCTTAAAAGACGCTTCTTACAAAGACATAAGGGTCCTTCCTTTATTTTCTCTGCAGTGAGGCACACCTGGAATAATGCAAGTCTAGAATCGCCTCTAAATACATAAAAACCAGCTGAAGCTATAGAAGTCAAATAGTTCAGCTGAGGGCAAAGCAGTTTTTTGCCTGCTGCTTACCTGCTGTAAATATTAACCAAGAGACCGCGCTATAAAGTGATTTTTACAAGCCAAATTCCACATATGTTCAGCAGGTTTGTTAGCCCTCACAGTTCTATAGGCTTATGGTTGAGATGCCCTTTGAAAATCAAGTTGGGTGTTTGCCTGTCTTCCTTCTCCCCTTTTGGAAAGCCAGGATGTGAGCATGGCTCTGCCAAATGGGTTGCTGGGGTGTGTTAAACTGGAGTCATTAGTGGTGTCCTAGGTTATTTTGGTAGGATAATGGCACAGTCAGTACAACAAATGGAAAATGCAGCAGACCTATACAGTTAACAGAAATTAGTTTTGTACTTTTTAGGGACTCCATGGTCTGATTTTGCTTCGCAACAATTGGTTTAGCCCTCAAGGATTATCCTATTTAAATAGAATAATATTTTGTCCAATTTTTCAAATGTCTATAAAAGACTCAAGTCCCCTAAGCTGAAGCTCTGTTTTTCTAAGTGCTGTAGTCTTTAAGGTTAATTTACTTCAATTATTCATCAATATGTTCTGTGCCTGGTACATTAGCCATTCTGTTTTAGTGCACTCAAGTACTTCAAAGGTTTCTTTGCTCTCTTTTTTCCTTTTTTTTTTTTTTTGTCAAGCTTTTCCTAAAATTAGCAGACACACTTTTTGCATTAAAGAATTTGACTAGGAAAAATATTTGAGAGGGTCCTTGTCATCTGTGTGTTTCTTAATGTGGTCCCAAATTATAAAATGCATTTTTTCTTTAGTGAAGTTGTGAGCATACTATTAACATTTTAGCTAAAGGATTTCACAGAAATTACAGATATTAGCTGCAAACTACTGCTGTGTACATAAATGCATAGCTGATTAGAGCAATTCTGCCATTCACCAGGCTAATTTTTTATTAATAGCATAATAAACGTCTATTAGGTATGCTGAAAGGGTGGAATCTCAACATTTAAACTTTGTGTGCCTAACTGCACAGAGCAATTGCACTGTCCCTTTTAAAGGTGCTCTGAAGCCAACTAGGGGATTTAATTTCCTGTGCATCTGCTAAGAGAGAACCTTGGTGCAGGAGGAATGGATCCCATTGCAGCATGGTCTGTGCCGTGTATTGAGGCAAGCAAAACAGTTGGGTGTCGCTCAGGTGGGGTGCAGGAGGTACTGAGCTGCTGCTGACCCACTGCCTGCTGCACCTTGGCTGAGATTTAACAAAGCAATCTGTGAATACCTGTACATTAGGCACACATTTTTTAATGGGATGTGGTGCCTCTCAAGGCCTGGCTGCTCAGCGAGGGAGGGTTGGGCAGGTGGCAGGCCCTGCCCTGTGCCGTGTTCCATGGCCTCTCTGGCATTTCTGGGCTTGAGGGCACCCAGCAACACTCACCTGTCCCTCTGCCCCTCTGAGGTATGGAGCAACTCATAGTAGGAGGGAAAGGCACCTCCATGGGCCCTCTGGGATGGAGAAAAGCTGCAAGGGCACCTGGCTGGGGAGCTGAGTTTGAGAGACTGGCTGGAGATGATGGCAGTGCCTGCTTTTCCATTGGTAAGTGCTTGGGTTTTCTGTGGTGAGAATCACATAAATGGATGAAACCAGGAGCTGGCTGATGGTATCTCATAGCCAGAGCAGTGTTGCTGCAGGGCATTGCAAATATCTGTGGAAACTGTAATGCATCATGGACCCACACAATGGTGAGGGGTTGGAATGGACCTTAAACACCATCCAGTCCCCACAGCCCTGCCATGGGCAGGGATATCTCCCAGCGCTAAATCTCCCTGGGCAAACCTGTTCTCACCACCCTCAGTAAAGAATTCCCTCCTAATATCTAACCCAAATTTCCCCTCTTTCACTTTGTACCCTTTACTCCTTGTCCTGTCACTACAGTTCCTGATGAAGCATCCCTCTCCTTGTAGGCCCCTTCAGACATAGGAAGGTTGCTATGAGGTCATGCCTCTATATGACTCCATACTTTTTAAAAAGACTAATAAAATTGTTGCTGGCATCATCACTTATGAAATCACCTTTTGTGTGAGTTTGCTGTGGTAAAATTACAGATTTTGAGCGTGAACTCCACCATTTATAAGCATAAAATGTTACATGAAAATACTGTTAGCTTTCAGGGACATGTGAATGAATTTGAAAGTTATTCAGTATGGCATCTGTCCTTTACATAGGTTCTATAGTGAGTGAGAAGCACCCTGTGAAAGACCAAACCATTCAGGACAGACATATGTTTGCTTTTACGCTCTCCTCCTTATTCCTTCTCTTTTTTTTGTCTCCATCAAGCTGGTGCCAGAGCAGTTTTGGTGCCCGAGATGTTTTCTTTGCTCTCATTATAGCCTTGCATTGCATCCTGGGCAGGGTCATTACACTCATTAACTCACGTGCCTGAAGCATTTAGAAAGCTGAGTCAGAAACAATATTTATATCCCAGTGCCTTTCTCCTGTATTTACTTCCATGCTGCCGCAAGTTCTGAAGGAAATAAAACACCTTGCTGGGCTTTGATGTTACCAAGAGAATTGGCCCAGTGCTGGGCACTGCTGAGGCCACACCTCGGGTGGTGTGAGCCGGTCAGGGTCCCTCAGTTCAGAGCGGACACTGAGGGGCTGGAGCGAGTCCCGAGCTGGGGAAGGGGCTGGAGAGCTGAGGGAGCCGGGGGTGTTCACTGGCATGGAGCTGGGGAAGGGGCTGGAGAGCTGAGGGAGCCGGGGGTGTTCACTGGCATGGAGCTGGGGAAGGGGCTGGAGAGCTGAGGGAGCCGGGGGTGTTCACTGGCATGGAGCTGGGGAAGGGGCTGGAGAGCTGAGGGAGCCGGGGGTGTTCACTGGGGACACCGGGAGGCTCGGAAGCGGTTGGAGCAGCGGTGTGAGGAGCAGCAGCTGAGGGAGCCGGGGGTGTTCACTGGGGACACCGGGAGGCTCGGGCCGACCTCAGGGAGCTGGTCAAATGGGGCTGGAGCCGGCCCGGCGTCGGGCTCTGCTCCCAGGAAACAAGTGACAGGACAAGGCGACAGAGTCTTAATCTGAGCCTGGGGAGGTTTGGGTTTGACATTAGGAAGAATTTCTTCACAGAGTGATTAGATATTGGAACGGGCGGCACAGGGAGGTGGTAGAGTCCCCGTCCCTGGAGGTGTTTTAAGGAAAGATCCGATATGTGCCGTGGCGCAGTTGACGAAGTGCTGTTCTATCGCAGGCTGGACTCAGAACTCTTTTCCAACGTGACTTTCCGCTGGGGTGCCGCCCCTGCCCGGAGCCGAGCTCCGCTCCCCGCGCGGGCCCGGCGCCGCCTCAGCCGCACTGCGGCGCGGAGGGGGGCGCGCGCACGCCCCGCGCGGTTCGAATCTCAGCAGCCAACCGGCGGCCGGCGGAGCGCCGGAGCTGGCCAATCACAGCGCTCAGGCGGCCCGCGGAGGCTATAAAAGGCGGCGGCGCAGCGTGGGGAGGGAGGGCGTGGCTGGCGGTGCGGGAGCGGCGCAAGATGGCGGAGGGGGACAACAACAGCGTCTACCAGCTGGTGAGGGCGGGCGGCCGCTCGGGCCTGCTGGGGGCGGCGGCGGAGCCAGGCCCACCCTGCTCTGCCCTGCCCTGCCCTGTCCTGTCCTGTCCTAACCGCAGCGGTGGCTGGTGGGGGCCGCTCGGCCCCGCGCTGTGTGACGCGGTTCGGCGCTGGGGGTTCGGTGTGGGGTGGGCTCGGGGCCCGCGCGTGGGGCGGCTGCTGCGGCTGCGGGCCCGGGGCGCGGGCGGCGGCTGCGCTGCTGCTCGCGGGCCGGAGCCCCCAGCAGCGCTTGGCGTTGCGTGATCTGCGGCCGTTACCCCGACTGTGTCTGTCTGTGTCAGTCTGTCAGTCCGTGTCCGTGTGGGTGTGTGTCTGTTTGTGTGTGTGTGTGCAGCCTCCCGCTGCGGGACCGAGCGCCGCAGCGATCCCGGAGAGCGGCAGGCGTTGGGTGATTCACCTTAACTAAACGTGCCAAGATATGCTTGAATAGTTAAATAAACACAAGGCTATATATATAGTGATGCCTCAGTTGGTAAGCGGCTGCCGTGGAGATGGGGAAATCGCAGTAAAAACCTGTGAAGGGGCAGAGGCTGGAGGCGTTTGAGCGCTGCGGTGCTGCACAGCCAGCCTGGGCACAGGGAGCAGCTCCAGGAGCTCAGAGCTTGGAGGGAGGCTCCGCAGTCTGTCGAAAGTCCACGAGTTGTGTTGTGCTTGTTATTCTAGTGGCGTCGGAGTTCTCGTTGGAATTAAGTGTAGCATATAGCTGGGAGTGAAACCTGTTCTGTTAGCTCTGCGCGGCAGACGTGCATGTCTTCATGGCTTTTCACCCCTGACTGCTCGGGCAGCACTCGGTTCTGCTCACGGTTTACCTGAGTTTTGTAATCTCTGAGATGCCATCTCCCACTGAGGGGAGACTGTTAAGCTCTGGTAAATGTGGAACACCTCAGGTGAACTGCTTAACGAGCTGATGGCAGCACATGTGGGGCCTCCTTGCAGGAGGAGTGTAGCGAGGAATGTAGGAATTACATAGGAAGTGGAGTTGAAAGGCTGTCTTGGGCAGCTTGTGGGAGAACTTGCTGTCCAGATATGATCAGTTGGATAACTTTACTGTGGATTCTGAGTCTTTATCCATCTTCCTCATAATAAACTGGCATTGGACAGCAGCTAGAAAGCTTCACTTTAATGTGGTAGAGTTGTCTTGGAAAATACATTTATTTTTAAACAGTTCTCATATTACAGTTTTCCAGTCATTGACACTGAAAACTTGAGAGGCTTTAAAACCTGACTTTCTACTAATCTTGGGGGATGGGGTATGGTAAATGGGAGATTAGGGGAAGACACCTTGGCAAAATCTGGGAGGAGGTATTGTTTGTCCTATACATGCAGCTAGGATCTTAACTATTTAAAGGCATCACTGCTACAATGTCATAACTTAGTACAAAACTCACAATATTATTGCTAATTTAATTACTCAGAAAGATTTGTGTCTGGGATCTTTAATTATTACACTGGGTTTTTTTTAGCTACTTCAGTGTGGGAATTAATTTGATAATCTGGTTAGTTAAAGGAGTTTTCTTCTCTTTTTGTGTAGGCAGCTGAAACTGCAAGCTTGGAAGAGCAGTTGCAAGGATGGGGAGAAGTGATTCTGATGACTGATAAAGTTCTGCGCTGGGAGCGAGCCTGGTTTCCTCTGGCTCTGATGAGTGTTGTGTCCTTTTCCTTCTTGTGAGTACCTTCTGGAGGGAGCCTGCAACATCATTGCATCTTCATGGCTGGGACCAAGCCTATTAAGAAAATTAGTAGGACATCTGGAGAATTCTAATAGAGAGGCTTTTACTCTACATTCTTTTTCTTAAAACGTGTAAACTTTGTTGGAAATTAAAAACAGAAGTAGTGAAAGCAGGAAGTAACGTGATTCACATCCTGCTCAGAATGGTTTCTGCAAAAGCTGTGTGCCAGCAGTAGTTGCTGGGGTTTTTCCTATGCTCAGCTGAATGTTCTTCAGTGGTGCATTCATGTTCTGCCCTCATTCTTTGTCCCCTGCTTCTTAGTCAGATCTCATGATCTCCTTTGGTTTCCCCCCCCCACCACCAGCAGTGTCCTTACAAAAGCTTGTTTCCATAGGGCACAATATCCTACTCTGCCTCTTTGCTGTGGGTTCAGCATAAGTTCAGGGGTTTTTTGCCCAGCTAAGGTTTTTTAATATTCTCTGTCATATCTTTTGAGAAAGGAGAAAAGGGAAGACTGCAGGTAACTTCAGTCAGCAGGGTGGGAGGATGTTGCCTGTCTGATTGGAGGTGCTGGAGGCACTTGGATGTGCCTTTATGTAACGTGGTAGTAAAGATGACCTGACTGCCTTGCACAGACAGCTGTTTGTGCCAGCTCTGCAGTGTGCCAGCTCTATCTCTTCCTGCAATAAGGAGAGAAATTACAAAAATAAATGTTCAACCAGGTGAGGCAGGGATAATTGGTCTTTTGTCTAATATAAATTTTTTTGCTTTTAGTGGAGATGAGGAGGGTGGAAATCAAATGGAACCTGAAATGTAAATTTTAAAAGAAGTAATTGTGTGAAGTTGAGGGTATTATAAATTCTGTGATTATAGCAGGGAAGATCTTGTGCTGAGTAATACTTCATGAAAATGCAGAACTACTTGAGGTTCTGAACTCACCAAAATGACCTTGAACATGCAGCACAGTGTCACTGTGCAGATGTACAGAACACATGACCCTGCAGTAGCATTCTGCAGATGCACAGAGCAGCCCCACCATGGATTGGGTCATTTCTTTGCTTTTTCAGTTTTCAGGAAGTTCTGTGAAGTACAGTTGAATAGCAGAGGGCCCAGCTGGGTGTTATCAGACACTTAGGAGATCAGCTGGTTCTTATCCAGTTGCCCTTCTGCTGTGGTTGAGTGATGGCAGACTGAATATGGAGAATGCAGCGCTGCTTTAAGTGGAGATTGATGGCCAGAACAGGTTTGGCTGGCTCTCCCAGGAGAGACTGAGCAAATAACAGCCTCTAGTGGATCTGAATTCTGTGACTTGAGCAACAAAATTAGAGCTTTTACCCTACCTGGTTATTTTGTATGTTCACTCATCGTCCCTCAATCAGTGTTAACTTCACTGTTGGTCAATTTCTGAGAGAATAATAGTGATGAATTTTTACTTCTACTGAGCTTTGTACCTTATTTGCTTGTAGCATATTCTTCTCTAGTATGTTAAGAGAAAAAGGCATTTTTTGTAATTTTGTTTGAGGTTAGGGAAAAGAGAGGTCAGCTGTTGGAAGCTCTGAGCCAGTCTGAAGAAGTGACCGAGCATGTCTAGTGTTTAGCAGTTTGAGCACTCAGAAATAATTTCTCTTCTTTCTGCAGGATGATCTACTATTTGGACCCATCAGTTCTCTCAGGTGTCTCCTGTTTGGTTATGTTCCTCTGTTTGGCTGATTACCTGGTTCCTGCTCTTGCTCCTCGAATCTTTGGCTCTAACAAGTGGTGAGGAAAGCTTCAATTGAAGGTTTATTGAGTGTAATTATGATCTTTATCAAAATGGATATCTGATTCGTGGATATCAAATAGTTACTTTGTAGAGCCATTGTAGTGAGAAATCAGCAATCTCTACAATATGTGAAGTGAGGACAGTAGCAACATGTTCTTCATTATTTCTCTGAAGATTACTACTACTACAACATACCTTTACTGTTCCTTTTCCTCTGGAAAAATCAGATTGTTTTTAAAGAAGTAGGCACATTGTTTACTCTCCACTAAGCAGGCTAGTTAGTTCTGCTAGACTAGTTTTTAGTAATACATGGATAGTGTATACTGAAAAGTAAAATTGTGTGTTTGGATAAAACAGTAGTAAATGTGATAAAAAAATAGAGTAATGCAGAGAGTATGAATGTGATTGTGATTGAAACAGATTTGAAAAAGGCAAAGCTTGTATAAAAGCAGTAACTTGAAGAAGAACCTAATTTGAACAACATTTTGAGTTAAAGGTGAATTTTAGTGTACCTGCTTTAGCATGCCTAATGGATAAATGTTCTTATGTAGATAAGCTTTATTGGTGTGTCTCACACTGGTGTCAGATTAAGGTCAGGGAGTCAGTTTAATTAACAGGAAAATTACACGGGCACTTCTTACAGTGCTCAGTAAGGTTCAAGCTAAGCAAAGCAAATGCTACAATAAGCACTGGGTACATTTTTACTGCTGGAAAAATGCCCTGGGGGATTTTTTTAAAGATTTTAAATCAAATCTTGCATTCTTATTCTGGCTTTTTTCCCCTCCCTTTAATAAAAGGACCACGGAACAGCAGCAAAGGTTTCATGAGATTTGCGGCAATTTGGTGAAATGTCGCCGCCGGATTGTTGGCTGGTGGAAGCGCCTCTTCACTATGAAGGAAGAAAAGCCTAAAATGGTACTGAGTTCTAGGAATTTATCTCTGTTGTCCTAAGATTTTGTGTGTTTTATCTTTGTCTGATGTGTTTTAGCAAGGCACGTGCCTGAATGAGCTGGTATTCCAAACCAACAGCTGGCACTTCTGGCTGTGGCTTGGTACTGGTCACACATTTATTCAGGCCTGGAGTGGTAAGATACAAAACTTAAAAACTTGCAGTTCTATGTAGTTTAGGAGCATACCCTTGATAATAAGATAAAGGAAGACTGCATTTCTCTGGATGGGTAAATTTCTGGAAACAAGCTGTTTCCAGTGTTTGCACAAACTGTCCAAAAACCTGGGTCTTCAGTAGTGTGTCAGCTGGTACATGAGGTTCTGAGCCACTGTCCCAAAAGCAGCTGTGGGTGCAGCATTGGGGATGGCACAGTCTGGCACTAAGGGATACCTGGGCAAAAAAGAATGTGCACCCTGGCCAGCTGATGGTCTGAAAATAAGTGAGAATAGACAATTACAGATCCTGTAATCTCAATTTTACATGCCTGTGCATAGGTATCATGTGTGGAAGAGCCAGAAAGCTTCACGTTAGTTGGAAATGTTGAAGTACTGCCAAACTGAAGGGAAGGGAGAATCCCTAACAGGTCTGTGGTAACTCTTCCCTTTTCACTTTTAGTATTTCATGACCATGGTCTTCACTCTTGCTGTGGTTGCCTGGATTGGACAGCAAGTTCACAATCTCTTTCTGACCTATCTTATTGGTAAGTGTGGGCATGCAGAACACAAAAAGCTCTTTGTTAGCTGTCTGAAATGGATTGAGACTGGTAGAAGTAATTTTTGGTCAAGTGTGGTGGGGTTTTTTTGTTGCAAGGTTATGTTTTTCTCTTTTCAAGCAATTAATGGGGCTTAAGGGAAGCAAAGAATTGCAGAGTGACAGAAGGTTGTTAAAGGAGTATTATTTTTTTTCTCCTTCTCCTCTTTAGTAAGCTTCTTGTTACTGTTTCCTGGACTAAACCAACACGGGATCATCACAAAGTACATTGGAATGGCGAAAAGGGAGATCAACAAACTTCTCAAGCACAAGGAAAAGAAAAATGAATGAAGGCTTAAGTGCTGTTTGCTCTAGTAGAAGGTTTTCTTGGGAACAGTTTTGAGAATTAATGTATAATTAAGACAATAGAAGTTGTGTTGCTCACTGACTTTTTTTTTTTAATTGGCTCCCTGATGAAGTGAAAAAGTCATTCCAGCAGCTGCTGTGGGTTTGTCTCTTGCTGTGCTGAGTAGGGTTCTGCAGCCTGGAGCTGATCCTGTCTGAGACATCCTCTTCTTTGATGTATGGAGCTTAAGTGTCTTCATCAAACAGACCCTGGGCATAACTACCCCAACAGCAGAGCTGTAATGCCTGATAGTATTTCTGTGACTGTGTTAGATTTGCTGATCATTAATTGTGGCTACAGCAAGTGTGAGAGGCAGTTCTGAAGGCTGATGCTTCTTGGAGGCTTGTTACTACTGATCCTTGTGGCAGGAGGACAATTAGAGTGAGAATGGCCATGGCTGAGGGTGCACATTCGAAAAGGGGGCAGAAGGTTCCATTGTCTCACTGAACCTGCTTGCTTCTTGTGGCTGTGTGTCCCTGAGAATGTGTGGGGTAGGGGTCTGGAATATATAAATTTGTAGTTCAGTCATTTAGCTGTAGTGGAAACTCATTGCACTGAGACTGTAGAAAATGAGTGAGGGTGTGTGTAACCTTAAGAGCTGATTGTTCTGGAAACTGCTGTTGTCATGGAGCCTTGTAGCACGTTTGGTTTTATGAATGTTTGTCTGTATACAAAATCACTCTGAATATGCTGAGTTTGACTCTGTAAATAAGCCTGAATTGTTTGTGCTTTTCTATGATCTCTCCCTCCTTTTTTAAAACTGAACTGTTTTTCTTTAAAAAGCTAAAACCTGTGTTAATGTTTTAAAAGTTTACTGTTTTAAATGAACTCTCTTCAGTGTCTATTGTAACTGTTGAATAGGTAAATACAGACTAAAGAGAAACTACATGAACACTTGCTCCTTGTCAGTGTCCAGAGAAGGGTGTCAATGCATTTTTCAGTGTAGCAGGAGCTCTGGGAAGGGTTGAGGAAGTGCCGTGCTGTAGGGCACAGCCTGTCGGTGGGGGAGATCCTGGGTGTGCGCAGCCAGGGGTGATGCGGTAGCACGGCGCGGTGTCCCCAGCTGTGCTCGAGAGGAGACTGCGCTGACATCGGCTTGAGTGCTGCCCGTCTGCTGTCACAGCGTGCCCCTTCGGAGTGCGAGCTCAGTACGGACACAGACCACCCCTCAGCGGGGGCTGTGCTCACCGCAGCCCCGTGTCGCGATGTCCCCGTGTCGCGGTGTCCCCGCTCCGCTGTCTCGGGCCGGGGCCTCAGCTGCGCACTGTGCCCGGCGTTGCGCAGCTTTTTGTCCCTCGCGCTCCGCCGTACGCGAGCGAAGCGTCCCCGTTCCCATGGCAGCCGGGCGACGGCGTCGCTCCGGAAGTGCGGCGCGCGGCCTCGACCAATGGGGAGGGCCAGACCCGAGGGGCGAAGTCTCGCGATATCTCCGCCCGCCGATGGCCCTCCCATCAGCCCGCGCGGCCCGGGCTCTTCCTTTTCCGCCATCGCGCTCTCGGTGAGTGGGGCCGGAGCCGCGGGCGCGCCGTATCCGCCCTGTCCCGGCGCCATCCGCGCCCCGTGCCCGCCCCGCCCGCGCCGCCGCGGGCAGCGGGCACCGCGCCACCCGCCTGGCCCGGTTTGAGCCGCCGGCGCCGGCCCTGGCGCTGTCTGGAACCTCCGGAACGCGGGGTGGGGGACGGCTCCTCCCGCCCGTGGCCCCGCGCTCTTCAGCGATGCGCGGCGGGAAGCGGGAGCGGCGGCCGGGCGCGGGCCGGAGCCCTGGGGAGCTGGGCCGGGCAGGGCGCGAGGCAGCCGCGGAGCCGGTGCGCTGTGGGGCGTGCGGATCGAGCGGCGGGGCCGGGGAGGAGGTAGCGGAGCGGGCGCGGTCCGGGCCCCGGCAGGAGGCGGCCCCGGCGCGGGGGGCTGGCGGCCCTCACGGGGGGCGGGAGTTGGCTGGCGCGGTGCTGGTGGCTCTGCGGTGAAAGTCCTCGTGTGCCGCAGGACCTGCCCCGGTGCCCGGGGACAGCTCAGGGCTCGGTGCTGGCAGCGCCCGGGCTCTGTCGGAGCGGTGGCGGTGCCAAGTCATCCCTGGCGGGCTGGGACTGCTCCGGGGCTCCTTGTCGCACGCACCTGAGAGCTGCTGCCGGGTTTCCTTTGCGAAGCGTTGTGTTTGTGCATCCTGCGTGAGCCGAGCAGCATCTGATAAATTAATACCACGTAGGATCTAGTTACTGCACAGGATTGGTACTGTGCACTAGGGCGCTAATTGGGTTTTAAGGGCAAACTGATTTACCTGAGGAGCTGTCACACTGCTGACATGCTGTCTGGATGGTGGTTTTAAAATCGTGTGTGTGCTTTGATAAAGCCAGATTTAACTGTCAGGTTTCCTGACGTGTTGTGGTAGTGGTGACTCTTAATCACAGCTGAGCGTGTGACTCGGTTCGCTTCTTTAGCCTGAGAGTGCTTTTTAAGGTTTAATGCAACTTTCTGTCAGTGTTGGATCTTTTCGGTGTAAAATTAGCCCTGACAGAAGCGCTGCCCGGCGTTTCTGTGCCGAGGGGCCGGTGCGGTAACTGCTGCCCTCCTGCAGGCACCATGGTGCGGATGAACGTTCTGGCCGATGCTCTCAAAAGCATCAACAATGCAGAGAAGCGCGGCAAGCGCCAGGTGCTCATCCGGCCGTGCTCCAAGGTGATCGTCCGCTTCCTCACCGTCATGATGAAGCACGGTAAGTCCGGCCCTGCTCCCCCCGCCTGTCCGCGGGTGCTGCTGGGCTAAAAGAAGTAAATCGAGGTGCTTGAAGTAGTTTGGTGCAACATAGTTAATTAGTTGTGCTATTGTAGCTAAGTGTTGTGTGTGTGTCTCTGTCTGCTGGTCTCCTGCAGGTTACATTGGTGAATTCGAGATAATTGATGATCACAGAGCTGGGAAGATTGTTGTCAACCTCACAGGCAGACTCAACAAGGTAGGATTTGTCTTCCTGAATTCAGTTCTCTAAAGAAGTGTTTAAATGAGACTTTTTTTTTAACTTTTTGTTTGTCTGCTCCATTTCTAAAAGAACTTCTTGTAAAGGTGGTGGTATTTGTTGAATCCATGTAAATAAGAGTAGCATGGATGTTATCAGTTAATTTGTCTGGTATGGGTCACTAGTTACATTTCTTTTGAACTCTGACTATGTAAGATACGCTTCCAGGGAAGTCTGCTTGCAAGTGCTGTGTATTTCTCTCTGTTCAAAGGCTTTCTGGCTACCTAGTGCTTTCTCAGTTTATTTGATATTTAAGCTATCTGGAAGACTTGTTTTAAGAGATAGGGGCTGAGTTGGTTTCCAGTTGATGTTTGATAGCTGCAGATGTGGAGAAGACAAATCTTTCTCCCGCTGCCAGGTGGGCTTTGCTCGCAGTGAGGAAAAGTTGAATGTTACATTAAGTGGTGCCTGTGAGGTGCCTGGGGCATGTGAGGCATTTGTGAGTGTTTTGGAAATTCTTAAATGCTTATGTCTCAAGCTACTGAGCTGTGTAGTTCTGTGTGACTTGCTGTGCATCATTGTTTACAATGCTCTTCCAGTGAGAGTTGGCTCTTCAGTAAAGAAATAAAAAATATTTATTGGTCAGAATATGTTGGGGGCTGTCCTCATGATGAAGGTGCCATCTGAAAATTGCAGAGTGTATAAGGCAGATAATGCTGACACCCCCGAATTACTGTAGTAGTTACAGTAATTACAGTAGACACAGTGTTATGTGTCTGTAATAAAAGTGTTGTAGGTCAGGTTTGAGAGTGGTGTTCCTTGACCTCTTCCAGGATGATATGGATCTTCCAGGCTAATGGATATAATGTTTCTCCCAATCATTGCAGTAAGGGAACAGTTGTTTAGTAGAAAAACGTACATAGTGCAGGAAGGTGTCCCTCTGGGTTGGTGTTGGATAGTTTTTGAAATAATTGGAACCAGTGAGGTAACTGGTGGTGCTGGTGGTCTTGGTCAGTGATACAATTACCTTGAAAATTCCAGTAACATGTTAATTTCTTCCTGGTTAAAATCTATGTGGGGTTTTTTTTTTTTGCTAACTGATGGTTAGAGGTCGAACATCCCTGAGCAATCCCAGGAATGTTGCTGATGTTACAGGATGCTTTTGTGCTTGCCCCAGGTGTGGGCATTATGTGGGTGGTGTGTCTTCAGCACAGTTTAGGGCTGTTCAGGTGAGGAGGAGGAGTGAGGCCGAGGCAGGAACGGGAGTGGAGTTGCTGGATGTGAGGTCCTGGTGTAACGGAGTGTGTGTGACAGCACTTGGTGAGGTCCTTCAGGCAGGGAGCTGGGATCACATCTGCAAATCCATAAAAGTTCTTCAATTTGTAATGGAATCCTCTCTTACAGTGTGGTGTAATCAGTCCCAGATTTGATGTGCAGCTGAAGGATTTGGAAAAGTGGCAGAACAACCTGCTGCCTTCCCGTCAGTTTGGGTGAGTACGAGGAAGGGTCAAATGTGTGTTGTGTGTAAAAATGTTACACTCACAAACTGCCTGAGTTAGACTCACCTGGCACCTTTTCCTCTCATAGCCTGGAGTTAAAGTCCAGTGTAAAAATCCATCCTCCATATAAATGCCCTTTTAAACCACCTTTACAGGGGCACTGCTAAGCAAGGATCTGTTTCTTTTTGGCTTTAGTAAAATCCTTGTTTCACCATTTCACAGTTTAATGGAAAGTAGTACTTTTCTCATACTTGTTTTGGTTTTATGAATGGCTGTTCTTAAATGGTGAAGGAGTTATGTAAGTTACCAGGTCAGTGAAAGGAAATTGTGCTACTTGAATTCACATGTCCAGACTATGTGCAAGTTAATCAGATATGAAGTGATGAGGAACTTGGAGTCTCTGTTGAACAAACCTCCACAACACAGGAAATCTTAGTATGCAATGTACCTTTTCTTCACAAAGTGTATGGAATTGAGAGCTGTAATTCCCAGTGCACCAGGATGGCAGAGCTGGAAGAGTCTCCAGAGCCTCAGCCAGTGTGTTCCATCAAAGGAAGGCTTGATTAACAGTTCTGTGCTGTTTCTGTTCTTAAAGTTCTAGCAGTAGCTCCTGCTTCAGCTGGCCCTGTGTAGCTACTCTGTTGTCATTGGGAGTTTTAGGAGTAGTGAGAGTGGTGGGACAGGGGGTTCTCAGACGTGGGGCTGTGTGGGTGAGGTGTGTTGGTAATGCAGATGTTGGCATTAGCAGTGGCAGCTGCTGCAGGTGCAGATGCTGCCCTGCACCAGGCAGTGTTCAGCCCTGAGGCAGAGATCCCAGCTGAGGAGCTGTCTGGCACTGTGGCACCTCTGCCTGTGCTGGGGAGCAGCATCTGTGGAGGATAGAAGTGGACTTGGGCTAGAAACCTGTCCATTGCCCAGTGGGAATATGCAGGGAAAGAGGCAGGTAGTTGTGGAACAGAAGTCTGTCAGTGCCCTGTGTGTGCTGCAGAGCTGTGCTCCTGAGAGGAGCTGCTTTGCACTGTTGATGATCAGTCTCGCTGTGTTGGGCCTGTTACAGGAACAGGCCTTGCTGTTTGTGACACAGATAAAGGTGGTGCTGTTGGCTCTGCAGCAGCCTGGAGCAGGGAGATAAACTGAACATTTGCTCTCTCTTGGCAGGTATATTGTCCTGACAACCTCAGCTGGCATCATGGACCATGAGGAGGCGAGACGAAAACACACAGGAGGCAAAATCCTGGGATTCTTTTTCTAAAACTTGTAAAAAAAGAGGATACTAATAAATTGTTCAAATGGACTCTGGTGTTTCCAGTGGGTATTTCAATGACCTCAAACACTGCCTGTGACAGTGCTTGTAACAGCTCTTCAGTAGTGCTGGAGGTTCAGCTTCACTTCAGATGATGTTTGGGTTCCACACCATCCCTGGTCACAGTTCTATTTCTGTTAATGGTATAATGGACTTCTGAAAGTTACCACTGGAGTGGCATTTTGGGGTCACTGGACAGGAGAGCCTCAGCAGGGGAGCTCTGATGCTAAACTAATGCTGATCCCAGCTGTCCTGCTTGGGCTCACCTCGCAGGTGTTCCATGTCTCTGCAGTTACCTGTGTGTGATTCTAGGGTTTCTCCTTTTGCCTCAATAATAGAAGATGCCTTGCCAGAAGGTATTTCCTGTTTATGGTTAGAAAAGATGTGGGCTGTGAGATTCTGGAATAATTAAAATGGTTGAAGTTTTGATTTCAGATCACAAACTTGTTCCACATTATATGGTGAAAGGAGTGACTGAGGTTGGGAGACGAATAATTATTTTCCTTCAAATTCCTACTTTGAAAGTGTTTTGAAACCCCAGAATTTTGGGTAGAGTTGTTGCTGTGCAGCTGCTTTGTGTGTGTTGGCACAAAGAAACAACTGTTGGGGATTTCTTTACATTTTTAGAGTGAGGAAATAAGGTTGTCTGAACTTATAGGTAGGGAATATTTAGTATTGAATGAGTTTGTTTTCTTCAGGCACGTGACAACACAGTGTCCTTGATGCAGAGAAATCAGATGTGTTTCAAGGCAGTACATGGACCAGTACAACTGGTAGAGGATGGGCAGCAAGCTGGGCTGATTGCATTGTCCTCCATCAACAGCTGGAGCTGCCCTGCTTGTTTCATTTTGTTTGGAGTTTTACCAGGGAGGAGCCTTTGGAGATGTAGTGTTTCAACACTCTCAACCAGCTGGTGAAATTTGTGATTCTGATACAAACAGCTGGAAACCAAGTTTTCCTGTTGGGTGATACATCCCCCATGCCCACCATGTTGCTTGGGCTGGAAGTGTCCTGCCTTGAAGGTGATACTTCATCACAGACCTTGGCATGGAAGGGGCTCTTCAGGCACCGAGTCTGAGCTCAATAACTCTGTGATCTCCCTTGGTTCAGTCTGTTACTCTTTCTGGAGGAAAGGAGAAGGTGATACTGTTAAGCAAAAGGTCTTCACTCTGGGCAGACACTGCATTGTCACTGATGTGGTTGGTGCTTCCCAAGGAAGGTGAGAGCCAGCAGAGCTCTGTGAGTGCTCACAGGAGATGTGGCAGCTGTACCCTGACTTGGGCCTGGCTGAGAAGAGCAGGGGCACAGGATAAAGCTGGTTTACATGCTGGGTCACAGCTGTGATGGATTGGAGACAGCATCAAAACACTCAAATGGCATTACTGGTTCTCAGTTTGACTGGAAACAAATCTGCTTAGCTGCAGGTTGTACACTGAATTAGAGTAGTTGCAAACTCAAGAGTCTGTTTAAACCCCTGTGTTGTCAAATGGAGCTATTTAGTGACAGGTGGGGTTTTTCCTGTCCTTATAGGTTTCATTCTGCAGTACCAGGCACTGACAGCTGAGATTTTGTACTTCTTGCTCAGTAACCCCGAAGATTGTATCAAGATTCACTATTCTCTTGTATAAAGTCTTGATTTTTATCAAGTGTAGAATAGAACATGTTTGTCATACCTAGTGGAAGAGGGCCAATTACAGTTTCAAAGCTTCCTTTAGATGAATTAACTATGGCAAGTTCCCTGCTGGTTTGACAGTTGTTTTAAATCAGTTTTACACAGGACATACATGGCAGTTTTTCTGGCCTAGCTTAGCTGTGTGTCCTTTACTCCCACAGAGACTCCTGAGGTAACAATTTCCGATGTTCTCAGTTGACAGATCAGTTGGGAATGAACTGTAAATTTATTCCACAAGCCAGCCCAGCAACTTTTATAGACTTATTACATGGAAATTAGAGCTCTGATGTAACAAGAATGACTTGGAGGAAAGGAAGCAGCAGCAGAAGCACCTTTTCCACAGGATATCTGCAAAAGTGACTGCATCCTCATGTGGCTTACCTCATGTGGAACCTGATGTGGCTGATTTGGGTTCATGAGATGATCTCTGAGCTTGCACCTCACTGCTGAGAGCTTCACTCCTGGGCTGCTGGCTGAGAGCCATGAACTGTGGAAGGTGGCCTTGAGAGCTGACAGGAGAGATCCTGACAACACAACAGCTTTAAATGGGTTTGCAGGAATTCTTACTGCCAGATATGTTTAAAATCTGAAAGTGATGTAAGTTTTTTAACCTCAGTGATGTTTAGTGGGCTGAGTGCATGTATATGCCTTGGGCAAGCAGTTTGTAGGTAAAAGCATTTTGGGTAAGAAAAGGTAGAGGTGGGAGGGGAAATGGCACAAAGCTGAAGGTGCAGTGTGGGTTACAACAGGTGATCAGGGGCAGGTGAGAGTTCAGAGAAGGGCTTTGGTGGGGCAGAGGGAACATCAGTGATGGAGGAGCTGAGGGACAGAGCAGCTGACCTTCATGGGGGGAAAGCTGGCAGGGTGGGAATCCCTGAGGAATTCCCTGAGTTACCAGCTTTGCCCTGGGGCTGTCCTGGGTCCTCTGTGGTCTAACACTGAAGGTGATGGTGTCGCCTCTGTGCCCTGCACACCCATCCTGAGCCCTCTGTCCACGCCTGGAGCAGCCCAGAGCTCACCCTGAGCCTGTGCTGGAGCTGCCCTGCCTGCAGCCCCTTCCTGCTGCCCCCCTCTCACAGCCACGTGTCAGCACCGTGGTCCAGTCCCAGGGGCACAGTGGGGTCAGAACTGAGTTTGGTTGTGAAAATGAGTGAATTGGATCCAGCTGGGAGAGGGTTGGTGATGCCCCTTTGGTTGTGAAAATGAGTGAATTGGATTCAGCTGGGAGAGGGTTGGTGATGCCCCTGCGGGGTACAGCCCAGCCTCACCTTGCAGCCAGATCAGTATTTTGGGATGCCCTGCTCCTCATGCCGTGGCTAAAGAGGATGAAGGATGTTCAAAGGAGCTGCCGGCTGTGGATCCCAACACCGATTTACTGGTGCCTGAGAAGGTGTCAGCAGAGGGCAGCAGCCGACCTGCAGTTACTGGAGATGGAGAGGAGCATCCTGGTTTCTGTGCCCTGGTCCACAATGAGAGTTTTCTCTGTGTTCGATGCTTTGAGCCTACTTTAAGGTAATATTGGAGGTGAGAATAAGTGTGGATCTTCAAAATACTGCAGCAGGCTAAGGAGCCTGGTGTGTGACAGTGGCTTGACTGGAAATGCACTTTTTTTAAATCCTTTTCTCTAATGCTATTTAGCTAATTTAGATTTAAGACAAGGCTATATCCTACTGCCTATTAATGTAAGTATCCATCTATCAGTAAATATCTGGGTGGATTTAACCACAGTTTAGTCTGGAGAGCTGTTCTAGTGAAGTCAGGGGGTTGCAGAGGCTGGTGGCCCCCCCTTTTTGTTCATACCTCTGATGTTTTCTCTGCTCAGGTGCTGCTCTTGTATTATTAATGCAGTAATGGGCTGTAATTATCCTGCTCCTCAGGACAGCCCATCTGATCAGGCATGTGATGGAGTTGGGAACAGTGATGCTGTTGGTACATTTGTGCTGGAGCAGGAATTATGTTCCCAGTCTAGTTTAGTTACATATAGTGAGGCTTTTATCTGCTGGTGCTGCACTTAATCATTGTGTATGCATTCCTGTGGCATTGTCTGCTTTTGGACAAGGTGCTCTAGCAGGGCATGTGACCCCCTCCCTCCCCAGCTTTCAGACTGCTTTTTTAATGGATTGGGGATAATTCTGTGTGAGGGCCATGGAAATGGAGAACACTCCTGCCACTCTGTAATCCATTGCTGTTTCCTCTTGGACTTTTATAATTTATGACTAGGGGTTGATTTGTTTCATACTTAATTCACTTGATTTATTGTTCCCACTCTGAACAAACCATGCTACACATTCTCCAGAAAACTCTTTCTCCAGGAGCTTGCAATCCCCTGTCTGTCATCCCTAGATGTCTCTCTTGCCTTAATGTAAGAAAATATGAAAAAGACAAAAGTACTGAAATACTTGGTATGTGATCCTGGATAGAAATGTGTATGTGCAGCACTCCTCCACCTTCACCTCCCCATTAGATTAGAGTGGGATTGGCCCCTTCATTTGTGGGGAAGAAGCATGGCACAGCCATTCTGGTTGTGTTCCCCTGGTGCAAGTTAACTCTGCTTTCAGCTGGACCAGGCTGTAAGCAGGAAGGGGCAAGGTTGTATCTGGGACTAGGGGAAAAGTGGGTGATGGATGAATTAAAGAAAAGCCCCAGCTGAAGCCCACCTCTGGGCACTGTCTTAGTCTCATTAGCTCCAGGGATAGAGCTCAGTTTGTGTTTGGTCCACTGCTGTTTGTGCCACTTTGAAAAGCAAAGTCCAGGAACATCAATGGCAACTTTAGGTTTTCAGTATCTTTACAAATGAGGCCTTTAACCATAAGAATGAAAAAAAAAAATGGGAGAAATTAAAGGTTATTTTTTCCTTTTCTCCCTACCCCTCTGCAATTCACATGGGTGCTTGTCTCCTCACTTGCAGTGACATGCCCAGCTGTATTCTTGCATAACAGGATCCTCAGCACGTGATCCCCATGTCTGTGTGGGCAGGTAATCAGCTCTGGCCCTCCTTCAGTCCCTGGGACTCCTTCCTCAGGGCAGCAACATTAGCCCCTCAGTTAAGCATCTGCCCTGCTCAGGTTTGAAACCATTTTTACCTCACTGGGGAGGCTGTGGGTGTCAGAGCTGACTGCACACCTCGTGGTGTTTGTGCTGGGACCTGTGTTCTGTTCAGGATGGGCTCACGGGTCTGTCCCTCTTGGGCAGAAGCCAAAGCCTTGGTTGTTTTTCATGACTGGTGGTGATTTCTGGCTCAGTTCTATTCCCAGTTTATAGTCCAGGCCAGGTTGCAGGAGTTGGGGTTTTGTGTGAAGCCTTGTGCAGGGAGTGTTACATCAGGGGAAAGAGGAGATTGTGTGCATAGCACCACTGAATTCATCTGCAGGCAGGTATTTGCTCTGGGAGGGAAGCAAAAATCAGGAGACTATTTTTAGCTCTGAAATACTTTTATTGAATGACATTCAGTCCTTGCCAGCCTTTGATGAGCAGAGAAGTAATCCCTGAAGGGAAGAGCCAGAGGTGCCTGGATCTGTGCTGGGCTGCTGGCAGCTCCCAGTGGGGCTGGGACAGCTGCTGGGACAGCAGCCACCTGCAGCCACCACCTAACCAGGCACGGGCTGAGAGAGAAGTGCAGGAGTGCAGGAAGGTGTTTGAGCATAAACAAAAATGATTCTGAGCCCATTTTCCTGAGAGAGCCTGCCCTATGGAGCAGGTTGTAGGGCTGAGAGCCACCAGCCCATGGCACATCAGGAGTCAGCCCCAGGCCAGAGAGCCCATCTTGCAAATTGCTGAATTCCAGAGCCACTGCTGGTAGGTGGTGGCTCCAGAAATAGATACAGAGGTAGCACATAACGCTCCCTGATAGCTGAAATAAAAAGAATTAAACTGTACAAAAGTGTGCTTTAATTGCTAACTCTCTCCTGTCTGCTTAAATCACTAGAAATAAAGGTCTCCTCCTTAGTGATGAGCAGTTCCAGGCAGAACAGACGTGATGGGGGAAACATGTTTGGAATAAATACTGATGTGAATGACACTTATTAGCTACAGTGTGGCATATTTATTTCTCTGTAGTTAGCATAATAGCACAGCTTGAAATGAGAAGGGTTCTTTACTTGTGTCTGTGTGTGCGTGCATAAAAATAACAATGGCTTGTTTTGGGCAGAATGCAGATGATTCTCTGCTGTTAGCACTGGTGTTTGGGTGGTGCCAGCTGCTGTGGCAGAGAGAGGGGCCCAGTGGGCATCATCTTTGTGTTGCTTTGAAACAGCAATTTCTCTTCTCTTCTGCATTTTAATGTAAGAATGTGTGGATATGGACGGTCTTGGAGCTCTGCTGTCCTGCTCCAGCTTTGAGTGAAGGTGTCTGGTGGATTGCACAGGAGACAGCAGGATGGACAGACAGGACAGACAAAGGGACTGCTAGAGCCCTGTTTCCTTAAGAAAAGCCACGAGGTATTTCAAAGAAGCCAAGGTGGGCTGTGAGTGCTGAGCACTGTCCCAGGAGCCATCTCACAAGCCTTTTTGCTGAGGGGAATAATTATACTGTGGTAAAAGTATTTACTTGCTAGGTATTTCCCTGCCTTATTGTACTGTGTTCTTCCATTGCTGAAATGTGAGATGAAAAACCTGGGAGTAACAAACTTTCTGTTTTAAGCCCACTTGATTGAGTGCTTGGTTCAGAAATACCATAAAAGTGCCAGACCAGAGCTTGAAATATCACATTACCAGGTGTCAGGCTGCTTATAACTTCCACTCTGGGATTGTTGAGGATTTTTTTTCCTGTTGGTCTTTTAATGAAAATGCCAAAGGGGGAAAAACTATTACAAAAAAAAAAAAAAAAATAATGCTGCTTTGATTGAAAATAAAAATGCTGAGGCAGCAGCAACTTTCAGTAGCACTTGCTCTGTTGCATTGCCCTGACAGATTATTTCCCAAGCCTGGGGGATGCTGTGAGGGTCTGCTCTGGAGCATGAGCACCCAACAGTGGTGCAGGGAGAGAAGGTGGGCAAGGCTGACACAGAGAGCTGCTGGAGAGGTGGGGAGGGCAGCTCTGACTGCAAGGAGCAGGAGGATGCTCAGTCAGACCTGGGGATCCACGTGGATGCTCTAGGAGGATAGTCTTGGCCAGGTCCAGCTCACAGTGACTTTGGGGGGCAGTGCCTTTAGGCCTTCAGCAGCGTGTCCCTGCTGCCTGGGCATTCTTCCAGTGGGGTGGAGAGCTGGGCGAGATGAAACAGGAAAGTCTTATAAATATGATTGCTTGGCAAAAGATTTTGAGAATATAGAAAGTATAAACCAGATTGAAATGAAAGCAAGCTTTGAGATACTTTAGCTACTGAACAACTGGAAAACAATGGTGTGGCTGGCTGAAAGTAATCTCTTTTTGATGAAGCAACACCTTCTGCTTGCAGACAGGTCCAAGGGTCAGAGCAGACTTTATTAGCTTAGCAGAAGGGGTCTAAAGAGGAGTTTTTAGGGTTTAAATTGTAGCACAGTATAGTAATGCAATGATTCTTCTAAGCTGCATGTAAATGCTGTAAGATTTGTATCTTGTGTTAGATTTTGTGCTGTCCAGGATGGAGGTGTCCCAGCCTGTTCCCCAGCACTGGCACATGCTCCTGCTGGCAGCTGTGATCCCCTGCTGTCCTGAGGAAGGTCCCTCCTGCCTGGCACACACAAAGAGCGCTTGAGGACACCAGGACACCACCTGGGGAGGCCCCAGTGCCCCAGAGCAGCCTGCATTTGTGGGGGTTCCTGCTCTCCAACAGAGCAGATTGCTGCTCTGGGGCTCCAGAGGCTGGAATCCCTCCCTGTAGGAATGCTGGCACCTTGCACAGCAGGGAAAGGGAAACTCCCAGACGTGGCAAACAATCTGCAGCAGTTGAAGCTACACCAAAAGCATCTTGCATGGAAAATCAGACAGAGCAGGAAAAACAGCATTTACCATCAGTATAACACAGCTGAAATCTCTTTCTTGGAGATAATCATCTCTGACTCCAGCAGTAAAAATAAAGGACAGAAACTGGGAGAAGCCAGAAAACATGGATGTGGGAGTGAATCTCGGGGAAATGAAAATTAAAAACAGAATGAAAAGCGTGGAACTGCCTTAAGTAAATCCAGCTGGCTGCCCAGAGCAGCCCCCAGGATCCCGTGGGAGGCACAGGGGGTGTGGGGAGCAGCGGGGCTGGGGCAGTGCCAGCGCTCAGCCGGGAGGGCACAGCAGGGGCAGAGGAAGATGGGGATCTCAGGGTTCCCTGGCAGCCTGGGGGACATTCAGGTGCTTGCCCTTGGCTGCCAGTGAGAAGGATAAAGTGATTTCTTCTGTCTGAAGGCCCAGGGCTGATCCTGGCTCCTGCCTGGGGCTCTGCTGCCCTTCCTCAGCAGATCCCCCGTTCAGGGCTGTGCAAGCCAGACCCGTGCAGGGCTCCAGCAGCAGCAGGGAAAGTTTCAGCTGGCCCAGAGAGGCAGCAGGGCTGACCTCAGAGCAGCCACAGCCTCCTTGTTGTCCCTGCTATGTGGCACCTGTGCAAATCAGAGCCACAAAACTGAGCTCCTCACCTGTCCCCTCCTTCCTTTTTAAGTGCTGCAGGAGATGCACAGCCTTCTATCCCAGGATGTCTGGTGAGAATATGTATGTCTGCTGACTATTTCAGGCCGACCTTGATGTGTTTGTTATGCTAAGTGTCATAAAAATCAAACTGCTAAATTAACTAGCTGCTATTTCCACAGCACCAAGGAAGCACCTGGGGCCCTTTTGCTCCCTGCAGACAATGGCTGAGGGAGGCTCGTGCAGCTCCAGCTCTGCTGGTGGCTGCTCTCTTCCAGAGCTGCCAGGGTATTTTTAGATGCAAAGGAGAAGTGTCTCCTAACTATATGCTAATCACATTTTCAAAGCTTCAGCTGATATTAAAATGATTCAGCCGTGTCCTGAATTCACATACTTTTGTTTGTTGCCTTTTGTATGCTCTGTGTAGCTTTTCATACAACTCTGCCTATTCTCAACCAAAATCATGGCTTGGGAGCTGCTGTATGACAAAGGATGTTTTTATCCTTTTTTGAAGATCTCTTGAGTTATCCTTAGCCCCAGCTATCTGAAACACAGACTCGTGCATATATATTCTCTCTGCAGGCAAAGAACAGAGGCAGGAGCAGACTTTACAGCTGTGATTCTCAAATTTTATTAAAGGGCTGCCTGACCTTCAGGGGAAAGGAAAGTATTTGAGAGCCATCATATCTGATGCTGCCACCCTGATGTTCATTTATGGCCAAATAACTTTTTGATGGGATTCTTTTATTAGTTTTTCTTGCCCTTTTGTGTACTCTCTTGCCTGGTGGGAATGTGCTCCATAAATGTCTTTGTGTGTGTCTCCCACAGCACCCTCAGGCCTGTGCTGAACTCGGGTCTGCAGCCCTCGTGGCCTCTGCCCCCTCAGTCTGATGTGCTGCGTGCCAAGCTAAGGAAAAAAGTCACTTTACTGCCTGGAGCTCCCCCATTCCCCCATTCCCATCTCCCCCATTCCCCCTTTCCCATCTCCCCCATTCCCCCTTTCCCATCTCCCCCATTCCCCCATTCCCATCTCCCCCATTCCCATCTCCCCATCTCTCCCATTCCCCCATTCCCATCTCCCCCATTCCCATCTCCCCATCTCTCCCATTCCCCCATTCCCATCTCCCCCATTCCCATCTCCCCATCTCCCCCATTCCCCCATTCCCATCTCCCCCATTCCCCCATTCCCATCTCCCCCATTCCCCCATTCCCATCTCCCCCATTCCCCCATTCCCATCTCCCCCATTCCCTTCTCCCCCATTCCCACTCTCCCATCTCCCCCATTCCCCCATTCCCATCTCCCCCATTCCCATCTCCCCATCTCTCCCATTCCCCCATTCCCATCTCCCCCATTCCCCCATTCCCATCTCCCCCATTCCCTTCTCCCCCATTCCCACTCTCCCATCTCCCCCATTCCCCCATTCCCATCTCCCCCATTCCCATCTCCCCATCTCTCCCATTCCCCCATTCCCATCTCCCCCATTCCCCCTTTCCCATCTCCCCCATTCCCCCATTCCCATCTCCCCCATTCCCCCATTCCCATCTCCCCCATTCCCCCATTCCCATCTCCCCCATTCCCCCATTCCCATCTCCCCCATTCCCATCTCCCCATCTCTCCCATTCCCCCTTTCCCATCTCCCCCTCTCCCATCTCCCCATTCCTTGTCCCACTCTGCTGTCCCAGTAACTGAGTGCTGCTGGAGGATCTGTGCTGTGCCCCCTCTCTTCCCTGCTCTTCTCTTTTTCCCCTCCTCCTCTTTTAATCCCTGCCTTGCTTGGTTTCAACTTTTTTATCCTGATCTTCAAGGACCAAAGCAAAACGCTTCCAACAGCTCAGGAAGCTGGACAGATTTGCATTTAGCATATTTAAATATTTAAATATGTAACATATTTAGGGTTGAATTAAAGCAAATGGAGACAAAATTGGGAGCAGACTGGAGAATGAGTGTGTGTGTGCACGCAGGGAGGAATAAAGGCAATGTGTGCAGATACACAGGGAAAATAAAACATGGGAAAGGAGACAGAGAGAGCCTGGTCCTTCTTTGTTGTTGCATCAAGCACACTGTGACTAATGGTGATAATTTCCCATACCCCCCAGTACCATAACAGAAGAAAAAACCTAATTGTCATCTGCCACCCACTGCTTGTAAAGCAGCTTCTCTTAAATAGTTCTTATGTATTGAGTTCAGCTGTCAAAAGGAGCAGCTTTTTTTTCATGGTCTGCAGAATGCATTTCAGTTTGAACACAGCTCCATGCAAAGGTCACCCCATCAAAAATGTTTCCCTCAGCAGCGAGCATAATGGCAAAGCCCGGCATTTTGCAGTCTACTCTCACAATTTTACTTGATGTTTTTAAAATGTTAGACAGCTGGAGATTAAATTCCCTTTGATGGGCAGGATTTGAGGCAGAGTGTTTGGTAGAATGCTTTGGGTTTCCCCCTCCTCTCTGCCATGCTCCTTAGTAGCTACGTGTGACAGGTAGTGTGAGCCATAAAAGAGCAGGAGACAGAGGGAAATTGCCTGTTGTTCTTCAGATTGGCTGTAGCTCCTCAGGACATCAGGGTGTGCTCCTGTGTGTGCCAGGGCTTTAATGGTGGTTTGGATTCCAGATGTTTAAATTACTCTCCCTGTCAGTGTTTCCATTTACTTGACACGTTCCAAAATGGAAAGACTTTGGGAGTCAGCCTACAGTGAGAGGAGACCACAGGAGTGACTGTCCCTGGCACAGGCAGGGGTCACAGGGCAGCAAGAGGAGGTTTCTGCTTCCTTTTCCCCAGCAGCTGGGGCTGGGCAGATGAGAGGGGTAATTCCAGGGGTGCCTGCTCTGTGTGTGAACCCTCCCACAAAACCTGGCAGGGAAAAACCAGACACGGTCAGCCTGGCTTCTGCTGGGCATCTGGGGGTGGCTGCTGCATCTTCAAGGATAGAGCTTGCACCTTTCATCCCCAGTTTTACAAAAACTTTGCTATGCTGTTGAGTTGTGGAGGGGAAGGTTGGAGAAGGTTTTATTTGCCCCTAGAGGAAATGTTTTGTGCTGTTGTGCTGCCTGGATTGACCCGTGGTGACTCTTGCCCAAAGGACTGTGTGCACACAGAGCTCTGCATCAGCTCCTACAAAACATGAGCTGGGTGAGACAGCAGGGACAGCTGGGACCATGCCAACAGCACCTTACCTGCAGGAGATGCTGCCCAATACACCCTGGACAAGCTCTCTGGTGGTACAGGTGTTGCACTTTCTCAGCACGCATCAGGACTGAAAACTTCGTGTCTCTCCAGGCCTTATTCTTCTTGTAAATGTTAGATTTCCCTTTTCTAAAGGGCAACTGTACCACTTGTAAAAAATCTTTGCTACAAGAGTGCTTTGAAGGCAGCAGAACCTGCTTTGCTCTGTTGTACTGGTAAAAATGCCTTGACAGGGACAGGCATCAAAGTCCTGGCCTGAATAAACTGGCCTGGAATTAGGCAGGGGATGTTTTGCAAGGGCGTTCCAGCTGGGGGAAACTACACACTCTGGTTTCTTCTGGCTCCTCTGCCACTGTGCAGTTCAGAGAGCTCCTTTGTTTCAGCTGTGTTGCTCATGGCTGTGGCAGGGTGCAGGAGCCCTTCTTGTGCCCCTCTGCAGGTGACAGTGCCACGAGGTGGCAGTGGCCACCAAGTAATGTCTGGCCAGAAGCAGGGTGTCCAGGAGTGCATTTGTTGAGCTCTTTGCTCTATGATTTAAGAGTGGGAGCACAATCCAGCCCCTAAATACCAGCTGAAGCACTGCTCTACCTTATAGCTGCCCTTTGTCTTTCAAGAAGACCCAAATTCCAATTTTGCCATTTTTTTTGAGCACCTGATCAAAGTCAGGGGGAGAGGAGACCAAACTCTTGCTGACCTGTGCCTTGCTCTTCTGTGTGCACCCTCAGAGCCTGGCTGCTCCTGGAGAGCTTGCTCCTGTTCAGGCTGCACATCCCCTGCAGGATTTTTTGGGTGTTTAATGTAATTGTGCTGCTATCCCTTTTCCAAGATATCTCATTTCTGGCTGACATTTTGTTCTCCTTGCCTGGGATGGAGAGTGGGAATTGCAGGGCAGATAATTCTACATTGCTTGAGTGATGGTGGCTCCACTGCCTTCACACAGGTCTCTGTGTCTGAAGGGGCAGAACTTTCCTGGGAAAGAATTTTAGAGTAATAGAATCTTTTAGATAATTGGACAGAATCTTTAAGATAATTAATTCCAGCACTGCTAAGTCCACCATTAAACCATATCTCCCACACATCTTTTAAATAACTCCAGGATGATGACTGCACCATTTTCATGGGCATCCTGTTCCAATGCTTGACAAGTCTTTCAGTGAAGAGATTTTTTCTCGTGTTGAACCTAAAACTCCCTTGGTGCAACTTGATAGGTAGAGACATCTTTACCATGCAGTTGGTATTTTTTGCCATCTTTGGTGCAACCAGTGTAAAGCAAGACCAGTCTCTCCCAGGAGAATGGCTGAGAAAGGATTTTGCATTCTGCAGTCAAGCTACTGAATAATCTGAAGGCAGGCCAGGAGGGTGGAAAGAAGGCAGGAATCACCTCTGTTCTGTTTTTTCTCCTGATAAATCAAGCACAACAGCAAGAACTTAATAAAACAGTGTGACATTTTGGGTAGAATGTTGCACATGGGTTAAATGGGTTGCCCAGCTGTGATGGGAGTCCTCACTTCCCAACAAGGGGCTCTGCTGCTGTGACATCAGGGATGGCAGATTCTGTGTGCCACACCCCATTTCATGCTCCTCTCTGTAAAATGGATTTTGCTTCACCCAGCAGGGGTGATGTGAAGATATGTTTGTTGATGTTTTTGGGGTCCTCATCTATTTTTGGGAGAGTTCCATGCAGTGCTTGAATGGCAAATTCTTCCTGTCAGAGCATATCTGTGATTAAACAGGTCTGCTTATCCGTGAGACAGGCTGATTATTGCTTTTTCTAACCTTGATCTAACAAATTGTGCAATGTGCTCTGGCACACATCTGCTGCTCTGTGCCTGCTGGGGAGGGTGGACACCTGGTGTCAGTGGAGGAAGAGCAGTGGAGTGGAAGCAGTGGCCTCAGTGGGAATTTCCTTTGAAGGTAAAAGCCCTGCCTGGCTATTTGTGAAACGCTGCAGCAGGGGTAGCTTTGTTGTCAAGCAAGAGACACTGTAAAAGCAAATAACTGCAAATTGGCCAGGAGCTGGCTGAGGATCTGAGAGCTGTGACAGGTGAGCCCAGCTGGCAGCAGCCTGGCTGTGTCACACGCTGGTGGCTGCTGGGCACAGACACATTTGTGCAGGGCACCTGCTGCACGTGCTGCTGCTGCCAGAGCCAGGCTGGGCTGCTTCTGTCACACCATGTGCTGGGCTGTGGCATTCACATTCTCTGGAAAATCCCTTCACCCAGCATTTGTCTCCTGGGAAGCTGAGAAGCCTCAGAGAAAAGGAGAACAATTCTCTCATTTGCTTCTCCTGTGTTGTGCTCATGTGGAATGTGTTTGGAGATTGTTCACCCACAGGGGATTGTTCCATTGGGTTCTGGTGTGAGTTGTTTTCACTCTTTGGGCAATCAATGCCAAGCTGTGTGGGGACCCTGGAAAGAGCCATGAGTTTTTTATTATTATCTTTTTAGCATTTAGTAAGTATCCTTTCTGTATTCTTTATAATAGAATTAGAAATTATTTATTCTATTACAGTATATAAATATAGCATAGCATACTATATAATATTATATTTAGTATAATATAGTATAGTATTCTTTAATATAATATAATATTATAAAGTAATACATTAGCCTTCTGAAAGCATGGAGTCAGATTCATCATTCCTGCCTTCATCGGGGCATTTCCCAGCAAATACAGTTGTGGGCCAGACAGGAAAATGACACACATCATCATGTGCAAGGACCATGACTGGTTCTGCTCTCCTGAAGCTGAAGGGAGAAAGGGGAATATCCCCTTGTGGACAGAGTTGGGTAGGAAGGGGGAGCAACTGGTTGGAAGAAGGGTGGATGCCAGAGCTCTGCATCTGCCAGCGTGGACACTCGAGCCTTTGCAATATATAAATAATGGAAAATGTGTGTGCTTTTCTCGTTGTGTCAGTCAGAAAGCCCTGACCCAGCTGGAGGAAAATAACAATTTGAACAGAGATGTCATCAAGCAGGATGTTCCAGCTAGTTAGAAAACAACTTAGAGTATGCTTGAAAGGCGCTTGCAATGCATGAAAAGCAACAGCTCGCTCCTGCACTGGAAAATCTAAAGCACAATAGGCAGATATGACCTCATTGCTTCATGATGGAAAATTACTGCTTCTTAACCTGCTGTTCTTGCCATCCTAAAGCAGTGAGTAGGAAGTCAGTGATTTAGGAGAAAGTGTAAATGTGGTTCAGCTGCTTATCTAGTTGGTGCACTCTCATGGATCTCAGTATGTGTAATGCATGGAAAAACTGGAGAAAGCCAGGCATGTCCTGCAAGACCCAGTTTGCAGATGAGAATAGTAAATGTCTGAAGTAATCGAACAGAGCTGGGATGAAATGTAGGTCTTGTTCTTCCCACCTGTTCTACATCTCCACTGTCTGCAGTGTCTGAGTCTCACTGAAGCTGCTGGGATTTCAGTGCAGTTCTTGGCCACATGCATAACTTCTGATTTCTCAGATTTTGGAGGGACTTGTGAGATTTGGGAGGGAATGTGAGATCTTTCAGCAGGGAGAAAAGGTACAGAAATCCAAACCAGAAGGCAGGGTATCTTATTTTTTTTTTACATAGCTTATATTTTCCTGTTTAAATGCAAAGATTTGTCCTTGACACCCTGCTTGAAGACAAACAAAGTGATTGCTCCATGTGGCTGTGCTGATTTTCTCATTTGAGTCTGCTGCTATGGCAGTCAGATTAAAAAAAAATTTAAAAAATGGCAGAGGATTGGGTGGAGATGGGATGTTAATTGTTGTGGAGAGCATGGAAACCCTGGGTCAGCCCAGAACTTGTAAAGGGAAAACCATCCTTGGCAGAGACAGCTTAATAGGCTTGTAAAGTCTGGCACCATCAAAACCACAATTTGGGTTTTATCAAAGCATGGCAGTGGAGCCTTGAGAAATGACAGCTGTATTATCTGTCTGCAGATCATTCTGAGAGCAACATCAGGAACAGGCTGGAAACAGTTCAGGAAATCGTTTTGTACTGAGGGTTTGCTGGGGGCAGAAATGTATAGGGGAAATTGAAATGAAAGAATTAATAACAGTATCAATAACCTTCCTACCACAGCTACCAGACATGACACGAAAATTACTTGAAAGTTGTCATCTACTGTGTATTTTATTCCCATCAGAAAGATTTGAGGCATGAGAGGAGAATCCAAACAAGGCAATTAGAAGACTGGAGCATGTTGAGAAAGGAAGAAATGACTAGTGTGGAGAAATTTGAATGCAAATTTCCCTGCCAGACACAGAGGCTGGGCCAGATTCTGGTGTGGTGGAGCCTGCAGATTTCCAGAGGGGCAGCAGGGACTGCAGGGTCAGCTGGTGGGCACAAGGGTGGTCTGTGCAGGATGCTGATGGGTGCAGCAGGAGATACAGTGCAGCTCATCCTAGAGGTGGATCCTAGGGGCTGAAGATCCCAGCTAGAGTTTCTCACTCACCACCAGAGTGATTTAAAATCACTGGAGTCATTGCCAATATTTCCAGTACTTTTTCTGGGCTGTGGACCAATCCTGCTTAGTGCAGTCCAGTTTGTGTGAGTGCAGGGGATGGTAAAATGTCCTACTTTTTTCTATCCCTCTATGTTGACTCTGAGCCATTTGTACTCGTTCTCTTGCTCCAAGAGGACTTGACTCCCAGCCAGGAGCTCTGTGTACTTGTCCAGAGCTTTGGGACTCTGGACCCAAACTAGAACTGCCCATAGCTACTGGGAAAGAGAGCCCAGCACGTAGGTTAAACCACTTATAAATGATGGCATTACAGAGGCAGCCAAGCTCTATTTCTGCAAGTGACATAGTCACCTAAGCACTGAAACCACACTGGGAACACTCCCCTTCCTGTGGTGCAGATGCTTTTCAGACATTACCTAAGCCCTGAGGCTGTGATGGGACAGACTACTGGGATCCCCTTTGCCAATTCCAGGTCATTAATGGGCACAGGAGAAGGGATTCAATTTTCAGACTTTCCCAGAGACAGCGAGTTTCTATTGGAGTTTAGCTTCAAGCTTAACCTGTAAATCATCCAGAATCAATGTTGTTTTTTGACCTGTATTTAGGTATATTTTTTGCCACTTTAGCTGGCCAAACTTGTGGTGTTTCCAAGAGCAAGGGGAAGAAGTGAAGCTTGCAGTCTCCATTTTCTGAATTAGCAGTTGTGTGTCTGAGAGGAGCCAGTGAAGAAGAGAAACCACTTGCAGGAACGATGGTGAATGCCAAGGCACAGGCTCAGCTGCACAGGGCTGAGAATACAACAGTCTTTATCTAGAGAAGAGAAAAATTGTAGCTTGCTTCTCCCTTTAGGAAGCTGGTCATTATTTTCTTTTTGGTTCCCAGGGCAGTCTGTGGTTATTCCTTAGTGATGGAGACAGAGAAGAGGTTTTTGCTGTCAGGTGGAGCACGGGCACTGAGCTGAAGAGCAGGTCCTGTCTGTGCTGCAGGAGATGAGCTGAGGGCTGCCCAGGAAGTCACTGGGGAAGCAGGGGAGCAGTTTGACACTGGAGGGAGCTTGGACACTTGTCTGCAGCTCAGTCCTGGGCTTCACTGGTGACAGCACCCTGGGCAGTGCTGGTGACTGCAGGCACACAGTTTGGGGTGACTGGGAGTGGGGCTGGCCCAGCCCATCCCCATGGGCACAGCTGTGAGCAGCACTGACAGCAACGAGCCAGGGAGTGCCCAGGGGCACTGAGCAGCCACCCAAGGGAGCAGGGGGCACACAGGGGCAGGGCATGAACCATGAGGGGCACACAGGTGCAATGCATCAGCAGGAGGGTATAAAAGGTTGGGCTGCAGGACAAGAGGGGCAGGTGCTTGCAGCCTTCTGAAGGGATGTTACTCTGTGTGGGCAGCTGCCTGAAGCCTTCTGATGAGGTGAGGGCTTGCTGTGTTTGGGGGAATGCTTAAAGCCTTCTGGAATGGTGTGGTGATACTCTGTGTGTTGTGGCCATCTCAGCTGTGACGTGTGCTGCCCTGGGGACAGCACCCTGGGCTGTCCAGCCCTGGCCCAGGTGTAGCAGCCTCAGATGTGCTGTGCTCAGGGCTCTGATGGGCACAGGCATCCCTGGGGATGTTTGTGCTGCTGGGGAGCTGGAGTGGCTCACAGGGAGAATGTGGTGTTCCAAAGGAGAATGGGGCTTTCTCCATGCCAGTTCCTGTAAGCCTGGCAAAGGAGGGAAAATGCCTTTGCAAGGGAAAGGACCCAGTGTATTCACTGCTTACAGCATTTGGTGGGCTCATTTGCTAAAGTAATCCATGCATGCCCAGAGTAAGAAAAGACTGCTGTGGCACTGAGTCTGTGATTCTGGGTCCTTTCTCCCTTTGAACATTTGCTTTTCTTCTGCAATCTGTAGTTGGTTGGGACTTGTTCAAAGGTAGCTTCAAAAGATCAAAGGCAGATGCAATCTTTATAGCATTCATGGCTCTGCCATTCAGTTTGTGCAGATATTAATGAGGTGTGTTTTATATGGCCTGACAGTCGTGTCTTTCTGCTCACCCTAATGAGATTGTTCTGCTGTCCCTCTTGTTCTAATAAGCAACAGAGTATCCAAGATCAATTTCTAAAAAGATATTTTTCCACTTAAATATTATCAAGAGCAAAACTAGGAATGATAACTTTAAAAGGCAGAAACCACCAGGATCTTCTGTCTGATGCCTTCAAAGCAGCACATTCTCCTCTGCCTAGCCTACTCTGAATTATCAGAGGTTTCAGGCTAACACATAAATTTCTTGGCCTTTTATCTCTCTAATTGTTTTCACAAGTTCATTAATGATTTTGCAAAAGCTGTAGTGAAACTAAATGACATGCTCATAAACCTTTAAAGGAGAATATACCCATCTGCTGATGGGAAAAGTCTCATTAGTCTTTTCAAATTGCTCCCAGCAGGTTCAAACTTGTTAGGTGCAGATTCAGATTCAAAATTGTTAGGTGCATAAATATGCTTCTCTAATTCAATTGGCTGTGCTGATTGTGTGACAATTGAAGTTTGCTCTGCTTTTAAGTAGGCACAAAAATCACCTTTGTAAGGCAGATGTTTTGAGAGCCAGAAATGTTCTGAAATCTGAAGGGTTCTTAAAAAAATCTGCTGAAGTTCTTGGGCTACTGATGTCACATGTTCTTTTCTTGCAAGAAAACCCTGTGCTGGCTTTTTGGAAGAACAGTGGGTTGCTCACTGAGCTGGGAATATTCAGGTGATGATGCTAAAGCTTTTCAAGGTATTTTTCAGGGCTGCAGATGGTGTGGGATTTTTGCTGGGACAAGGACTAAACGCTGTGTTGTTAAATGCTGTGTTATTCATCACCAAGGGATTTGGGGTCTCTGCCACGTGTGCAGGGAGGGGAGGAGAGCTGGGTGTGAATGCAGGCAGCTGCACCTGTGGGGAAGGGTGCAGGGGGTCCCAGGGGACACAGCCCCAACCTCAGTGAGCAGGGCCCTGCCTTGCCTGACCCCAGCAAGGAGATAAGAGAAATTAAAGGCGTTTCTCAGTTCTGCAGCAGGGCTCGGGGCATGGTCAGTGGTGGGAGGCAGAGCCTGGTGCAGCAGTTCCAGCACAGGGGGAAGGCTGGCTCAGCCAAGGAGGAGGAGGAGAGGAGCTGAGGGCAGCCAGGGCCAGAAGGTTCAGCTTCTGCAAAGCACTGGGGACACCCTGAGCTGCTGCTGCAGCACATCTCCAACCTCCCTCAACTCAAATCTGTTCTCTCTGTGCTGAGATAAAGAATGAAAATGATTTTTGAGTCTTGAGAGTGCTTTCCTTTGAGCTCATTTAGATGAGGATATTTCTATCACACAAACCTTAATTAAGTATTTGATTTCACTTTTGTATGTGGAGTTAATTTATGTGACATGATTAAAATACATGTTATTTATACAATAGGAACTTAGAGCTGGAGTAGATGATTAAAACAACTGAACAGCCTCTTCTGAAATTCTAACTTTGCTTTATCCTTTGACAGGATATTCTAGCTGAGCTTTTTTGAAAGTTAAGTTAAATATAAGAGTGCATTTTAGATAAGTACATTACCATGCAAGCTCTATTTTATGCCTGACACTAGAGGTCTCAACTTTGACTGGTGTGAGCAGAGGATACTGATACACATTTTGGGCCCTGCTGCTCCCAGCTGCCTGAATGAAGTCGAGCTGTCTGGTAGTGTTACTTCAAAGGGGTGAAACCCCCCTGGCTGTGTCCTTGTGTGCTGTGCTGTCACCTCTCTGTGCCAAGCTACTCAGCACCAGCCTGGCATTCTCACGTTAGGAGGTGAGGAGACCTTGGTGACACAGAGGAAAACAAACCTCTTTCCTCAAGGAGGCAAAACAGACACAGCCAAGTGTCCATCAAAGCTAGAACCCAAAATGCACTGAGTCAGGTTTGTGTCACTGCCAGTGGCAGAGCGCTCAGCACAGAGCAATGGGGAGCACAGCTGTTCCTGTACCTGTGTCCCCTGGAAAGGGGATTCAGCTGTAGCTCCATGTCTGAGAGCTCCCTTTGTGTGGCCCTTTGCTGGAGCTGGAAAGGCTCTTTTTGGTGGCTGTAACAGCAGTGCTGTCACCTGCACTCTGACACAGAGCTCTGGATCTTGGTGATGTGCAGCCATCAGCCCAGACACACAGACACAGCTGCTCACGTTTAACCCCGCTCTCCTGCAAAAAGGAAAGCCTTTCCTGGGCTCAGCTGAAATGTCTGGGGCTGGGTGCTGCCTGTGCAGGGCTGTCCTGGCCATGGGGAGCTGAGCAGGTGGGGCTGCAGGTGACCTGAGCACCTTCTGCAGGAGGGCTGGGCTGGGCTGGGCTGGGCTGGGCTGGCTGCTCTCTGGGCACACCTGGGCTCCCTGTGCTGCTGTCCCTCCTGTCCCAAGGGGGTCACAGAGCTGTGGCCATGCTCACCCCTGTGCATCCCTGTGCTCCTGTCCCCTCCTGTCCCAAGGGGCTCACAGAGCTGTGGCCATGCTCACCCCCCTGCATCCCAGCTCAGTTTTATCAGCTGGGTGGTTCTGCTTGTTGGAACTCTCTGGAATTGGAGTAGGAGCTCTAATGTTTTACATTAGAGTGAAAAACATTCTAGTGTTTTTCAGAAAGGGAGGTCACAGGGAAGTACTGGTTTCTTCAAGTCTCCCAAACCAGATTTTGCTGGGGACTGTCTGAAGCTGCAGAAACAGGATTCAAAGTTCTGTTTTTAAAATATGTTTCGCAAATCTGCTTGATTCTGCAATGGAGCATTCAGGATAGTTGATGACACTCCTCAAAGCTTGTTGGTGTTGTTTGTTTGTCTGTGAAAGTGTTGAAGTCTTGACCTGACTTTTGTGATTAACTATGGAAGGGGAAATGTCTTTTTTTGTCTCTTTTTCTTTCCCCTTGCAGGATGAGAAATGTTTTCCCCACAAATCTTTTGAGCTCTCGTTATCTGAAAGTCACAATTTCCAGTTTCTCTTTACCTTGGGTATTTTAGCTAGTTTTTAGTGCCCAGCTTTGGTTCATTGTTTTCAGTTTGTATAACAAAGCAAGTTTCTCCTTTCTGACAGTGCAGTTGTGCTGCTGCATTGCTGTGTGCAAAGTGTCTGAAATTTTGCATAGGAGGTACAGCTCAGTGGAAAGTCCTTCTGTTACACATGAGAAATTAATTTGCAATTAATTAAGTTGTTGGATGAATTCCTCCTTTGTTCTGTCTGAAAATGGCCTGTGAGCAGATTGCAATTTGAATTTTTTGAGAATTTTGCAACAAATTGTGAGTTTCTTCCCTAAATAATTCCTAGCCTGACCAGAACAAACAGTTCATGATGTGCAAGTGGAATTCATAATTTCTTTTTTTCTTGAGAGGCTAATCTATGGACTGAGGTTCCCCAGACAGTGTGAAGTGCAGGTTGCATAAGATAAGACTCAAAACTTGCTTTTAATCTGTGCTTTAAAACTGAGATGTTGGGTTGTGACCTGAGTTTTGATTAACCTGAGGGACTGAGCCCAAAGAATAGAGGGGTGTGGTGTTTGGAACCTGCCTTCAGGTGGTATTTGCAGAGGGCAGGTGGCTGCCTGTGAGGAGGGCCCATACACTGGGGTTTTGGCAGGGTGGGATTAGTCTCTGGCAGCAGATATTTGGGAGCTTTAAAATTATTACAAGAGGAGAGAAAAAGATATATGGACATATTCTTTGGTGAGGGAGGGGAAAAGAGCAAATGGGAAGGGCTGTGTGACTGGGAGCTGAGGAAGAGGCAGCTTTGGGAAGGGCAGCCAGGGCAGCCACGTAGCCTGTGTCTGGTGGTGCTGCTGTGGCAGAGCTCTCCAGGGCCAAGTCCCCACCCAGCCTGTCCAGCTAGTAAATATTAGAGGAGCTGAAAAAATTAATGGGAGCCTCACAGCAAATGTCACGGGCTGTGCCAGCAGCTGCAGAGGGCTGGGCTCAGTGCTGGGATGCTGGCAGCCCTTCCTGCCCCTGCTGCAGCCCCAGCTCCTCTGTGCTCCCTGCAGGCAGCTGGCAGATAGCTCCACCTGCATTCCCTCACTCCTGGGATTTGCAAACACCACGGGATGTTAGGAAGGAGACACCTCTTTTTCCTTTATTGTGCTGTGCTGCTTTCTGCCTGTGGAGGTTTTGTTGCCTTACTTGCTATGAAGGCTGGTGTGCCCATTTTCTCTGCTGTAGCCTGAATTTTGTTTCACAGCACTCTTCCTCTCACAGAGAGTTGCATGTGGCCCCACTGCAGCCTGCCTGGCTCAGGATGGGCTGTTCACACAAAAGCAGCACTGCTGGTGAGGATGGGGGTGCTGGCATCCACACTGCTGCTGCTCCCCTGTCCCCCTTCAAAGCAGCTCGGTGGCATGTGTCACAGCGCTCACTTTGTAAAGCCTTGGCTGTCCTAGGTTGGTGCAGCTCCCCCACCAACTGCGCTGGCATCAACAATTTGTTCATTCTGCCTCTGGGCATTAAAATAAGCTGAGAGTGGTGCATGTGTTATCATGGCTTTCAAAGGCACGGGGACATACCTGTGCCTGTCAGCCTGTCCCCATAGCCGAGCCTTGCTGAGTGACCTGTGCCATGGTAGCTGGATCCGGAGTGAGGCAGGAGCGACCCTTGGTGAAACCCGAAGGTTGCAGCTCCCGAGCCGTCCCGGCCGGGTGCGGGGATGCGCCGATGCTGTCGGTGCTGCGGAGCTCCGGGGCCGGGGAGCGGCGTCCCTCTGCCGGGGCAGGCTCAGCAGATGGCACTGTCACACCTGCGGCACGGCACGGCTCGGCCTGGCCTTCTCTCCTGGGCAAATCTGCTCTGAGTGACAGGGCGGACCTTTTGTCACCTTCACCTCTGCTGCCGGGGCCCCGTGGTCAGGCTGGGCTGTGTGGCCCGTGTTGGACAGGGACCCCGCGGGAAGGCTCCGGTCCCGCAGCGCTCGGTGCCACCCCTGCCCAGCGCTGGGGCAGCTCAGCCTGCTGCTGCTGGCTCCAGGAGGAGTGTCCCAGCCCGGGCTGGGGGTGCTCTGACACCTTCCCCAGGCACTGAAGGGATGCCCTGACACCTTCCCCAGGCACTGAAGGGATGCCCTGACACCTTCCCCAGGTACTGAAGGGATGCCCTGACACCTTCCCCAGGCACTGAAGGATGTCCCCATCCCTGGGCTCCGGGAGGGGGGAGCTGACTCTCAGTTTTCATTTCTGTGGAGGTCACAGTGTGTTTCCCAGGGGCAGGGACCAGCACAGAGCCCGTGAGCCATGGAGAGCTGCCCTGGCTTTTCTGGGTGAGCCCTGAGTGGCTCTCCAGGAGTTCAGAATTGCAGTGTGGCTTTGCAGAGCAGCCAGTTCTGCACTGCTGATAAGATAGTTTTCTAGGAATCATCCCTTAGGAAATGAGGCTATCTAGCACTGCTGTGAAATGAGGATTTGTGGTGTAAGAGTCATCATGAGAGCAGCTCCAGGAATCCCTCTGCAGCACAGCCACCGTCCTGCACAGGCTTCTGTTCTCCACACAGTGCTTTTCTTCCAGCTTCTGGAGCAGCCATGGAGCTTGACATCATGTTCATCTGTCCATGTACCATAATATTGCCAGTGACATTCAGTACTTCAGGGATTTTTTGGCTGCTGACTTTCAATGACATTAGGAGCAATCTCCATAGCCAGTGTGGGATTCTCCTCTGTGCTGAAGAATATAAAAGAGACTATTGCATTTAATATATTGGAGTACATGAGACACAGCAGCAGTTTGTGTGATTTATTGGGTAGACAAAAATGCACCATGGCATGTTCTGTAAATACGAGCACAAACATATCGTGCTACATCCCCCTGTAAATTTCCTTTACTGCTAAAGGGTCTAAATTAATGAATGCAGGAATAATGGGTTATTTCAAACAATGGGTTCTGTCACAAACTACTCGGTCATTGGAGCACACTCAGCTGTCCTGACATTCAGGGGATGGTGACCTGGAGCAAACAGCATGTCCCTTAGGGTATGGCCTGATGCCCTTGAGCCTGCCAGAGGAGACTTGGAGACAACGCCCTTGCCTTGGGTTCTGTGCTGCAGAGCCCCCTCTCACTTCTGCATCTCACAGAAGAGATGAACTTGCATCTCTCACAGGACACCCTCCCTTCACCCCACAGTTTTCATGTGTATCCCATGCAAGACAAGTGATTTCTGTGTTGTAGTGTCTGAATCCCTCTCATACTGCATTCTTAAGTGCTTCTGATCTCTTTTAATCTGGAGCTTGGGAAAAGGGGGAATTGCTTTCAGTTTCTTTGGACAGATTCCCAAAAAGGAAGAAACAAACAGATAAATACATAGATTTTTAAAAACAGCAGTAATTTTTGCTTGTGCTGAGGCTGACAGGAGCTGGCTGATGGGAGGCAGCGTGGCATGTCTGTTATCACATCTCAGATGAAGTTTGATGGAGCCAGCTGGCAAATACCAGCAGCTCTCCTGAGTTCATAGCTCACCCTGTTTGTGTTGACATTTCTGGCAAGGAAAGGTAAAGAGCTATCCCAGCTGCAATCACCTGGAGCTCTCCCTGTGCATTTCTCTCCATTTGACTGGGATGAGAGCCTCCCTTGGCAGGAGTGAATCAAGTGCCAGCCTTTGCCATGGTGGCTGGGGCAGGAGGGGGTGCAGTGGGAGATGGCCCCTGGGACATCCAGCCCCACAACTGTGGCTCTTACCTTCCTTTCCTCCCTCCTAAAACCCACCTTGGCTGTCACCTGGCTGCCTCCAAGCACAGCCCTGGGCTGCTGTGAGGTGCTGCAGCCCCAAGGGGGCTCAGGCTGAGCCCTGCCTGCTGTTGGAGAGGAGAGGGAATTAAAACAACTAAAGGAAACCCAAATAATTGGACTCTCATGCCAGCATCCTATGTTTCCTTGGGCTTTGCTCCAGTGTTTGCTTTGTCTGCACTGTTAATAACACTGTGTTTCCCTGGAAGCTGGCTAATTTTTTATTCTTGACTCTTAAAAATTTGACCTTTAGCATTTGAGCTTTAATAATTGCTGTTAATCCATTCAATAAGGAAAAATAATAGAGAAGGCAAAAATCATAACCTGGTCTGTGTGTGTTCAGTCTTTGAGCACTGTTTTTCTCTTTCAGACCTATTCCCCCTGCCTGGAGCACTGCTTGGAGCTCCTGCTGCCTGCATCTACTGCAGCCTTGTGTAAGGCAAACTCTGCCTCTTGCTTTGCATTAGTCCTGTGTGTCCTGCCCTTCCCACTGCCTTTCTGACCTGGTGTTTGCATCCAGCAGCCACAGTCACTGTCCAGCTCACCCTCCCCACCCCAAGGGACCCCTGTGTCACACCTTCCCAGGAGATGTGCCTGGGGTGCAGCTTTCTTATCCAAAACCTCAGGTGCAAGGTGATATTTCTGTGATCAAAGCTGGTCCTGAACTACCTTGTACTTTGTTATATGCAACTTCAGGGTTTTAAAGCCCCAGATATTTGAGGGATGGGAATTTGTTTATTTCAACCCTTTTCAAGTCATTTCACTCTGCCATTGTGCATTTCCTGGGCTGGATCCAGACCAGTCCCTGTCCACTGAGTGTCCTCTTCAGAAACACCCCACGTGGTACAAAGTGAACAAATGTTGAGGAGAAAGCTGGAGGCCAGAAAATAATTCCTTTCCTCTCATTTTATCCATGTATAAGATGAGAGAATCTTTCCAGCACCTGATGCTTGAATAATTCCCCTCTTTAATGCCTGAAAGCTCTGCTCACCTCTGCCTTGCTGGCTGACTGAGCTCACACTGCCTGCATCTCCTTCCAGGATGACAGCCAGGAAATTCCTACAGTGCAATTTAAAGAGCATGAAGTGCAGGATGAGCAGATGGCAGGTCACATCTCCCCCTGTGAGCAGCCCCTGTCACCGTGGCACTGCCTCAGCCTTGCTGAGTCCAAGCAAGGAGCAGCAGCAGTGGAGATGATGTCTGTCAGGGCAGCATCCCAGCAGCACAGACCTTAGCACTGTGGCAAAGAATGGGCATTGGCAAGAAGCTGTAGTGACAATGAGCTTTAAATACCTGCTGTTAAGATAATCACAATAATCTGTCTGCCAGCTTTTTCCTAATGTGCATTTTCTAATTCATTGTGGGAGGCAAAATCCTTTGACTGGTGGAATGAAGACATGGCACTGTGACTATAATTTACATTGTTAAATAAGTGGAAGGAGCAGCTATCAAAAGCTGAAATCCTACCCAAAGCAGGATAGCTGCCTTCACAGACTAATTTTTTTTTTTTTAAGACAAGAAATTAGTGTTTTCATAGAAAGGAATTCTTGATGGGAGGAATCCTCAGTTCTGTGAAAGAGATTAAAAAAGTGAAGACTGCAGTTGTAGGATTTGCTGAGGTCCTGAAATCTTACAGTCTGCCCTTGGAGCAGAGTATTTTACCCTCTGCTTCTCATTTACTGCTCTGTGGACTGCTGTTCTGCTTTGGAACAAGAGGCTGAAATAGCCATCATGGTGATTCCTGTCATCCCAAAGAGGATGTTTCTGAGAAAATTAATTTCTCTTCTATCTAATTGGGAATCTCAAGCAGAGATCTGTCATGTATTGGCCCTGGGTGCAGCAGCCAGGTTGATCCCCCTTATCCTTTCAGCATTAATTCCAACCCCCTGTGCTGCTGTGGCAGCCCTTTGCCCAGGAAGCTGATACCATTAATCAGCAGCACAGCTGGGGCTGTTTGTGCCCTGGGACACTCCACAGAGTCAGTGCCATCCTTCCTTTGCTGCTCGTGGTGCTGGAACCAAAGACAGATCTGGGATTTGCTGAGGATGGGGTAGGGTGGAGTTAGAGGTTTGATAGGGAAGAATCTTCTCAAAAAAAAAAAAGAAAAAAAACCCCAAAAAACAATTGAGGAAAACACCACATCTAAATGAAGCACAGAGCCTGAGCAGCAGGGCCAGCAGGTAAATAATGTGTGCTGAGAGAGGCACAGCTGCCCAGAGATCATTCCTGACTCAGTCTATGCTCAGTTAGTGGAGATGATTCTTCATTTTCTCCCTTTCCCACTCAAAGCCCCTTCTTTTTTCCTCCTCCCCAAGGTGAGTGAGGGTGGCAGGGAGTGAGGAACAGCTTGTCACCCTGCTGCCCTGGTGGCAGCTCAGATCCTTGGAGCAGTGCCTGACTTGCAGGAGACCTTCTCATGCAGGTTTGGATGGATGGAGCCTGATAAACTCCTTCCTTTGCTCCCCTGCTGTACCCCTCCCTGTTCCCTGGTGAGCCCCTCTGTGCCCTGCAGAGGCTGTGTTTGACATTCCTGTGGGCAAAGCCCTGTGAGAGGCAGATGTTTGTGGAGCTGGGACTTGCAACCCCCTGGCCACCTCTGGGAATGGCTCTTTCAAGGACGTTTTCAAAGCATGTTTGCAGAGGCTTGCATTGCTGCTGCTCTGCTCATGCTGAGGAATAAATTGGATTTGACTATCTGCAGCTGCTTTTGGCACCTTTCACTAGTGCAGAAATTCCTGTTGTGATCTGTGGAAAAAAACCCACCAAAAATCCTTAATTTTACAAGAGGTATTCCTGGGGAAAAAAATGTCAATTTTCACATAGGCTGGCTGAACGTAGCCAGTTGTGCTGTTTATCCAACAGGGAGCATTACAGTTTGCATTTTGCATTTCTAAGAACTGAATTTGCTAAATGGAGCACTTCCCACTGACAGAGCCAGCTTGGGCTCTGCTCTTTTTTTTTTTTTTTTCTCTTTTCCTTGCAACTGGAAACCATTTTTGCTTGTATCACAGAGCTTCTTAGTCCTGTTGAATCTGGCTTAGTGACTCTCAGGGGACAGGGCAGGATAACTAATAGCTTTCCAACCCACTTCAGTCTCTCCATAACACAAACTCTCAGCAAAACAGGCTCGAGCAAGGTCTTTGTCCTGGATGACATTTTGCTAAATAAGTTAGAAATGCTCTACTTAGCAAAATCTCTTGTCCCCCATGGGTGGTTCAGACTCCCTGGGAGGCTGCAGCAGGGCTGGGGCACAGGGGGTGTGAGCAGGACTGAGAGAAAAGCTGTGCTGAACCCTTAATGCAGCCCATTCTGGACGTGTGGCCTCAGAAATATTTTTCTCAGATACAGAAATATTTTGATCTGAATCAGAAAAATCTGTCATTTTCTCACAGAGAATCTGAAACAGGTCCCTCTTTTTCTCTCTTTCACAGACAGAATAAGCGGTCCACTTTCAGAGTAGGAGTTGACTTTGCATTTCAAAAGGAACATTTGTTTCTTGTACATGAAATTTATTAATAAGTGTGGTTTTCACAGCAATCTTAGTTCCTAAAAATATGTATCCTAGGATTTGTTAGATTTTTTCTTAAGACTTCTGTGGAAGTTGAATGCTGTAGGATCATGTAAAAAGGAGCAAGTATATGTGAAGCATATTGTAAATGCTTCCAGATTAGATTCTTTCATTTAAAAAAAAAAAGCTTTTTCTTATTCCCATCTTTCAGTGGAATGAATCTTTAGATGACAGATACTGGACTCTGACAGGCATCTCATCTTGCATGGAGGCTACTGACAGTCTGAAAGAAATTGCTCATCTGAGTCAACAGCCAGCTTCTCCCACTGTGTTTGTCTTTGCTGCTAATTTCATTTCTTTGCTCTGTTTTCCTGGAACCTGGGCAGGCACACTGGCCTGATAAATAACTGGAGCCAGCAATAAAGATAAAGGAAAGCTCTACACTTCAGAGGTCAAGCTAGCCTCCAAATCATATTTGCCCTAATGGAGAACAAATTCAACACTACCAAAAGTCAAATGAATGTTTAGTCACCTGAGAAAATACCATTATAAGCTGAAATGAGCTCTCATTATTTTTTCCATTTTATTTCTTTAATTTCTCCTTGGCTTCTGCTACAAAACTAAAAATAGGGGCATTAGTCACAGGGTACTTCAGAGGCACCCTCGAGGCAGAAGCAAGGTTCTAAGGTAAATCATAGCTGGTGACTCTTAAAATGGATGAAATCACTTGCATTAGGCCTTCAGGATGCATATTTTCATTTACTTGATTTATTCCTATTGTTTAAGCTGTGATGTGAAGTGGCACAGGCATGGTGGAGCCAGGCTGATGAGGAACTTTATAGTGAACTGTCAGGGCAGAAAATCCCATTGCAGAGAGATCCTTTCCTCAGGGCTGTTTGTGAGGGTGGTGCAGCAGAAAGCTGAGAGAATGATTTAAAAGGGGGAAAAAAAAGAACAGAAGATGGGGAAATGTAAGAAACAGGTAATAGGTGAATTACCTGACATGCTGCTGGCACCAAGGCCCTGGGCCACCCTGGTGCAACCAGAGCTGGGCAGAATCAGACCAGGTGTCCCTTCCAGGGGCTGAGCAGGGTGTCTCAGCCCCTCACCCTGCTCCTCACTGGAGCTGGTTTGTCTCCAGAGGTTTCCCACCTGCTGGTCCCTTCCTTCTCTGCCCAGCCTGGGACGTGCTGGTGGCTTGTTTCCCAGTTACAGCTACAAGCCTCCCTCTGCCTCCTCACCTCTGAGTGTCAGTGTGCAGGCTGGGAGCTGTCTCATTTCTGACAGCCAAACCTGCTTCTTTGGAGCCCAAAAGGAAATCAGTAAATGTCTTTTTTCTGCTGTTGCTGATGCCACCGAGTCACGTTCTATGTCAGTGTATCGCCAGCATCCTGGAAAGGGTGAGCATCTTGGCAATAAGAAGGTCTTTTATTGATAAATAAGCTTCTTCTGGAGAAATACTGGAGCCAGCAGGGCACAACAGTACCCTAATGGCATGTCCAAGACTTCCTCTTGCAATTTATACCTTGAAAATCCCTTCAACCATGTTTATTTAGTGAAACATTGAGAGAGAGTCAGGAGTTTCTGTGGAAGCAGATGTTAGCAGGGACTGGGGGAAAGCAGAGAACCTTTCATGTACCCCACTGTGCCCCTGTAAAATCTCAGCACTGTCTTACCTCACTTGATATTTATTTTGTGGGCATGCAAACCTTCATTGGTTGTGAGAACTTTTCTGCTCAGTTTGAGGGCAGTTGTGAAGTTCATCAGGGGCACCTGCAGAGCTGCAGTCTGTACACAAAGGATGGAATATTTTGTGTTCTGTGGGGGTCAATTATTTAATCATAGAAATATCTTTGTCATGAAACTTCATCTGATTCGTTCATGATGGCAGAAGTGACTCTGGATGATTGACTTGTGTGTCCCTGTGGGACAGGGAAGTGTGGACACATCAGCAATGTTTGAGTTTCTGTGCTACAAAACATATGTACACCACATTAGAGCTGTCAGCAAGTTGTGATCAAGCTGATTTTACTTAAGCTGATCTTTTCACCCATGCAAGATAGTGTGTGGGTTTTACAGCAAGTTACATTGGATCAGCTAAGTGAGGCCTGACTTACTGTATTTTATGGCTTTTGTTTATTCATTTGTGCTGCTTTTGTAAGGGGAATTCATTTGGTAGAACTTTCCCATAGATTGGAAATGAAAAATCCTCAAACTAAATGCCCAAGCAACTCCTTGTTCCTGCTTCCACAAAATAAAAAGAAATTTGGAGGAAAAAATTAATTTGAGTCAAAAATTATTTTCTCTTCAGGAAGAAAAATCCAGGGGGTATCATGGTTTGTTTCAATATAAAGAGGTATTGATCTATCAGAAATCTTAGTGTTTGGCCAGCTGTATACAGAGGTCAGCAAGAGTTGGGTGGTTTTTTCCTATTTCCCCTATGTAGGGGTCAAAGCTCCATGAAGGAATGTGACTTTCTAACAGCCTTAAGGACAAAAGGACAAATTCCTTTCTGGACAGGCAGGCTTGATGATTTTTAGTTGTAATGACACATTTATTTCAGGGCTAAATTTGGCCCAGTGTTCATAGTGCACACAACATCACAGATGTAAATGCAATGTATCTTGTTTGATAAAAACAACCAAGGGGAGGAGGACTCTGGGAGTTCATTTGCTATGCTGGGCACTTCTCCATATATCAGTAGAAGGAAGAGTACTCAAAAGGCTGCTCCTCAGATTTTAACAAGAAGTTCTGTGAAGATTGCATTTTGGCTTATAGCACAATATTTCATTTTCCTCAATCCTTTAGAATCTTTTCTAACAACGCATCCATGCGCACATTTTGTGGCCGTGGTTTAGGTCACTCAGTCAAGTGACGTTAAAAAAAAATTGCTGACAACAAATCTGAAATGTTGCTGGTAGATGGGTGCAATAGCTCATCTGGTAAACCAGCTGTTAGTGGAAAAATGTTACTGGTGCTGGGGATGGCAGCTAACTGGAGGTGTTGGTCCAGCTCGGTGCCAGCAGTGCCATCAGCAGGCAGATGCCAGAGTTTAATTTAGGTAATTCTTCAAGAAAAGACAAACTCTTTCTGTGGGTCTGATGAAACAGAATATGTATAAAAAACAACCCAAAATGGTTTTAGGATGAATCAGAAGTGTTCAGTTCAGCTGGGAGAACTGAGACCCAGTAGCCACTGACACCCAGAGGTAAATTCAGAGCAGCAAACATACCAACAGTTTAGGCTCTCTTTAGATCCACCTTGGGAGTTGTCTGCACTCTTGAATATATTAAGCAGCTGTTAGTAATGAACAAACATGTAAAAATTAATGTTTTTTGGAGGAACAGTTAATGAGCTGAAGAAGGGCTAAATTTCTTGAACAAGTAATTTATTTAACGAACAGTTTGACTCAAAAGTGTGATGCCTCTGTTGTAGCTTGTAGCTGGACCTAAGGGGCTTTTTACATTTTACTCTGGTATGAACTGCCTCCTGTATATTTCAGTGCTGCAGCAGCCTTCTGGCCTTTTCAGCAGGGTGTGAACAGCTAGATAATGACAGCAAGCAGAGTGGGAACAGTGGGGTTAACTTCTGGAGCAGCAGCACTGCAGCCAGGACACAGAAAGAATAAAAAGGGGATTGAACTCGTAATTGCAGCAGCAAAAACATCCTGAAGGCTGATGGAAGGGGCCTCATGTGCTGTCCTTCAGGCTCTAAATGAAACTTTGTGGTGGCTCAGGTGAGGTTTTTTGGAATGAGGACATGAGCTCCTGCTGCAGCCTGTCCTGGAGGGGTCTGGAGCTGTGCAAGGCAGAGCCTTGGGCTGTTTTTGGCATCTCTTTACTCCTTGTAGACACTTCCAGAGCAGCCATGGGGCAGGCAGGGATAGCAGAGTACGATGGAGAGGCAGCCTGTCTGTTCTCATTACCTTTTCCCAAGGTGTCTGGGACTTGGCTGGTGAATCCCAGACAGTAATTCCTGTTTTCAGCCTTCCTGAGCTTAAAGCCAGGTCCTCTGGGAGAAAAATCCAGATTTCTGTCTGTTTGCTGCTGCCTGCAGGGGTGTTTCAGAGGGAAGGGCTGACCACAACTCACACTCACAGACCAGGCAGAGCAAATGCCCAGGTGAGCTGTGTGGGATTGTGCCAAGGGAGGCACCCTGGACCTGCAGGGTGAGCAGGGGCACAGCCCTGCCCTTTCCCAGCCAGGGGAATGCCTGCTCCAAGTCAGCAAACAGGATTAATGAGGGATTGCTTCCTTGATTAAAACCACCAAGCGTTGGTGGGCTGCTGAGAGAATCGGGTGCCAAGATGAAAATGTACAACTTTGCTTTTAGTGCAGCCTTTGGAACTGGAAAGGATATGGGAAAGAGCAGAAAACTGATCAGTGAGGGGTTCTTGGGGAGGAATGTTTGGTGCTGGCTAAATGGTCAACCTGCAGGGAGCCAGAGAAGGAAAAGCTGTGTGCAGAAGGGTGAGGACAGCTGTTACAAGAAAAAGGGATTTAGCTGTTAAAAGCAGGGCCATACCCAAATCAATTTTTTTTTTCATTTAAAAAAAAGAAAACCTAGAGTGAATAAAGCATCAATTTTCCTACATTTTAAATGAGATCTAAAAAAGAACTCAGTAATGGCATTGGTTGCCATGGTGTTTAAAGGTGCAGCTCCACAGACACTTCAAATAACAGGAGATGCTTTTATCTGCCTATGTGGCTGAGTTAATTTTCATCTGCTGGAATTATTCATTTAGTTTGCTTTAATTATCCTACATTGGCAGTACCATAAGAGGGCCTGATCCTGCCATCCCAATACAGACAGCACTCTCCCTGACTCCAGAGGAGGAAAGGAGGATGAGATGCCAGCTGAACTGCTCAGGAGATGCAGATGGGAATGCTGTGGCTCTGGGCTTGCAGGGATGCCCAGAGGTTTCTTAGGCAGTGGTTGGGGCAGAGCTGGGCAGGGGGGCATTGTCCAGGCTCTGGGGGTGCAGGTGCATGGAAATGCACAAAGAGGGGCTGTGTCCTGTTAGCCAGGGGCCCTGATGCTCTCCCAGCTCTGCTCAGGGGCTGTCGAGGTTGAGGATTCTCCCCTGTGTCCCACCAGGTTTTGCCCATTTTTCTAAAGCAGGAACATCCCCAGCTGGGCCAGGGGACCTTGGAGAAGCTCACAAAACCTGTCCCTTGCTCTACTCACCTCCAGCCCTGCCCCAGCCAGGCTTTTGAACCACTCCTTTTGCATGTCTTGTGTTTATTGCCCAAATTACAAAGGCTGCTGGTTAGATTGCCAGATCCCTGAACTGCTGTTAGATTGCCATATCCCTAAACTTTGGTTTGAGTTTTGAAGTGCTGGCCTTGCATCTCTAAACACAAATACTTCTTTCCTGTGCTTGGCTTTACTTAAAAAAAAGGAATGACCCAAAAGAGGAAGTGTTAGAAACTGATGGTGTGAGAGGATGCAGCCCTTTGTAACTCTAATATGGCTGTTGCTGGAAACAGGATGTCAATAAATACATTTATAGTGTTTTCCCTCACAATATTGTCACATAATCTGCAATGAAATGGCATTCAGAGTCTCAAGATCTTTTCCAGCTCCCTGTCTATGCTTTCCTTTATTGATATTTTTCCTTGTTCCCCTAGAAGCATGAGTCAGGAACCCTGTGTTATTAAAAACAGTCCCACTTGCACATACCTTTCATTTCCTTTGGATTACATTAATTGCCTGACAGCTAAAAGTGATCTGGGTCTTTCAGTCCTCAGCTCTGGACCACAAGAAATATTTACCAGCTACAGCAGATTTATAAAGATGCCACCGAGATGCCTTGAGACTAACAATCAGAAAACACAGCAGCAAAACAACACTATTTTTCAAGGTTAAATGCTCAGAATGCTAAAAAAGGAATTGCACATAATAAAGCCAAGCATAGGTTTGGATTCAGCCCATATTTTCCTCTACTTTTGTCACATCAAAAAAAAGGTGCCAATGGTTTAAAAATGATTACACAGCATCACACTACTATTAGAAGTTTAATAAGGGAGTTTTAATTTTAATTTAGTTTTGGTTTTGCAGTTCAAATGTCTGTTGGTGCCTGCATTGCACAGTCACTTCCTTGCCATGCCTGCCTGGCTCTGAGGCTCTGTGAGGCTCCTTTGGCTGAGAAGGGCTGGATGGTGCTAAATCAAGACCAGCTCAGTGAGGGGGCATTGCCCAGGCTGATGGAGCAGTCTGGAGCTCAGACCTGTCCTGCAGGACTCTGAAAAAGCCATTTAATCTTTCTGCATCCCCCTCTCCCAGGCACTATGGCACCAGGGCCAGGAGAGGGGTTTGGGCAGAGGAAATACCCAGCAGATGTGTTCTGGGAAATAAGGCAGTGATACCAAATTTGCAGGGTCCAATTCATCATCAGCCTTGCAGCTTTGCTTCAGTGACAAAAAAAAATTGGCCTGATTCTGATTCAGCCACAGCCACCACTTCTTGTGCATGTGGAGACCCATCTCAAGGCCCTGCATCACGGCAGAGATGATGCCCAGGGATGTATTTGGGTCTTTTTCCTTCCCTTGAAGCAGGGACTGGGGCTCCCATGTGAAGATGTTCCCTGCCTTGAAGCGACTTTGCGTTTTTTCAAGTGAAAAAATGAAACTTTACCTTCAAGAAATAGAGGCTTGCTGATCTTGGTGTAAGTTATAAGTCAAAATGCAACGCTGTGTGTACAAACACTACAGAATTGAACCATTTAAAAGTGGTCTGCAAAGGCAGTAAGAGCCATTCTTTACTGATACCCAGTGAGAAAAGGTGATGTGAAGGATTATAAATTCTTGTCTGAGTGACCTTGTAGCCATTGTTTGTGTTTGCCAGCGTTCCAGATAAATGCTGCACACTTACATATTTATAAACTATTGTCACTTGAAGGGACAGGGCTCGCTCACAGGGGATGACACTTGAAGCAGCACACCTGATCCCTCCTGCAGTTCTGAGAACCAGGGAGAAGGGAAGAACCTCCCAAGGTCAGTGGGGATTTTAGCAGCAGAGGTGTCCTCACCCTGGCTGTGCTGCCCTGGCTTTGGAGCCATCAGCATGGATGGGCAGCAGCAGGGAACACCTGGGAATTTTTCCTTCCCATCAATGCCTCCCTCTGAACCTGAGAGAGGCTCCTGTGGGCCGCCAGGCTGGCCAGGTGAGCCTTCTCCTGGGGCCAGACAAACCTGCCCAAGGCAGCTGGGGCTGTCTCAGGGGTGAGGAGGTTGTTGGGCCCTTTGCTGGTGTCTGAACCACATCTCTGCAGCAGCACCAGCCCGTGCTGGGGCAGGTTTGGGTACCCCTAATGAGGAAAGAGGGAGGTGAGAGCTCCACAAGGCTTCAGCTTCCCCTGGTGACAATGGAGACATCACTGACAGGCACTGAGAGTTTCATTTCCCTTAGGAGGGGCATTGGGCTGGGTGCATTTGCTGCTGGCTTTCCTGGCAGGGGCTGTGTCTGCAGACAGGGGACAGCCCCAGGCAGCCCAGGCTGGCTGCTCTGTCCCCCAGCAGCTCCTGGAGCTGCTGGGCAGCGGGCAGGGGATGCAGGGGCTGCCAGCAGGGTGGGGAGCTGAGCTGGGGGAGCCCTGCAGGCTGTCTGCAGCACTCAGAACAGGGTCAGCCCTCACCCCCTCACAGGACAGAGCAGTTTACAGGGGCTCCACACCCTGGTTAACGTCTCTGCCACCTGTGTGAGTGAGGATGAGGCATATGTTCCACCTATTTTATGGAAATGCATCAGTACTATGAATTAGAAATACCTACAGGGGCCTGAAACTTTGGTTCAAACTCTTGTATAAACTGCAGATCTCATTAGTGTTGTGTGGGTATATCATGTTGTGACTCCAGGTTTATTCTTCTGTAATGAATGTGGAAAGCAGATTTTCAGTTGTCAGTGCACTAGAACATCACACCTGTTATTTTCCTCCTTTCCTCCCTCTGCCTTTCAAGTTGGAATGAAGCCCTCTACCTTGGAAATGTGTCTGTGTGGGCCTTCAAAGCCTAAGGCTGGCTGCAATAATCCTGCTACATCCATTTTTTAACCCCCTGAAAGAGCTGATCATGTGAATCATTGCTCATGTGAATCTGCAGGACTGATTTTGTTATTGTTCTCAGTCCCAACTTTCCCTGCTTTTGATGATTCAACTCAAAGTCTTATCACATGTTTGCATTTAGGGAAAGGCTTTGGGGGACTTAATTCTTCTTTAATCCTACCTGCAGCTAACAAAATACTCTGAACCTTTAGAACAGAGGAAGAGAGAGTGTGTGTGTGCATGCCTGTGTAGGCTGACCTGCTGGAGAGATCATTTCTTATCTGTTTACAGATTCACCAAGGCCAGGGAAGGATTATACCCAGTGATCTTTGGCTCCAAATGTTTAAGTCATCTCTAAAGTGGAGATGCCTCAGCAGTAGGCAAGGGAATTGAACCATTGCTTTAGCAAATACACTTGAAATGGTACATTTTCCACATAACTCATGGTTAAAACAAATTGCTTTGCAGATCAGGTGCTCAGGAAGAGTACTTGTGGGGGTCTGCCTGTGGGGACTTTCATTTTGGTATGAAACAGATTAACATAAAATCATCAGCCAAGTTGTTTAATCCCTGTGTACTGGGGAAGGATGGGGAGGAAATGATCTTTAAGTTTTGCACAGTTGATCCAAAGTCCTCTGAGGCTTTGAAGAGACCCCCAATGTTTGTCTGTGCTCCTCCTTCCCCACAAGCAGCAGCACAGCCCCAGCAATTCTGGGCTCCTTGGTGCTCTCAGCAGCAGATCCCTGCATCAGCTCCTCAGCTCTGCTGTGCAGGGAGGAGAGGGGAAATCTCTAAAAGGGGGGGACACCCCCAGGGACAGGGATTATTGTCACCTGTGGGACAGCAGTGAGGGACAGCAGCAGCAGTGCCCTGGATGAGCTGGGAAGGGCTCCACAGGCAAAAAGCACCTGCTGGTTATTCAGTCCATTTCCTCCACTTCAAGAAAATTAGGAAAAGGTAGGAGATTAACTTATTTCCCTGAGAGGAGCAATGCTCCAGGGGGAAGTGACTTCGTCTCCAGAGCAGCCCTGAGATATGAGGGCTGGTTCTGATCTTCCCATTAGGGTGAAGAAATCATCCTTCCCATTCTGAAGCAAAGCAAATGAGCATCTCACTGAACAATTTGAAGCAAATAGCTAATAAAATCGAAAATAAATGAGATTACTGAATCAAATCATAGAATGCAAAATATTTGTGTAATTGTGTAATTCAAAGCTGTTGCAATATTAATGAATTTCATAATAGAATGATTAAACACAGGATTCATTTTCATTTTGCAAATGTGCTTAAGCCTTTAATCTAGCAGGGTACTACAACATAGGTAAATTTTGTTAAACCTTTCTGTGAAAGTATTTTATTTAAAGAACCACAACAAACCTCTTCCTGCTCAAAGCCCTCATCATCACTCATTGTTTTCTTTAGTCTCCTTCTCATTGTTTTCTTTATTCTGCTTCTTCCCGTGGTTTCTGGCTCACCTACTGAAGATAAAATGAGACAATATGCAGCTGACACACCGAGCAGTCCAAGGATATAGTTCAGCACAGCTGAAGTCCAGTTGCCTAAAGCACCCTCTTATTCAAATCCTCACTTTTCCCTTAGTCTGATGTAGCCTCTTGTAGACAGAGTTTTTTTCCTCTGAATAATTTTGCTGTTCACCATGAACTGTTTCAGGAGCAAGGTCCTACTTAATGGCAGGAAGCATGGCAAAAAGCAGCCCCAGGAGAAACACAAAACTCTTAACTCAATCCTCACTTATCTCAACCACTATTTGTTTAAATTTCATTTATACATGCTGAAGAGCCAAGCAGAAGGGCAAACTGTGGGATTTTTTTTTTCCTATGAGGGTTTTTTTTTTTTAAATCATCTTCTCTTCAATAGGTTAAAAAATGATGCTCACAAACCTTTGTGTTTCTTCTTAACCCAAGGAAAGTTCCAGAACTTCAGTCCAGACTGAGCAAAATTGATTACTCCTCTCTTCTGTCTGGTAACTAATGGAGCCTTGCTTTGAGTTGCTCTACAGAGCTTTTGTGCTGCTGTAAATCACTGCTGCTGTCAGGATGGAAAAGTTTTGAGCTCTCATGCTCAGCAGGGCAGGGCTGCAGGCTGAGCTCTGCCTCTGGTCCTGGCAGGGAGAGAGGCACAGGTTCCTGGGCTGAGCCTGTGTGTTTGCACCTTTGTGTTTGCACAGGTTTGACCCCAGCCTGGGTTTGTGCTGGGGCAGGGGGAGGCTGAGCTTGTCCAGCCCTCTGAGCATCCTCCCCTGGTCTGTGTGTGACTCTGCTCCTGGCCAGGCCACCAAACTGGAGAGGGTGTGCAAGCATCTCCTGGTACTGCAGAGCAGGAATGGATGGATCAGCCTAGAGATGTGTGCACGTTTTTGGGGCAGGGGAAGGAGTTATCTGGGCAGTTCACACTGGGCTGGGCTGGATTCATTGCTGTGTGCAGCCCCAAAGGCTGGGGGCTTTGTCTGGAAATAAGATCATTGCTGAGATGGGGTCTGGGGAAGGACTTGCTGGGGGAAATCCTGTCACAGACAAGGTGGAGAAATCAGTGACCATTCCAGTCCCTTTTAGCACGAAAATTGATGTGAATCAGTGCTAGGAAGGTGTGTGAGCCTGTCCCATCCCTGGGCACCCAGAAGTCAGGTGTGGTGTTACAGTGAAGGTGTGAGGTGTCTCTGTGCTTTCCACTCCCCACACCCATCCTGTGCTGCTCCATCTCCCCTCCTTTGTGCCTTCATACACCTGCAAAGAAGGGATTGTTCTCTTTTTTATGACAATTCCTCCAAAAATATTGTATATCAGAGAGATTACTAATATCATCCCATTCATCTTTACAACATTGCAGTCACTTCACCATCTTAGAAAGGTGTGGGCACCTGTATCCAAGACAGGCTAAATCATAACAATTCAAATAATGTGCTTTGATGCAGGAGAATAAAAACCTTCCTAGAGCAGCTTGCTGGGATACTTGTGATACTTGCTGGGAATGTTTTTTGTCCTAATGGAAACAGAGCCCATTGTTTTTAATTCCAGTATGATGATGTGGTAGGATCCATTCCCTGCAGGTTGATGGAAGGATCTGTGGAAATGACTTGGTTCCCAAACCAAATTGAGATATATTTGTAGATCTAAGCCATGCATGGATCTGCAGCTCCCCTTTCACTCCTCACAGCAGCAGAGCAGAGGTAGCTGTCATTTTCTGTGGTACACAAACAGCCTTTTGTGCATCCATTTGTAAATGTAAAACAAGATTTTGGTTCCTGGCCTCAAACCCTGAACACACCAGCCTGAGGTTCCTTGAAGGACAGTGGGTGCCATAACCATGCTATTGCCTCTCACAAGGACAACATTTAAAGAATTGATTCTGGGGGAGTTGCAGGTAAAAGGAAACCCAACATCATTCCAACCCAGATGTTTTATTCAGCTGGAAATGAATAAGTAATTTTATTTTCAAATCTAAGCCTTTTGCTTTTGCTACAAAAAAGAAAAGAACAAAATTCCTGTGGAATGCAATATCAGTAACGAATCTTGAAAATCTAAAGTAAGGCCAGCAGGCTTTCAGTGCTTCCCCTTCTTTGATTAAGTGCTGCCTGAATTCAATCCAAATTTACAAAGCGTGAGTTTGCTGTTAATTCAGCTTTCTTGAGCCCAGCTTACAGCACTGAATTCCTGAATTACAGGTAACAGTTCAGTGCTTGCTGCCAGGGTTTGGGCTCAGCTTTGTGGTTTTGGGCAGGTTTGTGACCAGCAAAGGTCTGGCAGTGCTTGCAGGGATGTCCACGCTGCCTGCTGGGTGAGGTTTGACCCCACAGTGATGTTTGACTTCCCTGTCCCATCACTCAAGACTCTGGTAACAGCAAATCCTACTTCCTAACAATGATTTTCTGAAATAACTTCTTTTTCCCCCTCAAGCTCAGTTTTGCACTAGAAATGACACAAAGCAGTAAATGAGTTGCAGGAACAGATGGGGCTAATTGCACCTGTCTGGCAGTGCAAATTTTAGCTCTCTGAGCCTTCACAAGGCTGTGGATCAAATCACAGTCAGCAAAACAACTGCTGGAAAGCTTCTCTGAAAGTCAGGTGTTTGCTGGGTCTGACTGGGCTCTTCCTGAAGCTGTTCCATCAGTGACAGGTGATGAGCACTGCTGTGAGAATTTATAGCTGTTAGCTTTTGCATTAAAGAAGTATTTGAGCATTCCTGTCATTTTCCTGCACTTTTCCTCATTGTGTGTGCCCACCTTGCCCCTGCAGTTCTGGCTGGGTGGGTTTTTTTGTGGTTATTTTCTCCCAAACCAGCAAACCCCGTGGGTGGGCTGTGTGCCACTTGTGCTGTTCAGCTGCTGCAGAGGGGACAGGTGAGGTGGGAGAAGGAGCTGTGGAGGTGGGAGCAGGAGGTGGGAGCAGAGCATGGTCTGAGCAGACTTGGACCTGGGAATGGTCTGAGGGAGGCCAGAGCAGTCAGGCAGGGATTAGAGGAAAAGGAATTGCAAGGAACAATTTGCATGCACTTCCTTTCTCTTTGTGGCCTGAGTGATTGTCCCGAGTGGCTCCATCAGTGCAGACAAAAAAAGGGAGGATAAAGGCTCACTTCCAGGGGTGAAGGTGGGGCTGGGTGGACCCTGTGACAGCAGGACTGTCCCCAGACTGAGGAGCTGTGCCTGAAAGCTGGCAAGAGAGGAGAGGTGTGGGAAGGCAGAGGTGAAGGGGCACTGGAGGTGCTGGAGGATGTGTTTGTGCCTGGGGATCCCAGGGGATGAAGAGCAAGAGTGGTGTGGTCAGATCACCAGGCAGCTGCCTATGGGGCCAAACTGGGAAACATTTTTTCCCTGCACTGGCAATAACAAACCCATTTCCTTGGTGCTCTGTGCTTTCCTGGCAGGGGATGTGCTTCTCTTTTGCCATGGTCTGTGTGATCCATGCTCAGGCACTGCTGGGCATCCTGCTTAGCTGGCACTGCATTGTCCCATCCCTGTGTGATCTCCCAGCTGGGAGCACTGGGCACAGTCCCTGCTGGACCAGGGCTGGCTCTGGTGTGGCACTGGCACCAAGGGAGGCTCAGCTGTGCCCAGGAGCAGGGGCTGAGGCAGAAGGGGCAGCTGTAAACGTTCCTGCCCTGCCATGGGAGCTCTCCTGCAGGCTCTGAGGGATCCACATCTCCATCCTCAGCCCTGCCACTGACACAGAGTTCACCTTGTCTCAGCATTTTGACAGCATGGGCTCCAAGGACAAATGCAGTTTCACTGTAAATATGGCCCAGCCATCATTTTGGGTGGCAATGGAGCACCTTCAGGAGGAATTGCATTCTGCTGCTCCATGGGGTGCTGAACTGCTTGCTGAGCATTCCAAAGCTCATGATTTGTACCTCTGCACACAGACCATGGGGCTCTTCCACCTGAAACTCCTCAACTTCCAGCTTGTTCTTGGATTGCCTAGACTTGAGCACGACTCTGCATTTGGGAGCTGGGTTTTGGGATGGCCTCTGATGCTCAGACCCTCATCCTAATGTATCTATCCCCAAAGGATGTGCTCCCCTGCCTTCCTGGAACCGGAGCTGTTAGAATTTTCCAAGCACACAAGTCACCTTGGAGAGCACAGGCTCTCATCCAGCTCTCCCTGCAGTCATGCTAAAATAACTAATTAGTGTTTTTTCATCCCAAAGTTTTGAAAGAGGATGCAATTATTTTAGGAGGACTGTGACTGTGCTACCTGGTCTGAGGGAGGGATTGCTTCCTGCCTGTGCTCCATCAGAGCTGGAATAGCCTGGCAGAGCTGGCAGGTTTGGGCAGGACGAGGGGAGCTCAGGGGTGAGGAGGAGCAGGGACAGCCAGCTCTCAGCCATCAGGAACAGAAATCCACTCTCCTTTTCTGGGGGAGAAGTGGGGCAGGACATCAGCAGCTCCTTGTGTGAGCAGGGTGCTGTGAGAGCCCCAGGGGCTGACACACTGGAGGGGTGCTGCAGTGACAGGGGAGCCTGGAGCTCCTGCTGCCTCAGGAGAGGAAAACCAACCTGTTTGTGCAGAGCTGCTGGGCTGGGCTGGGCTGGCCCTCCTCCCTTGGAGTGCTTGGATTTTATTGACAGCACAGCGAGACCTGGCACTAGAAACACCCAGTCTGCCTCCCAGCCAGCACTCTCCAGCAGGGGAAGCAAGCATCTGTGCAACCACCAAAATGTGGCTGTGGGAGCTGTGACCTCATTGGAGGTGATTCCATTTCACCAAGCAGATGCTGTGCCTTTCTCCATGGCAGTGCTGAAATCCTGGCAGCTGCATTGCCTCTGCTCAGGCTGGGGGCTGCCTGTTAGAGCTGGATTTGCTGTCAGCATTTCTGGGATTGTTCCCTCCTTTCCAGGCCCTGGCCCAAAGGCCAGCTTTGTCATCCACAGTCTCATTTGGCAGGCAGATGTTTTCCTCCCAATTCCCTGGTCAGATATTTACCACTGCAACTCTGGCCACAGGAAGGCAGAATTAATGTTTCCTCTTGATGTTGCATCAGGGTATCACAGAGGAAGCTGAGAGGGAAAGGCTGGAAGGAGCCTCCAGAGACTTTCTAGCCCAAGGTGCTGCTCTGAGGAAGGATCAAGTCAGCCCACACAGCTCCCATGACACATCACAGTCCAACTGCTCTCCACAGCTGCACTGAGGGGATTTTGCACATCCAAAGGCAGTGTCTCAATCCCTACTACCTTAAGAAAATATTTTTCTTACTATCCAAAAAGAGCCTTTGCTGCTAATAAAGCCCTTTTTTATTTCTTAGCCTTTTTTTTCCTGCTTCCTCAGCCACCAGGGCAGACTATAACCTACAATTCATCATCCTTTAATAATTATGTTTAATGTCTAGAAAGACTATCAAGCTGTCCTATTGGCTTTATTTTTTTGTAGATCAAGCAAAGTGAAGCCACTCCTCAGTGCTGATTTTTCCAACTCTTTCCCCATTTTGGGCTTTCCCAAAAAGCCCAAATCTCAGAGGATGATGAAAGGTGAATGAAGCATCACTTCTCTTGGTGGCTGGGCCCCATTCACTTAAAATAAGACTTCTTTTTCTTTTCATTTTGGATTGTTGAAGCTATAAATATAAAAGGGAAAATCTGGAAATGTAGAACACTCACAAATTAAAATCTGTCTGAATTCATATGAATTTTTTGACAAGCAAAGTTTGAGCAGCTCCTCTTCCCATGCCCCAGCTCTCTTTCAGACGCTGCAAAAAGGGTACTGAAGGCAAGATCTATTTTCTCAGCCAGCTGGCTTCTTCCTTGGAGCCTGCACCTGCAGGCAGTGCTGTCTGCAAGCCTCATGTCTTCTTCAGCCTCCCTCTTCATCCTCAGCCTGTCCTGGGCAATAACTGCCAGAACCACTCCTTTGGCTCTTCACATAATCCACACATGCTCTTTTCAGGATGAAAAAGAAGCAAAGAGCCCCAGCTCTGAGAAAGGCATGCCTTTAACACAATTTTTCATTCTATCTGGTGACATTTCTTGAGCATCCTCACCTGCAGTGGAATCCCAAGGGATTTTCCAGTGTGCTGCCACCACTCTCTGCTTGTGAGTGCACTCTGGGGGTCCAGTCCTTGTGAGTGACAGTGATGGACAGCCTGATCAGCAATCCTCCCTCTGCACCCCCTGACTGCCTGAATGCACCAGAGTAGTCAGGAAATTCTCTGCTGAAGAAAGAAAGAATTAGAAAGCATTTTTAGAACAGCGAACGGAATGTTTTTCACAGCGGGCAGTTCTTATTTAAGACAAGTGATAATTGCCTCAGCTGAGAAAAGGCTCTGAAAAGGAAAAAGAAGGTATTTTTAAAGGGAATTTGGTGCCCTTGGATTTGCAGGTTGGATTGTGCAGGTACTGGGTAGCTTCAAGCAAAAGAATGCTGAGGGGGAAGGACTGGGTCTGCAAGCAGGCACTGCCTCCCTGAGCTGGTGCCAGACCTACAGACAGGGGCAGCACTTCCTCACCAGATGAGGATGGAAAGAATTGGATTTTTTTGTGGTTTTGTTGTTGTTTTTGGTTTGTGTTTTGGTTTTTTTTTTTTGTGAGGCAGGGATGAGGGACTCTCAGGGTTGGGTCTCTCTAGAACATCCAGGCACGAAGGAGCACAGTGGTGCACAGATCCCCAGGCTGCAGAGGATATAACTGCAGAAACTCCCTCTGAGATTGAAAGAACTAGACACTAACATGATGCACTGGCTTCCAGGCCTGTGGTTTCTGTTAAAGGAATTTATGAGGTGTATTTGCAGCTAATGGATCCATCTCAGTCACTCAGGTGTAAATATATGCTGGAAATCAAAAGAGGTGAGCTCCCCTGGCTTCACAGAGATTTTTTTCCCAGCAATACTCTTTTAAGCTACAATTTTCCTTAAGAAATTATAAGACTTAAAATACATCTGTAATGCTGTAAGATTATAAATATCATGGCCTGTGAATCTGGACTCAGCAGAACAACTGTTTCTGTGTGCTGTTTCTCAGCTGGGTGGGTTCTGTGAGTGCTGGTTAAAATATAACACGTTTTAAAGTGTCCTGGCAAATACTCTTATCAAACAATTTCCCAGTGAATCACCTGACAACACTTACAGCCAACAATGAGCAAACAGGGAGATTGCTTTTCAGGGTGGAGATGAACTTTCTCCAGTTCTTTTGCCGAGCTTCTCTTGGTGGGAGGAGAAAATCTACCAAGGCACGTTGTCCATAGTATCCCTAACTTGTAAAGATATTTTCCTTTCTGCTAAAGACGATTTATTTTTGTGCAGAGAGCATTGCCTAGCCCATTTTAAATGGAAATCATGCTTTTTATGTTTCTTTGCTGCATGGCAAGCACGGGTTGCACATCACCTTGGCTGAGAAGAAGGGTCCTCCAGCCCCTTGGCAAGGAAGGCAGAAAAGAACTGCCAGGACAATCCTGCAAATGCAGGAAAGCTCAGGGAGCGCCCCTGCTCTGTGCTGTGTTTCCAGACATCACAGTCTGACTCCTTCCCGTCTCTGCTGCCTCTTCTGGTGCCCAGGCACAGAGAAAAGGAAAAGATCTGTGTGTCTTGCCTTGATGTGGCATTGGGGTGGATAATATCTGAGAAGTGTCTGGCCAAGTGTGAGCACCCAGTGGGGCTGGCCTTTAATTTGGATTGGATTATTCTCTGCAGAGATCCTGCATCCCATCATGTCTGTGACATTCTGGGCAGCATTTCAAGACAAATAAATAGAATCAGTAATAATTCCCTTGCACTTTTCTCTCAGCTGCAGGAGTTTGGGAACCCCCAGAACTCAATTCTTCTCGGGCTTCACTTTTGAAAGTGCCTAGAACAGCAAGAAGAACAACAAGCATTTGGCTCTAATAAAAAAACAGGCAGTTAATCTTTCCATTAGATCTCACACAGACAAAGCCCAAACACCCCAATTTCACATCAGTACTACCAAACCCATAACTGCAAGCAGTTTCCTGGAATCTAAGGCCCTCTGGGCTCTTTAGAAAGAAGTCAGCAGGACTTTCCACATGCTGCAACTTAATATGTTTTATGTGCTTTCTTGGGCTGAGGAGTCTCATCATTGTTTTCTGCTGGCACCTTGGAGATTTTCTGGATCTCTCTGCTCCATTGTACAACTGCCTGCTTCTGAAAAAGCCATTTTATTGACAGGCTAAAAGGGCTATTCTTGGAAGAGAAATAAGTAAAGATATTTGTACACCCCTCTGTCTGCAGGGCTGTATGTGGGGTCACACCTGACTTTGGGTTCCAGGGCTATCAGGACACGTTTTCATCTGACATCTTGTGCAGGAGTCAAAGCAGAGCTGTGCCTGCTCACATCAGCTGAGGATTCACCTTTAGAGTGAGCATGAGAAATTACTTTAAATCCCATGCTGCTGCAGCTGCAGAAGGGGATCAAAGCTGCTCAGGAATAATGCTCTGCTGCTTTTTGTCTTGGGCTGCACAGCTCTGGGGACTGGAGGCTCAGACAAAAGAAACTCCCCACTGCCTCTCTCCCTAGAGCTGGGTTTTCAGAGGCAAGAGGATCCCAAAACAGACAAAGCTCTCTGGTGGAGGGAAGGAAAGACAAATGTGAGGGCCCAAAGCATCTGAAACATGAATGTTTTTCTTTTTTTTCTGTGAGAGAAATATCTGTTAGAAAGGGCCCATAAAATAATGAAAGGTTCTCCAGTGCACTAGCATGGGATTTATTATGCCCAAGTGTGCTTTGTGTCTCCCTAAATGCAGCCAGGCAGTGGCTTCTGCTATTAGGATGCAAAGGTTTGGGCATGAAAAAGAGAAGTCTGAGATGGGTTTTGGAACCTGGAAAGCAAAATTTGACTCTGAAGGGGGTTGTGTGTTTCTGCTGGGAAGGCTGGCATGGTGGAGAGAAGAGGGGAGAATTGCCTGGCAGCAGAGGTGGTGCAGCTCCTGCCCCTCCAGAGGTGACTCCAGTCAGGCTTGCTGCTCACTGAGACCCAGCCTGGGGGTGCAGGGGTGTTGCAAAAGGAAGATAACAACCAGCTGTGGTAAGGATTGCCTTGCTGGAGGAGAAACTGAGAAATAGTTTTAATTATATCTCAGGAACCAGATATTATGTGGTGGGCTTACCTACTGCACTGGAATTTTCCTGTTTGCTTAATAAATACTATTTTTCAACAGGAGTTGCCATTTGGGAGTGGGGAAAGTAAGTCACTGAACATTGCAAAGGGGTTTTTACAACTTCACAGGTTTCTGGATAGAGACCTGAGCAAATGGTTTGGGTGCAGCCTTTCTAAACACAACCTTTTGGCAGTCAGTCAGGTCTTGGCAGGAGACTTGCAGTTACTTATCACAAAAGTTTTCATGTAAGCATGTAAATTTAACTACACTTTTTCCCCCCCTTTTTTTAAAAATTTGCCCTTGATTTTGAATACCCTCCAAATACGATTTTTTTAACCTCTGGCTAACTGGATAATTATTTCATTACTAGTTAAATATAGTTTCTCATGTAGAACACACACAGTTGGTTTGCACTTGATCTAAATATTTGTCATGTTTCTTTCTTGCTCTATTTTTTTGCTAGGGTTTGTATCTGCCACGATATGACTGTGCTCTTTTCAGAGCCAGCACTAATAATTCATCCAGGATCACAAAAACATCAGTGCACAAGGGAGGATGCTTGGCTCCCTTTGGTAAAAGGAGCATCTCCTTGGGAAGGTGATGCTGAGCTTGGTGCTGTTTTTGCCCCTCTGTTTGCTCTGTTTCAAGGGGAGGAATGTGCCCATGTGCTGGTCCTGATGCAGGGGGTCATGCCTGCTTTTGGGGGAGAATTTGAAATGGGTGGAGGAAGGGGGGGTGTGTGTGTCACCTGCCTTGTGCCTGTCTGCATACCCCACCTGTGGCTGTTCCAAGGGAGGAAGTGTTGACAAATGCCAGCACTTTTTCAGAGCACATTGTAATATAAAACCTGAAATAGATTTGCTGTTGTTTTCTGCTGCCCTGGGTATAGGTCTGTTCCTGGAATATGTATCAAGAGCAACCCCTCTGTTTACAGTTTAAACATGAGCTATAGACTACTTACTCCAACTGCCAGTTTCCTGGGAAAAATGTTTGCAATGGCCATCTATTATCTTGGCTGCAAAGAAAGTAAACTCTTAACTGCATATGAAATTAAGCAATTCTTTTCTAGCAATTGGAGTTTGGGCCTGGTGATAATAAGTGTGGGTTTGTGATTTAATAGGTCATTACCTACTTTGCCCATAATCACAAAGTAATAAATAACTATTGGCAAGATGGATAATAGCTGGGGCTGAGAGGCATGAAAAAGATAAAGCAATAGGCACAAAAACGTAATTTATATTCATAGAAAATGGGTCTGGGCCAAGAAATCTAAACTGATAGGAGAGCAGATTTTTATTAGATGTCTCTGATTTGGAGAATGGCTGAACACCTACTTTCACAAGAGCTAGTTGTCTTTCTGGTTTATAGAATGTGTTTTGGACATGTTATGTGGGAGTTTCCCTTTCTGAAGAGGAAATTCCGTATCTCAGGGACCCAGACTCATGGTGCCACGGACCTAGACTTCCCCCTGGCAGACTGCTCCAGGGTTTTGGGCCCAATTAACCAAATTCTGTCCTCACTGTTCACTTGCTGCCCCACTCAGAATCTGTTGCAGCTGCTTTGAGTTTTTCTGGCTTCTGGGGCACAAGGTGCAGTTCCTCATCCCCTCCTTTCTTGTGATACTCAGTTCATATCACACAAATAGTGGCATCATTTATAAGTTTGTGTTTCCCCAGCCATTCTTGTTCCCTTCTGTGCAGTGTAATAGTCATATTATTGCAGCATATCATATTACATCACTTGTGTCATAAACTCAACACGGTTTTTATTATCTCCAGGCATGCTGTGCAGAGCTCCAGGCTCTCTCTGTAGTGTGCAAGAAAACACAGGAGAAACTGGAATCCAAATGTGGCAACAAACTTCCCCAGGGCTGGGTGGGGAGGATGGTGTGGCCGTGGTGCTCATCCCCAATTCTTGAGCTGAACATTTTGTTCTTCTCTCCACTTAATTGTTGCCAGGAAATGAAGATGCAGGCAATGTGTAGATGCCTTTGATGTGGTCAAGTTTTGAACACACAGTTGTGCAGTTCTGAGCCTGACATCAGGGTCAGCTGTGGCTTTGTTCAAATTTTTTGGAATAATCAAGAGGAAGTGCCCATCCTTTTCCTTCTCAGAGAGGTTCAAAGAGGATATGTCTTTGCATATTTTAAGGAGGTGAGGAGATGGGGGCAGGAGTGAGGTGCCAGTGGATGTTTGTTCACTCTGGAACAGGGAGAAACAGAAAAACCTCTTCCATATTTCTCACCAGCCTCCCCTGTTTCCAATACGTTCACTTTATATCAGTGAACTTTAAGAACAAAATGTGCTCAGGGAAAAGAAATTAAAATTGCAAAGCAGTTTCCTTTCCTATCAGCAGAACTGACAGAAAAAATGACAAAATGCTTGTGGGAATGATTAGAGAGAGTGAATGTTCTCATTCATGTCGTGTCGTATATTGCTAATTTATATGTATTTGTTTTTGAACCAATCTGGCAAATTTCAGGAAAGAATCTGCCAGGAATCAATGGGAAAAATAGGCCTGTATTCTTTTGGAAATTAATAATAAGTGCTTGCTGTGTTTTCTTTGGATTTTAATGACATCTGTAATGAGTGATGGCTAGCAGGAATGGAAACAGGCAGTGGGGAGAGGGAGGAGGCTCAGGGCAGGGCCCTGCAGGTCTGGGGTCTCTTGCTGTTCCTGCTCTTGGCTGCTGGGTGCCCTCCATCAGTCAGGGCAGCCTCCTCCATGCTCCATTTCTTCTACAGGAAAAGGAGGAGGGGTGAGACCTCCAAACACCTTCCACGAGGGGAAGGCTCCCGGCTTTCCACACCTGTTAAATGTGCTCTTGACTATCTTGAATATTGACTTTTTGGGGTTCCCTACATCCTTTCCTCTCCTTCCTCCTTTCTCCTTTCCTGTCTCTCAAGAAATGGCTACTGGGTGATGGAGCAGTTAATAAATACAAAATTTCAATTGGGTATAAAGATTCCTTCACCTGCTAAGACAACACTGTCCTCGCTCATCTTTTGGCTCCTCCAATTTTCAACGTGCCACTAGTCTGCAAATACAAGATTTTCACCTTATACTTTGACCTTTTCCTTTCATTTTTACCCCATTATTTGGTAACATTTCCATCGATCACTCTAATCGTCCTCTAATTTCTTCAGCTGTAATTTTGTTGCTTTTTCTGTACCAAGTGGGGAGCTATTTAAGGTTCCTGTGACTCTGATGATTTCAATGACATGAAGTCGAAATAAAATTCTCCTCAAAAGCCTGAGGAGAAAAAAAATAAGCTGGCATGTTCACCCGACTTCTCAGAACCATTGAGGGGCCCAAATCCTCTTGATTTTTGTGTCTTTGGAGATTTGCCTTTAATGCTTCAATATTCTGTAAAGGTGCTGATTTAATTTAATTATCCTTCAGTCTGGTTATACAGATTATTTTTTTCAGTCTTTCCTGAAAAAGTAGCACCTACAACTCCTTAATCACTTCTGTTACTGATTTTATCTCCATTACATCCCAACCTGAATTTTTTGGCAAGGTTGTTGCCTTCTAGGTTTTTCAGCCTGATTGTCAGGAACATGTTATGGCCAAGAATAGACTGGAAAATATGGTTCTTGCTAGTCTGTTTCTACAGAGAGGAAATGAAATTCGGTGCAAAGCAGCACTTGCTCTCTAGCAGAACTCAGTTCATGTCATGAAAAAGGGAAGGAAAAAAAAGTGCCTGTGAGGGTTAACAGTGAGGAAATTAATGAGACCCCAATATGGGAACCCAAGAGAAACACCAGGCAGGTGGTAAGTGATCCCAGCAAATACTTGGGCAATTTTCCTGTCTGAGTTTGCTGATCTGATCTGAGGAATGAGCTGTCTCTCATCTGTGCAGTCCCTTTTTCAGAGATGCTTTGGCAATGCCTCTCCCCTCGTGGTTCCCATGGCATTTCCATCTCCAGGGGCAGCTCCCTGCAGGGCTGGTGTTTGCTGCCCCAGGGGAGATCTGCCCTCCTGCCTGGCCACACTCATGTCCCGTGGGGCCCTGGATAACCCATCTTTTTACCTTTTTGGCAATGAGAAATCTCTCAGTAACCCAGGGAAGGGCTGGGAAGGGCCCAGGTACCCTGCAAGGGCTGCAGGAGAGGGACCCCTTTCCTCACCAGAAAGTTTCCTCTTTCCAAGGGACTTAAACTGGAAAGAAGTGTTTGATCCAAGGGTGGAACTCCTCCATCTCCCCACACCACTCTGTGGGGAGGGTTAAGTCTTTTTTTCTACATCTTGTGGAGTTTTTCCAGAGCTGGATATGTCTGGTATGATCCTGTCATACGCTGGGGGTGGAAGGAACATCAGCTCAGCATTTTCAAAGGAATCAGAACTTACCCAGAACTAATGTATCTGATTAACTGTGATCTAACATATCCAAAAGCTTGTGTATGGGAAAGGGCTGAGCAGGAGATCTTGGTCTTGGGGGGCTGATGGATTCACCTACTGGAGCTGTTGAAGCCTTTCTGCTTGGCCTGGCTCTTCTGTGCCTTGGTGTGACACAGGAGTGACCAGCCAGACAAATCCATGGAAAAAGCAAAAAGGAAAGGACACTAAGGGACATGATCTGTGAATTTTACATGTTGGTCTGGAAGAAGAAGTGTTGTAAAGAGAACACAAACAGTTAGGGCATGTGCTGAGTTTGTTTATCTCCAGAAGCATGTGGTAGGTGTGCCAGGGCACTGGTGTTCAGCAATTAACAATAAAGGCAGGCAGCAATTAACCACATGTCTGCTGTGAGTGGTAATGCAAGTTATTTGTGTTTAACCTTCATGATTCATGAACCACTTTCATTCTGGGAACTAAAGAGAAAGGGAAGGAACATCTTAGAGCCCGATGTCACCAAGTGAAAAATGATCAGACTTCAGTAGTCAGTAATGAAAAAACTTATATGCATAAATAAAAATAAATAGATTTTTCCCCATTATTGGCAAATGAAATATAATCATTTATCATACATATAGACATATATATGCATACATACATATCTATGAACATTTTTTTGGTAATAGTGGAGTTCTATTTCTGGGAATTTCAAGCTTCATTTGCTTTCAGGATCTCAGCTTCTATATATACTGAAACCAGTGGAAAAATCCTTATCAGTGTCAATGGCTGTTGCATTTGGACTGTTGATACAAACACCACCATAGGAGCTATAGACTTTAGAATTTGGTTTTTTTTGTTGTTGTTATTCTTTTTTCTCCATGTATTTCTGAAGAAATTAGACTTATTTAAGAAAAGCAGCCTTTATAGGATTCAGTATTCAAAGGAAGGTGATGGGACACCCAGGCTGTTGGAATTAAGCCTGGTTTGATGCCACATCTCTTTCAAGGGTGTTTGAATTGCCACTGGGACAAGTACAGAGCTGGGATTTTTATTAAAAAATATCCTGGCCACAGGGGAAGAAGAGCAAGAAAACCAAAGAATACCTGTGCTATCCTCTGTTAAAGAAGAAAGAGCCACTGCATCAGGATTACACACACTCTAAGATCACTTTTTCTTTTTCCCTGAACCAGAGTTCTGTCACGAAGCTCGTTTTTAGTGGAATGAGGCTTAGCAATAAGTTCATCTCATTATAGGTAAACAGATACATTGTGGACAGTTTTCCATTGAGCAGCATATAAATCTAGACTTATATGTAATGAACTGGCACCAAAAAGTGTACTGGAGTATTGATTTTTGTAAATTAATAAGACTTTTTTTTCTGTTTTTTATGGATTAATACTTAGCTACAAGCTGTTTAGGATTTGGGTGGAGAATATCCTAGCAGTAAAATGCCTTTTTATTTTGGAGATGGAAATGCTTCAAGATGGAACAATTGGATTGGTGGACAGATTGTATTAAAGGGTAGCAAGGGAGAGACACAAAGTGCCTTTATTGCTTATTCTTTCAATGCAAGTAATAAGTATTGATGACCTAAAAGAAAACCAATGAAAAGGTTTTATAAAAGTAGAGTTTGGAGGGCTGTTGTTCTTGTCTGTGCCTTAAAGTGTCATCTTAGAAAAACCAATTAAAATGAGGCATTTTGTCAGGAAAACAATAATCTTTTTAGCATAAAAAGAAATAATTTAAATTGTGTTCCCATTTATGAAAATGTATAACTTATCTTGGAATCAAAAACTTATTTAACACATCTAGCAAAATGAAATCTGCTTTCCTCTTGCTGTCCCCGTTTCCATTGGGACCTCCCAAATTTTCCAGTAAGAACTTTTTCAAAGGTGAATTTTCTCAGAGGAATTTCCTTTTGAATCCATCTAATAACCCATGTCAGGGAGAACTTCAGATGTTCCAGATGAGATGAAAAGAGGCCAGGGTGGTGCACAAGGAGCTGAAGGATGAGAAGAGAGGTTTGAGCTGCGCCTGCCAGATTGGAGGGGCAGCTCAGCCGTGGGCTCAGCACGGTGGAGAGGCTGGGGCAGGAACAAGAGCACTCTGCAGTGCCTGTGATCTCCCTGGGAGTGCTCTGCTTCCCTCTGAGCTGCCAGGCTCTGCACCAGAGGAAGGGCACTGCTGTCAGCTGGCAGCAGTGGAGCAGTGTTTTGGGCTGTACTCCTCCAAGAGGATCTGGGAGGAAGCAGCAGAGCCAATGAGTTTTGCCACCCTTTCCTTGTCTGTAACTACTCAGCTCTGCCAGTGCCTGCTCTGAGCTGGGTGTGGGGTAGCTGGGGTGGCTGCCCTGCTGTCACAGGAGTTAATTCTCAATTGTTCAACTGAGAGCAACACCAAGGCTGCAATCTCTGCTACAGAGCAGTCCCAAACACAACAAACAAACAGGCTTGGCTGCAGGAAGAGCGTTCCACCAGCTGCTGCTCTCCTGCCATGAGAAGACCTGTAATGAATTCCTGTAGGGAACAGGCTGCCCTTGAGATGGAATCCAGTTCAAGATCAGCTTGTTGGTACAGCTTTGGTGCTGGTTGATGGACAGACAGCACATGGAGCCTTGGCCCTGGCTGGGCACTCACAAAGCTCTGGGTGCTGCAGCAGGTGAACCGGGAGAGAGGGAGCAGAGAGCCTGGGGAGTGCCTGAGCTCCTGCCTGGCTGTGCTTCAGGAAGGGTGTGAAAACCTGGAGTGTCCTTTGGCTGCCAGCAGTCTTCGGTGCACCTCGAGGACAGGACTGTGAACATCCCTGCTCCTGAACTCCAATCTCCTTGTGCATGGCTGTCAAAGCAGGGCTGCAGGAGCACAGCTGAGCACAGCCCGTCAGGCAGAGCGTGCGGCTGAGCTCCGGGCAGGGATTTGGTGTGCACTCACAGGATTGCCTGTGAAAGCTCCTTGATCAGAACAGAAATATTTAATCAGGTCTGTCTCCTGTAACTGTCATGTAGAGAAAACAAGGCTACAAATTGGATTTGTGTGATCAATGGGCAAGAAAGACCACTTTATCCACCTCAGCAGTGCTGATGTACAACACCAGGCTCTGGTGACAGCAAGGTGCCACGTTCTGGCAGGACAGACCCTCTCCTGTCTGGGGACACAGGCTGTTCTGGAACCACACATTGATCATTTTTAAATTTTAACCACAATTGTGCCTTCTTGAATGTCAATAGAAAATCAGCTGCTGAGTTTAGAAAGAGTATGATTTTTCTCACAGCAAAATCAAGGGAAGAATTTGCACAGATTGCACAGCCATATTTAGGTACATAAAGACACAGTCTGGAATTTATTCATGTACATGAGTGAATTAGGGACCTGCACACAGGTTTTTTGAACTTCAAGGCTGCAGTGGTGAGTGTGGGACAGGGGTCTGACTCAAACAGAAAGGGGCTCAGAGCCTGAGCAAATCCTCTGGAGCCAGGTCTGTTAAATAGATCTTTCAGACTTGACACTTCACAGTTCCCAACATTTGCAAAGCACGAGCATCACAGCAGGTCTTACTGACCCTAATGGCACAGCACATTTAGTAAATAAATAAATAACATAGAGCAGAGAGGATGGGAGCCATGTCTGAACTTTGTGTCTTACAGAGAATTGGCATGGTGACTTGGCAGGGTCTTTGGAAGGTTTTCAGTTACCTTGATGAATAACAATTCTATTTTTTAAAATTTTCTTTCTTTGTGTATTATAAATGGACTTGTAAAAGAGGGACTGTGAGTTACAATCTGTCTGTCTCCCCATGAGTCTGGAAGAGGTTGATAGGAGGAAGAGTGCAGCTGTGGAACACCCCCAGAATATGATGATCTGTAGGATCCATTTGGAGGGGGGCACAACTGAATCCAGGTGTGAGGGGGGAAATGGGTCATGGATACCAAACAACAGGTGCAGCAGCATCAACCTCTGCTAATGTTTGCTCTGTGAAAAAAACCCCCACAAAAACCACCTAAACCCCAGAGATTGGGATCTACAGTGACAATTCCTTACTTCAGGAAATGAAGCTTTTCTGAACAATACAATCTTCTGTCATGCCTAATCAAACTAATTAAAGAACACTACCACACTTTATTAATGTAATTTATCTCCTGCCTGAGGTGAATTATATTTATGCTCCAGTTACTCAAACATCACTGTTCTGTGTTTGAAGGAATGATGTTATTCAGTGATGTTTGTGCTCCACAATATCTGGCAGTAATTGAACAAGAGCCTGGGAAATTGGGTATTTCCTGCTTTGGAAGAGCTTCTTTGGGGAATGTGTTGGTGCACAGGTGTGTTGGTGAGCAGGCTGGACTCGGGCATGTCCTTATTTGAGTGGCAACTGGAGCCCTACACATGCCAAACCTTCCAAGCCAAGAGAGCCAGAATTCATCTCTAAGCATTAAGGCTGTGAATGGCCTGTTGAACTGAACACACATATTCACAGCATTTAATGAACCAGGGCTGGGAGGCCAAATTTATTCCAGCTGAAGATCTGGCAGGGAAAGGCTAACATGTACTGAAGGAGGAAGGGAGGGAGGAAGTTAGTTCTAGAGACTAAAAACATTTAAGAAAATGTCAATAGGAAAAAAAAGTATTTATTTTAAAAGATATTAATGTCAGCTCTTCTCAGAAGCACTCTGCTGCCTCTCCTCCAGCCCTTGCACTGGGCACTGATGCACTGGCTCTGCCAGTTTACTCACATTGATTTAAAGAATTTCACAACTACATTTAAAGCACTGTCAGGTAGGATGGAGTGTGGGGAGCAGTACCATGCTATTTTATTTTTTTCAAACTTGGGTTGTGTGTTTACTGCTTTCCTAAGTGAGTTCTTAAAAAATATCTGACAAGTAGATTCCGTCTTGTAAATAGGTCCAAATGAATTTTATTGTGGTTTTTGGGTAAATCTTTGCTACCCTGCTCCCAAGTAGATTTTGGCATTTTAAAAAGCCTTCTAAGAACAAGGAAAAAGGAGGTTTTATTCTTTGTGAATAAATGAACTGCAAATTTCCTCGGGTAGTGGTTAAAACGGTTTTGGATTTTCCTAAAGAGAACAATGACTCACACCCATTGATAAAGTGCACCTTGGTTCTGTATTAATAGCAGGTGCAGTGGGCTGGATCAGATTGCATCTGCCATTGAGAACACAGAGGCTTGTTTGGAGGACAGAGCAGGACTGAGCTCCCAGCATGTCGTGTTTATGGCTCCAAAACCAAAATACAGATTGGAGATTTGTCCCAGGTCAGAGTCTCCTTGGCAGCCTGTGCACTGTTGCATATCAACTCCTCCTGCATAAAAAAAGTTGGATGGCAAAAAAAAAAAAAAATCCTGGTGCTTTAGAATAAAAGGCAAGTCCTGATGTCTCAAACATTTTAGGAATATGCCCCCTCCCCCCAGACTGCCAGCTCAAAATTTAGGGTGAAAACAAAACCAAAAACCCCAAAGCCATCATGAAGATGCAGGATGATGTGTAAGGTGCCAACTGGGAGAGCCTGTGGTAAAAGAATGGAAATTATTTTGAACTAGAAATACATGACAGAAAGGTAGCTGAATAGCATGTTGAACATGCTGATTTTTCTTCCTGATGATTAAAACAAGAAAAATCACACTACAGAGCTGATCGTTAGTGTAACTGTGATTTTAGTTCTGTGTAGAATAATTTCTTTCAACAGTGGAGAAATGGCAAGAAATATGCCAAAGGTAGAGGATCTATTAACAAGTAAGTCAGCTGGGGCAAGCAGAAATTCATGTAATATGCCACGAACATGACGAGATCCAGAAGAGGCATAAGGACTGCAGAAAATGATAAAATCCATGTCATGGAAAGAGGTCATTCTGCTGGAAAAATCTGCTGTAGAAACACAAAGCTTTGGCAGTTCATGCAGTCCAGAAACAGGAAGAGATGTTCTTCCAGATACAAACCTGACTTTTATGCAGGTTTTCTTGCTGTTATTTGGGCAGCTTTTCTTGCTGTTATTTACCTGGAGGCTGTTTGCATATTAGATCTACCAAGTCCTGCCTGTCAGGCTCTCCTGCCATTGCTGGCTCTTCACAGGCTGTGTCACCCAGCAGCTCCTGTGGCCACTGGCCCTGCCTGGCACCTGGTCCTGTCCCCACACCACCAGGTCAGTGTGACCCTCCTGTGGCACAGGGAGGCAGAGGTGGCTCTTGCTGGAAGGACAAGAGCAAGTGACTTCTGGTGGCATCACCTCAGACAGAAAACCAGCAACAGAGATTTCCATTAGAAAGGAAACCTGAGCATCTGAGCTTTGTGTGTTGAAGTCAGTGACCTGTGCCTGGAGGAGGGCAGGATACTGCAGCTCAAAGGAGTCTCAGTCTCGCTCCCTGCCTCAATAGAAATGAGAGTAAGCAGGATTGCAGCTGAAGGGGAATTGGGTTTTGGATGCTCCACAGCAGGGCACAGAAACAAAGCCCCTGTCCTCCCTTCCCCTGGAGTGTCCCCCTGGGGCTGGGGCAGGCAGATGAACACAGCAGAATGGGACTGGTTCAAGAGAAGCTGAATGAAAGGGTTGGGTCACCCTGCCAGATTTATTACTTTATTCATTATCTATGCAGACAGCAGCTGCAAAACAGATATTGATGCAGTCAGCAACTGGCTGTCATGGCCCAGCGTTGGCACTTCATGGCTGCTGTACCAGGGTGCTAATTTGGGGTCAGATGCTGGTATTAGGAGCAGCCCCCACCCAAAGGTGATGACCCCACTGCTGTGGGTGACAGCAGCAGAGCAGAGGGGGAGCAGTGCCCCTGTCCTGGGGCTGAGGGGTGTGCACAGCACAGAGCAGGAGCTCTTCCTCCAGCATCTGTGAGGAAATACAGACACTGCACGGCAAACCTCTTGCTTAAGCTATGGGGTATCTGTCCCTTCCCAAGGAGGGGTGCTTAAAGCAGAGTGCTTCCAGGACCTTCAGGGACCCCACAGAGTGCTCCCAGGACCTTCAGGGATCCCACAGAGTGCTCCCAGGACCTTCAGGGATCCCACAGAGTGCTCCCAGGACCTTCAGGGACCCCAGAGAGTGCTCAGTGCTCCCAGGACCTTCAGGGACCCCAGAGAGTGCTCAGTGCTCCCAGGACCTTCAGGGACCCCACAGAGTGCTCAGTGCTTCCAGGACCTTCAGGGACCCCACGGCTGCTCACAGGGGTCACAGCAGCAAAGCTGCACCCTGGAAAAAGAGGGGAGCTCTATTTTTAAAAAAAAATTTAAATGAGGCAGATAATGCATTTTGTTCTAGTTGGTGTGATGTATTTCATACATCTGTCTTGGCCAAACACAGAGCTTTAATAATGGATGTGGGGAGAAAGCACTGACTGAAGGTTGAGTTGGTTGTATCAAACTCTTGCTGAATGCCCAGTGATGACACAGCTTCCTGGCATGTGATTTTAGGAAGTTTATCCCCTTTGAATCCCTGCCTGTCCTCCCTGGTGCTGTCCCCTGGCGGGTGTGGGGTGGCAGCAGGCTGTCCCTGCCTGTCCCAGGTGCAGCCCCTGTCCCCAGGGCGGCTGTGGCAGGCAGGTGGAGGTGCCAGGCTCCGGGTGAGACCTGCTGCGGGCTCCTCTGCTGCTGGCACTCACTGCCATCCTGTGGCACTGCCAGCAGCAGGGCCATTAACCTTAATGGCCTGGCCAGATTCCAGCCTGCTAATTGCACTCTGCCCAGCTGGCTGTGGGACAGTCAGGTGAGGAAATCGCTCTTCACTCCCTCTCCTTACACCAAGGGTGGTTTAGTGCTGGAGACAAAACCTGTTTTATTCAGAAACCTGAATCTGGATTTAAGGATGTGACAGAACACAGAGTCTTCAGAGCAGTGTGCCCAGGTGCAGAACGTGGCTTTTGCCTTCCTGCAAATGTTTCACATCCCTTGATTAATAACAAATCTCCTCAAATCTGTTTAAGATCACTACTTGCAGCAAATAAAAATACTTCATGCAAAAAGGAAACAGATGGTCCTGAATGCTGAAGATCTGTTTGAAATGTATTTTCAGCCCACTGTCTGGAACTTGTCTTGAGTTGTAAAGGAATTGAAGTTCAATTTCAGGCTCTGCAACACTAACACTGTGTAACCAGAGGATTCTCCCATCTTTGTGCATCAACCTAAATAATGGTTGCTAAAGGGAAATATTTATTGGAAGGAAAATAACGCTGGGTCTGGGGGCTTCTTCTCTGTGACCAAATTGTTCCTGCATCAGACTCAAGAAGTTTTGCTGTTAGGCTGGAGCAGACAGAAAATTTGCATTATCTGGGCAGAGCTGGCACCCTCCCTGCGGTGTGGTGCTCCTGGCTGGTCCCTGCTGACTTCACATTTACCCCCGAGATGAGAGCTGGGCAGCTGTGCCAAGAGCCCCAGACAGCAGCTGTGCCCTGTGTGCAGCCTGCAGTGCCTGGGCCTGCCCAATGTCCCTGAATTTAAAGCTCTGTTTGGGGAAGCACAGCCTTTAAGCAGAGCAATGGTTATGTGTTTTTCCCCACAGGGGCACCTCAGGGGGTTAATTCAGTCTGTGTTACTCAGACTCCATGCTGGCACATCAGCCAGTTTGCAGAGTCAGTGTCCTGCTTCCAGCTGAAACAGAATATGGGGCTTTCAAAAAAATGGGGGAAAAAAAAAAGAAATCACACAGCTGCTGTCTTGTAGGACATTGTGCTCTTAGATGAGCCATGGCTCTCATCAGGTAGGAATGATTACCCAAAATTAATGGGGAGGCAGAGGAGGGGCTGCCTGTGGGGGCTCAAGGACAGCACTGCAGGGCAGGCTTGCCCAATTCTTCAACAAATAATGGCAATAATGAGTTATCACCAGACTGGTCAGGGCAGAGCTCGTGGGTTTGACTCCTCTCTGGCACACCAGAAGCTGCTGAGCCATGGCAGGGAGGATTGAGTGATGCTGCCCCTCCCCAGAGCCAGGCTTGGCTCAAGGTTTGCCAGAGCTGCAGTGCCTGGGATCTCTGATGCTTCCCTGCCTGGGGGGATGCTGGGTGCCTCTGTGGCAGGACAAGAACAAATGGTGAATAAAGTGCATCTGAAATGAAGCTCTAAATGCATAATTTCAAGAATTACAGACTATTGAATGAATATATTTCTATAACATCAGTGAATACCAGGCTGGTAGTCAAGCAACTATAAATAAAAAAAGAAGTTGTCAAGTAAAGGGGGATTATTTTAGAATTAATGACTTGTAGGATTTTTATGTAATGTATTTTTGTTGAAATCTTATTTTGTTGAAATCTTATTTTTGTCTCAAATCTAGGACTTGGGTTTTCTCACTTCCTCCCCTGATCTTTTCACAGGAAGATTGGAATAGCTGTAAAAAGTGAGGGTTTATGGAGGAGGCATTCTCAGCTTCCTTCTAATAAAATTATGGAGAAAGAAAAGGTCAAGCAAGGTTTCACTTATCAGATTTTCTATCAGTTTTTCTCCTTTACCTTAACTGAAAATAATGAAAAATGAAAGGTATTTTAAAAAATAATCAAAATGAAAACTTCTATTTCCCAGAAAATAATAATTCAGAACTTTCTCTTGAAGAATGGTGAGTGACAGGTTTCTAACCTTGAAAATACTGATTTTTTTCCCCCCTCTGCCTCATTTACCCCCAAGTTTCAGCCAGCTCTGGCATCACGCTCAAGTGAAGCCCTGAGATGTCTCATGGTTACTCTCTTTGGCAAAAGAATCTTTTTGATAGTTTTTTAAAATTTGGATGATGATATTGATTTTGTTTCTGCTTGTTTGTTCTTGCTGGAGACCTAGAAATCTCTGTTATTGCAAAACAAGCTCACTTATCCTCTTTTATCCCCAAGGAAAAGGAAATCCACCCAGCCTGGGTGATGGATGTTTTCCTGGCTGAGCCCTCGGGCTGCTCTGGGTGGCTGCAGCTGGAGAGGTCCCTGGAGCACCATCCCACCCTTGGGGCTGCTCTGGCTCTGCAGAGGCACCAGCCCTGCCCACGTGCCTGGTTTGGAGGGGTTGTGGTGACAGGCTGCACAGGGTGGCTGGTTGAGGGTTTTTACTGGTTCAGCCTCTGTGCCTGGGGCTGGGATTGGGATCTGCTGCATCCTCAGCCCAGGAGTTGCTGCAGCTGCCCAGAGCAGGGGTTGGGGCTGGGACATTGTGGGGGCGCAGCCAAACCCCTCACTGGGGCCTCTGGGGTTACTGTGTGCTCCTTCTCCAGGGTATTTCTCTCACACACACTCCCAATGTTATTATTCCATTCTCAGCAAAGGGCACGTTGTGGCATTCGCATTCTCTAAAAAATCCCTTTACGCAGGATTTTCCTCCTGAGAAGCCTCAGAGAAAAGGGAAACAATTTTTCTCTCATTTGCTTCTCCTGTGTTGTGCTCACATGTGGAATGTGTTTGGAGATTGTTCACCCACAGGGGATTGTTCCCTTGGGTTCTGCTGTGAGTTGTTTTCACTCTTTGGCCAGTTGGGGCCAAGCTGTGTTGGGACTCTGGAAAGAGTCACGAGTTTTCATTATTATCTTTTTAGCCTTCTGTAAGTATCCTTCCTGCATTCTTTAGTACAGTTAGTATAGTATTCTTTGATAGAATATAGCAATATAATGCAATAAATTAGCCTTCTGAGAGCATGGAGTCAGGTCCATCACTCCTGCCTGTGTTGGGGCATTCCCAGCAATAGCCCATCTCCAATGCCCATTCCACAGCTCTAATTATGTTCCCCCTATTAATTTTTAAGTGACCATAGAGGGTGACCTCGGGAGGAGCTGGGCTCTCCTGGCAGCAGCAGCAGCAGCCCCTGGGTGTGCAGGGCAGGGCTGAGGCTCTGCCAGCCCCCAGGGCAGCCCTGCTCAGGTGAGCAGGGCAGGGGGCAGCTCTCCCTCCCTCCCTGTGCCCCCCAGCCACGGGGCCATCTGCAGTTGTCATCTCACCCCTGCAGGCAGGGACAGCAGTGGGGAAATCCTCACCTTTGGTTACTGAGGACGCTGGGCTGGCCCCTGGGCACAGGGCCAGCTGTAACCTGGGTGCAAACGGTGACACTGCTCGAGCTGGGAGGGGACCTGTGAAAAACTCCCCCCCTGTCTCTGCTGGGGAGGCTCAGGATCCATTTGGAGCCTGGAGTGTGAGCCTGGGGGGCTGAGCTGCTGTCAAGTGCCTGCCCAGACAAATAAAGCCACGGGAGGCAGAGTGTTGGCACCAGAATTTCACTGAGCTAAATCAGGTTTGGCAGTCTGAAACAATACCATCATCTGATGTCTAGTGTTCAGTTCCTTCACCAGATAATTTCTTTTTTTTTAAGCAAGGAATAATTTGAGAGGAATACAACTTATCTACGAGTGCTTTTTGTTCCTTGGAAACACCTTCCTCCTTCTAACAACCTCCCTGTGGTCTGTGGGACTGTTCCAGGGTACAGCTCAGTGTGAAGTGCTCTGTGTTGGTGCTCCCTGGTGTTATCACACTGTGTTCCCTGGTGTTATCACACTGTGTTCCCTGGTGTTATCATACTGTGCTCCCTGGTGTTATCACACTGTGTTCCCTGGTCCTCTCATTGCTGCCAGCCTCAGCTGGTGACAGTGGCCTTGGCTGCCTTGATCCCATCATGCTGTGGCCATTGCACTTGGGTAAGATCTGTCCCCCAGTGTGTACTGGTGAACTCAACATCTCATAAAGACCCACAACAACAGTGATTTCTGGAGCCCTAGGCCCAAGTTCTTCTGTGGGTAAAATTCAGAAGGTAAGGCATGCGCTGGTGGTGTGGAAATACTTTCTCATGGGTGATTAATAAACCCCTCTTTATGCTTATTCTCATTCCTTGCTGCTCAGCCTGCAGCAAAAAGATGGTATGTAATATATATGTATATATATATTCAGGACACTGATGGAAAATTAGATTTCTTTCAATGTGATATCAAGTAATGCTCCCAGCCTTGGGGAGAACTCTATATTCAGTCACCTTTTAGATGCTGTCCATGAAAATCAATCTTCTTTGGTCCCAGTGCTCATATTTTGTGTGTATGCCTTTGTGTTACTGTGCATTTTGGCTTTGTCTACTTACTCCTTACTCTGGCACCTTTATCCAGGATGCAAGTGTTATCTTCCTTTGCAGATGGTCCCCAGACTCTGCATCAAGAATCCAAATGATGGCTGTTTTCCCAAGAGCCTGACTTTGCTGCTGCTGAGGTGATCTCCCTCTCCTCCCTCCATCCTGAGAGTGTTAATGAAATCTGTGCACACCCTTGGTGCTGCTGAAACCTATGCCTGACCAGCCCTGTGAGCTCCTCCCAGGAAAATGGTGAGCAGAGCTTGCATGGCTGGGAGCCACCATGGCATCAGCACCTCTGCACTCTGGGGTCTCAGCCCAAGCACTCTCAGCAATTTTAGATTTTAGCATTTTAAACAATTCTTGAATGCGCTTTGTAGTCTTCCAAAAGATGGATTTTGTAACTTCCCCTCCAAGCATGTAATCTGAAAACCCACTTCAGAGCTTTCCTGGTGGATTAATGCCCTAGGAATGGCATTTTATGACAATACAGAAAATTACCTAACCAATTTTTCAGATTATACTAGGAGTTTACTTTATACAAACATCACCAACCCCTTCTTGGAGTTTTTCCTTGCATTTGGACCTGTGATCTAAGATCATGCATAGCAGAGTTTTCCTACCAACCTTGTTGCAAACACCTTTCTTCCTGAACATAAGCTCATTGTTCTCCAGATGTAATTAGACCAAGTGTTATGACAGTTGGTAGGATTACAGCACTTTGATAAATGACTTGTTTCTCAGAAGAGAAGGTTTGTGAAAACAAGACCATCCATCTCATTTCTCATCATTTCCTCTGCCCAGCTTCCTTCTTGAAAATATGCACATGGGCTTGGATGTGGAGGGAAGGTTTTGGTGATTCCCACAGCCCATGGCTCCCTCTGAGTGGCAGCCCTGCCCTGGATCAGCTCTTCCCCCAGGATGGTGTCATTTCAAAGCTGGCAAGAGGGCTCTCAGCTCCTGCAGCTCTCTGATAAAGGTCCCAGTCAGGCCAGACCTTGGTGCAGACTCCCACCCTCTACAGCCCAACCATCCATTTCTTTCCCCATCTAGTTGTCTCCTCCACCTTTTTTTAGACACACATTAAATTGTACAAAAGACTGTGGGAGGTGGTGTCAAAAGCCCTGTGAAAGTCAGGGTGAATGAAGATCAGGGCCAGCCACAGCTCCCCCTTACCTGCAGCTCCAGATGTTCTCCCACAGCAGCAGTCAGGTTTGATCAGGCAGAGGTTACCATTAATTAGTCCATTCTGATTGATTGATCCAAGCTGCTGCCTGCTCAGAACTCCAAGAGGAGCCTGTAACTTTCTCACCACCCAAGGCAAAGTTGACTGCTCCCCAGACCATCTTTTTGGCCTGTTTTGCAAAGGGTGCAGTGTTTGTTTTTCTCCAGTCATGGCAATATCTCAAAGGTGACAGGAGTGGCCTTTTTATAACATTGGTCCTTTCTCACTGCACCCTTGGTACACCTCATCTGCTGCTGTGAGCCTGGAGCCAAGAGATGGGCTGGAAAATCTTCACTTTGTGATTTTGTAACCACACAATATTGGGTTTTTTTGGTTGGTGAAGCGGTGCTGTGGAGGTCAGGGGCACTGAGAGCTGCGTCCCTTCCAGGCACAGCTGCTCCAGGAACCTGGCTGACCTGTGCTGGCACCCAGGGGAGCTAGACTTGCCTCTCAGCACAAATTCACCTCCTTACAGGCTGTTCTGATGACTGATCATCAACAGTTAGCCTTTTCTGGAACTTTAGAGAGATTTCAAGGTCATTTGGCCATGACTGCTTTTCTAAGGTGGTTGGAGAGAAGCATGAGGACTTCCCTGTGAAGTTCTGCGCGCTGGTGTTAATAATTTATCTATTTTCTGAGTAATTTGTGTGTCAGAGCTCAAGACAGTAGCTTTTCAGAGGTTTGAACAATGGTGACCATCCATTCCACTTTACAGCATAGTTTTTTATCTGAAATTGGGTTTTAGGCTTTCCTCTGTTGAGCTCTGTGACTGATCTTAAAAGCTTCTTGATATATTACCCAGGCCTATTAGATTCTACTAGACCTCTCCATCACCAAGAATTGATTTCCCCCTCTTCCCCCCTTAATGCTTGAACTCAGAAGGCCCTTAGGGCTTCTGGCTTAATTAAAAATTAAATTTACAGATCATTTCTCAAATCATCCCTTAAGCAGCCAGTAATGATATCTCCTCTGAGTGGTGTGTGTCACTGTCATTTTAATGTGCTGTGTAGTAAATAGTAATGTGTCCCCTCTGTGAACCCTGTGTGGAGCAAGCTGCCCTGTGCTGCTCTCTGTTTATTTATGTGGATAATACAGAAATCAGTGTGGTTTGAGTTCTGGGGACCTCCACCACTCTCCATCTTCAGTCACTTTTCCTTCTTGCCATAGCAAAGGAGGCAGTGACTTGTCCTGCATTTAGGAACATTTCTGTTTGTTTTGAAAACGATTTTCATCTCCCCCAGTTGTTTCCCTTACAATTTGAAGATGATTTTTTTTGTTCCCTTTTCTGGGATATTCAGTTTCTGGAAGTGCTTTTTCTTTCAGCTGAAAGGAAACTCATGTTACACATGAAGGGAGTAGGACAAAGCTGCCAATCCAAACTGGTGCAAAAGGTTCTTGCTGTGATGCTTCACAGCAAATCCTGCTGAGAGGCTGAGGTGCTGCAGTATTACAGGTGGTATTGCTCATTGCAAACAGCTCATCCAACCACCTGCCCCCTCTCCTGTGAGCATTCCCTGGAAGCCAATCCACCAATGGCTGGTTCTGTAAGATTTTTCTTGGGAATAATTTCCCAAAATTTCGTTAATCTGTGATTAATCTGCCAAGACTTTTCCCTGCTTATTTACCACTCATCCTATGCAATTGATTGCACAAAGCATTTACTATATCTGCTTTTCTTTTGTTGTTATTTTGTGGGTTATCTGTGTGCTTTGAAATAGAGAATTAACATTAATGAATGGTGACTAGTTTTGCTGATGCTCCAGTCTCTGCCCTCGTGCAATGGAAGGTGTTTGTATGAAGCCACTTTGAATATTTGTGCAATAACACGAGGCTGGGCACAGATTTGTGCTGCAGACTTGTACAGATGAGACATCAAGGGCTCCATCCTTGTTTGCTTTCTCTTCAGATAAGTGCTTTCCTTCCCCTTGTATATTTGTTTGTCCTTTCAACTCCATACTCCATTTATTTTTGTTCCCTTTCTGTATCCTTTTTTTCTACCATTCTCAAAGGGTTTTGCCTTAATATTTGAATTTACTCTGGCTCTTGAGTTAAATGTGCTTTTTTCTAACCTGATCTCAGTAGTGCCATGTGACACCAGGAACTCCTTGTGCTTTTTTCTTGATTTTGCCAGCTTGGCCATTTTTCAGAGCTCCTCACAAGTGTTTTAGGGAGCTGTCTGTGCTATGTCACACCTTCTGAGCTGTTGTTGGTGGGCCTGTGCCCAGCAGCCTCAGCTCCCCCAGTCAGACCTGCACAGTGCTGCTCTGATCTGTGGCTCAATTGTGCTGCTCTCTTCCCTCTCCAGGCACCACTCTGTTCTATTTCCAGATGTATTTTTACTCATTAAACTCCTAAAAGAGAGGCTGATCAGAAGACAGTCCCAGGGAGGATTTGGCCTAGAGATACTTTTCCAGATCCTCTGCACTCAAGGTTGAATTTTGATGGGGATGAACATTTACCAGCTCTGCAAGTGGTCTGTGAGCTGAAACCCTGCAGTCATAGTGAAGAACAGACTCAGGAAGAAAAAAACCTGACCCATTGAAACCCTTCTTACCAAAGTAATACATAGCTAATAATTGTTTGAATTACTCCTGTGGAAGCCCCTTGCACTCTAAGAAACATTGCTAGAGAGCAGTAAGTGAGCCCCAGCTGATTGCCAGACCATTAACCTCAGCTGCTGGAGTGCCTGTTCCTGCCTGTGAGTCAGCTATTCAACTGGTGCCACCAGAGGAGTGGCTTCCCTCCACATTCTGGGGGGCAAAAATGCCCAGAGCATCACCTACAGCAGCCAGGGCTGCTTTAAAACAGTGGCTTGGATCCTCTGGGATTTGCAGAACCCTAAATCTCCCCCAGTGAAAGTTTGAGCTTCTGCTTCCAAAGGGAGTCTTTGCATCAGATGCCCTGGGAGAGTGCAGAGGAGCCTCTCCCAGCCAGCTGCAGCCAGGCTCAGGGACCCTGGGCTCTGATCCTGGGCTGGGGATGCAGTGGGATGTGGCAAAGACTCCTCTGAAAGATCCTCCCCGGGGCAGATCAGCTGAGGAATGGTGGAGCAGCACGAGGCCAGAGGAAAATGCTCACAATTCCTCTCTCAGAGCTGCTGTGCTGTGGCACAGGAGTGTCAGTGTGCAGCCCCTGCTGTGGTTTGGGGTTAGGAGGCAGGGCACCACTAATCTCCCACCAGCAATAAGTCATGTTTTCATTTCCTTCCCAGCTGTGCAGGATGAACTCAGAGCTCCAGCTGCAGGAGGGCTGGCTGCCTGTGCCACTGGCACCCCTTCACTGCTCCCTGTGCCACTGGCACCCCTGCACTGCTCCCTGTGCCACTGGCACCCCTGCACTGCTGTCTGTGCCACTGGCACCCCTGCACTGCTCCCTGTGCCACTGGCACCCCTGCACTGCTCCCTGTGCCAGTGGCACCCCTTCACTGCTCCCTGTGCCACTGGCACCCCTGCATGTGGCTGCCTGTGCCACTGGCACCCCTTGCACTGCTCCCTGTGCCACTGACACCCCTGCACTGCTCCCTGTGCCACTGGCACCCCTGCACTGCTCCCTGTGCCACTGGCACCCCTGCACTGCTCCCTGTGCCACTGGCACCCTGGCACCCTGGCACAGGGCAGCTCCATGCCAGCCTGGGGTGTAGAACATGGAGTCCAGGTGGACAGGTCAAGGTAACCCACACCAGCCTCCCCCTCCAGATAGCCTGACAGCTCTTGGGAGGAAGGGAAAGGCTTCCCCTGGGTGTTGCTCTGGAGTCTGCCTGTGTGTATGCCACACACAACCCCAGGGCTTTCTCACAACTTGGACTGTCACAGCAGAGAGAGTCTGAAGCATCTCTTGCCATCACTGCTGTGCTTTTTCCTGTTCTCTTCCCTTCCCTCAGGTAAGGCTGTTCCTGCAGGAAAGTCCTTGTTCCTGACCTCAGCCCACTCCAGGGGCTCCTGGATTAACAGTTGAGGTTATTGGCTTGGCAGCTTAGTTGTTGTCCTGCTGTTTGAACTTGCTTCCAGGTGGGAAGGCAGGAGAGCAGCATCCCTGCAGCCTCACCTGGGGCAGCCTGGGCATGGCAGCAGCCTTCCCTGCCCTTCCCTTCCCTGCCCTTCCCTCCCCTGGCTCAGGCCAGCACTGCCCTTGGCTTTCCCCCAGCACCTCACCAAGGATGTGTCTCTCTCACATGGCTGCTGCTCCTGGCAGTGTCTGCCTGCACCAGCAGGCTGGTCTGGGTACAAAGCCTCGATGGAAGAGAAGTCCTGCTCCAGCAGCAAGGGGAAGGGATGCTGCAGCTGCTGGTGTGGTCCTAAATAACAGCCTGTTTATCTGTGCTCTTTGATGGTGTGTTATTTCCTAGAGTAATGTTGTGCATCAAAATAGCCCAGAAACGTCTGATTGCCTGTAAAAGAGAAAAACTATAGATTGCAAGTGCTCTGGAGCTATTCTGAAGTAAATCTGTTCTGTGTAACTGCAGAAGATTATTGAACACAGCTAGGAATTGTGTCTGTGGGGCTCCTGCCTTAGATGGGCTGCATGTTTCTGGGGTGTCCTAAGACCAGTTCACCTGTATATGGCTGAAAAACAAGACTGCACTGGGCTCTCTCACCCTGCCTTCTAGGATCCCCACCTCTCTAGGACTGCCTGGTGTGAACTGCCTGAAACTTTGGCAAGGAACCCTCTGACTCGCACAATCTTCCCTGGGAGAAAGATCTGGGGTGGGTGAGAAGAAGAATGCTTGTGTGGGATCAGTCAAAACAGGGATGTAGATTCTGATCTGTTATCATAAGGCATGTTCCCATGCCAAGCTAAAAAAGGATTCCAAGTGAAAAATGACAGTAGGGAAAGAAAAAAAAACCATAATTTTTTCCAATAATGCTTTTTTCCCCCCATTCCTTCCACTTCTCCCTCCTCCTTCTCTCTGATGTCCTGGAAAAATTTCTGGTATCTTGCCAAGTATTTAGCAAGAAAATGGTTCAGTTTTAGTATTTTTTTGACAGATCTATCACTGATCATTCTCTGGAGTCTGCCCTGTCTGCTCAGCAGCTGCTTCTGCTCAAAGAGTCTGCTGGAACTATTTGTGCATATTTGTAAATGATGGATTTAGATAATACCCCAATAATTGTGGAGTCCTGCTGTTTTGGCACAGTAACATTTTACATTTGCATAGGGATAAAGGATGATGCCAGGTACACATTATGGGACATGAGCTCTGTCTTCCTTTAATGCCAGGTGAGGTCATGGCAGGGCTGAACTGTGCAGTTCTCTCTGCACAGATGATACTCATGGGTATCACTGCAATTCACTGCAAGTCTTGCTGGGCTTTAGGGGGGTTGATACTGAATCAAATGAGCCCCAAATCTTCCAGCACTGCTTTGGGGACTGCTTTTGAGCAGCTGTAGCTTGGGTCAGTCCTGGTGTTCAGATAAATCTTCCAGTGGTGGATGCAACAGGTGTCATTGGCACAGGAACAGAATTACCCCATGGTCTGAAATGGCTGCACGTGGGGTACAAAGAGAATTTCTGGGATTCAGAGGCTCTGCTTCAGCTCTTGGGGCTGTTGGGCTTTGGGGATGTGCCAGTGCTGAAAGAATGACATTGACTTCAAACCAGGTGCCTGTAGGATGTGTTCATGTGTCCTTATCCTGGCTTCTCAGGAGCCTCTGGCTTGCCCCTACTCAGCAGCAGATTTCCCTCTGTCCCTCAAGCAGAGCAACTCTGATTTGTCTGTCCTTCCAGCTGGAGGCACAGCTGGTGTTCCTCTCCCTGGCTGCAGGCTCTGGGCAGAGCTGGTTACCTGTGGACTGCTTTGCAGTGAGGCAGCAAAGCAGCTGATATTCTCTGTATTGAGAAAAATGCAAAGGAATTCATGTGTGTGTCTCTTTAACAAATAAAATAAAACCCTACTTTCTCCTCTGCCTTCAGCTGTTTCTCCTGCCAATCTGTGCCACCAGTCCCACTTGGAGACCCAATTCCACTAATGCTGTGCTGCCTGTTTTTTATACACACTTGTGTGAGCTTGTTTGATCTGGTTGTTTCAGAGGAAAGCATTGAAGGAGCCCCTGTGCTGCACCACACTGCTGTGTGTCCAGCACACCTGGGCTCTGCTGCAAGGAGATAAGCAGAGCAGCCCTTTCAAGCTCCCCAGCACAGCTCAGATGGTCATCTCAGGGGACTGCTTTGCCAGCAGAAGTTTCTGTTTGTCCTGCTGAGCCCTGTGTCTTGCCTCCAAGCTTGTTTTTCTCTCTACTGACTTGAACTAAATTAGCTTCTACTCTCTTTCTATCCTCCCAAAAATAAAAAAAAGAGAGGAAAGGAAGGATAAGAGCTAGCTTGGGAACTGTTGCACATGTGAGTGCAGTTTCAGAGTTCATCTGTTTTTCTTGGAGGCTGCAGTCAGTGTGTGCAGCCGTGCTGTTTTCCCTGCTCCCACCAGGCTCCCATTCCAGCGCTCCCAAGCCCTGTGAGGGTCCAGCTCTGCATCCTGCCCAGCACCTGAACCCCAGTGCAGCCAGTTGGGAAAGTGTCTCCTGCTTGCTCTGCTCCTGAACGCTGCTCTCAGCTGGGTTATTGCTCAGCCATGGTGATATTGCTGCCTGATTTATGTGGCCTCTCTCCTTCTTGCTCCTCTGCTGCTTGAGTACAGCCATTATAAAAGCCATCTGCAGCTTGTGCCTTTATTCCTTGGGTTTCTAGGCTGGCAGATGGTATGGACAAAAAAAGAGCCTTCCTCTGTCTAAATTAAGCAATAGCACATCAACTTCCAATCACATTCTTATTATCACCTCGTGATCGCACTTTCATAAAATCCCTGTTTCCACAGCTAAGCAATGATAGATATTTCTCAGCCTTATGGCTTGAGTCTGAAAGGAGTCTCTGTGCCACAAGCCCTAAAAGGACATTTCAAGAAATTACACACCTGTCCTTGCCTCCTACTTCGCAGTTTGCAACAGCTCTGCCTAGCCAGCCATTTGTTGCTGCTGAAATAAAACCTGGATAAATTCCTGTGTTTGGTGGGGTCAGAGCTCAGCCTGGCTGCTGTGCTGGTGCCTGGATGCTCTCTGTCTCTGTGCCCTCATTTGGTGTGAGTTTGGGTATCACTGCAATTCAGAAATCTCATTTCAGAGCCTTTATCTTGTCACCATAAAAAGCAATATTTTGATTCTGCTCATTTAGAGATTTTTCCCTTCGTTTGACCTGCTGGTTTATTATCTTTTCCTCATTTGGCCTAATTAAAGTGCTGTGTACAGCAGCTTGTTAGACTTAACTACATTCCTGCATCTCGCCAGGAAGTGAATCTTCACTGATGGCTTCAGCAGCAAGATTGGCCCTGGGCAAATAATTTGTAGCAAATCACTCGACTGACTGAGCATCACCTCCCTTTTTGGGTTAGGATTTGTCTATGGCAGATCCTTGTTCTTGTTTCTTGTAATGATTTCCCAGCTAACTCCTGGGACTAATTTTTGGGCTGGGGTTGCTCACCCCTGGCTCCCTGTGACCCAGATTTGTGGTTCAGGCTGCTCCAGCTGGACCTGTAATTTGTAGACAATGCTTTGGTTGCTTGATTGAATCAGTCTAGCCACATCAATGCTTAATGTAAATTCCAAATTTTCTTAGACATTCTGAATATTTTATTCAATCTTTCAGCTCTACTAAAGACTTGCTTTGTTGCATGTAGAAGTTGAACACAAAATACAGAAAAAAAATTAAGTACAGAAAATGTTTGTTTTAACCCTGGATATTTTATTATACTTTTTTTTTCCCCTAGTATTCCCTTGGTTCTAATTGCTAGTATTCCACCACCCTATAAAAAATGCTTGTTTTTTCTAACTTGGAGAGACACCCTGTACCCAAAACCTGGGGGAGCAGAGATGACACTCCTGTATTGGTGTAGCAGGGAGACCTGTGGCCCAAGGTAAACCCTTCTGTCTCTATTCTGCTGTAGAGCTGTAATTTGCCTACAAAGAGCAGCTACTCCTCCTTGGTTTTGCCTGAGTGTGAGCAGGCTCAGAGCAGATGAGTTTTGCAGCTGGGTGCTGCATGCTGAGGCACTGGGGCTCTGTGGTTCAGCACAGCTGAGCAGGGTCACTTCCAGCACTTGTGTCCTCCTCTGGTGCCTTCCTCAGCTCTGTGCCCTCCAGGTGAGAAGTGCCTTACTCCCAGGAGGAGGCTTTTACTGTGCAGCAGGGGATAAGTTACAGCACAAATGAAAACAAAGTGCTCAGTTCTCTCTGCACAGCACTCTAATGGAAAAATATGCTGACTATTTTCTGCTCTTCCCTCAAAAACTGATGTGTTTGTAAATTCTAAGCAAGTACTGACAGGTGACTAATTTATTTTTGTCAGCTTAGCAACAAAGCCTACCCTTTGCCACCACGTTCATTTGTTATGGCAGTGCGTTGGCTGACATTGAGATTCAGTTGGGTTTTTAATGTATCTCGGTGATGCAGCATCACTGCCATTCAGCTGCATTCCTCTCTTTTACTTCTAAAACTAATTAATGTCTAATTTCTCCCCATTATTTCCTTAAGCTCTGTGTGCATCTGCAGACAGACATTTACAGTTTTCCTGCGGTGGAAAGCCTAAAGCTGCAGTTTGGAGGCTCATGAGGTCACTGCTGACTTCCACCTCTTTTTTTACAACCCAAAACCCATTTCTCAAGGAGAAATGGAGAGGAATAGAGGCAATTTGATTTTTTTTTTCTTTCTGGAAGATGCAATGTGCCATTGCCAGAAAAGATGAAGACGGATGTGCCATCAAGCTGTGGATATGTCAGTGGGTGCTGTGACAGCCCCGAGCTCGGTGCCGCCGCTCCAGGCGGGGGTGAGCCATGGGAGCACAGGGCTGGCCCACTGTGTGCACCCCAGCACCCCCCTCCTGGGGAGACTGGGGATCCTCTTATTGCAGGAGTCATCTGGGAACAGATCCAGAGCTGCTCTGAAAGGGAAAGGGCTGGGAAAGAAAGGGCTGGACCTTTTGTATTTCCTATTTTGCTTCTCCTGCGTAGCTCCCGTCGTACGAGTGAAGATCACCCTCTTGACCTGCTCCTGCTGTCACCTCCCAGTGGGTGTGACCCCAGGGCCAAGGCTCTGATGGTCACTCTGGGGCTGGCTGCAGTGTTTGACCCCAGGCAGCAGTGCCAGGAGGACACAAAGGTGGTTCCCACGAGAGTTCTCTCCGCCGTGGGCTGGCTGTGTCCCAAGAGCACATCACCCACCCTGAACAAGCCACGTGTGTCTTGTCTTCACTCCTCCTCCAGATGTGCTCTGCTCTGCTGATGGCTGAGTCAGCTGTGCTGAGTCCTGCCCAGAGCCCCAGGCATCCCTTGTGCTGGCAGAGGTAGCTCACTGCCCTGCCTCCCGCTGCCTTTGGAGCACCTCACGCAGCCAAACGCCCGCTGAGCTCACATTGACAGGTCTGCTCGTTAGAGTTTCTTGTCAGCCTCCAGCAGGAGCCTATGCATGCATTTGGACAAAGCCAGAGGACGTGGTAGGCATCACCTTGTGCTCATTTGTGTGCTGCTTTCAGCATGTTAGTGTAAATAAGCCTGGTGGCAATCTTGGAAATTGTTGGTTGAGATTTTTTTTGCACATCATTCTTCAGTAAAGTACAGCAATGGCCTGAACAGGTCTACGTCCTTTCACCTTCATGCATAAATTTAAAGCAGCTGGACCTTTTTATTTACTTTCAACAGAGTTGCTGGAAACATCTAAATGTTGTCAGTACCCATGTCAAAACATATTTTGATAGCAGGTTTCTAGACCCTTTAAGTTCAACAAAGCATTGAACAGCCTTGATGGCGCCATCTCAATTATCTGTCCTCTGTGCATTCCTCTCAGCTCTCAGACACAACCCTGTGCTAACCATACATCATTATTAGACTGACTTCATAGCACTAATTGACACAGAATGAAATTCAGAGCAGGAAACAGAGAGACTTTAGCATTCAGTATGAACAGACTGCAAATTAGTGTTACTGCTGTAAAGGTTAACTGAGATTGAAAACTGTTCCATTACTGCCATGTAAGCTGAGTGTTTCCCTTTTTTGGGAAATAGACATGATTGGCACCTGAGGAATAGAGGGGATGCAATGGGAAGGAGAGAACCTGACCCTGAGGAAATCCTACAGCAGATTGCATTTAAGTGTCAGCTTTAATCAGAAGTGGTCATCTGAACTTCCCTGGTAGCTCTGAAACTCCTGAACTGGGAGGTCTTCAAAACATCCCAAATCTTACAGGGAAGGAACAAGTAAATTTCAGCTTAGTGAGCTGCAAGTCTGGGAATCTGGAGCCAAACCAGGGTAGAACTGAAAGCACAAGTGTACATGGGCACAGTGTTTATTTCTATTTCTTACCTTTAAGTCACAGATTTGTATGACTGAAAGAAAAATTTAAGGAGCAAGTCTTGCCTTTCAGAAATTTGTCTGAAGTCCTCCTTTTTTTTTTTTTTTTTTTGGCAGTTTTATGTAAAGGTTTTACTGTAAACTCCAGAAGTATCTATAGCTGAGTCCACAGAAAATGCTAATTTTGGTTCAGGAGGAACAGACACTGAACGTTTGCTGCTGAAAGCAGACCACAGCAGAATCATCACCTGCATTATGCAGATTTTCTCATATGATAACACGGCAATCTTTTCCATGATTACAGTATTAAAATTCTTAAAACTATGTTTTACCTTCAGTAGCAGTCTACAGCAATCCAAAAACACCAATTAAAGGGTTAGCAATACATATAAGAGCCAATAAAACAGTTACTACTTACAAACAAGCTCATTAAAACAAGCTCACATATATAAAATATATTTTTTCTTCTCTGTTACTGTGGGGGCAGCTCATCCAAACCAAACACACAGCCCATGTTTCAGCTGCAAGGTGAATTTCCATCTGGCACCAGGTGCCATTTCTGCTGGCATGCACACAGAGCCAGTGAAAGCCAGCACCAGAGTGTTGTGAGAGTGCAAGGGCAGGGCAGCCCAGCCACCCTGCAGTGCTCAGACAGGGCTGAGGGCACAGCTCACCAACAGCAGTGTCCTGCACAACTCGTGAAAGCAGGGCACTGCTGTGGAAATGGTTCAGCAAATTCACTATAAATGAACCATACAATAGAAATCTGATTACTGCTGATCAGTACTGTTACAAGAAAAACTCATTAAAAAAACCCTTTTCATACATGAAAAAGGCATGTGCTTCAGAAAGGCCTGTGTAAATGCTGCCTCACACCATGGACCTTGGATTTTTTCCTTCTCCTGGCTCCTTGCTCATCCATCAGCTGATGTGATGTAGCAGGAGCCCTTCAGAGATTTGACCCCACTTTGTGAAATGAACCAAATCTGCTTTGCCCATCTGCAAGTTACAGTGCCATGGAGAGTAGGTCTGAGTCCTGCTCTTATCCCTTCAGCAGAAAGTGTAAAAAGCCAGAGTACAGTCTGAACCCCTCTCACATTGAATTCCTGCTGCTGTCATGGTCTTCAGCAGCAAGTTTTTAACATGAAAGTAGGCAAACACTCTGTAGGTTGAACTTGATAATAAAATAAGTTTTGGTTATAATTTTAAGTGAAAAGCTAATTCTGCATTACCTGCAGAAAACATAAATGCATTGCTGCCTCCAGCCCTTTGGCAGGTTATGTCCAAGAATGGGCTTAGGATAGTACTTGCAGCTCAGAAATTCATTCCTACAACTGTCTAACCTCATCTTCTGTCTGCAAAAAAAAAAAGGAAAATAGTGCATGTTTCACTTTGGTTTTTTTATTTTTGTTTTTCTTGACATGCATGCCAGTGCACCAATTAAGTAATCCCTATCTCAGTTTTAAGAATAATTTATAGGGGGATCCTCCTGAGTTAAATGATCTTTTGTGAAAGATTGCAAGGGAAATGTCTGTCTTCACTGTGATCAGACAGCTTGACTCTGAACAGCTGCATTTCATCAAAGATGACTTCATGCCATGACTTGCTAACAGCAGCCTGTTCCTGCCCTGTATCTGTGCTGTTAGCTTACCAGGAGATGGGAAAATAATGTAAATATTCAGTGATGAATTTAGCACTGACATATTGCAAAACACAGATGCTGAATCTCAAAGCTGTGAAATGAATGGTTCACAGGGTCTGATATTATCCCCAACATTCAGAACATGTTTTGGTTTATTTCTGAATGAAAATATCTCTTTCCATTTTCAGCATCTCCCTGGTGTGGGAAGCACTGACCACATCCATCCAGAGCACCTTAAAGTTGTGGGGGGAGCCTTGTCCCAACAATGTCATGACTCTAATCTCATTTAGCTGGACAAGGGCCTGATCCTGGCTGATCTTCATGCGTGGAGAAGCTGTGAGCTATGGACAGGAGTGAGTGTGGCAGGGCTGCTCAGCAGAGCAGCTGCCTCTGTGGAATAGTCACAGGTGGGTTTTGAGCCCTGAAAGGCTCAGCAATATCCAAAACCCACATTTTGGTACAGCCAAATAGGCAAGAGCAGTAAGGAGTGGAAAAGCTGAATTTTTAGAAAGTCAGAGTGCTTGGAAAAGTGGTGGAGGTGGGGAAGATGAGGCACCTGACCTACCTGGGAGCTTTGATGAGTGGCTTTAGAGCAGCTGATGGTGGGGCTGGGGAAGGGACAGGGAGCTCAGGGGCCTGGGGAGATCAGCAGGACACAGCCCCACGGTGCAGGGAGCTCTGCAGAGCTGAAAACAACAGCAGAGCCAAGCTGGCTGCTGGGCAGTGAGCAAGGGGAAGGTCTCTGACAGCAGGAACAGAAACTGAACCATGCCAGGGGCTTGTCCCTCTGCAGAGGGAGCCTCTCGCTGCTGTGCTGCAGAGCAGGGCTGTGCTGGGGCTGCTGCCCCAGCCCTGGGAAGCTCTGGGGGCTCTGAACGTTTTACACCAGTGTAATGATATTGAACAAGGTCCTGGTATTAAATAATGATATCAAGGTATAAGAACAGCCCCAGCACTAGCCTGTTTTCAATGTCTTGTAACAGTTCCCTTCATTATTTCATCTAATTCCTCCTGGAGGTGGATTTAGAGTCTCTTTCTTGAAATCCAGTGTTTGCCCTGTGCTCCTTGCTTCCTCCCCAGTGCTGTGATTTACAATGTAGCTGCATGTACACTCATTACTAATAGCAGATTTGGTTTCATGCCATGTACAAACTCTTTTGCTAAGAACCATGCAGTAACATATTCTGTCACTTTGCTTTTTGGGTCGTTAATGCATTTGCTTTCCTTCCCCTCCCCAAAGAGCAGAGGGATGAGGATGATGCACTTAAACCAGAGTGTGCTTAAGGCTTGTGGGCAGGAGAGGAATTTGTGTATCAAAAGATACCCACTGAGGCCAGTGAGTATTCCCTGACTAAATGAAAGGATGCTCCAAGCCCCACAGACCCCTCTCTGCAGTCACTAGGAGTGGCATCTCATCAAGGCCACATTGCCTTCCCGAGGAAAGCAGCACCATGGAGCTGATCCATAGGTGCCACCCGCCTTCAAACTGCCCCCTGCCCATTGATGACAGCTCTCCAAGCTTTCACAGCTCACTGTGAACCCCCTCCTCAGCTGCTGAAGGCTCTGGGGGGGCAGTACCTTTGCATGTTCTGCAGCAAGGCTGTGGAGCAGGTGGAGAACAGGATGGGATGGTCAGGCAGGGCTGCCTGAAGCTTTTGTCTCAGTTTAACTTCCACGGGGTTGCCAGAGGGTTTAGTGGCTTCTGTAAATTATTCCGTGCTTCGATTTTTGCTATGGCCAAAAACCTGACTGTGCCCCTCCAGCTGTGAGCACAGTGCCCTGGGAGACACCACACACACTGGGCTCCTGCACTTCAGGTGCAGAATGATATTGAAAAACTTGGTCCTTAAAAGAAAACTAACTATAAAAATCCCACCATAGTTTGGGTGCAGTTTTGCATTGAAGAGAGATTTTTAACACAGGGTGAAATCTGTTGTCCTTCAGAAGCTGGTTTTGTTTACCTCAATCAGAGCTAAAATATTCATTAAAGACAGCAGAACTGCTTTGTATTATGCAAAGAAACTTCATATTAAGTGCTGTCTGTATGTGTTCAGCATATGAATACATTATATTCTTAATGCTCAGACACTGCAAATAGTTGTTGTGAAAAGGATCCCAACAATATTCTAAAATATGTATTTGATTAAAAAAATCCCTAACCTCAGGGATATATCACAGCTCTGGATAATTTTTATATGAAAGACTGGACAAAACTTCCTCCCAAAGTTTTTCCAGAGGAATAAATTGATCTAAACAGAAAATGTGAGATGGACAAAACCAACCAGCTGCTCTATCCCTTCCAATGGTTGTTGTCTCTTGTTGCTTTTATAGGCACTTCTGTGTGTGTTTTGGTTTTGCTTTTGTGGATTATGGCCCTCCCTGCTGAGCTGGCTCTCCCTAAACCTGCTCCCCAGGCAACACCTTAGCTGCAGTCTTCCAATATGAAGGAATGTCAGGAATGTCAGGAATGTCATTCAGGTGGCATTAGTCGCATTTTTCACTGAAGCAAATTAAAAATGCTTTGCAAAACGGACAGAAATGGTTTATAATCCTCAGCCTAAGAAGCTAGGGAATTCCAAATTAAATCTGGCTTTGGACATGTGTGTTGGTAAATGGCAGATTGAGCTGATGCCCTCCCACCCTATATTTGTGTCCCACTGGCAGTGTATTTCTTGGAGCCTTTGTAGGAAAATATGTCTGATCTGCAGTACATCACATTATTAGGGTGGTTTTTTCCAACAGATTGTCATAATATTTTAGGAAGTTTGTGTTGATTTTGCTGTCAGGAAATGAAAGTGAGATTCATGAATAAGTACAAACTAATTTGGCATAGAGATAAATGTGGTTTCTCTAACAGCAACAGTGTTAACTCTGGAGTAACTGAGGGCAGCTGACTCCTCATAATCAGCTTTGCTTATTGTACAGAAGAGCAGAGCAGCACTTGTGCAACTTATAATAGTAGCTAATAGTTTCTGAAAGACAAGGAAAAAGAAATGACCTGATAGCCACTTAATAAGGCAGTTTTTAGTAAAAATATTGTTTATTCCTTGGAACTATGCCATTCAAGTTCCCTAATTTGATTCTTTTTACTATTCCAATAGACACTTAGTTATTAACACCATTATTGAGATGAAACTGTGGTGAAAATTTCCCAACCATTTTTATTCATCAAATGTCCTGAGCATATTCTTCTGGCTTTTGTCATAATCTACAGAGCTGCTTGCAACTGAGCACTTTGCTGTGCTGCACTCACTGTGTCTGCACTCACTGCCTGGCCTATGAGGTAGGCATAAAAATATTCAATAAAACTCTTTACTTACAAGAGGAAGAAAGGAACAAATGCTCAAAGGAAGATGGTAGAAGGAAACTGTCTTCAGTCTAAGATTTCTGCTAGAATAAGCAGGGAATTATTAATTGGTATTTTGGGAGAGGTAATAACATTTCAATGGCTAAAATTAAATCCTTATCTCTTTGGCAACAGAAACAGAAGACTACAGAGGATATATTGGGAAATGTTGAACACGTTATCCAAGTTCATGTGGCCTTTCAGAGCAGGAACACTTGCCAGCTCCAGTACCAAGATTTCCAGCAGATATTTTGTTTTTGATAAATCTGAATGCTTTTCTTCCATGGCTGAAGGGTTACAGGAGGCTTTGCCGACTCCATAGGGCTGACAGGGTCCTGGAAAAGCAGAAGGAGCCCCTGGGGAGGGTGGAGAAGAAGCTGTTTCTCACCACAGCCATACATAATTTTAAGATCTGAGGGAGTATCTCAAGGTGCCAGCCCATTCCCTAGTGCACAATGGTGATAATTGTATTTGCAGTTGGATGTAAGCAGATTTGCAGAGTCCCATCAGAGATGAAGAGGCTGATGTGGTGTGACTGCCACATGGAGAGAGGCGGGAGGTGCTGTGGGGAAGCTGCAGGGGCTGCTGGAGCTGTGAAGAGTCTGCTGATGGCATCCCTGAGTGATGGCAAAATCAAGGAGACCCTAAATACATTTTTTCCAGATAAAGTGCTCATGGTATGTGCAAGAGAAACCCAAACACACAAATCTTTCTTAGGCTCTGATAGGGGAATGTCTGAGGACAGGTTTTGTTTGCTCTCTTGATATTTTATGATTCACACGTCGATTCCAAGCTTTGCCAAAAGCTCTGAAAAATTTTGCTTTTATTTGAAATGTCCCTTTTTGGTCCTTCTCTCATGCATTCACAAAGCCAGTGGTTTATAGACATAGCCTTAAGCAGTTTCTGCAGCTTCCCAGCATGTCTGCCAAACACAGTGAGCACAGCCACTGCAGGTACAGCCTTCCCCTGGGCTGGGAGGCTGCTGGCAGTGCTCCAGCCCAGCCCTGAGAGGCAGTTCCATCCCTCTGCCTGTTTCCTTCCTGTGCTGCTGCTCAGGGGCACTTCACCCTCCACCTGTGCCACAACCCCTCTGCCCCAGACCCCTTGGTGTGCACTAACAGCTGCATCCCCCTCGTGTTCTCCTGCTGTCTCTGGAGGTACCTTTCAGTACATACCAACAAATCCAGGCATTCAGTGAAATTTTGTGTCTTGACACCTTTGAATTTGATTTTGCAGTTGATGTAGTGCGTAGGAGATACTGTTCTTGGCCAGGTATTTCACCCAAATCACCAAAACTCAAGCTGAAGCAGCCCCTGGCTGTGTGTTTATGGACTGGGGGGCTGGGGCAGCTCGCAGCATCAATAAATTGGTGGAGTTGCACTTCCCTGAGGTGTGTGGAGGTCTCCAGCAGATGAGTGTCCATCAGAGTGTCCATCAGAGTGTCCATCAGCCTGGCACAGACAAAGCTGGTTTTCCTCTACTGCTCCTAAAAGAGCCTGAAGCAAGCAGCTCAGCCATAGGACTCCAGGGGAGATGAAGACACTCAATCCTTCCCAAGCAATTTTGGCCTTGCCAAGTGCTCTGCTTTCTGTGAAAATGAGTATTTCCTGGGCTGGAGAACAGAGCTGAGGTGCTATTCTGGAGAGGGTTTCTTGCACCTTTTTTTCCTGCATATTTTCAACTGAGTATTTTTATCTAAAATCCAGAAAGCCAGTACCAGTGCTTTTCACCAAGGAGAAAACTTCCCTGATATTAGTGTTCCATGGAGCCATTGAAATATGCCCTGTGCATTGCCCTAGAAGGGATGATTAACTTCTCATTGCTTAAGATGAGGGATTTTCCCACAGGGAATTTTCCCAGCCAGCTTGTACATGCTCCTGGATGATGTGGAGTGTGTTGTGGACATCTTTGATCTGGTTGTTTGCAACCTTCTGTCCTGGAGGAAACTGCACTTCTGTAGTGGTAGAGTTATACAAAAATAATATGCTTTGGATGTCTTCAGCCAGTAAAAGACAAGAGACCATGCCATGAATTTTACTGAGACATCAGCCTGGAACCTGGAGGAGTTCTTGCTTCAGACAATTATTCAGCTGCAGGTTTTTCTGTGGCTGCAGTCATGGATGCTGCAAGGGGAAAAATACCCTTCAAACTTCATGTCTAGTTACTTGAATGAGAAGGGTAAAGAGTATTTATAAATGGTGCTGGAATTCTGAGAGAGATTTGAAGGACTGTGAATAAATCTGTGCTTTAATAGAAAACTGAGGTGTAAATCATAGTTGGATGAGAGCCTGTTGAAGTTTTCCCCACTGGCTCCCCCTTGCCATGAAAGGACTCTCAGTGAGTCTTGCTCCTCTCTCTCTGCTCTGTGTTCTTTGAATGCTTTTCTCTGTCAATTGAAAATGGGACATCTGTAATATGGAGACATTCTGGCAGGCAGGGTGTCAGCAAATCTGTGTGTGATGCTCTTGTAATGATGTTTTCTAGTGGGTGCAGCTTTTGTCAAATGAGCATGGACATCCATCCATGGTAATATTCCATAAATACACGATAGAGCCAAATCACTGGGCAGTGCAACACATGGGCTGAAAAGGATTTAGCCTAGAGTTGAGCATTCAATTTATGATAGCTCTTTCCCAGGCCATCCTTACTTTGCTTTTATGAGCCTCAGAATGACTGGGAGAAAGTGTTTGCTTCCAATGCATTGCTCAGTGGTGCTTTGGCTTCTGGTTTTGAGCAAACGTTGCTGTGTTGGTTGCCATCACCCTCCTGTCCTTGGCACCCCATTTTGTTCTCGTTATACAAGATGTTGATGATGTGCTGTGCAGTCTGGATGAGCTCTCCTCAGGTCTCTTGCTGCCATATGTCTAATGGCAGATAAGCAGTATGCAGCTTGTTATCTCAACAGAGAGGCAGAGCCTGACTGTGGCTGCTGGAGCCAGGATAATCTGTATTGGCTGAGTCTAAAGCATCACTGCAAGTTTTTGGTTTGCTTAATGCATTTTCCTTCAACTGAGCTGCTGGATGAGGGCAGCTGGGCTGGTTTTTGAGGTGGTGATTTGAGCAGTAGGATCAGCAGAAGGTATTTCTGAGCAGCTCTTAACTCTGGCTTCACTTTTTAACTGCAGTTGTACCCTGGCACTAACTCTATTGCTGTTGTGAGGAGATTGATAGAATAACACTGGAATACTCAGGAATGCAGGGTAGGAGCTGAGCTCACACCCTGTAGGTCTCTCCAGCTATCATCAGTTCACCCAGGAACACGTGGTAATCTCCTAGAAGAGTACATTTCTGCCTCTCAGCTAAAACCACATTTAATCTGATCTTTTTGTGGCACACTATTACAGAATGCTGAAGTTTCCTTGTGTAGATTTGATTTGTTATTTTTCACCATCTGACTGCTCTAATATGTCAGATTTATGATCTAATTATTTTACTTTACTGTTAGATCCCAAATTAATTAACATTGCAGTGTTGCTGGCTCATTAGCAATATTCATTGGGGTCATCCCACACACATAAGCATATCACCAAGCTAAGGACATGCATTTCCTTTTTATATTGTCACATTATTCACTTGTCCTTCGTGCCTCAGTGGCACTGTGTTATTCTGGAGCACAAAAGGGCCCACTTCTCTGTCTCACTGCCTATTGTCCATCATCACCAGCTCCCATGTGTGCTGCTGGAATGTTTGCTCCTGCTGGGCAGTGTATCTGTTGCAGTGCTCACTTCTTTGCTGAGCCCTCTGCCTTTGCTGCTTGTGTGCAAACCACCATGCCTGATGTCTCTGTGGGGATCAGTTGATTTATTTTGCATGCAGAAGAGAGCTATCTCACTGAATTCTCCTGCTCTGGCAATAACTAGGTATCAATATATCAATTGTCAGGTCAGGTCTCTTAAATAACATCTGGCTGAGTGTGCTGTTCTTTATTTGCTAATAAAGCCATTTTTCCTCCTATCATCTTGCAAAGTGCTGTTGCTCAGAGCTTGTGTTTTCTTTATATTGTGGCTCTGAGTCTCATTTCAAAACAAACCTCTATGCCCCAGTTGTGATGGGATTGTCTGTCAGGGATGGTGTTTATCAAATACTGGCCCCACTCTCTGCAAAATATTAACCCCCAATACCTCAAAGTACTGCATGTCTCAGACACTTCAAGAGCCTCATGGCTGCACATCATGGTCTGAGACAGCTACAAACTCATGTGCTGGACTCTAGATATTACCTAAAGATTTGAAAAATGTCTCTCTTTGGGAGGGTTTGACACCTCTGCCCTGAGTTAGATTAAGTGAGGAAGAGCTCTGGTGAAGTTCTGCCATCCTGGTTGCTGTAACCACGTTGGGGTTCCCGAGGTCACCCCTCTCCATGAGCCTGCAGAAAGCCCAGCCTGCATGGAAGTGGCACCACGGTCCTCACCTAGCTCAGACTGGGAAACAGAGAGCCAAAGGCTTCCTCAGGTTAATTCCTGCCTGCACTAGGTCACCTGCTGCAGAGAGGAGGAGCCAAGAGCAGTCTGGGCTGCCCATCCTTGAGTGCGTGAGATTTGTAAACAAGCCTTTTTCCCATCACAACCAGACATTTATTTGCTATAGAGCAGGCAGGATTTGAGAAATGCCCCTCAGCCATGGCCAGTCAGGTGTTTCTATCACCTGGGGGAGGGCAGATGAGTCCTGCATAGGAAACTGGAATGTGTTGCTGAGCTTTAGATTATATCACCAATGCTTTAAGAGTTCAGCCCATCTGTCAGATAAAAGTTAAAAGGAATGGATTAAAATTTCCCAATATAAATTTGACCTTGTTGAAACATTTTCATCTCCTTGACCTTTATTTCATCAGCGTCTTTTGTGTTTCGAGTCACAGCCAGATTTTGAAGCCTGAGAATTTCCCAGGGGCGGATTTTGTTCATTCCCATCACTTGGAATGAACACGAGGACGTGGTGGCCTGTGGTGGGCTCCTGGGGAGGGAGGTCAGGGCCCCATGAGTGCCTGTCAGCAGGAGCTGCTGAGCAGTGTCCTGGGACTCTGCTTTCCTGAACTGGGCAACCAGTAAGGCAGGACTGGGGCACCAGCTGGGCTTCCCCAGGGTCACAGCAGCTCCCAGAAGGGAGTGCTGGGTGTGAGCAAATGTGTTTTAACAGTGGCACAGCAGTAGGAAGGGTGAGACACAGACACTGAGAGTAGAAATGTGCCAACCAAAACAGGAATGCATTTTCTACCCTGCAAGGAGTGAGAAGTCTCTGAGTAGTGTAGGGGCTGTGCAGTCAAGCACAGCCCTCCAAGTGGAGCTTGCTGGTGATGGTACAGGTAGAAGATCCAAAGGAAAGGGCAGTGGGCAGTATTTTGGTCATGATGCTAGTCAGAATTGTCCTCATTTATCAGATCTACCCAGTAGCTGGGGTGCCTTGACCTCCTCTGCCATAGCTTCCTTGGCCTATTTTGGAAATGTCAAAATTAAATTTCCCAATGACCCCTGAATCAATAAAGAGCTCAGTCTCCCTCACAACTAAAAGATGCTAAGGAGAGCAGAAGCAATTTAAGGCTGTATAAAGCTCCTAAGCCCTCCATTTAGAAGAGTTGGAATTGATGTGCTTTGCTATCTCAGAAGTTTCTTGCTACAGGCACTGTATTGATACTGCCAGTATCTGCTGCTTGGGCAAGGAGAATGCACCTTGAACAAGGACTTTGAAAGTTTCAGTCTGTTCAGGAGCAGACAGCTGGGAGCTGGAGCCAGATATCATAAAGATATTAACATTTCACTTAATTGCAAACTGCTGCCTCTTTCAATGACCAGCTCAGGAATATGTCCAGAATTTCCACTTTTCACTGAAATCTAAGACTGGAATTGTATTTAGGATTGCAATTCCAGTATGCACTGATAGGCTAGAAGAGGTCTGAAGGGAAAATAGATGTAAGCAATTTATTACTGTTGTTAGAGGTATCAGGGTTACACAAAGAAAGTTACTCTAAGATTTTGGGATCCTTTAAGGGGAAACAGATATATATGTAATAAAAAGAGAAGAAAAATTCTTGAGCCTCTAAAACATGGAAACAGAAGCACCCAGATCCCTCATATGCCTCAGTGCATGTCTGCAACCAGTCTGTAAACGGTTCACTGCAGCTGTCCTTCAGAGTTCCCAGGCTGGGATTGCAAACAATTTGGAAGGAAATTATTTAGAGAGAGGAAAGAAAGGGTATGGCATCCAAAAGTGTAATAAATTCTTTGGAGCTTGATCTGGGGTGGAGGAAACACTTGGGAGTGTCTCCAGGTCAAAACAAATCTAACAGGATTTTGATTTAGCGAGACCCAAACCCTGCTGGCCCTACTGCCAATTCATTAATTGCAGCCACCTAGTGCCATTGCACTGCTCTCCTCTGGGAGTGTGCCTGTTGTGAGGCTCATAGGATTGGGATTACAGCTGGCCTGGGGAAGGAAGGGATAATGCCACTCATTGGTATGCACTTCAATTGTACAGTTGTTGGATCTCGAAATGAGAAGAACGGCGAAACCTCTGTTTAACTAGAATTAGTTTCTTTATATGAAAGGGAGAGAGACTTCACTTGATTAATTTAAGTCTGCTTCCTGCCTTTCATTAGCAAATAAAGGTTTCTTTGTGTGCTGGGGTGGGGGATATGGAGGTAGGGAGAGGGAGATCAAAGGCTGCTGTTTTCTGCCGGGTGCGTCTCCGGATCAAGCCCGCAGGAAGCGGCCGGGACTGGAACTGCTGCGAGGGGACTCAGACACAGATTGGGGCTGGCAGGTTTGTGCTCCAGGCTCCATGAGAAGTCTTAGTCAGAAACTATTTTTGTTGAAAGCATTTCTCACCCTCTGCATTATTCAAGACTTGAGGCCTTTTGCAGAGTCCCTCCGGCTTCCCCCCGCACACAAAGGCCCATCTGTGCCCTGGCTGCCGGCCACTGCGGATGGCCAGGGGAGCTTCTGTCCTTCCAGCCCACAGAGCAAACCCAAAAAGCAGAAAGAGACCTTGGCTCTGACCACTCCTGACGTTGGGGACAGTGCAGATTTGCCCCAGAGTTTTACCACTGCCTTATGGGGTCGCAAATGTCTGCAGGAGTCTCAAAAGCTTTGTGTTTTAGGTGAAGCTGGATCCAAATTTATACCAAAGTTATATCTGGCAAAGGCAAGATGAAGTTAGACTAAGGCAGTGGTTTCTTATTTCTTTTTCTTCTTTTTGCTCATGAAAAAGTTACCTGTAAGAAGCATCATGCTTTTCCTGGAGAAGTCGCTCATCTTGGGCTGCTTTATTAGTGTTAAAAGAAAGAAATGCCTATTACATTATGCAGACTGAGTGGTTTATACAGACATGAATCTCCATTTATTGTCCCAGAAGGATGTTCAAAACTATTTTCTAACTTAAGGAAAGCAAGAATTTCTCTGAGATTTCTTGTGCTTTTGAGGAGGGGAGGCCCTGTGTCCCACGGATGGTGCAGAACACAGTGAGAATTGCACCTGAGCCAGTTACCAGGGTGGAATATTGCTGGTTTTGACAGTATGCTTAGGTCAAAAAGCCTTGGGTACTCATGTTGGTTAGGCAGACAGCATAAAGATGTTGGTTTTAATGATGGGGTTTCTTTAATTCTGTCACAGATGTAAAGGTCACAAGGAACATGCATGGAAGGAAATGATACCTAAAGGAAATGAAAAGAGTGCTCTTAGCCTTTCCCTCCTCCACCATGGGCAGAAAGGGAGACTGAAGCAGGGAAATGCTGAGCAGCTCTTGAAAGCCACAAGACCTTGCTGAGCATTGCTTCTGAGCATTGCTGCTCCCTGGCAGAGCACATTCTCACACTGCCCTTTGGTGCCTGGGATTGCTTTGCTCCGTCCATAGCCCTGAATCTCTGTGATCTGAAGCCCTCTGTGGGGTGAAGAGGATCAGAAACAACACTGTGGAGTAGTGTTAAAAGAGATGCTTTAAACAGCACACATAAGGGAGCAGGGATTTTGCACTGAATCATTTCCTACAGAAAGGAAAGCTGTGCACTGAACCCTCTTGACTTGAGCGTGAGTCAGAGCCTCCCAGCCACACTCTGGTCAGGAGAAGGGAGTGCTGGCCTCACAGCAGTGACTCTCAGCTCAAGATGATCAACTGCTTCTTGGAAGGCTCCTGGAGATGAGTCACAGCTCTCCCTTTGCTCTGCAGCCTGAACAAAACCATGTGATGGGGCAAGAGGGAGAGAGTGAAGGTATTGGCCATGGAGCATCAGGCATTTTCTGTGCAAGAAAATTGCCAGGCTCTTGCAGGGCTGTGCAGTCTGTCAGCATGACAAACTCTGTTTCCCATTATCTCGGAGAAAAGAAAAAAAAAAATTTGAATGGAAACAAATCTAATGGGATTTTACAATTTCAAACTGTGACAGTACCCAATATTTTTATTTTTAATGAGCTGTTAACCCTCCATCAGAACACGAAAGCAGTGGTTGCTAGAGATGGTAGAGATGTGTCTCTGCAGCCTGCTGTGCCCTGCAGGGCTTCCATGGCTTGTGGCTGCAGGGTGGCGCCTCTTGGGCACCTGTCCCAGGTGGGGTAACCCAGGGGCTGCTGTTCTGGAGGGACCAGATCAGGGCAGGTGTGTGGGCACAGGGGCTGCTCTGAGCTGCTGCTGAGCCCCCCTGTGGTATCAGCAAGGGTACCACTGTGTGCAGCTTGTCAGACATAGGGGGCATTAGAAACCTTAGAGTAAAAATTTTACTCCCTACTTGGAGTAAAAATGATCCTTCACATTGGGCCATGAGTAAATTTTGAGTAAGTGCATGGTGCTGTAATAAAAAAGATAGAGGTCAGAATGGGAGAGCAGAGTTTTGAAAGGCTCCGACACATCTGGAAGTCTGAAAAAGATTAAGCAGCATTTTCCTGTGTGTTTGTATGAGCTGAGCTCTGCCACAGAGGAAGATAGCCAGAGGGAAAGTTTCTTGGAGTGATAGTCCTGAGGCACTCACAGGTTTGAATAATGCTGGAGTAGAACAGAACCTGGTCTGGGGCAGAGGTCTGGGGATGCCATCCTGACATGGCACATCTCATCTCAGAGAGGAGAATTTTTAACTGAAGGATGTGGAAGATGTGTGGGGCTGCAGCAGAACCGATGAGTGACTGAGGCTGAAGTGTCCATCTGGAAATCTTGGCAGGACTCATGGAGTTTGTGATGAAAGACTGGATTAGGGCTGGGATGTGGAACAAACCAGCCCGAGATGATCTGCTGGAAGACCTTGAATTAACAATTAACACCTGGTGTGACATTCAGCTTGCTGTGCAGCAAAGTGGCTGCTGTGACCTCTCCACTGGGCAGGTGACCCAGCACTCTGATGGGTGGGGGTCAGCAAAGCTCTGCAGAGAGGAGGTGGTGAGGAGGATCCTGCAGCCCTCAGGGTCACAGCCTGCAGAAACTGCTGCCTGCTGGCTGCCACAGCAGCATTTCAAGCACCATGGTGGTGTTGCATGGGAGATGACAGCCCAAGCTGCACAGGATTATCCATCAGATTAATATTATCACTGCAGCAGAAGATGAATGGGCTGGGAACCTGAAAAGGAAAGGGACTAGTGCTGAGTTAAATTGAAAATTGATACACAGCCCCATGTATCATCAGAGACAAAAATTGTACTACTGAAAAGGGAGTCATACGGGGTGGAAGGTGAGCAGGTAAAACTCTTTGGTTTTTGGGGGTCAGCTAAAGGAATGTGAGCCAAAGGAGGCAAGGGTAAATAACTGAAAAAGATTTTGCCATGATAACAGCTGGGAAAAGTACTTGTTATTGTGTTTGAGTATATTCAAGTCCTTGGTGTTTTTAAATCTGGGAGTCAGTTCACTGAAAGGTCAGAGACTGAGTTGGTGAGAGGGAATTTAAGGATGTCTCCAGGGAAAGAGAAAGTCTCAACAGAACACGCCTAGAGCTGAGCAAGCCCTGCTGCCTGAAGCCATGTCTCAACAACCTTTCCCTTCTGCTGTGGCAGGAATGAAAAGATGAGCTGAATTTCTACTGTTGGTGTCAGATACTGGAAATAAGTGTGCTCACTTTGGCTTTTATTGGTTATAGCAGGGGAGAAAAATGGAATATTTAGCTAGTGTTGAAGGAGGTAAATTAAAAGTGAAAACTCTCTACTGCTGCTGAAAAACCTGATTTGCTGGCTTGAGAGGAAGCAAAGCAGAAAGGGCTGCTGTGGGCAGTGTTGCTCTATCTCCCTTGCACCAAACAACGTGTTCAGCACTGCCACATCTGCAGCAGAGCACCAGGGTCACTGAGGCTGGTGCTTGGTGTGTACCCCGTGCTTCTCTGGGGTACACACTTCACAGGATGGGGTCTGGAAGGGCTTGCAGGGAGCTCTGAGAGTCAGGTCAGCAGAACTGGCTGTTCTTGCTCTGTAAAGGCCTCCAGACCTGGGTGTGTGCAGAGTTTTTAACAGCGAGGGGAGTCCCAGGCTCCCGCAGAATGAGCAGCACGTGCAGGCTGAGAGTTTGGTAGAGGAATGAGCAGCAGTGTGTGCCTGGGTGCCCTCCCACCCCACAGAGCTGGGTGTGCTCAGGAGGGACACAAGCAAGGGCTGCAGCACGTTATCCAGAGCAGGGCAGATGGAATCAGACAGCTCTGCAAGAGGGAGCAGCAGCCCCAGAGCCAGGGGTGCTGCAGCACACGATGTTCTTGGGCTTTGCTTCCCTGCAGGAAGGGGGACCAGAGTTCAGCTATTTGTGTCCTTGCTTGCACACACCAGAAGGCAGTCACCATGAGGGCAGGGGGGCTCTCAGAGATTTCAAATCCCAGTAAAATGTTCTGCTCTTTCCATCTTTGAAGGAAGCAGGGATGGAGTGAGCTCACATATGCAAATGAGGATCCAATTTAGTGGCAGGTGAATTAGCCAGGCTGGCTGTGGACAGGAACTATTAATGGTTTGTCACAGAAAAGATGGGATTTCCTCTCATACTGCTCATCTGAGTGCTTGGGCAGGGTGTGAGAGGGAGGATTACATTTTGTTTCTCTTTTTTTTGGTTTTAATTATTTAATTTTTTAGCACAAGTGAATGGGAATTTATTTCCAGAAATGAGTTTGCAGGAACTCCTAGGAGGCATTGCAAACACTCAGGCATTCAGGCACACCCCACAAAGAATGAATGGGGAATTGATAGTTGTGAACAGACTGTAGGTCTGAATAATCGTCCTCCCAAATTCTCTCCAGGGAACGCTGTTAGAGTCTGAACATTGTGGGAGGAGAACTAGGATTTATTCTGTGAAGATTCACTTACCATAAATAAATAAAAATAAATAAGTAGGCTAAATTAGTAATGAATAGTTCAGCCAGCTCTAATGCTAAATAAACACACTGAATTGTAATGAAAATACTAAAGCCTGTTTGAACCGGAGTTAGAAATCCAAGGAGAAATAACTGTGTGGCACTTAAGTTAGCACTCACCATAAAATATAAATATATAATATAAAATATAGATTTTTCTTTTTTTTTTACCTCATGAGATTTTAAAGATTCATCTGTTCCCTGTGTTTGGGAGGCTCCAACTAGACACTATTCAGTGCTATAGAGTGACATAAATCACTGAAGAGTTATAAAATCCCTTGATGTACGCTCTTGGACAGTAACTATATTTGTAGAGGCTCTCATGGGGGTGCATTTATACTGATAGGAGACTGTTTTAAATTCATACAGTTATCTCCATATAAAGCATTTTTATAGGATTCTCCACACTATGGGGGGTTGTGCGACTTTAATTATACAACTCAGACTCTACTGGTAAAACTTATAGGCAAAGATAAGCCCTTTAGCATGGCAGACTCCTGCACTTGAACTTAAAAGAAAATAATTTTCTTCTTGTGAGTTCCCCTAAGAACAGCTGTACAAATCAATGTGTGCTGTGGCAGGCAGGAGGGGCTGTGCTTGCAGGCAGCCCAGGGAGCTGTGGAGCTGTGGAGCCAGCCTTGCCCTGGGCTCCAGCCCCTGTGGCTGAGCTCACTCCCATCAGAGTGGCTCGGGGCTGCTGAAGGGCCACCAAGCACTAATGAGCCTTTTGTGGCCACTTCAGACCTTTCATTAGACTCTGCAGGGCTGCACTGGAGCTGCAAACTGTAGAGCGAGTCAAGGACTTTAAAGCAGCTTGAATAAAACCGTGCAGTTGAGGCAGGGAAAAGCAACATGCAAACAGCTCTCAAAAACAGAGTATTTCCTTTGGAGAAAGTGCAGCTGCCCTTTTCTTGATGGGCTGGTGGGATGAGCAGCAGGGCTGGTGCTTAGGTCTCACTGGCTTTTTGACCAAGAGAAACCAAGCGGCCCTATGGCACTGCAGCTCAAGTGGCAGCTGGAGACCGATATCAGTTTCCCAGAGGTGGAAAGAAATATTTCAGTGTGCAGACTGGCAATTATGTGTGCCCCTGAAGGTGTGGCCAGTTTCTGGCAGTGATGTGGAAAAGAGCTCTCAGGAGTGAAGATTCAGTAGTTCACTTGATGAAAATAGGATTATCTCCATCCCTAAGTTCAGCAAAGCAGCTTTTAGAGGCAGAATATATCTGTGCTCTCTGACTGCATTACACAACAAAAAGAATATAAGAACTTAGAAGAAATGAATAAGGTATGTAGTATCCCAATGTGAAATGAAAATGAAAAAAATGAGAAAGCTTTTTGCTTTATTATAATAAAATGGAGCAGAGTGAAAGAATGGCTCTGCATATGAAATAGAGTTAGGAGGATAATCAACCCAAACCTCCTATGATCCTACAATAGAGGCACCAACACTGGAGGCAGGCAGGAGAGTTAATAAATTAAGGTGCAACCAAAATAGATTCATGGTCATTTAACAATGTGTCAGGCTCCTAGAGAAATGAGAATAATGTATTTAAGTCTAACGTGCAACCAACTTTAAACAGGAAAGAATAAGGGAAGGGGAAAATGAGAGAAGATTTATTGCAGCAAGCAGCTGAGGTCAACTTGCTTTTTGGAGAACAGGAGAAGAAAGTGGTACACACATGCCTGGAGGTGGCTGTAGCACTTCCACCTTCCCTCAGCAGGAAGAAAAACAGATTGAAGAAGTATCTGAATACCCTTAGGATGAGCTGTTCAAGTGCCTGGGAATGGCCAGGTGGGATTTCCCATCTTGAATACTCCTGGGGCAGTCACTTTCTGCTGAAGCCAACAACCTCACTCATGCCACGAGCACCAACCCCAGCCCTCCTACTCTGAGTGTCAGCTCTGGGACTTGGCTGCTCAAACTCACAGGGGTTTGAGGGTTTTGTGTTTGGTTGGCTGTTGTTTGCTGGGCAGGTAGAATAAGCCTGAGCCATTGATTCATTTACTTTTGGCTGCCCTGCACTCTTTTCAGCTTTGAGAAGTTGCTGTGTCTCTTGGGTTTGCTATCAAAGGATGATAATCACCAGTCCATCTCAGGCAGGACAGATGGGAATCCATCTCTGTCTGCAGCTCCTGGCTGGGCACCTTCAGAGAAGCACATACAGCAGTATAAATGCTTGCTTTAAAGCTCTGCCCTAAGGGAAGTGGGGAGAATCCCCCTGTGCAGGTGTTCAGGATAGTTTTAGGCTGGCCAAGGGCTGGCTGGGTGCTGGGAATGCTGTGGGAGATGTTTGTGGGCAGAAGACAAAGTCCCTTTCTGCTGGAGGAGCAGCCGTGGGCTGAGCCCTCTCTGAGCACAAAGCTTTGCCCTGCAGAGCTCCAGCACAGCTGTCCCTGCTGTGCTGAAGGGTGCAGTCACTCTGCCTTGTCCTTCTCCTCCCAAGAGCTGGGGCACATGGCTCACCTCTGCAGTGCCTCAGAGCCTCTGCCCTGCCAGGGCACCCTGACAAGGCGTGGAGCCAGCCCACGCTGCTGCAGGGTTAATCCTCACACCTCCCCCGGGCTGCTTTGCCACGGAATGTTTTCATTCTGCCTTCATTCTCTGCTCTGTGAAACAGGAACTGGGGCAGCACGCAGGACCCTTGCTCCTGCAGTTTTTCTCCTCCATTTCCCCTCCATGCAGGGCTGTATCAGCTCTGATGCTGTTTGTGGTGAGGAAAAAAGGGAATAATTCTATTTCTTACAGTGATATTACTTTCTCAGCTCCTCTGAAAGCATGTACGTGCCTAAACATGCTCCCAAGAGCTGCATTTTAAATTATATATATGTGAATAGTATAAAAGAAAACCTCTCACTTTTTGAAAATTTTATGGGATTAAAATAGAGACATTAATTTCAACATTTAATGGTTTTACTGTCGTGATGTTCACAACCCTTCCAAGTTCATTTTTTGTGACTTGTTTAGCACTTATTGTCAGTGCTGTTCACTGAAACTGCACGTTGTAAGAGAGCAGGCTCCTAGATGACATGGATGATTTATAAATACTTTGTACAGTCAGAATGTATTTATGCAGGACAACAATTTGTTTGGTTATTTCCAGAGGCTGAGCCACTAACAGTTACATTAGAGAGACAAAAAGGACTGAACTTGTGCTCAAGAAGGGCTGCTTTGGGCTGTTAACCTAATGAATCTACAACTGCTAGATAAAAATAGATAAAAAGTTTGAGCTTCAGGCTTTGTCTGCTTCAAAGATACCTTAGAAAAATGAAAAATAGCTTAGAAAAATGAAATATATGGTCTTGCATCTTCTAAAGTTGATGTAAAACTTCACTCATGTCAGCAGCACTGGTGTGAGTCTTGGGAAGAGTTACAGTGTGAGAAATATTCTTGTTCTTTGCTTTATGAATCAAATATTTGATTTAAATTTATAAATGTACTTTCTAAATCCCTAGTTTAAATTTCTTATTTGAGGCAATAAGTTATCTTATGTCATAGAGCTAAGTCTAAAAAGAAGCATAAAGGAGAAACAGGTGTAGACAAATGTGAGCCTGATCCTGCTGCGAGATCTCAGTGACCAGGCTGGGATCCCTGGGCCAGCACACTGGGATCCACCAGTGTAAATCTCTCAGCAGAACCAGTTTTGCTGCCAAACCCAACAAAAACTTGTCTAGGTCATGTTTCAGAGGTGCTGCAAATCTTCTCCTCTGAGAGGGTTCAGCAGGAGCCGTGGTGCCCAGGATGGCAGCTCACGGCTCTGTCGAGGCAGGTGCGTTACTTTGAGTTTGAAAATAACCTTTGCAGTTAAGCTGTGAGTGTATTTATATGAGAGACTTGCAGGGGAGAATTTTGTCTTGATTTACTGTTGCTCTGTCCAGCTGTAGCTCCTGGAGGTGTGTGCCAGACACTGGCTGACCCTTTGCAAATCCTGGGAGGTTTCCATGTTGCAAAGAGCAGAGCTTGCTGCAACATCGGGGAAAATCTGAAGTGTTACTCTCTACAACAGGGCAAAACTAACACAATTAGAAAAATACCCCTTTCACAATTCCTGCCATTTCCAGTCCCTCACTGCAGAAGAACTTCATCAGGATGCAGGACAGGTTCACAGAGCCCTTTTCCCTCCCACTCCATCATCCCTGGAACTGCTGCAGATCTTCCCAGCAGCTCTGCTGGGTTTGTTTGTTTATTTACCTTCCATTATCCTCCTTGTTCCCCATAGTTTGAGGTCAGTAGATGACCTGCAGATCTGCCCAATTTATTCCTGTGTATGACAAACAGACCTGGGTCAGCCAATGAGCCGTGATCTTCTATTTCTATTTCGCTCGGTTGTACGCCCATGGTCTGCACACTGCCAGTCACCCACCATATTGATGAGATTAGCTGCTAATTAAAAACCCAGCCAAGCCAGGCAGAGGAAGATGACTCAATTAGCAGAATGTCACTGAATCTAATTTACTTTGCTTATCACAGACTTATTCTCTAATGAATTAGAAACGAAGAGCAGGACACCTTCAGAGGGAGATCGAGGGGCTTAAAGGCTTAAATGCTTTCTAGCCCCTTGGTGCTCATGGTTGGGGTTGCAGGGAGTGTGCTGATACTGCTAATCACACACCCAAGGGCTGCTTCCCAATACCTGTGTCCTGAGGGAGTGTATGCAGGGAAGCCCTGGCTGTTTCATGTGACAGGCACTGATTAGGTCACACCTTCCTCTCTTTATAAACCTACATGTACTTATAAGCTGGGAGCAAGCAGGGGCTTTGGATGGCACATCACTGGAATTGTGCTCAGGGATGGTCTCTGTGATTGTAGAACTGACACTGAATGTTCTGTTTGGCCAATGAGAGTATGAGGAATTTCCTGGAAATAAAAGCATGTCAGAAGTAGACATTTCCCACTGTAATGAGTATTTTAAGGCACTTCTCAATGCTTTTCTCATTTCAAATATGATGTTTGGATGATTAACAATTAGAATAACGTATTTTACTGGAGCTCTTTGGAAGTACTTTAAGAGAGCATTGGACAGATGCACAGCTGAATTTGTATGTTAAGTGGAGACTATAAACCATCATCTCTGCTGCTCTCTTCATAGTAGATAACAGAGCATATTATGGCTGATTTAAGTGAGGATATTACTGGGCTCTGACAAAGCCCACATGGCTTCATGAGCCTTACAGGGCTCACGGGGAGCGTGTGGAGGTCTGGATGTGCTGGTCATGCCAGGGGATCAGGACTGGAGGCTGGGAGTTTGTTACTGACACTGAGCTTGTGTAACACTGATCAATAGCTGGCCTTTCTAGCCTGCGTTGGCAAAGAAAAACAATTGGACCAAACCATCTCCTTCTCATAGCTTTGTTCAAGTAATAATCAATATAGCACAAAATATGAAGCTTTTAAAGCTTCTAAAGCTATTTGGGAATCTCTCTCCAGAGACTTAACCCACACTGTCTTCTCTAGCAGTCCAGGGAACTGGTCTGGAAACTGCAGTGGGCTGTAAGCTCTTCTGCAAGCATGTATGCATATCTTGATTGCAGGGGGAAGAGAAGAGTTGGTAATGAGAATGGATGGGGTGGGAAGCCTTCTCTATTTCTGTCCTGAATCTGTTACCAAGGTATGAGAAATGTTGCTTCAGTGACAGTAACTGTCCCTAAAATTCACCACTTTCACTAAATTTATAATGCAGTTTCTGCACAGAAAACAAACAAACTTAGATGTAGATTACTGTGCAGAGATGGACACAAATACTTTGCAGTTTTGCATTTTACACATTCTGCTAAATGTCCTGCCATTTTCAATCCCTATTTCCTTGTTTCTTTCCCCAGTAGTTCTCCATTTTACAGAAACCAATTTCTTTAGCAACATGCAGTCATTAGAGAGCTGCTTGTCCACCACATCTGGGTGCAACAAACCATTTCACAGAGGTTTGACCATTGCAAACACACCTCTCTAAACTGTCCTGGAGGAAACAAAACTCACTAAGATTTTCTCATTAAGCTAATAATGACAAGGAAATCTTCCTCTCCACTGAGTCACTGGAGCTGTAGTGCCAGCAGATATCTTGCCATGTTCAAATGCTGTCCACAGCTCTTGGTGAGTGGGAATTTTGGACATGTGCAGTTACTGAGATCACAGCCCTGAGACTTCTGTTAAACTAAGTGAAATATATAAATTTATGATGAGGTGGTTGATATTAACAATTATTAATTCCATTCTAACTCTGCTGTTAATATGGTGTTTATCCTTGTTATCATTTGTTGTTTTGGTTGTTATCTAGAGAACAGTGTTCACTCACATTGCTCCTCTCAGGCATATAAACCACAAAGCCCAGCTCAAAGACCCTACAGGATCAGAACTAGATCTTCTCCCAGTGAGCAGAGATTATTCCCTAAGTTTTTCTGGTGACTTTCTTGAGGGAAAATGTTGTGAGTTCCACAGTGCCATTCCAGTCTGGCACCAAGAAGAATAAGATAGGCAGTGAAAGAGATTTAATAGTCATTCATTTTGCTTTTTGGTTTAGCAGCTGCAGAGGCTGGGACTTTTCCTGGTTTCTGTCAGTGAGCAATTTCTCAGAGGTTTGGAGCAAGGATTACAAAATTCAGATAACTTTAGCATGGCTCTGTTGTTGTAACTTTGGAGCTGGTGTAGTGTTAAGTAGAAGTGTTAACACAAAGAAGTGGGAGTGAGCAGAAGTGGTAGAGAAAGCTGGGGAGATCCTCAAGGATAACCTCAGTGCTGTAGAACAGAGGGAACAAGAGAAGTTGAAGGATCAGCAAAATCAGCAAAACTTATGCCAGCAAAGATGAGGCTGGGCTGGGAATGTGAGGAAGCCTGCAGGAAGGTGTGCTGGGCTGGGGCTGGGTGCTGCAGGGGATGTGTCACAGCAGAGGAAGGAGGGGTGCTTTATAGGCTGGTGTAAATGTCTGAACACCTATCAGCTAAGAACAAAAGAAAGATGTGATTCAAAGCCAGTGGTATTAGAGGAACTGGTGGTTTTACACAGTGTAAGTCTCAGGGAAGGGACAGATCAAAGGGGAGGGGATCCCAGGATTAGGAGTATTGAACAAAGGCTCTCCCCTGCGGCACTGGGGCTGTAAGAGTCAGTGCAGGCATCACTGCTCCACTCAGAACCACTTCCTAAGCCCAGCTATGCAGCATTCCTTGTCTCCCTGGGATCTCCAAGTGCTTTGTAAGTCAGATACATCAGGAAAAGGGCTCTGCCATCCAAATATTTTGTAAGTGATATCATTGGCAAATACAATGGATAAAAGGAAGTTAAACCTCTCTGGCTTGTGTGTAAACCAGTGACAATCATCTGCTCTGATGTTCTGGAGTATCTTGTTTAGATTGCCATCATCCATGCATGGCTCTCCCATAGCTCCTTCAGGGACTCCATCCATGGGCCCTCTCTGCAGTGAGGCAGCCATGGTTCATTGAGCTAGAGAGCATTTGGAGGCAGACAGAGGCTGTGTAGATAATGAGGCACAGGAGGGCCTTTTTTTGCTTTAATGGGAGCTAAAGATGAGCACAGCAAGGGATGGTTTCATTCACACACAGCAAACCTGCCACCACCAAGTGTCCCTTTTAACTCTCGCTCTGTCAGTCAGACACAGGTGACAGGGAAGCTCAGGCTGGGTGCAAAGCAGGGTGTGCAGTGCTGCTCCCACTCCCAGCCAGCTGTCCTGTGGTAACTGAGGCACACAGGACATTAATCCTAGCTCATAATCACCACTGCCATTCCCCCTGTGAGCACCAGCCGGTGATGGTGGCACGGGGACATGAGGAGAAATATCCATGTCTGCTTCTCTAAAGTCACATCCTAGCAAAACATGGCTCTAGAGGAAGAACATCCATGTGAGGGGAATGGGAGTGGAGTGCCGGGATGGATACCTGGGAAGACAGGATGGTTTCAGCCACCTGCAAGAACTGGAGTGAAAATTTGAAATTTTGTGTCTGTAGAGCTGAGGACCTACTGGGATGGTGCTGATGGCATCCAGGGCTGCTCAGCTTTCCCATGGCTCACCTGCCAGGAGGCAGCTGGTGCTGCCCAGCTGTCCTGCTCAGCAGTGTGGCTGGCTGCAGATTGCATTTCATCTGGGGGTTTTCTCTCCCTAAAAGTATTTCCTGACATCTGTTTGCCCAGTTACAGTGCTGCTCCTTGTGCATTTGAATTAATGTATTTTACTCCTGAGCCTTTCAGGAGGAATCTTGTGGGGCTGGCCAGAGTCTCTGCCCTGGCTGGGGCTCACCCTCTGCCTGGCTCCAGAAGGGTGTCAGGGCACTGAGGGGTTCGGGATGGAGAGGGAGAGTGAGGCATTTTCTCAGCACAAGGATGTGCTCTGCCAAACCCAACAGACTGAGTAGGAAGGCACCAATAATTTTTAACATGACCTAATAAACACACTGCTGCTAGCCTCTGCTGCAGCCAAGGAGTCCTGCAGCTGTGGGAAGTGAGCACAAATGGGGAACAGAAGGCACAAAAGTGAGAAGGGGATTGGGACACCTGAAGGCCTTTGTCCCATGCCTCTGACTGCCCCTGTGTGCTGGCACCCAGAGGTGGGACAGCTGGAGGCAGCCTGCCCCTCCTGCCATGGCACACCGAGGGCAAATCCACAAGCATTTACAAGGAAGGGATTTTCCTCCATCATCTGAAAAAAAAACCCTTAAAAAACCCAGCCAACCAACCAACACCCATCAAACCTACCAAAGAACCCCAAAACCACAAAAAACCCTCCCAGGAGTTGTTTTACTTACCATGGAGAGAGTTAATGTGGGCCTGAATTCAACGAGATTATGAATCCTTTAACAATGGTCTCTATCTGTGTTAGCCAAATAACATTTCTGTCTTTGACCCAGCCGCTCAAGGCCTTCTACAGATGAATACCAATGACCCAGGCCTTCATTATCCCATCATTACACAAATCCTGCTGTTAATTTATGTATAGGAAAGAACTAGCAGCTACATAAGGCTCCATCAGCTGCATAATTACTGCATATATTATAAAACAGCAGCAAATGCTTCCTGTGAATACAAACCATCTCTGCTCATTAGAAACCTTGCAAGAATTAATTAATGAAGGTGTGATTGTGCCACTTGAAACCATGGGTATTGTCCCAATGTGCCTCAAGATTCAGCTGTCTTGGGTTTTTTGATGACTTTAATGTGGACTCCAGAGAAACTGAGATGAGCACGTGGCCTAAGCCAAAGCTGAAGGAGGCAAAATTGAGTGCTGGAGCTCCCAGCAAGTCCTGTGGCTCCTCCCAGCCTGATCCATGGAGATCTGCATGGCCACATCTGCTCTGCAGAGGTGTCTGTCCCTGGTGCCTCCCAGCAGGGATATGGGGGGCTGTGTCCAGACTGGGTCTGGTTGCATTTTCAGTGTTCAAGCTCTTGGGATGCAGGTCTGGATCCAACTTTTAAAACAAATGAAATGATCCTGTAATTCAAATAGAAGAATGAAAGGATTTAGGAATTTTCCACAGTGACATTTGTATTCTGAGATTAACTTGCCAGCCCAGTTTGTAACTTCCCAGCTTTCTGTTTGCTTATGTACAAGAAGAATGTGCTCTGCTAGACTGACTGTAGTGATTAGTTAAATTACTCATACATCCATTATTTTAAAAAGCTTCTATTCTGCTTTGCATCTGTATTTATATAGTGCCACCTGATATTAACTTTCTGCTTGAATGATGGCCACTAATTCTGTGTGGGGCTCCTGAATGTCAATCAGCAGAGGTTTGAAAGTCAGCTCAGTCTGCAGGGTGAGGGTGGGACGAGTCTGTGTTTCCATGACACCTGCTTTCACTCCATGGGTTTCCTCTCTGGGCATGGGAAGGGGAGCTGGGCTTTACCTGCTGTGTGACCTGAGTGGGACAGGTGGTTTGGTGCCTGTATCAGCAACAACTATGGAAAATATGTGTGGAAGGGAAAAAGCTCTGCTGGTTGGCCAGGAATACTGGGACAGAGGGGTGAAGAATTGCTTCAACTCTTGATCCTAATTTTGGAGGAGCACTGGGGCAGTCAGGCACAGCAGCACTGATCATGCCTTTCACATGGACTTTCTAACCAGCCATGGGAATAGCAAACCTCCTTTGAGTCAAATCTGGTTTAAAGGGTGGAAAAGCTGTTTCCCAGGGAGGAGAGTGCTTACTAATTTCAAGATGATTGAGATTTTGAGTTTCTTGCTACTTTTTTAAAGCAAAATGTATGTACTGAACAATTGAAAAAAAAATCTAGCTTTGCCACTGAACATGCTGCTTTTTCTGGTGTTTTGCTTGTGGACACATGTAAATAATGTCTGTTTATTCACACTTGAACTATGGGCATATTCCTGTGTCCATTTTTTCCTGGTGAAAGGCCACTTTTGCTTTCCTTCTGATGGATATTGTGAGAACCATGGTGCCTCTTCTTCCAGAGGGAGTCTGTGAAGGGCTTCAGAGTGGCTTAAAATAACTCATTGTTGAAACAGCCACAGAGGACCAAAGGCAATCTAATCCATCAGGCAGGAACATTTTCAGTTTGACTATTTCTTCCTCCAGAATACATAAAGCATGTCCTCATTAAAATGAGAGGGATACATGGAAACTGATCAAATTTGATTTGACAAAAAAGATAAAACATAGATAAAATTTATGTATTACTGATCTGGAAGGCATTTACCTTTCTTGATGACCCTCATTTTTCAGGGAGTGTGTTTATTAAAGATACAAGTTGTGAGTTTGTACCTATATTTATTTTTGTTTCTCTCTCACATGCTCTCTGGCTGACAGAGCGTCTTCATTTCAAATGCCTGTTGTCTTTGAGAATTGTCTTCTCATTTATTTACTTTCATTTTGCCTGCTGGAAGTTCCTATTAATAGTAAGAGAACAGTGCCATGCCAGCATGTCTTTATTGAGGGCTTTACAGAAGTTGTCAGTCTAATAATATAGCAATAAATTCAATTTAATGTACAGCAGGACTTTCCCCACAGCATCTTTAAGTGGTTCATTTTGTCTTACAAATGTAAAGGTCTTGCCTTGTGTTGGTTTGCCATGGTGAAATATTTCAAATATCAGCTACAATGAGGCCTTTTTGTTGTGTCTCAGGCTTCTGTGCTGTCAGGATGCTGCTTCATTATCAATTCCCCATGAATGTTTCTGGAAGGAGAAAAGGAAAACTTCCTTACAAGTGTTGTCACTTCTCTTGTGACTCCATTTGGGTTTTTCTGTGTATCAGATGGCGTGTGGGGGGACACAGAATTTAATTTAAAATCTTTGACTCGTTCTCTGTAATCTCACCCCAGCATTTTGATAGCTCTGATGTATTTGTCATTTTAAAGGGTATGTAAGCACAGTAAATTTTATACTGCCAATAAAATGTGTTGGTGAGTTCACTGAGAAATCCCCAGATCTTGGAGGCCAGTAATGTTTGAAATACATATAACCTCTTTATTGCAACATTTTACACATCTACAAAATTAGGACACCAGTCAGTAGCTAGCTGTAAACTGCAGTGCTGCAAGATAAACCTGAAATAGTAAATATTGTACATTACACTATATGATCTTTTTAATAGTCTGATTTTCAAAGGGGTCTTGGAGAGAAAATGCATGCTATTTCCAGCTTATTTTGAAATACAAATAGTGGAGATACATGGCTTATTAAATGGCTCTCTGACATATGGCAATTATGCTGATTCTAATGATGGTTAAAATCAAGCTCCAGCTAAATGCTAATAGGGGTAGCAGCCTTAATTAAATCCACATTTAGGTACTGCTGTCAATGCTTCCTAGCCATCTGAGCAAAGCTCCCAGTTGCTGCCTAACCAAGCTGAGCGTGTAGGGTCCCTCAGGAGCGCATCCATCCACAGAAATAGCCAGTGATGGCTGGGGAGGGGTGCTGCTGTGTCCTGGGACTCAGCAATTGCCAGGGCAGGCTGTGCAGCCCACAGCAACCCAGTGATCTGGTGAGAGGAGCAGCCCCCATTGAGGGGCAGCCCTGGGAAATCTGAGGTGGAAGTTGATCCAAAAGACCACCTGGCTCTGCTTGCTCTGGCTGCAGCAGAATTTTCTGCCAGCACAAAACACCTCTATGGGTTTTACTCTTTGCATTCAATATCCCTTTCTATCCTGCAAGAATTCCTTCTTCCAGAGATCTGTTTTCAAGCTGCTTCAAGCCCCTCAGCACTGAGGTGAGGTGTTACATCTCAAAGTATGCATTTTGATAGATGAATTATTCTCAAACTGAGAGAAGGATATAAAGGAATTACATTTGCGTGTTCTTGACGGTCTCAAAGAAAGCAAATTCTAAATTTTATTGGAGGGGGTGGTGAATTGGAGGTGAGTTTGCTGTGCTGAGCAGCTGGTTTGGAGGGAGCTGGTGCTCAACCGCTCCTCTGACATCTCTCCCAAACTGAGGGCATCCTCTGCTTCCCTTGTAGCACTGAGCTCTGGATCATTCACCCCTCTTAGTTCCATTCAAAGAGTCAAACAAAATGGTTGGGGAGGACTGTTTAAGAAACTCTTCACATCACAAATTGCACAGTAATGAAGTTCTTTGCAAGATATATAATGAAGATCTTGCAGGTTTCTGTTGGTAGCTAAGTAAATCAGTAATTACCAACTCTGCAAGGTAGAAATTTAGGATGAGGAAGGCTGATCTGGTGCTATAAATACATTGGTTGATAGTGTAATATAGATCACACATGCCTCTATTGAGAATTAGAGTTTAGGTGCTCACATTATTGCTGCCTAAACTGTAAAGTCTTAGCCCAGGAAAGTTGAAAACATGCCCTGGCTTGCTGCTCATTCATGTCAACTTCCTACAGACTCTTCTGGCTTTTGGTCAGTGGGAAGGCTGGGGACCAGTGAAAACTGAAGGCAGGGTCAGACCTTTACTCCTTCCAGAAGGCACTGATAAACAATTGGTGCCATTCAGGGCTGCAACAGCCTTTTGGCAGAAGACTTCCTCCTTTTTCTTTTTCTGTGTCATTGACACTGAAGCATTCATTCTTGATATTCCTGTCTAGTTAATGACCACTTGTAACAGCTCTGTCTTCCTGAGGAAGCTCAGAGGGGCTAACCTAAGGCCAGCCTCAAACTCATCGACAGGGAGGCACTGTTGTGTGGGTTTGGGCCAGGACTCAGAATATAAATAATGATTTCCTGATCCTAATGGGCAGAAGGCAGAAATCTAAGACCTTTCTTTGACCTTCTGCAAAACTCAGCCACAAAAAGCAGATACTGCTGTTCTGTCAAAAAGGGAAGTAAGGTCCTGAGATATAGAAGAAAATAACTTCTATTCCTTGTTGAGACTCACCTAAAAGAAAACCTTTGCCCCTAGGTGCTGAAGTCACGTTAAGAAGTCTTTATTTTTTTCCCCCAGTGATATTCACCATATATTTTCAAAGATTAAGTAAATATGTAACTTTACTTCATATCACCACATCCCTGCTCGCTGACTTTCTGACTTTCCCTAGAGGTGACTGAAGCAAGGCACATGTGCTGTCAGTGCCTGACAGGCTTTTTGTCATCTCTAGCTGGAAGAGAAGCTTTGTTCTAACCTGCCTTAGGTTAGGTAGATTTAGACCCTACCACACAGTGCTTTAACTCACCTGTGGTTGACTGGTGCTTTGGACAGGACTGAAAGTCCACCCTGAGCTTGCAGCGTGGAGGTTAAAGCTCTTCCTGCAGCACCTCCTTACTCCCTCTGCACAGTCACTAAGCACCAAGTTCCTTTTTAGGGTGTTTTGGCTTTTTTCTCCCAATTTATGCAAAGAAACTTCCCTCTGTCTTATAGGACTTGCCAAGCACTTGTCCCAGTTCTGGCGATCACGTATAAAGAGAGATGAATGCATCATAAAACGTGTATGGCTTGGAGAGAGTTTTTGGTCTTTTGAAGAGGTCTGCTTGCCTTCCCCACAGTAAGGCACTTTGAGCCCTGTGGATGAAAAAGCCCAGCACAGTGCAGAACAATGAAAGCACTAACAGTATCTAGGATAAATCCTACAGGATTAGGCAGGCCTGAGATAATTATCGTTTTCCAGCAGAGGAAAGCGGCAGCAAGCTGCGTAGGCTTCTGAGTTTTATCTCTTCTCTTTTTACCATCAGAAGAGGAACTTTCATGCTCAGTTAGTATGAAAAAAATGTAATGAAACTCTACAGCAAGTAACTTAGAAGCTAAATAACTCATTAGTACTTCTGTCCTCCAATTATATCCCAATTTGTGCACCCCATCAGGTGCTGGTTGAATCCTCCTTTATTTTGTGTTTCTGTCCATTACACCAGAGATCACCTGGATGCCTTTGAGGTTTATCTGGGCTGCTCCCACAGTGCTGTGCCTGGCTGAGAGTGCAGACTGGAGCACAGAGCTGCCTTTGGACAGAGTTTCCTGCCCACAGATGTGTGCTTTCCAAGAATGTCACTACCAAAGGTTTTCCTCTGCCTTCCCCCATGTTTATAATTTGCAGTGAAGCAGTGACAGAATCTCAGAATGGCTGAGGTTGGAAGTCACCTCTGCAAACTGCCTGGTCCAACACCCCTGCTCAGAGCAGGGTCAAATAGAAAGGGTTGCCTGGGGCCATGTTCAGGTTTTAAATATCTGCAAGGATGGAGACATCACAGCCCCCCAAGGAAACATGTTCCAGTGTTTGCCAGAGAGATCAAATATAAGATAAAAAATGCCACACCCTTTCTTAGGTTTAGATGGAGTCTCCAATATTTCAATGAGTGTCTCTTTTCCTGCCACTAAAAAGAGCCTGGCTTAGTGTTTTTACTGCTTCCCATCAGATTTTTGCATGCATTAAGGAGACACTGCCACCCCTGAGTCTTCTCTTCCCAGCCTGAGCAAGCCCATCAGTCCCAGCCTTTCCTCACATGAATGATTCCAGCCCTCAATCATTTTAGTAGTCCCTTACTGGACTGGCTCTAGTATTTACTTGTCCAGACCTGGATGAGCAGTGCTGCAGCCCTGTTTCCCCAGGGCTGAGAAGAGGACATTAATCACCTCCTGTGTCTGCTGGTGGTGGTCTTCTACCAACGCAAGTTGCTGGAAATATTTGCCCTCTTTACATCAAGGGCACATGGCTCATTCATGTTCAGCTTTGTATTCACCAGTACCCAGATCCTTTCTGCAGAACAGCTAAACCTACATGTTACTCTGTTTTGCCAGAGAAATACAGCTAAATGGAAATGTTCTTATCAGTAGAGTGGTTTTGCTTTTCTTTAAACAGGGCCTTTGATCAGAGCTGTGTGAAAAAGCTACCCCTGCACAGTTGTATTTGAGAGGGCTGTAACCTGTGGTACACCTGAGCTGTGATGTCCCAAATGCTGCTCCCCTCTTCCAGCACTGTGTTGAATGAGTGCTCTCTGTCATTTGTGCACACATGATGGGTGACTCAGCCTGCTGCTAGCTAGCCATGAGCCAGCAGCAAGCACACGAGCAGGTCCATCAGGCAGAGCTCAGCAGAGGCACTGGCTCAGGCCCTGGGGAGCTCTGTTAGCCCAGCACAGCCCTCCTAGCAGGGCTAATGAACCTGAGCCTTGCTGGTCACTGCTCTCCTGGTGCCAAAGCTGGAATGAGTCTGGACAGGGATGAAGTGCACTGCATTTGTTGCATGCTGTAAATGTGCCTCTAGGTTGCTGTTTCACTCAGACTGAATTCCATGGAAGGGTTTGGATACTTAATTCTGTACCACCAGCAGGAATTAAGCATCCAGCTCTGCCTGAGGATCTGGTCCTGAGGCTCTTAGGTCAGTGTTGCTCAAGGGATTTCAATATGATTCAGTGGATATAAATCACCATTGTTCTCTTTATCTGTAAAAAGGTTGCTTTGATTTATACCAGCTCAGGAGCTGGCACACTGTTTGTGTAGGAGAGTGCTTGCATTCTTCCTGAAGCCTGTGGCTGTGTCTCAGAGTGATCTGTATTCCACTGCAGCGTAAAGTTTTTTCAAAATTTGGGAGCCATTTGCAACTTCAGTGCCATGCTGTGACATGATGCATTGCTTTGTAAACAGGGCTTTAAACAACTGAGGTCTTAAATCCATAAACTGACTGAGGCTTGGCAACACTTTGAAAATCTCTTTGCCAAATAACATGCATTACAGTACCCTCCAAACAAGATCTGACTGAAATGTTCAGGTTCCTTTTGACACTCTACCAAGACATTATGAGACTACCTAGGGCTTATTTCCCCTAAAAATAATAAGAAAAATGTATTTGTGCTATGTGTAAAGTGATGCATCTGAAATACATGACATTCTCACTTCCTTGATGTTTTATTTCTTCTAGGATAGCATCCTTTAAAAAAAAAAAAAAAATTATTGCTATCAATTTTGGGTTTGGAACCTGCTTGCTAAGACATCCCCCAGATGTAATATCCTCCCTGAGACACTTCAACATTTGTGCCTCTTCTCTTCCCTCTTGGCTCCCTGATCTCCAGATGGAGCCCAGTGGGAATGGTTGCTGTAGGTACTGATATGTCTCCTGTTATTTTTGTGAACACATTTCAATTCATCTGCTTTCAACAGTTGGGGTTGTTTTTCCCCTCCTCTTCATGAAGACATGGCTATATTTTTCTGCAGTTTTACTTTTCACTAAGGCATCCATACAACCATTCTAATTTATCATTTCACAGCACTTAAAAAGCATTTAAAAAGCACAGCTGCTTTTAAACACCAAGTTGTCCAGGAGCACTCGTGTTTGTCAAATGATGGGGCTGCCTCCCAGAGAGTTCCAACTGCTGTCCAGGCTCTTGGTAATGAGCCTTCTCCAGCCTTGATTAGCATGGTTACATGTGCTGCTGCTCTACATTCTTCTCTGAGACACGTGCTTAAGTCTTAAAAGCAGGGAAAAAAGTGAGAAGTGAAGAAGCAGAGTTCTTTGATGCTGGTTTGTTGTGATTTTGGCTATAAAATCCTTCGTCCTGTAAATTCTGCTTGTTTAAAAGACACAGCACTGAAAGCTGACTGTCTAAGTGCCCATGGATACAGCAGCCCTGAGGTGCATGCAGCAGTTTGGTTTTCCTACTGCAGCAGTTCCTAAGTGTCATACCCATGATGGCCTCATAGTGACCACATGCCAAGTTGAAGTGTATTGTAAAATCGGAAAGAAAACAGGAGTTTTAGGGAGTCAAAAGCTCTGCTCACTGGTTCAGTGTGTTGTTCAAAAAATAATAAAGAACATTTTCTGGGTACACCTGCATGTAATTTAGCATGGAAGCAGTTAATAACCCAATTACTTCACAGCATCCTCTTCAGCTTACATTTCCATTCTCTTTTACAGCAGTCTAAGGGCTGTTTACAAAGTGCCCAGACATCCTTAAAGCTACCTGGTGAATCATAAATCTGCAGACAATGTTCTCTGAAAGCCAGCAGACACAAATGATGTAAAATGAACTTCTGCCTTTTGCACCAACACCTCTCAACATTTATGTTCTCCCTTAACTGACTTTATGGACTCGAGGAAGGAGTAGTATATTTTGGGATTTTTGTTGTTAGGCTTTGTATCACTCATTACACATCCAACTTTTCATGTAAGAGGAAAGTGCTCTTCTGTGGTGGTCCAGAGGCCACCTGGCACTTGAGGAAAACCAGGAGCTAATACCCAGAAAATACAAAGCATGTCTGGAGGTGGGACAGTTTTAGCCCTTCCTTCTGGGAACAAAGCCAAATACCTCATACATTATTTATCATATACTGAGCAAACAGAGAGAGCAAATCAAGATCTCAGCCAAGTCACTGATGAATTAGGATGCCTGTATCATCCCAGCCAAGACTGCTGACTGAATGACTGTAAGAACCCATCTGTGCCTGGGGCCACCTAATTGTGGAGGTTATTGGCAGAGCCTGATTTGGGGCCAGCACAGTAGCGCCCATCCTGTCATTTTGTCATTGTTCCTCCCAGATCTATCACTCGACTTCTCTGCACACAATCACAGCCAGACTTGTCTCAAAGGGGAAAAAAATGATGTTCAGTAATAGATCTCTTTGGTTCTCTGTATGCATGGGCTTGTGGAACCTGAGTGGTTATTGAACCAACAATCAGTGCCACACCACTGGAGATGGAGGCTTTTTTGAGCTGTTTAATTTTGGCATGCACTGCATGAAAGAGCAGCAGGGTGGAAAGGGTGTTCTTCTCTCCTGCCATTCTTCCTTCAGATTCATTCCTAGGCTTTGATCCTTGGCTGCCCAGGATGTGATAACAGCCATTGCAGGGCCTTTGATAGATAAGCAGGAGGTTCTGAGGGAGGAGGTTGTACTGAATGTGAGTAAGAAAGGCTTTATGCAAACTGATTTTTACTTTCATGTCCTCTGGGGTGGGCTCAGCTGAATTCAGTCTCCATAAGGGGCTCTGATGGCAAGATAAGTCCAACCTGGAACATTTCCATGCCTTCCTGAAGCTGCACAGTGTTAGCAGGAGTATAAGAGCAGCTGTGGCCTCTGATTCTCAAGTTCTGCTTGCTCCTGGAGCTCCTGAGCAGCTCCAAAGGTCAGCTCCTGCCTGTTTCACAGAGAGCTGAGGCGCAAGTAGCCCCTCCTAGGTCTAAAACCAGGGACTGTTTAGAGGAATTTCCTTCAATTCCTCTGTGGGTGCTGTTGGGTCAGGAAGAGAGCCTGGTGTAGCCCAGATTTGGCCACTTCTAGTTCTTGAAAATGCCAATAGACAAAAGCGTGGCAAGCAGGCAGATATCTGCCTCCTTCCCAGGCTCTGTTTCTCAATGTATACAAACCTGAATAGAATGATAAAAAAGTGGGAAAATTTACAGACACAGCATACAATAACAGAATTATATTTGGAAAAATTATGGAGATTTTGTAGAAAATCTATAATTTTCCTGAACAATGTGAACAAGCAAATCACCTTCTATCTGACTCATTATGTCTTATTGAGAACTGAATTGTAAGTCTTCCTTGTTCAAGCATGATTAAGACTTACATGTCTCTTGTTGGCAAGATTTTCTATTGAGCAGAGTAGCAGCCAAAGAAAATGATGGTACAATTTTATGTGATTAGGACAAATCCTTAAAAATCCGGGCAATTTTCAGTAACTATGTCAAGACAGTAACTAAAACAGAAATTTGACACTTGTCAAATCTTCATTGTTGGATCAAACAAATGTTTCTAATTGGTGGAGTCAAACTGTGTTTATTCATATCTCTATGTTTTCTTCAGTTTTGGTTTTTTCTTGTAAACATCTGTTATTTTTCTGTTACTGCTTACGTAGTCTTTTTGTGCACATTTCCAAGAGTCAAAACATAGTTCATTCCTCTTCAGCTTCATTTAGGGGGTCTTGTGCACAGTTAATTTTTTTCTTGTAATTTTCTTTTCTTTATTATTTTTCAAATAAATTCACAATAACAATTGGGAAATAATTAGGATAAGCCAATAGGATTTACAAAAATGCCTTGTGCTGGAGATCTTGTCATGCCAGTATGGGTATTCTGTACAACCCAGAGATGAGAAGGAGAAAAACAAAACCAAGTCTGCAAATGAATATTAAGCTATCCTTCTTAAGCAACTGGAAGTTTAAACATTTAGTTCAAGGAAAAAAAATTAAAGTGGATACTAAAGGAAAGAAAAACATAAATATTTGGTAAGTTTGCCAATAGCCTTTGAGGGCATAAACAGTGCAATAGGCAGCCAGGGGAAATACAATGAGGAGGATTTGGAGCTGGTTAAGCCAGGCTCAGGCACTATCCTTGTCAGTCTCTCTGGTTTGGGATGAGCTCACAAGGGTGTGCTGTCAAAGCCTCAGGCTGTTGAGTTGTCTCCATCTGTGAAAAGTCTTAATCCTGTTTACTTCCTCATGGATGTCTGTGCCTGATTTTTGTTGTATTTATCTTGGAACCATCCTGGGTTTGCAAGCACAGGGGTTCATCTGCCCTGCTCTGCTGCCAGCCTGTTCAAAGATCATGAGTTCCTTTGTTTCAGATGACTTTATACTGTTGGCCAAGGGTTCCTCCTTCTTCCTTATCCCCTTGTAGCTCACCCTTCTCTGCGACACCCAACCTAGCAGCCTCAAACTGCCAGGAGGAAAGGACAGGACCCTGAGACACACAGGTCACAGAGGGGAGAGCTGTTGCTTGGGTTTGTTTGCTGTTAGCGCTGGACAATATCAGCCTCTCTAAAAGCCTTTTTTGGTCAATTTGATTTGCTATCAATATGCTAATAAAATCAACTTCTCACAGACATTTCTTTTGTCATATCAGAGGGAGCTTCTTCCAGTCCAGTTCCTGAGTTTTTCTCTGGGACATGACTGTGACTGCGTTATTTCTCTGTTTTTGATTGGCAGGTTCATGACTGCACCAAGTAATAAACTCCCCTCAAATCTCAGGTTGCTTTCTGAATGAAATTGCTATTACATGTAAATAGTATATATATATATATCTCTTTCTTTATTTTATCATCTTCTGCTGTACGTCTGTCTAATGACTCAGTGCCTTGTTATCACAGCTGCTATTTCTTTTCTCCAATAATAATTATCAATTAGCTGGTTTCTTTTAGAAGTTTAGTTTTGTCATCTTTCATATTTTTCTGGGCTCTCTTACCCTCCGCAATTCCCTAAACAAATTTTAATACCAGAAATTGTTAGCTGCAGTTTACATGTCCTTTGATCTAAAATGTCACAGGCTAAATATTTAAGTTATACCAAGATGTTCAGAAATATTTTGTGTCACTTTAATTTTAGAGCAAAATTAAATGTTTTTACTCCATTTTGCATCAGCCTCCTCTCTTTTGTTTTTAGCACCAATATTCAAAAGACACTTACTAAATTTTTTAAAAAATTGAAATCAATGAAATTGTCAGGATAAAAATATGATGCAGCTGCATGAGTGGTAGTGCTGAAAAAATATATTGCTGCCTCCTTCTCCAATCCAATATTCTCCCTTGAAGTGAAATCCCTTGCAAAATTAAGGCCAAACTCAACCTGGAGAATCACCTGCAGAAATATCCTGACTTGGGCTGTCAAATAACTTGACTTCTTTTTAGTTTTTAGTGTGGAGACTGGTTCAGTAGTTTGTTTCTTAAGCAACACTTAATGTCTTTCATAATTTTACCCAGGTTATTTTAAAAACTATTTTAGTGAGACCTAGGAGCAGAGTTGCAATGGTTTTGATCACTGCCTGCTTCACCCAGCAGTTGGCCAAGATAAAATGTGATTTACTGCATTTTCTACCCTGTAAAGTGCATGATTCATAGAGGAGTAACAAAGGTAAAACTTGTAGAAAAAAAACCAAAACAAAAGCCCCAACAATCAAAGCCCTGTGAGTAAATACTTGCACAAATGAGCACAGAGCAGATGTGTGTTTGAGGAGAGCTCAGATCCCAAGGATGGGGTGAGGATGGGCCCAGCAGGGAGCTGTGGATTAGCACCTTCAGGGTGAAATACTTTTCCTAATATGACTCCTGGAATCGATGAGGCACATATACAATATCATCATTTCCTGTGCTGTAACTTACATCCATTGCTGTGAGTTCTTCTGCCAAGATTAAGCTCTTTCAAGGCAGAGTTTTAAACAACTACCAGTGTGTTACAGCTACTACTCCAGTCCAAATAATAAGCAGAAGGGCTCTTCTTGAGATGGAGTTATTTCAAATGAGCTTCTTAAAGGTATTATCATGCATAAAAAAGCAAATTGGAACCTACAAGCACTGTAACCTCTCGAGTAGGTGTTCTGAAATCCCCCCAGACATGCATGGCACCCTCTGCAGATGTGTGTGAGGTTGGTGCAGCAGCACGGTGCATTTGTAGGTGAAGCAGTGGTGAACATAGCAACACAGGGCACAACAGGTTGTTTTAAATAATAGGAAGAAGGCTCCAAGAAGGAAGCTAAAGCTGGAATTTGATTATGTGTGGGCATTTCCACAAGAGAGAGGTGCATAGAAGTTGGCTGCAAATGCAGTAGGCTGTTCTCAGGGACCCTGAGGAAAGTCCCCAGTGTGAATGAGGAGCAGAGAATACAAGAGGAGCAGTGTCAAACCACCTTTCCATTATGGTTGGCTCATTTTAAAAAGCTGAGCTGGGTTTTCCTGGGTGTTTAGTGTTTGCAATATCTATTGATTTCAGCTGGTGTTGGTACATGCTTGACGGTTTCAGAGGTGTTGGAGCAGCTGTTGTGCCCAGCCTGCTGCACATAATTGCTGAGCACAACAATCTCAGGGCTTGTTTGGGTTCCCTGCCCTTACCCAGCTCACGATCTCTTGCCTTATCCTTGCACTGTAATGCCCTTAGGACAGGACTATCTCTCGTGTGCAGCAATTGAAGTGATAAAGATCCTGGCTGTGCCTGCTGCTTCTAGGAACTACTGCAAAAAAATTCCCATAATTATTTATTAATATGGTATGCATCAATGCAAGACATTTCATTGGCTTTAATAGGCTTTGGATCAGATTCCTTAGTACCTCTGGCCTTTTTGGGTTCCATTATTCATGAAGGAACATGTTTAATTCAGAGTTAGGGACTGCCAATATAACGAGTGTACCTTGTGCTTTTATCTGTGGATACAGAAGTTATCCCTGAGCTTGGAGCTGCTGCATCTCTGTGGATGAGAGCACAGCAGAACCCTTCTCAGGATGCTTGTGTTGGTGTGAAATAAAGGTGGAGTTTTTCCACCCAGTGTGGAGGATTTTCTCTCTTCTGCCCAATGATGGGCAGTGCTCACCTTGGGCCTAAACGGCAGCTTTGCCAAGTCAGCAGAGGAGTTTAACAGGTCAAAGCAAGGGTCATGCTCTGCTCCATCCTATTTTCATTCAGGGGTAATCTCCTTGTCAACCTTCCATTATCTTTCCCCCAGCTTTTACTTGAAGATAAAAAGAAACAGCTTATAATTCATTACAGTTCATTAAAATGAAAATAAAATTTATTTTGCATCAAAATGAAAAAATATGACTTGTTCATTATTAGCATATAAATGGTATTTTTTATGTCACTCTGCCACAAAATCACTTACATTTTCAATGATCACAGCACACAAAATTAATTTTTGATAGCCTTTTGTGATTTGGTTGAAAATTCTCATTTCTTTTTGTGCATTAACAGCAAACTGTATCCACTGCTATTCATACCAAATTTTAGATAATGAAGCAATTAAAAATACATGGATTGAAGATCTTATCTCATTTTTCCTCTGGCCTATTTCTGCTTCATTATTCATGAAGGAATATGTTTAATTCAGAGTTAGTAATTGCAGATATATCTAGTATAAATTGTGCCTTATATTCTTTTACCCAATTTCAATTTATTTTAGCAAATAGATCTATGGGGAAAAAAGAGCAGGAAAGACAAAAGGGCAAAAACTACATCTCAGTGTCTCCAAACAAAACCTTACAGGTCTATTGCTTGTAAAGTATGTCTGCAACTCAGGGAAAAGTTGAAGCAATGAAGCTCTGTACTTGGCATATTAATAACCTGGCATTCGTATCAAATGCTGAATTAAATTATTCTGATTTGAGGCAGTTTGAGAGACCTCAAGCCTCAGTGTTACTGTCATTCTTCTGCTTTATCCACAAAGTCAAAAAGTCCCAAATCAGTGAAAAGGAGAAATAACAGAGATATAAAAGTAGCAAATAGCAGAGTCAAAATAAAATTAAGTTGTTTTAGGCAACATAGAGGAACCTTGGGTTGCCAGAAAGTGAAAATGAGTTTGGCTGGTGTGTTTCCATGTGCCTGGAGTGAGATGTGTAACAGCTTGATAAAATATTCAGATCCTGAACACGTAAAAATCACGAGAGCTGTCAGTGGGTTTGGGATCCAAGGCAATAAAGCCAGTCCCTGCAGCAGAGTGGGCTGGGAGGGGCCACCAAAGGCTGCTCCGGGGCCAGGTGGCTCCTGCCTGCCCCTGCCAGCAGTGCCAGGGGCTGGCTGGGGTGGGAGGAGGGCAGAGAGAATGGCAGAGGACACGGGGCAGGAGAGGGCTTGGAGCAGCCACGACACCCCAGGGCTGCCAGGACAACTGTCCCCAAAGCCCAGCTCGGGCTGAGTGCCTGGGCTGGGGCACAGCTCAGGGTTTGGGTGGTGCCTATGGAAACAGCTCTTTGTGGGAAGGTGCTACCAGGATCAATTTTAACCACGAAATGTGAAGGTTAATTGCTGTTGGTTACTGCTGAGCCTGGGTCCTCTTGTTGGTTTGTAGGCTGTGCTTAGGAGTTGTCACAATAACCCCCTTGTCCTGAACCTTCTGCAGAAAGGAGTGGCATGATACAGGTGAGGTTCCAGCTGTTCCTCTGACCACATGTCAGAGGGCTCTGGAAGAATTTTGTTTGAATTTCTAAGGACACAGCCCCAAAACTTCCTTTATACCAGTGGAACTTTTGTGTATGAATGTCTCAGACTTGAAATAGAGTTTGTAGAATTAGCAATTTGGATTTATTAAACATTGTGATCAGCACTTTCTGGTGCAATTAGTAATGCAAATATTTCGGCCCAGTTATTTGATTAAATGAATAACTTGCAAAGTGATGCATAGCCTTTTCTGCGTAGTCCTTGATTCATAATTTCAATAAGTTAATTAATTACAATCTTATTTTCTCTCTTAATGAATTCTGGTTAGCTTTGATGGCTTTGGAAGCCTTAAACATGTTGTGAGTGACTCTCAGTTAAAGTTTCAGAGGGGTTTTATGTTCTATAGAAAGTAGGTTTTGCAAACTCTCTATCACTCGCTCTGGTTGAAACTCGCTGTGGGCTCACCACACACCGGTGAAATTAAATATAATGCAAAATTCTTCCAAGTGCATGACATCTCTTTTCCTGGAATCCTGTCTTCACAAAGAGCAGTAAAAGCAGATTTCCTGGAAGTGGGACTGGTGCACAGAGAAGGAGTTTCCAGCAGGGGAAACTGTGGGATGGCTATGGCTGTGCTGAAGCTGTCCTGCTGACGGCTGCTGGGGACAGGGACATCAGGGTGCTCCCAAGCCAACAGGGGTGCCTCTCTAGGAGGAGACAACTTCCCACCAAATGGCCTATGCTTTTCCCCACTTTGGCATGGTGCTTCACTTGCTCCTGCAGTTTGACCTTGATTTTTTTTCCCTTACTTTGTCCTGTTTGGATTTTGTCCTTTATCTTTTGCTGCAAAATAGGTGGCAAAAGCAGTCCCAGCAGGTGTCCTTGAGAGAGACCTGGAGGCTGGAGATGGAGAGGCTCAGACACTGAGCTAATAACCATCTCTAATTAAGAACTGGGTAATTCAGATACCCATCAGACACACTATCTGATCATAAGCATGAGCTTGGCACAGGCCTAGATCTTCCCTCCTCAGTGTCCTAGTCTGCAGTGAACGGTCATCTAAACAGTCCCACAAAGCAAGGCTTCATCAGCTTTGCTTCATTAGAAACTAATTAGAACCATCACCCCAAGCTGGAAAGATACCTTTGAAGTACAAATATTTCCTCAGCTTTTCTTAATCAAGGCTTTCTTTTTATGCCCCTCTATATATGCTGATTCCAGCCAGCACATGAAGTCCTGGAAGGCTGGGAGGGAAAAACTCCTCTTGCTGTATTTCCAATTGGATGAAAACCAAAAATCCATTGGAAATCTCATGATTTCCAGCAAAATGTACTGGCCAAGAAAATCTGGAGAAATTGCAAAAAAGCATCCAGATGTCTGGATAAATCCCTGGACTTAAAAAAAAAAAAAAAAAATCTGTGGAGATTTTTTGTTCTTAGTACAGAGAATAAAACCTTATTTATCAATATTAGTAAACTGCTCAAAGAGCATGGTGCCTTAAGGGCAAAGAATTAGCTGGCTTGTTTGTGTTGATAAGCTTATGGGCCTGAGGGCTTGTTTGGCCTGGCCAAACAAATATTCTAATAGGAAAGCAAATTGTGAAAGGCAACTTGAATTCAAGAAGGTAACCTGTGCAAAAGAGAGAGGGGTGTGTGTATGGTTTTTCTCACCTCTCCCACGCTGGCCAGGGAATGTCCTCTACCTGCAGCCCAGCACAGTGTCAGGAACAGAGTGCAGGGACACCAGTGCCACTGTCCCCTTTTCTTCATGCACCAGGGTGGCTATGTGTCTCCTGCATTCCACACTGCCCTGAGCTGTGGTTGGAAGTGGGGAACATTACCTGAGGTACAGATCCAGGATGGGGCCTTTATTCATGCATTTTCAAGATGCCTCCCATAAATTCCCTGCAGAGTGGCTCAGATCTCTGAAGAGCAAGCTGTGACGTGGCCTTGCTATTTCAATGTTTTTGTTGTTTACTCTCTGCATCTTTATTAGCAGCACTCTGTCAAGGCTGCTGCATTAAACATTGATCCACCTTGACAGTGGGAGCAGGGTGTGCATACTGAAGGGCAGGTGTCACCCCTTGCCAACAGCATCCCTCACTCACAGATATTTAACCATTTCTTAGGCTCCCAAGAAAGACACATGGAAAGGGCCACTGGTGCTGCGAGGGTGCAGAATGGCACTGCTGACTAAAGCAAGGCAGAGAGGAAAGCTGCACTCTTGAATTTCACACCTGGAGACCTGCCAAGCAAGAAGGAACCTCAACCAGCCTCGCTGCTCTCCTGTCGAGGTGCCGTCTGTTCGCTCACATTTGCCAGGTGGGAGCTGCTTATCATTTCACAGCAATTCTGCAGGCTGAAGCCTACTGACCTGTGGGGAAATTACTCAAAGGGCATTTTATAGCACTTGAAGCTTCAGCTATGCCTAGTGATGGGCTCACTGCTCTAGTTTTGAAGGTGCTTCCTGCAGTGATTCTTTCATGAATTGCCACTTCATGGCATAGTTTCAATTTCTAAACATTCTGGGATCCCCTTGAAATAGCCTTAAGGGAAGTGGCCGGTTCTGAAAGTCTTGATGTCCTCTTGAAAGCAATTCAGATGCCAAATGTTGGTCTCAGTATTGGGAAATGAGTAAAGGGCTCTGCCTGGCTTGGTGGTGACTGAAGAAGAAGGGGTCTGACCTTTGAGGATGTTTGAAAGGGAAAATACTAATTGCTGTGTTTCTGTGAAGAGCATGATGAGAGGCACAGATGGGCAGGGTGTTTGTTTCTTTGGCTTCTTGTTTTTAATTTAGCTAAAGGCACTGGGAAATTTCATTGGAAGGTAAGAAAAAATCTGCACCAACCTAAGTGAGCCACATAACCCTAGCAGCTGCCTTTCTGAATATTTCAAACTTCCCACTGCAAAACACACCCCACCTTCTTAAGTGGAGCAATCCTCTCACAGCCCAGGTTCACTGGCATGCTTTCATTCTCTCACTTTTTATCCAAAGTGCCATGAAATACTAATCTCTGGTAGCTTCGTTCCTCCTGAACAGGGGTGCTGCTCCCTCTCTTCTCTCTGTGGCTTTTCCTGAGTTTGTCCTAGGTCTGCCTCGCTCAGGGTGTGTCAGTGGTGTGGATCCCTGGCTGTGCTGGGTGCTCTGTGGCAGTGTCAGTGGTGTGGATCCCTGGTTGTGCTGGATGCTCTGTGGGAGTGTCAGTGATGTGGATACCTGGCTGTGCTGGGTACTCTGTGGGAGCAGGATGGGAGCAGTGAGTGCTAGCAGACACCTCTCAGGACACGTCCCCTCTCAGAGCAGGGGCTGTGTCCCTGCCATGCTGCTCCAGGCTCTGCAGACCCTCAGAGTCCCTGCCTAGACCTCATGGCATGGCCGTGGGGCTGGGCTGTGTCTGGCAGCCCTGCTGGAGCTCATGGCACACTGTGGGGCTGGGCTGTGTGTCTGGCAGCCCTGCTGGAGCTCATGGCATGGCCGTGGGGCTGGGCTGTGTGTCTGGCAGCCCTGCTGGAGCTCATGGCACACTGTGGGGCTGGGCTGTGTGTCTGAGGGCCCTGCTGGAGCTCATGGCACACTGTGGGGCTGGGCTGTGTGTGTGAGGGCCCTGCTGGAGCCCTTGGCATGGCTGTGGGGCTGGGCTGTGCGTCTGAGGGCCCTGCTGGAGCTCATGGCACACTGTGGGGCTGGGCTGTGCGTCTGAGGGCTCTGCTGGAGCTCATGGCATGGCCGTGGGGCTGGGCTGTGTGTCTGGCAGCCCTGCTGGAGCCCTTGGCACGCTGTGGGGCTGGGCTGTGTGTCTGAGGGCCCTGCTGGAGCTCATGGCACACTGTGGGGCTGGGCTGTGCGTCTGAGGGCCCTGCTGGAGCTCATGGCACACTGTGGGGCTGGGCTGTGTGTCTGAGGGCCCTGCTGGAGCCCTCGGCATGGCCGTGGGGCTGGGCTGTGTGTCTGAGGGCTCTGCTGGAGCCCTTGGCACACTGTGGGGCTGGGCTGTGTGTCTGAGGGCCCTGCTGGAGCTCATGGCACACTGTGGGGCTGGGCTGTGTGTCTGGCAGCCCTGCTGGAGCCCTTGGCAAGGCCATGGGGCTGGGCTGTGTGTGTGAGGGCCCTGCTGGAGCTCATGGCATGGCCGTGGGGCTGGGCTGTGTGTCTGAGGGCCCTGCTGGAGCTCATGGCACGGCCATGGGGCTGGGCTGTGTGTCTGGCAGCCCTGCTGGAGCTCATGGCATGGCCGTGGGGCTGGGCTGTGTGTGTGAGGGCCCTGCTGGAGCTCATGGCATGGCCGTGGGGCTGGGCTGTGTGTCTGAGGGCCCTGCTGGAGCTCATGGCATGGCCGTGGGGCTGGGCTGTGTGTGTGAGGGACCTGCTGGAGCTCATGGCATGGCCGTGGGGCTGGGCTCTGTGTCTGAGGGCCCTGCTGGAGCCCTTGGCATGGCCGTGGGGCTGGGCTGTGTGTCTGGCAGCGCTGCCGGCCCTGGGAGGAGGCTGCAGGGCTGCTGTGGTTCTGTGCCAGCTGGCACGGCTGGGTCAGGCAGTGAGAAGGGACCAAACCAAACACACCCCGATGAAATGGCCCAGATAAACCTTCCCACAGCCCCACCATTCCTTCATGTTGTCCTGGCTTCATAAAGCACCTTGACTTTAAGGTATCTGCTCGCTGCATGTGCGAATTTGGCTTGAACATCTGATAACTTTTATTTGTAAGTCTTAATTTTGGCAGCGTTTATGTGTGGGGTTTTTAAAAATTTATTTGAATTCTCTGGCTCAGGAAAAGTTTGAGGCTTAAATTACACAGTCACATTAACAGCAGTCTGTATGTTAACTACAGTAGTTGGTAAGCTTTGAAAGGCTTGCTATAAATCACCTAAACTCATGGCATTTATATTCACTGTGGCTGCTGCTGCAGGACAGCCTGACACCTAGTGTGTGTGCCCTGTGGGGGATGAGTGGGACTTGTCCCATTTTGGTTCAATCACAAATATATATTTTTCCCTCCCTCTTCATCAAGGGCTTTTAAATATGAGAGCTAAGACGGCATTTGCAACTTTTTTTTTTTCCCAGGGCTGAACTCCTGTGTTTCAACATGAAATTTTCAATCCAGCAGTAACGCCTGGGTGTTGCCTGGACCTCCAGGGACTGCTGGCATGTGTTTCTCCAAAACTGATGTGCCTGTTGCAAGCAATTGTTCTCTGAAGTCTGTTCAAGCTCTCAGCTTGTTCTCCACAACCCCCCCACCAACCTGACAGTGCCTCAGCTGCTCCTGTGATGGAAATGCTTGATGGCATGTTAATTAATGCATCACCTCATCAGTTCTTTGCAGTCTTCCGTCCACCTGGCCCTACCCTTGTCTTCTCTCATCTCTTCTCTTTGGGTGGTGACCCCTCTGGATGACCTGCCTCCATGGATCTGTGTGTGCACCAGTCATGACGCTGCTCCTAAAAAAACAAAGCTTGTGAAAATGTGAGAGGACCCCACCAGGTGTGCCCTGGGAGGCCACCAGCTCACTTTCAGGAGATGCTGGGGCAGGGAATAGCACACACAGCTGCCTGTTCCCTCCTCTTTGTGCCCCTCACCCCATTAAGAAGTGAGCAGTCACCTGCCCATGATGATGTGCCCATCCAAACCCCAGATGTCTCTGACTGCATCACACACATGAATAATTTTAGCACCCTTTCCTGTCCAGTTTGAACTTTCTGTCACTCCAAGCAGAACTCTGGAAGGATCCCGTGGAACTTCTCCCTGCCGTGGGTATTCCTGGTCTCCCTCAGGAGCTCTGGAATCTCTCCAGGCTCTTACATCAGCTGGCAGATGACTCAGGCTGGGTGTCTGCACTTTCTGTCAGTGCTGAGGACACAGCTGGGCCAGGGAGCTCTGCTCAGCCTCCTCTTTCCAGAGCGAGGAAAGAAGGCTGAGCCAGCTCCTGGTGTCACTCCAGTGGGTTCAGGAGGGTGTACCAGTGTCCCATGGGAGTCTGTGGGGCAGATCTTGTCTACATGGTGTTGGATATGATTAAGAAGTGGTCATATATTTTTCTTCATCCTCTATGACACACCACCTCCCACCTTCTATTTCTTCATTCATCTGTGGAAATTTTAGTGTTTGTGCCAGTGAAACCACAGCAAAGTCTTTTTCAGCTTGTCCCATTGCTCATTCTGGAAAGCTGGGCCAATCTAATTCCTCATAACCTTATAATACCAGAAAATGAGGTCCAGGGTTTCCTTTCTTCTCTGTAGCCCTATAGTCTCTCTTCTTTTCCCAGAAATTGTTAGCTTGACCATCCTGGAATTCTATTTTTGGGAGGTGTGCTCCTTCTGGGTGCATTTCTTTCATGTTTTAGTTATACCTTTGGGGTACTTGGTTTCAGTTTTGGGGAAAATGATTGGCAGGATAAGAAATAACTCAGTAATAGATAGTGAAGGATGTCAGTTGCTCTTAAAGGTGGCAACCTTCAAAAGAACTAAGATTACTTTTATGGGAAATAAATTCTTGTTCAGTCCAATAGACAGAAGAGATTGTGGATTAAGTGGGGCCACTGCCTAGATCAATTACTGGAATCAGTCCATGAGGGGAAAAATGTCAGGAAAATATGGGCTGCAGGCTGCTGTCCTGCTGCTTTCTGGGTGCATGAGTGCAAGTGGGAGCTGGAGCCCAGACCAGTATGTCGAGGATTATTCTTTACACCTGGGTGTCTCTCAGGCTGGACACTATTGCTTAACAGAGATCAGTTCTGTGTCTGGTGTTAGTCATGCAAATAGCACTGAAAAGCACTTAACAGGGGGAAAAAACACAGAGAAATGGGGAAAACAAAATATTTAAAGTCCTAGGAAGAAAGCTTTGGGTTTTGATTGAGTTGAAAATAACTGGAGAGTATGGAAAGGTGAGGAAGGACTGCTTGGAAGTGATCTATGAGGAAAAGCAAATTTAACTAGATTGAAAAGGGTAAGGAGAAAAGAGGGAGCGATGGGCTCAGAGAGTCAATGGAAAGGGCACAGTGGAGAAAATGGAAGAAAAGGTGGTTTTGGAATGAGAAAAGCTACAGGAGTTATGTGAAGAAAGGAGAAGAAAGTGTCATGTATATTATATTTTTTTTCCAAGTGATTTTGCCTCATTCACTTTTCAAACAGGAGGGTGAAAGTCTCAAGCAGGCAGAAATTATCTTTAATATTTCATTGCTTTCAGCTTCCAACCACCCTGGAAACCCCTCAAGAGCAGGCTCTCACAGTAATTCAGCACATCTGCCTCTGGCTCCAAACGCGGGGGAGGCTTGGCTGTGCTCCGGGCAGCTGCTGGGACAGCATGAGAACATGAAACCAGAGCCCAGCCAGTGCCCTGGAGCACGGGGGAAGGGTGGGCTCTGCTTGCACAGCAACAGGCTGGAGAAAGGCTCCTGCCAATCCTCATTATGTTCAGATGGATTCATCTATCACTTTGTGGTCTTTCTGCTGACACTGTTTGTGAGGGGTCAGGCACCCCCTAACTGCTGGTGATGGGCAGCTTTCCATCCTGAAAATCCCACTGGAAGAAGTGATTTAGGATTATGGAAATTGGTAGCTCACCCTAGAAATTCTTGTGCAGTGCTCTTAAAAAGGAATTAATTGTATGTGTTTGTATTAATTGTATTAAAAGGTATTAATACATATGTGTTCGTAGAATATCCAGGCAAACCCTAAGTACTGAGCTTTTGGGCTTGTAATCTTGCAGAATACGAAGGCTTTTCACTGGAAATGCACTTTGTTGATAATTTTCAACATTAAGACCAGCTGCTTCCTTGCAGGCATTTTAAGTGTTTGTAATTCTGTACAATTTTTTACCTTTTCTATTTGGTAAACATGCAGTTTTCCCTGGGTAAGAGCAGCTTCTTGATGGGATTACTGTGGGTTTTTTTCCTCAGTGAGGGTTAATGCAGCAAGGGGCAATGGGAAGAAGTTGTGAGTTTTAGCTTACCTTCCCAGGGCAGTCTGAAAGTTCAAACATATGTATGAAATAATTAAAAATTTCTTTGAAAATTGTAATTTCCTTTTCTGGATCCTGAATTATTTGTCTCTGTTGTCTGGATCATGCACCACCTGAGCATACCATGCACAAGGGGAGTTGCTGGAGCACCTTACCCTCTCAGGGTAAAATCAGTATTGGGAAAAGCGTTTTGTTTTGCCTTTAGATCTTTGCTCTCTAATACACTGAGTGACTCTGCATTCAGTTCCAGTAGCTACAAGTGCCTTGCCTGGTACGAGAACATCTCTGGCCAGATGTTCAGCTCATCTACCAGCCACAGGCCTCTTTCTGCAGACCATTCCCCCAAACAATGTGGTGTCCGAAGAAGGGGAAAGCAGGAGTTTGTACTATTTCGTGATCCATGGTGTCAGTGGCCACTTGCATTTGACATTCCAGACGAGCAAATTCCCAGCTGGATGATTTCTGTGTGTGCAGCACACAGGCTGACCCTGGTGTGAGATGGATGGACACAAGGAGCCACATCACCCTCCTTGTGAGGTGGCAAGTGCCTGTGCAGTGTCCCTGTGCATGGGGAGATCCCCCCGTGAAGCTCTCGAGCTGCTCCATCTGTCTCCTCCTGGCACAGCCTGAGCTTTGCCTTCCCCTCTGCAGGACCCGCTGCAGTGGCAGCAGAGCCTCAGACACGAAGCCCAGGACATCTCTCAGCAGAGACAGTGACTCCTGCCTGTGGCCCACGATCTCCCACAGCTGTGGAGCCACAGGCCCTTCCCTGCAGTGGTTACAGACTCTGGAATTCCCCAGTGCTGCCATGATTTCACAGCAGCAGTGCCAGGCTCCAGCCCCCTCGTGCTGCACTCTGAGCAGATGTTGGAAAGCTTAATCGAGGCATTAGCTCCTGCAGAGTGCTTCAGCCAGCACAGTGGCATTTTGCAGCTACAATAATCTCCCCTTAGCACTTCCAATTGCGTCACTGCTGCAATTAGCAATGAGTTTATAGCACTAAAAGAGACCAGTAAGAGCACTGGCTTTGGTTCCTGGGCTTCTAACTTTCACTTGTGATCATTAGGGCTAAAGAAAAATTACATTGACCTTTAAGAAATGGCCAGGGAATTGTTAGAGTGCATGGGATTTAGGAACCAAATGTTCTCCTGAGTTCTTTGTGATATGGCAATCTGACATGCCTTTAAAAATCTCAGTGTTAGATTTCACTGAAAGCAAAAGGATTTTTCCTAGAATCATAAAAAATTGAGGCTAAAAAGGAGTTCTGGATGTCACTGTTTTCAACCCCTTGATCAAGGCAGGTAGTTTTAAGTGTCAAACTCTGCTCTTGACACAGAGCTGAAGTGGGAGAGAGCCAAGAAGCCTTGAAAACACTACCAGAGATTTCAGTGACCATTGAAAAGGGTAATAAATAACTAATGCTAACTTTTGAATGGTCCTCCCTGGTCCAAGTTACTGAGTCCTTCTCCAGGCTCTTCTAATTGTATAAAGGGGGTTTTGGTGTTTTCTGTGCTCACCAGAATGGTGTTGGAGTTGGTACAGAAGAAGTGTTCAGCTGACTGCGGCTGGTTACCCTTTGAAGCTGCAAATGAAGCTGCAACAGCCCCTTGGAAAGCTGTTTGGGGACAGTATCCTCTCCTTGAATCCCAGGTTCATTTAGAAAGGTGGTGTAAACACACTGGGCAATTCCTACTTCAAGCAGCGATTCCAAAGGAAAGATTGAGTTTTTTATGACAGAAGCTATTTTTTTATATTCCACTGTTATTCCTCTGCTCCATTATTAGCTTGACCTTTCTTCCCTATCTCTAATTTGTTCCCAACCTTCCCCTGTAAAAGAAAAAAAACTCCTCTATAAAACAGTTACCATGGTTAACTGTGGGTTTTCTGCCCACAGCCCCTCTCCTTCCCCTGAGGATGCCACACCAAGAGCCCTGCCATGGCCTGACATGTCTGGGCTGAAGGTCTGCACGGCAGTGCTCAGACACGTGCTTGTGATGTTTTTGTCCTGCCCTGGTTTCAGATGGCTCTGAAAGAGCATCTGCTTCTTCAGCACACAGAGCTACTCGTTCAGGAGGTGAGCGCAGTGCTTTTTGTTTACAGAGAAGCCTGGCTTTGAATCCCAGAGAAATATTCCTGCAAATGGCCTGTGGCTCATGGAGGAGCTCTGTGGACACAGACATTCACTCCCAGTGGAGACCCATTTAGGATGATACTTATTCATCTCACCTGGGAGGTAGGGAGTGGAAGTAGGTGCACTCTGACATCCCAACAAAGAATATTTTAATTTTTTTTTTCAGTTTAAAAGTGTAACTTACCAGTGTAAATGAAGAACAAAATGGAGAAAAGTCTGTGATGAAATATTTAAATTCTTCACATCTTGGTTTTTTCATCTCTGTACCTCGGAGGGACAGCACACTCTGAGAGGCTGCTTTGTAGTGCCAGGGAGCAGCAGCATTTTGTCAGAGCTTGCAGCACCTCCCCTGCCTGCAGCCCTGTGCTGCTGCCAGCTGAGGCTCCCATGCAGGGGGAGCCAGTGCCCGGTGCTGCATCCCAGCCTCCCACACAACCACTTGTTACCAGAAGCCTGAATTAATCAGCTTGGAAAATTTATTAGGTTAGGATGAATGACAGTGACCCAGAGAGTGAACTCTGGCAGAGGGCTTGAAACAGAAGTTGGGCTTCTGCTTGTCCCCAGGAGAGTTTTGAAGTGTTTTATTCAGGAAAAAGCCTGCAACAAATGGCACCACAGAAATGTGGGGATTGCTTGGGGGCTATGAACTGGTGAGTATTAAGGTTGGATTTCCAGAGACATCTGTTTATGCCATCCTCGTCCCTCTGTAAAATTCAGTGGAGAGCATTTTACTGGTCCAGCTTTTTCAGTAGGTGAAAGAGAGGCACACAACCCTGTGGAAAGACAAGTTTTGGGGGACTACAATGGATGCAGGGGCCCCTGTTGCCTCACCACCTGCAGCCTTCACCCTGCTCTTCAGCCAAGCTGCCCAAAGACTGCAGCAACAGATACGGACACTGCAAAGAAGTATGATAAGATGGGAGAAAAAAAAATCATACCTTCCAGACCCTTTTTCTGCAAAGTCACAGAGGCAAATCAGAATATGTCTGAACAGTCTGAACCTGAGCTTTTGTTTCAGGCATCTAAGAGAGTTTTTCATTGATGAGGGTGTCTTGTCTCTACATGTGTGCATGACTGCCAGGAGCTCAGAAAGGTTTTGCCTTGGGAGCCAGCAAAAATGACATCCCACACAGTACAAATGAGATGCTTGCACCATTCCCTGATGTGCTTATAAAAATTCACAGCAAAAAGCTTTCCCTCTCTGCCTTCTCTCATGCCATGGCTGCAGTGCAGGCTGAGCCCACAGACTGGGAGTGGAACTGAGGAATGCCCCTGCCAGTCCCTTCCAGCCCCTGTCAGCCCCTTCCAGCCCCTTCCAGCCTGTTCCAGCTGCTCATCCTGCAGCTGCCCTTCAGGCTGTCTCTTGTGTCTGGCCTGAGGATGCCAGAAAAGCTTCCAGGCATCTGCCAGACACAGAGACTTCTGCTCTTCGTCTGGAGAAATGGACTGCACAGCCTGAAAGGCAAAAATCTGTTTGTTGGCATTCATGTACTATCAAGAAACACAAGAATCTGAGAATTACAGACAGGAACAAAGAACAAAGACATTAAGTTCCCAGTTCTGGTCTTTTTCTGTGCTATTATACCAGGAAGAAAACCCACTGTGAAAAATGGACAGTTGAACTAAGAAATGTCATTACACCAGGCTGCTCTATTACAGAAACATGCCTGGGCAGGTAAAACAAAGACATGTGGCTTCTTTATCTTTGGTGTTAAATAGTCTAACTTTCACCTTCAAGGTAAAGTATTTCCTGGCTTGTAATTTGTTGTAGGGTTTTGATTTCTCAAATCAGCTAGCGTTCTTCATTCATTGTAAACATGGATTTAAAAGCAGAGAGTAAAACCGTCCAGGGCTAATTCATTCCTGGAGATTTTTTATGCAGTCTTCATTATCTGAATTTTCTATTAGTTGCTGGAAGGTGTGCATTTCTCATAGAAACTACCACATGAAAATGTGAATAACACATAATAGAAAAGTGAGGAGGAAAAAAGGGCCTCTGACTGCCCCTTCAAATGGAGTTTCACAGCTGATAAAAAGGGCAATACCCAGTAACAAACTTTCCATCTGCTCAGCTGCATCGATAATATTGGCATAGATATTAAGCTTGTTTTTTCCTTACTTCAATATTTTATCCTTCTGTCACCCACAAGCAGGTTCTTGAGTGACTTTTTGGTGATACCCAGGGTGGTACTGCTGCTTGAAGATGCTGTGACACAGACACAACCTCACATGCCCAGTGTTGGATGACAATTTATGTACTGAGCTCCAAGGAAACCAGGGGATGTGGGCAGTGGTGCAGCTCACCCCACCACCCACAGCAAACACAGGGCTGGGAGCACTGCCAGGGACACACTGTGTCCATGTGGTAGCCCCAGCTGGCTCTGCAGATGCCCTTTGGCAATGGGTGAGAGCTTCCCACACTGGGTAGTGGGATCTGGGGGAACCACAGCACACCTGGACAGGGCAGGGTCTGCTCTGCTGCCAGAGCCAGGCAGGACACGCTGCTCTGTCTGTGCTGCTGGCACTGGGCAAGGGGCAGGGTGTTGGGGCAAGGTGGCAGCGTGGCTGTGAGATAACAGGAGAGCGCTGTAAACACCCCCTTCCCTGCTCAAGGCACTGCAAGCACCCTGCACCACCCGCTGCAGAGCAAGGCAGGGAAGGGACCTGGTACCCAACCTGCAGAGCAACCCTGGGCAGCAACACCTCTGTCAGCAGTGTGTGATCATGAAAGCACAGCCTGGCATAAGGGACTGAGTGGGATCTTTGGAAAACTCTGGGAATTTGAGCAGTATGGGGCTGTGGAGAAGAAGGTGAAATTATGGTATATCAGATCGTGCCCTTGGTCACACCACGGTGGATGAATTGCTCTTCAGAAAGGAGATAGGTGTGTGGTTATGTGAGTCCTGAGGGTTTGTAATTGCAAATATTATGGATATTTTTATTGCATTAATATATGTATTAATATATCATTGATATAACATAAAATATATTAAGCAATTATATTAATATTGAGCTGTCAGGTGAGAGCTGAATGTAGAGATTAGTTCCTCCTCATCCTGCTATGTTATGCAAACCCATAGGAAAATTATTATCTCATTCACTTAATAATATATTGAATAATATCTCATACTCTCAGCTAATTATACCTGGGTCAGGTGGGTATAAATTAGCTGCTGTCATACATAGCAACCAGGTCTGAAGAGAAACAAATGTCTGATTCAAATCTGACTAAAATCCAATAAATCTGGCACAGCTGCAGCCTGCAGCTTCACATTGCACCTGGAAGGGAGTGATATTTCCTCTGCCCCCATAGGGAGCTGTGGGATTTAATGGATGTTAATAAGATATTTGGGAGCCACAAAGGCTGGGTGATGAAACAACCATTGTGAGTGATGCCAAGCTGATAGACAGTTAAAGAAAATGGAAGAAAATGAATTGAAACTCTGTGAGACAACTCCACCCTGACCCAGAAAGTCAGTATCCTCCAAACTTCACATGCTCTTGGGCAATTCCACTGAAAACATTGACTGCAAATGCCTCTGTGCTTTGTATTAATCCTCAAGGCAAAAGTAAGGTCACTGCTGCAGAAGAAGTGGTAGCATTTTCATTTTAAAACAAGCCTAGGGCTTATTGAATCTTGCTCTAATTAGGAGGTCTTTTTTTTTCCTCTCTGTTCTCCTCCCTGCATCGTGCTGCAAGGCCGGCTTGTTTCCTTGGCCTTGAAGTGAGGGGAAAGCTTTTGTTGGAGATTTTTAAACTTCACAGATCTTTTGCTTCTGGCTTGTATTTGATGGCTGTGCACAGGTCACAGGGAGCAGGCTGTGAGACGTGTCTGAGTGGTTTAGGAGCCCCTGAGAAGATGTGTCCTGCTCCCCTTGGTGCTGCACTGGGATCATGGCCCCTTGCACCAAACACCAGGGCAGGGGGGCTGAGGAGGGGCCGTGGTTCCCTCTGGTTAGACTCTGATGGTTTGAAGGCAGTCACTGAAGCTTTGTGATTCAGGGCATTCTTGGGTGAATTTTCACTTTCAAGGCTCGAGATTTAAAAGCAGTATGTTTGATCCCTGTTAAAAACAGGAATCAAAAGCCAAAGGAAAGCAACTTTGCCAGTTCTGCAGGTTGTGGAGTGACCAGCTGCCACAGGGTAAGCCCCCTTCTGCTGTGGTAAGAGAGGCATTGCTCTGGCTGGGGCACTGGGGGGTGTAAAACAGAGTTTCACTGGTGTGGTGGAAGCTCTCTTATGAAGAACAGTGCTTTCACCACCCAGGTCTCAGGCTGCAGTGAGCTGGATGGTTCTGGGACACAATGCTGTGTTCATGGGCATTTTGGGGCATTTCTTCTCAGGTCCCTCAGACAAGCAGGGCAGGAGCAGGGCTGGCTGCAGCCGGGCTGGAGGGCTCGTGGGTCAGGAGTGCACCACGACTGGTAACCTGTGTGAGCATTACACCAGCCACGTGTGCAGGGAGGGGCCTCACTTCTGTCTAGGCTACTTCTTTTTCAACCCAGAATGAACTTTACCAAGTAGGAAGAGACTCCTTTTTTGTTATCACACTGTCATCATCTTCTCTGGGTTTTTAATTTCCTCTGCCCCCGTCCCATTAACACTAGATAAGTGTGCTAGGGAGATAAAAATCAGCTTACAACTTTATGGACAATTGATTGGGAGAAAAAAACAGAGTGCTGAGCATAGCTGGCTGAAGCCTGCATATAACCTCTTAAAAATTATTTACTAGATACTCGATAAAGTTTACCAGAATAGCCTGTTAAAATTGCAGAGGCAAGAGCCTCGGGGGAGATTTCCCTGCTTCACTCTGTGCCAGCCCAGCTGTGGCTGTTGGTAGCATTAGGAGTAAACACAGCTCCAATCGACACACAGTTGCTTTCTGTTTGCAGCAAATTTAAGTGTGATATTTATAGGCATCTCTGATCTCTTTTGATCCATTCTATCCATTTGAAGAAGCTGTGCTTTGAAAAAAACCACCGTATTCCTCTTTTCAGTGGTGGAATTAGAGAAAAATGCCAAGACACCAACTTTCAAAATGCTTTTGATGCCTTTAATGTTTATTTTAGTGCCTAAAAAATATCTGAGGGCCTGATCCAGCAGCAGATATGGGTAAGGAAAGCAGCAGCAGATCTTACTGCACATGAGTTTGTGGCTAACATGTCTCTGAAGTGCCAGGCTCGGAGGTTATCACACATACTCCCACCCAGAACATGAAGTCCCAGCTGGAGCCATCTGGTGTAAATACATTTGTACCAAGCGTGCTCCCCCTGGTCATGCATATTCATGACCTGCCATAATGCTCTGTGCAGTGAGCACATTATCAGCTCTGGCTGACAAATGGATCTCTAATGTAATGTATGGATGTCACGCATGGATCACAGGAACTTTGAAGGGAAATGGATTCTTGGGAGCTGAGCTGCTTTTGTTACAGCACAGAGCAGAGTGGTACAAAGTCTCCTGAGGTTTTGTGGCACTCAGCAGCTGACAAACTGGAGACAAAGGCACCTCCCTGTCACTGGAATTGCTGCTGGGGTCTGGAAAAGGAAGCTGTGCTAGGAGCAGGAGAGGCTGGTGCAAGAGAGATGTTCAGAGAAGAAAATAGCATGACTCCCTCTGAAGTGCCTTGGCTGAAGCCTGGGAGACCACAGACTCGAAAACAGAATTTCCTGAGTGCGTGGAGCTCAGCATGCCAAGGCACACAGTAACCAAGGTTCTCTAGCCCCATCCAAATGGTGCCTTCACACCTGTTCTGTGCAGCCACATCACATGCAATTCCTTTGCCTGTTTTTAAAAGAAAACATGGTCTTGAAGCCAAAGGTGTTCATAAAGGATTTGTGCTGAGACCAAATCAGCACATGCTCAGGGTGTGGCTCAGAGGCGGCCAGACCATTTAGCTGGTGCTGGATGATCAGAAACTTCTCAGCTCATGAGCCTTTCCTGTGCTGCACATATTTACACATCCAGAGGGCTGTTTTGTGCTCAGTAGTGAGGCTGAACAGGGCATAGCACAACTGATGCTGCTTGCTTTGTGCACACAATAAACCATCAACAGATGGTGGATTGCTTGTATCCTTTCCTCTGTGTAATTTCACAATCCTGCCCAAGCAGTCTCTAATAAGCACCACAGGTAACACACAGGCTGAAGAACCCACATCATCCCTTCATATTGACAGTGCAGCATGAAGAGCTTTAATGAAATCATTGTTCTATTGATGCAATCAGACCATGGCACACTGTCCCTGCCCGCAGGGTTTTAGCAGTTAAGAGCAATCAGTTAAGTGTTAATCTTGTGCAGCACAAGAGCATGCTTGAGTTCTGAGCTGAAGAGCAAGTGATGATAGAAGCCATATAAACAGCACCCATAAAGGCAGCAGTAATAACCTGGTGCAGGTTTTTCAAGATTGTGGTATCCTCTGTAGCCCAGCTTCTTCATCCAAATAAAATTCTACCACATGAAATCCATTGGAAAGCTCATGTCAACTCTGAACTCTCATAATTGTTATGCCTCATTAATTTGGTGTGTTTATTTGAATTGGCTGGTGTGTTCCTGAAATATGTAATCTAGCATTTAAAAAAAAATCTGATTGCTTCACAGAGCTTTGAATGGCTCTAAGTGAAAACTGCTCTGTTGCTCATTTGTCTTTCTCATTGGAATGCAATGGATAGCTCACAAATGAACAGGACTGGAAAGGTGTTTAATTTATGAACCAAGATGTAGTTCTAAATAATGCCTAATTAAATTCATTCATGACCTGGCATGTGATACCTAGCTTAGCCTGGGCATTGCAAACCATTAGTAAACACTTTAATTGTAATAATTGCCACTGGCAGTAATTATTTTCAGGAAGGCAGCTAATTTCAATCAGCAGAGGGAATCTGAAAGGTGAGGAGCACGTGTCCCTGTCTTTTTGAAGTACCAATAAAAGCAGCTGCACAGCAGAGTGACAAATACTGGGCAGTGCTTTGCAGGAGCAAGGGTGAGATTTGGAGAAGCTGAGGGCACATCCCAGGTGTGGAACCCCCTCCTTCAGCAGCAGCCCCTCAGGGAGATCAAGAGGGAGCCATGGAAGGTGCTGCCAGCCCAGAGGCTGCAGGAGGGGCTGCTTTTGGAAGATGTAAGGCACAGACAGGGGGATGTACACTCAATACCCTCCCTGTTACTGCCGTGGCTGATGTGCAATGGCTGCCTGTGCTGTCTCTGGTTCATTATCTGGGCCAGGAGCCAGCACCCTGCCATGCTGCTGAGGAGGAGCTGCCAAACTCTGAGGGAGCTGTTTAGGCTGGCCTGAACCACCTCCATGTTTGATTTCTGGAAGATGGAAAAAACTGGACCTCAGTCCAAAAACTGAGAACTGAGCATGGCATTGTTGTCAAATGCTGCAATTAGACACAGAGCTGTAGACAAGGAATAAAGTGCACCATTATTTCTTTGTTAAATTAACTTTTCCGCCAAAACCCTGTGATGCTCACTGGGAAGATGTCACTTGTAATTTTTTTCCCTGTGCACTCAGCGTGGTTCCATCTTACAGGCACTTTAGCACTGAATTAATTACTACATTAATGGATGTCTATAGTCCATTAGTAAATTAAGACCTGATGCTAATTCTCTTGGGGGCGGAAAGAGAGGGGTGTCTATTTAGTACCAAATCATTCAGTTTGTTGCCAATGGACTCTAAATGTTCAAAGGCAGAAAGAGAAGTACATCAAACACACTTTAATTTGAAAAGCATAGGGGAAGCTGATCTCCAGGCCTGTCCCTGTTACAGACTGTACAGCAGCACATAAATTAGCTTTGAATTTATAATCAACCACATCACTAGGGAGTGGGTAGGAGGAACCTCTACCACCAGGCATTTTCTTGAAATAGCACCTGACCATGCAGGTTTTGGAAGGGTACAGGTAACCTGGAATTTTCTGGAGATATCAATTTAAATGAGTGAGTTTTTTCCTGCCTGCTCTCCAAACCTGACAGGCTTGATCAATCATCCTTGAACTCCAAAATAAATTTAGGAGAAGCCAGCAATACAAGGGCAAAGAAAACAAGGAGAGGAGTAAACACAACATTGTTAAATTTGGCAGAAGTCTGCTTTGGACCCTGCCCAGAGGTCCCTGAATCCTGAGTTTGTCTCTGTGTCAGGAGCACTGCTGTTCTCTGGTGTGGTTTGAGGTCACCCCGTGGCAGTGGCTGCAGTGATTGTGGCCAGGTTTGTGTGGCTGTGCCCTGCTCCTTCCCCTCTCCCTGCCTTGGGAATGGGCAGCCCTACCCAAGGCTGCACTGCTGCCTGCTCAGGAAATCCAAATAACATCTGCATGCTCAAACCCACTCCTGCCAGAGCTCTGCTGCCTTTTCTGCTCTAGGAATGCAAGTCACGTTTATGCATTTTACCTTTAATAGTATACAAAAATGAAATTTGTTCCATAAGGGAGGAAGTCACCATCCAAAAGCTGTTCATGTGGGTTTTTCCTCTCTGCCAACAAAAATATAGCAGTTAATTAGGCTGGAAAACCCAAAGGAAAGTGAATTCTGATGGCCAATCATGAGGTGGCATGGAAAATATCTCCATGACAACAGAAATTTATAGCACTTCAATTTTAATATATCAATGGATAAGGGCAGTTTCACAGGCACTGTGCAGAAGATATACCCCTTTCTTCTTCTCTTGATAGTCCCTGGATTAATTGGGAGCCATGTTAGTGTGGTCCCAGATGTGACAGTGAAAACAACATAATGAAACCTGAAAGTTCTGAATGCAAATACGCCACCAAGGTGAAAAATGACTCTGCTTTGTAGGACAAACATTTGGTCCTTTTTTTGGTTAGATACTGCAGTATATCATAGTGATTTCTTCCCATATTTTAGTGCTATGTACCTATTTACCTACTCAGGGCTCAGCTCAGTACATGTGGCACAAGGAGGTGTCAGTTCCCATCCCAAGAGCACAGTCCACTTCTTGCAGAGGTTATCAGTAATTGCCATCTTCTGATGTTACTGTTTTATACCCCATAATGAATTCCAGGGTGCAGAATAGAAAAGAAAGGAGAAGATGAGTTCAGAGATCATTGCTACATATCCCAAAGTCTGACCTACATTCTCTGCTCATGAGGAGCAGGAGTATTATGCTTCCATCTTAAATATTGTACTTGATATATTTTGCAAATGCATCCATGGCCATGAATGTCTCTTATAGGAAATGGCTTGTTGTATTTAGTAGTAAATGAATCATTCAGACATCCATGGATTTTTCATTGGAGATTTCACTAAAATTAACCTATTTGTGTTTTAATTTAAGAATCTAACTTAAACATGATAGCGTTGGCTGTTGGGAATATTTACCTTTTGTTGTTCTAAATCCTAGTAGGAAATACATCACTTTTGATCAGATTTGATAGGATGCTCCTGCCCATAAAAGAGCATCTCATGACTTCACCTACAAAGAGCTCATCTCTCATTTTCACACACTTGAGCATGTTTTGTGTGGCTCCTTCCCACCAGCCATGCCTTGGACTTGGCCTCCTGGGCAGAGCTGGCTGAGAGTGCTCAGGGAGAGATATTTGTCTATAAATATATGAAAATGGTAGGGTGAGGAACCACAGCCTTCTGGTTTGTTTTCTGTAATACAATATGGAAAGTGCTAACAGGATTAGCCTTTTGTGATGAGTGATAACAATACATTAAAAACAAATGTTAATAGGCAGCATGAAATTGCTAACAAAGTAGAAATTTGCTAATAAAATTCAATGGACCTAATTTAAACTTTGATAATGTATCTAGCCTTGAGAGCCCTTTTCCACAGAGCCAGCAGTGGGATGGTGAAGGAGAAGGATTTTCAGCGCAAAATAACTGATGCCTGCCCTGCAACACCCTGGGCTCTAACTCTGCAGGGCATCTGGGCTGGCTTTGTCCTCTGGCCGTGATATAACCATTTCAGTCTTCAGAAAAATTTTGGAAATTCCATTACTAAAAAACAGAAATAGATTCAAAACCAGCCCATTTGGGAAGGAAGTGAGAGCAAGGGCAGAAAGATGAGACGATGCATGGAGGGAAAATTGGTAAAAGCAGACAAAGGAATCTAAAATGCAGAACAAATAAATTAATTGGATAAATGATAGGACAAAAACAGGCAAACCAGAACAGAGACACGTGTCCCATAATAACTCTTTCAGAACTACTCAGATTAAAGGAGAAAGTAGAGATCAAATGAGCTAATTTAAGCAGATGCCAGGCTCAAAGGATAATGTGAACCTTAATTACTTACTCTTACTCTTCTTTCTCTTCTTAACTAAGTGAATTTCCCAGACAGTATTTTTGAGTTTTGCCAGACAGGAACCCAACCATACATTTCAACCAAGGGCTTTGGCAAGGTCCTCTTCCTCAGCACGTTCTTCTTTCCGTTTTGCCTTAGATTTAATTATTTTCCAGCCTGGTCTTCTACCTGCTCCCGTGCTGAAAATCACTTTAGAAGGTATTTATGAGCAGCCCAGGGAGTGGCTCAGATGCTGCAAGGCCCTGCTTGTCAGTTGGGATGTCCTTTGCTGTTCCTTGATCTCATCTCATCCCCATGGCTGCAGACAGAGGTCCTGCCATGGTTCTGCTGTACCCAATTTCTGCAAGCTTTTAGGAGCACTTCACAACATTTTCCCACTCATGTTTGAGCCTTCATGTACTTCCTCAGTGTGGGACACTTGTGAGCTTTGGGGTCATTTCAGAGGGGTTTGGATCTCCTGGGACACTCCTTTTCCTGCATGGTGAGCTCAGCATTTGCAGCTGTGGGGCTGCCTACAAAAGGCTGGGAGAGTTCAGTTCTGAGGAATGTCCATTGCCCACATCACACTCGGGACTGAGCTTCTTTCTACTCCATGTTAAAGAGTCACTGCATCTCCACAGGAGTAAATGGGAAATGTATGTCAAGTGAGGTACGAGAGAAAATTCCATTTTTTAATAGGTTTGCATTTTAAATGAATACTCAGTCCACTGATAAAATATAATGACTTGGGACCACAGAAAAGATTCAAGGAAAGGCAGTGTTTTTCTTTTGTCTCACAAGTGACTCTCAGCTGAGAGAAATAACACTCATTCTAGAGCAGCAACTATAGCAACAGGAGGATTTGACTGGGTAGAGGTCAGGGAGTAGAAGCTGTTTTTCACTGCTGATTTTAACATGCCATCCTCACAATTGGCTATTACTTGTGGTGTTAGGAGCCCTTTGTTGAGATTCTATTTCATCCGGGGCTACGGTGTGCTGAATAATTAAAGCTGTCAGCACAAAAATGAAGTATCTATGCACCTTTGAGAACAACTCCAAAATAATTTGATGTCCCAGTCATCACAAGAAAATTATTAACAAAAGAAGCTATCCACAGGGCAGGAAAAAATATGCTTTGAGAGCATCTCTGTGTATTTTCCACATCATATTGCCTAGAATGTTGTCACCAGTGACAGTCTCATGAAATTTCCTGGTAACTGCAGTGTGTGTGGTTTCTGTGTGTTGGGGGTAAAATTTATGCACCTCCCATCAGAGTAGGAGAGCAGAAAGCAGGGGCTTGCAGGTGAGGCAAAGGGGTGTTCCTGTACCCAGCCACAATGCTCATCACCCCACTGGCCTTTAGGAGGGAATGACACATTTTCATCTTCACAGCCCAAGCCGTGGCTGGACCTGCTGTGATGCTTTGTGGCTGTTGTCAGATCTATCAGTTCAGAGCCACCTCTATCCCACCAGGATGTAGGCAGGCAGAGGAAAGGCTGAAGGCTGTCCCTCTGTTTTTTCCCACTGAGCACACCTGTGAGCACTCTAGGGTCCTTTTCTGCTACACTGTGCTATTTTTGAGGGGTGGGACAATATTGGGAATACACAGCTTGCTTTGCAGCCACAATAACAATTAGAGATTAAAGATCATTGGCACAGGCTTCTCCAGACAGGAAATTCAGGAGGTAAGCACAGCAGAAGCAGCAGCACTTTCCTGGGGGTGGATGGGGCGTGTTCATACCCCAGGGGCTGTGTGTTTGCTCTGAGTGTGCTCCCTGTTGGTGCCAGGCTGTGGTGACAGAGGGATCCCACTGCCATTTGTGGCTTTCTTCTGCAGGGAGGGACACACACAGCTATCAGGGTCTTACTGTAGCAGAATCATGCCAGAAAAACGCTCCCTCTCTGAAATTCCTTACTGACATTAACACAGCCCAGTTATTCCAAGCACTCAAAATCTCAGTGCACAGGTCATACAGCAGGCTCCAGCTGCTCATACTGTAGGACTGCATCAGAATTGTGTGAAAAATGTGCAGCTAAATAGAGGAAAATACTGTGACAATGCTCTCTCCATAACGTTCTGGGGCTGGCAGAGTTTTCACAGGGCTGTAAGGACTGGCCTAGCTTTGCCATAACCTCCCACAGAAGTGCTGTGCTTCTTTCTTTTTTCATTACACCTGTTTTTAGGTCCTCTGCACCATAAAGGAAATGGGTGCCTTGTGTGGTTCTGTACAATAATATCCCTGTAGCTCATGCTGAAGTTAAAGATAAACCCTTATCTTCCCTAGGTTTCTTGCATGAAGCTCCACAAATCCTGAAGCCATTAAACACAGGCAGACTTGGGTCTCAGTGGAGCTACTCACATATTCTGTCACACAGATTTGTCCAGAGGCATTTAGCTGCTCAGAGGCACAGAAACCTGGGTAATGCCTGTTTGCAATCACATATTCTAGCTGGACACATGGCTCAGCAGCAGAACTGCCATTTGCACTCACCAGTGCCCCTGGATGTCACTCATCTGTGCCTGTGCCATGGGTTAGCTCCAGGGGACAACCCAGCCCCACAAAGCCACTCACAGTGGGCTGGGGGCAGTCAAAAGGGGAAAAGTGTGAACCTCATGGGCTCAGATAAGGAACCCATGAGAGATGAATAGGTAAAGCACTCAGAGCCATCAGGGCAGCCCTGTGCTGAAGAAGGGCAAGAATATATTAATCTCTAAGGCCAATGGAAAGAGTAATTTCCCCAGAAGCCAGAGCTGCTGTAGGTTGTCCTTTTGCTGGAAACTTGGTTTTATCTGTGTTGAACTTGGGAAGTTATCACATGCCCGGAGGTTGGGGTGGCTTTAGAAACAAGCCTGTTTGTGTTTGTGCTCCACATGGAACTGTTTAATATTTGGGTTTACCATGAAGTTCCAGTGTCTGCTTTTAATAAAATGGCCTGCAAGCAGTCAGATTTGCTCTTGCATAGGGGAATAAATGACTCATGCCTTTTGGGGTCCCATTCCTTCGAGGCAGACATAACAAGCTGCTTTGCCCCTTGTTTTTGCCCAGGGCTTCATTTCACTCTCTATATATACCTATATATATATATATATATATATATATATACCTATATATATATATATATATAAATTCTGCACTAAATACAGAGTAGAGTACATACGTACATGTGTATGTATCTGGAGTCTGGGGACACAGAAATACATCTATATATAAATACATGGAGTTCTGTATATAAATATGCAGAGTTAATCTCTTGGTGGGGGCGTTCAGCTGTTGAGAGGCCGTTGCCCTTGGTGTCAGTGTGTCCTGTGGAGGAGGTAGCACAGCAGCACACAGGGCTTGCCTGAAGCTTCTGTGGGCACACAGCCCTGGCATGGAGCCCCAGGGTTTGCTGCTTTTGCTGGGAGAAGCTCATGGGGCTGCAGGAGCTGAGCCACCCAAATGCCACGTCCAGTTCCCATTGCTGCCTTGCATTAATTTATGTTTAGCTTGTGGCTTCTGCCCCTTTCTTCTTTCCTGCCAGCCTTTAAGGTTTGTTGTGCTTGTTTGGCTTACCAAGCCCTTACAGCAAAGCCCATCTCCTTCTGAACAGCTGTAAAGTGCACTGCACTGAGTGTTTGCTGCACTCAGCTGATGCCTCCTCATGGCACTGGCCTGGCTGTGTCCCCAGCATGGCCACTGCCCACGTGGCACATCCATCACTGCCTGTGCAACGGGAATGGCAGTGCTGCTCCTCCCTGCTGCCCTTTCCCCCCTGGGGGCTATTCCCCATCCTGGACATCAATGCACACTGCTAAGAATTGCTAACTAAACCTCCAACTCTTGAAAATGGACATAATGTGCTTCTTTCTCCCTGTTTGATCCCTTGTTCAGTGCAGCTCCCTGTCCCTCTCTTGGCATTTGGCCATTTGGGTTTCTCTAGGTTGATGATTATTAAGTTGTGTTCATATTGCATCACTGCATTCTGCTGCATCCTTGGAAGTGACGCCGCTTGCCACAAGGACAGCAGATGGACAGAACATTACACAAAGAAAATTAATCCTCCTGTGGTGGGAGTTCCCCAAAATGGCAGAAAATCAAGGCAATAAATTAAGTGCATAAATATTTGCATCAAAGTCTAAACCTGCAGGGCACACGGAAAGGGCACATATTGTTAAATCTCCCATTTTTTATTGCTTTATGGACAGGGCCATTATTGCATTGTAAAGGATGTATACTTTCCCCCTCCTGAGGAGGAGAGAACTGTACAGTGCCAGTAAACCAGGTTATAAATGGCTGAGATATATAAGGCTTGATTCTGAGCCCACTGGAACTGAGGTCCAGGCTCCCATGCTGAGAAGGTGTGCATTTGGTTACACTCCTGCCCCTCTCTCTTTATTTCCAATTACCTAGAAGAAAATAAAAGACTTAGAGCATTACAGATGGTGTTGTCTAAGGAAGTAGGGGGCAGCTTTTTGGTTGTAAATAGGGATTATTGGGAAAAAGCAATGGACAGTGCAGTTGAGGCTGTGTCTTATCTTTGGGAATGTCCCAGGCAAAGCAGTCTGACACTGAGTGAGCAAGCCTGCTGCAGCTGCAGTGTTTGGAAACAAATGAGGGCCAAATTCATTCCTGCTGTCTCTGATGTGAACAATCAGAAGGGGAAAATAATCAGTAAATTTTACAGTCAGCTATTTCTGCTCCAGAAATGCAGAGGAAGCCACAGCAGTGAGCACCTCACACCCCTGTGGGCTTTTCCCCCTTCAAAATCATGTAGGTTGGTCAAAAAGCAAGGGCAGGGTCTGCCTTCTGTGAGCTGACACACACTGTGAGAAATCCAGTGTTATGTTCTGTACACTGAGGGATGTATTTCCATCTGTATTTCCATCTAGATCATGTTGGGATCTAAATCAGACCAATCTTTCAGTTTAATGGTTAAATAGAGAATAATAAAACATTTCTATGAGTAAATGTGGGGCTGATAAATGAAAAAATAGGAAAATAAACAGCCAACAGCTCCCATTTGGGATCAAACAGGATTATTTTTTTGTCAGATTGAAATTAAAATGATGTTTGTTTGGGTTTTTTTCTGTTGTTGCTGTCTTTCATTCTTTCTAAAAACAGACATTAAACTCAATTCCACAGGAATTTACTTTAGAACCCAGCAGCAAGGTTAAAAGCTGAGATATTATGTGTTTTACCTGAAGAGAGGAAATGTTCCTGCAGTGTTGTTGAGGCTGAGAAGCAGAGATGTGCTGGAGTTGAGTGCAGTGATCACAAGCCCTGAGCAAGCACATGAGCCCTGCCCAGGCTCCTGCTCCAGGTACCTCTGTCCATCCTCAGGTGCTCGTGGCTCCAGGCCTGGGAGGGACTGGGACTGGGCCCAGCAAGAGGCCAGTCCTTGCCATGGGGAATGCAGGTTCATGTTAGTAGTTTGCAGGAGGAAAGCCTCATTTCCCCCCAAAAGTGCATCAGGAAAAGCCCCAGCTCTTTGTGGCTCTGTGCCGGACACAGGGCTGGGAGCTGCCAGGTGTGCAGGTAAATAGGACTGGAGAAAACATTTGTTGGGTTTTTGGACTGTTTTCAAACAATGAACTTTTAAATATTGGTTAAATCCTTATAAAATGGTGCTGAGCCAAGCCCTGTTTTTCTGGAAGGAAAAGACTTGAGGTTCATGGAGGAATGTAAATTGTCAGTATTTCTTTATATATTTCTTCCATCCCTTTTATTCAGGATTGAAAGAGTTAATATAGATTGGACTAATTTTTTGCTCTGCCCTCAAAAAAATTTTTTTTTGTAATAAGAAGAACATTAGATATGTGAATTCAGTGATGTTTTGCTACAAACCTGTCTGCCTACAAAGAATGTACCGAGGATAAAAGAGTCCAGCAGAGTTAGATGTAGTGAGATTTGATCTAGGGGACTAAAACATCCACAGTTAACAGCTCAAGAAAAAACATCCTCTTTTCCTACTCTGTGTAGCCTCCCAGAGCTTTTCTGGGAGCATTAGGGGCACTGCTGGTCTTGGAGGTTATTTCTCAGCCCCTGAGATGGTACAGGTGTTAGACAGTGGAAATGACAGGTTTTGGCTATCTGAAGGAATCCAGGACTGATTTATTCCATCTGAAGGAGTTCTGGGATGCACACATAGCAGTGCTGAGCTCTTGGACAGTGCAGAGCTCCAAGGGGAGCATTGCTTCTCCATCTCCTGTGTTCCCCTGCCCTGCAGGCACCCAACCCTGAGGCTACTGGGGAAAAATATGTAGAAAATGCCATTCTCCTTTGGGGAACTTTATTTTGACTGTGCCCTTAAATGGAAAGATTTTGAATCAAAGCTATTTCCACAGGAACCAAGAATTCAGGGTGTTTATCTATCTCCTTGTCACTAATAAAACCAAATTGCCTGTTAAAAATAGACCTTGTGCCTTATGCAAACAGGCAGGGGATGATGCAGCAGGCAGGGAATGAGACAGGAAAATGAGTGATCCCAAAATTACTTATCTGTCTGCCACGAGGTTTGGGAAAGGTCTCAGGTCTCTGCTTTGCTATGTGAAGCCTTGGAGACAGAGCCTCCTCCTGCCAGGAGGTGTTTGCTGCTGCCTGGGATGTACCAGCCCTGTGGTCACTCCAAACAACCAGGCTGGGAGCCACCAGTGCTTTTAGGCAAACATTGTTAGTGCCAAACCTCAAACAGGACTTGGGCTCCCAGGATGGCAATCTCCTCAGGAGCTGGTCAATTGAATCTAACAATTCCTGTGAAAACCAGTCATTTATCTCTCATTTGGTGTGATTTTTAATGCCAGACCCTCCTGTCAGACCCAGCTATCTCAGGGGATGCTGGGGCCACTCCTCCTGGTGCAGAGAGGTGAAGAGAGGAGCCATGGAGCTCCTTCCTTTGCAGCTGCATCCTGCTAAGCAACAGCCACGGTGTCTCCAGTGGGAGAAAAAACCCAAATCACTCCATGTGCTGGGGCTACCCAATGGGTTATTCAATACTTGTATAGCAAGCTGCAACAAGGAGAAGCAGCAGGGCTGTTACATCACTCCTCTGGTCAAAGGTAAAGCTCCTGGTGGGTCAGAAGAGGAAAGAGGCTCAAAGTGCAGGAACAGGAGAAAGGATGGGACAAACCTGCAGAAACAGCATGGCCTGAACCCACACATCATCTTGCAGCTTCTCCCCAGTCACATTGGCTTTCTAATGTTTCATTTATGCCCAGCTGAAGGAATTCAGGCCCTGCAGGGACAGATGGGAAGAGGCAATGCTGGAGCACATGGAGTACATGAGGGAACTGCTACACAGGCTTGCATTTGCAAAATGTTTCTAAACAGCATATTTGTCAGCATATAAATGCAACACTGAAAATCTTAAGGAATAAAACAGCAGCAGGAAGCTGTGGACATGACCAACAGTTGGCCTGGAACCAACTGTTTCAGAGACACCAGTGCCTTTTCCTTTCTTTAAGTGTGTGTGTGTGTGTGTGTGTCCAGCACACTGCAGCTCTGTCCCCACTGCAGGCAGGAAAGCCCTGAGGCAGCACATGGGGCACGTGCTAATATTTATCCCTTTGCTGCTATTGATTACTCCCTCAGGGACTTACAGATAATTCAGTCTGAATAACAGCATCCAGAGAGTGCAGCTGCAGTGACTGGTGATGCATCAGACCTGAGGGAGAAGAAAAGAGCCTTCCCTGGAAATTTTCATGCATGGACAGGTGCTCTGCTGTGTGGGTGGACATATTTCACCACCCTTGCCATGCAGTGATGGATGGGTGACAAAACACCTCCAAAAAGACAGAATAGGAAAGTTACAGCACAAAAGAACTTTCATGAGATTTACCTAACTATGAAGCAAAACCCAGTGCAGGACAGGGTCACCACACTGGGATCTGGTTTTAGGAGCACAGCTTGGGGTCCCCATCCAGCAAAGGCTTCTTTCTCTTCTGACACATTCTGATGCTGCAGCTGATTTCCCAGTTAGGTTTGGAGATGACAGGGCTGTCACTCAGCTGTGCTTTTTCACAGTAGTTTAAAAGTCAGATAGTAAGCAAAACTCCCAAGCTCCTGATGATACCTGTCTCAGGAGGAAGTTTTCTCACCAGAGTATTGACTGTTGCTCGGCTGAAAGGAATATATTAAACCCCAGGTCTCCAGGTAACTCTAGCCCCAGCTTTGCCAAAATCCAGAAGAAAGTGGATTCCTTGGAATTATGTGTTGCTGAAATATTCTCTGGGGTGAAAATCTTTGTCCTAACATGATCAGAAATGTCACAGATAGAATTTTATGCCATTCAAAGCCTTCAGCTTAACAGCACCTGCAAAAGAGGGGGTCTGAATCCTCACTCACCAAAAGTTGAGCTCATACACCCTGTATCACCTTTTCTCACTGAGCTTCCAGAGAAAAAAATATTAAGAACTAGAGAAAACCACACTAAACCAAAAATACCCCAGACTAACAGACGATGCTCTCCCTCTAGCATGCTCTTGAGGTGATTTTACTAGCCTTTAAGGAATTGTGTCTCATATTTCCCCCACCCCTCCTTACTTTATTAATACCCTAGATGACCTTTAAGGGTTGGTCCAGAACCCTTCATCAGCCCTGTGCATGGACAGGAACTTTCACAGCACTGCAATTCTTCCAGCATGTCAGAAAAAATTCCTTTAAATGTCCCCCAGTGTAACTCATCTGATTAGTCCTGCTGCTGGTTGTGGGAGGAGAACCACTTGCAAAGCAGGGAATGAATCATTTGAAAATGAATATTAAGCTTGTTTGGAAATGAAACCAAAAGAACTGAGTCAACACAGACTCTCCTCCCCGTGGGAGACAGGGCTGCTCAGCAACCCCCATATCCCAGCAGGGCACGTTGGGTGTGTGCAGCATCCTCACACAGCCTGGCTGCAGGGTGACCTCAAGGGCTGCAGTGCCCATCCCTGCCTGGGCTCTCCTGACACTAAAATGCAGGGGGGACTGAAACACAGTGCTCCAAGCCTCCCACTTCACTGTGCCCTCACCTCTCTGACAGGGGGAATGAGTCTGCTTGTCTTTCCCCTGGCTGTGACAGCCTCAGGCTGCTCCAGAGCTCTTGTTCATCCCCACACAGACACAGAGGCAAGGCAGGATCCTGCCTGCTCCAGGGTGTGTGGGGTGCCTGTGCTGCTGTCACCCTGCCAGGCTTTCTGCGCTGCCCAGGGGGCTTTTGGCAGTAATTGGTGGTTTTCCATGGGAGCTACTAGGTAATGCTTGGGGTTTTTCAGAGCCACACTACAAAACAGGGATGAACTTGTCAAAAGACACAAACTATACTGTAATGAAATATGGCCATGGAAAGGGGCCAGACTCAGCTCTTCTTTTCACAACAATTTGAGTCATTTCAATGTATTTTAAATAGCTAATTACTTTGTTTTTCATTCAGCTCAAACCATCTAAAATAATAAAAGAATTAGTGGGAGAAAAGGAAGTTAAAGGTGGTCATAAATCCAGCCAAAATATTCAGCAAATAAAGAAAGCCTGCCTGCCTATGTGTGAGCAGCAGTGTTTGGGGTTAATGGCACTTTTTGTCCAGACTGGAGCAGAGCAAAGGAAATTCTCAAGACTTAAAAATATTGCTGTAATGTGAACTGCAGTTTTCAGCCAGCTCTTGTTCTGAAGTTATTTATTTGCCATGACTAATTTGCAGTTTCAAATGCGGTCACCGCCTCACACGTGGCAGTGTCTGGGCTCTCTGGGCACCAGACTGGAGGCACTTGGAGCCCAGCAAAGGAGCTCTGCCCATTCCCATGGGCAGTGCCAGCCCTGCTCTGCAGCCCAAAACCAAAGCCCATTAACACTGAGTTCCTGAAATGCATTTCCCAGGCGTGCAGGGACGCTCACACACCAACACTGAAGTGCGGATGCAGACTCAGATCGCTGCCTCACTATTTCTCATCTTTCCCTGTTTGTTTTTTTTTCCTTTTTTTGATTAATCAGCCCAGAGATGCAGAGAAGCCAAGTGTCTTGACAGCACAGAGGTAATTTGGGAAGGGCAGGCGGGCTGCAAAGCTCCCAGCAGAGGGACCAGCACTTGGCTCAGCTCTGCTGTTGCCCCTGGTTTTAGGGTAAATACATTGTTAAGTTTGTTCAGCCAACCATCACTTCCCATGTGCCGTGCCCAGAGAGCAGGATGAGGCAGGCAGCGCTGCAAACACAGGTGGTTTAAGGGTTCTCCCCACCCTAAATCTCCTCTCTGATGTGAAGAGAGCGTGTCCTGATGCCCTTTTCCCAGCACAGACAGTCTGTACATCTGCCTTTAATGAAGATGAGAAAGGGGGGCTTGGGGGGATTCTGGGTTGATTTCTGGCACTTTGAAATTCCTTTAGTTCTGTGTGACGCACATTGGGCATGAGCTGAGATGTACCAGGCAGAGAGCTGGGCTAAAAATAAACCCAGAGTGTCACTGCTGTGTCAGTCTCCTGTTGATATTTCTTGGTTTGTTTTATGACATCTTCAAGGCCAGTCAAGTGTGGGGGGAAAAACAAAAAAGAGAGAATGTTTGCTTTTTGAGGCTGGATTAAGGGTGAACTGGTACAAATCATGTCATTTCACTGAGTGAATCCAGAGCATTACAGTCTCTGTGATGCTGGTTCACACTCATGCTCATGCACTCTAAATAAGAACTAGCTTGCTCTTATTTAATTATAATTAGCTTGTGCTAATTCTTAAGGCATTATTATATTGATACCAATTTAACTGATGTTAATTAAAGGAATGGACCTATTAAATCAGCACTTACCTATCCATGTGAAAGAAAGGGCTGTGTTGCAGCTTAGAGTCAGCAAGTAGCAGAGTGCTGGCTCCCCAAAGAGAGACCAGGGGAATGTGAGGTATTGATCCAGTGGACTTCTGGTTAGGGACTTACTGGATTTAGGGAGAGAAGGACCAAATCTGACCAAAAAAGCTCCTAAACAGGGAGTTCTGGAAAGAAATGCATGCTTTTAAATGCATTTGGACAGTGCATCAATTGCATGGGGGTGCAAGGTCTTTGCAGTGAGCAGGTCACAGTGCATCCCCACTCTGTGATGGGCTGCAGTGGTCCCTGGGCTGTCCCTCCCCAGGGGACAGCCTCCCCTATGGCTTGGCTGGTCCTGCTGTGGCCAGGCTGCTGGGAAGTAGCTCACAGCATTTATTTTTCTTTTTTACTGGAGGCAAAAAGTAATTTCCTCCTCTGAAGGCCAGGGCTGGAGCCATCCTCTGCTAATGAATGCAAACCATCAGTGAGCAGTAATGGAAAATCTGGGATGATGTGGCAGGCAGTGGCTTGCTTTCATGGCACCAGAAAAGCCCTTTTAAATTTAAATTTAGCAAAGAATTTAAAGCACATATAGGCAGACTCTATTAGAAAGTGAAATATTTGATCTTGGCTATTAATCTGTTATAAGAATACTTTCATTTCCTTGCCATGTGTATCCAGTGATAGACTTTCATAAATGAGACCACATTAAAATGTACTTTATGTTTCTAGTCAAATCTCTTTTATTATTATGCAAGTCCTAGTTAGGAAAAAAAAAAACAATTACAGAAGCAGACTAAGAAGAGCACATTATTTTAACTCATTTATACGAGTGAAATACTGCTCCTACTTGAAGGCTGTACATTGTGCTCTACTAAACACTCTGGGAAGAGGTTGCTCCATTGCAGCCATGCTACCAGATTTGAGAACAGTTATGGGCAGTGGAAATACAAATAGAGTCTAAAACAGCTCATGTGGTGTGGGGTACTGCTATGTGTATATACACACAGATATACATATGTGTTTTTATATGGAGTATCTTCATACTGAAGTCTTATATTCATATTGAAGTATTACATATGGCCTCTATCTTACTGAAATCAAATCTGTGTTAAGGATGGTCCATAATTAATGTGAGCTGTCATTCCTGACACACTGCACCATGGGCAAAGTGTTTTAGGAAGTTTCCATGTGCCCAGGGAGGCTGGGAGGCTCTGTTGCCCTGGTGCTACCTGTGGACACGTGCAGGGATTGTGTCAACCCAGCTGGGCCGGTGGGGAGGGCTCTGCAGAGCTGCACTGCCTGCTCTGGTGGAGGAATTAATTCAGAGAAGAGACCACTGGCAGCCTGGAACCAGCACAGAGCATCATGATGGATGTTTCAGGGCGAGAAGGAAAAAGTGCTTTACATCTTATAACTCACTTTGGCTGATTAGGCACAAATGTCTGTTTTAAACCTTCAAATCTGGGCACCCAAACCGTGTCATAATCCTGCCACTTTTTGAATGTCTTTTCACTCCATTCAAGCAGCCTGACAGAGACCCAGCAGGGGCCACAGCATCTGCTGTCATTTGCTGGAGCAGAAAGCTTTGCTTCCAGATTCACCACTGCTGTGGATCCAAATGCTTTCCCAGGATGGGGCAGCCGTGGTGTACAGTGAAGGTAGGTGTACACTGACATCATGCTTTAGCTGAAAAGTCCAGTCTGGTGTCTTCCAGAAGAGGGTGCAGCTTGAGGCTTGAATCTGCAAAATGCAGGATACTTGTGGATCATGTTAATGCTATTAATAAATTAACCTGAAACTCCTTGCCTGTGCATTTAGGATCCTGGCATGACTCTGCTTTGCTTGAGAGCTGGCCAGAACAAACTGGTGCTTGGCAATTTACTCCAGGACATGAAGTGTCTGAGCCTTGTCCCCCAGAGTCCCCCAGCTCCAGGTTCAGCCCTTCCCCGTCCAGGTGGGATGCACAGTTGGTGCCTCAGCTGTGCCCCAGCTCAGAGCCCTGCAGTCAGGACAGGGAGCAGCCAAAAGGCTGACTTGGCACCAGAATAGCCACAGTCATCTTTCCTGAAAGAATGAAAAATTGCCATCCGTCTCTGGTTTTAACTTTAGTACCACCTCACTATCTCCTCTTTTTTAATCATTCATAGACAGTGAAGATTTACAGCTGTTTGCATTAGTGAAGCCTCAGATTACTAACAGCCTCTGATTTTTAGAAAATAGGTTACAGATTCTTTAGCAACAGATGAGGAAATGCCAAATTTCAAAATCCCCATTGTCAAGGCAATTAAATACCTCGTTCCTGTTGCACTTGGTTTACTGGGCAGCTGTTGGCAAACCGCTCTGCCCTAGGTCTTGTGTCATTGTGTGAATTAACCATGTTCTAGACTATAAATAATAATTACAAGAAGAGACCTTAGGCAGGGCAGATGCAGGGATGTGGTGATGGTGTTTCCAGCAGACAGAGACACAGCCTTTTCTGCCAGTGTGACACTCTCTCAGATCACCCTCTCCATGGTGAACTGGGATTCCTGTGCCTTACAGAGCAGATTCTCACTGAAGTCTACAAGGCAAACAAAACACTTGAGCACCTGGTAGTCTGATTTCCAACTCCCCCCCTCAACCTTTCCTTTAAAGTAGTGGCCAATGACGCATTTGGAGATAATTAAAACTAAGGCTGAGGGGTTTTTGTTTTAATATGCCATGACTATTAGCAGCTGGATTAGGAATCAGCCAGCACAAAAGCAGCATATTTCTTATACCAGCTATAAATAAAACCAGGCTTCAAATTTGAAAGCAGGATTTTTTTTCCCTTTTTCCCCTCCACAGAAGATCTTTTCTTTGTGCCAAGACTAAAATATTAGCACTGTGTTCCCTCCTCTGTTTAAACAGACCTCATTGTATCTAAGTGCCAAAAAAGTGGAATTCCTGAACAGCAGGTGAAAAGAAAACACAAGATCAAATGCAGTTCTGGCTGCCAAGAGAACCTGCAGCACGGCTTGGGGGTGCATGAAAAGTCATGCAGCTCCTGGTGCTGTCAAAGACTTCTGGAAGGTCATCAAGGAATTTTTTTCAAGCATCCCACATCAAAAAGCTACACAGGGAGACAAACCTGCAATACATCATGGGGATGGTGCTAAAGATACCAATCATCCACTTTTAGGAGAATTTAACTTTTCCCCATCATATCTATGGAAGCAGCTCTGTGTGGAGACCAGGGTATGGAAATGAATGTAAGTGCTCCCACTGGGTGAGCATTAGGCAATGGCTGGTTTGGGTCCATAACCCAGCAGGGAGCTATGGAAGAAATGTGTCTTTCTGAGCTCATCCATCCTTAAGGCAAAGGACACATATTTTGCTGCTCTTGGAACCAGCCAGCCCTGGCATTAATTCATATTTCTGCACCCAGCTGGGCATCTGTAAGCCCCAGAATTTTTCTCTTTGGCTGATCCACCCTTTGGGGATGCAGGGAAGAAGCTGCTCCAGCACTGTTCATGGTTAATGGCCTTCAGGAAACACTTCAGTTGAGCTCCTTGTTGATCCTCTGCCTACCATTCCTTGTCATCACTGGAAAAAGCAGAGAGGCTCTGACCCAAAAGCAGACATCTGGGTTTGAAAACAAGGATTTGGATGTATCTCTGGGTCCCACTGGGATCACAGGCTGGAAGTGCTCAGGCTCATTTTCCCTCCTAAAAATCACCAAGCAGCAAAGTTCTTTCAAATAAGACACCCATTGGTGGGGTTGAAAATAACACAAAGCGCACATGCTCCTAAAGACAGCCTTTTTTTTTTTATTTTAAAACTCTGCATCTGAAAACACCGTATGACAGAAAGCATTATATACACTGCAGTGTTTTTGGTATAATACAGTATTTCATACATCCATTTCTTTTTCTGCAAAAAAATTTGCTTTGTCGGACAAAGAACCAAACTCCCATTGACAAAGAATACAGCTAAGGCACATTGTTTCTGCTAAATGAAAGACAAAAGGGTGCAAAAACGGGTAGTGCAATAATTGCTGAAAATCACATTCTACTACAAGAAAAGCATTCTGACTTTGAACTTTGATTACTGGTCAATTTAAGACATTTCAATATCTCATAAAATACTCCTTTAAATAAATAGCAAAATATCTACATCTTTCAGTGTGTTCCATTTGAATTTCCAATTTTTTTTAAACTTTTTTTTCCCTGTATATACATGGTTTTCTTTTTTCTTATTCAATAGATTACAAAATATTTCTGTACAATTTTATGCATATTATGATCTATAACAAAATAGTTATTTCTTAAAACTATATTACCACCAGTCTTTGAAAATGACAGAATAGGAATAACTTATTATGGACTATGTTAGGCAATAGAAAAATCCAATCAAACCAGAACAGAACCAAAAGGACAAAGTCAGAAAAATAATTTCATTACATTGAATTAATTATTTTAGTTTCACAAATCTTATTTTATACGTAAACCCTTTTCAGTTGCCTTTGGGTTGTATCCACGTATGAATACCAACATAGGACAGGATTTGGGATTCCTAAAAGCACTGCAGCCTGCCGGGAATATTGGTGCTACTCACTGAAACATTACAGTTCTCATGGAGGAAACTATTAAAGAAACCCAACATATACAAGCCTTAGCAGAAGTCATTGCTTTCTGCTGACTTTGACAACCTTTGAAAGAAGCTCCAAAAGCCAGATTTTCAGAAATGCATTTATGACTTAGACAAAACAACCATGTTCTAAATGTACTGTTAGATTCTCAACCAACACTGAAAATCTGGCCCTATGTGGTGACTGACGTTCTTCAGATTTAAGACCATACCATTAAGAGGGTATTTCTTCTCCCAACTACCAGTACAAATCTGAGAGGAATGCTACTACAGCATGTTAAAATGAGTGAAATTACTCTACAATTTGTCTTGTGCAACTGAGAGCAGTCTGTCCTGTTGTAGTCTGAAGATAAATTAGAAGTTACTAAGTTTGTACTTTGTATGTAATTAAACCAAGTTCCTTATCTACACTGACTTGCAAGAAACAGAGCTCATAATTTCCTAAGGTTTATATGAATGTCTGAGACTTCCTTTTGCCCAAAGGGAAGGTCATTTTCTTTCCTTAAAGACTGCATTTGTAAGCAATTTCCATTGTATTTGTGAAGTGTAAGCTGACAGCAACGCAACTGAGCTGTAATAGAAATCTCAAGGTGCCTTTTATTCATTCCACAACAAACGGAGAAAGTGAGCAAGACACAGACAACACCAAAGTTCCTAACACAGTTTAAGGCCACATTTAGAAAGGATGGAAGTAAGGCTTTCTTTAAGGGGCAACACACTGGATGCCACAATGGGAACAGACACCGAGCGATCCAAAGCTGACAGGATTCATCCACAGAAAAGCTGAAACAACACCCCAGTTTTGGCCAGCAGGTCTGTGCCTTTTTTTGGATCTAAGCAGGAAAATAAAATGCAATGCCATAGACATCCTCCTCTGGAGTATTCCCAGCAAACTGAAGGTGCTCCCCTAGCAGGAGTGCTATTGTCTCAGTCAAGGGTGTTAATTACAACAGAACCAAAGACAAGCCGAGTCATTTCAATATACAAATGCAGCGCCATGAACCGCGCCTAGAATTGTCACTCTGGTATCAGAGGCACCTGTACAGTATCTTGCTGTTTATTTGGCAAGGTTACAAGTAATACTTCTAGGTTGTAACAAAGTAGAAAGAGAATTTGCATAGATTGTACATTCAGTTCAAGGAGATTTCTGGTACCTTTTTTGTTGTTCTCAGGTAAACGTGTTTGCAGACACAGTGAGGTAGCAGCTGTGGTAGCACCCATGAGCAAAAGAAGGTAACCAAGGCAGAAGCAAAGAGCAGAGTGATCAACACACTACTGTTAGTGAGAAGGAACGGAATCAGCGTGGTACCTGCAGTGTCACATCATGAGGGGAACTGCTCCCAACCCCACATGTAACCGAGACACCCTAATGCTGCCCTGGTCCTGGGTAGCACAGGCAGTAAGGCCTTGTAGCCTCACTTTTAAATGCTCTCAGCCTGATTATTCTTTCCTTTACTGTGATGATGGTGGTGAAGGTTTTGAAGGTCAGCCTCTACTACAATACACCTTGCTGGGGAATTACAAATCAGAGTGTTTTCTTGCCTTTGAAGATTCTGCAGGAAAATGTGCTGTCCTACAAATTCTTCCTTGCTGTCCTCAATACTAATTCACATTTCTTTGGCTCCTCTGTGCCTGGCTGCAGCAGCAGCTGCTGCCCTCAGGGCTCAGCAGCAGGTATTCCTGCTCTCAGGAACTCCTCCTGGGCCTCTGGAAGGGCAGTGCTCTGTCTTCTCTAACACTGCATCACTCCCTACCCTCTCTGTCAGCATCATCCCTGGAGCTGCCTTGGCAGAAGCCAGAGGGTTTGGTTTGGAAAGGCTTTTTTACATGATGTTTTCAATTGTCATTTAATATGGGCTTATGTCCTACTAATCCTTAAGACTACACTGGAGGTCTTGAATGGTAGAAATAAAGACACATATGGATCATTATCTTTTCACAACTGGACTGAAGCAAAGGCCAGTGAGAATGCCAACCATGTCCCACCAGGTCTATCTTATTCTGTTACTGAGATATCAAATAATCAAGTCTCCTCTTACATATATCAGATTCCCAGGCCTGAAAATCAGGACAAGGTAACTGCTAGCTTCCACCAACTCCTTCCTGTGCGCTAGTACTGAACTGACTGAAGGCCACTCTGAAAAGCCAACTTTCCTCATCTGCAGCTGGGTTTCTGAAGAAGCCTAGGGGATTTAGCTCAGTCAAATATAAAACTTCCTGCTCTATGGAAAGTGCTGGAGTTGGCCAAGGTTTCATGTGGCCAATTCCTGAAGCTTTGGGAGCTGGGAAGACAACAGGGAGGGCGTGTTAGCCAGTGGCAAGATGGCATTTCCCTGATGCTCTGATGAAAGAGACCTAGAGAAATCAACAGAAAGCTGGTCCTCATTGCTGGGCCACACGAAACATCTGGATCTTGTCTATCTTGTTTATCAAAGCTGAGATCTCAGGGCATCAATGGTTTTTAGCCTTGCTGTGCAGAAGGGGCCCAGTTTGTTCAAAGGTTTGTTGCAAAGAAATTGTGTCAAACTTTTGGAAAGTTTCAGCATCTTCTCTACCCTTTCTCTCTCCCTTAGGTCAGGTTTACACTCTCCCTGTTCTGATTCACTGACTTCACTACTGTGTTCACTACAATCGTGGCTAAGAGTGATGGAGTGATTAGGATGGCAATTAGTGCTGCAGGAGATGGAGGGAAAGTGAATGCACATTAGTTGGTACTTTTGAAGGTGCTGCAGGATCACTGTTAATACACCATTAAACAACTGTACAGGCATTGTGCACTGAAGCCAGTACCCAGGAAAGTCAATTTGTAACACACGAATGCACATTCCTGTATCTCTAGGCTTAGCAATAATGAAGGCTTAACAACAGAGATACAGAGGGACTTTCTTGTATAACACTTGCTATCATGAAGGAATTGTTAAAATTCTCTGCTTGCTGAGAGCACAAAAAATGAAGACATAATTTCAATTCTAAAAAAACCCCCCTTGAATATCAGAAAATGAAAATGCAAATATTACTACTCAATGTCCAAATGTCATCAAAGAAAGAATTGGATAAATGTGAAAATAAACTGTCATTTGAGCTATTTCGTTTAGCCTTGGGGTTTAACATTACCATATAAACAGGTTTGCATAATGCTGAGCCTGACTTTGGACATAATTCATTAAATCACACATGTAGATGTTCTGCATTTTGCCACATTCCCTTTCTATGTAATACAGATTGATCACAGGAGTGTTACGTGGATGTCCTGCAGAATGGGCAGGGAATTTAAACAAGCAAAGCATTACACATAGAGGATAAATGCGTGCATATGGAAATAGAAACCCCTCCCACTGAAAGGAATTTTGATCAAAGCAGGCTTCCAGCTGGGATCCTGTTCAGCAAGGACTGGCTAGTGTGACTGGAAAAGAACACCTGAACATTCAGGTGAAGATGCATAACTCTTGTGTTTTGTACCAACTGTGGCTCCCTGCTCTGAATTCTCCTTTTCACCAAATGTAAGATCTGTGAAGTTATTCTCTTCTGACCATTGACAATGTTCTTCCCAGGCTCCCAGTGTTGCCATTTCAAACCAGAAAAGCCACTAAGCAGGACTAAGTTGGGCTTAACAGCATCACCTTGGAGCCAGCTCTGCTCCCTGATGCAGAATCTGGCTTTTTATGTGTTTTATTCACAACTATTGGAATTTGACACTGAGTCTCATATATATCTTTTGGATCCATGCCTGCATGACGACGGCTACAGTAGAGGTGGCTGTTTAGGTCCAAAACTTGACACTGCCCCCAGAAGATGTTCCAAACATGGCAGCTTATGTTTTGATGACTTCAAACAGACAGCATTTAGAATACTGTCATACCTTTTATTTATGCTGGACTTGACTCTGAAATCCTCTTTTAGCACTAGCACTCTGGAAGTTTTTCGTGAGAAAGGACTGCAGGATCAACCCCTTCAGCTCCACATCCTATATTTTAACAACAGCACTGGGATTGCCAGCTTGCTACAAAACTTCACTGTTTAAATGCTTCTTGCCTTTCAGAAAATAATCTCATATAAATTTTCTTTGAGATATTTTAAACCTAGCATATAATGCAAATGGATGTATCAGCAACCATCTGTTTTCTTTCCCTTTTTTGTACTAAAACAAAATAATATGCACCTTATTTTTCAAATTATAAAAGTGGCAGCTTTTTTCCTAACTGCAGAAGACGTGATTGTTGTCACCTTCTGCTTGGTCTAGTTAATGAAAACTTACAAAAAAAAGCACTTTAAAACATTCCTGCTTAAGAATAAAAACATCAGATTTAAAAACGAAGTTATCTGCATGCGTGTGCGTGGGTGCACCCCTACACATGTGCTTATGTGCAAGACAGACTGAAGATTTTGTGGCTACCTCAGGAGTCTTACTGAGAACAAGCACTGCCTGGGCTTGTTAATGGATTTTATTGTGTGCCTTAAATGTGACCATCTTCATGTAACCTGCAGGGCTTGGACCGTGCAGTCACCATTGCATCAGTGTGAATAAAGCCCTGGATTTCACAGTGAGGATTGGAGGTGCCCAGAAAATATGAACTTCACAAAGGAATGTTACATTAAAAACAAGCACTGTTAAAAACCCCTACTGAATAAGTAATAACACTGTGATTCTATTACATAAACCTGTTGGCAACCCTGGTTTCACACACGCTTGCCTCTAGAGCTGGTTGAAAAGCTGGAACATTATCTTGACTGGAATATTCCAATCAGCTCTCATTGCTACAAACTTTCCTAAAGCTACTGCTCGTGACTGACAAAATCAAGACAAAAAAAGAAAGGGAGGTGTGAGGGGAGGAAGGCCTTTTCTTAATAAAGGCAGCTTCAGTTAGTAAAATAACATAATCTTCAAGCTGCAAAAGCAGCACCTACTAATTAGTCATTGACTAAAACATAAATAATAAATACCTAACTTGTTCCTTCTATGCATCCATTTTTGTGCCAGATAAACATTTCAATGCTCTGCCTTAATGCCAGCACAGCTGACACCACAATTTCAAGTCCAAAGCAAACTGAAGTAGCTTTAAACCAATACGACAGAGATACTACAAGCCACGGGGATCTGTGTGTTACAGTCCTACTGCAAGTGTTGTTTAAAAGGGAATTCAACCTTCCTGTGAGACATGATTATGGAATGATCTAAGGGTCTGTTTCCCTCCTGATGTGGACACTTCACTCTCAGCAGAAAGTTATCCATGCACACAGAAGGGTGGACAGATACCTTCCTTTATTACAGCAACAGGACTTCTTTCCCAATTAACCCAATGGCTTTTGATGGTCTTTTTTGGTTCTGTTGCTAACTAGAGATTAACACAGCAACAGCAACAAAGTGCATGTTTTTGCTAATGTGAAATACATTAGTTGGAGATGAACTTGTATATAAAACCTGTATTTTAAAAAGTTCTTGGAATGTAAATTCATTTTTCCCTCCTTTAGAAATGCAGTTTTAAATGATGCAAAAACATGACTAAAACAGGATGCAGCCTGCTAGGAACTCTGAAGACAGGCAAGGGTAGATTGTTGACAGAATAAAGTAAAAGCATGGAGAAACATGGCATTGTTCTCCTTCCCTTGGCTTTGGGCAGCGACCCACATCCTGCACAGCCTTCCAGGTGCCCTGGCAAAGCCTGCAAGGATCCTTCTTTAAGAAGAGGAGATCTGTGACCAAGGAAGGAAATTAGTGTTAAGACTTACTAGCCACTACTCAAATTAGGGAAGAAACCTGTTGTTGCTGATTTAGGTCCCAATTTTACTATTTTTCTGGTTTACAACTCCACTGCCTGAGAAAAAACTCAGCTCAGCTCATGAGCAAAGGGTGTGAGCAGACACACCACATCCCACCCCAGCCTACACATACACACCTGCTCTACTGGCAGCCTGTGAAAACACTCAGGTACTGGTTGCTTCCAAAAATGCCTGCAGATTTGAAAGGGCTGAAATTCAAAAAACTTCTTTGTTCTTTAATAAATACTCTTAGTACACTGACCCTGAACCCGACTGCATGAGACATAAAAGACTACTATAGCAAAACACTGGTTTCATTTAGAGTTTATCATTAAATTTGTCTGAAAAAATCTCTGAAAGGAATCTGAAAGTTTCTGCTTTTGCTTGTTCTCTCTAACTAGGATAACAGACATCAGCTGTGTCCAGAATTACTCTGTGTTATTAAAAACCCAAGTGAGGCTGTACCATAATTGCTTCACATTCTCTGAGGTCATGTGGCCGTACAGGCTTCAGCCTGCAGGAACCAACCTCCCCAGAAAGTGTAAGTAGAAGGGAATTTTGATGTGATTTATTCATTATAGCAAAATAATGAAAGCCTATGAAACAGCAGAGGCACGGACAAATTTATTAAAAAAAAACAAACCCTTTAGCAGCTGCTCCTTCACTGCCCTCCCCATGGCTGGGTGTTTCCAAGCCCACAGGCTGGCGGGTGCAGTTCACCTGGAATGGGACAGCACGGGCTGTGGGATGAGGCAAGCTGCTCCCCACAGAGCTGATGGAGAGGGCAGTGCCAAAGGCCTTGTCACAACTCCAGAACTTGTTTTTTTTTTTGTTGTTGTTTTGGTTTTGTTTTCTTAAAATGAATTCTATTACAATAAGTAACAAAAAAACGTAACTTTCCCTTAGGTTTCTGAAACCTGGTGTGAGATTCACAGAGAAGCAAGGTTCAATTCCCTTTTAACACCCTTGGCCGGGGCAGAGCGCGCCGGATGCTACCTCAGGCGGCCGTCGGGTTTGACGGGGCCCAGCTCGGACTTGGGGTCGGGGCTGAGGGAGCTCCAGGCGGTCTGGGCGCAGCCCTGCAGCACGGGGCAGGCCGTGGGCCCCACGCTGCACACGTCCACGGCCGACCAGACGCCGCCGACCAGCGAGTCCACCCAGGCGTCCAGGCGGGCGCCCACGAGCGCCGCGTTGCGCTGGGCCTGGTCGGCGCGGGCGGCGCTCACCGGGATGTTCAGCACCGGGTTCAGGCCCTGGAAGCTCTGCTCCATGTAGGCGTTCTTTGGAGGCCCGCCGTGCAACTTGATGGCTTCCTCTGGAAAGGAGCAAAGCCCAAGGTTAGCGCATTGAAAGAGATTGCTGAGGGTCTAAGGGTGTGGGTAAACAAAAAGAGCAAGGTTTAGGGGTGGGTTGTAGCCCTTTTCCCACACATTGCACCCCAGGGGGTGTGCTCAGCTTTGGCACTCTTTGTGCTCAGTACTACGGATTCTGCTCACTGTGATTTTCATCCTGCGAGTGATGCTTTAGCAGGCAAAGCTCTGACCCTGAAAACAGAGCCATCCTTATTATCACACGTACAACCAACCCCAGAGCTGCAGGACATCCAGGACTGGTTGTACCTCGAAATGAGGAAACAGTTCAAGGACGCCTGGTGCAAGAAGTCTGCCAACCCCTGTCAGACATCCAAGTACTATTATTGATTTGTCTAGAAGAAAGAGCCAAGATCTCAGCCTGTTTTGTTGTGGGTTTTTTCCCCCTAAACAGATGAACCTTGCCCTGCTGTGGAAAAGCCACAACATTTGTTAGCCCTATCTGCCTACAAAACCCAGGTGGTGCCATTTGTGGCACTAAAAGGACAACACTATGGTCTTGAACAGACCAGACCATAATGAAACACATGTAGCCCCAGCATGATTCCTGGAAGTGCTTCAGTCTCACTGGGAAAGTAGTCTCCTGTGAGAGTTATATTTTCAAGCTCCTGTGCTGAACTGTAGATCACAACCATTCCCTAATGACACTTTGCATGGTGGTTGCTTTCCTTACCTATCTCAGCAAAATACAGTACAATACCCCAAATTTGCAATATTGCAGTAAAAATCAGTGTCAGGTTGTGACAATCCTTTCAGAGACCTAAACTGGACACTGTGGGTCAGGCTGCCCCTGTCAAAGGTTGGCTGACTTCTGAGAATCTGAGTGCACCAAGCTGCTGCTTATAAAATCAGGATGAAACCCTTGAAACACGTTCACTGAGTGCCTGTTGGGAGCAAATTTCCAACCATTTCTTTCCACTCTCAGCTGCCTTCCCCAGCATCCTCACTCTGGCAGCACACAGGATACGTTTAGCTCTGCCAACAGACACACTGTCTAGAACAGAAAATGGGCCCATTCAGGCTGCTCCAGGCGAGGAAAGCCACCGCGCTCCGCGAGCGTCAGAGGCCAGGAATTACATATTCACAGCTACAATTCCTTCCACATGTCCTTGCTGCTTGCACTGCAGCCTGACACTGAGTCCTTTCTTCCATGCAGAGGACAGCATCTCAGGTGCTGGAAATAAATCCTTGTATTTATTTAGAGGGAAAAAGGGTATAATTGGAGCTTTGCTGTTATGTTTACAAAGTCTTTAATGTCAAACACCATGCAAGTCAGTTACTTCAAATCCCCAATAAAGAGGTTCAGCACATGCCCATCACCATTATACATAATTTAATTGTTCTTGCATTTATCTAAACCCCTCTTTGTATTTTAAATGGTAGATACACACAATAACCTGTAGTCAAAATGAGTTCAATCTGCACACATGTGTCAGGAATGTGCTCTGCCAGAGCACTGCAGTTAAAGAAATAGAACAAGTACACATGATTAAATTTCCTCCTTTGGAAGCAATTAAATATGGAGGACTGTTTGTCAACATTTTAGTTAAATAGGAACATTCTGAGTAAAAATTCCCAAATAAATAAGAGTTGGCATTACTAGCAGGATCATCTGTTCAAAACAGGCAATTCAGCGAGCTTGTTGAATCAATGCCTGTTGCACATGTGTTTGATGCATGGAACAAGAGAGATCTTTATTCAGACAAGAAACGGGATGAAATGGAACTTGCTGTTCTCTCTGGCGCAGCCTTGTACATTTCCCAGGCCTCAGGACTTGGTGGATCAACAGGATTGGAAAGGCTGAAACCTGCAGGAACTTCAGGACTCAGTGCTGGGCAGAGCAGCAGAGGCTGTGTTAAGGCTACCACTGCCCACAGTGAAAGGTGCTGCTCCAGTGAAGACACACGGAGAACCCTGACCTGGTACAGGTGGGGACTGCCTGCCCCACAGCAGAGCAGCACCCCCAGTTAGGTGTCAGCACATCCTAGAAAGGAAAAGCTGGGCAACAGCAACATGAGTGCAGAGTCACCTGTACTCATCAACAGGAAATGCTGGGACCAGACCCAGAGCCCTCTCCTGGAGCCTCCAAGGCTTTGTCAAGCAGTTCATAGCAGAAAGCAGGAAGGATGCTGCTCATCTGAACAATGGCACATGGGCTGTTCCTCTTTGCATTAAAGGAAAAATGACAGAGAAGCATGATTCCATTATTTACTGAGCTGGTACAGAAGAGACACAGTGAGGCTCCCAAGCCCTGATATACTGTGAAAAAGGAGGCTGGAGCTATTGGGTGTGCACTTGAAGCATTGACACTTCAGTCAAATGTCACAAGGAGGAGCTCATGAAGAAATAATGAAGAATGTAAGGCTTGCCTCTAAATATTTAGACATTTAAATCAGTATGGCTAGCACAAACAACACAAAATTAGCTGAATTGCAGACATTAGGCCAGACTTTTGTGCCTGCCCTTTGACTTCAGGAGGATGCGCATCAATGCAAAATATATTCCTCTGACTTGAAAATATAAATTTGAAAAACTTGGTTATTTTTGATCCCTATTTTGATTTGTTCTTCACCCATATGTGAGTACACATTTCTCAATTGACTCTTCTTGGTCTAACTTTTTTGGATTAAACACACAGCCTATAGTCAGCCACACAGGCTGGGATTTCAGCATTTTTGTGTGGGTTTGTTCATCATTTTGCAGAAAAAGCAAATTAGTTTAGACAGACAGTGGGCTAAGGAATGAAAAATGTGGTTATCTTGGTACACATTAAGGCACTAGACCTGTGGGTTTTTTAAAGCAACATGAACATACAGCTTTATTTCTTTACTTGAATTGTGTTAAAACCCTCTGGCAAAGAGGTAATTTTTTATTGACATTTTGTTTGTTTTCTCTTGCAGCAAACAAGACAGTGCTGCATTTGCTCATTGTGGAGCTAATCGACTCCTTGTCAGCTGGATCTGAACTAAATTTCAAAGCAAATCCCTGTCTTCAGGGTTTTTCTCAGAATGATGATTCCAGGGCATGTCTGCTCTTCTGCAGTCGTGCGCCTGCCTGCTGCTATTACTGCATTTATCAAGAACATGTCATGTTACCTCTGGTTAATTTAAAGAAATCACAGCAGTTCTGACACAAGTTGCCACCCACTTTATAATCTGTATAGATGCAATTAGAATTGATTGAGCCACTGCAAACAACCAAGGGCAAAACAAAGGTTTCCCAGTGTCTGCTAATTGAGATGATCTATAAATATGGATTAGGTCAAAAGGCCGGTGAGGTGCCTGAGTGCATCGCCCATGTCTGCTAATGCTGTCAGCCCTTGAAAGGGGGCATAGGGACCAGGCACTGATATTTCAGGCTCCATGGGAGCAGCAAAGATCAGCAGCCCCATGTCCAGGACATGCCATCAAGCTGGGAACAGAGTGGGAAAGCAAAGCAAAAAAGGAGGTCGGTCTTTCTCACTTCTCTTCCTTGCTTGAAGGAGGAAGGGCTTTTATTTTATTCATTTATTTACAATCCAGGGTTTACTATCATCTTGAGGTTTTGGGGCTTTTCCTGCCCCTGCTACTGGCTCACAATAACCTATTTGGCTTTAATGGAACAGGTACCATCCATTAAACGGATGACAACTCATTATCGGTACTCCAGCTGGGAGAGCACTGGGGAAACTTTGCTCTGAATATAAACTCAAATTTAAAAATGAAATTGCTTTGGCTTTTTCTCTTCCCCTCACTGTGACCCTGAGAGTCAATCACACTTGGCCTTTAAAGAGCAGGGAAGGGGGGAAAGTGGGATGATTGGGATGTAGAGACAACCTCTACTGAATTTGCTGTTTTCTTGGGATCTGAAGTCTGCTGGGTAGCTTGAATTATAGTCTGTGAACTGCTGGCTAAGTGCTCTGAATGACACCGGTTGTTTGCTTCTGCCTCTGAAGTCCCTTCACAGGAGAGCTGGACATCTGGCCTTGAGTCTCCAAGTACTCAAATTCTGGTTGCCTAAAGCTGCCCCATTCCTGTGTGATCTGCCAGTGATCTTACACGGTTCTGCTCCCTGTTTTGTCTTCTCCACATCCCATTCTCTCTTTGTCTTGGCACAATTATTCCTAGAGCATCCTGCTGGTCCTTGGCAGCCCTCCTGTGTCTTTACAACAAGCATGGAGTTCTTGGCTTTGACACACTCAACCATGTGGTGAGAACCTCAAAATTGCTGTTTAGAAGAATAAACTGGAACCTGTCTGTGCAGGAGGTAGAGGGAAGGAGACTGGTGGAGAAGGTGAACCTGATTTCTCCAAATAATTTATCACAAATGCACCTAATTTCCTTTTATTTTCTTTTTTACTTTCTCCAACCAGGCAAATACTTGAAGGCACTCCTGAGCCAGAGTATCTGCTGAAGGCAGAGCTGATCAGTGATCCAACTCAAAGGAGAGAACACAGACACAGATTTGGATGACTGGAGGGGGAGAAGGACCAGGAAGGAATAAGTAACATTACATTATAGGCTCTCCACTGAAATACCTTAGGGAGCCATATTTACAGTGGAAATACCCCAGACAGTGTCCTCAGTAATTCCACATAAGGTCTGATCTCTCACAGATTCAGGTTTGGAAAAGGTCAATGAATCTGTGTTTTTAAAACAATTTACATTCTATCAGCTACTCACATCTGGATAGAGCATCAAAGAAAACACTCACTCTTGATTTCCCTTTATGGCTTTACTTGCATGCAAAGAATTTAGGCCAAAATTAATAAATAACTGGAAATAAAAAACCCGAATAAACGAGTGGCATATGCTGTTTTTATAAACTGCTAAACAGAACATCTTTGCTGGCAGCTGTCCCATGATTATTTTTTTATTTTGAATGCAATTATGAATTCTGAGAGTCATGATACAGGAATGAACGTGTTTTACTTTGATTATTCAAAAGAAGAGCCAGTGGCTCCCTTCATGATGCTGGGAAACCAAAACAACTTTCCTTGTTGTGCTCTGGGCTGAAGTGATGTTTAGATAAGCAATCATTTAGGAAATACAGGGATTGTTGTCATGCCCATGTTCTCAGGATACAAGATGTTAGTGGCTGCTGCTAGTTTTGTGCAAATGCTTTTTAGAATGGCAGAAGCAAATTGCACACCAGCTCATGGAGAGATTTTTATGTCTGTAACTTTGTGGACTCCACTTTCTACATTTGGAGTGGATAAGACAGAGAGGGCAGAACTATTATTGAGGAAATGACATGCAAAGTGCTACAAAATGTGTCAGTCCAGGGCAATCTTTCTGACAAGGGTTGTTTTTTTTAATCAGGGCAGGGGAGGGCAGGGTGGGAGTTGGTGGTGGTGGTGAGGGAGGATGGTTGGAAAAAAGGAAAATTTTAAAGAAATCCCTAATAAAACATATTCCCATCTTCTACTGACAACTCTGGGCTAAGTCTGATTTATCTTAGTTTTAATTTCAATGTTAAGACATGAAAATAATACTATTCCTTCATTTTAGAAGATTTTTGGCAGTTTTTGAATTGTTTATGGTAACACGAATTGTTCTTTTAGAGGTTCTAATTCTTCTGTCATACTCTCATTATGCCTTTATTTGGCAGAGAAAAATGTTTTTAAAGAATAAAGTAATGACAAACTGACAAAAATCTGGAAATCAAAGGTAAATCATGATTGCTTGCACAGAGCACAGTCGTGTCACTGAGACAGAAAGCCTTCAAAAAAAACCAAACCAAAACCAACAGGTATTTGCATTGATTACAATTCTAACTACAGTGCAGTGTCACTGCCTGCCCCTGTAATTAACTTTCTTCTCTACCTCCATGCCTCAGTCATCTACACATTACACATCACATCATCAGTAGCAAATCCCTCCTGAGACGCTCTTCCTAGACAATATTGTTCCCAAGCTTTATATTTCATTCCTGTAGTAGATTCTAGTTACCACAAGAATAAACAGGCTTCTTAACAAAAAATGAGCCCAGTGTATCAATGGGCAATACACTGGGTAGCTACACAATTTCAGTGGAATTATTCCTGACTCAGAATTTGAACCAAAAGGAGTTTTGCCTTCACACCATAAAGTGTGGGCTTATTTTTGAAGTCTGACACATATTTACCTGTCCATGGGGCTCTCACATTGTAGGGAAAAGCAGCCAGGTTGCTGGCTACATGCCACCTTTTCCATCCAATTCATGCCTTAAATGTTAAATTACCAAAGAACATGGAATTCATTAATTTCCAGCAGACAAGTTGGTAGCAGCTGCATTCAGAAGCAGCCTGCCTCGAACTTTGAAAATGTATCCCTTCTTCACATGGTGTCTGTTCACAATTTATCATTGCCTATTAGCTATTAACAGCAGTGGGTTGGAGGTGGTTTCATTTCTGCTTAAGAAACGATGCCACCAAATGTTAGCAGCAGAAATCAGTAAGTTCACTCTTGTGCTGGAAATGTGTGGAATCAAACTCCTGTTGAGTGAGATAAGGGCTGCATTAGCTCTCAGCAGTTGTCTGCTGGTGTTTGCATTACAGAAGCAGCACGTTATGCTGGGAGGTAAATGCCTGACTCAGTTTATTTGCTGCCTTGTCAGGAAGAAGAACTTCTGAAAACTTAATAGGATCATTCATGTATCTAGGAAATTTAAGATGTCTAAAGTTATGAATATTAATACTGGGCAGATGGAAGCACTTGAGCACTTTAAGAAGAATGGTAAAGATATTCAGAGCAACAAGCTTGTTTTGATCTTACTGAATAAAAAACCAGGTGTGGCTGTAAAATGTTCCCTCTTCTCCCAGCACAGTGTCCTGGGCACTGGCTGCAGACCCAAAGCGTTTGGATGATGCCTGTGCCATGCAAACATGGGAGCCTGCAGAGCCTGGCAGCCCCAGAATGGCCTCTGTATTTGGATGGCTCAGGGCTGCTGTGGCAAGGAAGAAAACAGTTTCTTTCTAACAACTGTAAGTGTGGGTCTGGTCCCAGGACAGTATTTGTAGATATTGCTGTAACACAGCTGCTTGCCAAGTACTGAGCAGGTTTTGGCAGGTATCAGGCAGAAGTAAATGCCTGGACCTGACGATATGTCAGGTGAGCTCTGGCCTAGGGTAACTTTGTCTAATCCAGCATTTTGCAAATTAAAGCTTTTATTGTTAAACACACAGGCTTTGTCAAGAAAACAGTTTAAACACATGTAAGTCTCTAGGAGGAAACATGAATGAAAAGCAGCACAGAAAGGTCAGTTTTTCTTTCCATTTCTAAATGATGGCTTTTATGATAGCTGTTAGATTATTGAGAGTCTGAAGATCTCTGGATCTGAACTGTGCATAATTTAAAGATACAAATAGTCTTTTGTTCAAAGTGGCTGTGTTTTACCAACTGGACACAGACACTTCCACTTCTCTTAGTGCAAAAGTTTCTTCTGACTTAGTATCTATAAAATCCCTTTCTTCAATCCTTTTCCAATACACTGCAACTTCATTTTTAACAGCAGCATTTACAGTGAATACAGACAAAATATCTATATTATTCCTGTAGCAAATAATAAAACTTACCTTGTTTGATAGGCTGCTGATTTGAGAAGGTGAGAGGAGTAACGAGGAATTTGGTTTCAGCTACCTGTACCCAGTGGTGCAGAATTTTTATTGTCCAGACACCAGGTCGTAGGGGCAAATTCAGAGGTGGTTTGTAGTGAGTAAACTCAGCACTGGATTCAATAAGAATATCATATGTTGCTGCAATTACATTAATGGGATCCACCCAAATGACAGTCACGGTGACATTGGGGCCTTTCCCCCACTTCTGCATCCCCACTGGCTCATCTGTTGGCCCAAGGAGTCCTCCAAAATTCCTGAAAAGCCTTTCCTTGGCATCCCACTCAGTGCCAATCTGAAATGAAAGAACACAGGGCAGGTAATATCATCTCTGTAAGCACCTGAGACCTTTATGGCAAATAAGGGCTCTCAAGAGACACAAATCGTATTTGTCTAATCACATGAATTATACATCCATATAAAAGCAACATGACCTAAGATCATAATGCATACACAAATTATGAGGCAAGAAAGAAGGCTTGCTTTCTTGCTCCCTTTCTGACTGATAAAAGGGTTTTCTTTATCTTAGAGTGACACAACAGGTGATAGCAGCTCTCTCTTCCCTCCACAGAAGCATTCAACAAGGGACCAAGCCAGTGGCTGGACACAGCCTATGCACAGAAAAAAAAAGTGACCCATCATCTCCTGGGTCATGAAAATGTATTACACACTTGAGAGATGAAAAGGTGAACCCTGCAGCAGAGACCTGCCCAGCTGCTGCTAAGACCAGGGAAGACACTTCAGCTGCTGACTTCAGGACAAGTCACATCATGTCCTTTACTACAATCCACCCATGAGATGTTGTCTCTTTGTACTCCCTTTCTGCCCCACATGGGAATTTATTTCTTGTAAACTCTTATTGTCATAATAGTGACATTGTTTTTCATTTATTCACTAACAGCAAACCAGCTGATTCACAATCTAGTGTAAATACTTAATTCATGTTCCAGTGTTCTTTATATGAATTTCAATGGTTCCCCCACAACCTGGGGGATGACACAAACTTCCAAGCTGTTGGAACTTCAAGCCACTAACACCTGTGCACTACTGAAACCAGCACCTCTGCCCAGCCAGCATGGAAATGGAGTAACTGCCTGTCTTAGGCCATGGGAAGACTTCAATATCCCAGCACTAAAGCCAGCAGGTGTATGGAACCTTTCCATCAATTCCCCTGTGCCCACAGGACTGAGGGCTGCACTTCCGATTTTGGAGGCAGGTCTGGTATGAAGCCTCTCAAAGTCCTTCTGGTCTTCTTTTGCCCTACTCTCCAAAGAGTTGATTTCTTCCCTGTACAGAAAGTCTCTGTGGGTGACCTCTGGAGACCCATGCACACACAGGCAGGATCCCCACTTTCAAAATATTTGTGGATATTGCAGATTTTCCCCACACAGAGCTGTCCTTGTCCCTAAGCTTCACCTTACAAGGGCATGGTCAGTACCTGCTTTCCTGAAAGTATAAGAAATAATTGTAGCTCATTTGCTACAGAGATTTTTCTTCTAGATTTCATTTCACTTCATGAGAATAAACGATTCCAATATAATGCCTAAATCCCCCCAAATCCCCAAAACATAATGATTACCTGATGCCTATTACCTGCACTGGAAACTGTCCAGTCTCCAGTCTCTTCTAAATAAATCCCTATGGTTGGCAGACAAATTGCAGGAGGACTGCAAGCAAAATGCTACAAGGTCAGTAAAATAAAACCCTACCATCCTAACTCCATCTGTCATCACACAAATTCCTCCTACCGGGCTATGACACTGCAGAGTATGAGACAAAATGAGCCTTGCACTATTCTGCAATCAACACAGCATTTGTGGTATTTCAGAGGTATTTCACCCAGCACACCAGCTAATCAAACCAGACAGCATAGCCCAGATATCAGACCCAAGCATCGAATGCCTCGAGGAGCTGTCAGTGTGTGCTCTCCTGACAAGACTGACTGAATATGTATGGAAATAAGCTGAGAAAGAAAATTTCCTGACCAGGCCTTATTATCTACTCTGCCAACCTTCACTGAGGTGCAGCCATATCACACCTACCAGTGCTCAAGGGACCTAGAAAGAATAAAGTCACAACATGTGAAACAAACCTACACCCTCCTGGGCAAAGAAAATCTGTAAGGAAGCTCTTTCCACCACATTCAATATTTCTTACTGAGGAAGTCATTGCAGAAAACTTACTTCATCCTCAAAAATTAAACATTCACTCCTGACATCCAACTATTTCCCCTCTAGTTTCTCATCCCTGAGAAAATAAATCAGAAAGTTACAGTCCCCTTGCTCCAACCTCCAGGTGACACTTCTCCATGCCAGACTGCACAAAAGATGAGATGTGCTCACAAGCACAAAGGTTTATCAGACTGCTCTGTGGAAGAGCTAAGGCTGCTTTTGGGAAAAAATTGTCACACAATTGTTGTCTGGTTTCTAAGCTTTGTGCAGGTGTGGCACTGGGCTCCCTAAAACAACTCAAAAGTTCCTGCCAAAGGGCAGGGCAAGAGGGGAGGGAAGGACAGGTACCCCCAGATCCCTGTGTGCCCCAGGGCCAGGGCTCACAGCAAGGTTCCACAGGCACCTCGGGGAGGGAAAGGTAGGGAGCTGTGCACTCTGTTCATGGCATCTGCCCTTTATGTCTCATTTCCAGCTGGGGACATACTTTCCCATGCTGCACAGCTTGCAGTACCAGCTGCTTTTAGAAGCACAATATTTTATAGGGAATTTTACTTAAAGCACTGTTTAGAGGTTTATAACCCTTTGAACTTAACACAGCTGAGTTCCCAGTACTGAGCTGTCCGATTTTACAGGGCAAGAGATACTACAGCCCTATAATAAGTTTCACAGCTCTTTAAAACATCATGAGTAGGCTTTCACTTTCAAATAGAATACACCAAGTATGGATGGAATCAAGCAGTAATGAATATCTGATAAATTATGAAGAGATGTAGCACAGAAACTGACATTTTCCACATCATTATTTTAATCACCTTTATTTTGGGCCTCAAGAGCAAGCACTGTGCACGGGGTATGCTTGGAAAGCTGGAAATCTCTCATTGGCTCAAAATTTCTGTTTCTATCTCTGTTTGAACCCAGATAAAATTTTCCCAAGATAAATTATACCCTGATTATGGGTTTGTGTCTCATTGCTCACCACAAACAGGACCATTAGGTTCACACAATGCACACTAATTGCCTGACACCTAGTTTATTTTATTCTCTGTGATGAATCACAAGTCTTAACAAGACCAGAAACAGCATTTAACTGATAGAGGGTGAGCTGAGACTTTTGGTTCTGTGCAGCAAATCAATCCCCTGCCCTGCACAGAGAAGCTGCCTGAACCCAGGCTGGCAGGACACATAGTGTGTGCATTGTGCATGAGCCAGTTTCAGGAGGTGTGGGAGTTCCATGCTTGGAAATCATCTCTTGGATTTCCTGTGAGCTTATTTTCTTTGCCTCAGCCTGCAGGAGCCATGTGCCATCGAAATGCTGCCATGAACTCTCCCCAAGGTGTGGGGCAGCCCCGCTGGCTGATGGCTTCCCACTGGTCTTTTCAGGGTGTGGGGTGAAATCTGCTCCTTGGGAAGTGAAGACTGAGAGCAGCAGAGGGCAGGAGGCAGGGGCTGGAGAGATCCCATCAGCTCTGCTGCAATCTCAGTTGTGCACAGGGTCACAAATACACTTGGGAGCACATTCAGCACAGCATATTTGTGTGCTCTTCCTGCTGGCCCCAGTGCTGCGAGCTGGGACAGAGGAGAAAGTTCCCAGCTAAAATAGCCCCATTCAGTTTAAAATTCCTGCCAGATCATGGGGTGAAAGTTGTTGAAGAACAAGCAGTTCTATGTCCCAATAAGCATAAATCTTATTTTCTGTGAACACTGATGTTTCCATCTTAGCTAAACTGCTAAGTTTGTTTTCCCCATGCTGAACCTTGACAAAGCAGTGACATTTTAATAAGCAGTAGCAGATCAGAGCTTTCCAGCCACACTGAAGCTGAAGAAGTTAATGCTGGATTTATAGCAGGGTAACTGAGACAATTATTTGGCTCAGAGGCAGAGATCCCTGCAGGCCAAAGGAAGGCAGAAAGTAAAAAAAAAAAAAAATTAAAAAATTAAATTATTTACTCTGTACCTCCTGGTCTTTTAAAATATGAATCATCTATGAAAGGAGAGGACAATTAAAGAGGTTAGGTGAGGAAAATAAAATGAAAACAAGTAAGCAGCCACCAAAACTCTTTCTGTTGAATTTCAAACAGAAGAAAATGTTTCCTTATGCTCACAAAAGCTCACCAGTGATTAAATTCTTAAAAGTACTAAATAAGCAGAAGAAATACTCCTACAAATCACAAGAATTGGAGGAGCTTGTATGAACATTTATCACTGCATGAAATGGCAGGCTACCATCCGACACATTGATAAATGAAACACACTTTCCATCCATCTCTTTAATGGCACATTAGTGTCATGGATTTGCCATGCACACCAAAACACTGAATCCCACCTAGGCATTTCTTAATTGCCCAAGAAGATGGTAATTTATGGACTTAGCCATAATGACTGGAACACATTTCTTCAATCAATTTTATGCCTTAATTGAAATTTGCAGCTTAACAAGAAAAATCATGAAATTAACTGCTCAGACAATTGTATCTTTAAAACAGAACACAGATGTCAGGTCCTATTAGTGGTCAACTTTCCTGATATACTTGAGGTAGATTTTTTATACTCTATGACAGACACTGGGACAGATTTCTAGAAAAAATAACAGGATTTGTGGGAAATCTCAGCCACTGCTGTGATAATTTTCTCTTTTCTGTTACATCAATATTCTGCTCACATGTGGTATCAGTGCCTGACTAGCACTAATTTTGACAGGTTTTTCCAGTGTACTCTTGAGAGACACAGTTAAACATGCCACCATTTCCATCTGGAATTGCAAAAAAATGGTATTTTCCCCAGGAGCCTTTCACAGCACTTGCAACAAACACGGTGGCAAAACTTTAAAGTTACTATTAAATTACTGAGCCCCTTTGACAACAACAAAAGCTTTCCATTTGTTTTTAAAACAGAAGGGAATGAGGACACTCAGATTAATGCAAGAAATGAGTGTTGACGACAGACCTGAACTGTCAATGGTATCTCCTTCTATGATGAGGATGTACACTATGCTAGAAAGCCACTCTCACATTAAATTTCCATGGGAATACAGTTTCCAAAGTAATTTAGTGTTCACTCCCGTGATGCCACAGGTGTGCATGGCTGGCTACGAACGCTCACCTCTGAGAACTGCAACCTCCCAAAATCACTCGGTGGACTTGCAATCTTGAAGACTTTCTTGGGCATCACCCACGTTTCCAAAGTCTCCAGTTTACTGACAGCCAGATTGGTTGCATGGTGCCTGATCAGGAAGCCTTGGAAACGGTCAGCAAGGAAGTAAAGGTGGATGGAAACTGGATGGCCCATGGGGAGGTATCTGTAAAACAGCACATGCTCATCAGTTATGTAAGAGAATGAAATCTCCATTTACTTGGAGCTAGTGGCTGAAGAAGCATTCATTTCAACTAGAAAATCCACCACTGTACATTAAGAGATTTCAAATGTGTTCATGACTCATTATCAAATATTTTTAGGCTGTTCCGATTACCCCGTAATGTAAAAATATGTTACTAAGAATACAGGCTCATTAATTCCATATCCTCAGCTCAAAGCTCTTTAGGAGTCATTCTGTGTGCCAGAAAGCTCCTCTCCCTCACCACCTCTCCTGGTAGAAAGTGGCATCCAGAGACACACACAGATTGTTCGGGTGCAGCACTGTTTGCTCAGATAAACTAGGATACAGGATGCCCTAGGATTGTGCCTGTGCTCCAGCGCTGCCTTTCCTGTCCCAGCAGGGTCAGTGCCTGTCTGCACTGGACAGCAAGGAGTGCTGTGTGACCAGGCACTGACCTCTGGGCCCCTCCATTCCCAAACCCCTTCCCCAAGGGCAGGGCTCTGCAGGCTGGCACTGCAGCGAAGGGCACCAGGATCCTGTCCCCATTTTAGGTCTCTGTATTTTAGGGAACAAAACTTCACATTTTTTAAACACTCAAGATTGCTTTTGCTGTGATTTTTTTACGTATAGCCAAAGAAACCCCAAAAAACCTACTTTGAAAAAGGGTCAAACAACTCGGCAAAACCAGCTGTTAAGAGATCTGGAAGCCTTCAGTTGCAGCTGAGCTTTAAAGACATTGTAGTCACAGCTTCAAATAATTAAAGCGTACGGTTGATTGTCTGCTATGGACTCAGAAACATCTGTAACAATGTTTGGGTACATATGGATGCACAAATAATTAAAAATGTGTTATTCATAGCTCAGAAATGGAATATTTTGCTACTTTACAGCACTGACATTAACTGCAAAACAAGTTAAACCAACCAGCATCACATCTTCCCAGTAAGTCAGCTAAGCCTGACTCCTCTGGCTTGTTACCACAATTAAAGGATGAGCACTAAGGATGAGCACCAGGGAGGACTTTCCATTGCACAAGGTCTGCAACACCCCAGAAGGAACTCTGTAGTGCTGGAGAAATCAATATAAGAGGACAGTGTGCCAACAGGGCCAGCACTGATGGACTAAGCAAAACCACTGCAAAGCTACACAGCCAGTGCCAGCAACAATCTGACTTCTGTTCCCAGCACTAAGACCTCCTGTTTTATATGTGTGCAGCAGCAAATATTTACAATATCCTTGAAATAGACTGAGTAAATTGCCTCTTGGCAGAAGAGAGCAAAAATGCCTAGGGATAGAAAAAATGAATTAAATCTCAATCACACATTAATGTTGCTCCCGCAGAAGATGCTGACACTCCATCTCCTCTGGTACCCGAGCAGTCTGTGGGGGGCATGGCTTTCTGAGGCTGTGGGCTGGCCTGGTTAGGGAAGTGTGCAAGGCAGCTGCTCTTACAAACACCTCCTGAGCTGCTGTGGGTGGCAGCATGGGCCTGACTCCAAGGGGGATCCGAGGCAGGAGCTGCTTTCCTCACAGCATGAGCTGGGGTGCTGCATGCACAGGACCAGCCAGCCTGCAGCTGTGCTCAGCCCCACAGCAAAGGGAGCACTGTTGAGGCGCTCAGCCCGAACCCATCCTGCCATTATTGCATTAGAGACATGCAAAACCATGAGAGGGAAAGAGGAAAGGTATAGGTGCAAACATCCAGAAGGACAGCACAGTATCAGAAGAGAGGAGATGTGAATCATAAACCTGAAGATCAGCCATGTTTCTCTGATCTGAACTGGATGCTGACTCACAGTGTCTTGAGGGGGCTCAGGTAGGTATGAAAACGAAGCCTCTGCTCCGTATCACTGTTTGCAATTCCTCCCTGCACTGTTTCATGAGGCTCCAGCCTGCTGTAAGGAGCTGTGCTTTATCCTGGAGACAGCTGCAGTCACGGTGTTCCTATCTATAATCTGAGCTAGCCTGAAAAGCACCTTGAGTTCCTGCACAATGGAAAGTTCCTCAGAAACAAAAGTGATAATTGATATAAATCAGCATCAGAATACTGGCAAAAGGACTGAGAACAAAAGTAATTGTCAAATTGTCAAATTTCAGTAGTGGTTATACATTGTCCCCGTCCTCTTTGCTGGCTTCAGTCTGCAGGACAAATGACCCAGGACTTCCTTAGGTCTGCTTTTATTTCATATAAGGAAGGCATGCTACTAGTGATTATTTCTATCTAATTGTTATTGATCTTTTATTGCTTTGCACCGGTAACCTTCACTGACAAAAGTCTAATAGGAATCTGGAGCACTTATTGCCACATCTTTCTAAATGGGGCATTGCTCAGCACTTCCATGACTAATTTAGGAAGGTCAAGGCACATTTGGTTCCCTCTTGAGAACACAACATGGGCAACGTCCATCCATCAAAGCACATGGAGTGTTTGCTGACTTAGGCTCTATGTGTTTTCTATTAGGATATAAAAGGGCAGGCTCTAGAAATACATTCTGAAAATGGAATTAAGAGATGGTAAAGTAAGACTTAAAAAGAGGAACCATCTCTGCTTTGAATCTAAACAGCTCCAGATGTGTTTGCAGGCAGCAAACATCTACTATGAAGAGAGCCTTTTCTATGCAAGTCTAACTTCAGGAATTCCTCCTTCAAATCCCTTTTAGACTGAATTCTTCTTAGCCAGGCTTAGAGGTGAAAAAGGAATCTAGAATATAGGGATAATTTCCTTTTAAAGCATAAGGAAATTTATTTGAGATAAATATATCTACCTATATATAGATATATAAACACCTGCATATATTTTATGTATTTGATGCTAATAGATCCTACCAGTTGCAGCACTTTTGGCACAGAGAACTGCACCAAGCAGGCAAACTAAGCCAAGCAAGCTCTCTGCACTACATGTGTGCTCCCAGGGGAACAAACAAGCAAGGACCATTAACCTGCCTGTGTTCAGATTTGTTCTGAAATCCTGTCCTCTGCTTTTGGTAAGCATAATAGAGGTGAACATGACCTCTGCTGCAATCACACGGAGGGTTTAGGAGCTGAGGCTATAATACACTTGCTGAAATTAATCAAGGGAAACGCAGCAGTGGGGGTAGCACTGCCCAACTGGATCCTGTCAGTCTTCATCAGGCTGGAGAGGAGCTCCTTAAAAGTGCAGCAAACAGGTCACATAATGTCAACCCAGAATAACCCACGCTTTATTACGGCCATAAATACTCCTGGAAATCAGTGCTGCGCGCTTGCAGCTGCCTGGCTGTGCTTGTGGCCGTAGGCTCCAGCCAGCACAGCCGAGCAGAACGAGTCTCCCCAGAGCCTGGTGGTCCCTGTGTCCCCCAGAGGAGCAGAGGCAGCACTGACCTGCAGCTGTTGTCCCCAGCAGCATGGAAGGAGGTCTCGGCCCTGCGCAGGCCCAGGCGGGAGAAGGAGTGGAACATGGTGAGGGCCACGTCACTGAGCGCGCCCAGCCCGTCGGGCTCCTCGTACACGTTCTCCCAGTAGGAGCGCAGCCCTGGCGTGCCCGGAGGGTAATTCCCGTACAGGTAATAGTCTAGCTGGCCAATGATCTCCTGGTTCACCACCGCCTCAAACTTGCGGGCAAAGAAAGTTGGCCTGGCAGTCTGCTGTTGGGACAGGACAGGAAAGTCACTTGTGGCAGCAGCACTCTGGCCACAGAGAGAATCACAACTTTCACAGGCTGTGAGAGAGAAACATAACTTTCACAAAGTCTGTGAGAAGATCAGAGAAAAGAATGAGAAACAATTCTTATCTTAACTTGCTGCACCTGGTATTGTGAACATGTGGAATGTGTTATGCGGATTTGTTTACCAAAGGGTGGTTTCTTAAATAGCCAGTGGTGATGGTGTTTGGACTGGAGGACCAATTAGGTCCAGCTGGATTGTAAGTGTCTATAAGAACAATGGGTATCTTAATAAACAGATTATTAATCAACCTCTGTGAATCATGGAGTCTATGCTGATTATTGCCCAGCCAGGGGCCTGTTGTGACAAGAGACATGCAGTTCCCATTTTCAGACATGGCACTTTGTCTTAAGCAATGGGTTGGAGTTGAAGACATAAAGTGTTTCTCTTCATGAGCAAAGATGACTTAAAATGTCACCTTTAGGACCATTCATCATTCACTTAAAAACGACATAATTACTCAATGGAAACCCCTTTAGGCCAACAGCCACCCGATGTGGCAGGGCTCAGGAAGGCTCTCCAAGTGCAGGAGGGCAGGGGAATGCTCTCCAAACCCCCGTGGTAGCCTAAAGACAGTGCAGCACTGGTATACAGGGAGAAAGTGTACTGTAGAAGTGGGGCTCAGAAGAGGCAAAAAAGCATTATCTCTGTATAGTTCTGCTACCAGGAGGTGAAGAAAGGTCTCTGGGAAAAGTGCGATGTATGCCTGAGATTTCTAAACTTCAAAGTTGTTCTGCCCAGGTTTTTTGCTCTGCGACGGTGTAACTCTGACCCTAACCCTAGGCGTAACCCTAAACCTAACCCTAGGCGTAACCCTAACCCTAACCCTAGGCAGCAAAGCCAGCTAGGGCTAGGGCTGCTTCCAAGGAAGTAGCTGTGGAGTCAGGCACCTTGTGGCACTTTTGTGTCCTCCTTGGCATGCCCTCCGCAGCTGCAGTGTGCCTGGAGCTCTGGGCTTTGTGGTTTAGAAAACCCTAACCCTAGGCGTAACCCTAACCCTAACCCTAGGCAGCAAAGCCAGCTAGGGCTAGGGCTGGTTCCAAGGAAGTAGCTGTGGAGGCAGGCACCTTGTGGCACTTTTGTGTCCTCCTTGGCATGCCCTCCGCAGCTGCAGTGTGCCTGGAGCTCTGGGCTTTGTGGTTTAGAAAACCCTAACCCTAGGCGTAACCCTAACCCTAGGCAGCAAAGCCAGCTAGGGCTAGGGCTGGTTCCAAGGAAGTAGCTGTGGAAGCAGGCACCTTGTGGCACTTTTGTGTCCTCCTTGGCATGCCCTCCGCAGCTGCAGTGTGCCTGAAGCTCTGGGCTTTGTGGTTTAGAAAACCCTAACCCTAGGCGTAACCCTAACCCTAACCCTAGGCAGCAAACCCAGCTAGGGCTAGGGCTGAATCCAAGGAAGTAGCTGTGGAAGAAGGCACCTTGTGGCACTTTTGTGTCCTCCTTGGCATGCCCTCCGCAGCTGCAGTGTGCCTGGAGCTCTGGGCTTTGTGGTTTAGAAAACCGTAAACCTAGGCGTAACCCTAACCCTAACCCTAGGCCTAACCCTAACCCTAACCCTAGGCAGCAAAGCCAGCTAGGGCTAGGGCTGGTTCCAAGGAAGTAGCTGTGGAGGCAGGCACCTTGTGGCACTTTTGTGTCCTCCTTGGCATGCCCTCCGCAGCTGCAGTGTGCCTGGAGCTCTGGGCTTTGTGGTTTAGAAAACCCTAACCCTAGGCATAACCCTAACCCTAACCCTAGGCAGCAAAGCCAGCTAGGGCTAGGGCTGGTTCAAAAGAAGTAGCTGTGGAGGCAGGCACCTTGTGGCACTTTTGTGTCCTCCTTGGCATGCCCTCCGCAGCTGCAGTGTGCCTGGAGCTCTGGGCTTTGTGGTTTAGAAAACCCTAACCCTAGGCGTAACCCTAACCCTAACCCTAGGCGTAACCCTAACCCTAACCCTAGGCAGCAAAGCCAGCTAGGGCTAGGGCTGGTTCCAAGGAAGTAGCTGTGGAGGCAGGCACCTTGTGGCACTTTTGTGTCCTCCTTGGCATGCCCTCCGCAGCTGCAGTGTGCCTGGAGCTCTGGGCTTTGTGGTTTAGAAAACCCTAACCCTAGGCGTAACCCTAACCCTAACCCTAGGCAGCAAAGCCAGCTAGGGCTAGGGCTGGTTCCAAGGAAGTAGCTGTGGAGGCAGGCAGCTTGTGGCACTTTTGTGTCCTCCTAGGCAAGCCCTCCACAGCTGCAGTGTGCCTGGAGCTCTGGGCTTTGTGGTTTAGAAAACCCTAACCCTAGGCGTAACCCTAACCCTAACCCTAGGCAGCAAAGCCAGCTAGGGCTAGGGCTGGTTCCAAGGAAGTAGCTGTGGAAGCAGGCACCATGTGGCACTTTTGTGTCCTCCTTGGCATGCTCTCCGCAGCTGCAGTGTGCCTGGAGCTCTGGGCTTTGTGGTTTAGAAAACCCTAACCCTAGGCGTAACCCTAACCCTAACCCTAGGCCTAACCCTAACCCTAACCCTAGGCAGCATAGCCAGCTAGGGCTAGGGCTGGTTCCAAGGAAGTAGCTGTGGAGGCAGGCACCTTGTGGCACTTTTGTGTCCTCCTTGGCATGCCCTCCGCAGCTGCAGTGTGCCTGGAGCTCTGGGCTTTGTGGTTTAGAAAACCCTAACCCTAGGCGTAACCCTAACCCTAGGCAGCAAAGCCAGCTAGGGCTAGGGCTGGTTCCAAGGAAGTAGCTGTGGAAGCAGGCACCTTGTGGCACTTTTGTGTCCTCCTTGGCATGCCCTCCACAGCTGCAGTGTGCCTGGAGCTCTGGGCTTTGTGGTTTAGAAAACCCTAACCCTAGGCGTAACCCTAACCCTAACCCTAGGCAGCAAACCCAGCTAGGGCTAGGGCTGAATCCAAGGAAGTAGCTGTGGAAGAAGGCACCTTGTGGCACTTTTGTGTCCTCCTTGGCATGCCCTCCGCAGCTGCAGTGTGCCTGGAGCTCTGGGCTTTGTGGTTTAGAAAACCCTAACCCTAGGCGTAACCCTAACCCTAACCCTAGGCGTAACCCTAACCCTAACCCTAGGCAGCAAAGCCAGCTAGGGCTAGGGCTGGTTCCAAGGAAGTAGCTGTGGAGGCAGGCACCTTGTGGCACTTTTGTGTCCTCCTTGGCATGCCCTCCGCAGCTGCAGTGTGCCTGGAGCTCTGGGCTTTGTGGTTTAGAAAACCCTAACCCTAGGCGTAACCCTAACCCTAACCCTAGGCGTAACCCTAACCCTAACCCTAGGCAGCAAAGCCAGCTAGGGCTAGGGCTGGTTCCAAGGAAGTAGCTGTGGAGGCAGGCACCTTGTGGCACTTTTGTGTCCTCCTTGGCATGCCCTCCGCAGCTGCAGTGTGCCTGGAGCTCTGGGCTTTGTGGTTTAGAAAACCCTAACCCTAGGCGTAACCCTAACCCTAACCCTAGGCAGCAAAGCCAGCTAGGGCTAGGGCTGGTTCCAAGGAAGTAGCTGTGGAGGCAGGCAGCTTGTGGCACTTTTGTGTCCTCCTAGGCAAGCCCTCCACAGCTGCAGTGTGCCTGGAGCTCTGGGCTTTGTGGTTTAGAAAACCCTAACCCTAGGCGTAACCCTAACCCTAACCCTAGGCAGCAAAGCCAGCTAGGGCTAGGGCTGGTTCCAAGGAAGTAGCTGTGGAAGCAGGCACCTTGTGGCACTTTTGTGTCCTCCTTGGCATGCTCTCCGCAGCTGCAGTGTGCCTGGAGCTCTGGGCTTTGTGGTTTAGAAAACCGTAAACCTAGGCGTAACCCTAACCCTAACCCTAGGCCTAACCCTAACCCTAACCCTAGGCAGCAAAGCCAGCTAGGGCTAGGGCTGGTTCCAAGGAAGTAGCTGTGGAGGCAGGCACCTTGTGGCACTTTTGTGTCCTCCTTGGCATGCCCTCCGCAGCTGCAGTGTGCCTGGAGCTCTGGGCTTTGTGGTTTAGAAAACCCTAACCCTAGGCGTAACCCTAACCCTAACCCTAGGCAGCAAAGCCAGCTAGGGCTAGGGCTGGTTCAAAGGAAGTAGCTGTGGAGGCAGGCACCTTGTGGCACTTTTGTGTCCTCCTTGGCATGCCCTCCGCAGCTGCAGTGTGCCTGGAGCTCTGGGCTTTGTGGTTTAGAAAACCCTAACCCTAGGCGTAACCCTAACCCTAACCCTAGGCGTAACCCTAACCCTAACCCTAGGCAGCAAAGCCAGCTAGGGCTAGGGCTGGTTCCAAGGAAGTAGCTGTGGAGGCAGGCAGCTTGTGGCACTTTTGTGTCCTCCTTGGCATGCCCTCCGCAGCTGCAGTGTGCCTGGAGCTCTGGGCTTTGTGGTTTAGAAAACCCTAACCCTAGGCGTAACCCTAACCCTAACCCTAGGCCTAACCCTAACCCTAACCCTAGGCAGCAAAGCCAGCTAGGGCTAGGGCTGGTTCCAAGGAAGTAGCTGTGGAGGCAGGCACCTTGTGGCACTTTTGTGTCCTCCTTGGCATGCCCTCCGCAGCTGCAGTGTGCCTGGAGCTCTGGGCTTTGTGGTTTAGAAACCCTAAACCTAGGCGTAACCCTAACCCTAACCCTAGGCAGCAAAGCCAGCTAGGGCTAGGGCTGGTTCCAAGGAAGTAGCTGTGGAGGCAGGCACCTTGTGGCACTTTTGTGTCCTCCTTGGCATGCCCTCCGCAGCTGCAGTGTGCCTGGAGCTCTGGGCTTTGTGGTTTAGAAAACCCTAACCCTAGGCGTAACCCTAACCCTAACCCTAGGCAGCAAAGCCAGCTAGGGCTAGGGCTGGTTCCAAGGAAGTAGCTGTGGAGGCAGGCACCTTGTGGCACTTTTGTGTCCTCCTAGGCAAGCCCTCCACAGCTGCAGTGTGCCTGGAGCTCTGGGCTTTGTGGTTTAGAAAACCCTAACCCTAGGCGTGACCCTAACCCTAACCCTAGGCAGCAAAGCCAGCTAGGGCTAGGGCTGGTTCCAAGGAAGTAGCTGTGGAGGCAGGCACCTTGTGGCACTTTTGTGTCCTCCTTGGCATGCCCTCCGCAGCTGCAGTGTGCCTGGAGCTCTGGGCTTTGTGGTTTAGAAAACCCTAACCCTAGGCGTAACCCTAACCCTAACCCTAGGCAGCAAAGCCAGCTAGGGCTAGGGCTGGTTCCAAGGAAGTAGCTGTGGAAGCAGGCACCTTGTGGCACTTTTGTGTCCTCCTTGGCATGCCCTCCGCAGCTGCAGTGTGCCTGGAGCTCTGGGCTTTGTGGTTTAGAAACCCCTAACCCTAGGCGTAACCCTAACCCTAACCCTAGGCAGCAAAGCCAGCTAGGGCTAGGGCTGGTTCCAAGGAAGTAGCTGTGGAGGCAGGCACCTTGTGGCACTTTTGTGTCCTCCTTGGCATGCCCTCCGCAGCTGCAGTGTGCCTGGAGCTCTGGGCTTTGTGGTTTAGAAAACCCTAACCCTAGGCGTAACCCTAACCCTAACCCTAGGCCTAACCCTAACCCTAACCCTAGGCAGCAAAGCCAGATAGGGCTAGGGCTGGTTCCAAGGAAGTAGCTGTGGAGGCAGGAACCTTGTGGCGCTTTTGTGTCCTCCTTGGCATGCCCTCCGCAGCTGCAGTGTGCCTGGAGCTCTGGGCTTTGTGGTTTAGAAAACCCTAACCCTAGGCGTAACCCTAACCCTAACCCTAGGCAGCAAAGCCAGCTAGGGCTAGGGCTGGTTCCAAGGAAGTAGCTGTGGAGGCAGGCACCTTGTGGCACTTTTGTGTCCTCCTTGGCATGCCCTCCGCAGCTGCAGTGTGCCTGGAGCTCTGGGCTTTGTGGTTTAGAAAACCCTAACCCTAGGCATAACCCTAACCCTAACCCTAGGCAGCAAAGCCAGCTAGGGCTAGGGCTGGTTCAAAAGAAGTAGCTGTGGAGGCAGGCACCTTGTGGCACTTTTGTGTCCTCCTTGGCATGCCCTCCGCAGCTGCAGTGTGCCTGGAGCTCTGGGCTTTGTGGTTTAGAAAACCCTAACCCTAGGCGTAACCCTAACCCTAACCCTAGGCGTAACCCTAACCCTAACCCTAGGCAGCAAAGCCAGCTAGGGCTAGGGCTGGTTCCAAGGAAGTAGCTGTGGAGGCAGGCACCTTGTGGCACTTTTGTGTCCTCCTTGGCATGCCCTCCGCAGCTGCAGTGTGCCTGGAGCTCTGGGCTTTGTGGTTTAGAAAACCCTAACCCTAGGCGTAACCCTAACCCTAACCCTAGGCAGCAAAGCCAGCTAGGGCTAGGGCTGGTTCCAAGGAAGTAGCTGTGGAGGCAGGCACCTTGTGGCACTTTTGTGTCCTCCTTGGCATGCCCTCCGCAGCTGCAGTGTGCCTGGAGCTCTGGGCTTTGTGGTTTAGAAAACCCTAACCCTAGGCGTAACCCTAACCCTAACCCTAGGCAGCAAAGCCAGCTAGGGCTAGGGCTGGTTCCAAGGAAGTAGCTGTGGAGGCAGGCACCTTGTGGCACTTTTGTGTCCTCCTAGGCAAGCCCTCCACAGCTGCAGTGTGCCTGGAGCTCTGGGCTTTGTGGTTTAGAAAACCCTAACCCTAGGCGTGACCCTAACCCTAACCCTAGGCAGCAAAGCCAGCTAGGGCTAGGGCTGGTTCAAAAGAAGTAGCTGTGGAGGCAGGCACCTTGTGGCACTTTTGTGTCCTCCTTGGCATGCCCTCCGCAGCTGCAGTGTGCCTGGAGCTCTGGGCTTTGTGGTTTAGAAAACCCTAACCCTAGGCGTAACCCTAACCCTAACCCTAGGCGTAACCCTAACCCTAACCCTAGGCAGCAAAGCCAGCTAGGGCTAGGGCTGGTTCCAAGGAAGTAGCTGTGGAGGCAGGCACCTTGTGGCACTTTTGTGTCCTCCTTGGCATGCCCTCCGCAGCTGCAGTGTGCCTGGAGCTCTGGGCTTTGTGGTTTAGAAAACCCTAACCCTAGGCGTAACCCTAACCCTAGGCAGCAAAGCCAGCTAGGGCTAGGGCTGGTTCCAAGGAAGTAGCTGTGGAAGCAGGCACCTTGTGGCACTTTTGTGTCCTCCTTGGCATGCCCTCCACAGCTGCAGTGTGCCTGGAGCTCTGGGCTTTGTGGTTTAGAAAACCCTAACCCTAGGCGTAACCCTAACCCTAACCCTAGGCAGCAAACCCAGCTAGGGCTAGGGCTGAATCCAAGGAAGTAGCTGTGGAAGAAGGCACCTTGTGGCACTTTTGTGTCCTCCTTGGCATGCCCTCCGCAGCTGCAGTGTGCCTGGAGCTCTGGGCTTTGTGGTTTAGAAAACCCTAACCCTAGGCGTAACCCTAACCCTAACCCTAGGCGTAACCCTAACCCTAACCCTAGGCAGCAAAGCCAGCTAGGGCTAGGGCTGGTTCCAAGGAAGTAGCTGTGGAGGCAGGCACCTTGTGGCACTTTTGTGTCCTCCTTGGCATGCCCTCCGCAGCTGCAGTGTGCCTGGAGCTCTGGGCTTTGTGGTTTAGAAAACCCTAACCCTAGGCGTAACCCTAACCCTAACCCTAGGCGTAACCCTAACCCTAACCCTAGGCAGCAAAGCCAGCTAGGGCTAGGGCTGGTTCCAAGGAAGTAGCTGTGGAGGCAGGCACCTTGTGGCACTTTTGTGTCCTCCTTGGCATGCCCTCCGCAGCTGCAGTGTGCCTGGAGCTCTGGGCTTTGTGGTTTAGAAAACCCTAACCCTAGGCGTAACCCTAACCCTAACCCTAGGCAGCAAAGCCAGCTAGGGCTAGGGCTGCTTCCAAGGAAGTAGCTGTGGAGGCAGGCACCTTGTGGCACTTTTGTGTCCTCCTAGGCAAGCCCTCCACAGCTGCAGTGTGCCTGGAGCTCTGGGCTTTGTGGTTTAGAAAACCCTAACCCTAGGCGTAACCCTAACCCTAACCCTAGGCAGCAAAGCCAGCTAGGGCTAGGGCTGGTTCCAAGGAAGTAGCTGTGGAAGCAGGCACCTTGTGGCACTTTTGTGTCCTCCTTGGCATGCTCTCCGCAGCTGCAGTGTGCCTGGAGCTCTGGGCTTTGTGGTTTAGAAAACCGTAAACCTAGGCGTAACCCTAACCCTAACCCTAGGCCTAACCCTAACCCTAACCCTAGGCAGCAAAGCCAGCTAGGGCTAGGGCTGGTTCCAAGGAAGTAGCTGTGGAGGCAGGCACCTTGTGGCACTTTTGTGTCCTCCTTGGCATGCCCTCCGCAGCTGCAGTGTGCCTGGAGCTCTGGGCTTTGTGGTTTAGAAAACCCTAACCCTAGGCAGCAAAGCCAGCTAGGGCTAGGGCTGGTTCAAAGGAAGTAGCTGTGGAGGCAGGCACCTTGTGGCACTTTTGTGTCCTCCTTGGCATGCCCTCCGCAGCTGCAGTGTGCCTGGAGCTCTGGGCTTTGTGGTTTAGAAAACCCTAACGCTAGGCGTAACCCTAACCCTAACCCTAGGCGTAACCCTAACCCTAACCCTAGGCAGCAAAGCCAGCTAGGGCTAGGGCTGGTTCCAAGGAAGTAGCTGTGGAGGCAGGCACCTTGTGGCACTTTTGTGTCCTCCTTGGCATGCCCTCCGCAGCTGCAGTGTGCCTGGAGCTCTGGGCTTTGTGGTTTAGAAAACCCTAACCCTAGGCGTAACCCTAACCCTAACCCTAGGCCTAACCCTAACCCTAACCCTAGGCAGCAAAGCCAGCTAGGGCTAGGGCTGGTTCCAAGGAAGTAGCTGTGGAGGCAGGCACCTTGTGGCACTTTTGTGTCCTCCTTGGCATGCCCTCCGCAGCTGCAGTGTGCCTGGAGCTCTGGGCTTTGTGGTTTAGAAACGCTAAACCTAGGCGTAACCCTAACCCTAACCCTAGGCAGCAAAGCCAGCTAGGGCTAGGGCTGGTTCCAAGGAAGTAGCTGTGGAGGCAGGCACCTTGTGGCACTTTTGTGTCCTCCTTGGCATGCCCTCCGCAGCTGCAGTGTGCCTGGAGCTCTGGGCTTTGTGGTTTAGAAAACCCTAACCCTAGGCGTAACCCTAACCCTAACCCTAGGCAGCAAAGCCAGCTAGGGCTAGGGCTGGTTCCAAGGAAGTAGCTGTGGAGGCAGGCACCTTGTGGCACTTTTGTGTCCTCCTAGGCAAGCCCTCCACAGCTGCAGTGTGCCTGGAGCTCTGGGCTTTGTGGTTTAGAAAACCCTAACCCTAGGCGTGACCCTAACCCTAACCCTAGGCAGCAAAGCCAGCTAGGGCTAGGGCTGGTTCCAAGGAAGTAGCTGTGGAGGCAGGCACCTTGTGGCACTTTTGTGTCCTCCTTGGCATGCCCTCCGCAGCTGCAGTGTGCCTGGAGCTCTGGGCTTTGTGGTTTAGAAAACCCTAACCCTAGGCGTAACCCTAACCCTAACCCTAGGCAGCAAAGCCAGCTAGGGCTAGGGCTGGTTCCAAGGAAGTAGCTGTGGAGGCAGGCACCTTGTGGCACTTTTGTGTCCTCCTTGGCATGCCCTCCGCAGCTGCAGTGTGCCTGGAGCTCTGGGCTTTGTGGTTTAGAAAACCCTAACCCTAGGCGTAACCCTAACCCTAACCCTAGGCAGCAAAGCCAGCTAGGGCTAGGGCTGGTTCCAAGGAAGTAGCTGTGGAAGCAGGCACCTTGTGGCACTTTTGTGTCCTCCTTGGCATGCCCTCCGCAGCTGCAGTGTGCCTGGAGCTCTGGGCTTTGTGGTTTAGAAAACCCTAACCCTAGGCGTAACCCTAAACCTAACCCTAGGCAGCATAGCCAGCTAGGGCTAGGGCTGGTTCCAAGGAAGTAGCTGTGGAGGCAGGCACCTTGTGGCACTTTTGTGTCCTCCTTGGCACGCCCTCCGCAGCTGCAGTGTGCCGGGAGCTCTGGGCTTTGTGGTTTAGAAAACCCTAACCCTAGGCGTAACCCTAACCCTAACCCTAGGCAGCAAAGCCAGCTAGGGCTAGGGCTGGTTCCAAGGAAGTAGCTGTGGAGGCAGGCACCTTGTGGCACTTTTGTGTCCTCCTTGGCATGCCCTCCGCAGCTGCAGTGTGCCTGGAGCTCTGGGCTTTGTGGTTTAGAAAACCCTAACCCTAGGCGTAACCCTAACCCTAACCCTAGGCCTAACCCTAACCCTAACCCTAGGCAGCAAAGCCAGCTAGGGCTAGGGCTGGTTCCAAGGAAGTAGCTGTGGAGGCAGGAACCTTGTGGCGCTTTTGTGTCCTCCTTGGCATGCCCTCCGCAGCTGCAGTGTGCCTGGAGCTCTGGGCTTTGTGGTTTAGAAAACCCTAACCCTAGGCGTAACCCTAACCCTAACCCTAGGCAGCAAAGCCAGCTAGGGCTAGGGCTGGTTCCAAGGAAGTAGCTGTGGAGGCAGGCACCTTGTGGCACTTTTGTGTCCTCCTTGGCATGCCCTCCGCAGCTGCAGTGTGCCTGGAGCTCTGGGCTTTGTGGTTTAGAAAACCCTAACCCTAAGCATAACCCTAACCCTAACCCTAGGCAGCAAATCCAGCTAGGGCTAGGGCTGGTTCAAAAGAAGTAGCTGTGGAGGCAGGCACCTTGTGGCACTTTTGTGTCCTCCTTGGCATGCCCTCCGCAGCTGCAGTGTGCCTGGAGCTCTGGGCTTTGTGGTTTAGAAAGCCCTAACCCTAGGCGTAACCCTAACCCTAACCCTAGGCGTAACCCTAACCCTAACCCTAGGCAGCAAAGCCAGCTAGGGCTAGGGCTGGTTCCAAGGAAGTAGCTGTGGAGGCAGGCACCTTGTGGCACTTTTGTGTCCTCCTTGGCATGCCCTCCGCAGCTGCAGTGTGCCTGGAGCTCTGGGCTTTGTGGTTTAGAAAACCCTAACCCTAGGCGTAACCCTAACCCTAACCCTAGGCAGCAAAGCCAGCTAGGGCTAGGGCTGGTTCCAAGGAAGTAGCTGTGGAGGCAGGCAGCTTGTGGCACTTTTGTGTCCTCCTAGGCAAGCCCTCCACAGCTGCAGTGTGCCTGGAGCTCTGGGCTTTGTGGTTTAGAAAACCCTAACCCTAGGCGTAACCCTAACCCTAACCCTAGGCAGCAAAGCCAGCTAGGGCTAGGGCTGGTTCCAAGGAAGTAGCTGTGGAAGCAGGCACCATGTGGCACTTTTGTGTCCTCCTTGGCATGCTCTCCGCAGCTGCAGTGTGCCTGGAGCTCTGGGCTTTGTGGTTTAGAAAACCGTAAACCTAGGCGTAACCCTAACCCTAACCCTAGGCCTAACCCTAACCCTAACCCTAGGCAGCAAAGCCAGCTAGGGCTAGGGCTGGTTCCAAGGAAGTAGCTGTGGAGGCAGGCACCTTGTGGCACTTTTGTGTCCTCCTTGGCATGCCCTCCGCAGCTGCAGTGTGCCTGGAGCTCTGGGCTTTGTGGTTTAGAAAACCCTAACCCTAGGCGTAACCCTAACCCTAGGCAGCAAAGCCAGCTAGGGCTAGGGCTGGTTCCAAGGAAGTAGCTGTGGAAGCAGGCACCTTGTGGCACTTTTGTGTCCTCCTTGGCATGCCCTCCACAGCTGCAGTGTGCCTGGAGCTCTGGGCTTTGTGGTTTAGAAAACCCTAACCCTAGGCGTAACCCTAACCCTAACCCTAGGCAGCAAAGCCAGCTAGGGCTAGGGCTGAATCCAAGGAAGTAGCTGTGGAAGAAGGCACCTTGTGGCACTTTTGTGTCCTCCTTGGCATGCCCTCCGCAGCTGCAGTGTGCCTGGAGCTCTGGGCTTTGTGGTTTAGAAAACCCTAACCCTAGGCGTAACCCTAACCCTAACCCTAGGCGTAACCCTAACCCTAACCCTAGGCAGCAAAGCCAGCTAGGGCTAGGGCTGGTTCCAAGGAAGTAGCTGTGGAGGCAGGCACCTTGTGGCACTTTTGTGTCCTCCTTGGCATGCCCTCCGCAGCTGCAGTGTGCCTGGAGCTCTGGGCGTTGTGGTTTAGAAAACCCTAACCCTAGGCGTAACCCTAACCCTAACCCTAGGCGTAACCCTAACCCTAACCCTAGGCAGCAAAGCCAGCTAGGGCTAGGGCTGGTTCCAAGGAAGTAGCTGTGGAGGCAGGCACCTTGTGGCACTTTTGTGTCCTCCTTGGCATGCCCTCCGCAGCTGCAGTGTGCCTGGAGCTCTGGGCTTTGTGGTTTAGAAAACCCTAACCCTAGGCGTAACCCTAACCCTAACCCTAGGCAGCAAAGCCAGCTAGGGCTAGGGCTGCTTCCAAGGAAGTAGCTGTGGAGGCAGGCAGCTTGTGGCACTTTTGTGTCCTCCTAGGCAAGCCCTCCACAGCTGCAGTGTGCCTGGAGCTCTGGGCTTTGTGGTTTAGAAAACCCTAACCCTAGGCGTAACCCTAACCCTAACCCTAGGCAGCAAAGCCAGCTATGGCTAGGGCTGGTTCCAAGGAAGTAGCTGTGGAAGCAGGCACCTTGTGGCACTTTTGTGTCCTCCTTGGCATGCTCTCCGCAGCTGCAGTGTGCCTGGAGCTCTGGGCTTTGTGGTTTAGAAAACCGTAAACCTAGGCGTAACCCTAACCCTAACCCTAGGCCTAACCCTAACCCTAACCCTAGGCAGCAAAGCCAGCTAGGGCTAGGGCTGGTTCCAAGGAAGTAGCTGTGGAGGCAGGCACCTTGTGGCACTTTTGTGTCCTCCTTGGCATGCCCTCCGCAGCTGCAGTGTGCCTGGAGCTCTGGGCTTTGTGGTTTAGAAAACCCTAACCCTAGGCGTAACCCTAACCCTAACCCTAGGCAGCAAAGCCAGCTAGGGCTAGGGCTGGTTCAAAGGAAGTAGCTGTGGAGGCAGGCACCTTGTGGCACTTTTGTGTCCTCCTTGGCATGCCCTCCGCAGCTGCAGTGTGCCTGGAGCTCTGGGCTTTGTGGTTTAGAAAACCCTAACCCTAGGCGTAACCCTAACCCTAACCCTAGGCAGCAAAGCCAGCTAGGGCTAGGGCTGGTTCAAAGGAAGTAGCTGTGGAGGCAGGCACCTTGTGGCACTTTTGTGTCCTCCTTGGCATGCCCTCCGCAGCTGCAGTGTGCCTGGAGCTCTGGGCTTTGTGGTTTAGAAAACCCTAACCCTAGGCGTAACCCTAACCCTAACCCTAGGCGTAACCCTAACCCTAACCCTAGGCAGCAAAGCCAGCTAGGGCTAGGGCTGGTTCCAAGGAAGTAGCTGTGGAGGCAGGCACCTTGTGGCACTTTTGTGTCCTCCTTGGCATGCCCTCCGCAGCTGCAGTGTGCCTGGAGCTCTGGGCTTTGTGGTTTAGAAAACCCTAACCCTAGGCGTAACCCTAACCCTAACCCTAGGCCTAACCCTAACCCTAACCCTAGGCAGCAAAGCCAGCTAGGGCTAGGGCTGGTTCCAAGGAAGTAGCTGTGGAGGCAGGCACCTTGTGGCACTTTTGTGTCCTCCTTGGCATGCCCTCCGCAGCTGCAGTGTGCCTGGAGCTCTGGGCTTTGTGGTTTAGAAACGCTAAACCTAGGCGTAACCCTAACCCTAACCCTAGGCAGCAAAGCCAGCTAGGGCTAGGGCTGGTTCCAAGGAAGTAGCTGTGGAGGCAGGCACCTTGTGGCACTTTTGTGTCCTCCTTGGCATGCCCTCCGCAGCTGCAGTGTGCCTGGAGCTCTGGGCTTTGTGGTTTAGAAAACCCTAACCCTAGGCGTAACCCTAACCCTAACCCTAGGCAGCAAAGCCAGCTAGGGCTAGGGCTGGTTCCAAGGAAGTAGCTGTGGAGGCAGGCACCTTGTGGCACTTTTGTGTCCTCCTAGGCAAGCCCTCCACAGCTGCAGTGTGCCTGGAGCTCTGGGCTTTGTGGTTTAGAAAACCCTAACCCTAGGCGTGACCCTAACCCTAACCCTAGGCAGCATAGCCAGCTAGGGCTAGGGCTGGTTCCAAGGAAGTAGCTGTGGAGGCAGGCACCTTGTGGCACTTTTGTGTCCTCCTTGGCATGCCCTCCGCAGCTGCAGTGTGCCTGGAGCTCTGGGCTTTGTGGTTTAGAAAACCCTAACCCTAGGCGTAACCCTAACCCTAACCCTAGGCAGCAAAGCCAGCTAGGGCTAGGGCTGGTTCCAAGGAAGTAGCTGTGGAGGCAGGCACCTTGTGGCACTTTTGTGTCCTCCTTGGCATGCCCTCCGCAGCTGCAGTGTGCCTGGAGCTCTGGGCTTTGTGGTTTAGAAAACCCTAACCCTAGGCAGCAAAGCCAGCTAGGGCTAGGGCTGGTTCAAAGGAAGTAGCTGTGGAGGCAGGCACCTTGTGGCACTTTTGTGTCCTCCTTGGCATGCCCTCCGCAGCTGCAGTGTGCCTGGAGCTCTGGGCTTTGTGGTTTAGAAAACCCTAACGCTAGGCGTAACCCTAACCCTAACCCTAGGCGTAACCCTAACCCTAACCCTAGGCAGCAAAGCCAGCTAGGGCTAGGGCTGGTTCCAAGGAAGTAGCTGTGGAGGCAGGCACCTTGTGGCACTTTTGTGTCCTCCTTGGCATGCCCTCCGCAGCTGCAGTGTGCCTGGAGCTCTGGGCTTTGTGGTTTAGAAAACCCTAACCCTAGGCGTAACCCTAACCCTAACCCTAGGCCTAACCCTAACCCTAACCCTAGGCAGCAAAGCCAGCTAGGGCTAGGGCTGGTTCCAAGGAAGTAGCTGTGGAGGCAGGCACCTTGTGGCACTTTTGTGTCCTCCTTGGCATGCCCTCCGCAGCTGCAGTGTGCCTGGAGCTCTGGGCTTTGTGGTTTAGAAACGCTAAACCTAGGCGTAACCCTAACCCTAACCCTAGGCAGCAAAGCCAGCTAGGGCTAGGGCTGGTTCCAAGGAAGTAGCTGTGGAGGCAGGCACCTTGTGGCACTTTTGTGTCCTCCTTGGCATGCCCTCCGCAGCTGCAGTGTGCCTGGAGCTCTGGGCTTTGTGGTTTAGAAAACCCTAACCCTAGGCGTAACCCTAACCCTAACCCTAGGCAGCAAAGCCAGCTAGGGCTAGGGCTGGTTCCAAGGAAGTAGCTGTGGAGGCAGGCACCTTGTGGCACTTTTGTGTCCTCCTAGGCAAGCCCTCCACAGCTGCAGTGTGCCTGGAGCTCTGGGCTTTGTGGTTTAGAAAACCCTAACCCTAGGCGTGACCCTAACCCTAACCCTAGGCAGCAAAGCCAGCTAGGGCTAGGGCTGGTTCCAAGGAAGTAGCTGTGGAGGCAGGCACCTTGTGGCACTTTTGTGTCCTCCTTGGCATGCCCTCCGCAGCTGCAGTGTGCCTGGAGCTCTGGGCTTTGTGGTTTAGAAAACCCTAACCCTAGGCGTAACCCTAACCCTAACCCTAGGCAGCAAAGCCAGCTAGGGCTAGGGCTGGTTCCAAGGAAGTAGCTGTGGAGGCAGGCACCTTGTGGCACTTTTGTGTCCTCCTTGGCATGCCCTCCGCAGCTGCAGTGTGCCTGGAGCTCTGGGCTTTGTGGTTTAGAAAACCCTAACCCTAGGCGTAACCCTAACCCTAACCCTAGGCAGCAAAGCCAGCTAGGGCTAGGGCTGGTTCCAAGGAAGTAGCTGTGGAAGCAGGCACCTTGTGGCACTTTTGTGTCCTCCTTGGCATGCCCTCCGCAGCTGCAGTGTGCCTGGAGCTCTGGGCTTTGTGGTTTAGAAAACCCTAACCCTAGGCGTAACCCTAAACCTAACCCTAGGCAGCATAGCCAGCTAGGGCTAGGGCTGGTTCCAAGGAAGTAGCTGTGGAGGCAGGCACCTTGTGGCACTTTTGTGTCCTCCTTGGCACGCCCTCCGCAGCTGCAGTGTGCCGGGAGCTCTGGGCTTTGTGGTTTAGAAAACCCTAACCCTAGGCGTAACCCTAACCCTAACCCTAGGCAGCAAAGCCAGCTAGGGCTAGGGCTGGTTCCAAGGAAGTAGCTGTGGAGGCAGGCACCTTGTGGCACTTTTGTGTCCTCCTTGGCATGCCCTCCGCAGCTGCAGTGTGCCTGGAGCTCTGGGCTTTGTGGTTTAGAAAACCCTAACCCTAGGCGTAACCCTAACCCTAACCCTAGGCCTAACCCTAACCCTAACCCTAGGCAGCAAAGCCAGCTAGGGCTAGGGCTGGTTCCAAGGAAGTAGCTGTGGAGGCAGGAACCTTGTGGCGCTTTTGTGTCCTCCTTGGCATGCCCTCCGCAGCTGCAGTGTGCCTGGAGCTCTGGGCTTTGTGGTTTAGAAAACCCTAACCCTAGGCGTAACCCTAACCCTAACCCTAGGCAGCAAAGCCAGCTAGGGCTAGGGCTGGTTCCAAGGAAGTAGCTGTGGAGGCAGGCACCTTGTGGCACTTTTGTGTCCTCCTTGGCATGCCCTCCGCAGCTGCAGTGTGCCTGGAGCTCTGGGCTTTGTGGTTTAGAAAACCCTAACCCTAAGCATAACCCTAACCCTAACCCTAGGCAGCAAATCCAGCTAGGGCTAGGGCTGGTTCAAAAGAAGTAGCTGTGGAGGCAGGCACCTTGTGGCACTTTTGTGTCCTCCTTGGCATGCCCTCCGCAGCTGCAGTGTGCCTGGAGCTCTGGGCTTTGTGGTTTAGAAAGCCCTAACCCTAGGCGTAACCCTAACCCTAACCCTAGGCGTAACCCTAACCCTAACCCTAGGCAGCAAAGCCAGCTAGGGCTAGGGCTGGTTCCAAGGAAGTAGCTGTGGAGGCAGGCACCTTGTGGCACTTTTGTGTCCTCCTTGGCATGCCCTCCGCAGCTGCAGTGTGCCTGGAGCTCTGGGCTTTGTGGTTTAGAAAACCCTAACCCTAGGCGTAACCCTAACCCTAACCCTAGGCAGCAAAGCCAGCTAGGGCTAGGGCTGGTTCCAAGGAAGTAGCTGTGGAGGCAGGCAGCTTGTGGCACTTTTGTGTCCTCCTAGGCAAGCCCTCCACAGCTGCAGTGTGCCTGGAGCTCTGGGCTTTGTGGTTTAGAAAACCCTAACCCTAGGCGTAACCCTAACCCTAACCCTAGGCAGCAAAGCCAGCTAGGGCTAGGGCTGGTTCCAAGGAAGTAGCTGTGGAAGCAGGCACCATGTGGCACTTTTGTGTCCTCCTTGGCATGCTCTCCGCAGCTGCAGTGTGCCTGGAGCTCTGGGCTTTGTGGTTTAGAAAACCGTAAACCTAGGCGTAACCCTAACCCTAACCCTAGGCCTAACCCTAACCCTAACCCTAGGCAGCAAAGCCAGCTAGGGCTAGGGCTGGTTCCAAGGAAGTAGCTGTGGAGGCAGGCACCTTGTGGCACTTTTGTGTCCTCCTTGGCATGCCCTCCGCAGCTGCAGTGTGCCTGGAGCTCTGGGCTTTGTGGTTTAGAAAACCCTAACCCTAGGCGTAACCCTAACCCTAGGCAGCAAAGCCAGCTAGGGCTAGGGCTGGTTCCAAGGAAGTAGCTGTGGAAGCAGGCACCTTGTGGCACTTTTGTGTCCTCCTTGGCATGCCCTCCACAGCTGCAGTGTGCCTGGAGCTCTGGGCTTTGTGGTTTAGAAAACCCTAACCCTAGGCGTAACCCTAACCCTAACCCTAGGCAGCAAAGCCAGCTAGGGCTAGGGCTGAATCCAAGGAAGTAGCTGTGGAAGAAGGCACCTTGTGGCACTTTTGTGTCCTCCTTGGCATGCCCTCCGCAGCTGCAGTGTGCCTGGAGCTCTGGGCTTTGTGGTTTAGAAAACCCTAACCCTAGGCGTAACCCTAACCCTAACCCTAGGCGTAACCCTAACCCTAACCCTAGGCAGCAAAGCCAGCTAGGGCTAGGGCTGGTTCCAAGGAAGTAGCTGTGGAGGCAGGCACCTTGTGGCACTTTTGTGTCCTCCTTGGCATGCCCTCCGCAGCTGCAGTGTGCCTGGAGCTCTGGGCGTTGTGGTTTAGAAAACCCTAACCCTAGGCGTAACCCTAACCCTAACCCTAGGCGTAACCCTAACCCTAACCCTAGGCAGCAAAGCCAGCTAGGGCTAGGGCTGGTTCCAAGGAAGTAGCTGTGGAGGCAGGCACCTTGTGGCACTTTTGTGTCCTCCTTGGCATGCCCTCCGCAGCTGCAGTGTGCCTGGAGCTCTGGGCTTTGTGGTTTAGAAAACCCTAACCCTAGGCGTAACCCTAACCCTAACCCTAGGCAGCAAAGCCAGCTAGGGCTAGGGCTGCTTCCAAGGAAGTAGCTGTGGAGGCAGGCAGCTTGTGGCACTTTTGTGTCCTCCTAGGCAAGCCCTCCACAGCTGCAGTGTGCCTGGAGCTCTGGGCTTTGTGGTTTAGAAAACCCTAACCCTAGGCGTAACCCTAACCCTAACCCTAGGCAGCAAAGCCAGCTATGGCTAGGGCTGGTTCCAAGGAAGTAGCTGTGGAAGCAGGCACCTTGTGGCACTTTTGTGTCCTCCTTGGCATGCTCTCCGCAGCTGCAGTGTGCCTGGAGCTCTGGGCTTTGTGGTTTAGAAAACCGTAAACCTAGGCGTAACCCTAACCCTAACCCTAGGCCTAACCCTAACCCTAACCCTAGGCAGCAAAGCCAGCTAGGGCTAGGGCTGGTTCCAAGGAAGTAGCTGTGGAGGCAGGCACCTTGTGGCACTTTTGTGTCCTCCTTGGCATGCCCTCCGCAGCTGCAGTGTGCCTGGAGCTCTGGGCTTTGTGGTTTAGAAAACCCTAACCCTAGGCGTAACCCTAACCCTAACCCTAGGCAGCAAAGCCAGCTAGGGCTAGGGCTGGTTCAAAGGAAGTAGCTGTGGAGGCAGGCACCTTGTGGCACTTTTGTGTCCTCCTTGGCATGCCCTCCGCAGCTGCAGTGTGCCTGGAGCTCTGGGCTTTGTGGTTTAGAAAACCCTAACCCTAGGCGTAACCCTAACCCTAACCCTAGGCAGCAAAGCCAGCTAGGGCTAGGGCTGGTTCAAAGGAAGTAGCTGTGGAGGCAGGCACCTTGTGGCACTTTTGTGTCCTCCTTGGCATGCCCTCCGCAGCTGCAGTGTGCCTGGAGCTCTGGGCTTTGTGGTTTAGAAAACCCTAACCCTAGGCGTAACCCTAACCCTAACCCTAGGCGTAACCCTAACCCTAACCCTAGGCAGCAAAGCCAGCTAGGGCTAGGGCTGGTTCCAAGGAAGTAGCTGTGGAGGCAGGCACCTTGTGGCACTTTTGTGTCCTCCTTGGCATGCCCTCCGCAGCTGCAGTGTGCCTGGAGCTCTGGGCTTTGTGGTTTAGAAAACCCTAACCCTAGGCGTAACCCTAACCCTAACCCTAGGCCTAACCCTAACCCTAACCCTAGGCAGCAAAGCCAGCTAGGGCTAGGGCTGGTTCCAAGGAAGTAGCTGTGGAGGCAGGCACCTTGTGGCACTTTTGTGTCCTCCTTGGCATGCCCTCCGCAGCTGCAGTGTGCCTGGAGCTCTGGGCTTTGTGGTTTAGAAACGCTAAACCTAGGCGTAACCCTAACCCTAACCCTAGGCAGCAAAGCCAGCTAGGGCTAGGGCTGGTTCCAAGGAAGTAGCTGTGGAGGCAGGCACCTTGTGGCACTTTTGTGTCCTCCTTGGCATGCCCTCCGCAGCTGCAGTGTGCCTGGAGCTCTGGGCTTTGTGGTTTAGAAAACCCTAACCCTAGGCGTAACCCTAACCCTAACCCTAGGCAGCAAAGCCAGCTAGGGCTAGGGCTGGTTCCAAGGAAGTAGCTGTGGAGGCAGGCACCTTGTGGCACTTTTGTGTCCTCCTAGGCAAGCCCTCCACAGCTGCAGTGTGCCTGGAGCTCTGGGCTTTGTGGTTTAGAAAACCCTAACCCTAGGCGTGACCCTAACCCTAACCCTAGGCAGCATAGCCAGCTAGGGCTAGGGCTGGTTCCAAGGAAGTAGCTGTGGAGGCAGGCACCTTGTGGCACTTTTGTGTCCTCCTTGGCATGCCCTCCGCAGCTGCAGTGTGCCTGGAGCTCTGGGCTTTGTGGTTTAGAAAACCCTAACCCTAGGCGTAACCCTAACCCTAACCCTAGGCAGCAAAGCCAGCTAGGGCTAGGGCTGGTTCCAAGGAAGTAGCTGTGGAGGCAGGCACCTTGTGGCACTTTTGTGTCCTCCTTGGCATGCCCTCCGCAGCTGCAGTGTGCCTGGAGCTCTGGGCTTTGTGGTTTAGAAAACCCTAACCCTAGGCGTAACCCTAACCCTAACCCTAGGCAGCAAAGCCAGCTAGGGCTAGGGCTGGTTCCAAGGAAGTAGCTGTGGAAGCAGGCACCTTGTGGCACTTTTGTGTCCTCCTTGGCATGCCCTCCGCAGCTGCAGTGTGCCTGGAGCTCTGGGCTTTGTGGTTTAGAAAACCCTAACCCTAGGCGTAACCCTAAACCTAACCCTAGGCAGCATAGCCAGCTAGGGCTAGGGCTGGTTCCAAGGAAGTAGCTGTGGAGGCAGGCACCTTGTGGCACTTTTGTGTCCTCCTTGGCATGCCCTCCGCAGCTGCAGTGTGCCTGGAGCTCTGGGCTTTGTGGTTTAGAAACCCCTAACCCTAGGCGTAACCCTAACCCTAACCCTAGGCAGCAAAGCCAGCTAGGGCTAGGGCTGGTTCCAAGGAAGTAGCTGTGGAGGCAGGCACCTTGTGGCACTTTTGTGTCCTCCTTGGCATGCCCTCCGCAGCTGCAGTGTGCCTGGAGCTCTGGGCTTTGTGGTTTAGAAAACCCTAACCCTAGGCGTAACCCTAACCCTAACCCTAGGCCTAACCCTAACCCTAACGCTAGGCAGCAAAACCAGCTAGGGCTAGGGCTGGTTCCAAGGAAGTAGCTGTGGAGGCAGGAACCTTGTGGCGCTTTTGTGTCCTCCTTGGCATGCCCTCCGCAGCTGCAGTGTGCCTGGAGCTCTGGGCTTTGTGGTTTAGAAAACCCTAACCCTAGGCGTAACCCTAACCCTAACCCTAGGCAGCAAAGCCAGCTAGGGCTAGGGCTGGTTCCAAGGAAGTAGCTGTGGAGGCAGGCACCTTGTGGCACTTTTGTGTCCTCCTTGGCATGCCCTCCGCAGCTGCAGTGTGCCTGGAGCTCTGGGCTTTGTGGTTTAGAAAACCCTAACCCTAGGCGTAACCCTAACCCTAACCCTAGGCAGCAAAGCCAGCTAGGACTAGGGCTGCTTCCAAGGAAGTAGCTGTGGAGGCAGGCAACTTGTGGCACTTTTGTGTCCTCCTTGGCATGCCCTCCGCAGCTGCAGTGTGCCTGGAGCTCTGGGCTTTGTGGTTTAGAAAACCCTAACCCTAGGCGTAACCCTAACCCTAACCCTAGGCCTAACCCTAACCCTAACCCTAGGCAGCATAGCCAGCTAGGGCTAGGGCTGGTTCCAAGGAAGTAGCTGTGGAGGCAGGCACCTTGTGGCACTTTTGTGTCCTCCTTGGCATGCTCTCCGCAGCTGCAGTGTGCCTGGAGCTCTGGGCTTTGTGGTTTAGAAAACCCTAACCCTAGGCGTAACCCTAACCCTAACCCTAGGCCTAACCCTAACCCTAACCCTAGGCAGCAAAGCCAGCTAGGGCTAGGGCTGGTTCCAAGGAAGTAGCTGTGGAGGCAGGCACCTTGTGGCACTTTTGTGTCCTCCTTGGCATGCCCTCCGCAGCTGCAGTGTGCCTGGAGCTCTGGGCTTTGTGGTTTAGAAAACCCTAACCCTAGGCGTAACCCTAACCCTAACCCTAGGCAGCAAAGCCAGCTAGGGCTAGGGCTGGTTCCAAGGAAGTAGCTGTGGAGGCAGGCACCTTGTGGCACTTTTGTGTCCTCCTTGGCATGCCCTCCGCAGCTGCAGTGTGCCTGGAGCTCTGGGCTTTGTGGTTTAGAAAACCCTAACCCTAGGCGTAACCCTAACCCTATCCCTAGGCAGCAAAGCCAGCTAGGGCTAGGGCTGCTTCCAAGGAAGTAGCTGTGGAAGCAGGCACCTTGTGGCACTTTTGTGTCCTCCTAGGCAAGCCCTCCGCAGCTGCAGTGTGCCTGGAGCTCTGGGCTTTGTGGTTTAGAAAACCCTAACCCTAGGCGTAACCCTAACCCTAACCCTAGGCCTAACCCTAACCCTAACCCTAGGCAGCAAAGCCAGCTTGGGCTAGGGCTGGTTCCAAGAAAGTTGCTGTGGAGGCAGGAACCTTGTGGCGCTTTTGTGTCCTCCTTGGCATGCCCTCCGCAGCTGCAGTGTGACTGGAGCTCTGGGCTTTGTGGTTTAGAAAACCCTAACCCTAGGCGTAACCCTAACCCTAACCCTAGGCAGCAAAGCCAGCTAGGGCTAGGGCTGGTTCCAAGGAAGTAGCTGTGGAGGCAGGCACCTTGTGGCACTTTTGTGTCCTCCTTGGCATGCCCTCCGCAGCTGCAGTGTGCCTGGAGCTCTGGGCTTTGTGGTTTAGAAAACCCTAACCCTAGGCGTAACCCTAACCCTAACCCTAGGCAGCAAAGCCAGCTAGGGCTAGGGCTGCTTCCAAGGAAGTAGCTGTGGAGGCAGGCACCTTGTGGCACTTTTGTGTCCTCCTTGGCATGCCCTCCGCAGCTGCAGTGTGCCTGGAGCTCTGGGCTTTGTGGTTTAGAAAACCCTAACCCTAGGTGTAACCCTAACCCTAACCCTAGGCCTAACCCTAACCCTAACCCTAGGCAGCATAGCCAGCTAGGGCTAGGGCTGGTTCCAAGGAAGTAGCTGTGGAGGCAGGCACCTTGTGGCACTTTTGTGTCCTCCTTGGCATGCTCTCCGCAGCTGCAGTGTGCCTGGAGCTCTGGGCTTTGTGGTTTAGAAAACCCTAACCCTAGGCGTAACCCTAACCCTAACCCTAGGCCTAACCCTAACCCTAACCCTAGGCAGCAAAGCCAGCTAGGGCTAGGGCTGGTTCCAAGGAAGTAGCTGTGGAGGCAGGCACCTTGTGGCACTTTTGTGTCCTCCTTGGCATGCCCTCCGCAGCTGCAGTGTGCCTGGAGCTCTGGGCTTTGTGGTTTAGAAAACCCTAACCCTAGGCGTAACCCTAACCCTAACCCTAGGCAGCAAAGCCAGCTAGGGCTAGGGCTGGTTCCAAGGAAGTAGCTGTGGAGGCAGGCACCTTGTGGCACTTTTGTGTCCTCCTTGGCATGCCCTCCGCAGCTGCAGTGTGCCTGGAGCTCTGGGCTTTGTGGTTTAGAAAACCCTAACCCTAGGCGTAACCCTAACCCTAACCCTAGGCAGCAAAGCCAGCTAGGGCTAGGGCTGCTTCCAAGGAAGTAGCTGTGGAAGCAGGCACCTTGTGGCACTTTTGTGTCCTCCTAGGCAAGCCCTCCGCAGCTGCAGTGTGCCTGGAGCTCTGGGCTTTGTGGTTTAGAAAACCCTAACCCTAGGCGTAACCCTAACCCTAACCCTAGGCCTAACCCTAACCCTAACCCTAGGCAGCAAAGCCAGATAGGGCTAGGGCTGGTTCCAAGGAAGTAGCTGTGGAGGCAGGCACCTTGTGGCACTTTTGTGTCCTCCTTGGCATGCCCTCCGCAGCTGCAGTGCGCCTGGAGCTCTGGGCTTTGTGGTTTAGAAAACCCTAACCCTAGGCCTAACCCAAACCCTAACCCTAGGCAGCATAGACAGCTAGGGCTAGGGCTGGTTCCAAGGAAGTAGCTGTGGAGGCAGGCACCTTGTGGCACTTTTGTGTCCTCCTTGGCATGCCCTCCGCAGCTGCAGTGTGCCTGGAGCTCTGGGCTTTGTGGTTTAGAAAACCCTAACCCTAGGCGTAACCCTAACCCTAACCCTAGGCGTAACCCTAACCCTAACCCTAGGCAGCAAAGCCAGCTAGGGCTAGGGCTGGTTCCAAGGAAGTAGCTGTGGAGGCAGGCACCTTGTGGCACTTTTGTGTCCTCCTTGGCATGCCCTCCGCAGCTGCAGTGTGCCTGGAGCTCTGGGCTTTGTGGTTTAGAAAACCCTAACCCTAGGCGTAACCCTAACCCTAACCCTAGGCAGCAAAGCCAGCTAGGGCTAGGGCTGGTTCCAAGGAAGTAGCTGTGGAGGCAGGCACCTTGTGGCACTTTTGTGTCCTCCTTGGCATGCCCTCCGCAGCTGCAGTGTGCCTGGAGCTCTGGGCTTTGTGGTTTAGAAAACCCTAACCCTAGGCGTAACCCTAACCCTAACCCTAGGCAGCAAAGCCAGCTAGGGCTAGGGCTGCTTCCAAGGAAGTAGCTGTGGAAGCAGGCACCTTGTGGCACTTTTGTGTCCTCCTAGGCAAGCCCTCCGCAGCTGCAGTGTGCCTGGAGCTCTGGGCTTTGTGGTTTAGAAAACCCTAACCCTAGGCGTAACCCTAACCCTAACCCTAGGCAGCAAAGCCAGCTAGGGCTAGGGCTGGTTCCAAGGAAGTAGCTGTGGAGGCAGGCACCTTGTGGCACTTTTGTGTCCTCCTTGGCATGCCCTCCGCAGCTGCAGTGTGCCTGGAGCTCTGGGCTTTGTGGTTTAGAAAACCCTAACCCTAGGCGTAACCCTAACCCTAACCCTAGGCAGGAAACCCGGCTAGAGGTAGGGCTGGTTCCAAGGAAGTAGCTGTGGAGGCAGGCACCTTGTGGCACTTTTGTGTCCTCCTTGGCATGCCCTCCGCAGCTGCAGTGTGCCTAGAGCTTTGGGCTTTGTGGTTTAGAAAGCCCTAACCCTAGGCGTAACCCTAACCCTAACCCTAGGCAGCAAAGCCAGCTAGGGCTAGGGCTGGTTCCAAGGAAGTAGCTGTGGAGGCAGGCACCTTGTGGCACTTTTGTGTCCTCCTTGGCATGCCCTCCGCAGCTGCAGTGTGCCTGGAGCTCTGGGCTTTGTGGTTTAGAAAACCCTAACCCTAGGCGTAACCCTAACCCTAACCCTAGGCCTATCCCTAACCCTAACCCTAGGCAGCATAGCCAGCTAGGGCTAGGGCTGGTTCAAAGGAAGTAGCTGTGGAGGCAGGAACCTTGTGGCGCTTTTGTGTCCTCCTTAGCATGCCCTCCGCAGCTGCAGTGTGCCTGGAGCTCTGGGCTTTGTGGTTTAGAAAACCCTAACCCTAGGCGTAACCCTAACCCTAACCCTAGGCAGCAAAGCCAGCTAGGGCTAGGGCTCGTTCCAAGGAAGTAGCTGTGGAGGCAGGCACCTTGTGGCACTTTTGTGTCCTCCTTGGCATGCCCTCCGCAGCTGCAGTGTGCCTGGAGCTCTGGGCTTTGTGGTTTAGAAAACCCTAACCCTAGGCGTAACCCTAACCCTAACCCTAGGCGTAACCCTAACCCTAACCCTAGGCAGCATAGCCAGCTAGGGCTAGGGCTGCTTCCAAGGAAGTAGCTGTGGAGGCAGGCACCTTGTGGCACTTTTGTGTCCTCCTTGGCATGCCCTCCGCAGCTGCAGTGTGCCTGGAGCTCTGGGCTTTGTGGTTTAGAAAACCCTAACCCTAGGCGTAACCCTAACCCTAGGCCTAACCCTAACCCTAACCCTAGGCAGCATAGCCAGCTAGGGCTAGGGCTGGTTCCAAGGAAGTAGCTGTGGAGGCAGGCACCTTGCGGCACTTTTGTGTCCTCCTTGGCATGCCCTCCGCAGCTGCAGTGTGCCTGGAGCTCTGGGCTTTGTGGTTTAGAAAGCCCTAACCCTAGGCGTAACCCTAACCCTAACCCTAGGCAGCAAAGCCAGCTAGGGCTAGGGCTGGTTCCAAGGAAGTAGCTGTGGAGGCAGGCACCTTGTGGCACTTTTGTGTCCTCCTTGGCATGCCCTCCGCAGCTGCATTGTGCCTGGAGCTCTGGGCTTTGTGGTTTAGAAAACCCTAACCCTAGGCGTAACCCTAACCCTAACCCTAGGCCTAACCCTAACCCTAACCCTAGGCAGCATAGCCAGCTAGGGCTAGGGCTGGTTCAAAGGAAGTAGCTGTGGAGGCAGGAACCTTGTGGCGCTTTTGTGTCCTCCTTGGCATGCCCTCCGCAGCTGCAGTGTGCCTGGAGCTCTGGGCTTTGTGGTTTAGAAAACCCTAACCCTAGGCGTAACCCTAACCCTAACCCTAGGCCTAACCCTAACCCTAACCCTAGGCAGCAAAGCCAGCTAGGGCTAGGGCTGGTTCCAAGGAAGTAGCTGTGGAGGCAGGCACCTTGTGGCACTTTTGTGTCCTCCTTGGCATGCCCTCCGCAGCTGCAGTGTGCCTGGAGCTCTGGGCTTTGTGGTTTAGAAAACCCTAACCCTAGGCGTAACCCTAACCCTAACCCTAGGCCTAACCCTAACCCTAACCCTAGGCAGCAAAGCCAGATAGGGCTAGGGCTGGTTCCAAGGAAGTAGCTGTGGAGGCAGGCACCTTGTGGCACTTTTGTGTCCTCCTTGGCATGCCCTCCGCAGCTGCAGTGTGCCTGGAGCTCTGGGCTTTGTGGTTTAGAAAACCCTAACCCTAGGCGTAACCCTAAGCCTAACCCTAGGCAGCATAGCCAGCTAGGGCTAGGGCTGGTTCCAAGGAAGTAGCTGTGGAGGCAGGCACCTTGTGGCACTTTTGTGTCCTCCTTGGCATGCCCTCCGCAGCTGCAGTGTGCCTGGAGCTCTGGGCTTTGTGGTTTAGAAAACCCTAACCCTAGGCGTAACCCTAACCCTAACCCTAGGCCTAACCCTAACCCTAACCCTAGGCAGCAAAGCCGGCTAGGGCTAGGGCTGGTTCCAAGGAAGTAGCTGTGGAGGCAGGCACCTTGTGGCACTTTTGTGTCCTCCTTGGCATGCCCTCCGCAGCTGCAGTGTGCCTGGAGCTCTGGGCTTTGTGGTTTAGAAAACCCTAACCCTAGGCGTAACCCTAACCCTAACCCTAGGCAGGAAACCCGGCTAGAGGTAGGGCTGCTTCCAAGGAAGTAGCTGTGGAGGCAGGCACCTTGTGGCACTTTTGTGTCCTCCTTGGCATGCCCTCCGCAGCTGCAGTGTGCCTGGAGCTCTGGGCTTTGTGGTTTAGAAAACCCTAACCCTAGGCGTAACCCTAACCCTAACCCTAGGCAGCAAAGCCAGCTAGGGCTAGGGCTGGTTCCAAGGAAGTAGCTGTGGAGGCAGGCACCTTGTGGCACTTTTGTGTCCTCCTTGGCATGCCCTCCGCAGCTGCAGTGTGCCTGGAGCTCTGGGCTTTGTGGTTTAGAAAACCCTAACCCTAGGCTTAACCCTAACCCTAACCCTAGGCAGGAAACCCGGCTAGAGGTAGGGCTGGTTCCAAGGAAGTAGCTGTGGAGGCAGGCACCTTGTGGCACTTTTGTGTCCTCCTTGGCATGCCCTCCGCAGCTGCAGTGTGCCTGGAGCTCTGGGCTTTGTGGTTTAGAAAACCCTAACCCTAGGCGTAACCCTAACCCTAACCCTAGGCAGCAAAGCCAGCTAGGGCTAGGGCTGGTTCCAAGGAAGTAGCTGTGGAGGCAGGCACCTTGTGGCACTTTTGTGTCCTCCTTGGCATGCCCTCCGCAGCTGCAGTGTGCCTGGAGCTCTGGGCTTTGTGGTTTAGAAAACCCTAACCCTAGGCGTAACCCTAACCCTAAACCTAGGCCTAACCCTAACCCTAACCCTAGGCAGCAAAGCCAGCTAGGGCTAGGGCTGGTTCCAAGGAAGTAGCTGTGGAGGCAGGCACCTTGTGGCACTTTTGTGTCCTCCTTGGCATGCCCTCCGCAGCTGCAGTGTGCCTGGAGCTCTGGGCTTTGTGGTTTAGAAAACCCTAACCCTAGGCGTAACCCTAACCCTAACCCTAGGCAGCAAAGCCAGCTAGGGCTAGGGCTGGTTCCAAGGAAGTAGCTGTGGAAGCAGGCACCTTGTGGCACTTTTGTGTCCTCCTAGGCAAGCCCTCCGCAGCTGCAGTGTGCCTGGAGCTCTGGGCTTTGTGGTTTAGAAAACCCTAACCCTAGGCGTAACCCTAACCCTAACCCTAGGCAGCAAAGCCAGCTAGGGCTAGGGCTGGTTCCAAGGAAGTAGCTGTGGAGGCAGGCACCTTGTGGCACTTTTGTGTCCTCCTTGGCATGCCCTCCGCAGCTGCAGTGTGCCTGGAGCTCTGGGCTTTGTGGTTTAGAAAACCCTAACCCTAGGCGTAACCCTAACCCTAACCCTAGGCGTAACCCTAACCCTAACCCTAGGCAGCAAAGCCAGCTAGGGCTAGGGCTGGTTCCAAGGAAGTAGCTGTGGAGGCAGGCACCTTGTGGCACTTTTGTGTCCTCCTTGGCATGCCCTCCGCAGCTGCAGTGTGCCTGGAGCTCTGGGCTTTGTGGTTTAGAAAACCCTAACCCTAGGCGTAACCCTAACCCTAACCCTAGGCAGCATAGCCAGCTAGGGCTAGGGCTGGTTCCAAGGAAGTAGCTGTGGAGGCAGGCACCTTGTGGCACTTTTGTGTCCTCCTTGGCATGCCCTCCGCAGCTGCAGTGTGCCTGGAGCTCTGGGCTTTGTGGTTTAGAAAACCCTAACCCTAGGCGTAACCCTAACCCTAACCCTAGGCCTAACCCTAACCCTAACCCTAGGCAGCAAAGCCGGCTAGGGCTAGGGCTGGTTCCAAGGAAGTAGCTGTGGAGGCAGGCACCTTGTGGCACTTTTGTGTCCTCCTTGGCATGCCCTCCGCAGCTGCAGTGTGCCTGGAGCTCTGGGCTTTGTGGTTTAGAAAACCCTAACCCTAGGCGTAACCCTAACCCTAACCCTAGGCCTAACCCTAACCCTAACCCTAGGCAGCATAGCCAGCTAGGGCTAGGGCTGGTTCCAAGGAAGTAGCTGTGGAGGCAGGCACCTTGTGGCACTTTTGTGTCCTCCTTGGCATGCCCTCCGCAGCTGCAGTGTGCCTGGAGCTCTGGGCTTTGTGGTTTAGAAAACCCTAACCCTAGGCGTAACCCTAACCCTAACCCTAGGCCTAACCCTAACCCTAACCCTAACCCTAGGCAGCATAGCCAGCTAGGGCTAGGGCTGGTTTCAAGGAAGTAGCTGTGGAGGCAGGCACCTTGTGGCACTTTTGTGTCCTCCTTGGCATGCCCTCCGCAGCTGCAGTGTGCCTGGAGCTCTGGGCTTTGTGGTTTAGAAAACCCTAACCCTAACCCTAACCCTAACCCTAACCCTAGGCAGCAAAGCCAGCTAGGGCTAGGGCTGGTTCCAAGGAAGTAGCTGTGGAGGCAGGCACCTTGTGGCACTTTTGTGTCCTCCTTGGCATGCCCTCCGCAGCTGCAGTGTGCCTGGAGCTCTGGGCTTTGTGGTTTAGAAAACCCTAACCCTAGGCGTAACCCTAACCCTAACCCTAGGCAGCAAAGCCAGCTAGGGCTAGGGCTGGTTCCAAGGAAGTAGCTGTGGAAGCAGGCACCTTGTGGCACTTTTGTGTCCTCCTAGGCAAGCCCTCCGCAGCTGCAGTGTGCCTGGAGCTCTGGGCTTTGTGGTTTAGAAAACCCTAACCCTAGGCGTAACCCTAACCCTAACCCTAGGCAGCAAAGCCAGCTAGGGCTAGGGCTGGTTCCAAGGAAGTAGCTGTGGAGGCAGGCACCTTGTGGCACTTTTGTGTCCTCCTTGGCATGCCCTCCGCAGCTGCAGTGTGCCTGGAGCTCTGGGCTTTGTGGTTTAGAAAACCCTAACCCTAGGCGTAACCCTAACCCTAACCCTAGGCCTAACCCTAACCCTAACCCTAGGCAGCAAAGCCAGCTAGGGCTAGGGCTGGTTCCAAGGAAGTAGCTGTGGAGGCAGGCACCTTGTGGCACTTTTGTGTCCTCCTTGGCATGCCCTCCGCAGCTGCAGTGTGCCTGGAGCTCTGGGCTTTGTGGTTTAGAAAACCCTAACCCTAGGCGTAACCCTAACCATAACCCTAGGCAGCAAAGCCAGCTAGGGCTAGGGCTGGTTCCAAGGAAGTAGCTGTGGAGGCAGGCACCTTGTGGCACTTTTGTGTCCTCCTTGGCATGCCCTCCGCAGCTGCAGTGTGCCTGGAGCTCTGGGCTTTGTGGTTTAGAAAACCCTAACCCTAGGCGTAACCCTAACCCTAACCCTAGGCAGCAAAGCCAGCTAGGGCTAGGGCTGGTTCCAAGGAAGTAGCTGTGGAGGCAGGCACCTTGTGGCACTTTTGTGTCCTCCTTGGCATGCCCTCCGCAGCTGCAGTGTGCCTGGAGCTCTGGGCTTTGTGGTTTAGAAAACCCTAACCCTAGGCGTAACCCTAACCGTAACCCTAGGCAGCAAAGCCAGCTAGGGCTAGGGCTGGTTCCAAGGAAGTAGCTGTGGAGGCAGGCACCTTGTGGCACTTTTGTGTCCTCCTTGGCATGCCCTCCGCAGCTGCAGTGTGCCTGGAGCTCTGGGCTTTGTGGTTTAGAAAACCCTAACCCTAGGCGTAACCCTAACCCTAACCCTAGGCCTAACCCTAACCCTAACCCTAGGCAGCAAAGCCAGCTAGGGCTAGGGCTGGTTCCAAGGAAGTAGCTGTGGAGGCAGGCACCTTGTGGCACTTTTGTGTCCTCCTTGGCATGCCCTCCGCAGCTGCAGTGTGCCTGGAGCTCTGGGCTTTGTGGTTTAGAAAGCCCTAACCCTAGGCGTAACCCTAACCCTAACCCTAGGCAGCAAAGCCAGCTAGGGCTAGGGCTGGTTCCAAGGAAGTAGCTGTGGAGGCAGGCACCTTGTGGCACTTTTGTGTCCTCCTTGGCATGCCCTCCGCAGCTGCAGTGTGCCTGGAGCTCTGGGCTTTGTGGTTTAGAAAACCCTAACCCTAGGCGTAACCCTAACCCTAACCCTAGGCCTAACCCTAACCCTAACCCTAACCCTAGGCAGCATAGCCAGCTAGGGCTAGGGCTGGTTCCAAGGAAGTAGCTGTGGAGGCAGGCACCTTGTGGCACTTTTGTGTCCTCCTTGGCATGCCCTCCGCAGCTGCAGTGTGCCTGGAGCTCTGGGCTTTGTGGTTTAGAAAACCCTAACCCTAACCCTAACCCTAACCCTAACCCTAGGCAGCAAAGCCAGCTAGGGCTAGGGCTGGTTCCAAGGAAGTAGCTGTGGAGGCAGGCACCTTGTGGCACTTTTGTGTCCTCCTTGGCATGCCCTCCGCAGCTGCAGTGTGCCTGGAGCTCTGGGCTTTGTGGTTTAGAAAACCCTAACCCTAGGCGTAACCCTAACCCTAACCCTAGGCAGCAAAGCCAGCTAGGGCTAGGGCTGGTTCCAAGGAAGTAGCTGTGGAAGCAGGCACCTTGTGGCACTTTTGTGTCCTCCTAGGCAAGCCCTCCGCAGCTGCAGTGTGCCTGGAGCTCTGGGCTTTGTGGTTTAGAAAACCCTAACCCTAGGCGTAACCCTAACCCTAACCCTAGGCAGCAAAGCCAGCTAGGGCTAGGGCTGGTTCCAAGGAAGTAGCTGTGGAGGCAGGCACCTTGTGGCACTTTTGTGTCCTCCTTGGCATGCCCTCCGCAGCTGCAGTGTGCCTGGAGCTCTGGGCTTTGTGGTTTAGAAAACCCTAACCCTAGGCGTAACCCTAACCCTAACCCTAGGCAGCAAAGCCAGCTAGGGCTAGGGCTGGTTCCAAGGAAGTAGCTGTGGAAGCAGGCACCTTGTGGCACTTTTGTGTCCTCCTTGGCATGCCCTCCGCAGCTGCAGTGTGCCTGGAGCTCTGGGCTTTGTGGTTTAGAAAGCCCTAACCCTAGGCGTAACCCTAACCCTAACCCTAGGCAGCAAAGCCAGCTAGGGCTAGGGCTGGTTCCAAGGAAGTAGCTGTGGAGGCAGGCACCTTGTGGCACTTTTGTGTCCTCCTTGGCATGCCCTCCGCAGCTGCATTGTGCCTGGAGCTCTGGGCTTTGTGGTTTAGAAAACCCTAACCCTAGGCGTAACCCTAACCCTAACCCTAGGCCTAACCCTAACCCTAACCCTAGGCAGCATAGCCAGCTAGGGCTAGGGCTGGTTCAAAGGAAGTAGCTGTGGAGGCAGGAACCTTGTGGCGCTTTTGTGTCCTCCTTGGCATGCCCTCCGCAGCTGCAGTGTGCCTGGAGCTCTGGGCTTTGTGGTTTAGAAAACCCTAACCCTAGGCGTAACCCTAACCCTAACCCTAGGCGTAACCCTAACCCTAACCCTAGGCAGCAAAGCCAGCTAGGGCTAGGGCTGGTTCCAAGGAAGTAGCTGTGGAGGCAGGCACCTTGTGGCACTTTTGTGTCCTCCTTGGCATGCCCTCCGCAGCTGCAGTGTGCCTGGAGCTCTGGGCTTTGTGGTTTAGAAAACCCTAACCCTAGGCGTAACCCTAACCCTAACCCTAGGCAGCATAGCCAGCTAGGGCTAGGGCTGGTTCCAAGGAAGTAGCTGTGGAGGCAGGCACCTTGTGGCACTTTTGTGTCCTCCTTGGCATGCCCTCCGCAGCTGCAGTGTGCCTGGAGCTCTGGGCTTTGTGGTTTAGAAAACCCTAACCCTAGGCGTAACCCTAACCCTAACCCTAGGCCTAACCCTAACCCTAACCCTAGGCAGCAAAGCCGGCTAGGGCTAGGGCTGGTTCCAAGGAAGTAGCTGTGGAGGCAGGCACCTTGTGGCACTTTTGTGTCCTCCTTGGCATGCCCTCCGCAGCTGCAGTGTGCCTGGAGCTCTGGGCTTTGTGGTTTAGAAAACCCTAACCCTAGGCGTAACCCTAACCCTAACCCTAGGCCTAACCCTAACCCTAACCCTAGGCAGCATAGCCAGCTAGGGCTAGGGCTGGTTCCAAGGAAGTAGCTGTGGAGGCAGGCACCTTGTGGCACTTTTGTGTCCTCCTTGGCATGCCCTCCGCAGCTGCAGTGTGCCTGGAGCTCTGGGCTTTGTGGTTTAGAAAACCCTAACCCTAGGCGTAACCCTAACCCTAACCCTAGGCAGCAAAGCCAGCTAGGGCTAGGGCTGGTTCCAAGGAAGTAGCTGTGGAAGCAGGCACCTTGTGGCACTTTTGTGTCCTCCTTGGCATGCCCTCCGCAGCTGCAGTGTGCCTGGAGCTCTGGGCTTTGTGGTTTAGAAAACCCTAACCCTAGGCGTAACCCTAACCCTAACCCTAGGCAGCAAAGCCAGCTAGGGCTAGGGCTGGTTCCAAGGAAGTAGCTGTGGAGGCAGGCACCTTGTGGCACTTTTGTGTCCTCCTTGGCATGCCCTCCGCAGCTGCAGTGTGCCTGGAGCTCTGGGCTTTGTGGTTTAGAAAGCCCTAACCCTAGGCGTAACCCTAACCCTAACCCTAGGCCTAACCCTAACCCTAACCCTAGGCAGCAAAGCCAGATAGAGCTAGGGCTGGTTCCAAGGAAGTACCTGTGGAGGCAGGCACCTTGTGGCGCTTTTGTGTCCTCCTTGGCATGCCCTCCGCAGCTGCAGTGTGCCTGGAGCTCTGGGCTTTGTGGTTTAGAAAACCCTAACCCTAGGCGTAACCCTAACCCTAACCCTAGGCCTAACCCTAACCCTAACCCTAGGCAGCATAGCCAGCTAGGGCTAGGGCTGGTTCCAAGGAAGTAGCTGTGGAGGCAGGCACCTTGTGGCACTTTTGTGTCCTCCTTGGCATGCCCTCCGCAGCTGCAGTGTGCCTGGAGCTCTGGGCTTTGTGGTTTAGAAAACCCTAACCCTAGGCGTAACCCTAACCCTAACCCTAGGCCTAACCCTAACCCTAACCCTAGGCAGCAAAGCCAGCTAGGGCTAGGGCTGGTTCCAAGGAAGTAGCTGTGGAGGCAGGCACCTTGTGGCACTTTTGTGTCCTCCTTGGCATGCCCTCCGCAGCTGCAGTGTGCCTGGAGCTCTGGGCTTTGTGGTTTAGAAAACCCTAACCCTAGGCGTAACCCTAACCCTAACCCTAGGCAGCAAAGCCAGCTAGGGCTAGGGCTGGTTCCAAGGAAGTAGCTGTGGAGGCAGGCACCTTGTGGCACTTTTGTGTCCTCCTTGGCATGCCCTCCGCAGCTGCAGTGTGCCTGGAGCTCTGGGCTTTGTGGTTTAGAAAACCCTAACCCTAGGCGTAACCCTAACCCTAACCCTAGGCCTAACCCTAACCCTAACCCTAACCCTAGGCAGCATAGCCAGCTAGGGCTAGGGCTGGTTCCAAGGAAGTAGCTGTGGAGGCAGGCACCTTGTGGCACTTTTGTGTCCTCCTTGGCATGCCCTCCGCAGCTGCAGTGTGCCTGGAGCTCTGGGCTTTGTGGTTTAGAAAACCCTAACCCTAACCCTAACCCTAACCCTAACCCTAGGCAGCAAAGCCAGCTAGGGCTAGGGCTGGTTCCAAGGAAGTAGCTGTGGAGGCAGGCACCTTGTGGCACTTTTGTGTCCTCCTTGGCATGCCCTCCGCAGCTGCAGTGTGCCTGGAGCTCTGGGCTTTGTGGTTTAGAAAACCCTAACCCTAGGCGTAACCCTAACCCTAACCCTAGGCAGCAAAGCCAGCTAGGGCTAGGGCTGGTTCCAAGGAAGTAGCTGTGGAAGCAGGCACCTTGTGGCACTTTTGTGTCCTCCTAGGCAAGCCCTCCGCAGCTGCAGTGTGCCTGGAGCTCTGGGCTTTGTGGTTTAGAAAACCCTAACCCTAGGCGTAACCCTAACCCTAACCCTAGGCAGCAAAGCCAGCTAGGGCTAGGGCTGGTTCCAAGGAAGTAGCTGTGGAGGCAGGCACCTTGTGGCACTTTTGTGTCCTCCTTGGCATGCCCTCCGCAGCTGCAGTGTGCCTGGAGCTCTGGGCTTTGTGGTTTAGAAAACCCTAACCCTAGGCGTAACCCTAACCCTAACCCTAGGCCTAACCCTAACCCTAACCCTAGGCAGCAAAGCCAGCTAGGGCTAGGGCTGGTTCCAAGGAAGTAGCTGTGGAGGCAGGCACCTTGTGGCACTTTTGTGTCCTCCTTGGCATGCCCTCCGCAGCTGCAGTGTGCCTGGAGCTCTGGGCTTTGTGGTTTAGAAAACCCTAACCCTAGGCGTAACCCTAACCATAACCCTAGGCAGCAAAGCCAGCTAGGGCTAGGGCTGGTTCCAAGGAAGTAGCTGTGGAGGCAGGCACCTTGTGGCACTTTTGTGTCCTCCTTGGCATGCCCTCCGCAGCTGCAGTGTGCCTGGAGCTCTGGGCTTTGTGGTTTAGAAAACCCTAACCCTAGGCGTAACCCTAACCCTAACCCTAGGCAGCAAAGCCAGCTAGGGCTAGGGCTGGTTCCAAGGAAGTAGCTGTGGAGGCAGGCACCTTGTGGCACTTTTGTGTCCTCCTTGGCATGCCCTCCGCAGCTGCAGTGTGCCTGGAGCTCTGGGCTTTGTGGTTTAGAAAACCCTAACCCTAGGCGTAACCCTAACCGTAACCCTAGGCAGCAAAGCCAGCTAGGGCTAGGGCTGGTTCCAAGGAAGTAGCTGTGGAGGCAGGCACCTTGTGGCACTTTTGTGTCCTCCTTGGCATGCCCTCCGCAGCTGCAGTGTGCCTGGAGCTCTGGGCTTTGTGGTTTAGAAAACCCTAACCCTAGGCGTAACCCTAACCCTAACCCTAGGCCTAACCCTAACCCTAACCCTAGGCAGCAAAGCCAGCTAGGGCTAGGGCTGGTTCCAAGGAAGTAGCTGTGGAGGCAGGCACCTTGTGGCACTTTTGTGTCCTCCTTGGCATGCCCTCCGCAGCTGCAGTGTGCCTGGAGCTCTGGGCTTTGTGGTTTAGAAAGCCCTAACCCTAGGCGTAACCCTAACCCTAACCCTAGGCAGCAAAGCCAGCTAGGGCTAGGGCTGGTTCCAAGGAAGTAGCTGTGGAGGCAGGCACCTTGTGGCACTTTTGTGTCCTCCTTGGCATGCCCTCCGCAGCTGCAGTGTGCCTGGAGCTCTGGGCTTTGTGGTTTAGAAAACCCTAACCCTAGGCGTAACCCTAACCCTAACCCTAGGCAGCAAAGCCAGCTAGGGCTAGGGCTGGTTCCAAGGAAGTAGCTGTGGAAGCAGGCACCTTGTGGCACTTTTGTGTCCGCCTAGGCAAGCCCTCCGCAGCTGCAGTGTGCCTGGAGCTCTGGGCTTTGTGGTTTAGAAAACCCTAACCCTAGGCGTAACCCTAACCCTAACCCTAGGCAGCAAAGCCAGCTAGGGCTAGGGCTGGTTCCAAGGAAGTAGCTGTGGAGGCAGGCACCTTGTGGCACTTTTGTGTCCTCCTTGGCATGCCCTCCGCAGCTGCAGTGTGCCTGGAGCTCTGGGCTTTGTGGTTTAGAAAACCCTAACCCTAGGCGTAACCCTAACCCTAACCCTAGGCCTAACCCTAACCCTAACCCTAGGCAGCAAAGCCAGCTAGGGCTAGGGCTGGTTCCAAGGAAGTATCTGTGGAGGCAGGCACCTTGTGGCACTTTTGTGTCCTCCTTGGCATGCCCTCCGCAGCTGCAGTGTGCCTGGAGCTCTGGGCTTTGTGGTTTAGAAAACCCTAACCCTAGGCGTAACCCTAACCATAACCCTAGGCAGCAAAGCCAGATAGGGCTAGGGCTGGTTCCAAGGAAGTAGCTGTGGAGGCAGGCACCTTGTGGCACTTTTGTGTCCTCCTTGGCATGCCCTCCGCAGCTGCAGTGTGCCTGGAGCTCTGGGCTTTGTGGTTTAGAAAACCCTAACCCTAGGCGTAACCCTAACCCTAACCCTAGGCAGCAAAGCCAGCTAGGGCTAGGGCTGGTTCCAAGGAAGTAGCTGTGGAGGCAGGCACCTTGTGGCACTTTTGTGTCCTCCTTGGCATGCCCTCCGCAGCTGCAGTGTGCCTGGAGCTCTGGGCTTTGTGGTTTAGAAAACCCTAACCCTAGGCGTAACCCTAACCCTAACCCTAGGCAGCAAAGCCAGCTAGGGCTAGGGCTGGTTCCAAGGAAGTAGCTGTGGAGGCAGGCACCTTGTGGCACTTTTGTGTCCTCCTTGGCATGCCCTCCGCAGCTGCAGTGTGCCTGGAGCTCTGGGCTTTGTGGTTTAGAAAACCCTAACCCTAGGCGTAACCCTAACCCTAACCCTAGGCCTAACCCTAACCCTAACCCTAGGCAGCAAAGCCAGCTAGGGCTAGGGCTGGTTCCAAGGAAGTAGCTGTGGAGGCAGGAACCTTGTGGCGCTTTTGTGTCCTCCTTGGCATGCCCTCCGCAGCTGCAGTGTGCCTGGAGCTCTGGGCTTTGTGGTTTAGAAAACCCTAACCCTAGGCGTAACCCTAACCCTAACCCTAGGCAGCAAAGCCAGCTAGGGCTAGGGCTGCTTCCAAGGAAGTAGCTGTGGAGGCAGGCACCTTGTGGCACTTTTGTGTCCTCCTTGGCATGCCCTCCGCAGCTGCAGTGTGCCTGGAGCTCTGGGCTTTGTGGTTTAGAAAACCCTAACCCTAGGCGTAACCCTAACCCTAACCCTAGGCAGCAAAGCCAGCTAGGGCTAGGGCTGGTTCCAAGGAAGTAGCTGTGGAGGCAGGCACCTTGTGGCACTTTTGTGTCCTCCTTGGCATGCCCTCCGCAGCTGCAGTGTGCCTGGAGCTCTGGGCTTTGTGGTTTAGAAAACCCTAACCCTAGGCGTAACCCTAACCCTAACCCTAGGCAGCAAAGCCAGCTAGGGCTAGGGCTGCTTCCAAGGAAGTAGCTGTGGAGGCAGGCACCTTGTGGCACTTTTGTGTCCTCCTTGGCATGCCCTCCGCAGCTGCAGTGTGCCTGGAGCTCTGGGCTTTGTGGTTTAGAAAACCCTAACCCTAGGCGTAACCCTAACCCTAACCCTAGGCCTAACCCTAACCCTAACCCTAGGCAGCAAAGCCAGCTAGGGCTAGGGCTGGTTCCAAGGAAGTAGCTGTGGAGGCAGGCACCTTGTGGCACTTTTGTGTCCTCCTTGGCATGCCCTCCGCAGCTGCAGTGTGCCTGGAGCTCTGGGCTTTGTGGTTTAGAAAACCCTAACCCTAGGCGTAACCCTAACCCTAACCCTAGGCAGCAAAGCCAGCTAGGGCTAGGGCTGGTTCCAAGGAAGTAGCTGTGGAGGCAGGCACCTTGTGGCACTTTTGTGTCCTCCTTGGCATGCCCTCCGCAGCTGCAGTGTGCCTGGAGCTCTGGGCTTTGTGGTTTAGAAAACCCTAACCCTAGGCGTAACCCTAACCCTAACCCTAGGCCTAACCCTAACCCTAACCCTAACCCTAGGCAGCATAGCCAGCTAGGGCTAGGGCTGGTTCCAAGGAAGTAGCTGTGGAGGCAGGCACCTTGTGGCACTTTTGTGTCCTCCTTGGCATGCCCTCCGCAGCTGCAGTGTGCCTGGAGCTCTGGGCTTTGTGGTTTAGAAAACCCTAACCCTAACCCTAACCCTAACCCTAACCCTAGGCAGCAAAGCCAGCTAGGGCTAGGGCTGGTTCCAAGGAAGTAGCTGTGGAGGCAGGCACCTTGTGGCACTTTTGTGTCCTCCTTGGCATGCCCTCCGCAGCTGCAGTGTGCCTGGAGCTCTGGGCTTTGTGGTTTAGAAAACCCTAACCCTAGGCGTAACCCTAACCCTAACCCTAGGCAGCAAAGCCAGCTAGGGCTAGGGCTGGTTCCAAGGAAGTAGCTGTGGAAGCAGGCACCTTGTGGCACTTTTGTGTCCTCCTAGGCAAGCCCTCCGCAGCTGCAGTGTGCCTGGAGCTCTGGGCTTTGTGGTTTAGAAAACCCTAACCCTAGGCGTAACCCTAACCCTAACCCTAGGCAGCAAAGCCAGCTAGGGCTAGGGCTGGTTCCAAGGAAGTAGCTGTGGAGGCAGGCACCTTGTGGCACTTTTGTGTCCTCCTTGGCATGCCCTCCGCAGCTGCAGTGTGCCTGGAGCTCTGGGCTTTGTGGTTTAGAAAACCCTAACCCTAGGCGTAACCCTAACCCTAACCCTAGGCCTAACCCTAACCCTAACCCTAGGCAGCAAAGCCAGCTAGGGCTAGGGCTGGTTCCAAGGAAGTAGCTGTGGAGGCAGGAACCTTGTGGCGCTTTTGTGTCCTCCTTGGCATGCCCTCCGCAGCTGCAGTGTGCCTGGAGCTCTGGGCTTTGTGGTTTAGAAAACCCTAACCCTAGGCGTAACCCTAACCCTAACCCTAGGCAGCAAAGCCAGCTAGGGCTAGGGCTGCTTCCAAGGAAGTAGCTGTGGAGGCAGGCACCTTGTGGCACTTTTGTGTCCTCCTTGGCATGCCCTCCGCAGCTGCAGTGTGCCTGGAGCTCTGGGCTTTGTGGTTTAGAAAACCCTAACCCTAGGCGTAACCCTAACCCTAACCCTAGGCAGCAAAGCCAGCTAGGGCTAGGGCTGGTTCCAAGGAAGTAGCTGTGGAGGCAGGCACCTTGTGGCACTTTTGTGTCCTCCTTGGCATGCCCTCCGCAGCTGCAGTGTGCCTGGAGCTCTGGGCTTTGTGGTTTAGAAAACCCTAACCCTAGGCGTAACCCTAACCCTAACCCTAGGCAGCAAAGCCAGCTAGGGCTAGGGCTGGTTCCAAGGAAGTAGCTGTGGAGGCAGGCACCTTGTGGCACTTTTGTGTCCTCCTTGGCATGCCCTCCGCAGCTGCAGTGTGCCTGGAGCTCTGGGCTTTGTGGTTTAGAAAACCCTAACCCTAGGCGTAACCCTAACCCTAACCCTAGGCAGCAAAGCCAGCTAGGGCTAGGGCTGGTTCAAAGGAAGTAGCTGTGGAGGCAGGCACCTTGTGGCACTTTTGTGTCCTCCTTGGCATGCCCTCCGCAGCTGCAGTGTGCCTGGAGCTCTGGGCTTTGTGGTTTAGAAAACCCTAACCCTAGGCGTAACCCTAACCCTAACCCTAGGCCTAACCCTAACCCTAACCCTAGGCAGCAAAGCCAGCTAGGGCTAGGGCTGGTTCCAAGGAAGTAGCTGTGGAGGCAGGCACCTTGTGGCACTTTTGTGTCCTCCTTGGCATGCCCTCCGCAGCTGCAGTGTGCCTGGAGCTCTGGGCTTTGTGGTTTAGAAAACCCTAACCCTAGGCGTAACCCTAACCCTAACCCTAGGCAGCAAAGCCAGCTAGGGCTAGGGCTGGTTCCAAGGAAGTAGCTGTGGAGGCAGGCACCTTGTGGCACTTTTGTGTCCTCCTTGGCATGCCCTCCGCAGCTGCAGTGTGCCTGGAGCTCTGGGCTTTGTGGTTTAGAAAACCCTAACCCTAGGCGTAACCCTAACCCTAACCCTAGGCCTAACCCTAACCCTAACCCTAACCCTAGGCAGCATAGCCAGCTAGGGCTAGGGCTGGTTCCAAGGAAGTAGCTGTGGAGGCAGGCACCTTGTGGCACTTTTGTGTCCTCCTTGGCATGCCCTCCGCAGCTGCAGTGTGCCTGGAGCTCTGGGCTTTGTGGTTTAGAAAACCCTAACCCTAACCCTAACCCTAACCCTAGGCAGCAAAGCCAGCTAGGGCTAGGGCTGGTTCCAAGGAAGTAGCTGTGGAGGCAGGCACCTTGTGGCACTTTTGTGTCCTCCTTGGCATGCCCTCCGCAGCTGCAGTGTGCCTGGAGCTCTGGGCTTTGTGGTTTAGAAAACCCTAACCCTAGGCGTAACCCTAACCCTAACCCTAGGCAGCAAAGCCAGCTAGGGCTAGGGCTGGTTCCAAGGAAGTAGCTGTGGAAGCAGGCACCTTGTGGCACTTTTGTGTCCTCCTAGGCAAGCCCTCCGCAGCTGCAGTGTGCCTGGAGCTCTGGGCTTTGTGGTTTAGAAAACCCTAACCCTAGGCGTAACCCTAACCCTAACCCTAGGCAGCAAAGCCAGCTAGGGCTAGGGCTGGTTCCAAGGAAGTAGCTGTGGAGGCAGGCACCTTGTGGCACTTTTGTGTCCTCCTTGGCATGCCCTCCGCAGCTGCAGTGTGCCTGGAGCTCTGGGCTTTGTGGTTTAGAAAACCCTAACCCTAGGCGTAACCCTAACCCTAACCCTAGGCCTAACCCTAACCCTAACCCTAGGCAGCAAAGCCAGCTAGGGCTAGGGCTGGTTCCAAGGAAGTAGCTGTGGAGGCAGGCACCTTGTGGCACTTTTGTGTCCTCCTTGGCATGCCCTCCGCAGCTGCAGTGTGCCTGGAGCTCTGGGCTTTGTGGTTTAGAAAACCCTAACCCTAGGCGTAACCCTAACCCTAACCCTAGGCAGCAAAGCCAGATAGGGCTAGGGCTGGTTCCAAGGAAGTAGCTGTGGAGGCAGGCACCTTGTGGCACTTTTGTGTCCTCCTTGGCATGCCCTCCGCAGCTGCAGTGTGCCTGGAGCTCTGGGCTTTGTGGTTTAGAAAACCCTAACCCTAGGCGTAACCCTAACCCTAACCCTAGGCAGCAAAGCCAGCTAGGGCTAGGGCTGGTTCCAAGGAAGTAGCTGTGGAGGCAGGCACCTTGTGGCACTTTTGTGTCCTCCTTGGCATGCCCTCCGCAGCTGCAGTGTGCCTGGAGCTCTGGGCTTTGTGGTTTAGAAAACCCTAACCCTAGGCGTAACCCTAACCCTAACCCTAGGCAGCAAAGCCAGCTAGGGCTAGGGCTGGTTCCAAGGAAGTAGCTGTGGAGGCAGGCACCTTGTGGCACTTTTGTGTCCTCCTTGGCATGCCCTCCGCAGCTGCAGTGTGCCTGGAGCTCTGGGCTTTGTGGTTTAGAAAACCCTAACCCTAGGCGTAACCCTAACCCTAACCCTAGGCCTAACCCTAACCCTAACCCTAGGCAGCAAAGCCAGCTAGGGCTAGGGCTGGTTCCAAGGAAGTAGCTGTGGAAGCAGGCACCTTGTGGCACTTTTGTGTCCTCCTTGGCATGCCCTCCGCAGCTGCAGTGTGCCTGGAGCTCTGGGCTTTGTGGTTTAGAAAACCCTAACCCTAGGCGTAACCCTAACCCTAACCCTAGGCAGCAAAGCCAGCTAGGGCTAGGGCTGGTTCCAAGGAAGTAGCTGTGGAGGCAGGCACCTTGTGGCACTTTTGTGTCCTCCTTGGCATGCCCTCCGCAGCTGCAGTGTGCCTGGAGCTCTGGGCTTTGTGGTTTAGAAAACCCTAACCCTAGGCGTAACCCTAACCCTAACCCTAGGCCTAACCCTAACCCTAACCCTAACCCTAGGCAGCATAGCCAGCTAGGGCTAGGGCTGGTTCCAAGGAAGTAGCTGTGGAGGCAGGCACCTTGTGGCACTTTTGTGTCCTCCTTGGCATGCCCTCCGCAGCTGCAGTGTGCCTGGAGCTCTGGGCTTTGTGGTTTAGAAAACCCTAACCCTAACCCTAACCCTAACCCTAACCCTAGGCAGCAAAGCCAGCTAGGTCTAGGGCTGGTTCCAAGGAAGTAGCTGTGGAGGCAGGCACCTTGTGGCACTTTTGTGTCCTCCTTGGCATGCCCTCCGCAGCTGCAGTGTGCCTGGAGCTCTGGGCTTTGTGGTTTAGAAAACCCTAACCCTAGGCGTAACCCTAACCCTAACCCTAGGCAGCAAAGCCAGCTAGGGCTAGGGCTGGTTCCAAGGAAGTAGCTGTGGAAGCAGGCACCTTGTGGCACTTTTGTGTCCTCCTAGGCAAGCCCTCCGCAGCTGCAGTGTGCCTGGAGCTCTGGGCTTTGTGGTTTAGAAAACCCTAACCCTAGGCGTAACCCTAACCCTAACCCTAGGCAGCAAAGCCAGCTAGGGCTAGGGCTGGTTCCAAGGAAGTAGCTGTGGAGGCAGGCACCTTGTGGCACTTTTGTGTCCTCCTTGGCATGCCCTCCGCAGCTGCAGTGTGCCTGGAGCTCTGGGCTTTGTGGTTTAGAAAACCCTAACCCTAGGCGTAACCCTAACCATAACCCTAGGCAGCAAAGCCAGATAGGGCTAGGGCTGGTTCCAAGGAAGTAGCTGTGGAGGCAGGCACCTTGTGGCACTTTTGTGTCCTCCTTGGCATGCCCTCCGCAGCTGCAGTGTGCCTGGAGCTCTGGGCTTTGTGGTTTAGAAAACCCTAACCCTAGGCGTAACCCTAACCCTAACCCTAGGCAGCAAAGCCAGCTAGGGCTAGGGCTGGTTCCAAGGAAGTAGCTGTGGAGGCAGGCACCTTGTGGCACTTTTGTGTCCTCCTTGGCATGCCCTCCGCAGCTGCAGTGTGCCTGGAGCTCTGGGCTTTGTGGTTTAGAAAACCCTAACCCTAGGCGTAACCCTAACCCTAACCCTAGGCAGCAAAGCCAGCTAGGGCTAGGGCTGGTTCCAAGGAAGTAGCTGTGGAGGCAGGCACCTTGTGGCACTTTTGTGTCCTCCTTGGCATGCCCTCCGCAGCTGCAGTGTGCCTGGAGCTCTGGGCTTTGTGGTTTAGAAAACCCTAACCCTAGGCGTAACCCTAACCCTAACCCTAGGCAGCAAAGCCAGCTAGGGCTAGGGCTGGTTCCAAGGAAGTAGCTGTGGAGGCAGGCACCTTGTGGCACTTTTGTGTCCTCCTTGGCATGCCCTCCGCAGCTGCAGTGTGCCTGGAGCTCTGGGCTTTGTGGTTTAGAAAACCCTAACCCTAGGCGTAACCCTAACCCTAACCCTAGGCCTAACCCTAACCCTAACCCTAGGCAGCAAAGCCAGCTAGGGCTAGGGCTGGTTCCAAGGAAGTAGCTGTGGAGGCAGGAACCTTGTGGCGCTTTTGTGTCCTCCTTGGCATGCCCTCCGCAGCTGCAGTGTGCCTGGAGCTCTGGGCTTTGTGGTTTAGAAAACCCTAACCCTAGGCGTAACCCTAACCCTAACCCTAGGCAGCAAAGCCAGCTAGGGCTAGGGCTGCTTCCAAGGAAGTAGCTGTGGAGGCAGGCACCTTGTGGCACTTTTGTGTCCTCCTTGGCATGCCCTCCGCAGCTGCAGTGTGCCTGGAGCTCTGGGCTTTGTGGTTTAGAAAACCCTAACCCTAGGCGTAACCCTAACCCTAACCCTAGGCAGCAAAGCCAGCTAGGGCTAGGGCTGGTTCCAAGGAAGTAGCTGTGGAGGCAGGCACCTTGTGGCACTTTTGTGTCCTCCTTGGCATGCCCTCCGCAGCTGCAGTGTGCCTGGAGCTCTGGGCTTTGTGGTTTAGAAAACCCTAACCCTAGGCGTAACCCTAACCCTAACCCTAGGCAGCAAAGCCAGCTAGGGCTAGGGCTGGTTCCAAGGAAGTAGCTGTGGAGGCAGGCACCTTGTGGCACTTTTGTGTCCTCCTTGGCATGCCCTCCGCAGCTGCAGTGTGCCTGGAGCTCTGGGCTTTGTGGTTTAGAAAACCCTAACCCTAGGCGTAACCCTAACCCTAACCCTAGGCAGCAAAGCCAGCTAGGGCTAGGGCTGGTTCAAAGGAAGTAGCTGTGGAGGCAGGCACCTTGTGGCACTTTTGTGTCCTCCTTGGCATGCCCTCCGCAGCTGCAGTGTGCCTGGAGCTCTGGGCTTTGTGGTTTAGAAAACCCTAACCCTAGGCTTAACCCTAACCCTAATCCTAGGCAGGAAACCCGGCTAGAGGAAGGGCTGGTTCCAAGGAAGTAGCTGTGGAGGCAGGCACCTTGTGGCACTTTTGTGTCCTCCTTGGCATGCCCTCCGCAGCTGCAGTGTGCCTGGAGCTCTGGGCTTTGTGGTTTAGAAAACCCTAACCCTAGGCGTAACCCTAACCCTAACCCTAGGCAGCAAAGCCAGCTAGGGCTAGGGCTGGTTCCAAGGAAGTAGCTGTGGAGGCAGGCACCTTGTGGCACTTTTGTGTCCTCCTTGGCATGCCCTCCGCAGCTGCAGTGTGCCTGGAGCTCTGGGCTTTGTGGTTTAGAAAACCCTAACCCTAGGCGTAACCCTAACCCTAACCCTAGGCAGCAAAGCCAGCTAGGGCTAGGGCTGGTTCCAAGGAAGTAGCTGTGGAGGCAGGCACCTTGTGGCACTTTTGTGTCCTCCTTGGCATGCCCTCCGCAGCTGCAGTGTGCCTGGAGCTCTGGGCTTTGTGGTTTAGAAAACCCTAACCCTAGGCGTAACCCTAACCCTAACCCTAGGCAGCAAAGCCAGCTAGGGCTAGGGCTGGTTCCAAGGAAGTAGCTGTGGAGGCAGGCACCTTGTGGCACTTTTGTGTCCTCCTTGGCATGCCCTCCGCAGCTGCAGTGTGCCTGGAGCTCTGGGCTTTGTGGTTTAGAAAACCCTAACCCTAGGCGTAACCCTAACCCTAACCCTAGGCAGCAAAGCCAGCTAGGGCTAGGGCTGGTTCCAAGGAAGTAGCTGTGGAGGCAGGCACCTTGTGGCACTTTTGTGTCCTCCTTGGCATGCCCTCCGCAGCTGCAGTGTGCCTGGAGCTCTGGGCTTTGTGGTTTAGAAAACCCTAACCCTAGGCGTAACCCTAACCCTAACCCTAGGCAGCAAAGCCAGCTAGGGCTAGGGCTGGTTCCAAGGAAGTAGCTGTGGAAGCAGGCACCTTGTGGCACTTTTGTGTCCTCCTAGGCAAGCCCTCCGCAGCTGCAGTGTGCCTGGAGCTCTGGGCTTTGTGGTTTAGAAAACCCTAACCCTAGGCGTAACCCTAACCCTAACCCTAGGCAGCAAAGCCAGCTAGGGCTAGGGCTGGTTCCAAGGAAGTAGCTGTGGAGGCAGGCACCTTGTGGCACTTTTGTGTCCTCCTTGGCATGCCCTCCGCAGCTGCAGTGTGCCTGGAGCTCTGGGCTTTGTGGTTTAGAAAACCCTAACCCTAGGCGTAACCCGAACCCTAACCCTAGGCCTAACCCTAACCCTAACCCTAACCCTAGGCAGCATAGCCAGCTAGGGCTAGGGCTGGTTCCAAGGAAGTAGCTGTGGAGGCAGGCACCTTGTGGCACTTTTGTGTCCTCCTTGGCATGCCCTCCGCAGCTGCAGTGTGCCTGGAGCTCTGGGCTTTGTGGTTTAGAAAACCCTAACCCTAGGCGTAACCCTAACCCTAACCCTAGGCAGCAAAGCCAGCTAGGGCTAGGGCTGGTTCCAAGGAAGTAGCTGTGGAGGCAGGCACCTTGTGGCACTTTTGTGTCCTCCTTGGCATGCCCTCCGCAGCTGCAGTGTGCCTGGAGCTCTGGGCTTTGTGGTTTAGAAAACCCTAACCCTAGGCGTAACCCTAACCCTAACCCTAGGCAGCAAAGCCAGCTAGGGCTAGGGCTGGTTCCAAGGAAGTAGCTGTGGAGGCAGGCACCTTGTGGCACTTTTGTGTCCTCCTTGGCATGCCCTCCGCAGCTGCAGTGTGCCCGGAGCTCTGGGCTTTGTGGTTTAGAAAACCCTAACCCTAGGCCTAACCCTAACCCTAACCCTAGGCAGGAAACCCGGCTAGAGGTAGGGCTGGTTCCAAGGAAGTAGCTGTGGAGGCAGGCACCTTGTGGCACTTTTGTGTCCTCCTTGGCATGCCCTCCGCAGCTGCAGTGTGCCTGGAGCTCTGGGCTTTGTGGTTTAGAAAACCCTAACCCTAGGCGTAACCCTAACCCTAACCCTAGGCCTAACCCTAACCCTAACCCTAGGCAGCAAAGCCAGCTAGGGCTAGGGCTGCTTCCAAGGAAGTAGCTGTGGAGGCAGGAACCTTGTGGCGCTTTTGTGTCCTCCTTGGCATGCCCTCCGCAGCTGCAGTGTGCCTGGAGCTCTGGGCTTTGTGGTTTAGAAAACCCTAACCCTAGGCGTAACCCTAAGCCTAACCCTAGGCAGCAAAGCCAGCTAGGGCTAGGGCTGGTTCCAAGGAAGTAGCTGTGGAGGCAGGCACCTTGTGGCACTTTTGTGTCCTCCTTGGCATGCCCTCCGCAGCTGCAGTGTGCCTGGAGCTCTGGGCTTTGTGGTTTAGAAAACCCTAACCCTAGGCGTAACCCTAACCCTAACCCTAGGCAGCAAAGCCAGCTAGGGCTAGGGCTGGTTCAAAGGAAGTAGCTGTGGAGGCAGGCACCTTGTGGCACTTTTGTGTCCTCCTTGGCATGCCCTCCGCAGCTGCAGTGTGCCTGGAGCTCTGGGCTTTGTGGTTTAGAAAACCCTAACCCTAGGCGTAACCCTAACCCTAACCCTAGGCCTATCCCTAACCCTAACCCTAGGCAGCATAGCCAGCTAGGGCTAGGGCTGGTTCCAAGGAAGTAGCTGTGGAGGCAGGCACCTTGTGGCACTTTTGTGTCCTCCTTGGCATGCTCTCCGCAGCTGCAGTGTGCCTGGAGCTCTGGGCTTTGTGGTTTAGAAAACCCTAACCCTAGGCGTAACCCTAACCCTAACCCTAGGCGTAACCCTAACCCTAACCCTAGGCAGCAAAGCCAGCTAGGGCTAGGGCTGGTTCCAAGGAAGTAGCTGTGGAGGCAGGCACCTTGTGGCACTTTTGTGTCCTCCTTGGCATGCCCTCCGCAGCTGCAGTGTGCCTGGAGCTCTGGGCTTTGTGGTTTAGAAAACCCTAACCCTAGGCGTAACCCTAACCCTAACCCTAGGCAGCAAAGCCAGCTAGGGCTAGGGCTGGTTCCAAGGAAGTAGCTGTGGAGGCAGGCACCTTGTGGCACTTTTGTGTCCTCCTTGGCATGCCCTCCGCAGCTGCAGTGTGCCTGGAGCTCTGGGCTTTGTGGTTTAGAAAACCCTAACCCTAGGCGTAACCCTAACCCTAACCCTAGGCAGCAAAGCCAGCTAGGGCTAGGGCTGCTTCCAAGGAAGTAGCTGTGGAGGCAGGCACCTTGTGGCACTTTTGTGTCCTCCTTGGCATGCCCTCCGCAGCTGCAGTGTGCCTGGAGCTCTGGGCTTTGTGGTTTAGAAAACCCTAACCCTAGGCGTAACCCTAACCCTAACCCTAGGCAGCAAAGCCAGCTAGGGCTAGGGCTGGTTCCAAGGAAGTAGCTGTGGAGGCAGGCACCTTGTGGCACTTTTGTGTCCTCCTTGGCATGCCCTCCGCAGCTGCAGTGTGCCTGGAGCTCTGGGCTTTGTGGTTTAGAAAACCCTAACCCTAGGCGTAACCCTAACCCTAACCCTAGGCCTAACCCTAACCCTAACCCTAACCCTAGGCAGCATAGCCAGCTAGGGCTAGGGCTGGTTCCAAGGAAGTAGCTGTGGAGGCAGGCACCTTGTGGCACTTTTGTGTCCTCCTTGGCATGCCCTCCGCAGCTGCAGTGTGCCTGGAGCTCTGGGCTTTGTGGTTTAGAAAACCCTAACCCTAGGCGTAACCCTAACCCTAACCCTAGGCAGCAAAGCCAGCTAGGGCTAGGGCTGGTTCCAAGGAAGTAGCTGTGGAGGCAGGCACCTTGTGGCACTTTTGTGTCCTCCTTGGCATGCCCTCCGCAGCTGCAGTGTGCCTGGAGCTCTGGGCTTTGTGGTTTAGAAAACCCTAACCCTAGGCGTAACCCTAACCCTAACCCTAGGCAGGAAACCCGGCTAGAGGTAGGGCTGGTTCCAAGGAAGTAGCTGTGGAGGCAGGCACCTTGTGGCACTTTTGTGTCCTCCTTGGCATGCCCTCCGCAGCTGCAGTGTGCCTGGAGCTCTGGGCTTTGTGGTTTAGAAAACCCTAACCCTAGGCGTAACCCTAACCCTAACCCTAGGCCTAACCCTAACCCTAACCCTAGGCAGCAAAGCCAGCTAGGGCTAGGGCTGCTTCCAAGGAAGTAGCTGTGGAGGCAGGAACCTTGTGGCGCTTTTGTGTCCTCCTTGGCATGCCCTCCGCAGCTGCAGTGTGCCTGGAGCTCTGGGCTTTGTGGTTTAGAAAACCCTAACCCTAGGCGTAACCCTAAGCCTAACCCTAGGCAGCAAAGCCAGCTAGGGCTAGGGCTGGTTCCAAGGAAGTAGCTGTGGAGGCAGGCACCTTGTGGCACTTTTGTGTCCTCCTTGGCATGCCCTCCGCAGCTGCAGTGTGCCTGGAGCTCTGGGCTTTGTGGTTTAGAAAACCCTAACCCTAGGCGTAACCCTAACCCTAACCCTAGGCAGCAAAGCCAGCTAGGGCTAGGGCTGGTTCAAAGGAAGTAGCTGTGGAGGCAGGCACCTTGTGGCACTTTTGTGTCCTCCTTGGCATGCCCTCCGCAGCTGCAGTGTGCCTGGAGCTCTGGGCTTTGTGGTTTAGAAAACCCTAACCCTAGGCGTAACCCTAACCCTAACCCTAGGCCTATCCCTAACCCTAACCCTAGGCAGCATAGCCAGCTAGGGCTAGGGCTGGTTCCAAGGAAGTAGCTGTGGAGGCAGGCACCTTGTGGCACTTTTGTGTCCTCCTTGGCATGCTCTCCGCAGCTGCAGTGTGCCTGGAGCTCTGGGCTTTGTGGTTTAGAAAACCCTAACCCTAGGCGTAACCCTAACCCTAACCCTAGGCCTAACCCTAACCCTAACCCTAGGCAGCAAAGCCAGCTAGGGCTAGGGCTGGTTCCAAGGAAGTAGCTGTGGAGGCAGGCACCTTGTGGCACTTTTGTGTCCTCCTTGGCATGCCCTCCGCAGCTGCAGTGTGCCTGGAGCTCTGGGCTTTGTGGTTTAGAAAACCCTAACCCTAGGCGTAACCCTAACCCTAACCCTAGGCAGCAAAGCCAGCTAGGGCTAGGGCTGGTTCCAAGGAAGTAGCTGTGGAGGCAGGCACCTTGTGGCACTTTTGTGTCCTCCTTGGCATGCCCTCCGCAGCTGCAGTGTGCCTGGAGCTCTGGGCTTTGTGGTTTAGAAAACCCTAACCCTAGGCGTAACCCTAACCCTAACCCTAGGCAGCAAAGCCAGCTAGGGCTAGGGCTGCTTCCAAGGAAGTAGCTGTGGAGGCAGGCACCTTGTGGCACTTTTGTGTCCTCCTTGGCATGCCCTCCGCAGCTGCAGTGTGCCTGGAGCTCTGGGCTTTGTGGTTTAGAAAACCCTAACCCTAGGCGTAACCCTAACCCTAACCCTAGGCAGCAAAGCCAGCTAGGGCTAGGGCTGGTTCCAAGGAAGTAGCTGTGGAGGCAGGCACCTTGTGGCAATTTTGTGTCCTCCTTGGCATGCCCTCCGCAGCTGCAGTGTGCCTGGAGCTCTGGGCTTTGTGGTTTAGAAAACCCTAACCCTAGGCGTAACCCTAACCCTAACCCTAGGCCTATCCCTAACCCTAACCCTAGGCAGCATAGCCAGCTAGGGCTAGGGCTGGTTCCAAGGAAGTAGCTGTGGAGGCAGGCACCTTGTGGCACTTTTGTGTCCTCCTTGGCATGCTCTCCGCAGCTGCAGTGTGCCTGGAGCTCTGGGCTTTGTGGTTTAGAAAACCCTAACCCTAGGCGTAACCCTAACCCTAACCCTAGGCCTAACCCTAACCCTAACCCTAGGCAGCAAAGCCAGCTAGGGCTAGGGCTGGTTCCAAGGAAGTAGCTGTGGAGGCAGGAACCTTGTGGCGCTTTTGTGTCCTCCTTGGCATGCCCTCCGCAGCTGCAGTGTGCCTGGAGCTCTGGGCTTTGTGGTTTAGAAAACCCTAACCCTAGGCGTAACCCTAACCCTAACCCTAGGCAGCATAGCCAGCTAGGGCTAGGGCTGCTTCCAAGGAAGTAGCTGTGGAGGCAGGCACCTTGTGGCACTTTTGTGTCCTCCTTGGCATGCCCTCCGCAGCTGCAGTGTGCCTGGAGCTCTGGGCTTTGTGGTTTAGAAAACCCTAACCCTAGGCGTAACCCTAACCCTAACCCTAGGCAGCAAAGCCAGCTAGGGCTAGGGCTGGTTCCAAGGAAGTAGTTGTGGAGGCAGGCACCTTGTGGCACTTTTGTGTCCTCCTTGGCATGCTCTCCGCAGCTGCAGTGTGCCTGGAGCTCTGGGCTTTGTGGTTTAGAAAACCCTAACCCTAGGCGTAACCCTAACCCTAACCCTAGGCCTATCCCTAACCCTAACCCTAGGCAGCATAGCCAGCTAGGGCTAGGGCTGGTTCCAAGGAAGTAGCTGTGGAGGCAGGCACCTTGTGGCACTTTTGTGTCCTCCTTGGCATGCTCTCCGCAGCTGCAGTGTGCCTGGAGCTCTGGGCTTTGTGGTTTAGAAAACCCTAACCCTAGGCGTAACCCTAACCCTAACCCTAGGTCTAACCCTAACCCTAGCCCTAGGCAGCATAGCCAGCTAGGGCTAGGGCTGGTTCCAAGGAAGTAGCAGTGGAGGCAGGCACCTTGTGGCACTTTTGTGTCCTCCTTGGCATGCCCTCCGCAGCTGCAGTGTGCCTGGAGCTCTGGGCTTTGTGGTTTAGAAAACCCTAACCCTAGGCGTAACCCTAACCCTAACCCTAGGCAGCAAAGCCAGCTAGGGCTAGGGCTGGTTCCAAGGAAGTAGCTGTGGAGGCAGGCACCTTGTGGCACTTTTGTGTCCTCCTTGGCATGCCCTCTGCAGCTGCAGTGTGCCTGGAGCTCTGGGCTTTGTGGTTTAGAAAACCCTAACCCTAGGCGTAACCCTAACCCTAACCCTAGGCCTAACCCTAACCCTAACCCTAGGCAGCAAAGCCAGCTAGGGCTAGGGCTGGTTCCAAGGAAGTAGCTGTGGAGGCAGGCACCTTGTGGCACTTTTGTGTCCTCCTTGGCATGCCCTCCGCAGCTGCAGTGTGCCTGGAGCTCTGGGCTTTGTGGTTTAGAAAACCCTAACCCTAGGCGTAACCCTAACCCTAACCCTAGGCCTAACCCTAACCCTAACCCTAGGCAGCATAGCCAGCTAGGGCTAGGGCTGGTTCCAAGGAAGTAGCTGTGGAGGCAGGCACCTTGTGGCACTTTTGTGTCCTCCTTGGCATGCCCTCCGCAGCTGCAGTGTGCCTGGAGCTCTGGGCTTTGTGGTTTAGAAAACCCTAACCCTAGGCGTAACCCTAACCCTAACCCTAGGCAGCAAAGCCAGCTAGGGCTAGGGCTGGTTCCAAGGAAGTAGCTGTGGAGGCAGGCACCTTGTGGCACTTTTGTGTCCTCCTTGGCATGCCCTCCGCAGCTGCAGTGTGCCTGGAGCTCTGGGCTTTGTGGTTTAGAAAACCCTAACCCTAGGCGTAACCCTAACCCTAACCCTAGGCAGCAAAGCCAGCTAGGGCTAGGGCTGGTTCAAAGGAAGTAGCTGTGGAAGCAGGCACCTTGTGGCACTTTTGTGTCCTCCTAGGCAAGCCCTCCGCAGCTGCAGTGTGCCTGGAGCTCTGGGCTTTGTGGTTTAGAAAACCCTAACCCTAGGCGTAACCCTAACCCTAACCCTAGGCAGCAAAGCCAGCTAGGGCTAGGGCTGGTTCCAAGGAAGTAGCTGTGGAGGCAGGCACCTTGTGGCACTTTTGTGTCCTCCTTGGCATGCCCTCCGCAGCTGCAGTGTGCCTGGAGCTCTGGGCTTTGTGGTTTAGAAAACCCTAACCCTAGGCGTAACCCTAACCCTAACCCTAGGCCTAACCCTAACCCTAACCCTAACCCTAGGCAGCAAAGCCAGCTAGGGCTAGGGCTGGTTCCAAGGAAGTAGCTGTGGAGGCAGGCACCTTGTGGCACTTTTGTGTCCTCCTTGGCATGCCCTCCGCAGCTGCAGTGTGCCTGGAGCTCTGGGCTTTGTGGTTTAGAAAACCCTAACCCTAGGCGTAACCCTAACCCTACCCCTAGGCAGCAAAGCCAGCTAGGGCTAGGGCTGGTTCCAAGGAAGTAGCTGTGGAGGCAGGCACCTTGTGGCACTTTTGTGTCCTCCTTGGCATGCCCTCCGCAGCTGCAGTGTGCCTGGAGCTCTGGGCTTTGTGGTTTAGAAAACCCTAACCCTAGGCGTAACCCTAACCCTAACCCTAGGCAGGAAACCCGGCTAGAGGTAGGGCTGGTTCCAAGGAAGTAGCTGTGGAGGCAGGCACCTTGTGGCACTTTTGTGTCCTCCTTGGCATGCCCTCCGCAGCTGCAGTGTGCCTGGAGCTCTGGGCTTTGTGGTTTAGAAAACCCTAACCCTAGGCGTAACCCTAACCCTAACCCTAGGCAGCAAAGCCAGCTAGGGCTAGGGCTGGTTCCAAGGAAGTAGCTGTGGAGGCAGGCACCTTGTGGCACTTTTGTGTCCTCCTTGGCATGCCCTCCGCAGCTGCAGTGTGCCTGGAGCTCTGGGCTTTGTGGTTTAGAAAACCCTAACCCTAGGCGTAACCCTAACCCTAACCCTAGGCAGCAAAGCCAGCTAGGGCTAGGGCTGGTTCCAAGGAAGTAGCTGTGGAGGCAGGCACCTTGTGGCACTTTTGTGTCCTCCTTGGCATGCCCTCCGCAGCTGCAGTGTGCCTGGAGCTCTGGGCTTTGTGGTTTAGAAAACCCTAACCCTAGGCGTAACCCTAACCCTAACCCTAGGCAGCAAAGCCAGATAGGGCTAGGGCTGGTTCAAAGGAAGTAGCTGTGGAGGCAGGCACCTTGTGGCACTTTTGTGTCCTCCTTGGCATGCCCTCCGCAGCTGCAGTGTGCCTGGAGCTCTGGGCTTTGTGGTTTAGAAAACCCTAACCCTAGGCGTAACCCTAACCCTAACCCTAGGCCTATCCCTAACCCTAACCCTAGGCAGCATAGCCAGCTAGGGCTAGGGCTGGTTCCAAGGAAGTAGCTGTGGAGGCAGGCACCTTGTGGCACTTTTGTGTCCTCCTTGGCATGCTCTCCGCAGCTGCAGTGTGCCTGGAGCTCTGGGCTTTGTGGTTTAGAAAACCCTAACCCTAGGCGTAACCCTAACCCTAACCCTAGGCCTAACCCTAACCCTAACCCTAGGCAGCAAAGCCAGCTAGGGCTAGGGCTGGTTCCAAGGAAGTAGCTGTGGAGGCAGGAACCTTGTGGCGCTTTTGTGTCCTCCTTGGCATGCCCTCCGCAGCTGCAGTGTGCCTGGAGCTCTGGGCTTTGTGGTTTAGAAAACCCTAACCCTAGGCGTAACCCTAACCCTAACCCTAGGCAGCAAAGCCAGCTAGGGCTAGGGCTGCTTCCAAGGAAGTAGCTGTGGAGGCAGGCACCTTGTGGCACTTTTGTGTCCTCCTTGGCATGCCCTCCGCAGCTGCAGTGTGCCTGGAGCTCTGGGCTTTGTGGTTTAGAAAACCCTAACCCTAGGCGTAACCCTAACCCTAACCCTAGGCAGCAAAGCCAGCTAGGGCTAGGGCTGGTTCCAAGGAAGTAGTTGTGGAGGCAGGCACCTTGTGGCACTTTTGTGTCCTCCTTGGCATGCCCTCCGCAGCTGCAGTGTGCCTGGAGCTCTGGGCTTTGTGGTTTAGAAAACCCTAACCCTAGGCGTAACCCTAACCCTAACCCTAGGCCTATCCCTAACCCTAACCCTAGGCAGCATAGCCAGCTAGGGCTAGGGCTGGTTCCAAGGAAGTAGCTGTGGAGGCAGGCACCTTGTGGCACTTTTGTGTCCTCCTTGGCATGCTCTCCGCAGCTGCAGTGTGCCTGGAGCTCTGGGCTTTGTGGTTTAGAAAACCCTAACCCTAGGCGTAACCCTAACCCTAACCCTAGGCAGCAAAGCCAGCTCGGGCTAGGGGTGGTTCCAAGGAAGTAGCTGTGGAAGCAGGCACCTTGTGGCAATTTTGTGTCCTCCTAGGCAAGCCCTCCGCAGCTGCAGTGTGCCTGGAGCTCTGGGCTTTGTGGTTTAGAAAACCCTAACCCTAGGCGTAACCCTAACCCTAGGCAGCAAAGCCAGCTAGGGCTAGGGCTGGTTCCAAGGAAGTAGCTGTGGAGGCAGGCACCTTGTGGCACTTTTGTGTCCTCCTTGGCATGCCCTCCGCAGCTGCAGTGTGCCTGGAGCTCTGGGCTTTGTGGTTTAGAAAACCCTAACCCTAGGCGTAACCCTAACCCTAACCCTAGGCAGCAAAGCCAGCTAGGGCTAGGGCTGGTTCCAAGGAAGTAGCTGTGGAGGCAGGCACCTTGTGGCACTTTTGTGTCCTCCTTGGCATGCCCTCTGCAGCTGCAGTGTGCCTGGAGCTCTGGGCTTTGTGGTTTAGAAAACCCTAACCCTAGGCGTAACCCTAACCCTAACCCTAGGCCTAACCCTAACCCTAACCCTAGGCAGCAAAGCCAGCTAGGGCTAGGGCTGGTTCCAAGGAAGTAGCTGTGGAGGCAGGCACCTTGTGGCACTTTTGTGTCCTCCTTGGCATGCCCTCCGCAGCTGCAGTGTGCCTGGAGCTCTGGGCTTTGTGGTTTAGAAAACCCTAACCCTAGGCGTAACCCTAACCCTAACCCTAGGCCTAACCCTAACCCTAACCCTAGGCAGCATAGCCAGCTAGGGCTAGGGCTGGTTCCAAGGAAGTAGCTGTGGAGGCAGGCACCTTGTGGCACTTTTGTGTCCTCCTTGGCATGCCCTCTGCAGCTGCAGTGTGCCTGGAGCTCTGGACTTTGTGGTTTAGAAAACCCTAACCCTAGGCGTAACCCTAACCCTAACCCTAGGCAGCAAAGCCAGCTAGGGCTAGGGCTGGTTCCAAGGAAGTAGCTGTGGAGGCAGGCACCTTGTGGCACTTTTGTGTCCTCCTTGGCATGCCCTCCGCAGCTGCAGTGTGCCTGGAGCTCTGGGCTTTGTGGTTTAGAAAACCCTAACCCTAGGCGTAACCCTAACCCTAGGCAGCAAAGCCAGCTAGGGCTAGGGCTGGTTCAAAGGAAGTAGCTGTGGAAGCAGGCACCTTGTGGCACTTTTGTGTCCTCCTAGGCAAGCCCTCCGCAGCTGCAGTGTGCCTGGAGCTCTGGGCTTTGTGGTTTAGAAAACCCTAACCCTAGGCGTAACCCTAACCCTAACCCTAGGCAGCAAAGCCAGCTAGGGCTAGGGCTGGTTCCAAGGAAGTAGCTGTGGAGGCAGGCACCTTGTGGCACTTTTGTGTCCTCCTTGGCATGCCCTCCGCAGCTGCAGTGTGCCTGGAGCTCTGGGCTTTGTGGTTTAGAAAACCCTAACCCTAGGCGAAACCCTAACCCTAACCCTAGGCCTAACCCTAACCCTAACCCTAACCCTAACCCTAGGCAGCAAAGCCAGCTAGGGCTAGGGCTGGTTCCAAGGAAGTAGCTGTGGAGGCAGGCACCTTGTGGCACTTTTGTGTCCTCCTTGGCATGCCCTCCGCAGCTGCAGTGTGCCTGGAGCTCTGGGCTTTGTGGTTTAGAAAACCCTAACCCTAGGCGTAACCCTAACCCTAACCCTAGGCCTAACCCTAACCCTAACCCTAGGCAGCATAGCCAGCTAGGGCTAGGGCTGGTTCCAAGGAAGTAGCTGTGGAGGCAGGCACCTTGTGGCACTTTTGTGTCCTCCTTGGCATGCCCTCCGCAGCTGCAGTGTGCCTGGAGCTCTGGGCTTTGTGGTTTAGAAAACCCTAACCCTAGGCGTAACCCTAACCCTAACCCTAGGCAGCAAAGCCAGCTAGGGCTAGGGCTGGTTCCAAGGAAGTAGCTGTGGAGGCAGGCACCTTGTGGCACTTTTGTGTCCTCCTTGGCATGCCCTCCGCAGCTGCAGTGTGCCTGGAGCTCTGGGCTTTGTGGTTTAGAAAACCCTAACCCTAGGCGTAACCCTAACCCTAACCCTAGGCAGCAAAGCCAGCTAGGGCTAGGGCTGGTTCAAAGGAAGTAGCTGTGGAAGCAGGCACCTTGTGGCACTTTTGTGTCCTCCTAGGCAAGCCCTCCGCAGCTGCAGTGTGCCTGGAGCTCTGGGCTTTGTGGTTTAGAAAACCCTAACCCTAGGCGTAACCCTAACCCTAACCCTAGGCAGCAAAGCCAGCTAGGGCTAGGGCTGGTTCCAAGGAAGTAGCTGTGGAGGCAGGCACCTTGTGGCACTTTTGTGTCCTCCTTGGCATGCCCTCCGCAGCTGCAGTGTGCCTGGAGCTCTGGGCTTTGTGGTTTAGAAAACCCTAACCCTAGGCGTAACCCTAACCCTAACCCTAGGCCTAACCCTAACCCTAACCCTAACCCTAGGCAGCAAAGCCAGCTAGGGCTAGGGCTGGTTCCAAGGAAGTAGCTGTGGAGGCAGGCACCTTGTGGCACTTTTGTGTCCTCCTTGGCATGCCCTCCGCAGCTGCAGTGTGCCTGGAGCTCTGGGCTTTGTGGTTTAGAAAACCCTAACCCTAGGCGTAACCCTAACCCTAACCCTAGGCAGCAAAGCCAGCTAGGGCTAGGGCTGGTTCCAAGGAAGTAGCTGTGGAGGCAGGCACCTTGTGGCACTTTTGTGTCCTCCTTGGCATGCCCTCCGCAGCTGCAGTGTGCCTGGAGCTCTGGGCTTTGTGGTTTAGAAAACCCTAACCCTAGGCGTAACCCTAACCCTAACCCTAGGCAGGAAACCCGGCTAGAGGTAGGGCTGGTTCCAAGGAAGTAGCTGTGGAGGCAGGCACCTTGTGGCACTTTTGTGTCCTCCTTGGCATGCCCTCCGCAGCTGCAGTGTGCCTGGAGCTCTGGGCTTTGTGGTTTAGAAAACCCTAACCCTAGGCGTAACCCTAACCCTAACCCTAGGCAGCAAAGCCAGCTAGGGCTAGGGCTGGTTCCAAGGAAGTAGCTGTGGAGGCAGGCACCTTGTGGCACTTTTGTGTCCTCCTTGGCATGCCCTCCGCAGCTGCAGTGTGCCTGGAGCTCTGGGCTTTGTGGTTTAGAAAACCCTAACCCTAGGCGTAACCCTAACCCTAACCCTAGGCAGCAAAGCCAGCTAGGGCTAGGGCTGGTTCCAAGGAAGTAGCTGTGGAGGCAGGCACCTTGTGGCACTTTTGTGTCCTCCTTGGCATGCCCTCCGCAGCTGCAGTGTGCCTGGAGCTCTGGGCTTTGTGGTTTAGAAAACCCTAACCCTAGGCGTAACCCTAACCCTAACCCTAGGCAGCAAAGCCAGATAGGGCTAGGGCTGGTTCAAAGGAAGTAGCTGTGGAGGCAGGCACCTTGTGGCACTTTTGTGTCCTCCTTGGCATGCCCTCCGCAGCTGCAGTGTGCCTGGAGCTCTGGGCTTTGTGGTTTAGAAAACCCTAACCCTAGGCGTAACCCTAACCCTAACCCTAGGCCTATCCCTAACCCTAACCCTAGGCAGCATAGCCAGCTAGGGCTAGGGCTGGTTCCAAGGAAGTAGCTGTGGAGGCAGGCACCTTGTGGCACTTTTGTGTCCTCCTTGGCATGCTCTCCGCAGCTGCAGTGTGCCTGGAGCTCTGGGCTTTGTGGTTTAGAAAACCCTAACCCTAGGCGTAACCCTAACCCTAACCCTAGGCCTAACCCTAACCCTAACCCTAGGCAGCAAAGCCAGCTAGGGCTAGGGCTGGTTCCAAGGAAGTAGCTGTGGAGGCAGGAACCTTGTGGCGCTTTTGTGTCCTCCTTGGCATGCCCTCCGCAGCTGCAGTGTGCCTGGAGCTCTGGGCTTTGTGGTTTAGAAAACCCTAACCCTAGGCGTAACCCTAACCCTAACCCTAGGCAGCAAAGCCAGCTAGGGCTAGGGCTGCTTCCAAGGAAGTAGCTGTGGAGGCAGGCACCTTGTGGCACTTTTGTGTCCTCCTTGGCATGCCCTCCGCAGCTGCAGTGTGCCTGGAGCTCTGGGCTTTGTGGTTTAGAAAACCCTAACCCTAGGCGTAACCCTAACCCTAACCCTAGGCAGCAAAGCCAGCTAGGGCTAGGGCTGGTTCCAAGGAAGTAGTTGTGGAGGCAGGCACCTTGTGGCACTTTTGTGTCCTCCTTGGCATGCCCTCCGCAGCTGCAGTGTGCCTGGAGCTCTGGGCTTTGTGGTTTAGAAAACCCTAACCCTAGGCGTAACCCTAACCCTAACCCTAGGCCTATCCCTAACCCTAACCCTAGGCAGCATAGCCAGCTAGGGCTAGGGCTGGTTCCAAGGAAGTAGCTGTGGAGGCAGGCACCTTGTGGCACTTTTGTGTCCTCCTTGGCATGCTCTCCGCAGCTGCAGTGTGCCTGGAGCTCTGGGCTTTGCGGTTTAGAAAACCCTAACCCTAGGCGTAACCCTAACCCTAACCCTAGGCCTAACCCTAACCCTAGCCCTAGGCAGCATAGCCAGCTAGGGCTAGGGCTGGTTCCAAGGAAGTAGCTGTGGAGGCAGGCACCTTGTGGCACTTTTGTGTCCTCCTTGGCATGCCCTCCGCAGCTGCAGTGTGCCTGGAGCTCTGGGCTTTGTGGTTTAGAAAACCCTAACCCTAGGCGTAACCCTAACCCTAACCCTAGGCAGCAAAGCCAGCTCGGGCTAGGGGTGGTTCCAAGGAAGTAGCTGTGGAAGCAGGCACCTTGTGGCAATTTTGTGTCCTCCTAGGCAAGCCCTCCGCAGCTGCAGTGTGCCTGGAGCTCTGGGCTTTGTGGTTTAGAAAACCCTAACCCTAGGCGTAACCCTAACCCTAGGCAGCAAAGCCAGCTAGGGCTAGGGCTGGTTCCAAGGAAGTAGCTGTGGAGGCAGGCACCTTGTGGCACTTTTGTGTCCTCCTTGGCATGCCCTCCGCAGCTGCAGTGTGCCTGGAGCTCTGGGCTTTGTGGTTTAGAAAACCCTAACCCTAGGCGTAACCCTAACCCTAACCCTAGGCAGCAAAGCCAGCTAGGGCTAGGGCTGGTTCCAAGGAAGTAGCTGTGGAGGCAGGCACCTTGTGGCACTTTTGTGTCCTCCTTGGCATGCCCTCTGCAGCTGCAGTGTGCCTGGAGCTCTGGGCTTTGTGGTTTAGAAAACCCTAACCCTAGGCGTAACCCTAACCCTAACCCTAGGCCTAACCCTAACCCTAACCCTAGGCAGCAAAGCCAGCTAGGGCTAGGGCTGGTTCCAAGGAAGTAGCTGTGGAGGCAGGCACCTTGTGGCACTTTTGTGTCCTCCTTGGCATGCCCTCCGCAGCTGCAGTGTGCCTGGAGCTCTGGGCTTTGTGGTTTAGAAAACCCTAACCCTAGGCGTAACCCTAACCCTAACCCTAGGCCTAACCCTAACCCTAACCCTAGGCAGCATAGCCAGCTAGGGCTAGGGCTGGTTCCAAGGAAGTAGCTGTGGAGGCAGGCACCTTGTGGCACTTTTGTGTCCTCCTTGGCATGCCCTCTGCAGCTGCAGTGTGCCTGGAGCTCTGGACTTTGTGGTTTAGAAAACCCTAACCCTAGGCGTAACCCTAACCCTAACCCTAGGCAGCAAAGCCAGCTAGGGCTAGGGCTGGTTCCAAGGAAGTAGCTGTGGAGGCAGGCACCTTGTGGCACTTTTGTGTCCTCCTTGGCATGCCCTCCGCAGCTGCAGTGTGCCTGGAGCTCTGGGCTTTGTGGTTTAGAAAACCCTAACCCTAGGCGTAACCCTAACCCTAGGCAGCAAAGCCAGCTAGGGCTAGGGCTGGTTCAAAGGAAGTAGCTGTGGAAGCAGGCACCTTGTGGCACTTTTGTGTCCTCCTAGGCAAGCCCTCCGCAGCTGCAGTGTGCCTGGAGCTCTGGGCTTTGTGGTTTAGAAAACCCTAACCCTAGGCGTAACCCTAACCCTAACCCTAGGCAGCAAAGCCAGCTAGGGCTAGGGCTGGTTCCAAGGAAGTAGCTGTGGAGGCAGGCACCTTGTGGCACTTTTGTGTCCTCCTTGGCATGCCCTCCGCAGCTGCAGTGTGCCTGGAGCTCTGGGCTTTGTGGTTTAGAAAACCCTAACCCTAGGCGTAACCCTAACCCTAACCCTAGGCCTAACCCTAACCCTAACCCTAACCCTAACCCTAGGCAGCAAAGCCAGCTAGGGCTAGGGCTGGTTCCAAGGAAGTAGCTGTGGAGGCAGGCACCTTGTGGCACTTTTGTGTCCTCCTTGGCATGCCCTCCGCAGCTGCAGTGTGCCTGGAGCTCTGGGCTTTGTGGTTTAGAAAACCCTAACACTAGGCGTAACCCTAACCCTAACCCTAGGCCTAACCCTAACCCTAACCCTAACCCTAGGCAGCAAAGCCAGCTAGGGCTAGGGCTGGTTCCAAGGAAGTAGCTGTGGAGGCAGGCACCTTGTGGCACTTTTGTGTCCTCCTTGGCATGCCCTCCGCAGCTGCAGTGTGCCTGGAGCTTTGGGCTTTGTGGTTTAGAAAACCCTAACCCTAGGCGTAACCCTAACCCTAACCCTAGGCAGCAAAGCCAGCTAGGGCTAGGGCTGGTTCCAAGGAAGTAGCTGTGGAGGCAGGCACCTTGTGGCACTTTTGTGTCCTCCTTGGCATGCCCTCTGCAGCTGCAGTGTGCCTGGAGCTCTGGGCTTTGTGGTTTAGAAAACCCTAACCCTAGGCGTAACCCTAACCCTAACCCTAGGCCTAACCCTAACCCTAACCCTAGGCAGCAAAGCCAGCTAGGGCTAGGGCTGGTTCCAAGGAAGTAGCTGTGGAGGCAGGCACCTTGTGGCACTTTTGTGTCCTCCTTGGCATGCCCTCCGCAGCTGCAGTGTGCCTGGAGCTCTGGGCTTTGTGGTTTAGAAAACCCTAACCCTAGGCGTAACCCTAACCCTAACCCTAGGCCTAACCCTAACCCTAACCCTAGGCAGCATAGCCAGCTAGGGCTAGGGCTGGTTCCAAGGAAGTAGCTGTGGAGGCAGGCACCTTGTGGCACTTTTGTGTCCTCCTTGGCATGCCCTCTGCAGCTGCAGTGTGCCTGGAGCTCTGGACTTTGTGGTTTAGAAAACCCTAACCCTAGGCGTAACCCTAACCCTAACCCTAGGCAGCAAAGCCAGCTAGGGCTAGGGCTGGTTCCAAGGAAGTAGCTGTGGAGGCAGGCACCTTGTGGCACTTTTGTGTCCTCCTTGGCATGCCCTCCGCAGCTGCAGTGTGCCTGGAGCTCTGGGCTTTGTGGTTTAGAAAACCCTAACCCTAGGCGTAACCCTAACCCTAGGCAGCAAAGCCAGCTAGGGCTAGGGCTGGTTCAAAGGAAGTAGCTGTGGAAGCAGGCACCTTGTGGCACTTTTGTGTCCTCCTAGGCAAGCCCTCCGCAGCTGCAGTGTGCCTGGAGCTCTGGGCTTTGTGGTTTAGAAAACCCTAACCCTAGGCGTAACCCTAACCCTAACCCTAGGCAGCAAAGCCAGCTAGGGCTAGGGCTGGTTCCAAGGAAGTAGCTGTGGAGGCAGGCACCTTGTGGCACTTTTGTGTCCTCCTTGGCATGCCCTCCGCAGCTGCAGTGTGCCTGGAGCTCTGGGCTTTGTGGTTTAGAAAACCCTAACCCTAGGCGTAACCCTAACCCTAACCCTAGGCCTAACCCTAACCCTAACCCTAACCCTAACCCTAGGCAGCAAAGCCAGCTAGGGCTAGGGCTGGTTCCAAGGAAGTAGCTGTGGAGGCAGGCACCTTGTGGCACTTTTGTGTCCTCCTTGGCATGCCCTCCGCAGCTGCAGTGTGCCTGGAGCTCTGGGCTTTGTGGTTTAGAAAACCCTAACACTAGGCGTAACCCTAACCCTAACCCTAGGCCTAACCCTAACCCTAACCCTAACCCTAGGCAGCAAAGCCAGCTAGGGCTAGGGCTGGTTCCAAGGAAGTAGCTGTGGAGGCAGGCACCTTGTGGCACTTTTGTGTCCTCCTTGGCATGCCCTCCGCAGCTGCAGTGTGCCTGGAGCTTTGGGCTTTGTGGTTTAGAAAACCCTAACCCTAGGCGTAACCCTAACCCTAACCCTAGGCAGCAAAGCCAGCTAGGGCTAGGGCTGGTTCCAAGGAAGTAGCTGTGGAGGCAGGCACCTTGTGGCACTTTTGTGTCCTCCTTGGCATGCCCTCCGCAGCTGCAGTGTGCCTGGAGCTCTGGGCTTTGTGGTTTAGAAAACCCTAACCCTAGGCGTAACCCTAACCCTAACCCTAGGCAGCAAAGCCAGCTAGGGCTAGGGCTGGTTCCAAGGAAGTAGCTGTGGGGGCAGGCACCTTGTGGCACTTTTGTGTCCTCCTTGGCATGCCCTCCGCAGGTGCAGTGTGCCTGGAGCTCTGGGCTTTGTGGTTTAGAAAACCCTAACCCTAGGCGTAACCCTAACCCTAACCCTAGGCCTAACCCTAACCCTAACCCTAGGCAGCAAAGCCAGCTAGGGCTAGGGCTGGTTCCAAGGAAGTAGCTGTGGAGGCAGGCACCTTGTGGCACTTTTGTGTCCTCCTTGGCATGCCCTCCGCAGCTGCAGTGTGCCTGGAGCTCTGGGCTTTGTGGTTTAGAAAACCCTAACCCTAGGCGTAACCCTAACCCTAACCCTAGGCAGCAAAGCCAGCTAGGGCTAGGGCTGGTTCCAAGGAAGTAGCTGTGGAGGCAGGCACCTTGTGGCACTTTTGTGTCCTCCTTGGCATGCCCTCCGCAGCTGCAGTGTGCCTGGAGCTCTGGGCTTTGTGGTTTAGAAAACCCTAACCCTAGGCGTAACCCTAACCCTAACCCTAGGCAGCAAAGCCAGCTAGGGCTAGGGCTGGTTCCAAGGAAGTAGCTGTGGAGGCAGGCACCTTGTGGCACTTTTGTGTCCTCCTTGGCATGCTCTCCGCAGCTGCAGTGTGCCTGGAGCTCTGGGCTTTGTGGTTTAGAAAACCCTAACCCTAGGCGTAACCCTAACCCTAACCCTAGGCCTAACCCTAACCCTAACCCTAGGCAGCAAAGCCAGCTAGGGCTAGGGCTGGTTCCAAGGAAGTAGCTGTGGAGGCAGGCACCTTGTGGCACTTTTGTGTCCTCCTTGGCATGCCCTCCGCAGCTGCAGTGTTCCTGGAGCTCTGGGCTTTGTGGTTTAGAAAACCCTAACCCTAGGCGTAACCCTAACCCTAACCCTAGGCAGCAAAGCCAGCTAGGGCTAGGGCTGGTTCCAAGGAAGTAGCTGTGGAGGCAGGCACCTTGTGGCACTTTTGTGTCCTCCTTGGCATGCCCTCCGCAGCTGCAGTGTGCCTGGAGCTCTGGGCTTTGTGGTTTAGAAAACCCTAACCCTAGGCGTAACCCTAACCCTAACCCTAGGCGTAACCCTAACCCTAACCCTAGGCAGCAAAGCCGGCTAGGGCTAGGGCTGGTTCCAAGGAAGTAGCTGTGGAGGCAGGCACCTTGTGGCACTTTTGTGTCCTCCTTGGCATGCCCTCCACAGCTGCAGTGTGCCTGGAGCTCTGGGCTTTGTGGTTTAGAAAACCCTAACCCTAGGCGTAACCCTAACCCTAACCCTAGGCAGCAAAGCCAGCTAGGGCTAGGGCTGGTTCCAAGGAAGTAGCTGTGGAGGCAGGCACCTTGTGGCACTTTTGTGTCCTCCTTGGCATGCCCTCCGCAGCTGCAGTGTGCCTGGAGCTCTGGGCTTTGTGGTTTAGAAAACCCTAACCCTAGGCGTAACCCTAACCCTAACCCTTGGCAGGAAACCCGGCTAGAGGTAGGGCTGGTTCCAAGGAAGTAGCTGTGGAGGCAGGCACCTTGTGGCACTTTTGTGTCCTCCTTGGCATGCCCTCCACAGCTGCAGTGTGCCTGGAGCTCTGGGCTTTGTGGTTTAGAAAACCCTAACCCTAGGCGTAACCCTAACCCTAACCCTAGGCAGCAAAGCCAGCTAGGGCTAGGGCTGGTTCCAAGGAAGTAGCTGTGGAGGCAGGCACCTTGTGGCACTTTTGTGTCCTCCTTGGCATGCCCTCCGCAGCTGCAGTGTGCCTGGAGCTCTGGGCTTTGTGGTTTAGAAAACCCTAACCCTAGGCGTAACCCTAACCCTAACCCTAGGCAGCAAAGCCAGCTAGGGCTAGGGCTGGTTCAAAGGAAGTAGCTGTGGAGGCAGGCACCTTGTGGCACTTTTGTGTCCTCCTTGGCATGCCCTCCGCAGCTGCAGTGTGCCTGGAGCTCTGGGCTTTGTGGTTTAGAAAACCCTAACCCTAGGCGTAACCCTAACCCTAACCCTAGGCAGCAAAGCCAGCTAGGGCTAGGGCTGCTTCCAAGGAAGTAGCTGTGGAGGCAGGCCTAACCCTAACCCTAACCCTAACCCTAACCCTAACCCTAACCCTAACCCTAACCCCAACCCTAACCCTAACCCTAACCTTGTGGCACTTTTGTGTCCTCCTTGGCATGCCCTCCGCAGCTGCAGTGTGCCTGGAGCTCTGGGCTTTGTGGTTTAGAAAACCCTAACCCTAGGCGTAACCCTAACCCTAACCCTAGGCCTAACCCTAACCCTAACCCTAGGCAGCATAGCCAGCTAGGGCTAGGGCTGGTTCCAAGGAAGTAGCTGTGGAGGCAGGCACCTTGTGGCACTTTTGTGTCCTCCTTGGCATGCCCTCCGCAGCTGCAGTGTGCCTGGAGCTCTGGGCTTTGTGGTTTAGAAAACCCTAACCCTAGGCGTAACCCTAACCCTAACCCTAGGCAGCAAAGCCAGCTAGGGCTAGGGCTGGTTCCAAGGAAGTAGCTGTGGAGGCAGGCACCTTGTGGCACTTTTGTGTCCTCCTTGGCATGCCCTCCGCAGCTGCAGTGTGCCTGGAGCTCTGGGCTTTGTGGTTTAGAAAACCCTAACCCTAGGCGTAACCCTAACCCTAACCCTAGGCGTAACCCTAACCCTAACCCTAGGCAGCATAGCCAGCTAGGGCTAGGGCTGGTTCCAAGGAAGTAGCTGTGGAGGCAGGCACCTTGTGGCACTTTTGTGTCCTCCTTGGCATGCCCTCCGCAGCTGCAGTGTGCCTGGAGCTCTGGGCTTTGTGGTTTAGAAAACCCTAACCCTAGGCGTAACCCTAACCCTAACCCTAGGCCTAACCCTAACCCTAACCCTAGGCAGCAAAGCCAGCTAGGGCTAGGGCTGGTTCCAAGGAAGTAGCTGTGGAGGCAGGCACCTTGTGGCACTTTTGTGTCCTCCTTGGCATGCCCTCCGCAGCTGCAGTGTGCCTGGAGCTCTGGGCTTTGTGGTTTAGAAAACCCTAACCCTAGGCGTAACCCTAACCCTAACCCTAGGCAGCATAGCCAGCTAGGGCTAGGGCTGGTTCCAAGGAAGTAGCTGTGGAGGCAGGCACCTTGTGGCACTTTTGTGTCCTCCTTGGCATGCCCTCCGCAGCTGCAGTGTGCCTGGAGCTCTGGGCTTTGTGGTTTAGAAAACCCTAACCCTAGGCGTAACCCTAACCCTAACCCTAGGCAGGAAACCCGGCTAGAGGTAGGGCTGGTTCCAAGGAAGTAGCTGTGGAGGCAGGCACCTTGTGGCACTTTTGTGTCCTCCTTGGCATGCCCTCCGCAGCTGCAGTGTGCCTGGAGCTCTGGGCTTTGTGGTTTAGAAAACCCTAACCCTAGGCTTAACCCTAACCCTAGGCAGCAAAGCCAGCTAGGGCTAGGGCTGGTTCCAAGGAAGTAGCTGTGGAGGCAGGCACCTTGTGGCACTTTTGTGTCCTCCTTGGCATGCCCTCCGCAGCTGCAGTGTGCCTGGAGCTCTGGGCTTTGTGGTTTAGAAAACCCTAACCCTAGGCGTAACCCTAACCCTAACCCTAGGCAGCAAAGCCAGATAGGGCTAGGGCTGGTTCCAAGGAAGTAGCTGTGGAGGCAGGCACCTTGTGGCACTTTTGTGTCCTCCGTGGCATGCCCTCCGCAGCTGCAGTGTGCCTGGAGCTCTGGGCTTTGTGGTTTAGAAAACCCTAACCCTAGGCGTAACCCTAACCCTAACCCTAGGCCTAACCCTAACCCTAACCCTAGGCAGCAAAGCCAGATAGAGCTAGGGCTGGTTCCAAGGAAGTAGCTGTGGAGGCAGGAACCTTGTGGCGCTTTTGTGTCCTCCTTGGCATGCCCTCCGCAGCTGCAGTGTGCCTGGAGCTCTGGGCTTTGTGGTTTAGAAAACCCTAACCCTAGGCGTAACCCTAACCCTAACCCTAGGCAGCAAAGCCAGCTAGGGCTAGGGCTGGTTCCAAGGAAGTAGCTGTGGAGGCAGGCACCTTGTGGCACTTTTGTGTCCTCCTTGGCATGCCCTCCGCAGCTGCAGTGTGCCTGGAGCTCTGGGCTTTGTGGTTTAGAAAACCCTAACCCTAGGCGTAACCCTAACCCTAACCCTAGGCGTAACCCTAACCCTAACCCTAGGCAGCAAAGCCAGCTAGGGCTAGGGCTGCTTCCAAGGAAGTAGCTGTGGAGGCAGGCACCTTGTGGCACTTTTGTGTCCTCCTTGGCATGCCCTCCGCAGCTGCAGTGTGCCTGGAGCTCTGGGCTTTGTGGTTTAGAAAACCCTAACCCTAGGCGTAACCCTAACCCTAACCCTAGGCAGCAAAGCCAGCTAGGGCTAGGGCTGGTTCCAAGGAAGTAGCTGTGCAGGCAGGCACCTTGTGGCACTTTTGTGTCCTCCTTGGCATGCCCTCCGCAGCTGCAGTGTGCCTGGAGCTCTGGGCTTTGTGGTTTAGAAAACCCTAACCCTAGGCGTAACCCTAACCCTAACCCTAGGCCTAACCCTAACCCTAACCCTAGGCAGCAAAGCCAGCTAGGGCTAGGGCTGGTTCCAAGGAAGTAGCTGTGGAGGCAGGCACCTTGTGGCACTTTTGTGTCCTCCTTGGCATGCCCTCCGCAGCTGCAGTGTGCCTGGAGCTCTGGGCTTTGTGGTTTAGAAAACCCTAACCCTAGGCGTAACCCTAACCCTAACCCTAGGCCTAACCCTAACCCTAACCCTAGGCAGCAAAGCCAGCTACGGCTAGGGCTGGTTCCAAGGAAGTAGCTGTGGAGGCAGGCACCTTGTGGCACTTTTGTGTCCTCCTTGGCATGCCCTCCGCAGCTGCAGTGTGCCTGGAGCTCTGGGCTTTGTGGTTTAGAAAACCCTAACCCTAGGCGTAACCCTAACCCTAACCCTAGGCAGCAAAGCCAGCTAGGGCTAGGGCTGGTTCCAAGGAAGTAGCTGTGGAGGCAGGCACCTTGTGGCACTTTTGTGTCCTCCTTGGCATGCCCTCCGCAGCTGCAGTGTGCCTGGAGCTCTGGGCTTTGTGGTTTAGAAAACCCTAACCCTAGGCGTAACCCTAACCCTAACCCTAGGCAGCAAAGCCAGCTAGAGGTAGGGCTGGTTCCAAGGAAGTAGCTGTGGAGGCAGGCACCTTGTGGCACTTTTGTGTCCTCCTTGGCATGCCCTCCGCAGCTGCAGTGTGCCTGGAGCTCTGGGCTTTGTGGTTTAGAAAACCCTAACCCTAGGCGTAACCCTAACCCTAACCCTAGGCAGCAAAGCCAGCTAGGGCTAGGGCTGGTTCCAAGGAAGTAGCTGTGGAGGCAGGCACCTTGTGGCACTTTTGTGTCCTCCTTGGCATGCCCTCCGCAGCTGCAGTGTGCCTGGAGCTCTGGGCTTTGTGGTTTAGAAAACCCTAACCCTAGGCGTAACCCTAACCCTAACCCTAGGCCTAACCCTAACCCTAACCCTAACCCTAGGCAGCATAGCCAGCTAGGGCTAGGGCTGGTTCCAAGGAAGTAGCTGTGGAGGCAGGCACCTTGTGGCACTTTTGTGTCCTCCTTGGCATGCCCTCCGCAGCTGCAGTGTGCCTGGAGCTCTGGGCTTTGTGGTTTAGAAAACCCTAACCCTAGGCGTAACCCTAACCCTAACCCTAGGCAGCAAAGCCAGCTAGGGCTAGGGCTGGTTCCAAGGAAGTAGCTGTGGAGGCAGGCACCTTGTGGCACTTTTGTGTCCTCCTTGGCATGCCCTCCGCAGCTGCAGTGTGCCTGGAGCTCTGGGCTTTGTGGTTTAGAAAACCCTAACCCTAGGCGTAACCCTAACCCTAACCCTAGGCGTAACCCTAACCCTAACCCTAGGCAGCAAAGCCAGCTAGGGCTAGGGCTGCTTCCAAGGAAGTAGCTGTGGAGGCAGGCACCTTGTGGCACTTTTGTGTCCTCCTTGGCATGCCCTCCGCAGCTGCAGTGTGCCTGGAGCTCTGGGCTTTGTGGTTTAGAAAACCCTAACCCTAGGCGTAACCCTAACCCTAACCCTAGGCAGCAAAGCCAGCTAGGGCTAGGGCTGGTTCCAAGGAAGTAGCTGTGCAGGCAGGCACCTTGTGGCACTTTTGTGTCCTCCTTGGCATGCCCTCCGCAGCTGCAGTGTGCCTGGAGCTCTGGGCTTTGTGGTTTAGAAAACCCTAACCCTAGGCGTAACCCTAACCCTAACCCTAGGCCTAACCCTAACCCTAACCCTAGGCAGCAAAGCCAGCTAGGGCTAGGGCTGGTTCCAAGGAAGTAGCTGTGGAGGCAGGCACCTTGTGGCACTTTTGTGTCCTCCTTGGCATGCCCTCCGCAGCTGCAGTGTGCCTGGAGCTCTGGGCTTTGTGGTTTAGAAAACCCTAACCCTAGGCGTAACCCTAACCCTAACCCTAGGCCTAACCCTAACCCTAACCCTAGGCAGCAAAGCCAGCTACGGCTAGGGCTGGTTCCAAGGAAGTAGCTGTGGAGGCAGGCACCTTGTGGCACTTTTGTGTCCTCCTTGGCATGCCCTCCGCAGCTGCAGTGTGCCTGGAGCTCTGGGCTTTGTGGTTTAGAAAACCCTAACCCTAGGCGTAACCCTAACCCTAACCCTAGGCAGCAAAGCCAGCTAGGGCTAGGGCTGGTTCCAAGGAAGTAGCTGTGGAGGCAGGCACCTTGTGGCACTTTTGTGTCCTCCTTGGCATGCCCTCCGCAGCTGCAGTGTGCCTGGAGCTCTGGGCTTTGTGGTTTAGAAAACCCTAACCCTAGGCGTAACCCTAACCCTAACCCTAGGCAGCAAAGCCAGCTAGAGGTAGGGCTGGTTCCAAGGAAGTAGCTGTGGAGGCAGGCACCTTGTGGCACTTTTGTGTCCTCCTTGGCATGCCCTCCGCAGCTGCAGTGTGCCTGGAGCTCTGGGCTTTGTGGTTTAGAAAACCCTAACCCTAGGCGTAACCCTAACCCTAACCCTAGGCAGCAAAGCCAGCTAGGGCTAGGGCTGGTTCCAAGGAAGTAGCTGTGGAGGCAGGCACCTTGTGGCACTTTTGTGTCCTCCTTGGCATGCCCTCCGCAGCTGCAGTGTGCCTGGAGCTCTGGGCTTTGTGGTTTAGAAAACCCTAACCCTAGGCGTAACCCTAACCCTAACCCTAGGCCTAACCCTAACCCTAACCCTAACCCTAGGCAGCATAGCCAGCTAGGGCTAGGGCTGGTTCCAAGGAAGTAGCTGTGGAGGCAGGCACCTTGTGGCACTTTTGTGTCCTCCTTGGCATGCCCTCCGCAGCTGCAGTGTGCCTGGAGCTCTGGGCTTTGTGGTTTAGAAAACCCTAACCCTAGGCGTAACCCTAACCCTAACCCTAGGCAGCAAAGCCAGCTAGGGCTAGGGCTGGTTCCAAGGAAGTAGCTGTGGAGGCAGGCACCTTGTGGCACTTTTGTGTCCTCCTTGGCATGCCCTCCGCAGCTGCAGTGTGCCTGGAGCTCTGGGCTTTGTGGTTTAGAAAACCCTAACCCTAGGCGTAACCCTAACCCTAACCCTAGGCAGCAAAGCCAGCTAGGGCTAGGGCTGGTTCCAAGGAAGTAGCTGTGGAAGCAGGCACCTTGTGGCACTTTTGTGTCCTCCTTGGCATGCCCTCCGCAGCTGCAGTGTGCCTGGAGCTCTGGGCTTTGTGGTTTAGAAAACCCTAACCCTAGGCGTAACCCTAACCCTAACCCTAGGCAGCAAAGCCAGCTAGGGCTAGGGCTGGTTCCAAGGAAGTAGCATTGGAGGCAGGCACCTTGTGGCACTTTTGTGTCCTCCTTGGCATGCCCTCCGCAGCTGCAGTGTGCCTGGAGCTCTGGGCTTTGTGGTTTAGAAAACCCTAACCCTAGGCGTAACCCTAACCCTAACCCTAGGCAGCAAAGCCAGCTAGGGCTAGGGCTGGTTCCAAGGAAGTAGCTGTGGAGGCAGGCACCTTGTGGCACTTTTGTGTCCTCCTTGGCATGCCCTCCGCAGCTGCAGTGTGCCTGGAGCTCTGGGCTTTGTGGTTTAGAAAACCCTAACCCTAGGCGTAACCCTAACCCTAACCCTAGGCAGCAAAGCCAGCTAGGGCTAGGGCTGGTTCCAAGGAAGTAGCTGTGGAGGCAGGCACCTTGTGGCACTTTTGTGTCCTCCTTGGCATGCCCTCCGCAGCTGCAGTGTGCCTGGAGCTCTGGGCTTTGTGGTTTAGAAAACCCTAACCCTAGGCGTAACCCTAACCCTAACCCTAGGCCTAACCCTAACCCTAACCCTAACCCTAGGCAGCATAGCCAGCTAGGGGTAGGGCTGGTTCCAAGGAAGTAGCTGTGGAGGCAGGCACCTTGTGGCACTTTTGTGTCCTCCTTGGCATGCCCTCCGCAGCTGCAGTGTGCCTGGAGCTCTGGGCTTTGTGGTTTAGAAAACCCTAACCCTAGGCGTAACCCTAACCCTAACCCTAGGCAGCAAAGCCAGCTAGGGCTAGGGCTGGTTCCAAGGAAGTAGCTGTGGAGGCAGGAACCTTGTGGCACTTTTGTGTCCTCCTTGGCATGCCCTCCGCAGCTGCAGTGTGCCTGGAGCTCAGGGCTTTCTGGTTTAGAAAACCCTAACCCTAGGCGTAACCCTAACCCTAACCCTAGGCAGGAAACCCGGCTAGAGGTAGGGCTGGTTCCAAGGAAGTAGCTGTGGAGGCAGGCACCTTGTGGCACTTTTGTGTCCTCCTTGGCATGCCCTCCGCAGCTGCAGTGTGCCTGGAGCTCTGGGCTTTGTGGTTTAGAAAACCCTAACCCTCGGCGTAACCCTAACCCTAACCCTAGGCCTAACCCTAACCCTAACCCTAGGCAGCATAGCCAGCTAGGGCTAGGGCTGGTTCCAAGGAAGTAGCTGTGGAGGCAGGCACCTTGTGGCACTTTTGTGTCCTCCTTGGCATGCCCTCCGCAGCTGCAGTGTGCCTGGAGCTCTGGGCTTTGTGGTTTAGAAAACCCTAACCCTAGGCGTAACCCTAACCCTAACCCTAGGCCTAACCCTAACCCTAACCCTAGGCAGCATAGCCAGCTAGGGCTAGGGCTGGTTCCAAGGAAGTAGCTGTGGAGGCAGGCACCTTGTGGCACTTTTGTGTCCTCCTTGGCATGCCCTCCGCAGCTGCAGTGTGCCTGGAGCTCTGGGCTTTGTGGTTTAGAAAACCCTAACCCTAGGCGTAACCCTAACCCTAACCCTAGGCCTAACCCTAACCCTAACCCTAGGCAGCAAAGCCAGCTAGGGCTAGGGCTGGTTCCAAGGAAGTAGCTGTGGAGGCAGGCACCTTGTGGCACTTTTGTGTCCTCCTTGGCATGCCCTCCGCAGCTGCAGTGTGCCTGGAGCTCTGGGCTTTGTGGTTTAGAAAACCCTAACCCTAGGCGTAACCCTAACCCTAACCCTTGGCAGGAAACCCGGCTAGAGGTAGGGCTGGTTCCAAGGAAGTAGCTGTGGAGGCAGGCACCTTGTGGCACTTTTGTGTCCTCCTTGGCATGCCCTCCACAGCTGCAGTGTGCCTGGAGCTCTGGGCTTTGTGGTTTAGAAAACCCTAACCCTAGGCGTAACCCTAACCCTAACCCTAGGCAGCAAAGCCAGCTAGGGCTAGGGCTGGTTCCAAGGAAGTAGCTGTGGAGGCAGGCACCTTGTGGCACTTTTGTGTCCTCCTTGGCATGCCCTCCGCAGCTGCAGTGTGCCTGGAGCTCTGGGCTTTGTGGTTTAGAAAACCCTAACCCTAGGCGTAACCCTAACCCTAACCCTAGGCGTAACCCTAACCCTAACCCTAGGCAGCATAGCCAGCTAGGGCTAGGGCTGGTTCCAAGGAAGTAGCTGTGGAGGCAGGCACCTTGTGGCACTTTTGTGTCCTCCTTGGCATGCCCTCCGCAGCTGCAGTGTGCCTGGAGCTCTGGGCTTTGTGGTTTAGAAAACCCTAACCCTAGGCGTAACCCTAACCCTAACCCTAGGCCTAACCCTAACCCTAACCCTAGGCAGCATAGCCAGCTAGGGCTAGGGCTGGTTCCAAGGAAGTAGCTGTGGAGGCAGGCACCTTGTGGCACTTTTGTGTCCTCCTTGGCATGCCCTCCGCAGCTGCAGTGTGCCTGGAGCTCTGGGCTTTGTGGTTTAGAAAACCCTAACCCTAGGCGTAACCCTAACCCTAACCCTAGGCCTAACCCTAACCCTAACCCTAGGCAGCAAAGCCAGCTAGGGCTAGGGCTGGTTCCAAGGAAGTAGCTGTGGAGGCAGGCACCTTGTGGCACTTTTGTGTCCTCCTTGGCATGCCCTCCGCAGCTGCAGTGTGCCTGGAGCTCTGGGCTTTGTGGTTTAGAAAACCCTAACCCTAGGCGTAACCCTAACCCTAACCCTTGGCAGGAAACCCGGCTAGAGGTAGGGCTGGTTCCAAGGAAGTAGCTGTGGAAGCAGGCACCTTGTGGCACTTTTGTGTCCTCCTTGGCATGCCCTCCACAGCTGCAGTGTGCCTGGAGCTCTGGGCTTTGTGGTTTAGAAAACCCTAACCCTAGGCGTAACCCTAACCCTAACCCTAGGCAGCAAAGCCAGCTAGGGCTAGGGCTGGTTCCAAGGAAGTAGCTGTGGAGGCAGGCACCTTGTGGCACTTTTGTGTCCTCCTTGGCATGCCCTCCGCAGCTGCAGTGTGCCTGGAGCTCTGGGCTTTGTGGTTTAGAAAACCCTAACCCTAGGCGTAACCCTAACCCTAACCCTAGGCAGCAAAGCCAGCTAGGGCTAGGGCTGGTTCAAAGGAAGTAGCTGTGGAGGCAGGCACCTTGTGGCACTTTTGTGTCCTCCTTGGCATGCCCTCCGCAGCTGCAGTGTGCCTGGAGCTCTGGGCTTTGTGGTTTAGAAAACCCTAACCCTAGGCGTAACCCTAACCCTAACCCTAGGCAGCAAAGCCAGCTAGGGCTAGGGCTGCTTCCAAGGAAGTAGCTGTGGAGGCAGGCACCTTGTGGCACTTTTGTGTCCTCCTTGGCATGCCCTCCGCAGCTGCAGTGTGCCTGGAGCTCTGGGCTTTGTGGTTTAGAAAACCCTAACCCTAGGCGTAACCCTAACCCTAACCCTAGGCCTAACCCTAACCCTAACCCTAGGCAGCATAGCCAGCTAGGGCTAGGGCTGGTTCCAAGGAAGTAGCTGTGGAGGCAGGCACCTTGTGGCACTTTTGTGTCCTCCTTGGCATGCCCTCCGCAGCTGCAGTGTGCCTGGAGCTCTGGGCTTTGTGGTTTAGAAAACCCTAACCCTAGGCGTAACCCTAACCCTAACCCTAGGCAGCAAAGCCAGCTAGGGCTAGGGCTGGTTCCAAGGAAGTAGCTGTGGAGGCAGGCACCTTGTGGCACTTTTGTGTCCTCCTTGGCATGCCCTCCGCAGCTGCAGTGTGCCTGGAGCTCTGGGCTTTGTGGTTTAGAAAACCCTAACCCTAGGCGTAACCCTAACCCTAACCCTAGGCCTAACCCTAACCCTAACCCTAGGCAGCATAGCCAGCTAGGGCTAGGGCTGGTTCCAAGGAAGTAGCTGTGGAGGCAGGCACCTTGTGGCACTTTTGTGTCCTCCTTGGCATGCCCTCCGCAGCTGCAGTGTGCCTGGAGCTCTGGGCTTTGTGGTTTAGAAAACCCTAACCCTAGGCGTAACCCTAACCCTAACCCTAGGCCTAACCCTAACCCTAACCCTAGGCAGCAAAGCCAGCTAGGGCTAGGGCTGGTTCCAAGGAAGTAGCTGTGGAGGCAGGCACCTTGTGGCACTTTTGTGTCCTCCTTGGCATGCCCTCCGCAGCTGCAGTGTGCCTGGAGCTCTGGGCTTTGTGGTTTAGAAAACCCTAACCCTAGGCGTAACCCTAACCCTAACCCTAGGCCTAACCCTAACCCTAACCCTAGGCAGCATAGCCAGCTAGGGCTAGGGCTGGTTCCAAGGAAGTAGCTGTGGAGGCAGGCACCTTGTGGCACTTTTGTGTCCTCCTTGGCATGCCCTCCGCAGCTGCAGTGTGCCTGGAGCTCTGGGCTTTGTGGTTTAGAAAACCCTAACCCTAGGCGTAACCCTAACCCTAACCCTAGGCCTAACCCTAACCCTAACCCTAGGCAGCAAAGCCAGCTAGGGCTAGGGCTGGTTCCAAGGAAGTAGCTGTGGAGGCAGGCACCTTGTGGCACTTTTGTGTCCTCCTTGGCATGCCCTCCGCAGCTGCAGTGTGCCTGGAGCTCTGGGCTTTGTGGTTTAGAAAACCCTAACCCTAGGCGTAACCCTAACCCTAACCCTAGGCAGCAAAGCCAGCTAGGGCTAGGGCTGGTTCCAAGGAAGTAGCTGTGGAGGCAGGCACCTTGTGGCACTTTTGTGTCCTCCTTGGCATGCCCTCCGCAGCTGCAGTGTGCCTGGAGCTCTGGGCTTTGTGGTTTAGAAAACCCTAACCCTAGGCGTAACCCTAACCCTAACCCTAGGCAGCAAAGCCAGCTAGGGCTAGGGCTGGTTCCAAGGAAGTAGCTGTGGAGGCAGGCACCTTGTGGCACTTTTGTGTCCTCCGTGGCATGCCCTCCGCAGCTGCAGTGTGCCTGGAGCTCTGGGCTTTGTGGTTTAGAAAACCCTAACCCTAGGCGTAACCCTAACCCTAACCCTAGGCAGCAAAGCCAGCTAGGGCTAGGGCTGGTTCCAAGGAAGTAGCATTGGAGGCAGGCACCTTGTGGCACTTTTGTGTCCTCCTTGGCATGCCCTCCGCAGCTGCAGTGTGCCTGGAGCTCTGGGCTTTGTGGTTTAGAAAACCCTAACCCTAGGCGTAACCCTAACCCTAACCCTAGGCAGCAAAGCCAGCTAGGGCTAGGGCTGGTTCCAAGGAAGTAGCTGTGGAGGCAGGCACCTTGTGGCACTTTTGTGTCCTCCTTGGCATGCCCTCCGCAGCTGCAGTGTGCCTGGAGCTCTGGGCTTTGTGGTTTAGAAAACCCTAACCCTAGGCGTAACCCTAACCCTAGGCAGGAAACCCGGCTAGAGGTAGGGCTGGTTCCAAGGAAGTAGCTGTGGAGGCAGGCACCTTGTGGCACTTTTGTGTCCTCCTTGGCATGCCCTCCGCAGTTGCAGTGTGCCTGGAGCTCTGGGCTTTGTGGTTTAGAAAACCCTAACCCTAGGCGTAACCCTAACCCTAACCCTAGGCCTAACCCTAACCCTAACCCTAGGCAGCAAAGCCAGCTAGGGCTAGGGCTGGTTCCAAGGAAGTAGCTGTGGAGGCAGGCACCTTGTGGCACTTTTGTGTCCTCCTTGGCATGCCCTCCGCAGCTGCAGTGTGCCTGGAGCTCTGGGCTTTGTGGTTTAGAAAACCCTAACCCTAGGCGTAACCCTAACCCTAACCCTAGGCCTAACCCTAACCCTAACCCTAGGCAGCATAGCCAGCTAGGGCTAGGGCTGGTTCCAAGGAAGTAGCTGTGGAGGCAGGCACCTTGTGGCACTTTTGTGTCCTCCTTGGCATGCCCTCCGCAGCTGCAGTGTGCCTGGAGCTCTGGGCTTTGTGGTTTAGAAAACCCTAACCCTAGGCGTAACCCTAACCCTAACCCTAGGCAGCAAAGCCAGCTAGGGCTAGGGCTGGTTCCAAGGAAGTAGCTGTGGAGGCAGGCACCTTGTGGCACTTTTGTGTCCTCCTTGGCATGCCCTCCGCAGCTGCAGTGTGCCTGGAGCTCTGGGCTTTGTGGTTTAGAAAACCCTAACCCTAGGCGTAACCCTAACCCTAACCCTAGGACTAACCCTAACCCTAACCCTAGGCAGCAAAGCCAGCTACGGCTAGGGCTGCTTCCAAGGAAGTAGCTGTGGAGGCAGGCACCTTGTGGCACTTTTGTGTCCTCCTTGGCATGCCCTCCGCAGCTGCAGTGTGCCTGGAGCTCTGGGCTTTGTGGTTTAGAAAACCCTAACCCTAGGTGTAACCCTAACCCTAACCCTAGGCAGCAAAGCCAGCTAGGGCTAGGGCTGGTTCCAAGGAAGTAGCTGTGGAGGCAGGCACCTTGTGGCACTTTTGTGTCCTCCTTGGCATGCCCTCCGCAGCTGCAGTGTGCCTGGAGCTCTGGGCTTTGTGGTTTAGAAAACCCTAACCCTAGGCGTAACCCTAACCCTAACCCTAGGCAGCAAAGCCAGCTAGAGGTAGGGCTGGTTCCAAGGAAGTAGCTGTGGAGGCAGGCACCTTGTGGCACTTTTGTGTCCTCCTTGGCATGCCCTCCGCAGCTGCAGTGTGCCTGGAGCTCTGGGCTTTGTGGTTTAGAAAACCCTAACCCTAGGCGTAACCCTAACCCTAACCCTAGGCAGCAAAGCCAGCTAGGGCTAGGGCTGGTTCCAAGGAAGTAGCTGTGGAGGCAGGCACCTTGTGGCACTTTTGTGTCCTCCTTGGCATGCCCTCCGCAGCTGCAGTGTGCCTGGAGCTCTGGGCTTTGTGGTTTAGAAAACCCTAACCCTAGGCGTAACCCTAACCCTAACCCTAGGCCTAACCCTAACCCTAACCCTAACCCTAGGCAGCATAGCCAGCTAGGGCTAGGGCTGGTTCCAAGGAAGTAGCTGTGGAGGCAGGCACCTTGTGGCACTTTTGTGTCCTCCTTGGCATGCCCTCCGCAGCTGCAGTGTGCCTGGAGCTCTGGGCTTTGTGGTTTAGAAAACCCTAACCCTAGGCGTAACCCTAACCCTAACCCTAGGCAGCAAAGCCAGCTAGGGCTAGGGCTGGTTCCAAGGAAGTAGCTGTGGAGGCAGGCACCTTGTGGCACTTTTGTGTCCTCCTTGGCATGCCCTCCGCAGCTGCAGTGTGCCTGGAGCTCTGGGCTTTGTGGTTTAGAAAACCCTAACCCTAGGCGTAACCCTAACCCTAACCCTAGGCAGCAAAGCCAGCTAGGGCTAGGGCTGGTTCCAAGGAAGTAGCTGTGGAAGCAGGCACCTTGTGGCACTTTTGTGTCCTCCTTGGCATGCCCTCCGCAGCTGCAGTGTGCCTGGAGCTCTGGGCTTTGTGGTTTAGAAAACCCTAACCCTAGGCGTAACCCTAACCCTAACCCTAGGCAGCAAAGCCAGCTAGGGCTAGGGCTGGTTCCAAGGAAGTAGCATTGGAGGCAGGCACCTTGTGGCACTTTTGTGTCCTCCTTGGCATGCCCTCCGCAGCTGCAGTGTGCCTGGAGCTCTGGGCTTTGTGGTTTAGAAAACCCTAACCCTAGGCGTAACCCTAACCCTAACCCTAGGCAGCAAAGCCAGCTAGGGCTAGGGCTGGTTCCAAGGAAGTAGCTGTGGAGGCAGGCACCTTGTGGCACTTTTGTGTCCTCCTTGGCATGCCCTCCGCAGCTGCAGTGTGCCTGGAGCTCTGGGCTTTGTGGTTTAGAAAACCCTAACCCTAGGCGTAACCCTAACCCTAACCCTAGGCAGCAAAGCCAGCTAGGGCTAGGGCTGGTTCCAAGGAAGTAGCTGTGGAGGCAGGCACCTTGTGGCACTTTTGTGTTCTCCTTGGCATGCCCTCCGCAGCTGCAGTGTGCCTGGAGCTCTGGGCTTTGTGGTTTAGAAAACCCTAACCCTAGGCGTAACCCTAACCCTAACCCTAGGCCTAACCCTAACCCTAACCCTAACCCTAGGAAGCATAGCCAGCTAGGGGTAGGGCTGGTTCCAAGGAAGTAGCTGTGGAGGCAGGCACCTTGTGGCACTTTTGTGTCCTCCTTGGCATGCCCTCCGCAGCTGCAGTGTGCCTGGAGCTCTGGGCTTTGTGGTTTAGAAAACCCTAACCCTAGGCGTAACCCTAACCCTAACCCTAGGCAGCAAAGCCAGCTAGGCTAGGGCTGGTTCCAAGGAAGTAGCTGTGGAGGCAGGCACCTTGTGGCACTTTTGTGTCCTCCTTGGCATGCCCTCCGCAGCTGCAGTGTGCCTGGAGCTCTGGGCTTTGTGGTTTAGAAAACCCTAACCCTAGGCGTAACCCTAACCCTAACCCTAGGCAGCAAAGCCAGCTAGGGCTAGGGCTGGTTCCAAGGAAGTAGCTGTGGAAGCAGGCACCTTGTGGCACTTTTGTGTCCTCCTAGGCATGCCCTCCGCAGCTGCAGTGTGCCTGGAGCTCTGGGCTTTGTGGTTTAGAAAACCCTAACCCTAGGCGTAACCCTAACCCTAACCCTAGGCAGCAAAGCCAGCTAGGGCTAGGGCTGGTTCCAAGGAAGTAGCATTGGAGGCAGGCACCTTGTGGCACTTTTGTGTCCTCCTTGGCATGCCCTCCGCAGCTGCAGTGTGCCTGGAGCTCTGGGCTTTGTGGTTTAGAAAACCCTAACCCTAGGCGTAACCCTAACCCTAACCCTAGGCAGCAAAGCCAGCTAGGGCTAGGGCTGGTTCCAAGGAAGTAGCTGTGGAGGCAGGCACCTTGTGGCACTTTTGTGTCCTCCTTGGCAAGCCCTCCGCAGCTGCAGTGTGCCTGGAGCTCTGGGCTTTGTGGTTTAGAAAACCCTAACCCTAGGCGTAACCCTAACCCTAACCCTAGGCAGCAAAGCCAGCTAGGGCTAGGGCTGGTTCCAAGGAAGTAGCTGTGGAGGCAGGCACCTTGTGGCACTTTTGTGTCCTCCTTGGCATGCCCTCCGCAGCTGCAGTGTGCCTGGAGCTCTGGGCTTTGTGGTTTAGAAAACCCTAACCCTAGGCGTAACCCTAACCCTAATCCTAGGCAGCAAAGCCAGCTAGGGCTAGGGCTGGTTCCAAGGAAGTAGCTGTGGAAGCAGGCACCTTGTGGCACTTTTGTGTCCTCCTTGGCATGCCCTCCACAGCTGCAGTGTGCCTGGAGCTCTGGGCTTTGTGGTTTAGAAAACCCGAACCCTAGGCGTAACCCTAACCCTAACCCTAGGCCTAACCCTAACCCTAGGCAGCAAAGCCAGCTAGGGCTAGGGCTGGTTCCAAGGAAGTAGCTGTGGAAGCAGGCACCTTGTGGCACTTTTGTGTCCTCCTTGGCATGCCCTCCGCAGCTGCAGTGTGCCTGGAGCTCTGGGCTTTGTGGTTTAGAAAACCCTAACCCTAGGCGTAACCCTAACCCTAACCCTAGGCAGCAAAGCCAGCTAGGGCTAGGGCTGGTTCCAAGGAAGTAGCTGTGGAGGCAGGAACCTTGTGGCACTTTTGTGTCCTCCTTGGCATGCCCTCCGCAGCTGCAGTGTGCCTGGAGCTCAGGGCTTTCTGGTTTAGAAAACCCTAACCCTAGGCGTAACCCTAACCCTAACCCTAGGCAGGAAACCCGGCTAGAGGTAGGGCTGGTTCCAAGGAAGTAGCTGTGGAGGCAGGCACCTTGTGGCACTTTTGTGTCCTCCTTGGCATGCCCTCCGCAGCTGCAGTGTGCCTGGAGCTCTGGGCTTTGTGGTTTAGAAAACCCTAACCCTCGGCGTAACCCTAACCCTAACCCTAGGCCTAACCCTAACCCTAACCCTAGGCAGCATAGCCAGCTAGGGCTAGGGCTGGTTCCAAGGAAGTAGCTGTGGAGGCAGGCACCTTGTGGCACTTTTGTGTCCTCCTTGGCATGCCCTCCGCAGCTGCAGTGTGCCTGGAGCTCTGGGCTTTGTGGTTTAGAAAACCCTAACCCTAGGCGTAACCCTAACCCTAACCCTAGGCAGCAAAGCCAGCTAGGGCTAGGGCTGGTTCCAAGGAAGTAGCTGTGGAGGCAGGCACCTTGTGGCACTTTTGTGTCCTCCTTGGCATGCCCTCCGCAGCTGCAGTGTGCCTGGAGCTCTGGGCTTTGTGGTTTAGAAAACCCTAACCCTAGGCGTAACCCTAACCCTAACCCTAGGCAGCAAAGCCAGCTAGGGCTAGGGCTGGTTCCAAGGAAGTAGCTGTGGAGGCAGGCACCTTGTGGCACTTTTGTGTCCTCCTTGGCATGCCCTCCGCAGCTGCAGTGTGCCTGGAGCTCTGGGCTTTGTGGTTTAGAAAACCCTAACCCTAGGCGTAACCCTAACCCTAACCCTAGGCAGCAAAGCCAGCTAGGGCTAGGGCTGGTTCCAAGGAAGTAGCTGTGGAGGCAGGCACCTTGTGGCACTTTTGTGTCCTCCTTGGCATGCCCTCCGCAGCTGCAGTGTGCCTGGAGCTCTGGGCTTTGTGGTTTAGAAAACCCTAACCCTAGGCGTAACCCTAACCCTAACCCTAGGCAGCAAAGCCAGCTAGGGCTAGGGCTGGTTCCAAGGAAGTAGCTGTGGAGGCAGGCACCTTGTGGCACTTTTGTGTCCTCCTTGGCATGCCCTCCGCAGCTGCAGTGTGCCTGGAGCTCTGGGCTTTGTGGTTTAGAAAACCCTAACCCTAGGCGTAACCCTAACCCTAACCCTAGGCAGCAAAGCCAGCTAGGGCTAGGGCTGGTTCCAAGGAAGTAGCTGTGGAGGCAGGCACCTTGTGGCACTTTTGTGTCCTCCTTGGCATGCCCTCCGCAGCTGCAGTGTGCCTGGAGCTCTGGGCTTTGTGGTTTAGAAAACCCTAACCCTAGGCGTAACCCTAACCCTAACCCTAGGCCTAACCCTAACCCTAACCCTAGGCAGCATAGCCAGCTAGGGCTAGGGCTGGTTCCAAGGAAGTAGCTGTGGAGGCAGGCACCTTGTGGCACTTTTGTGTCCTCCTTGGCATGCCCTCCGCAGCTGCAGTGTGCCTGGAGCTCTGGGCTTTGTGGTTTAGAAAACCCTAACCCTAGGCGTAACCCTAACCCTAACCCTAGGCCTAACCCTAACCCTAACCCTAGGCAGCAAAGCCAGCTAGGGCTAGGGCTGGTTCCAAGGAAGTAGCTGTGGAGGCAGGCACCTTGTGGCACTTTTGTGTCCTCCTTGGCATGCCCTCCGCAGCTGCAGTGTGCCTGGAGCTCTGGGCTTTGTGGTTTAGAAAACCCTAACCCTAGGCCTAACCCTAACCCTAACCCTAGGCAGCAAAGCCAGCTAGGGCTAGGGCTGGTTCCAAGGAAGTAGCTGTGGAGGCAGGCACCTTGTGGCACTTTTGTGTCCTCCTTGGCATGCCCTCCGCAGCTGCAGTGTGCCTGGAGCTCTGGGCTTTGTGGTTTAGAAAACCCTAACCCTAGGCGTAACCCTAACCCTAGGCGTAACCCTAACCCTAACCCTAGGCAGCATAGCCAGCTAGGGCTAGGGCTGGTTCCAAGGAAGTAGCTGTGGAGGCAGGCACCTTGTGGCACTTTTGTGTCCTCCTTGGCATGCCCTCCGCAGCTGCAGTGTGCCTGGAGCTCTGGGCTTTGTGGTTTAGAAAACCCTAACCCTAGGCATAACCCTAACCCTAACCCTAGGCGTAACCCTAACCCTAACCCTAGGCAGCAAAGCCAGCTAGGGCTAGGGCTGGTTCCAAGGAAGTAGCTGTGGAGGCAGGCACCTTGTGGCACTTTTGTGTCCTCCTTGGCATGCCCTCCGCAGCTGCAGTGTGCCTGGAGCTCTGGGCTTTGTGGTTTAGAAAACCCTAACCCTAGGCGTAACCCTAACCCTAACCCTAGGCAGCAAAGCCAGCTAGGGCTAGGGCTGGTTCCAAGGAAGTAGCTGTGGAGGCAGGCACCTTGTGGCACTTTTGTGTCCTCCTTGGCATGCCCTCCGCAGCTGCAGTGTGCCTGGAGCTCTGGGCTTTGTGGTTTAGAAAACCCTAACCCTAGGCGTAACCCTAACCCTAACCCTAGGCCTAACCCTAACCCTAACCCTAGGCAGCAAAGCCAGCTAGGGCTAGGGCTGGTTCCAAGGAAGTAGCTGTGGAGGCAGGCACCTTGTGGCACTTTTGTGTCCTCCTTGGCATGCCCTCCGCAGCTGCAGTGTGCCTGGAGCTCTGGGCTTTGTGGTTTAGAAAACCCTAACCCTAGGCGTAACCCTAACCCTAACCCTAGGCAGCAAAGCCAGCTAGGGCTAGGGCTGGTTCCAAGGAAGTAGCTGTGGAGGCAGGCACCTTGTGGCACTTTTGTGTCCTCCTTGGCATGCCCTCCGCAGCTGCAGTGTGCCTGGAGCTCTGGGCTTTGTGGTTTAGAAAACCCTAACCCTAGGCGTAACCCTAACCCTAACCCTAGGCAGCAAAGCCAGCTAGGGCTAGGGCTGGTTCCAAGGAAGTAGCTGTGGAGGCAGGCACCTTGTGGCACTTTTGTGTCCTCCTTGGCATGCCCTCCGCAGCTGCAGTGTGCCTGGAGCTCTGGGCTTTGTGGTTTAGAAAACCCTAACCCTTGGCGTAACCCTAACCCTAGGCGTAACCCTAACCCTAACCCTAGGCAGCATAGCCAGCTAGGGCTAGGGCTGGTTCCAAGGAAGTAGCTGTGGAGGCAGGCACCTTGTGGCACTTTTGTGTCCTCCTTGGCATGCCCTCCGCAGCTGCAGTGTGCCTGGAGCTCTGGGCTTTGTGGTTTAGAAAACCCTAACCCTAGGCATAACCCTAACCCTAACCCTAGGCGTAACCCTAACCCTAACCCTAGGCAGCAAAGCCAGCTAGGGCTAGGGCTGGTTCCAAGGAAGTAGCTGTGGAGGCAGGCACCTTGTGGCACTTTTGTGTCCTCCTTGGCATGCCCTCCGCAGCTGCAGTGTGCCTGGAGCTCTGGGCTTTGTGGTTTAGAAAACCCTAACCCTAGGCGTAACCCTAACCCTAACCCTAGGCAGCAAAGCCAGCTAGGGCTAGGGCTGCTTCCAAGGAAGTAGCTGTGGAGGCAGGCACCTTGTGGCACTTTTGTGTCCTCCTTGGCATGCCCTCCGCAGCTGCAGTGTGCCTGGAGCTCTGGGCTTTGTGGTTTAGAAAACCCTAACCCTAGGCGTAACCCTAACCCTAACCCTAGGCCTAACCCTAACCCTAACCCTAGGCAGCAAAGCCAGCTAGGGCTAGGGCTGCTTCCAAGGAAGTAGCTGTGGAGGCAGGCACCTTGTGGCACTTTTGTGTCCTCCTTGGCATGCCCTCCGCAGCTGCAGTGTGCCTGGAGCTCTGGGCTTTGTGGTTTAGAAAACCCTAACCCTAGGCGTAACCCTAACCCTAACCCTAGGCAGCAAAGCCAGCTAGGGCTAGGGCTGGTTCCAAGGAAGTAGCTGTGGAGGCAGGCACCTTGTGGCACTTTTGTGTCCTCCTTGGCATGCCCTCCGCAGCTGCAGTGTGCCTGGAGCTCTGGGCTTTGTGGTTTAGAAAACCCTAACCCTAGGCGTAACCCTAACCCTAGGCAGGAAACCCGGCTAGAGGTAGGGCTGGTTCCAAGGAAGTAGCTGTGGAGGCAGGCACCTTGTGGCACTTTTGTGTCCTCCTTGGCATGCCCTCCGCAGTTGCAGTGTGCCTGGAGCTCTGGGCTTTGTGGTTTAGAAAACCCTAACCCTAGGCGTAACCCTAACCCTAACCCTAGGCCTAACCCTAACCCTAACCCTAGGCAGCAAAGCCAGCTAGGGCTAGGGCTGGTTCCAAGGAAGTAGCTGTGGAAGAAGGCACCTTGTGGCACTTTTGTGTCCTCCTTGGCATGCCCTCCGCAGCTGCAGTGTGCCTGGAGCTCTGGGCTTTGTGGTTTAGAAAACCCTAACCCTAGGCGTAAAACTAACCCTAACCCTAAGCCTAACCCTATCCCTAACCCTAGGCAGCATAGCCAGCTAGGGCTAGGGCTGGTTCCAAGGAAGTAGCTGTGGAGGCAGGCACCTTGTGGCACTTTTGTGTCCTCCTTGGCATGCCCTCCGCAGCTGCAGTGTGCCTGGAGCTCTGGGCTTTGTGGTTTAGAAAACCCTAACCCTAGGCGTAACCCTAACCCTAACCCTAGGCCTAACCCTAACCCTAACCCTAGGCAGCAAAGCCAGCTAGGGCTAGGGCTGGTTCCAAGGAAGTAGCTGTGGAGGCAGGCACCTTGTGGCACTTTTGTGTCCTCCTTGGCATGCCCTCCGCAGCTGCAGTGTGCCTGGAGCTCTGGGCTTTGTGGTTTAGAAAACCCTAACCCTAGGCGTAACCCTAACCCTAACCCTAGGCAGCAAAGCCAGCTAGGGCTAGGGCTGGTTCCAAGGAAGTAGCTGTGGAGGCAGGCACCTTGTGGCACTTTTGTGTCCTCCTTGGCATGCCCTCCGCAGCTGCAGTGTGCCTGGAGCTCTGGGCTTTGTGGTTTAGAAAACCCTAACCCTAGGCGTAACCCTAACCCTAACCCTAGGCAGCAAAGCCAGCTAGGGCTAGGGCTGGTTCCAAGGAAGTAGCTGTGGAAGCAGGCACCTTGTGGCACTTTTGTGTCCTCCTAGGCATGCCCTCCGCAGCTGCAGTGTGCCTGGAGCTCTGGGCTTTGTGGTTTAGAAAACCCTAATCCTAGGCGTAACCCTAACCCTAACCCTAGGCAGCAAAGCCAGCTAGGGCTAGGGCTGGTTCCAAGGAAGTAGCATTGGAGGCAGGCACCTTGTGGCACTTTTGTGTCCTCCTTGGCATGCCCTCCGCAGCTGCAGTGTGCCTGGAGCTCTGGGCTTTGTGGTTTAGAAAACCCTAACCCTAGGCGTAACCCTAACCCTAACCCTAGGCAGCAAACCCAGCTAGGGCTAGGGCTGGTTCCAAGGAAGTAGCTGTGGAGGCAGGCACCTTGTGGCACTTTTGTGTCCTCCTTGGCATGCCCTCCGCAGCTGCAGTGTGCCTGGAGCTCTGGGCTTTGTGGTTTAGAAAACCCTAACCCTAGGCGTAACCCTAACCCTAACCCTAGGCAGCAAAGCCAGCTAGGGCTAGGGCTGGTTCCAAGGAAGTAGCTGTGGAGGCAGGCACCTTGTGGCACTTTTGTGTCCTCCTTGGCATGCCCTCCGCAGCTGCAGTGTGCCTGGAGCTCTGGGCTTTGTGGTTTAGAAAACCCTAACCCTAGGCGTAACCCTAACCCTAACCCTAGGCAGGAAACCCGGCTAGAGGTAGGGCTGGTTCCAAGGAAGTAGCTGTGGAGGCAGGCACCTTGTGGCACTTTTGTGTCCTCCTTGGCATGCCCTCCGCAGTTGCAGTGTGCCTGGAGCTCTGGGCTTTGTGGTTTAGAAAACCCTAACCCTAGGCGTAACCCTAACCCTAACCCTAGGCCTAACCCTAACCCTAACCCTAGGCAGCAAAGCCAGCTAGGGCTAGGGCTGGTTCCAAGGAAGTAGCTGCGTAAGAAGGCACCTTGTGGCACTTTTGTGTCCTCCTTGGCATGCCCTCCGCAGCTGCAGTGTGCCTGGAGCTCTGGGCTTTGTGGTTTAGAAAACCCTAACCCTAGGCGTAACCCTAACCCTAACCCTAGGCCTAACCCTAACCCTAACCCTAGGCAGCATAGCCAGCTAGGGCTAGGGCTGGTTCCAAGAAAGTAGCTGTGGAGGCAGGCACCTTGTGGCACTTTTGTGTCCTCCTTGGCATGCCCTCCGCAGCTGCAGTGTGCCTGGAGCTCTGGGCTTTGTGGTTTAGAAAACCCTAACCCTAGGCGTAACCCTAACCCTAACCCTAGGCCTAACCCTAACCCTAACCCTAGGCAGCAAAGCCAGCTAGGGCTAGGGCTGGTTCCAAGGAAGTAGCTGTGGAGGCAGGCACCTTGTGGCACTTTTGTGTCCTCCTTGGCATGCCCTCCGCAGCTGCAGTGTGCCTGGAGCTCTGGGCTTTGTGGTTTAGAAAACCCTAACCCTAGGCGTAACCCTAACCCTAACCCTAGGCAGCATAGCCAGCTAGGGCTAGGGCTGGTTCCAAGGAAGTAGCTGTGGAGGCAGGCACCTTGTGGCACTTTTGTGTCCTCCTTGGCATGCCCTCCGCAGCTGCAGTGTGCCTGGAGCTCTGGGCTTTGTGGTTTAGAAAACCCTAACCCTAGGCGTAACCCTAACCCTAGGCGTAACCCTAACCCTAACCCTAGGCAGCAAAGCCAGCTAGGGCTAGGGCTGGTTCCAAGGAAGTAGCTGTGGAGGCAGGCACCTTGTGGCACTTTTGTGTCCTCCTTGGCATGCCCTCCGCAGCTGCAGTGTGCCTGGAGCTCTGGGCTTTGTGGTTTAGAAAACCCTAACCCTAGGCGTAACCCTAACCCTAACCCTAGGCGTACCCCTAACCCTAACCCTAGGCAGCAAAGCCAGCTAGGGCTAGGGCTGGTTCCAAGGAAGTAGCTGTGGAGGCAGGCACCTTGTGGCACTTTTGTGTCCTCCTTGGCATGCCCTCCGCAGCTGCAGTGTGCCTGGAGCTCTGGGCTTTGTGGTTTAGAAAACCCTAACCCTAGGCGTAACCCTAACCCTAACCCTAGGCAGCAAAGCCAGCTAGGGCTAGGGCTGGTTCCAAGGAAGTAGCTGTGGAGGCAGGCACCTTGTGGCACTTTTGTGTCCTCCTTGGCATGCCCTCCGCAGCTGCAGTGTGCCTGGAGCTCTGGGCTTTGTGGTTTAGAAAACCCTAACCCTAGGCGTAACCCTAACCCTAACCCTAGGCCTAACCCTAACCCTAACCCTAGGCAGCAAAGCCAGCTAGGGCTAGGGCTGGTTCCAAGGAAGTAGCTGTGGAGGCAGGCACCTTGTGGCACTTTTGTGTCCTCCTTGGCATGCCCTCCGCAGCTGCAGTGTGCCTGGAGCTCTGGGCTTTGTGGTTTAGAAAACCCTAACCCTAGGCGTAACCCTAACCCTAACCCTAGGCAGCAAAGCCAGCTAGGGCTAGGGCTGGTTCCAAGGAAGTAGCTGTGGAGGCAGGCACCTTGTGGCACTTTTGTGTCCTCCTTGGCATGCCCTCCGCAGCTGCAGTGTGCCTGGAGCTCTGGGCTTTGTGGTTTAGAAAACCCTAACCCTAGGCGTAACCCTAACCCTAACCCTAGGCCTAACCCTAACCCTAACCCTAGGCAGCAAAGCCAGCTAGGGCTAGGGCTGGTTCCAAGGAAGTAGCTGTGGAAGCAGGCACCTTGTGGCACTTTTGTGTCCTCCTTGGCATGCCCTCCGCAGCTGCAGTGTGCCTGGAGCTCTGGGCTTTGTGGTTTAGAAAACCCTAACCCTAGGCGTAACCCTAACCCTAACCCTAGGCCTAACCCTAACCCTAACCCTAGGCAGCATAGCCAGCTAGGGCTAGGGCTGGTTCCAAGGAAGTAGCTGTGGAGGCAGGCACCTTGTGGCACTTTTGTGTCCTCCTTGGCATGCCCTCCGCAGCTGCAGTGTGCCTGGAGCTCTGGGCTTTGTGGTTTAGAAAACCCTAACCCTAGGCGTAACCCTAACCCTAACCCTAGGCAGCAAAGCCAGCTAGGGCTAGGGCTGGTTCCAAGGAAGTAGCTGTGGAGGCAGGCACCTTGTGGCACTTTTGTGTCCTCCTTGGCATGCCCTCCGCAGCTGCAGTGTGCCTGGAGCTCTGGGCTTTGTGGTTTAGAAAACCCTAACCCTAGGCGTAACCCTAACCCTAACCCTAGGCAGCAAAGCCAGCTAGGGCTAGGGCTGGTTCCAAGGAAGTAGCTGTGGAGGCAGGCACCTTGTGGCACTTTTGTGTCCTCCTTGGCATGCCCTCCGCAGCTGCAGTGTGCCTGGAGCTCTGGGCTTTGTGGTTTAGAAAACCCTAACCCTAGGCGTAACCCTAACCCTAACCCTAGGCTGCAAAGCCAGCTAGGGCTAGGGCTGGTTCCAAGGAAGTAGCTGTGGAAGCAGGCACCTTGTGGCACTTTTGTGTCCTCCTAGGCAAGCCCTCCGCAGCTGCAGTGTGCCTGGAGCTCTGGGCTTTGTGGTTTAGAAAACCCTAACCCTAGGCGTAACCCTAACCCTAACCCTAGGCAGCAAAGCCAGCTAGGGCTAGGGCTGGTTCCAAGGAAGTAGCTGTGGAGGCAGGCACCTTGTGGCACTTTTGTGTCCTCCTTGGCATGCCCTCCGCAGCTGCAGTGTGCCTGGAGCTCTGGGCTTTGTGGTTTAGAAAACCCTAACCCTAGGCGTAACCCTAACCCTAACCCTAGGCAGCAAAGCCAGCTAGGGCTAGGGCTGGTTCCAAGGAAGTAGCTGTGGAGGCAGGCACCTTGTGGCACTTTTGTGTCCTCCGTGGCATGCCCTCCGCAGCTGCAGTGTGCCTGGAGCTCTGGGCTTTGTAGTTTAGAAAACCCTAACCCTAGGCGTAACCCTAACCCTAACCCTAGGCCTAACCCTAACCCTAACCCTAGGCAGCAAAGCCAGCTAGGGCTAGGGCTGGTTCCAAAAAAGTAGCTGTGGAAGAAGGCACCTTGTGGCACTTTTGTGTCCTCCTTGGCATGCCCTCCGCAGCTGCAGTGTGCCTGGAGCTCTGGGCTTTGTGGTTTAGAAAACCCTAACCCTAGGCGTAACCCTAACCCTAACCCTAGGCCTAACCCTAACCCTAACCCTAGGCAGCATAGCCAGCTAGGGCTAGGGCTGGTTCCAAGGAAGTAGCTGTGGAGGCAGGCACCTTGTGGCACTTTTGTGTCCTCCTTGGCATGCCCTCCGCAGCTGCAGTGTGCCTGGAGCTCTGGGCTTTGTGGTTTAGAAAACCCTAACCCTAGGCGTAACCCTAACCCTAACCCTAGGCCTAACCCTAACCCTAACCCTAGGCAGCAAAGCCAGCTAGGGCTAGGGCTGGTTCCAAGGAAGTAGCTGTGGAGGCAGGCACCTTGTGGCACTTTTGTGTCCTCCTTGGCATGCCCTCCGCAGCTGCAGTGTGCCTGGAGCTCTGGGCTTTGTGGTTTAGAAAACCCTAACCCTAGGCGTAACCCTAACCCTAACCCTAGGCAGCAAAGCCAGCTAGGGCTAGGGCTGGTTCCAAGGAAGTAGCTGTGGAGGCAGGCACCTTGTGGCACTTTTGTGTCCTCCTTGGCATGCCCTCCGCAGCTGCAGTGTGCCTGGAGCTCTGGGCTTTGTGGTTTAGAAAACCCTAACCCTAGGCGTAACCCTAACCCTAACCCTAGGCAGCAAAGCCAGCTAGGGCTAGGGCTGGTTCCAAGGAAGTAGCTGTGGAAGCAGGCACCTTGTGGCACTTTTGTGTCCTCCTAGGCATGCCCTCCGCAGCTGCAGTGTGCCTGGAGCTCTGGGCTTTGTGGTTTAGAAAACCCTAACCCTAGGCGTAACCCTAACCCTAACCCTAGGCAGCAAAGCCAGCTAGGGCTAGGGCTGGTTCCAAGGAAGTAGCTGTGGAGGCAGGCACCTTGTGGCACTTTTGTGTCCTCCTTGGCATGCCCTCCGCAGCTGCAGTGTGCCTGGAGCTCTGGGCTTTGTGGTTTAGAAAACCCTAACCCTAGGCGTAACCCTAACCCTAACCCTAGGCAGGAAACCCGGCTAGAGGTAGGGCTGGTTCCAAGGAAGTAGCTGTGGAGGCAGGCACCTTGTGGCACTTTTGTGTCCTCCTTGGCATGCCCTCCGCAGTTGCAGTGTGCCTGGAGCTCTGGGCTTTGTGGTTTAGAAAACCCTAACCCTAGGCGTAACCCTAACCCTAACCCTAGGCCTAACCCTAACCCTAACCCTAGGCAGCAAAGCCAGCTAGGGCTAGGGCTGGTTCCAAGGAAGTAGCTGTGGAAGCAGGCACCTTGTGGCACTTTTGTGTCCTCCTTGGCATGCCCTCCGCAGCTGCAGTGTGCCTGGAGCTCTGGGCTTTGTGGTTTAGAAAACCCTAACCCTAGGCGTAACCCTAACCCTAACCCTAGGCCTAACCCTAACCCTAACCCTAGGCAGCATAGCCAGCTAGGGCTAGGGCTGGTTCCAAGGAAGTAGCTGTGGAGGCAGGCACCTTGTGGCACTTTTGTGTCCTCCTTGGCATGCCCTCCGCAGCTGCAGTGTGCCTGGAGCTCTGGGCTTTGTGGTTTAGAAAACCCTAACCCTAGGCGTAACCCTAACCCTAACCCTAGGCAGTAAAGCCAGCTAGGGCTAGGGCTGGTTCCAAGGAAGTAGCTGTGGAGGCAGGCACCTTGTGGCACTTTTGTGTCCTCCTTGGCATGCCCTCCGCAGCTGCAGTGTGCCTGGAGCTCTGGGCTTTGTGGTTTAGAAAACCCTAACCCTAGGCGTAACCCTAACCCTAACCCTAGGCCTAACCCTAACCCTAACCCTAGGCAGCATAGCCAGCTAGGGCTAGGGCTGGTTCCAAGGAAGTAGCTGTGGAGGCAGGCACCTTGTGGCACTTTTGTGTCCTCCTTGGCATGCCCTCCGCAGCTGCAGTGTGCCTGGAGCTCTGGGCTTTGTGGTTTAGAAAACCCTAACCCTAGGCGTAACCCTAACCCTAACCCTAGGCAGCAAAGCCAGCTAGGGCTAGGGCTGGTTCCAAGGAAGTAGCTGTGGAGGCAGGCACCTTGTGGCACTTTTGTGTCCTCCTTGGCATGCCCTCCGCAGCTGCAGTGTGCCTGGAGCTCTGGGCTTTGTGGTTTAGAAAACCCTAACCCTAGGCGTAACCCTAACCCTAACCCTAGGCTGCAAAGCCAGCTAGGGCTAGGGCTGGTTCCAAGGAAGTAGCTGTGGAAGAAGGCACCTTGTGGCACTTTTGTGTCCTCCTAGGCAAGCCCGCCGCAGCTGCAGTGTGCCTGGAGCTCTGGGCTTTGTGGTTTAGAAAACCCTAACCCTAGGCGTAACCCTAACCCTAACCCTAGGCAGCAAAGCCAGCTAGGGCTAGGGCTGGTTCCAAGGAAGTAGCTGTGGAGGCAGGCACCTTGTGGCACTTTTGTGTCCTCCTTGGCATGCCCTCCGCAGCTGCAGTGTGCCTGGAGCTCTGGGCTTTGTGGTTTAGAAAACCCTAACCCTAGGCGTAACCCTAACCCTAACCCTAGGCCTAACCCTAACCCTAACCCTAGGCAGCAAAGCCAGCTAGGGCTAGGGCTGGTTCCAAGGAAGTAGCTGTGGAGGCAGGCACCTTGTGGCACTTTTGTGTCCTCCTTGGCATGCCCTCCGCAGCTGCAGTGTGCCTGGAGCTCTGGGCTTTGTGGTTTAGAAAACCCTAACCCTAGGCGTAACCCTAACCCTAACCCTAGGCAGCAAAGCCAGCTAGGGCTAGGGCTGGTTCCAAGGAAGTAGCTGTGGAGGCAGGCACCTTGTGGCACTTTTGTGTCCTCCTTGGCATGCCCTCCGCAGCTGCAGTGTGCCTGGAGCTCTGGGCTTTGTGGTTTAGAAAACCCTAACCCTAGGCGTAACCCTAACCCTAGGCGTAACCCTAACCCTAACCCTAGGCAGCATAGCCAGCTAGGGCTAGGGCTGGTTCCAAGGAAGTAGCTGTGGAGGCAGGCACCTTGTGGCACTTTTGTGTCCTCCTTGGCATGCCCTCCGCAGCTGCAGTGTGCCTGGAGCTCTGGGCTTTGTGGTTTAGAAAACCCTAACCCTAGGCATAACCCTAACCCTAACCCTAGGCGTAACCCTAACCCTAACCCTAGGCAGCAAAGCCAGCTAGGGCTAGGGCTGGTTCCAAGGAAGTAGCTGTGGAGGCAGGCACCTTGTGGCACTTTTGTGTCCTCCTTGGCATGCCCTCCGCAGCTGCAGTGTGCCTGGAGCTCTGGGCTTTGTGGTTTAGAAAACCCTAACCCTAGGCGTAACCCTAACCCTAACCCTAGGCAGCAAAGCCAGCTAGGGCTAGGGCTGCTTCCAAGGAAGTAGCTGTGGAGGCAGGCACCTTGTGGCACTTTTGTGTCCTCCTTGGCATGCCCTCCGCAGCTGCAGTGTGCCTGGAGCTCTGGGCTTTGTGGTTTAGAAAACCCTAACCCTAGGCGTAACCCTAACCCTAACCCTAGGCCTAACCCTAACCCTAACCCTAGGCAGCAAAGCCAGCTAGGGCTAGGGCTGGTTCCAAGGAAGTAGCTGTGGAGGCAGGCACCTTGTGGCACTTTTGTGTCCTCCTTGGCATGCCCTCCGCAGCTGCAGTGTGCCTGGAGCTCTGGGCTTTGTGGTTTAGAAAACCCTAACCCTAGGCGTAACCCTAACCCTAACCCTAGGCAGCAAAGCCAGCTAGGGCTAGGGCTGGTTCCAAGGAAGTAGCTGTGGAGGCAGGCACCTTGTGGCACTTTTGTGTCCTCCTTGGCATGCCCTCCGCAGCTGCAGTGTGCCTGGAGCTCTGGGCTTTGTGGTTTAGAAAACCCTAACCCTAGGCGTAACCCTAACCCTAACCCTAGGCAGCAAAGCCAGCTAGGGCTAGGGCTGGTTCCAAGGAAGTAGCTGTGGAGGCAGGCACCTTGTGGCACTTTTGTGTCCTCCTTGGCATGCCCTCCGCAGCTGCAGTGTGCCTGGAGCTCTGGGCTTTGTGGTTTAGAAAACCCTAACCCTTGGCGTAACCCTAACCCTAGGCGTAACCCTAACCCTAACCCTAGGCAGCATAGCCAGCTAGGGCTAGGGCTGGTTCCAAGGAAGTAGCTGTGGAGGCAGGCACCTTGTGGCACTTTTGTGTCCTCCTTGGCATGCCCTCCGCAGCTGCAGTGTGCCTGGAGCTCTGGGCTTTGTGGTTTAGAAAACCCTAACCCTAGGCATAACCCTAACCCTAACCCTAGGCGTAACCCTAACCCTAACCCTAGGCAGCAAAGCCAGCTAGGGCTAGGGCTGGTTCCAAGGAAGTAGCTGTGGAGGCAGGCACCTTGTGGCACTTTTGTGTCCTCCTTGGCATGCCCTCCGCAGCTGCAGTGTGCCTGGAGCTCTGGGCTTTGTGGTTTAGAAAACCCTAACCCTAGGCGTAACCCTAACCCTAACCCTAGGCAGCAAAGCCAGCTAGGGCTAGGGCTGCTTCCAAGGAAGTAGCTGTGGAGGCAGGCACCTTGTGGCACTTTTGTGTCCTCCTTGGCATGCCCTCCGCAGCTGCAGTGTGCCTGGAGCTCTGGGCTTTGTGGTTTAGAAAACCCTAACCCTAGGCGTAACCCTAACCCTAACCCTAGGCCTAACCCTAACCCTAACCCTAGGCAGCAAAGCCAGCTAGGGCTAGGGCTGCTTCCAAGGAAGTAGCTGTGGAGGCAGGCACCTTGTGGCACTTTTGTGTCCTCCTTGGCATGCCCTCCGCAGCTGCAGTGTGCCTGGAGCTCTGGGCTTTGTGGTTTAGAAAACCCTAACCCTAGGCGTAACCCTAACCCTAACCCTAGGCAGCAAAGCCAGCTAGGGCTAGGGCTGGTTCCAAGGAAGTAGCTGTGGAGGCAGGCACCTTGTGGCACTTTTGTGTCCTCCTTGGCATGCCCTCCGCAGCTGCAGTGTGCCTGGAGCTCTGGGCTTTGTGGTTTAGAAAACCCTAACCCTAGGCGTAACCCTAACCCTAGGCAGGAAACCCGGCTAGAGGTAGGGCTGGTTCCAAGGAAGTAGCTGTGGAGGCAGGCACCTTGTGGCACTTTTGTGTCCTCCTTGGCATGCCCTCCGCAGTTGCAGTGTGCCTGGAGCTCTGGGCTTTGTGGTTTAGAAAACCCTAACCCTAGGCGTAACCCTAACCCTAACCCTAGGCCTAACCCTAACCCTAACCCTAGGCAGCAAAGCCAGCTAGGGCTAGGGCTGGTTCCAAGGAAGTAGCTGTGGAAGAAGGCACCTTGTGGCACTTTTGTGTCCTCCTTGGCATGCCCTCCGCAGCTGCAGTGTGCCTGGAGCTCTGGGCTTTGTGGTTTAGAAAACCCTAACCCTAGGCGTAAAACTAACCCTAACCCTAAGCCTAACCCTATCCCTAACCCTAGGCAGCATAGCCAGCTAGGGCTAGGGCTGGTTCCAAGGAAGTAGCTGTGGAGGCAGGCACCTTGTGGCACTTTTGTGTCCTCCTTGGCATGCCCTCCGCAGCTGCAGTGTGCCTGGAGCTCTGGGCTTTGTGGTTTAGAAAACCCTAACCCTAGGCGTAACCCTAACCCTAACCCTAGGCCTAACCCTAACCCTAACCCTAGGCAGCAAAGCCAGCTAGGGCTAGGGCTGGTTCCAAGGAAGTAGCTGTGGAGGCAGGCACCTTGTGGCACTTTTGTGTCCTCCTTGGCATGCCCTCCGCAGCTGCAGTGTGCCTGGAGCTCTGGGCTTTGTGGTTTAGAAAACCCTAACCCTAGGCGTAACCCTAACCCTAACCCTAGGCAGCAAAGCCAGCTAGGGCTAGGGCTGGTTCCAAGGAAGTAGCTGTGGAGGCAGGCACCTTGTGGCACTTTTGTGTCCTCCTTGGCATGCCCTCCGCAGCTGCAGTGTGCCTGGAGCTCTGGGCTTTGTGGTTTAGAAAACCCTAACCCTAGGCGTAACCCTAACCCTAACCCTAGGCAGCAAAGCCAGCTAGGGCTAGGGCTGGTTCCAAGGAAGTAGCTGTGGAAGCAGGCACCTTGTGGCACTTTTGTGTCCTCCTAGGCATGCCCTCCGCAGCTGCAGTGTGCCTGGAGCTCTGGGCTTTGTGGTTTAGAAAACCCTAATCCTAGGCGTAACCCTAACCCTAACCCTAGGCAGCAAAGCCAGCTAGGTCTAGGGCTGGTTCCAAGGAAGTAGCATTGGAGGCAGGCACCTTGTGGCACTTTTGTGTCCTCCTTGGCATGCCCTCCGCAGCTGCAGTGTGCCTGGAGCTCTGGGCTTTGTGGTTTAGAAAACCCTAACCCTAGGCGTAACCCTAACCCTAACCCTAGGCAGCAAACCCAGCTAGGGCTAGGGCTGGTTCCAAGGAAGTAGCTGTGGAGGCAGGCACCTTGTGGCACTTTTGTGTCCTCCTTGGCATGCCCTCCGCAGCTGCAGTGTGCCTGGAGCTCTGGGCTTTGTGGTTTAGAAAACCCTAACCCTAGGCGTAACCCTAACCCTAACCCTAGGCAGCAAAGCCAGCTAGGGCTAGGGCTGGTTCCAAGGAAGTAGCTGTGGAGGCAGGCACCTTGTGGCACTTTTGTGTCCTCCTTGGCATGCCCTCCGCAGCTGCAGTGTGCCTGGAGCTCTGGGCTTTGTGGTTTAGAAAACCCTAACCCTAGGCGTAACCCTAACCCTAACCCTAGGCAGGAAACCCGGCTAGAGGTAGGGCTGGTTCCAAGGAAGTAGCTGTGGAGGCAGGCACCTTGTGGCACTTTTGTGTCCTCCTTGGCATGCCCTCCGCAGTTGCAGTGTGCCTGGAGCTCTGGGCTTTGTGGTTTAGAAAACCCTAACCCTAGGCGTAACCCTAACCCTAACCCTAGGCCTAACCCTAACCCTAACCCTAGGCAGCAAAGCCAGCTAGGGCTAGGGCTGGTTCCAAGGAAGTAGCTGCGTAAGAAGGCACCTTGTGGCACTTTTGTGTCCTCCTTGGCATGCCCTCCGCAGCTGCAGTGTGCCTGGAGCTCTGGGCTTTGTGGTTTAGAAAACCCTAACCCTAGGCGTAACCCTAACCCTAACCCTAGGCCTAACCCTAACCCTAACCCTAGGCAGCATAGCCAGCTAGGGCTAGGGCTGGTTCCAAGAAAGTAGCTGTGGAGGCAGGCACCTTGTGGCACTTTTGTGTCCTCCTTGGCATGCCCTCCGCAGCTGCAGTGTGCCTGGAGCTCTGGGCTTTGTGGTTTAGAAAACCCTAACCCTAGGCGTAACCCTAACCCTAACCCTAGGCCTAACCCTAACCCTAACCCTAGGCAGCAAAGCCAGCTAGGGCTAGGGCTGGTTCCAAGGAAGTAGCTGTGGAGGCAGGCACCTTGTGGCACTTTTGTGTCCTCCTTGGCATGCCCTCCGCAGCTGCAGTGTGCCTGGAGCTCTGGGCTTTGTGGTTTAGAAAACCCTAACCCTAGGCGTAACCCTAACCCTAACCCTAGGCAGCATAGCCAGCTAGGGCTAGGGCTGGTTCCAAGGAAGTAGCTGTGGAGGCAGGCACCTTGTGGCACTTTTGTGTCCTCCTTGGCATGCCCTCCGCAGCTGCAGTGTGCCTGGAGCTCTGGGCTTTGTGGTTTAGAAAACCCTAACCCTAGGCGTAACCCTAACCCTAGGCGTAACCCTAACCCTAACCCTAGGCAGCAAAGCCAGCTAGGGCTAGGGCTGGTTCCAAGGAAGTAGCTGTGGAGGCAGGCACCTTGTGGCACTTTTGTGTCCTCCTTGGCATGCCCTCCGCAGCTGCAGTGTGCCTGGAGCTCTGGGCTTTGTGGTTTAGAAAACCCTAACCCTAGGCGTAACCCTAACCCTAACCCTAGGCGTACCCCTAACCCTAACCCTAGGCAGCAAAGCCAGCTAGGGCTAGGGCTGGTTCCAAGGAAGTAGCTGTGGAGGCAGGCACCTTGTGGCACTTTTGTGTCCTCCTTGGCATGCCCTCCGCAGCTGCAGTGTGCCTGGAGCTCTGGGCTTTGTGGTTTAGAAAACCCTAACCCTAGGCGTAACCCTAACCCTAACCCTAGGCAGCAAAGCCAGCTAGGGCTAGGGCTGGTTCCAAGGAAGTAGCTGTGGAGGCAGGCACCTTGTGGCACTTTTGTGTCCTCCTTGGCATGCCCTCCGCAGCTGCAGTGTGCCTGGAGCTCTGGGCTTTGTGGTTTAGAAAACCCTAACCCTAGGCGTAACCCTAACCCTAACCCTAGGCCTAACCCTAACCCTAACCCTAGGCAGCAAAGCCAGCTAGGGCTAGGGCTGGTTCCAAGGAAGTAGCTGTGGAGGCAGGCACCTTGTGGCACTTTTGTGTCCTCCTTGGCATGCCCTCCGCAGCTGCAGTGTGCCTGGAGCTCTGGGCTTTGTGGTTTAGAAAACCCTAACCCTAGGCGTAACCCTAACCCTAACCCTAGGCAGCAAAGCCAGCTAGGGCTAGGGCTGGTTCCAAGGAAGTAGCTGTGGAGGCAGGCACCTTGTGGCACTTTTGTGTCCTCCTTGGCATGCCCTCCGCAGCTGCAGTGTGCCTGGAGCTCTGGGCTTTGTGGTTTAGAAAACCCTAACCCTAGGCGTAACCCTAACCCTAACCCTAGGCCTAACCCTAACCCTAACCCTAGGCAGCAAAGCCAGCTAGGGCTAGGGCTGGTTCCAAGGAAGTAGCTGTGGAAGCAGGCACCTTGTGGCACTTTTGTGTCCTCCTTGGCATGCCCTCCGCAGCTGCAGTGTGCCTGGAGCTCTGGGCTTTGTGGTTTAGAAAACCCTAACCCTAGGCGTAACCCTAACCCTAACCCTAGGCCTAACCCTAACCCTAACCCTAGGCAGCATAGCCAGCTAGGGCTAGGGCTGGTTCCAAGGAAGTAGCTGTGGAGGCAGGCACCTTGTGGCACTTTTGTGTCCTCCTTGGCATGCCCTCCGCAGCTGCAGTGTGCCTGGAGCTCTGGGCTTTGTGGTTTAGAAAACCCTAACCCTAGGCGTAACCCTAACCCTAACCCTAGGCAGCAAAGCCAGCTAGGGCTAGGGCTGGTTCCAAGGAAGTAGCTGTGGAGGCAGGCACCTTGTGGCACTTTTGTGTCCTCCTTGGCATGCCCTCCGCAGCTGCAGTGTGCCTGGAGCTCTGGGCTTTGTGGTTTAGAAAACCCTAACCCTAGGCGTAACCCTAACCCTAACCCTAGGCAGCATAGCCAGCTAGGGCTAGGGCTGGTTCCAAGGAAGTAGCTGTGGAGGCAGGCACCTTGTGGCACTTTTGTGTCCTCCTTGGCATGCCCTCCGCAGCTGCAGTGTGCCTGGAGCTCTGGGCTTTGTGGTTTAGAAAACCCTAACCCTAGGCGTAACCCTAACCCTAACCCTAGGCCTAACCCTAACCCTAACCCTAGGCAGCAAAGCCAGCTAGGGCTAGGGCTGGTTCCAAGGAAGTAGCTGTGGAGGCAGGCACCTTGTGGCACTTTTGTGTCCTCCTTGGCATGCCCTCCGCAGCTGCAGTGTGCCTGGAGCTCTGGGCTTTGTGGTTTAGAAAACCCTAACCCTAGGCGTAACCCTAACCCTAACCCTAGGCAGCAAAGCCAGCTAGGGCTAGGGCTGGTTCCAAGGAAGTAGCTGTGGAGGCAGGCACCTTGTGGCACTTTTGTGTCCTCCTTGGCATGCCCTCCGCAGCTGCAGTGTGCCTGGAGCTCTGGGCTTTGTGGTTTAGAAAACCCTAACCCTAGGCGTAACCCTAACCCTAACCCTAGGCTGCAAAGCCAGCTAGGGCTAGGGCTGGTTCCAAGGAAGTAGCTGTGGAAGCAGGCACCTTGTGGCACTTTTGTGTCCTCCTAGGCAAGCCCTCCGCAGCTGCAGTGTGCCTGGAGCTCTGGGCTTTGTGGTTTAGAAAACCCTAACCCTAGGCGTAACCCTAACCCTAACCCTAGGCAGCAAAGCCAGCTAGGGCTAGGGCTGGTTCCAAGGAAGTAGCTGTGGAGGCAGGCACCTTGTGGCACTTTTGTGTCCTCCTTGGCATGCCCTCCGCAGCTGCAGTGTGCCTGGAGCTCTGGGCTTTGTGGTTTAGAAAACCCTAACCCTAGGCGTAACCCTAACCCTAACCCTAGGCAGCAAAGCCAGCTAGGGCTAGGGCTGGTTCCAAGGAAGTAGCTGTGGAGGCAGGCACCTTGTGGCACTTTTGTGTCCTCCGTGGCATGCCCTCCGCAGCTGCAGTGTGCCTGGAGCTCTGGGCTTTGTAGTTTAGAAAACCCTAACCCTAGGCGTAACCCTAACCCTAACCCTAGGCCTAACCCTAACCCTAACCCTAGGCAGCAAAGCCAGCTAGGGCTAGGGCTGGTTCCAAAAAAGTAGCTGTGGAAGAAGGCACCTTGTGGCACTTTTGTGTCCTCCTTGGCATGCCCTCCGCAGCTGCAGTGTGCCTGGAGCTCTGGGCTTTGTGGTTTAGAAAACCCTAACCCTAGGCGTAACCCTAACCCTAACCCTAGGCCTAACCCTAACCCTAACCCTAGGCAGCATAGCCAGCTAGGGCTAGGGCTGGTTCCAAGGAAGTAGCTGTGGAGGCAGGCACCTTGTGGCACTTTTGTGTCCTCCTTGGCATGCCCTCCGCAGCTGCAGTGTGCCTGGAGCTCTGGGCTTTGTGGTTTAGAAAACCCTAACCCTAGGCGTAACCCTAACCCTAACCCTAGGCAGCAAAGCCAGCTAGGGCTAGGGCTGGTTCCAAGGAAGTAGCTGTGGAGGCAGGCACCTTGTGGCACTTTTGTGTCCTCCTTGGCATGCCCTCCGCAGCTGCAGTGTGCCTGGAGCTCTGGGCTTTGTGGTTTAGAAAACCCTAACCCTAGGCGTAACCCTAACCCTAACCCTAGGCAGCAAAGCCAGCTAGGGCTAGGGCTGGTTCCAAGGAAGTAGCTGTGGAAGCAGGCACCTTGTGGCACTTTTGTGTCCTCCTAGGCATGCCCTCCGCAGCTGCAGTGTGCCTGGAGCTCTGGGCTTTGTGGTTTAGAAAACCCTAACCCTAGGCGTAACCCTAACCCTAACCCTAGGCAGCAAAGCCAGCTAGGGCTAGGGCTGGTTCCAAGGAAGTAGCTGTGGAGGCAGGCACCTTGTGGCACTTTTGTGTCCTCCTTGGCATGCCCTCCGCAGCTGCAGTGTGCCTGGAGCTCTGGGCTTTGTGGTTTAGAAAACCCTAACCCTAGGCGTAACCCTAACCCTAACCCTAGGCAGGAAACCCGGCTAGAGGTAGGGCTGGTTCCAAGGAAGTAGCTGTGGAGGCAGGCACCTTGTGGCACTTTTGTGTCCTCCTTGGCATGCCCTCCGCAGTTGCAGTGTGCCTGGAGCTCTGGGCTTTGTGGTTTAGAAAACCCTAACCCTAGGCGTAACCCTAACCCTAACCCTAGGCCTAACCCTAACCCTAACCCTAGGCAGCAAAGCCAGCTAGGGCTAGGGCTGGTTCCAAGGAAGTAGCTGTGGAAGCAGGCACCTTGTGGCACTTTTGTGTCCTCCTTGGCATGCCCTCCGCAGCTGCAGTGTGCCTGGAGCTCTGGGCTTTGTGGTTTAGAAAACCCTAACCCTAGGCGTAACCCTAACCCTAACCCTAGGCCTAACCCTAACCCTAACCCTAGGCAGCATAGCCAGCTAGGGCTAGGGCTGGTTCCAAGGAAGTAGCTGTGGAGGCAGGCACCTTGTGGCACTTTTGTGTCCTCCTTGGCATGCCCTCCGCAGCTGCAGTGTGCCTGGAGCTCTGGGCTTTGTGGTTTAGAAAACCCTAACCCTAGGCGTAACCCTAACCCTAACCCTAGGCAGTAAAGCCAGCTAGGGCTAGGGCTGGTTCCAAGGAAGTAGCTGTGGAGGCAGGCACCTTGTGGCACTTTTGTGTCCTCCTTGGCATGCCCTCCGCAGCTGCAGTGTGCCTGGAGCTCTGGGCTTTGTGGTTTAGAAAACCCTAACCCTAGGCGTAACCCTAACCCTAACCCTAGGCCTAACCCTAACCCTAACCCTAGGCAGCATAGCCAGCTAGGGCTAGGGCTGGTTCCAAGGAAGTAGCTGTGGAGGCAGGCACCTTGTGGCACTTTTGTGTCCTCCTTGGCATGCCCTCCGCAGCTGCAGTGTGCCTGGAGCTCTGGGCTTTGTGGTTTAGAAAACCCTAACCCTAGGCGTAACCCTAACCCTAACCCTAGGCAGCAAAGCCAGCTAGGGCTAGGGCTGGTTCCAAGGAAGTAGCTGTGGAGGCAGGCACCTTGTGGCACTTTTGTGTCCTCCTTGGCATGCCCTCCGCAGCTGCAGTGTGCCTGGAGCTCTGGGCTTTGTGGTTTAGAAAACCCTAACCCTAGGCGTAACCCTAACCCTAACCCTAGGCTGCAAAGCCAGCTAGGGCTAGGGCTGGTTCCAAGGAAGTAGCTGTGGAAGAAGGCACCTTGTGGCACTTTTGTGTCCTCCTAGGCAAGCCCGCCGCAGCTGCAGTGTGCCTGGAGCTCTGGGCTTTGTGGTTTAGAAAACCCTAACCCTAGGCGTAACCCTAACCCTAACCCTAGGCAGCAAAGCCAGCTAGGGCTAGGGCTGGTTCCAAGGAAGTAGCTGTGGAGGCAGGCACCTTGTGGCACTTTTGTGTCCTCCTTGGCATGCCCTCCGCAGCTGCAGTGTGCCTGGAGCTCTGGGCTTTGTGGTTTAGAAAACCCTAACCCTAGGCGTAACCCTAACCCTAACCCTAGGCAGCAAAGCCAGCTAGGGCTAGGGCTGGTTCCAAGGAAGTAGCTGTGGAGGCAGGCACCTTGTGGCACTTTTGTGTCCTCCTTGGCATGCCCTCCGCAGCTGCAGTGTGCCTGGAGCTCTGGGCTTTGTGGTTTAGAAAACCCTAACCCTAGGCGTAACCCTAACCCTAACCCTAGGCCTAACCCTAACCCTAACCCTAGGCAGCATAGCCAGCTAGGGCTAGGGCTGGTTCCAAGGAAGTAGCTGTGGAGGCAGGCACCTTGTGGCACTTTTGTGTCCTCCTTGGCATGCCCTCCGCAGCTGCAGTGTGCCTGGAGCTCTGGGCTTTGTGGTTTAGAAAACCCTAACCCTAGGCGTAACCCTAACCCTAACCCTAGGCAGCAAAGCCAGCTAGGGCTAGGGCTGGTTCCAAGGAAGTAGCTGTGGAGGCAGGCACCTTGTGGCACTTTTGTGTCCTCCTTGGCATGCCCTCCGCAGCTGCAGTGTGCCTGGAGCTCTGGGCTTTGTGGTTTAGAAAACCCTAACCCTAGGCGTAACCCTAACCCTAACCCTAGGCAGCAAAGCCAGCTAGGGCTAGGGCTGGTTCCAAGGAAGTAGCTGTGGAGGCAGGCACCTTGTGGCACTTTTGTGTCCTCCTTGGCATGCCCTCCGCAGTTGCAGTGTGCCTGGAGCTCTGGGCTTTGTGGTTTAGAAAACCCTAACCCTAGGCGTAACCCTAACCCTAACCCTAGGCCTAACCCTAACCCTAACCCTAGGCAGCAAAGCCAGCTAGGGCTAGGGCTGGTTCCAAGGAAGTAGCTGTGGAGGCAGGCCCCTTGTGGCACTTTTGTGTCCTCCTTGGCATGCCCTCCGCAGCTGCAGTGTGCCTGGAGCTCTGGGCTTTGTGGTTTACAAAACCCTAACCCTAGGCGTAACCCTAACCCTAACCCTAGGCAGCAAAGCCAGCTAGGGCTAGGGCTGGTTCCAAGGAAGTAGCTGTGCAGGCAGGCACCTTGTGGCACTTTTGTGTCCTCCTTGGCATGCCCTCCGCAGCTGCAGTGTGCCTGGAGCTCTGGGCTTTGTGGTTTAGAAAACCCTAACCCTAGGCGTAACCCTAACCCTAACCCAAGGCCTAACCCTAACCCTAACCCTAGGCAGCAAAGCCAGCTAGGGCTAGGGCTTGTTCCAAGGAAGTAGCTGTGGAGGCAGGCACCTTGTGGCACTTTTGTGTCCTCCTTGGCATGCCCTCCGCAGCTGCAGTGTGCCTGGAGCTCTGGGCTTTGTGGTTTAGAAAACCCTAACCCTAGGCCTAACCCTAACCCTAACCCTAGGCAGCAAAGCCAGCTAGGGCTAGGGCTGGTTCCAAGGAAGTAGCTGTGGAGGCAGGCACCTTGTGGCACTTTTGTGTCCTCCTTGGCATGCCCTCCGCAGCTGCAGTGTGCCTGGAGCTCTGGGCTTTGTGGTTTAGAAAACCCTAACCCTAGGCGTAACCCTAACCCTAACCCTAGGCAGGAAACCCGGCTAGAGGTAGGGCTGGTTCCAAGGAAGTAGTTGTGGAGGCAGGCACCTTGTGGCACTTTTGTGTCCTCCTTGGCATGCCCTCCGCAGTTGCAGTGTGCCTGAAGCTCTGGGCTTTGTGGTTTAGAAAACCCTAACCCTAGGCGTAACCCTAACCCTAACCCTAGGCCTAACCCTAACCCTAACCCTAGGCAGCAAAGCCAGCTAGGGCTAGGGCTGGTTCCAAGGAAGTAGCTGTGGAGGCAGGCACCTTGTGGCACTTTTGTGTCCTCCTTGGCATGCCCTCCGCAGCTGCAGTGTGCCTGGAGCTCTGGGCTTTGTGGTTTAGAAAACCCTAACCCTAGGCGTAACCCTAACCCTAACCCTAGGCCTAACCCCAAAGCTAACCCTAGGCAGCATAGCCAGCTAGGGCTAGGGCTGGTTCCAAGGAAGTAGCTGTGGAGGCAGGCACCTTGTGGCACTTTTGTGTCCTCCTTGGCATGCCCTCCGCAGCTGCAGTGTGCCTGGAGCTCTGGGCTTTGTGGTTTAGAAAACCCTAACCCTAGGCGTAACCCTAACCCTAACCCTAGGCAGCAAAGCCAGCTAGGGCTAGGGCTGGTTCCAAGGAAGTAGCTGTGGAGGCAGGCACCTTGTGGCACTTTTGTGTCCTCCTTGGCATGCCCTCCGCAGCTGCAGTGTGCCTGGAGCTCTGGGCTTTGTGGTTTAGAAAACCCTAACCCTAGGCGTAACCCTAACCCTAACCCTAGGCAGGAAACCCGGCTAGAGGCTAGGGCTGGTTCCAAGGAAGTAGCTGTGGAGGCAGGCACCTTGTGGCACTTTTGTGTCCTCCTTGGCATGCCCTCCGCAGCTGCAGTGTGCCTGGAGCTCTGGGCTTTGTGGTTTAGAAAACCCTAACCCTAGGCGTAACCCTAACCCTAACCCTAGGCCTAACCCTAACCCTAACCCTAGGCAGCAAAGCCAGCTAGGGCTAGGGCTGGTTCCAAGGAAGTAGCTGTGGAGGCAGGAACCTTGTGGCGCTTTTCTGTCCTCCTTGGCATGCCCTCCGCAGCTGCAGTGTGCCTGGAGCTCTGGGCTTTGTGGTTTAGAAAACCCTAACCCTAGGCCTAACCCTAACCCTAACCCTAGGCAGCAAAGCCAGCTAGGGCTAGGGCTGCTTCCAAGGAAGTAGCTGTGGAGGCAGGCACCTTGTGGCACTTTTGTGTCCTCCTTGGCATGCCCTCCGCAGCTGCAGTGTGCCTGGAGCTCTGGGCTTTGTGGTTTAGAAAAACCTAACCCTAGGCTTAACCCTAACCCTAACCCTAGGCAGCAAAGCCAGCTAGGGCTAGGGCTGGTTCCAAGGAAGTAGCTGTGGAGGCAGGCACCTTGTGGCACTTTTGTGTCCTCCTTGGCATGCCCTCCGCAGCTGCAGTGTGCCTGGAGCTCTGGGCTTTGTGGTTTAGAAAACCCTAACCCTAGGCGTAACCCTAACCCTAACCCTAGGCCTAACCCTAACCCTAACCCTAGGCAGCATAGCCAGCTAGGGCTAGGGCTGGTTCCAAGGAAGTAGCTGTGGAGGCAGGCACCTTGTGGCACTTTTGTGTCCTCCTTGGCATGCCCTCCGCAGCTGCAGTGTGCCTGGAGCTCTGGGCTTTGTGGTTTAGAAAACCCTAACCCTAGGCGTAACCCTAACCCTAACCCTAGGCCTAACCCTAACCCTAACCCTAGGCAGCAAAGCCAGCTAGGGCTAGGGCTGGTTCCAAGGAAGTAGCTGTGGAGGCAGGCACCTTGTGGCACTTTTGTGTCCTCCTTGGCATGCCCTCCGCAGCTGCAGTGTGCCTGGAGCTCTGGGCTTTGTGGTTTAGAAAACCCTAACCCTAGGCGTAACCCTAACCCTAACCCTAGGCAGCAAAGCCAGCTAGGGCTAGGGCTGGTTCCAAGGAAGTAGCTGTGGAGGCAGGCACCTTGTGGCACTTTTGTGTCCTCCTTGGCATGCCCTCCGCAGCTGCAGTGTGCCTGGAGCTCTGGGCTTTGTGGTTTAGAAAACCCTAACCCTAGGCGTAACCCTAACCCTAACCCTAGGCAGGAAACCCGGCTAGAGGTAGGGCTGGTTCCAAGGAAGTAGTTGTGGAGGCAGGCACCTTGTGGCACTTTTGTGTCCTCCTTAGCATGCCCTCCGCAGTTGCAGTGTGCCTGAAGCTCTGGGCTTTGTGGTTTAGAAAACCCTAACCCTAGGCGTAACCCTAACCCTAACCCTAGGCCTAACCCTAACCCTAACCCTAGGCAGCAAAGCCAGCTAGGGCTAGGGCTGGTTCCAAGGAAGTAGCTGTGGAGGCAGGCACCTTGTGGCACTTTTGTGTCCTCCTTGGCATGCCCTCCGCAGCTGCAGTGTGCCTGGAGCTCTGGGCTTTGTGGTTTAGAAAACCCTAACCCTAGGCGTAACCCTAACCCTAACCCTAGGCAGCATAGCCAGCTAGGGCTAGGGCTGGTTCCAAGGAAGTAGCTGTGGAGGCAGGCACCTTGTGGCACTTTTGTGTCCTCCTTGGCATGCCCTCCGCAGCTGCAGTGTGCCTGGAGCTCTGGGCTTTGTGGTTTAGAAAACCCTAACCCTAGGCGTAACCCTAACCCTAACCCTAGGCAGTAAAGCCAGCTAGGGCTAGGGCTGGTTCCAAGGAAGTAGCTGTGGAGGCAGGCACCTTGTGGCACTTTTGTGTCCTCCTTGGCATGCCCTCCGCAGCTGCAGTGTGCCTGGAGCTCTGGGCTTTGTGGTTTAGAAAACCCTAACCCTAGGCGTAACCCTAACCCTAACCCTAGGCCTAACCCTAACCCTAACCCTAGGCAGCATAGCCAGCTAGGGCTAGGGCTGGTTCCAAGGAAGTAGCTGTGGAGGCAGGCACCTTGTGGCACTTTTGTGTCCTCCTTGGCATGCCCTCCGCAGCTGCAGTGTGCCTGGAGCTCTGGGCTTTGTGGTTTAGAAAACCCTAACCCTAGGCGTAACCCTAACCCTAACCCTAGGCAGCAAAGCCAGCTAGGGCTAGGGCTGGTTCCAAGGAAGTAGCTGTGGAGGCAGGCACCTTGTGGCACTTTTGTGTCCTCCTTGGCATGCCCTCCGCAGCTGCAGTGTGCCTGGAGCTCTGGGCTTTGTGGTTTAGAAAACCCTAACCCTAGGCGTAACCCTAACCCTAACCCTAGGCTGCAAAGCCAGCTAGGGCTAGGGCTGGTTCCAAGGAAGTAGCTGTGGAAGAAGGCACCTTGTGGCACTTTTGTGTCCTCCTAGGCAAGCCCGCCGCAGCTGCAGTGTGCCTGGAGCTCTGGGCTTTGTGGTTTAGAAAACCCTAACCCTAGGCGTAACCCTAACCCTAACCCTAGGCAGCAAAGCCAGCTAGGGCTAGGGCTGGTTCCAAGGAAGTAGCTGTGGAGGCAGGCACCTTGTGGCACTTTTGTGTCCTCCTTGGCATGCCCTCCGCAGCTGCAGTGTGCCTGGAGCTCTGGGCTTTGTGGTTTAGAAAACCCTAACCCTAGGCGTAACCCTAACCCTAACCCTAGGCAGCAAAGCCAGCTAGGGCTAGGGCTGGTTCCAAGGAAGTAGCTGTGGAGGCAGGCACCTTGTGGCACTTTTGTGTCCTCCTTGGCATGCCCTCCGCAGCTGCAGTGTGCCTGGAGCTCTGGGCTTTGTGGTTTAGAAAACCCTAACCCTAGGCGTAACCCTAACCCTAACCCTAGGCCTAACCCTAACCCTAACCCTAGGCAGCATAGCCAGCTAGGGCTAGGGCTGGTTCCAAGGAAGTAGCTGTGGAGGCAGGCACCTTGTGGCACTTTTGTGTCCTCCTTGGCATGCCCTCCGCAGCTGCAGTGTGCCTGGAGCTCTGGGCTTTGTGGTTTAGAAAACCCTAACCCTAGGCGTAACCCTAACCCTAACCCTAGGCAGCAAAGCCAGCTAGGGCTAGGGCTGGTTCCAAGGAAGTAGCTGTGGAGGCAGGCACCTTGTGGCACTTTTGTGTCCTCCTTGGCATGCCCTCCGCAGCTGCAGTGTGCCTGGAGCTCTGGGCTTTGTGGTTTAGAAAACCCTAACCCTAGGCGTAACCCTAACCCTAACCCTAGGCAGCAAAGCCAGCTAGGGCTAGGGCTGGTTCCAAGGAAGTAGCTGTGGAGGCAGGCACCTTGTGGCACTTTTGTGTCCTCCTTGGCATGCCCTCCGCAGTTGCAGTGTGCCTGGAGCTCTGGGCTTTGTGGTTTAGAAAACCCTAACCCTAGGCGTAACCCTAACCCTAACCCTAGGCCTAACCCTAACCCTAACCCTAGGCAGCAAAGCCAGCTAGGGCTAGGGCTGGTTCCAAGGAAGTAGCTGTGGAGGCAGGCCCCTTGTGGCACTTTTGTGTCCTCCTTGGCATGCCCTCCGCAGCTGCAGTGTGCCTGGAGCTCTGGGCTTTGTGGTTTAGAAAACCCTAACCCTAGGCGTAACCCTAACCCTAACCCTAGGCAGCAAAGCCAGCTAGGGCTAGGGCTGGTTCCAAGGAAGTAGCTGTGCAGGCAGGCACCTTGTGGCACTTTTGTGTCCTCCTTGGCATGCCCTCCGCAGCTGCAGTGTGCCTGGAGCTCTGGGCTTTGTGGTTTAGAAAACCCTAACCCTAGGCGTAACCCTAACCCTAACCCAAGGCCTAACCCTAACCCTAACCCTAGGCAGCAAAGCCAGCTAGGGCTAGGGCTTGTTCCAAGGAAGTAGCTGTGGAGGCAGGCACCTTGTGGCACTTTTGTGTCCTCCTTGGCATGCCCTCCGCAGCTGCAGTGTGCCTGGAGCTCTGGGCTTTGTGGTTTAGAAAACCCTAACCCTAGGCCTAACCCTAACCCTAACCCTAGGCAGCAAAGCCAGCTAGGGCTAGGGCTGGTTCCAAGGAAGTAGCTGTGGAGGCAGGCACCTTGTGGCACTTTTGTGTCCTCCTTGGCATGCCCTCCGCAGCTGCAGTGTGCCTGGAGCTCTGGGCTTTGTGGTTTAGAAAACCCTAACCCTAGGCGTAACCCTAACCCTAACCCTAGGCAGGAAACCCGGCTAGAGGTAGGGCTGGTTCCAAGGAAGTAGTTGTGGAGGCAGGCACCTTGTGGCACTTTTGTGTCCTCCTTGGCATGCCCTCCGCAGTTGCAGTGTGCCTGAAGCTCTGGGCTTTGTGGTTTAGAAAACCCTAACCCTAGGCGTAACCCTAACCCTAACCCTAGGCCTAACCCTAACCCTAACCCTAGGCAGCAAAGCCAGCTAGGGCTAGGGCTGGTTCCAAGGAAGTAGCTGTGGAGGCAGGCACCTTGTGGCACTTTTGTGTCCTCCTTGGCATGCCCTCCGCAGCTGCAGTGTGCCTGGAGCTCTGGGCTTTGTGGTTTAGAAAACCCTAACCCTAGGCGTAACCCTAACCCTAACCCTAGGCCTAACCCTAAAGCTAACCCTAGGCAGCATAGCCAGCTAGGGCTAGGGCTGGTTCCAAGGAAGTAGCTGTGGAGGCAGGCACCTTGTGGCACTTTTGTGTCCTCCTTGGCATGCCCTCCGCAGCTGCAGTGTGCCTGGAGCTCTGGGCTTTGTGGTTTAGAAAACCCTAACCCTAGGCGTAACCCTAACCCTAACCCTAGGCAGCAAAGCCAGCTAGGGCTAGGGCTGGTTCCAAGGAAGTAGCTGTGGAGGCAGGCACCTTGTGGCACTTTTGTGTCCTCCTTGGCATGCCCTCCGCAGCTGCAGTGTGCCTGGAGCTCTGGGCTTTGTGGTTTAGAAAACCCTAACCCTAGGCGTAACCCTAACCCTAACCCTAGGCAGGAAACCCGGCTAGAGGCTAGGGCTGGTTCCAAGGAAGTAGCTGTGGAGGCAGGCACCTTGTGGCACTTTTGTGTCCTCCTTGGCATGCCCTCCGCAGCTGCAGTGTGCCTGGAGCTCTGGGCTTTGTGGTTTAGAAAACCCTAACCCTAGGCGTAACCCTAACCCTAACCCTAGGCCTAACCCTAACCCTAACCCTAGGCAGCAAAGCCAGCTAGGGCTAGGGCTGGTTCCAAGGAAGTAGCTGTGGAGGCAGGAACCTTGTGGCGCTTTTGTGTCCTCCTTGGCATGCCCTCCGCAGCTGCAGTGTGCCTGGAGCTCTGGGCTTTGTGGTTTAGAAAACCCTAACCCTAGGCCTAACCCTAACCCTAACCCTAGGCAGCAAAGCCAGCTAGGGCTAGGGCTGCTTCCAAGGAAGTAGCTGTGGAGGCAGGCACCTTGTGGCACTTTTGTGTCCTCCTTGGCATGCCCTCCGCAGCTGCAGTGTGCCTGGAGCTCTGGGCTTTGTGGTTTAGAAAAACCTAACCCTAGGCTTAACCCTAACCCTAACCCTAGGCAGCAAAGCCAGCTAGGGCTAGGGCTGGTTCCAAGGAAGTAGCTGTGGAGGCAGGCACCTTGTGGCACTTTTGTGTCCTCCTTGGCATGCCCTCCGCAGCTGCAGTGTGCCTGGAGCTCTGGGCTTTGTGGTTTAGAAAACCCTAACCCTAGGCGTAACCCTAACCCTAACCCTAGGCCTAACCCTAACCCTAACCCTAGGCAGCATAGCCAGCTAGGGCTAGGGCTGGTTCCAAGGAAGTAGCTGTGGAGGCAGGCACCTTGTGGCACTTTTGTGTCCTCCTTGGCATGCCCTCCGCAGCTGCAGTGTGCCTGGAGCTCTGGGCTTTGTGGTTTAGAAAACCCTAACCCTAGGCGTAACCCTAACCCTAACCCTAGGCCTAACCCTAACCCTAACCCTAGGCAGCAAAGCCAGCTAGGGCTAGGGCTGGTTCCAAGGAAGTAGCTGTGGAGGCAGGCACCTTGTGGCACTTTTGTGTCCTCCTTGGCATGCCCTCCGCAGCTGCAGTGTGCCTGGAGCTCTGGGCTTTGTGGTTTAGAAAACCCTAACCCTAGGCGTAACCCTAACCCTAACCCTAGGCAGCAAAGCCAGCTAGGGCTAGGGCTGGTTCCAAGGAAGTAGCTGTGGAGGCAGGCACCTTGTGGCACTTTTGTGTCCTCCTTGGCATGCCCTCCGCAGCTGCAGTGTGCCTGGAGCTCTGGGCTTTGTGGTTTAGAAAACCCTAACCCTAGGCGTAACCCTAACCCTAACCCTAGGCAGGAAACCCGGCTAGAGGTAGGGCTGGTTCCAAGGAAGTAGTTGTGGAGGCAGGCACCTTGTGGCACTTTTGTGTCCTCCTTAGCATGCCCTCCGCAGTTGCAGTGTGCCTGAAGCTCTGGGCTTTGTGGTTTAGAAAACCCTAACCCTAGGCGTAACCCTAACCCTAACCCTAGGCCTAACCCTAACCCTAACCCTAGGCAGCAAAGCCAGCTAGGGCTAGGGCTGGTTCCAAGGAAGTAGCTGTGGAGGCAGGCACCTTGTGGCACTTTTGTGTCCTCCTTGGCATGCCCTCCGCAGCTGCAGTGTGCCTGGAGCTCTGGGCTTTGTGGTTTAGAAAACCCTAACCCTAGGCGTAACCCTAACCCTAACCCTAGGCCTAACCCTAACCCTAACCCTAGGCAGCATAGCCAGCTAGGGCTAGGGCTGGTTCCAAGGAAGTAGCTGTGGAGGCAGGCACCTTGTGGCACTTTTGTGTCCTCCTTGGCATGCCCTCCGCAGCTGCAGTGTGCCTGGAGCTCTGGGCTTTGTGGTTTAGAAAACCCTAACCCTAGGCGTAACCCTAACCCTAACCCTAGGCAGCAAAGCCAGCTAGGGCTAGGGCTGGTTCCAAGGAAGTAGCTGTGGAGGCAGGCACCTTGTGGCACTTTTGTGTCCTCCTTGGCATGCCCTCCGCAGCTGCAGTGTGCCTGGAGCTCTGGGCTTTGTGGTTTAGAAAACCCTAACCCTAGGCGTAACCCTAACCCTAACCCTAGGCAGGAAACCCGGCTAGAGGCTAGGGCTGGTTCCAAGGAAGTAGCTGTGGAGGCAGGCACCTTGTGGCACTTTTGTGTCCTCCTTGGCATGCCCTCCGCAGCTGCAGTGTGCCTGGAGATCTGGGCTTTGTGGTTTAGAAAACCCTAACCCTAGGCGTAACCCTAACCCTAACCCTAGGCCTAACCCTAACCCTAACCCTAGGCAGCAAAGCCAGCTAGGGCTAGGGCTGGTTCCAAGGAAGTAGCTGTGGAGGCAGGAACCTTGTGGCGCTTTTGTGTCCTCCTTGGCATGCCCTCCGCAGCTGCAGTGTGCCTGGAGCTCTGGGCTTTGTGGTTTAGAAAACCCTAACCCTAGGCCTAACCCTAACCCTAACCCTAGGCAGCAAAGCCAGCTAGGGCTAGGGCTGCTTCCAAGGAAGTAGCTGTGGAGGCAGGCACCTTGTGGCACTTTTGTGTCCTCCTTGGCATGCCCTCCGCAGCTGCAGTGTGCCTGGAGCTCTGGGCTTTGTGGTTTAGAAAAACCTAACCCTAGGCGTAACCCTAACCCTAACCCTAGGCAGCAAAGCCAGCTAGGGCTAGGGCTGGTTCCAAGGAAGTAGCTGTGGAGGCAGGCACCTTGTGGCACTTTTGTGTCCTCCTTGGCATGCCCTCCGCAGCTGCAGTGTGCCTGGAGCTCTGGGCTTTGTGGTTTAGAAAACCCTAACCCTAGGCGTAACCCTAACCCTAACCCTAGGCCTAACCCTAACCCTAACCCTAGGCAGCATAGCCAGCTAGGGCTAGGGCTGGTTCCAAGGAAGTAGCTGTGGAGGCAGGCACCTTGTGGCACTTTTGTGTCCTCCTTGGCATGCCCTCCGCAGCTGCAGTGTGCCTGGAGCTCTGGGCTTTGTGGTTTAGAAAACCCTAACCCTAGGCGTAACCCTAACCCTAACCCTAGGCCTAACCCTAACCCTAACCCTAGGCAGCAAAGCCAGCTAGGGCTAGGGCTGGTTCCAAGGAAGTAGCTGTGGAGGCAGGCACCTTGTGGCACTTTTGTGTCCTCCTTGGCATGCCCTCCGCAGCTGCAGTGTGCCTGGAGCTCTGGGCTTTGTGGTTTAGAAAACCCTAACCCTAGGCGTAACCCTAACCCTAACCCTAGGCAGCAAAGCCAGCTAGGGCTAGGGCTGGTTCCAAGGAAGTAGCTGTGGAGGCAGGCACCTTGTGGCACTTTTGTGTCCTCCTTGGCATGCCCTCCGCAGCTGCAGTGTGCCTGGAGCTCTGGGCTTTGTGGTTTAGAAAACCCTAACCCTAGGCGTAACCCTAACCCTAACCCTAGGCAGCAAAGCCAGCTAGGGCTAGGGCTGGTTCCAAGGAAGTAGCTGTGGAGGCAGGCACCTTGTGGCACTTTTGTGTCCTCCTTGGCATGCCCTCCGCAGCTGCAGTGTGCCTGGAGCTCTGGGCTTTGTGGTTTAGAAAACCCTAACCCTAGGCGTAACCCTAACCCTAACCCTAGGCAGCAAAGCCAGCTAGGGCTAGGGCTGGTTCCAAGGAAGTAGCTGTGGAGGCAGGCACCTTGTGGCACTTTTGTGTCCTCCTTGGCATGCCCTCCGCAGCTGCAGTGTGCCTGGAGCTCTGGGCTTTGTGGTTTAGAAAACCCTAACCCTAGGCGTAACCCTAACCCTAACCCTAGGCAGGAAACCCGGCTAGAGGTAGGGCTGGTTCCAAGGAAGTAGCTGTGGAGGCAGGCACCTTGTGGCACTTTTGTGTCCTCCTAGGCAAGCCCTCCGCAGCTGCAGTGTGCCTGGAGCTCTGGGCTTTGTGGTTTAGAAAACCCTAACCCTAGGCGTAACCCTAACCCTAACCCTAGGCAGCAAAGCCAGCTAGGGCTAGGGCTGGTTCCAAGGAAGTAGCTGTGGAGGCAGGCACCTTGTGGCACTTTTGTGTCCTCCTTGGCATGCCCTCCGCAGCTGCAGTGTGCCTGGAGCTCTGGGCTTTGTGGTTTAGAAAACCCTAACCCTAGGCGTAACCCTAACCCTAACCCTAGGCAGCAAAGCCAGCTAGGGCTAGGGCTGGTTCCAAGGAAGTAGCTGTGGAGGCAGGCACCTTGTGGCACTTTTGTGTCCTCCTTGGCATGCCCTCCGCAGCTGCAGTGTGCCTGGAGCTCTGGGCTTTGTGGTTTAGAAAACCCTAACCCTAGGCGTAACCCTAACCCTAACCCTAGGCCTAACCCTAACCCTAACCCTAGGCAGCAAAGCCAGCTAGGGCTAGGGCTGGTTCCAAGGAAGTAGCTGTGGAGGCAGGCACCTTGTGGCACTTTTGTGTCCTCCTTGGCATGCCCTCCGCAGCTGCAGTGTGCCTGGAGCTCTGGGCTTTGTGGTTTAGAAAACCCTAACCCTAGGCCTAACCCTAACCCTAACCCTAGGCAGCAAAGCCAGCTAGGGCTAGGGCTGGTTCCAAGGAAGTAGCTGTGGAGGCAGGCACCTTGTGGCACTTTTGTGTCCTCCTTGGCATGCCCTCCGCAGCTGCAGTGTGCCTGGAGCTCTGGGCTTTGTGGTTTAGAAAACCCTAACCCTAGGCGTAACCCTAACCCTAACCCTAGGCCTAACCCTAACCCTAACCCTAGGCAGCAAAGCCAGCTAGGGCTAGGGCTGGTTCCAAGGAAGTAGCTGTGGAGGCAGGAACCTTGTGGCGCTTTTGTGTCCTCCTTGGCATGCCCTCCGCAGCTGCAGTGTGCCTGGAGCTCTGGGCTTTGTGGTTTAGAAAACCCTAACCCTAGGCCTAACCCTAACCCTAACCCTAGGCAGCAAAGCCAGCTAGGGCTAGGGCTGGTTCCAAGGAAGTAGCTGTGGAGGCAGGCACCTTGTGGCACTTTTGTGTCCTCCTTGGCATGCCCTCCGCAGCTGCAGTGTGCCTGGAGCTCTGGGCTTTGTGGTTTAGAAAACCCTAACCCTAGGCGTAACCCTAACCCTAACCCTAGGCAGGAAACCCGGCTAGAGGTAGGGCTGGTTCCAAGGAAGTAGTTGTGGAGGCAGGCACCTTGTGGCACTTTTGTGTCCTCCTTGGCATGCCCTCCGCAGTTGCAGTGTGCCTGAAGCTCTGGGCTTTGTGGTTTAGAAAACCCTAACCCTAGGCGTAACCCTAACCCTAACCCTAGGCCTAACCCTAACCCTAACCCTAGGCAGCAAAGCCAGCTAGGGCTAGGGCTGGTTCCAAGGAAGTAGCTGTGGAGGCAGGCACCTTGTGGCACTTTTGTGTCCTCCTTGGCATGCCCTCCGCAGCTGCAGTGTGCCTGGAGCTCTGGGCTTTGTGGTTTAGAAAACCCAAACCCTAGGCGTAACCCTAACCCTAACCCTAGGCCTAACCCTAACCCTAACCCTAGGCAGCATAGCCAGCTAGGGCTAGGGCTGGTTCCAAGGAAGTAGCTGTGGAGGCAGGCACCTTGTGGCACTTTTGTGTCCTCCTTGGCATGCCCTCCGCAGCTGCAGTGTGCCTGGAGCTCTGGGCTTTGTGGTTTAGAAAACCCTAACCCTAGGCGTAACCCTAACCCTAACCCTAGGCAGCAAAGCCAGCTAGGGCTAGGGCTGGTTCCAAGGAAGTAGCTGTGGAGGCAGGCACCTTGTGGCACTTTTGTGTCCTCCTTGGCATGCCCTCCGCAGCTGCAGTGTGCCTGGAGCTCTGGGCTTTGTGGTTTAGAAAACCCTAACCCTAGGCGTAACCCTAGCCCTAACCCTAGGCAGGAAACCCGGCTAGAGGCTAGGGCTGGTTCCAAGGAAGTAGCTGTGGAGGCAGGCACCTTGTGGCACTTTTGTGTCCTCCTTGGCATGCCCTCCGCAGCTGCAGTGTGCCTGGAGCTCTGGGCTTTGTGGTTTAGAAAACCCTAACCCTAGGCGTAACCCTAACCCTAACCCTAGGCCTAACCCTAACCCTAACCCTAGGCAGCAAAGCCAGCTAGGGCTAGGGCTGGTTCCAAGGAAGTAGCTGTGGAGGCAGGAACCTTGTGGCGCTTTTGTGTCCTCCTTGGCATGCCCTCCGCAGCTGCAGTGTGCCTGGAGCTCTGGGCTTTGTGGTTTAGAAAACCCTAACCCTAGGCCTAACCCTAACCCTAACCCTAGGCAGCAAAGCCAGCTAGGGCTAGGGCTGCTTCCAAGGAAGTAGCTGTGGAGGCAGGCACCTTGTGGCACTTTTGTGTCCTCCTTGGCATGCCCTCCGCAGCTGCAGTGTGCCTGGTGCTCTGGGCTTTGTGGTTTAGAAAACCCTAACCCTAGGCGTAACCCTAACCCTAACCCTAGGCAGCAAAGCCAGCTAGGGCTAGGGCTGGTTCCAAGGAAGTAGCTGTGGAGGCAGGCACCTTGTGGCACTTTTGTGTCCTCCTTGGCATGCCCTCCGCAGCTGCAGTGTGCCTGGAGCTCTGGGCTTTGTGGTTTAGAAAACCCTAACCCTAGGCGTAACCCTAACCCTAACCCTAGGCCTAACCCTAACCCTAACCCTAGGCAGCATAGCCAGCTAGGGCTAGGGCTGGTTCCAAGGAAGTAGCTGTGGAGGCAGGCACCTTGTGGCACTTTTGTGTCCTCCTTGGCATGCTCTCCGCAGCTGCAGTGTGCCTGGAGCTCTGGGCTTTGTGGTTTAGAAAACCCTAACCCTAGGCGTAACCCTAACCCTAACCCTAGGCCTAACCCTAACCCTAACCCTAGGCAGCAAAGCCAGCTAGGGCTAGGGCTGGTTCCAAGGAAGTAGCTGTGGAGGCAGGCACCTTGTGGCACTTTTGTGTCCTCCTTGGCATGCCCTCCGCAGCTGCAGTGTGCCTGGAGCTCTGGGCTTTGTGGTTTAGAAAACCCTAACCCTAGGCGTAACCCTAACCCTAACCCTAGGCAGCAAAGCCAGTTAGGGCTAGGGCTGGTTCCAAGGAAGTAGCTGTGGAGGCAGGCACCTTGTGGCACTTTTGTGTCCTCCTTGGCATGCCCTCCGCAGCTGCAGTGTGCCTGGAGCTCTGGGCTTTGTGGTTTAAAAAACCCTAACCCTAGGCGTAACCCTAACCCTAACCCTAGGCAGCAAAGCCAGCTAGGGCTAGGGCTGGTTCCAAGGAAGTAGCTGTGGAGGCAGGCACCTTGTGGCACTTTTGTGTCCTCCTTGGCATGCCCTCCGCAGCTGCAGTGTGCCTGGAGCTCTGGGCTTTGTGGTTTAGAAAACCCTAACCCTAGGCGTAACCCTAACCCTAACCCTAGGCAGGAAACCCGGCTAGAGGCTAGGGCTGGTTCCAAGGAAGTAGCTGTGGAGGCAGGCACCTTGTGGCACTTTTGTGTCCTCCTTGGCATGCCCTCCGCAGCTGCAGTGTGCCTGGAGCTCTGGGCTTTGTGGTTTAGAAAACCCTAACCCTAGGCGTAACCCTAACCCTAACCCTAGGCCTAACCCTAACCCTAACCCTAGGCAGCAAAGCCAGCTAGGGCTAGGGCTGGTTCCAAGGAAGTAGCTGTGGAGGCAGGAACCTTGTGGCGCTTTTGTGTCCTCCTTGGCATGCCCTCCACAGCTGCAGTGTGCCTGGAGCTCTGGGCTTTGTGGTTTAGAAAACCCTAACCCTAGGCCTAACCCTAACCCTAACCCTAGGCAGCAAAGCCAGCTAGGGCTAGGGCTGCTTCCAAGGAAGTAGCTGTGGAGGCAGGCACCTTGTGGCACTTTTGTGTCCTCCTTGGCATGCCCTCCGCAGCTGCAGTGTGCCTGGTGCTCTGGGCTTTGTGGTTTAGAAAACCCTAACCCTAGGCGTAACCCTAACCCTAACCCTAGGCAGCAAAGCCAGCTAGGGCTAGGGCTGGTTCCAAGGAAGTAGCTGTGGAGGCAGGCACCTTGTGGCACTTTTGTGTCCTCCTTGGCATGCCCTCCGCAGCTGCAGTGTGCCTGGAGCTCTGGGCTTTGTGGTTTAGAAAACCCTAACCCTAGGCGTAACCCTAACCCTAACCCTAGGCCTAACCCTAACCCTAACCCTAGGCAGCATAGCCAGCTAGGGCTAGGGCTGGTTCCAAGGAAGTAGCTGTGGAGGCAGGCACCTTGTGGCACTTTTGTGTCCTCCTTGGCATGCCCTCCGCAGCTGCAGTGTGCCTGGAGCTCTGGGCTTTGTGGTTTAGAAAACCCTAACCCTAGGCGTAACCCTAACCCTAACCCTAGGCCTAACCCTAACCCTAACCCTAACCCTAGGCAGCAAAGCCGGTTAGGGCTAGGGCTGGTTCCAAGGATGTAGCTGTGGAGGCAGGCACCTTGTGGCACTTTTGTGTCCTCCTTGGCATGCCCTCCGCAGCTGCAGTGTGCCTGGAGCTCTGGGCTTTGTGGTTTAGAAAACCCTAACCCTAGGCGTAACCCTAACCCTAACCCTAGGCAGCAAAGCCAGCAAGGGCTAGGGCTGGTTCCAAGGAAGTAGCTGTGGAGGCAGGCACCTTGTGGCACTTTTGTGTCCTCCTTGGCATGCCCTCCGCAGCTGCAGTGTGCCTGGAGCTCTGGGCTTTGTGGTTTAGAAAACCCTAACCCTAGGCCTAACCCTAACCCTAACCCTAGGCAGCAAAGCCAGCTAGGGCTAGGGCTGGTTCCAAGGAAGTAGCTGTGGAGGCAGGCACCTTGTGGCACTTTTGTGTCCTCCTTGGCATGCCCTCCGCAGCTGCAGTGTGCCTGGAGCTCTGGGCTTTGTGGTTTAGAAAACCCTAACCCTAGGCGTAACCCTAACCCTAACCCTAGGCCTAACCCTAACCCTAACCCTAGGCAGCATAGCCAGCTAGGGCTAGGGCTGGTTCCAAGGAAGTAGCTGTGGAGGCAGGCACCTTGTGGCACTTTTGTGTCCTCCTTGGCATGCCCTCCGCAGCTGCAGTGTGCCTGGAGCTCTGGGCTTTGTGGTTTAGAAAACCCTAACCCTAGGCGTAACCCTAACCCTAACCCTAGGCAGCAAAGCCAGCTAGGGCTAGGGCTGGTTCCAAGGAAGTAGCTGTGGAGGCAGGCACCTTGTGGCACTTTTGTGTCCTCCTTGGCATGCCCTCCGCAGCTGCAGTGTGCCTGGAGCTCTGGGCTTTGTGGTTTAGAAAACCCTAACCCTAGGCGTAACCCTAACCCTAACCCTAGGCGTAACCCTAACCCTAACCCTAGGCAGCAAAGCCGGCTAGGGCTAGGGCAGGTTCCAAGGAAGTAGCTGTGGAGGCATGCACCTTGTGGCACTTTTGTGTCCTCCTTGGCATGCCCTCCGCAGCTGCAGTGTGCCTGGAGCTCTGGGCTTTGTGGTTTAGAAAACCCTAACCCTAGGCGTAACCCTAACCCTAACCCTAGGCAGCAAAGCCAGATAGGGCTAGGGCTGGTTCCAAGGAAGTAGCTGTGGAGGCAGGCACCTTGTGGTACTTTTGTGTCCTCCTTGGCATGCCCTCCGCAGCTGCAGTGTGCCTGGAGCTCTGGGCTTTGTGGTTTAGAAAACCCTAACCCTAGGCGTAACCCTAACCCTAACCCTAGGCAGGAAACCCGGCTAGAGGCTAGGGCTGGTTCCAAGGAAGTAGCTGTGGAGGCAGGCACCTTGTGGCACTTTTGTGTCCTCCTTGGCATGCCCTCCGCAGCTGCAGTGTGCCTGGAGCTCTGGGCTTTGTGGTTTAGAAAACCCTAACCCTAGGCGTAACCCTAACCCTAACCCTAGGCCTAACCCTAACCCTAACCCTAGGCAGCAAAGCCAGCTAGGGCTAGGGCTGGTTCCAAGGAAGTAGCTGTGGAGGCAGGAACCTTGTGGCGCTTTTGTGTCCTCCTTGGCATGCCCTCCGCAGCTGCAGTGTGCCTGGAGCTCTGGGCTTTGTGGTTTAGAAAACCCTAACCCTAGGCCTAACCCTAACCCTAACCCTAGGCAGCAAAGCCAGCTAGGGCTAGGGCTGCTTCCAAGGAAGTAGCTGTGGAGGCAGGCACCTTGTGGCACTTTTGTGTCCTCCTTGGCATGCCCTCCGCAGCTGCAGTGTGCCTGGAGCTCTGGGCTTTGTGGTTTAGAAAACCCTAACCCTAGGCGTAACCCTAACCCTAACCCTAGGCAGCAAAGCCAGCTAGGGCTAGGGCTGGTTCCAAGGAAGTAGCTGTGGAGGCAGGAACCTTGTGGCACTTTTGTGTCCTCCTTGGCATGCCCTCCGCAGCTGCAGTGTGCCTGGAGCTCTGGGCTTTGTGGTTTAGAAAACCCTAACCCTAGGCGTAACCCTAACCCTAACCCTAGGCCTAACCCTAACCCTAACCCTAGGCAGCATAGCCAGCTAGGGCTAGGGCTGGTTCCAAGGAAGTAGCTGTGGAGGCAGGCACCTTGTGGCACTTTTGTGTCCTCCTTGGCATGCCCTCCGCAGCTGCAGTGTGCCTCGAGCTCTGGGCTTTGTGGTTTAGAAAACCCTAACCCTAGGCGTAACCCTAACCCTAGGCAGGAAACCCGGCTAGAGGCTAGGGCTGGTTCCAAGGAAGTAGCTGTGGAGGCAGGCACCTTGTGGCACTTTTGTGTCCTCCTTGGCATGCCCTCCGCAGCTGCAGTGTGCCTGGAGCTGTGGGCTTTGTGGTTTAGAAAACCCTAACCCTAGGCGTAACCCTAACCCTAACCCTAGGCGTAACCCTAACCCTAACCCTAGGCAGCAAAGCCAGCTAGGGCTAGGGCTGGTTCCAAGGAAGTAGCTGTGGAGGCAGGCACCTTGTGGCACTTTTGTGTCCTCCTTGGCATGCCCTCCGCAGCTGCAGTGTGCCTGGAGCTCTGGGCTTTGTGGTTTAGAAAACCCTAACCCTAGGCGTAACCCTAACCCTAACCCTAGGCCTAACCCTAACCCTAACCCTAGGCAGCATAGCCAGCTAGGGCTAGGGCTGGTTCCAAGGAAGTAGCTGTGGAGGCAGGCACCTTGTGGCACTTTTGTGTCCTCCTTGGCATGCTCTCCGCAGCTGCAGTGTGCCTGGAGCTCTGGGCTTTGTGGTTTAGAAAACCCTAACCCTAGGCGTAACCCTAACCCTAACCCTAGGCCTAACCCTAACCCTAACCCTAGGCAGCAAAGCCAGCTAGGGCTAGGGCTGGTTCCAAGGAAGTAGCTGTGGAGGCAGGCACCTTGTGGCACTTTTGTGTCCTCCTTGGCATGCCCTCCGCAGCTGCAGTGTGCCTGGAGCTCTGGGCTTTGTGGTTTAGAAAACCCTAACCCTAGGCCTAACCCTAACCCTAACCCTAGGCAGCAAAGCCAGCTAGGGCTAGGGCTGGTTCCAAGGAAGTAGCTGTGGAGGCAGGCACCTTGTGGCACTTTTGTGTCCTCCTTGGCATGCCCTCCGCAGCTGCAGTGTGCCTGGAGCTCTGGGCTTTGTGGTTTAGAAAACCCTAACCCTAGGCGTAACCCTAACCCTAACCCTAGGCAGGAAACCCGGCTAGAGGCTAGGGCTGGTTCCAAGGAAGTAGCTGTGGAGGCAGGCACCTTGTGGCACTTTTGTGTCCTCCTTGGCATGCCCTCCGCAGCTGCAGTGTGCCTGGAGCTCTGGGCTTTGTGGTTTAGAAAACCCTAACCCTAGGCGTAACCCTAACCCTAACCCTAGGCCTAACCCTAACCCTAACCCTAGGCAGCAAAGCCAGCTAGGGCTAGGGCTGGTTCCAAGGAAGTAGCTGTGGAGGCAGGAACCTTGTGGCGCTTTCGTGTCCTCCTTGGCATGCCCTCCGCAGCTGCAGTGTGCCTGGAGCTCTGGGCTTTGTGGTTTAGAAAACCCTAACCCTAGGCGTAACCCTAACCCTAACCCTAGGCAGCAAAGCCAGCTAGGGCTAGGGCTGCTTCCAAGGAAGTAGCTGTGGAGGCAGGCACCTTGTGGCACTTTTGTGTCCTCCTTGGCATGCCCTCCGCAGCTGCAGTGTGCCTGGTGCTCTGGGCTTTGTGGTTTAGAAAACCCTAACCCTAGGCGTAACCCTAACCCTAACCCTAGGCAGCAAAGCCAGCTAGGGCTAGGGCTGGTTCCAAGGAAGTAGCTGTGGAGGCAGGCACCTTGTGGCACTTTTGTGTCCTCCTTGGCATGCCCTCCGCAGCTGCAGTGTGCCTGGAGCTCTGGGCTTTGTGGTTTAGAAAACCCTAACCCTAGGCGTAACCCTAACCCTAACCCTAGGCCTAACCCTAACCCTAACCCTAGGCAGCATAGCCAGCTAGGGCTAGGGCTGGTTCCAAGGAAGTAGCTGAGGAGGCAGGCACCTTGTGGCACTTTTGTGTCCTCCTTGGCATGCTCTCCGCAGCTGCAGTGTGCCTGGAGCTCTGGGCTTTGTGGTTTAGAAAACCCTAACCCTAGGCGTAACCCTAACCCTAACCCTAGGCCTAACCCTAACCCTAACCCTAGGCAGCAAAGCCAGCTAGGGCTAGGGCTGGTTCCAAGGAAGTAGCTGTGGAGGCAGGCACCTTGTGGCACTTTTGTGTCCTCCTTGGCATGCCCTCCGCAGCTGCAGTGTGCCTGGAGCTCTGGGCTTTGTGGTTTAGAAAACCCTAACCCTAGGCGTAACCCTAACCCTAACCCTAGGCAGCAAAGCCAGCTAGGGCTAGGGCTGGTTCCAAGGAAGTAGCTGTGGAGGCAGGCACCTTGTGGCACTTTTGTGTCCTCCTTGGCATGCCCTCCGCAGCTGCAGTGTGCCTGGAGCTCTGGGCTTTGTGGTTTAGAAAACCCTAACCCTAGGCCTAACCCTAACCCTAACCCTAGGCAGCAAAGCCAGCTAGGGCTAGGGCTGGTTCCAAGGAAGTAGCTGTGGAGGCAGGCACCTTGTGGCACTTTTGTGTCCTCCTTGGCATGCCCTCCGCAGCTGCAGTGTGCCTGGAGCTCTGGGCTTTGTGGTTTAGAAAACCCTAACCCTAGGCGTAACCCTAACCCTAACCCTAGGCCTAACCCTAACCCTAACCCTAGGCAGCAAAGCCAGCTAGGGCTAGGGCTGCTTCCAAGGAAGTAGCTGTGGAGGCAGGCACCTTGTGGCACTTTTGTGTCCTCCTTGGCATGCCCTCCGCAGCTGCAGTGTGCCTGGAGCTCTGGGCTTTGTGGTTTAGAAAACCCTAACCCTAGGCGTAACCCTAACCCTAACCCTAGGCAGCAAAGCCAGCTAGGGCTAGGGCTGGTTCCAAGGAAGTAGCTGTGGAGGCAGGCACCTTGTGGCACTTTTGTGTCCTCCTTGGCATGCCCTCCGCAGCTGCAGTGTGCCTGGAGCTCTGGGCTTTGTGGTTTAGAAAACCCTAACCCTAGGCGTAACCCTAACCCTAACCCTAGGCAGCAAAGCCAGCTAGGGCTAGGGCTGGTTCCAAGGAAGTAGCTGTGGAGGCAGGCACCTTGTGGTACTTTTGTGTCCTCCTTGGCATGCCCTCCGCAGCTGCAGTGTGCCTGGAGCTCTGGGCTTTGTGGTTTAGAAAACCCTAACCCTAGGCGTAACCCTAACCCTAACCCTAGGCAGGAAACCCGGCTAGAGGAAGGGCTGGTTCCAAGGAAGTAGCAGTGGAGGCAGGCACCTTGTGGCACTTTTGTGTCCTCCTTGGCATGCCCTCCGCAGCTGCAGTGTGCCTGGAGCTCTGGGCTTTGTGGTTTAGAAAACCCTAACCCTAGGCGTAACCCTAACCCTAACCCTAGGCCTAACCCTAACCCTAACCCTAGGCAGCAAAGCCAGCTAGGGCTAGGGCTGGTTCCAAGGAAGTAGCTGTGGAGGCAGGCACCTTGTGGCACTTTTGTGTCCTCCTTGGCATGCCCTCCGCAGCTGCAGTGTGCCTGGAGCTCTGGGCTTTGTGGTTTAGAAAACCCTAACCCTAGGCGTAACCCTAACCCTAACCCTAGGCAGCAAAGCCAGCTAGGGCTAGGGCTGGTTCCAAGGAAGTAGCTGTGGAGGCAGGCACCTTGTGGCACTTTTGTGTCCTCCTTGGCATGCCCTCCGCAGCTGCAGTGTGCCTGGAGCTCAGGGCTTTGTGGTTTAGAAAACCCTAACCCTAGGCGTAACCCTAACCCTAACCCTAGGCAGGAAACCCGGCTAGAGGTAGGGCTGGTTCCAAGGAAGTAGCTGTGGAGGCAGGCACCTTGTGGCACTTTTGTGTCCTCCTTGGCATGCCCTCCGCAGCTGCAGTGTGCCTGGAGCTCTGGGCTTTGTGGTTTAGAAAACCCTAACCCTAGGCGTAACCCTAACCCTAACCCTAGGCAGCAAAGCCAGCTAGGGCTAGGGCTGGTTCCAAGGAAGTAGCTGTGGAGGCAGGCACCTTGTGGCACTTTTGTGTCCTCCTTGGCATGCCCTCCGCAGCTGCAGTGTGCCTGGAGCTCTGGGCTTTGTGGTTTAGAAAACCCTAACCCTAGGCGTAACCCTAACCCTAACCCTAGGCCTAACCCTAACCCTAACCCTAGGCAGCAAAGCCAGCTAGGGCTAGGGCTGCTTCCAAGGAAGTAGCTGTGGAGGCAGGCACCTTGTGGCACTTTTGTGTCCTCCTTGGCATGCCCTCCGCAGCTGCAGTGTGCCTGGAGCTCTGGGCTTTGTGGTTTAGAAAACCCTAACCCTAGGCGTAACCCTAACCCTAACCCTAGGCAGCAAAGCCAGATAGGGCTAGGGCTGGTTCCAAGGAAGTAGCTGTGGAGGCAGGCACCTTGTGGCACTTTTGTGTCCTCCTTGGCATGCCCTCCGCAGCTGCAGTGTGCCTGGAGCTCTGGGCTTTGTGGTTTAGAAAACCCTAACCCTAGGCGTAACCCTAACCCTAACCCTAGGCCTAACCCTAACCCTAACCCTAGGCAGCAAAGCCGGCTAGGGCTAGGGCTGGTTCCAAGGAAGTAGCTGTGGAGGCATGCACCTTGTGGCACTTTTGTGTCCTCCTTGGCATGCCCTCCGCAGCTGCAGTGTGCCTGGAGCTCTGGGCTTTGTGGTTTAGAAAACCCTAACCCTAGGCGTAACCCTAACCCTAACCCTAGGCAGCAAAGCCAGATAGGGCTAGGGCTGGTTCCAAGGAAGTAGCTGTGGAGGCAGGCACCTTGTGGTACTTTTGTGTCCTCCTTGGCATGCCCTCCGCAGCTGCAGTGTGCCTGGAGCTCTGGGCTTTGTGGTTTAGAAAACCCTAACCCTAGGCGTAACCCTAACCCTAACCCTAGGCAGGAAACCCGGCTAGAGGAAGGGCTGGTTCCAAGGAAGTAGCAGTGGAGGCAGGCACCTTGTGGCACTTTTGTGTCCTCCTTGGCATGCCCTCCGCAGCTGCAGTGTGCCTGGAGCTCTGGGCTTTGTGGTTTAGAAAACCCTAACCCTAGGCGTAACCCTAACCCTAACCCTAGGCCTAACCCTAACCCTAACCCTAGGCAGCAAAGCCAGCTAGGGCTAGGGCTGGTTCCAAGGAAGTAGCTGTGGAAGAAGGCACCTTGTGGCACTTTTGTGTCCTCCTTGGCATGCCCTCCGCAGCTGCAGTGTGCCTGGAGCTCTGGGCTTTGTGGTTTAGAAAACCCTAACCCTAGGCGTAACCCTAACCCTAACCCTAGGCAGCAAAGCCAGCTAGGGCTAGGGCTGGTTCCAAGGAAGTAGCTGTGGAGGCAGGCACCTTGTGGCACTTTTGTGTCCTCCTTGGCATGCCCTCCGCAGCTGCAGTGTGCCTGGAGCTCAGGGCTTTGTGGTTTAGAAAACCCTAACCCTAGGCGTAACCCTAACCCTAACCCTAGGCAGGAAACCCGGCTAGAGGTAGGGCTGGTTCCAAGGAAGTAGCTGTGGAGGCAGGCACCTTGTGGCACTTTTGTGTCCTCCTTGGCATGCCCTCCGCAGCTGCAGTGTGCCTGGAGCTCTGGGCTTTGTGGTTTAGAAAACCCTAACCCTAGGCGTAACCCTAACCCTAACCCTAGGCAGCAAAGCCAGCTAGGGCTAGGGCTGGTTCCAAGGAAGTAGCTGTGGAGGCAGGCACCTTGTGGCACTTTTGTGTCCTCCTTGGCATGCCCTCCGCAGCTGCAGTGTGCCTGGAGCTCTGGGCTTTGTGGTTTAGAAAACCCTAACCCTAGGCGTAAGCCTAACCCTAACCCTAGGCCTAACCCTAACCCTAACCCTAGGCAGCATAGCCAGCTAGGGCTAGGGCTGGTTCCAAGGAAGTAGCTGTGGAGGCAGGCACCTTGTGGCACTTTTGTGTCCTCCTTGGCATGCCCTCCGCAGTTGCAGTGTGCCTGGAGCACCGGGCTTTGTGGTTTAGAAAACCCTAACCCTAGGCGTAACCCTAACCCTAGGCCTAACCCTAACCCTAACCCTAGGCAGCAAAGCCAGCTAGGGCTAGGGCTGGTTCCAAGGAAGTAGCTGTGGAGGCAGGCACCTTGTGGCACTTTTGTGTCCTCCTTGGCATGCCCTCCGCAGCTGCAGTGTGCCTGGAGCTCTGGGCTTTGTGGTTTAGAAAACCCTAACCCTAGGCGTAACCCTAACCCTAACCCTAGGCCTAGCCCTAACCCTAACCCTAGGCAGCATAGCCAGCTAGGGCTAGGGCTGGTTCCAAGGAAGTAGCTGTGGAGGCAGGCACCTTGTGGCACTTTTGTGTCCTCCTTGGCATGCCCTCCGCAGCTGCAGTGTGCCTGGAGCTCTGGGCTTTGTGGTTTAGAAAACCCTAACCCTAGGCGTAACCCTAACCCTAACCCTAGGCAGGAAAGCCAGATAGGGCTAGGGCTGCTTCCAAGGAAGTAGCTGTGGAAGCAGGCACCTTGTGGCACTTTTGTGTCCTCCTTGGCATGCCCTCCGCAGCTGCAGTGTGCCTGGAGCTCTGGGCTTTGTGGTTTAGAAAACCCTAACCCTAGGCGTAACCCTAACCCTAACCCTAGGCAGCAAAGCCAGATAGGGCTAGGGCTGGTTCCAAGGAAGTAGCTGTGGAGGCAGGCACCTTGTGGCACTTTTGTGTCCTCCTTGGCATGCCCTCCGCAGCTGCAGTGTGCCTGGAGCTCTGGGCTTTGTGGTTTAGAAAACCCTAACCCTAGGCGTAACCCTAACCCTAACCCTAGGCCTAACCCTAACCCTAACCCTAGGCAGCATAGCCAGCTAGGGCTAGGGCTGGTTCCAAGGAAGTAGCTGTGGAGGCAGGCACCTTGTGGCACTTTTGTGTCCTCCTTGGCATGCCCTCCGCAGCTGCAGTGTGCCTGGAGCTCTGGGCTTTGTGGTTTAGAAAACCCTAACCCTAGGCGTAACCCTAACCCTAACCCTAGGCAGCAAAGCCAGCTAGGGCTAGGGCTGGTTCCAAGGAAGTAGCTGTGGAGGCAGGCACCTTGTGGCACTTTTGTGTCCTCCTTGGCATGCCCTCCGCAGCTGCAGTGTGCCTGGAGCTCTGGGCTTTGTGGTTTAGAAAACCCTAACCCTAGGCGTAACCCTAACCCTAACCCTAGGCCTAACCCTAACCCTAACCCTAGGCAGCAAAGCCAGCTAGGGCTAGGGCTGGTTCCAAGGAAGTAGCTGTGGAGGCAGGCACCTTGTGGCACTTTTGTATCCTCCTTGGCATGCCCTCCGCAGCTGCAGTGTGCCTGGAGCTCTGGGCTTTGTGGTTTAGAAAACCCTAACCCTAGGCCTAACCCTAACCCTAACCCTAGGCAGCAAAGCCAGCTAGGGCTAGGGCTGGTTCCAAGGAAGTAGCTGTAGAGGCAGGCACCTTGTGGCACTTTTGTGTCCTCCTTGGCATGCCCTCCGCAGCTGCAGTGTGCCTGGAGCTCTGGGCTTTGTGGTTTAGAAAACCCTAACCCTAGGCGTAACCCTAACCCTAACCCTAGGCAGGAAACCCGGCTAGAGGTAGGGCTGGTTCCAAGGAAGTAGTTGTGGAGGCAGGCACCTTGTGGCACTTTTGTGTCCTCCTTGGCATGCCCTCCGCAGTTGCAGTGTGCCTGAAGCTCTGGGCTTTGTGGTTTAGAAAACCCTAACCCTAGGCGTAACCCTAACCCTAACCCTAGGCCTAACCCTAACCCTAACCCTAGGCAGCAAAGCCAGCTAGGGCTAGGGCTGGTTCCAAGGAAGTAGCTGTGGAGGCAGGCACCTTGTGGCACTTTTGTGTCCTCCTTGGCATGCCCTCCGCAGCTGCAGTGTGCCTGGAGCTCTGGGCTTTGTGGTTTAGAAAACCCTAACCCTAGGCGTAACCCTAACCCTAACCCTAGGCCTAACCCTAACCCTAGGCAGCATAGCCAGCTAGGGCTAGGGCTGGTTCCAAGGAAGTAGCTGTGGAGGCAGGCACCTTGTGGCACTTTTGTGTCCTCCTTGGCATGCTCTCCGCAGCTGCAGTGTGCCTGGAGCTCTGGGCTTTGTGGTTTAGAAAACCCTAACCCTAGGCGTAACCCTAACCCTAACCCTAGGCCTAACCCTAACCCTAACCCTAGGCAGGAAACCCGGCTAGAGGCTAGGGCTGGTTCCAAGGAAGTAGCTGTGGAGGCAGGCACCTTGTGGCACTTTTGTGTCCTCCTTGGCATGCCCTCCGCAGCTGCAGTGTGCCTGGAGCTCTGGGCTTTGTGGTTTAGAAAACCCTAACCCTAGGCGTAACCCTAACCCTAACCCTAGGCAGCAAAGCCAGCTAGGGCTAGGGCTGGTTCCAAGGAAGTAGCTGTGGAGGCAGGCACCTTGTGGCACTTTTGTGTCCTCCTTGGCATGCCCTCCGCAGCTGCAGTGTGCCTGGAGCTCTGGGCTTTGTGGTTTAGAAAACCCTAACCCTAGGCGTAACCCTAACCCTAACCCTAGGCAGGAAACCCGGCTAGAGGCTAGGGCTGGTTCCAAGGAAGTAGCTGTGGAGGCAGGCACCTTGTGGCACTTTTGTGTCCTCCTTGGCATGCCCTCCGCAGCTGCAGTGTGCCTGGAGCTCTGGGCTTTGTGGTTTAGAAAACCCTAACCCTAGGCGTAACCCTAACCCTAACCCTAGGCCTAACCCTAACCCTAACCCTAGGCAGCAAAGCCATCTAGGGCTAGGGCTGGTTCCAAGGAAGTAGCTGTGGAGGCAGGCACCTTGTGGCACTTTTGTGTCCTCCTTGGCATGCCCTCCGCAGCTGCAGTGTGCCTGGAGCTCTGGGCTTTGTGGTTTAGAAAACCCTAACCCTAGGCGTAACCCTAACCCTAACCCTAGGCAGGAAACCCGGCTAGAGGTAGGGCTGGTTCCAAGGAAGTAGTTGTGGAGGCAGGCACCTTGTGGCACTTTTGTGTCCTCCTTGGCATGCCCTCCGCAGTTGCAGTGTGCCTGAAGCTCTGGGCTTTGTGGTTTAGAAAACCCTAACCCTAGGCGTAACCCTAACCCTAACCCTAGGCCTAACCCTAACCCTAACCCTAACCCTAGGCAGCAAAGCCAGCTAGGGCTAGGGCTGGTTCCAAGGAAGTAGCTGTGGAGGCAGGCACCTTGTGGCACTTTTGTGTCCTCCTTGGCATGCCCTCCGCAGCTGCAGTGTGCCTGGAGCTCTGGGCTTTGTGGTTTAGAAAACCCAAACCCTAGGCGTAACCCTAACCCTAACCCTAGGCCTAACCCTAACCCTAACCCTAGGCAGCATAGCCAGCTAGGGCTAGGGCTGGTTCCAAGGAAGTAGCTGTGGAGGCAGGCACCTTGTGGCACTTTTGTGTCCTCCTTGGCATGCCCTCCGCAGCTGCAGTGTGCCTGGAGCTCTGGGCTTTGTGGTTTAGAAAACCCTAACCCTAGGCGTAACCCTAACCCTAACCCTAGGCAGCATAGCCAGCTAGGGCTAGGGCTGGTTCCAAGGAAGTAGCTGTGGAGGCAGGCACCTTGTGGCACTTTTGTGTCCTCCTTGGCATGCCCTCCGCAGCTGCAGTGTGCCTGGAGCTCTGGGCTTTGTGGTTTAGAAAACCCTAACCCTAGGCGTAACCCTAACCCTAACCCTAGGCAGGAAACCCGGCTAGAGGCTAGGGCTGGTTCCAAGGAAGTAGCTGTGGAGGCAGGCACCTTGTGGCACTTTTGTGTCCTCCTTGGCATGCCCTCCGCAGCTGCAGTGTGCCTGGAGCTCTGGGCTTTGTGGTTTAGAAAACCCTAACCCTAGGCCTAACCCTAACCCTAGGCAGCAAAGCCAGCTAGGGCTAGGGCTGGTTCCAAGGAAGTAGCTGTGGAGGCAGGCACCTTGTGGCACTTTTGTGTCCTCCTTGGCATGCCCTCCGCAGCTGCAGTGTGCCTGGAGCTCTGGGCTTTGTGGTTTAGAAAACCCTAACCCTAGGCGTAACCCTAACCCTAACCCTAGGCAGGAAACCCGGCTAGAGGTAGGGCTGGTTCCAAGGAAGTAGTTGTGGAGGCAGGCACCTTGTGGCACTTTTGTGTCCTCCTTGGCATGCCCTCCGCAGTTGCAGTGTGCCTGAAGCTCTGGGCTTTGTGGTTTAGAAAACCCTAACCCTAGGCGTAACCCTAACCCTAACCCTAGGCCTAACCCTAACCCTAACCCTAACCCTAGGCAGCAAAGCCAGCTAGGGCTAGGGCTGGTTCCAAGGAAGTAGCTGTGGAGGCAGGCACCTTGTGGCACTTTTGTGTCCTCCTTGGCATGCCCTCCGCAGCTGCAGTGTGCCTGGAGCTCTGGGCTTTGTGGTTTAGAAAACCCAAACCCTAGGCGTAACCCTAACCCTAACCCTAGGCCTAACCCTAACCCTAACCCTAGGCAGCATAGCCAGCTAGGGCTAGGGCTGGTTCCAAGGAAGTAGCTGTGGAGGCAGGCACCTTGTGGCACTTTTGTGTCCTCCTTGGCATGCCCTCCGCAGCTGCAGTGTGCCTGGAGCTCTGGGCTTTGTGGTTTAGAAAACCCTAACCCTAGGCGTAACCCTAACCCTAACCCTAGGCAGCAAAGCCAGCTAGGGCTAGGGCTGGTTCCAAGGAAGTAGCTGTGGAGGCAGGCACCTTGTGGCACTTTTGTGTCCTCCTTGGCATGCCCTCCGCAGCTGCAGTGTGCCTGGAGCTCTGGGCTTTGTGGTTTAGAAAACCCTAACCCTAGGCGTAACCCTAACCCTAACCCTAGGCAGGAAACCCGGCTAGAGGCTAGGGCTGGTTCCAAGGAAGTAGCTGTGGAGGCAGGCACCTTGTGGCACTTTTGTGTCCGCCTTGGCATGCCCTCCGCAGCTGCAGTGTGCCTGGAGCTCTGGGCTTTGTGGTTTAGAAAACCCTAACCCTAGGCGTAACCCTAACCCTAACCCTAGGCCTAACCCTAACCCTAACCCTAGGCAGCAAAGCCAGCTAGGGCTAGGGCTGGTTCCAAGGAAGTAGCTGTGGAGGCAGGAACCTTGTGGCGCTTTTGTGTCCTCCTTGGCATGCCCTCCGCAGCTGCAGTGTGCCTGGAGCTCTGGGCTTTGTGGTTTAGAAAACCCTAACCCTAGGCCTAACCCTAACCCTAACCCTAGGCAGCAAAGCCAGCTAGGGCTAGGGCTGCTTCCAAGGAAGTAGCTGTGGAGGCAGGCACCTTGTGGCACTTTTGTGTCCTCCTTGGCATGCCCTCCGCAGCTGCAGTGTGCCTGGTGCTCTGGGCTTTGTGGTTTAGAAAACCCTAACCCTAGGCGTAACCCTAACCCTAACCCTAGGCAGCAAAGCCAGCTAGGGCTAGGGCTGGTTCCAAGGAAGTAGCTGTGGAGGCAGGCACCTTGTGGCACTTTTGTGTCCTCCTTGGCATGCCCTCCGCAGCTGCAGTGTGCCTGGAGCTCTGGGCTTTGTGGTTTAGAAAACCCTAACCCTAGGCGTAACCCTAACCCTAACCCTAGGCCTAACCCTAACCCTAACCCTAGGCAGCATAGCCAGCTAGGGCTAGGGCTGGTTCCAAGGAAGTAGCTGTGGAGGCAGGCACCTTGTGGCACTTTTGTGTCCTCCTTGGCATGCCCTCCGCAGCTGCAGTGTGCCTGGAGCTCTGGGCTTTGTGGTTTAGAAAACCCTAACCCTAGGCGTAACCCTAACCCTAACCCTAGGCAGCAAAGCCAGCTAGGGCTAGGGCTGGTTCCAAGGAAGTAGCTGTGGAGGCAGGCACCTTGTGGCACTTTTGTGTCCTCCTTGGCATGCCCTCCGCAGCTGCAGTGTGCCTGGAGCTCTGGGCTTTGTGGTTTAGAAAACCCTAACCCTAGGCGTAACCCTAACCCTAACCCTAGGCCTAACCCTAACCCTAACCCTAGGCAGCATAGCCAGCTAGGGCTAGGGCTGGTTCCAAGGAAGTAGCTGTGGAGGCAGGCACCTTGTGGCACTTTTGTGTCCTCCTTGGCATGCTCTCCGCAGCTGCAGTGTGCCTGGAGCTCTGGGCTTTGTGGTTTAGAAAACCCTAACCCTAGGCGTAACCCTAACCCTAACCCTAGGCCTAACCCTAACCCTAACCCTAGGCAGCAAAGCCAGCTAGGGCTAGGGCTGGTTCCAAGGAAGTAGCTGTGGAGGCAGGCACCTTGTGGCACTTTTGTGTCCTCCTTGGCATGCCCTCCGCAGCTGCAGTGTGCCTGGAGCTCTGGGCTTTGTGGTTTAGAAAACCCTAACCCTAGGCCTAACCCTAACCCTAACCCTAGGCAGCAAAGCCAGCTAGGGCTAGGGCTGGTTCCAAGGAAGTAGCTGTGGAGGCAGGCACCTTGTGGCACTTTTGTGTCCTCCTTGGCATGCCCTCCGCAGCTGCAGTGTGCCTGGAGCTCTGGGCTTTGTGGTTTAGAAAACCCTAACCCTAGGCCTAACCCTAACCCTAACCCTAGGCGTAACCCTAACCCTAACCCTAGGCAGCAAAGCCAGCTAGGGCTAGGGCTGGTTCCAAGGAAGTAGCTGTGGAGGCAGGCACCTTGTGGCACTTTTGTGTCCTCCTTGGCATGCCCTCCGCAGCTGCAGTGTGCCTGGAGCTCTGGGCTTTGTGGTTTAGAAAACCCTAACCCTAGGCGTAACCCTAGGCAGCAAAGCCAGCTAGGGCTAGGGCTGGTTCCAAGGAAGTAGCTGTGGAGGCAGGCACCTTGTGGCACTTTTGTGTCCTCCTTGGCATGCCCTCCGCAGCTGCAGTGTGCCTGGAGCTCTGGGCTTTGTGGTTTAGAAAACCCTAACCCTAGGCGTAACCCTAACCCTAACCCTAGGCAGCAAAGCCAGCTAGGGCTAGGGCTGGTTCCAAGGAAGTAGCTGTGGAGGCAGGCACCTTGTGGCACTTTTGTGTCCTCCTTGGCATGCCCTCCGCAGCTGCAGTGTGCCTGGAGCTCTGGGCTTTGTGGTTTAGAAAACCCTAACCCTAGGCGTAACCCTAACCCTAACCCTAGGCCTAACCCTAACCCTAACCCTAACCCTAGGCAGCAAAGCCGGTTAGGGCTAGGGCTGGTTCCAAGGATGTAGCTGTGGAGGCAGGCACCTTGTGGCACTTTTGTGTCCTCCTTGGCATGCCCTCCGCAGCTGCAGTGTGCCTGGAGCTCTGGGCTTTGTGGTTTAGAAAACCCTAACCCTAGGCGTAACCCTAACCCTAACCCTAGGCAGCAAAGCCAGCTAGGGCTAGGGCTGGTTCCAAGGAAGTAGCTGTGGAGGCAGGCACCTTGTGGCACTTTTGTGTCCTCCTTGGCATGCCCTCCGCAGCTGCAGTGTGCCTGGAGCTCTGGGCTTTGTGGTTTAGAAAACCCTAACCCTAGGCCTAACCCTAACCCTAACCCTAGGCAGCAAAGCCAGCTAGGGCTAGGGCTGGTTCCAAGGAAGTAGCTGTGGAGGCAGGCACCTTGTGGCACTTTTGTGTCCTCCTTGGCATGCCCTCCGCAGCTGCAGTGTGCCTGGAGCTCTGGGCTTTGTGGTTTAGAAAACCCTAACCCTAGGCGTAACCCTAACCCTAACCCTAGGCCTAACCCTAACCCTAACCCTAGGCAGCATAGCCAGCTAGGGCTAGGGCTGGTTCCAAGGAAGTAGCTGTGGAGGCAGGCACCTTGTGGCACTTTTGTGTCCTCCTTGGCATGCCCTCCGCAGCTGCAGTGTGCCTGGAGCTCTGGGCTTTGTGGTTTAGAAAACCCTAACCCTAGGCGTAACCCTAACCCTAACCCTAGGCGTAACCCTAACCCTAACCCTAGGCAGCAAAGCCAGCTAGGGCTAGGGCTGGTTCCAAGGAAGTAGCTGTGGAGGCAGGCACCTTGTGGCACTTTTGTGTCCTCCTTGGCATGCCCTCCGCAGCTGCAGTGTGCCTGGAGCTCTGGGCTTTGTGGTTTAGAACACCCTAACCCTAGGCGTAACCCTAACCCTAACCCTAGGCTGCAAAGCCAGCTAGGGCTAGGGCTGGTTCCAAGGAAGTAGCTGTGGAAGCAGGCACCTTGTGGCACTTTTGTGTCCTCCTAGGCAAGCCCTCCGCAGCTGCAGTGTGCCTGGAGCTCTGGGCTTTGTGGTTTAGAAAACCCTAACCCTAGGCGTAACCCTAACCCTAACCCTAGGCAGCAAAGCCAGCTAGGGCTAGGGCTGGTTCCAAGGAAGTAGCTGTGGAGGCAGGCACCTTGTGGCACTTTTGTGTCCTCCTTGGCATGCCCTCCGCAGCTGCAGTGTGCCTGGAGCTCTGGGCTTTGTGGTTTAGAAAACCCTAACCCTAGGCGTAACCCTAACCCTAACCCTAGGCCTAACCCTAACCCTAACCCTAGGCAGCAAAGCCGGCTAGGGCTAGGGCTGGTTCCAAGGAAGTAGCTGTGGAGGCATGCACCTTGTGGCACTTTTGTGTCCTCCTTGGCATGCCCTCCGCAGCTGCAGTGTGCCTGGAGCTCTGGGCTTTGTGGTTTAGAAAACCCTAACCCTAGGCGTAACCCTAACCCTAACCCTAGGCAGCAAAGCCAGATAGGGCTAGGGCTGGTTCCAAGGAAGTAGCTGTGGAGGCAGGCACCTTGTGGTACTTTTGTGTCCTCCTTGGCATGCCCTCCGCAGCTGCAGTGTGCCTGGAGCTCTGGGCTTTGTGGTTTAGAAAACCCTAACCCTAGGCGTAACCCTAACCCTAACCCTAGGCAGGAAACCCGGCTAGAGGAAGGGCTGGTTCCAAGGAAGTAGCAGTGGAGGCAGGCACCTTGTGGCACTTTTGTGTCCTCCTTGGCATGCCCTCCGCAGCTGCAGTGTGCCTGGAGCTCTGGGCTTTGTGGTTTAGAAAACCCTAACCCTAGGCGTAACCCTAACCCTAACCCTAGGCCTAACCCTAACCCTAACCCTAGGCAGCAAAGCCAGCTAGGGCTAGGGCTGGTTCCAAGGAAGTAGCTGTGGAAGAAGGCACCTTGTGGCACTTTTGTGTCCTCCTTGGCATGCCCTCCGCTGCTGCAGTGTGCCTGGAGCTCTGGGCTTTGTGGTTTAGAAAACCCTAACCCTAGGCGTAACCCTAACCCTAACCCTAGGCAGCAAAGCCAGATAGGGCTAGGGCTGGTTCCAAGGAAGTAGCTGTGGAGGCAGGCACCTTGTGGCACTTTTGTGTCCTCCTTGGCATGCCCTCCGCAGCTGCAGTGTGCCTGGAGCTCTGGGCTTTGTGGTTTAGAAAACCCTAACCCTAGGCGTAACCCTAACCCTAACCCTAGGCAGGAAACCCGGCTAGAGGTAGGGCTGGTTCCAAGGAAGTAGCTGTGGAGGCAGGCACCTTGTGGCACTTTTGTGTCCTCCTTGGCATGCCCTCCGCAGCTGCAGTGTGCCTGGAGCTCTGGGCTTTGTGGTTTAGAAAACCCTAACCCTAGGCGTAACCCTAACCCTAACCCTAGGCAGCAAAGCCAGCTAGGGCTAGGGCTGGTTCCAAGGAAGTAGCTGTGGAGGCAGGCACCTTGTGGTACTTTTGTGTCCTCCTTGGCATGCCCTCCGCAGCTGCAGTGTGCCTGGAGCTCTGGGCTTTGTGGTTTAGAAAACCCTAACCCTAGGCGTAAGCCTAACCCTAACCCTAGGCCTAACCCTAACCCTAACCCTAGGCAGCATAGCCAGCTAGGGCTAGGGCTGGTTCCAAGGAAGTAGCTGTGGAGGCAGGCACCTTGTGGCACTTTTGTGTCCTCCTTGGCATGCACTCCGCAGCTGCAGTGTGCCTGGAGCTCTGGGCTTTGTGGTTTAGAAAACCCTAACCCTAGGCGTAACCCTAACCCTAACCCTAGGCGTAACCCTAACCCTAACCCTAGGCAGCAAAGCCAGATAGGGCTAGGGCTGGTTCCAAGGAAGTAGCTGTGGAGGCAGGCACCTTGTGGCACTTTTGTGTCCTCCTTGGCATGCCCTCCGCAGCTGCAGTGTGCCTGGAGCTCTGGGCTTTGTGGTTTAGAAAACCCTAACCCTAGGCGTAACCCTAACCCTAACCCTAGGCCTAACCCTAACCCTAACCCTAGGCAGCATAGCCAGCTAGGGCTAGGGCTGGTTCCAAGGAAGTAGCTGTGGAGGCAGGCACCTTGTGGCACTTTTGTGTCCTCCTTGGCATGCCCTCCGCAGCTGCAGTGTGCCTGGAGCTCTGGGCTTTGTGGTTTAGAAAACCCTAACCCTAGGCGTAACCCCAACCCTAACCCTAGGCAGCAAAGCCAGCTAGGGCTAGGGCTGGTTCCAAGGAAGTAGCTGTGGAGGCAGGCACCTTGTGGCACTTTTGTGTCCTCCTTGGCATGCCCTCCGCAGCTGCAGTGTGCCTGGAGCTCTGGGCTTTGTGGTTTAGAAAACCCTAACCCTAGGCGTAACCCTAACCCTAACCCTAGGCAGCAAAGCCAGATAGGGCTAGGGCTGGTTCCAAGGAAGTAGCTGTGGAGGCAGGCACCTTGTGGCACTTTTGTGTCCTCCTTGGCATGCCCTCCGCAGCTGCAGTGTGCCTGGAGCTCTGGGCTTTGTGGTTTAGAAAACCCTAACCCTAGGCGTAACCCTAACCCTAACCCTAGGCAGCAAAGCCAGCTAGGGCTAGGGCTGGTTCCAAGGAAGTAGCTGTGGAGGCAGGCACCTTGTGGCACTTTTGTGTCCTCCTTGGCATGCCCTCCGCAGCTGCAGTGTGCCTGGAGCTCTGGGCTTTGTGGTTTAGAAAACCCTAACCCTAGGCGTAACCCTAACCCTAACCCTAGGCCTAACCCTAACCCTAACCCTAGGCAGCAAAGCCGGCTAGGGCTAGGGCTGGTTCCAAGGAAGTAGCTGTGGAGGCAGGCACCTTGTGGCACTTTTGTGTCCTCCTTGGCATGCCCTCCGCAGCTGTAGTGTGCCTGGAGCTCTGGGCTTTGTGGTTTAGAAAACCCTAACCCTAGGCGTAACCCTAACCCTAACCCTAGGCAGCAAAGCCAGCTAGGGCTAGGGCTGGTTCCAAGGAAGTAGCTGTGGAGGCAGGCACCTTGTGGCACTTTTGTGTCCTCCTTGGCATGCCCTCCGCAGCTGCAGTGTGCCTGGAGCTCTGGGCTTTGTGGTTTAGAAAACCCTAACCCTAGGCGTAACCCTAACCCTAACCCTAGGCCTAACCCTAACCCTAACCCTAACCCTAGGCAGCAAAGCCGGTTAGGGCTAGGGCTGGTTCCAAGGATGTAGCTGTGGAGGCAGGCACCTTGTGGCACTTTTGTGTCCTCCTTGGCATGCCCTCCGCAGCTGCAGTGTGCCTGGAGCTCTGGGCTTTGTGGTTTAGAAAACCCTAACCCTAGGCGTAACCCTAACCCTAACCCTAGGCAGCAAAGCCAGCTAGGGCTAGGGCTGGTTCCAAGGAAGTAGCTGTGGAGGCAGGCACCTTGTGGCACTTTTGTGTCCTCCTTGGCATGCCCTCCGCAGCTGCAGTGTGCCTGGAGCTCTGGGCTTTGTGGTTTAGAAAACCCTAACCCTAGGCGTAACCCTAACCCTAACCCTAGGCAGCAAAGCCAGCTAGGGCTAGGGCTGGTTCCAAGGAAGTAGCTGTGGAGGCAGGCACCTTGTGGCACTTTTGTGTCCTCCTTGGCATGCCCTCCGCAGCTGCAGTGTGCCTGGAGCTCTGGGCTTTGTGGTTTAGAAAACCCTAACCCTAGGCGTAACCCTAACCCTAACCCTAGGCAGCAAAGCCAGATAGGGCTAGGGCTGGTTCCAAGGAAGTAGCTGTGGAGGCAGGCACCTTGTGGCACTTTTGTGTCCTCCTTGGCATGCCCTCCGCAGCTGCAGTGTGCCTGGAGCTCTGGGCTTTGTGGTTTAGAAAACCCTAACCCTAGGCGTAACCCTAACCCTAACCCTAGGCGTAACCCTAACCCTAACCCTAGGCGTAACCCTAACCCTAGGCCTAACCCTAACCCTAACCCTAGGCAGCAAAGCCAGCTAGGGCTAGGGCTGCTTCCAAGGAAGTAGCTGTGGAGGCAGGCACCTTGTGGCACTTTTGTGTCCTCCTTGGCATGCCCTCCGCAGCTGCAGTGTGCCTGGAGCTCTGGGCTTTGTGGTTTAGAAAACCCTAACCCTAGGCGTAACCCTAACCCTAACCCTAGGCAGCAAAGCCAGCTAGGGCTAGGGCTGGTTCCAAGGAAGTAGCTGTGGAGGCAGGCACCTTGTGGCACTTTTGTGTCCTCCTTGGCATGCCCTCCGCAGCTGCAGTGTGCCTGGAGCTCTGGGCTTTGTGGTTTAGAAAACCCTAACCCTAGGCGTAACCCTAACCCTAACCCTAGGCCTAACCCTAACCCTAACCCTAGGCAGCAAAGCCGGCTAGGGCTAGGGCTGGTTCCAAGGAAGTAGCTGTGGAGGCAGGCACCTTGTGGCACTTTTGTGTCCTCCTTGGCATGCCCTCCGCAGCTGTAGTGTGCCTGGAGCTCTGGGCTTTGTGGTTTAGAAAACCCTAACCCTAGGCGTAACCCTAACCCTAACCCTAGGCAGCAAAGCCAGCTAGGGCTAGGGCTGGTTCCAAGGAAGTAGCTGTGGAGGCAGGCACCTTGTGGCACTTTTGTGTCCTCCTTGGCATGCCCTCCGCAGCTGCAGTGTGCCTGGAGCTCTGGGCTTTGTGGTTTAGAAAACCCTAACCCTAGGCGTAACCCTAACCCTAACCCTAGGCCTAACCCTAACCCTAACCCTAACCCTAGGCAGCAAAGCCGGTTAGGGCTAGGGCTGGTTCCAAGGATGTAGCTGTGGAGGCAGGCACCTTGTGGCACTTTTGTGTCCTCCTTGGCATGCCCTCCGCAGCTGCAGTGTGCCTGGAGCTCTGGGCTTTGTGGTTTAGAAAACCCTAACCCTAGGCGTAACCCTAACCCTAACCCTAGGCAGCAAAGCCAGCTAGGGCTAGGGCTGGTTCCAAGGAAGTAGCTGTGGAGGCAGGCACCTTGTGGCACTTTTGTGTCCTCCTTGGCATGCCCTCCGCAGCTGCAGTGTGCCTGGAGCTCTGGGCTTTGTGGTTTAGAAAACCCTAACCCTAGGCGTAACCCTAACCCTAACCCTAGGCAGCAAAGCCAGCTAGGGCTAGGGCTGGTTCCAAGGAAGTAGCTGTGGAGGCAGGCACCTTGTGGCACTTTTGTGTCCTCCTTGGCATGCCCTCCGCAGCTGCAGTGTGCCTGGAGCTCTGGGCTTTGTGGTTTAGAAAACCCTAACCCTAGGCGTAACCCTAACCCTAACCCTAGGCAGCAAAGCCAGATAGGGCTAGGGCTGGTTCCAAGGAAGTAGCTGTGGAGGCAGGCACCTTGTGGCACTTTTGTGTCCTCCTTGGCATGCCCTCCGCAGCTGCAGTGTGCCTGGAGCTCTGGGCTTTGTGGTTTAGAAAACCCTAACCCTAGGCGTAACCCTAACCCTAACCCTAGGCGTAACCCTAACCCTAGGCCTAACCCTAACCCTAACCCTAGGCAGCAAAGCCAGCTAGGGCTAGGGCTGCTTCCAAGGAAGTAGCTGTGGAGGCAGGCACCTTGTGGCACTTTTGTGTCCTCCTTGGCATGCCCTCCGCAGCTGCAGTTTGCCTGGAGCTCTGGGCTTTGTGGTTTAGAAAACCCTAACCCTAGGCGTAACCCTAACCCTAACCCTAACCCTAGGCCTAGCCCTAACCCTAACCCTAGGCAGCATAGCCAGCTAGGGCTAGGGCTGGTTCCAAGGAAGTAGCTGTGGAGGCAGGCACCTTGTGGCACTTTTGTGTCCTCCTTGGCATGCCCTCCGCAGCTGCAGTGTGCCTGGAGCTCTGGGCTTTGTGGTTTAGAAAACCCTAACCCTAGGCGTAACCCTAACCCTAACCCTAGGCAGCAAAGCCAGATAGGGCTAGGGCTGCTTCCAAGGAAGTAGCTGTGGAGGCAGGCACCTTGTGGCACTTTTGTGTCCTCCTTGGCATGCCCTCCGCAGCTGCAGTGTGCCTGGAGCTCTGGGCTTTGTGGTTTAGAAAACCCTAACCCTAGGCGTAACCCTAACCCTAACCCTAGGCAGCAAAGCCAGCTAGGGCTAGGGCTGGTTCCAAGGAAGTAGCTGTGGAGGCAGGCACCTTGTGGCACTTTTGTGTCCTCCTTGGCATGCCCTCCGCAGCTGCAGTGTGCCTGGAGCTCTGGGCTTTGTGGTTTAGAAAACCCTAACCCTAGGCGTAACCCTAACCCTAACCCTAGGCAGCAAAGCCAGCTAGGGCTAGGGCTGGTTCCAAGGAAGTAGCTGTGGAGGCAGGCACCTTGTGGCACTTTTGTGTCCTCCTTGGCATGCCCTCCGCAGCTGCAGTGTGCCTGGAGCTCTGGGCTTTGTGGTTTAGAAAACCCAAACCCTAGGCGTAACCCTAACCCTAACCCTAGGCCTAACCCTAACCCTAACCCTAGGCAGCAAAGCCGGCTAGGGCTAGGGCTGGTTCCAAGGAAGTAGCTGTGGAGGCAGGCACCTTGTGGCACTTTTGTGTCCTCCTTGGCATGCCCTCCGCAGCTGCAGTGTGCCTGGAGCTCTGGGCTTTGTGGTTTAGAAAACCCTAACCCTAGGCGTAACCCTAACCCTAGGCAGCAAAGCCAGCTAGGGCTAGGGCTGGTTCCAAGGAAGTAGCTGTGGAGGCAGGCACCTTGTGGCACTTTTGTGTCCTCCTTGGCATGCCCTCCGCAGCTGCAGTGTGCCTGGAGCTCTGGGCTTTGTGGTTTAGAAAACCCTAACCCTAGGCGTAACCCTAACCCTAACCCTAGGCCTAACCCTAGGAAGCAAAGCCAGCTTGGGCTAGGGCTGGTTCCAAGGAAGTAGCTGTGGAGGCAGGCACCTGGTGGCACTTTTGTGTCCTCCTTGGCATGCCCTCCGCAGCTGCAGTGTGCCTGGAGCTCTGGGCTTTGTGGTTTAGAAAACCCTAACCCTAGGCGTAACCCTAACCCTAGGCAACAAAGCCAGCTAGGGCTAGGGCTGGTTCCAAGGAAGTAGCTGTGGAGGCAGGCACCTTGTGGCACTTTTGTGTCCTCCTTGGCATGCCCTCCGCAGCTGCAGTGTGCCTGGAGCTCTGGGCTTTGTGGTTTAGAAAACCCTAACCCTAGGCGTAACCCTAACCCTAACCCTAGGCAGCAAAGCCAGCTAGGGCTAGGGCTGGTTCCAAAGAAGTAGCTGTGGAGGCAGGCACCTTGTGGCACTTTTGTGTCCTCCTTGGCATGCCCTCCGCAGCTGCAGTGTGCCTGGAGCTCTGGGTTTTGTGGTTTAGAAAACCCTAACCCTCGGCGTAACCCTAACCCTAACCCTAGGCAGCAAAGCCAGCTAGGGCTAGGGCTGGTTCCAAGGAAGTAGCTGTGGAGGCAGGCACCTTGTGGCACTTTTGTGTCCTCCTTGGCATGCCCTCCGCAGCTGCAGTGTGCCTGGAGCTCTGGGCTTTGTGGTTTAGAAAACCCTAACCCTAGGCCTAACCCTAACCCTAACCCTAGGCAGCAAAGCCAGCTAGGGCTAGGGCTGGTTCCAAGGAAGTAGCTGTGGAGGCAGGCACCTTGTGGCACTTTTGTGTCCTCCTTGGCATGCCCTCCGCAGCTGCAGTGTGCCTGGAGCTCTGGGCTTTGTGGTTTAGAAAACCCTAACCCTAGGCCTAACCCTAACCCTAGGCCTAACCCTAACCCTAACCCTAGGCAGCAAAGCCAGCGAGGGCTAGGGCTGGTTCCAAGGAAGTAGCTGTGGAGGCAGGCACCTTGTGGCACTTTTGTGTCCTCCTTGGCATGCCCTCTGCAGCTGCAGTGTGCCTGGAGCTCTGGGCTTTGTGGTTTAGAAAACCCTAACCCTAGGCGTAACCCTAACCCTAACCCAAGGCCTAACCCTAACCCTAACCCTAGGCAGCAAAGCCAGCTAGGGCTAGGGCTGGTTCCAAGGAAGTAGCTGTGGAGGCAGGCACCTTGTGGCACTTTTGTGTCCTCCTTGGCATGCCCTCCGCAGCTGCAGTGTGCCTGGAGCTCTGGGCTTTGTGGTTTAGAAACCCAAACCCTAGGCATAACCCTAACCCTAGGCGTAACCCTAACCCTAACCCTAGGCAGCAAAGCCAGCTAGGGCTAGGGCTGGTTCCAAGGAAGTAGCTGTGGAGGCAGGCACCTTGTGGCACTTTTGTGTCCTCCTTGGCATGCCCTCCGCAGCTGCAGTGTGCCTGGAGCTCTGGGCTTTGTGGTTTAGAAAACCCTAACCCTAGGCGTAACCCTAACCCTAACCCTAGGCAGGAAACCCGGCTAGAGGTAGGGCTGGTTCCAAGGAAGTAGCTGTGGAGGCAGGCACCTTGTGGCACTTTTGTGTCCTCCTTGGCATGCCCTCCGCAGCTGCAGTGTGCCGGGAGCTCTGGGCTTTGTGGTTTAGAAAACCCTAACCCTAGGCGTAACCCTAACCCTAACCCTAGGCAGCAAAGCCAGCTAGGGCTAGGGCTGGTTCCAAGGAAGTAGCTGTGGAGGCAGGCACCTTGTGGCACTTTTGTGTCCTCCTTGGCATGCCCTCCGCAGCTGCAGTGTGCCTGGAGCTGTGGGCTTTGTGGTTTAGAAAACCCTAACCCTAGGCGTAACCCTAACCCTAACCCAAGGCCTAACCCTAACCCTAACCCTAGGCAGCAAAGCCAGCTAGGGCTAGGGCTGGTTCCAAGGAAGTAGCTGTGGAGGCAGGCACCTTGTGGCACTTTTGTGTCCTCCTTGGCATGCCCTCTGCAGCTGCAGTGTGCCTGGAGCTCTGGGCTTTGTGGTTTAGAAAACCCTAACCCTAGGCGTAACCCTAACCCTAACCCTAGGCCTAACCCTAACCCTAACCCTAGGCAGCAAAGCCAGCTAGGGCTAGGGCTGGTTCCAAGGAAGTAGCTGTGGAGGCAGGCACCTTGTGGCACTTTTGTGTCCTCCTTGGCATGCCCTCCGCAGCTGCAGTGTGCCTGGAGCTCTGGGCTTTGTGGTTTAGAAACCCAAACCCTAGGCATAACCCTAACCCTAGGCCTAACCCTAACCCTAACCCTAGGCAGCAAAGCCAGCTAGGGCTAGGGCTGCTTCCAAGGAAGTAGCTGTGGAAGCAGGCACCTTGTGGCACTTTTGTGTCCTCCTTGGCATGCCCTCCGCAGCTGCAGTGTGCCTGGAGCTCTGGGCTTTGTGGTTTAGAAAACCCTAACCCTAGGCGTAACCCTAACCCTAACCCTAGGCAGCAAAGCCAGCTAGGGCTAGGGCTGGTTCCAAGGAAGTAGCTGTGGAGGCAGGCACCTTGTGGCACTTTTGTGTCCTCCTTGGCATGCCCTCCGCAGCTGCAGTGTGCCTGGAGCTCTGGGCTTTGTGGTTTAGAAAACCCTAACCCTAGGCCTAACCCTAACCCTAACCCTAGGCAGCAAAGCCAGCTAGGGCTAGGGCTGGTTCCAAGGAAGTAGCTGTGGAGGCAGGCACCTTGTGGCACTTTTGTGTCCTCCTTGGCATGCCCTCCGCAGCTGCAGTGTGCCTGGAGCTCTGGGCTTTGTGGTTTAGAAAACCCTAACCCTAGGCGTAACCCTAACCCTAACCCTAGGCCTAACCCTAACCCTAACCCTAGGCAGCAAAGCCAGCTAGGGCTAGGGCTGGTTCCAAGGAAGTAGCTGTGGAGGCAGGCACCTTGTGGCACTTTTGTGTCCTCCTTGGCATGCCCTCCGCAGCTGCAGTGTGCCTGGAGCTCTGGGCTTTGTGGTTTAGAAACCCAAACCCTAGGCATAACCCTAACCCTAGGCCTAACCCTAACCCTAACCCTAGGCAGCAAAGCCAGCTAGGGCTAGGGCTGCTTCCAAGGAAGTAGCTGTGGAAGCAGGCACCTTGTGGCACTTTTGTGTCCTCCTTGGCATGCCCTCCGCAGCTGCAGTGTGCCTGGAGCTCTGGGCTTTGTGGTTTAGAAAACCCTAACCCTAGGCGTAACCCTAACCCTAACCCTAGGCAGCAAAGCCAGCTAGGGCTAGGGCTGGTTCCAAGGAAGTAGCTGTGGAGGCAGGCACCTTGTGGCACTTTTGTGTCCTCCTTGGCATGCCCTCCGCAGCTGCAGTGTGCCTGGAGCTCTGGGCTTTGTGGTTTAGAAAACCCTAACCCTAGGCGTAACCCTAACCCTAACCCAAGGCCTAACCCTAACCCTAGGCAGTAAAGCCAGCTAGGGCTAGGGCTGGTTCCAAGGAAGTAGCTGTGGAGGCAGGCACCTTGTGGCACTTTTGTGTCCTCCTTGGCATGCCCTCCGCAGCTGCAGTGTGCCTGGAGCTCTGGGCTTTGTGGTTTAGAAAACCCTAACCCTAGGCGTAACCCTAACCCTAGGCCTAACCCTAACCCTAACCCTAGGCAGCAAAGCCAGCTAGGGCTAGGGCTGCTTCCAAGGAAGTAGCTGTGGAAGCAGGCACCTTGTGGCACTTTTGTGTCCTCCTTGGCATGCCCTCCGCAGCTGCAGTGTGCCTGGAGCTCTGGGCTTTGTGGTTTAGAAAACCCTAACCCTAGGCGTAACCCTAACCCTAACCCTAGGCAGCAAAGCCAGCTAGGGCTAGGGCTGGTTCCAAGGAAGTAGCTGTGGAGGCAGGCACCTTGTGGCACTTTTGTGTCCTCCTTGGCATGCCCTCCGCAGCTGCAGTGTGCCTGGAGCTCTGGGCTTTGTGGTTTAGAAAACCCTAACCCTAGGCCTAACCCTAACCCTAACCCTAGGCAGCAAAGCCAGCTAGGGCTAGGGCTGGTTCCAAGGAAGTAGCTGTGGAGGCAGGCACCTTGTGGCACTTTTGTGTCCTCCTTGGCATGCCCTCCGCAGCTGCAGTGTGCCTGGAGCTCTGGGCTTTGTGGTTTAGAAAACCCTAACCCTAGGCGTAACCCTAACCCTAACCCTAGGCCTAACCCTAACCCTAACCCTAGGCAGCAAAGCCAGCTAGGGCTAGGGCTGGTTCCAAGGAAGTAGCTGTGGAGGCAGGCACCTTGTGGCACTTTTGTGTCCTCCTTGGCATGCCCTCCGCAGCTGCAGTGTGCCTGGAGCTCTGGGCTTTGTGGTTTAGAAACCCAAACCCTAGGCATAACCCTAACCCTAGGCGTAACCCTAACCCTAACCCTAGGCAGCAAAGCCAGCTAGGGCTAGGGCTGGTTCCAAGGAAGTAGCTGTGGAGGCAGGCACCTTGTGGCACTTTTGTGTCCTCCTTGGCATGCCCTCCGCAGCTGCAGTGTGCCTGGAGCTCTGGGCTTTGTGGTTTAGAAAACCCTAACCCTAGGCGTAACCCTAACCCTAACCCTAGGCAGCAAAGCCAGCTAGGGCTAGGGCTGGTTCCAAGGAAGTAGCTGTGGAGGCAGGCACCTTGTGGCACTTTTGTGTCCTCCTTGGCATGCCCTCCGCAGCTGCAGTGTGCCTGGAGCTCTGGGCTTTGTGGTTTAGAAAACTCTAACCCTAGGCGTAACCCTAACCCTAACCCTAGGCAGCAAAGCCAGCTAGGGCTAGGGCTGGTTCCAAGGAAGTAGCTGTGGAGGCAGGCACCTTGTGGCACTTTTGTGTCCTCCTTGGCATGCCCTCCGCAGCTGCAGTGTGCCTGGAGCTCTGGGCTTTGTGGTTTAGAAAACCCTAACCCTAGGCGTAACCCTAACCCTAACCCAAGGCCTAACCCTAACCCTAGGCAGTAAAGCCAGCTAGGGCTAGGGCTGGTTCCAAGGAAGTAGCTGTGGAGGCAGGCATCTTGTGGCACTTTTGTGTCCTCCTTGGCATGCCCTCCGCAGCTGCAGTGTGCCTGGAGCTCTGGGCTTTGTGGTTTAGAAAACCCTAACCCTAGGCGTAACCCTAACCCTAAGCCTAGGCGTAACCCTAACCCTAACCCTAGGCAGCAAAGCCAGCGAGGGCTAGGGCTGGTTCCAAGGAAGTAGCTGTGGAGGCAGGCACCTTGTGGCACTTTTGTGTCCTCCTTGGCATGCCCTCCGCAGCTGCAGTGTGCCTCGAGCTCTGGGTTTTGTGGTTTAGAAACCAAACCCTAGGCGTAACCCTAACCCTAGGCGTAACCCTAACCCTAACCCTAGGCAGCAAACCTGGCTGGGGCTAGGGCTGGTTCCAAGGAAGTAGCTGTGGAAGAAGGCACCTTGTGGCACTTTTGTGTCCTCCTTGGCATGCCCTCCGCAGCTGCAGTGTGCCTGGAGCTCTGGGCTTTGTGGTTTAGAAAACCCTAACCCTAGGCGTAACCCTAACCCTAACCCTAGGCAGCAAAGCCAGCTAGGGCTAGGGCTGGTTCCAAGGAAGTAGCTGTGGAGGCAGGCACCTTGTGGCACTTTTGTGTCCTCCTTGGCATGCCCTCCACAGCTGCAGTGTGCCTGGAGCTCTGGGCTTTGTGGTTTAGAAAACCCTAACCCTAGGCGTAACCCTAACCCTAGGTAGAAAACACGGCTAGGGCTAAGGTTGGTTCCAAGGAAGTAGCTGTGGAGGCAGGCACCTTGTGGCACTTTTGTGTCCTCCTTGGCATGCCCTCCGCAGCTGCAGTGTGCCTGGAGCTCTGTGCTTTGTGGTTTGAAAACCCTAACCCTAGGCGTAACCCTAACCGTAACCCTAGGCCTAACCCTAACCCTAGGCAGCAAAGCCAGCTAGGGCTAGGGCTGGTTCCAAGGAAGTAGCTGTGCAGGCAGGCACCTTGTGGCACTTTTGTGTCCTCCTTGGCATGCCCTCCGCAGCTGCAGTGTGCCTGGAGCTCTGGACTTTGTGGTTTAGAAAACCCTAACCCTAGGCGTAACCCTAACCCTAGGCCTAACCCTAACCCTAACCCTAGGCAGCAAAGCCAGCTAGGGCTAGGGCTGGTTCCAAAGAAGTAGCTGTGGAGGCAGGCACCTTGTGGCACTTTTGTGTCCTCCTTGGCATGCCCTCCGCAGCTGCAGTGTGCCTGGAGCTCTGGGTTTTGTGGTTTAGAAAACCCTAACCCTCGGCGTAACCCTAACCCTAACCCTAGGCAGCAAAGCCAGCTAGGGCTAGGGCTGGTTCCAAGGAAGTAGCTGTGGAGGCAGGCACCTTGTGGCACTTTTGTGTCCTCCTTGGCATGCCCTCCGCAGCTGCAGTGTGCCTGGAGCTCTGGGCTTTGTGGTTTAGAAAACCCTAACCCTAGGCCTAACCCTAACCCTAGGCCTAACCCTAACCCTAACCCTAGGCAGCAAAGCCAGCGAGGGCTAGGGCTGGTTCCAAGGAAGTAGCTGTGGAGGCAGGCACCTTGTGGCACTTTTGTGTCCTCCTTGGCATGCCCTCTGCAGCTGCAGTGTGCCTGGAGCTCTGGGCTTTGTGGTTTAGAAAACCCTAACCCTAGGCGTAACCCTAACCCTAACCCAAGGCCTAACCCTAACCCTAACCCTAGGCAGCAAAGCCAGCTAGGGCTAGGGCTGGTTCCAAGGAAGTAGCTGTGGAGGCAGGCACCTTGTGGCACTTTTGTGTCCTCCTTGGCATGCCCTCCGCAGCTGCAGTGTGCCTGGAGCTCTGGGCTTTGTGGTTTAGAAACCCAAACCCTAGGCGTAACCCTAACCCTAGGCCTAACCCTAACCCTAACCCTAGGCAGCAAAGCCAGCTAGGGCTAGGGCTGGTTCCAAGGAAGTAGCTGTGGAGGCAGGCACCTTGTGGCACTTTTGTGTCCTCCTTGGCATGCCCTCCGCAGCTGCAGTGTGCCTGGAGCTCTGGGCTTTGTGGTTTAGAAAACCCTAACCCTAGGCGTAACCCTAACCCTAACCCTAGGCAGCAAAGCCAGCTAGGGCTAGGGCTGGTTCCAAGGAAGTAGCTGTGGAGGCAGGCACCTTGTGGCACTTTTGTGTCCTCCTTGGCATGCCCTCCGCAGCTGCAGTGTGCCTGGAGCTCTGGGCTTTGTGGTTTAGAAAACCCTAACCCTAGGCGTAACCCTAACCCTAACCCTAGGCAGGAAACCCGGCTAGAGGTAGGGCTGGTTCCAAGGAAGTAGCTGTGGAGGCAGGCACCTTGTGGCACTTTTGTGTCCTCCTTGGCATGCCCTCCGCAGCTGCAGTGTGCCGGGAGCTCTGGGCTTTGTGGTTTAGAAAACCCTAACCCTAGGCGTAACCCTAACCCTAACCCTAGGCAGCAAAGCCAGCTAGGGCTAGGGCTGGTTCCAAGGAAGTAGCTGTGGAGGCAGGCACCTTGTGGCACTTTTGTGTCCTCCTTGGCATGCCCTCCGCAGCTGCAGTGTGCCTGGAGCTGTGGGCTTTGTGGTTTAGAAAACCCTAACCCTAGGCGTAACCCTAACCCTAACCCAAGGCCTAACCCTAACCCTAACCCTAGGCAGCAAAGCCAGCTAGGGCTAGGGCTGGTTCCAAGGAAGTAGCTGTGGAGGCAGGCACCTTGTGGCACTTTTGTGTCCTCCTTGGCATGCCCTCTGCAGCTGCAGTGTGCCTGGAGCTCTGGGCTTTGTGGTTTAGAAAACCCTAACCCTAGGCGTAACCCTAACCCTAACCCTAGGCCTAACCCTAACCCTAACCCTAGGCAGCAAAGCCAGCTAGGGCTAGGGCTGGTTCCAAGGAAGTAGCTGTGGAGGCAGGCACCTTGTGGCACTTTTGTGTCCTCCTTGGCATGCCCTCCGCAGCTGCAGTGTGCCTGGAGCTCTGGGCTTTGTGGTTTAGAAACCCAAACCCTAGGCATAACCCTAACCCTAGGCCTAACCCTAACCCTAACCCTAGGCAGCAAAGCCAGCTAGGGCTAGGGCTGCTTCCAAGGAAGTAGCTGTGGAAGCAGGCACCTTGTGGCACTTTTGTGTCCTCCTTGGCATGCCCTCCGCAGCTGCAGTGTGCCTGGAGCTCTGGGCTTTGTGGTTTAGAAAACCCTAACCCTAGGCGTAACCCTAACCCTAACCCTAGGCAGCAAAGCCAGCTAGGGCTAGGGCTGGTTCCAAGGAAGTAGCTGTGGAGGCAGGCACCTTGTGGCACTTTTGTGTCCTCCTTGGCATGCCCTCCGCAGCTGCAGTGTGCCTGGAGCTCTGGGCTTTGTGGTTTAGAAAACCCTAACCCTAGGCGTAACCCTAACCCTAACCATAGGCAGCAAAGCCAGCTAGGGCTAGGGCTGGTTCCAAGGAAGTAGCTGTGGAGGCAGGCACCTTGTGGCACTTTTGTGTCCTCCTTGGCATGCCCTCCGCAGCTGCAGTGTGCCTGGAGCTCTGGGCTTTGTGGTTTAGAAAACCCTAACCCTAGGCGTAACCCTAACCCTAACCCTAGGCCTAACCCTAACCCTAACCCTAGGCAGCAAAGCCAGCTAGGGCTAGGGCTGGTTCCAAGGAAGTAGCTGTGGAGGCAGGCACCTTGTGGCACTTTTGTGTCCTCCTTGGCATGCCCTCCGCAGCTGCAGTGTGCCTGGAGCTCTGGGCTTTGTGGTTTAGAAACCCAAACCCTAGGCATAACCCTAACCCTAGGCCTAACCCTAACCCTAACCCTAGGCAGCAAAGCCAGCTAGGGCTAGGGCTGCTTCCAAGGAAGTAGCTGTGGAAGCAGGCACCTTGTGGCACTTTTGTGTCCTCCTTGGCATGCCCTCCGCAGCTGCAGTGTGCCTGGAGCTCTGGGCTTTGTGGTTTAGAAAACCCTAACCCTAGGCGTAACCCTAACCCTAACCCTAGGCAGCAAAGCCAGCTAGGGCTAGGGCTGGTTCCAAGGAAGTAGCTGTGGAGGCAGGCACCTTGTGGCACTTTTGTGTCCTCCTTGGCATGCCCTCCGCAGCTGCAGTGTGCCTGGAGCTCTGGGCTTTGTGGTTTAGAAAACCCTAACCCTAGGCGTAACCCTAACCCTAACCCTAGACAGCAAAGCCAGCTAGGGCTAGGGCTGGTTCCAAGGAAGTAGCTGTGGAGGCAGGCACCTTGTGGCACTTTTGTGTCCTCCTTGGCATGCCCTCCGCAGCTGCAGTGTGCCTGGAGCTCTGGGCTTTGTGGTTTAGAAAACCCTAACCCTAGGCGTAACCCTAACCCTAACCCAAGGCCTAACCCTAACCCTAGGCAGTAAAGCCAGCTAGGGCTAGGGCTGGTTCCAAGGAAGTAGCTGTGGAGGCAGGCACCTTGTGGCACTTTTGTGTCCTCCTTGGCATGCCCTCCGCAGCTGCAGTGTGCCTGGAGCTCTGGGCTTTGTGGTTTAGAAAACCCTAACCCTAGGCCTAACCCTAACCCTAACCCTAGGCAGCAAAGCCAGCTAGGGCTAGGGCTGGTTCCAAGGAAGTAGCTGTGGAGGCAGGCACCTTGTGGCACTTTTGTGTCCTCCTTGGCATGCCCTCCGCAGCTGCAGTGTGCCTGGAGCTCTGGGCTTTGTGGTTTAGAAAACCCTAACCCTAGGCCTAACCCTAACCCTAACCCTAGGCAGCAAAGCCAGCTAGGGCTAGGGCTGGTTCCAAGGAAGTAGCTGTGGAGGCAGGCACCTTGTGGCACTTTTGTGTCCTCCTTGGCATGCCCTCCGCAGCTGCAGTGTGCCTGGAGCTCTGGGCTTTGTGGTTTAGAAAACCCTAACCCTAGGCGTAACCCTAACCCTAACCCTAGGCCTAACCCTAACCCTAACCCTAGGCAGCAAAGCCAGCTAGGGCTAGGGCTGGTTCCAAGGAAGTAGCTGTGGAGGCAGGCACCTTGTGGCACTTTTGTGTCCTCCTTGGCATGCCCTCCGCAGCTGCAGTGTGCCTGGAGCTCTGGGCTTTGTGGTTTAGAAACCCAAACCCTAGGCATAACCCTAACCCTAGGCCTAACCCTAACCCTAACCCTAGGCAGCAAAGCCAGCTAGGGCTAGGGCTGGTTCCAAGGAAGTAGCTGTGGAGGCAGGCACCTTGTGGCACTTTTGTGTCCTCCTTGGCATGCCCTCCGCAGCTGCAGTGTGCCTGGAGCTCTGGGCTTTGTGGTTTAGAAAACCCTAACCCTAGGCGTAACCCTAACCCTAACCCTAGGCAGCAAAGCCAGCTAGGGCTAGGGCTGGTTCCAAGGAAGTAGCTGTGGAGGCAGGCACCTTGTGGCACTTTTGTGTCCTCCTTGGCATGCCCTCCGCAGCTGCAGTGTGCCTGGAGCTCTGGGCTTTGTGGTTTAGAAAACTCTAACCCTAGGCGTAACCCTAACCCTAACCCTAGGCAGCAAAGCCAGCTAGGGCTAGGGCTGGTTCCAAGGAAGTAGCTGTGGAGGCAGGCACCTTGTGGCACTTTTGTGTCCTCCTTGGCATGCCCTCCGCAGCTGCAGTGTGCCTGGAGCTCTGGGCTTTGTGGTTTAGAAAACCCTAACCCTAGGCGTAACCCTAACCCTAACCCAAGGCCTAACCCTAACCCTAGGCAGTAAAGCCAGCTAGGGCTAGGGCTGGTTCCAAGGAAGTAGCTGTGGAGGCAGGCATCTTGTGGCACTTTTGTGTCCTCCTTGGCATGCCCTCCGCAGCTGCAGTGTGCCTGGAGCTCTGGGCTTTGTGGTTTAGAAAACCCTAACCCTAGGCGTAACCCTAACCCTAAGCCTAGGCGTAACCCTAACCCTAACCCTAGGCAGCAAAGCCAGCGAGGGCTAGGGCTGGTTCCAAGGAAGTAGCTGTGGAGGCAGGCACCTTGTGGCACTTTTGTGTCCTCCTTGGCATGCCCTCCGCAGCTGCAGTGTGCCTCGAGCTCTGGGTTTTGTGGTTTAGAAACCAAACCCTAGGCGTAACCCTAACCCTAGGCGTAACCCTAACCCTAACCCTAGGCAGCAAACCTGGCTGGGGCTAGGGCTGGTTCCAAGGAAGTAGCTGTGGAAGAAGGCACCTTGTGGCACTTTTGTGTCCTCCTTGGCATGCCCTCCGCAGCTGCAGTGTGCCTGGAGCTCTGGGCTTTGTGGTTTAGAAAACCCTAACCCTAGGCGTAACCCTAACCCTAACCCTAGGCAGCAAAGCCAGCTAGGGCTAGGGCTGGTTCCAAGGAAGTAGCTGTGGAGGCAGGCACCTTGTGGCACTTTTGTGTCCTCCTTGGCATGCCCTCCACAGCTGCAGTGTGCCTGGAGCTCTGGGCTTTGTGGTTTAGAAAACCCTAACCCTAGGCGTAACCCTAACCCTAGGTAGAAAACACGGCTAGGGCTAAGGTTGGTTCCAAGGAAGTAGCTGTGGAGGCAGGCACCTTGTGGCACTTTTGTGTCCTCCTTGGCATGCCCTCCGCAGCTGCAGTGTGCCTGGAGCTCTGTGCTTTGTGGTTTGAAAACCCTAACCCTAGGCGTAACCCTAACCGTAACCCTAGGCCTAACCCTAACCCTAGGCAGCAAAGCCAGCTAGGGCTAGGGCTGGTTCCAAGGAAGTAGCTGTGCAGGCAGGCACCTTGTGGCACTTTTGTGTCCTCCTTGGCATGCCCTCCGCAGCTGCAGTGTGCCTGGAGCTCTGGACTTTGTGGTTTAGAAAACCCTAACCCTAGGCGTAACCCTAACCCTAGGCCTAACCCTAACCCTAACCCTAGGCAGCAAAGCCAGCTAGGGCTAGGGCTGGTTCCAAGGAAGTAGCTGTGGAGGCAGGCACCTTGTGGCACTTTTGTGTCCTCCTTGGCATGCCCTCCGCAGCTGCAGTGTGCCTGGAGCTCTGGGCTTTGTGGTTTAGAAAACCCTAACCCTAGGCGTAACCCTAACCCTAACCCTAGGCAGCAAAGCCAGCTAGGGCTAGGGCTGGTTCCAAGGAAGTAGCTGTGGAGGCAGGCACCTTGTGGCACTTTTGTGTCCTCCTTGGCATGCCCTCCGCAGCTGCAGTGTGCCTGGAGCTCTGGGCTTTGTGGTTTAGAAAACCCTAACCCTAGGCGTAACCCTAACCCTAACCCTAGGCGTAACCCTAACCCTAACCCTAGGCAGCAAAGCCAGCGAGGGCTAGGGCTGGTTCCAAGGAAGTAGCTGTGGAGGCAGGCACCTTGTGGCACTTTTGTGTCCTCCTTGGCATGCCCTCCGCAGCTGCAGTGTGCCTGGAGCTCTGGGTTTTGTGGTTTAGAAACCAAACCCTAGGCGTAACCCTAACCCTAGGCGTAACCCTAACCCTAACCCTAGGCAGCAAACCTGGCTGGGGCTAGGGCTGGTTCCAAGGAAGTAGCTGTGGAAGAAGGCACCTTGTGGCACTTTTGTGTCCTCCTTGGCATGCCCTCCGCAGCTGCAGTGTGCCTGGAGCTCTGGGCTTTGTGGTTTAGAAAACCCTAACCCTAGGCGTAACCCTAACCCTAACCCTAGGCAGGAAACCCGGCTAGAGGTAGGGCTGGTTCCAAGGAAGTAGCTGTGGAGGCAGGCACCTTGTGGCACTTTTGTGTCCTCCTTGGCATGCCCTCCGCAGCTGCAGTGTGCCTGGAGCTCTGGGCTTTGTGGTTTAGAAAACCCTAACCCTAGGCGTAACCCTAACCCTAACCCTAGGCAGCAAAGCCAGCTAGGGCTAGGGCTGGTTCCAAGGAAGTAGCTGTGGAGGCAGGCACCTTGTGGCACTTTTGTGTCCTCCTTGGCATGCCCTCCGCAGCTGCAGTGTGCCTGGAGCTCTGGGCTTTGTGGTTTAGAAAACCCTAACCCTAGGCGTAACCCTAAGCCTAACCCAAGGCCTAACCCTAACCCTAACCCTAGGCAGCAAAGCCAGCTAGGGCTAGGGCTGGTTCCAAGGAAGTAGCTGTGGAGGCAGGCACCTTGTGGCACTTTTGTGTCCTCCTTGGCATGCCCTCCGCAGCTGCAGTGTGCCTGGAGCTCTGGGCTTTGTGGTTTAGAAAACCCTAACCCTAGGCGTAACCCTAACCCTAACCCTAGGCAGCAAAGCCAGCTAGGGCTAGGGCTGGTTCCAAGGAAGTAGCTGTGGAGGCAGGCACCTTGTGGCACTTTTGTGTCCTCCTTGGCATGCCCTCCACAGCTGCAGTGTGCCTGGAGCTCTGGGCTTTGTGGTTTAGAAAACCCTAACCCTAGGCGTAACCCTAACCCTAACCCTAGGCCTAACCCTAACCCTAGGCAGCAAAGCCAGCTAGGGTTAGGGCTGGTTCCAAGGAAGTAGCTGTGGAGGCAGGCACCTTGTGGCACTTTTGTGTCCTCCTTGGCATGCCCTCCGCAGCTGCAGTGTGCCTGGAGCTCTGGGCTTTGTGGTTTAGAAAACCCTAACCCTAGGCAGTAAAAGTAGGCTTCTGCATTTTTTGGTGTTTTTGACCTCCGCTCACTTGCCTCTGACGGAACATGAAGTCCCAGCCTTCTGGTGTTGTGTGCTCATGTGACGGGCGCTCTTACCAGAACCTTTCAGAAGCTGCCTTTTCATCTCTTCTAATTTTGAACTTTCCTTTCCACCTCAGTTTACCTGATCGTTTTCTCAAATATCATTGTTCGGTTACAGTCTAGAGCTGCTCAGGCTCTTTAGTCTGATAGGAAGCTTTAAAGGTTTGCTATTTGTTCTGTGCTTGGAGATTTCCGAACAAATGTTGTGGACAGCAGAGCCTCCTTTAGATAACATCTCATTTGCTCTTTTTGTGAGTGCCTGTGTCACTGACTTCAAGCATGCCTGGTAGACAGCACATTGCAGTAAAGAAAAGATCTCTGTTTCAGAGCAGTCATCATTTCTGTTCTGTAGGGTAACACATTCCCCATCCCACACAAAGCCTGAACAAACATGCTTTATGCAGGGAACCCTGAGGAACTGGAGGGAAGGAATTGCAAATCTGGTGACCTTGAAACAAGTGGCTGTTCATTCTCAACAGAAGATGCACAGGCCGGATACAGCCTCGAGACTGAGTGCACCCCAGAGCACAGGACTCGCTCTCATGTCTGTCTGAGGAAACTATCACAAAGGAACTGATTAAAGCTTTCAAGACAGTCCTGCCAAACCTGGGTGATCAAAACCTCATGACTAAGGCTCCCAAAATCACGAGATAAACTTTAACGTGATCATGCTGATGAACATAATAACGGATGGATTTGCCCAAGTCTCTAGCATGCACACTGATCAACTTCCAAGCTTTTTTTAAAGATGATAAACACTGCTTAAAGCTGAAAGCCAGGAGTGTTGTGAAATGATGAAAGCACCTGAGCTGGAACATTAGAAAAAACCTTTTGCAATGAACTCACAAGAGTTGGCAAGTAATAGTGGTACAGTCAGAGATGTGTCAAGCTTCCTTCCTTTCTAGCACAGTCAATTACCAATGCCAAGGAATCCAAAGAGTTCCTTCGTGATCTTACCAGGCAGTGGTATATCTCCAGGGCCAAAACATAGGAGAACTTATCTTTCATTCTCCTGAAATTAAGATCAGAGCTTCCTCACATCTCTTTCTCTACCTGCCTGATGGAGCCAAAGCTTCCCTTCCCTCTCCCTGCTGCAGCCATGCATTCAGCCAGCTCTCCACATGCAGTACAGGGGTAAGAGCCTCTCTGCAGGTGTGTTCACTTACCTGGAACCGGTGGAAGTCTGCTGGTTTGAAGTCATTGGGTGAGCAGCCACACCAGTCAACAATGTGCTTGTACTGGCACTTGCAGCCAAGCTTCCTGTTCCAGTTGGTGATGCGCAGGTTGTTGTCCACCATGGAGTCGCAGAAAGGGCTGTTCTCCAACACGGTGTGAAAAAAGGACTGCAGGAAACACAGAGCACATCACCATATTTAGCTCCTCAAACTTCCATTTTCTCCTTCACTTCAGCTCATGGGCCCAAACCCAATGCAGGTGACCTATTTTAGTTTGAAATGACAGGATTAACAAGCTCTGTTGTTCTGCCACATGTGATACACACTCCATTTGCCTGTATTCCACAGAGCATGGAAAAATCACAATACTCTACAGACCCAACCAAACTGTAAGAACACACAGCTGAGGTCTTGCTCCAATAACCTGGCACAGAATAATTGTACTTCTACAATGACCAGCTTCGGGCACTGGCAGCCCAAAGGACTCCAGGAAAGGCACCAGTACCAGCAATAATTTTATTTTTATTTCAGCTGTATGAGCAATTCTAAGAAATGCCCATTATTTCCCTTCTGTAAGTTGCTCCCTGGTCTAACAGATTTAGGGCTATTTTTCTGAACAATGTACTAATGGCATATTTCAAGTTGTTTCCCAAAACAATTGTCAAAACTGCACTATCACCCGGGTTACTCTGATAAAAATACAGTCTCAGACAGCTCTTATGTGGGTGTCTATCTCCAGCACTCTGAAATGCATTGCTTGTTGAGTGGCTTGTTCTGAAACATGCAGTTCACCCTAGGCACCAAAAGGACATTCTGCCTCCTGCATTTACGTCTGAAATCGAAAGTCTTTATTTGCTGACTCATGGCAGCATGGAATTCCTATTGGGCAATCCTAATTATATCATCATAATAACAGCTATTACATAAACCATGTGTAATGGGGACTGATATAGCAGGTTAACAGGTCAGTGAAGGCAAGGCCATTTTACAAAACCAGCTATGTATCTTGCAAAGAAAACCTTGTACAAAAAGAGCTATGAAATACCATCAATTTTAGCCCTGCAAGAGACTGTTTTTGGAGCAGTGACTTCTCTTTCAAATCAGCAATAGTAAGACCTATAAATAACCAGCATAACATTAGCATGGCTGGCCCCCAAATAATCCCCCTACCCTTTTTAATGTTAAATGACAGCCCAGTGAATATGGATTTTATGCTTGAACTGTTTGGTTAAACCCATAAAGGCATCCATTCTCATTCAAGCGAGAGGGGAAAAAAAACCCTACCCAATTACCTATTGCCCTGTGTCCTTTTATAGCAATACAGGAATTTCTCTGGATAATGGATGAAAAGGTTATCAGAGTAGAGAGAAAAGGTGATTTTTAACAGAAACGAGATTAAAAGAAGATTATGCAACATGTGTGGGGAATAATAAACCTCTACCAAAAGATAACAATTGCTGTGCTCCACCAGAAGCTAATGAGCAAGATTTGCAAGATCGGTGTCATCCATCCCTCAAAATGTTGAGGAACCAAGGCAGTTATGGGTTTAGAGGCAGTCATCAGCTCTTCCTTGGGCTGGCTGACTGCTGCAGCCTGTGGAGCAGAGGCTGACAAGCCAGGAGAGCAGTGTACCTGCTGGGGCAGGTGTAGCACAGGCTGCCAGCCATGGCTCTGTGCCCTCCCTGCAAATAGTGCACATTGCTGCACGCCAGGCAAAATCCCACACTGCTGTGCACTCCCCTTCTGCATCACTTGCAGCCAGAGCGACTCCTGAGTGATCCAAATGATTTGTGACTGTGCCTTCTGGCTGAGTTTTGAACAGAACAATAAACCGTTGTTTGCAGGGTTTATATTTTTAAAGAAAAGTGCTGGATAATAGCAAGGAAAGCTACTTATGAAGACAATTCGCCATCTCTAATATCCTTCAAAAGCTTTGTGCAGGAACAATTTGCAAGCAAAGGGCAGCTGGATTTTTGGTTGTTCAGTAACAGATTAATAGGCTTAGAAGTACAAAACAAAGCCACTCTTTGCAAAAAAGTCCCACAAACAAACAAGGCAATAAACAACTGCAAAAGATGTTCTAACCCTAAAGGGCTTGCTCATTATAGAAGTAAAATTTTCATTACCCACTGTGGGATGCTCCACAGCCCAGTGACATCAGCTGAAAGCCCCTCTGATTTTGGTCAGATCTTTGGGACAAGTGGGTTTGAGCACAGAGAGGGATTCTTGGCGTTCACATACCTCGGCAGGAAGCAGCGTGTAAGAGTAAAACCTCTTCATCTTTGTCACCAGGTCATCATTGGAAAAAGTGACATATTCCACAAACTTCCTGTTCAGGAGGAACCAGTCCGAGCCCCCATCCACTGTGATTCCCTCTGGGATCTTGCGGTCCCCCAGGCGCCACATGTGCGTGTCGCACTCCAGGAAGAGCCGGTCCAGCCCCTGCTTTCTGATAAACCTGAGGGAGGGCAAGAGCAGCCATTAAATGTTGGTTTGTAGTTTGCTATCATCAGGAGATTTATAAATAAAAAGCTACTTTCACAAACAAAAAAGGATCAAAAGGTCACTTGTTTATATTTCTGTTCTACTCATAAGTAGTGTAGAGAGGTTTAATAAATGATTAATCAGTTATATGTTCTGTTATAGAGGCAAAGATCAACAGATTGCTTTTAAACATCATTTGCACCTTCTGCTGTCTTAAGGCTGTGCAGGAAACAGAGCTCTAGGGCAAGAAAGTCCATAATGTTCATTAACTCTGAACAAACCACCACAGAAGAACTGCAACATGAACAGGAACTAAACACATTCTTCTCTCTCTAAATAAATTCAGTTTTTAAAAAACAGAAAAATGTACATAAAGGTAAAATGACCAATTTTCTCCAATGCTATTATGTCATTAATTTTTCTGCAGGGATATAGCCAATAAGGAAAAAATACCATTGTATTGGTCTTTGCTGTAGAATGAGCAAGTTTGCTCCATTTTGAAGTCTCTGGGGAGCAATGTTTTGTTATTGCTGAACCATGAATAAGAGGAGCAACGAAGTTATGGAAATGAATTATTTGAGACCAATATAAAACAAGAAAAGCTGGGAAATCAATCTGTGTTTGAAAATGCTTTGGACTGAATGCCCACTCATCTTTTGAGGCTGTCTAACCCAGGTTTCTGTCATTTGGGAACAATCTCCCTGAAGGAGAAGCAGGGCAGCCATGAATTAGCACTGAGGGGGGCTGAGCACCATCCACCCTGGTTGGATGTGAGCACTGGACACATCCCACGTGTTCTGAGCAGTAACAAATGCTCACTGACCACACACTAGAGCAACCCACAGCCCCCAGACCTCTCTGGGCGCAGGACCTGCAGGATAACAGCAGCTGTGGCAAGAGGGGCACAGCCTTCCCCTCCTGAACCACACACAGCTGTGCCAGGGCATTTCAGGATTAGCAAGCCAAGCTGACATTTTAGCAGTGCTCAAACACATGCTACTAAAGGTAAGGGAAATGAATAAAAGTTAAGGAACGAGCACCAGAGCTTTCTGAAGCCCTGCATCTAGAAACATGAGCACAAACTCCCTAGGCCAGCTCTCTGGTTCAAGTTCTGTTCTATACCAATCAAAGAACCGAGATGCAATTATGAAATGGTGCATATTAATTTTCAAAAGGACCGTAAATGACTTCAGGGTGTATGTCCTACTGATAGCTATGTCTCTTTTCACAGTATGAGAAGAGCTCCTCTGTTAACACAACAGTGCTGAAAATGTGTAAATGAGAGTCGAGAAATTTTTCTTTCCATGAACAAGTTTCTAATTTCATGTTCCATTATGAAGGATAATAGAAAAGTCTTGCAATTTTAATGCAGTGCTCTGGAATGTAATCTTCAAATTCAATATTTATGCAGTTATCTCCAAATCAAATATTAATGTGCCTGAAAGTTTGGTCATTTATTTATTTCTCTTCAAAACTAAATGCTCATTAGAGTTAATTATTTTAAGAAAATAACAGAACTTTATCGACTATATTTAAATAGGAACATAAAGTTCTTTTCCATGAAGTAATTTCTTTCAACTGCTATCTCTACCAATTTATCACACAAATAGAAGGTCCTTTGATTGCAATAGAAACCCTCAAACAAAATAAACCACCTGGCTATTTCAAAAACTGCTCTGCGTAGCAACTGCCTCAGCCTGTGTGACATGGTCCAGCTCCCTGGTACTGTACAGCTTCAGCCTTTCTGCCCGAACTTGGCAGCACAGGAGCACGACCACGCTCCAGATCAGAAGGTCCCAGCAAATCCTGACTCACAGCTTCATGTTTTCCAAAGTAGTTGACAGTCTCTTTTTTTGTCTATATGTGAACAGTTCTATGGTTTTTTAGCTAATGGCTTGGAAAAGCAAATTTCAGGATATGGAGTGAAATAAGCCAATTCCTGGAAGTATAATTGTTTTCACAACAAACTTCAGCCCCCAAATATTATACAACTGGGTTACTAGAAGAGAGTAAATGTACTTTCCAATCACTTAGCCTCCAGCAAGGCAGCACAGCCCAACTAAAAAGCTGCAATGCCTTTAGAGATCTCCAAAGATTTGATCCTTTTGCTTGTGCTTCTTGAAACCCTCCTAGAAACATCACACCAGGTTTCAGATCCATAAAAGCTGAACAGAGAGCAGGTGTTTTTCAGAAGGATCACCCTTACTGAGCCTCTTACACACTGTCACAACACCTCAGTGGAATAAGGCAAATTTGCAATTATTAGCAAAGCAAATAATTTCTGTGGCCATGAAGCAATGATATGTCTGAGGGGCTGGGAAGACACAGCTCTCCACTGGGTGCTGGCTTGCTGCTCATTTATGTTCTTTGACAGCCAAGGGGACCAAGTGTATTTCAGATCTGCTGGAAGCTAAACAGGAGAGGCTGCTGGCACAGAGAGCTGAACAGCAACCAAAGTGGAAAAAGGTGGATGAGGCTCCCTTTTGTCCCCACAAGATGACTTCTTCTAGGATGACTGACGCTCCCAGCAATAGCAATTTTGGCACTCAGGCAGGCAAGAACTTACTCTAAGCATATTGAATACTGCCTGAAGGAAAGGGAGAGGGGTATTTGTATGCCACATAGGCCTTTCCAAGAAATGAAAACCTCTTGGACGCTACAAAGAGTTCATAAAGATTCTTGACTAGCCATCCAAGGATGATTGCAGCCACCTCTGAAAAGAAAGATAGGAAGATGGAGGGCAAAAGCATGACCCTACTGATTTGTTTCTAGTCTCATGCTGTATTTCATTAGTTTCTGGTTATGCTCAAGGGAATAGCAAATCAGTAAATTTTATGAAGCCAGGTCAAGCTTCATAGAGAGCAATGGAATGCTAAAAAAAGGATGGTTTTTCCCCTTGTCTTTCTCTCTTGGGTCTCACAAAACAGCTTGCAGATAACTCTCAAATTGAAAGTAGGGGGGGGGAAGCTTAGTAAGAGCATTTCCTTAATCTCAGTCAATGTGGAAAAATTTAGGTGCTTCCTGTCACCCTGAACATCAGGTAAAACTGGCATACCTCTGCCAGCTGCAAATGCACTGGCCAGAACAATGACATCCTACTGAACCAAGGTATGGTTGGCCAAATACAACAGAGATTATCATCAGCTGAAGACAACTGGCCTTTCTCCTAATCCAAAAGAAAACAACAGGAGGAAAATAACAATCACAGGAAGAGTCAACCAGGAGAAAACAGAATTAAAAAAATACTAGGATTAAGAAAAGCATACCATTTTGCCTTATTTCATAGAGCACTCACTCTTATGATTGACAAACACATCTTATGCTTCTCCTTACCAACTTTAATTCTTCCTAAAGAGCCTCCAGTTTTGAGGGCCTGGGATTACACTCAAAAGGAAGGAGAAAACACAGGATATTAAGAAGGTGTGTCAGCACCTGAGCTCGGCAATCAGACACTGACTCACATGAAAGGTGCCACTGAGACCTGAGTGTGGCTGCAGCCTCACAGGTTCCAGAAAGTTATTTTTACACTTTGCTAAAAAACCCCTACTGCCTGCAGCACGTGGTCTGTCACTGAGTGTAGATGTCAGTCCAGGCAGCTCATGACTGCAATCCAGCTCAGGGAACTCCTCTTACTTTGTACTTTATTTAAATATTTATAAATGCATTTCAGACAAGATTCTAGGACTGTATAACATAAAGCATTTGTAACTTGTGTAGCATGTACTCCTACCACATGAGTATAAAAGCAGCTCAGCTCTTATGATATGTTGTAACTGCTAATAAATATTGCCACACAGTTACTTTATCAGCAAAAATATCCCAACCAAATATCCTCCTTTTTGATAGTTTTCTCCAAAGGACAGTGCAAACCACAGCAACTTGTAGAGATCCCTGCTCCTGAATGCTCTACTTACACGGTAAGTCAGAGAGTTTGCTGTTTTCTTTTTCCTGAAGTTTATGAATGAGTAAAACTTTCTAAAGCATCAGAGGCTATCAGATGGCTAAATGCCATTTACCAGTAACTTTATCACTAAAAGGTTTTTTCTGGAAAGAATATATTTTTAAGGTGAAAAGGTTTCTTCCTAAATGTTTCCTGTTTCTGGCCTCTCGGCTAGAATACCTCCCATTGACATTTCACTGTTAACCAGGTGCACCTACCCAGGAGCTCACCATCATTATTCAGGATTTAAGAATAAGAACTATGAATAGAAGTCACAAAACTCCAGCAAAACAATTCCTCACAAGTCAAAAGCCAATGTCAATGTCCAAGCAAGAATCTGCAGAGCTAGGATTTCCACTAGCATCATGTCCATGTTTCCCTGAGTGTATGTGGACAAGCTCTGCATGCTTTGATTTTATCTGCTCCTCTTTTAATTGTCCTTAGATGAAAATTTGAGGAAGAAAGTCCATTTCAGTGCAAAAAGTCAAGTAAATATTTTTACAGATGAGAAATGCGAGAGTCACTTGCTGGCAATGTTTGCACAGCCACCCTGGAAACACTAACCACAGTCAATCAGTTGGGAAGCACAAAACAGTAATTTGCAGTTTAGGTGACCAACTAGAAAGCACTGAACAATAATTTGACAATCTTGAATGTAGCAGTTGCAAGAAGTAATTTGTGAGCAATCTCTAAGCTACCACACATCTCCATAAACCAGGCACTGAAAAATTCTTTATATTAAGCAGATTGATGAATCCCAAATTTGGGATTCTGCACTGCAGAATCATTCCCTGCCTGCTCAAGGTGGAAATCCTGGCCTCACTGAGTATGCTGAGTCCAGCTAACCCTGATTTCCCTCCATTTCCATGAGTAACTCTATTCTACCAAGGGTTAAACAATATTTACATCTGAAATAATTTACAATTGGCTATTTAAACACAATGTCTATATGGTACCAGCTATTCATCTGTTTTTCTAAGGCTAGGATGTTGCAGTGTGTTTCCTGAGACCTTCCTGTCATGCTGAAAGCCTCCAGGGCTGATCCCCCACTCCCAAAATGGAGGTGAAGCTTGAAAAAGGGAACAGTGTCAAACAGAAATAGCACCTACTTAGTCTGTCAAGATGAGGAAGATTTCTACCCAGTATGACAGGCATCGTGTGGAAAGCACAGAACAAACAATTCCTGCTGTTTCAAAAAGCCTTGAAAATAACTCTCAGCACAGACAGAAATGATGGAAGAGAAAGAATAATTGTAACTTGCTTTTCAATGTGCTTTAACTGCGACATCCTAAATGCAATTGCTATGAGGTCAAAAATGTTATGAGAGCAGAATTCTTATCTTTTGTTAATTCCCTTACTCAGGGTAAGGGAAAGACATTAAATAAACACATTACTATCTCAACAATCCCCCAAAGCTTTAATGACAACACAGAAAAAACCACCAACAATATCAGAAAGAATTTCTCTCTTGACTGAATTTGCTCTAGTAAGATTTGGCTTATTTATTGATTTGGCTTATTTCAGGAGCAAAAACCAAAGCCATAAATAAGCACACAAATTGAAACGCTTCTAGCAGTTTTGCCCACAGTGCTAAACACTCAGGAGCTACCAAGGAACACAAGGAAATCTCCCATTCAAATGTGATCAGTGTTTGTCACCTGTATCTCTGCGTGCCCACAGCAGAGCCTTGGGGCAGCTGAGCAGGGTGGGTGTGCAGGGCAGGGACGGGCACAGCCTGCACTGGGAGGTGGCAGCTGCCCCGGGAGCACAGGGATGGGCTTCAGAGCAGGACACCCAGGTGACACAGCCACCAAAAGTGAGGCAGAGCTCAGAGATGCAGTTTGTCATGTTTGCTCCTGGAGTTTCTGTGGCAGAAGCTCAACTGCAAGTGATGGGAACAAGGAGCTCCACTGGAAGGATTTTTGGCAGTCCATGTTTTTAATGTATGTTAAACACATTTATGTTCAGAGTGCAATTAAACCTGGGGCAGACTACTGCTGCCACACACACTGGGCAAAGTTTAGATCATTTACAGCGCAGCAAAAATGGTACAGCAAATTAAATATCTCTTTCAAGACACAAGTTCGCCTTGAAATATTATGTTCAATGTGTCCCTTCTCAACCAGTGGCATCTTTATGGAAGCTAAGCAGCCATGGCACTTAGGGTATTCCACACAAGATGCTGTTGAAAGCTGATGAATACACACATTTTATCTGGTCATTATTCCATCTCTATATGGACATGATTAGACTTTTCAAGCTTACAATAGGCACCTCATACGCAATATAATTTGTTTCTGCTTCTTTCATATGCAATCTTCCCAGAATACCCATTTAATGCTTTAGTCCTAGCACATCTTTGCATTCCCTTGGAAGAAATTTCTCTTGATTCTTTCTTCTTCTCTGCCTTTTCCTACACATTAACTTCCCCTGGTTTTGAAAAACTTTTCTTTCCACTTTATCGCTTTCAAAGGAGAAGTCTCTTTCTCAGAAAAAGTCTTAAAAAACCTCAACATTTCTCAATATTTCAATGTTGCAGGCCAGGGAGCAAAATGAAAAACCCTGTGAAATTCTTTAGTTGTAGGAAACTTGCAAAGTCTATTTTTTGCAGTAATGACTCTACTAGGAATTGCCTTGTTTTGTCAACAATTCCATGCATTTCCTCGTGAGCATAAAGCTCAAGAGAGACTTAAAAGACTTTCCTGCAGGTTTCTTTACCCCACTCTTCATTTACACAGTATCTTTTAAGCAATACTAAAACAGCTTTCAGAAGGTCAAAAACGAAATGGCTTCCTCCCACCATAAGGGAGGCCACAACTCAAATGATTCTATGTCTTTTTATATTAAATAAGCAAAACTGCAAATTAGAGTATGCAGAATGTATCATGAACTCACCACAGACAGACTCAATGATATTAAACCTGACATTTTACCATCTGTTTGTCTCCAATAAATGTCTTCTCTGGAAAGTTTCTTGTCTCCTCACCTCCTTTCTAGTGACTGAGGGCAAGTGGGAGTCCCTTCTATAAAGGTTTTCAAGCTACCAAATCAGGCCACTACTGACCTTTGGGTACACAAGGGCCAACAACATCTGTGCAGCTTCAAATGATGTTTCCTGTCATAACCATTTTATTAAATGCCTCAGGACCTCAGACAAGGCTGCAAATGAAGTGTGCTGCACAATGCTCTTAGATAGCAATAAGATTCCTGATTATTTTACCAGCATTTTCACCTCCTTCCTAGTTCTGTCCTTGCCCCATAAAGGATGGCTATTGCTTCAGACCTCACTTGAAGCACCTTCCTGAACCAGCAGATGATCTTGCTTGTATACTCTAAGATCAAAGAACATCCTGCTTAGTCCCACGTCAAGACATATGGCTGCTTTTGTTTCTCTTTGCACTGACAGCTTAGAGCTCTGTTTTCCAAAACTGAGCAGAAATAAAAGCCCTACAAGGAGGTGAATTGTCAAGCTGAAGCTGTAAAGGCTTTATGGCTCCCCTAATGCTTAGCATAAAGCACTAAGAACATTTGAAAGTTAGCTGTAATGCCTAAATTTTTAAAGTGCAGTCTCTTTGCCGAGAAGATGCATGTTGCTATTTCAGTCACTACACTTCTCATGCAACTGTTGTGCTGAACTACTTCCAAGCAAAAAATAGATCTTAGTCCATGTGCTCTGGAATACTCAAGTGTTCTAAAAAATTTAGCAAAAAAAGTATGAGGCTGAGGGTAATTTGTGCCAAAGGAACCACCAAATATGTTACATGAGCAGCAGTGTAAGTGCTGCTAGGACATGTGGTTAGGCTATTCCAACAGCAGTGATAATTAATCCATTCTTCCCCCCAGTGTTTGGGTAATTCATCAGTGCAATACACAACAGTGTTTACTGTGAGATCCATTTAGCTAGCTGACTACCAAACCCCCAGTGACCCCATGTACAGCACACCAACAAACAGCCTGTGCCACTGAGGAGAAAAGGCATGGCTGAAATGGGGTCAAACAGATGTGTGCCAGCAGCACAGATTTTGGGAACACGCTCCAGTCCTTTGGTGGCTAAGGTTTCTCCAGCCCCTGAGAGATGGGATGGGATTGTGATGCTCTTTGACACAGGCCATCAACACCTCTAAAATTATCTGGAACCCAGAAACAGGACAACACAACTGCAAAGAACAGCAGTAATGAGGAGGGAAAATCAGCAGAAGGAAAAAATGTGGACATATACCAAAACTTTAAGGGTCTTTTCTTTAGCTGTTTGTATTTTGCCTATGAGCTCAAGATTCCTCAAAGACCTAACAGCATCCAGCCTTCTCAGCATGTTTACACTGTTTCCCAAATGACTGCTGGGAAGAGGTTTCTATACAAACCCCCCCACTTCCTGCCTGCCATTGAAGATGTCACATTTGACTGCCTTTATGTTTTATAATCATTCAGGTGCTGCTCCTGCCAAAAAAGAAAAAAATCCTCTGTCTATTCCAAATTGCAATAGCTTATACAACTACCAGGTTATTCACTTTCTTTTAATAGTCTAAGGCACTGAAAATAGAAGGAAATGTGTTGCCCACTAAGCACTATGTAACAACTCCAGCCACTGTGTGCAATTTCATTTCATACATCCACCTCTGTCAGGAAATAATGCTTCCAGCTGAGCGAAGGAGACATTTTCATGTCCATTCTCTTTGCTGAAGCCACTAAAGGAAAATCAGAGTGATGCACTTTTTCATGACTTTGGCATAACTAAAAGAAAACTTAACTCTATAAAAGGAAGCCTGATTTCTCTCCTTATTTGGCAGTAGAACAAGCACTGATTGTGAACATGGCTTGAATACAAAGCATACACTGTAATTGAGCTGTACAAGCATTTCAGGTTTGAGATGGCACTTCTAATCTTTCTCTGTTGTATGATCCAAAGACTATGATGACTTAAAACTAAGAGTTTTCAGTTGTTTACAAGACAGACTTGAAAAGCTTATTGATTAGGTGCCATTATTCATCCACAAATTAAAATTATCAGCAAGGATTGTACATTGCTTTCAATTATGTTTAGATGCTGTGCTCCTGTACTAGTAGTTCCCATGTTTTGAGAAAAACACCTTGGACCAGCTAAATCATTATTGTGCAAGGGGCAGCAGCCAGTATAGGCCAGTGTCCTCTCCCTTATTAAGGCTTCAATTTGTTGTTTTAAACAAAAAAATCTGTTCCAGTGTGTTTTGAGATAGGATATCCAAAGGGAGTTTTCTTTTATTGCCCAATGACATGGACACTGGCCTGTGTTCTAAAAGCTGTCCTTTTTTTTTCTTTTCTTAACTTTTTGCTGCCAACCCTCAAGGCTTCTCCTTACTAAGCTCTTGGCCATGACATTCTCTTCATGGGGTATTTCTTTTCCCCTGGGCTGTGACAGGACGAAGCAAAGAGCAAAATTTAAAAAGTGGAAAAATTAGTAGGAAAAAAATCTTATCCCTTACTCTTAGAATGAGCAAATCACTGAGTTTAGCTGTGGCAATTCCCCAGGCAAAGGTCACAAGAGGTTGGGAGAATATTGTAAACAGCACCACAGCACACCTTGTGCTCCCTGGGGACACTGGCTGTAGGACATGGGGTGACAGCCCAGGTGGAGCTCACCTGCCTGAGCTGGTAGGAGGTGTTTCAGCCCAGAGGACTTCCCCACTCTGACTGCAGGGATAAACCTCACTGGTGTGAGCACAGCTTACACACCTGGGCACTCCATGAAAGTCAGGTGGGAGCTGTGTGTCAGATGGGGAGAGCAGAGGGCACACTGCCCAGTTTAGTCAAGACTGAGTCACTCAAACACTAAACATGAAATATCAGGCTAGAAATCTTCACTTCAGATATTTTTTTCTCAACAGATGGATGTAGAGCTGGAAATTCACCCACAATACAAACAGGGGATAATTACTTTTTGATCAGCTTTTGGAAACAATGGAATGAATTTTTACTCAACATCAGCATTACTCAGAGGTGTTTGCAGCTGCTGGCTTGAGTGTGTCTACAGCTGCCTGGGCTGTGCAGGAGGAGGGAAGCCACTCTAACTCCCTGATAGAAAATCTGGGGACATGCCAAGGGGTAATGTGAAAGGATCCATTCATCCAGTGGTCAGCAGCGGGAGCACTTATGGGACTCAGGGACAGGGATGGCAAATCTGCACTCATGTCCCAGATCGTGTTCCCTGATGCACAGGAAATTTATGGTAGAAATCCAGGAAAAAGAAAATAAAACACAGTGACATGTTGTAATAAGCTAAAAGGTATATAGTTGTTTACACAAAGAGAGCCATTGAACTACTAAATGAGTTTGCTGTTCCTGTGATGGAAGCACAAGTGGCACATTTGCTTATTTCATTATTAAATTAATACCAGCTTAGTGTGTTTAATTGATTTAGATTGTTCTGATCCACTTGAAGTTGGCATGTTTGAACCAGCCTGATGTTGGTGTGTCATAATCCATTAGTTATTTCCCTTAGCCAGCTCAGGCAATTTGAGAAGACTCAGGAGCACCAGAGGAGTAAGGAGGCAAGAGACCAACTGCTGTTCCCTGGCTCTTTCTCTCCTCTTTTCTACACTAACTCTGCTGTCCATCACTATTGCCAGCTCGAGCTGAGTCTGCCAATCACTCTGACACCCTGCATTTCCCAAACCAGGGACTCTCCTGTGAAAACTGTTGACTTGGCTTTAAATATGACTCCTCACAGGATTATTTTTTACTACCTGCTATAGAATTTGTGCATGCACAAGATGAATGCTCGTGAGGACTTAATTTAAACAGGAACATGACAGAATTGATAAATCTGGTGACAAGAGTAAGAATGGCCAAGAAGAGAGAGAGACTTGTGAGTTATTCTGCCTGCTGTGCTGAACACATGACTCAGTGTGTCACATTCTCTGGGTACGCTTGACATTTTACAGAATAAAGGGAAGACCTGGTGACCCAAGCAGAATAAAACAATATTTTTAGATGCAAAGCCACTGGGGCTCAGCATATGGAGTTGCTGGAAGTGCAGCTGGACTGCTGTTATGGTACAAAACCAGCAAAAAGGAGGAACAGCAAAACTATGAATAAAGAGAAAAACAGGACAGTTTTCCTCTTTAGTCAGATGGGAAACTTCTTTCCTCTGCAGAGGTTGTTAAAGCCTTTGGAAGATGGTTTTTGGTCACTGCTGCTCCCCCAAACCACAATGGAAAATTTAAGTACTAAAAGTACTACTGATGAACGGTGGGAGACACAGCACATTCCTTCTCCAAGATTTGTGCAGGGTGGATGAAGCAGGATTCTGTTCCAAACTTTAGGAGGCTGTGATAAGCTCCAGCCACCATCCTCACTCTTAGTGGCATTGCAGGCTGCTGCAGGCTCCCACAGCTGGGGCTCTGCCCATGCCAGGCTGTGCTGCAGAGCTCAGTTAACCCAGCCTTGCTCACCAGTGTTCCTGGGGCCACCAGGTCAGTGCTGGTGTGTGGGCAATTGCCACTTGCTGACAAAACACCAATCTGTGCTGAGTCCACAGGAGGATGCAGCATCAGACTGCTTAGAGCCTCTCTCCCCACAAAAGCACCTCTGACTCTGGGAAGGAGTCACTCTGGGCCAGGAAACAACTGTCCTCAGCAAAGGGTTTCCTCCTCAGTCACTTCTCTCCCCTGGACTAGGGATTTCTTCAATCAGGTGACTCTGGAACTGTCACCATACAATAATTCTCAGTGCTCTGGTTAAAAGAAGGCAAGGAGAGGGCCAGCTCACCTTGCATTGTCCCTCCCGTGTGATTTCAAGAAGTTCATGTCACGGTATCTGGACAGGAATGCCACGAGCTGATCATTTGTCCTGTGAGAGAAAGAACAAAAGGTGCACAAATTACACTGTGAAAACCACTGCATCCAGAGCCATTTACAGATTTATTGTTCTCATTTGGGGACCATTCTCAGATTCTGGAGGAGGTGGTTCCAAAAAAAAAACTTCCATCCTGCTGCTAAACTTCAATGACCCCCCCTGCTCAGGAAAGCATACTTGGAAGGAAGCACAGCTTTATTACACCTTAACAAATTTCTTATCAACCCTTGGCAGGTATTTTAAGCACTGTAACAGAGTGTGCATGAAGTAACACTGCTCAACACTTCTTAAGTATGAAAATCCAGCTGCAAGATGACTGCACTGATAGTTCCATTTTACATGCTTTGCTAGATATTTCCTAGGGAGTTTGGTTCAGTATCTATTGGCATTTCATTTGTTTTCATTGTGTAATAGAGAAGAGGCCAAGGTTGGAATGCATAACGCAGAGAATTTTGATGTCAAAAAAGCAGTATAATCAACAGGAACAAAGGAATTTAGAAGGTTAATTCCAATTAGAATGACAGGCAATCTGACACCAGCATTTTCAAAATTTCAGCTGACATGTCCAAGAATGTATTTACACTTGACAGCTTTTGTGGTCTGTTCTTTCTTTAACAATGGAGCAAAAATGTTCTCTGTTTATCTAGGTCAGCATATTTAGGAAAACTGAATAAATCACATTAAAAAGATCTTAATCTCCTGAATTGCATTTGAATCCACAACCTTATGGATACAACACCATTTATGCAATGGTCTGTAATGAAGCTGGTAGCAGAAAGACTCAAGATAAAAGAGCTGTCAATACTACTGTATTTTGAAAACATTTCATTATTATAAGCCATAGAAAACCAAGTTAGACCTGAACATGTTTAACTGTACAAAATGTGTTTAACTTCTGGGGTCAGGCTGCAACAACCTGGAAATGTTATCAGCCAGGTAAATTATTTTCATAATCTCATTGATATTAGCTAGAACAAATGAATTATCTGTCAATCAAGCATCCTGACAGACAGGGCCCTGAGACCCTCCTCCTTTACTCCCTCATGTGAGCTGCAACACCTCCCAGGGTCAGACTCTGCATCTCAATTTGGCTAACTCAGAAACCGCTTTCTGTAGAGTAAGCTGTGCAGATTTTCACATTTGCTGCTCCAGTGACTCTCCATCTTACTGGGATGAATAGGCATTTAGTGAATTTACTTAGCAATGCTTCCACATGAAATGGTTTCAATGGCTGACATCTTCGGGTGAGTTTCTAGGCAAAAGCTGGCATGCAAAGATGATCTTTAGAAATATAATCAAGTTTGGAAGTGCTTGAGCTTTAATTTCCTTACAGGATAAAAATCTAATCAACCAAAGTAACAATCCACACCACTCAATAAAACATCATCCTTTCTAGATTGCTCACCCACCTGTATTTTGCTATTCAGCAGTATTCTACCAAGTGTATCAGGACTTGGGGCTGCCATACAAATTCTCATTGCTTCTCAGCTTTTAGGTAACTCTTATAAATGTCCAAATGATGCTCTGGCTCTCAAAGTAATCAATAATTGACCTTTTCTCTCTTCTTGAAAACACTGGAAGTATCTTGGTCCTACTTTGAATATTTTTAATTTTTTGTTTTAAAGAACTCATACAGAGTTTTACTCCTTATCAATTAATATGCTTCGTTTCATGTGTTGACAACACGGTACTAAAACATCATAGTTCCATTTGGTAAAACTTTCTAGTTAATTGACATTTAGATTTATGCAGTCAACCAATTCTTTGCTCAGCATGGCACCACACTGAATTTCTATTAAGCTTTCACTCAAAGTGCTCCTTCTGGCCCCAACATCATGAGGATGCTGCACATCACCTCTGACTTATTCCATCAGAAGACATTTAAGAGAAAATCAAAGGCATTGAACACGCCATCGATGTTAATGCATTTGTTAAAATGCTCCTCACCTTTCAGAAACCTTTGCCTTGAGGGGTAGATTTCCTAAATGCCTCTGGCACAGATTGCTGCCACACTTCTTCACATTCAGCAGCAGCAGTCTGTGCCACGGCAGTGCCTCTGGCACCAGCTATTTCCAGAGCCTCTGGCACTCCTTTGGACAAAGACTGGAGACGTGGGCCTGCTTTTTCTCTAAGTAAGGCAATCAAAAGCTGAGATTTTCAGCTGAAGACATCACTGGAAGCAACAGCAACTCCACACTGCCAAATTAAATTCTGCTGTACCTCCACAAATTTCAGGGATAATTCACTGAGCATAAATTTGGCACAAAATCTTTTTACTAACTATCACAGTAAAACAGAAAGTAACAAGTGCAACAGAGCCTTCCTAAGAAGGAAATAAAGTCATGTGGAGAAGGAGGGTAGTTTCATGCTACTGATTAAAAATACACTGATATTACATATCACATTCCTATCAGTTTCCCCAGTGTAACACAGCACAAATACAGAGTGAGGAAAAAGCCCTTCTGCAGTTGGTGCCTGAGGCTGGACCTGATGGATGCATCCACACAGCTCTCACTTCTATTTCCTTTTGCTATTAAACTCACTTGGAGGGCAAGGCTCCAGGGAGAAGGATTAGTCAGCTGGTTACCTGTATCACTAGCAGGGAGGAGGATGGTGGGAGTGTACAGAGGCTGAGAGAAAATGGGCATTTCCAGGTGTGCAGCACGCAGGGAGAAATGCAAAATGAATCCTCTAGTGAGCTCCAAGACTGGAGAAAACTTGTGTGTGGGGGAGGCTGCCACAAGAAGATGACAAGTGAAGAAGAGTGATGGGAAATAAAGCACGTCTGAGTTCACTGGTGCAGATCTGGTGCTCAGCAAGGGCAGGTCTGCCAGCTGGGATGGGGGTGCCCAGCTTCCCCAGAGCCTTGCTGAGGTCACCTCGGGGAGTTCCTGCAGCAAGGGTGACAGGGCTGGCAGGGGAGCTGTGCCCACCTGCTGGGGTGCCGCTCAGCAAAGCTCAGCCAAGCCCTGTAGGGCTGGGCTCAAGGATGGCAGCGCTCAGCTGGGCAGGCAGTGAGGCTGCAAGAGTGGCTCAACCCATGGCACTGCTCAGTGAAAATGTGGCTGAGCCCCTGGGCTGGGACTCTCCTTGGGGTTAGGTCGAGATTAGAGTTACAGGTCAAAGGGAGAGAAAAAGGTGAATCCTCTATCCAGAAAGAAATTCAGAAGATATTGCCAAAGCAAAGCAAAGCAAAGTCTGCTAGCAGTGTTTCCTCATGAGCAGCCCCTGGCCTGGGACTGAGGTGTCCCAGGGTGTGAGCAGGCAAACCAGGCACTCAGTAAGCACATGCTGAGCAAAGCAATAATTTCAGAATACAGCCTGTACACTGGGGACTGAAATGAACAACTGGAAGAGAAGCAGTGACTTTGTGTTTGCATTGTCTGAGCACACTGAAGGTCTGTGCAGAGGGCAGTCCCTGCACACAACCACAGCCAGACCCCATGGCCAAGAGGCAGTGCTGGTCTTGCTGGTTTTAAGCAAACCCTCCAACCCTAGTGACTAATCCAAAAAAAGAGCAGAGATGCCCTCAGTCTGCAGCTGTGAAAACAGATTAGGAAAGCCTTTGGAGAATACAAGAAAAGGAAATCAAGATATTATTACTTTTGGAGGACAGTAATGGCTAATAGAAATGTTCTGATTCAGCAAGGTACTTTAACACATGGGCAACTTGAAGGATGTAGGGAATAGCAGGCACTTCAATGGGATTATTAATATGTCAAAACCTATGCAAGTTAATAACAATTTGGATAAGTCAGATCAAAAGCTCAGAAGCTTTTGGCAGCACACAGGTATGGAAACAAGATGGTTTGATTTTGTGTAGGAATCAGATGAAGAAAAGAGAGCTGCTCTCAGTTTATTAATTATTCATCTTGATTAACTTAGGGCTATCTAATGACAAGTCTGCTGGCTGCTTCACAGGAGGAGTTAGTGCAGGGAGGGGATTAGCCCTGGCCATGGTGAGCAGTGGTGGCAGCAAACACAGCAGTAGCTCTGCCTGGTGTGGGGTGCTGGAGAGGCAGGCAAGGATTACAAAAGCAGCTGAACAGGCAAAAAAGGAAACACAAAGGCAAAAGTGTTTGGGAGAACAGGACAAGGAGGCTAATGTGGTTTGAAGCAGCAATGAAAGGCCTCTGAAGCAGGGATGATGAAGGCAAACATACAGTCAGAAAGATAAGTCAAAACTGTTACAAGTTTTCCCAGTGTCCAAAGCTTTGGTGTTTCCACCCGTTCCTCCCTGACTCATGCCCACAGTTTCCTTCCCCAGGACTCCCAGGACTGATGTGTGAAGGCACAGCCCTACAGAGCCCAGACCTACAGCAACCCCAGCAGCTCTTTGCCAAGAAACTGTTTCTACAGAAGGAAAAGACTGCAGAGAAAAAAAAGCTGTAATTATGGGACAAACTCACCTATTCAGAGTTAAGCATGATATCAATAGTTAATATGGCTAAACACAGTTAAACATGCAGATGTGCGCACAAGAGCCTGAAAGTGGAAGAACTGAACACCTTAAATTCTGCTACCTTCTTTCCAATAAATTCTTACAATAATACTTAAGCTCCCTGATTCCAGTAAGTTATTCATTTCACATTCCTGAAGCCAGTACTGTAGAGTGTTAGGGCATGCCATCACCACCAAGCCCCGTGGCAGGAGACTTCCTTTTGCAGAGTTCCTCACCTGGCTATTCCTAGCCTGGGGATCTCTCCCTTCTAACCCAGGGAGTGCCTGTGCTCAGCCTGGCTGCCCAGGTCCTGCAGCACTGCAGGGCACAGAGGAGCTGGGGAGGAGGAGAGCAGCCCAGGAGACAGGGAAGGGTTTTTGCCAATTGCTGCACACACCTGCACAGCACACAGTGCACTCTGAGAGCTCCTGCTGGGGCACAGCAGCACTCAGGGCATCTCCCCACTCCAGAAAGGGAACCTGACCTGCTCTGGTCCCTCCACCAGGCCATTTGAGCACATGTGGGCATGGCATGTCACCTTACAAAAGGATGCAGCAGACAAATGATTCAAGAGAAAAAAGCAGAAACCTACAAAAGCTCCTCCTGGAACATTTACAGCAGGAAGATCAACCACGCAAATGCAGCATGAGACAAACGTGGGAAAAGGTTTGCAGGGTTCAGCTTTCAGAGCCTGGATAGACAGCCTGCCCCTCCTACTGTGCTCCCAAGTCCTCCTGCCTCTCCAAAGGCAATTTAGCACAAGGGGAGGCTCAGCAGAGCCTGACCCAGGCTGAAGTAAGGAAAAAAAACCTCAACAAGTCTGCCATCTAAAAATGCAAGGAAAGGGGAAGGCTGTACTTAGCCTTTGCTATCCATCACAGAACAAAGATTAGCGTGGCAGGCCTCTCTCAGCAAAGCTGATTCCTATTTCAACAGCCATTCATAAAACAAACCATAAAAATGAGAACAGCAGATATGATTTCAGAGGCCAACTGCACGAGGAAGGCTCTGGGTGACAGTTAATACCTCTGCTTTTACAGCAGTGTTGTCTTAAATGGTTTGTTTTGTCTTTCAAGTCGGGTTTTACAGAGGAACAAGATAATGGAAGAAAACTATTGCCTCAGCAGCTCAGCTGCTGGAGTACTTGGAGATCAGAGCTGGGCTGGGAATTCACACCTGAGTATTTCAAAGTGTCAGCTCCTGCATTTGGATGCTGCAGGCACAGATCACTCATCACAAGGGATGCAGCTCCTCTCCTGCAGCCCTGCCAGGGCTGTGTGATGCTCAAGACATTCTATTAGCAATACAGTCATCTTGGCTGTGCTTTCAACTACTGCTTCCCATTCAACCACTGTCTGTTTCCTATGGAAAAGAAAAGAACTTGCATAGTCAAAAAAGAGTGGAAGTCTTTTTTGGATGGCACACTGCTGAACAAACCTCTTCTAGTGAAAGTACATAAATGCCTGGGTATAAAGGAAATCTGCTGAGAGAAAATAGAATAAACTGCATCGTCTGCTTCCTGAGCCACTCCACAACCTATTTTCTAGAAATTCAAGGCTTCAGATGGTACTTATAAAATAAATAAATAAGCCCACTACTGAGAAGCAGCAGCACATGCTTAAATGAAAATCCTAAAGAGACCATATAAGAGAATTCCACCAAGGATTAATGAACAAATGTGATTAAAACTATCTACAGCTCTGGACTGCTGCCAAAACACTGCCAGCAGTGTTTGATATGTAAATGCTTAAAACATTTGCTGTGTGTACTGCCGTTGATGCAAAGCCTCTATAGAGAGTTTCTCCATCTAATTAGAGATATTGGTTTAGCAAACTTTGGAGTCTATAAAACCCTCAATGTCTCATTATTCTTTTAAAATAGAATATTCATTTGTTTGGAATGTTTTCCAGCTATATCCCATGAAACCCTGAAAGGCCCTTGGCTAATGAAAAACTCCAGCCCAGTATCAGCTGATAAACCCTACAGCTTTTATGATAATAAAATTCTCACCACATGCACTCATTAAAACTTTGTAACATCGCTTTTGGCTTTCTTTAAATATTCACTGGGAAAAAAAGTAAATTGCTCAATTTCCAATTATTTTATAGCACAATTTCAACACAAGCATTTAAAATCTCCAGGACCTTATCAAATACACCCTACAATGGTGCAATCATAGTGTCTCTGATCTGGTGAAGCCCTGGTGAACAGTAAGGGCTGAACTGTAGCACACCTGGAACTCTCCCAAAATGATGCAACTTTCCCACTGTATTGTCATAAATTACTCCATGGGTCAGGGCCCACATGGCCACGTGTCCAGAAGCAGAATGTGCAAGGACTACACACAAGGTCAAGAGCTGAGAGCTGTCCTTAAACTCATCTTCAATCTCTTAGGGGCACAAATACATTTATTAAGGAGACTTTTCCAGGCAGGCCAATCCAGTCATAACTCAGATTGTCCATCTCCACCACAGACACGTCACCAACTCACCGATGTTTAACTCACTGGTGTTTATGAAAGATTTTTACAAAATGCCCTCAGTCCCAGGAGTACCTTTGAATTGATCCTAGGAATTAATTTGTCTGTGACAATGACATTTTCTCAGCATCCCTGCTGCTGCAGTAAAAAGTAAATAAGAAAAACACTACTCAGTAATACCATTTCATATGCAGCTCTTTTTCTCTGATTTTAAAGCCACTATGAGTTGCAAGTTACTATATTTTAGAATAAAACTACAAAATACATTAAGGTAGTTTTCCTTTCATAAATCTAATTGTATGCAATTGCTAAGTCTAGATAATTTGTATGCTTAGCAACAACAAATGCACTGAAAAATACTTGAATAACAAAAGCTTCTGAAGTACCTTCCAAATGTGCAACTGTGTAAGACCTGGTAGACATGAAAATAATCAAAGAAAATTGGCTATGTGCAGGATGACTTATTCCCTACATAACCTGGTATTGATGCATGCAGCTCAGAGGTATTTTGCTAGAAAGGAAGGAAATGTTTCACTCTGATATGTTAAACAATTTTCTATTTATTTAAGCTTATGAATCATCAGCATATCACCACCATTATTTATTTTTTTCATCTTGCTAGCCCAGAATTTGTGTGTCTGACAGATAGCCTTTGCTAGAAAGGCCTATAAATGCCTATTTCAAATAAATATTTTTAAGTAAAGGCAGAGATGTGTGTCTAACTTAGATAAGGGCTAGAAAACTTGTTAAAGGTACATCCTGTAGGAAAGCAAAATTCCTCTCCCACCACATTCACAAGAGATGTCAGTTTAGTTGAACTGATGTATGAAAAAAATGCTCATTTTTATCAGTGCTGGCAAAAACTGCTTATCAAGCCTTGCTGGCATTCCCATTACTCAAATTTGGAAATTAAAATAATGCAAATCAGTGCAGAAAAAATACAGCAACGTGGGGTTTAGACTCTTCAACTTACACTCTGATCTAAAATGCTTAGCACTCATAGAATCACATGGTTACTCAGCATTATGTCAGCTCCAAACATAGAATCACAGAAATGCTCCATTTGAAAAAGACCTTTAAGATCATCGACTCCAGCTCTGCCAAGCCCATCACTAAACCACATCCCCCAGTGCAACTCTCCCAAACTCAGGTGCCAGCCTTGAGCAAGCAGATTTCCTTTTGGGGGCTTCTGAAAGCTATTTAAGAGAGAGAACTGCCACATCTGCCTTCTTCCCAAATTAATGATGCAGTGGAGGGGAGGCAGGGGCAGGTGAGCCTGCCCACACTGGAAATGCTCCTGGGAATCTTGTCACCTGCAGGCAGGTGGGCTCACACAAAGCACAGTGAGACCAATGCTCCCCTCAGTCACTGCAGCTGACCTTCCACTCATAGCTGCCACTGACAGTCAGCAACTTTCCAAGGTAGCTGCACTCAGGATAAATGGAAAGAATTGTGATTTTCATGGTAAAAAAGCACCAGTTTGGTGGATGACACCAACAAGTCCAAATGTGAATGTTTTTAACCTTTTTCTATTAAGAGTGTAAGGACTGACTGAATGCAGAGTGTGGAGCTAATGAACACACACTATCTGCTGACAGTTTGGCACAGAAAGGCTGTTTTAATATCACACTGTCAAAGGTCTATCACATTTTTGATTTCCATCAATAAGGAAGTTGAGTGTTGACGTAAATTATCATTTTGATGGACAGTGAGCAGGAAGCAGCCGTGCACCTGAAGAGGTTACCTACACACACTGCTATTTACATTGAGACATGTCTAAAGGGGATTCATGCCCAGAATTTCTCAATTTATTGAGGTTATTTACTTAGTTTTAATCCTGTAAGGAAAAAAAAACAATCTCTATTTCCAGCATTTTTCTGTTTTAAAACTCTTATGACAATAAGGGCTTTCTCTCACCAGGAAAAAAACCAAAACTATGGAGTGACAGAAACCTTGGAAAATGCACTTTCTGCCCAAAATGCATCTTTGAAGAAAGCAGTACACAAATTACCCACATTTTATTCCTTAAAATATGTTTAGGAATATTTTAGTACCTTCAATAGTGAGACAATTTCCCTCTTGTAAGTCCTTTAATCAATGAAAAAAAGAGGTTTTTTCTACCCTTTTTTCTACTGATAAGCACTATGCAAAGGATTTTATTCTGTTTTCATATCTGTAATGCTCCAGAATCAGTGCAGTGCACTCAGTTCATGCTTGTGCAAGCCAGAGCATAAATCCAGCTCTGTGTTCCTGGAATAGGCAGTGGGAAATCATAGCAAAGGTTTTGTGGTGTTTCCCAGTAGAGGCTGTGAAAAGGTGTTGCTCCACGTGTACAGCATGGCAATAGATGGATATCAGCACTGCCTTCCTCTCACTCTGAGAGGTGCTCTGTCTTTCCCAGCCTTGTCTCATGGCAGGCAATCCTCCATAAGAAAAATTCCCAAGCAAGCATTTCTTTCAATTAGGCCCATCCATTGTGTCAGAGTGGCAGCAAATGTAACTGCTGCCAATTACTACAGGACTTCTAAAGCTGCTGAAAAGTATTTGCCAAGATAATTTGCTTTTCACAAAGTTGCCTTTGCCTGTTATTATAATAACAAACCATTCCATTTCCAATCACTGCCTCAGTGCAGGGATCAGGATAGAGAACTCCCACATTTAACTGCCACGAACTCTTGGTGGGCCATGGCCCTGTGGATGCCAGTGTCACTTGTGAGGATGCTGCACTACAAAGAGTTAAGACAGACAAGATTATCCCATTTCACAAAAACATCTGAGTTCACTTAATATCTGCTGGAAAGCCTCTGAAAAAAGAGAGTACTGAAATACTTGACTAACCAGCTGCTAATACCCAAGGATATTTAATTATTAAAAGTAAACATGATATAATTTTAGCTTTATAAAAGCACTGGGATTTTATGTAGTACAGAATGATGCTCACTGCTTTGTATTTTTCCAGTGTTTCTCTGCTGCTGCATATTCATGTAGAACCTCATCTGCCTACACGATACATCCCATTTTGATGAAAACAATAATCACTGATTAAATAAGCAAGTGGAGTGAGCTTCAGAAATGATCAAGTTCATTACTCAAATTAGTGAGACTTTGTATAAAAAGAAAAAAATCTAGATATCAGGCTGAATAGGAGCTTTTTGTTTGTTTACACCGTGTATATTTTATATTGCATGGTTGATATTCAGCAGTTTCTTTCACCATCTCTAAAATTAAATTATCAAGAGTTTTGTGCAAAAAGAGAAATTAAAATTAAATATGATTTAAAGCAACCATTCACTTCATCCAATTCACACGTTCCCGCGTGCATCTGAAATTTTATTTGTACGAGTCAATGCGAAAAATGATTTGCTAATTGTTGAAAAATGGTTTGATAGTTGTTGAGCAATAACTAAAAATGCTCAGTTTCTTCCAAGAAAGTGGGAAGAAAGAAACCTTCACCCTGCTTCTGATGGCAGAGCTCTGCCTGGTGGGGTCTGTCAGTCTGGGCGTGCAGTCCTGCTGTCCTGCCACAGCAGAGACCCTGCAGCACCCCAGGTGTCACCTGGGCCAGTTCCATGGATTATTCAGCACATCCAACTCAATTTAAAGTCCATCATGTGAGCTGTGTGTGCCTCCATCAGCTACAACAGTCTTGCAGCTTAAGACTCATGAGATATCTTTGCTTTCCTGCATGCTAGGGTGCCACTTACCCAGCTTTAATGTTAAATTTTGGTAATTTCTCAGTTTTTGAAACATAACTTGCTCCCTCTGACTGTGCAGACGGTGATTCACCCTGACACCCCACTCTCCCCCCTCTGTCACACCAGAGCCATTCCTGCCCTGCCAGCAGGAGAGCACAGCCACCAAGGACAGCTCAGGCTGGAAACACCTTCCCTGCACTCTCCCTGCTGCAGCCACTCTGCCCCAGCCCCTCTTTCCAGGGCTACCTCTGGTTCCAGCAGGGAAGGCAGGCCAGCTGTGCTCCCAAATGCTCCAGCCCAGCATCCTCCCCAAAGCTCACAGAGGTAGTCCTGATTTTTTAAAGTTTTTCTAAGCCTTCTGATGTTTACATTCTTGTAACAAACTTTTTCACATACTTTATGTAAATAACTTATTGTTTTGCATTCTTCTACAGAAGAAGAAAAATTTGATAGACTGTTAGTTTGTCCAGTGCCATTGGAGAAAAAACACTGTCACCCTCCAATACACTGTCACTTTTAAAAATCTATAAATATTAGATTCAGAAATTACAAGTGCTCTTTTTACCTTGGAAGAGCTGTGTGTCCGTGTTATTTCATGTCCTATAGTGACACACAGACACACTGGGGTTGCATGTCAATAATGAAGCAGAAACAGCCAACACTAAGCTTGGAAGCAGCAGGGAGCTGAGACCACCCTCTCTTGCTGGGAAAAGAAGCAGGAAAGCTCCTTCTAAAAGGGCTCAAGGTATAAAACTCAGCACTTCTGTGCCAGGGCAGCCCAGGGCTCTTCACCTGCCCAGTGAGACCCCACTGCTGGGGCACTTTCACAAACTCCTTCAAAAGTGAACTGAATTATCACAACCCAGCCCCTTCCTGCATCTCCTCCTGGGCCTGCCACTCCCTTTGATCCCCGAGCTGCTGAACCAACCTGAGTGCATCAGTCCAAAGGACCAGAAGGCAAACCAGGGAAAATGGGTCAGGGATTTAACATTAATTCAGCACCAAGCCTGAAAAGATGGAAGAACAGGGCCTGGGGGGTGAAAGGGATAATGAACTGAGAGCTGATGGAAAGAAACTTAATTGGTTTTAACAACAAAAGGTCACATTTTGTTACCCTTATTTGGGTTGAGCAATGATCTTATTTTGACAATTTGTGCCACCTGACGACTTGCCCTACTCTTGGTTGGGACTGTTTTGGACTAAGTGAGGAATGCAGAGCTGGGATATGAGGCACAAACCTGTGGCAGAGAGGATGTTTGCAATGGGAACATACAGATCCACCACTGATATAACTGGGGCTGCTGAGGAAACAGCTGGCAGGGTGGGAGGCTGATGTCCCTGCTCAGTGAGCTGCAATCAATACAGCCTTATTCCATCAGAAGAGAACCAGGCTTCACTTCACCTCAAGAACAAGCTCTAGAAAAGGCACGTGAACCTAAATGGTGCAGTCTGTCACCAGTGAGCTCCTGGCACTGCCAAGTGGACAGGCTGTGACACAGAGCCATTTCCTGGCTGCAGTAGTTCACAAATGATTCTCCAGGCACTTTGTGTTGATTCCCAGCACTGGTACCTCGTGACACACCACACGTACCAGCTTCCCACAAAGAAAGATCAGGGCGTTTTAGCCTTCAGCTGTAGCTCTACAGCTGCCACCCGTAACACGACTTGAGCCCCTGGCAACAGCTCCAGTGCCTACACAACACCAGCTGCACAAAGGCTTAGCAATGACCCTCACAGGGCAAGCAGAGCCACCGTCCTGCAGGCCCTTGCCGTGGAAATCATCTGAAGCTACCTTGCACCTGACTGGCACAGTGCATCCCATCACATGAATACAATGATCTGAGCCACTGACAAAACATCTGAGGCTGCCTCGATTAAAACCATAAGGTGACACAAATAACCAATTTGGATTTACAGACCTTTTAGTCTTCAGCTGTCCCAAGAATGCATTGTTGCAAGATTACCTGCTAGAAGTGACTTTGGGGGCCCAAACTTTTAAACCAAGATCAACTCTGCATTTGGAAAAGACTTGGCCCCAAACCAGTTCCTAATGTGGCAAAGAGTGCAATTATCCTGATGAAAGCTTAGGGATGCTTGTGCCTTCAGCTGGTTCATCAAGTAATGCTGGATGATGGATATAATTAAACTGCGTGCAGCAGAGTGGAATGTGCTACAATGAACCATTTAGGGCCTCATCCCCTCCCATCAGCCTGGAGCTACAGATGGGCCATCACAGACAGTCAGTGGCACTCAGCACTGCTATTTATACAGGGAGGTTCAGAGGTGCCACACAAATGCTGTGTGCAGGTTGAGAAGAAAAGAAGTATTCCACTGTAGTAAGGTGCAATTGTAAAAGCCAGCTAGTCCCTAATTCCACCTGGGATTGCACAGCAAAATGTGTGTCTGGGATTTCTGATTTCTGCACTGCCAGGTCAAAACTCCCACAATATCTCAAGATACAAAGTTTTGACCAGTTAGCACTAGTCAGGACTAGAAAGAAAAATAAAAAGAAGCTTTGGAAAAAGAGACGCATTCTGCAGCAGGTCCCTGAAGAGGAAGAGCACCACACACAGAGGTGGTGCCCAAGAACACCACACACAGAGGTGTGCCCAAGAACAGCACACACAGAGCTGGTGCCCAAGAACAGCACACACAGAGGTGTGCCCAAGAACACCACACACAGAGGTGTGCCCAAGAACAGCACACACAGATGTGTGCCCAAGAACAGCACACACAGAGGTGTGCCCAAGAACACCACACACAGATGTGGTGCCCAAGAACAGCACACACAGAGCTGGTGCCCAAGAACAGCACACACAGAGGTGTGCCCAAGAACACCACACACAGAGGTGTGCCCAAGAACAGCACACACAGAGGTGGTGCCCAAGAACAGCACACACAGAGGTGGTGCCCAAGAACAGCACACACAGAGGTGTGCCCAAGAACAGCACACACAGAGGTGGTGCCCAAGAACAGCACACACAGAGCTGGTGCCCAAGAACACCACACACAGAGGTGGTGCCCAAGAACACCACACACAGAGGTGTGCCCAAGAACACCACACACAGGTGTGCCCAAGAACACCACACACAGAGGTGTGCCCAAGAACACCACACACAGAGGTGTGCCCAAGAACAGCACACACAGAGGTGCCCAAGAACACCACACACAGAGGTGCCCAAGAACAGCACACACAGAGGTGTGCCCAAGAACAGCACACACAGATGTGTGCCCAAGAACAGCACACACAGAGGTGCCCAAGAACAGCACACACAGAGGTGGTGCCCAAGAACACCACACACAGAGGTGGTGCCCAAGAACAGCACACACAGAGGTGCCCAAGAACACCACACACAGAGGTGCCCAAGAACAGCACACACAGAGGTGTGCCCAAGAACAGCACACACAGAGGTGTGCCCAAGAACACCACACACAGAGCTGGTGCCCAAGGACAGCACACACAGAGGTGTGCCCAAGAACACCACACACAGAGGTGTGCCCAAGAACACCACACACAGATGTGGTGCCCAAGAACACCACACACAGAGGTGCCCAACTCTCCTGTGAGCCACCCAAGCTCTGCAGCACTGGACAGGATCACAGATCCTGCATTTGGTCTACAGAACTGTGAAAGCTGAAAAATCTTCAACATCAAATACCATTCAACTCTTAGATTTTTAGCCCTATTTTCAATGGAAAGAATTTATTCATCTCTCCCTCTCCTTCCTATTTCTATATCACCACTAAAAGACTGAACAGAACAACATTTTGGCTCACCCTTTAATGGCCTTTCGGTTCACAACTATTTAAGAGTGACTTGGGAAAGGTATAACAGCACATGTTGTGTTATCTTCACTTTCAAGTGCCACCAGATATTATTTTGCAGCTGTTTTATTGTAAGTGGCATCCTGAAATCTAAACAAAAGAGTGTCTTAATGGCAATTTCAGCAGATTTTTAATTTCCTGAGAGAATTCAGTGGGACCACGAAGGGAGAGCACATTTAAAATGCAGTGCCTTTATAGGAACATTTCCCTCTTTCAAGCACTTTTAGCTTTTGGAATTTTCATAATGATTGCACTGAACTTTCTAAAAAAACCCAACAAAACTCAAGTGAGTTGAAGAGACATTAAAGTTTCTGCTCACAAACCCCAGGTAAACACCACAAGGACCTGCAGCTTCTGTTACCCACCTCAGACTTAATCCAAAGAAAAAGTCACTTGGAGCAAAGCTGTGGGAGAGCACACAAGGGAGAAGGGATTTCCCTGATGATCAACATACCACTGCACTCAAACTCCACTGGAGCTTCTTGCCCAGGAATGCAGTGAGCAACTAAATACCATGGGAAGGGCTTGCCCAGATGGGGCAGCTAGTGGGGGATTTTTCTAACCATGGTTTCAAAGCACAAAAGCCATTCTGCACAAAGGACTCTTTTCTTGGCTTGGTCACCCCATGCTATTGGTCCACAAAGACAAGTTGTAAGTGAAAAACAGGTTTTGTAAACATCCCTGGAGCTGTGAAAAAGAAATACAGAGCTGGCCACATCCCTCATGCTCCTCATTGCCTTCCTCTGCCCCAACACATTGGTTACCCTCAGAAAAATACTATTCCAGGCATTACTGGAGCATCCTGATGACAAAAGATGGAACTTTATTGCACATTATCACAACATTTGTATTGTTACTGTTTATAGATCAGACTGGATGGCAAATGAATCCAGGGCAGACTCACATTTAGCTCTGTTTAGGAAACAGACTTTTTTCTCAGTCATAAATAAGTAAAAAATAAATTACATCCAGAAAGCAAATGGCAAACAGATGAAAACCCTTTGGCTCTTTGCTTGAGGACCTCCCTGTGAGCAGCCCCAGAGCCAAGCCAGAAGAGAAGGGGCAAGCAGCCAGGCATCCCAACAGAGGCTGCAGTGCCCATCCAACTGCAGCTCTGGCATCTGGGGCTCTCATCTGCCAGGCAGATCCCACAGGGCTACAGACACCAGCTCAGATGCTTCAGAGCTCATGGGAAGAGAGAAAGGGCTCCATGTTCAGCACTGTAGTCAACAGTGCCAATGCTGCCAAGCACAAGAGCACTTTGAGTAAAAATCCTATTCTAAAACTGTATCTTATTGCCACATCTTTAATCTGCAGGCACAGTAAAGATGCCTGCATAGCCAATTCCACTTTGGGGTGCATTCATTTCTGTTGCCAGTCTGAGGCTATGGAGCACATCCCAGAGCTACTAAATACCAAGAGGAGTCACTATGAGCTACAGATGTCAGTTCCCCAAAGCAAAAGCTGCTTTATATCCTTAAATCCAGGAGGGGAGGGCAGAAGGAATAACAGCTGCTGTGGCTGCACAGAGAAAGGGTGGGCCTCCCATCACTAACATTTGCCAGCTTGAAGGTAAATAAAATTTTTAAGCCACAATAATTCCCACATTTTACCCCACCCATTTGTTACCATGCACAAAACCACTGCTTTCCCAACCATTGATAACTTAACAGTAAAACAGAGAGGTAGAACAGCAAATCAAAAAGACAACTTTCAAAATATATATAAATCTCAAGCAAATGTGCTGGCAAAGTGAGGAAAGAAGAGAAGAAAAGGTTATTTGAGGGATTAAAGAAAGAAGCAAATCTGAAATTCTCAGAGAATGCAGATTCAAGAAAAACACTGATAAAGTTCCTTTTGGACAGGAAAAAAAGATTTCCTGTGAAGCATTAAGAGTGGATTGACATCTGGCTGGCCAGATAACAATATTCTGGGCAAACAAAGCCACATACAATGTCAGTGACAATCCTGATAAAAACCTCAGGCACTGGCATCTTAACAGCTGTAGTGCAAAAGCTACCTGAGCTACACTCCCCTCTGGATGCAGGGAGAGGATTGAGCACTGCTTCAGCCCAGGATAACATTCCAATGAGCACTTTAAAGAACACTGTACTATGTGCCTAGTGCCTGGTACATTATTCTAGTGCCAAGGCTTGCTTTTCAGATCAGCACTGCAACACTTCATATGGGGTGAAAGGTCAAACTCAGCCCTGGAAAGTCAGTATCCTTTATCCAGGCTTTCATGTCCAGCACCAATTTATGTAGTGCCAGGATGGAGATATCTCTAGAGGACAGCTCTGAAGTCTGAATCTCAGTGAGACATAGAATTGTTAAATTAAGTCCAGTCAAATTGATGAGAAGTGAGACAGAGAGAAAGTGGAACTGCCTTTTGAGCCAATGGCTTTACCTAATTTGCCATTGCACAGCTCTCATCAGCTCTGCTGGCTTTGGGATTTCTAAGCTCACAGCCATCAAGAGGGCACAACTGGGTCTCAGATATTTCTCCCAAAGCTGGAGTGCTGTATGTGAAAGCTAAGTGCTTTGTTTCAGTTCTAAGAGGAGATTTTCCTGTATTTCCAATATTGCATTTCAAGCCTGCACATTGCAAAATCTGAGATGCTTTGCAAGAGCAGCTGGGTAGCTCCAGTCTGGTGTGCCCACTCCAGGCAAACTGTATTCTCTTTTCTTCTCCCTGTCACCTGCTCCAAAGGACGTGTCATTTGGTCACAGGTGAAACTGGGGCAGGTCATGGAGCACTTGACAGAACAGAAATCATCCCTGATGCAGTTTCTATAGAATGGTAGTCACCCACGCTTTGCAGGGGATGAAACTGAGCCAGTGGCAGAAACAGGGACATGGTATCCTAGGTAGTTCTAGCACCTGAAAAATAACTTGAAAAAGTGCTAAAGCATGTTTCCCAAAGGTTGAACTTCTTCCTAAAATCTGCTGGTTGTAATTATTTTCACCTACCACAAGAAGAAAACCTGAAGACCTCTTTCCTGCATTCCCACCTTTTTGCTCTTGCTCTTGGCAAATATTCTCTGGCCCAGGAACCTCATTTAGAAGTCATCACTTTGGTTTTTTATCAACCAATGTCACCTTGAGCAACAGAGGGCAATACAATGAAGCCAGTGCAGGCCAGTCAATAGTTATTTGCTAGCTCAGTTTTTTTAGTTTCTGTGTTATTCTGGTTGGCAAAGAATGTCCATATTGGCACCTGCCTAAAGGACCAGGGCCAGTCAGATCATCCCATTTACTCCCTGCAGTGTGCAGTACCTCAGCTGCTATTTTTATGATGATGCACCTTCCATTCAAGTGCCAGACCCAAATTTCTACTGAACATGTCTCATTTAACTGAGGCTTCCCAACACAGGCTTTGATGGAAAGTACACAGCTTCATCCTAAAATAATGCCAAACAGCAAAACACAAGTAGTTTCACTGGGTTTCATTTAAGTTCTTTTGTTATACCTGATTGCCCATAATGGAAAATGTAGTTGTATGTGCATTCCTGGCTCCATCAATAAGACACTTTATTTTCTTACTATTCTGAAGCACTCCCCAAGCTTCTGCTAATAATTTTGCTTGACCTTTATTAAAGACCAAGCATTAGCTGGCAATTAGATTTAGTGATCCCTTTGGTGATTGAGGCTCAGTGATTTACTGTAAATTACAAATAGTTCAAATGTTTCATTATGTTTATTCTTTATACAAGCTCTGTGGCCAGGTAAGCACTGACACGACATTCACTGTTAAATGATCTCATTAAACTTCTTAATTTAAGTGGTGCAACACTTCACCTGCCACATTATCCAAGGACTCCTGCAATGCACATTAAACATTCAGCATGAATAGATGCTCTACCATAGTTCACCTTGTTGGGAGTGAAATTTCAGTCCCTGAACATAAGGTTGACTACTTTATGCTGTTTGTCAGAGACAATAAATAATGCAAATAGATAGCCATGTAAAGTAAGAGGTTGAAGACATCAGTAGCTTTCCCATAAGGTTTTGAAAGAGGGTCTCAAAAGAAGACTTTAAATTATGAAAAAATACCACGAAAATTAAAAATAAGTTAAGGAAAAGGAAGGAAGGTGCTGATTTCTTGCATTTCTTTATGAATGCAATGACTGTGAGAGATGATTTCTTGAGAACCCTCCAAATCTGTTCCTTTTTTATTCACGAGCCCAGAGCAAAAGGAGGGATAGTCACACAACCTCCCATCTCTGAGTTGCTTGTGGAGGTTTGTCCTTAACCATTTTACCCCTCCTTTTCCTGCTGAGGATGTTTAACAGAGCTGAATGAAGTAAAGGGTGGATAAAGCATCACATCTTTTCACTTAGCCCCATAAATAACATATTGCCTCTTTTGTTGGAGGCACCTTTATGTCCAGACTGTTTGCCAGTGGTTTGCACTGCAGTGAGAAGGAGAAGCATGTGGGTTAGAACCTCCTCTGTGCTAGTGCTGGACCTACAGACTCCACAAACAAAACATTCAGGCATGAGGAGGAATAATAAGGGTATCTGGATTTTCCTGGCATGCATATGTTTTATTTTACACATTTTTAATTGTTTCCCTCACAAAAGGAATAGTTCTAATATTTTTCTCCCATGCCTTTATATTTTATGATGCCTAACATCTGCTTCTGGACATCTCTTCTGAAGGATGAAAGGTTCCTGGCAATTCTACTATAGTCTGTGAACATACCAGACTGCTCCCTGGACAGATTTAGGCTTCATCATATTGTATTAACCCCACATATTGAGTATGGCTTTTTGACTTAGGAGGCTGGATTAGCTTTTATTATCAGAAGAGAAGTAGTAAAGGTTTCAGCATTACAGATGGAATGGCAGATGGGAAGCAAAAGCTTAATATGAAGCAGCTCTGGATAAAAACTATTAATCTACAAAATTCATATGTTCTTATGCAGGGAAACCTAGCAAAACCCACTGCAGTATGACTAACCAGAGAGGTGTAAAGTGCCCCTAGCCCATTATTGACAAATCATGGCATGGGGTCTGAAAGGAAAAAAAAGAATCCCCCAAACACCCTCTTTACTATTTCCTGGGAAAACAATCAGCTCTCTCTGGGTTAGGCAGGGAGGTACTGCCATCCTAAAGATTATAAATAATAATGATTTATAGCACCTCCACCATGAAAATTAAATGGACTCATATATGTATTTGATGAGACAAGATTTTCCATGGTTTATAGCTGCAATATTCCATAGTAAAAGAAATACCTAACGTTACTTGTAAGTCATTGCCAGTGAAGTTAGAGCACTAAAAAGGTTTATTATTTTTTTGTTGAAGTGCAGCATGGGATGAAGAGGAAGCATGTTCCCTTCAGTTCTGGTAACAAGAGTGCTTTGGCAGGAAGGGAAGTGAGCACTTCAGAGCCTGCCTGGGCGCTGAGAGCCCCCGAGAGCCCCCAGGAAGCCACCACAGAGCTCTGAGAGCGGCTGCAAGGGGCGAGCACCGCCTTCCAGAGCTCCCCCTCTGAAGAAACAAGTGCCTGGAATTTCTCCAGCAGAGGTGGAATGACTGCAAGACATCATGGCACTCTCACACAGACCACTGACACTGAACCAACTGCAGTCTGCCCCACAAAGCCAGTGGCTGTTGATGGCCATGTCTGGCCCTGGGGTTTGATTTGCTCCCCAGGGAAATGAGAACAGGTCAGACTGCCCCAGGTCATGGCCTCAGCACTACACAGGGGTTGGGGTGGGCTCAACAGCACAGGATAACTGGACACACCTGCTGGCACTAGTGTACAACCATACCAGACCTTCAGCACTCTCCTACAATTTATCCTGTTTAATTCACAGTGCCATCACCTACTTATTCCTTAATGGTCCTGCATTAGTCCACTTTTCAGCATCAATACAGCATTCCTCACCAGGAAAGTGAATAATCAGGAATAACAAGCTAGGTTTCCCCAAAACTCAAGAGATATACAGAAAACTATATACTCTCCCTTACAAGCAAGGTTGATATGCCAAAATTGTTAGTTCTCTTCCTGTTGCACATGGAAAGTGTTTAAATAGTATGGTTTCTTAATTCAAATCCCCATGTTCTAATACCAAGGCAGTCTCAGTAACTCTTGTGCTCTAATCTTTCTCCCCAAAATGTGTTGCATTTCACTGAGAGTGCTTAGAAATGGGCATCAGCAATAAAGCCTTTTGTCAGTCCTCACAAAATCCTTCCTAAGGCACAGGCTCAGGAGTTTTGTCATTGTCCACTTCAGTGGCAATTTCTGTCCAAAGAGCACCTTCAGGAAGGGACTCAAACTTCGAGAGAGATCATGGAGAAACCTCACCAGTGGAAGCATATTTTTGTTCCAGGAGTATTAAAACCATCATTTGTATCATCACTCATCAGGAAATCGCCCAAGAAAGTCCCTTCCCCTGTCATTGGTTCATTTCAGCATAGAGGGAAACGGAAGCCACAAGAATTTTGTGTTTCCTTCTTCTTAATAACTCTTACAACCCAAACCTTTAAAAGTTTCAGGACACTTGGGGATTTTTTGGGTAGCTTTGTTGCTGTTGTTGGGGTTTATTGTTTTTTGTCTTTTTTTTGTTGTTGTTTGGGTTGGGGTTTTTAACAGACTATCTACTTTTGCACAATGTAGGAAACTTACTGAACACAGCTCTGAGGCCTGGGTGATGTAAATCCAGAAAGAATATAATTTCATTTAAAATCACAAGCCTTATCATGTGATGGTGTGTGAAATTCTTAGCCTGATGCCATCTGAATGAGGATATTCAGGCAACGGTTGGTGCTGAAGATATAATTGACTCCTAGCAACTTATTTGTCACTTCTACAGCCATTATCCTCCACAGTAAAAGTACCAAAAGAAGGGAGAGGAGTACCTGAATCTATATTCATACCTTCAACCCTTGCTGAGACATCAAATGACACTGTTAAATGACACTGTTAATCAGAGCCCTGGGAGGGAGGAATCTCTCCATGCCTGGGTTTCATTTGCTGAGCTCCAGCACTTTTGGCTACTTTCCTCATCCTCTCTTGCAGGTCCCCCTTTTGTTGGAAATAATGACTAACTGGAGCAGCCTCTCAGTGAAAGTCCCCCCCAGGCAAAGGGAAGACACACAGGGTACAGGCAGGTGGCTGAATCCTTGGCTAAATTGTGGCTGTCAGACACCAGCCCACCAACAGGAGTTTTCTGCGGTAAAACAAAAGGAACTGCTCCTCTGCTTCTTGCAGCACAGCACAGACATGTCATTGTTTATCTCCACATCTCCTTTAGGAACAAAACACGTGCATCCTTAAAATACTCACTGTACCTGATGGGGTAGTCGGCAGCACTGAGGTTAATGAAGAAATCCCAGGGCCAGTCACTCATCTCCATTAAGTCCTTCATGGTCTGCAGGTAGGTGGTCAGAAGGCTTGCTCCTCCCCAGATTGTGGCCATTCTCCAGGAGGTGACTCTCACATTTGGGTACTGGCTGGCAAACTGCAGCACTTGCCGGTGCAAGTAATTGGATCGCTTTACAGGAGAAAAGAGTGATACATTCAAGTTATTCTGTCCAAAATTGTCTCTCCCTGTAGTCACTAAAGGCCTACCCTACTGCTTGACTCACTGAGTGCTGCCACTGCTTTGCCCTCACCTGCTATTTCACACAACCTTCTTTTCCTAAATGTACAGAGAGCCCCAGTTAGTATTTTTTTACAACTACAGTAATCACTAACCAGTGTGATTAGCTTTATTCACCATTTGTCATCATGGAGCCCAAAGGGCTTTTGTAAAGGAGGTGGCTGCCACCACCTCCCTTTTACAGTGTGTCACTTGCCCAAGGCACCTCAGGTCAGCTCTCCATCCAGTGGGCCACCTTACTCTGCATTAACTTATCAGTCACTGCTAACTAAATGTACAACAGACAGACAAGGGGGAGATACTCATCACAGAGAAGGAGAAATGAAGGCTGTTACATAAATAACAAGAAAGAAAATTTAAGGGGAAAAAAAAAAAAAGAGGCTCCAAACATGTAACAGATGGACAGACAAAAAGTGACGTGCACTTTACGCAGCAGAGGTAAAGGGAAGATGAAGAAGATGACAAGGATGGGTAGACTGACAGATGGTGAGACAGGCAATTTATAACCAGTGATATATTACCTTGTCAACATGAATGTAATAGAAATGGTCTTTATGGTAAATAGCCTTAAACATGCGCTGGAGCTGCCGGGAAGCTCTGCCATGAACAACCAAGACAAATGCGATCCTGACTGGGTTGGCTGGCATGTATTCTACGGAGTCCTCATCCCACTGAACATTGTTGTTGGCTTTTCCTGTTCAAAAACAAAACACAGGACATCTCTGAGCGTATCCACAGGGCAGGGTGCAGAGAGCAGTACACATTCCACCTCGGCTCCTCCTTCAAAGGCCCTTTATGGGGCAGGGTGAGAACTCACCAGGGGTGCCAGCCTGTGTCCCATGCAGTTTGTACCCCTCTCCTTTGTCCCCACAGGGCCACCAGCCCATGCCCAAGGGCCTCATCCTGAACAAGGCTGCACAAGCAGGGACAAGTGCCCAGATGTTTATGAGTTGTATCAAGCTCCGCCTGAGCGCAGACATCTGAACCTCCAAAGGAATCCCCTCCAGGTTTGTAACTAGTGTCCAAAGTGTTCAAACACTGACAAGGCTGACACTCCCCCAGAAGGAAAGCCCCTGTTTAGCCAAAGCTGCTTCTTCCCATGATCAGCACAGCTCTGCTGAGAAGCTGGTGGAACTCTGCTACTGAACAGCTGCTGAGGATTATTGACAGATAGCATTTGTTTGTAACAGCAGATGTGCCCTGGAACATTTAAATGCAACCTGCATGTCTTTACTTTTTCATGGAGGAGTGGGGCTCTTCCACTACAATTTAAAATACCTGTTCATTTTTTTTTAACAGAGTAATTTCTGGTCTTCCTTTTCTAAAGCAAACACCACAATGTGAGGTTCAGACAGGATGTGCTGATAAACTGAAGAGCTGGAGGGACATTTCTAATAAGAAATTTAAAGTGCTTTGGTTTTGGTTTGTGTACCCACTCTGCAATTCAAAAACCAGAACACAATGTAAGAAAAACACCATTTTATCCAAAACACAACATTTATTCTTCAATGAAAAAACATCATTCCGCAGTGCTCTGACCTTGTAAGGACCTTTCTCAACAAAAATTATTTAAAAAGAACCTGAAATTTTGAATATTAGCAAAAAAAGAAGGAAAGTGCTTCCAAGCAAAAAAACTTCCTCCTGCCCAAATTTTCCTCTTGCAAATTTTAACTTTATTATTTTTAAATTTTAGGAATAGTGTTGTATTAAAAGATACCTGATGTGTGTCCCCCCTGCCAGAGGTACAATTTTCAAATTTCTGCACTTAGTGCCTTTTGTGATGCCCCTTTCTCCTCCCACCTCCTCATCCCCACCACCTCAAGGCTCCTTCTGCAGACTGTGGAGACATTTGCTCCAGGCTGTAGGACAAATTTGAGGCTGTTCCTGGGCTCAGTTATCAGACAGCCTGAGTGCAGCTACAAAGCCCACTGCACCTTCCAAAACATCTCCTACAGTTATTAAAAACACATGCTCATGTCTGTTTGATTTGATATAAGGAACATGAAAGAAAACATTTGCCAAGAGTGAAGTGAGACTAAGAGAAAGGGAAAGACACTTTTCCCCAGGTTTTTGAAACTGGAAACGTATGTTGGTAAAAGTAAACAATACCAAAAGCTTTCTTCTTTCCCAAATATTTTGTAATAATTACAAAATAAAAGTTGGACACAGAAAAAAGACCTTTGCCTAATCCTTCTTGGGCATCTCCTCCTTGTTCAAGACAGTAGTATAAATTTGGAAAAAACAGACCAACTGAACGTTTGCAGAGCACTGTTTAGGTGATCAAACAACTTGATGCCCTTAATTGTACTGAAATGCCCTTGAGTGATTGAAACACCCCTTTCAGCTCCTGCTGCAATTGGAGCAGCACGTCCCAGAAGGGAACGGTTCCAACATCTCCCACAACTCTCCCTTCATGTTTCTCCTAGCAGTGCTTCCCTAGCACACTTCTCCAAGTCAGAGTCTGTTTTTCCCAGGAAAGCTGTACATGCCAGAGGTGTTCCCTGTGCCTAGAATGGGGCTCTTTGCTGTGTCAAGGGCTCCAAGGCAGCGGTGTCACCGACCAGGCGCACAACCAGATCCCCAACAGCACAGAGCCTGCACAGTCCCAGGGGCTCCCAGCACACCCTCCCTGTCCACAGCCCCTCAAGGAACATCTCTGTGCAAAGTGCTGCTCAAAATTAATGCAACTTTATTGCTCCCTGTTGTATTCAGAAAGGATGAAATTTCCAGCTGCATAAGTCATTCTTAACTTTACATGGGACACAAACAATTTAAAAGGCATTTCTTTATAAAACCCTCCACCAATGGTTCACTAAGACACAGAGGAGTATTAAAACATTAGAAAGATAGGTTAAATTTAATTTATTCTATAATTTGCAGTTTGTTTTTTATGGCCATTAGCCTATGCCCAGTTCTACTGTTTTCTCCTGTGCAGCTGATGAGCTTTGCCATGCACATGCTCAGGGTTTCTGCAGTGACAGGGACAAAAAGGGACTGTGAGAGAAAGAAAATGTGCTTGCAAAGAGAACTGACAGGGGAATGAAGGGCAATTGCAATTGCAAAAACAAGCCATTTTTCTTTTAAACTGTTTTCATTTCAAGCTGATGATGTCCCATCAATGAACTCAAATATTTTTAGTGGTTTTCATTACGTTTTTGGATACCTCTCTTTTGAAATCAGTGATTTTCTGCAATGATATGCAGAAGGTGAGGGGAATTTAAAATAGTCATATTGTGGGCCTTTTATTTTAATCTAACTTGCTGTCAATACCCACACTATCATTTATCTAGCAATTATTGAGAACAAAATCCTCTCAAATTTTCACCTGAAATGCCACCTCACTGCATCAGTTTTCTCTAATAAATTCCTGCAGTGACAGTGACTAATTTTGTTCTCTTCTGTTTTCCTTCCCTAACCATTTTTTTTTTCATATGCTAGTTTGCTTCCTTCTCTTTCAGGTTTTGGATTTTTATACTTGCATTTACCACCTGCATACTAATATGGACTTTTAAATATATTCCTATTCGTGGCTGCCTGGAGTTTCACAAAGGAAGAATGCTACACTTTTTCCATCTGTCAGACTATCTGCTGCTTTGCTCTATGTTGTCACTTCCCTGGTTTTAGCTCATGGCTGCTGAGCACCCTCTCTTTTGCAGACTACTTCACTGATAAAGAACCAGCCTGGTTTGCAAAGAAGATGAAATTGGCAGGAAACATCCAATTGAGGGTCTGCTTACTAAAAAATACAGTAGGACTTCAGATGTGTATGAGCAATGTCAAGACCTGAATAGCTCCAGCCACTCCATTTCTATAAAACTCATGGAGACCAAAGCCTAGCTCATCATGTCAGTGCCTACATATCAATGAGCTGCCTCAGGTAGGAGCTCATCCTCTTCAGACTGGGTGGACAGGATACACAGAAAATCCATCAGATGACTTCACTTAACATCCTACCATTCACTAGTGATAAAGATCTAAAAGGGTTTTAAGGAAGCACTTGGATTTGACAGCTACTTCAGTACCTCACTACACTGCATTCTCCCCCTGCACTAAAGCTCAACCTCGGTGCTGATTCCAGCTCCACCCTCAGTCACTTCAGTCCTGCAAAAAGCAGCTGCCAAGATCACCTTCTTCTCACCCAACAGCTACAGAGGACTCATGGACAGCTTCTTTCCTCTGCAGCACTCTCTATTCCCAGCCTTCACTACACTTGTCACCTCTCAACATTCCATCATCTGCACTTCCAAGAAAAATGAGTCAAGCCAATACAAGAGAGTTCCCATCTCCTCCTGCACAGGTCACTTGGAACAGTCTCAATGGGACTGGAGGTGCACTCCATCTCACCTAGAAAGCTTCTCTGAGTGTGGGTATTGCCTGTTGAATGAAGTTTCCTACATGTTTAGGGAATTCCCTTTTTCTGGGATAATTTACACAGATCAGTGCCTTACAAACCTTAATAAAAAGCCTGCAATGTCAATAGAAAGTAAAACAAAAACCAACAGCACTTTATAAACCATCACAAAAGCCCACAATGACAACACAAAGTAAAACAAGACTCATGAAGAATATGAGTGTTACAGTTCCATATCGGGAGCACAGCTCTACCCTCAAAATTGCTTTGCACATTTGAGTCAGTGGGGAGAGTGAATGGAACATCCTCTTCATGGCCATTTGGCACAGGTGAAACAGCCCTAGCCTTGAAGCAGGACTTCTCTTAAGCTTCCTCAAAGTTTGCTGTTTCATCACACAATGGGAACAGAGGATAGAAGAGCAACTTCTCACGTTGCCGTGCTCCAGAGAAACTGGAACCTCAGCAGAAGGGGAAGTGCACACCCAAGTTCATCTTCCAGCCCTTGTATCAAAGAGCATTTATTGTGCTATCTCCACTGAAAACAAAACCACAGCACTTTGCTCTGTCACAAACTTACTAAGAAAAGTAAAACCTTCCCTTTTGCTTCCTACTCAAAAAGTGACAGGACTGACATCAATGTGCTAGCAAGAAAACCTGTACCTGTTTTTGAAGATAACAGGAGAATCTCAGCTCTAGTGCAATTTTAGCTTGTATTTTCTATGTCCAGAGAAATCAATACTCATAATTAAGAGCTTAATCTTCAACTGTTGCAGTGTATTATTCTGAATTCCAGAATAATGACGATAGTGCAATCACTTTCACATTTGTTGTGATGCCACATTATGCTCAATCATCCTCCAATATAACTGAGCCAGCATGCTGATCTCTTACCTATACTGTTAATTAATGGGATCACACTTCCCCAGCAGCACAAAGCAATCTTTCAGTCTATTTTGTGAGCCATCTTATGTTTTGTAAATCAATCCATCAACTTCTGTTCTCAGTTTGGTATTGTTCTGGCAGTCCAACAGATTTCCTCTGCAAAGATACCTGGATGCTGCTGACTGCATGTGAGCACAGCTGTGTGTGTACCCTGTGCCTTGGTCCATGAATCAATGGACAGAGGACATTAGTGGAGTTATTGCTGTGCAGTTCAGCAGAGTATTTGCTGCTATTACATCCATAAATGCAATCAGGAGCCCTGTCATTACAGCAGGACTATGAGCCATAATCACTCCAAAGAGGCAGAGCTCTGTAGTCCCTACTTAAACTCCCAGGAGCAGCTCCATTCCCTTCAGTGGGACCATTTCTGCAGCAGCCAGCTGAGTGGTAGTTGCTGAACTCAGATTTCCACTATAAACTCCTTTTCAATTGCTCACAACCCAACAACACAGCAGGTTGAAAATTTCCAGGCTTGGCTTTCATCTAAAAACGTTTTCCATTTTGATTAGAGTACAAACAGGTTTGCCTTGCTCAAATGGCGGCAAGACCAAAAAAAAAAAAAAATACACAATGTTTTCATTTAGGACACAAAAATTTTGTATCAGACCTAGGAATAGAAGTAGTTGGAGGGTTATATAAAAACCACAAAAAATGTCACTGAGCAATTTACCAGTGAGCCAGGACCTGATGAGAAGTCTTTGTCTGAGGGTTTGATAGCAGCATTGCCCTGGGCTGAGCCAGAGCTCCTGCTGGAGCTAAGCCCCAGTGGTCCAACAGAGCAAGGGCATCTCTTGCCATCAGGCTCAAGAGGGGAAGGTCTGGCTTGCTGCAGTACCCTCCAGTGAGGACGCCCTGCACTGGAGAGGTGACTTCTGAAGCACAGTGTGTGTTAATTGTACTTAGATGAAAAGACAATTTTTCCTATGCCAGCATCTAGAAAACTTCCTTTAGCAACATTACTCCCACTTTTGGGATGCCAAATTTCACTTCCAGTCAAAGAAATTATTCACTTGTTTCCATGGGGGTCCTTGTGGAGATCTTTACATTACAATTATTATTATGTACAATTATTTACATTACAATTATTTATATGTAAAATGCCCACTGGTTTCTGGCTGTTCACAGTGCAGAAGATTCCTCTGGTAAATAAGATCCCCACCATAAAGTGGAATCAGCACCTTGTGAGCCCAGCACATCCACTGCCCAGGCCAGTGAGGGGCTCTAGCAAAGCAAACCAAGCTCCTGAAGGAGAAAATTATCATGACTGCTCATAGATGTGGCTTTTCCTTGTGGGTTTTGACTTAGCAAAGTAGGAGAGGTGGAATCAGTTGAGATGATCTTCTGCACAACTGTTCCCAGGCATGGGGATTAGAGGGGGATGGTTATGATTACAGAGTGAAGTATTGCTAGTTGTTTCTGTAGATTTCCTTAAAACTACTGTTACCTATATTTTTTATCTCTGAGTTAGCACTGAGCACTTTGAAAAAAAATTCAGAAATGACTCTGCTATTGAGGAGTGGATATTCAATTCTTTTGCAGTAATGTTTTATCTCTACACAGTTCTACAACTTTTCAGTCTCAGACTCTATCAAAAATTACAGGAACAATTTATGATCCTCTGTAACTTCATATGATCAAGTAACCCATAAGCAAGAAATCAATGCAAGGCAGGAGGGAAGCAGTGAGACATAATTTAGAAGCACTCAGTGGCTACTGCATTTAACATTAAAGAGACAGATTTCAGTAATGTTCTTTCCATGCTGAGAAGAAGCCCTGGCTTGGAACAAAGCAGCTGCTGATGTGGGCATTTTGAGTCTTCTTTAATAATTTCAGAGGGTGACAGCATAAACCTAGGGCAGTCAGAGGAGAAGAGTCCCTGCCTTACAGATGGAAATTCCCTTCATGGCATCACTGGGAGATTCTCTACAGTGAGTTTGTGAGCTGATAAGCAGCTCTGCATCCCTGAAAAATTTATATGAAAAGGGAAACTCACTGTAATTACAGATGTGGGCTCAGTTCTGCTGTCCATGAACAGAAGAATAAAAGGCATGAAAGAAGAAAGGTAGAAAAGTAGAGGATACATGCAGAACTGTTTCATATTCACAGCTGGATTATCAGAAGATGATTTTTTTCTATTTTATTCTAAGGGGAAACAAACCCCAAGATATTTCTCAGTTTGGGAATTTAAAAGAAACCACTTCTACCCCAGCTTTGTCACCCTCCTGTTACAGCTGTGTAATGTTTGTGCAGCACTCCAGGACTCACTCAAGAACCCACTGGAGCAGACATCATCCATTACACAAATCCAGACAGACACCCTGCACCAGAAAATTTGGTGAATGTGTCTTTTTTTTACATGATTTGCAGAATTCATTGTAAATGAAGAAATATAAAAACCTCGAGAACAAATACAGAAAATATTTTATCACAAACCTGCAAAAGCAGTTGGGATAACACAGAACTGTTCAAAATCAACCTTCAGGGTCCATGTATGTGTGTGTGTGCAGCAGCAGAACATTCATATTCACTAAATTTCCAGCAAAAGCAAGCAGCATTTGGTTTGTAACAGCCTACCATATTTCAAACAAAAAATCTGTTCTATCTTGCAGTCAGTATTGAATCATTACTGAAACCATTTTTATGATTTGCAAATGACCAAGTAATTATCAGATTCCACTATACTGCACTTGCAATACACACTAAACTTAATTTACAACAATACTTATCTAGGCAGGCCAATCATCTCTGTAACAAGCTTGCTTTTCTGACTATCCTAATTATGGAAATGGTAGCATTCCTGGGAGACAAATCTCAATTATTTGTAGTTTTGCTGGAGTGTGTTAGTCAAGCATTTTCTCCCTATTCCTACCGACTGCCATGAATAAATAACACTCAAAAGCAACAGTAAATTAATTAATGTTGAATTAGAATGAATCTTGTAATAATAGTGTTTATCATATCAATTAACAGCCAATTAGCACATCGTGATCAGCGTTATTAGGGTGAATCCAAGATGCCTTTTAAATGAGCATCAGGCCATTTTTACTATACCCAGTGACATTACTGGACTTCAGAGATGTAAAGTAAAGCAGATCCAGGAACAGCCACAAATATTCCTTGAAGGACCATTAATTCCTCTGGCACCTTACACCTTAGCTTGGCTTCACAGGCCAAACCCCCCCCAGTCCTGGGCTGCCTCCAGAGCAGCGTGGCCAGCAGGTCCAGGGAGGGGATGATCCTGCCCTCTGCTCTGCTCTCCCACCAGCAGAGCTGCCACCAGCGCTGATGGCCCAAGGTAAGGACATGGAGTGCTGGAGCAGCCCAGGAGGCCGTGGGTAAGAGGATTGGAACACCTCTGTGGAGACAGGCTGAGAGAGCTGGGGCTGCTCAGCCTGGAGAAGAGAAGGTTCTGTGGAGAGCTCATAGAGCTTCCAGTGTCTGAGGGGAGCTACAAGGAGAGGGAACTGCAGGGACAGGACAAGGAGCAGAGGGTACAAACAAAGAGGGGAAATCTGGGTTAGATATTAGCAGGGAATTCTTTCCCGTGAGGATGATCACATACTGGAACAAGTCTGCCCAGGGAGCCTGTGGATGCCCCAGCCCTGGAAGTGTCCAAGGCCAGGATGGATAAGGCCTTGAGCAACCTGGTCCAGTGGAAAGAATCCCTGCACATGGCAGGATGATCTTTAAGGTTCCTTCCAACCCAAACCATTCTTTGATTCTGTGACTTAACATTTGAGAGGTAACACCCTTGGAAACCACAAAAAAAAAAAAAAAAAAAAAAAAGGAAGACCCCTATCAAATAAAAGAGCTTTTCAAGCTTGGCTCTCAGGACAAGCCCACAGCCCATTTCCAGCTCAGAGTCAAAACTTGTGGAGCAGCTCCTGAGTGCACCAGTTCCATGACAATACACCCAAGATAAAAGGGAAAACAGCAGTCCTGTATTTTTTGGCTAACACATCAGGTGTGAGAGTTTTCCCAGTGTGTGGAGCCACCCTCCTCTGACAGAAAGCTCACTGCAGGAGGAGACTTCATTCAGCTCTTGTGCTCCAAGAGCTGACTTGTGCTTGTTAGGAGGGGAAAGGTTACAGAAGGCAAGAAGTGAAAGGATTGAAATGAAGCATGTGTTTAGTTATCTTATCCACCACTGGTTGTTGCTAAGGATGCTCCCATCAACAGCCCCAAACTGATGAGAACAGGAATCTGTCGTACAAGAGAAGTCATCCCACCACTCCCAAGAAAACGGATGACACAAACCCAGACTGAAATATTTATAAAACCTCATTCCCAGTTTGCATTTTCTGAACAATCAACTACTGATTTAGGTGGCCTGAATTACACTCCAGAGGCTGCCAGCCCTCTTGCTGCAGATGGATTACATCCCAACTGGAACACCAGTGACAGCCTCACCACCCTTCATGCCAAAACCAACAATGGGCTTTGGAGTCAGCTCTTCTCTGAAGAGCCTCATTCCCTTCCCTCCAAAAAGCCTTTAGATTTCTTGTGCAGGACAAGAAGAAAATGTAGAAAATGCCCTTATTTCAGTTCACACTTTCTCTTCTGCCTAAAATCATCAGGAAGTTTAAGCCTTCAAGGAACAGAAACTTGAAAGTCGATCAGTTACTATGGAACAACCAACATAACAAAAACTAAGCAAAATAGCAGCAGAAGTACATCAAGGCTTATACTTCAAATTAGCATTTGAAACAGCCTTTGCTGATTGGAGTGTCTGTTCCAGTGTGTTTGGAGACTGGCACGCCGTAACCTTTACACCATCTCTTCCTCTCATGCTCACAGCAAGAATAATCAATAAGGAGTGAAAACACAAGCAATTACACACATCTCTACTTCACATAACCTCCCAGGAGATATTATGTACTGCTGAGACTACCAAGAAATGAATAGGTAGATAAAAGCATGTTTGTTACCTGCCTGATCAATGTTTTCCCTTTCTGTTTTACTGTGCTGTCATCTTTCAAGTCCTATGTAAAGTATCTCTTCCCCCAAATAACCTTAAGAAATCAACAGTTAATCATTACAATCAGCTGGTCTAAGGCCAGACAAACTTAATTTATACCATATGAGTATCTGGTCTGTTAACTCAAAGTTAATCCTCCCTTTGAGATTCCATTACATCTGTCTTCTATTTTTTGAATGTAGGATTGGAAGGACAGAGTCTGCCTTTATTCTCTGCTCAAGATAATTACGAACATAGCGTTGGAAACAGACCCAAAAAGTAAAGACTTTCACATGTATTTTACATAGCTAGCTTGAAAAGGTCAAGTTAGGTACTGAGAATAAAGGCTGCACTAGCAGAAGCAAAAATCAACCCTCATACCTGTTGCCTGTGCCAACGTGGTGCAAAATGGGAAAGTTTAGCCTCCTGTTTTAGGTGGCACTTGCAGTGAGAGTGAAATTAATGGGAATTTCACAGTACAGTCAAAAGAGAGAGAAAAGATAAATAGCACAGGTCTGTGCAGATTCACTGCAAAGCTGTCAGGATCTGCTTCCCCTGCATCCCTTTGAGTTAAACTTCACAGGTTTCAAAGGCTGCAGAGGTGGGACTAAGCACTGCTAAGAATCTCACACTGTGGCAATAAAAGATGTGTCAGATATCAGATTCATGTATGTGTAGGTACAATAAATACATATATGCCTCGAGTTTGTATACACTGGTAGATTAGCCAGGAAACAGGGGGAACTGAAGCGTTTAAAGTAAAATAGCACAACTAAAAAACAAGCTTCCCCCAGAAACAAATGCAGTTTCTCCACTCAGAGTATAGATTTTTCAGCATTACTGATTTTTTGACACAAAACTGTTGTCAAGTATCCATTATGTCAAAGGACACTTGCAAGCAATGGTTTTGTCAAATGACCCAAAGTACTTCTCATCTGCCCATGTGAATAGTAACACATGAATTATTTTATAATTGATCAGCTCTTGTGCTTCCAGAAAGCACCAGGGTACTCCTTGCTACCATGTGTACTACAATAAAGGGTTATTGTGGAATGGGAATAATTTTACTCAACAGAGAAGGAAAAAAGGACCAATCTTCTCTGAGTGTATCGCTTGTCAGACAGAGGAACACAACATAATTATATTGTGACATTTCCACCAGCAAATAGATTCTACTGTAAGCAATTAACACTGGTTCTTTCAGCAGACTTCAAAAATGTAATTGTATGGTATGCTCAGTTACAATAACATCTGATTAATAAATGACACTGCACTACTTGAGCGAGATTTTAGCATATCCAGACAGGTTAAAACACAGAACAGATGGATTTTAATTCTTACACAGGCCACCCTTACACCCCAAAACTGTTCATTAGTATGGAAAATGTTAAGGGCATAAATAGCCCTTAACATTTTCAGAAAAAACAAGCACCAGTGACAATGAGTACTCTGGATCTAACTAAAATGGAGACTTTTGGTCTGTGCAGTGAATATAACAGCCTATGTCTCTCCTCCTGGACTTGGGGAAGGTAGGGCTGGGCTCTCCTTCCTGGCTGGAATGCTTTCCAGAAGCTGCTTCTGATCAAGAGGGATTAGTTAAGATGGTTTAAGAAGGAAAAAAAAAAAAATCATGGGGCATTAATCCTCTAAACATTTCATAGCCAACATATCTTTAACACAATCCCTCTAATCCAATTAGGGCGCCTTGAAAATCATATCTGGAATTCCATGCTTCATTGTGATGGGTTCAGTGTGAGTGAAACATGCCCTCAGCAGAGAGCAGCTGAGCACCTGCTCTGCTCCAGAGCCCCCTCCCCAGCCCTGAACTGAGCCCCAGCCCTGCCTGGAGCAGCCCAGCTCCAGCAGCAGCAGCACCAAACCTGAGCCCTGACACATCTGTCAGGAACACCACTTCCAACATTCAACCCTTTGAATCAGCAGGGAGAACAGCTCTTAATACAAAGCTTTTGCCAGCAAGGAACAAATTAGTATGAATTAATTGAGTTTTTAAATGTTCTCATGAAAATTGTTTGGGCTGGTGTTCATGAGGATGTATAGTCACACAGAGTGACTGGCAAAGGATAGAACAAAACAGCAAAGTCTTGTTGCTAAAATAAAGGACTTGCACTTCATTACTCCATCACAGAATAAAAGGATCCCATTAACACACCACTAGAGGAAAACAAAGGGAAAATCAAATTGCCAGCATCAGAAGATGTTCAACAGAAGCAACATGAAGTGATTTTTCTGTATTTCAATTGACATTACAGTTTTGTTAAAAAAATGCAACGTGCAGAAAACATCACTTTATTGACTAAATAAGTTACTGGCTGCTGTTAAAAGCATCTGGGGAGAATTTGTATGCAAAATGCATTCTCGCAATAGTACCATAATTTAGAAATGAGTTATAAATCTTTCCCAGATTTTAACAAGTCTATGATGCCCTTGGATGTCAAGGAGATGCTTAAACAGTAACTTGCAGAAGGGTCTTCTCTATAATGCACGAGAGGAGTATCTGTGCAACATCTGAAACAAAAAAATTCATGCTGACTTTTTACAGACAAAAATAATAATGGAGATAATTTCTAAAAGTATCTTAACTCTGCCCCTCAGAGTCTCTCTTCCCATTCTTTTCACGTCAGCAGTCAGAGGTACTAAATTTGGCCCCAGGCACTTCCCATTTCCTGCAGCTGGGACTGATCCTGCCTCCCAACACTGCTGCCTGTGTGCTGGCAGGGTTTGAGCAGGACCTTGGCACAGCTCATCCCACCCCTCTGAATTTGGGGAGCCTGGCAGAAGTGAGCAGTGCAATAGTGTGGATCTCCAGGAACAACTTAAAGGTGCAGCACACTGTGAGGCAGGACACACATCCAAGTTGTTACGCATTTTAATTAGGTAAAGAAAGTGCTAAAAACTGCTTTGAAGGTCTAGATGTAACCCAGCAGTATTGGTTTCCCATATTTGGGTTTTCCTCCTGCCATCTCTCATTCATACACAAGTTATTTGATCATCTCTATCACAAAGGGAGACTTAAAAGAGAAAAATAAAAAAACTCAAACCACTTGTGTTGAGATGTAATTCAGTTCCTCCTCCTCTAAAATGACAGAGCCCCAAACAAATTCATTCACAACTTGGCTTTTATGGTACAGTAGGGCATGAAAATCATCAACTGGCTGCAAAACTGCTAAGTAAACCTAATTTAGGAGATGAAAACGTGTGACACACAAGGAGCATCTCACAGATTGTAAAATGACATGTTTATTTAAAAACGAGCCCAGGAAAAACAAGAAATGTTGGCAGAGGATGGCAGTGCCAACCCAAAGGCTCCCTGGCTGTCGGGGGCTCAGAGCTGCCCATGCCTGCACAGCCAGGGAGTGCTCCCAGCCCTCGGGGAGGAAGGCAGGAAGGAGCCCCAGCAGGTTTGCTGCAGAAATAGCTCTGTCACAATCAGAGGGGTAGGGCCAGCAGGGACCCCCATGGCAGCAGCTCAGCACAGAGAGGAGCAAACCCCAGCAGCAGAGAGCCAGGAGCCATCGGGGGCTCCAGCCAGCTCTGCTCTCACTGCAGCAGCTGCTCTGCACACACTCCTGCTCTGCCATCAGGAACTCGACACAGCTTAAAAGCTAAACCCCCCAAAGATGATTTGTAATTGAGACAAGAAGAAATATTATTTGTTAAGGCAAGGAGGCAGTTAAGGAGTAGTAACAACATAACTTCATTTAGTTCATCTGCTGAATTCATTTCAGTCCATCTCCTACTCTGCAGCCCCTCTGAAATCAATGGAGAATGGACAGTGTAAAATCAGTATCAAAAGAGAATTAGCATGTCTGAGCCAAATTCTGCTCATGTTCCAGTTCTGAACAATCCCTGATCTATAAAAATGCAGATTAACTTTGAGCCTCCTTAACAATCCTCCATTATGGCTAAAAGAATCAAAAACACCTGAGCTGCAATTTCTCTCAAGTATAATTTAATTTCCCCTATCTTTATTTTGACATTAAAAGAATGATGAAAAATCTCTTCATGCTATTTCTCAAGACACTATTGCTAGAAGGTGAACTGTTTACCCACACACACCACTAATTCTCCCCCTTTTTCTATGAGACTGGATCACCCTGCCCCTATTGTCACAGCAAGCACCAACTTTATGAAAGAACACCTAATTTCTGGAATGACTTTTTATGTAAACTAATCCAATATCTCCTGACACCAAATCCTTACTGTTCAACAGCACAACTTAGAGTTGAAGACAACATCTGAAACAGAATGCCTGTGCTGGCAACATTTTCATTAGAACAAAATCATTTTATAAATGCAAAGGTGAACCAGTATGGAAATTTTAATATTATTGTAAATGAAGAAGTATTTAAATGTAAAAATTATACTTGACACTGTAATTACATTGCCCCAGAGTATAATCCCAAAAGAACACAGAGACCTTTTGCCAAAGGTGATTTGAGTGTTAATATGAAACTCAATGTGGGCTCATTTTAATTACATATGTGCCTGCTGAGAACATATGATAGAGTCCAAAAAGCTAATTCATTGTCAGCATGACAGCAGGACCTAATATTAAATCTTGCACACCAAGTAAATTTTCCAGATTATCAATTACTACACAGAAATAGGACACATTGTAAAAGTGGTAATCAGCATGAAAGCAAAAATACAAAAAAATATTGCCAAACAGAGCTCAGCTCTGGTCCAGCAGGGGGTACAGGAAATCTCCAAGCAGTTCATTCTTTTTTTTTTCAAAAGCAGCAACATTCAGTTGGTCCATTTCTAACCCCACTGACATTCACAGCATTGATCCTCACTGGCACTGTAATAAAGCGGCACTGTTGTCTATAAAACTCTTTAGCAATATATAAAAGCACTTCAAAGTAGATTTTAGTGTGCTTTTTTTTTTTTTTCCTATACTTAGCCCTAAATTTTCTTCACTTAAAAGAAGTTACTGAGTGATTTTTTGTTCTCATGAGTCCCTTACAGGTTTCTGTCACTGAAAAAAATGTTATGAGTAAGTTTATAACTCTTAATGCTAGCAAGCATTTTGGTTTACTTTTAACTGTGGATTAATTCATGCATCAGTCAGTATTTTCTACAGAAAGTGCCTGGAGTGTGAGGAGGAGAACCCAGTCACAAGGATGAGCTAGCCCTGGGGAAACAAGACATAACCACAATTCTGAAGGCAGCAGAGACCCAGCCAATACTCCTAACTGCAGCTTTACCTGCCCTTCTGTTGCTTTACTGATGCATTATTAATTAATAACTGCTGAGCGTTCCCAACAGAGCATTTTAAATAACAGCTGAATTTCTTTATGAATGATTATGAATCATAAAAGTAAATCTGCAATGTTCAAAGCAACAAACAAGCCCAGGTAGGGAGCCTGAACTGCTACAAAAACTGCCCTTTGAAGCTGGAAGTTTTGGGGGCTCCTAAATGTCTCATGTGTAGTATTACACAATTTCCAGTCTAGCTTAATCCAATTAATCTGAAGAAATGTAGGATTTCCTCAGTTTTGCCTCAGCACAGGCAGATGCTGCTCGAAAGGGAGATGATGGCATTTTAGAAAAGCTGCAGGGTTGTTTTGGTTCACTGCTTTATCAAATGAAGCTACACCAGTTTAGGCCAGCTAACAATTACAGGTTTCAGTTCTCAACCCAGATAATGAAAAGAAAACTGTCAAATCACAATTACTTCTATGCAAGATTTATGCAAATGGTGAAAAATATTTCAGCAGCTCTGGAATGTATTATTCAGGGATGATGCAAGGTATTCACATTCTACTTGAATTCTGGACAAACTGACAAAGTACTGAAGGGGTACTTAGGGCTCTGTACTCTGTGGCATTGCAACTGGACAGTTTTAGGCTATATTTAGGCTACAGTTGAAATAAATTTGTAATGCTTTAAGATGAAAACTCAAAAAATGAAAAGCCTCCTACTGTTTGAATAAAATTCCAGCATTAGTTTTAAGCAAAATATTGCTGCCTTTAAGGCAGAAAGGAACTCACATTTCTATTCACTCTTCACTAGATTTAGTTACTATCTGAATAAAGATAGGAATTCATAGAAAATAGAAAGAATAACACCTTTTTTTACTTTCAGATATTAAGATGGATCATTATTCCTCCTGATGTGTTAGAAGATATTTATCAGTTTGAGTTATGAGGCCTTTCTGACTGTGAAAACTTAAACATCGATTTAATGCCAACTTAAAGACTACTAAAAGTGTAGGAGATTGCATTAGATAAATAATTTAACAATAAAAGGTATATCAAGGCAGACATTATTGCAACCTTCCACCAATCAATCACCATTTTCCATGTTTATCCAATTTTCATCTCAAGGTTCTGTATATCAAATTGCCCAGACATACACTACACAACTGAAATAACTTCATCATTGAATAAAATTGCATAGCCATTAAAATTGTCTAATATCAAGATAGCTGACATCATGTTAAATATTGGTTTCAGTTCCATAGGGTAATAAATTTTGACCTAAATCCAATCTTTCATGGATAGCTGATTCATAATGAAAAATTACTGGTTTGTCACTTTACCTTGGGAAATTTATTGTGGAAACTAATATAGCACCAGGCAGGCTTTGAAATATATGATAAGTAAAACCTCAGTTCCCTTCCTAAGCACCCTGAAACAAAGGGAACAGATTTGGTCTGGTACAAAAACATGAAACATACTGATAGCTACCAGAAAAGGAGAAAAAGAGAGAATTTTTCCTCCTTAAAGATCCTTTTGTTCAGCAAACTCCTTTAGGGAACTCAGAAAAAAAAACTTGTTATTTTTTAACAGAATTATTTCAAAGTCTCTTGATAAACAGGATTTAAAATCCACATAAATACCAAACTAACAGTAACATCCTCACCCCCATTTTTCCTCTGCATGCATCTGAAATGGAGTTAGATACCTGGGCTGAACATGACACGAGCTGTCTGAGGTGTCCCAATGAGCCTGTGCCACATCAAAGAACAAAACCCAAGTTTCCCCAGTATTAGTCTAGATCTGAACTTCTATTAGTGCTTATTTGGATGGCCCATTATATGGTGTAATGGAGCATATTCCTGCTGTCCCTCCTTACTTTAGAGCTCTTTAATAACTTCTAGAGCAATCACATTGCATCTTTCCTTTTTCTTTAAGTCATCCTTCTGCTTGAATGGATATCAGTAGAATTTTCTGAGTGATTTCAACTTTGCACATTAAAAGCCCCCTAACATCCTTGATTTATTTCCTAAAATTTTGCAGGCTGCAGCAATGTAAAGCAAATGCCATGACAACACAAATGTTTGCATATTTGGCAAATTATGTCTACAAATGCCCAGAAATGATTGAGAGAAATAAAAATGAGTGAACTTGTGTGCTAACTTCAGCCTTTTTTAATTGTAAATGATGGAGCTGAATCTAGTAGGATTTCTCACTAAGATTTCCTTTTTGATGACCAGGTTAAGAATGCCAGAGATGTCTGAAGCTCCCTTGTAATATTCCTCATGAGCCTGTCAGAAGTGATTTTCTCATTTGCTTTTCAGGGATCTGAAAGGCAGAACATTTTCAGAATCAGAGCTGCCATACAACTGTTCTTATTCCCAAGTGCTGGATGGATGGGCTTTGCTTTGGACTATGAACTTCCACAGAGTGGTAAGACAAGAACCCCTGCCTCTTTATCTTTGTTTGCTCCTATAAGAACAAAGTTGCCTTGTTTATTTCTCAGTGAATTTAAAATTTTGGTGGTAGAATTGAATAGAGACATTTTATGGTTCACTGTTCAAGGTTATAGAATAAATTTACTGAAGTAAGACATCTCTTAAGAGGGGTCTGCAAAGCTACTTTATTACATCAGTTACACCTCTAGCCCGCTTTGCTTTGAGCACTTCACAGGAAGCTTGGCTTTGTGAGCACCTCCTGGTAAAAAATTACAGATTTGTTTACAAAACCACTTCAGCTCTATGTAGCCTCCCTCAGCTCTGGCTTGGCAAGTCTAGTGTGTGTTATACAGAAGTCTTTTCCACAATGTCTCCTGGTAGCTCTCCTTACAATTAATCTCAAACACACCTCTCTCCTTAGCCATTTGTTTCTCTGACAAGGTGGCCAAATGAGCCAGGCTGGGTTCTCCTGTCCAGCTTTCCCTGCTGTAAGGGGGTACATTCCTCACATTCTTTTCAATAAATGACCAAAGAAAGTGACTGCCTCAGACAGAGAGAATGACCTGGGGACAGATCCTCAAACCTGCTCAGTGTCACAGGGAAATTCTTCCAGAGCACCTACGCCTCAGTCCCATGCCCAAGAGAAAGTACAAATGGGTAAAACATATATTGCAGTAAATTTCTCTTTTGAACTTCCCTTTTTCTCTCTACTATTCACTAAATTGCCCAGAATGAATCACAGCCCAGAAATAGATGCAGAACATGAAAATGTACGGTTCTGTTTAGTCATGCTCCTGTCGAGCTCCACACGACTGTGCAGCACAGTAACACACACAGAGCTTCAGCCTGAGAGAAGCAGGGATTGCCATGCTCCACTGCACAGCAATATCCACCAGCTGCCTGGAACCCTCCATTTGCAATTAAAACCACAGGTGAGTAAGCAGCCAGGCTGCTTAAGCTGCTGTTTACAGCCAGTCACCAACAAAGTGTTTCTCTTACAACTTGTAATGAGTTACAGAAATAAATCAAGACTTCAACAAAACACTTCCATTAGTATGGGCAAGAAAGTCTCCACAAAAGAGACAGAATCACCTTGCAACAAAGAGAATCATATAAACAATTATATTCTAGTTACACTGAGGGCTGCCCAGAACTTCAGCTGAGTAGTGAGGCTTCCAATGAGATTTGTAGAAAAAGATCCTTTTGACTGACAGCTCTTCTGGAGGTGCTCTCTGACAGGACCTCCAGCTGTTGCAGACTGCTGGGGGAGGTTCAGGTTGGATGTTAGGAAAAGGTTTTTCACCCAGAGGATGGTTGGGCACTGGACCAGGCTCCCCAGGGAGGTGCTTAGGGCTCCAATGCTGACAGACCTCAGGGAGTGTTTGGACAGTGCTCTCAGGCACAGGGTTCTGTTTTAAAAGGCAAAAAGCAATTCAGGCCTTCAGAAGAAATCCTACAAATTTTACAAATTGAAAGCACATAAAATTGCTATGCAAATTATTTTCCAGAGACCACAGAGTTCGAGTTACTAGACAATGATTTTCCTGAAGCATAATTTTGTTCTTTGGCTTAAATCTTCCAGAATTTTTACAGTAACATCTGTGGATGAGGACAAATGGGTGAGCCCTGAACACAAGAGTTGACAGAGATCATTCAGCCTGCAACAAGCCCTTTAAGAAAGGACTGAAAAATTCTTTGCCCTCCCTGGGGGGTGGTGAGAAAGCTAGAGAGGAAAAATGATGGACGCTTGCCATGGTCCTTTCAGTAGGGCCAGGACTTTAAACCAATATCTTATTTTATAGTAAAACTGTAAAATGCTGCAGACTTTACTGTGCATTCAGCTGAGCCTGATGGTGACAGCAGTAGGGACTGGGAGATGGGAGTGCTCTGTTCCTCCTTACAAAGGTGCCAATCAGGAGTAACTTATTTGACACAACTAAGTGATAAATCAGTGAGGTAGCTGGATACTAAAATAGTGTGAGCAGTGAATCAGGGCTATTCAACTTCTAACATGCTCTCAAACTATCAAAGACAAGCATTTACTTAGAAGACTAAATATACAATGAGCAATTTCAAAATCTTTTTCAAGGTTGCTCAGCTACGGATTTTTGTCATTCAGTTTTTCTATGGAAGTCATGATTGCCCACGGAGAAAAAAGATGGATGTTTTAAAACTACCTTCTGCATAAGAAATATTTGCAACAGAAACAAATTATGGTTTGGAATCTTAAAATGGCAATAATGTCCTGTAAGATTGGCTTCCTGCCTAGATTGCTGGCATTTTAATTCAGAGTTAGATCTCTTAAACAACTCTTCCTCATTTCCAGGGGAAGCCATTACAAACCAGTGATCTCATAAAGCTCAGTGACTCCCGAAATACATCAAAGAAATGTACCTTTTTAAAAACCTTCCTGAAACAGGGTGCATTCCCTTTAATTATATTTTTAATACAGTAACAAACTCTGTATATATTCAAGGCATTATTTCAAGAAGCCACAAAACAGAAAAATTCTTTGCCTCGGCTCAGGAGGAAGAAATTAAATGTCAATAGTTTCCCGTCCCCCCCAATTATTTTAAAAGTAATACACTCAGTGCCACTGGCCTCAAACTAAACTGTGGCAGCCTCGAGCTGCAGCTAGCATGGCATTTCTGGAACATAACACTTCCCCATTCTCAAAATAATAGTTCATCAGCTGCAGACTCCCATGAAAACTGAGTATTTGCTAAGTAATGGTACTTGGAGAAGTGCAGTGGTTAGAGAGACAGAGCTGAATCTGTGCTCCTTTGTCCTTGCTGGCATTTTGGGCTTCAAACAAAGAGCAAATCTAAAAGCTGCCTGCTTACAATTAATATGTTACACTGACACCCTGACACAGTTTTGTTATGGTTGGAATGTCAAATTAGGAAAGAATAACACTGAAGCTTAACTCAATCTCAGTCCAGTACTAATGTACACAGCTGCTTGCTTAGCATTGAATAAAATTAAGATAATTAGATGTCATGTTTCCTCTTCAGGGTCTGTCTGCTAAAATCATCATAATGGGTCCACTCCAGAGGTCCAACAACAATTTTATATGAAAGATATTATACATGAAAAAGAGTAGGGCTCAAATGTTCTTTGTACAGGGGGAGGCTGGGTTTGGTGCTTTTGTTTTTTGTTGGGTTTCTTGGCCCTTCTGATTCTTCTCCCCACTCCCCCAGCTCATACCTTGATATGAACAATTTTCTTTAGCCACAGTTGTATTTGACTTCCCCCACCAACACTGTCCGCACATTTCAGGATCACTGGGAAGCATTAATGATCACTTAAGTACTTTTCTTTCATCTCTGTACATACACAGTAATCTTTATCAAAATACTCACTGAGCTTCTGGTATCCTCACACTCTTCCCAGGAGGTTTGCAGCAAGGACATACTCAGCCATTATCCCCTCCCACGCTTGCCCACTCTCCCCCTTTAATGCTCCATAAAATGATAACATTTTCCAAAACAGGGGCTTGGTGAGAACTAGGACTGCTGACAATAAATTTTCCATCCCTTCTGCCCCCCACTCCTGGTGTCATGTATTGCTCCCAGCATTTCCTTGAGATGCCACGTGCCAGGTGATTTCTGCAAGTCTGCTCTTGGGGACCAATTCTGCAGCCTCCAGACCCACAGGTGATCAGACAGGCCTAACGTGACCAGACAGTAGCACCACTCATTTTTCTCCTGGCAGTGCCACAGCTTCACTGGTTTTATTAGAGTTGGTTCTGCTTCACACATGTTAAGGGGAGAGACACATCACTTATTTCATAAATTCATTTAGCCTAAAATGCAAGTACTGAATTTTGAAACAGCCCTTTATAATGAAAGCAGTGCTGGAAACATGGTTTCCAGAACAGAACACAATCTCTGTACACGGTGTAATTACATCTTAGCATTCTGCAGAATACCAGTGCATGGCTTAAATGCTATTAATTGTAAGCAGTTTTGTTCCACAGAATGTTGTTTGCTGATAACTACTCAATTAGGGTTATTTTGCAATTAGTCTACTCACAGTAAATTTACTGCAACCAGAGTCATCTGCGGTGCAGCAAATTAAAATGCTGTCTGGGCTGCATGTGCAGTGGCTCTTATATGCTCCTTAAACTGTGTACAGCTCACCACAGTGATTCTGTCACACTAACAGATTAACACACAGGAAGGCAGCAGCAGCAGCCAATGCCATTTGGAATCCTGAAACCAGCAGAAAAAGACAAATCTGGGGTTCAATGATCTGTAGATCAAACCCAGTGAGTCCAAAAATGCACTGCCAAAAAGTTAAAAGCTAAACAAACCACACATTTATATGTCACTGTGTGCATACATGCATATTGAGCAGATGAAATCCTCTATTTGCTTCATTACAGCTCCCATTCTTTTAAAATTCTGTAGAGGATGCTCTCATTTCCATGCCTTGAAGAACAGCTCTGCTCCACCCCAAAAGTATTTGGCATCTTGTGGCTTCTCCTCTCCCTCCCTATGAATCACTCCTCTTTCTGCTGAGTGCTTTGTAGTCATCAGATAAAAACATTATGGACATTCAGATTGCTATTACCTGTGTGTTGCTCAGTAAGCAGAGCTCCAGAGCCCTTTTCTCTCAGTTTGAAAACCAAAAGGTTGTGTTTCTAAAATAAAATGGAAAATTTTCTTCTCAGCAGCCTCTAAGAAGCTGAAAGCACTTGCTTCAGTGTGCCAGAGCAACATTATCAATAAGTAACCAGGGAGAAGGCAGTCTGATCTGCAAAAATTCTTTCAGTGCTGATAAATTATTTGGAATGAGGGAAGCTTGATTATTGTCCACAGCTTGCTCATCCCTGTACCATGTCTCCTGGGACCAAAGGAACTCCCCCAAAGATGCCTGTGGGTATCTTCTCAACCTGCACAGGACTGGATTTGCTATTTCCTCCTCTAATCTTGAGCCTACACTTCCCCGCTCACATTTGCTGAATGCATTTTCCCCAAAACACACTTCTGCAAAGGCCAAACATTCCCTTCTGAGCCAAGGGAGACCTGCAAGCTGCCCCTTGCCCTGCTCTCAGCCACGACTGGGTAAGGCTGCACCTAAAGCCTGTGACACCAATCTCCTGTGCCATAGCATCTGTGTTGTGTTTTTAGGACCAGCTTGCAGGGAAATGCCAGCTCACCTGCTCTGCAAGTCAGGTGACTGCTGAAGGTGCCATGTCCTGTTCTACTGCTCCAGCAGCCGTGCCCCCAGAGGGACTGCAGCCCTCACGGAAATAACACCTGCACGTCAGGCAGGGGACATCACGCTCTTCATTTTAACAATCCTTCCTTTTATCACTGAACATCCTGATAATCAACTTCCTTTGCCTGTTGCCTTTGGAAACAATAAAACACTTTAAAAAGTAACAGCTGGTATGATCCTGTTCTCCTTGATAAGCACTGAAGTGAATGTATCACTTAACATTTATGACAATCCAGCTGGATGGAGTCCTGTCCATGATTGATAGCTACACTTAGCAGTGTCATGGTTTTGATCAGCTGAGACAAGATCCAAGGGGATTAAAAGCTGGATGACATCTCAATGGAAACCACAGCACTGGGAACACGTTTATACGTTGGGATAATGGATGAATGTGCTGCTCCAATGCATAAATATTTATACTTCACAGTTTTGCTGAAAACAGACAGGAAACCTTTGTTCAAACCAAACTGATGGGAACAACACTCACATGCTGAACACACAGGCTCAGACCCCAGCTGTGTGACTGCTGCTGAAAAACACCAGATCACTTTTTTAGTACAACAAGTGCCTCTACCCACATCTACCCCTACCAGCAATCCCGCCAACGGGGTGTCCTACATCCCCAAAAGCTGATGTGCAGTATTTCACAAACATCCCCAAAAGCTGATGTGCAGTATTTCACAAACATCTCCCATAACCAAGCCCAATTCCTTTCAAGGACCAACAGAGTTGATGAAGTCACTTTCCATGAGGGATGGAGTCACTCTGTGAGTAAAGAACAGCAGTATTTATGTTCTACAGTGGGAGGAGAGATATGGGACCACAACACACTGAAACACAGACGATGGATCTTTAGCAGGCCTATAAAATTCAAGGGATCTACCAAATTCTATACATACAAGGCCTTCCAGTAGGCACTGGGTGCCTTCAGTTTTGGGGTTCCCCCATGCCTGTCTTGACAGTTCTGTATTCAAACATTTGGGAAATGATGTCAAGGTCTGCATCTCCTCCATAGGTTTGGTGACCCAATCTTCTTGTGCACTGGTGCTTCCTGCATTAGCAGCTCATCTCCCATTCCATATGCACTACCACTTCTCCACAGCAAGCTCCCAAATCTGCTCTACAGCAACCTTGTATGGAACACAGGATGTCCAGACTTTCTGCCAAGGAAATCTGGCAGCTGAAGTGGTTAACTTCAGCTGTCAGCATAGGCAGGAGGAAATAACCTTGAGGCAAAGAAAAATCAACATTTTCCATATGCATCCATCTGGCTAGGCTAACCTGCCTCTCAATTATTCTTTTTCAACAAGTGTCACCACTTAAAATAAAAAATTAAACTAAACTCTAGCTCAGCAAACCTAAAAATTTTAGGCACAATCTTTATGCACCTAATATTTTAATGTGGTATATATCCATACCACAGGATTTTTTCCTAAATTAATCACATTTGGACATTTTCATCATTTTTCTAGACGTATTTGTAGCTCCCAGTTTTCCTGAGAATTTTACTCTGATATTACAATGGAAGCATTTATACCACTGTGATATGCTGAAAGGCTTCAAGTGTAAAATGTTCTTGGGTCTAAGAGCATACTATTATCCTGACTTCAGGGCATAAGAGATAAATCCTCTACTTAGAAAAGAAGCAGTAAATATTTATTGAGAAACCTATTTTTAAGGATGGCACTTGTTTAAAACTTCTGGAAAGTCACTCTGCATCCCTGGGACACAGATTACCAAGCAGGGCATGGAACCAAGGGCGTGTGCAAAATTGCACAGCTGCAGTGTCTGCCCCCACTAATGACAACACACCTCCCAGCTCTGGCCAGGACATCACTCCCATATTTGTGTATGGGATACATTTACCTACACAAGATTTACAGCATCAGTCCCATTACTAAGACATCTTCTAGATCCCAAAAGTGTAGGGCAGTGTCTGCAAGGTGCTGGCCTCCCTCAGCTGTCTCACAGACCACAGTGCTGCCTTTACTGTTCCTCTTCCCTTCTTCCCACTGGACACCATGTCTTCTGCCTGCTCCATTAACTGTCTACAGTGTCTGCCCACCCAGCTTAACAATTTGGAGTATTACCATGATAAGAAAGGGAGAAAAAACACCAAAAGAGACATGGTAGAAAACCAAAACAAACAGTCACAGATGCACTGGGGTAGGGAATGGGGGTGTTCAGGCCAGTCATCCTGGTATGATGCACCATCTAAATTAAAAGCCTAGGAATCTTGTTACAGGGAGATGTGGTTTTTTGGATACATTGTCTGGGGCAGCTCCTCTTTTTCACTGTCTGTGCAGGGAATTTAACCTCCTAATCTCTGCAATAGCAATGCTATCCTTCTGCCTACCACACTGAAATCACCCTGCATAACCACTGCCTTGTGATGGTGCAGTAAACAAGCCATTAGAGAATGCTCCCAATGAAAGGAACCAAATATCCCCTGGTTTCCATGGATCCCCATGTTTATTCTACAGTCTCAAAGGAAGACCTATTCTCTAGTTTATAAATCCCATCTGCACTTTCAGCTTGGACAAAGACATGGCATATCCTCCTGTGCATGGCCAGTTACAGGGTGGGGACTCTGGACTGTTAAATGTATAAACAAATGCTGCTGTGGGTAATGCTGCTCCTTGATCAATACCCACTTTGATCAACGCTATTTTACTCTATGTAGATCTTACAGCTGGATGAACAGTGGCACATGAAGCACTCTTTGAAAAGTAGAAAAAGGTCAGCTCAGACATGCAACCTGACAGCAAGCTGAGAGGTAACTTGTGATCTGAGGGCATAGAGAAACCAAAGCAACAATCAAAGCTTGGCTTAGGCCAGCAGAGGTAACTGACTTTCCAGCAGTGATTTTGAAAATAACTTTTGCTGATTCAAGAACGTTAAAAATTGAAGTCAGCCACAAAATTGGATTTTTCCCAGTGCTTTTGGAATTTTTTTCATATACTTCTAATAATTACCTTGGTTATCAACATGCTTAGGACTCCACTGTGGCAGAAAAATAGCCATACAGCTATAACAGCAATGCCACTCATGTACTGGTTAGCAAAAAAGCTCCAAAATCCACAATGGCTGTTCTCTGATTACCAAAAAGCACACAACTCCTGCACTGTGTGGCAAGATCCCTATTCTTCTCTGTGTCTGTAGATTAAGAACTAAAAGAAACAGGAGTAGCAGCTGACTGCCTAGATCACATTGTGCAATAGAAATCTGGTGGAAGTGAATTCTACAGGAATCCACCAGGGATCCTGTGACATCCACATTATTCCCTTGTTCAAAGGGAATTCAAAGCCTCCCTTGTTTTTGTGGGCCAAGCCCATTACACATTCCTTCAATAAAGCCATTTCTGTCAGCAGAAGGCCATTCCAATTACGCAGAATGCTTCCCCCAAGACAGTGTTTGACATCTCCATCTCCCAACTTACCCTCCAGGGCGCAGAAACGCGTCACCTGCTCCGGCATCAGCTTCCCCAGCTTGTGCTGGCAGTACACGTCCGCGATCTCCTGGCGGCACTGCTGGGACTTGGCGCGGGACATGGCCGAGATCGCCTCCTTGCCCGTCACCTCACACTTGGGGGGCTGGTCGTACTTCAGTTCAGGGGAGCTGATCTCGAGCTTCTGTAAAAGCTGCTCTGTGGGAAACCTGTCAATCTCCTTCAGGTTGTTGCTGTTGCTGCTGTTTTTTCCCAGGTGATCGCTGAACTGCACCACCTCGTTGGAGTTCTTCCCCAGCAGCAGGTTCTCCTTCATCTTTTCCTCTTCCAGCTTCTTTCTCAAGTGCTCCTTTTGTTTGCTGAGGGGTTTTTTCACCAGCTCAGACTGGTGTTTTTGTCTCTGAGTCCTGGGAGCAAAGTTACTGTTATCAATAGTTTCAAAGTCCTTGGGGACTGAATTTTCATTATTGCTGTCTGTTCGCATTTTCTCTTTCGGTCGGTGGGAAAAATAGCCATCCTATAAATGGGGAGAAAAATTACACTCATCTTACTAAACAGTCACATCCCATGCATGACAAGCATTTCTTACATGACAACATAGATCAATTACAATCCAACACACTGCAGAAGACCCCTGTGTTGGGGTTTGCAGCAGACAGAAGCTCGGAGGCCTCTGGGGTGCCCAAGTCACCTGCACTGGCATCTCTTCTTCACTGGGCCAGAGTCCAAGCCCTGTCTCAGATGGAGCAGGGAGGTTTTACACAGGTTTATGAGCAGTGATTAACCAGACACTTCACCCTGACACCATTAAATATCCATGAGAAAACAGACACAGGTTTCAAAGGAGCAAAAGTAGGTGCTTCAGTGCTTTCCTTCACTCCTTGTGATTAACTATCACAGTTTGGTAACCCAGAACTGCCTCACTGCTCTGCAGAAAGCAATGACTACACCTGACTACAGCCTGAGCTTTCTTTCAGTGAAGTAACTTTGCCACAAAACAAATCCCTCCCAATTTTTCCCTTTTTTTATTTTATTTTTGAGTTCCTACATGTTTGAACCCTCCCTGGGAAGGTCAGAGTCAGGCTCAGGTGTCAGCTCTTAACCATTATGTTCCTCCTCTGATGCTCTTAGATAAATACACAGCCCATAACTTTGCAACATTCAAAATTTATCATAAAAAGAAAAAGGAATAGACCATGTAAAATATTTGTCTGCATCAGGGATGGGTGAGGTTGAGCTGCCTTTGCTCCAGCTGTGAAAACTTATGGGGGACACAATTTTGAGATCTGTGGATATGGAAATATCTCTGTTTGCAAAAGTGAACAGTAGCAGATAAAATCAATGATGAATGGTTATTAAAACATCTGAAGACAGGAGTAAAAATGTTGATAGACCTTTGGAGTCTGTCCTGTTTCCTTTCCACTTGCGGAGCACAAAACCAAAAAATCAGACTGGGAAATGACAGCATCACTAATGATGACTGATGAGAGCATCTTTTAGCACCTATCAACCACATTTTGTATTCAAAACATTTTATCAGCATGAGCTAATTGTTTCTCACACCTCTTCTGGGAGGAACTATTTAACAGTCAGGGTTTGCAGATAAAGGAGAGAGATAATGACTTGTCCCAGGCCATGCAGGGAGTCAGTATCAGTTTGACCTCTGAAGCTCAGCAATGGGAAATGTTTAAATAGCTTATTCATTAGAAGAAGTTGTTTAGTGAGTGAATAAAATGTTTCTCTCTCCATGAAAATGTCTAGTTTGCAATGAGTTTGAGCTGTCAGACACAGATGAATGCAAAGGAGCTTTAAAAAAACCCAACACCAGACAACAACTCATAAACTAAAATCCAAACATTTTTCAAACAAACAAAATACTTCTAGTTTGGGGAGAAATATTTAAAAAAAATATATTCTAATGTTTAAGTGAAAGCATGAAATCACTTTCTTTTCTCAGACTTACTTTAAGGAAAAGAATAGCATTTATACAGAAACAGGTTCATTTAAATAGAAGAAGACTTTCAGGATCATGAAGCCCATTAATCTAGCACTGCCAAGTCCACCACTAAACCATGTCTTCTAGTGCCACACCTACACAGCTTTTAAATCCCTCCAGGGATGGTGACCCCCACCCCCTTCCCTGGGCAGCCTGTTCCAGTGCTTGACAACACTTTCCATGAATAAATTTTTCCTAATATCCAATCTAAAGCTTCCCTGGCACAGCCTGAGGTCACTTCCTCTTGTCCTGTTGCATGTTACCTGGGAGACAGGACCAACCCTGACCTGGCTGCAGCCTCCACTCAGGGAGCTCTAGAGGGCCATAAGGTCACCCTTGAGCCTCCTTGGCTCCTTCATCTCATCCTCATAGGCTTTGTGCTCCAGCCCCTTCCCCAGATTTGCTGGTGTTCATTGAAAGCCAACGAGAAACAAAATAAACAAAATATCGTTTCAAGGCAACCTTCATTCCCAGGAACGACCAAACAAAAATAAAAAAAATTACTTTCAGAGCCTGGCTCCCACCACTTGTCCTGTATCCATCTTCAATGGATCTTCAAAGAAAAAAAACAACTCTGTCTTCTTCAATAAACCTTTTCTAAGGTCTCTAAGGCAATGCCATGACAGAATATTTCTACGTATCTTGGCAACATTCTCTCTCACAGGCTGACTCTTGCTAAATGATTTTTGTCTTCAAATTTAAAAAAACAATCCTAATCTGTAAAGCAAATGCATGTTATTAAAAGGGAACTGAAGAGAGAGGAGATTTGCAATTGGCTCTTCACAGTAATTCTTATCACCCACAAAGGAGAGCCCTAGCCTGGCCTGCCCCAGAGCAACAGGCGCACACCTCCCATGTCCTGGGGAGCGCAGAGCCCTGCCCGCTCTCCTGCTCCTTCCAAACCTCTCTGGAGCATGGCAAAGTGCCAAAAGATGAGGTGTGGGCACCTTCTTGTTTCACACAGCATCTGACACTACACTTGTGTGAAGTTTCAACGGAAATCTTTGCTCCCCCGTTTGCCAGCCCTGCAGCAGTGATCCCACCACGCTGGGACAGAGCACAGGGCTGGGATGAAACCTCCGGAGAAAAGGCAAAGCAAACAGCACATTTACTGGTGTATGGTTCACCTCTTTAAACTATTTTCCTTCTTCAAGTGCTTTGCCCCCTCTGGGAAATGCTTCTCCAAGTCTACATGCTGGAATCTGAAATAAACAAATGAATTCTAAATGCTTCCAAGGCAGACACAACTCTTCCCTGGCTGCAGGGACAGTGAACACCACAAAAACTCCCACCACACAGGTGTCTGCAGGGACATCACTTTGGGAGGAGCAGGGACTAAAAATAAAGCAGGGTCTGTACAAGTGTAAAACCAAGAGCTTTAGATATACATTGAAACATAAGGACATGTCACAAATACCCCAGCCTCATGCAATCTCACGCCTGTTGGTGCAAGTGTTAAATGCCACAAAACCTGAAATCTCCACCCACCTTTGATCTGCATTTCCCTCTCGATTGCTTTCACCAAAGCCAAGTGTGATTTTTACAGTACAATGATTTCAAGACAGGCTCCACACGTGAGAGCAGGATGTACACATTTGCAGTGCAGAGGAAATGAAACTCAGCACTCCCAGCTTAGAACAGCAGCAGCAGCTGCTGACAGTAAGTTGTGCTCATTCATGAAGTTCAGGGCTACAAGCAAAAAGCAGCACATCAGGTGTTCAGCTGGCTACAAGAAACGGGTTTTACTTCCTCTGCAATACTTTATTTTTACAGTGCTGGATCAATTGCAGATTTTATTTGTCACAGATGTCTAAGACACTCAAGACAGGGCAGAGTCATCTCACAGAGAGATGATCTTGAAACCAGGCAATGCCAGTTCTGACAGTACCATGGGGAATACATCAGCAGGTTCACGGTCTGAATCAACATCTATTACAACTTTTATCAGGCTATTTGTTAGCAGCACCTCCTTATCTCTGTGCTTACAAATCACTGAAAAAATGGAAGGCCATACCAGGACCACATGAGAAGTGTAAGCCCTTATGTGTCCACAGCCAAAGATGAAAGCAGTGTTTTCAAACCGACACCTAACACTGCTGTTGAAAGCACCATCTTTGCAACAGAGCAATTCTGTCTAGGCATAGACCAGAAGAGGCTAGATCCAAAATCAACTCATTTGAGAGGCTACCTCATTACATTTATTACAGGTGTCACACACAACACATGCCGCCCAAGAGCACATCTTTCACCTGTGCCTTTCCTGCAGTCCTAACCTGTCAGTGTAAAGCCACCCCCTCTCACCCAATCACTCCATGCCCCTGCTCAAAGTCCCTCTCCAGCTCTCTTGTAGTTGTGTCAGGGACTGGAAGATGCTATAAAGAAACCTCTGGAGACTTTGCAGCACCATATTTCCAAGATGAAGTGTGACACTGCGGATGTCTATCACAGAACACAGGCCTAAGAGAATGATTGCCACAAGCAGAAAAGTTCTGTCCTAATCCTGTCTGGTTCTCAGAAGACACAAGGAGAGGTTAACTGCTGGGTGCTCAATGGCCAGAGCCCTGGCAGGGAGAGTTTTAATGACTGTGGGGCCTCTTCTGAGCATGCAGTTCAGGAATAACAAGCAAATACTCCAAAACTGGGAAAGAACAGTCTGTACCCAGGAACATGCATGAGATCACTGCCAATTACATACTGATTGCCATTGATGTTAAAAATAGTATTATAATATTAATGCAAAAATCACATTTTAAGCTCAGAGCCATTTAATGTAATGTGAGAATTAGAATTCTGCTCCAAATCCCACTCCCTGTTGAACACACAGAATTTAATTCTCCAAACTCCACTTCTGGTGTGTTTTTCAGACACAATGTATGCTCTTTGGTGTATTAGCCACTTCATCTGCAGTGATTGAGGGTCTGGGGCATAGGTACTCTGAGCTTGATTGAATTCAAAGTCCCATCTATCTCAGGAGGGAAAGCCTGGGTTTCTGCAGAGACTTTGCAATCTACTGAGGAAACCATGGAATAAATTGCTGCTGTCACCTACTACAGACCCAGCAACAGCTGCTGCTGCTTGCTGCACCTAGCACAAATACAGAGAATTTGGAAGAATTTCCCAGCTGTCTGTAATGACAAATGGATTTTAATGACAGCCTGTTAACACTCTCAGAGGCTTTTGCAAGCACAACCCACACCAGTTCAGCCAGACCCCAGGTAAGTTTGCACACCTGCAGACTGCCTCTCTTCACATTTTGCTTGCCTATATTTGGAAGACACATCTGTCAGCTATATTTGCATCCAAGCTAAGCACGTTCAAGCATAAACATGCATTTGGGGTTACCCAGGTCACAAATTCTGCTGTTCTCTTTCAGGTATAGTTCTGTATCCTGCATGCTAAAGGCCGGAGGATAAAGATAAAGACCATGGCTCCAAGAGTGGGCACAGGAAACCTCCAACAAGCCAGCCCTTTCTCAGCAGGGCATCCCACTACAAAGCCATGAGGTACAGCTCACAGTGTCCCACTGCCCCTGGAAGGAGTTCCTCTGCCAACAGCCTGCATTAGGCAATAGGACTGGTAATTTTTGCAACACACAAAAAGCCAGCACTAGACCAATTCCAAATCTGCTTCCAGAGAGAGAACCTAATGTGCCTTTAAATCAGCAGAGACCCAAACATCAGCAGACAGGGCTGCACCAGCTCTGCAGACAGCACTGGCACACTGACAGCGGCTGAGGGATCCAGCTCACCAAAGCCAAGGGAAGAGCCCACAGCAGGCAGGCAGGCAGGCACTGCTCCAGCATCCCTGCACACACCTGAGGAGGGACAGTGCTGCTGGGAGGCTCCTTCTGCTCAGGCTTTGTAGGGAACCTAAAAGAAAACCCTACTCAGCTCACAAAGGCACACAATAGCAGCTTGCATTTATCTGCCAGAGGTGTTCATTGCATTGTGCAGAGCACTTCCTCCTGACAGTAAGAAAATGCTCCCTTCTTAGGAGAAGTTATTCACTGTACAATTTCTTTATCAACAAAGTCCTATAAATACTATAGAGATGGCTGGACCATGTGCAACCAAGGCCTGAATGGCAAATGTTCACAGCTACAGTTTATCTGACAACTCATTTTCTCCCCAGCATGGAAGGATTTGCTGTCTTTTTGTACTGAGAACACATTCCCATCTTCTTCCTCTGGCAAAGGAAGAAGATGGGAATGTGCCTCTCAGAGACACAGCAAAACAAACCAGAAATGTGCACATGCACACAGAGAGCAACAAAAACACACTAAGATCTTTCTCCAAATACAGAGTAGTGGAGATGCTGGCCTTGAGGACCAGCTATAAAGCCAACACCTGTACTATAAAACTACATCTTTTTCCTCCTTTCACATAATAAAGCACCCAATTATTGACCTCCTGTGAAAATATGCAATGCCTGGGCAGTCATGCAGATGACACACAGCTGAGGCCCCAGAGCTGGGGCAGGAACTTGCTGCTTTGCTGGGGTGAGCTGCTCAGGATCCAACCAGCTCACAGCTCCCAGAGGTGGGGAATAGCTTCAAAATCTGCATCTCATGTCAAAACCTCAGAGACCTGGTCAGCTTTCACAGGACCATCTATTTTATCTGTCTTGTGACAGAGAAGAATTTAAACACAACTATGAAAAGATAATTAAAACAAGTTTCTGTTCAATATTAATCACAGCTGTGACATATTAGTTGGTAGTGCTTGTTAATTATTTCAGTGAAGAGACCTTCCAATTGCCAGAGGAGTCAGAGGATGGCATCTCTACAATTAAATCTTCTTTTTCTGCTCTTATCTTTGTGCATTTGTGGGCTGTTTATTAGTAGAAATCAAAACCTTTTGCACCCAGAAGGACAAACTTTACACTGTGGTCACCCCATTGTCTCCTGTCCTACCACATTCACATCTTTCAAACTGTGAAACCACCACTGCTTGAAGCCCTCCTGCAGCCACATGGATGCAGAGCAGAGATCCCATTGTGCCATCAAAACAAACAAGAAATTGGGAACTTTAATTGAAGATGTGGTTGATGTGCCATGAGACCCTTGGAAAATGAGTACTTTTGGCAGGTTTGAACAAAAGTGAGGCCAAAGACAGCAGATGGAGGAAAGGCAGCAGATGTTAATGTAGTTATATTTTTCCATATGTTTTTCTGTTTTGCTGTAATAAGTACATTGTACTTTAATTGTCAGTGGCTGAAGACCTAGGAGAAACATGTCATGAGAAATATATTATGTTACTTTATGCCTCTCATTAGAGAGGGAGATGCAAAAGGTGAAAACAGATTTATTGACTTGCAAGCTGGTAAAGATGAAAGATGTAATTGCTTCAAACACAGTGCTTTCTGTTATGTCAAAGGAAAATGAGACAAAGCAATAATTTGGGTTAAAAGGGGGATTCTGATACTTGAAAAAGCAGGAGTCCTTCATGTTCAGCTCTAACAGATAGAGGCACAGCCAGCCCAAAACTATTGCAACACTTGGCATTTCAAAATGCAGAGAAACAGATGGACCACCACAAAGTGCACAGGGGACCCCTCAGAACATCTGCACTGGTGATTGTTTGGAGGACTGTTTTTCCCTTCCTTTCCAAAACTGTTGCCATCCATTTTTATGTTTGCTTAACACCAATTTCAGCAGTGTGATCCAAAACACTAGAAACAACATCATAAAAACATCATTAATAGCAGTTGCTTTTGTCCCTTTTTACATACATACATTAAGGGAAGATGCTCTGGTTTGAAATCGAAAGAAAACAGCTTCAAAACTTTGGCTCCTTTCCTCAAAATAGTTTTTCTGGTTTTTGCTAACATGTGACTTACTTTCAGAGTGATTTAGATTAGGGAGTAAAATAATATTGCATCCCTCAAGAGACCAAACAGATTTTCACATTTGTTCCAGCTTAGCACAGTAACTGTACAAAAAGCCATAATTATATCAACAGTAATTTCAGATGTTCTGGTTATTAAAAAGTTTGGAATACTGCTAGAGGGAGCTGTGAAAGCACACTCCAAAACTGACCACTTTGTTTTCTGCTAATTTAACCTTCCCAGAAAAGTTTGCACTTTGACATCACAGACCAGTCAAATGTACTCAATCTGTAACAGAATTTGATTTATAACCAGTAACTGCCCCCACTTTACACATTTTGCTCTCTTTCAAATGACACTGAACCTCATCAGGACTCCAGATTCAGGCACAAGCCCTGGCTTTGGCAAAGGTCCCTCTCCCAGGGATTCACCACCAGGAACAGCAGCACTCCCTGGGCTGGGGCAGTGCCAACACTGAGCTGGGACAGGGTTTTATCTGTGTACACAGCATTTTAATGGTTCCCACCTCTGCTTTGCAGCAGCTTTAGTTCTGCCTGGGTGTGGGCAGTGGAATCCACCCCTGCATGATACAAGACTGCTCAGTTCCCAGGCAAACCAGCCCTCAAAAGACAGTTCATTCATGTCCTGCAACATTAACCAGGGTTACTGAGCCTCCTGGACCCACTTCAGCACAGCCACATTTTTAAACAGAATTCACCACAAAACCAGGAAAGACATGAAGGAGGACTGGCCCGACAGAGCAAACTGCAGCTCCTGAGAAAGTTCAGGAAAACCCTGGAGGTTTGTTTTCCTACAGCTTCTCCCCTAGAGAAGGTGGATCTTACAACAAAGAGTTCAAACACAAAGGAGCTTACAAGGAAGTCAGTCTTCTGAAATACTTCTTAAATACTTTCAAGGGAAAGTATTTAAGTGACTTTTTATAAGAATGTCTATACTTTGTGATCCTTGAACAGACCCCCTCAGTTGAAAAGGCACTGTAGAGCAGCATCAGACACTGATTAATGCCACACACCTTCTTAACAGGAGTTCAGCAGGTGAGGTCAAGAACTGATAAATCTACATGATTGTTTTCCCTGATGGCTATTCTGATACTGAATGGAAAATGTGAGATGTTCTGTGTTTTTATTTCTTGCCAAATTGTACTGCTTCATTGTTTGACAAAGGCGCCCCAAAGAGACAGTATGTGAATAAATAACACAAAGTAAAAACAGGGGTAAAGCTCAATCATTTCTATGTTTAACCTATGGACATGATAACCACACTGAATACCCATTACCAGCCAAACTTTCATTTTTATTTTTTTTACCTTCCCCTCTCAATGACCTAACCCATAAAAAAAATACCATGGTTAATCTGAACTGAATTCCTCAGCTTTCATCTCTATTTCTTTCATCCAGAATTCAGCCAATACAGATTTTATATCTTTCAGAGCAGTAGTAAACACATGAAATTGCTTCCTGGTGACTTGTTATTAACTAGATTCCAACTAAATTCATGAGGATGCCTAGTCCAACTCCAATCTAAACAATCTTGAGCAGCCCAGGGTGGATTGCTGAGACACACAATAGATCTCTGGCAGCTATAGAAATTAAACATAATCAGAATATGGATGGTAGAAACCAAAGACGCCCTCTCACACAAATGAAAACATCCTTGTAAAATACAGTCAGTTTAGCACAAACGTATTCAGCCTTAATTAGGTAGAAAATCTATTTAGATGAATACAATACAAAGAATAATAATGAACTTCAGGATTACATTTTGTTACTTGGAGGGAAAAAAACAACACAAATAAATGGGAAGTAATTGGACCTTATTTAATAGTCTCAGATTATCAGCTCGAACAACTATAATCATTAAAGGCCCTGCAGTGATCTTCTACTGATAAATGCTGTTAAATCAGAATTACAATACAACAAGCATGAAGAGCAAAGCCTATTAAAATGAGCAACACTAAAAGAAATAGATTAATTCAAATCTTTTTTCACCAGCACCACAAGGAGTCTTTGAGCCAAGCACATAGAAATGAAAGGCTTCCATGTTTCCTCTGGTTTTGGGTGAGATTGAAATAGTAACACTTCCACACAGGTGATCGCTGCAGGGGCACTGCACATGAGCAGCTGGATTCGTGGATGTGCCATTCTGGTTTGTACCTTCACAGAAAGGTCTTCTGCAAGACCAGCAGTTATATTTGTAAAATAAAACTGCAAAAACCAGAGGATTATTATGGGCTGTGCCACCTACCTCCTTAGCTACCCTGTCAGCAGTTCAGCTTTCCTGAGAGTTCAGCCTGGGACTGGCCTCAGTAGGGGTGGTGTGTGTGGTACTGCATTCTCAGTTTTTGCAAATGCATTCAGAGCAATATAAATGAGCAGTTTTAACAACATGATGAAAGATGGCAGAGTTCTGGGGTTAAAAGATAGAGCAAAGTAAAAAATTTTGGCACCAAAAATGATGCACCTTAAGTTCAAAAACTTTTAATTTTATTAGCTCCAGCAAAGATCATGAAGAACATATGCATTAGGAAAAGATATCAGAAAGTTTTCTAGGAAACTGCCCTCTTCCCTTTCTTGAATAGATACTCACTGTGGAGACCAAACCCCTTTTCTGTACTGTACTGAACACGCTGAGTACACTTGACAAACACCAGATTGTATAGTGCCCAACTTTCCTTAGCCACAGAGCAACTTTCCCCTCATGCTGTAAGCACAGTGCTGTCAAAAGAGTTACTTGTAATTACACTGCATTTAACAATGGCCATATTCCCATAACTCCACACTTGCAATTCTGTCAGAAACAAGGACTCCCTCCACACACAGTGACCATATCCCAGTATTTCCACATCCTCACAGAACCAGATGGACAGCACAGCATAATCCTAACTCAGTCACTGCTCATACACTATGCCACACAGAAAAATCAAATAACAATATCCTCCATTGTTTTAATGAACATTATTATGCTGGAGCTTTAAAAAAAATGGAAGACAGAGAAACAGTGATGAAAAAGGAGTCCTGTCTATCTAGAAATTCTTGCTTGTATCTTCCTCATACTTTACTATTCTAAACCAAAAAATAATGTAAAGTGAGTGGGGAAACTTTAAATTTGCATCTACAAATAGATATTGTGTGGATTTGATCAGATTTCTTTGGAGATTTTGGTAAGTTGTCTTCTATAACATCAGCACTAGTCCAAAACATACTGTGAGGGAATAGAACAGTGGTGATACTTCACAGTGGCATTATTTCCACTTAATTGGAATTAAATGGGCAGTGGAAGGACAATTGCAGGATGAGATTACTACTTTTGGCTTTCTATAGAGCTGCTCTTTGGATTTTTTTTCTTAATTTTGCAGCACTCATGAACTCTCACCAAGCACTGTGAAAGGGTGAAAGGCAAAGCCATGTTTCAGTTCCAGGGACAAGGTGTCAGTGATGTCACACATCCAGTGGTGCTTTCTCTCATGGAACAAATGAGAAAATTCAATCTCTGTTTTTGTATCTCAAACCTGGTGTGCAGGACAGGATTTAGTCTTTTATACATCAGAGAGTCCTCTTTTACAAGCATATTTAATAATCCACAGCAACCATGGTGCACATACTACTACTGTAGTGCACTGTAATTCTTTAGAAGGAAACTGTTTTGAGAATTTTCTGATTGCTGGAACACAGTTTCATTTGCAGAGACAGCACAATGATAGCTCACACATCATGCTATGTATATCTTTCAAAATATGTATTTCTCATTAGTAATTTCACTACGCCAACCATTCCAAATATCACAGTGACACCTGACAATTATAATGCTACATGTTCTCCAACATAATAATAACGCTTCAGCAGAGTGATATTTGCAAGGGTTTAAAAGGAAGAAATCTCTACCTAAAATCTGGCGTAGGATGCAGATATGAGGGCACTGCCAGAAATCAGCCTAAGGGAGCTGTTGGTATTACAGATTTGAAGCTAACAGCTTCTAAGGAGGGAGGGTTTGTAAGGAGGGATTTATCCCCATGAAGCAATGCCAAGGAGAGACAGACACACACTGTGTCTCTTTAGTGATGAGGGCAGATCAAGTACAGCCGTTCTGCAAGATTTGACCCTTTGGTCATATATATCCAAGCGAATATATATCCACATATCCAAGAGAAAAGACTTTCAGTATCCTATTTTGTCTGATGAGCTGCTGTCTCTCAGTGACACGATGCTGAGAAGCGAAAGGTGCAAATTCACCCAGCGTCCAGGCTCGCGGTCCCTGTGCACATCTGCCGGCAGCAGATCGCCTCCCCTGGAAGCAGCCTGGGAAACCCACGGATGCCTCAAGGCTTTCCCGGAGAAGCCCCTTGTGGTGACAGCTTGCACATAATCCCCTTTCTGAAGGCCGGGCTGTTTCGGGAGAAGCAGCAGGGGAAAGATGCCGAAACTCGGCCTTTTGCCGCTCCCCCGCCGGGCCGGCCCCGCCGCGATGGCACACAAATGTTTGCTCAAGCCCGAGCTGGCCGGAATACCAATGCAGGCCAGCAATGAGCTGAAGGGCAAACAGGAAGGAGGGAAAAGCCCCCGTGACACAAAAGAAACAAAGGGCCGGAGATGAGCGTTCCCAGCGGGTCCCGCACGGCGATGCCGGGGCACGCTCCGGGCTCCGAGCGCTCCCGGGCCCGCAGCAGCGCTCACCGCCAGCGCGTCTGTCTCACCGCTGCCCTTTCTCATTCTCTGTTAGCATGAAATGATGTTAGCCGAGCGGATCTGAAGAAAGCTGATGCGAGCCGAAGCCTGCTGTAAATCCGCATGTGAAAGGATGCATTTCGCAGGCGGTGAAAGCCGAGAAGGAGCTGTCGTCTTCACTTAGTTTAATTCCTGTGTGTCCTTTAGAGCAGCAAAAGCCGCCATCAAGAAGAAACGACGAGCGTCTCTCTCTATGGCTCAGATTCTCGGTTTATGCCCAAATAAATTCTATATTCCTCTGAAAGTAGACCCGTTGAATGACTGTTGAAATGGGCTATTTTTGGCTTCTCGAATTGCTCAAGGAACTTAAAAAGAGCAGACTTAGGAATGTATTAAGCAACATTTTCTCATTGCGTTGAAATCTCCACGATAATGAATGTCTTGGAAAGAGCAACAAGATTGTTATCATCCTTAACTCTTCAACGGAAGGCATGAGCTGGGCTGCTTCCAGTGAACAAGTGGCTTGTGTTAATTTTATAGACAGGATGGAAATAAGTAAAGAGTCACTTGAATTATTTTTTTCCTTTGCAGTTAGTAAATAAATGTGGGCTAGCTGGCCAAAAGTCGCCACAGAACTTTTGCACAGAATATTGCAGCAAGACAGTGGTGGCTGAAAAACCCCTGTTCATCTTATCTGCCATCAACTGCCCACAGAGAGAGGGAATGACAATTGCAACGTTACACATCTATAAATACAAATTCCTCTGTTCACTATAGCCAACAAGACTGTTCCTATGCATAAGGGCGTTATTCAGTGCTGGTTTTACAAATAAGGTGAAATTCTGGCAGTGCCCACCCAGAAATCAATGGACAGGAGGAAGTCTTCCACTCCTGTCCTGGTGAGCCATGTCAGCCCCACAGGGATCCAGCAGGTTCCAGCACAGTCCTGCTCACAAAATACACCACTGTGTCTGAACTCAGAGCAAATCTAGATGATGAGCTACAACTGCTTGCAGTGCTAATTATTCTATGCAGTGCCCATATTCTAATGAATCTCCTATAAAGAACTGGTACTTTTTTTACAATATAATTCCATTTATGTTGTGAACTGTCTGGCAATGAAATTTCTGAAGCTCTAAACACATCTACCTTGAAAACTGTCTCCAAGTATGTTCAAGGAAACAGGCTGCTGAGCAAGGAACCAGGATGATATTGCATGGGGCAGGAAAGTAAATTTACTTTCACTGCTCTTTCAGGCATTTGGATGGACAGAGAGGGGGAGAATGGTGAAATAAAGGATACCCAACACCAGAAAAAAGCATGCATGAACTCTGATAAAAACAGACTCTGAGCAAGGAAATAGCCTACCCACTGCACTGAGGAGTAAAACTGCAGATACACAGCCCAGTGCACAGGAACAGGGCAGAGCCAAGAGTGCAAACTGAAAGGCAACTATCCGACATGAGAAACGTAATTGACAGGTATTTGTAGGAAATTGTTTGACACCAACCCTCTTGACTGTCAGCCTGACATTCATAAGGTGCAAAGAAAGAGTCTTAAAAAAGCTGCATTTAAATACTTACTGAATTGCTATTACAAAGCAGTTGTTTTTAATTACAGATCACATTAATACAAATGTGATCTGATCCTGATCATTAGGATTAACTGTAGTGATCTTGTTTGCCAACAATACAATCTTTGTATTTAAAGTAAAATGTCATTAAAAAGCCATGGGAAGTTCATCATTAATGTGCAAGCAGTGCAATCTTAATTTCCTCCTGCAGATACTGAACTGAGACCAATCATGCAAGATTTTCCAGTATGTAAAATAACTGTCAGTTTTCATTACAAAGAATATGAAGCAAAAGGAACACTGAAATAACAAGGCTGAAACAATTTTCCAGATTTAGAAAAACCCATGCCACACTTTTCTAAGAGCTAAAGAGATTTTTTTTCAAGGGGTAAATTTTCCCAGGAATCCTGAAAACAAGATGTAATGTTGCTTTGTTCAGAGCTCAGTTCTGGGCTGGTAAGACCACAGTAGGCTGATTATTAAGCCTACCTCTCATGCAGATGATGGCACAACCTCAAGTCTATGGTAGATATTATTTATTTAAGAAAAACTGACTGAAGATCAGTGGAATTGCCAGCAGTTAAAGATTTTAGTTCTTGATAGTACAAAAATGATCAAGCAGACTTAATGACAAAATGTACAAAGGCAAGAGTAAGGCATGGCTCAGAAAAGGGAATCACAAGAGAAGAGATCCAATCTCCAATAATAACTTATGTCAAGCAAGTGCAGACTGTGACATCAGCACATGAGGATGTGAAGGTAGACAGCTTTCAAGAACGTTAAACAAAAGGCTCAGACCTCCAAGACCCTGAGCAATTTACAAAAATTGGGCAAGAAGTAAGGAAAACAAAGCAGCTTTCTAAAAAGTAAGTGTAAATGTATAAGTAGCAAAAGTTTTACATATCACTGAGGACATACATGGCATAAACAATGAGAAAGAATGAGTTTGATAAATATTTCATTATTCCCTAGAAATTATGGACAGTTTGAAGACATTAACTCTGGATTAAGCATATTTAACACTTAGCCTCAATCTCCTTCAGACTGTAATTTCTGACCCCATCTTGAACCTTGCTGCTGGGCACCCATCCTGTCAGATGCCATCCATGGCAAATACATTGTGTTCATGTTTGTCTTTTAATCTTATCTCTCAGCTTCTGCTTTGGTGTTCAATAGTTCACCTTTTGTCTGATTGCTACCCTTGCTTGGGTTCCAATCTTTGCAGAGCTGCAAACCTGTCAGACAAGGAACAAAAAACTCATTTCTAAATAGATAAGGGAACATAAAAACTGCCATGGGTCAGGTTCCGCCTGAAGTTAGGACAGCAGGTTTTGTGAAGTGCTGCCAAGATGAGTCAGGCTTCCTCCTCTACTGCCTTGCTGGTGAAAGCACATGAAATGACCCAAAACTTTTCAGCCTTAAAGCTCTAATACAGCTTCAGCCAAGGACCAAGGGCTGCACTGTTTCTCCACCTCATCCATCCCTAGACTCCATCCACCTCAGTGAGCCTGCCCCTTGTCCTGCTGGACTGGCACAGGTGTATCAACAGGGAGGCCCCAATTTGGCTGGCTCAGGAGCCCTGAGTGGGGTCCAGAAAGCCACCAGTATTTTCCAGTTCTTTGTCAGCAATGAAAGTCATCAAACAAAACAACAAAGTGTCTCCCTAATAACCCCTGAGGTCAACATCCTATCTTTTCCTTCTCAGAGTGACACAACAAATTGGGACCAACAGTTTGCTTTCTTCTCTTACTATTCTTTCTCAAGTTCCAGATAAAATGACATTTTCACAATTTAGTAGTTTAGAGCTAAAGGGTTATTATAGTCAAACTGGAAAAGATCTGAGTATAACTGAAAACATGGGTTTGACATTTTTAGCAGTTAACTCCCCAGGACATTGCATTTCTATTGTTGTCAAAGTGCTGGAACAAGCTTCAAGACTGCACCATGCAAAGCTGAAACAAGGATGGGCTGAGGGCTCCTAGGGTTTCCCAAATCCAAGAGCCCCACACTGCAGTGTGCCCCAGAGAGCACCACGGGAAGAACAGAGCTCCTGCCCCCAGCTGCAGCCACACCAGATGGATCTGGAGGTGTTGGTCCTCAGGGCACAGACTGTCCCAGCTGGCACAAGAGCACATTTAAGTGACATTGTTAGTGGAGGCAAATCAAATGGAAGTCACTGGGAAGGCCACAGTGTCCTAAACCAGTCTTGTCTGTTGTGGCACTGCTGAGCCAGCAAACCACAGCTACAGGGATTTGACAAGGTCTATCATGCATTTATTACCCCCACAGCACAGCTCATCATGTACAAAGGAACTTGTATTTCTTCCTATTACGAATAAAATGGTTTGAGGTTGTGCTCCTTGCATGGTAACACTGCCCCAGTGTTTATGCTGAACATCTTTCACGTGGTTTTGTTACCCAAACTCCCCCCCACATTTACCATGGTGGTCTTGGAAAGACAAGAAAGAGGCATTCAAAAATGCATGCAGACTGCATGTATTCTTTAACAGGAATATTTTCATGTGTGTAAAATGAATAGTAAACCAAGCAATTCACAGTCAGGATAAAGCTACTCCAATACAAAAACTTTCTGTCCCTCTAAAATCTGGCTTATATTATCACAGAAAACAAATAAAAATGGATTCCTTGTTCCTTTTCCAGACATTTCAATCAAATTTTTGACTCCCTGCAAGTCTCTGCCTGTCCTGCTGGTAATGACCTTCATCCAGGAGACAGGACATGGAAGAGCACTGAGTGTTTTCACAACTCTCTGCCTTCCTTTAATTTGCCATCTCTAACATCAACAGTCCCAAGTCTCTCTTGAATTATCGCTCCTCAAACAGGCTCATATTGACACTGGAGATCTTCCTCCTACTTTTCAAGTACCATTAAAGTCCTTATGAAGATGCACACAAAATGGAAATATTTATAAAACTGTGAAACTGAAATATGCTACATATGCTGAAGACTAAAGTAAAAACAGCAGATGTCATTATTATGGATACTTATTATATATTTACATTTTATATATCATTTACATATTACACACTTCCTGATTTTTTTTTTCAAATATCAACACACTTGATATCATCAAATAGCTTTTAAACAAAAGCCTGGAAAAAGCCAGTTTGTCTTCTCTGCAACCTCATAAATTTGCAACATCTCTTACAAAGATCTGTTTTGCAACAGAGTAAGCAAAGGAGTGGGTGGAGGGAAAAAGCCTTTTTTGACAGGCATCCTCTTTGCTGATCCAGTTAAAGGAAGCTGGATATTCAGACAAGTGGTTAAAATGTAAAAAAAATTCCATGTTTTGCAATGGCAACAGATAAAGCTGCTGATGTGGCACCTTCCCAGTGCTAAGAATTGCAAGGTTTGTGATTGGAAGCTTTTCCTGCCCCAGTGAAATTTTAGGTGCTAAGGCACAGAGAGGCAACTCCTGCTGTTTGCTCAGAAAAGGTTAAGGGAACAAAGGAAAAATCAGCACATTTGCTTCATCTCTGACACTCACTCAATCCAGAGTGACTCATGGCTGCTGACAAAGCCTGGGCTCCAGAGGAAGCCTAAGGCTTTTTGCTCTCATTTTTTTAATTTCGAAGTGAGAATAGCTGTAATTACCACGTAGCTGACACTCATCCCACTAAAACCAGTGTGTGGGGAAAACAGCTAATAAAACAAATAAATTAGAGCTGGATGAGAACTGGTTATGGGACTGGTTCTGGGCAGCCTGCACAGCCCAGCAGCAGCTCTGGGAGGCAACCAGTTCCCAGTGGTTTTCCAGCAGCTCAGCTGAGACACAGGGAACTGGCTCTGGACACAGACACAGGTCCCTCTGAGGAGTGCAAATGTGGGAGCACAGCACTGTGTAAGTAGAACAATCATGAAGAAGTACAAATAGAACTAAGCAGGGCTGACCCACAGTACTGTGAGAATTCAAAAATCAATGATAATAGTCAGGTGAGGGAGTTGTCCAGACCTGTAAGTGAAACAGAGGCATTTTCCATGGGAAAACTACAGCTCATCTAAAACAAAATAGGAGGCAGCAAATTCAATCTGCAGATTCAGCAAATTCAGAGGGAGAAAACAAGGATGATTTATCTCTGTGTTCTTGCTGCAGTCTGTGGCCAGCTTTCACTAAAACGCAATGTGTCTAATGCTTATACAGCATCTTCCATCCCAAACACTGCATGACACACAGGTCCACTGAAATGCTGGACATTTCAGTATCAGCAAAAGCCATAAGTAATTTCTACTGAAAAATTAAAACAAAGTATCTTCCTGAACTGCTTCAGAAAGCTGTGGGCAAGCATCCTACATAAGCATCAAAATAGGACTCCTTTAACCAACGTTCCCTTTCTAAAAATCTAAACAAAATCTCATTTGGGCTGACAGTTCATTTTACAGAAGGGAGGCTTCAGAACCAACTCACAAAGTCTATATATGAGAATATGTGCCAATATTAAATTTAGATAAGTCATGAAGTCTTTCTGACAGAGTTCTGGCAGCTGCCAGTTTGTGTTTCACTGGTTTTATAGGTCAAATAATAGACATTCTGATGTCAGACATTTGAGTACATGATCATTAAGCAATACTTTAGCAAATCCAAAAGAGCTTAGAAGCTTCACATATGGTCCACAGCTGATTTTAGCCACCAGTAAAGCAACTGTATGTTGCTATAATAAGAGATGCAACTGCTGCACTCAGATGACACCATTAATTTAGAAACTACTGAGCAGCAAGCAGGCCCTGCTATCCTGACTGTTCATCTGCAGCAAAGAATGACTTGTCCAGGGAGCCACCCTGGTTATTCAATGACAAACTGGGACCATGCAGCTTTCCAGCAGTGCATGGCCATCACTGAATTATTGTGGTCTGTACCATTGATCAGTGCCACACTGATGCCAAGACAATTTTTTGCCTTTTCTTTTATATACCTTTTAGGTATTCTTAGTGCCCTTAGCATGCATACTTATAATTCCTGACATCTGATAACTTAACACAGTCTTGGTATTCTGTTAAACCAAAAGACCAAACATCTTAAAGACCTTGTAGCTGGAGGCTGGGAAACCCTATGCTATCTTAAGAAACCAAGGCCCCCTCTGAATACATCCTGTAAACTAAGATTAAGCCCATCTAAAGAAGAATACTTCTTTAGAAAAAAATATGCTATTCATTCAAGCCTCCCATTGAGACATCTCTGTTAGATGTGCTAATTTGTGAGGTCTATAAAATTGTATATGTAATCTACCATGTGTGTGCATTTCAATGTATTACACCTTGGCAAAGAGTTGCGCCATAAAGATCCCTATTAAATACAGAATGTGTCTAACTCTTGATTTTAGGATCAAGGGAAAGGCATCAATGTGAAGAAACAGAAAGCTGACCACATGTGAATATAAGGAAGTGACAGAAGGTAGAAATGTAGGAGAAAAGAAAACAGGGAGATGGTGCTTGTCTCAGGGCCCCAAGAAGACAAATTCAGGTGAGTCTGAAGTCTCTACAGCTGCCATCCAATAAAGGGTAGCTGTCACACTGTACTGCAGCTCTGTACCTCACTGTCAGCCCTGCCTGGCCCCAAAGAGCAGAGCAGATCAGATCAGACAGCTGCACTGCCACAGCACACACAGAAGAGTTACGTGGACAGCAAACAGGACACAACCCACCCACTGCTGGGCTCAGCAGCGGTGGAGGGGGTCTGCAGCACTCATGGCACACCTACAGGTCACTGCAAGCAGCCCATGCTCTGCACACCTGAGCCAAACCCAGGAGCTGCTGCCATGGCCTCTCTCCAGCGCTCCTCCCTTCAGTCAGTCCTTCTCAGCTCCAGCCACCTGCACACCAGGCATCCCCACTGCCTCTGATCCACCCCACAACCACTGAGCACAGCAGCCCCTGCCTCACCCACACCCCTCCCAGGGAAACTGCTGGCACATTTTGGGAGCTGCACCTTCCCCGAGCACCAACAGGAAACATTTCCCACAGGTAAAGCACAGGGAGCTCACTGTACTTTCCCTACGTTATTAGGATGGGTTAAATAGAAAATAGTATCAAAATTAGGTATTTTCCAGGAATTACCTATATGCCTCATTAACATGATTATCTTCACCTGATAACCTCCTAGGAGCTATTACAAAAAGCATATGGACAGGAACATAGTAACTTCTCAATTCCTGTCTCCCACCGTAACCCTTTGTCCAGCGGTCTTTCTTTGTTCAGATTTCCTTCTGGAAACAACAGAAATGTGAATCATTTAAGATGTGTAATCTGCTATGCAAGAAGAATGACACACGTTGGGAGGTAACTGAGACAAGCCATAAAATTCTATTTACACATGGCTCTGAATTTCTTCAAGGAGAAAGAAGTTCTTGCCATATGAGAGAGCACAAGGGCTCATTTAGAGCTAACAAATGACAATATTTTGTTTTGCATCTCCTGGGTTTTTAACAAATCAGCTGTTGAAAGAATGCTTTTTAACTCCCCAGAGGGACTTCTTCCATGTGAAGAAGTTTCCTAATATAGAAAAAGAATTAACCAAATCAAGGACTCAAGTAGGTCCTAACACACACTGAATTTTAACAGTTAGTCTATGATATGTAACCCCCAAACACTCTCTACCTTATTTACATAAACATATACACAAAGGATGATGGCCAAGGCTATGAAATTACCTACAAATCCATGGAGAGATATATATAGCACATCACTGCAAATTATCCCTTAAGTAGGAGGGATGTGGGAAAACCTGGAGGAGAAAAGATTGCTGATGCTATTTCTCCTGATTAGTATCTTTGACTAAATGAAATTACATGCTATTGTTACTCTTAACAGAGAATAGCCAAAAAGGCACCTTTCTGTGGTGCCAGGAGGAGCCGACACAACCCAGGGGCTCAACACCAGCACATTTCCACAGGCTCTGCCTTTTCTAGATCCTCAGCAAACCTACAGCTTAGACACAAGCTATAAAGACTCTTACAAGATTTCCCTGCAACTAATTTAATGGCTTTTTCAAGCAGATAAGATAAATGAGAAACAGACTTAATATATTTTTTTAAATCCCACTATGGTTAGCAGGAAGATTTCAATAAAATTATAATTAAAAATATTTTCTTCCAGCCTTACTTTATGTGAAATAAAGACCACCAGGAAAATGAAGATCACTTTTTTTTTGTTCTAAAGCTATGGGATTTTCTGTATTTGCCTTTCACCCTTACCAGAAGGCCAGAAAAGACACTATGAAGTGATACATCCAATGGATAATATGCCAAGTAATGACAGGTTTATAACTCTAGTTAAATCTTTAACTTTCATACTGAGGCCACGCAGGCTATAAAATATGAACTCATTGCTGTAACCTCCAGTTAACCAGTCTGCCAATTTTACCTCACCCTTTCGTTCTCATTTGTTTCAGAACACTTTGTAGTTCATATTCTGAGCAGACATAGACCTGAAACTGTGACCCAAGACAGAGCAAAACTGTAACCACCACGATGTGATAGCAAAGGAGGCAAGAGGGCAATCTGGATTTTAAGATCTGGGATGTCATTAAGTGGCTGAAGTACAAACACAGAGCAGATCAATGCAAACAGTTAAAAGAAGTTAAAAGAAACATCTTTTGGTGTTAGTGGCAAACCAAAGACCAGAAAGCTTTCCTTTGGTACAGTACACTTTTTTGACTGAACTGAAAAACTGCGTTCACTGCTAATTTTTTAATTTATTTTTAGTACAGAAGAGGAATTCTTTCACAGATGTACCTTGGAGATTCTGTTTTTTCTGCCAGCACAACGCGACTGTCAGGCAGCTGCTGAAAGAGCGCCCTGTGCGCAGCTGCAGCCCAGCGCGATCGTTACCCTGCCCACGTACCCCGGGCAGCCCTGCTGCCTGGGGACAGCTCTGCACAAAAAGGGCCTGTGCAGGAGCACAGAGCTGCTCTAGTGCCCAGCAGGGTCTGTGTAGGAGCACAGAGCTGCTCTAGTGCCCAGCACCGTGCGGGCACAGCCCGGCTGCAGGAGCGCCCGGCTCAGCCACCTCGGCACTGATGGAGCCTTGTTGGGAAGGAACCAGCCCCAAACTTAGCCCAGCTCCAAGAATCACCAGCTCTGTTACCATCCCCTGGAGCTGCAGGAAAACAATCTCACCGTGAGCCCTTTCAGGGGAATTCTCTGTGTAATTCTCTGAAAAGTAGCTTGTTTCCATAGAAGCCTTCAACATCCCTTGATTGCTGCTGCAATGATTCAGGAATTCAAATAATTCAGTAGTTATGTTTGGAAAATAAAATAACCTACAGAAAACCACCACACACAAACAAACAAATAGAAGTCAAAAATTCCCCACCCAAACGAGGCCTCCTCTGTCAGGGCAGATCTTCAGTCAGTAAATCAAAGAATTTCTACTGCTCAGTAAAGAATTGAGTTAAAACCAGAAAAACGCTTGAACGGAGTCAATTGATTTCATTTTCTTCCATCTTTTGTAAGCAGTAATGGCAAGAGGAAGGGAAGAAAGTCAAAGCTTTCCTGTCCTGCCAGGGGGGCTGACAGGCTCTTGCTCCACCTCACTGGCAGTGGCTCCAGCTGGGAGCCCCGGGCACCTCGCTCACTCCAGGTTTGTGCCTGCTCTCGAAGGGGGTGCCTTTTCTCAGTCATACACACCAAACCTTTTGGGGTACCTTGTGAAAAAAAAACACTACAGATCACTCTGGCAGCTTGAATCCCACAGATTTAAGGCCAAGTGATATTTATTAGGGAAGACTCTGGAGGATTTCATAGCTGTAGGAGCTCTCTGTACTGGAAGGGGTGGGGTGTGTCCTGGCTGAGAAAGGACCTGGCTCTGGGGCTGATTAAATCATCTCTTCCACACCCTCAGCTCATGGCAGCCCACAACTTAACAACAAGAAAAGTGATGACTGTTTAAGTGAAAAACAGAGTAGTACCTTTTTAACCAGCTCCACAGGATGCTCCACAGCAACACATGCATTTGTGAGATTCAAAATAAATCTACTCCAATTCTAAGGCAGTTCTATCTCTAAAAAGAAGTTCTGCTGATTAACATAGTTGGTACAGTCTGAACTCAGTCCAAAGGAAGTGGCTCTCTGGAGTCCCTAAGGATTCGTGGGGACAAATTATAATGAGCACATCAGTGGCATAATTGCACAGCAACCCAAGAAGCAAAGAACAGAAAATTTCGTCTTCTTTGTTGCTAACTAAAAATCTTAAAAAATAACAGTTGCAAAAAATTTGTCGGCCAATTACGGCACTTGGCTTGTTTCTAAATGCAAGATTAGGCAATGAGAATTTCCAGCAGCAGCTGCCAAGGCTGCTGGAGCTGCTACAAGGCTGGTACATCTTCCCCTTGGCCCAAACATGGATTGGCCATGGCTGACAGCTGCAGGAGAACCTCTACAACAGCACTTATGCAATCAGTGCTTGCATGGTAGTTATTTATTTAAATTCAGGTTCAGAAACACAAGACAGGATTATTCAAGTGAAATGACATTGCAGGTGATTTTTCACCAGCTCTAAAGCAGGTTTCACTATCCTGCTGTTTATATGCACTGCTGGTGAGACAGAGAGATTAGAATTAATTATTCACGTGTGTGTATTTAAAATCTACAGGTAGTATCAGTGCACCACTCCAAGGTAATTTCCAAGATGTCTCAGGGGGACAGAAAAATGCTGGAGAGCACTTACTGTCAGAAGGGACGTGTCAGGATTTGCCTCCTGCTTCCCCAAAGCTGGGCAATTCCTCAAACCCACTTGAGCACAGGCCATTGTTGCCAGCAGCAAAGCTGCCAGCAGCAAAGCTGCCAGCTGGCCTCTTCCCTTCAGTTTCTTTTGGGCAACTTGGCTTCAGTTTCTAGAAGCACTGTGCAGAATGTGAATGTACAGAATCAATGTACATTTATAACAATGAGATCATTTATGCTACTGCAGAATGTATCTGTGTCTGATAGGTTAAGAATTTGTAAATCTAATGATCCCTTAACTGCACAATGGTACTCTGGTGCTCTGTTCATTCCCATCAGACATTTCAGGGCTTGGTTTATGGAAGAAATTCTCTAAAATGTACCAAACGTTAAGCCATGACAGAAAAATCCTTCCTCTTTACTAGGAATAACAGCAGCTTCCATCATGAGAAAAGTGTTTTGCCTTACCTCTGAGGTGAAAGGATTAATGTAAAACTCTGATGCTGCTGTGTTCTCTGTACCTACCTTTAAATTCTCTGCCCAATTTCAGCTCATCCCAGTGGTATCAGTGGTAATTGAGCTCACTAACTCTCCCAACTTATTTTTTGCTGTTTTCAAGACATTTCCCAAAGTATGAAGTTAAGTAAATGCTGCAACCATTTTTACTTCTTTAGAAATCAGAGACTGACAATGGAGGAAGGCAACTTAATAATTAACACAGCTCCACAAGGCTTTTGTGCAGAGAACTTCATATATTTGGCATGTAGTCTGCTAAGTCTGTTTTCTCTTATGGGAATTCAGAACAGTATGAATGTACTGTCAGAAGCAGTAAAACAAAAAAGTTGGTTCCATTTACTGTGATTACAGAGCTGGTGGGAAGACACCCTGACCCCACAAGGCCTGTCTCAGTCGCTGGTTCCAACACACTGCCAGAAATCACACACAAGAAACCCAAGGGGTGCAGCAGATCACACATTTACTGCAACCTCTAAATTCCTCTATCCTGAAATCCTCTGCTTTTATGTGTGGAAGCACTAAGAGCAGCCCAGCTTATTTATGCTGATTTAAAGAAATCTTTATGGGATTACACCTCAGCATCGATATAAATGGTCACCCAATTAATGCCTAGTTCAGCTTCCTCCTGTGACTGATGGAAAGCAGTAACTGCTTCTTGCAGGGAACCCAGACTCAATCCTCCAGCCTTTTCCATCTCATATTGATTCAACTCTTCTGATTTCAGTGCTTTAACTGGCCTAGACTGTTCAGTATCTCTTACAGTGCAAGGAGGTGTCCCACTGCTGCCTACATTGTATAAGACCTAGCTGTGTTCTGGCTCAATATGGGGTTTAAGCTCTACATGAAATGAAACAACAGCAGAATTCTGCTGCTGATTGTGCTGGTAGTGAAGTTCAACTGGACAGACTGGCTGTCAGGGGGGAGAAATGGTCCTCTGCACCACAGCAAGGGCCACACAGGTTGGAGCTTATCATATTCATACTTAAAATCAGCCAGTATCATGAAAGACAATCACACACTTTTCCTAAATAGGCTGAGGTTTTTCACCACCCTGAAAAAAATTCAAGAATCGATGAAAAATATGGAAAGATTGTGTCACCACTCTGTAGTATTTAGCTTTCATCAGGCCTTCCAAGGTGCAGACCTACTTCAGTGGATCAATTTTAATGCTGTTACTGCAAAGCAAAGAGTGAAATTATCACTAAATTGAATCTATCAAGTACTGCTCTTGATAGAACAAATGTGGTTATGTGTTTTTGAGGTCACTGGGATCACATATGGTTATTTCTTCTAATTTTAATCAGGTCTGTAAACTGGGAAATTATAGATAAACTGATGAGAAAAAAATGGCATCTTTCTTCTCTCCTTCCATATGTATATTACAGGCAGAAAAAATAAGAGTTGTATAAAGCCAAGCCTGTTTAATCAGTGCTTGGCTGTGGGCAGTTTCACATTTCAGTAATATCCAGCTTCACAACACTGAGCGCTTGCCCAGTGGTTTCCCCAAAAATACTCAGTTGAGTGCATAGGTAGTTTTTGTTGTGCAAACACTGTACCTTCCAATGAATAATCTAATAAATACACTTCAATTTTAGTTGAGTTGTTTTCTCATTGGACAGATACATGATGTTTTTAGTGGTTTAACAGAACTGGATTTCTACTGTAAACCAGGATGAACTCTTTTGCAGTGCTATTCAAACAAAGCATCAAAAGTGTTAATCCAACCCTTCTAAAATTTATGGCAAACACTTCAGATAACCTCAAAGAATTTAATAAAAGAATTGCAGTTTCCTTCAAAAGAAAATGATAATTTTTAATACTTGCAAACTAGAGTAATTTTGATACACACCGAGTAATCCAATGCAGACATAAGCTCACTTCTGTTCTTTCATCAGCTTACCTGTAATTTACAGTTGTGTTTCTGCAAGTTTGGATTGACTGCAATTTTTTTTTGTTTTTTGGGGGTTTTTTGTTTGTTTTGTTTAGGCACTGGAAATATGGGTTTAGGTGCAACAAAACCTTCTTTCTCTACTCTCATAATGAGGATAACATTACCTTACTTCATGGGACTTAAGCAAGAAGAAACTCTCCAAGCCCTAGAGCATTGCTGGGTGTATGCCTAGAGGAGCCTCTCCCAGCTCTGCCACACCTGCACTCTGACAGCCAAAACCTGAGCCCATGCTGCCAGTTCTGCTGGTGACACTGGAGCACAGAGGGTCTGAAATGTCAGCAAAAGACATAAAAGGTTGTATCAACTACTCTACAAAAACATAGCACCAGCCAAAATATTCACATTTCCACAGTCTGTGACTACAGCCATTACTACAGCAATTACATTCCTCTAGAAGTGCTCATTTTACACTCACAAATGCTCACTTTAGACTGCATGACCTAACTTAAATCTGCATTTTCCAAGAGCATTATTCCTACTTTTCCCACATGCATTGATACTTGAAGCCAAATTTACAAAGGTATTTAGGGACTCTGCAGTAATAATTGGTACTTTAGCAGGTAGCTCAACGCCATCAAAGCAGGCATGGGAGTTGTACTTCTATGTCATTAAGTACTTTTCCTGTATTTTTACATGTCTGTGTATCATAATCCAATCTGAAACAGATCTAACACATATGCTTGTGCAGAAATATTCTTTGCAAAGTAAATTCCACCACTGCAGAGGAGCTTTGAACCTCAGAATAAAAATCACTGCTAAACTTAAGAGCACAAAAATGTCTCTTTGGGGAATATTCTGGAATTGTCCATATCTAACAATGTAACTGTTTTGCATGGGGGTAAAAATGACCCTCTCCTTAAAACTGGATGGGCACTAAACCTAGGGGCAGCGAAGATTATTGACAGAGCTTGTATCAGAGCTTCACACAGGACAGAGCCTCTGCAAGATCCCCAAAGGCTTCTCTGCAAGAGATTGTTATTCTGGTGTTTTCCCCAAAACTGGGCAGTAAAGCCATCCCAGAAGAATGGTTATAAACCAACTTTACAAAGCAATCTGTGCTTCATGGTAACTGCTCTTTATCATTTTCCAATCAACACTAGTTGGCTTCTAATTGATTTTATATTATGTCCCTTACCAGAAGTAAGAATACTGTGTTTACTAGGGCAGCACAAAGAGGGCAGGCCTATTCTTACTGCTGTATTTAATGCTGCTGCTAATCATGGAGATTAGACTGAAACAATTACAACAGCTAATTAAAGAACAATGCGGTTTTTGGCATCTTTTCTCAGACAGCACTACTGGGAATTCCTAACTCAGGCAAAGCAGGGATAATTAAAAATCGAGCTCTGGTTTCCCCTGCACTGGCAGCTGGATCACGCTGATTAAACTGCAAATAAAACACATGAAACCAACACTTTGTAGTGTATCCAATTTCACTTAAAAGGGTCTTTAAACTGAATCATAAACAGAGAAACAGTGCACAACAAATTATTTAGCTGGAGCTGGATATAGTCTTCACTGCAGTTGCTTCACAGCTCGCTGTCTCTGGCACAGAGCATGGGACACTCATTAGTGCAGGGCCTGGTGAGCCACTTGAATCATCCATGGCCCTTCCAAAGGCAGCATTGCTCAAAACATCACACTAGAAGCCACTGAGCTCAATCAAACACCAGCATAAATATCTGGAAGACTCCTGTGGAAAATGCAGAATTGCACCCAGTGACACCTCAGGTCATTAGTGAAGAGTAAGACAGGGCTAAAACCCCTTCCAGTGAGACTCTGGAGGGGGGATGAGGGGCTGAAGAGCAGCTGGTTTATGACAGCTACAAGTTCAAGACAAACTTGCAGAAATCTCAGTAGAATTAAGCCTCGTCCAAGATTATCTGGTGCTCTGCTGTAAGACACCATGGACATCAGAGCATCCCTTTGTCCTGCTCAGGTCTCAGCACCACCTGGGCTCAACATGCAGTGACCCAGAGATAGCTTAACTTTTACAATGATAATAAAAATAATAGCCTTTACTCTTGGTTAGTGTTTGCCTCTGTACTTTTGAGTCACACAAGAGCAGTAAAAACCCAAACAAACCCTAAGCATAAGACATGAAAGGTAATGCAAAAAATACAAAATTACTTGCCTTAAGCTTGTTTGGGTGTTTAAAAATCTGCCTGAAGGTTGTTACTGTGCTCTCTGCACAAGTACTTAGTGCTTTGTTAAATAACAAGTGAATCTTGTTAAATTTTTTTAGCTAATGCCAAGAAATTTTGTATTCATGCAGCTCTGTGGAGAAGCATCAGTATTAACTAATTTTCACTCACTGGGCATATCATGAATTTGATACTGGTACAGCTCAGCTACACTGAGCCTATAAACCAGCAAGAGCACTACCTTCCTTCAAAAACACAACTATTTTTAGCTTCATATATTAAGTAAATATATTAAACAGCAACAAATAATAATAAAAAGCAAGGAGATTGCACTTGGCACCTGCAATACTTGCACTAAAGCAAAGTGCTTAAGGGGCAGGGTGCTGATGCCAGCAGATGCAGAGGAAAGCATAGAACTAAAGGGAAGTTTTCTGAGACAAGGCCCTTTCAAGTTTTTGGTAAGCATTTGAGAGTCTGGGCTACAGGACAGAAAATCTGCTACAGAAAAGATTTAGAGACCAAAAGGGGAAATAAATTTTTTTCTACCTACCCTACATACAGTGCACAGATTACACAGCAGTCCTGCTTTAGCCACATGTCATGGGAACAGTTTGGTAGGTTGGCTCAGAGTTAATTAAGAATGAAATTATGCTAAAGGTCCTTGTGGAAAAAACCCAGTTAGCACAGTGGTACTTCAGAGGAAACGCTCAGCTGCTCAAGAAACAACCAGCCTGGGCACAGAGGTGTTACAGACATTGGGCTGGCTTTTGTCAGGAAGATACCAGTGGGGAGCATCTCCTGCAAGCCCTCCCTTGCCCTCTGCCACCAGGGAACTGGCCGGGTGCAGCTGGACCCTGCCATGCAGCTCCCTGCTGCCCCAGGGTCAGCTCCCTGTGCACAGGCAGACAGGTACACATGTGAACAAGCACAGCCCTGCCCTCAGCTTAGTGTATGAGTTTGGTTGTGGTGGTACCAGTTGTTGGTTTCTCTGTCTCTGGATTGAAGGCACTTGAGATGGTAGTTCACGTTTGGATTCAAGTGTTTATTATTTCTTATCAGTAAAACAGTCTCACTGCTGAGTTTGGCAGCTTTTCATTAGATGCACAAAATTGCCAACAATCTCTTGTTACAAGGACTTTTAAGACTAAACACTCCAGTTAAGAACTGACACCTAGATTATTTTCCCTTTTACCCCAATAACTGATCCCAAAGGGCTGCAATGTTGACTTTTCTGCCCAATTACAAAACACCACCCCAACCCAAGAAGAAGAAGGAAGAAGAAGCATGAAGAAGAAACCCAGGGTGACACCCTGTGCCTTCCATCTCACTTCCATCCACAACATACTAAAAATGCCAAACCCTAAATGTCTCACCCAGTGACACACCTACACTGCTCTCTACAATCTATTTCACACTTCTGTGGGTTCCAGTCTATCTTGAAGCCTAGGAAACTTTCTCCATGACTGAGGGTCAAAGTCAGTGCTCCCCCTCGGGGTCAGGGCACCCCAGAGCAGACAGAGAAATATTCCCAGTGCTCTGGGTTTCCACATTTGGTGACATTTCAAAGCTTACAGAGGATTTTTAGAACCTAAACTCTGGAGACCTCAGAGATTCCACTGAGGCTTCACATCTATTTGACCCACACTTAGCCTGAACTGCCACCTTTTGTTCTCTTCATTACCTCAGAGTAATTTTTACATTTCCCTCCATTTCATTGACCTTATTTACCTAAGACAAACTTCAAAAATAATTTTGGCAGCCTGGACTGCCTAGAAATCAATGTCAGCAAGCAGTAAAAGACAACATCACCCTGACAAAGGGCTGCAAGGAGAAGTGGCTGTTGAACACCAGTGACAGGAGAGAAGAACCAAAAAGCCAATTAAAGAAACTTAGTAGCCTGGCTGACGACTTGCAGTGTGGTCTTGAAGGTTTCTCCTCCACCTGATCACAGAGTGACTGATAAGGACTGTGCTGATTCCTTTTTGTCCACCTTCTTGCTTAGATGCACATATGCTTTATTACAGGCAAACAAGATACTCTTTCTTTTAAGTTATTTGCTATTTCCTATTACTTTTGTTAGTCTCTGGTAACACATAAAATAAGTTTATACTGGAAAATAGCTTTCATATTTTTCTCTGAAATTACAAGTTTGTTCTCAATCCCTGAGATGATATCTCATGCTTAAATGAAATTTTGGCAAAGAAAAGCAAAGCACTTTACAGCTATCCTTCTCCATCTAGTACCATTATGTCTTTATATACCTGTGTAAAAGCAAGCTATGCAAATTTTCCTAAAAATAATGATGCTAGTGTAATTGTTCTTTCTAGGCTATGTTCCAAAACCAATTTTAAACTTGAAAAAACCATGAAAGTGGGATAGCTGGAAAAAAAAAAACTTCGTTTTTTACTTAATAATAAATGCTTGAAAGGATCACAGCATTTTATAAGGTCATATGTAACACCAGTTATGACACCACAGTAATGCATTATTCAGAGCCAGCAAAGAATATAAATCCTTGTAATGTACATGGGTGAAATGTGGTTTTATTCTTATTATCCTTTGGCTCTGACTCAAAGTTCCTGCTGAGCGTTATAATGTTTAGATGATGCAAATTCCCTGAGATGCTTTAATTAAGGCTGCAGTGTAAGACTTTGCCTCTGGCTGTTGGTCACAGTACCTGGCACTTCCATTCCCAGAGGTAAAACTCACCAGGCTCCAGTGCCCAGCCTGAGCTCGGGCCCCCAGTGAAATGGGCATTTCTGGTACTGCTCAGGCTGGGGCAGACTGGTGGGCAGACATTCTCTCTTTGCTACTACATGGCTGAAGTTTAGCAGAAAAATATGACAACTGGAAGACAGAGAAAATAAAATTCCTGCTCCAACCTCTCATTTTTTAAGAAGGAATTTCTCTGGGGGACTACATGTATGTTCAAGACCAGGATTTTGCAGCACACATGCTACTTCTCAACAGCATTTCCACTGTGCTCCAAACGCTGGTAAAGAAAAGACTTGTGAGATTTGTATTACCTGGTGACTGCCATAATTCTCTCCTGCTCAGCAGCAGGGCAAACCCCTGAACCTCTAGGACCTCTCTGGTATGTGCATGCACAACACAGCACTGGGCTTAAGGAGTATCTTCTGCTCACCTTTTATGAAAATATCAAAAGACATGGTTTTGTTTTGAAGTGAAAAACCACCTCAGATCTCTAAACCCTACAACTGCCAAGAAAAGCTTTTCCTGCTCAGCTCTATGGGACTCTCAGTCACAGGCAAGGACAGCTGGATGCCTTCAAGCAGTCTGGCAAACACCCTTCAGCATTTTTAGGAATTTCACTCTGTCTTTGCAGAGCATTTGCACTCCTGTGATTGTGACCAGCCTAATGGATCCTTCTCTCCTATTGAATGCTGAAGCAGGCATTTTAAATGCAGTTGTTCACATTTGTTGACTCAAAGTGCACACATCCTGGAAATTCACCTCCTTTCAGCATCACTGCCAATAAATCATTTAAAAGCCTATTAAGACAGCAAAAGGCAATTCACTGAAATTATAAGCAAATATTTTTGCATCAGGGCCCAGGCTTGGGGAAACACTTAAACAGCACCTTCAATCCAAAACAAGTGAGCATTCCCATTGATGCAACTGCCTGACTTGCAAGTCTTGTGTTTTACTGAGTAAGAGCTATTACTCAGCTCTGCAAATTACTTTCTCTTGTGGAAACATACAGTTATTCAAGATTTCAAAATATCTAGCAAAAACAACAGTTTCATAAGTAGAAAGACAAGTCTGATTTCAGCCTAAGTCCTATAATTTTGAATCTGGATAGAAAAAGCAAATAACCCTGACAGAATTTAGCCTCCACTCTGTTTTTTCAGACATCAAAATACTTAAGTTATTCAGATACACACAATATCACAAAGGCAGACAATAATGGGAATAAGGACATCAAGAAAGTGTTCCACTGCAGGCAGCATATTTGCAAATATTACTGGAACAGAATTAACTGCCACAGAGGGAACACAGACATGAGGCACAAGGAATCTCAGTTAGAAAAAACATTCAGAAAATGGGACACATCAAACTAAATGTTAAATTCTAATTAAGAACATGAAACCTAGGAGGAAAAGCATATGCTGTCAGAGTCAGAGCCACAGCAGTTACATCAGGAGGTGACAAGGGAGGAAAGTCTGGAGAGGAACAGGGATACTTAGAGAAACAAAAAAGCCTCTTTTAGGAACGGAGCATCTCCGCCAGACAGCACATGTGTCTGGCAGCACACCTTGGAAGACAGGCAAGCCCTGCTGACTCTCTATAGTTTGAATTTCCCAGGATGACCTTCCCCAGCTTCCTAATTCTGGATTTTCATGACCTGCAGAGATGATGGGAGTGAGGGGCAGGAGAGGGTTTGATGATCTCAATCAAAATTTAAATTACCAGCTGGGACGCCACTGGTCTTTGACTGACTGCAATGCCCACTCTCCCACTCAACAAATGGATGAATGCCATTTTCTGAATTATGCCAATATTTGGATTGGAGTTGGATGGAGCACAGAGGCTCAGACAGCTGTTTCAGGAGCATGTGCAAGGAAATTATGCTTTTGAAAATACACAACCTATTCCTGGAGTTGAACAGATTAGCTCAAGATGTAGGACTGTCTACTGTGGAAAGTCATTTAAGCTAAAACAGAGCAAGAATTCACCTTAGACCAACAATTTTTGATTAACTTCCTTTGCTGGCAAGCTTAGCGTAAACTAGGCACCATGCCAAAGCCTCCCAATCCACTCTGGAGCAAATGCAATTTGAAATGCTGCTCTCATCTTTTAACAGCATGGACTTCAGGGTGAATTTTCAGGTAATGGTCAGAAGTGGCACAGACCTATGGATCACTCATGATACTGGCACTTTGTGTAACAATAAATCAAACCAGGTCTTTACTAACTTCCTTCACTGCTCAGTAAAGGAACAGCTCCCAGACTGGGGTGTGTGCATCGTGGTCGGCAAGGAAAAAATTGCTACTTCTAAGCTGGAACCACAATTCACCACAACTGTCAATGTTTAGTACAAGCTGGAACAGTGGGAAATTTATATTAAATATATTTTTAAATATAGAAATACCCAGACACAATCCCTAAATGTCCTTAACATGAATGAGATCTGCACACCCCTGGATTCACAGGCACCACACCAGCTCCACCAACTCTGCAGAAGCTGCTTGGTGTTTTGCTGTGACTTGGGCATCCTACAGACACGACCTGGATTTCCACCCTCTGGCACCACAAGATACATGCCAGAAACCTGTTTGTCACAGATATGGAAAGCAGTCACTTCATCAAATCTGCAGGCTACTCACACACACATCTGTACGCAGCTCCTCATGGCCACTGCTGCTGAGCATGAACCCTGACAAGAGTTTCATTTCAATTTTACCTTCTCTGAAGCTTTTGGGCTTTTCAAGTCCATCAGCCTCAGGCCAGCTGGAGCCATGCTGGGATTTGCAGCCTTCCTGCAGGAAAGCCAGAGGAGCTCTGCCCAGCAAACATGCAGCCACTGAAACCACACAGACCTCCCCAGCTGCAACTGGGGCAGCTCCTCCTGCACAGCACAACCTGCATCTGTCAGGGACCTTTAAAATAAAAATGCTGAACTAAGTAATTTCCTTATGAATGGCCAAGTTTTTGTGTGTTAAATTTCCCACACGAACACAAATTCACTGACAGGAGCAGCGCTGGCACATCATCAGCACTCTCTGTGCCAGGCTACCCAACCACCACAAGAGAGCCAGGAAGGGACTCCTGCACTGGGTGGCACAAGAAATCTGGAGCAGGGACCCGTGCATGTTTAAACTTTGGCTCCACATCAGACTTTAAGACGAGATAAAAAACATTAACAGTTTGATGCGTGTCAATTTTGAAAGGCTGTGCTATAAAGAACACAAAGAAATTCAACAAGAGAAAAAAAATGAATGTGAAGAATATGACACTTTGATGCCTAAAATAAAAAGGTAATGACCCCCATTTGCACAACATTTCTTGTTTTCATAGGCAAAGGAACAGCCAGCACACCTTGAGAAAAGGTTACCAAAAGGCTGACTTGGCGCCTCACTTGTTATTTAAACTGTCTTTTGCTTTTTTGCCCTTAAAAAACCAACAAACCAGCTATTAGCCAAGGCTAACTTTTTGACCTTTGTAAGACACTACGTTCAGCTAGCAAGCACGGTGATAACAGTGCCAACACAAGTTCAAAGCTGAGCTGCCAGAGAGGTGCTCTGTAAGCAGGGATCAAACATCGCTTGTTTCCTGCTTACTAAGAAACCAAACACTGTTGAAGACCACAACCAAATTAGCATCTAGATAATTTGTAAATAATTAACTTAGTGTCATTTTATAGACACTAAGTGCTTGCTCTTCTAATATCATGATTTAATTATCAGCATTCATTAAAAAATATTTTGTTTGCTGTACGTAAACGCAAACATCAGAGGACAGTCAAAAGCAATTAGAAACGTAGGTAACATTTACTACATAGGATAAAGCACAATTAAAGGCTAAAAGACACAGGAACAAAGAAATAATAATAATTCTTTCTGGTTCCTGTGGAGTCATGGAATAACATGTATAATAAATTGTATTATGCATAAGCAGCAAGATGAAAACTATTTCAGGTTTACAAATGCTGTACAGCTGACTCTCTAAGTAGAGCAAGGAGCTCATCAAACCTCTTGTAGCAAAACCTTCCTGGGAAGCTCCACTTCAAGCTTGGCCTTACAGATTACAAACCCAATACCAATGGCAGCCCCTGGCACTTGCTACCTAACAGAAGCCACCACCACAGGCTCCCCCAGTCTTAAAACTGCTGATTTTTTCCCCCAGTTGAGCAGCACATTTGAAGTAGATAAACAGTCCTGCAGCAAGGGGCAGGGCACTGACCTGTCCTGCAAGGGACAGCATGGCTTGCACTCTCCAAAGTCTCAGTGCCCCTTGTGGGGCACAGGGCAGCGTGGCCAGGCCACCCTGGGATGCAGTCACAGAGGGGCTGTGCCATCCCAGCCCAAGGAGGGGGCTCCTCTGGGGCAGAAGAAACCCTGGCAGGGTGGTGTGTTAGATTTTGTTTTGCTCTGAGGATGATATAAGCAATGCTTTGGCTGTGAATGCCCAACACCAGAGAGGCACACACACTCTGGCTCTGCCCCAGGCTGTGCCGGTGTGAGAGGCACGACTCTCACAACCTCAGTATTTTTGCTGCATGACAGATTTTGCTAATCCTGTTCTGAGGCTGACAGCTCTCTACACACACACAATGCACTGAGCTCAGGCAGCAATGCAGGCTCTGGCCGGAGCTTTGGAAGGCAAGCCTCAAATTCAGATGCTCTGTCAATTACTGGACACAGCTTCCAAGAGCTCCTACAGCCTTATCTAATGCATGGCTGGCTGTGGCTGGAAACACAACTGACAGAGGAGGGCAGGGCTGCCTGTGTGACTGCAGGGGATGGCTCACAGCCAGGGCTGTCCCTGTCATAACAACGGGGATCCCACTAAAAGGGGCTGAAGGGGAGGGGGAATACCTGGTGCATGTGGGACATGCCATTTCCACTGCAAACATCACCTGTTTGGCCTGGGCCAGCACAAGTTTTTCAGTCGTGGAAAGGACACTGAACCACACATTGCCCACCATTTTTTTGGTTTCTTTTTCCTGAAGAGGAAATACAGAGAGTATTTCAAGTAAACCAAGATTATTAGCTTCCATCCTTATTTTTCCCATGAAAACATGTTTTCAGACAAATTTTATCACTTCCACAAATGTCCAGCTAGCAGCTTTGGGAGTGAGAACTGACAGATTGTCCACTGCCTCAGCACCATCATCAACTGTGGCAATAAACACTGTTGTAAGGCAAAACAAACATTTGTGTCTTCTTTAAAATCTTGCTTTGGCTTCAGCACTACAGCCCATCCAGCTGCAGTCATTTTCCCAGCCAGAAGCCAGAACACAGGAGCAGGTAACACAGAGCTCGGTATCTCTGTGGTATTTACCAGCTACTGACAGACTTTTATTGGGCCTGCAGCCCAGTGAATTCCTCCTTGAGTGATACTGGGGAGCTCTGACAGTGAGCCAGACTCCAGGGGCTGCACAGCCACCTCAACAGGGCTGTAAAATGAGGCAGAGGAGGAGGAGGAAGGTGAATGTGAAAAATGCCCCTGTGATCTGTGCAGCAGCCCAGGCAGGTGAGCAAAAGAATGTTCCAGATACCTCATCCCACTCCTGGGCACGGGGAAGGAGAGCTCCAAGAGCAGGTTCTCCCAGTGTGTTAGATGGAAGTGGGCACAGCCACTTCAAAGCTGCCCTGCTACAAAATTACTGTAACCAGATCTGGAAACTGCTGCATGTAAAACACAGCTGTGCATGTCTATATTTATCCAATTATTATCTGACTGTTTGTAAGACATTCCTGGTGCATTTTTATTTTCTGTGCTGTGCTTCTCCATCCCAATAATGGAATGAACACTTTAAATCACTTTGCTATGCAAAATCTATTTGTGCCACTGAGGTCTATTCCCAGCATAACCTGAGGAAAATTGCAGGAATGGGGGGGGGGGGGGGGGGGAAGCAGCATCACAAAAGCCTTTTCAGTTGTGTTCAGCTGCAGCTATTACAGAAAATGAAATAAAACACAAACAGACCCCACGTTTCAGTATCATTTCAAACCAGCCCCAGAGTAAAATGCATCCCAGACAGTTTTCAAGAAACGCTGTGCAGAAAACAGAAGGTAACGCGAACCAGGTCACCTGCACACAGCTCTCTGTCCTGCCTGCTGCACAACCTTCACCCTGGCAAGTCAACCCACGTTCTCCTCACTGCTCAGTGGTGCCTTTGACTCAGCGTGCTCTGCAGGGCCAGCCCAGCAGGGGATGAACAGACCCACCCAGCACACCAGTGCAAAATAACAGGTGAGCTCTTGTTCTGATGTTCTGACAGCAAGGGACACACAGGAAAAAGGAAGCAGCACTAAATTCCTTTACAACCTTCACTCCAACAATGCAACTGTCACAAATACATATTGTATTTGCAATCAGTGAGATAAGAAGTATTTATTTATTTCTAGTTATATTTATATATTTCTATATATTTATATATTTTTATATAAATATATATAATATATATTATATATTTATATATTTCTAGTTATATTTAATCAGAACAACTTCTACATTGATTTCACTCAAAGAATGAAACAGACACCCAAGCACTTAATTAGTCTCCAAATATTTTTGTTAGTACAACTGTCTATTTGTTATGAGCAAAGATGTGCCTCAGAGCTTCATTTAAGCAATTAGCCAGACCTCATGCTATCAAATATGAATATGTTTTATTTCCAAAACCATTACTCTGGGGGGAAAAAAAAAAAAAAAAATCAAGATTTTTCCTGTTCTGCAGTGTCATTTGAAGTGCAGGGTGTAACAGAACAGAATGCTTTACAGTACAGCAGAAACAGAACCAGAATGACACATGTGGTTCTGAGAGCAACTGACTATAATTAATAATTATAATTCATTATAATTTAGGTACTTTATAATTTGTATATCTTCCCTTTTGCCAGTTTGCCCTATACAATAGAAACAGACAAGCACAGGACCCAGTTTCCTTTCCTTCACCAAGCTTAGCTATTGCTGCTAAGCATTTTGAATGCAGTACAAATTAAAAGGGCACTGCTGGGAAATATCACAATTTTCCTGATTTTTTAAAATCATACCTTAGAAGCATAAGGCTTTGGTAGGTGGACTGCTAAAAATATTCATAATTAAAGACAACTGCATGAGAACACCTCATGTTCCTGAAGCTTCATCATGCTTGAATGGACTTAGGGACAATTAAAACTTGCCCATTTAAAGAAAAGACAAGTATGTTTTATCAAATAAGCATACAGAAGGGGCAGACAAGCCACTGGACAGCTCAGGAATGCTTCTGGGAACAAAAAGAAATCCAAGCCAGAGCTGACATGCAGAGAATACAAGCTGTAGTTCAGGCTTAATTAAATGAGAGCAAGGATGCATAGCAAGCTGTGGCTGCAGAGTTCAGGTAAGAGTAGAAAATACCCTCCTGTCCATCACAGGAGTTCCCTTCTGCATGTGCTGGCTCTGGGAACTTTGCCCAGGCTGCAGCTCTCACAGAGGAGATTTCATTCTCAGCCCTGTCCATGGGACAGCTTTTACAAGCTCCAAGCAGACTGAAAACATGCTGAAAATATCAAACAGCCTGCAAAGAACAAGAGAAAGGAATTACATTATTACAAGCACCCAGGTCACTGTGAGCTGACAGGTGCTTTTTTTTTCTTACATAAATTAGAAAGCTTTATGTAAGACTTTTTTTATTGGTTTTTTTTTTTAAAACTTGATTTTTAAAAGAGGTTTCATACAAAGTTCAAGCTTCCCAGCATAGGAAGAAGGTTGTACTTTCTCAGTTTGTTCAGAGTGTGCAAATTCAAAGCCATTAAGAGCTTCCATTCCGTGTCCATGGCTGAATCCCACACAAGGATTATAGGTAGCCAGAGTTACACAGGACTTGTAGGAGAATGTAAAACCTCCCAAAATACTGCATGAGATTGTACCTCAGTCTCTTCAATGCAAATAATACCCAGTTAATGCTGCAGGCAATTTTCCACCTGTACCCAAAAGGGACCCACTCAGCAGACACGTTTGAAGATGTATCCCCCTTATAATACCTAAACCTTTCCTGTGTGATTTAACAATGAGGACATTTCTAGCCACTGTGTTTCTGGGCTTATCTTTGCCAAAATCAGTGTATCTGATTATTATTATTAGAGAACAGCAGCTCAGCAATTTGGCTGCAGTGGATGCTTCTATGGGGACTGCTTTATGAAGATTTCAGAAGGAAGCTCATGAATTCTACTTGTATTTTCATGCTCCTCAGCAGGAAGGAAAACATGCTGTTTCCTCTTCATTTTGACAGCTGAGTGCAAAATCCTCAATTACTGTGTGCACAGACACCAGCAGAAATTGCAGAATTTTCCCCAGTGGCCACGTCCCCTTAGACAGGTCAGCTCTTTACTTGCCTTGGCACATCATGGACTGGCATGGATCCCTCCTCACCCCCCAGACTAATGCTTTGGAGGAAAAATATTTATCTGCATTCTGAAAAGCAATTACCCTGGAAGTTTCCTTTATCTTCACCCAACAGGATTTCACTAAAGACTCCATGCTTGTGGTGTTACCAGTCACAATTATCTTGTCACAAAAACTGCAAGACGTTCTTTTTCTACAGGCTCCAAGCTTCCTGGATTCATGGGGGTTTTTTCACTAATATTTACTAAAACTGAAAAAATTCCCAGGTTTCTCACACATGAGGTAACAACAAAACTCAAAGTAGTTCCAAGAGACACAAAACCAACCACATCCCACCCAGCCACGAGGATGCACATCTGCCTGCTGCAGGCTCAGCCCAGCACCTCAGAGAGCAGCTCTCACTGGGCACAGCCAGGCTGAGGCCAGCACAGGACAAGGTTCACCTCACACAGGTGAGGGCAGAGGGAAAAGCTGCCACATCTGCACTGATTGTCACCCCTCTGCTGCACAGAGCCCCTCTCCCTCTGCCAGGTAGAACATTCCATGCTCCTGCACCAGCCAGCCTTGCAGGGCTCCCATCACACAGCCTGTAGCAGGCACAACGCCCCAGCTTTGGAAGGACAGCAACAACCACCTCTGGAACCCAAAGGCAATCACAAACTCCACTGCTCCAAGGGAATGGAAAACCAGGCCAGAATTTATCTCTGGGCTAACCTCTGCTAAAGCTGTCCCATTTGGCTCCTGCTATTTCTGTGAAATGGAGGATGGGAAGTGCAAAATGGAAACAGCCACAATCTCATTAATGGAGATAAGTTCTGAAATCCTGAGAAAAGGAGTCACAAACAGTCACAGCTGCTTCAGATGTAATGTATAAACATCCAAGCTGCTGAAAACAGCTTTCATTCTCTTTTTGTTTGCTTCATCCCAGAGTTTGCTCAGTTCCTCTTTGTGTGATAGTGCAGGCAAACAAGCCTGAGCCCTCCAAAAGAATCCTGAGGTGACCTTATCAAACACCTCAGGGGTATCTGGATTTGGCATTAGCCCACAGTGAGATTTAGAGATAGGAAACGGGAGGCTTTTTTTAAATTTTTTTTTTTTTTTGCCAATTAAGACCAAGTTTCTGGGTTTTACCCAAGATGAGAATCATCTGCAACACACTGCAAATAAATTTGCCCCTCCCTTGAACATAAATGATTAAATAGTTGGTTATCTGTTGCACCAAATTTATAAATTACACGATTAATGCTTTTTACACACCATTTAACATGAGAAAAGCTCAAGAATAGTTGTTTGTGAGCTATAGAATCACACCTGGAGGAAAGAAAATGAAAACAGGAAGAATAGAAACTTACCTGACTCTATCAAGTTGTGACACACTGTCCCAGCACAGGTAGGTATAAGTGAATCACACTGATCCCCACTATACTATTAGACAAGTACAAGTAGTGTCATTTGGCAGGTCCAATTTGAACAAACTGCTTTGATAAGCCTCTAAAAGAGAGAACATGAGGGAATTGTGCATCTTTTTCTTGGAAAAATATCAGGGAGAACACTTGCTTAGCCATCAAGTCAATACTTCCCTCTCTTCATTTGCACACAAACCAAAATGTCTTTACATGGGAGTTCAAAGGGATCTGCTGAAGCTGAGCACACTGGAAGTGTACCCATCTCCCTACAGAAGGCCACTTGCAGCCAAACCTGTGAAATGTTCAACAGCTGTTTGGCCGATTGAAAGACCAGGGAAAGGAGGGGAAATTATATGAAAAATTCATGAGAAGGCCTCCAGAACACAGCATGGGTTGGAAATGTCAACATTCAAAATACCAACCAAACCAAGGCGAGACAGGAAACCAGAAGGCAGTGGAGAAAAACTCCCAAATGAGCTAATTCATGCCAAGATTGTGCAGGAAACCACCCAGCAGAGAAGCTGCTCACCAGCCTACTCAAATGAATGCAGGGCAATGCTCTGCTCCCATCTGCCCCCCAAAGAAAAAGAGGAGGATAAAGCCTGCAGGAAACTTCTGCAAATTTGGAGATTCTTTACTAACCATAGGAGATAACATCCTGTTCAAGATTCTTTACTAACCATAGGAGATAACATCCTGTTCAAGTCTGTAAAGCATTAAAGCTGCTGATGTTATTCTTCTCTAAGTGCTTTTTCACAGCAGAGAAAACAGAGAGACTTGCAGCTAAGACTGCTAATTTCTCAGTCAGGATGTAAACCATCAACTTTCACTGTTAATCTGAACGTTTTTCACCACTTTAGGTAAAGAGAAATACATCCCTAGAAACCAAAACCCTGACCTTCAGCTGAGAAGGTTCTCCAGATGTACTTCTGCCTCCCACAGAGAGACAGCCTGCTCCATCCCCACTCCAGGACACCTTCTGGTCTCAGCTCCTGCATGTGAGCAGCCCCCAGTCCACAACACTGTGGGACACAAGTGCATTGCCTATAAGAAGTTTTGACTCTCCTCATCAATTTCAACCTCAGAAGAAATCAGATTTCTACAGAAAATGGCTTCAGAAGCAGATGTGGCTTTCAGTAACACTGACAGAAATACCAATACACTTAATTTCTACCTTTATTATTCATTAAATAATGCATCTCTGCCTTCCCTGACCACAAAAATATTAAGGTCCCTTGAAAATACAGAAACTCATGTTCTTACACTATTTCAAGGCAGTAATATTGTAAGTCTTCATTATTACTGTATATTTCTAGTTCAACAGCATGCACAGATCAGTACTTCATTACACACACTGTGTTTTGATACCACTTTCTAATGCCACCGTGTTTAACAAATTCTGTGTGATCCTTCCTTGCCAGTTTTGACTCACAAGGACTTGGCTCTGAAGTGAGGTCCATAAAATAGATGTAGTAGGCTTGTTGAAACAAATAACAAAACAGTCAAAAGCTGTAGTAGGCACAGGTTTTGTGGACTTGCTTTGGCGTTTAGAAACAGGATGTTGAGTCAAGATGACTGAACAAAAGGAGTTTCTCTTTTTTGTTTTTGGACTTTGGCTTATCTTTCTGTAAAGTTATAGGTCACTTTTTTTTAACTTTTACTATTGGACAATTTTCAATTTTTCTTAACTTTATATAAACTTTTGTTTTTGCTTGGCTCGTTGGAGTTGCTGTCTTTGAGATTTTTTAAGACACTTTGTGGAAGAGTTACGAAGAAGACTAATAAAGACATCGTTTTGGAACTTTACACAGCGCTTTTTTTTTTTTCTTGGTCTTTTGATTGCTTGCTGGGTGCCCCAGCCAAGCCTAGCTAGCCTAAAGAGCTGAAATCACTCATGAGCTGATAATCACTGAGCTGTATATCACTAAAGGCTAGCTAAGGCATAGGCTGGGTGCACTGCCAGAGCTTGGGCTGGTTAGCCCCCCTCAAAGCTGAGCTATCCAGCTTTAATGCAGCTCCTGGGTACACCCCGTAGCCCAGCCAGCGGCATTAAAAAGCTTTCTCCAGAGAAAGGCCAGCAGAAGACAGAGGTAGAAATATTTATGCAGTCAGTCAGGGGCATTGGAAATGTGTTCTGAATAAACACTCATCTTCAGTATGCAAGTTCCATAGCCCTTGCTGTCTCCCAAAGATCAGCAAGAATGGAAATCAATGATGCTGCCTTGTTAGAAAACACAAATCAAAGCATCAGTGACTTTGTAAAATCCCTTCTGTCACTTTGACCTTCTGGTGCCAGGCAGCTCCACAGATTCATTACCTTTCATTGTAATGTCTCAAGAAAAAATCAGCGGCACAAGTGTTTGAGAGTAACACCAGCAGCAGGAATAGGAAAAAGGACTGGGAAGCAGAATACACAAAAAGAAATGAGAACACCAGGAAAGGAGGCTCACTCTGTCTTGAGGACTTTGTCCTCTCTTCCAACACATCCAAGTCAATTCTGCCGCTGTCCAGCTTCACACCAGGTCCTTCCTCACCACCTGCACCTGCTGCTTCCTGGCAGGAAGCTGCTTCTCTCCTTGCCAGTCACTCATGTCAGGAGCTACGGCTACACCTGCACCCCCTCCAGGGATTCACCACCCCAGAGTGAACACCATAAAGGTGGGGGGCAGCACCAGCCAGCCCTCTCCTCCAGAGAATCTCTTGCCAGAAAGAAGCGGGGTGGGGGGTGGTACTAACCTGAGTCTCCAAGCTGGTGTAGGGGCTAGGAGGTTCAATCTACAAAGAGAGCAGACAGAAACAGCCATTACTCTGGAATAGTGGAAAAGAAGGTGTTCTGAGCTGTTATCGGTCCAAAGTGATATCAGGAACAAACACACCTGCTTGAAGAAGGATGCAGGATTATTTTTTTTATTTTCTTTTAAGATTTACCACTTTTCCAGACACCTAGAAATCACACAGAACTTACAGAATCTCTACAAGATTTGGATGAGCAAAAAAAGTTGCAGTAATAGGAGTATACCAGAGGGCCATGTGCAGGCCCTCACATCTTTGATTTGATTCTCTTTTCCAATTCCTTGATTGCAGCTGACTGGTTTTAGATCAGACTAATATTTGACTGGTGCTCCTGTAATTTCAAGGCATTAAGACCTTTTCAGATAGTTGATCAAGATTTGATGGTGAAAGGGTTGGCCACATCCTTGGCAAAATTTTTCTTCTCAACAGCTGCAGTTAACTGTGGTTATTTTGTTTTCCATTACATTTCTTCCTAATTAAAGCTTCTCTCCTCTTCTGCACATTACAGTGCACTTGCACTGTAATTTTTTGCAGTCTGGCACCTTCCTTGGTGTCAAAATCTGAACTCTTAGCTTAGCTTGGCCAGAGGATTCAAACCTCATTAAAGAGCTGCTAAACACAAAAGCACAAAATCGTCTATTTAGCCTGCTAATTAAAAGGTTAGCAAGAGATAACATCCCTGTAGGAAACTCCATCATTAGTGTTCTGGGATTAGCATTCAAGCAAAATCTTTAAAAGCACATCCTTTAAAGTATAAGGAACATCTATAACCTCAGCACTGCTGGTCCAGGTATTACTCTGCAAGGTCTTGCTCTCCACATCCTGTTTAATGGGAAAGCCTAACAGAGCAGAACCAGGTCAATGGTGCTCTCTCAGATCCACCACATCTGTCTCAATTGGACATTTTTAGTTTAGAAAATTCATGTCTATCAGATTATCACGCTCCTGAGACTAATTTTGAATTTGCAGCCATTATGATTCTCACTTTGACTAAATCACAGAACAGAATGGGGTAAAAAAAAAAAAAAAGTGGGCTTCCTCCAAGAAACTATATATTCCTTTTACTTTTAATTATGCATATAAAGCAGCTTTGAACAATCAGTACAAATATACTAAAGGAAAAACAAGCTATCAACCCAGGAAAAAAACTTTAAGGAGGAAATTGGCCTTGAAAGCCTTGACACACCTTTCCTCCCCTCAGCAAGCCACGGGTCAGGCAGCACAGTGTGCACAGGTGAAAAAGCCCACAATTGCCTCTGTCACACTGCTAACTTGGAACAGGCTGATGAAAGGTTACATTTAACACCAGAGCACCATTATGACACAGATGTAGTAGATATTATCTGACAACTGACCAAATGACACCAAGAGGGGAAGGAAACTGAGAAACCTCAATGAAATTCAAATATCATGTCATCAGCTAAGCCAGAGGAGGAAAGAAATCATCTGAAGGTGAGACATGAGGTGAGAGGACTCTTGTCCTTGGACTGCCTTACTCTAAAACAAATGATGGCAACAGTCACAGCTTGTCTCACGTAGACTTAGCTGGGACAAACTCATCCATTTTGCAGCTGGACTCCTAAGTGATGCTAGCTTGGTCACGACACTGTCCTCCATTGTGCCACTCACATTGATATCATAACAGGAGGATCACAACACTAGCAGGTGTGTGGGGCAGACAGAACACAAAGCATGTTTAAATACAAAAAGCAAAATGCTGCTGTAACAAAGCACAGCTCAGCTGCACAGGCTCCCCTTTGGGAGATCATCTGGATTTTCTCAGTCGGTGCCAATTTGACTATGGACAAAAGCTTTTTCAACATGCACTATTCACTTCCAAATGACACTATTTCCATAAGAGGAAGTAGCTACTGTATGTATAAAACATCCTGGAAAGATCAGGGGATTCCTGTAAGAGATAAGGCTTCAGACTATTTAAAAGCTAGACAAACTCAGTCCAATATTTCCTGAATAGAACGGATTTCTTATGCTAATTACTAATTTCCAAAGCTTCCTGGCCACTGAAAGCTGTAAATATAAACCAGGTTTTGAATGGCATTTTTTCACCATGCATCAGCATAGGCCTGTGATCTACAGTTTTTCCTGTTTATTTTCCCCCTCATTTTGGCTGTGGTGAGTGGTATTCACTTGCGCAGCATTGCAAGGGGGGTTGCTTTGCCCCATCATTAGAACAAGAAACACTCAAATGCCACATTCACTTACAAATTATCTGAGAAAAAAAAAAACACCCCAAAGCTTGGCTTTTATGGGCAAAAATATGAACAATCCAGGTTAACTCCTTGCCTAGCTCACACTTTTTTGCACAACTGCTAGAGATGGTGATAGGGAAAAACCCAGACCTTTCTCCCAAGTGCAGTTCAATGTACAACACTGCTGCCTCTCAGCCTGCACTCCACTGACTGTGAACAAAGGGATGTGGCTGGGCTGTGTCTGGATGCCACCTCTGCCCTCACAGAGGTGTTTTTGTTCACCCATTCCCAGCTGCCCACTCCACCTGTGTTACAGGTACACTCAGAACAGCTCTTGGAGCCAACCTGAGGGTCCCCAAAACACAACTGCAGAGAATACATCCCAATTCTCCTCTTTAAGCAAGGAAAGGATAAAGCATAATAAAGAAATTGAGGAATATTAAAGAATAAGGAAACTGAGGAGGACGAATAAGGTGGGAGGGCATAAATACAGTCAAATTTGATTTTCAACAGCAAAAATTAGTTTTAAAATTCAAGCCCAAAGTCAGAAAGACTTTCACTCTTATTGCAGGAAGAGGCACGCTCTTAAATTATCTGCCTATCACTAGGGCCAAATAAATGCCATATTTTGGTAAATCCCAGAGCTCTCCTCCAGCTCCTGTGCATAGCCTGATGCACAGTTATGGATGACAATATGCCCAGGAATAGCCCACATCTGAGGGATGAGGGCATACACCTTTTTTTTTAAAGGTGCATCTTCTGTGCTTTGTCCAACCTGCCTGCCCTCATTGATTATTAGTTGCTAATGAAAGGCAAGAGAGCAATTTATCATACCAAAACACTTAGGAAAAACAGCAGAATAACAGGCACCAGTCCAGGCAAAGTTTTGGTTGGTCTGTGTATGTTCCACTTTAATTCTAGCAGGTTTCAGCAGCCTGACACAGAACCAAAAGAGCTGTGATAACTAAACCCCAGGGACAACAGCAACCCTCCCATCTGAAATTTCAGACTGCCATTTTTCAAGTGCTGTGAATCATTAATCTCCAGTGCTTGTGAATCAAATGAAATCTGTAGTGGGATGGGAGTGTAAACACTATGACAGTGCTGTATAAACAGCCTGACACATTGATCACCTTTAAAGACTGATCAGGGTAAGACTGTTTACTATTGAAAGGTGACACTGAGAACAGCAACTCAGCTCTGGGGTTTTTGGCCACTGTGTCTCTCATCATGGGTTAATGTCTCACTCCTATAAAGGAAACAGACATGTTTTCAACTACTTTGCAACTTTTCCAAAAACAAAACTTAAGGATAGGAATGGCTGGAGGAACTGAGGTACAGACAAATAAACCAAGTATTCCAAAATCACGTGGGAAATCTGAGAGAAAGCTGCAAAGTCTAGGACCTTGACCACAAGACATGCCTCTCCCCCATGCCACAAAAGATGAGACACAGGAGAACTGGCTTGTAAAGTTCCTTTTTAGTTTTATTGATTTGTTCTATGTCACTTTCCAGCTGAATCAGTTCTTTCAGTCAGCTCATGCCACCAGGCAAAGAGAGCTGTGCTGGTGCAGCAGGTGCCAGCAAAGGCAGGAGCAGGAGATACCAAGGAAGAACCAGCAGTTAGGACAAGGTAAGAAGACAAGTACCAGTAACAAATGCCAGCACCAAATACTTTTTCCCATGAGACCACAGGCTCAGACAAAAATACAAAATATTCGCCTAAAAGTGACGTTTCACGTGTTCTCTCCAATTGCTCCAATTGCAAGGCAGGACCATGGAACAGCAGCTCCCTGTGTGGGCAGTGCTGTTTTTACAATTTGCAGTGGAGGATTACAGCTATCCCAGGGCACTGTCACTTTGCCTCTTCTGCTGACTCATTTATGAGCCAGAGGTTTGTTAGCCTGCCAGCCTGTGGTTTTTATCCTACACTCAAATGTGGCTCAAAACCTTTGTACGTTCACAGAAACGAAAAGTGAAACAAAACAACAATATTTGGAGGGACTGCCTGGAGTGCCATTTCCCTGAGTTTCTGCCACCTCTCCAGTAGCAAGGGGGACACAAATCAGGTAACCTCCCACACACCCTAAGGATGGTGGTGACACGAGTGCCCTGGAGCAGCAGCCAGGGGCACCAAGGCACGGAGTTTCCCTGCAGACATGTCCCTGCACTGAAACCCAGCCTCTAATTACAGGAAGTGTTCAGTAACCTTAATTGCAACCCTTAGCTACAAGTCACATTAACAGCTGCCTCTGCAGCACCAGCTATCTCACATGCTGACTTATTTGGGAAGAGTGACTTCCCAGCAGTGCCAGTCGTGGGGCAGGAGCTGCAGGGCAAGGTACAGGAAATCCTGCAGGCACCCAGAAAATGGTCCTGCAGAGCTGACTTTGATCACACTGCCCACCATCAGAAGCTGCACCAATGTCTGCAAAGAGTGAGCATTTCCAGGGTGGTCTGAGTGGCCGTGCAGTGACAAGATGTGGATGTGGAACAGCCCCAGTCAGAGGTGCTGGGTGGTCCTGCAGCTCCTGGGAGCTCTTGGGTCACCAAAGTGTGCAGAGGCTGCTCCAAACCACCAAGCTGCCCTCGCTGCCAGCAGCCTCACTGGTGCAGCTTAACCAGCCTGCTCTTCAGCAGCAACACGAGCCCACGTGGCCTCTGCCAGCCCTTAATTTTGACAAATGAACTGGTTGTGTGGCCAAATTGCAGAACTGATCCTAACTAAACACAAACCGCTGGGTGAAAATGTATTTACTCAAGATCATTTTTTCAACTACTTTGCTGAAAATGGGAGGGCATCTTAATCCAGGGCACCCACCAAAATTTAAGATGCAGATCAGCTCTATAAAAGTGCCTGTCTTGGGCAACACCCCTGAGTACAAAATATAGGCTCCAGACATTCAAAACGCTTCCACACATAGGGGGCTACCACTCCACCACCTCTCCTCCCCTGTCTATCCCAACTCTGGATATTTTGCCACCAGAAACAACTGCAGCATTTAATAGCTGATGGCTTTGGTACAAACTGTTCTAATCCTTGGTTAGTGAAATAAATCTCTATAGCTTCTTCAAAGCCAAAAATCTGAGGGTCTGTGTTTTCTCCCAAATGAACAATCATGCTTATCCAGCAGTGGAAGAGCAAATCAGTTAAACCTAAGACCTGCTAGTTCCTTGCTTTTCAGTAAAGATAAAACTGTTCTCTTGTCTGCAGGAGTTGTACAGAAGACTATAGTCACTCACAGAACATAAACTGCAGCAACACCTACTACTCCTTAGCTTACAATAACCGTCAGTGCCCAGAAATAGCCCAGAACTCCCTAATACCTCCATAAAAACCATTACCCAAAATAAATCCATACCATCTTACTGAACATTTAAGCCACTCACTGAATCTTCTGTCTATTACTGTTCCAGCAACAAATGAAGCTAGAATTATTCCTATCTTCAGCGCCTTTTACCACCTGAAAAGTATCTGCTGCAGCCAGCTCAGCACAGACCTGTGAACATAGCCAGGGCCAGCCACTGCAGCACACTGATAGCAGCAGGAGCTTCCCCAGATGTCTGTAAAATATGCCTGGACGCTGAGATGCTGCTGTCCCAGCACTGCTCTGACATTTTGAATATGTCAGCTTCCCAGGCCAGACACGCTGTCTCACAGGTACGAGTGACAGACAGTTAATGTTTTCACTTATTAACTCCAGGCACACTTATCTTTCAGCCCTGACACCTCAATACAGCACAGCTGCTCCAACACCACTTTCCAAATCTGTGCTTAAGAATGATACATCTGACCAGCTCACAGCAAGGGTCAACTGTCCTGCTTTCCTTAATAATTTTTTAAGAGCTGGCAGGAGCCACAGCTTTGCTGCGCTGTTCAGTTGTTCTAACAAACTGCACGGTTGGTTTCAGGTGGCAAACGAATTTCAGCATGAAATGCAAATGTGTAAAAAGACAAGGAACACTAATCTAATGGATCAATATAAGTGGGTTGCTCAGAGGTGGCAAAGTGCACCGGATGCTGCTGACAAAGATCTTTTTCCCCATGCCCCAGCTCATCTCTGAAAGCCCCACACGCCCTCGCTGCTGCGAACCACAGCTTCGTGCCCACTTCCCCAGCAGATGCTGCTTTGGAAGCCTCCAAGAGGGCACCCCAGGAGGTACTGCCTGGGTTTGATTTTGAGTGTAATTACACTCATGGATGTGGGTTATTTGTAGTTCTAGTAATGGAAAAGAAAAAAACTAAAAGCAAAAATGACACATGTCCTTATGCAACATTTTAATAGAGCTGGAAGAGTCTATATTTATAGAGTAACCAAGTGTCTTAAACAGCTATATAAAAAAGCACATGGAAGGAGACACTAATTCACTTGAGAGTATAAGCATTGCATTTATAGGGGAAAAAATGTCCTGTCTGACAACCATTCCAGTCATCATCTGTTATGAGAACAATCTGCCTGAATATAATCTGACACAGAACACAGTGTACAAAATCAGCAAGAAGACCCTGACCAAATTTAAAGATCAGGCTCATTTGAAGTTTCCAGACAAGTAAGTTACCAGAAGCAAATTAAAGCCTGCACAGTAAGGAACATGTTCCAAAGTTAAAGAAGCAGCTGAAGAGAACAGGGCAGGGCCAGTTTCAAAGCTGAGGGGGCTGTGAACAGAAATCAGCCAGTCAGCACAAGGGCTGCACGCTGCACTTGGAGCTATCGCAGGTAATCGAGCTGGAAATCCACATCAAAGCGCTTGGAAAAGAGAGAGACACGGTGGTGGGCCAGCTTAAGTGGTGTTGGCATAACCCCAATAACAACAACAACAAAAAGAAAACACATTTTCACCAGATTTGGCACCGCACACAGAAAACGACACCCCTGCAGTCCCTGCTCTCGAAGCAGAGCAGAGCACGGCTGTTCAGTGACAGCCACACTGGGGAGTCACCAAACGCTGCTGTGAGCATCAGCCTCAGCTCTGATCCCTCCTGAACCCCCCAGGCCCTCCCTGAGAGGGCACAGCCTGGCACAGAGCTGGGCTCCTGCCCTGAGCCCTTCCATCCTGCTGTTCTCATGAGAAGGATCTTCCAAAAGGATAAACTGAGGACACCGAGAAGCTGGGAACACAGCCCTGGGTCTTTCTTGAGGGAAAGGCAAGGGAATATCAGCTTTAAGAAAATCCAGCTAAAAATCTTGAGGGTAAGAGAAGCAGCCCATATAGCTTCATACAGAATAAAGCCTGCCAGACAAATTTAATTGCTTTATTTGTTCTTTGATAGAGTTAGAGATCAGTGGATGAAAGGAACATAGAGGAGGTCATATTTCCTGGATTTCAGGACAGCACACGTGTCTCACAAAATCCTAATTGAAAAATTAATTCAAAAAGACTTGGGAAGAGGCAAGAACAGCACTGGAATTGAGAACTGGCTGCAGGACTGTAAACAAATGATAATGATAAATGGCACTGTATTGAGCTGAGGGGAGGTCATATTGAACAAATTCATTAATGACCTGGAACAAGGATTAAAGAGCACGCCAACAAAATCTGATGATCGCATTAAAGCTCGATTGTGTCTGACGGGTGCAAGGCTGCTGGAAGGTGAAGGGGACACGTCCAGCACCAGGATCCTGCTCCCAGATCCTTGACAGGCAGGGCTGGCATGCTCCAGCCACAGCAGCCTGTCATCCACTGCCCTCACAGCACTGCACATCTCCTTCCCTGCTGGCCACCCTGGAATAAACAGAATTTCTGCTGCCCAAGAGCCAAACAAGATGTGTGGCAGCAACAGAGCCCTTGGCACACGTCAGGAATGCAGGAGTGCACTGGCAAGAGGAAGGCTGAGACCTCCCAGTCAAACACAGCCAGGAAAAGAAAATCCCACCACTAAAAATAACACAAATGCCTTAAATCCCACCAAGTGTGTTTTCATGATCTCCCTGATATAGCTTAAAATATTGTGGGGTTATGGATTAAAGTCCCTGGTAAATCCATTTAGGACCAGACACTTCTTCTGCATGAATTTACTACGTCCCAATCTTTATCACAGGTGAGGAGAAAATTAAAGAAACAAACAAAAACTCCTAACCCAAAACAACAGATATGACCAAAAAAATCCTGACTGAACAAACAACTTTTTGGAAAAAATTGAATGAAATTTTTAACAACAGAATATGGTAACATTGATCTTTAAAGGAGGAAATAGATAATTTACTTTTTTTAAGTACAGCTGCTGATTTTCAGCTTTGGAAGTATTGAGGGTTTAGCACTAGACTCTGAGTTTTATCAATAAGCTACAGGAAAAGATAAAGAATATGCAGGTAGAACAGCAGTTTTGGCTCCCTTCTGCAGTTTTCATGCCAGAACTAAAACATATTTTTCCCAAATAACAGAACCTATCCATCATTTTTATTATCAGCCTGGATGCAGATCCAAGTTTCATCACTTGGTAAGTTAGAAAAACTCTCATTAGCATCTGTGTGTGTAGGGAGCCCATAAGAACACCTCATTAACTCATTAAAGAGGATTCTCACAGAGATTAGCTTCGTCAATCCTTCATTTAGCTACCAATCCATTCATGTGATGCTATTAAGCCCCTCATAAACAGCCAAGTGCTTAGTAATACACTGTGGGAGCTCAGGTTTGAACCCTACACTGGTGCACAGTGCTGCTGTATTTGTGCTGCCCCACCATGAAAATCACTGCAGCCCCAAAGGATCATTTATTTGCAAATGATGAGCTGGAGCCCACACGTTGGACTAAGATGGGACACAATAACAGTACCCAAACCCCATGATTTCAAACCATTCTTACACAGACCTGGCTCCACATCACACATTTGATGACATGACAAGAAACATGCACAGGCAAAAGAAAGGGTTGCAGTATTGCAGTGCAAAGCAACTGCTGCTCACTGCCTGAGCGGGAAGCAGTCAGTGAGGAACCCCTCACCTCCATCCTTGATTGCCAGGTTTTTCTTCTTCTCCTTCCCTCTAACCCCTCTTTTGTGCATCACTGCTGTCACACCATCTGCAACCTATTTTCAGTAAGCCACCTCTGCATAAACAGCACATCTGCCTCTGCCAAGAGCGGCTCCCTCTCTCTTCTGGAACAGGCTTCCAGCACTGCTTTGGCTCACTACAGTCACAATGATGGCAGAGAGGCAAAATCTGCCACTTCCTCATATCAGACAGGTATTGTGTGTTGGTAAACAGCAATTGTCATCCAGATGGCCCTGCAGCAGCTTTATTTTGCACTGGCCTTCAGATGGCACAGTGACAATTGCTCATGTAAGAGCATGAACACGAGTCCTTTGGTTCCTGCCAAAGCATCTCCGTGCCCTGCACTGCAGTCAGTGCTGCCTCCACACTGGAGGTGTCAGAGGATTTCAGCCCATCTAAACTCATACCTTTAATACACATGCACAATTTTATTTTCAAGCTGAATAATTCAAAGCACATTAATTCACTCCCATCTGCTTCAATGAAACAGATCTGTAAGATCCTAATTAGCTAGTGTGTCCACAGTACCCTTTTGACCAAGAGCATTGGGCTGGTTTTGGCTGTGGCTGTGAATAAAAGGCCCCACAACTCTTTACTGCAACTCAGTATCATCTCACACACATTCAGCACACACCTAGCACCTGCTCTGTCACATCCAACCCACTCTGGAAAACACAAAATGATCTCTGTTACTGGAGGACAAACGTGGCAGCTTGCAGGATGTGCAGGGGAGGCCAAGCTGCCTGCCTGACCCCAGCCAGCTGCCTGGGACTGAAGCTGTGCAGCAAGTGGCTTTCCAGATTTCAGGAACTCAGACAAAAGATGCTATTAATGGCACTTGGGACTGGAGGGGGGAAATCCTTGAATGTAAACTTTCAAGTCATTGCACATTGAGGAACAGGAGTAAACAACAAGAAAACTTGCCCACAGTAAAGGATTTTGTGAAAGGGAACTCCAGAGCTTGGGAGTATCACAAACACCCTGGAATCTGGAGAATGAAATGGGAGAAACTGTGGGGATACTGAAGTTAAAAACTGCACACTGCATGGTTCATTTTCCTGTAATTCCTTTTATTCATTGCTATAATCAACTTGACATGCAAAGCTGTTCCCAATTTACTGACAGCTTTTCAGCTGGCATCTAGCTCTCAAGGTATTTTTTTTTAAACTTAAATAGCTAATTATTCATTGCCTTAAACCAGGATATATAACAATGTCAGGAAATCATCTGTTCAAGTTATATCAAAAAAGCCTTTGGGGATTAGTTCATCTCTTTTGTATGCTGCAGAAAACACTCACTTGTAAACAATTAAATCATCATTTGAAATCTGTCTACACTTTTAGCATCTCTGAATGTAGATTGAAAAACCATATAAACAAGCACCTTATTGTTACATCTAGAACCCAGGGCTGAAAGGTTTTCCTCCACAGTATCTTATTTGGTGGAAGCTGAAGGCTGAATTTACAGGCTAATAGAGGCTCTCTGTAAAAAAAAAAATCTAAAAAAATTCAATAGCTGCTTAAGGAGACCAGTTACACTATTCTTAGGTTATGCTGAGTGCACAAGACATGCCGCAAGGATACCAACACATTTTGGTACAGAGGCACTTGACCTCCATGTAACAGTCATGGCTGATAGAAAAAAAGCATTTAAATTTAGCCATCATTGGCCTGAATCTACAGTACCCAAACCTCAGAGTAGCCTGCTTCAAGATGCAAGCTCCTGCACAACACACATTAGAAGAGACCAAGGGACATCACTGGAGCAGAACCATTTAAAACTAGTTTTAGATTCCCATTTGAAATTAATCTATTGCCTTTTGGTCTCCTACTGACTCCCTGACTGCATTTTTAAGGGCTGTAGCTTTGTGGAATACAAACAATGTAAGCAGAACATTCCATAGGAAGAAGATCCCTTCTCTGTCTTGGGCTGAGCAGTGCAATAGAAAGTTTCCAAGCCTGGACAGTGCTGATCTGCACATCTCATTAGAGCTGTGCAGCCTGAGAGCTTCCATCACCAGTCCTGAAAGGCAGCAGTAGTATTCCTCTACCCAAAGGGTTCCTTAGTTTTGAAAATTTGCTTGGGCAAATATATATTTTACAACTACACTGGTCACTTGAGGTTTTCATGAGAGTTATCCCTATGCTCAAGAATTTAACTCTCTATTATACTTCTGTGAATCAAAAACCTGTAAAAGTACTCAGATGAAAGGCAAACTTGCTGTTACTGCTTCACCACTAATTGTGTGATTTTGTACCATTTAGTACCTTGATAAATGTTTTGGCTAATTGATTTGAATCACTGCAGCTGTATCCTTTTTATGATATAATTGCTGACCCAGTCAAGAGAACAAAACAAAACAAATTATCTTCCTTATGGAATGAAAGCCAAGTAGGTTCTTGTGAAACTACAACTTCCTTTCAGTTAGTGGAAGAAAACAGAGCACACAGACAGAGGGGATGCAGACAGCACATCATTGTTTCAGAGAGGAACTCCTCCATGGCCAAGGAATCCACCAAGATGGGGTCACTGAGGCACAGAGCCCTGAGCTCTCTGGCACTCAGGGTGCCTGTGGTCATGAAAATGGGCCATTGGCACTTTCTGCCTATAAGTCAGTACCCAGATCTGGGATAGTGAGTTACTATGGTGGAAATTAAAAATATGACAAGATAGGAATGAATTTTACATATTTAAAGGGTGTTTCCCAACATTTTGAGTCCTCAAGCTGCACAGAAAAACTCACCTAGAACTAAAGCAGAATGGTTAAAGCCAGCTCATCTCAATTGCCCAGAGGAGAGGTCTGGGTTTATTGTCTGTTTCTTTATGATTGTTTGGTTTGCAGGTTTTGTTTGTTTGCTTATTTGATTTTTTAACTAAAACCGAGGAGTACATACTTCAGTTTCTGACATGGCACCTTCAAGTAAATCAACACAAAAACTGTAAACCAGTGGGAAGTTGTAGGCAGGTTCTCACCAAGCATAAGGAGAAGTTTCCTGCTTGCTGGAACAAACCAGAACTTCTGAGAAGAGTGCAGACTGATCATCCAGGCTTAGTAAAAAAAATAATTACAAGAAGTTGGTACATGTACAACATCTCTTTTCTTGAAGATACCATTACTGATCTAAGGTGTAAATAAACACTGTTGCTCTGTCAGAGGCAGATAATTTACTGAACATGACATTGCTAATGGCAATACTATACAAGACACAAGTGTTTCAGACAAAAAAAAAGGAATCTGAAGAAGGTATTTCTCATTCTAACAATTCTGAACTGACAGGTGACTGCTGGGTGCAGATAGGAAATTCAGTTTTATCTAAGAGGAAACACACCTCAGCTCATTCTTTCGGTAGTTTCCGAGAGCAACAGTTCCTTTAAGAAAAGTCAATGCATATATCAAACACCTCAAACTATAAATAACAAGATTCCTGTATTTGAAAAATAATGCAGATTTTCAACATTATCTCTCTCAAAGAGTAATTATGCTTCTAGAAAGGTAACAAGTTTTAAAATACAAAATTTCCACAGCAAAATCTGTCAATGTAATCAGCACTGTTCAGTTCTTTCTAAGGAAATGGCTTTATTTTTTTAAACAATCTACTAATTAACCTTTAGAAGAAACCCTTAGATTTATTTGTATGATTTTGATTGAAAATAAACTGAAAATTTCAGGGCAAGTAAACCATAAGTCTACATGAATGTGAGCTAAAACTGCTCCTGTCCTATCATGCACGTATGCTTGAGCTGACACTGCTCATGCTTATCATGTACCATATCTGTATCATGTTGTCTTAAATATCATGAGTTCAAACATCATTATAGTGCAAGTATTTCATACCCCCAGACCCTCATACCTCCTCCATGTTCCTCACAAGCAGCTCCTCCATGCACTGCCTGTCCCTGCTCCTTGCAGCAGCCATCTGACTCCTCTTACCCCAGACCCCACCACTGCACTTTTATACCACTTGTTCTTATTGGCCACAGGTGTGGCTTGTTAACATCAGGCCTACTTCTAATCTTTAGTAATTGGTCCAGCTGCAACTCGTTGAGGGATAAGATTACCTCTATACCACCTTCATTTACCCATACTGTATCCCCTACAATTCCCCCTTTTTTCTTTTAACCACAGTCACAGCATTTCCAGAAGTACATATTCAAATAAATTAACACCATGACATATCTGTACATTTCATTTAGAACTAAGAGTTATGCAAGTGTTAAACAGCATGTCACAGTACAGATATATAGATATATTTCTAAATGTTAGTTTAGTTCCACAGCTGTTCCCAGTTTACAAAGCACCCATCTCCAAGGTTTTTTACACTCATATTCAACAAACACCAATAGCTGTAATTGATATATTTTGCCAGTACTTAGGTATTCAAATCCTGTTACCCCGAATCCACAGAGAAATACAGCTTAGTCCCGAATCACATCAGGGTCACCATTTGTTGTCTTAGATAGCATGAGATCAAACATCATTATAGTGCAAGGATTTAATATCCCCAGACCCTCATACCTCCTCCATGTTCCTCACAAGCAGCTCCTCCATGCACTGACTGCTCCTGGTCCTTGCAGCAGCCATCTGACTCCTCTTTCTCCAGATCCCACCAATCCCCTCTTTTATACCACTTGTTCTTATTGGCTACAGGTGTGGCTTGTTAACATCAGGCCTGCTTCTAATCTTTAGTAATTGGTCCAGCTGCAACTCGTTGGGGATAAGATTACTTTCCCTACCACCTTCATTTACCCATATTCCCCCTACAGTATCATATCAGAATTTACTGTATCCCCCTACAGTATCATATCAGAATTTGACTTTGGGGATGTTTTTAATTTCAATTAAAAAAGAGCAAGTCACCACATCTGACTCTGGAAAGGGCATAAGGGGTAGGGGTTTGTAAAGAAAGGATCATCAAAATAGTAATCACTGGCTTTTTAAACAGATGTCTTTGAAAGCAACCGAACACATCCTCTCATTCATACATTTATTCATTCCTTAATGGCCAGGAGAAAGCCTGTCCCCCTGAAGCAGAGCTCATACTATCTGAAGGCAGGGCTTTCTCAGAAAGCAAGAAATACCATTGCTCTAAGCTAAGCAGAAACCTAATGCACAGCCCTTCTGATCTGTTTTAATGGACTGAAGGCTAAGAAACTTCATGACTTTCTTCAACATGTGCTAATCAGGATCTTTAAATAGTCATGGATGGGCTTTATCTTCAAGTTCTCCTAAAAAAGACAGCTCATTTCCGAAAAAGGAAGCAAGGAAATGAGCCTCTGAATTTTTGATTGCTAGCTGAGGAAAAGTAATACACAAAGCCCTGAAAAGGAGGAGTTACAATGCTGAAGTGAGATGACTCAGAGCAGTGCAATTAAGAGCTCAAAGCGGCAGACAGCCCTCGAGAGGACAGGAGCAGGGGCCAGGGTGGTCTGGCTTGCATCAGTCCTGGCCAGGACTTTCTGGAAGTAATGAAAGATCCAGATGAGAAGATCACTGATGAAGAGATAAAAATACCATAAAGTAATGTTTGAAAAACATAATTAATAAGTGCTTCACAGCAGCAGAAAGGAAGCATTACTCTCCATGAACACAGGGACTCATTCATTCAAACACTGATGAGCTCAGCACTACCCTGATACAACCAAAATGCCTCTTCACCATTAAGGGATTATAATCCTTTACTCTGTTTATACTCACAGATATCAAAGTCTCTATTTCAGAGCATTACTCTGCAGTAAGTGACCATTAAAGACGTCCACACCCTTCCCACCAGGAGACACACTGCAATGTTTTTTTTTACCAGTGCTCTCCCCAAAACTTCAGATAGACTGGATTATCTTCCTTCCTGTGCTGCATCACAAGGGTTGTGAAAACCTTTCTCTGAATTTACCAGAGCAAGTCCTTTATGTTTTCAATAACTTAAGGCTGTAAGAAAGATTTAAGCCTAAATTTCTCATGAAAAATTAAAAATGAAATTTTAAGAGAAACCTCTAAATTCAGTAACATGAGTTGATCACCTACTCAGGAGCCAATAAAAGTGTATTTTTTGAAACACTTAACACTTTATAAATCCATTTGACTACTCAGTAACTTTGCTTTTTGTATTAATTTCTCCAAAATCCACTTTCTTACTGCATGAGATGTAAGAGCAATTAGAGTGCTCTTTCCTTTCACGTGTACATCCTGGGAAGAAAACAATGCCATATAAATCAGACTTTTACTGAAAAGGGAGATTATTGTATCACTTTACAGCAATCTACTACAAACTAATTCCTTCCAATTAAAGCCAAATATGCCAACTGATGGTGTCTAAGGAAAAGAAAAAGTATCAGGCAATGGATAAATTCTAATGGCAACTCAAGAACAGGTCTTGAAGGCAAACCCTTTAGTCCTGCACAATCAGTCCTTGTTGATGGCAAGGCAGAGAGCTCTGAGAATGCAAACACTCACTGTGCTGGCATCCTATACCATCAGCACCAGGGCTCTAACTCCGTTATTTCCCGAGGAGCAGCGATTTTCTTTGTGCAGCGTGGCTTTCCAAGGGCACCTCACAGCCAAGTTTCACACTTGGGTGAAAGCAGACCCCTGAGTGTGGCTGCCAGCAGGCACCCCACTCCCAGGGACACAGCAGGGCTCCTGCCAGCTGCCCTCACCTGTGACACCAGGGGGACACTTAACACCCGGGATTATTGCAGAGGGAGGCGGCCAAGTTAAATGAATAATGATTGTGAGGTTTTAAAAGCAGTTATGAATGTTACAGGGCCTCGCTTTTCTTTTCCTTGGACAAAATGTTACTTGACTGAAGCCAAAAGGAAGGCTGGGACTGACTCCTGAAAATAGCAGATATCCAAGAGAGCCAGCCCTCAAAATGCAGCTGAGAGGGGGCTAACCTGAGACACCAGCTGAACACTGTCTCTGTTTACACACCATTTTGTCTGTAGCTCTTGCACAATACTAGCCAAAATTTTTCTCTTCTCACTATATGAGACAATGGCGATACTTGCTTTTCAATTTTTAGGAGGCCACCAACAGTTTTAGTGTAACCATAACATTTTGAATAGTAATTTCCAAGCTCTTTGTAATGGACATATAGACGCAGTCAAGCCCATTGAAATTCACAATATGAAGCAGATGCATGTACAAGGTACACCAGATCTAACATTTTGCACCACAATATATTTAAACGTCTCTGAGCTGACATCAGACACTGCTTAAATTCAATGCAGATGGACAGTAGCACCCTCAGCTCAAAGCTCTGGGCAACTTCTGCATCAAGAACGAGTTGCAAAGAGCAGTGGAAGGTAATCAGACATGTTCAGGGCAGGAGTGGAAGCCATCTGCACTAATGCAGGAGTGTGGGGAAGGAGAGCCATTCTGCACAGCTCTGCTCCCAAGGGAACCAAAGGCAAGGCCAGTCTAGTCAGCAGACCAAGAGTTACCCCATCCTGCTTGGTCTAGTGCTTAAAAACAAAAAGAAATGCAAAATAAAAGAGTGGTGTTAGGCAAGCAGCCAAAATTACAAGTCTTTTTTACTGTCAGGTGTGAACATTAGAGCGAACAGAAGTCTGAAGTATGCCACCACAGAGTATCCTGAAAGTGATAAAAAGATCTCCAGCTAAAAAGAAGCAAAGCCCTCCTACACCTTAATATGTAATGCAAAAGCTCCTTATTTTGGTTCATACAGAAAGAGCAGAGCTAAGTTGATCACTCACAGACTATCAAATAACATGTTCTCATTCATATCCTCCCTACAACAGCCAGCAGCTGGGAGCCAGTGGTACCCCTTGTCACAGATGACCTGGCACACCACAGCCACTTTAACCATGAAGCCAGCTCAGGGTTACACAGATGGGCCTTAAAATATTCTATACACTGTCATTGAAAATTGTGGCCAAGAGCAATTTGAATTGTGTAGCTTAGAAAATCACAACAGCAGCCTGCCCACGTACCAGTAAATAACAAGGATAAGCAACTTATTAATAAATTAAACCAACCTACACAGAGTGCTTAGCAGGAGAGGACTTGTTTGGGATTTCTGCAGGGTGTATTTAAGTATTTCTGCCTGACGTAGCTTTTATGTCAGGGAGGTAACACAGTAGAGCTCACTGAATTTAATTTATGCTCACTATGCAAACCACAGCCAGCTGTGAATTTATTAAAATCCTTATTGCAATAACCATATCACTTCAAGCATGAAAGTCATAGTTCCACTTTCAGGCTTAGTCAACTGATTTTAAAAAAAGGAGGGTAGGGTTAAGATAATAGTGTTAATAGTGTTTAGGTGATCAAGATGAAAACAGCACCAACTGAGTAGGTCCTAGAGAGCAGGCCTGCTCCTCCTTGCAGCTGTCCCCAGCAGAATCTCCTGTGGAAGAGCCCAAGCCATGGGCTCGGGGCTCTGATCCCAGCCAGGCTGGGACACCAGGCCTGGCAGCCCAGGGAAACACAGCTGGGTTTTGGAAAAGATGAATGATGCATGCACACACACAGAATGAACTGCTGAACTCTTGGACACACCCTTCCATCACCATTTTAGAGCCATCCAGCAGCTCCAGTTTTCCATTCATTTGGCAAATAACTGTGAATTTTTCAAAACTGCTGAGACCACCTGCAATGGCTAAAGGTAGTACTACCTGTGGATAACGTGGAGAGAGATAAGTCTTCTTTAATGAAAAGAAAACATGGATCCAGACAAACAAGGGCAGATTCAGGCAGCCAGGAGATGAGGACTTGATTTCTTACTGTAGATCTGCCACCAACCCTTTGTGCTGCCTTTCGTTTCCTCATCAGATGTGGCAGCATATTCACACACATTTACGAGGCACCACACTTGTACTGAGGTGAAACAAAATCAGGAATCTTTTTACCAGATCATCCTGCAGATTTCCAGCATTACTATCAAGTGGATTACTCTAACCTAATCCAATCTAAAACAATTTGATGGGAAAAAAAGCCCTCAAATTCATACTACAGCCCAACTTCAGCAAAGTAGCATGGGGGTACCTCCTTTGCCTGAGGGCTCTAGCCCTTTCAAGAGTTCAAAGGCTCACCACAAAAACAGGTGTGACAGCATTTCAAAAAAAGCTGCAACCCCATTTTCCTGTCAAGTTGCAATCCATAGTTTGCAACAGAGCAACTGAAATAACAAAAATTACTATTGTGATAATCTCTGCGTTTATCTTCTTTTTCAAAATCATGTAATATGGCTTTACCCTAAAGGGATGACACCTGAAATGAATATAATCATAACTCCTCATTGGCCTATTAAATCAAAACTATAAGGAGATAAAAGTTAGCAATAAAAAAATTAATTTAATTCCTACCTAAAGCTGGGTGGAAATTTCACTGAGGTCAGTTTGCAGCCAGGCTTTGCTCTCTACCTCAGTAAAATGCATCCTATTAAAACAAAGTTGTGGAAATGACCCAAGCTCTAGCACTGCTGCCTCTCAGACAGGTACCAGCCCCAGCTCTCTGCAGCTGATACCCTGCCCAGGGTGCCTGCCCCGTGCTCTCATCCCAGAAAGCACAGCCACAGGGCACAACAACACTGACCCCATCCCAAACCCCACAGGGCTGCACACAACACTGACCCCATCCCAAACCCTACAGGGCTGCACACAACACTGACCCCATCCCAAACCCCATAGGGCTGCACACAACACTGACCCCATCCCAAACCCCACAGGGCTGCACACAACACTGACCCCATCCCAAACCCAAACTGCAGAGAGCAAGCATCCAGATCCCATGCACAGCAGCAGCAGCATTTCCTGAGTAAACATGCCATACATTAGACTGTGTTGCTGTTGTTTGTAGAATGGAGCAATAAAACTTATTGCAGGTAATGCTGGCAGGCCACTAGGTTGGAAATTGTATGTGAGAAACAAGAGCATCCCAACATGGTGTAAGGAGGAAGCAATGGTGATCCCAATGAAGGACACACAGCTGAGGTTTCCAAAAGGAGCCAACTTTGCTCAAAACTAATGGTATCTGCATGTCTAAGTGTCAAACACTCTCCAAAATTACAGGTGTTAACAAATATTTAACTGGGACTTATAAAAAAGTGGGAAATGCCCTCTGGATGGTGCCAGAGATCTGTACTCTATTGAGGTTCTTGAAAATTGTGGGTAGTTGCACCCATAATGAAGTGGGCTCCACAAATGTACCCCAAAAATCCCAAAGCTCAGCCTGGGAGCAGTCTTTACTTTAAATGATGCATTTTGACTGCCTAGCATCACACTTCAACAGAAAATCAATTGGAGACAACAGGTGAGTGAGAGAAAATAATAAAATAAAATACAGTATTTGCTTCTCACATGTGATGTTGGCTCATCCTTGTCAATAGAAACAGCCAAGATGCTCCTAATTTTGTCTATGTAACCACTGACCTTTAAAAGAAAAAGCCACTTCATTTCAGAACACTCAAAATTCTTAAAAAATAAATCTGTTCTGCCAACAGAGGACACATCATCACAACAAGCAGATATATAATGCCATAGGCAGCAGCAAATTGTTTTCAGCACTACACAGATTATCTGAGTAATCTGAGTATTTATGCAAAGCTGTGAGGTGCTGAATGTACACCACGGATGATGTTCTGAGCTGGCCAACTGCAGCCACGACAGCAATGTAAACCAGCCCTCAGCAAAACCCAACACACAGAGCAGCCCTGCTCATGTTGACAGGGGCAGGAGACATTTCTACAGCACCCTGGCTGTGTGCAGCCCTGGCCTCACTGCAGCACACATCTGTACAACAATAACAACTTTCTTAAAACGATGTAGCCCAGTACAATGACATATGTTAAATATAGCCACGGGAGAGTGGGAGCAGAAATCCATGAATAACTGTATTGATTGCAGTAAAGAAAACCTGGACATATTTGGAGTGGAGACATTTCCTGATGAAATTCTTTCCATTTGGTAAAAACACAGACATTGTCTTACACCTTTCTACACAGTAAAGCTGTAAAACAAAACTCCAGACACTACTGTTAAGAGTTCAAGTATCTGCTCAACTGCTGTTGCAGACAGGGACAAATGGATCTTCCAGCAAAAACAAAATCTGATGCTTTGAAATTAACCATAATTCTTAAACAGAAGTTGGAAAATTTGAATTTAGTTCTATAGAAATTCTAGATAAAATTTCTTGAATGTTTTCTACGCTTGCACTTTAGGAGAGGAAGAATTTACTCTAATGCCCACAGTATCCCACATGTATAGTCATGACCAGGTACTGTATATTCAGACCATATTGTAAGGAATGGGATAGGACAAGATGACAACACTAGGAGGGTGGCAGAGCAGTAGTCTCTCTTCTGGCCTCTAGCTCTTTAAAGTCTTACACTGAGCTTTCACCCATGAAAGTGCATCTCCCAATGTTAACAAATAAATAAATAAAAAGTCAGATATGACTATCCAATCTGTATGGGAAATTCCTCCAGACTCTGGCTGATACCCAGACTAAGGTTGGTTTTACTACCCCTGAAAATTCAGGCAGTTACCTTATGCAAGTATTACCGGTTTCAAGAACTGGCTCTATTGCCAACAAACGTTAGGAAACTTCCCCAGAGACAACTCTGCCCCTCTGAAAGCCACAGGCAGCACTTTTGAGAGTCACCTCTCGGGGTGGCAGCAACTTGCCTGGCACGTTATCCCTTAACATCCCAACTTTGTGTGCTGCTGGTCCCAGTGTCCCCCCCTACAGCAGATGACAGGAGCCAGCACTGGCGGCTCCACGGCTGTGCCATTTTGTGGCCACCACACAGCACTCTGAGCAAACAGGAACTGGCCCAGCCATGGCCTGGCCTCAGGCACAGGGTGCCACGAGCACCCAGCAGAGCTGGGCTGAGGCTCTGTGCAGAAACCCCAAAGAGGAAGGGCTGCAGCAGTGAGAGTACAGCACACACAGCTGGGATTCACGGGGCAAGGAGAAAAACGAAAACCAAGAGTGGCTACAAGATGAGGAACAGTGATAATAGCTAGGGAAAGGGAGGAAGAGGTAGAGATACTAAGCTTAAAAGTGGAAAGCCGAGAAAGATTTTTACAGGAAGCACAGATGGGAGCTCCTCTTTGCGAGCATCTACCTGTCTGCAGGGGCTGGCGGAACATAGTGAGGCACCCGACGCTAGCATCATCTCCATGACAGGCACTTCAGCAAAAATAAAATCTTTCTCTTCCTGAAAGCTTAAGCTCTGCCCTGAAACATAATCCTCTGCTGTTTGCTTTTCTGCTCATCTCCTTCCATCAATCACTTCAAGTGCTAGGAACCTGCAGTCCTTGCTGTACCCAACACAGTTTTCATTAACAATACTTCTGCTACCTTATCCAAGAGATCAGAATTTCAAAATCTGCATTGTAGGACACATCTAAATTCCCTTAAAAAAAAAAGCCTACAAACATGCAATGAACATGCAATAATCTATATTGCTGTGTTTGTCAAACTTCCTCAGGGAATCCTCTGCATAGCATTTAGAATCCCTTTGCACAGGACTTTCAGCCATGCATGAATTAGATTTGCAGTGAAAAACTATATGAGAAACCCCAACAGGCAGGTGAAACAGATATGTTCTAGCACAGAACAGCTCCCCTACACCCAATAAAACTCCTGCCTTGCCATTTACTCATATTTAAGCGTTCATCTTTCTGTTACCTAAGCAGCAGCAGGAAGGTTTCTGTCACACTGATCCATACTGTGTGAAACAGATTTTAAGCAGGTAAGCAATGTTGAAAGTACTTCCAACCAACACAGTAAGGAGCAAGAGCAGTACACCCTAATCTGGGGGCTCAGGATCATCACCTTGCACACAAGTCTGCTGCAAATGAGAAATCAACACCAACACGATGACAGCTCACAGCAACTCACCAACTGTAAGACAGAAAGTGCTTGCAACCACCAGAGGACATGTGCAGGGGAGTAGAAATGAAACCTGCAGCTGTGCGGGACACACAACCTGCTCACTTCAGATCAGACTGGTGAAAATGAATAAGCAGATGAAGACAGAGGCTACCCACATTGTTATCAAAGCCCAGTTAATTTATTTTCCCATCCATTATGTCTAGAATGCTTGGGCAGAAAAAAGCAAATGTATTTATTTTTCCAAAGCTTTTGCTCTCTCTGCTACCACACATGCACGTGGAGACAGTGTTTAATCCTGATCTTCCCTGGAAGCACATGTCCCAAGGAGCCCCTGCCTGCGCAGGGCTGCTGAGGATGTGATGCTCAGCTGCCCTGACCCTGTGGGGTGGCTGTCCCACTGCTGGAACCCCTGAGAGCAGCAGCACTGGGTCACTGGCACTGCTGCCAAGGCACACAGGTGGAACTCTGATGGGCTCCCCACCACCCCCAGGCTCTGCAATGTACAGTTTTAACGGGGCTGGCTGCTTTTGAGGCACTGTGAATGAGCCAATATCTATAACTGGGATTTTACAACATGACTGAAGTGTCACATCCCAAGTAGTGCCTGCAAAAGACTGTCCAAATGCAGATCAGGCCACAGCATCCAGAGATCCCAGAGAGGGAAAAGCTGTGCAGCCCCACCACATAAACCCACCTGACAGGATCTTGAAATAAAGCCTAACACAAGTTTCTCCCTGACAGAGCCCACACCAGGCCTCTTGCTCTCCAGAGAAACAAAACAGGCATTTTTGTATGGAAACACTCTGCTCCTTTGCCTCCTGAAGACTTTGAAATCACACACACTTATTAGTTATTCCATGCAGGCGTGTGAACCTTTGCACTTGGATGTTGAAGGAAAAATTTATCCTTGACATAAAAATCAATCACATTAACAGTGCAACTTTCCAAACTCCTGCAGGTTCACTCCAAAGAGAGCACTAATTCTTTTTCTAACTTTGAATGAGTCAGATAAAGTATCTGCTCAGGGCTTTGTTTGTAGGAATTAAACATTTATGTGAGATCCCTGAGAATTTTATGTAGCAGCATTTAGCAGAAAATTAATGTCTCCAGACCATTTTTATTTGAATTTGTATTCAATACCACAGCATTTTCTTATGGTATTGTATTGTAGCAACTATTTCAGAGCTCCCAAACTCGTTCTCTTCCAAACTAGGAAAATTTGGCAAATAGATCAGAACTTATGAAGTATTTAAAACAAAAGGATAAATGGCAATGGGAGAAGTTTGACAAGCTGATGAATAATCAGAAAGCTAAAGGAAGAACATCTTAGCAGAAAATGTTACAAAGAAGTAATTTATTCCTCACAGAGTAATAAGCCTCTATGAGAGAAAATGCAATTTTTAAAAGGCTTACCATCCCTGCTGTTCATGGACTGGTTTAACTACCATGGTTAGGAAACTGTATCATTTTGTTGCCAACATGACATTTCTGAAAGCAGCAAACAGGAATACATACCAAACCATGTTTGTAAATCAATCTGCTGGGAGACAAGAATTGCTAAATGAATCAAATCTCCTAGTAAATAGTATGCTGTAGAACAGCTCTTCAAAGATGGATGCAAGCAGAGTAACAGAGCTCTGAAGACAAACTGGTAGAGCAATGTAAAGGTAAACCCCACTAAGCACAATTTCAGGAGATAATAATAAAGTTCTAAGAGTCCTGCCATCAAATCCAGAGGTTTGAATAGAAAGCAAGCAGCCTGCCTCTGATGTTAGCTCCACAAAAGTCCTAGGACCAGCTACTTTTGTTAAAATAGCAAAATACTCATTGGGAAAAGGCATTTTCCTGATGCAGGGAGGAAGAAAAGAAAAACTGAAAATCTGGAAGTGTGTGGAAACCTGCAGCCAAACATTTCTTTTGTAACAAACTGCAGTTTCCTGAAGTCAAACAGATATTTATGTGCAAAGCTGCCTTCACACCAGAAGCACATTCTCCTCTCTGGGTTTGTTTGCTTTGCCTTTTTCACAATGCAGAGCATGGTTGCATGTTACACAAAAGCCCCTGAATAACCCCACTGGGAGTGGGGGCCTCTCTGTGCTGAACATGTAGTAAAATAACATTCCTGCTTCAAAGAAAACTTACAAGATCCAAAGAGACAAAAGATTCAATCCAGAAAGAAAATGAGGCACAGAGGCCACCAAAGGCCACAAAAAAAGGTCAGCAAGAATAAAACTTCCAAGTTCTGTCCCCTTGTATGCAGTATTACTCCTGCAGAGTCAAGAGGTCTCCCAGCATGGACTGAGCCTTTCTCCCAGTCCCAGTAATAAACTGTAACATCCTCTGAAGTCAGGAGGAGACACAGGACAATGAGGGAAGCTACTCTTGCACCGTGCAGAACAAAAGTCATCCCTATAGGGTCTGCCTCACAAGGCTTAAGTGCAGAGTTCACTTCTCTACAGGAACCAAGATAAAGATCACTCTATATTTAATTTAACTGAGGTGGTTACTGCAGCAGTGCTGGACAACTTCACTGAGGCCTGAACTGTAACTTCTAACATTAATTTGAAATTCTTGCTAGAACTCAGAAATTCAAGGTTTATTAAATTATCAATGCTTTAGTAATCAAAAAATAATTCAGGCTATGAATTAATTTGAAATTATAAAACTAGAGACTCTTCACATAGTATTAATTTACCCATCTCTGGATGCTTTATCATGAATAGTGATTGGTTCATTTTATATTCTCACCCTAAGATACATTTTAAATGTGGTTTAAAATTCTAAAGACAGCATTACCAACTGAAATGTGGCAGCAAGAACTAATTTAAATAGAGAACAAATAATGAATACAGTGATAGTTTCTGAAAAACTGCCAGATGACAGAGAAAAACTAACAAGGTCAGCACCTCACTTGCCATGTCATCTTGTATTTCTCCAAGTTTAATACAGGACTTAATTTGGAGCATAAAATAATACGCTTTTCTAACTGCAAACATGTTTTACTTGGAGAGAAGGCTTGGAGGTCATTGCACGTTACATTCTGCTGTCTTATCTGTCCTTTCAATTTTTTTCAAGCTAGAAAGATGCCAACAGGCAGCAGGAAATAGAGGTGCATAAGAGTTACTTCGTGCATCAGCTCCTGCAAGGTTTTAACAGGCATCACCCCTCCGTCCAAGGTGGTACCAGTGACAAGTTGTTACCTCGGCTGAGGTTACAAGGTTCTGTTAAATTATGATGACATGCCCTGTCTGCTACTGAGAAGCAACTCATACACACAGGGAAAACATCTCTTCAGGTCTCTTGAAAGTAGAGGAATAAAAGCAAGCCAAGAAATGAGGATCAGCTATATACTTGACAAAGAGATTTTTTAATGCAGCTTTTAAAACAAAGCTATCATGTCCGTGATACAAAGAAGCCCTACCAATCTTATTCCAGGATTTAGAACCTCAGAGGAAACTCTCAACAAATGCATTGCAACAATAAAAACAGGCAATTTATTTTGAATAGTTATTTCTAATCATTCAGGCAATGTCCAATCATGGCAGGATGCTGCTCATCACTTTCTCACAACTTTCTCTAGCCGTGGCCTGTCAACAGCTCTGGAATGGAATTGCTCATTGCTACTCTGCAGACTCATCATTCCTCACCTCTTTATCCTCTATTTTGCTGATAACTTCAGCAGACCAGCGAGAGCTCATTTTCCTTTGCAGAAACTGAACTGTTTATGCTCCAAACTCCTGATGACAAATATAAACACTGGGGGAAACCCACAAAAACTGGCAAAAGATGGGCAGGATCCCACTACAACCTCTGTAACCAAGGAGACCGCAAATAAATACAAGATATCACACCTTTATGCTGTTAGAAAGGTCACCAGATTATCAACATTTGTTTTAGATAGAGACAGACTACTTCCCTTTCCAAATCTTTACTTTATTGTGCATTCTCTTCCAGCTATAAAAGAAAAAATTGTGCCAGTTATTTTGTCATGGAGTGAACATGAAACAAAATTTAGTTAGCGATTTTTGTTATAAATAACAAAGAGAAAAGTTTCAAAAAGGAAAAAAATACAAAAGAAGCAGGCAGACATTACTTCCCAACTAACAGAGTAGAAAAATTTAAAGTTCCTTTAAAAAAAACCTGAAGGCTTTACACAGCTTTAACCTGAAATCAAATGTGACAAGAGCTTCTGGATGTGCTGCAAGAGACTAATAGCAACAATTTTGTTAAGAATAAAAAGCTGGTTTGTCACAGCAGCACAACTCTGTGCACAGCCTACATCTCCAAACGTCTGAGCTGTGTATGACTACAAATTTCATCTCATTAGTTGAAGTTCTCTTTCCTCAAGATTCACTCTCCACAGATCCTTGTCCTCCTCTAAGCAACTAAACAATGTTCACTGGGAATCTAAACCTGCTTCATGAAGCATCAAAGTCCTGCATCAATCTTTTACTGCAGTAGCTGGGATGGGCTGACACCCTACTGCCTTTCAGGGGGAGCATTCACCCTTTGATCTTCAGCTTCACATAGCAAGAAATCTCCTCCTGCACAGAGATCTGCATAGATACGCACACAAACATATCCATGTCCATATATGCACATATACATATTTAAGTAAGGGTGGCTGATTTGTAAACAAATGGGGCATAGGGGAGCATTTATTCTAAGTACATTTATTTATACCACATTTGAGACAAGTGTGTTTCATAAGCAGGGAGAAAAACCCATAAATGCTTTGCACGGGCAAATAAAGCCTAAACATCAGCTCAGGATGTTGTTGCATGTGCCACAGTATAAATGTCACAGCACACTGCACTGCCTCAGCTGAGGGCAGAGCTTGCTTTGCCTCTTTGGTGATGTGAACCAAAGCTGAACTTGATCTCGAGTAAGAAATGTTAAGGGAAACATCAACCTGAGCTTAGAGAACAAAATGTCAACTTGGTGAAAAGCTCCAGGTGACTTTGACTGCAGTCAGTCACTACCAATCACTACTGAGTATTTCAGGTCTTACAGCTCTGCCAGGACTTTGTAACTCAAAGGACAACAAGCCTTAAGGTAAATCTTAACTCCTTCAAAGTAATAGGTCAGACTTGATGATCTCAAAGGTCTTTTCCAACCTAGTTAATTCTGTGATTCTGTGATTGGGAATTTTTCCACCAACTTCAGAGGAATTGAGAATTCACTACATATTGAATGCTACATATTAAAGGATAATGGACATTGCCATTTTATTTTAACTCAAAAGAGATCTTGAAAAGATAGAAACTAGAATTATCAAGCACAGTGTCCTTGAGCCCAGCTAACAGAAACACTTAGCACCATGTAAAGCTCCAGCACAGTGATGTGGATGAATCACACACAAATCTATCAAGAACAGTACTTCACCTTCAGCCTGAGCTCCACTACCTGTCTGCCCTTTGGTATTCCAACACACCACACACACAGACATGTCCTACTAAGGCCAGGACACCTGCCTGTGACACCTGCACTAACTTCCAGTTCCCCTAGAGATTCCATTCTTCATTTAAGAGACTTCAACATGAGAAAATTCGCAGGTTTCCTAAGAAATTCCTTCCATATTTAACTGCTTTTACTGTTGATACAGTTTATAGCATTTCAAACACTGTTTGCAACCTTCCCATTACACCACACCATATTATGCCATCATTGCAGGGCACAAACTGCAGTGCTCTTTGAGAAGATGTTGACAACCCCTCATTCATATTATTCAATATCTGAAAGGACTGTGAGTTCATATCAAACATGAAGCATTTGCCAGGGGCTACATGTCAGAAATATGTTTCCAGAGGCATTATGCTAAGCACCATCTACAAAGACACTCTACAGAGTATGCAAGTGCACAATGTGAATTTCTACAACCACTTTCTTTTGCTATTGATCAAAGTGGGTCTATCTCAGCAAAAAGGTGACAAAACTGCTACCCAAATGCTCAGAAACAAATTATCTTTGTTCAGAAAAGGGATGGAAGAACAGAAGTAGAGATACACATCAGTGAGAATAAAAATGAAATGGAGATCAGGAAAATCTGATCTTTAGAAAGAAGAAAGGTGTGAGCAGAGAGGAGCACAGACATGGGCATGAAAGCAAATTTCCATGGCATGCTAAGGGAGAATCCAAACAGAGAGTTCATCTCTGCCCCAGAGTTGTCCTGCAGGTGAATCAGCCCCGTGGTGTGGGCTGAGGGGTGGCTGAAGGTGCAGCCTCCTGCAATCAGCCCTGGGCAGCGGCTGTGCCACAGGGCAGGGACACAACAGGAGCTGAGCCCCCAGGGGCCACTGTTAGCCTGGGGCTAACAGCAACTGCAGCTCAGCCTGGCAAATGAACCAGCCAGCTTTCCACAAACAGGGATTTGAGGATAAGCACAGCAACCAGCAAGTCAGGAGTTAGTAGCATAGTAACAGAAATCAGCTGCTCTAAAATAATTCAATCCTACACAAGTTGCTTCGAATTTCTCATGAGCTAAGTGACTAAAGTTACCTCCCAGTAGCAACTGATACCTCTAAAAATCCATGAAATGCATAGTCTGAAATCATTATTAAAACACAAGTCCTCTCAAACACATGCCAAGTGTTTATTTTTTATTTTTTTTAACACAACAGCAGGTCCTGCAGCAACAGACAGAGCCTAAATGGTGAGATTCCTCAAGCTTGCCCTAAAGCTTTAACACACTCCTGGCTCTCCTCTACAAACCCTGACCTTGTCTGCAGGCAAACTGTGAGAGCTGTCTAAGATCAGGGCATCCTGCAGGCACCCTCTGCTCCCAGGGCACATCCACTGCTGTGGCACAGCTCCACTGAAGATCTAGACATTGTTTCTGGCTTCTTCTTCACAGCTACATTATCAAACTCTGTTCTACAAGCCTAAAGATCTTACTCTCACGAAAAATTGCCAAAACAAGGAAAATAATTGCAAAAAACAAACAAACAAACAAACAAAAAACAACAAGAAGGCAACTTGACCAGAGTAATAGCAAAGAGTTGCTTTGTCACAACATACAGCCTGCAACCAACTCCTTTTTCATCATGTGTAGAAAGTTTCTTACAAAATTGTTAAAACCAGCATAACCTGAGTTTACCCAGAAATAAAACAGCTATGAAGGATTTCTGTACAGTATACTGATTTTGATTCTAGTTTTGCTCAACCATGAGCAACATAACTGCCTCCCAGGATGGCAGGCAAATGTCTGTTCACATCGTCATTCCTCCAAGGATGGGACCTGACCTCAGCACATTGCAGCATCCTCACAGCACTTCCATGTGGCAAGAAATGAGCTTTTGGCTGATTTAAACACATCTGGGTAATTCATTAGGTGGCTAATTGTTAATACAAAAGGTATTACTCAGCCTGTTCAACTTCACAGGAAGTTTCCTTGGGTAGTACTGAATTGTTTGGTCCACGGATTTCTGCACACGGGAGCTGCAGCTGAGCAATGCCTTGAGTAGTGTCTGCTGTATGAACTCTATCACCAGCAAGGAAACATCTGTGTTCATTTTATTTATTCAGCAAGCTTTGGAGCATTAGGGATAATAGAAAAGCTTCTTCTCAAGGACTTAGGCTCACAGTCAGCAGCTGGAATGGCCAAAGGTTTGGGGGTTTGCCTGGTTTTTTTCCCCTTCATACACACACTAAAGGAGATTGGTATTCTTAAAAGAAATATTAGGCTTGCAACTAGGTATGTTCAGAAGATATTCTTATTTATGCTGATACATGCAAACCAAGTGACTTCATAAATATCTGTGTTAAATTCTGAAAAATAAAATGCATAGAACTGAAGCAGCATAAGCTGCTTCTGGCAAGTGAGCACTGAGCTGTGGGAAACATTACCTTTCACTGACTTCCTCCAGGCTGAGACAGGTTTGGGGCCACAGATGTGTGCGGCTCACAGAAAAATGATCCCGATTACTGATGTAGCAGAAAGAAGATAAAATGAGCTCCCTCCACCAACTGCTCCAACACAGAACCAGCTGCCGCAAAGTGAGCCAGGCACAACCCCAGCCTGCAGCACTGGTAACAGAATCTAACCATCACTGTCCAGACCTGGACCACCCACCCCACCAAATCAGGGTCTACCAGCTGAAGTGGAAGGGTCTCTTCTCTTGGGGCAGGAAAGGTGCCTGCACAACCCACCTGGGCACTTCAAGGGCTGGCAACTGTTTTCTAGCTTTCAGTTTCAGAGTCTTGAATTTGTCTGAGCCAAACCTGAACCTGTGAAAAGAGCTCTACTTCTGGGAATCCTGCACAAGGTGATGAGAGGCACATGACTTACACTCAGAAGCTGTAGGCAACAGCCACTTTTTGCACTGGTATTGGAATAAGAATCTGTCACAGCAATCCCAAACAGATATTGTGGCAAAAAAAACCATCTCATGCTTTTTTTCAAATTCACCTTCTCTACTGCGTTCCTCAGTCAGTCACTTATCCAGCCATGAATGCCCTTTGAACCCTCCAGCCCCTATGGGTGATGCTCTATCCAGGACAGTCACCCTGTCACTAAAACAACCCCAAACAACAAACAGACATGGATACGTGGCAAATATCACTCTTCAGAGCTGCTTCAGTCCGTGTGTTTGCTGCCTGCCAGGCAGTGGTACACACAATGCTGGTCCCTGTCCAGTGACTCAGTGCTTCTGTTTGACTGGGAAGCAGAGACAGGCAGCCTGTGTTTTCCTCCTCCAGGAGAGGCCACACAAGCAGCGCTTGTAAAGCTGGGAGGTGAATCCACATCCACTCGCAGCCACACAGACAGAGCACCTTTCTTCTAGACCCTGAGACTTTGCTTTACTTTTCGTCAAAGTTCAGTTCATACAATCATGGCATCATTTAGGTTGGAAATGACAGTAAGATCACTGAGCCCAACTGTTAAAAACACCACAAACCAGCCACTGGAGCTGACACACTGAACAAGCTGATCTGAATACAGGACAACAACATTAATGTTTGCATAAACATAAACTTCAACATAAACGTTTGCAATTTCATCTCATGCTGGCAGATGCCAGAGCTGATCATCACTTATGGGTAATTTGTATATCTCCTTAGGTGGGGATCAATACACTTAATTTAAATTCTAACACAGGTAACCCACTTGAATACAAAGCAGGCATTTTAAACCCATTCAGAAACCCCACCCATTCCCTTCAAATCTGGCCCAAGGAAGTCCACCACTCACACATTGAAGCACATGACCTCTAAAAAGCTGAGACAATCAGAGCTAAAGTTTAATGCAACAGAGATGGATTCAACACATCTGCCATCAACATAATATTTCCATAATGCAAAACTCAGTGCAGTCTTCCTGCATGAGCATCCTTAGTAATTCAGCATGGGATTAAATTATTAACTTTCCACAACTTTCACTGAGATCAAACAAGGCCAGCAGAATATGAAGTGCCCTTAAAACAAAAAGGAAAATCCTGAATTTTAAGTTTTTGCACTCATAAAACCACTAGAAATGGAGAGTGATTGTTAAAAAATTCCACCACTGTCAAGAGAAATACGCAGGAATTCAAGCTGTAACTGCCCAGCACCACCAATCTCTCCTATCACAGGTAATTCCATTCAGAACACAGAACAGAAAAGAGCAATATATATCAGTTTTACAGAAACAATATTTATAAAGCACACTTAAAGAAGTATTACTATAAAATATTTTTTTCCTAGTATCCTGGAACACTTTAGGACAACAGAACAATCTTTATTTGAAGACCCTTTCCACTTTAACAATTTCAATGAAAATACAAAGTCTGTATAAAAAATCCTAACACAATCATAGTCACATTGACTGATTTTATATCCACATCTGCACTCCATGTCCTAAGAAAGACACTGTGGCTATGAAGAACCACAGGTTATTACTTGAGCTCTTACAAATCTGCATCTTCATCCTATAGCAAACAACTGAGAACACTGAAAAAGGTGGAATTTAGCTGAAAAAGGTGTCTCAAAATCAGTCCTGTACAAAAACCTCTCACACATCATTCCTACACAGGACAATGATCAAAGGTGGAACCAACCCTAAACGTGAAGATTTTCTAAAAGAATCTGCTACTAAAAGAGCATGAACTTGATGAAATGACTTGCCACATCCTAGACTTGTTTAAACTGCATGCTGCAAAGCAAAATCTTTCTAAGCAACACTCAGTCTGGAAAATTCTAGCCTGAGCAACTCTTGCTTATATTTGACCACAAATATTTGACCACTATGGAATACAGGTATGCATGCATGCCTCTGTTTGCATGAGAGCTGCAAAACCGAGTCCTGAACACATTTTACTCTAATAAACAGGAAGGGGAGAAACACAGAAACCACCAAACCACCAACTGTCTACTAAAGAGATGATTGTAACACCTGTGGTATCTCTGTGTTGCTATGAAACTACCATCCTAACCGTAGCAACAGATTTAAACCTTTAAGGATACATTTTGCTCTCTGCAGGCAACATAAAACAGGAAAATGCTGCAGAAGGGTTTATTTTAAGCCAACAGGAAACAGTATTTCAAACTGGACAACACAAGTTAGGCAGACAGTAATTTACCAATGACAGCAAGCAAGGGAAAAAAAAAAACCCACACCAATTTATTCAACAGTGAAATAGTATTTCATAACGGAGTTACTATTTACCAAGTGCGGAAGAGAGACCTGAAGCACTTTCCTCACCAGTTACCTTAATCCACTTCCTACCAGCACAGTCCCAGCTGAGCTACTGAAGTCACTGCCACAACTCCCAGGGACTCCCAGCTGGAGCCTGGAGCAGCCTCTGACAACAGCCCCAAAACAGGAGGGAATTGTTCAGGGACAAGGAGGAAGGGAGTACACCAGGCTGTGTTAAAACTAAGAATAACATACAAACACTTAGAAGCAAACAAAACACACAGCACCTCGTTCATTGCCTACCAAAGGCTTGAAAGCACTGAAGCTTAGGTGGCAGAATTTAGAGCAAAGCTGGGCTAGCTCTGGTAACTAAACTGGAAACACACCCCTGAGGCTGAACCCAGGAGAGTATGAAATTCAAGGGCTTCCTTCCACTTCTCCCTTCCAGGTGACACCACTCCACAGACAGGGAGCATCTGGAGCACAGTGCACAACTGACTGCTGAATACGCTCTGCAAAGTTACACTGACACTTCAGAAGCAACAAAATGCTCCAGCAGTTGCTGAGCTGTCCACATTGTCCAAAAAGGGAGATTTAGATGAAGCATTTGGCCTGAAAGATTCTTTTTCCTCCTTCCAGTTATTCATTCATAGGTCCTTGATATGAGAATTACTGTAAATTTACATCAGTGCAACTAGAAAGTGAAAATCCCCTGAAGAACTTAAACTACAGAACAAGCTATTGATAACATTCTGGGAGATCATTGTTCAGACTCATGACGGTGCTGAAATGGACAAACCCCAAACCACTTTGAATAACTGCATCAAATTTGTCTGAAATATTTTAATTTAAATATTTGGTTGCATAATGGCAAAGAAAGCCTATAAAAACTTTCACATAAAATACCTTTAGGTCAAATTTTGCTGTGTGAAATACATGCTTGAACCCATGGATCCCACAGAACCTGTAGAATTAGAGTCCTAGGCTACACAAACCTACCCAAAAATCCAAATTTACCTGGTTCTTTCTCTGCATCAGCTGCCTTTTTAAATGGCTATTGGTTATGAGATTCACTTCTGGAAAATTCCTGTCCTCTGAAAGCACAATAAATGCATTTATATTTATCCAACTTTTAAACTAGTTGTGCTCTCAGAGGTCCCATGGCAGCTGACCCAACTTTTTGTTCTTCCCCACACAGGAGCTTGTCCTGCAGTACAAGCTTGTCCTCCTGCCCATTTCATGTCACATTTCACTGAAGCCCTAACCAAGGGGAGCAAGCACCCCTAAACTCACACTCTAGATGCCCACTGCAGCCTCACACAGGGGAACAGGAAAAGGCCACTGCAGTCTGCTTTTCTTAGACATCCAGGGATGAAAAACATCAACTTCAACAGAAAGCAAAGAGAAAAAAACCACCATATTTTTAAACTGGGGGTTGAGGGTTAGGAGCAGAAATCTCTGTTTACACTGTCTGGTAAGTGAGCAGGATTGAGACCATCTTCTCCTAATAAATAGTCATTAATCACTTGCAGTCACTTAGCACAGGAGGTCACATGGCAGCAGCCTGGGCAGTGTAAATGTTTAATACTGAATTAGATTAGAAAGGCTCAGGACAGTATCATCACAGCTACAGTGCCACCTGCAAAACCTACCCAACTTTCCTTTGGGTTCAGGATCCCTGAGGCCTGACCCAGGCTTTGGGGATGGGATGATGTGGTCTTGCTGGGAAGGTGAGACACAGCAAACACCACAGAGCTAACTACAGAAAGCCAGATGGCCGAGAGCTTACCGCATCATCTTATCACTGTACTGCTGTAAAACACTGTCACCTATTTGATCAGATCTCTGTTATTAGGAACATGAACACGGGGGTGATGAGCTGCCTGCAGGACAGACTGCTTGGGAATCTCCAGCTCCCTCCTGGGGGACCCACCCAGCACACAGGCACTGCCATGTACGGGCACATGCAAAAATACAGACACAAACATCCTCATTTGTGTGCACAGAGCTGAGGAGCAGCACTCTGATGGCTTCACAAGAGTATCTCATAACCCTCCTCCCCCTGTCCTCTACTCAGTTAGCAGCTCAGAGCCAGCTACAGCTATAATTATTGTCATAATTATTATTTTAATAAGTATCAACGACTTATCAAAATATTGCACTGAAGACTTTCACGTCTTTTGTTGTAAGACTGCCAAAAAGGCAGCTCATTGCTGAGGTACTGCTCCATGTACCCTGCTAGCAGGCAGCACCTCCAAGTTTCTATTTCTGCCACTGAGTGACTAAACTCAATTCCAGTGAATGCCAAAACGTAAGCAGTTTGAGGCACAGTAGCTGTGCATAGTATTATTATTCTCGTAGTGCATACACACTAACAGCTTTGTTTACTACATTCACTCCTCTTCTGCTTGCTCCCTTGGTTTTACACACTGTGGGCCAAGTTGCTGAACTTAGATGCCATAAGGTAGCCACCTGAATTCTTATTTACATATTTAAACAGCTGTCAGGCACCCACGGCAAGTTTTAAGAGCATAAGCAAGCCTGTAAACATCTAAGTCAATATAGTTAGGTGCCAAGATGTATCCCCAGCTAGCCAAATGTGGATCTCTGCAGACAAGATGCTAGTGTTCATGAGATTATTCTTTTCTACAAGGCAGATTAGCTTGATAATAGATAATTTTTTTATTTACATTGCTGTTCAAGATGACTCCAACCCAGATCTCTGGTAATAATCCATTTCCATGGAGAACTCCCATTTACATTTTCACAATTAGCAGATGGCCATTTATTTAGTTAGAGCTCCAGGTACACAGAGAAAAAAGTTCCTTAAATAACTAATGACAATCAGTAACTTAAATAACCAATGACAACTAATGGCAATTGTGGGACTTCTCATTGTGGGTGTCAGTTGTCACCCCACTGAGTCCACAGGTAGAACATGTAGGACTCTACTTGCCTCTGTGACATGCAGTGGTGCAGTTCTAAAGAACCAAAAAACTCCCCTGGAAATGTCATTTTTCAGGTATGTTGTGCTTCTCCCAAGTAAGGATGAACAGGCTGGATGTGGTTTCAGGGAGCTCGCTTCACTTCAGTCAATACAGTCACAACCTCACATGCTTTTTCTTTGAAAGAAGACACTTTAACTGAACCGTGTGTGCTCCTGAAGCAGAAAGAATGCAATTATAAAGAACAAAGATAACTAGAAACAGGTTGAGTTTTAAGAACAAAATGAGATACGCCTCAGAAATTCAGACAGCATGAAATCCAAAACTGACCACCACAAAAAGTCATCGAACAGCATCAGCTTGAGGAAAAATACTCAGATTTCACCAACATAACTGAACCAAAAAGTACATCTGAAGGGCAAGCAAAGGCTGCAGCATGAAGCAGAAATGAGTGTCCATGACTCATTCAACCAAATCCAAGTTAAACTGAAGTTTGCAGTGTCATTCAGCTTTTTAGAATTGTTTTAAATAAGCATCCCACTTACTCTCTAATAATAGAACAGCAACAGAACAGTAGCTTGAAAACAAAATATATGTGGGAAGCATTCACGATCTGACCTCAGAGTCAACCACACACTAGTGTGAAATCTTTTTTAGCTAACTTTTTTAATTAACTGGTATTCATTTATTGGTTTAATTTCATCATAAAAAAAAAAAGCAGCAAATTATAGACGTGTTATAAATAGTTTCTCCCTTGGAGGAATTCTCTAATCATCTCTAAAAATAAGAAGTCATATGATTTCAGTGTCCTGTGCTGACCCTTTCAGTACTCAGCAAGGTTACACTGTATGTATGTTTAGGTAATGCTCCATGTTGCTCAATTTTTATATCCACAGAGTTATAAAAGCTTGGTCTCTTCACTTTTAGAGCATACTCACACTCAGTAAAGCACTCAGTCCTGTATTTGTTGCAAAGCTTGGGAATTATTCCATAGGAAGCACAGGTCCACAAGGCATGAAAACCATTTTGTGCTTCCAAGTGAAGCCTGGAAATATCCTTTGCTTGCCCAAAACTAGCTGGGCAGCCAATTTATAATACTAGCCTCTTGCTGTGTTCTTTCTTGATCCATCCATGCTAATCAATCCTTGAACTTATCCCACCCCTAGGCTGTATAGTGCCAATCACAAAGAAATTCTGAGCAGGAATCACTGAAGCAGGGTTTGTGGAAGTCCTGTGCTGAACAGGTTCCTGATGTAATAGTGCGAAGTTCCATTTGTGACTCTGGTTAACTGCTAGCAGCTCTAACTTGCTATTCAGCCTCTAAACTCTTCAAGACAGGGACCTTTCCTCACATGTGTCTGCGAAGCTTCTAGTGCCCAGATGGTGCCATACAAATGAATAATAATTATATTTTCATGTAGACCATTATTGTGCATAATGTAAATTACTTTCACTGATCCAAGAGGAAATAATTTTCTCATTTTGAAATGAAAAGAGAGAGTAAAAATAATGATTACTTGTTTGATGCTCTCATTATAACAATAATTACATTTGTGGGTCCAGAATCCCCAGCTGGTCTGTACTGACTTTAATGGAGTTATACCAATGCGTGGCAGCTGACAAGCTCCTGGTCCTTGCTGAAGATCTCAACTGCTTCCCAAGAACAGATTACTTCAAACCCACACTGCTTCCATGAAAGATGGGACATTAATTAAGCAATCAAGCACACTTTGCAGACTGGGGAAGACAAACACCAGACCTGGCATCTAGAGAAATGGATTCCTACTGCATGGCAGGTACCTGAGCATCACTGCCATGGCCCCTGCCTTGCTAGCACAGAGGAGCAGGATTCTGCACAGATGCACACCTCAAATGAGCTGGATTGCCTTCTGGAGACACCCAGCTCTGCTCACGAGAAGGGCTCACACCCCACATGTCTGTGAGATTCAACCCAAGCTTAAAAAGGAAACACCCAAACACCCACAAAAGGAAACAGTCCTAATCAGCAGCACCAAGTGTGAAAGGGAAGAATAAAGTTATGACCTGCCAGGGCTTGGCTCCTCTGGAGGAAAGAGATAAAAACCACAATTATCAGACCAAAGAGTCTGGAGTACCAATAAGCAAAAAACCCAAAACTACCTGTCACCTCAGCTATGTGGCCCTAAACACTTTGCTAAAGATATCAAGAGGTTACTGATGAGAGTAAACAACCAAGACTTCAACTTTCCCTTGTCCCACAGAGCTGTCTCCCATTCAACACGTGCTCTGTGGAACAGCATCAAGCCTGCCATTACTTAAAGAAAATGAAGGACTGAGGTTCCAAGTCTAAAAATCAGACTCAAACACTTGGAACTGCTAGTCCTCACACTCCAGTGGTACACACCAGAACCCTCTGAGCATCCACACAGGGATGCTCCTGCCTCTGCCCAAATCAGACATCCCATCGGCCTAAGCCAAAAGAAAAAAATACAGGACATTGTATTCCAATTAAAGAGTCACTGCAAAAGCTTCAGTGAAGTGCCAGATCTAATTTTAACACTATAAAGAAAAATCAGGAAGTATTTGATTAAAATTAATCCTTGAGGTTATGTAATTTGACTATTGCTACAAATTAAGATCACTTCATGCTTCCATTGTACTCCTGGCCCTTCAGCAAGCACTAATAAGATGCCATAGCACAGACCACAGACTTCCAATGCTGAAAGGAAGAAATATTTTGAAAAATGTTTCTGAATAGAGCCAAAACATGTGGCAGGTAATGAGGGCCTTTTACACCAAAATGTACCCATTTTGCAATAGCTGACAGGAAGTAAATGGGATTTGTAAGTCCCCTGTACAACAGCTGGTCTTCTGTTGCTAAAAAATTTAAATGCTTCTATTTCAAAGGGAACATCTGCAAAATCCCATCACACATTAAGGAATAAAAAAAAAACAACAAAAAATACACCAGTGGCCTGGAAAAGGCTTCTGATCCATCTCATATAACACATTCCTGCAAAGAAGATGCTTAACAAGGTAACTGCTGCAGGAGACCAACAGTCTAATCTGGCTCTAATACTCCCCTTAAATGATGCATACATTACTTCTCTTGCTGCAAAGATTTGTTTGTTTTATTAATGTGTGCCTTGTTAAGTGCTAAGACTTGGTAAAAATTATTATGCACCTTCCAGCTGCAGATGAATTGTCTCCAACCCTTTGCCATTACTAAATGATGAGTTGTCTCCCTTCTCCTTCTCAATTGTTATTAAAGCCATATTACAGCATGATTAAGCTCCTGATAATAAGTAAAACTGTATTTAACAGTCAAGTCAGTACTTTGGACCCATTCTCTAAGAAATATATCATTTTTGGTCACATAATAGCTTGTTGCTATTAATTTTATTCACAGCACAGGATACCTTAACTCAGCAGTTTCACTGATCCCAGTGTACTAAAGTGAGACTCAGTTTCCATAGGTGGATTCATTCTGGACTAAAGTTTAACAGACAAATGATTAGCTTACATTAAGCTTCTTAGCACTTCTCAGGTCTGGAAATTTTTCTGAAAACCCTCATTTCCTGTGTTCAGATTAAATTACTGAGGCCACAGGTCTATATCAACAAGATACTTCAAGTGGAATATATTCAAACAGGTGCCATTTGATTGTGTCTACATATATGGAACCTGATTGAAACAAAAAGGATAAACTGGTGGTGGGGTAGTGTTGTCATCTTACTGCACAGCTCCATACCTTCTCGGTGATTTCTGATGGGCAGCTCCTCACAACACTGACTCCTTCCTCACAGCACAGCCAGCAAAACTCCAGCTGACCCACTCTTTCACAGCACTCATCCTCACTGGACACAGCTGTGGCCTGTTCAGGGCAGGTCTGTTCCTCATCTTTGGTAGTTAGTGCAGCTGCAGCTCCTCAGGGGTGAGATTACCTTCTGCACTATCTTTATTTTCTTACCTTCTATCCCCACATAGGATAGTTCCTTTTTTTCTTGAAAACTCATTTGTTTTATGGAGCTTAACAGCTTATTTGACACTGAAGTGCAGCTCTGAAGAGTGAACTTTCAGGGACTACAGTGACTCTTCCAGCAGCAGCCCAGCTCCTCACCCATGGCAGAGGCTCCCTCCTTCAAGGCACACCTGCTGCCACCCCTGTGCAAAGCTGAGCTTTAGCACTGGTGCTGCACTGAAAGCTGTGTTCCATCCAGAAACTCACTTGTCCTGTACCTCCCACACGGATGCTCAGCACAGGGTAGGTCCAGGCTGTGTGTTTGTTTCTGGCAAAACAGTGCTGGGAATCCACCTGCACAATCTAAACATTCCAGGGGCAAATACACTTCAAAAGAAAACCCTCATTTCCAAACCTGAAAGAATCTCAAGCTTTTATATGATGCACAAGGTAAATTCTGCACTGGTCTTACTTTGGGGAAGCATTTGGAAAAGGCTGGGGGAAATAACTGATGGATGAACCTTAGAGAAAGTGAAGTAAAGTAGAGAAACTGGAGTAAACCCCTCCTGGGTTTTCTTTCCTCTATGATTCCCATGGTGTTTTCCAGCATTAGAGTTGCTTCTAGCTACAACAACTGATCCCAGTTTTTATAACCCTTAGCATGGAGCAGAGCAGCTCCTGGATGCCTTTCCTAGCTCCAGTAGCCAACAGGGATTACAGAGTTTAGGCACACAGTGTAATTACTTTTTGCTTCTTGCACCTTTAACCTGGTGAAGCTCAGCATGAATCACCAGGAGGTGACAAGAAAGGAAAAAAAACAGGCTTGAGCACATTCAGCTGATCAACCCATGGAGGACCCAGTCTCACTCTCCACACTGCCAGGAGAAGAAGAAATACCACATTTCCCACTACAGATACAAAATTAAGGAGAAGCACTGGTGATCTTCAGGACTGTCCTCCCTGGCTTAACTTTTTCTCGGAATTAAAACTGCTCACTGACCCCAAACACACTCTCTTTTCATTCTACAGCTCTCAACATTTTGAGCTATCGGTATGTTTGGCTCCTTTGACAGCTTCATGCTGAAAGAAACACACCATTTCTTTAAAAGAACACACAAAATTTCAGACTGAAGAAATGCTTTGATCCCACACCAGCAGGCAAGAGCTGTATTTCACTGAACTGACAGTAACAGTGCCCTGGCATTTCTGCTTTATGGTAAAACAGGCAGCAGTGAAAAGCCAAGGCTAGCAGGAGGCACAAAGGAGCAGCACGTACCCACAGACCGTGCCTTCAACACCCAGTTCCAAGGCAGGGGCCACAGCTGGGCAGCACAAGTGCATCCCTGTGATGCACAACAGCCTGCCAGTGCATCATCACAGCAGCAGATGCTCTGCTGTCACATCCCTCTCATCCTCAGCAGCCCCAAAGCAGAGATTTGAATCCCATTTTCCTGCCTCAGGGCTCCCAACACACACCATCCACAAGCCCCTTCCACCATCCCTAGCAGGCTGCACTAAGGAAACCCAAGACTGAGCAGCATGCTTACAGTATTTTCACAAAAGCTGTTGCACACTTTTCAAAGATAAAGACCCTTTCATAAAAATCAACCCATTCTCAGAAGGGAGCTTAATTCTTCTGTGCTTCTGACACTTGAGTTGTGCCTCATGAATAAAGCTTGTGCAAGGAGTGCAGCTGCCAGAAGAGTTGCAACTACACGCTGAAATCACTGCTAACAATACAGCTGATACTTCTAAAAAAGCTGGTTTAATTAAATATGGAACAACTGCAGGAAACTGCTTATGACTAATGAAAGCTCCAGGTGTAGCTGGTCAGGGGACCTAGCACAGTAAGAGTTTTCAGTTGCAAAATTGCTCAATTCAAAATTGTTTCTTCCTGCCAAGTTGGCAATTCCCATTCAATTACATGCAGGTACAATGGCAAACCTTTTACGATGGTACAATGTTATTTTATCTACCAAATGATAGTGCTCATTGCACATATATGACAGCACTTAATAAAAATCTAAATATATTTTAAACACCTGGTTTAAAGGATAATGCTTCTTTTCCCACAGACACAAATTACCAAATCCTCACATTACTTATGTCTAACTCAGTAAAGTAAAATAGGGACCCCCATTTCAGTCTTTTAAACAGGACTGAGACAAATTAAAAACAAGACAAATAAAAGCATTGTAGCCTCATATGGTAACTTTCAGACATAGGTTTGAAAAGCACTGTATTCTGCCAAGTATCCAAATTCACATTATTTAGTATATAGGCTCATATAAGGGTAGTTAACAGGGCAAGTGAAAAAAGTACAGAAACCATGATCAAATACTACATTACAGATGAACATTTAGCAGCCTTTCAAAAATATACTCCTCAAAATGCATTAAAAGTTACCATTCCACTCACAGACCAAAGCCACATTGAAATTAATACTATTTTTGGTTAAAATGCAAGACTGAGAAATCTTTGAAAAATCCTTGGAGGGCCCCTCAGATGTGCTTAACCCAAGACATGTGGATATAATGGAACCACTGTTTCACACCAGTTAGCTTCTCCAACTGTTGCAAAACAATTTGACATACACAAACTACGGGAAACTCAGATTGAGAAGGATACTAACTTTGCTTGGATATTACATAAATTGCATTCTAACGTGCAAACAACGCAACAGGAAAAAATCTTCCTTAGCGTACATGATACACAATTCAATTTCTCAGAGATTTTCCTCATGAACCAAGTCAGAAATCAAGAGTGGTAACATAGGCAAGACTGGTAGCTTTACCTACCAATTTAACACAGCTGCCAAGTTTTAAAGACAGAAGGCTGCACAAAGACAATTTCCCTGTCACTTTTCCACCAAGCACACATTGCAGAAAAGCACACACTGCACAAAACCTCACTTAAGTGTGAGATTTTGTATTCTGACAAAGTAACTTTAAGGATGGCGGCCCCTTCCCAGTGTGCAGGCTAAGCAAAACCACAAGCACCATAAAGTCATCTTGAAGAAGCCTTGCCAAATCACCTCTAGACAAAGTGTAGTGAAGTACCCTGCCACTTGCTTTGAGCATTGCTGCCCTTTATTTTTTTAATATCAAAGTCAGACATTGTGGCACAGCCCAGTGTGATCCGTACCAGTCATTTTGATAATGAGGGGAAAATAGGTGCACTCAGCATGTGTCCTAAAACATGTTTTCCATTCAGAACCCCAGTGCTCCATCTTTAGGTCTTTGATCAAAACTGTTTGCAAAAGGCGTGATTCATAACTGCCAGCATCAAAACACTCATATTGGGTGTCTGCGCGCGGCCAGCACGGAAACAATGAGCTCTCAACCCGAACCCAGCACCCCTTCCAGCACATCCAGGGCAAACTGGACACTGTGCCAGGACACTTGTAGGACAACTGTTTGGAGTACATGCTCCAACATAGCCCCGAGCCCACAGAAGAGGATCATTTCCTAGAAAGTGGGGGAGCTGGGAAGCGGGGCTGAAGCTCCAGGTGCAGCCTGCCCTCTCCCGGCCCCCTGCCTGCCCAGGTAACAGCCTCTGCCAACCTCGATAACCCACAGTGGAGAGATCAGGAAGGAAAAAGCTGGAGAAGGCTGAGAGATGAAAGCATAAAAGACTTGATGGACAGGAAAAAAGGCAGAGGGCAAGGTGATGGAGGAAAAATAGTGGACCCTAAATAGCTACATTTATGAACACAGCAAATACCAAGATAAGAGTATGTGTAGAAACAAAAACTGAATTCAGTAAACTAGAATTTTAGTTTTCACATCTAGAAAGCAGAGCAGGATCTGCACTCGGTGGATGGGTCTGTACTACAAGTTGTCCCAAACATTGGTGATGGAGTACCCGTGTGCTGGGAGCTCAGCTCTTTGCAGCCTTTTCAGGCCAAACCACTCACTGTAATTTACAAGGGTAAGTCACCTCTGAGCCCCAAGTTCTTGCTTTCGCTCTTGAGGATGTAAACAAAAATACAGAAACTGACAAAACTAAGCATGCACTTCCAAGGCATCAGGAACTTAACGCAAGCCTACTGCTGAAAGAATAAAATGAAAACCAAAGGAAGCTTCTCCTGAGCTGGAGAATACTAACACTGGTGTTACATCTCCGAGGTTTGCAAGAACACTGTTAATTTTCTTTTTCAGATGCCTAATAGAATATTCAAAAATAGAAAACTCAAAAATAGAAAATTCAAAAATAGAAAACTCAACTGGCAATAGAGCCAGATTTGCAACCCCTTCTGGTTTCAGGCCTGAGACATTTGAATGAAAAGCGGAGAGTTTGCAAAAGAATGAGATAAAAGACAAGGTCCTCATCCTGTGTGGGCACAGTTTCAGTGTCCCCGAGTTGTCAGCGGTCGATAAAACGATTGCATTACATTTCACTGCCCGTCACCTCCCGGGCCTGTTAGAGCTGTGCAATAAAGAACGGCGCCCGTGCGCTTTTCCGCGCGGAAAAAGCAAAGTAGCACTAAAACAAACCCCCAGGACGGTGTAGGGCGGGCGGCTCTCCCGCGAAGTTCGGGGATGCTGGGATGCCCGCGGCAGGCAGCGCGGGGAACGGGACGAGGGGTGCCTCTCTCGGGAAGGGAGAGGATCCCACGGATGCATTTTCTGCCTCCGCACCGCGGCCCCCCGGGCGCTCCCGCCGGACCGGGACAGGACCGGCCCCGCACCGCGGCACCTGCGGAAGGCGCCCACGCGGGCTGCGGGAACGCGAGCCCCGGGGCGACTTCCCCAACTTCCCCGCGCCGCAGTCCCGGCAGAAGTGCCGCCAGACGCCGTGAGACACCGCCGCTCCCGCTCCCCGCCTACCAGCGCCTTGCCGTGCGGGGCGGCGGGTCCGCGCCGCTGCGGCTGCCCCCGCTGCTCCCCGCCGCGGTCTCGCTTCTCGCGGCCGCCGCGCTGCTCCTCGCCGGCGTCGAGGGAGGAGAAATTCCAGACGAGGAGGGTCTGCAGGAGCAGCACGGTGAGCGCCGCCACCAGCGCCGAGCGGGAGCGCCGCGCCAGCCGCCGGGCGCACGGAGCCACCACCATCTTCGCTGCTGCCGCCGCCGCGCTCCCGAGAGCCGCCGCATCCGCCGCGGCACCGAGTTTTCAGCCGGGCAGAGCCAGACGTCAGCAGGAGGAGGGCGGAGGTGGGGAAGGAGGGAGGGGGGGAAGGAGGAGGAGGTGTTCGCGGCGCGTGGGGATGGGGGAAGCCGGCGGGGAGCCCTGGCGGCGCGGCAGCCCGCGGCCGGGCCGGCCCGGGGCCAGGGGTGGGGTTGGCGGAGGAAGAGGAAGAAGGAGGAGGATGAGGAGGAGGGTGGGCTGGAGGCGGAGGAGGAGCGGTGCGGGGGCTCGGCGGGCCCCGGCGCTGCGTGAGGGGAAGGGGCCGGGGCGGGGCGGCGGCGGCTCCCGGCGGGCGGGCGGAGGGGAGGGGGCGGCCGGCGGCGGCGGGCGGTGACTGCCATCTTCTGAGGGAGCGCGGCCTCACGCCGCGCCGCGGCACCTGGCGGGCCGCAGCCCCCGCCGGCGCACCGGTCACCGGCAAAAAGGGCACACAGTCCCCAAGGCTAAGGTGATGTTCAGGCTTTTTTGGGTTTTTTTTCTTCTGAAGCAAAAAGGTCGCTGGCATCATCTCACCTGAGCGGATTGAGAGCGAGAGCAAGGTGCAACACCTGCACGGCCCGGGGAGGTCTGCAGGCACGAGGCGACTGCAACTGAATGCCCAGCGTCTGAAAAAGTGACCGTAACGGACGAGTTCGCTTGTCTTTTTCTCCCATACTGATATTGGCTTTCTAATCTGAAAGATCTCATTATCTGATGATAGGACTGAAGTAGGGAGGGTTTTTTTTAATCTGCCTGCACAGTGCTTCTTTTTCTAAGCCTAATTCCACTTTACAAACCAAATCCAAAGGTAAAAAAATATTATCTCCCGGTAAAACAGTTGCTTTTTAAAATGACAGCCAGGTAGGATTTGCACAGACCAGTGGGATTTTGTTTCCATTGAAAGGGCTTTAGTTTCTGATCTGAAGAAAATGAAACAAGTAATAAGATTCAGGAGCATCCTTTATTAAGGGAATTTTCCTAATGATCCAGTGAGGTTACAAATAAAATTTTACAGGAGGTATCTTTCGTTGCAACATTTCACCAGCAGATGAAGCACGTGTCAGTTTCAAGGAGTGCCGCTCTCTGAGTATCGCTGACTGCGAGGCGTCTCTAGAACAGAGAGGTCAAAATACATCATTAGTAACTTCCAGGAAAGTCAGCCCAGAAAGGCTCCTCCTGTGTGACAGCAGAGCATCGTCTGGCTGACCTTCCATTCATGCCGTGGAACCGTGTCCCATTTTTGCCAGCTGGGGTGGTGGCAGAGAGCCCGTGATAGCAAATTTTGACAGTGTCAGGCTTCCACACCAGTTGCACATGCATCAGATTTGCTGGTCCCACAGTATAGTGAAGTGAGCTGTTAGAACAAAGAAATGAAAAAGGCTCAAATTGTTCTTGAATATTCTGAAAGGTTCTGCACAGCTTGGGAAAATGATAGATAATTTTTATTCCGAACTATCAAATAATTGGGCATTGTAAACACAGTCAAGCAAATTTGGTGACAAATATAAGATAAAAGCATCTTCTATTTGAGATTAAATGCTTTTCTCTTAAAAAGGAAGTCATGGTCCTAGTAAATGATTGCTCCCTGCAGCCTTGTAGATGGCAGGAGGTGCTCATGGTGCCAGAAAAGAAACAGACTCTGAACAGGCCAAATGTGCAAGCGCTCTCAAGAACCTCAGGACCTGATTCCAATCCTGCATGCCTCATTGGGAAATAGGAGACTCATTCCCATGGATACCCTGAAATGGCTAAAAGCCCTAACAGCAACACCCAAGGCAGGCAATACTTCAGCACAGGGCAACACTGCTTTCTATGAAAGGAGCACAGCAGTAATTGTGATGAACTTGTGATCCATGGTTCTCAAAATTTTATGACCTATTGGAAAATTTCCTCCAGATTTTATGGGGTAACATATATACTGGAAAATGTCTCTGGGTGTTCCTAATCTCTGTATACAATTACTGTGACTGATAGGGCAGTGAGGAACAGCAGTGCATGCTCAGTCTCACACATGTCCTACTGAAAGCCCTTCTGGAGAGAAGATTTGTATCCAAACCACAATAATTTATAGGCCATAAAGATCAGTGTAAAATCAGCCCTGTGTATGGGTGGGAGTCCCAGCATGAGACATTTCTGCACTGACAGAAAAAGCAGAGCAGAGAGAGGAGCAGACTCCTCCTCCTTTGACATCCTCCTTTCCCCATATTTAGAGGCATGTAAAATCTGGAAAGGACATTGTAGTAGGTATGGCATTCATTTTTGAAATTGTGGTATAACCAATGATCACTAACTGTTCAAAACATCCTTTTTCTGAGCTAAGGAAAATAGCCAAATAGAAGGAAGAGAATATAACTAATAACTTGCTTTTTTCTTGTGCTGATTCAGACTAAAAAGGGGAAAGGGCAAGGCTGAGCATCTTGAGAATATGAAGATGGAAAAAAAAAAATCACAGAAACTGAAGAAATAAACTGTACCAATCCAAAGAATAAAATAAAATCAGAAATTGCATAAAACTGTTAAATTAATTCTCTTATTATAACATTTATGAATAATGGCAGTTTGATTGATCTGTGTTGCATCAGAAGATATTTAATCAGGTTACACAGAAGACACTTAAGAGAGTTACCACTCTCAAAATTCCCCATGTTAGGTGAGAATTAGTATCTAGCATAAAGTATGTGAGAGAAAAACCAGATTTGAGTCTTATATAAGTATTATGTTGGTTGCACATAACTGTCAAAGAGATGGTGTTTTAAGCACAGGTAACGACTGTGATTGGGCTAATTTGCTCTAAAATCCCAAGACATAATTGATTTAAATACTTTTTTGCCACTGCACAGGTATGTAAATTCAGTGTGGGTGTGTTTGAGAAATGGAGGGTATCAATCTTGCTTACTTAAAATGATGTAATAAAGGAACCATACTCAGTTCCATTTTAGTCTGATCTACTTTGCTAGATTTGCCTATCCTGTTATAAAAAAATTGTTTCCTCCTCCTAACAGTGTAAATACAGTCTAAAATTGCATCAAGTAACCAGACTTTGTACAAAGAAATAAGTGAAGTTGGGAGCAGTGTTAATAAGCAATATCCTTTGCTCTACTTTGCAGAGCTTATGGTCCATCTGGTGAACAAACACTGCAGGCTTATCTGAACTCCAACTCACAGCCTGACTCATAGGCAGCTTCGAAGCACATTCTGTAATCACTGGAAGACTAAGTTATTTCAGAGTGAAGATTAGCATTTTCTCAAAAACAGTCAAGTCCTTATCACACCAAAATTTAGATTTTGGATATGCATGATAAGATGAAGGGGAAAAAGGTGAGTGAACTGATTTGTCTAAGAATGGGTATCTCTAATATACTCAGTCTTAAAATCTGTGAAGAATATAGAACAAATAGCAAATTTGTGTATATTCCTATGATATCAAAAAAATCACAGTACCTAAGGAATGTGCCTTAGGAATAGAAAAGGTTGGAAATAGGCCATGAGAGCGTTTAATGAGTAATCTGCAGTAGCAATGTCTTCTGAAGACTGGGCTTCTTTCCTGAAGTGACAAAGTCTTTCTTTTTTTTTTTCCTTCCATCACTACCAGAACAACACAAGACTCCTAAATCCTTTAGTGCATGTGCAGGATTTAGACCTTTTCCCTGGGAGTCTGGCAGTCTTACTAGTCTAAGCATCAAATCTGAAAGAGAAAAACAGGGTAAGGAATTGCTCCTTGAGAATTTCACTATCTCAGACTAGAGGTCACTGCCTGTTCTGCAACAAGTTCCCAAAGCATTGCTTTTTGGTTTTAAACACTGGTATATTGCTAGACTTAAAAGGTAGAGGAAGTGTATTTTGATTTTTTTCGAACCACAGAACCACCATTAACTTCATGTTCTGCAATTCAGTCATTCTATGGTTTACATGAATGTTCTTCACCGCTCAGGTATCCTGTACCATGGATATGCACTCTTTCATATTTTCTTTTCATAGACAAAACCAAGATTATTTGCCAGGTACTCATTTTACATCAGGCTACTCTCCAAGTGGGTTATAAAATTCAGGTTCTCCCTTATGTGGATGGACAGAACTAAAGTCAAAGGAGTTGTGACCACTGAATGCAAGAAATGCCTTCCATTATGGTGGTTATATAAAACTTGAGATTCCAGAAAACCTTTCTTAATCCACTCTGGTTTCATTTTGCCACATCACAAATGCAAACTCTGGTGTCAATGAATATGCAAAAGCCAAATTTTTGACACCAATGTTTCATTGTGGTAACACTGTCTATAAATTATCAACTGAACAGACTGTGTCAGGATTCAAAGACAATAAAAGCAGGTTCTATGTTCCGTTTGTGTGAAATACCTGATATGGATGTGGAACGTGTATTACACCTTCCTTCTGAGAGATAAATTTAGTTCAGGACCTTGGCATATGCTCCACTTCAGGAAGTGAAGGAAAATGGAAGAATTATTCCCTTCACCATCCCATTAAAGCATCCCTTTTTCTTTATAATCTCTTGCATATAAAACCTTTTACTACCAATGAGGGGAAATGGCTGTAGATGTACTTTATATACAGCCCTCCATGTTGTGACAGCTTTTTCTTTCAGCCAGTGGTCGAGGATAATCACGGAAGGATTACCCATCTGTTCTTGCCATGTGGCATTCTGTCTCAGTGAGGAGATACTGCAGTTCACAGCTTCCTGCAGTTCTTTTTTTTTCTGATGTTCTCTCATTAACTAAAAATTGTTTTATTATCCATCTGAGTTGCTAAGTTGGAAAGTCTGGAAGACTCATGAAGGTGACCTACTTTGGGTTATCTAAATTAGAACTAGCCACTGCCTGTTGCAAATATCATTTTGTTTAGATGCAGAAGGTTTCTTTGGCAGGGGCTTTCATTCTAGGTTTTGTTTTTTTTCTCTCCACTTGATGGAAAAAGACAAGTGGTACACAGAGGAGGGTAATCAAAGGAGAAGAGATGGAATAAAGACACTTTTTCACTAAGAGTGACTTTGTAGGTTGCACTTACATGATTAGCCAGTTTTCCAGAACACCCACCAGTTTTTAGACTACATTAACTATGATGACATACCTGTGCAAAGTATATGTAGAGATTTATCCCAGTAATCACCTGGAACATGTTCTAGGTGTGTAAACTTCTACTGAGATATCACTATCACTTGCTGCAGGAAGAATAACTAGAAAGGAAACAAGGTTTTAAAGAAGACCTCAATAGTCTTTCATTTTTCCTAACACTGGAAAATATAGTATTTTAAAGACAAAGTTTTATTCTTAACCTCCTCATATAAATTCATCTGTATGAAAGCTCGCTCTGAAAACATATCTGATTAAATAGTGTGACTATTCTTGATTTAATAAAAGCTTTTCTGTCAGGAAACATTGTTTGTGATGGTATGTCAAACCCAGCATTGGCAGATCATTTGCTACCACCAATGCACTCGTGTCCCTTGTGCACACTGGGCAGTCCCACAGAGCAGAACTATCAGGTGGGGCTGGGACTCTGCCAGTGTGTGACAGGGACATTTGCCTGAGTTCTGCATAAGGTCTCCAAACCCTGGGACAAAGCTTCCCAGGGCAGGGAGTGGGGGAAGTGCATTTGTGCCATTTTCCCTGGGAGAGGGGAACTGAACAGGTAGCCTGATTTTCTGCTGCAATTTCTAACAGTTGAGTTGGCAGAAGAGTGTTTCAGCTTCCCTGGGCTGAAACACCATGGGCTATGTGGGATATTAGTGAACAAAGACAATTACACAAATTTAAGCAAACAAACTTGATAACTATCATTAATCCTTCTGTATTTAGAAAGTCATTAGCAAAAGCAGGTGCAAAAACCTGTTTGGCTGTAATTTGGATGCTACAAGAAAAGGAAGTTTTCAGATAAGGTATTTGATGTACCTTAAAAAAATACAGGGGTTTTTGGTTTTTTTTTTGAAAAGTAAGGCATTAGTGCATGTGTCATACAATGTATTTTCTGAGCTGGAAGGGACCCACAAGGATCATCAAGTCCAACTCTTAAGGGAATGGCCCATACAGAGATCCAGCCCACAACCTTGGCACTATTAGCACCATGCTCCAACTAACTGAGCTAATCCCAGTGTTGGTCTGTATGGTTTGGCTTCATAATGATTTCTGCTTTGATGAACTTGAGGACTGGGAGGAAAAAGAGCTGGTAAACCTATCTGTCCACATCAGCAACCTCACACCAAACACACCATCTCCCTGCAATTAGCAGAGCTGTGCAGCTGACCATGCCTGAGCAGAGGCTACTGCACAGTGCTGGCTTGCACACACCTGTAATCAGTGGTTTGTGTGCTGGTGCAGCCTGCAGCTGCACAAATCGGTGTGCATGGACATGGCCCACTTACCCCACAGTACAGCACACTGTTGTCACCACTTTTAAGGAGAGGGCATGGTTTGGTGCCCACTGTTGCAGCTCCATCCGTTTATAAAATGTTGTGGCTATGACACACATCTGACAACTCGTTTGCCTGGAGAACATTCTGCTCCAAAAGGCCAGGAGATGTTTGCCACTGTTGTGGTGGTGAAGTGATGTGCAGGAGACACCTGCCTGTGTAGTTCACATGCTGCATTGCAGAATTGTTCAAATACCTAAATGCCTGTGTGCACAAACCCCAGGATATACATGTATAGGCCTTTTGAATAGACAAGGAGATGCCATGGATTAAAGTGTAGCTCACAGAATACAGATTATGGATTGGAATTTAAATTGCAATACTTTGCCCCAGGACTGATGCTAAAAGGTGTTACATTTCTTGTACATGCAGAGAAAATTAAGAAAAGAAAATAAATATTATTCAGTGAAAAGGAAAATAAGCAGACCCTAAGTGATTACACCATGCTCTTAAAACAATTCAAGTATTCTCTAAATTACAGTATAAGATAAATTCTTCAGGAAGTCCATATAACAAGCTATTTGTATGTATTGTGCAAGTCACCTTTAAGATCAAACAAAATGTTATGATGAATTTTAATCCAACTTCTGAATTGTAATAAATTTTGACAACACACGAATTAGCCACTTCAACACAACCTGCATTTTCAACAAAGTGACTCATGTGACATATGGCTCTTTTGCCCTGGCATGGCTTCTAGTATTGCAATTTGATGTAATAGTGGCACACACTTTTCTTGACTAGTGAAAGTAAAGTTTTGCATTAGATCTTTCTTTTGCTGAAAAGTATTACAATAAAATATTTTATATCTCTCATGATGTAAATAAGCACTTGAAATTCCTATAAATTCAAGCAATTAGGTGTCAACCCAAGAAAGCACTTAATGACATTTATGGTCCCATTGAATCTGGGGACATAGGCAAGGCCTTCAATCAAAACATGTACTTAGGAGCTTTGCTGAGTTCAGGCCTTACAAAAGAATGCTGGGCAGATCAGCTACTGTTCATACAATATAATTGTATGAACTGTAATAATAAGGTAATTTGCTTATTAGCCGAAAAAAAGGCTCTAGATTCCTTCTCAAAAAGTTATATACAGGCAGATCTCACATTGCTATTACCTTCTTAACCCTGATCCTCCAGATTTACACAACTGTTGATGAGACTATAGCTGATCCCATACAACACTGAAACTTCTCAAATGGCCACATTCTTGCCTGGAAACTGAACCAACAAATTTGGTAGCTCATTCTGCTAGATGAGCTCCACTGGATTCTTACCTCAGACTTAGATTTACCTGAGCACAGATGAAAAAAGCAAAGAGGATCTGTATAATTTATTTTTAAGCCCCATGTAGTGAAGAAAAAGGCATATTATGCATTTCATGCATTATTCTCTACTTTGTGCTATATATAATTGGCATAGCTTTTCAGTGAAAAAACTATCTGGCCAAATTCTGAGTCTCATGCTCTGCAAAAATCTGTCTTAAATTAATCTATATTAGGAGTAATATTCAAGTTGACTGCACTCATATGAAAAATGTATTTTAAAAGATCTAGAAGATACAATCTGCTATTTCTTGCCTGACTTTGTTCCCTGCTGTTGTTGGTCTCTCACGGGATTTCTTGCAGAGTGGTTAAGTGATCTGTGCTGAGGTTTCAAAAGCAAAGATAATAGGAGTTCTATTCATGGGTTAAACACTTAGCTGCTTTAATACAAGATGTGTAGGAGCAGCCCCTAATGACATTCAAATCTTGTTATTGCTGTGCTTCAGTATAGGATATACTTGGGTTTGTGGCTGCAAGAAGCAATTGCCAGAGATGACTAAATCCTGAACAGCAAATAAATCCCAGCACGTGGAAAAGATGCCTGAATTTGCTCTTACAGCAGGGCATCTTTGGACTTTACCGTGCTGGCTCCTGACTTACAGCAATGCAAGCGACCCAGAGCAGTCAGGGGCTGGTACCATACCTGCCCTGGGGTCTGGCTGCAGGGGCACCAGCGTGGGCAGCTTCACATTGGCCTAACATTTCTAACCCTTCTTTTGCAAAACACTGCTGCCTGTTCTTAGGGTCTTGGCCATTCCCCTAAAAGCAGTATTGTGACAAGCTCTGAGCATTCAGTATCTTTGAATCCCATGTCCAACTTACTTTTCTTACGTCCTCTAAGGCTTGCTAGCTAGTACTTGTCACCATTCCCTGGTGGAGATGATTCTACTGAAAACATTTACAGGAACAATCCTACAATTCCTCAAGCAAATTTGTCTGACATAGCTCAGACTATTCATTTATCAATTTTTAACTTACCCAGCTGGCTCTGTCCAAAGCCTATTAGGCAGCACTCTCACAAACTGCTCTCCTTCAGAGCAGTGAAGGCTATTTGAGAATGGTGATCTTGTCCTCTGACACAGCTGGACTGGAAAGGAAGTGGAAATGAGTGAAAAGAGCAACCCCTCCCCGGGTTTCTAAGTAATTGTGCAAAAGGGCTAAAAAAAACACTTAGTCTTACTATGGAGAAATGAAAATGAGCACTCTGAACATGGAGAAACACTTCTGGCTCTGCTGTTCTTTGTTTCACATTGCCGTTCCTCCTCTGGACTAACCTGCAAAATATTACTGTTGACCAAGCACAGGTGTCACAGGAACAATTAAAAATCTTGTGGAGGAGAAAGTCCTGTATCCTTTACCACCCTATGCTAAAAGTCAATGAGCAAACCATCCAAGTCCTTAACCCAGCATGGGCTAACATTGGAAATGGTAAATTCTGTGACACAACCTATCTGTGCTGTGTCACAAGGGGAAAAGAAAGATAAATGAAAATATGTATTATATATCTCGGGACAGTATTAGTAGATATGCTCATGGCCTTTAAATATACATAAGACTGTTGCAAAGAGAAAAGCAATTAATTGGTCTGAGTTCAATTATAACAAGAAAATGTTTAGAAACATTAATAAAACTTTCTAGGCACTGTTAGGATCTTTTAGCAAAGTTCTGATGTCTCCAAAAACAGTTTAGATGAATAAGCTGTTGGAATGGCTTCAGTGCTTCTGATTTTCCCCGAGGTCAAAATGAGTTTTCAGGATCCCTTCCATCTCAAGATGCTGCAATACTACAGAACTTGCTAGCAGGTGAAGCAAAGGGGCAGGAGCCTGCCAGCTCCACATGGAAACACGGATGAATTTGATGTTTCCTATCTGCAAATCAGGATGCTAGAAAAATAAAGGTAGTATTAGTATGTTGTATTATTTCATTGAAAGACTCTAGAGAAACAATTGCAATAAGAAGATCCAATCATGGCTTACGAAATGTTTGCAAAGAGCAGAAACAGGAGGCCTGAATCCAGTGTTTGTGGAAGGCTGGCAGCTCCCTCCAGGCTGCATTTCCCACCCCAGCGGGCAGAGGCAGTGCCCTGTGAGCTCCAGCAGAGCCCTGTGTGGGCAGTTCCTCTGAGCACCTCATTCAGAGGTGATCCTGTTTTTAATTGACTGAGCTCACCCCTCTGGCTGGCAGCAGTTATTCTGCATGCAGATCCCTGGCTGTCTCTTGCACATTGCATGCACTGCAACTGCGTGGCCAAGATTGCTCCTCTCCTTCAGAATTCGTGGTGAGCACAGCCATGACGGCAAACAGCTAAATACGGCTTCTGGCCGCCAAATTTCACTTTCATTGCTGTCAGAACATCACTTATCATGGCTGGGCTATAATTTTCAGGCTTGTAAAACCTCAATTGTCATGTTTGGATTTTCTTTAACACTTATTATAAATGCATGAATTTGATTTGTGTAGAATGGAATGTCTCTCAGTGGCTCAGGGATTTGGCAAAAACCTTCATACATTTCATCAAAATTCTGTTTGGCCTAGAGAGGCGCTATAATTCTAGATAACAAATGTGCTTTTTTATACAGAAATAATTTGTAATAGAATGTTCCAAAATAATTCTGTATTAAAGATGAAGTGAAACAAAAGCAACATGATCTTTTCCTCTCCACTATGGGAATTAATTCAGATTGAGAAAATGGAATTGAGAGAGTCTGATTTGACACATTTTGCAAAATACATGGTGGGTGAGTGCAGGGGAAGGAAGCGATTCCATCACCTTGAGCAGGAGGCCAAGAAGTGGGCACATACAGTTCCTTGCAGTAATCCTTGGAGCTGTCTAGGAGCCTTAGGTAGTGTTAGGGAGCAGCAACATTTGTGTAAATCATAATTAGTAACAAAGCAAATTACAGTAAAAGCTCTTTGGTAAACAGAAAGAGGAAGCCTGCTGAAATTTGCTTCCTTTTAGTAGGGCAATTTGGATTATTTATAGGCATCTGAACATTTGAAAAAATCTAGGAAGAATCTTAAAATGCCACATTTCTAAAACAAAAGATAAAGTTTTACCCTTTTTGGGTCATATAACTTGGATCTATATTTAATCTTGGTTGAAGGCTTCGACTAAGCAAATACATATGTATGAAGTCCTATTTTTACACTTAATTTTGGTGTTTTGGTAAATGCAAATGATGGAAGAAGTTGACATGAATAAATTGGCACCAGCTTAGAAGTCACCTCATTGCAAAGCAAGAGACATTTGGGACTGTTCCTCACCTTGCTACAGGGGAAGCTTCTGGTGTTAAGTCAGCCAGTCACATGTTATCTATCGGGAATGTTTTCAACTCTAGGCTGAGGAACTACGAGCTCTTGAAGGAGCCAAGAAACAAATGCAATACTTGAGCACGTTTACTGTAAAATGAAGGGCTATTTTATCTCAATCAAATAAACCAACAAGTGAACTGCAAATCTGATACTGAAATAAATCCAATTTACTGTTGTGTAATTGCTTATTTGATTCTCAACTATGACATGAAGTTAGAAAACAAATTGATATTCTGTCACTTCTGTTTCAGTAAACTTAACTCAAACAAGTTGCCCTTTAGGTGCATCTTGGATGGAACGGTACTTTATCTTCATCCCAAGGAAATCAGTGTATTAAATTTGTTTGAAAAATTATTATCCAAACCATGACTCCTTTTCAGACAGTGTTTGAACTGCATACTAAAAAGGCCAAATTTCCCCTGAGAGCCAGCACAAGCACAGAGAAGATAAGTACTGTAGTATATCCTCCCTCTGCAAGAAAATGTACCAGCAGCAAAGACACAACATAACCACGGACAAACTCAGTAGGCACAGAAACTGCAGAAATCTTGTGGGCATGGGCATCTTCCTCTTTCCTCATGGTCAAAATACAATCCTGCTGTGACTCAGCATTTAAAGAATAAGCTGTATAGACCCTATACTGTCTCAGCCATGATCAGAATACTGAATCCAGCACCACATCCACAGTGGTGAAGTGAATAAACTGAACGGCATCAAAACCAAAGGAGTGATGAAAGGGCAGGGGATAGGAGCAACACCCTTTCTGCTGAGAAGTTCTAGGGGCTGAAAATGTTTGTTAAAATTAAAGAGAATCAAGATTCCCACCAAAAAAATCCAAGGCTAGGTTGTTTAGCACAGCAGAGGTCAGGAAAACAGGCTGGCTGACTCTGCAGCTGGGCACCGCGTGGAAAGGCTGGGATCGAAACCGCCGATGGAACACCCCTCCCTGGACTCACAGGGAATAATCTGCATCATCTCTAGTTTAAAGGTCAAATCAAGGCAGGTTTAGGGAAAAAAATTCCCTTTAAATGGTCCATGGCATAACTAATGTCTGTGCCAGCTGAGAGAAGATTACAAAAATGGTCCCTGTGATTTTTAAATATTTTTTCAATTTGTAAATGTAAATACCTGTCCTGATTTACATGTAATGCAGTGTATTAAATTTTTAAGTTTCTTCTGGGCTCAGTACAGCTTTTTCATCCCCACTATAATTATGTTGATGATGTAGTGAAATAACATTGATTTTAAAACTCCCATTTTCTGCCTTATTAAAAAAGAAAACCAAACAGATGTAAAGCCTAAAATATTATTTTTACCCCAAAAGCAGAATATTGTTGGCCTGCCCTACAGCACCTGGATTAGGAACAAAGTTGAAGTCACAAACCTGAGTATCAGGAACTCCCTTGAAATGGGAGTGAAGAGGGAATACACAACTCACAAACAACAAAATATCTGAAGGAAGAAATGCAATAAAAATTGGGTAAAATTATCCCTTGAGTAATGCTGGATGAAATCCAAACTAAAATCACTGAACAGTGAAGCTATTCCAATTTATGCCACAGGAACATCAAAATACTTCCTTCTCCTCTATAAACATCCTTTAATTCTTTCTGGAAAATGGAAGAGTACCACATGTGACAAGTGTTCCTAAGCAGCATGCTGAGCACCAAATGTGAACTATAATTCATAATTCATGCTCAATTAATCATAATGTATAAGGAATGGCTCTGTTAATGCTTCTGCTAACTACCTAACCTATTTTGAGATATGCAGGCAGAATTTCAGCTCTTGTGACTTGCTGTTGTGAGTGATAGACTATGGATACCCCAGCAGCTGTCAAAGTCACCAGCCTTCCCTCAATGAAGAGAAAAGCAATTCTCAGTATTGCAGGGAAGCTAAGAGAAGCAATGAAAAGCAGAAATGAAAGTATGTGAGGGTGGAGAACGCTATCTCTTCTCATGTAAATCCCACTGAAAAGCAGCCTGTGTAATCCAGGCCTTGCATCAAACTAAGACCTGGAACAACCTCAATTTAGCAAATGAGCAATTTCCAAGTGATACAACTGAAAGAGGAGAGGTCCAGTGTCTCCAGACATTGTTCTGGAGTTATTTTTACATGGCAGCCAGGAGCAAATCCTGATTTAGGGGAAGAAGCTTTACCTTCACACGCTACTATTTTTGTTAATCAGAAGGAGGAGTTAAAAATGGACTGGCTCTTTGCTCTGCTCCATTCCCATTCTGACAGAGGAAACTGATTGGAGTCATTAAAGCCACACTCACAGCTGATGGAGCTGGAATCAACCTCACTGCCCCAGGATCTGTTTGTGGATATTAGAAAGCTGGACTTCATGGTCCACCATTTCTGAGCTGCATAAGCTGGCAAGAAGACTGGTAACTTGATGAATCCTTGAAATCCTCTGGCCTAATTTGTGTTGTGCAGCCCACAGGTACGTGGTGATATTCTAGAATGCCCACAGCAAATTCAGGTAAGTGCTTATGTTAGAAAACACATATGAAACTATCATGATGAAAGAGGAGAATTCCATAAGGAACTCTGATGTGTTCTACCAATGAAATTTGGCTGTTTCACCCTGCCACATAAAGCTTAGGGACCATATGGAACATACTTTTCAAGCTTCTTGCAGTATCATTCCAAGTGTCTCCTGCAGCCCTCAGTATTACAGGGCTTTCCAGCCAGGAGAAGCTCAGATAATTGTATTCCAACCTGTCATCGCTAGACTTTGGGGTGTTTTCTTGTTCCTCCCTCTCCATTTTTAACAGCTATTTTCCATCTCAAACCAGTAAAACCTGCCATGGAAAGCTGAGCTCAGCATTAGAGCACCGCTCTTGGAAAATTTCTCGGAAAACTATTAGAACACGTAGCATTCTTCTCTCTTGAATGTCAATTCCCGGCTGTTACCAACATCAGGAGAGCACGGCCGGACAGAACCCCGCGCACGGAGCGCAGGGCGGGGCCGTGCTCATGGAGGGGCAGCGCTCCCGCCCGCGCCCAACCGAGACCTGCAAGGCTGGGCAAAGGGGTGGCGAGGGCGGCACCCGGGTCACAACACCCCGGAGGGGCGGCCGGTGCCCACCTGAGCCCTCCTGTGCTCGCCTAAACTCACCTGAGCTATCCTGTGCTCGTCTAAACTCACCTGAGCTATCCTGTGCTCGCCTAAACTCACCTGAGCCCTCCTGTGCTCGCCTAAACTCACCTGAGCTATCCTGTGCTCGCCCAAACTCACCTGAGCTCATTCTGAGCCCTCCTGTGCTCGCTAAACTCACCTGAGGTCTCCCCGAGCTCACCTGAGCGCCCGCGGCAGCGCCCGCACCTCCGCCCCCTGGCCGCCAGGTGGCGCCGCAGCACCGGCTCAGGGGGGGGCGCGGAGCCCGCGCGGGACCGGGATCGGGACCGGGACCGGGATCGGGATCCGGGATAGGGACCGAGAACCGGGGAGCCGCTCAGGGCCAGCAGGTGGCCCAGCCGTCAGGGAGCGCACCCTGCGCCTGTCTGCAGCTTTTATTGGGAATAGCTTCTCGTGCTGCTGTGATTGCGGAGGTGCCGAGCGCTGCCCCGGGAGATGGGATCTGTGCCGCGGTGGGCAGAGCCGCACCCGCCAGGGTCAGACACCGCCTCATCCACTGCCACCGTGAAATTGTTCCTCTGCGACAATGAAAGTACTCGCAACAGCCTGATCCTCAGACAACACCCACGCATGAATAAGTGTACTCAAATTCACAGTCCCACAGAATCCAATTAAACAACGCAAGAGCATAAAGTTACTCATGTATTCATGGATACGGATAGCTGCATCCAACATTTGCTTTGGTCTGGTGCCAGCTACAGTAACCATCCCTTATCTGCATTTCATTTCTCAGCTCTACAATTAAAAGTTACATTCAAGCATCCTCCTCCCAGTGGGCCCGCAAGGATGAAACTTTTATAGGTCTTGAAATACATTATATATCCACTACTTGTGTTTGTTGTCCAGGAAATCTCCAGTGGACTCTATAGGGAAAGCACAAAACAATGTACTATGTATTCAGGGTTTTGTGCCAATCTCAGTGATTGTTACAATGCTCAGAATAAAAGGAACATAGCTATTTGATAATTAATTACACTCTAATTGCATTCACCTGGGAAAAATAGATAACACTAAGGGGCAAACAGGGGTCAATAATATTAGTATAGGTGATCACCAATCTTGCATATACAAGTACCAATCAGTTAAGCAGAGTCAGTGATAATTTGCATGAAGGATTCTCAATGTAGAGATAAATTAAACACATGGAAAGTAAGAGAAATAAAGCTACAGCTTAATCTAAACTAGTGATCCATTTTTCTTTTTTATGGCTGCAGCAGCATGTTGACCCCTGGGAGGAATGGGAGCACCGATGCCACCTCCAGAGCTGAACTGTGCCCAATCCACCTCTGCAAAGAGCCTCCCTGCACGTTTTGGAGTGCAGCAGTGCTATATTAATGTGTGCAAGAGAGATGGAAAACCAGGGCTGCTCACTCCTGTGTAATGACAAGCAGATGGTGCAGTGTAACTTGGCCCAGACGTGGCTGGAGCTGGCTCTCTGCTCGGGGAATGCAGTTGGGCCATCCACAAGCAGAAGGAACTTCTGGTGAGACTTTCTTACTCAAGCGTGAGGCCCTGGTCTTTCATCTCACAGAGGGGAAAAATGGATGGAAACAAGGCTTGACTGCTGCTGATTCATAGGGTATTGCACCAAGCCGCAAAGAGAGGTGAACTTTGGGCTGCTATTTTGAGGCCTCTTACTAATCTTCAGTGTAGCAGAGCTTTTCCCCAGCCCTCAGCTCAGCAGCAATGACACAACTGACTTTCATGGCTTTGGTAGCACAGAGCTCACCCAGGACTCCTTGGCTTGTGCCTACAGAATCTGGGAGTCACACATGAACCCCACCCAAGCAGCGTAAAAATCACTGCTGCTGATCCTGGCATTCAAACACATTGATGAGCAGTCAGGAAACAACAGCTTAACACAACCAATGAGAGCATGAAATTTGCCATCCCTGAACTAACAGCTTCCAGCTCAAAGACCTGTGGCTGTATTCAGTTGGTATCAGTCCAAATGGGTGAGCATTCCTTAGGGAAGAGTCAGAAGTACTTGTACAGCACTGCACTTCCAGGGCTGCTGGGTTTAGAGGAGCTCAGCTCTGCCCTCAGCCTGCCTTACAATCAGACATTCTCCTCAGGCACTGCCAGGGTAGGGGAGGAGACAAATCATCAAAAAGGAGCCTTGCAGCATGCAGAGAGAGCAGCATGCTCTGCTATTGAAGTGCAGGGTCTGCTCTTGCAGATCTGTGTTGCCATTTAGTCCTTACAGACTGATTCCCTCTCTCCTGGGACTTGCAGCTAGTTCAGCATTTCCACTGCCTTTCCCTTGGCTGATGTGCAGTGGGTGTAACTGCCACCCATCTGCTACATGGACTTCCAACACGGCCAAGTCTGTACAATTTTGTTATTACCAGGCAAGGTACTGCCCTTAGGACTGAAAAGCATCTGCCTCTCAGATGGAAGCATGGAACTTCTTGGCCAGGGTGAGGAACCATTATATACCTACTGTTCAAAGTGCAGGTCTTTTAAACTGAACTATGATGAAAAATAGTAAAAACATCTGTGATGAAGTTTCCAGGCCTCATAAGGACTCTGGGAATCCTGCATGGTTATTGGATAAAGAAAAGAATGTGCAGTCATTTCACAAACAGCCATGAGGCCCCTGTTCTCTTTGATTATAGCCATTGGTGAAAAGACATTTCTCATTAGGCCTTTTCCATGGTCCATGGAATGAAGAGCAGGTTGTCCAACACGAGGCCAGGACAGGCCCCAGCAGAACATCTGAAACCCAGCTGCTAATCCAAGAATGCCTTGGCTGGTGGGATCCAGAAGTGGAATTGATTATGGACCAAATACATCCCAGATCCTCAGGAGCATTATTCTCACACAACTGTTCTAACCTTGAGGACGACTTGAGCTCTCATCAGCCATCTGCCTTACAATAAGTTGACATCCTTATGTATTCTCTCCCCCAAAAGGCAACTTTTAAAATGCTATTAAAAAGAACTGTGTACAAATTAAACAGTCAACACATTTTACTGCTGCTCAGTAACTAAAATGCTTTCACTATGCTATGCAATCTATAACTGCTGAAATTACTTTCATGTGTGTTTATAAGTCTTCCTATATTTTCTCCTCATTACTCCAAATACATTTTAAAAGCTTGTTAAGATAGATTTGTTGGTATTTTGCATCTAGCTGACTATGCATGTTAAAGGCTTCAACTGTAACTTTCCTAACTTGAAACACAGTATTCTTCATGCTGCTTGTTAAAACACATATCATTCCAACCATGTACATTAATTGGCTTGTCTGGGGAAACAGAACTCAGTTCATGAAGTCTGTCATCCTGCTTTGTAGCTTAATTATAGAATAAAATTAATTTTCCTTCCCCCCAGCCAGACTATTTGCTGTGTGTTTTTCTTTCCCCCTCCCCCTTCCTCATGCTGCTGTTTAAATTCCAGGGCTGAGTAACTGATCCTGCTTCAGCGGCTGCTCCCAGGGCTGGCGGTGAGCGCAGTGTTCCTCGGGGAATGCAGGCTCTGCCAGGCTCCTGAACTGCACAGGTACCACCTGGGGCTGGGGGGGGCTGGCAGACAGTCATGCCCAAGCTAAAGTCTGCCATTTCCAACAGAGACAAAGGATTTTATTTAAGTTATTGCACACTGACTTGTGATGTTCTGTGTACACCCAGTCCCTCTATAGCACAGTGGGGGCTGCCATATACCCAAAAAGCAGAGAAGCTCAGACACTTCCAGGGATGAAGGAACAACAAACCTGTAGAAAACAGGTGGAGTAGCTTGTCAGAGCCAACCCTCAATGAGCTGATACCAAGCTCCTTCGAGACCAACACTGAATATAGTGCCCACCATTGGGAACTCCACTGGGTTTGCCCTAAAGGTGTTCTTTTCCAATAGCAGAGTCCTTACTCAAGGGTCAGTGACACAGCCAGAAGTCCAGAGCAGCCCAAATTAGACTGCCCAGGAGTGAGGGAAACTGAGGTGGCTCACTACAAACCACAGAACTGAAGGATAAAGTCAGGGTTGCCACGTCAGCAGCTGCAGTCACAGCAGGATTCCCACTGACTTCAGAGGCACCAGAAGCTCCGCCATGGAAGGAAAAAAGGCCTTATTCCTACCAACTGAAACCTAATGTACTGAAGAAGGGATTTAAAAAAATATCCAGAATATAAGAGATCCCCATGAAAATTAACTTTTTACTATACAATCCTGCTCAGGGTCTAAATCCAGAGCTCTCATCCAGCAAGCCCCAGCTCCCTAAACCTCCACTCTTCTGAAAGAGTCCCCTTGATAGGCTGATTTTAAGGCAACTCTTCAACAGCGGAACAGTGCAAAGCAGCAGAAACCTGAAGTACTATTCAACCTTTACAGTACCAGGTATGCTAATTGTTTCTTCCTTCTCTAACAAACAATTCTTCATCTTTTAGAGATCAGATCCCGTAAAAAGTCTTCTGAATTAGAAGTCAGAATATTAACTCTTAATTTGGGATAGAAATCAAAACTATCAAACTTCACAATGCGCATGCTACTGCAAATTTTGCTTCTTATCACACAAAACCTAATGTCCCTTTACAAAGAGATCAATCTAGATCAAGACACATGTCTTCCAACAAGCAGCCCCTCTGTAAAAACATTCAGGTAAAAATCCTTCCTTTAAGAAAGGCACCAGGATCTTTCAAGTTCTCCCTTCTGACTGCACCAGCCTACTCCCCCCCACAATGGCAGGAAGGCTGTATGTGCCAAGAGTTATTGGCATCATCTGTAACTAGGCATGCTGCTAGTGATTTAGGAAATCTGTTAATGGGAAATTAATTGGAATCAGGATCAGCCAATTGCACAAATTTTCCCCTTGATTAACACACCCACTTGTCGACAGGATGAATTACAAGTCGTGCCATTCACTGATGTAGCTGGGCCCCAGGGAATACGTCGGTGCTCTTGCAGTGTGGTGGCATTTTGTGTCCAGGAACTGGACACGGGGTTGGCAGGGTTTGCAAAGCTGGGGGTGTCACAGCAGGACCTGAGCAGGAAGAGCAAGGCTCAGTCCCACCCAGCCCCTGCCTGTGACCTGCCCTGAGCTGGGGCTGGAGCCGATTGCTGCCTCTACAGTGACAATGACACAAACACGGTGTGACCGGCCAGGAGCGCCACAGCTGCAGCACCTGCACCAGCCCTAAGAAAGCACAAAGTGGGGAAAGGTAGGCTCAGCAGAGCCCAGCACAGCGTGTGGTGGCTCCCTGCTGCAGGTGTGATTGCTGCACACACCTCCTGCCCAGGTTGCCCAGCACTGGTGCCACCAGTGCCAGCCTGCACACAGCACGGCTGGCAGCCTTGCCCTGCTGCCCCCTGCAAGCAGCCAGCTTATTGCTGTAGTGGTCATGGCTGGGCTCAAATCTTCATCTTTCTTATGTTTGTAACTTAGAAACCTTGGTGAAGCCACTGAACTTAGAGTAGTGCCTGGCAAGTGTGGAGTCAAAGTGGGTCAGCAGATGCCCAGCAGAGCTGTGGGCTGAGGGCACTCTGACCCAGGAGCACCCAGCACCCTGAGCTCTCTCCTCTGTCCCACTGTGTCCTGGAGCAGCCTCTTCAGAGTGTGCCAAAAACACCCACAGCAAACACCAGCGGGTACATGGATACTCATTTCTTCAGTGCCATGAGTATGACCAAATTATTTCTGAATAAAACCCAGACAGGGTTGCCACGAGCATTTAGATTTGGCCTAATGCTGCCCCAGCACCACGGGAAGAGCATGGCTTGCTATGGTATCTTTCAGTAGGCCATGGGACTTAAGGCAGGCTGTTTTCCTTGAGTTCAGTGTTTTACAATTCCACATTAAGTACAGTGAATGCTAATGAGAGAGCCTGGAGCTGCTGGGGTGGTCTGTAACAGGGGATGACAGGTCCCCAAGGAGAGGATCAGACTCCCTTCTAATGTGACAAGTGTGGCTGTATGATTCTCTGCTCTCCTGACATGCTTCCCCTGCTGCCTTGTGAGGAAGGACAGCCTTTTATCTCAGGGAAGAGGCAGTGGGTTGGAAGAAGCTGATGATCAGCTTTGCTCTCACACAGAGGGGGACGAGTTGCAAATTACCTGCTGTCAGTGGAAGGCCAAAGCCAGAGCAGAATGCTGGGCAGGGTGCTGGGCTGGAAACAAGATGTGAGTTAAATGGGAAATGGAATGCTTGAAGGGTACTGAGTGTTTTGAGGCAGAAAACATTTTGCAGAAGAGATGTCTGCATAAGTAACATCTTTATAAGCAGGGATATATGGAGATTAGAAATTGCTCCTAGAGCTCTAAGAAAATGAAGATTTACTGCTTTAAGTAAAAAGGGAAAAGGAGATGCCAGGCTGTGCCCCTATTTTGCAGGGATAGCATTACTATGTGAGGTTTTGATGAATAGCTGTAAGGAAGGCTGGGTAGGCTCTGCTCACTGTCAAAGACAGGTTGCAGATTGAACCTGCGCTCACTTATGGCAGAGCAGGATCAACCTCTGCCTCTGAGAGGGAGCAGTGGGGTCCCTCTGCCTGCCCCAGTGCTCCTGTGGTGCCCAGGGTGCCCTCCTGGCCCCAGGCAGCCTGGCCACACACAGGCCTGAGGCTGGGCAGGATTTGAGCACTGGGAGTGGCATGGGACTGGGAAACTGCTTTAGTCCAGGGGAGCACTGGAGTTCTTTGCTGGCAGGTGCAACAGGAGCTCCTGGAACAGCAGACAGTGTAGCACGGTCCCAGTGACTGCAGCCAGAGGGGTGAGCAGCCAACAGACACCAAACCCATCTCCTGAGCCCAGAGCCAGCCCTGAGGCACCCAGACACATCCCGCAGCAGTCACTCACTGCCTGTCACAAATGCATAAATCATGGGCTTTGCATCCATTAGTACTCAAAGGTGTGAAGATTTTTCTGCATTTAGAAATTTCTAAGAAATTAATCTCCAAACCAGTTGCTTTCATTCTAATATCTCCTGAGGGTTTGGAGGGGGTTACTTGTATGGATTTTTTTTGCTGACTCTTGTCAGGCTTACTCTGAATGCCAAGCCCCTGTTGCTTTACCTGTGCATAAGAGGATGTTGGAAATGCCAGAGATGACAGTTTTCCTTGCAGGAGCCCGGAGCTTCCAACCCAGTCAGTAATGGCAAACACCACCCCCATCATCTTGGAATGCCCACATTCTTTACAGAGAGCACTGTGGATACATTAGTGATCAAACTATGTCAGCTATGATAGAATAAAAGTCTTTGAAGATTAAGCAGGAAAAAAAGTCTTTGAAATAGATATTGAAAAGTTATGTTGTCCTTTTACTTATCTAAAGCTTCCAACAGTGGTTTTGCAGAACAGAACTGACCAGAGATTTCTTTATCATGCATGAAATGATTTTATTTCATCCTGGTGCAGGAAAGTACATGAAAACCATGCAGAAAATAGTAAAGTTTTAAGTCTGACAGGAAAAAAGGCAAATAGAATGATTCATGCTAAGCTCAGAAATACTATCCCTTCTTACCCGCTGACCATCCCAAACCTGGTCTCTGTGTGGAGCCAAGAATTAAAAATACATCAAACTCCATTCAATTTGCAGGTATCAGAGAGGTATCAACTGGAAAAGATTAACTCATTCCTTCCTCTGATGCCATTTGCAGAAACCACACAGTGCACAGAGAGTCCCAACAGAAAATGGGATCTCATTTTGCTGCAAGATAAATTGCACAGCTCTTCTTCAATCAAGCTGTTAGTAATTACTACAGGAGTAGTAGCATTTTGTACACCTTAGAAAACTTCAGGAGTCATATTACACAAGAGCTCAGTTCCCAACATTAACAAAAGTAAAAACTCAGCAGATTTTGTTTTCTTTTTAAATCAGAACAGCTTTTTAAGACACTGCAAATGAAAACATCTTCTGTGATATCTCCCCTGTGAGAGGGCAGGGGCTGTGTTCTCTGAGCCAAAGGTGTGAGCTCACCCACCTGAACCCACGCTTACATCACACCTTTGCCACTCAAGGAGTGCCATCATAGGAACTTCACTTTACATTTTATATATAAAGTTATATTCAAGTTATATTTTCCTGGTGCAGCTGCAGGCTTCTGTCAGAACCATCAATTTGTGTTCCCCCCACAGTTTGTCCCTGCTCCACAGTCCTGTCCCCTTGCCTGTGCTGAAATTGATGACTGGGCTGGTCAAAGGGGACAGGCAGGGGATGGGATTTTGTGGGGATATTTTTACTGAGATAGTTTCCTGCCAAATTTGGCCAGCCACCTCTGCAAGATCCAGTGCAGAAGGGACAGCAGGAATGCAATGCCAAGAGTGGAGCTGGGAGCATTTCTGACAGCAGCTGTCATTAAATAGGTGTAACACCAGACTACACCTTATGGGGACTAAGGATGTTTGCTTATGTAATCTGAAAGTCAGAAACAATCCTGAGGAAGAGAGTTAAAATTGGAGATAAGTAGGAAAAGGCATTCAAAATAGCAGAGAAATCCATTAATTGACTCTGATTCCAGGCAACAAATCTGATTTTCCTTTAGCTCATATCAGGCAAAATCTGCCTGCCTCACTCACATTGTTCTGAACTCTGTTAGGATTTGTTCAAAATCTCACAGCCCACCCAAAAACTCTGCTGAGTTTCATTGATTTTTGTGCTTGGGTGAGATCAAACACACATAACCTTGAAAAATTCAAAAGGCAGATCACGTGCAAAGAAATTACCAGCTACTCTGCCTCCCCATGATGCTTGTAGGTAAGCTTTTACACAACTCTGTATTTATCTATTCCCACCTTTGATGTTACCAGATCTCAGATGGCATTTCCCCTTTCCTTTATACTTCCTTGAAGCAACAGTGGCATTTTTTAACTAGAAGCAGAAATCTTTTCGTTTCAGACGGATGCTTTCCATTGTCAGCCAAAGAATAACAGGTTCTAATTTCTAATCTCACATTGTCTTTTAAACTAAAAACTGCCAAAATCTTCTGCTAATGGAGGCAGAAACATTTGCATGCCAATTTGCTTCAGAATGATTAAAAAACTATGTTATTGGCAGCCTGGAGAAATAACTATGTAAGAAGCCTATCCAATTTAATATTTTTATTATATTTTTCTATTTATACAATAACACTGATGTCCCTGGTGTTTAAGAGGGACATTCATCACTTTACACATTAACTGCCTAATCCTAGCAAAATCCCTGTTTGGACAACAAGTATTGTAATCTTTCCTGTGCAGATGAGGATGCTTCAGTGATACACCTCTGCATCTTGCCCACGAGCAAAATGCAAGAGGCAAGATCAGGCTGGGAAACAGAGACCTGGTGCTGGGGCCAGATCTGGCCGTGGCAGGAGGGCTTCCCCAGCAGGAGGAAAGCCTCAGCTTATGGAGAAACAGGGAGGGAGTAAAAGGTGCATGGTGGGGAGGGAGCCATGTTGTGGCACTTTTGTGTCCTCCTTGGCATGCCCTCCGCAGCTGCAGTGTGCCTGGAGCTCTGGGCTTTGTGGTTTAGAAAACCCTAACCCTAGGCGTAACCCTAACCCTAACCCTAGGCCTAACCCTAACCCTAACCCTAGGCAGCAAAAGAAGCCTTGGGCTAGGGCTGAATCCAAGGAAAAAGCTGTGGAGGAAGCCATGCTGTGGCAGTTTTGTGCTCTCCTTGGCATGCAGTTGGTCGCTGCAGTGTGCCTGTGCTTCTGGAAGAGTGCTTACATTCTTGGGCTGCTGCCCTTTTCCATGGATGGGTCTTACTGCCTCTCTATTTATCCATGGACATGAAGCAATCCATCCCAAATCAGAGCAGACTTTGTACCTGTGTGTGGTTTGTACTTGTGTCAGTTATGCTGTGACACATGTAACGTGACTGCTCCAGACATCAACAACAACCCAGCCCCTGGACCTGCAGCCTTAGAGACTCCAGGAATTGGCACCATGGATGCAGACCTGAGCATTCCATAGCCAGCTGGACTGATGGACAGTGTGTTCGCCTTCACTTTTGGAACTGTCACCTGCACAGGTGGGAAATATCTTCCATGGGATCCTTGATTTAGTGCAAGCCTTAGACCAGCCTCCAGCAGACACTCAGTGTCACAGCTATTTTGCTTGTTACCCCAAACCACTGGGGACTGGCCTCACTCCACCTGGGCTCCCAGGACTGATCCTACTGCTGCTGCACAGGAACCGCACTTCAGAGCAGAACAAGGAATAAGTATTTGTTTCTTTTCAGGCCTTAAGGTGGTGCCTCATTCCTAGAACTGCTGCCTTGGTTATTAAAACGACACAAAATGGTTTCTCATTTCATATAGACACATCTTGAATTTCCCAGCTGTCATCTGACAGATAGGAGCATTGGGAGAGAAAAAAATAAACAAGCATAGTGTATAAACAACCCTGGGGAATAAATTTTGCAGACTCTGAACATCACTGATGTGCAATTTTTGTTTGTTGAACTGAGCAAGTACACAGGGAGAACTGTACATAACAGTTACATTAAAACACTGCACAGGGCTTTAGCTTTAAATATCTCAGAGGAAGAAAACACAAGAGCAAAGATATTTTCAGCTGTTTCTTTAAGAGTTAGAGGTGGAGGTTGTACACAGGGTATACACAGGTGAACACAGGTTGTACACAGGTGAACTACCTTGGATAATCTAAGAGGTTTTGTATTGGTTGAACTGCAGCCATCCCTGGGCTGTGACTTTAGACCTCAGCTAGAGACCCTGGAGGAATCAAACACAAACACTGCTTCCAGGATTTCTGATTAAAAAGCTAAAAAAGAAAAAACTAATGAGTTTTATTGCACACAGCATTTCTATTAAAAACCAGCGGGTTTCGTGACATAACAAAGGGGACACGCACTCTCAATGGCTCCCACTGCAGGTGCCACAAGGATTGCTGGTGAAGGAGAGCTCATGTTTTGGGGACCTCTTTGGAGGGGCCAAAGCTCTACAGTGACAGCTCCTAAAACAATGCTTCCCCCTGGCAAGACCTGTAAAGTCCATAGGAATACAGGGCCTCAGATGCATACCTCTTCTCTTTGAGACAGAAAACCCTTTATAAAAACCTCAGATCAGATCTCAAAACCTGATTATTTGTCTTTGTCTGAGAAAAATGTCTTATCTGTAACCACAACTAATTTCTCACCAGCATCCTCCACTCTTTCAAATTTCTTCAAATCATTTGACAGATGTACTCCTTAAGCTTTATTTTGAATAGTTTGCTGACACAAAAGTCCCCAGTAATTCCAAAGATCTCAGTTCACTCTGCCACAGGCCCTTTCCCAAGCACTCAGCCCTAAGTGTGAGTTTAAGAGCAAAGTACAAAGAGCACAAGGAAAGTAACCAAGAAAGCTTTAAGTAGCAGAAAAGTGCCAATCATTTCTTTAGTATAAATAACATTTTCCAAACACCCCTATTGATAACATTTCACAGCACTAAAGGAAGAGAAAATACATTACCTTATAATGGCATCAGAGTGATTACAGCAATGGCTCACCCCTACAGGAGTGACACAGATGTGACATTAACCCTTCCAGCAGGGAAAACTCCCCTGAGCTGCAAAGACAGTGCCATGCATGTCAGGAAGAACTGTCACATAAGAGGCCAGCGCTGCCCTTCAGCGTGCCCAATCAGATCTGGAAAATCTGTTGTAGCTGCAGCTTGCCTCCAGCCTTTTGCTTCCAGCATTATTGATCTCAGGTCTCACTGATCCCTGTGGCAGGTTTGTTGGACAGAACAAAACACCCAAAGTAGATGAACAAAATTAATGAGCAAAATTAACAACCAGAAAAAAAAGCAGAAACCTGTTTATTCAAATAATATAAATACTTACATTCTATTAAGCCTGTTTTAATCCACATGTGGAAGATATGAAGCATTCTGCACTACTTACACCAATGAAAGCCTTGGTGGCAGACAGAAGGGGCATACATTTATTAACTCGAAAGAATAGACCAATATTTTTCTGACAAATTGAGGCAGTAAGGACTACAGAGCAATCAGATCTATTTAAGGATCAGCCTGGGAGTTCTTACAACTAGAAACAGAAATAGGATTTTGCTGTAAGCATGCTATAAATGTAGAGCCATAGCAGACAGGGAGACAGTCTTCCAGCATTTATAAAGACATCAAAGCAAGGAGGACAGAAATAAGCTTTAGTTCTCAAAAAAATATTTTAAGTTATTAGGGAAAACTTGTGAAATTTCACAAACATTCTAAAGGTTTGGGATCTTCCCATTGGCTGTTAACAAAAGCAGTGCATTACCTACTCTAAAGTTAAAAAGAGTACTTCCTAAATGGAGTGCAAGTTGTGTTTCCTTGACAGTCACCTGATACCAAAAATCCATACAGGCAAAGAAATTCACAGGCTAGGCTAGAACAAGGTGTATTTCCGAGCATCTTGGCAGAAATGCAAGCAGATAAAGGCTGTCAAAAAGCACCCCTTGGTGACAGGGTAATGAGGGGCAGATGCAGCAAATCTGTTTCAGCCTTTACCAGGATTTTTCTTCCTTCCTCTCTCTGTTCTTCGTCTTTAAGTGTTTTCAATGTTATTTTAACAAAATGTGTGTTGCCAGAATAAAACAGTGCGATGGAGGCATGGGCTGAAATCTTTCCAAATTTTCAACAGATTAGGAAAGAATAATTTCCCAGTGGTTTGCAATGTGCAGAGTTTACGCCTGCTGGTCTATACAAGAGGACATTGTACTGATGCTCAGAGTTTGACAGCCAAGGACACGATTCCAGCTGCATCTCAGAGGGGTACAAGATGTCACAGGCTGGGAGTGGTGGTAGATCAATGGTAGGTCAAAATCCCCCATGAGGGACAGCTGAAGCTGCTGGTGACTGAAACCCTGAGTGTGGTGTGACCCGGGGAGAGTGGCTGCAGTGCTAGCCAGGTGCTGTGCTGAGGGGAGCCCAGCAGCTCCAGAGCAGCCGAGAGCCACCCAGCGCTCCTGACTCACAGCCGGCTGTGCCCACAGACACAGCCTGCGCTGCCTGCAGCCTCCTCCCGCTCCTCCTCCCAGCCAAGGGCTGGGACAGCAGCCAGCAGGCTTCCAACTCGGTTCACTTCACACGAGTCACCCCCGGTGACACAGCCCCTCCTGGCTGGCTCTGTGTGTGGTGTGTGGCATCCCCTGTCGCACGGTGTCACCCCTTGGCTGCTGCCGCTGAACGCCCGCGCCTCAGCAGGGACCGCAAAGGCAGCACAAAGCTCTCACTCAAGCTCAGATAAGGCTGTGCTCATAAAAAGAAAGGGTGTTTGTGAAACCCAGAGCACTGGGAATATTTCTCTGTCTGCTCTGGGGTGCCCTGACCCCCAGGGGAGCACTGACTTTGACCCTCAGTCATGGAGAAAGTTTCCTAGGCTTCAAGATAGACTGGAACCCACAGAAGTGTGAAATAGATTATAGAGAGCAGTGTAGGTGTGTCACTGGGTGAGACATTTAGGGTTTGGCATTTTTAGTATGTTGTGGATGGAAGCGAGATGGAGGGCACAGGGTGTCACCCTGGGTTTCTTCTTCATGCTTCTTCTTCCTTCTTCTTGGGTTGGGGTGGCGTTTTGTAATTGGGCAGAAAAGTCAACATTGCAGCCCTTTGGGATCAGTTATTGGGTTAAAAGGGAAAATAATCTAGGTGTCAGTTCTTAACTGGAGTGTTTAGTCTAAAAAGTCCTTGTAACAAGAGATTGTTAACCATTTTGTGCCTTCTAATGAAAAGCTGCTGAACTCACAGCAGTGAGACTGTTCTACTGATAAGAAATAATAAACACTTGAGTCCAAACATGAATTACTGTCTCAAGTGCCTTCAATCCAGACACAGAGAAACCCACAACTGGTACACCCACAGGTGTTGTTAGAACACTGACAAGCTGTAGTGTATTTCTGGGGGAAGAACCAGTGTTGAAGCCGCCCTCGGCTGTGGGAGCAGAGCTGAGGAGTTTGCCTGCAGCATCACTCAGCACTCTCTGCCCAGCCAAACCCTGTGCCCAGCTGGGGAAAAGTCACAAGTGAAGGCTAGGACGGTGTAATATCTCTAAATGAAGGCACAGGAACACTATCAGTGTAACCTATTTAATATTTATGTTAAGTTGCAGTCAGAAGCCTTGAAGAAATTAAGGGTGGTGATACATTAAAGAACTGTGATAGAAAAATCCCACAATTTTGTCATCATATGATCTTCTATACTAAGAAGTTGAATATCAGCCTGTAAGCATCAGCAGCACATGTCAGAGTTTGCCCTTTACACTTGACTGGGACAAGAGGGACATGCACAGGTATCCAGAGCTTTGCTGTGCCAGCACAACTAAATTTTCTAAAGAGAAGTAACTTAGTACAGCCCATGAAAACACTTATTCCATAGCATCAGCTTCCTTTACTATAATCCTGGTCTTATTGCAGGAGTGGAGGTTGGGCACAAAGGACAAAAAAAACCAAGTGCTGAAGAAGTGCATCCAGAGAGATCTACTGAGCCAGTGAAGTGCCCTCTGCACTCCAGGGAACCCGAGCAAGCCTCTCCCATCATCTTTGCTGCTGCTCACAAAAGCCAAGGAAGAAATATCCCCACACACAGCTGGATTTTGTCAGTCACACAAACACCTCTGTGGATCTCTGTGGTGCTTTAGCACAAGAACAGAGAGATTTCCTTGCCAGCACTTCAGATTATTTTTTCCATGGTGAACTTCTACTGTGTTTTGCACATTACATCACTCTCTGAGACTCTTCAGCTGCTCTCAAAACCTGCTGAAGTTACTGGGTCTGGCTTTCATTTTCACTTGGTGAAGTGTAATCTAGAAAGCCCTACTTAACTTCTCCCACTTGTGCATCTGAATGTGAAGAGAATGCCCAGGCAGAAGCAGAGCTGGGGGAGGAGGAAGTTTCTAGAGTACAGTAAAGCTCCACAGTGTTATTTTGGTGCAAGCTATTGTATGATTTCAATACAGATTTCCTGCTCTTAGGAAAGCCAGTGCTTGCTAAGCCTCAAGTGACAACAGCTCCCTTCCCAAACAATTGGCTTCAGTAGCCCCTGGCAGAGCAGACCCATTTGCCATTCTCTGCTCAGCCCACAGCTCCAGTCAGCACAGTCCAGGAGCACGATCATATTTATTTTTTACAGCTGAGGACTTTGACAAACAGCAGCAGGCAGCAAAGGCCAGTCTATTTATACTTCTTACAGTATATATTCTTAAGAATGGCAGTCACCATTATGGAAGCTATCAAAAAGCTAGCTCTGACCTTAAATAAGTGTGCTCCTATGTCAGGCAGTCCCAGGAAGGAGAATTTATGAGGCAGATGCTGAGTTCAGGGAAGGAAGAAGAGTGGGATTGCTCTTGCCAGAGATGCAGCCCAGGACGCAGTTGCCAAAATTTGGCTTAATTCTTTGTGCTCCTTTAGGACAAGAATTTAAGCAAGATTTTACCCTCCACCTCTGGCTCAGACTGGCTTCTGGTCTGTTGCACAGGACATCTAAACCCAGCATGTGAACTCACAAGGCCCCCAGAGTGCAGAGGACAAAGTGAGTCACATGTGTTTGCATTAACATTGTATGAGGAGCTCAGCAGAGTACAATTAATTCTGGGAATTTATAGACAAGAAAAACTGCTGGAGGAGCAAATCTGCAGCAGGTTGGATACCTTTTGCATATGCTTTCCTTGATGAAAATCCTGCATAATAACAGAAAATCTTTCATATCTCCTTTGACATTTCAAAGGATGGGACCATTAAGTATTAATTTGCCTTGACAAAGTACACCTTTCTTTTGCAAAAATGAAATCCCAGTCAGAGCACAATGTTGTCTTGTTTACATCTCTTCCTGCTGTAATAGTGCTTTGTAAAATATGCTAAGTTGTTTTTATTAGGCCAGCTGAAAATTATATTGCTTAAATTTATTTTATGTATTAATTTGGGGAAAAAAATCAATAAATTACTTGGCCCTCCCTTCAGCTCTATTACATTTGTTATCATTTATTAAATGGACTTATTTTAAGTTCATTTGCAAGCAAAATAGTGTTAACTGAAGACCCATTCATCATTTTCTTCATAAGAAAATACCAATGAATGCCACCTAATTACAAAAGAAGGAATAAAAAAGAGAAAAAAAGGAAAAAAATAATATACACTTTTTACAAAGAGGTAATTGGAAAAAGAGATACTTTTTCAGCCTGCTCCTCATCCTGGCTGTCACCCCTCCAGGCTGCAGCCACTCTCCCACAGGCCACCAATATCCTCCCTGATATTTGACTTGTCCTGAAGGAAGCAGCATTTCCCGTGTCACAGAATCACAGGATCACAGAATGGGTTGGGTTGGAAGGGACCTTAAAGATCGCCTTGTTCCAACCCCCCTGCCTTGGGCAGGGACTCCTTTCATGAGACCAGGCTGCCCAGAGCCCCATCCAGCCTGGCCTTGTACACTCCCAGGGATGTAGAGCTGCTTTCAGATTTTTGTTCTAGAAAGGATTGCTTGGGAGGAGAGGGAATCAAGGGAAAAGGAGTATTTTCCTTCATTTTGCACAGAGCTGGTAGAAACGAGAAAATTTAGAAAATGGCAAAGACAGAAGCAGCATCAGTTGTAGGAGGAAGGAGTGAAAGGGAAAAGGGGCAATGTTTTTAAAGCATTTTCCTCCTAGTTTGATTAATTTAAAACCAATTTAAAGCAAAAGTGGGCTCTATACAGAGCACAGGCCCAGCAGCACCTCCTTCACATCACTTCCCATTCAGCATGGAGGGAATCACTCCCTCCCTGCTCCTTGCCAGCCACCACTTCACTTTTTCTTGTCTGCTCTCACCACTTCTGCTGTCTCCCCTCCTGTCTTTGTCTCTTCAAGAAGCGTCCTGGAACCCAGCCCAGCTTGTTCAAGCTCCCAACACATCTCGAATTTTAATTCACTCTCATTTGAAGTCATCTATCTCTGTTTTAAACCCAGACACAAAGAGAATGAGCCAATTTATTATTACTTAAAACCAAAACAAATCTGCAGAGAAAGCCTGGTCCAGTCTGGTCCAGCACATCACAGCATGTCCAGCTTGGTGCTAATACTGACTTGAAGGTAAGTGACCTGGGGCACAAAATTCTGCATAGGGACAGCCTGCTTTGGAAAGATGCCCTGCCCCAGGTACCCAGGGCAGTGTGAAAGCACATCAGTTAGAGGAAAGATGACAACAGAAGGTGTAAAAGCAGCACAACCTGTTCTCAGAGCCTTATCTGGACTCCAAGGCTGCCTGGCAGGTGAGCTTTCCTGCCAGGCAATGTTGCATTTCATTCTAATTGGCATTAAAGACATTGCAATGAAACCCCTTTACTCTACACTTCATAAAGAACAAGAAAAACAGAACTCATTTTTGCCAGTAAATGGAAAATTTACAACAATAACCAATGAGGCAGGGGAGAATGGGATTCTCTGCTGAACATGATGACTATTCACAAATACTTTCCATTAAATAAAAAGACATTAAAGTATGGAAAACAAGTAAAGAATTCCAAATCAACACAGGTGGAAAAAGTAAAAGGTGCAACAAATATTTGCCAGTGGTCACCCTGGAACTGCACATTAGCACAAATCATAGAACCATAGAATCACTAAGTTTGGAAAAGACCTTCAAGGTCCTTGAGTCCAGCCTTTGATAAAACACCACCACATCAACCAAACTGTAGCACTGAATGCCACATGGAGCCATTCCTTGAGCACTTCCAGGGATGGTGACCCCATTGCCTCCCTGGGTAGCCCATTCCAGTGCCTGGCCACCCTTTCAGTGGAGGATCTCTCTCCTTTCTGCCTCCTGCCTGTTCTGTGTGCTGCCCAGCACCTGTTTGTAAATGATGTGCAGTGGACATTTAAAGATTTAAACAGAAGTAATCTATAAAAGCAGTTTAAATCACCAGTATCAATATTATTTTAGTCTGTTAGGCTTTTAATTCTTGTCATAATTCGTTGATGGATCATCTTAATGGGTGAGAAGGCAATTCCTTTCCCATTTTCCTGCAATCCAGCAATCTTCCCCCATTGCAACTTTCTGTCATCAATACAGAAACTGCAACGGCTTCAACTGCTGATTGCAGAGCCACATTTCATGTTACCTTCCATGGGAATGCATTTGTAGGGATACTAACAAAATAGTGGATTATTTGTTGCATTTCTTTGATCTATAAATAGGACTCCTCTGTAGAGGATATTTTTACTGTGTTTGACACACTCATTCTAAAGTGTAACCAAGTAATTTTCATCTCATTTTGAAGTTCTGTGCCTGCAAGAAGTAAGTATAACAGAGTGAAAAGTCAAATAAGAAACCCGGAGGTCCAAGTGAGGCAGAATTTGGGAACAGGACAGAGAGCTGCTTTGCTTTTCTCCTTTTTATTTATAGCTTAGACTAAAATCTCTTTCCCTTGTGTCTTTTCTGGTAGCCTGCAAGAAATGAGTTCAAAGTGGCAAAATATCTACTGAAAGCTGTTTAGTTCAAAGCCAACATGAAGTGGGGGCAGTGGCAGAGAGCCTGCCCTGGGGCAGGATCATCTCTGGCACTGGGATGAGTGCAGAGGTAAAATGTTTCTGTATAATGGCCTGCTCCTGCTGCTCCTGCTGCCTTCACCAGGCTGCAGACCTCCAGCTTCAGATGATCTCATTCACACTTCTTCTATATAAAGAAATCTTGTGTCACCAGCACATGGTATTTTTTTTCCTAGATTTGCAAGTCCTATTCATAACTTGTCACTTCTATCCCTGGAAAACTCATCTGTTTGGACAATTTGGTATTAAAAAACCCTTAAAAGTTGTAATTCTCAAAATAATTCCAAAATGGCAGGTGTGCACAGTGGAACACATCACCCTGGCACTTTGCCACCAACCCAAAGCAGAGCCATGATCAAGGCACACGCATCCCAGCTTTTAAAATAAGGCTACACCTTAAGACACTATTTTGTTTTGCTACCAAAAAAAAGGCAAAAAAAAGCCCCAAACCTGTATAGCATTCAGAGGACAAGAGACCAGCTCCTACATGTATTGGGTATTTATAGTTAGAGCATTTGGGAATGCAAATTGAAATGAATCAATGCCAGCAGGGATGCCTAAAAGAAATAAGTGAGAATTACAGCAATTAAGAATGTTGTCTCAAAGGAAATTAGTAGAGTCCATTAGTTACAATGCCTTAAAGGAAAATGTACCAAAATAAGAAAGAAAGAAATTAAAATATTAGGAAATTAGGAGAAAAAAATGGGATGTAGAAAAGATAATGAGCACAGTAGATATTTGCCACCCTTCTTTTATTAATAAGGAAATGAAACAAAGAAATAGTGATAGGAACTGAGCCACCAGGAATAACAGAGCAATATATTCTGCCACAAGATCAATGGCCAGCTGGCTCAAGGCTTTGCTGATCTAAGTCCAATTTGTCATCAAATTCTGTAGAAACTGGTTCCATGGAAAAGAGTGCAAAAAGAAAGTGGCAGGCTAATAGGTACAGCAAAAGTTGTATTTATGATGCAACACTGCTGGAGTGTCAAAGGGCTTTGAGGAGAAAAATATATGTTTTATACTCAGTGGATAAGTGGAATTCACTGTGCTGAGACCCTGTGCACACTGGCAGACCAGCAGCTCTCGTTTCACCTGCTGAGGTGAAAATGGGACTGGTTTAGCCCAGCCTATTCCAGGGTTGTTGAGGGTTGTTGGAAATCCTGCCAAACCCTCTGAATTCCACACTCACTGCTCAGAGGCGGCCCCAATGGCCTCAGTTTACTTTTGATACATGGCAGAACTGACATTTTACAAAACTTTGATGGGGAGCCTGAATGTCAAAATGCTGGAAACAACAAGTCTCAATGCAGTACATCTGCCAGCAGGAAAGTGAAACAGCAATGGCCTGTTTGAGTCTGTATGGAACCTTGGATAAACAACCCTCCACTGTCTGCTGCTTGTGGACTTCCAATTCCCCTTCTGATTGTGTGCCTCAGACACCACAGGCAGGAAGAAACTGAAATACATAAACCCCAAGAACAAGATTTGAATGGAAAGACAAGAACTGCTTGCAAAACATAATCATTGATGCTTCTTGCTGATGACATCATTGTCATCATGCTGGTTTCCAGGTTCATGGAGAGCACTCATGCAGACCTGGAAAGGTGTTCCCAATTCTCTGAGTTGCAATGGTTTGCCTCTCCTCCTTCAGGCTCAGCCAGATGAATCCTGAGGATCTGGCTGGAGCCTATCACTGCTGCTTGAGTGGGTTCTAGGAGTGGGTTCTGTGGAGACTACAGAAACTCATGATAAAAGGGAAAGAACCATCTCCATGCCAGACTCCCAGTTAGGATAAACTGGCTTGGCCATGTTTACTCTCCTGAGGAGCTGGGCCTGTATCTTTTCTGCCTACACTCTGTCTGCACTGTAAAATGTCTTTTCGAATAAATGAATTTTAGTGACATTTGAGGCATTTAATTATTTCTCTAAGAATGCAAATTCTGCATTCCTTCATCTGTTAGCTCCATATATTTAGTATGGATTGAACAGCACCTGCTGACTGGATGAATCATTTGCATCCAAGCCACAAAATGGGAACTAAAGGACCTCCAGTGCTGCTGTTGAAATTGATGCTACTGATGCTGCCAATTCAACTCCTGTTGCTGGTACTAATCAACACCTCTTTAAAATGATTACAGCATTCAGATAGGGCCATAAAAGTACCAGGTGGGATATATTTTGTACTGCTTCCTGGTTTTTCTACACTCTTCCCTATGGGAAAGGATTTATTGGTCCCATCAATCCCTCTTACAGTCTTTAGCACGGGAAGGAGATGTCACAGAGTTTTAATGTCTCATATATTTCCTCAATTACATGATCATTATGACCAGTTTGGCACAAAATACTGTTTTCATCAGACTCGGTATTTAAGGCAAAAAGTAGCATTTGTTACCTTAGCTGCAGATTAATATAAATTTATATGCATGGATGAAACAGAAGATATTAATTGTTTATTTAAAAGTCTTCTAAACTACATTTACATGAGAACTTTATTTAAAACCCCACAACTTTGTTCTTCAGCAAAAGCTGGCACAGTGAATGCGAGCCAGTAAATCTGAACCTGCTGAATCCAGCTCCACTGCATGTCAGGGAGCTTGATAAAAGATTTTTTTTTTTTTTTTTTTTTAAGGAGACCTCATATGAACTAAAGAATGGCTCAGAACAAGAGTCCCTTGGGTCTGGGGCATTTCCCAATCCTTTTTACAGCCCCATCAGAAGTACCTCAAATGTCTGTGGTATCCCCTAACACAGTCCCTGGGGCTCACAAGATCACGGGGGGTTTTCCCTGTTGCCATCAGTCTGATGACAGTCACTGATGGGAGCCTGGTGCTGCTCTCCTTGTGAGCAGCTGGGCCACAGAGCTGTGCAACAGCCTGCCTGGCAGCAGGGCTAAGGGCTGAAAAAGCTTTCCACCCCTGCTGTGGGAGGCAGGGAGAAACTGCAGCCAGGACTCTCTCACTGCAGTCATGGGATGGGATGGGATGGGATGGGATGGGATGGGATGGGATGGGATGGGATGGGATGGGATGGGATGGGATGGGATGGGATGGGATGGGATGGGATGGGATGGGATGGGATGGGATGGGATGGGATGGGATGGGATGGGATGGGATCTCACTCCAGGGACAGACCTCTGGAGGGTCACTCTGACACTGCCCAGTGCATCTCAGTCCCAGCACACACCGCATGTGCTGCCTGGGGCACTGAAATTGCTGCTGAGCCATAGGACCATGCTCAGAAAAAAGCAAATATAGGTCCTTCTGCTGGAGGTTATTTGCCAGAGTCAGACTGGAAAGAGGAAAGAAAAATAGACCAAATAATCCAGCTAAGCGATTGCGCACGAAGCCATTGCCAGCTCCCTGATGCAGACTTCAGGGAACTTCAGTACATTTGGAAAGTTCATGAGTCTGGCTTTGGTTCTCTAATAATCAACTGTGAGTTTAAATTGTTCATTATCTTTAATTAAAGAGGGAAGAATGACTTTCTCCTTCACCAGTGTATTTCCCCAGTGCTGCTTTGGCCTTTCAGCTTCATGATGTAAAACACACAAGCTTGGTGAAAAGGATAGCAAGGCAGGTTTCTATCTGTGCTCTCTTTTTGCTTTTCCAAAGTTCAGTGAGCTAACACCATTCTCACTAATTGATTCTGAATTTTAGCAATAGCTTTACTACAAACTATTGAGATATTGCAGTCCACCTCTAAAACCTGTTCAGAAAATTTACCAAATACTTGCCCTTGAGAAGCATGAAGAAGAAATTAAATCAGTGTGAGCTTATTTTTTCATAAAACATTATTATTGGCCCCAGGATGACTATATTATAGTTATAGCCACTACAGACTTTCACAGAGATTCCTATGTAAGAGATTCAAATATTTCTATAAAGATTTTGATAGGACTTATTTCTTCTTGCCCTTTGTACTTTCTCCATCCCCTTCAATATCCCTCAGGCCTGTGTGTACCTCTGCAAAGTCTCTAGACCCTAACCAGATGTTCAGTCACTGTCTCCCAACAGTGCCACCCTCCCACTTCTCCCAGCTGCTCCATCCCTGAATTCCCTCATTCTCACCACAGCATTCTGGACTCCTTCATGCTTCCTTCCCCTGCTCCTGTGTCCACATTTGCTTTTTGCACAATTTCCCCTGGCTTTGTGCTGACTTTCCTGCTTTGGTCCTGCCATCCCAGCATCCCAGGAAACACACAGAGGTCAGCAAACAGACAATTACAAGGAAGGGAGTGTGGGCCAAGTTTCCTTTAACCAACACTGGGAGTCCTAAAGGAGGCTTAGGCCAGTCCCACATTCAGTCAAGAAAACCCAGCTAGCTGGAAAATGATGCCTCAGACCAGAGGCACCTTATCTTTGCTACAGCTCAAAATTCAGGCACGAAATTCTCCCCTGCATTCTGCTTCTCCCCTGAGCAGCTCACATAATGAGTGACATGAACCAGGAAGAAGGTGCTGCTGAGGGTGCTAATCAGCATCCCTGTGCAGCATTCCCTGATGTGCTCCTGTAAACACAAGGTAGGCACGTGCTGAATGCACAATAATGGGACAGAATTAAGAGAAGCCTAATCTCCAATTCAGCAAAAATCCTCTGCTTATATGTGCACACTCTGCTTTTCCCTCCCTGATATCCAGCTAATATTTCTAAGATCTCCATATTGACTGTTTTTATTTCTTTTTGATAGCAAATGTTCTTCCAGTAGCAATACAGTTAATGGATAGGAAAGATTATTTTCTGAGTATTTGGGATAATGCAGCTTTTCAGCTATTATGAAGCCATCTTGTTTTATAGATTCACTGTCTCAGTCTTTCTTTATGTCCCTTGAATTTGTGTGTGCAGCATCCTGGAGCAGCACAGCACACAAACTCTCTACCAAACACAGGGAAATCATCACCACGGGAAAATAGCTGGAATAACCTCCTTAAAACTATTTAATTATGAGTTATACTTACTATATTTTTGAAGGCTTTGTCTGAAAACTTGGGAACTGCTGCAGAGATTGAACTGAAATGTATTAAATATGCAAGAAAGTACTAATGTAACAGAAGTTTGAATGACTAAAGTTATAATGTCAAAAAAAGTCATGAAAAAAATGTTAAATTTCAAAAACAAGAAGCAGTGTGTAATACATTTCACACAACAATCCAGACAGTTCCACATCCAGTAATAGCAATGTTTGATGCAGTCTGAGACATTTAAATAAAGTCTACATAATAAAAATTGAACAGAACTAGAAAGCATGAAAATGACACATCCAAATTCCCTGAGCTGTTTCAAAGTCTCCAGAAGGAACTTAAGTGAATGTCAAACTTTGTTTAAAATCTTTTTCTTACCACAGTCTGTTTCTGAAAGTTTTTCACCACGGTTGCTGTCAGGGGTGAAAGCAGTGGGAGAAGCTGATAGAACACTTCAGTAAGGAAGGGCACAGATCAAACTGCTGAAGGGGAGATGCCATATTCCCAATTTGCTCTTGGGGAAACCCCAGTGATATACACGAGATGTGTGTGTCACTGAATGCCCTCAAAGGAACATCTGAACTCCAGCTGACAGAGCTATGTAAGGAGTGGAAACAAATTCTTGATCTGCTGAGCTGGAGAAGGGACAGAACATCTCCAACCAGGTTTTGAGCAGTTTGAAATAAGCACCCCATTAGACACCACTGCCATTTTGAACACCCTGAGATAAAATATGCCAAGTGCTTCTGGTGCCTGGCTGTGTTAGAACTCAGGGGTGAGCATGGGTGGGACTGAGCGCTCCTACCAAGACTTTTTTCCCAGAGCTGACAAGCTTTGCCTGGGTCCCACTCTGCATATCAATTCCTCAGCAAGAGAAGTCTCCTGAACTACTTCTCCCAAAGCAGACAGCACCTGGCAAGCAGAGACCCAACCAGCTGTCTCCTCTGCCCTGCCCACCAGGAGCAGTGACAGTGCCCTGTTTCTGTAGGAGGCTGCCCAGAGGGCAAAGATGCTCACAAACCTTCCTGCACAAATCCCACGAGAGGCACTGCTGCTCTGTGCCACCTGCAGAACAAAACACGTCCATGAGGTCCTTGTGAGAAGCCTGTACCAGGTCAGGGTGCCCAGAGTGTGCTCCCACAATCATCCCCTTCCTTCCTCCCCTGTGGATTGAAGCTCAGTGCTCACAGCTGGAGTTACAGGTTAAGCAACCTCTGTTTAGCAATGTCACGAGCAGCAAGGGTTGATGTGGGAGTGCAGGAGTAGCAGCATTTAAAATGTTATCTACCCTGTCTGTCTGATGCCAAGAAGCTTTGAACTGGTTCCCTTGGCCCCAGCTCCTGTTCATCCCTACCTGTTTCCTGACACCTGCACTGCTGCTCTGCCCCTCTGCAGGAGCACAGAGCTTTGAGGCACTGCCTGGAGCAGCACCTGAGCTCCTGCCAGCAAAGGTTACTTACACCTGCCAGCTGGGAGACTCCCCAAATGAAGGGAAATAGGGCTATCAATCAGACACAGAAAACGTGGTGGCAGCCTCAGGCTTTTGGGTGTTTTCACAGAGAGTCAGGCAAAACAGAAAAAAAATAGATTTTTCTCAAGTCTATCTCAGGTCCTCAGAAATAATTTCCTATCTCAGCAGTCCTGGGCAGTCAGAGCAGGAGACAGCAGTGTCCACTATCTTTCCAAACAAATGGTGTGTTATCCTTCTCTGTCTTTACCTGACATCAGAAAAATCAGCTCCATTAACACAAGGTTACTCTTTGGAAATTTTTCGTCTTGATTATTCCATTTATGTAATTTATTTTGGTCCTCTGATTCCTATTAGTGGGATCAATATTAATTTAAATCACAAGGCATTTTCTCCTGCTCCATTCATGCAGATCAGGCACACTGCATTTCCCCTGCTTGTATTGCTGACAAATTAACCTCAACTGAGATTACCAAGATCAAGGGAGAAGAATGACTGCAACCAGTTTCTCCACTCTGTTTTAGGCAGGGATCAAATGGTTAGCCCACAGGTAAACTTCTGCAGAATTCCATACATCAGACTTGGGGAAGAGAATAGAATAAAATTGGTCAATGCCTGAGCAAACCAGATCACACTTAAGATAACACCATCCTCCATAAAAGGTGACCAAATGCTGCAGCAGTCATCCTGTGGGCAGGGATGAAGGATTTGGTGTAGAGCCAAGGTGGGACTGGGTGTAGAAGGGGGCACAAGTTGAGGTAACAGAACTGTAGCTTCCAGACAGGCAATAATTTAGATAGGAGGGTAGAAAATCATGGATTCATAGAATGGTTTGGGTTGGAAGGCACCTGAAAATCCATCTTGTTCCACCCCCTGCCATGGGCAGGGACACCTTCCACTAGACCAAGCTGCTCCAAGCCCTGTCCAACCCGGCCTTGGACACTTCCAGGGAGGGAGCAGCTACAGCTGCTCTGGGCAATGTAAGCACTTAGAAATCAAAAGGCAACCCAGTGAATCACCTGTGTGGAACTAGGAGGTAAATACCACGTGAGCAGCAAATGCAGAAGGCAGAGAGCAAGACTGGAATAGCAGTGGAGGACATGGACAGCCTTAGGACACTGCTCTGAGCAGGTGTGGCCGTTCAGGCTGTGGCTACTGAGACAGCCAAGGCTGATTGCCAGTGCTGATGGCAGATTGCCAGTGCTGATGGGTCATTAGCAGGTGGCCTGTGCTGCATCACTGAGCTCAGTGTAAGCAATGAGTTAAACTCCAGATAAATCTGATAAAGGGTCAAAGGCCAAACTATTCACTTACCACAGCGCGTGCAGCTCTGGGGGCCACACCACCCCTGGCAGGTGCCCCTGGGGATCCAGAGAGATTCACCTGTGAGCTCAGATCTGTGCCTTCAGATAAAACCTGACCCAATCCAGAAAGACCTTCTTTTCAGTTTATTTAAAATTCACTGTTTGAGAGAATTACTGGATGTAAGAAGTGAATGATTCACATTTTTCAGGAGTTCCAGATTTCAAGTAGGTTTTTTTAGGAAAGAAATGCACTGAGAGGGAATGTGTTTTATCTTCCAGTTATTTGGAAGGTATAATGAAGATGATACAGCAACTACAAAATCCAGCACAGACCCTTCCTGTTTGCCTGCAGAAGGACAGAGGTGGTGCCACCTCTGCCTGGGACTGGCAGAAGAGCCAGTCAGTGATAATGTGCAGCAAAAGGCACAGCAGAGTTCAGGGGTTTCATTGCTCTGATGCCTCCTGGAGTCATTGTGTGGGCCAGGGACCAACTCCAAATTCTGACTGCTGGAGACTGCTTTAAAGTAGTGAAACCAGACCAAGCAGAACAAAAATTCACCTTCTGGCTATGTACTGCTGGAACACAGCAGCCTAGAAAGGATAAATTTAAAAGCGTGCCCATCCCTTTGTATATGCCAGCGACAGCTGTGTTACCTGTGTAATAAAATACCCATTTGTCCACAGGTGCTCCTGCAGACCTCACTGCTGCCCTCAGACCTTGCAACCCTCTCACAGTTGTGGAAGTGCTTCTGGCCTCTCCAGCACAAAGTCAGCTGTGGTTTTTTACTTCACACATGGATTCAGTCAAAGCACAACTGCTGATGCTCAGAAGGCAGAGGGGTATCACAGCATGCAGAGAGATTGAGCTGTATGAGAATCTTGCTTAGACATCTATAAATCAGTTAAGCAAAACCACCTGCCTGCCTTGCATTCAATCTCTTAAAGGATTTCTCTGACCTTCAGTCCCACAGTGAGCTCCCTGTTCAGTGGGAAGGGAGAAGCTGCATCTTGCTTGCCTTCCCTATGCTCTCCCTTCCACTTTCCTGCTCAAGAAGAAAACAAGTGAAAAAGCCTTATGCTTCAGGATTCAGCTTATGTCACCTCCTCAAAGTCATCAATAAATCAGAAAAGAGCATTGGAAGAGAAATTGTGGCCCAGATCCATTACCACTCAGAGTTTCCAACTCTGGAGGTCTTTTCACTGCACAAAGCCAAGTGAGTGCTGCAGCAGTGACCTGACAGAGCAGCCCTTGGTGGCTCCTGTGGCTCCCTTGGCTCTTCCTTTGATTCATTTTGATGAACTATGCAGAGTCTGAAGCATAAATTTCAAACTTTATTCCTTTTTTTGGCTAATCCCGTGATCAGAATAAAAATTTGGCTTCAAATACACACAGTGCTTTTGGAATATGCCATTTATTTCTGGATCAATCACAGATTATCAAAAACTCCCTGAACCATTATCTGGGGAGGGTTTCTCCCCCCTCCCCCCTTTCATTTAAATACTAAACTGCAAAAGTGAGAAGATGAGATGAGCTAAGGTGACATTATTTATAGTAAAAAAAGTTCCTCACATATTGAGCTCTTTCCCTCTTAGAACCTCCCATCATTTTTCACTGTTTGTTAGGTTTTCATGACTTTATCAGGCAAGTTATATACATTTTTCCCTTACACACTGAGGGTATTTAGGAATTACATTAACTACATTTGATATGAAAGGCTGTATTCACCCATATGACACATGAGGCCAAAAAAATCATAAGAACTGTGAATTAACTGTTTAAGTGGCATAGCATAATCCTGAATGAGTCCCAAGAGACACCAAAATATGGAGACCCCAGTTTTAAATCTCAGATTGTTTTTCTGAAGATTTTGCATTTCTCCCAGTACTGGCTGAGACTGGCTGTTCCATTGAACTTTCAGAGATCTATCTAAAATGAGGTGTAGAGAAAGATACAGTAACAGAGAGACAGCACCACCTGGATCCATCAGGCCAGGGGTAGTTCTCACCTATCCTACAGGCTGCTCAGACTCAGCTATGAAGTGAGTAGAACTTGAAGGACAGAAGTCTCCAGGTTCATAGAAGCTATTTCCTGCAGCTTTAGAGTAGAAAATTTTGAAGATGAGAGTTAGGCAACAATTTCAGTTCAAACTAGGTGATGTGTTTGTTTTGTTTCCTTCTGGAAATTCCAGTGCAAAGCAAGGACAGCTGGGTATCCCAGAGGAACCCTCACAAGCAGAGTGTTGTTGGTTTGGTTTTGTTCTCTGAAAAGGTTCAGGCCTTCAGGAAAATATCTTTTGAATTTGACTACACCTCTACAGGGATCTGAGCACTCTGTTGCCCTTGCAGTGTCTTTGGTGGTGAACATGCAGAACCTTCAGCTTCCACAAGGCTTTCCTTGTTTGTCCTGACAGTTAAATGCCATCACCTCTTCTCCTGAGAAAATTTATTAATGAAAGATGAGACACTACATTTGCTAGTAAAAAATTAATGCTCCACCAGTAACTGCTGAGAGCTCACAGCATGGAAAGGTGAAGCAGCAAGCCAGCTGGCTTCCAAAGGAACAGTCTCCTCAAATATTTGTCTCAGAACCACTCGTACCTTCCTGAAACTTTAAATTACACTAAGCTCCAAGTCCCCTGTGTTCATAACTTTTAAAAAGCAGTCATATTTGGAGAATAAGCTTCCGTACTGAGCTCTGTGGGTATCTGACACGTCTGGCTATGCAGTCTCCTTAAATCTGGCTGAGTGACATTACTGAGGCTTCTTTCTAGGAATTCCTGCGGATAATCTGTGTCCACAATGCTCAAGAGTCTTGCAAGGATTTTTGCTTGACAGAGACAAAGGACAGGTTGTATAGGATCCTTCAAAGGTCCAGGTTCCTGTCTTTAGGTGCCAAGGGCAGAGTGCCTGACATATCCATCATCTCCAGGGAGTGAGAGCTCCCTGCTGTGCCTTGTGACTGACCAGCAGCTCAGATCCCTGCAGAGCCACAGGTGCCATGCACAGACCTCTCCATGAATGTTCCTCACTGCTCTGAGAATTCACCTACCTGCTCCTTCCATCTCCACCACAACAAATGGCACAGTTTCACAGCTCAAAACAGCTCTGTGGAGAAGCACCTCCTTTTAGTTGATCTTGCATGAGACCATCTTACCTGAAGGTGGCTTGCTCCCAGCTGTGTCAGCCCTTTTTGAAATGGGATTTTTGAATGGGAGGGGGAGGTCTGCAGGATATCAAAACTGGATAAAGTGTTTAAAATATGAGTACACAACAGTTCTATACAGCTGCACAGCAATGCTTTCTGTTTCATTCTCCAGTCTTTTCCTAGCAATTACTCCCATTCTAGCTGGGGTTTTGGTTTGTTTAGTTTTGCTTTGCTGCTGAATTGACAATATAATGGATAGTCCTATAAAACCACCCAGGAAAGAGATCTTGGAGTTAATAGCTAGTTCAGAGACCATCACCAAGTGTGTTTTTCCTCCCATGTGCATCACTGCACATTTATCAACAATGAATTTCATCTGCCATTTTGTCAAAGTGTTTGACAATATGAGCTTGGGGATCCATTCCTGCAAACTCCACTTGCCCTGCAGGGTTGGCTCAGCTGAGCTCAGGACAGGCTGCTTGGAGCTCTCTCATCAGCACAGGGAGAACAAATCTGCTGGCAAACTGCTCCAACACAGAGTAGTTAACTCCAGTTTAAAAAAAAATGTGGCCTAAAAGAGGTACAGCAGGGCTGTCCTTCAAAGCTGTGGAAAGCAGGAAGGAACTGGGGACTTTGTGCCACCAGCCTGGGCACATAGAGACTGGAAAGCATATAGTCCCAAATCAGCACTGCTTTTGCAAACACCCAAACACAGTGCAAATGCACAGTAAGACAGAATACAAATGAACAAGCCCTCAAAGAGGCACTGTATCATTTTTATGTTACCCTACAACTCCCTGTGGCATGATTTGATGTACAGAACAGGCTGCTTTTCTTACTTGGTGCTTTCCCTCTGAGACAGCTTACACACACCTCCACCCTACACCCAGTTCAAAGAATCAATAATGACTCTTATGGTTAATCTGTTTCTCACAGAGACATTTGCCTTCTCTTCTCAGAGTGCCCCCTGTGTTTCTGCTGAAGGCAAGGACAGCTCCTGTGAGAGAGAGTTGCTTTTGGAGAGCTGATTCAGACAAAGCACCTCAGAGAGAGGAGTCATCTCAAGGCAGTGAATAATACCACAGTTATGAGCCTCTATAAAATAGAAAAGAGCTTGCAGTCTGGGGCAGGAGTGTTTAGTCATGTCACAGCTCCATGGTCTCCAACATGATGCAGTTGTTAGTCATGACAGACAAGGAGCGCTCTAAATTCAGGAATTAAGCTTTGCTCCAAAACCTAGCAATGTGAATAGAAAAACTGGGTTTGGTTTCGTGGACTCTGAGTATTTCAAGCTTTTAAATTCATATTTTAGCAACGATTATAAAAAAAGACCTTCCATCAGACATATTGGATATTTCCTCAACTTGTGTGTTCAACAATCAAGACAAAGAGACCTCAAAATTTAGCCCACAGACAGCCTGGGTTATCCTTCCTGAAGGAAAAGTCACAGCAGTAGACACATGAGAAACATATGGCCTTATCAAGAGTTTCATTAACACAGACGCAGTCAAGCCTTGCTCATGTAGCAGGCAGAGCCCAGGTGAGAATCCTGAGGTGGTGCTGGTGGTGGTCCCCAGTCACAGCCTCTCTGCAGAGGTTTCCCTGCAACGGCTACACGGAGGAGCACCTGTCTGTACAGGGGCACACACATCTACAAGCTCAGAAGCAGGGCCTGATTTCTGCCAATCCAGATTTTGACAGGATATAATGAGCTGACAGCTTCACTGGCACTGACCACTTCATAATAATTTTTTTTTTTGATTGTGAGCATCTGCAGTCAGCAATATGCAGGATAATAAAATGCAGCTAGAGAGCCTGACTTTCTTGAAAGGAGAATGCTATAGCTCCCTCCTATGGCATGATTCATACCCTTTTTCCTGGTCATTTTTAACAGTGATCATCCTATTCTAATATTTCATTAACGTTCTTCATTTAGTAAATTAACCTGCAGTGACAATCTCAGGGAAGCCACACTTTTTGTGCTGTGCCATTCTGCTTTCCCTTAAATTAGAGATGTCTGTCCACAGGAATGCTGGCCATGATATAAATTACTTAAGGAAAATGGGAAAAACTCATCAATCAGGCAAAATAATATATGATCTTTCTAAACATGATAATCTATCTTGTAATAATTTCCTTCATGAAATGTCATCCTAGAGTTGAATGGCTCAGTTCAGGACCACATTAGGAAGGGACCAAATGCAAGTAGACTGACACTCTAGGCTTGTGAGATTTGTCAATACAGAGGGTACTTACTGGGTTTCATGGGGTTTCTCTGACACTTCTTGCTTTCAGAGCCACTGTCCCCACACCACTGCTCTCCTTGATCCCTTCAATCCCAACGGTTGTTGTGCTGTCCTTCAAAGTATCTGCTTGAATGGCAGCCTAGAAACATCAGTACAGGCAATGAAGCTGATGTCATTATATGAAAAGGGCCATTAAATCACCATTTAAAAAATAATTTTTAACCTACACTATTGGGGTCACTAATTAAAAATCAATTCCTCTCTGTGTTGCAAATCTGACAGTAATTCTGCCTCCAATGGGTACAGCAAGATTAACAGCACATCAGGTAAATGCAGCTGGGAAATGACATTTTCATTAGTGATTTATTGGGTGTGAAATTTCCACTATGGTGAAATATTCATGAACAAAGCAGGTTAGAATGTCTCCATAAATATCCATGTTACTAATTACTGCTGAAGCCCACGCTGGATTAAATGTTCACAAAGCAAAGCATTCACAAGCCACAGGAGAATTCTCTAGGACAAGACTTTTAGGGAGAAACCAAAAACACACAAAACCCAATAAGCAGCAAATTAAGAGCTTTCCTGCTAATCATGGCATATCACTTCTCCCATCCCCAGAAAAACAATCAAACCAACCCCAAAACCCCAGGAGAAAGCGAGGCAAAGTGATACAGTCTCCATTAATGAAATGTGCCAGGGAGTGATCCCGGGCCTGACGACCAAACGGTGGAAAAGGCAGCAGCTACTCCACATCCCCATCCCTTGAGCTGGGGCAAAGCATGTCCAGGTGAGCGTGTCCAGGTGACCTCACCTAGCCCTGCTTGCCTTTAGCACCTGGCTGCTCTGGAATCAGAGGAAGCTGGATTGCCACAGCACCCAGAAAGCTTCAGACAGCCCATGCAGCCCCAGCCAACAGGGACCTGCAGCTTCCTCAGGGCATAAAGGGCAAAGTCAGCAGAGCAAGAGGCACTAATTGGAACAGCCCATGCATTTTCTCTCTGCTGACTGCAGGTAGACAAAGAGTGGGACTGCAGGTCCCGCTCTGGGACTGTATGAGCTTGCGCCAGCTTTTATGGGCAGCCACATCAGGGTCTGGGCACTTCCAGAACCTGAAAAGGTGAATTTAAGCCACATTGGCTCCCAGTTGTAGGAACTGGGTATTTTTGTATTCAGTTAGAACCCATCACAGCTTTGTGTTAAAGCACAAACACACAGATGTGCACAGACCATCGCTCTCTGGTGGGAAGGGTGAAGAGGAGGCCACCAGGGAGCCCTTGGATTGGGATGGATGCCCCATAAACCACTTCTGCTGTCGACAGATTGGCAACATAGGCCCCCAGACATAAACACATTTTGCCTTAACATGAACTTTTATGGGCAGCAAGATGAATCTGCATTGTTGAGTAACCAGGCTTTTCCTTTTTCTTTACTTTTGTACAAACCTTCCACATGATCAATTGCTTAAGCCAAGGTAACTGCTCTGTCAAATGTGGTACTTGATCACACCAAATATTTCTCATGTTTGGTATTTCCAACTGGCACAGCTTCAATAGGATTCATTTCTGATGGAATGAGCTGCACTGTGCAACAAAGCCCAGAATGGCAGAAACAATAGTTGGCCAGAGTTAATAATCTGCTAGGTCTCCTCCTGAATAACAGCATGCAACATAAAGATATTTAGAGAGAAGTGCAATCCTCAGAGTGCTTCATGTCTTGTAAGCATGAAGGTTGTAGCTCCAAACTGTTTAAAAATAGCTTTATGAAATCCAATTTTGCACAGTTTTGACTAAATAGAAGAAACTGAAGAAGCTGATGAAAATGCAAAAGCAGCAAGTTTAAATGAATTGAACCTCAGAAGCTGTTGGAAGATAATGGCTTCAGGAGTCATCCATTCTGTTCACTGCCAGCTTTACACCAGGGCTTCTGCATCTCTTTTTCAGCTCATTGTTAAAAGCATCACTACATATTACCAACATTGTTGTTGCTGACTAAAATACTTAGTAATGACACAAACATCATTCAAAATCAAATTATCAGATGTACTGACAACATACTCTAGAATTTAATAGCATGTTAAATGATTGTGGGGAAATGTTCTGTGAAGTCAGTGAAGCAGCAGCAAAAACTAATTCAATTCTCAAATGAGTAAAAGTGAGAAACTGTTCTTATAAAACCAATATTGTAAAAATACATGCTGGCATACACTGCTGACTTCTAGGGGAAGGAGAAGGAATATCTTCCTCTAGCAATAACCACCTAATTTTTGTGGCTGATGTAGTTCACCTTGAATCAAAACTGCTCCATGTGCCTGGAGTAAGAGTGTCCAAAATAATACATGGAGGAATGTCATACATTCAAAATATCAGTCATGACTCAAAACTATTTATCATTGATCATGATATGATGAACATATGGATCTCAAGTTACTTGAAATTCATCTTAAATTTCTGGAAACTGCTAAAGAGCAAGAGCAGAGTCTGTCTCTTACCTTCTGGAGCAAACAGCACCCTGGCATGAAATTTGCATGGAACACGAAGGTTTCACATTGCCCCAAATTAGTGAAATGTGCATTGATGATCACACAGCTCCATCAGCCTTGCTCTGGCAGCATGTCCTAGGAGAGCTGCCATGTAGGAGAGAAACCTACAGCCATCACCAGCTTCCAAACACCTCACACCAACTAGGAAGAGTTTTCATAATACATCATCCCTTGGAGATGGGTTATAACGGTGCTTGAGATTAAGTAACATGTAATTGAAAAGACAGAATAAAATTATCAAATTTTAATAAAATTATTAAAGTTTTAATAAAATGCATGTAAAAAAAGCACACAAATCTTGTTATAAACAAGAAAGCACAGTATGTTTGAACTTTATGCCTCTTATAAGCTCTTTTTTATTAATGTTTTCTTTACAAAGCTCAGCATGTCTTTAAAGCATTGAGCAAGTCACAGCATTCACAGTGGGCCCATATATTGGCTTCGAATGGCTGGCGAAGTGCTCCCTGTCTGTGATAGAAATCAAGATTTATAAACAAATAAAACAGGCAAAAAAGCTATAAAGTTCAACAAATTCATGCTCCCTAGTTTACACAGAGCTGGTTTGTGTGAATGAAGAACACCAGAAGACTCACTCCCATGTATGCATTCATCCCAGCCCATAGATCTGCTGTCCTGTGCTGAGCATCCACCCCCAGCCAGGCTCAGGTCCCTGCCCTAAATAACAGATGCAGCACCCAGGAGAAGGATTGCCTTCAGCCAGACCTGCTGAGCCTCTGTGGGTTTGCAGCCCTCCTCATCCTCTCTTCTCTCCTCCTGCTGCAGGCAGGAGCAGCTCTGGTGACACAGGGCAGGAGCAGTGGGTGTAACTGCTCCCCCGGGTGCAAACATTCCATTTCATCTGGGAACATCAGGAATGTCCCACACCCCTGCTCCCCCCAAAAGTGACTATTGCAGAGCTTCTAGCAGAAGACTCATACTGAAGAAACTCCCCCATATCTGGAGAAAAAGATCATTGTCCTGGATCTGTGGCTTTGATGAGCAAAATGCCAACACCAATGGAAAGGATTTATCCCTGTGGTACAGAAGGGGAGTGTGACTTGAATGTTAACAATATTCCAACACTGCTGGAAGCAGGGAGCTCACACGCTGCCCTCCCCTCTACAGCAGACACTGACTGAGGTGCAGATCCAGCCAGCATCTGAACTGAACTCACATAGAGCTGCAGGAGAGTCACAACTCATTTTACTTATTGCATATTGTACTTTACATTGTCTTTCCTGCCTTTAGCTATAATATTTAATTAATAACATACTAATAGCCAAATTACATACCTTACTATTTTGCTGAGCTGTCCAGGGTCAAAAATTATCCCTAAGAAAAATTATCCCTAGCTGCTCTGTGTATTTGGGGAAAATGGGCAGCAAAATTCAACAGATGTCATGCACAATTATTTTGATAGGAATCTGTAAATCATCTTCACAGAAACAGAATTTATTTGCATTCTAGCAATGGCATCTTTTTATGCCATTTATGATCTCAATAGGAAAAAAATCAGAGAAATCTGATAGATATTAGATATTCTGTTTTGGGGTTCTTAAATGGAATATTTAAGAATATTGATTTTTGTAGAGCTGTTACATTGTATTCACAAACATTAAACATTAAAGTGTTTTTAGGCAGATACTTGACAACAGACATCAAATTTCCATTAGCTACTTTTTTGTAGAGACCTTGCTTTTAGAAAAGTGCTGAAGACAGGGAGACAAATCCTAAGGATTTACAATTACATTTATAATTCTGCCTCTGTCTGATATTTTTGAAAATAAAAAAGCACAGAAAGACAAACAAAACAGCAACTCCGGAGGGGCAGCCCCATGGTCAGCACTCAGTGCCTTGGTTCACTTCCCAGCTTTGTTTTTAGCTGTGGGCCACTCAATTTGTCTTTCTTTTTCTCCCCTAGAGCAGGTATAACACTCTGATCAGGAAATACTTAATAGGCTCATCTGGGAAGAAGCCATTTTTACGGCACAATTTAAAGGGTAAGAAAGACTTTTTTAATAATCAAATAGCATATTTAAAAGTCCAGGTAGGGAAAAAAAAAGGAAACTCCAAAAGAGAAGGTAGCACACATAGCCAGTCCAAAGTCAATGGGAGTTTTGCCTTGACTCTACTGCAATCAAGATTTCTGCATTAAACACTCAGGGATCCTGTGTCCAGTCCCTGCACCTGTTCCATCTGATGCAGTATCACAATATCTGCACATATTTCACAACATCTTAAAAGAAGTGTACAAGGGGAACCCTGAAAACCTACAGCCAGTGTGCTCAGAGGAGGACAACATGCTGGCATATGTGAATTAGGATTGTTTCAGCTTATAAAATCATCTTTTATAAAGACAGGAGGATGACTCCTGCAGCATTCACATTTCCAACACAGCCAGAATCTTTCAAAGCCCAGCATGCTCAGAATGAGATCCCAAGTCCCATGTATTACATTGATTTTATAATTGATTATCTTCCCAGGGTCACTATCTGGAGAGCTGTAAGACATAATTTTTTTCAACTGATTTGTCTCCCTGGACAGCTGCTGCTTACAACTTCCAACTTTCCAATAGATGATGACAGCACAGTGAAGGATGGCTCAAGTACTGTGATCATTCACTTCCACCCTGTGGGCTGTAATCCAAAACTTTCCTACACCTAATTTTTTTCATGCAGTAAATCATCATTGGGAAGAAAGTGTCCAGATATCCACTTATGTGAGGGCATTTAATTGCTCACCAAAATGTTGAGAGGGCTGATTCAAACACATCTGGTGTGAGGCAACGTGTTCACTCCCACTACTGACCACAGTTCCCCCTGCTCAGCAGTTCATCTGAAGACACTTCTTCCATTTGCAGCTCAATATTTCCAATACCTTGGTATTTTAAAGCCTGTCTTTCCATGCACTTGCTGCCTTGTAACTAAATAGCTAAGAATCCAAAGTCCTCTAAAATCAATGGGAGTCTTCCAGTGGCTGTGTGAGCTTAGATTTAACCCCAGAAAGATTTGGCAACATCAGGCTTTCATACAGGAGCACTGTCCTTATAACCTGACAGCCAGTCACTGATCTGGGAGGTCCCTTTGTGGGTCACAGACACCAAGGACAGGGGTGAGGCTGAGGATGTGGCATTGCCATTGCTCCTTGCAGGAATGCAACTGCAGGGAGCAAAATCATACATCAGGAGCAAATGAGTAACTGCCTGTGAGTCTGTCACCTGTTCCTGTTCATCTCCCAGGGCAATCCATACAGGCAATTCCTGTGAAGAATTCACTTACACACCCCAGCAGGACATTGCCAGAGTTGTGTGCAAGCAGGGGCCAGCCAGCACCAGTGCTCAGCCTGCAGGGAAGATGAAATGGGAAAACCATCCATGAAAGACTAAGAATGCAGAGAACACATCCTCTTAGTGGGGGCTGTGCAGCAGCAGCATCCCCTCTCCCATCTCAGCATGCTTCCAACAGGCTGGAAAAGGAGCTGGCATTGGCCCCTCTGGCAAGGACACCCAGTTTAGTGAGCCTGACTTGTCCAGAGACCTCAGAGACCCTGCAGGTGAGGAGGACACTGGTGGGGAGTCCTGCCCTGCATGCAAGAAGGAACCAGGCTGGTGGTGCCTCTCCAGAGCCCTGGCTCCTCTCCAGGAACAGGATTTGTCTCTCCAAGTGCAGAGGGATCACTTTGTAATTTTTACTGAACACCACCACCCTAGCTGGCTTTAATTCCTGATTACTTCATCAGAGGTTACCACTTCACCTTAGCTGGCAATTATTTTGCTGTGATTAATTACTGGTTTCAAAAGTACCACCTTCATATTTACTGGGCTATATTATAAAGAGCTTTAAAGCTCTAAACCTTTGCATTTTATTCACAGTAGGACAGAAGTCCAGTTATGGTCCTCTAGTACAAAATGCATTATACAGACCTACCAGAAACCAATTCCTGCTCCAAGGACTTTACAATTTAAAGCTGTGATTGAACATTTGTTCGCATCCTTATCTTGAAGGAGGTAGGTTGTTCCAAAGACTCCAAAGTGATTATTCATCCTATTCATGAATTCAAGAGCATGCATATGTATTTGCACAACTGGAAAAGGCCACAAGAGTTGGAATAACAGCAGGAGGATATAAAGAGAGATAATTGTGACTAATGCAATAAGCAGTGGTTAGAGAAGAGTAGCTGCCAAGCTGTTGCTGAATATTTTATTGGCAGTGCACTAGGGGCAAAAGTCAAGGAGAGATTTGAAAAAGGACATTGTAGTATTTTGTTGGCTATTAGGAGAGCCTTTCTTGTGCATTATTATAGGAAGAAGCACAAAAAATTCTGATGGAGATTGGATTAATGGCTTAATTTCTAGGGAGTATTAAATTACCTGGCATATTGTAGAAACATTTATAATTTATAAGTAAAATGACATTAGCGATTTACATGAAGCTTAGAGAAAGTCTAGACAAGAATTATTAAATTGAAATCCCAGGTTCACACTACAGGAGTGTGTTTAACACCCATATCCTGTAAGAGGATCCACCACACAGAGGAAGACATCAGTTTTCCTTCTTTCCCTGCCTCTGCCCTCATGCAGACAGGAATCAGGATTGAACAGCAGTGCTGGGAAGAAGCAGCCCAGGAGACCCACTCTGAGACTGCAGGTAAATGCAATCCCACTCCAGCTGCACCATGTGTGGATTGCAGAGCATCAGGAACTGGGCAGGATCCTTCACAACATCATCCATCACTGAAATGCATTGCAAAGATGGAAGCTGGAAAACAACATAAAAATCTCTTTCTGCTAAATGATGTTTTGGATTGTGCGTTTCCTTCACACGTGTCAGCATTTTACTTTTAGAGGGATGCTTCGCTGTTGAGGCTAAAACAAATGTTGCAAGCAATAAAAGTAGTACAAGGTTACAAATAGCCATTTATTAGCTTGCAAAGGCCACGCAGCTGAGATCTGCAGGCACAGGACAGGAATCATGGCTAGCTCAGAATTACTGCAGGCTCAGGGATGGGAGTGTCATCCCCTTCTCTTTTATTGCCCATTGAACAGTCACATTTCAAAATTCACTTTACCCCCCACCCCCTTATGTAATTTCTAACCCTCCCTATTTCTAGCTACTATTTCATATTCTCTTATTTTTCAGGCCATCAAGAGGTGCAGGCAACATTGCCTGCCCCTTTAATAGGCATTCTGGGATTTGTAGCAGTAAATTTTGCCCCCAGAAAGCCACACCAGAGTGATGAGTATTGCTGATAAGGGGTCTAGCCACACCACAAAGATAAAGGCCAAGCTGCCAAGAGCCTGACTGGCAAACAGGCATTGTCACATAGAGAACAGGGTAACTCTTCCTTCAAGGTGTGCAAGGAGGTCACAACCAGCCCCCAGCTGCTCTGTGACCCCACAGGGCTGTCTGCAGAGTGTGGCACTATTCCACAGTCTAGATGCAAATCATTTAAACTTAAGTCCAAGTCCTATTATCAGAATATAAATTAAATCCTGTACCCTCTTCATGCCCAAAACTCTCTGTGCTGGGCCAGGGAGCTCTGGGAGCCCCTTGTGATGGGCCAGGGGGCTCTGGAAGCTGGTGGGGTTTGTTGGAAGGTGCCCTGCCCTGTGTTTGCTCTCCATCCCATGCCAGGGGATGGGAAGCACAAGGACATTCCAGACCTGCAGGTGCTGGAGCAAGACAAACTGCAGCACGGTCACAGAGCTGCTGTGAGTTAGGGCTGAAAGCTAGGAACAACACAGCAGAGAGAAGGAGGTAATAAATACCAAATGGCAAAAAAATTCCAACTGTTGGTTAGCTGGTGAAAAAAGGGATCAAAACTCTTGGGTTTTAACATCTTTATAGATAGCTCATAGATGGCTAGGCAGTTTTCTTCAGAAGTTGCCAATACAATTTGTTTTAAAATAGTCTAAATATAATGCTAAAAATAACGGAAAACTGAATTACTCACAAGGAGTGCCCTTTCAAATAATCTTTAAAACATGTCTACACTTAATGTCACATTTTCAACTTCTGCAAAATGCACTGGAGCAATGGATTCTGTACAGCTGGGAGGTATTAATTTAGCATTTTAGTGTGAGCCTGTTGTTGCTCAGTTAACTTTAGGCTATTGATGTTTTATTGAGTGAATAAATTAGTCAGGTCCTATTTATTACATATCTTTATTTGGCTTTACATCTTTCTTGTGAGTACTGAGGGTGAATGGAGGCAGCCGAGGCCAGAGACTGGTGAGCTCTTGGGCACATCAAGACCTTAGTCTCTTCTGAGCCACTGGCCAAAACCAAGAACATCATAAGGTGCATTTTATCTTCTAGGAAGCCTGTGATGTGCAGGGGGAGGCCATGAGCCTGCCTGATCAGGAGCTGCCTGGGCCCACAGGAGCACAGTCCCACTGACAGCACCTTGTAATGGCTTGGTAAGGGCTCTTCATACTGGAGACCAAATCAATGTCCCAAAGGGGAGAAAGTTTCTGGAAGCTCGTCATGAAAGAAATGCAATACCTTACTTGATAACTTTATAAAACACATGTTTAAATGCTGGAAGAGGCAATGACTTTGCTTGTTCTTTAAAAACCCTGGCAATTTCAGTGACATTTCTTCTCTCTCTCTTGCTCTAGTATGATTTCACTGACTCTGCTGCACATGGGAGCATTCCAGAAATGGAGGAAGCATTCAAGTGTTTGGGTGCAAGCAGCACGCTGGCACTTCTGGGATTCAAGCATCTCCTAGCAACCAAGAGGGGCTGGTTATCCCCAGAACACTGTGCTTGTTTTGAGCAGCTATGCGGAGCTGAGCTTTAAACAGAAGGCCTAAGTAAATCATTTTACCTGGTTTGTAACTCCTACCATATAACCAGGAAATAAACCTGCTCTTGTACAAATCCTGAGCTGAAGCAGCTGCTAAATCCCTCTCCTCTAACGACTTCTGCTGTGAAACAAAGTAATTGTTTTTAAATGCTGCTCAACACTTAGCAAAACTAAACTGAAGATTAATGGTTTATACTTTTCATTTGTATTTCCACTAGAAACAAGAAAAGCAGCCAAGCAAATACCCAATTGCCTCTGTGCACAGCTCTGGTATAGTATGACCAAGCAAATGAGTTCTGTGTTCTCCAAAGAAAAGGAAAAAATCTGTCTGGCAACAAACTTGCCTTTACCTCTTTGAACTTTGGCTGTTGTGAATTTTCAAGCAAACAGTTTCCCTTCTGAGATGATTTCTTCTGCTTGAAGGAAAAACATCAAATCCTGGGATGGGGTTATTAGACCCATCTTTTCCACAGGGTACAGTAACTGATCCTGTGTCTTCTGATGCCTCTTCACAGTTCTGTTTAACAAATGCTAATGACTAATATAAATATACAGCATCAGGTTTTTATCTAGAAGAGTTTTAATTCAGGACTGATCAGAAGATTTGGGCTCCCTGGCCTGCCAGCCAGTGTGGATTTGGACAGGGACATTGTGGATGGGTCATTCACTCCAAGGTTTAGAGGAAAGTTTCAAGAGTCCCAATGAAAACAGTGCCTGAAGCAACTGTTCATGCTTGACATGTCTCTGCTTGTGTGACAGGCCTGAGCACAGAGATTTACTTCCAGCTGACATTTTGCCACTCTTTTACATAAGACGCCAAGTTGGGAAAAACACAGCACACATAGGTGACACTTCTTATATTTTGGGAATATTTTAATTACTTTTTTCCCCCTATATACTATTAGTAATGAAATTCATAAAGGCCTTTGCAAGAAGTATTTCACTGTACTTAACACAATGAGACACAAAACTTCCAGGAACACTGGGACATTATAAAAGGGATTTATAAAACACCATCACTATGGTCAGTGCAGCTGCAGTTACCCCACACAGCTGTGTACAACACATACCTTTACAATTGCCCAGGCGTCCTTCCCTCTTTCAACTCAGATGATGCTGAAATGCCTTGCAAAATGGTTTTGCAAGTTCACAGGTTAAAGCCTTCAGTATTTTAAAGAATTTATGGAGTAGAATCTCATATTTTTAGAATTTAAAACAATCTCAAAATATAATTTCTTGGAATTTATGTTTGAAAACAGAAATATACTATAAAATCATAATAAACCAGCATTTTCCACTGAATCCTATGTTATTAAATGCATTGCTTGTAAGGGATATTTTAAATACTAACTAGGAAGATAAATAAAACCCTTCACAGGCCACAGCTCTGCAAAATCTCCCCTCAAGGAGCAGGGATGCCCCAGGCTCTGTTTCTCTCCAGTTGTTCTCCAGAAGCACAAAATCTCTTCTGCTACTCAAAGGGCTCATTTCAGAGCCATGCCTTGGTCTAGCAGTGCTTCCCAACACCTTACACAGTGCTGCTGAGAGAGAGATTGATAAAGACAAGGGGAACAAAAGGGAAAATGCAGTTTAAGATGAATTAAGGGATCAAGTTTTTGGGCCAGACAATCTTTTTTTGTCTAGGGATTGCTTTGGTCCTGACAGCCTCACAAACACCAGCAGAAACAATTCAGTGAAAGTGAAGTTTTGCCTTCAAAAAAGAAACAAAAAACCTCTGTACAAATATTGAATTCTGTGAACAGATTCTTTTTTTATCACCTACTTCAAAAAGTCATTTTACAGCAAGTGTGTTGCATGAGCTCACAATATCATTTGTCACATTGGACAATACCAACACTGGTATTGACTTTTCCCCTGCTGCTCACTGTAACTATGAATAAGATATTAACTTGTCTCATTTAAGAGTTTCTCCTACTTTTACTCCACAAGAACAAATAGAGTTGTGCATAAATATGTACCTTTTTGTTAAATATAAAAATCCATTTTGCAGGGAGGTGGATGTGCAACACAGCAGGGACTATTATTGCATGTACCATGAATTAACTGAATCATCTATTGAGACATTCATATTCTCAAGACTTCAGAAATTACATCTATATATAATTATTATGCAAAGCATACTCATAGTACATAAAAAAGATCTCGATGCAACCCCTTGGGAATCTATTCCTAAATTCTGTGTGTGTGTGTAAGGGTAAATGTGAAAACTCTCCTGGCAATGTGTGCACTTTAGAAGGTCTTTTTAGGGGCCAGCCAGGACATGAGGCACCAAGCAATGCACTCCTGTGACACTGATAGGTGACTCATGAAAAGGACCAGCTCAGCACTGCAAAACTCACAGTGCAGTCTTTATCTCAAAACACAACTTCTAAGCCCCTGAAACTGTTTGGAGAAAACAACAGAGCAGTAATGGAAGAAATAAGAAAATAATGAAACCACAAATATGACACCTATTCACAGATTCCTGTAAAAAGATCAAGCTATCATTACTGGATACATTTCTAACACAACAGCAGTATCTCTCTAACACAACACTTCGAGATTTCAAGTAAGAGTAGAATAATGTCATGTTAGTGCCTCTTGCAAACATGTAACTGCAAAAAGGTGATGTTTCCTCTATAGAGGGAGCAGGTACTGGCTGCTGGTGGGTCTCTGAACCTTCCTACCCTGGGCTAACACATTTTGGGAAAAGAAGCTTTAATCTGACATGTATTTAAACTGCCTTTCAATGTAGGAAGGTAGGAAATTGTTTTCTTTCTTTGATGCCAATCCCTGCTCTATGGTTATATCAATGCAAGGGATCTAGGATGTAGCAGACAGAAGGAGAGGATCTACGACATTCTAAGTGGAAATTAAAAGCAGTCTCTGGGTAAGGACTGAAGTCAAGCTATAGCAAAGAAGATAAAATCTGATTCAGGTCTGAGTTTTGGTTAACCATGTAGGTACCATGTAATGGGAAAGGATGCACCTCAACACACTGTCATCAGGAGTTAGTGAGTCATAAATGATGGAACTTGATAAAGAAAATGAAGTTCTAAAAGTACAAAGATTTCATTAAAAAAACCCAAAACACCTCACACTTACTGACACTAAAATAAAGGTAAGTCTGTGCAGTAGGCAGTATCATTTTGATAGGCTGGGAGGGAAAGGAATGTTTTAATAAACTAATAAAGAGATACAGATGAGTAGGCCAATAAAACCAGGAAGATGGAGTTTCATTATCCTATCCTGTACTGCATACTGTGCACCCAAGTGTGCACAGCAAATGGAAACCTTCAGCTGTACAACTTCAGGATGTTAAAAACAACACAATAACAGCATGTACTTGGGGCTAATAATGGCACTGTAAATAGACATCAATTTCAGCAATCAAGGCCACCAGAGCACAGCTGTCATTAAATGCATAATAAAAATCTCCAACTCAACAAAGTGAGAGTAGAAAGCAAATCAGGGCTGCCTGATTTCCAAATGTAACTTCTGATACTACAAAATTTTCAATATAAAAAGAAATCTATGGAATTATCATGCTTGGGACTCTGTGCTCCTGTACTCAATTCTTACCAGATTTACAAGGCATCAGTGATGCTATTCTGAATTAAGTACAAGAGAGCTTTGCTTCACTCTGCAGAACAGGTCACTAATAGAAAATGAGAGGTTGCAAGTACCACAAAGCCTCACAGAGGAAAAGGGAGGCACTCCTTTCCTATGATCCTTTGTAAATGGTCTCTTGAATTCTCAATCCAGCTCTGCCATTGATATTCACAGACTATTCAAAGTCTGTCACAAAAAAATTTTACAGACAATGCAATGCACCCATGGATGGAGAGAAGAGACATGCTGTGCTGTCTGCCACTGGCAGAGACTCCCCCTCCTAACACAAACCCTCAGTGTGATAGCAGCTCAGGAGGTGAGAATATCATGTCCCACCCAAGAAGTTAGGACAACTTTTTCAACCTTTTTTGGTTTTTTTTTTTTTTTTGTTTTGTTTTGTTTTGGTTTTGTTCTGTTTTGTTCTGTTTTGTTTGTTTGGTGTGGGTTTTTTTGGGTTTTTTTTTTTTTTTGGTTGGTTTGGTTATGAGGGGGTTTTTTGTTTTGTTTTTGGGGTTTTTTTGTTTTGTTTTCCCAGAATTGCAAATAGGTTTGGATATTCAGAAAATTCATTCTCTTACTGCTCAGACTGGTGCAGTGTCAGTGACTGGGCATAAGGATGCCTGACAGACCCTCAGAGGGCCAGCCAAGACCTCTCAGGGTGCCTGGGTAACTTGCATTTACTGCCAAGTGTGTTCTACAGAGAGCACACAGGTCTGGAAACATCAACATGTGTCATTCAAAATGATGCAGCACAATGTGAGCGTGTCACAGTGCTGAGAGCACCTGGAGAGCTCCCAGCAGAGGTTCAGACACAGCCTGGGTGCCCAGGCTGCTGCAGGGCTGGCACCCCAAGGAAAGGGCACTGCTGCCAGCATCCTCCCAGGGCACAGCTCCTGGGAAATGGCTGAAGTGACAGCCAGTACTTGGAGCTGCTCTCCAGACTGGCATTTAACAAGCTGTCAGGATGACTTAAAAATAGCACAGGATCTAACTGCAAAACAGAGTTCTGGTTTGCTTGTTCTGCTTTCCCTGCTGTGATTTTATCAGGAATTGGCCAGCTTAATTTAGCTTTGCTAGTTGCCAGGAAATAGCATAATTTTGTTTCAAATTTGCTTCTTGGCTGGATTTCCAAACTAACCCAGCCCTAACTGCCCCTCAGTGACAGCAGTTTGTACCAGACCCTGGACCAGGAGAGCTGGACCCTGTCCTTGCTCCCACTGCTGAGGACACATGGCCACCAGGCAGCCCTCGTGTCCCCTCGTGCTCCCATGCCCACATTTATAAAAACAAGTTATAGTCACTGCCTATAAAAAAAGCTGACACTTTTATAAATGCTCAGAAGCAGAAATGCCTCATTGCAGTGTTACCTTGTGAAGGTGTAAGCTTTTGGGATGAGCTGGGAGGAGGTGTGAAATAAAGGAATATAAAGCACCTGCAGCACTGACACTGGAGCTGAGACACCTTCACACTGGCTGTGACTTTGCATTGCTTGCAAGACTGAGATCCTCCTCCAGCTCAAGCAAGAGCTGTTTTGTCAGTTTGAAACTAATCCAGCCCAGGTAAAAATCAAAGTTTAACTAGCACAGATAAAATGAAAGTGATCATCCAGCTCTTCCAAAGGTAATCCTTTACCTTGCTTAAAACTTAATATTCAGACAAAACAATAACATGCTTTTGAACAGGATTTAAGATTACTAAAAGTAGAGAGGTCATTTGGAAAATATCACAGCCTTGGTAGGCAGACCTGGGGATGGCTGAAAGTACCCAGGGGCATATTAAAAGATTAAAAGATATTTAGAATTCATTAAAATATAGTATGAGGATCTCTTGGATTTCTGGTTTATCTATCTTTCAGTTTGCCTTTTTGCATTATATTTCAATGTCTTGAACTTGACTTCCTCCTTCAGATACAAAAGAAAACTATCCCCAAGGAATTTACAAAATTCTTCTAGTAAAGAAGTGATAACTCTACTATCTGTTTGCAGAAAGACTTCAACACAGCTAGTCCCTGGGTAGCTTCTCTTTTCAATTTCCTTTAGGTGGTCTGTTAGAAAAATACTTTCCAATATTTTTGAGATCAGATTCCCTTCTAACAATACTATTTTTATTGTGCTTTTATGAGACTCTGAAGAACATTGCTTGGTCATCATCCAGAACTGCATTTCTTTTCTGTATCAAATTCCATCTGTAACTGCTATCCAACTGCACTAAGACTATTCTTTAGCTAAGCAATCTAGAAATATTGCTTTTCCACTCATTTTCCTCTTCCAGTCTTTCCAGTTCTGTAACACAGTCTTCCTTGGTAAAATCTAAAACTACCCCAGCCCTGGCTTATTTCTTGTCCTACCACACAGATAAAATTAGTCAAAGGCTCTTTTGCAATCAAAGAACAGGAACTTGAGTTGCTGAGCTGTTATGTAAGAAACCAAGCCTGACCTTATTTCCCAGAGAGCACTTCCTCCACCTCCCACCTTCACAGGTGTCTGGCTCCCTGCCAGGCACTTTAGGGATCCAGGACTTCCCAGACTCTGGCAGTAGCTGCCTACATTCCCAGTTTCAAAGATGGGAGCCAAGATGTCTTTGTGTAAGCCCCAAACATGATCCTGCTGCTCAGTCTGGTTCTCTGAAATCTTACCTGCCTAAAATCCCCCAAGGTTCATGGATCCTGCTCCAGGTAAACTTCTGCTGTCCCTCCTGCTCAGAGTAATATACTTCAAACAGCAAACTTCTACTTGTTTTTGTAGATTTGAATAAATCTCTCCCCAAAACAATGCATACTCTTCCTGTTTTTACTGAAAAAACAAATTAATTTACATATGTTTGGAGGATTCTGCTGCTTTTAGGAAGTACCCCTTGTGCACACTGAAGACGAAATTGGGAGTTGTCAGACATGAGTTTCTCTCTTCTTGTTATTCTCATATAACCTACCCCAAAAGAAATAATCAGAAAGCAAAATTCTCCAAACTCCAAGTATGGAGAGGAAATGTGGGCAAAAAATAATTTTTAAAAGTTCCAAGAAACAGAATTTGCATCTCTTAAATCTGTAGGCAGCCCAGCAAACCGTATTTCTTTCTCTTTTGAAAGCAACTTCTCTCTGCATTCACAATTCAGCCTAATAAATTTCACAGCAAGCCTGTGAAGTGTACAAATAACAGACCTCAATAAGTCACAGTAAGGACTCAGAGAGCCTAGGACAGAAAGAGGTCCCAAAGCTGCCTTGAAATACCTGATTCTCAGGACAGTTACCCCCCAGCATTGACAATGTCTCTTCCAAAACTCCAAAGGCAGTCTGTGTCTCAATTGCCTTCATTTTCCTCTGCAGCAATACCAACCCTGCTCTGCAGGACTCAGCACTCCCTGCAAGAGCAAGGCTTGAGGCCAGTTCTGGCTGTCACAGCATCCTCACAGGCAGCTGTGAGCAGGGACAGGAGCAGCCAGAGGCAGGGAAGCATCCATCAGAAAACAGGCATTGATCCATTGATTGATTGGTCATCATCCAGAATTATATTTCTTTTTATGTATCAAATTTCATCTGTAACTGTTATCCAGCTGCAGTAATCCAACCCAACAGGCCATTGATGTGTATGGTTTGTGTTGTAACATGGGTTTGTGATCTTGCCACAGTAACATAACAAATACCTAAGAAATAACACAAGGTATAAGAAAAGCATAATCTTGGTTGCAATAACTATTGAAATTTTTAGTTAAGATTTACATGAATATTTATCCTCTCTCAATCTCTAGCAACTCCCCACGTAGCTGCAAGAATGAAATACTTAGATATGCACATTATCTGGTCCAGCTAATCAAAGAAAATGAACATAAATAAAAACATTTCAGGGCTAAAATTATTTCTTAGGAGATTCAAGTAACTGCTTGTTCCTCTAGCAACACTGAACATTGACAGGGATCAACCCAGGCAGGAGATTGCTTGGGTTTTCTGAAGAAAAGACCAGGACCTGCTGTCCACTTGGAATATTGCAGCAGCCTGGGTGCATCCACAGATCCTCATCTTGTAATGCTAAGGACTGAGTGTGAGGGCATGGCAAGCTCTAGGAATGGTTTTGCTGGTGCTAGATTAGAAACTCCACTGGGGATGCAGGTGAGAGCTGGGAAGCCAGGGAGAGGACAGAGCTGCCCAGCAGGCAGCCTTGGAGCCAGCCAGAGGGAGCAGCCTTCAGGGAGACCATGCCAGGAGCACACAAAGGCTTCAGTCTCCAAAGCTGTTTAAAAAGAACACAGAATCCTCAACAAGAACAACACAACTCTCCAGATACAAAACAAATCTTCTGTATCTTCCAGATACAAAACAAATCCTGCCTCCCTTCCCAGCACTGTTTCTTTGCAGAGTTGCCTTCTTTCTCCCTCTGTTTCCACACACCTGCTGTGACTAACCCAGTTCACATTCCCTTTGTCTGCCTGCAGCAATCCCATTTCCCTTCTCTCACTTCCATCTGTGTCCCCAGCTCATGCCCTGTGTGTGTCTGCTCTTGGAATTTGTCCTACCCCACTGCTCCAGAGGTGAGTGCTCCTGCCATCCATCCATCCATCCATCCATCCATCCATCCATCCATCCATCCATCCATCCATCCATCCATCCATCCATCCATCCATCCATCCATCCCAGGAGGTCTCTCTGGCCAGACCTCAGAGATCCACAAAGCAATCCTGACATCACAAATGCTTGTCCTTGGAAAATTCAAAAGAGAGGAACAAGGTTCCTTGTCTCATGTTGTAAAGGATCAACGCAGTGGTAAGAATCCCACCAGCCCCTTGCTTTTCCTGTGATGTCAGCACTAGGTCAGTACATTGAGCATTTAGGAAAGGGCAGTAATTAATCTGGAATAATGGCAGGCAGGCAAAGAGACAGCTCAGAGGCAGCTCTGTGCATGCAGATCATCAGGTAAGGTGTCCCATCAGGGAAGCAATCAGGACTCTGCCTCACAGAGAAATGCCAACAGGCACGTGCTGGGGAGTTTGCTCACCCTTCCTGCAGCTCCATTCCCACTCCTGGCCTGGGGCAGTCCCAACCCATCACCATCAAGGCAGTTGTGATAGCTCCAATGGCTAAACCACTTCTGGTTTACAGGATTTATGTTTTTACTTTCTCTATTTATCTGAAAAACTGTCAAGACCCTCCTTCATGTGACCAGCAAACTTTTAGGAACACACACACACACATCTCATGTTGAAAATGTTTGAAACTACTGACTAAACTGCTTGAAACCTGATTTATTAGTAGTTATCTAAAAAGCAGTTCAGGATTCCTATCACAATCTCATTTTCCCTAAATCTCCTGGTGTTACTATTTTAGGTACAGAACTAAGAATGGGAAAACACAAAGAAAGGAATGAATATACTTCCCAGAAAAAAAAACCTGCTCTTTGAATTTTGTTCTAGGAGCCAGCAGAAATCAAATCATGTTGTGCTTTTTATCTGTCACTTTCCCTGGAAGGTGTTATTAGCTCAATTAGCAGAGCTATCCATACTGAAATTTCTCCTTCTATCATTACTTTACAGTTCTTGAATGTAAAATTCAGCAGGCAGAACTTTGAGGCACAATTTAGGGCAAGTTTGAGAATCTTTCAGTGTTTTACCTCATTACCATCCACTAAGCAGTGTATTTAACTCTATTCCAGGTTGTGCTAACAGAGCTGGTCTGCAGTCAGGCCACCTCACAGCAGAGCCCCTGTGGACATTCAGGCTCTCAGAGTATCACTGCAAGGGCCTGGCAGCTCCTGTTGGAGACACAGGACCTGCACAGCACAACTGGCCAGTGTGGGACTGGGCAGGTGAGGCACCCACACAAGACCACATGGGCACAGAGAGCACCTTTGAAAACAAGAAGTTAATGGTTTGATCGAATGCTGGTCCTGCCTTGCTGCAACAAAGTCATCTCAGGCCATAAGGCAGCCTTTCAGTGCTTCTATCATTGTTATTCTGTTAACACACTCTGCCTTTTATTCTGCCTGAAATAACATTGACTTATACCTTTCCTTAAGGGCAGTTTTAGGATGTGAGTGAACTGCTACCTCTGCAGTAACCGAAACAGAGCAAACGTTTTCTATCAAGTCTTCACCTCTTCAAGAAACACACACCTGCACTTGTGTGCATTCAGTGCTGTGTGCCTGGGAGGGATGCTCACAGTGTCTGCTTCAGCTGGGGACTCAAAGGGAAGCAAATTCCAGGGGCTGCCTAGCTGCCGTGGTTGGTGCTCAGCGGGAGCCAGGAGCGAGTGCCTGACATTTCCAAAGCTGTGCTTTGTGACTGCAGAAACCAAGCACTCCTTACATCTTCCTGTGAGCCCAGCAGCTAAGTCAGAGAGCTGCCACACAGGAAAGAATAGCTTTTTCTTCTCAGTCTCTCTTTCCCTCCAGATCCATTCTCTCATTATTATGTACCCTGTGCAGAACAGGAGGTTGAAGTATGCAACCCAAGATCTCCCAGTCCTAGGGTAGCCCTACAAAAACAACCCCTACAAGAACCAGACTTTGAGAATGAGCTTCCAGGAGAATTTCAAATCCTGTTAATAGGGTTGCTCAACCTTCTGAAAGGGCAAAAATACTAATAAAGGAGTCAAAAGAGTTGAATTGCATGAGTCAATGTGGCCTGTACAGAATACATGTAATACTTTTGCAGAAGGCAATGCAAGTAAAGGGGAAGCATTCAGTACCTTGGCGCCATATTGCCAGCAGAGGTGTTGTTAGCATCACAGGATAGTGGCCCAGCAGGATCTGTAAATCTGTCTGTAGAATAAAGAGACATTTCAAATATTACAACTGTATATGCAAACACCATACTTTCAACAACACAAATTGGGTGTTCATTTTTGTAACTCTATTTAATAAAGTCTAGTGGAAAATATGTCAAAAGCATCCCTTTATCTGAAGTCAAAAATCCTTTATTGGTAGACTGACAAAAAAAATCACTGCTGTTTCTGTAAACTGTGAATCAACTTCCCACACCTTAAATCAGCAAATTACTGTATTATTTCTCTTGTGCTTGTCATTCAGAGCACTTCACCTCAAAAGGAAAGAAAGAATTTGTTTCTTTGACAGTGGCTGATAATGAGTATACTTGTAGAAAAGCATTTTATAAGGGTCAGTAGCCTGTTACAGAGGGATTCTTCTGTAGCTTTTCATCACAGAGAAAATGGAGAACATGCTTTTGCTGCTATTGAATCACATCCATTCCTGAAAATTATTGTGCTTCCTCAATTTAGTGTGATTGAGACAGAGAAAGAAAAATATCAGGTCAGTACTCACAGCATGTATCAACAAAATCAGTATTACAACAATACAGAAATTCTGAATATCATAAAGCACTAGAAAACATTTTGTTATCATGTCTCTCCCATTATCACCTGTCATGCTGGACCGTAATGGAGGTAGGGCAAAGCTTCAGAGCACTAAATACATCAATCCACAGGGATCAGGCAATTTGTGTTGAATTATTCTAGCTGTACTTCAGCTTCCATAGGTTGGTCATGACTTTGTTTGAAAAGCAGGTATATACCTCTCTAAAGGTAAGCAGAAATACTAGTCTTCTATTTCTTTTATATTAATTTCTTTTGTATTATCCAATATTTGTGGAATGTCTCTCATTAAACCATAATTCTGCATTGAAATAGGATTAGTAATTTTTCTATTCTGAATCTACTGATGCTCCTATCAGTACTTTGACATTCAGAACTGAATTTCTGCTTCTGAACCACATTTCAGAATGTTATTTTTGCCAGCAATTTATATTGTATTATTCTTATTAAGAAATAGGCTTAAAAAGAGAGCAATATCAAATGCTTTTGGTTTTCAAAAGCTGAAGAGCTGATGGGAACAGAGGGAGCCCCATTTCTAACCCAGAACCACAAACCTAAATTGGCACAGTGTGTTAGCAAAACAAAACAATTCAGAAGAACAGAAATTAGAGAACGTAAGAGGCAGAAAGAATTGATTAATCCTATTGATTCAGAGCAGGACTATTTGCATTTAACACTACCTAGAAATAAGACTCTTCCTAGTTTAGAATTTACATGTCTAAAAGAAGTACCATCACATTAAGGACAATGCACACTGGGAAAGAGAGTCACCACCCCCATCTCCAAACAGTACAAGAAACTAAGACAGTTGAGACCACACACATGAGCAGCTTTTAATGATACAGAAGAATAATAACCTTATATGTAATCTGATATCAGATGATCAGCTGATCTTTAGAGTTTTTTCCAAGGGTCATCTCTTTCACAACACCTCTGAGACAGACATTTCTCCAAGGCGACTTTCTAATTCTAGATAATAATCATTATGTGTGTACAAACAGTGGACATTTAGTGCAGATAAGGACAGAACAAGCTCAGTGTTTGGTCCAAAGTTGCCTGGAGAAAAGGGCTAATGGGATTCCAGGTGACTAAATTGATTTTAAGTTACTCTCACATTCAGATCACTGTCCCATGGGCCCTTTCCTCAGTCACTGCAGTTCATGGCCTAGGATATCTAAACTGCCATTCACATTAAAATGTCAGACTGTGATGTAGGGGCAAGACAGAACGAGAGATTTATCTCCAGCATCTCTGCTGCACAGGCTGTAACCTCTGGCAACAGGGCAGAGCTGGGACCCAGGAGTAGCAATGGCTGAGTCACTGTTAACTGAGGCAAACTACACCCAGAATCATGACTGGTGGAAAGCAAGGATCTTGAGGATAGAGATATCAAAATTTAAGACAACAGGTATTTAAAGAAATAGAACTGAAACTGCAGCATCAATTCTCCACTAAATCTCTTGCTGTAAATAAAAATCAATGACAATCTTGTCTCTAACTTTGTAGGATGTGTTCAACAGATATATTTCAAAGACTCTGAAAGCTAATGGAGCCTGGAATATGAGTTTCATCCTTAGAACGATATGTAACACAATTATGCATAATGTTCTACTGCGTTACAAATTTACAGGAGAAAATTGACTTCTGTATAATTGCTGATTTGACATTAGTGTCTGTGTAACTGAAACCACATTGAGCTTTCAGCTTGTCAAATATTTTGTGCCTTTCCACCTGTGAAACATTAGAATTAGCCTGACTTTTCCACTCAAATCTAGCTCCTTCTGATCTTCATGGCTTTAGGTATTGTTTGAAGCCACCCACAGCCATCTACCCTGTCACCATCAGAAGTAAATATCCCTCCCAAGGACATGAGGCACAAACAGTGCACCAAATCCAGAAAAGAGAGAAACATGTTTCTCGTGTTTCTCAGCATTTCCTGTGCAGTAGAGGAAACCTGATTCCAAGCAGCAGTATTAACCCAGATTTAAGGTAAAATAAAGGTTAAGAGAGTTCCCCTCTAGGATACAAGGTCATCACTCACACATGGGTGATCAGCATCCATCCCCCTCTGCACAGGATTTCCTCTCCTACACATTCTACTTTCATTACAAGGGAGATTATTTGGATCCAGACCGCACAAAAGCCTGCAACAATCCCATGCTAGGCAGAAACTTGAAGCAAGCTGAAAGAGCACCCTTGGTCAGCAATTAGCTTCTTCTCACCAAAGGATCTACTTTTAAAAAAAGTTGAGCTGAAGATCAAATAGACCGGCAAGTTTAGTTGCAGTCAAAGGTGAGCATCCTCTGCACCTACCACAATTGTTACCATTTTTCCTCCCAGTAACAGGTATTATAGCCAAGAGACTCCAGACATTGCTATATGAGCACACTATAACACCAAAATAATCAGGCTTTAAGTATTCTGAATTCTTACTTGAATGCACTGCTACACTGGTAAGGGATTTCTGTTTTAAATTAACAACAAGGACAATATGAATAAAGATGATTTTGAATTCATGAAGATGAATTTACTTGGATTAAAGGAACGGGCATGCAAACATCTGACACAGCTAAGCTTCCGTTATCTGGCAGCTAAAACAAAGGCAACACCACAAAATCACTAGAAACTAGGTTAAAAAAGATAGTGTGAAAAGAAGATTGAAAGAGCTGAAAACCAACAGCAATGAAGGTTAAAACCCAATCCACATACTCTGCCTTTTCATACACATAATTCATTGCAAAGAAAAAAACATTATCTCCCACCAGTGGAATGGCTCATTGCCCCAAGGAAATACAAAACAATTACTGTGACAGAATAGAAAAAGACCACAGGATATGGAGAGACTGTCGTCCTGCCCCCCCCCCAAAAAAACCAAAAAACCAAAATACAAGAACAACCTTACTGCATACAAATGAATGAAAACACATAGCAAAATGACATCACAAAACCCAGCATGAAGTCCTGTAACACAAATCCTTAAAAACTGAGTTCTGCCAAAAACAATGGGAATATTCTTCCCAGATTAAATTTTGCCCATTCAATCAATCAGCCCATGCAAAAATCCCAGGAACATCTCATGAAGCGCTACCTGTGTCTCACACAGAAGAAAATAATTTCATAATGCATGGCAACAAAGGAAGAATTGATCCTGATTTTTCATTGTTATTATAAATTAGGAACTATTTTACAGTACCCACTGAATTAACTGTACCCAGAAAGAAACTCTGCAGATGTAAATGAAGTTTAGGCTCAAGAGGAAACCTTGACTCCCTCTTTTTGAATCCTCCTGCAGCAGCAGGTCTTTTGTTATTGACACAAGGAAGGAAAACACAAACAGCAAATCACTTTTCACCATGTTTTCAGTTTATGATTAACATAAAACAATTTCCACTTTTTTTTCCATCACTGTTTTGGTGCTTATAGCACTTCCATCACTGATCTAACATCATGGAATGAATATTTTAAAGAAAAAACAACACAAGTGGCAGGACAAAGTTTGTTTCTCAGGCAGGCAAGCTGCCATCCCTCAGAAGACAGCTGAGTCACAGAGTGTATAAATAACTCTGTCAGGAGAATAACTTAGCCTGAGTGTGAAACCACTCAGCAGAGCCAGAAAGGTGGGACACAGCAGGTGATACCAGGGCTCAAGCAGTTCCCTTTCTCCCCACATCATTTGCAAAGCTTTTGCCCCTTTCCAGCAGCATGAAGGCAGGCAGGAACGTTTGTTCCCGAGTGGAGGCATCAGGTTTTGTGAGAATTCATTAACTCTGACAATTCACAAATCTTAACTGTGCTGGGAGGTCACTGGAGGGACCATGTGTCAATTAGATGTGAAAAGAAAGCTCCTGGTGAGGAGAAGTGGAGGGTCACATCCCACCCAGCAGGATTTACCTGTTCTCAGAGACAGCACATCCTTCACCTGCCCCACCCTGAGTAGCCAGAACACACTGAGTAGGAACTCAAGGGCATTGGAACAGTGGCAGCAGAGAGGCAGGCATTCTCGGGACCACTCTCATGGAAGCACACAGAAACATTTGCTACATCAAATATTGCTTTGGGGAACAGGCTTCCTTTAAATTAACAAAGCTTATACAAGAGTTTTGGTGCATTAAACCATTTATAACTTAACTCATGACCTCAGCACTTAATATAAAAATTAAGATGTAAATACACACATTCTTCAGCTAAGACTTTTCTTGCACCTTAACTCTTTCTTCTTTATATTCAGAAGTAACAAAAAGGCTTTTAAGCCTGTCCCTAGAACTCTATCTAGCCAAATCCTGCTGGTACAAAATCTAGGGAAATCTGCTTCATCACTGAGACAGTCACACCACTTCCAGCATTAACACAATATTGTCTCATCTGTTGGCATGCTCAAGAACTCAAGGCTGGATGAAGATCACAATACTTTATATAACTTCATAAAAATATGCAACATAAGGCACTAAAGCACCACTTTACAAACTGTTTGCTCTTCTGCTCTTATGTTCCTTCAAGTCCATTTGTCTCTCAGAAATTTCAGTCCTCCAAAGAAATTCTGGAAAAATCTCTCAATCTAAATGCAAGGTTATGCCATGGATTTCTGACAGGTAAAATATGAGGAGTCCTTTGAGTCCCATCCCGAAGGCTGTGTGCAGTCACCATTTCCACTGACTTCAGGGAGAAGCCTGATGGAAATATGAGCCTAAAAAGAAATGTAAAGATCCCAAATAAAGATGCAATTCTGGATGTACTTTTGCTCTAAAGACGTGTCTTGAATGACTTGCACTTCCTTAAGAGAAGAGACCAATTCCTGGGTTCCTGGGCTGCCAAATTTTGTTCTAAATGTGATGCAATATGAACAGCTGGAAACAGCAAAACATGTTTTACTCTCCATCTGTAATGTGCCCTCCTTGGTAAGCACCATTACAGACTTGAATCCTCAGCTATACCAATGTCTTATTTTTATCTGGAGTAAATGTAGACATTAGCATAATTCATGGCCAAACATTATTATATTTCATTTTCTTTTAACAGAGGCAACAGCTAAGGTCAAGTCATCCATAGCCCGATGTCCTGTCTCAAAAACAAAGCTTTCTCTGGTAGTAATGCTTATTATTCTTTTTTATCTGCTCCTTTGCCTTCCTCTATCCTCTCCATCTATGCTGCAGATATTTTTCTATTTTCTACTTTATTTTTACAGTCATTTTACATCTGTGCCATTCACGACCTCAGGTAAGGATCGCAAAAATGATACTGAAGACCTCCACACTGCTGACATTTTCTTTCTATTTGATTTCTATAGAAAGAAAAACGGAGCTTCTACCTACTGTCATTGCATTATCATAACAGAGCAAAACGTTTCAGGCTTGAACTGAAAAATTAAATTCTCTCCTGTATCTTAGGAGTAATTGGTGCCTTGGTGACAATCTGAATGCAGAGAGGGGCAGGCTGGGCTGCCAAGGATGCTCCCTGGCCATGGGACTGGGAGGTTCCTCGCTGCCAGGCTCCAGCAGGCAGGCATGATCTCTCTGCTGCATCCCACCGGGAGAGCAGGAAGGCTGCAGCACAATGCAGCTTTCACATTTATCTCCCTTTCACAGATGCCCAACATCCATGAATACAAATGAAGGGATACGATGAAAATAAGTTTGTTTGTCATTGAGAGTCAACTGTGAATGACTAACAATCAATGAATAACCCAGTGGGTGTTTGATTACATGGCCTGCATGTTAGGTTTTGGAAGACAAACCTCTCAAAGCATATTTCCATCCTCTTGGCTCCCTATGAGAGGATAAACTTTTCAAAGAAGGCACTCTCTTCTGCAGTATTTGTTTGTACAATGCCCTAGCACAATGGGGCTCTGTTCTCCAAGCAGTTCTTAATGAGAAGTTCAACACCCATTTCCTTTTACAATCACACAATAAACAGTTTATGTTCAGTCTTCTACTTCCGTGGTAGGCAAAAGCTTTATTGATCAGATCCCCTGTTAGTTAGTTAGTTGTTCACCTCAGCAAGAATCCTCTTTCTAGGTAAGAGAGGAGAAAAATTGTTTTCCTCAGCAGCTGCATTCTTGCTTGTGTTCACTTCCACAAATAATTTCAGCTGAAGACTGTTTTCTTTTTTCCTTCAAGATAGGCATTTGTTGAAATTCAGTTTGAGAGATGAGTTGAGCAGAAGTGAAATTTTTAGAGAGCACTTCAGCTGTGAATACTGGTCTCTGCTTTGCACCTTTGAAGACATCTCCCTGAGCTACTAGTGATCAAGATTCCAGACTGAACTGTTAGAAGCAAGATGTGGCTCTAAAGAGTGAGCATGTCTGCAGCACCTTTGTATCTCTTTAGATGAAGCATTCTTAGGCAGTTGACTCCCAGATGCACCTACACTGCACGTTGTCTCATCAGTTCTTGTCAACAAAGAAAAAGTGACTTAAGCCCTGCCTGTGCTTCTAGGCTTGGAGAACTGTTTTTTGTGTAACAAGCTCCCCCCAGGAGCAGGTCCACTGCAGGAGCAAACACCCAGAGAGCCAAGCTCCAACAGTGCCCACCTTTCCTGTGCCCCCAGGAGGAATGGGCAATTCTCTCCAGCAAGGCTGGAAGAAGCTGTGCAGTGTTTGCCAGAGCCACCTGCAAATCTGCCTCCTCTTCTGCCCTTTGTGCTCCCCCATCATTTTTTTACTGCTAATTGGTATGGCCACTTTCATTTCATAGTTCTGCCTCGTAATGCTTTAGTGCCATTTGGGGTTGGAAGACAGATTAAAATCTTTAATTTTAAAGTGTATAGGAGGGTGTACCGCCCTGCTATAAAACTGAACTATTTTTTATCAATAACACAATGATGTAAAGCAGTAGAGGAATCTGCAAGACTAAGACTAATAAACTCTGCGTTTGTACCCTTTTTTGGACATATTACTGCTGGAAATCCTGAAAAATAGAAAAGAAATTCCCAACATTCATTGAGAAATGTGTAAGTTGAGGAGCAAACCTGACAATAATTATTTCACAGAATGCAATAATGTTAACTGCCATGAACATGTGAAGGGTGGAGATGATGAATTTCCAGAAGTGCTATCTGGCCACTTTTGCAAGTTTGAGAGCTTGGAAAGATTAGCAAATATAATTGGCTTACATGGCTGAAGGTGTTGCTCCCAGTGCCGACTGGTAATATAAAGGACAAGGTACTTGTTCTAAATGCAACAGAGCCTTTGGAAAGGAAAACGGGGTTGAACAACATTTAAACATTAAGGGAAAGGAGGAAGGCCAAAGGGCAAACAAAAAAAAGAGCGGACACTCTGTTTTGGTTTTGCCTTACACTGACTGTAGTGTTTTTCTTAAGCCACACCACTTGTCAATCTGCCTCAAGAACAACATGAATGAGGCTTTTCAAGCTATGACAACTCACTGAAGTTGTACCTTTTACAGATGAGCATCCATGGAAATTCTTCCTGGTGCCCACTGTTACACTTTGCACCAGACCCTGTAGGATAGCATTGCCCCAGATATGTCATGGTGAATTAGGACATCAGTGGAGAGTAATGAGATCCATGAAACCAACATAACAGAGACAGAAATAGTCCCTTGATAAAGGCAACCTTCACTTCTTATCTGCTTTAGACTCACTGTCGAGCTGAGACAGCTCACAAAAGTATCAATTTAGAGTCACCTGTAAGGGTAGTTTTCATATAATGGGCAGATGGCCTGCTCCCAGTGAGTCTGAGCCCACCAATTTATTTCATGCAGCAATCAAACATTAATGGGTTTCTGTTTTAACCTGTTCAGAGCAGAAATGGTGACTGAAAGAGATTAAACTGCATTCCATCATGGGTCTGCACAGTCAACGAGGTCCTTTCATCTTGCAATCACTTTTTTTCCTTTGTGGTGAAAGGAAAGTTGGGATCTGTAAAAACTTCAAACACATTGCATTCTCCAAGCAGGAACTTCCCTGTCATTTTATCATAGATTTCAGCCTCTTGATCTTTCTTTGTGACTTGTGATAAGACCCAATGCCAAGAAAGACTGTTCTTAAAGAGCCAGCATATAACAACAAGGGGATTTTATTTCATACCTTAAAATTATAAATGCATTATTTATAGAATCATTAATTATATATTTTGGATTTATAACCAAGATTTGAAGAAAAGCACAATATTTGGACGTACATAATTGCTATCACACCATACAACCACATTTTTTATTAAGCACAGACCCCATTTCCTCCTTGTATGAATATTTCATTCTGAATACGTGTTCCAGTTATTTGGCAATATCTCCTTTTCCATTTCAGCCCTTATTTTGAAAGAAGGAAACTCAAATGTGAAGATTTCCCATTGATATAATCAGTTCTACTTCTAAATCAAAATAAATTGGAAGTGCAATGTCTTTAAAAAACCCAAATCCTCCCAGCTCTCTCCAGGCCTCAGACACCCACGCTGGGGGAACTGCAGGCTCTTCAGGCCATGGATGCATCTTCCCAGCCCTCTCTGTCACAGGGCAGGACCTGGGGTTTGCACAGAATATTCCCATTGCTGAAGGGTTTTGCACGGCAGTGAGTTGAGCTGCAGCCCTTCAGAGAGCTCTCTGTGTTTGTGTGCATGTGCATCATTTTCTCTCAGAACAGGAGCAGGGAAGGAATGTCTACCAGGTTTCCAGCCACCTTAAGGAAACTGCACTATTTTCTAAGTGAAGGCTTGATCCAAGATTCCATGGAGATTTAGCGAAATATAAGCCAGGCCAAGCAATGCAGGAAGATTATAAACTTTTGTCAACAAGTGTCCCACCATTTTCCCCTGGTGTGCTGTGATGTGCCCCAGGAGCTGTGGGAGCTCTGACCCAAAGCCTGGCAGGGGAGGATGAGCTGGGGGAGCCAGGGCACAGGAGAGGCAGCGGATCTGCAGGGCCAAGGGACCTGATTCCCCCCAGCCTCACCAACTTCTTTGTTCTGTGACAAAAGGCAGCTCTTGTACATTAAATTCACTGATGAGTGGCAGTGTAGGTCAGGCTTCCTTCACATAAAATTAGAGTTTTGCATTGAAGGATCTATGGGTTATTTTTTTTTTTCCTTTCATGGAATAATAAAGCTGTTTGATTCCCACAAACACACACACAACTTCCAAGCTTAGACAAGTACAGCAGAAGCAGGAGATGATGACCTATGCTCTAATCTTGTCATTCATTCAGCAGTGACAAATATTTATGAAACCTTAATTTTCAGAACCACAGCTAAGAGTCCAAGCTCAGCTGACACACTTTGAAGATGCAGATTCAGTACCCCAAGTTACCACATGGGATTTAGGATTGAAAACCTGATCTTCAGCCTTCCTGTTTCACCTCCCCACTGGTACAACAGGGAAACCAGCAGATGCTGCACCAACGCAGCCTGCTCAAAGCAGGGCAGTGGGACCAAAAGCAATGCATGAGTGCAGGTAACTACAGAAATCAGTTGTAGCCAGCTGCTGCATTAAGTAACTGAGAGCAAAGAATCTGATATTCTACTATTATTTTGCATTTCATTTCTCTAGGTATGACTATATTAATAGAATAACTTTAAAGTTACTGAGAGTGAGAAAACGGGATCTTTGATGTCTTTTATGCTTACTTCATTTGTAGTGTAGGTACTAAACCTCCTGCTTTGGAAACTGAAGACTGCTTCATTACTAAATGGCTGTGCATCATGGCCCTTACAAATCTCTATTAAACTGAGGATTAGGCAAGGGCTGGAACAGATAGACAGTATATTTTCATTCAATCTCCTTTAAAATAATGATGCATGCAACTTCATATCATTACTCTTTAATGGTCTTAAGCCTATTTAATAGCACAGTAATATTCCAAAAAGGAAAAGGGAATTATTTCCACATTTAATTTTCATTGCAAAAGTGAATGTGGTTCTTCCCATGGCAGATAAGCAGCTAAAGCTGCTTGGTACCTTAACTGGGATATGACTGCATTAGCTCTGCTACATTACAGCTGGGCTAATGAAACAAAGCAAAATTATTAGCTTCAGACTCCCAGGAGTATCTGGAAGTAACATTTGGCTTGTTCCTAGGGGCATCCATAGGGGCAATGGCACGTGCAGGTGACAGACCCGGACGGGATCAGGCTGGGCCTGTGTGACCAGCCTGGCCCTCTACCCCATGGTCCCTGGCACAGGCCCTGTGTGGGATGCACAGGGACTGGTATGGCCCTGGCCATGGCCCCTCTGGTGCAGCAGGAGCTGGGTACTGCCAAGGGAAGAGTTACCCTACCAACACTTTGTTCTGCCCTTTTTTACACTGCTGGAACTCTCCCAGTGCTGTAGATCCACTCCTGCTGCATCACTCCCCAAGGGAGCTGACACTTGGGCTTTCCAGCTCCTGCATCTCAACTGGAAATAAGAAGTTTTGCCTTCTTTAAAAAAAAAATTATCACAATCCGCAAGTTGTTACCTTGGAGAATCTCCTACTGGTTAACTTTAAGAAAATAAGATTCAGATGGCGTTTGTGCAATTGAGAACACAGAGGGTATCTGAGCCAAGGTTCAAAATCTTTCTTTTAATGCAATAAGGTGATTGATTTTCCCCCTCCTGGGGATGTTACTATATTCATATTTCAGATTTAATTATCTTCTCCAGGATTGCTAGTGCTTCCACAAGATTCCTTCCAAGTTCTAATTATACCTACTGAATAGATTAGCCAGTGTTTGATAACCTTTTATAGCCAATTGACTTCAGCTTCATGTGTACAAAAAACCAAGCTGGAGAAGGAAGAGAAGTTGTATCAAATGACTAAAATTGAAGCAGAGCAGATCTGCCCTTGCCTTCCTGTGCTGGTACATGAGCCTCACCAGAGAGAAAACTCTCATCCCCCAGGCAGCAGCAAAGAGCCTGCTTTTAAGCAGGACCCAAGAGATATTACACAGATATTTAGTATAAATTTCTAATCTTTAACAGAAATGTTATCTGTGGACCAAAAATATAGGGTTATTTGCACTAGGGTTATTAATCTAGGGTAAGTGGCACTGTAATCTAAAATATTTAAAAATTTTCCTTGCCAGGCTGCACTAGTCCTTAAAACCTATGAGCATTTCATTGACTTTTCCCCAGGATTTTTCCCAAGGATTTAAGAACAAACATTGCATTAATTTTTATCAAATATATTCTTTTCAACTGTTCAAAATTCTAAAAAATTCCAACTATGAAGATATTATAAGACTGTAAATGTGCACAAAAACACATAAAGCTAGGGAACTTCACTAGGTAAACACACTGGTAAAATAAAACACAACTTTGCTCCTCACGCAGGAATAAAAATCTGTTGGGTTTTTTTTTTACCTTAATTAATGAGGTTTCAACAGTATGAATGATTTACAGTGACATGCTCTGACAGGTTATACACGGTGAGTAATGCCTTGTCAGACGCCTCAGTATTTATATTGAGATGAATGGCACATAATGTGATGCACATGCTAACAATGAACATCAATATTTAGTACTCCCAGCAAAGCCTGGTGGTATGATAAATTTGGCCTTAACTTCATATCTATCTGCAGACTTGCCCATCAGCTATATATGTAAAGAAATACTTCCAGAGAACCCTTATCAAGTATATTTACACATCTTCACTGCTTTGGCAAGAACTTTTACTTCTCCTTGGAGCTGTGAGCTCCACTCACATCACTTTGCTAGTTCTGAAGTCCATCAAAGCCAGCCAGGCTTGCTGATAAGAGCCCAACAAACATACAGCAACCAGCAAGGCTGCTGGGCACACAGACACCTCTTACATTTATACCCCTTACATTTACACACTTTGCTCTCCATGGATTTGGCAATCTTGAAAGATCTCTTCCAACCCCAATAATGCTGTAATTTCCTTCAGGAAAAGCAGTGAGACAGCAAATGCAGTTCTGATAAAAGCCATGGAGAAGGTACCATAATGCCAAGCACCACCACACAAATCAACAGATCAAACATAGGCAACAGCTACATCCCTATCCATGCTCTTCCTGCAGTTTTGTAGTGTTTTTTCCTGTCACCTAAGTCCCTTTCATCCATGATGGTGCTATTCTCAGTGACTGGGCTCAAAACCTTACTGCTTTGTATGGTCTGAAGTGATCCTGTAAAGAATTCTTTGAAAGCTACTATTAGGATGATGTATGGCCTAATTTTGGTTGCTATAGTATTCAGAGTCAGACTTATGACTGGGGAAACAATCTCCCACTCACTTGAAATGCAGGAAAAGCTTTCAGTGCTGCAAGAAAAGGCTTTCTGGCTGAAAAGCCATATTTTAAAGTTTACAGCTCCTGCTTCTGGCTCAGCACTGCTACAGCAGCAGGAGAGGAGAGCCAGCCTAGCAGGGCTGTGCAGGGCCCTGGCTGAGGCCACTCCAGAATTCTGCTGTAGCTGCTTTATGGGAGGAATCTAGCAGCAGTTTATTACCAGAAGTACAAAGCTGCCATTCGAATTTTTCTACAGTTTTAAAAGCAGCACGTTTTTATTAAGATAGAAATGACTGTGAGGAATCAAGTGCATTTTAACACAGGCAGTGAGATGGAATGCAAGAACACTGAGCAGGCCTTTATGGCTGGCAATAGACACCATTGCTATCAGCCTTTTCTGTTGCCTTCCATCAAGTTTAATGTGCATAACCTTGGTGGCAGAACCTCATCTCACACTCTCTGGCCTTGGGGCCATATAAACAAATAAATCAAACTAAAGCCAAATCCCAAAGCAGACAGGAGAACCTCCTTTTCTCTCTTCATTCTACATATATCTGTTCATATGACAGAGGACCTCAAAGCACTACTGAATATAAGCATTGTACTCTATGAAAAAAAATACTCATTTTACAAATGATCATAGGAAAGTCGAATTTAAAACCTTCCTCCCGTGCTGGATGCTTCAGCTCATCTATTTTAGCAGGATTTTACAAGTGCTAAGCACTTAAACACACATAATACAGAATATGTTCTTTCCTATCATTAAAACTACTCTCCAAGAAATAATAATTTTTTTGCAAAATTCACTTGGGCTTTTGTGTGGCCTGATTGTTTGTTTGGGGTTTGTTGGGGTTGGTTTGGGGTTTTGGGGGGGGGGGGGAAGGATTTTTTTTTCCTTAAGGAAAAAAAACATAAATTAGGGATTTTTCAGTGAAATCCTTATATGTTTCCTCCAGAAATCCACAACATACTATCCAGAAGGTCTGTACTGACAGACTGGATGCTAAAAGACTTTTTATTATTTCGTTTCTTCCTTGTTTTACCTCAGACATTTTCCCAGCAGTTCTAATCTGTAATAGAATATTAAGCTGTATCTCCTGTAGCTCTGTTGGTCACAGTTACTGAGAAGATTTGATTCCTACTGTTCTTAAAATGCAAGGGACAGGTTTTGCCAGGGCACGCATGACCTTTCCAAAGCCATGGCCTGGCAGGAGCTGCGTTGATTGCTCTGACCTGTCAATGGGCAAGAGCTGCAAAGCCAGCAGGAGAACACGTTCTGATGCCTGTAGTTAAATAACAGCACCTCAGGGGAGCACATATATGAAATATCTGAAGGCTGAAAGGTCACTCTCAATGAATCTCCCCTTTCTTGGGAGGAAGAGCTGCCATTTCCCAGCCGCTCCTCAGGCCGGGCAGGCCGTATCACAGCGGCCTGGGTCAGCAGAAGAGGAAGTATTTTCATAGATATGAGCTTTCCTCCATTATTTATCATAATTAAAGCAACGCCAAACTTCTGGCAGAAATTTTAAAACACCCCAAGGGGTGGAAGGTCTTTAAACCAGCAGCAAGGCCCACCCGCCGTTTCGCACAGGTTCACAGAGGCCTCCCGCTCTCCCTTCTGGGGCCAAGAGCCTCCAGACAGCACCCACAGCAAGCAAAGCTTTTATCCCCTCAAACATCCCACAGTTAGAGCTCAAAAACCTTCCAAAACTTACCACAACATGCCAGGAACCTCCAAAGGCATTCCTCCAGGTTTTTAACCTCGACATCTCGGTACACCCGCAGAGCTCTCCTCACACCCCGCTGCTCTGGCCCGAACCCGGCGGCCCCGAGCTCCTCACTGCCATTCCTGCCAATCCTCACAGCTCCATGCACCAGGTAACTCTTCATTGAGCAGAACACGACTTTCAGGAAAAACAGCAACTTTCACACACCCCAAGGGCCATAGCTCCTACCTTTGCCTCTTTCTTTGTGTTTTCTCCGATTTCCATTTCTCCTGCTGCTTTTAGGTGCCTCCACACCTGTTCCAATGACAGGTGAAAATCAAATTGATAGCGTGCCTCTGTTTGTACATACTCTGGTCTCTGGACACTTCAGCTTACTTTTAGAGAAAGTAAATTCAGAGTTTCCTGTTCTTAGTCCAAGTGAAGGGAGTTGGTATGGGTATCAGTCTCCAAGTCTGGTGTGGTGCTTCTTAGACTGTACACATCCATCAGCATAACAACAGGCACCTCTAAGAGCTAAACAGTGGTATTTTACCATGAGCTGTTTTGTTGCCAGCTTGAAGAGCAAGTGTCTCAAAACTAGATCTTTTATTACAAACATCATGAGCTTGAAGTAACACAAGTGGTTTATTTTTTAAAATTCTTTTCATTTCATCAAATCTGCCATCTCTTGACACCTTCCTGCCCTTGCTTAAAAGCTTTTCTAATCCAGAATGGCATAAGAAACAGAATACTGTAAAGTGCATACATTGAAGTCTGACTGGGTAATTGGGCAATAGTCTTACAATAACTGTTTTTCCAAACCCAGTAGTACACTTCCTCAGTGTTCCAGTTAGTATATAAAAAATAATGCTTAAACTGTACAACTTCTATAAAAACCTAGAGCAGGCAATGCATTCCTTGACACAACCACACATTTCAAAAATGGGATTTTTATCACAGTATTTCATTTCCAGTCAATCGCGGTCTGCATTCATAGATCATTTTGCACACACATTACTCAGCCACTGCTGCTTCTATCTCTAGTCTGGTAAATATTTTTTGCCTTGTGCAAAGGATATATGGGCAACACAGCCAAGATGAATTCTTGCATTAGTCTTGCAGCCCAGATGACAGTGACATACAGCAAGATATTAGAGCGCTATGGTATCAGAAATGTACAGTAAGCCTGAGTAAAGGATGTAGCCTAGAGTTTTATAGCCTAAGACCCAGGAAAACAAAGATAAAACGTACACTTCCACTGTAGCATATGGCCAAGTTTAGTCATTCAGAATAATACACCACATCAATTAAATTTACCTATTGATTCATCATCTTCCTGGAGCCAGCCCAGGTGCCTGAGATGACAGCTTGGCCTATTTCATGCAGTGCAGTAGAGATCAATAAGGAGGTGCTATGGGGGAGTAGATGGTGCCCACGTGTCTAGCTAAGAAAAAAAAAAGTAACTTAGAGCTGTTAAACTGTTTTACTGCTTCTAAATGGACATCAGTATTCTATAATGCAATCCAGTAGTAAAGCAGTAGAGAAGTTTGGCTCTTGAAAGTGTTAAAAGGCTGCTGTGATTTTCTAAGGGGCAGCAGGATACTGCTCCCAGCAAGTTCCCAGTTCTGGGAGCAGGCTGGTGTCAGTTTCATGGGCACACCAGAGGCAGCTGAAGAGCAGTGCATAACCAGTCTGTCATGAGCAAAGAACACTTTGTTTTTCTACACTGATGGGAAATCTTCATTTCTCTTCACAGGCATTAATCCACTGAAATCAGGCATATTTCAAAGAGAGTTCAGGTTAAGCCATTCTTTCTACAGCCCAGCAATGCTGCACGTACAGCATTTATGCTTCCAGCCTTATCAGCATTCAAAGCCACATCACTTTAGCTAACAGTGCTAACATTTTCAAACAGCTAATGAATTCTGAGCATGGCCAGCACTACTTTAATTCGAATTTGCCTTATAGTGATTTCTCCCAGCTCAGCAAAGAAGGCAGTTTAATGTGCAATTAAGGCTCTCTCTGCTATGTAAGCTGTTTCTATTATATCAAAAATCATAAATGAGAAGAATTAACACATTGGAGAGTCAGTGTAAGGTGATGAAGAAGAGGCAAGTTTATGCAAAATACAGACTGTATCCAAGTTTCAGCCACCTTGAAGACTGGGGAAACACCAAACAGCTCATTTAACATTTTATTACTCAATTTGCTAAAATGATGCAGAAGGACCATAGAGCTTTAGCAGATTGACTAAAATCCCTTCATATGTGACCTGTACTATCCTGTTCTTATTTGTAAATTTATATGAGATGTCGTAAACACAGAGATAAATAACACAGAAACAGTCTTGTGATAGTAAGTAATCCACACAAATTCTATCAGAGCAATAAACTGTCTCAGAATTTTATCCTCAGGGCTCCAGATAACCTCATCCAGCGAGGAATTCAACAACTCCATCACTCAAGAACCAGAAAGCAGGGTGGTAACTGGGTTTGGAAGTAATGCTAGTCAAACTCTACAGATGCAGCTTTTCAAACTGAATTAATTTGATGAGAATAGAACACAGAGAATCATTTCAGGCTTATTTTTTGACATCTTTCAAAGTTAGAATACTTCCAAATTTATATGCTTGAAACCCTAGCAACTGCCTCAATTTTCTAATGTAATATCTTTGTGAGTAGAATCCTGGAAGACAAAAATTTATTAGCACATGGCAGTATTATTTAATCTAACTTGGTCTGCAGGCTCAAAACACTTAATCTAAACTCCTACAGAATTAACCATATTTAGTGTTACTATGACTGAATTTCAATAACCTGAAATTAAAGCTGGGCTAGTTGGAGGAGGGAGGCATAAAAACTGAGCTACTCGTTTTTTGCTTTCAAACATTTGCAAATTCTTATTTTTAACAAGTGAAAGAACTCCAGGCATGGCAGATATCATAGTTTGGCAGGTATTTTTTAAAATAAGATGAAGCTAATAAATGAATACTTTTCTTTCTTCCAAATAACTTTCAATAAAATATGAAAACACATTAAAAAGTCCAAACAGAACAAGACATGAAGAAGCAGCACTGCTTTATGGATGGTTAGTGACTTAATGCCAAGTGTCCCACATTACTTCCCAGCAGAAATATTTTGAGGCATCTGATGGTGGGATGGGCTTGTGTGGAAGTGGGAACATGGAAGAATTTCAAATAGGTGGCTCACAGCAACACACTGGGAAGATGAACTGGAGGGAAAGGCTGAAGAGAGGGAAGGATCTCTTAGAAGAGAAGGAGACATGGTAGAAGGGTCACACTGACAGCCTGGGTCAGTGTTCAGAGGAAGAGAGGGAAAAAGTCAAGGAAGAGCTGAATCCAGAGCAGGATGAGCTCAAAGAAACTGTCTCAAAAGTTGTCTTAGCAATGCACAGGATAACTCATGTATGCCAGAAGACTCTCCCATTTCAAAACTTTCCTTGCACTTACAGGTACAGGTTAACTGGGACTGATAGACTTTGTAAGTCAGGATCAAGGGGGATACAACTGTGCTGGCTGCTGTCATTTCTGCTGCTAAGGCTCTAACCACATCTGGGGAGAAAAACACATCTGGGGAAAAAAATTATGGTTTTGGCATGTGATACTAACAGTAAAGTGTCACAGGTTTCCAGGGGTGTGTTGCCATGCTAAGATTGAGAATCAAACAAAACATTGTAACTTAGAGAAGCTGCATAGCTTCAGGCATTTATCCTTGACAGGAATGGCCTGTGGGAAGCACATCTCTCTTATTTATACAGAAAAATTCAGGCTTCTAAACTGAGAGGGTCTGCATCTCCACATCGACTCAGGCTGTCAAACATAGCCACAATAAAAAGCACCATCCTATTTGGATTTCTTATTGATCCATGTTCTACCATGAATGGCATTATTTTTTTCCTTGACCTCAGTTCAGGGAACAATTTCGAAGCTTTTCAAAATCTGCTTTTCTATTATTCAGAGACAGATCTGAATTTATTGAACAAGAACTCTTTTTACAAATGCCTTTTTTTCTGGATTATTTTTTTCTTTCTTTCTTGCTTTTTTGTTCTCTCCCTCCTGTCCCAAGGTGGATGTGAACCTCAGGCTGCCTTAGTAGCTTTTAAACATTAAACAAAACACATCAGCTTGCCATGTCTGTCTCAGCAGAAAGTCAATATTCACTCCAGGAGCAATCAAGCACCCAAGCACAGAGGCTATAGCAAAAGGCCGTAAAAAATGTAGTAACAATGCCTGAAAGTGCTTTGAGTAAAGGTTTTCTTGTAAACCTGCAGTTGAAACCAACTTTATATAAAAAATAACAAAGTCTTTGATCAATCTGATCTAAATTTTGATATTACAAACCCAATATGTGGCCAGGTGTAATTTTGAGCCATGCAATGCACAAGGACCTTCTACCAAGTTTACTGAAATTCTAGTAATGAAGTTTGTGTATAAATTTTGCAATTCTATACCTTTGAGGTGCACAGAATTTTAGCTAACCTGCATCTCAGGATCTTTATTGCTTCTATAAATGCAAATAGTGAGGAAAATACTGGTTTTCTAGCAGTATGGCTTTGAAAATCTTTACCTAATAAATAAAGAAACTTATTTCACATATGTCACTGATCATGCACTGGGTGACAAATGCTTTTTATCACTACCAATCTCAAGAAGAGTTTCAATGAAGAAACACCTAAGTCAAGAACAGTACACACTACAAATGACTTTTTTCCCCAGAACAACTCAAAAATAATGTAGTTAACCCCAGCAAAGATTTTACCCTTCATCCTATGAAAGTAGAAATGCTTTCTTTGTTGTGAAAAATCTCCATAAATAAAATGACTAAAAATTCTACAGACTTAAAAAACTAATATTATTAAGTAGCCCAGATAAATTCTACATAATTTTACCCTTAAATAAGTAATCTTGAGAATAATTTCTGAATCTGGAGATTGGGAGGTCACTGTCAAAGCTACATGCTGAGATGCAGAATGGTCAGGAAATTGGTTCTGTGCTTATCCTACTCCTGCCATCAAGGGATACAAGCACCTGTGTTCTCAGGTACTTGCTGAGGTACAAGGAAGTGATTTAATTTCTATCTAATAGCATTTTGTTTCTTCAAAGGAAAACTAATTCTATTGTAATTTATCCAATAATTCAGACTTAGAATGCTTTCGATTCTCAGCCACGCAGTGCTCCTGCCAAAATGGTGGTGAAAAGGAAGAACTCACAGGAAAATAAAAAGCACTATGAAGAACTAGGATTTCCTGTAAGGGGTTCTAAGACTAGCACCTAACAAGGTAATAATTTCTGTATATGTAACAAAGGCCAAATCTCACCATGGCTTAAGAGCATTCTCAGCATTCCCTGCAGCTGAACTGAGTGCAACCAAGTCACACCATGAAATAAGACAAATGCTTGTAGAATGAGAGGCTTATGAGATCAAACAGAAAGCTATTCAAATTAAAATGGGGTGAAGCAGGCACCTGATATGGGTACGTATGTCAGTGAACAAAACTGGTTTTCATTTTTCTAACAAAAAATTAAGTCTTGACATTATAAAGCAGCATTCAATAAAAGAGACAGAGACTAATCCAAGGAAACAGGAGTGGGAGGTGAAAACAAGACTTTTACCTGAAATACAATCAGAGTAGCAAGCATTCAGCTTGAAATTCAGAGAATAACTCAGCCTCAAATCTCTGAAGATTTATTACATAATCTAAAAAAGTACTCCCCAACATAGAGCATTACACTTGATTTCAGAGAGAGCACTGTTTAATTTACAGCCTATTCAATAACAAACATGTAAAGGTTAGGATCTACATTCTTGCAACACACCATTGAAAATCCACCTTTGTTCATTTTTAAGAGATGCCTTTTTTTCTCTTTTCACCATTTACTCCATGTCTGTTCTTTGTACAGAAAAATAAGCAGCAGTTTCAGTTTGATCAGTGGCTCATCCACCCCAGCTTTGCTTTTCAAAGCTGCCCCCCATGTTCTGGGCACAGGTGATCTCAAAGGGGATCCAGGCAGAGCAAGGGATTCATCAGGGGAGTTGATGAATCTGACAAATACCATGGCCAGCTCAATGTCTGCCACCTCTAATGGAACTGTGTCACCAAACGGTCAGATATGATCATGGCAAGAGGCATAACTCTTTTAAATCAACATTTTAAAAGATCACAGAATGAACTGAAGAATACTCATCCACCCATCAGCATCCCCAGTGCCACAAAATATATTTTTACTTGATAATGTTACTAGTAACATTCTCTTGAAGACTTTTCAAGCTCAAGATGATTGTGGAAAGTGCTGAAGGCCTGAGAAACACAAATCTCATTAAAATTGCAATTTCAGTTGTGAAGAAAGGTTCATTAATATGAGTTAGACTGTGAGTCAGCAATGCTGGCATCCTTGCTAAAACAACAAGGTGGTCTCAGCTCAGGAGCCTTAAGTGTGGGAGCAAACAGCGCTAGCAGAACACTGGCTCTGGACTGTAAACATTTATCATCAAGAGAAACTGATCCTGCTCCTGAATTTCTGGGCTTTAACTCTTCTTATAGTTTGCAGCATTTGCACAAAAATACTTGGTGGGGAAATTCTACAATAATGGGTAATGTGTAAACTATATATTTGAAACATTTCAGACAAGGAAAGTCATATCAAGGAAGCATCAATTCCTCATGGTTTCAAAATATGTAAATATTTTACACTTAGAAAAACATTTAAATGCTCATAATTGCAATGGGTATTTATCCCCTGGGAGTTCAGTTGATTCAGGACCAGACATGTTAGCAAACATGCCTGTTCAAATGTAACTTAAAAAAATAAGTGAGAAAAGTATTTCTATATATCCAACAAAGAATCTATCATTCTATGTTTCTACCATAGAAACAACATTATTTTACAACAGGTGTTGTGGAAACACTCATCAGTCCCAAAAAAAGCCCCACCAAAAGAAAAACTTCAGCACCTTAAATCAGGATTTACAAGCAGCCACAAACTCCAAATTATCTACAAATTATGATTATCTGTCGCAGAATTACACAGCCATCTTGCACACAAGCATGATTGTTCTGAACCTCATGATTTTTTTAAAGCCAAACTTCTGTCTTGGCAGCAGAATTTGATCTCTCTTATTTATGGTTCTCCCAATTCCCCAAACAATTAGGGGGCAGCAGAAAGAGGGAGGCACTGACAGAGGCTGATGTCTCTTCCCACGCCACAGCCATCGGGCACTCCTCCTTTCTGGCACTCTGCAGTCAGGGTGGCATCACAAGGTCGTGATGATTTGTAGCACCAGAGGATTGCAGAAGCCTCAGGCAATTGTCAGAAGCCTTGGCTTCCTAGTAGAGCTCACTGAATTATTTCCAAATTTATTACTATGGCAAACAGCTGCCAAATAATCTCAGTGCCCACAGCCCAGAAAGGCAGAGAGGAGTGAATTAAGTTCAGAGGAGATGCAAAGTTTCTGTCTATGCAAGATGTCACCATCACATCAACACAGGTTGATTTATTTTTTAGTGACCCAGCTGCATCCTTTCGGTGCCTGATCATTCTGGAGGCCATGAGAAAGATGACAATTCTCCAATAACAGGTTAATTATAAACTTATACAGTAGGAGATAAAATACTGATGTTATAGATCAAGATTCTCCCTAATACTTATTGAGAAGAAAAGAAAGGGTATTTCTGCAGCTTTTGTTAGCAACTGTTAAATGGGTGCAAAAGGCAGAGCCTGAGTTAGAGACTGAAGGGCTGTAACAGAGCAGTTACAGCACACCTGGAACACAAACAGCAGGTTTTGGTTCACATTTCCTCTTACCTCTGCTTACTCATCTCTAAAGCAGAACTGCAATTTCTTACAATCTTAGCTGATCCATTTGGAGGATTTTGATATTTGAGAGATATGACGTGGTACCAAGATGGGCTGTGGCTGTGATGTGGCTGAGGCATGGCTGGCCAAGTCAGGGAGTGGATGTGTCACCAGTGTGTGTGCAGTACAAAACAAAGTGACTTACTGTCCTCACCCAGCTCATTTTCCTGCTGATGGAAGAACACAGGGATGGTCCCACCTAGCGCCTCTGGAGAAACCAGGAACTCAGTGATTTTGGAGTTGGGAGTATAGGGAGCCCAAGGCTTACTAAGACCCCACTGAAATAGAGATTTTAGCAGCATATGAAGGGGTTGGAGAGGAGAGGGGCTGCTATGATGGAACATGTAGGAACAATGATCTTAGGGAACAGGTACCAGCTATTCCCAAGGGATTAACAACTACAGCAGAGCCACAGTGACAAGCAAGGAGCCAGGCATGATAAAGAAGAGAGAGAGAAAACTTCCAAGGTCTAGTGATCATGGTAATATTAACTTCTAAATTTTCCTGAGGTAATATTAAATTCTAAATGTTCAGAAAAAGCAATTCTAATTTATTAGGGCTTTTTAAGAAATCCGCACTTGAATGCAAGTGATAGAAAACTGATAGTAATCAATTGTTTTCTACAGCTGCTGGGAATGGAGCAACAAAAGAGCATTTAACTCATGGATAAAGACAGAGCTACAATCAGCCTGCAAACCACACCTGAGTAATTTTTGAGGAGTGAAATCACTCAAACCTTAATCACAATTCATGCTAAAATTTCTGCGAGTTGAGGTTTGCGGCTGTCTCAGCACACACCTAAAGCATCATAAAACCTGCAAGAATCAGCAGTAAATAAAAAAATGTATAAATAGTTGTTTGACATAAAGGATCAAAATTCTTTGCAGGCATTCAGCCCTTGGATGGATGAGGCCAAGATCTGATAAGACAGGAATATAAAAAAGAAAAATAGAATTAAACATCAAATTGCAGAACACTTACAGCCAGTAAGTACTACCTTTTTCCTTCTAAGAGGTTTTGAAAAAGAGAAGCCTGTTCCCTTCTTGATTCTTTTGGACCACCACACTTTTACTGTGATCAGGTAGGATTAAGGACCTCATCTGAAAGCAGCCTTAGTAAGGACCTCTCCTCTGTGCAATTTACCCATCTATGTTCTCAAATTTAAGTCATAATATTTAATACCTCATTCCCAGATAACATCTGTGAAAAGAGATGACAATAAACATCACAGAAGTGGAAAGTTTTATTTCTATGGCAGCGCTGACGGTAATAGAAACCTCAGAGATAATGGTAACATCATTCTCCTCTGCAAGGCCAATCACCAGTTTTTGTGCTATCAAGGAAAAACAAATAAAGGAAACCAGGAGGAATCCAGTTCCTAAGCAACGCTGTATTTCTGTACCCCACTCAGGCTCTGGCAGAGGTTTATCTTGCTCCAGGCTCTGAAAAGGACACAAAAGGTCTGTGGGACTGTCTGGGATGCACAGTCCAGCTTCCAATGGCACCTTATTAAATCACACTCTTCTTGGGCTGTTATTACTAACCTGTATGATGAAAATAATTTCTTTTCCTTTTTTTAGGCCTTTGTGTCTCTCATCATCTACCCAATAGAGCCATCAGAGCAGTGATCAGACCTTTCTGTGGCTGCACAATGCCAGGCAACAGGAAGCCCTGAATTCAGAGGGAGGATCTCTGATGTGACTGCAATGCAAGATGTAACAGCACCAAACAGCCTGGACAAAAACCCAAATTTTCCTCCTGCCAGTTGCTACATTTGGTTTTTGTTTCTCTGAACACTTCACCTGCAGCAAACAGAGCATCTCCTGCAACCAGAATCAGGCTAAATTGCAGCACTGCCACAGACCAAGAGCACAAGAGGGCCATGAGGTGAGGAGTCTCCATGTGCCCAGGAGAACCACCCAAAACACCCTGGTTATAAACTGCTGACCTCCTGTCAGCCCCTCGTGCATGACAATGTACCAGGACCTGTGGAAACAAGAATACCTGCCTGAACAGATGTTCAGGAAGATATGGCACAACTAAAAACATCCAGGTAAGGAGGGGGGAAACAAAAAATCACCTTTTCATAGTTATCACTTGGGTATTTCTTATACCAGCCACAAAGCAGTGGCATAGACCACCAAAACATCACTGTTACAGGACAACAGACCAAAAAAAAATTGTTTTTCCCTAGCGCACAGACAGACACAAAATGCATCCTCTGATTGCATAAAGCTCCATGGGCAATTTTGTAGAAGGATTATTTTGTCTTCATGCAGTTGCCTAGTGATAATATTTGTCCATCTGTTGTAAGGCATATTTCCATATCCAAAGGCACAGTACACATTGCCATGTGCTGGAAGGGATGCAGGATTCTTGCCTTGCAAATCAGCCCATTGATCATGATGAAAAATGGCAAAATGCCAATAGTTCATGCACTGAGACATCTCAAGGATTCACAGCTGAATAGCTATTTAAATTATAAACCTACCATACTTCAAGTCATATTTAGAGCTAAGTATCACCAGACTAACAACTTTTTCAGCAGTACAATGTTCTTTATAAATAATAAGCAATGTAAATTTTTGCAAGCAGAAGCATAAAGCCATAACTATACAAATAATCACTATATATAAAGGTAGAACTTTTGACCTCAGCACAGTTATTTCACTCAAAGGAATACTTCTATTTATGAAAGGTGTATTTGTTCTGGCCCCACTTCTTTTAATGATGGTCTGCTATAATCACAAATAGATGTGAGGTTGATTTGAATGATTTCTTTTGTTCCTAAAATTGGTATTTGCATCTAAGCATTAGTGCACAAAGTCCAAGTTGTTCCACTACATGACTTTAACCGCAAGTAAAGGAGAAAATGCTCTCCAAACAAAACTTCTCCTATATATTTTATGTTTCAGCAGCAGAACCACCCATTACTAAATGGAAATTATCACCTTATTATTAATCTAACCTTTCACCAATTACAGCAATAGAACAGATGTCATTAGTGGGCCTGGGCTCACTCTGGTGAAAGCACACACACTGCCTGAATCCCAGACAGATGAAATTTCAGTTCTCATCCTGGTTTTCAGGAGTCCCACGTACTCCTGCCTTTCTAAACTACATCAACAAGACTGTAGCATTCAGTTACAAATGATTAGCCCCAAAGAAACTCAGGTTTAACCTTTATGGAGATGTTGCAGCATAGGCAAAGCACAGCACTCTCAGAGCTCACCACTAATGATTTTAACCCAGTCTAGAAGAGCCAGACTTCCAAGTGGTTAAAGCTAATTTAGATTAGATGCTAATTTAGGTCTGGACCTCTCCTGTGAGCAGCTTGTGCCATATTGAATATGGTGCTCTTGTGATATGGGACTACAATCAAAAGAATTAGGGAGCAGCTACCTAATTAATTTCAGTTAATGGTATTTAAAGACACACAGCTGTATACAAACCAGTTCCCAGCACCAAGGAGTGCAATAACATTTCATTCACAAAGCCACGGAGTGCCCATAGTGTGGCCACACTGACAGGCACGTGGCTGGTGCCACAGCCCTGCCTGTGCCTCTCTGAGCAGCACAGAAGGTCCCTTGTCCCCTCTCTGGCACAGCATGGAGCACATCCTGCCCTCTGCCTGGATCACTGCTGCCAGGGAGGCATGTAGGATGGGCCAGAAACAGCTGCAATGAAAGGTTCAAGGTATGAAAAATGCAGTTTTCCAATACTTTCCTTCCAAGAGCTCTGCAGCCCCTCTGCCCAGTGCAGGTCTCTGACACAGCCTCAGGTGGCTCAGCTGTCCCAGGGGACAATTTCCAGCTGTCACTGGGCTTCCCACACAGACAGTGAGGGACCAAAGAACCCACTGCTATGAAGAGTCCCACTGAAGGGACATTTTTGCATGGTAAGACACCTTTGTGCAGCTGCTGCTGGGTCTTAACTCAGCCTCTTGATACCCCATGGGAACCTTGCTGTAAGAAGGTTCCCTCTTTGTACACAAGTCCTGCACTTACCTCCGTGGTGCTGCTCAGGGACTGTGGGACATCAGTGTCCTAGCTGAGACAGTCACAATACAAAACAACACTCCATTTTCAGAAGGCTTCAAACCCCATTTTTATTCTAGCATGCATGCTTTTTATACATCCTTAAAAAACTCCTAAGTTTACACTTTACTCATTGGTCAGAAAAGACAAACAAAGCTTATTGGAATAGAGAGTTGCAGGTTTCTCTTATTTATCCTTCTTTCTTTCTTGGTTTCTGTGCCAATGACCTTGGTAAGAAATTGTCTCAGGGGTAAACATGGATCCTCTTCTCGAACTTCTCTCTAGCTCAGAGAAGTTGCTGTAAAACCTCTCCCACACATCAGGGATGTGCTGCCAGCACTGGGGACTGACTCTAAGGGAAGGAGCTTTGCTGATAGGTGGTCTGGAAAAGGGGTACTCAGTATAGGAATGTGACCCCCAAAAAAATATCTGTTTTATGCATGCTCAGCCTGGTGTTGGTTTTGAGCCATCAGTGAAAAAAATGGAGAGCTGGATGCTGAGTATTGTTAAAATACTCTTCTGGGTCAAACTCCAAGGCCACCAACCCAACCTCAATTCTCCTCCAGTTTTTCCCTGACCTCCCCATTTTCAAGTCATAATTGTATCACCTTTTTTCCTGCACGGGAAATTAAAAGTACATAAAAATTATTACCTATGCCAAAAGTTATCTGTATTTTTTAATGCACTTTGAAGATACTATAAAAATGTGCAAGCCTTGTAAAGAGTGGAACACTGAAATTGCAAGCAGGACCTCCACTGAAAATTGATACCAAGAGTTTGCTGCCTTTTTTGAAAAATTTCAGCATAATGCTACCAACTCTTTTTTGCTTTACATAAAAATACCACTGCAGAAAGTCAGACCCCCTCTACCCCCTCAGAGATGGCAAAATGTAAATGTTCAGAGATGTCTGGATCATTATTTTAAATGTCACCAAATCCAAACCTCAGCGTTACAGGAGTTATTAGCTAAATCCATGTTCTGTACATGCCAAAACATTTGCTTTCTCATCAACCATTCTTTTCTACTTTGCTCTTAATTTACTAAGTTCTGAACTCACAGATGGCTTCAGTAAGTTTAGCTTACAGAGAAAGCAATACAGGACAAAAACTACTGCAATGAAGAATGCTTTTAACAAGTCACACTTAATGAGATCCATAAAATCTAACTTTTGAAAGAATGCAGTAAATTCCTCTCACCTGTCACATTCACATACTCACAGATAATCATGAACATCTGAGCTTATTTGAATAAATTGGAAACATAAAACTGATAATTTAAATCACTAAAGCATATTTCACTTTTGCTTTTACCAATTTAAAACAAGTAATTTGCAGACAAGATGTCTGAATTTATGGATGGATTGAATAATGAGCAGAGAATCTGACCACACAGAGGAGAAAATAAATTCACCTAATACATCCTCTCATGAGAGGGGGGAACAAGAAGAACTGTGAATAGCCAAAATACATGGCTTTATTGGAAACCTGCTTGTCATGATGATTCCATTAAAATGGAATACCAATAAAAATGACAGTGATGGTCTCTGATGAACCTGTGATAGCAGATTACAGGTCTGGGTGTGAAATTTTTGCCCAAGTGTCAAATGCTAGGCTGAATATTTTGTGTTTTCACAGCTCCAAGCAGTTTCTCCCCTCACTTTCAGTGAATACAAGGGTAACATCTGAAGCAGTCCCTTGCTCATACTGTATCCCAGTGACCTGGAAATACCCTCCTGGGAGGGGTGATAAGGTTATAGCTCTGCATTTCTGCTCTCCTCTTTCAATTAAGGTTTTAATATCACCAAAATATGTTTTACATAAATGCAAATCAAGGATTTGTTACTGAACTGCATTTGGTATTTATAAACTTCTGAGAGAGCAGGCAGTGAGGCTCATGGTTTATTGCTGCTTTAAGCCCATTGTAATCTACAAAATATGATCAATTATTGTGGCAGCTCCGAGCATTTAAAGCAAAATCCATTTTTCTTTGTCAACCACTTCATGTGATATGAGATGTTAGACACACAGACTGAGTCATTTTCTCATTAGCCCAGCCAAGCATATACATCTTTCCCCATCCACTCCTTGAATTTATGTTATGAAAAGATACATATTTTGAAGAAAGCCATTTTCTCTGCATGTTAAAAACAAAAGGAAGTTGGAGACTGAGAAGGGGAGAAAGGGAGCAGCTGAAAGTAATCTGAATCCCAGAATACATTTAAAAGGAAAAACAATGTATACTTCTATTGGAGATAAGCCATATTGAGCTTATCAAAAAGACAGTCCTTGGATGCCACAGTTTGCATGTGGCTTAAAGATAAAGAAACAATGCTGCTTTCTTCCACTCTCTAATCCTTCAAATGTGCAGCTTTAAAATATCCCATAATTCAAGTATGAATTTATGATCAGAAATCAGGTACATTTATTTTCTACAGCTAATTACATTCAGAGTGATTAAGAAATCAGTATATTCTAGAGCTTTTGGAAAATAAGTAGTGAAGTTCTAGGACTATTTCTATAGTGCTGCTCATTGGGTCATAGTTATGATTACTGTACCCAACACAGCTTTGCTAAACTTCCCCCAGAGAGTTCTGCTGCATTCTATTTATTCAAAATGAATATAGTTTTGATTTCATTAACTGCAAGAAGTGGAGATAATAAATCAGGAATTAACAAGTCAATGAGAAACTAAGGGCATCTCAAAAAAGCAAAAGACTGAAATTCCAAATGCCAGATTTCCAGCCTCTCCAACACCTGAGTAACTTCAATACACAACTCATCCCATTAAAGCCACAAGACAGGTGTGTGCTTGGCTAGGACCACAAGCTTTTAGACAAATTCACTTATGTGAGCAGAGCTTGCTCCTCTGCCCACAGCCTGGGTGAGACTGAGGTGGGAATTTTTCCATCGAGTCAGTCAATGGCCAGGTTTTCACTCTGGAAACACAGCAAGGATCTTTCAGCCTGACAGTTTTACCCTCAGTAAAACACAGCTGGGTCCTGTGCAGGCACAGCTCTCCCCAGGAAAACACAAATGCCAGCCCAATCCTTCCTTCCCAAGCTGGACCAGGACAGCCTGGCTGTGCCTTGGCCAAGCTGAGCGACACCAGCAAACTGCTGCAGGGAGAGGGGGTGCTCTGGAAACTCCCCTGCACTACAACAGTTAGTCTTTTCTGTTCCACAAGACACATCCCCATGCAAAAAGAATGCAATATTCCATTCAGATGTACTTCAAATTTTGTTTTAGGTGAACAATAGCTTGTTATTTTTGAACACGTCAGAAGCAATAGAGAGTTCAAGGCACAAACTGTGTAAGCAACAAACACGTATGCCTGCCTGAGCTGCTCTGTAATATTTTATCTGGAGATTTGACAAATTCTTTGTCTGAAATTCAGCTGAAGTTTGAGGATCAGAAGTAGAATGGCTGTTTTCGTGTCCCACACGCATATTATCAGGAATAAAAAGACAAATTGTCAAGTGAATGGCGCTGTTGTTACAAAGGTGGTACTTAAACAATTGGAGAACTTAGAAGTAAATAGAAGGCAACCAGCCAATTCCACATTGCTTCAAATGACATTTTCACAAAGCTCCATTTTCCAATTATTTCACATAACATGCTCTGCTCTATGGGATTGGATCTCCAGTGCAAGGCTGCAACACAAACTCCATCAAGTACTGGGAAAATTCTTAGGCAATCTTGAAAACCCCTTTTTTTTAAAGTAACTAAAGGCAGAAGGACAATTTTCATGCATAAACCCAGCTTTCTGGCTGTTTATCACTGCTGTCAGGCAAATATTAGCTGTGCTCAGCATGGCATTTCCCCTCAGCTTTATTTTGTAACTTCCATTGCACACTGGAAATGGGGCTCACCAAGAAAAGTGTTTATAAAAGGTTTACTGCTAAGGATAAACTAATTCATGAAAATTTAAACCACACACTAAACATCCCACAACATGATAACAATTACAATCTCACTTTCTATCCCATCTGCTTCTCCAAATATGGAAGTGCACATTCTCTCCCACTTTTACATGACACTGCCAACACACACAGACTTCTATCACACCCAGTCCCTCAGACACCCTGCATTTCCTTTTCTATATCACAGTTAGCCCAGTATCTCATCTCTTTCAATGATTTTTTTAGACACCAACTGTCTCTAGATGCCCTATGCCCCTTGTCCTTGTTCTTGTCTCCAGGTAGTAGCAAAGTATAAGCTTCTCACCAAACAGACTCATCAGGATCAACTTCCTTCTCCTGGTTCCAACAGGAAAAAGAGCAATGGATTAAGAGCTCAGTAATAGTGACCTCACCAGAATTATGAATTCCTTTAAAGCCCTTTAAAACAAATCAAAATACCCATGTTTCATTTTATTTATTAAACAGTACCCATGGCAATATATCTTTTGCCCACAGATGCTTGTTTTGGGGGCCACCAAATACACCAAAAAGTCTCACTTTTCACCTGTGGACATTTTCCCCTCTTGACCTAAAAGCTGCTGGAGAGACCAAAGACAGTCTCTCTCTTTGTTCCATTAGTCATAGAGGCACACATTTTATTAATCAAAATGAAATGGTTTTAAGTTTTGCTTGCTAAAACAGTGCTGCCACCTCCCCCACAGTCTCCCAGCCATCTCTGCCAGTGGCAGATGGGCTCAGAAGAAACCTCCACAGAGCAGCCATCAAGAGCATGTGCAAAGATTTGCTCCAGAGGAACACAAAGGGAAGGAGCTCTCTTCAGCAGCAGCTGTTCTAGGAACAGCCTCACCAGGTGACTGACAACAGCCTTATGTCACCTCAAACTTATGCACCACGATTTATATTTTCCCCACAGCTAACTTTTTGGAAGATATACACTGATCATGTCTTGTCTTCATCTACTCACAACTCAATCTCTATTTTTTAAAACTTAACTTGCTCGTCTCTAACACGCACAGGCTCTTTCATCAACCACAGACTGCCTAGACATATGCTGTGTGACATGTCCAACCTGAGCACTTCATGCAAAATTCCCAAATCCTGCTGTATTGAGGTTGAAGGTTGTTCTGGTTTGTGTCTCTCTGCCTCCAGGCATCCCACACTCTGTGCCACACCTCAACAGCTGGCAAACCAGATGTGAATTTGAGACAATCTTGAGCATGTTCCTGTCAGAAGCACTGTTAGCTGGGATGCTGATTCTGGCTGCAGGGACCTGATTGCCTCAATATTCCCTGGAAGACCTTTCCCTGCCCCTGGGGTGCACCATTATCTCTTGCCCAGAGCACTGCCACTGAGCTGTTGCATTTTTAGTGCCTCTTTGCTTTATGTCATGAGGAAACTGGTTTAATAAACAATATCAAACTGACCTGTGGTCCCAGACAGGTAAACTTCTGGCAATATAAAAATGCAACAAATCATTGCATCATTACATTTTAGCTATTGTAAGCTATTAAGTAAGGTACTTGCAGCCAAGAAATTAAATTGACAGATACCAAAATCAGTATTGAGAGCAACAGCTTGAAATAGAAAAAAAAAATAAAATAAAAAGAGCAAGACAAGAAAATCACTCAGAGATTTAGGTTCAAATGTTCCAAAATTTGCAGTCACAACCAGCTGCAGCAAATGGGATGTCCTGGGTGCTCCAGCCCCCAGCATTGTAGCTCACCCAATTCAAGCCACTCTTACCCTTCAACACAGGTGCAACTCTTCAAATCCTCCCCAAGGAGCTGGAACAGCCCTAAGAATGCCCTTAAATAAGAACATTCATTTACTGAGCAGCATCACCCAGGGAAACCAGGCTGACTCCAAGCACTCCACTCAGTTGCCAGCCACAAACCTGAGGATTTCTGGGCTCCATGAGCCATCCTCACCTCTCAGCAGCAAAGGGACAAGTTCATTGTAAACATTCAATTATTCACCCAGCCTGATAAAAGGCCTGCAGGCCACCTCCCTTGCCCATACACAGAGAGCAGCATGGTTTGCTGATTAAGTGTGTTTCCATTCTCTGAGATGATGATTATGGTTGCTGGAAGTGATGATAGCCTCCCAGGACATTATCATGATTCAAAGCCTGCTTTGGCAAAGACATTTATTTAATTATCCAAGGGGTATTTAGGAAAATGTTTTTGTTATATATATGTAATGAATGAGCACAACACTGGTTATCCATACATCAATCAAGTGTGATTACAGGGGTGACTGCCATGTTGTCCCACAAGTTTTTAGAAATTAGGAAATGAGAAAACAAATTTTCTTTAAATCCTTTTCTTTTCCCATCATCACTTAGGCAGATATCATTTTCATTATTGTGTAAACACCAGGTCTCCTCTTCCCTGTGGTCTCATCCTGTCTAATTACTAATGTCAGAAGACCCATTTAAGACCCTATACCTAAACATTTCAGCAGAGAACCTAGGAAAAAAAATAAATTGCTAAGCACTAGGCTTATTTTTTGCCCAGGTATTAGACTTCAGATGACCTTAAAATAATCATTCTAAGTGGACAGAAGTAAAAATTTCTAAAGACCTGACTGTATATTTAAAATAATAATTTATTATGGTACCATAGACATAAGGTATATTAAGTAGGATTAGTTCAGAAGTATATCTAAAATTTTAGAAGTCTATTTTAGAAGTACATCTCATTTTAGAAGTACATCTCATTTCTCAAAGAGAACACACCACAGCCTCTCTTGCTTGAATACAATGAAATTTATGAATGTGGATGAGGATCCTCAGCAGGAAAGGCTTTTGAACAGATCAGGTTTTTACCTTCAAGAAAAGATCAATTCTTGTCTCCATTGCCAATCCCACATTGCATGGGAGTTGTGCTGAATACTCATCTCATCAGTCAGTGCTTTGATTTTACCCTTGTACATACACTGAAGACAGAGCACCTCAAAGTGTAATCACTGGAATATCATGACATACACAATAATTTAAGAGGTTCAAGCCTTCCACTTACTATCCTTTATTATAAAAGATGTTTGTCCTTGTCAAAGGCTTTAGCAGGGTGTGAAAAATAATCATAATATCTAACACTGCACATTAACAATGTGTTGCTACAACTTTAACTTCTAAGCTGAACTGTTTGCTGTTTCATGACCATTTCAAAACCAAAACCCAAACCCAGCCTTTTAGCCATTTTGCTCTGCTTGCTCTGAAGGCGCTAAGTCACTGGGGAAAATCATTATTAGATTGCATTAACTTTCTACCAGTTCTACTCAGAGTGTACTTCACTGTACTTAGTCCCAGCTTTCTCCTGCTCCTTACAGATTGCCCACAATTCTATTTATCTACAGATATAGAACTCACATATCTGCATACCTATCTACACATCAAAACATAGCTTATTGTTCTGATTTTAATTATTTACTGGAAATTCTGAGGAGGCCTTAAAAGAATTCTTTTTCTGCAGAACAGAAACACTGAAGAAATCCTGATCCTGCCAGCACAGGAAACTGCATTTGAGTGCTCAGTGTATTCAGTAAGGCTTGAGTGACTCATACAAGCACATGGCTGCAGAATAGATGTTTTTATTAATTATTTATTAATCTTCAGTGTTTCAGTGCCACACTGAGTTAGCATAACTTTCTGAATAAATTATTCAGCTTTTCACAGTTCAACCCAACTACAGCACAGCTCAGAAGAGATGACAAACCTGTGACATACAGCACATACCCACTAAACCCCTTCTCTCTCTGAGCTCTTGATATTTTAATCACATTTCTACCCAGGGGTGCACCCCTTAGCATCAGGCAGTGTAAATCAGAGGGATTCTGTTGTAAATACTACAGAAATTCAGCTGCTGTCCCAGTTGTTGGCACAACCACAAACTGAACGAGCCCTGGGAGGAGGAGGAGGTGCCAGCACCAGGATGCTCCTGCAGGATGCTCAGGGTCCAGCCTTGCCCTGACCCTCTGGCAGCCTCACAGGGACAGCACAGCAGCCAGGAATACTTCCCCACCTGCAGGGAAGTGCTTCCTCATGAACCACTGTCTGCTCACCTGAGGCTATGGCATCTTCAGCTTTTGCCAAATTCATGTTTTCCACACTTGATGCTGCAGCTCTGAAGAATCTTGCACATGTATAAAAGGCCAGTTTAAAATCTGGCCAAGTCAATGGCCTAGGTGGTGTTGTATACAGCCCTGAAATCCAGAAGCTCACTGGGTATTTTGGTGCTTAAAAATAAAAGAGGGAGCTATAAAATGTCAATGCCTGAGGGAAAAAAATTACCCGTAATGCAAACTAGATGAGAAGGTTTTTGAGCATTTCCTCCTGCAGTTACCTTCACTGGAGCTACCTCTCCTGCCCAGGCAAAGGGAGAGCAAACTGTGCCCCACTCACTCCTGCAGCTCTGCAGATCTGTGCCCAGACACCCACCCAGAGCAGCTCAGCACAGGACAGGAGAGAGGGCAGAAATTGCAATGCACCCTGTGCTGCTGAGTAAGGCACCTTCATCTGCCTCCTCCAAAAATCAATCAATCAATCCTTGATTTAATTTGCATTGGCACAGTCCCCAGGCACAGGGAGGACTTGGTTCCTCATACAAATAGCTCCCCACAAAGGGATGAGAGTGTCCTGCTTGAAGGACTCCTGAGATCCTCAAGAATGTGCTTGCAGCCTGGGATTTCTGGTGTGCCCAAGGACTCACATGCTTTGGGCACTTTACTCTGTTTAGCTCCTTTTCTGTGCCTCTGGCTATACAAGAAAACTGCTACAACAGAAAATACAACCACTCAAACCAACCTCCAGCCAACCTCTATTGGCAAAGCAGAAAGCCCAGGTTAAGGGAGAAGGAGGCAACAAAAAATAAAAAAAAAACCAAACCAACTTCCTAATGGATTATAAATTATAGAAAGAACATTCTTTGCTATGTAATTAATGGAAATTTACTATTTTTAAGCTTCCTGAGGGAAATTTTCCATGTCAAATCAATTTGTAGGTAGGACCCAAGAGGCAGAAAATCACAACTGCTTCAGTATGCTTCTTCATGACAGCGTTGCTGGGGGTTTAATTTTCAGTCACGTTCTTTGGTGACTTTGATCTTTGATGACAGTGTTAACTCTATTTGGTTCTCAGAACTGCATTGATTTTAAAAAGCCTTTTGAGATACCCTCACTAATTATTTCAGTGGAAGTTTAATTAAATCTTGTCACACAGGAATAAGCTGCTTCTTGGAATAGCTGCTAAACATTATACAGCATGTAATTGGAGAAAAAGGAGGATGGATAATTATAGTTGGACAGACAAGCACATGAAGAAAAAGCAGAAAGCTTTTTCTAAATATGAATTTAAGTGCAAGTGTCTGTGAACCTTCTCAGCCTCCTTTGTGCACAGAACTAGCAGACTTCTTGCACTTGTTCTGTTTTCCATCTATATATTTCTATATCAACACTTCCATTCCCAGATCTCATCCTAATTTCTCCAATAGAAGGAACTTTGTAATATACAAATTTATTGAGATTCCTATTGGAAAGGAATTATCAACACTTAGCCAAGAATACTTTAGGAGTGGATGTCTTCCTTCAGAAAACTGGTCTGCTCACACTCATTTAACAATGCAACAAAAGAAAAGTTGCAAGGATTTCTTTTTCATTAAATTCTTGCGCCCACAGTTCCTCCCTGTTGACCTGTAACTGCCTTTTATTTTCCATATGGAGTCCCATAAATTTATAAATAAAGGATATTAGATTTTAGCAGAGATTGAATTTATTCCTCAGCCAGATATACACACACAAAAATGGGACCTTTTATTTCTTTTTGTAAAAGATTTCACTATCTTTCTATTTCCTTCTGATTCTTTGATTCCCTAGAGCAATGAATAAGCCTTTTACTACAGGTATTTCACCCAGCTCTAATGTTGAATGTCACATGTATATATTTCATACTGAGCCAGCAGCTAGTCTAGTACGTTCCACTTGGAAAACTCAGCAAAAAAAGAAATATATGTGCCTAAGGTTAAGCACATACTTTTTGCAAGCCAACATATTTTCATATTAACTGAAATAAATATGGCAGTCATACATAAACACCATACTTTTATGATGATGCCAATACTTCTTTTTTGGGGAAAAGAAAGATAACCTGATTTTTGAATGAGCTTTAACAGCAGAAGAACCTGTCTGGGAGGTGTATCAACCAGAACAAAACAGGAAAAGGAAAATTAAAGCTCAATGGTAAATGAAATAAAACAGCAAAATGTATTCATTTCCTAACCCAAATTTTGATACATTAACTGCATAAGACTGCAGGATCAGAAAAAGTCCCTTAGAAATTGAATAAAAGCCCCAAGAGGTTTGTATGATAAACAAAAATGGTCAAATTGGACTCAACAGAAGGAAAGCAACACCATCTGTTTTGAGGGGGAGGGTAACAGCAGTGGCAGCCACCAAGAAAGAGAAGAGCTGAACAGGAAAGCCAGGCCTTGGTCTGTGTTCTCAGAAACCCCTTAAGGGAAATTAAGGACTTGAACAAGGCATTACTTTTAATCTCATTAATACATCTACAATATGGCTGGAACATTCAAGAACAGGAATTTGCTTTCCAGCCCTTGAACAAATGAGTGTAGCCATCTGGAGAGATTGTTCTTCATCCAAATGGGCTGGAAAGTCTCTGAGAATAAACACTCCTGCTTGGATATGCAGAATAAAATTTCTGTCGTTGGCACTTTGACACCTTTCTCAGGTCTAGCAGAAGCACCAGAAGTTTGTTTCTTGTTTAAGGAGAGAAAAAAATAGCATTTCCTCATGTTACTTCAGAAGCATTCCAATGAATATTATTGGACTTGTATCCCCTGTAAAAATATGTGGGGGCTTTCTAAATCCCCCCCCAGCAAGGGTTTAATTATCAGGTTCTGCAGAACGTCATCATGCTCTTCCTCATTATGCTGCATAACAGTTTTTCCCTCTGTACATTAACTTTATTTTACTTCTGTTAATTATCATCTTGTGTTCTTACTATAGGCCTCACCTCTGAAATAAATCTAACAAATCCTTTAAAATTTGCCACCTCTACAGCAATATCCAAGCTTTTCTGTCACATTCATCCTACCTGAGAGAGCCTCCAGCAGGATGCCTGCTATGGCTAAACTCAGTAACAAACCCTTCAGAGCAGTTGACCTCGTGTCTGATCACTCCCAGTGGATTTTCATGTCACAATAACAGAATTCAGTCACCTTATTTCAAAGTAAAGCTTCAGAGCACTGATCTCTCCTCTGACAGGTCTACTCTGCTCACAGGTTGTTTTCAAGCACTTACAGGCAGGGAGAGGCTGATCCTGCAGAACCCAGCCCCAGCACCTCCACGAGGCCAAGTCCCACTGGCCATCTCTGCAGCATCCCAGGGATGTTATCAGAGCAGTTATTGCTGGAGTTATGGATGGCAGGGGATGGCATATGGATCATCTGCCCTTCTGTCACCAGGGATCAGCAGACACACTGGAGTTACTGATTAGGTCAGCACCACTGCACAGCTCCAGGCTGGGGAATCTATATCATCCTTTATTCTCTGTGGTTTTGGAGCTTCCCACAGATTAATCTCTCCAGGCTGGGGCTGAAACATCCTCCAAACACATGCTGGAGCTGTACTCACATGAGTTTTCTTGTTTTTCTCCTAGCTCCCTTTCCTTTCCAGTAACAGCCTGGCTGACAGCAGAGCAGGGCGTCCTTGTCTGAGGAGGGGCTGGAGCAGAGAGGCTGTAGAGCATCCTCTCCTGCACTGACAGGGGCACACTGACACTGCTCAGCCAGGTCACTGGCTGTGTCTGCCCAACCACCATTTCACAGAAAGGGCCAGCATGTTCTGTTCACAGCTCCTGAGGGCAGGAGTCCCACCCTGTGTGTTCCTGGGATAACACCTACATGTTCAGCTGTGGGTACTGGAATTCAAAGATGCAAGCAACTCTCCAGGGGAAATAGTTTAAATAACTGTATGGCAGGACAGAAAAAACTGTTTTTTCTTCTCTTATCCATTTCCAATCAAAAGAACTTTGGGTGGTACCTTATTTAAAAAATAAAAGCGTAATATTTCAATATTTGCAGACAGTATGATCCTCAAATAGTGTGTCTCTTGTTATATAAAGCTTAGCAAAATGATAGAACCAGATATCACTCCTGTTCTGACTCTGAAGTACAGTATAATTTATTTGTTTCTAACCTCTCTGAGACTGACATTCCTTAATAAATAAAAAACAAAACAGAACAAAACCAAACAAAAACACTGCCAACCAGAACAGTAATGGGGAGATAAAAATACTCCAAAGTAAACAGTTCAACCAAATCAGATATGAAAGGGAAGAAAAGTGTGCAGACCTCTATTATGGAGACTGATTATCAGCAAATGAATAAGCACCTAGAAAAGTCCTTCCTCTTGATCTGAGTAGGAAACAATGCAGACCTTTGTAGAAATAAATAATACCAAAAGGGATTTTCCTGCAAGGTTCTGGGGGAACAGCAGGCAGCGACCCTTCACAAACTATTTGTTTGACTTCACACTTAGTGAGAAACAACAGTCCCTGCAACATAATTTCTGATTTCTCTGCTAAACTGTTTGAGACCTCCAGAAGGACACTCAGCAATTTGCTCTGCTGAGCAGTAAACAACCCCTGCACACAGCAGGAACATGTGCAAAGCAAACTCCACCTGCATGTTCTTCTCCAGATTGCCAGAGGCTGTTAGAACAACTGCATCTCATTTTTAAAAAGAAAGAAGAAAAAAAAAAAACACCACAGGAAAAATTGCATCATTTTCCAGAACAAGTTGTTAAAGCTCCACATAAAGGGGAAGTGCCATCTGATGTACTGTCAATAACTAAAATTAAACTCACATTTAACATGGCAATAACAAAGCAGGCAGCCAAGCTTCAGTTGGTTCCTTGCAAACATTTTTAAGTTATAAACTGATGCAGGTATTCCAGACCCTGCTCCTGGCTATGTTATCCCTACAAGTTCTGATTTTTCACTAATGAATCCCACCAAAGGCAGCCACAGTCATGTCTGAAAGTGTTTTATCCAGTGTCTGTGGAAGGAGTAAGGAAAATGCACGCTGTGTACCTCACAAAAAACTTTTAAAATTTTCAAAAGACAATTTGCATAGCAAAGTGTTCATATGGAGGAGTTCTGTGATATTGTAGAATTAAAATACAATTAATAGAGTTCACATTGATCAGTTTTACTGTTCACAGAATTGCCCAAGGCTCCTTTGGAGAAGTTTTTGCAGGAGATGGTAAAAGAGTCTGGAATACCCTCTGCAATCTGTGAGAGTGTGATGTTATGATATGGAAAACAAGAATCGTGATAGATCAGTCACCTACACCCAGGGTAGAGTTTCTTGATTTCTGTTAAATAACACAAGAAATACACTCACTGAAGTGCAGAGCCTAGCAAGTACTTTTAAAAGTGTTCTTCAATCATTCATTTCGTTACTTGAAGACTTCTAAGGGGATTTTCAGTCTACAGTCTCCCTTTCAGAAGAATTGTTGAGGCAAAACTCTGCTAACTATTGTATGGTCACAAATTGTATAATATTAACAAGAGAAAATGGAGCTGAGGGCAATATTTGTTATCTATGTGATTCTACCAACTATATGGCTTACAAAAGGAGAGACAGCCCTACCTCTTTTTTGTGAATTTTCCTGAATTTCACACAACCTTGCAAAGACACGACTTTATGACTAACGACAAAATGAAATTGTAGAATTATCTAGGTTGAAAAATACTTTTAAGGTCATTGAGTCCAACTGTTAATCTGTTTTTTAAAGTTTTGCAGCAATAGCAGAGATAATTATGGTAAAGATTTCCATCTAAAACAATTGAATTGTTGTGGTTAAAAGCAGAGAACGATTTAGTTTGGAAAAGAGCTCCAAGATCCTCAAATCAACATTAACTGCCACATGCACCACCAAACCCTGTCCCCTTAAATACTTTTAAGGGATGGTGACTCCACCACTGCCCTGGGCTGCCTGGTCCAGTCCTTGGCAATTCTTTGGGGAAGAAATGTTCCCCAATACCCACTCCAATTTTCATATACCTACCCCACTTCAGCACAGCTCGAGGCAGCTTCCCCTCATCCTTTGCTTGTTCCCTGGGAGCAAAGCCTGAGCCCACCTGGCTCCAGCCTCCTGTCATGGGATTGAAGGGAAATTTATCCTCTCCTCCAGGATAAACACCCTCAGCTGCTGCTCATCACATTTGTGCTTCCATTTGAAATTATTTTATTGCCAATCTTTCTACACATTTGTGTCTGCTACAACTAAAGCACAGCATGGTATCCCTCAGGAAAAGGCAAAACCCAGAAATCTTTGTAAATGAGATGTTCTGTGGGAAACCAAAGATGTTTTGAAAGAAAAATATCTTTGCAGAGTCTCTGCCAGAATCCTTCCCAGGACCATTCCCCTCCCAGGACATTGTAGCTCAGCTGCATCTAGACTCATCTGTGATTAACGAATTAGAAATGCCTGAAATTTACAGATTTCTTGCTCATTTACCACGGTAGCGTGGTGTTTTGGTCTTTGTTTTTCCAGAAATTGTCTAGCCATAATTTCCACATTACCTTAAATATCAATTTTATGTGAAAAAATTATAGCAGCCCCTCACACGGTAAATTTTTTAGGACAGTCAGATAGTTACTTGTCTAAACAGAATTAAAAGAAAATACACACCTATTTTATAGAAGCAGAAAACATTAAAGAATATGTTTTACAGCCATATTCATTGTGCCTCAGTGTTAACCTCAGGGTATGTTGAACTGAGGAACACTTTATGTGAAATCAATGCCTGTTGTGTACACACAAGCTTTTTGTCAAATATTAGTGTACAGATTGACATGTGTTTTAATGGAAATGTCATTTACTGCGTGCAGCCAGCCCTAAGATGTGATTATATTTGCACTAATGGTGTTATGATGCTGCAGCTACAGGCTTGTAATCTCAAAGCTGTGATGTCCATAGAGCAGCAAGAAGCCTTGTACAGATGGAATTACCAGGGATACTCAACTGATGCTCCATAAATACTCCTCTAGGAATTGGGGATGAGAGCCTGCTTGGCAGAAATAATCAATTGTCATATTTGTTACTACTTACCTGCCTTCAGTGCATTGAGGGCCACACCTGAAGACAGCTTGTCTGCTAACACTTCAGAGAAAAGTGGCTGTTAGCAGACTAAATGCCAACACCAAAGCTGGTAAAAACCTCTTTAAACCCAGCCTGCACTCTCAGCTCCACAACCTGCTGCCCCGACCAATGAAAGCAAGAACTGGGTGCTTAATGGACTTCAGGAAGGAGTTAGCAATCTGTAGGATAAGCTAATTAAACCCAGATAAGTACTGAAGAAAATCTTAAATCAGAAAAAAAAGTTGAGTGAGGTTAGGCACGAATTCAAAGGTCAATACTCAGGCTTACAGATCCAGATGTTCAATTGGGATATTAATTAAAGGGACATTAATTAATGCAACTTTTTTTTTTTACACAACTGTGGAAACAAACACATATTTGTTTATCAAGAGACAGGAGCTGCTCCTGGGTGGTTCTGAATATTCTGATTCCCTGAAAATGATGGTGTTAAAAAGAGATCTCTGATATACTGAGGCAAACCAATTTTGCAAACCCTGAATTGCCCACAATGCTCTTTACAGTGTGTACAAACCTCCACATGTTTTGTGTTAAATACCACAGAGGATCAGTGCAGAACACAAAGATGTGCTTGTGCTGCTATTTCTCTGTCTCATTTGCTTATTTGGGGCACGCTTAGTCATAATTAAACAATATTGAAGGGATGTTTAAACAATTTCTGTATGGATTTGCCCACAGGGCTCCCAGCAAACCATCTCTTCCTGTTCAAACGAGCAAAACAATTCAAGAGTTTTCACCAGACATGCACATTTTAACTGTCTTTTAATGACAGAATAATGAATATTTTATGGCTGCAGCTTCTGCTTTAAATGAGATATTTTTATTGATGTTGGCATTGTCCTGGAATGATTCCTTTTCAAAGCGGGTAGGATTATAATGAGGTATTTTTCTAAATATTTGCTATTTTTTTCTGATCATTCTAAAAGGTACAATTTTTGTATAGCTGCATATGCCAATCATTAAAATGACTCAGATGTAAAGCAAATAGATCTGTTTGATCAAAAATGCAGTGTAACAGATTATGAATCTTTTTTAAATTGTGTATTCACATTTTTGAACATACTTTTGAAACACACAGTACAACAGAACCAGCAAACATACATTTTTAATAACACATCCAATTTTTCTTCGTTTTACTCATGAAAAGTTAGTTTTATGCCACAGGAAAAAACCAAGAGAATTTTATTGTGTCAATGTACAGAAAAGATTCTGCATTAAACCACAGCAGTGCTGGCTATCTGGAAATAAATGTACGACCTCTAAAAAGAAATGTTCACATTCCATTAATTGAAAGTATTGGAAAATAGCCTAATTTTGAGTAAGGAATAAAGAAAATATCCTTACTCTAGAAAGCCAGGTTTGAAAAACAAAATGGAACATTCAACACTGTAGTAAAATTACATCAATAAACACAATTATAGGGAAACAGAGATTACTGTAAAGTGGCAACAGTAATGGTGGTTATTCAGTGTTACACTTCATCTTGAAATGATGTAGTACCTTGTCAGCAAAGAAAATTCTTAGTTCTCATCTGCTAAGAGTTCTAACAAGCAATAAAACAGAAGGGTTTGGTTCATTAACCCCTAGAAGTCAACTCCAATTCAAAAGTTATTTGAGTTAATGATGTATGACCCAAAGGGTATAATAGAGATTTAGCCAGGAAGGTCTCGTACCTGATGTGTGGCAAAATTTGCAACCCCACCAGCCCTGATGCCTGTATGGTGCCATGTTCTGCTGTTTCTGGAGGTTCTAAGGAAATGGGGTTCAGCATGCTGGAGTCACCTTCAGCAAGTACTCATCATCACTTTCCTCTCATTTCCCTTTGGAATCTTGCTTTGGAGACACATTTCCATTCCATTCTTAACACTGAGTGTGCTCACACATCACTTCCCCTGTTCCCTGGGGTGTGCTCCAGGGGTTCTGAGCCTCCTGCCATCACAGCTCTCCATGCACAGCTCTGTTTCAGGGGATGGTAACTGCTGAGAATAGATTGTGCACTGCAGATCTGATTATGCAGCTCAGTCAATAACAAGCTGCCCATTGACTTTTAGCAACTGCCTTGGACCCAGGTTGTGCTGCCTCATTTTGGAGAGTATGGAAGTGATGTGTTCCTAGCAGAGTGCTGGCAGGAGCTGTTTGTTGGGGGGTTTTTTCAGGTTTTGTACAGGACAAGGGAAAAAAAAAGGCTGCTGGTGCAGTGCACTGTGCTCACTTTTCAGGCCAAGGAAAGGCATGTGGTGCAGCACCTGACTCCCTTGGTTGGAGTTAGATGTCATCAAAACATGGATGGAAGGAATTCAAGAAACATACCATGACCTGTTCTGCATGCTCACAAATCTTGGTGGTCTGGTTTGTTACAAGCATTGTTGGTGGGAAGTTTTTGCAGCATGGTTCTATTCCCCTGGATTTCCAGATGAGGCACTTTCAGTGATTGATTATGATCTTGCAAGACATATTTCATTCTCAGACAAATTTCCAAAACATTCTCTGTTCCTGGGGATGATATTTTGCAAAATGTATGCATTCTCAGCTTTCTCTCTCCTCCCCCTGCATGGAGTTTCTAACAACCTAGAATTAAGATGGGAAAGATGAGTAGCACAGAATTGAAAATATCATCCTGGCTCTTGCATATGCAACAACAGCTTTGGAAATGCTAGCTGATAAGTTTTCTTCAGATTTGCATGTAAAAGCACTCAACTGTGCCTTCCCACTGCCTAGTGTGGAATTAAATACATTTCTCTCCATGACCATCAGGTTCTACCTCTGCAGAAATGATGGGAGGAAGGCTGTTACTGTGTGATGTCTGCTTGTTTAGCAGCTCTCCTTCTTTCAGGGGTTCATTAAAGGTGCTAATGGTGATAATCCCATGAACAGCAGTTGTGCCATATTTACAGGAGGATCAGCACACTCAGGCTGACCTGGGGACTTGGTGCATGCTCTGCTCCCACCTTGCTGCTGATTCCCTCTATGACCTTCAGCAAGGCTCCAGCCTGTCCTGGGACTGCCAGAAATCTCCCCATTACCAAGGGTAATGATTCTGAAATGCCTTTGTAATAGGCTAGGAGATCCTTGGAAGTAATGGACTTGCTGTACACACCTTGCCATGTATGCTAAATTCTCTTCTTCTTTTATTACAATGTTGCTCCCAAGAGAATATTAAGTGGACAGGGTGACATTTTCTGTAACACAAAGTTCTGGTCTAATTCCACTCTTGTAAAAGTTTATGAGCACTTTGACTTCACTGTCCTGTGAATCATTCATTGCACTAAACTCTGTCTGACAGCCATTCCAGAAGATGGTACAACACTTTTTCCTACAATTTCCTTGTCTACTCTTATTACATAAGTGCTTTTTAATCTGAATTAGCAGAAACCAGTGGAACCTCAGGGGATGATTCTGTGTTTTCAAGTCATCCATGGTTTAGGTGCTGAGTGTCTGAAAGAGCATTTATTTTCTTCAGGTGATGACTTAATGTTTGTCTCAAGATGGTGTAAGTTCTAGCACACCTGGTTGGAAAGAAATGAAGCTGTTGACAAGGCCTTATTTAAAATGATTCTGTCAGTCCAGGGTGGTTTTCAGGATCCAATGGTCCAAACTAAAGCCCATTTTTAATCATAAAAAGAGATTGAGGAAGGGAATGTCATTTTTTATGGGCTTTTATGGCATCATTCACAATGGGATGCAGGCTGGGTTGAATTCTGCTCACGACAGCAATAGCAGTGTTTTAAATCAATAGCAATGGTATTGCAGTCACAGAGCTCTAAGGATGTAAAAAATATAATGTTCACACAGTGAAGTTATATCTTTTGTTCAACCAGTGCAACCAGTTAAAGCAGGTAAACTTTTAGGCAGCAGTGGTAATTGTAAAATCATAATGTTTATAGTAAACATTAATGATAATAAAAATATTGCATGTTTCTTAGCAATACAGAGTCAGAAAAGCTTTATACCAAATATAAAATAATTGCTAAGCTAAAAATTCCATCGCGTTTGAATCACTGCAAAAGGCCTTAGCATTAGTAATATGTTAGATTTTCGTGAAATACAGTTATTATAATAATAATTGTAGTTATAAGCTTAATTATAATCCCTTGCACAAGGACTGCACTATGCTCATGCCAATATATTGGTCTAATAATTTAATTTTCTGCTTTAGAGAAGGCTTACCAGGAAAAGCATAAAAATATGTGTAGAGTAAATTAATATTGAAGGAAATCAAAAGCATAAAAATATGTGTAGAGTAAATTAATATTGAAGGAAATCAAACAAACTTCAGAAAACTATTACAGCAGTTGGTTAAAAACATTTCTTCCAGCAAAGCCTGGTTCCCCAGACACACCTGGGATGTGTTCTCTGATTTGGGACCAAATGATGCTATTTTTGTGAATAGCTGCCAGTTCAGTGTCTGGTGGCTGAGGCTCCAGTGCCAGAGGAGGGGCTGAGCTGGCTCCTGAGCAAACCCCCCCAGCAGCCCTTTCTTCTGCCCCTGCTGGAAAGCCTGGCAAGAGCAGCAGGAGGGATTCCCCAGCAGGAGGGAGAGATGCTGGGTGTTGGATTAGCCCCTCCTGTGGTCAGGTCAGGCTGAGCACAGAGCAGAAACCCTGACACACTGAACTGGGCTGGCCATGAATCCCCTGGCAAACAACTGGTTACTGCAGAGCAGGGGGAGCAGGACAGCTTCCTCAGATTTGTTCTTCCCCTCAAGCTAAAAAAGAAGTGCATGCTGTCTAGTGATGGGAGTTATTTTTAGCTGGTTGCACGCTGTTCTGGTCGTGGTTGTGGAATATTCAGAGCAGGAACTCCACTTTGCCTGTCTGTCATCTCTCAGAGACTTTCCACAAGTGAAGGTTTTCTCCATTTGTACCTATTTGAAGAAATCCTCTCAGGAGCTGTCAGAGGTCTGTGTTAAACCTCCTCACAGCAGAGAAAGGTGGCCCTGTGCTGGCCTGGGACTGCTCAGAGATGAATAATGTGGCAGTTCCAGAGGCAGGTATGAACTCTGGAGATTTTTTTATAACATCCTGCCACAATTTCATTTTGCTTCACGGTACAAAATAATGCTATCATGAAATACGAACGTGTGTGCAATCACTGCGCGTCATTGCAATTATTCAGGTGTTTTTATGCTCCTTGCAAAGAGCTTAGTCAAGCACAGCTGTAAATAAAGAGGCAAAAGACTGGTTAAGAATGATTTAGGCCACTGGGGAAAATTCTGTGTCCCTCCTAAGGAATCCAGAGTGCTTTGGACCTGCTGCACTGTGAGGAAATAGTTGACTTTAGCCGAGCAGCCCCAAGGTGGAGCAGAAGGATTGAAAACCTTCCCCAACACGTGTAGAAGCTGCTGCTCCAACAACATGCACGAATGCAATCTGAGCAGCCTGGGGGGCACACAGGACTCCCAAACTCCAAGACACAATCAGCAGGGCAGCAGCAAGTGTGGCAGTCTCTCTTGCTGCATGGCTGACAGCATTTGGCCAAACTTTGCCCTGTGCTTTGAGCTTTGCAGGGAGGAGAGTTCAGCCTGGTCAGAGCTCTGGTGCCTGGCTCAGGGCCACCAAGCTGATGGGAGCCACTGCCTTGTCTGCATCTCCAGATAACTGAAAGTGACTTTTAGTTTGGCCTCAAAGAACAGAGCAAAAAAGGAAAATAAAAGATATATTTCTTGTTTTGTGACCATTGTCATGGTCTGACCCCTTGGGCTCTTTGTCTTAACTGTGTGGTTTTTTCCTAGAGGAGGCACTCACTGCTTCCCTCCTAGAGTAGCAAAGCACACACTTTATTTGTAAATTCTTTTTTATTTGTAAATTCTTTTTTATTTGTAAATTCTTTTTCCCCTACTATTTTTGCAAAAGTTGTATCAAAACAACTTGTAATTTTGCCCCCTAAGATTTAATCATTATTTTGCATTTGAAACCTTTGTCCAAGTTTACTTTGGCTTCCTAACAGCAGTCATGTTCTTCCAGGCAGAACTACCCAGGTGATTGTAGAATTTTAGAGAAAATTCCCTGACTGCAATAATAGCTTTGAATATGTTACTTTCACCATATTTCAATTTTTTTTGTGCTCTTCATATCTTGTTTGGATGCAGGCAGTGGACTGTCATACTGATTTCCATATTGCTCTTACTGTGCTGATTTAAACCTTCCAGGTATTAGGGTGACTTTCCCTTTGTGTTGTGTGTAGGAGACATTTGATAGGAGGAAACCTAAATGGCAAGATGATGAATTTTTTACTGTGCATTCTTTATAGGAAGGAAATCCCTTTTAGTTTTTTTCTTGACTCTGTTCATTCACTTAGAAACAAGCTTGGAAAAGAAATCAGTGTTTGACTTTGCTGATGGTCCATAACTAGATCTGCACTTCTAAGAGCAGAGCTCCAACTTAGCACTAAACAAGGGAAACCAGGATTTCCAAAAGCATTTGGCATCTTCAGCTCTATTGGAAACAGAGCTGGTGCATTTGCAAGTTAAACTTTTTAAATGCTCTGTCACTGTTGTCAGCATTTCATTATTCAGTGATGAATTAGCCAAGAAGAAACATTAACTTTTCTCTGGGATGCAAATTTGCTGTTGCTATTTTTTCCTACTTATTTTTGAGACATTTATTTTTATATAAAAAGCCTGAAGTGATGATGATGGAAAAAACCCAGTTTCTTTCATTATTTTCTCCTTTTCCCTCGATGAATTCTGCTCTGTAATGTTAATGTGAATGAAGCCATTCAAATTTTAATTCTCTAGCTTGGTGCAGCCTTTCAGGGGGACAGTTTTAACTTGACAATGTATTAATTCCTGGGGAAACCATCCAAAAAATATGCTTTGGCTATCATTTCACCCACTCCCATCTTCCACTCCCCACTGACAATCAGTTTTCCAATGGTATATTACTAACACTATGAACAGAAATATCATTATTTATCTAGCAGGCTTTGGTTGCCTGCTGCTGTCTTGGTTGCATAATTAGACACAATTTTTTTTCCTAAACTTGCAAGTGCCTCCCCAAAAAGTAGATTAGAAAGAAATGGAATCTAGGAAAGGGAAGAACTGGAAAGTATTTGACAGTGTTTCTCTGCAGGTTTGTGGGTTTTTTCCTAGCAAATATTAAGAGGAGGTGCTGTAGGCTCCCATCAAAGTGGGGTGACATGCCTCCTGCTGGGATAGGAATTTTGTTCCTCCTGGAAGTGCAAAGGTGTCTTTACCTGTGTAAAAGATGTATAGTTGCAGGAAAAAGACAAACAGCTCAGCACTGTTTAAAGGGGAAAAAAATAAAAGAGGGGATAAGATGTAAGATGCATCTCCCCCATAGGTGAGCAGCAGTAAGCAGGCACAGCTGGTCACTCATCCCCTGGGGTAATCAAACACAAAACTGGTTCTTAGTCTTAATTGAGAAAGTGGCTTCAAGTAAAGTTAATAATATGATAATTAATTTTACTGACAACAAAAATCTTCACTTAACTCCAGATGTACACACTTAAAAATAATGCTCTCTGCAAATTGAATTAACACTGGCAGTGCAGTTCTCCAGGATTAGATGGCAGCATTAAGAACACTGTAAAAAATTTCCATTTGTTTTCTCTGGCTTTGCTTTGCAATCAATAGGAATCGGTGAGAAATATGTTGTTGGAATGTAAAAAGCAAAAGTATAATTTCTTATTGATTATTCTAACATAGCCAGGTGCACAAGAAAACAGTGCTTCAAATGCTGAAACAGGGAGGAAAGCAAGTTAAAGAGCACGATCAATTTATTGAATTCTAAAAGTTTGTGGTTTGTTTTGAAAAAAATTCACCAGGAGTTTCCAGTGATTTGATTAATGAAACTCTTCCTTGATCTTCTCTGGACAGAGTTGCAAAGAAGGCAGAATTAGAGCAAAGTGTGCATGGAAAACCTGTCTCCCACGAGGATGGGAGATCCCAGTCCTGACTCTGTTAGATTGTCTCAGTAACAGAGGAGTTAAAGGCTAACTGAATTACTCTGTGTAAGAAACTTTTATGCAAACTGTTTCAAAACCTTTTTCCATCAAGGTGTACCAGCTAGGTCAATAACTCATTTGATTACTCTGTCTTGCATGCTCTGGGTTACAAAAAACTGTTTAAACTCAGGAACTGTCTGCTCTCCTCATTCTGTCTCTCCTGATTTCGCCCTTGAAGCATGCCTTTGATTCTGGGATTCTTTTCAATACCAGGACAAAGTTGATGAGGTCTTTAAAATGTGTATTTAGAGGTATAAAGATAGAAATTTGGATCAATGTGGGGAGTTCCCTCTTCCCATTTAACCAAACATGAAGATCTCTCACTTCTGTTTTATTTGCTGATTAAATTCTTCTTTAATTTGGGGGATGGTGCTGTATGAAGAGGGCAGGAGTGTTGCATCCTGGCTCCCCACTGCTCCTTGTATTTTTCACCTTCAGCCAGGGCAATGCAGTGAGGACAAGCTTCAGGACCTTTTGCTTTATCTTGATATTCGTGTGTGTTTTCACCTGTAAAAACAGTAGATTATAGTTGTCTGAGCCAGGTTTGTGTCTGGCTTGTTTTTATTTCACAGAGAAGTCTCTGCTTATGTGGGGAATAAAATGCAAAAGGAGCCTGAGTTCCTCTGTAGCAGATCTGAAATTCAGTGTTACTGAGAGCCCCATAGGTAGCCTAGGCTTGCTCACACTGCAGTCACTGTGGGTTTAAGGACATCTGATGGCATTATAATTGGAAATTCTATTTTGGAAATACATTTCATGTAGTAGTAAAGGGCTTTGATGAGATAGTGTAAATAACAGAGTCAACACATTTGGGATAGTGCAACTCTGGAGATTTCATTCCATAAGGAAGAAATCCTGTCCAAAACATGAGAGTGAATCTGAGGGGCCAGCACTTATGGCAATATATACAGCTTGATGTTGGACTGTGGAATGCATTTGCTTTGGCTGTTCTTGGAGATATTCAGGGTTAAATTATCTAAATGTTAAGGTTGTGATCTGGTCTTTTCTTGTTAAAGTGCAGTGTCTAGTTGTTTTCTACATTTTTTAGGGGAAAATATAGAAGCTAGAAAGAGGTATTTAGAGTTGAAAGATGTTTGTCAGCATATGTCTATGGGAACTGCTGGGAAGAAATGGTGAAAAGGCCTCTCAAACCCAGCACCACTCACCCTCCTCCTCCAGCCCTGCAAAGACTCAAAGTTCAAACCTTATCAGTGTGATACAGCTTATGCTCAGAGCTGCTGCATTTCAGGAGGTGCTTCTGGGAGCACTTGTGAAGGAGATGTAGAATCTGTATCTTTTCTTACTTTTTATGGAATAATTTGCTAAGTTTATTGGTTCTTCTCCAAGTATTGGCTCTGGTTTATGTGTGGATTAAGGCTGTGCTGGTTGACCTGCCCTATATCTTTGTCTTCTCAGCTGTGACTGCAGAAAGTGGCCCTGAGGCACATGTCCCACAAATGATCAGAGAAGCCTTGTGTTTGAGCTTTCAAATCCTCTCATAATTGGAATTTGTCCCTAATACTGAATGACACTGAAAACACCAGAATGTGCGAAAAAAATCTTTGCCATTTTGAAATATCATCATCTGCTCTTTGCTGGAATGTAATTTAATTCATCAAACTGCTTCATTAATCCAACAGACTCATTCAGAGAGACATTTGATCACATGCATTGAGTCATCATGTCATCCTAACTACTTCTGAAATCATCTGAAAATCTATTCCTGTCACAGAAGCAGGAACAAGACTGTAAATTTGAAATGAAATAGAAAGGCAGATAACTGGATCAATGATTTGTTAATGATGATATTGAACAACTCCCTTACTCTTGATGCACAACAAAATTTTCAAAAACTAGTGTGGGCAGGGTGTCCAAAACTGACAGGGTGCCAACAGAGAGCTTGTGTGCAGGGACCATGATACTGCTTGCAGGGCTCTAAGCAGCCATGCCAGGGAGCAAAGCTTTTGGCACAGCTGGCTGTGGTGCAAACCCATCTGTATTTCTCCCTGCACAGTTTTGGCTTTTGTTAGATGAGAGGGAGCAATTGTTCCTGAGTGTTGCTTTTCAATATGCTGCGCAGGAATTACAAGTGGCAAACCCAAAGCACGCATTAGTTCAGCCTTCTGCTCCTTCCTCTGGGCCAAGCCAGCTCTGAACTCCAGAGCAGCTGCAGCCCAGTGCTGTGCAGACGTGACCCATGGCTGCTCTGGGCACTGCTCTGGGTGTTAGTGACAGTGCCAGGCTCACAGTGGCACATCCTGCTGCTCCATCACCTGTGCCTGGCTGGGGAGGGGGCTGCTGCCACCACTGCCGTGGGCTGGGACCCTCTGCAGCCCATCAGTGCTGAGGGCTGACAGGAAACCAACTGCTAAATCTTAGCTCAGTGTCTATCACACAAATGCCTGGGGAAGAGGCCTGATTGTAAGGTTTTTTGGGTACAGTGACTCAGGTATGCAAAGCTGGGTGTTGGTGGCAGATGTGGGTGAGTGGCCACGTCTGACCTGGTGTTTCACCCCCTCTGCCTTCTGCAGTAAGTGTCACTCCCTGCAGGGTGATATTCAGCTTTAGCACAGTTGCCTAGAGCAGTGAGTTTCTGCAGATGAGCAGCCAGGACCCCAGCCCCTCTCTCTCCCCTCCTGGCAATCCATTGCTGCTGCTGAGGGGGCAGGGGAGCAGCTAATGCCAAGGTGTTCCCACCCTGCTGGGCCACAAGGGTGGGAGCAATTCCCTGGCACAATAGTCCAAATAAATCCCCTATTTGGAGAAAGGGAAAGTATCTCCAAAGTTTTGCTGATGCTTCTCCAAATTCCTGAGCTGGCTCTAGTAAATTAGATGTGTGGAAGTCATTGCTCTGTCTCAAAAATGAGTTTGCAATCACTTATTACAAAAGATCACTTTCCATTTCAGATGGCCTTAAGCTCCTTATGCCTCTGGGCATGTGCTAATTAATGGCATGGTTTAGCAGTCCTGTTTGCAATATATATTTTGTGAATTATTTCTGCCTAAATTTCCCCAAACAAATTTAGTTTGCTGTTTAAATGAGTCTCAGATACAGTCCCAGGCTTTGCTTTCAACAAGCAGTTGTCTGAACAAAAATGTAGTGCTCATAAATATTTGCTGAAAGCAAACAGCTGGGGCAAAATTCTGGGCTTTAAGTGGCTGAAATGGCTCTGAATATATTTGTTCTTTGCTTATTGTGATTATTCATCACTCTTCATCTCGAAAGGAGAATGAAGCTGAAATTATACACAGTGCTGCTAAGAAAAACAAAGGCTTTGTTAGAGAAACTGGGTGTTACATGTCTTTAGGTCAGATCCCCTTACTGCTTGTATTCATTTTTTCACTGAAGCAGTAATTTCAGGAAGCACTCTTGCTCATCCTGTGTACAAGCTTGTGGGGGTTTTTTTCCTAGTATCACTGTCATAACAATTTACTGATGAGCTAATATCAGAATCCATGGACTTTTGATCTTTTATGTGAAATCTAAGATAAATTGGTACATTATCACATCCCCCTGTCACTGATGCCAGAATCCAGTAGTTACTAATCACTGAAGGTTGGCTGACATGTACACTGGAGTTCCCTCAGCTATTCAAGTGCTGTGTCATCAGAAAGGGGACTTCAGCTGAAGTGACAGCTGCTATCTGCTGCCTGCAGCTGATCCCATCTTGATTTCCAGCTTATTCTGACCCTGAACAAGAATTGCCTGGATAATGCAATGGGTAAATGTACAGTGAAGGAACACATGATATTAAGGATTTGATTTTGGCCAGCTGCTTTATTCCCCATATGCCAAAGAATAAGGTTTGCCTTAATTAATGAATTTATAATTTGCTCTAACAATTTCTTTTTAAAACATTGTCTGGTTTCTATCAGGGAATAGAATATTAACAAGGAGAAATGACTGTGCCACAAACCATCTAGAGTTTCATCAAAACCTCTGTGAAAGCAATCATCTGATGTTAAAGTTTGGGCACTAAATTGCTGAGGGTATGTTTTTAAAAAACAGTTGTACCCCTGTCAAGAGAAATTTGCTAAATGTCAAACCTTCCCAGTGTGTAGCAAGTACAGGCATGGATGTGTGGATGAGTTTCCCAGTGTGCTGGAGGAGGTGTGGAGATGCCTGGTGTGAAGAGCCTTGGGTTTCAAAGCCCTGACACCACACATTGCCAGAGCCCCTGAGCAGCTGGCATGGATGGGGCAGAGTGCCCAGCAGGAAATGCACCTGACTTGTGAGGCTCTCTTGGGCTTGTGAAGAGGAAGAGATGGTCCCAGTCTTAACTTCTAGGTATCCTGCATTCCTTGGAAGACTTAAGTAATTACAGAGTCCAGTTTTAAATCACTTTTGTATCTGCAAATACTTCCTGAGATGCTCAAATGCAAGCAAAGAGTCTACAATTAAATTAGGTATTCAGGGTACTTAAACTCGAATTTTTCTTTCCAATATGAAATGGCCTGGTAAGGTTGGATAATATATCCTAGTTATAGAACTTAACCCCAATAGGCTTTATCAAAATACAGTAAATGATGAAGTATAAACTAAAAGAAAATAGTTTTGCTTGAGTGATTGGAGCCTATATAAAAGAAGAAAGCAGGAAATATTAGTTCCATAAGACTGGTTTGAAACAACATAAAGCAAGCTAAAATTTCTGGGTTACAAGCATGTGGGGAGATCATGGGACCGTGGAAAGCTGAAGATGCAACCTTGTGTGTGTAATGCAGTATTTATAATTAATGTGAAAATGGTTTGCATCCCCTTTACCTGCCCTTGTTATACAAGTAAGATAAAAATAAATTGTGCATGGCCTAAACTCTTCATTGTCAGGATAAACAATTCTTGGAGCTGTTTAAAGCTCCAATCTAAAAGCATATTGTCATGGGGCTTGAGCATAAATTGGCAAAATCTGTTCGTATGATTAAATTATAAGTCTAAAACCACATCATAAATAGAATACCTCGTGGAAGAAGCCAGTAAGAATGAAAATAGTTTGTTTTATATTAAAGATATAATAGATAAGAAGCCATAGGTCTCTGGGCAGAGAGCTAAATCACAGTGATTATTTTTGTATTGAAATACACACCACATGGTTTTATGCAGTCCTTGTTTAAGAGCACCCTCCTTCTACAAAAAGGCAAGAATTTTAATATAGTTTTGTGTTACTGGTGCTCCAAATAGAGCTCATTATTAGCAGCTGCAAATTGGCAAAATGTGTCAGTGTGCAGTGACCCTGGGAATTGAGCTGTGCAAGGCTTGTCCTGTGCATCCCTGGTACCTGCAGTGTCCCAGGGCGGGTCCTGGATCAGCTCCCAAACTGAAGTTCTGAAGAAGTTCAAATTACCCTTTTGTATCCAAAAAGCTGTGTCATAAAGATGTTATGGTTATTTGTAATTCTCAAGGATAAACTGTATATCTGATCTTTTGAAATGCTGCTGTGCCTAGTCAGTGATTCCTTGAACTAATTCTGTTGTAATTAATTAGAAGACACAATCTAATCCCTTTTTGCCAGTCTTCAAACTGCCTCGCCTCTTCTCTGCCACCCAGCCAAACCATCAGAGAGCTGGAGCCATTCCCATTGTAACTTTTTAGGGAGATAAACATAGCCTGAGTTCAGTGGCACATAAAATTCCACAATTTTAATGTAAAAATGCCCTTCTGTTGGGCAACCAGGTGGCAGCAGGAGGAGGCACAAGAGGGATGCAAGAGAAAGCAATAGCAGAACTGGGGAATGCCTATGTGAATTCTAATTTTGAGTTTGGTGTTGAATATATTGTCTGGCTATGGAAGTGATCAGTAGGGAAGTATCTTGAACTGACAAGCTGATTTTATATTCTTGATTGCTGCTCTCTCCCCTCAGCTGACAGTTTTCCTTGAATGTTTCTTGGACATAAGGAAAAATAAAAAATGCATTCACTCCTGTGTTGTTTCCAATTGATATAATTGATTTTTGAGCAGGACCTGCACTGGGAAGAAAGCCTTACTGTTTGAAATATGAAGTAATGCCAGGCAGGTGTGTTTTACTCTCTGGTCAAGGTGGTGAGATGGAATCAAGAAGCATCTGTATTCAAAAAATCACAGTAAATTAATTATTTTGAGGAACCTCTGAACAAGGCTGCCTTTCTCAGCAGCACCTGTGAATGCATATGAGATAATGGGTGGATCCCTTAAATTAGGATTTCCTGTGGAGAACTCTTTTGTTGCTGATGACATTGAGATAGCATCATGCTGAGTTATGGTAACAATTAAGAGGTTGTACTACTGAAGCCTGTTTTCATCAGAGTCCCCTTGGATCAAAGCACTTTAATATCTTTCAGCTTCTGTACCCTAGAAGACTTTGATCATAGGGAAGGGATTTACTGTGATAAATTTAGCAAAGAATGAAAACTGCTGTAAGACTTCTGAACAGCAATAATGACTTTAGCCAGGATCTTGTGTAATTGGAAGGATTTATCCTGCCTACAGGATACAAAGGCCACAAAATCTTTTATTTTCCTGTTTATAGCCCCTGTCACTAACTGTCTTAAGTCCTGATGTGATGATCTGCCCCTTAAAATAGGAATATTTATGAAAGCAAAGCTTTTTCTTTCCTTTACCAGGAGTCATTTCCTACAAGTGTGTCACCAAAGGGGTGGCTGGTCTGATGAAGAAACTGTAGCATGGACACAAAGGGTTGTGATAATGTGGAACATGGTTTTGATGTTTTGGGTGGGTTGTTGTTTTTTTTTTTTCCCGTGGTGGAGGCAATGGAAGAGAGGAAATAAAGCCAATAGAGAATGAAGGATGTCTCATCTTTTGAAGATCTGAAGAAAAAAACTTTAAAGCCTCTGCCGTTCCACATAGTGTCACAGCAAAAACATTGATCTGCAGAAGCAGCTTGAGGCAGGAATAAAAGTCATCCCAGAAGGGCTCAGCACTGTCCAGAGAAGGCAGCAAACTCTCCTGGGGTGTGGAAATCTGCATTCTTCCAACTGCCTCAGAAAGGCTTTGGGAAGAAGCCGCCTCAGTTTGGTGCTTTGGAGCCTCTTTGCTGTTATCAGCCAGTTTCTGCTCTATCACTGCAGAGCAGCTGTACTCTGAACCCTTGTGCAAACAGAAGCATCTTCACCCTGAAGTGTGGCTGTGCCACAGCTGCATCTCAGGCTGTGCAGCCTCTGCAGGTGAAGGTGTGGCCCTGGTGTGGAGATGCCTGCTCAGAGTTTTAGTCAGAAAACACCTCAGTTGGACAATTTTCTGTCCCATTTGGAGGAGGGCACTCCAGCACTGCTTATGGGCTTCTCCACCAATTGCATGCTTGGTTGTGTGTAACTGATGGATAAAGCCCAGTAAGTGCTACTGCCTGATCAGCTTCATCAGCCACACTTTTCAACTGTCCTTCTGGGCTCAAAGGTTGAGGTTTTCCACTTCAACAAACACACAAAGTATAAAAAACCAGTATTTATTATTTAAATTGGTTTCTATTTTCCAGCTTAAATATTTAAAATAGATCTGGGATTTGAAGGTGTTATTTTAAACTTAAGATATAATAAAACTTTGTGCCTCTAGTATTGTTGTATAGTACCAAAAGAAATACACTAACACAGATTCTGTTCTTGTGAAGTGTGTATTTTATTCTTATAAACATGTTCCCCTCTTGTAAACGAACACAATCAAAAGACACAAGACCTTGACAAGGAGCAAACAGGTCCTTGGTATTAATGCTGTGTCCTGAATAGCTTTTTCATTGTTGAAACTTTACAGCCAGATCCTACAGATTTCCACCTTTCTGGCCTCCTGAAGGATCAGCTCTGAAGAGCTCAGCCTGGGGTGGGTTACTGAAGAGTTCTCTGCAGCAAACTGTGTTTCCTTTTTCTGTTCTGCCTTTTCTCAGGGACACAGAAAACCCTCACATCCATGAGCAGGGTTGTCAAAGTCTGACAAAGCTTTCTGGTGATTCTGGGCTGCCCCCAATGTCAATGCAGGCTGGCAGAGGGATGGATGGATGGATGGATGGATGGATGGATGGATGGATGGATGGATGGATGGATGGATGGATGGATGGATGGATGGATGGATGGATGGATGGATGGAGAGGAACTCCCTGCCAAAAATAACTTGGAGGTGGATGAGCTGGTATTGTGTGCTTGCAGCCCAGAAAATCAGTCAAATCTTGGGCTGCATGAAAAGAAGCGTGGCCAGCAGGGTGAGGGAGATGCCCCTGGATCCCTGGAAGTGTCCAAGGCCTGGCTGGACAGAGCTTTGAGCAGCCTGGCCCACTGGAAGGTGTCCCTGCCCGTGGCAGAGGGCTGGGAATGGGATGATCCATAGGGTCTCTTCCACTCCATGACTTGATGAAAGCTAAATAAGATCACCTTCTTTGTTTAAGTTTTGGACCAGACTGTCTTCAAAACATGCCATGGACACAACTGACTGTTTCTAATTCCTGGTGAAGCTGCAGAAAGTGCCATAGGTGACCCTGACAAGTCTTGTTGAACGTGAGTGTTGTGTTCTCCTGTGTAAATCTCTCACAAATTTACAGAAGATTTGTGTAAATCTTCTGTAAACAATTTTTGCCTCCAGAAATTCACTGTGTTCTGCCTTAGTCTCATGTTTCTTTAAAAAGTCCAAGGCTGACCTCCTGCCAGGTGCTGCTATTTCTGTTATCAGTCTCACTTCCCATCCTTTTTCCAAGATACTTCCCAGAGTCCTGCCATTCACAATGAAGAAAGAATCAATAGACAAGGCATTTTCCTTCCTCACCTATCATCCAGGGGACTCTGTGTCTGTTCAGTGTTCAGTGAAAGTCAGTGACATCTGTGTCTTAATTATAGCAGACTTTTGGAGCTGGATATGCGCACAGGACTTTATTATAATAGAAGCAGCCTGAAGAAGGGGTATCAACAGACTCATTAGCAACCCTGGAAAGAAGGTGTTAATTAGGGAATGTGTGATCCTACCATAAGACCAATTTGGGGCAAAAAAAACTAGGTGAGTGATATGGAGATGAGCTGCCAGTGATATATTATATCAAAATTATTGTGCACATTGGACTGGCATTAATGGTAGTGGCAGAGCAGAGTGGGATGCTGGTTGATTCACATTAGTGTCGAGTCAGGCAGTTAAAACCCTAAAAATGAAATGAGGAAGTCTAATTGCCTGTTCAGAATCAAATAACATGCACTTTATTACCAAATTCCACCATTAACAGCCCAGAAAACCAATTGTGGCTGTCAGGAAAAGGGACAGCTGAATGACAAATGTAAGGGGGGAACCATCTGGCTGGGGGCTGGGTACCAGTGCTAGTCCTGGCTCAGCAGCAGCTCAGCCACAGGGCTCAGGAGAGCAGCTGCTCTTGCTGAACACATCTGATGATATGCTGGAGACTCCAGAAACAGAATTCATGTGCAGGTTAAGGATAAACTGCAGCTTCATGCAGTCAGTACTTGACAGAGATTTCCAGGGAGATTCAGAACAGAAAGGAAGCAGTGAATCTTGGCCTCAGGAGGGTGGAGATCCTGTGACTAAAATGCAGACAGGCAGAGGTTTAATAATTTTGCCCAAGGAGAGATTTTTCTGCTAACTTTCAAATATTTAGAGCTTGACTTAAAAAGTGGTTTCACAGCATATGTCCAGCTGTGTTGATGGAACAATCTAGTTTCTACCCCTGAGAGCTGGGCCCTGCTCTGAGCCCTGCTGATTCACCCCAGGGTGAATTCACCCAGCTCAGCTCAGAGCTCCAGCCAGCTTGGCCAGACTGCCTGTAGGGTTTTCAAGAGGAAGTGGGTGTACAGTCCACGATCCTTTTAGCCTTCACTAATCTTCTTTGCACCAGAATATTCTGTGGTGGCTTCCCTTTGCACCAGAATATTCTGTGGCTGCTCAGTTCCAGTGCTCATACACTGCTCGTCTCTGTGCCAAATGAAGTGCCTCAATCAAGGCAGTGCTGTTTCTAATCAGCACAGGCCTCCCAGGGTAATTCAGTGATTTCCTTCTGGGCAATGTGAAGCCATTAGCAGGTTCATACCATTTTGCTCTTATTTAATTACATCCCAAGGAGAGGACTGAGCTGGCAGGACAGCTGAAGGCTGAGGTCACCCAGTAAGGACTCCAGGCATGAAGGTTTCTTTTTTAAATAATTCATGCAGCCTCATAGCAGCAGCCTATGGCAGAAGGGCCCTTGGTTTCACTCAGTGCACACCTGAATGTTTCTGTCCATGGCCACAGAAATCCCCATTGCTGAGGCTATCACACAGGACCATCAAATGGGAATCAGCTTTTTGAGGTCCAGCAACACTTCCCACAAGAGCTGATTAAACCAGAGAGAGAGAGAGAGGATGCTGAGACTTCTTTTATTCTCTTGGGCTGGCAGTGTTTGTGTCTGTCAGAGAAACCCAGAGCACTAATGAAGTCCACTGTGCTCTGGAGGGATGTTGTGGCTCAGCCCCTGTGCACCTTGCCAGCCTCTCCTCTGAAGGAGCCTGCAGTGATGTCTTGGGGAAGGTGTGGGATTCACTGCTGATACCCTGCAGCTGAGACTTTGGGGGGAGCTCTTTTGATCAGTGCTGAACAGCCACCAGTGACTGCTCCACATTTCACAGGGGCTGCACACACCTCTGGAAGCAGGCTCATTAGAACACACACACAAGGAATCAGGTAAAAAGTGACAAAACAATATCCAGAAATTAGAGGTGGTTGATATTTGTCCAGTAAAAGATAATGAGAGAAAGGTAACAAATAGAATCATAGGCATAGAGTTTTTTTTTAATGCAGAGATAATTTGAACTGCTCTATTTCTATTGTACACAGAAGCTTAGGTGACTACAGGCTTTATAAGGTAATTAACTTTTTCCACTGATAAGATTCATACTGGTTTTCCTGTCTTATTTTCTTGTGTTTTTTATTTTCTCAGCTTGCTTTTGATCTACCTTTCCAGCAGAGAAAAATAACTACTCGCTGCTAAATTAATACTCATAGATGGGCAATGTTTTTGTAGGAATTCATTCTCCTGGTCTAATTAGTGATGCCTAAATTTCCACTGGTGCCTCCAGTAATCCTTTGACAAAGATTGTCTTCAAAACCTCTGAAAGTTTTAACTTTTCAAGGAGAGAATGAAGTGCAGCTGTAACTATTTAGGATGGGATTAAGAAGGAAGCAGAATTAATAACAAATGTGCTTTAGAGTGCCTTTTTGATAAGGGAGTGAATCCTATGCTAGCGTCTGTGGACAATGTTCTTTACTGGCTTGATTGAGATCTCGCTGGGACTGATCAGAATATCTGTTATAAAGAGGAGCATTCAAAAGCACACAGGGAGACTCAGGGGCACAAACTCCCACTCATTGTCATTTACTGGAAATTTGGGAGCTGCTGCTGTGGATTTTACAGGGTCTCCCACCATCTGATCAGAAATAACACCTATGACTTCATCCCAAGCCTGCTGAAAGCAAGAGTCTCCCCCACAAATTCCAGTGTGTCTGCTAGTGAGCTTTAATAGATGTCAGTGTGCTGTGGCAAATCACTCAAATGAAGCTGTCAGTCAGAGCATCAGTCTGTGTTTCATCAGCTGGGACATACACATCACCCAGATAGTCTGAAAGCACAGTTGGCTGAATTAGCTCCTGCTGTATAATTATGGTAAACCTGTTGATCAATATTGTGTGCATTTTTAATACCTTCATATTGAGGCTTCTGATCTCTCTATATTAATGCTGATAATAGTTCTGCTTCTCTCTGCAATCAAAGAGCTTAAGCTTGAGGTTTCTTTCTTCTTGCCTCTTGCTCCCACAGTTAATTACTCCTTTAGCTCAGTAAAGCAAATGGGGATTTTAGTCTTTTATTATTTTACTAACTTTGAAAGAAAAGAAAGTAAAAATGTCCACACCAGGAGATGGGCTGATGGAGAGTGAGCCCATGAGGACTGTATTAGTGCAGACCATAATATTAAGCCTTCATATATCCTTGAAATATTGAAGGCTAAAAGAGCAGCATTTCACCAATAAGAGCTTAATATTTACCTGTCTTAAAAAAGGAATTAAGCAGTATCATCCTGTGCTCATCCTTCCCCAGAACTTGGTTCCAGTTTTCTGTTTCCTCTGCCTTCCCCTCTGCCCTGTGCTCTTTGATCTCAGTTGTTTCAGCACCATCACCCTTGCTCCAGAGCTCAGGCAGGACACACAGCACAGCTGCTCCTCAGGAAACACTTCAAGTTTCTTTGGGGAGCTCTGAGTCTACCTGCCTGCCATGCCACCCTTTTAGAGGTGAGAGGATTTTCAAGGCTATAAATCATCTTCATCAGAATTCAATTTGAAGACTAATGTATTTGAAATCCCAAGAGATGTTGGATTCTGTTATGTGCAAGTCAAACTTGAAGATGCCTACAGCCAAGGACTTCAGGAGCCATTTAAGTAGCTTTGATGGTTTATCTAAATATATAAAAAGAAAATTAATGGATAAAGAGAGAGGTGGGACTCTTCTCCTATAGATTCTGATTTATTGAGTCACTGATTTCGCTGCCTATAGCAGAGTGCAGATCACATCTCCACCTTACAACCTTGCCTGTCATTACTGTGGTGCAACCTCAATGTGAATTGTATTTTACAGAGGATTTTAGCTGAAGCTCTGATTTGACCCTCAATGTATTTTATGAAAACCTTTAGTTACCACAGGGGTTATACACTGTGCAGGGAGCCCCCTGCATCACTTGAACCCCCTCAGTGTCAGATGGAGCACAGGCTGGCTAGAGGATCAGAGCCACCAGCTGTGTCAGAGTGTGCAAAATGTGCCAAACCTACAGCTGCTCACCAGAAAAGGCAGCTTATAACTCCCCCTCTCCTATAGGACTTCCATGAACTGCACAATTTATCGCATTCATGCAAATGCCAGTCTAACTTTCCTAATGAATGCAAATCCTAATAATCCAATATATGTCAGAATATTGCCACAGACTCATAATCCTCTCTGTCTGCTTTTTGATTCATTCCATTCAGATCCTAATTTGTAGTAAATCTTGTATTTGGAAGCTGCTGTGGCTCATACCATTTATGTTAAGGCCAAACTGGTAACAGGACTTCTATCTGCTGATGAAATGTTGCAATCAAACCCCTGTATGTGATGGATTCTTCAGTAAAAAGTGGCATAGGTGATTATCTCAGCTACTTTCAGTAGGATTGGAGGCCTAAGTTCCTTTTCAAAACATTCACCAGGGTGTATAACTTCTTTTCTGTGAAAAATTTCAGCCCAAATAGTTTGGAAAGATTGAAAATTAAAGATTTCTTTTTTTCCTAATAGGACAAAAATGTTTAAAAATAGATTAGGAAATAGCACTATTTACCATTCAAGGAAAATTTTATTTTCTATTAAATGCAATTATTCTTAAGTTAGTTTAGTACAGAAATTCTGTTGCCTGAAGCACCCTGGTGCTCATGTAGGGTCATACTTGTTGCCTTGAATTAAGCATATCAGTTCAGTTCAACAACAGGTCACCACCACATTAGCTTCAGGTGAAATAACTTAATTTGATTTTCCAAAGCAAGATTTTCTTTCTGTTGAAAATGTTTGTTTTCTGCAAAGCTTTTAATGCAGTGGAAATGAAGTGCTTAGTCAAAAACCAAATGCCAACAGGTGAACTGGGCCAGTTTTACTGGTCCATTGTGCCAGCACCACAGCAGGGCAATGCTCTGGTCCCAGGGTGGGCATTGCCCAGCTGCCTTTCAATAAAGCTCTCTGGCTGCTGGGCACAGTGAAATTGCAGCAGCACAGGTTTGGAGTCCTGCTGAGAAGCAAAGCAAACTGCTCCATGCTGAGAAGTGACTGAGCAGTGTGGGCATGATCCACCTTGTGAGGCTGAGTGTGAGAATGGGAAATGACCCTGAGCTGGAGCAGGCTCAGCCTCTGGAGGGGTTTGGCTTCCCTGGAAGGCACATTTCCAACTGGGGGAATGCTGCACCTACCCTAAACACCCCTTGGAGTCAGGTCCCTGACACAGCTCCCACCAGTAAAAAGGGTAAAAGTAAAACTGGAATGTTCTCTTTCTTCATAGAGTTTCAATCACTTAAGGGATAAAGTGGTGCTGCATTATTGAAGCAAATAGCCTAAGTACCTAATGCATAATATAGCAACTTGCTGAAATCTTACACATTTCAGGGTGAATCATGACTGATGAGGAATGAATCAGGATTTGCATTTCACACAGTGACTCATCCTCTGCTAAAATAGCTGACAGCACCTGAAACAAACCAGTGAGGATCATGTCAAGGCACACAATATTGCTTCATTTGGGCAAGTACTTACAATATGTTTGTGCTTTAAACATCAGGAATATAAAAGTTTATTTTTGGAAATTATTCTCTGAAGGTGACTCAGAAGCAAAATATGATTTTGGAGATGTGCAGAAAAGGAAATCGCTTTCAAGCTGAAAATGGAATTTATTTTCTTGAACAATGGTTATTGATTTTCTTTTTTTAAACAAAAATCTCCTGTGGGGTGAAAAACCCGCTATTGGTAACATACTTGTGGCATAAAAATACTTCACCTAAAATATATTGACATAAAAATACTCTACTTAAGATGTATTGATATAAAAATTGTATTAAAATTTTTCCACATTTCAGGACTTCCCATTTTCTAAATCAGCTGCCAAGTCTTTGGAGTTCAGATATGTTTGGCTCTGACACCAGAGCTTCACAAAACAAACCTCTAATTTTCTTACCATGTGAGACAATTCACTTTTTCAATTCTAGAAAACAAATTGTGCAGGAGTTTCATGTACATTCAAGCTGTCAGGTATTCCAAAACGGTTTTTTTTTCCAAATACTTTGTTATGGGAGTAGTGCAGTAGCTGTTGCTCCTGTCCCAGTGCTCCTGCTCCTCAGGATCTCAGCTCAAGGCAGTGCAGGTTCCATCCTGGCCCCTCAGCAGAGCCAGGTGTGCCTGGACAGGAGGGAAGTGTCAGGAAAATTAATCCACAAGCACCAGAGGTTTATGTCCAAAAAGGAGACAGAGGAGTCCTTTTACTTTATTTGAATCAAGGGAGAGGCTGTGGGGCATTCCCCTGGGATCTCTCACATTTTTGGAGGATGCAGCCTCCTTTTTATCCCAATTTCCCTTCTCTCTTTCCCCCTTGGCTGAGGTACTTGAGAGGTTCAGACTTCCCAGAAGACCTGATACCAGAGATTTCCCTCTAATGTACAACCCTCCCTTTTAATTTTTAATTCTTATGGAATTTAGGGGTTTTTCTTTGCCATTGTTTCTTTCATCTTTCAATGTCTAATTTTATTTACCAGCAAACCTAAAGTTTATTTGTAAAAGCAAATATCTTTTCCCATTCATCAATCAGTGGAACCCTTCCCATTGTTCCTTTTATCTCCCAGTGCTGGTTTTATCTACCCACAGCTTGTTTGTAAAGACAAATCCACTATTCCTCTCAGAAGCAATGCTGCAGGGCTCTGGGTTTGACCCCAGGGGCCAAATGGGGTCCAAAGAGACATCCAAAATGTCTCTCCCAGAGGAGAGATGATCAATTAGTGCCACTCTGATACCCAGCCAGCAGTGCTCAGTAGCTGTCACCTCATTTAGCTGTTGGTGGTTGCACATTGCTGCCTTATGCTCATGAGTTCTGATATGTTTTTTAATGGTAAGTAGGTTAATCCCTCTTCCTGGCTGAAAAACATGAAGTTAGAAGCAAAAGTCCCCAAAGCAAGAAGACTTACTTGGAAAAAATTACAGAAGTGTAAATCAAGAAAGCAATATTGAACTTTAGAAGACAGCATACAATAATATGACACTTTATTCTGCTGCTGCCTGAGGTTTATATATACTACTGTCACTTTCTTGCTGTTCTCCACCAGTAGTAATTTTCTCTCAATCTAAATTTCATTTCCCAAGGGTTTGCTAAGGTTAAAAGTGCTAGAAAACCAATGACTATTCACTTGCCAAAGGACAATAAATTAAATTAACCACTGTTGGTAGCCAAGTCAGGTCTGAACTATTTATATGTAAATAGGTGCAAAACCCTGATGGCATAGTGCATGATTATTAGCAGCTCATTGCAGACTCCATATTGAAAATTAAATACACTGGAAAAGCAATGTGTTTCCTTTAAATTCTGCCTGCAAGAAAAATTCCTAAATTTCTGTTTTCATGGTAGCTTGTTATTACTGGCCTTACTATGCATTAGAAACCTAATTATTCAAGGTCAAACTTAATGGGATCTTTTACTAACTTGTTTTATTTTAATTATCTTAATAATCATAACCACATAACCATAGTAGTGATTTCCAATTGATGGGGTGATTTTAATAAGGGTCACATTGCTCTGCTGTTGCCCAGGAAATGACTGCTACTGTAAGTGGTATTTAGTGACCACATTGGTGTGCTGAGGTCAAACCTCCCAGTGACCCTTTCCCACAACCAGTTTGGTGGCCAGGTAATAACAATTCATCTGTCAGTACCAAGGTTCTGTGGCACATCTTTTTCTCAAGAGATCCTTGGGATTTTAGGTGTGGTGGGAATTGTTTGCTCTCTCTGGGATCTCGAGGATGGCAGCTGGAGTTTTATCACCCCAAGCTCAGCAGCATCATCACTGAGAACATTTGACTAACATAACAAAGATCCAGCCAAAGTTGTGTTTGATATTTACTGGTCCTTCATCAGTTTCACTTCCTTCTTCACGTGGTCAAAGAAAAGCATGAATCAGCCCTTCTGGGTATCAGGAATAAATGCTGCAGGTGATGTGAAGTGCCAGTCCCACTGTCATTCAGGCAGGTACACAGTTATGAGCCCCCAGTTCTGCATTTCCAGTGCTGGCTGCATGGGCAGAGCCACAGCCCCAATGCATGCTCAGAGGGGAGCTGTGACCCTCAGGGCACAGTGCACAAGGACACATCTTGGTGCTGAGCAACAGAGCTAAATGCATCCATTCATGGGTAAGGAACTTGTTTCTGTAATCATTTCTCTTAATAAACACAAGATGCTGTTGTCATTTTCTTTTCACGTGTTGGCATTTCAAATGTGTTGCTTACAAAGGTCATCTATGTTTGGGGGAAAACAGTTTAATTGATTTTATTATTGCAGAAAAATAGAATAACCACTTGCACCTTTGTTTGCAGATAAAAAAACAAAATTAATGGTTGCATACAGCTGAATTAAGCACTTAAAGTTCAGTCTCTACAAAATGCTGACAGTGTAAGCTTAGATCAATACCAAAACAATTTACACTTCAGGAGCACTGGCTCTGGCTATTAACTAGTAATTATGCCAAGTTTACTGTTAAATTGCTTTAACTGTTTCCAAGGTGTAACTGAATTATGGCAAAACTTGTTAGCACTGTCAGAGGGGGAACTCCCAGCACAGTCCCAAGCAGATAAAGCTTGCACAGTCCCACCTTTGCCTGTCCCACTGCTCACTCCATCAAATCCTCCACTCCCCTGAGCCCTGCTCTGGTGCAAACCCCTCACTCTTCAGATTCTGGGTCTGCTGCTCGCTGCAAGTTGCTCAGCAGGGTGAAGAAACTTCTCCTGGGCGAGGAGCTGCAGCCAACACCAGCCCTGCTTAGCCCCATACTGGCCCTGAGGCAGTACGGGAGATCCTAAAATGTTTCCATTATTTTCACAAGTTTTAGGGAATTGCAACTAAACTTTGGACTTCCTCTCCATGCTAGAATCATGATCCTTCCCAGAAAACAAAGTCTAGAGCTTGGCTTTGTCCTCTTGCAGGAAAAAAAATATGTTTTCCTCAGTTAGTAGATGAAGTTCCCAAACAATAACATAAAGATACAAACACTGCAAGTTACTTATAAGCAAGTTACTTTAAGTTTACTTCTAGGTTTACTTTTAAGCAAAAGCAAGGTTTAAAACCCCTTCACATTAAGTTCCCTTTTCCCTGCATTTTTCTCTCAACAGCTGCTGAAATTAATCTCCTTTGTCATGGAAGGACCAGTTTCTCCTTCACATATTACCCATGTGATGATGAAAAATGCAAAAAGAAGTTATGCCAAAGACAGCAAACAGAGCAATGTGTGAGGAAATCTGTTGTTAATTGAGTTGACCAGCAAGACCAGGAAAAAGGAACTAATTGCCTACCCCAGAGCATCCTCTCTGTCCCCTGTGCCTGGCTTTAACAAAAATACATTGTCACACTAATCCTGAAAGTAACAGAGGAGTTTGTTTTAATAATGTTTAAATCAATGTGTACCAAAGGCTCACCTGAGTGTGCTGCAGCACGTTCACACCATCATCTCCTCTAATTAATGACTCCTGCTGCGGGCTCTGCCTCCCTCTGCTTTCCACAATACTCCAACCCAAAAAGCAGCCAACACTTTATCAATAGAACATGCACATTCAAAAGTCAAAGAACATATTAGTCTCATACTTGCTGATTGTCTCTACAGCTATATATTTGGCTTTATTGTATGAAAAAACCTGCCACTGCTCCCACACATGGCACTTTCCTGGCTACACAGATTGGCTTCATCCCTGCCTGTCTGCATTGATGTTGTTCTACCAAAACACTCATGAAGATGGGGACATTTGAGTTATGAAGGTGGGACCTCGACCTGCTGAAGGCCCGAGCCTCCAGACTCCAGCAAGTTCTCAGTGCCTGGGAGTGGGACCTTTTGCCCATCAGATTCAGACTCTCAAGACACAAACATCAGAAATAATTATGGGTAAAAATGTGCTGGCATGTCTTGAAGTGAAACCATCAATTCTGATTAAATCTCTTTTTTTGCCACTGATTTTTACCTCCCCTGAAACATATGGCATCTCCTGGCTCTTGTGAAATATTTTGACTGACAATGCAGAAGCCAGAGAAATAAGAAAATTGTGTCTCACCCAGGACTTTTGAAGTCATTTAGTCTGAGGAAAATTTTAGTTATAACCTTCTGATAATTGCAATACACACTTGCCAAGCAGAAATGTCTCAGCCATTCAAAAAAAAAAAAAAAAAAAGAAAAGAAAAGAAAAGAAAAGAAAAGAAAAGCAAATACACTGTCAAATATGTCAATTTCTTGAGCTGTTTATTTTCCAGAAACGTGATCAGAAACTGAAAAACCAAGATTGCAAAGTCGATAAAAATCCCAAATCCTATCTACTAAATACTATAAATTGGACACTTACTTGGGCTTCAAAGATAAAAAAAAATAGAGGGTTTAGACAAGACAGATTAGCTTTGCAAACTAGAATTCTTCCTTTACATAAAATAAATTATTTGATAAAAGATCAGGTTGTTTATGAAGCAGTAAGCACTTGCCTTCAGCATTTTCTCATCTGCAAGAGCTGCGACAGAGGAGCTGGGCAGGATGGGGAGGATGGGCAGGAGGGGAAGGAGGGGAAGGAGGGGAAGGAGGGGAAGGAGGGGAAGGAGGGGAAGGAGGGGAAGGAGGGGAAGGATGGGCAGGATGCCATCCATCCCCACAGCCCAGCCACCCTTGAGCTGGGGCTGTGCCCCCCCAGACTGCTCTGCTGGGGCTGCAAGGTCCCCACTGTGACCTTGCCCTGGTGGCACCAGGAGGGACCCAGGGACTGGGACTCCGTTCAGCAAGGGCTCAGTCTGCCTCTCTGACCCAGCGCAGACAGGCACTGCTTGTCCCACTCACAATGCTGTCTCTGGAAATTGGGATTTCCCCTTGGCTGCTTCCTTTAATCCTTTAAGGATTTGACTAGTGAAAATCAGCATTAATTCAAAAAATATCTTCTAGGGAGAGGAGAAAGGGGGCAAGATGCAGAACAACCAGCTCCCCCCATTTTGTCTCATCTTGCCAAAGCCTGGGCAGGCTCTGTGATGTCCCAAACCCAGGAACCATGTGACTGAATCACTTTTTAAAATAAATAATAAATAAATAATTTGCAATTATATCAAGACACTTACAAACAGAGCTTAGCCTCAAGTACTATTGGGAAGATAACAAATACTTTTCAGGACTGGGGAGGGACTTCATTGCTGACCTTTTCTTTTTGGAACTGGCAGTGACAAAATCACTTTTTTGGGGCTGCAAACCTCACTGCAAAGAGCAGACAATAGGTGCATTTTGCTTGTTTTGCTCAACAAATGTTTCTCCTGGCTGGAGAAAGTATATTTGCCCAGGTCAGTGCTGTTCTCCTGCTTTTTATTATGCTTTCTCCTACTTTCTCTTCACATTATTTTCCAGCCACCTTACCAGAACTAGGCAGAGGGAGTCCCATCTCTGCATATAACTGCCATGTAACTGCACATCAAGGAAAAATCATCCCTAGGCAGATGCTCCAAAAGGGCCCAGCATGAATAAGCCTGCATGATGGGCAGATATTTTTAGGTGACATTTAGGACCTTTCCTGCATGCTGCAGATTTATAAAATCAGCAAGGCAAGCTCAGGAGGAGGAAGATTATGCCTGGATCCCCTAGAGGGAAAAATCTTGTGGAGACAGAATAATTCATTCACACCTCTTTCTCACTCCCTACCACTGACAAGTTGCCAAAGTCACAAATCCCAGGGAGCTGCTGCCAAGTTGCTCTTTCTTGGGAACAATTTTCATGGTGGCTGTGGGACAAGCAGCCCCCCTTCCCTGGTGCCAGCCCACCCAGCTGCTTGGAGAGAGTGCAGGATGTGCCAAGCAGGGTGCCACAGCCTGCTCTGCAGCACGGAGCTGTGCCTCTGGGACAGCTTGGGCTTCCTCCAAGCACCTCCTGGCTCTGTCCCACCTGCTCTGCACAGCGAGGTTGTCACCTGCCAGCTGTGACACTGGCACAGAGATTGGCCTGCTGCCAGCATGCAGGGTGCCATGCTGTCCCTCTGCTGTCCCTCTGCTGTCCCTGCATTCCAGTGTGACAGAAGCCTCTCTTCCCAAGCACTCAGAGGGCTGCAGCACTACACACCAGCCTGCAGCTCCTCTACAGGCTGTGCTGCAGCTCACTGGAACATGCAAGAGCCACAGGAGGCACCAAACCTCTTCTGCCCGCTCAGGGATCACCCTTACCTGCCCCAGCCCCCAGCTGTCCTTCCCAAAATCCATCTCCCTCAAGTGAGCCACTCAACAGCATCAAATGCCCCAGAAACACAGTGGGGTCCATCTGCAACAGCATTTCTGCAGGGAAGCAGGGCTGCAGAGGGGTCTGGAAAGGAAGGCACTGGGAATGCTTGAGCTGCACTGGAAACCACCTCTCCCTCCTGGGCAGGAGTGAGCACGAGCAGCAGGAACAAACTGGAGCACCTGGAGGGCTGGCAGGGGTTAGCTGGGCTGAATTTAGGGGGCCTCTCCCAAAAGGTACATAATAAATGAACTTATGAGTGATGTACTGCTCCCAAAGAAATTACAAGTTACCCTCAGGGGTCAGGGTGGCTGTGCTGAGCTGATCATCTACAGCTGTGTACAGTAACTGCATAACTTAGGAAGTCAAACCCGTGCTCAACCCAGTTCAGAGATCAGGTAAGTCAGCTCTTGCACAGAACATGTCAAATAACCAAAACCTTATTTTATTTTTTGTTGTTGTTTAGCATAAAGGAGGTTTGACTCCAAAGGAGTAGGTTCATTATTCATCAAATACACTTAGAAAACTTTCTCAAAATAAAAGTCTTGTGCCACATGTGCATTTCTCTGCTGTTTTTCTATGTGCTAATAGATAAGGACTGACTTTGTGAAATTGCTGCAGCAAGCTGAGAATGTTTCATGAAGAGAGAAATTCTGCCCAATGCACAGGGAATATGGATGTGTTATGTTACTTGCTGTGCATTACACAGATACACAATATTCATCTCAGTCACAGCAGCAGCCAGTAAAGCCTTCAAAGCCCAGACTGTTGTGCACACCTGATACAAAACCCAGAAAAGCTAATGGCTCACTCCTCATGGAGTCTGACAGCAAAAAGGGGAGGTGGACAAATGTGTGTAAATAAACAGGAGGTGAGGGAAAGCAGAGGGTACCAGAGGGCAGCAGGGGGAAAGCAAAAACCAGCATCAAGAGTATAAAAAGCTCTGTAAGGATCAAGTCTCAATCATGAGCACAGTACATGTGTGGAGTTGCACAGAAGGGATTAAACCCCCAAAAGGGCACAAGAGCAGCACAGCTGTGTGTGGAGATACCCCAAAGGGCATGTAGGAACACCTGTAGTGACTTTAAAACACACCTAACTCTGGGATTTCTCTCCTAAGCCATTAAACTGCTACTTATTGCTCTTAGTGCCCACCATATATTTGGCAGTACACATGAGAGAACAGTAAAGGCATGAGGAGGGTAACAGCTGCATCCCATGCTTCATCAAACAGTTAATCCATTTTCCCTGTGCTCCTAACTGTGTAGGCATCTGAAAAAAAAAAACCACAACCACCTTTGTAGGAACAACCTCCTCTCCCAAACATGTGCTGCTACAGGAAGCCCCCTTGGCTACACTCCATGTTTCTCTTTTCTGCCACAAGAGCACAGAGCACTGAGCTACCAAGCCAGCAAATCTCCCCTTTCCCCACCAGCTCTCTCTGCCCAGGAGCAGCACCTGAGGCATCCCTAGCTGGCTCCTCACCTGACCTGCACCTCCTCTTTGCTGGAGAGGGGATTCTGTCTCCATCTGTACAGGGATTTCTAAAGTGCATCTGTGCAAGAGCTCAAAGACAGTATTACCTTGTTTTAAGAATGATGCAGCTGCCCCTCTCTTTGGCCCATTGCTTCCCTGCAGCATCCCAGGTCTCCTTTGATCACTCTTAGCCCCACAGCCTGCTGGGGCTCTCAGTCTCCAAAGACCAGACCAGTTTATTTTGCTTTAAGAGCATATTCGGTGAATGCAAAGATCTGCTGCATGCAAAAATCAGCTTTGTATGGGAATGGAGGTGTGGAAGAACAGCCCTGAATAATAACAGCCTGGAACAAAGGCCATGCTGACCTACAGCTAACCTTCCTGCTCTCAGTCACACAAGTGAGAAGTCCCTTTGGAAATCTGTGCTGAAATAGCTCCTCTTCCAGGACCCCAAGAAAATATCAAATGTATAAAAAGCAAAATCACCTCCTTCTTTTTTTGCTGCTGCAGATGCAGGACACATCCCTTGTGTCTTTGTGAGAGTGTGTAACCGAGTCTCCATGTGACCCTGGGAGCTCACTGGCCAGTCAGTGATTCTGAGCTCAGTGCCACAGGCTACCTGACCTGCATTTCAAAGGAACAAAACAGTTTTGTTGTTCCAGAAACTCAGCTCATTACAGAGCCCTGCACTTGCTGCAATCTGTGAGCCGCTCAGCTCCCAGGGCAGATGGGAAGTCAGTGGTGCTGTACAAGTGATATGCTGCTTGCTGGTGATGCTAAAATTCTTGTGGAAAACTAAATAGCAAGATATGGTCAGCAGAAAAAGAAAAAAAAAAAAATCCAACCTGATGAAAATTCTGGGTTTCTGCTCTAAATAGTGCTAAAAAGAATTAAAAGCTAACAGTATGGTCTTTTTTCTTCTTTTATTGTCATTGTGCTAACAAATTGCACTGGGAATTCACCCATCCAAAAACCATCTATTCCACCCTTCATCTCTGATAAGAATCCCCAGTCCTACAGATTTCTCATCAATATCTGGTAAGGCCTTAGCAGAAGCATTAGTGTGCAATATGGACCATTCCCTCCAGCAGCTCCTCCCCTCCCTCTCCATCCTCCCTGTTGCTGTCTCAGGACAGGATCTGCTCCAGACTCCTGGCCCTGCTGGGCCCACTCACACCACAGCCTCCACACCCTGCCCAGCCTCTCCTGTGGCTAAAGGGGGAGTGACTGCTTAACACTGCCAAAAAACACCCAAGCTGACACTGCAAGCTTCCTAGCAGTGCTGCTCTAAAGGCATTTAAATATATATTTATTTATCTTTGCAAGGAAAGGAACACGTCCAAACTTCTCTACACACTCTGTGCACCATCCCCTTTCCCCCACCAGGTGCAATTAAGGCACTGATTAAAAACTAATCCCACATTGTTTGGCTTTCAGGGAACAATTGTTGGGGTTTTTTTAAACCTTAAGGTATTATGCAAAGGAATCCTTTCATATTTGCAGTATTAAAGGAATGTAAGTTAAAATCCATTTCCCTTCCGTTTCAACATCCTGCCCATTCTCATGGTCTTTGTGACTTTTGTATAGAAGTTGTCACAGACCTCTCTGGAGGAAGAACACAGCTAAGGGAGTTCCTTGGTTGAAGACTTTGCATTAATTTTGCAGGCATGTTCATTCTAGGATTTGAAGACAGACTTAAAAAATCTCTGGTCCAAAAGCAAAACTGAAGCTAGGCATTTAAAATATGAATGTGAGTATTAGGCAATTACTTTTCCTTCAGTTTTCAAAATGTTGCATAAATTGTTAATAACCCCACACTGAGGAAATAATTTTATCATATATGATTAGCTATTTTCTGAAGGAAATAGCAGAGTGAACAGTACAAATTGACAGAATTCCACTATTTTCTTCTTTAGAGCTGCAGATCAACATATTCATCACATCTTCTTCCCTCTCTAATTATCATGCAATGGTATGTCTTGAAGAAAATAAATGGTATGTGCATTTCTGTGACAAGTGAAGCAATTCTCTGACATGTAACTACAAAATACTTGGGAATCCATAAAGGACAAAAAAACACCCAATAAAAAATTTAGATAGCACCAGTTCTTCATGCTGACAGAATCTAAAATTAAAAACTGAAAGTCTAGAATAACTTCACGGAATCTACAGATGGAAATAAAAAGCTGAAGAGAGCACAGCCTCATCTCATTTTGTATAATGGTTACTGCCATCCATCCACCAGCACCTGTGATAGCCACAGCCACAAGCTCTTAGAAGTTATTCATTTTGGAATTCTCATTTTCCTTAAAGGGCTCAGAGGAAGAAGAGGAATTCAACAGTTTACAGCAAACTTTGTACGTCTTGAACAAAAGCATGCAAACACCATCTTAATTAACACCACACAGTTACCTCTGCTCATCTCACTTCCCAGAGCCTGATACAGCCTTGGCAGGTTTTCCTAACAATAAAATGCAATCAATTAATTTATGTCCTGAAGGACTCTAAGCTGCAATGTCACAAAGCCATGAAAGATAAATTATGTCCTAACTAATTTTCTGATTTATTATTCCTCCAACTTTGCTCATTTTGGGGTGAGGAGAACTCATTTTTCTGTTTGGCAGATAGCTGTGTCAATCTTGTTAATAGCTACTATTACCAACACATGAGCATGTTTGTGAAAACAAGTGTACTTTCATTCTGACACTGACCTCACAGCACTTCAGTTTTATTACAAACACAAGATCTGTCAGTAACAAAAATTGATGCACTTATCCACAGATTCTGCTTGTCTCCTACTAGCACTTTATTCATTTTTCTTTTGCAGAAGTTCATCTTTAAGCAAGGGCAGATTCATAGTTTAAATTACCGTCTTGACACATCATCTGTTGCTTTGTAAATTCACACAAAGAACATAATTTCCACAGTCTTTAGGAGATAAAGGATTACTGTTAACCATCACTGCAGGCACTGTACTGATCTGAATCTAACTTGAACTCTGTAAACCTAAATGGGCTTAAAAGTGGCTACTAGAAACATTTCCTCATCAAACATTCAGACTGAGAATAATCTGAACTGAGTAACCCCATTTAATGCTAATAAGATGCTTTTAGGTGTCAGGACTCAGCAGATGGATTTTAGGGTGACATTCTCCAAACCTCAACTGTCTGAAATTGAGGACTTTTTAGCATTTAATGGGAGTAAGTTTATGCCAGTGATTAGGAAAATACTGAAATTCTGTCCACTGCCACTTGAAGTGCCTATATTTAACAGTATTATTTCTGAACATGATTCTCATTCTAGATGTCCTTGATTTGGTGCTCCTAACACATATAAATACATATATAAACAAACACACACATCCCTTCAAGGATTTTGTACCTGCTTGGTGTCTCTCGGTTGGCTTCTCACATCCCCAAATACAATTATTTGTGGGTGATCTTGGTGATCATGCTTCTTGCCAAGATGGTTGCTTCTGGAAGAAGCCAACAGAGCTGAAGTCAAGCAGAAACTTCTGAACTTCTCCTCTGGTGGAATCTCAATTCAGCAACCAGATTGCCTGGACCACACAGACCTGGATCCTTCCTAACTTAGGACTAACATATCAATGCCTAGAAATTCTGGCAACTACTCTAATGCCACCTTTTCATGTACTAAGAAAAAGATAAGAAGGAAAGGAGCTTTTTGTGCATTGGCATTTCCTTTTCACGAGGGCCATCATATCCCAAGGATTTTCCCACAGCAAAGCTTTCTTGTTTTTCTCTTGGCAAGAAAGAGCTACTGATTTTTCAGGACCAGCAACAGGTTGTGTGGTATGGTCAGAAAGTCTTTGGAGCAGTTAGGTGAGATTCTAGAGTATCAGGTGTTAGAACAGACTGCATGGCAGGAGCAGGAATAATCCTGGGTAATCTCCCAGTGCAGGGAAACCAAACCAAAGTCACCTCCCCCTGCCATCCCACCTGGTGCAACTCTGCTCAAAGCTTTGGGCTTCATTATGCATGGGAGAAAAAAAATTTGTTTACTATTATACCCTCCAGGTACCTCAAATGACACAAAATATTCCAATGTCACAGTGTTTTCTAAGGGAATGAGTTACTTGTGTTGTTCCTGTGGGGCTTTGATGCAACACAGTGATAGCTGAACTTGACCATAGGACAGCAATGTCCTCTTGGAGGATACTGGGTATTCCACCTCCACTCAGTCCATCCCATCTGCCCAGAGGTGTTAGAAAAGGAAAAAAATCAAATACAAAACAAAACCAAAAAAAAAAACCCTGCAATTGCTTTCTCAAAAGGCAGTATGTGTTTTTAAAAGTTAGTACATTTTATCCCTCAGAGAGAAGGTTTAGTACATTTTTTCCATTTAAATGAGCATAACTAAAACAGCAAATCCTACTTTTTTTTTCCTTAAACAGTTTGCTGTTTTACAAGGTGCACTTTGCTTGGGCTGTATTTTTGAGATATAGCCATGTGGAGGACTTGCTTGTTTTTCCAAAATAATTTAAAACCTTTCTAATCTTCCACTTTGCTTAGAAGTTGGTGTGAGCTGCCTACCAACAGGAGAGACAAGAGAAAAGAATGAAACAACAGCCAAAAGTCTCATATTCACTATCATCTCTGTATGGCAGCCTCTAAAGCCAAGGAAAGCAGCTAGTCATTGGAAGCCTTACTTTATCCACAAAGGTATATTAAAATCAACATATGCACATGCAGGCCACTGTGGTAAGTGGGTGATTAACTGCTTTGTGCTAGATTATGAAGTTTGTACAAAGCATTTTGCCTTCCCCATCTATCCTGTTTTACTCTGTCATAAACACCTGCTGTTCAGACAACTGCATTTAAGATGGGCTTAAACATCCTAAGATTGGGCTAAAACGCTGTAATATCAGTCTTAAATTAGAGGCTGAGTTGGCCCTAGGGAAAATGCCATCCCTTTGGGAGGCACATCACGAGGAGCTGGGGGAGCTGCAGTGAGGGCAGAGCCAGACTGGAGTTTGGAGAAGCTGCTCTGCAGGGCAGGGAGCCTTGAGAGTGACAGAGTCCCAGCAGGGGACAACAGAACAGTGCCTGAAGAGATGTAGGTGCATTTACACCTGGGGAAAGCCAGGAGGGATGGGGTGAAAAGCATGAGCTGCCTACACAGCAGTGAATTGCAGAGCCCTTTCATCCTGCAGGGTTTGGGCTCTCTGGAGGAAATGGGCAGGGACAGCTTTTCTTCACTGGGGCTGCCACAGACCACTGAGGGCTCAGACACAGCTGATGCCAAGTGCCCAGTGCAACAACTCCTCTGAAGAAAAAGGCATTTTCTCACCTGCCAGGCTCCACAGGGGTTGCCTACAACAGGTTTGACATCTCAGGATCACCATTTAGTTTGGGCTGAGCAGCACATCTGTTCTGCTCTTCTCTTGTAGAAGATCTTTTGTTGTCTCACTCAGCAGAGATCATGTTAAGCCCAGAATGACTTTTACTGCATCATCCTCTGGATGAAAGCCCTTCCATCATGTACTGTATTAAAGCCATTATTAACACCCATGGCAGGAACACGGCCTGGGTGACACCTCCTGTGTGACGTTGATTCATGCTTGTGCTATACCTGGGTCTGGTCCAGCTGACACAGGCAGCTAAGTTACTGCACTGCCAGTTTAATATTCTGCCATCTGCTAACTGAGAGCTCTGCTGCCTGCTGGGTCCCATAAAGACTTTTATTTATTACATTATACATGGCAACATCTGCCACAGGATTCAGCTCGGCTCAGCTTCCTAATTAAACAAACAAACACTACATCTCCTGTACATGATTGGGTCTAACTATTATTTATAAAATCTGAGACAGGTATTTAGAAGATATACATTATCTGTTCCAGATGAATAACTGTCCCTCCCACCATTTGGGGAGGGACTGCTAGAATAAGCTCAAGGGTTTCAAACACTCCATTTTATTGTAACAAAGCAACCAGAAGTTATTGAATTTGTTGTTGTTTTGCTCTTAATTTATTCCTTAAATTTTTCAATTTTACACTAATTAGGAAAATCAGATTATTTCAAATTCTTGTTAGCTCCTCTCCTGAGTACTGCCTGTAAAAGCAAAGGAGAATACAGGAGGCTTCCTCTGTATTCAATTTCAGAGAAGAGACCCAACCTGAGCAACATCGCACCATCAGCCACCACCAAAGGCACCATGAATGCACTGCCCAACTCCATTTCAAAGTTAATTGCAAAGGGAGGAATCCCTGAACAATATCACTGGCTACACACCTACACCAAGGCTCTCCCATCTGTTCCAGTCACCTGCAGTTAAATCAAACTGGGAGAAAACCTGGATGAAATCCAGGCCTGATGAATTCAGTAGGAATGTCCCAAGTTCTTCATGGTTTTTAAAATCAGTTCTAGACAAAAAGTAAAATTTTATTTAAACTTTAACCTTTCTTTAATCAATCTCTATTCTTTGAACAAATCTCTTATTTTAAAGTTTAAGAGTATCTACAATTCCAAATATGAGAGCTCTCAAAAAAAAGAAAAGGAATTCCCAGGTTTAATTTTCAAAATCAAATGGACAGAATAGCAGAACTAGGGTTACATTTTCCAGTCTTCCAGTCCTTCATCTGAGTTCTTGTTTATTACATTCAGTTGCAAAAAAAACCAAAAACTACACCCAATCAGATAAACCAAACAAAAAAAAACCCCAACAACAACAACAAAATAAAAAAGGCAAAAAAAACCCCTACCCCACCCCACCCCCCCCAAAAAAAGGAAAAAAAGCCACTACACAAGCCTTCTGAAGGGAAAAAAAAAATCCCTTCTTAGCTCTAATTCTTTAAAAACACATTGATCTCAGTTCCATTTTTAACCAAGTCCAGTTGCCCCCAGTGCCTCTGTCACACCAAAGCTGTTCTTTCATTGTCTTTAAAAATTTGACCTCATTCCTCCTTCAATCAATAAATAGAAGCCATTTAATTTGCACCCCAATGATAGGAGTGAGCTGGCTGCCAACACCCCCAGTCCCTTGGGGCAGAAAGTCATCCCAAAGAAAAGAATTTTTTTATTTATGAAAGCAACATTGATTTTTTTCAGTTAAAATCATTGCCTTTACAGTATTTTTGCAAGGTCACTGGTACCACAGAAATTTTTTATGCCTACACCTATTGGTGTTCAGGAGCCACCCACTGCCAGGCCAGGATGGGGAGCCACAGGATGGGGATCCCAGCCCTGCAGCTCCCTCAGGGGGCTGATTCAAGGCCACAGCTCCTCTCTGAGGTACCAAAACAGGCACCTCTACAGCCACAGAAATTAATCAGTAACATAACACAGGCTGCCAAACCATCAGCTGTGAAATAGCTCCACACCCTGAGCTGCTCAGGAGTGACTTCACAGACTGCCCAGCCTCCTTCCCCTCCCAGCACTACACAAAGTCCTTACCTAATAATATAAAACTTCACTGCACAATTCCTTTGCCACAACACAAATAAGACACGATCATAATAAACAATTTATCAGCTCCATGATCTATAGCACCTATATATGTAACATTTATAAAATTCTTTTTATTTCCAAGCCTGGAAAAACTGCCAGCTCTACATAGATTAAACAAGATGTGCTACATGGTATGTTTGATATAACTGCTTTTATTTAATCTTTGAGTGGAACATTTGAATATTTACAGGCTCAAGGAAATTATCAATCTTTTTTCTGTAGCACTGGAACTCGCACAATGAAATATTTATGATTCAATCATCACAAACAGATGACCCCCAACAACATGTGATCTTTATTATCTCTCTTCTTTAGTTCAAATATTAAGTCTGACATTGCTTTTCTTAAGACCCTGTGTTCCTTGGGCACAAAAAGAGGTGGTGATAGAGAGGCAGAAGCTTAATTACTTGCACATGAAAAGATGAGCACATCTGCCAGGTGCTGTCAGCAGCAGCCAACAAAGATCAGGCTCAAAGAGATGGAAATTGGCCCTCGAGATGACAACTCCCTTGTGCCCAAGGAGCCTATGGGCACACTGCACACCTTCCCAGGTAATTTTTAATTTAAAATGGCACTTTCCCACTTCCCCTGTCCTGTTCTGGTCTCAGCCCTGGTTTCAAGGGAATTCCAGGAGCTCATGGCCTTCGAGTGAGAATGACACCTCCTGCCCCACTCCCCACACCAGGAGCTTCCTGGGCAGCAAATGATGCTCTGGAAAGGGGGAGAGGACAGAAGGGATGCCTGGTGAGACACCCTCTCTTCCCAGGCAGGTGCCTCAGTCAGTGTCTGGAGGCTCTGTGCGCTGAGCCAGCTGAGGTGATGCTGGAGGAACCAGTGCCTGTAAGTTTGCCGTGTTACACTGCCTCTTAACACCTCCCACATCCTGGGTGAGCAGGACATTCCAAACACTTAAGGAGATACTAACAGAATTTGACAATTTGCATCATCAGAACCGCGTCCAGCCCTCGGGAGAACCCCGAGCAGAGTTTGTGCCGCTCACACAGAGCGCCTCAACCAGGAGGGGAGTTTATCTCGAGGCCTTGCCAGTCAGCCATGCACCTCAGCCGGGGAACTGCTGCTCCTGGGGGACGTGAGCTGTGCAGCGTGTCTGCCAGACTGACGGGGCTCCCTTCTGAGGAGCTCATGTCTGCCAGACTGATGGGGCTCCCTTCTGAGGAGCTCATGTTTGTCAGACTGACGGGGCTCCCTTCCGAGGACCTGCTTGTGCTCTGCACGTCCCAGCTGTGGCTCCTGCAGCCGCTGGGCCCAGCTGAACCAAATCCCGGCCTTCCCACACAGAGCAGGAGATTTTCCCACTGACACAGCAAATCCTTCTTGATGTCGCATAATCCCTTGGGCTCCTGGGTCAGTTCCCAATTCAGTCAAGAGCATATCCCTAAGGTTTCCTCTCCTTGCCAAAGGGAACAAACAGCTCCTTTCTGCTCAGAGCTGTTGTGGTTGTGGCTGAGGGGCTCAGCAGCTGAGCCCCTCACGCTGCTGGCTCAGTCTCCCCACATGGACTGGGGTGAGAGCTGAGAACTGAAGGGAGGAAGCTCATGGCTGGGATGAGGCCAGTTTAACAGGTAAAGCAGGAGCTGCACCCACGAGCAAAGCAGGAGAAGGAATCCATTCAGCACTGGCCACGGGCAGGCAGGCGCTGAGGAGAACAGGCCTCCATCGCCGCTCATGGCGCCCTGGAAGGAGAAATGCCGCCACTCCGAATGTGTGTGTGCCACCTGTCCCCCTCCTTCCCCAGCTTTGTACACTGAGCACGACATCCTGAGCTCTGCAACACCCCTTGGGTCACCTGGGCTCTGCAACACCCCTTGGGTCACCTGGGCTCTGCAACACCCCCTGGGTCACCTGGGCTCGGCTGTGTCCCCTCCCTGCTCCTGGTGCATCCCCAGGCTCCTCACTGTGGGGCGAGAGCAGGAAAGGCCTCGGCTCTGTGCTGAGCAGAAATAAACAAAACATCTCGGAACTATCAACACTGTTTCCAGCACAAATCCAAAATGCAGCCCCTCATCAGCTACTGTGAAGAAAACCAGCCAAAACCAGCACAGGGGTCACTGCTGGGAGATGTCCTGTTGACAGGATTATCCTCTCCTCACAGAAAGACGATTCCAAGAAGGTACATGCACAATTTATTCTAATTATCTCCTACAGAAAGCATGAGAGTTTTCTGTGTAATTGTACAAAATTCTAGTCATTGCACAAAGAATTTTCTCTATGTAATAGATTCCTGCTTTTTGGAGGGGGCAGGAATGGGGGGCAGTTACATTCAGTAGAGAATTTTTCATAGAAATTCCCTCAATTGCAGCTCTACTAAATTCCTTTTTGGTTCAAATAATAGAACTCAATTCCCAGACCCCTCTCTGACCCAAAGAGCCCTAAATCTGTGTCATTCTGCACTTTTCATCCACAGATTTCCTTGAAAGCACTGACCTACTTCTTTCTTGCCAAAATACTAAATGAGAGTGAAAATAAAAGAAACAATCCTATCAAAAAACATACTGAAAGTAACTGCTGGGACTTTCACTTCTGAAGTCATACAGAATACAACTCCAAAAAAATGACAAGTGAAACTTCAGTCTATTGGAGAGAAAATTGGCAAGAATAACAAAGTTCTCCCTGAAAGGGCTGATTCAGTATGCATGGAAAAGCTAGATAAACATCACATGGTCTCCCTCGACCCTCTAGACATAAACAATGCAATTAAAAGGAAACATTTACTTCCACTCTTGATGGTATTACCTGAGGGATAGCAGATGCCAGATAGTTCAGTGTTTATTAGAAGCAAGTAGTAAGTTTGGCAATTGGAACTGGCTCAACCCTCTCTCACATTTTTGTAATTTTATAACACCATATGGTCACTACAGATCTCTCTGACAATCTCCTGGTTTAAGTTCAGCTGTTTCACAGAACATTGAAGCTGAAGTTAAGCATATTGAAGATATAACGGTAAGCAACAAAGATATTTCTGAGAGGGCTGCAAAATCCCTGAGAAATGCATATTGCCATTTAAATGAGTCAATATTTGTTAATAAAACCCTTGGTACCTTTGGGCTTTCAAGGCACAACAAGGCTGCTGGGCTGAAGCACAGCATGACCCTGAGGTGCTGCTGAACCTCCTGAAGTCTGGTGACACCAGGGCTGCTGGCAGCTTGGGAGATAAGCACAGGGACAGAAACCAGCTCAACCTCCACTGACTGCATTTACATTCAGTATTCCAGGTTCAGTATTCCAATTTCCCTGCTGCCAGGGAAATTACCCGTGGGCTGATGCTTAAAGAGATTGGCCTGCTCATAGTGGAGCCCTGCTCCTAAAACCAAATATGAGCACTGATGCTGGCTAGAGGACAGGCAACTCCAGTCATGGTCAATGGGCTTACTGGGTGCCAATCAAATGCCACTGACTTCCAGGGAATTGAGGGCAGCTAGAGCTCCAGCTAATAAAGTCCTACATTTACTGGATTATCAACAAAATGTATTTTCTAAAAACGCAATGACACAAGCATGACACAGCAATTGGTTTTACTAGCAGCTTATTTAACTGTATAATTTATTGATGATATCTACAGCAAGGAAAAGTATCCACAAGTCCTTGCTCCTCCAAGGCTGAGAGCATAAATATATAAATCATATGAATCAGAAAAACTCAGGAGAGTATTTAAAGCCTGCTCTTATTTTAGCTCCACAGACTTAAACAACTTGACACTATGGTAATGCAATGGGTCTGGGCCTCATTAATTTTTAATCAACCTTTATCCACCATAGCTTTTGAAATGAACTGTTACTAATGACGAGTCATATGTCAGTCTAATGAATGGGATGCAAACTTCCATTAAAATAATGAAATTAGCATGTTTGACTTTTGTTCCAGTTCCATGGCACACAGCCCCAGGTAATTACAGTTTGCACTACTAGTCCATATTAACGTCTGTTTATTTACTTAAGGTCTTTAGTCAGGACATCCCAATTTAGCTCATGTCAGCTGTTTTTTATGAGTCTAAGAGTATTTGTCTTATTAACAAAGAGATAAATACGTGCAGGCAGTGCAAAGTGCTAAAACATCAATTATGCACACATGAAACATTGTGAAAAAACAGAATAGAATAAGCACACAATCCCTATTGATATAAACACGTCCCAGTGTTTCCCTGTGGCAGCAGCAATTACTTTTGGAAAATGGAACAAGGTCTGAAAGGCATCTTTGCTGGGTATAATTTGGCCTCTTCCAGCAACCTTTGCCCTTTAGGATCCCAAGTATAGGCTAAAAAAACCCCCAAAACTAAATTTTCAGATATTATTGTGCTCTAGAGTACAGGAGTCATGACACACTGCAGTGACCTTGTTTTTAAAAGTGTATCACTCTGGCTCTGCAATGTGCCCCTGAGGAATGAAGGCCTTTCTGACTAACTTGCAGTGAAAAGCTGTTATCAATATGGTATTACATAAAAATATGTTACAGCATCAATAGCCTGAGTAGGTCATATTCCAACTTCACAACAGCTTCTTCCAAAGTTCCTTTGGCAAGCCCCTACATATCCCATAATCGCAGATAACATCTGAAAGTGATGCAGATCAGCCCTCCAGAGATGATTTTGGAGCAGCTGAGGTTTTGGTGTTAGCAAGCTCCCATGCACAGCAGATTTAACTGCTAACAGAGGACTTCCTAAAGAGCAGCCTCTCTTTTATAGACTAAAATAATCTGCCTTAAATAACCTCAAGTGCCAAAGCCAGATCTGTTAAAGGATGAGCCATCACTAATGCTACCTGAGAAATGAATCTAAGTCTCTGTTGTCTCAGAGAATGCATCATTTTTATACTTTTCATGTCTCTTAGGCTTTCAGTGAACAATTCTGCTCGGTCCTGAGGTCTACAAACAATGCTGTGAATGGCTCTGCAGAGAGCCATCAGCCACTCCTGCTCAGCCCTCCCAGGCTGTGCCCCAGGAACTGAACCCTCTGCAAACACAGGGCCTGCCCTGCAAACAGGAAAAACATTTCCCACTCACACAGCTCAGAGGCACAGCCAGGAAAAGCCATGGATGCTCCTTCCTGGCATGGCAGGGAGAGTCACAACTCTGTCTACCAGACACAGAATATCTCACCTGAAGAGCAGACAATGAGGAGTTTAACAGAAGACATCTTCCTCAAAGAACACCAATATCACCTAAACCCAAATTTACCCCACACTTCCCTTTTTTTCCCCCAAAAGTACACAGAATATTGGTCTAGATTCTCTCCCCTGTACCTGCCTGGACTCTGATCTGTGAAAGCCCAGAGAAGACAATTTCTCTCTTCTTGCTCTGACTGATGGATCCTCAACTCTCCCTTCCCAGATCCCCCCAAAAGCCTCCAAAAGATCTTTTCTCTCATTGCTAATGGAAAAGTTCACAGCTTTCTAACAATCTGCAAGAGACAAGGAGAAAAACATCTTTGCCTTTTACATGTTTGTGAATTATGTGCTTGCAATGAATTGTATTCACAAACAGAAAAATCCATCATTATTTATAGAGAAACTCCCACTTTCTGAATTCATTCTCAAATTGAGCACAATAGGAATATGTGGGAAACAGAATTGGTTTTTTTCTTTCCTCAGACGCATCCAGCCAGCAATAAACAGAGATTTGGGACAAATACAAGCCAGGAGAGAGCTTGTGATTTAACAGGATTTAACAAGAAAGACTCTGAATTACCTCAGCTGACTGCTGTAAAAATAAAGCAACCAAAGAAAGGCAGGGTGAGTGCTGCATCCAGTGCCAGTCACCATGTCAGAGCTGACATCAAAGGCTGGATTCTCCCAGCTCAGAGCTGACACTTGTGACTGACAGGGCAAGTGCCAGTTTGAAAACCCATCAAAGCCAGCACTGAAAGGACATGCTGTGCTCACAGAGGGCTGCCTGTCCTGAAGAAGAGAGATCAAGGAGCTGCCTTCCTGTCCTGCCCAAAGCACATGAGTTTTGATGACCATCTGACTAATAAAAGTCACCCTTGAACACCTTGTGGGGGTTTTTCCTGAACATATAGAGTAGACAATGTTAAAATAACTTTTGTAAAAAGACAGAGCAAAGGAAAAAAATTATCAGGTGTGCTTTCCTCTCTATTGCTATCTTCCTCCTGAAAAATAAAAACATTGACTTTACCAGATACTCTTCCTGGGAGAGCCAGGCAAAATAAGCAAGCTCACGTTACTGCCTTGTCCCTCTCCCCACAAGCCAGAGGACACATTGATCTCAGCTAACTTGATTTAGCTCAATCTGCAGCCTCTCTTCTTTTCTATTGCATTAGGCCCCAATCTGTCTTTCAAATTACCTTTGGCAATTAACTGAGGTGGCTAATTCAGGAGCTTAATTGCTCTCTGTTAGTCATGTAATCAATACAGGCAAACCTCTGCATTAGCATACCAGGTAACGCTGCTATCATAGTTCAAGTTTTCAGGGTTTGATTCAAGCCTTAGAGGCCAACAGTCCCTACTAGAAACAAGTCCAGGTGACTTTCTCACATTAATGCAAAAGCTTAGCACAGCAGAGAACCAAGCTCAGACACCCAGGGACCTACACCATCACTTCTACCAAAAATTACTTCCCCTTTCACCAGGGGAAGTCACGCAAGTGATTCCGGACCAATTCCTGAGAGATTTCCTGTACCTCAGTCTGTCAGACAAGGTGTTCCTGTGGCTGGACTCTTACCTGATGCTTCAGGGAGGATTTAGAAACAGATAATCAGATGTACAAGAGGTCAGTTCCCAGCTCTCATTAGGTCAAAGTGAGCTTGAACTCTGAAGCACAAGGGTTTTCTTTACTTTTTCCAAAGACTGGTAGATTAAATAGTCCTGTTACTCTTGTGGATTCCCAATTCTAGCCTGAATTTTTAGACCCCTGAATTTTTAACCCTCATGGCACTGAGTCCTGTGCAGTGGATGAGAATTAATTTCTTTTGCCATGTCAGAATTTACTGAACACCTGGTAAAAGGTATTCAATAATATTTGCAGATAAAAAGGAGAAACAAATGTTTTAATTCAAAAACACCCTGAATCAATTATCTTTTCAATTACCATAAAGGAATCAGCTTTTTTAATGTCTCTTTATGTAACTGTTCCCTCCTCCCCAAACCTGCCCCAGTTCTGCAACAAATTTGGAGACAGACAACTGCAGCTCGCTGTGCTCTGACATCCTCCCAGCTGGATCATCACTTGTCACATTTCTCATGCATGGAAAAACTCTGGTTTTTTATTTCAGCTGCACATGAAGTACCCAACAGTGACACCTCTGTGTCAGACCTGGACAGATATTTAAATCTCTATAAAGTGCTTTGTGTGATTTAAGTTTTTCCTCTGATATGTACAAGCAACAGCTGCATTTGGCAAAATCCATCACTTTTCACTTGTTTCACAAGTCCCTGTGACTGAAGCCCTCAATTCAAATTAGGTCTCAAAAAATTAATGAGTTGCATTTGCAAGAATTGCTGTATTTTTAAAATAACATAGAATTTGTAAAGAATAATGACTGCAGAAACAAATAGCTAAAATAAGGTATTTAGGAAATGTATTTGCAAAGTTTATGAGCTTTCCTGTAGCATATGCTAGCAGTTAGAATTATAAAAACTAAGATGAAATAGGAAAAATATTTCCTTTCTTCTGGCAATGCATAAATTGCCTTTATTTAGAATTACTGCCATGAATTTTCAGCACTGTCAAACAAGCCTGTACTGTTGACAGCATTCAGTGATTACTGTGAAGAGTAAGACTCATTTATTACATACCATAAATACATAAGGAAAATTAATTTTTTAACGTCATTAAGCACTATTCTACAGCTCTCTTAAAAAAAAATAATTATTTTCCTTGAAAGATATTTGTAACATTAGATCTGAGCTAGCAAAATGCAAAAGACCCAGCAGTTCTGAAGTCAGCAAGATGACTGGAAAGGGCTTCACACCAGGCTGCAGCATTCCAAATCCTGGATTCAGATATCTCTGAACTATCGATGCCTCAGTTCAAGGGACACACAATCACAAATGTGCATATTTCATAGAAACACAGAACCAGCCTGGAAAAGACCAACCAGGCTGGAAAAGACCTCTGAGATCAAGTCCAACCTACAAGCAAACATGACTTTGTCAACTAAACCTCCTTCTGCCTTTGTTGTACAGGTAATTTCTCTTTTTTTAAATGAGCAGTGACATGACAAATTTAACTGCAAATTCAACACAATATATTGCCAGGTATTTTATGGTTTGCAAGTCTTCCCAGACCCTCCTACTTCAGAGGGAGCTCATTTCTCTGCAAAACTTTGTTTTACTTTTCTATCTAAGAGGAAAAATTCAGGAACATCCTTCTATAATCCAAGAAGTAGGGGTTTACAGACATTATGTGACCATACACAGATATCAACTAATTAACCTTCAGCATTTAATTCAGCCAGTGTGCTGAACTGGGCAAACAGCTATAACTACAGATTGCCTCAACAATTGTACAGAAAGATAATTTTGTGTGAAAAGCTGTTTAATTTATTTTTTTTTTAGGTAGAACACAATAATACATTCATGTATGTTCACATTCCATATTTATATGGGTTCCCATGTCAGTTTTAGGAGCCCCATCAGAGCAGTAAGGCCAGTGTAGGTGCACAGACACCCATGGGGCAATGCCCAGCCTCTCCCTTGGCTGCAGGGAAACAGGGAAATGGGGAAATTCCCACTGAAACAGGGAAATGGGGAAAATCCAGAAGCCTGCCCTGAGTTTGCAGGGCTGGCACAGACCAGCCTTGGGATTTCTGCCTCACCTTTCCTGCTAGCACTAACTCCCTAAATGCCAACCATAAATTTCCTTAACAGGTTGCAAATGCCATGCTCATATTTGCTCAGTCTTCCAGAAGTTCCTGGGAATGCAGACAGCATCATTTTTATTGCTGCAACAAATAACAATGAATTTTCATTGTCCCAAGGTTCTGCCTACAACTGCTGCAGGCAGGCAGGTGTGTGTTCCACAGGCAGCCATCCTAAAGCTCCCAGCTCTTCCCAGCTGCTGTCAGCCCAGCCAGTGATTTCCAAAAGGTATTAGAATATTCATAGCCACTTCCAAGCAGATTAGGCATAGGCAGTAAATCATATGAGATTAATTTGGCAAAACATTTTTATCCTTTCATGTGCAGCTGTTCAAATGTCTGTAGCAAAAGGGATTGTTTCATTCAGCTCTAATATTTGGATTTACCTTTGCCACACAGAGGTGTGGAAGGAATGAAGAGAGATCAAGGAACTCAAGTTTTACCTAGTATGCAAAACAGTGGGTTTGTTTTAAATCTCTAAAGCACACAGACATACCCACATTATAGACATCCTCCCTAAAAAAGCAGTGGGAAACTCCAGGATAAGAACAGATCAATAAACACAAGGTTAAGAGCAAGAAGCAATAATAAAATTAAAAAAAAAATTTAAAACCAACAAAAGTGGGTTTTTCTAATTGTAAAACCTAAACAGTAAAAAATGAAAAGGCATATGATAAGCAAGAATGGACTCCACCTGCCACATAAACACCAAACAGCAAACAGCAAGCACACTTAAAACTTGGATTCTTCAGTTATTTGCTCACCTGAGTTCAACTGAAGTAAACTCAATTCAGATTCAAATTCCAATTTTTGAGAGACTATTTTTTCTTAATTGAACTAGGGTTTCACTCTTCTAGCTGTTTTTAAAATTTAAATATAATCTTCTGTGGACATGGGATGCCAGCTCTTCAGCTGGACTTGCACTTCTGTGCTCTGATACAATACAAGCCAATAAATATCTTCTCAGACATCAACATAAAGAAAATTTGTGCTCAATGAGCATCCTATGCTTGCCACTGCACCCCACATAAAATGGTCATGAATCTCTGATGACACATCTCATGACAGATTAACCAAATTAAATTAACTCTGCTCTGACAATGAGCTTTGATCAGGCCTCCTGCTGGTCCACAGCATTTACAGGTGCTGGCAAAAGGTACTTGCTGCCAAGCTTCTGAATTGTGAAAATACTTGCACAAACCACAACCCAACCTTCATGAGAGTTTGCAAGGGTAATTCCTGTCCTTGTCACCTTTAATGTGAAAGGAGTAGTGAGGGACACTAAGGCAACACAAGAGCAGATATCATTTTAATTGGAAAGAACAAAATGTACTCTCAGGTTGCACAATGCCAGGCAATACTTTCAGCTTAGCCACCTCAGTTCTCCCCAAACTTCCTGTCTCCATGCATTAAGCAGTCTCTGTTTGAAGAGTGTCACATATTCCATAGTTTATTTCAGGATACTCAGATACATTATATTAGAGCAGACTGACTACACTCCTGAAGAACCCAGCTGTTTGTGACTTGGTGACAAATGAAATCATCACCCTAAAGGCCATTAACACTTCAGCAAGAGCTTTTTCCATTGGCATCAAATATACTTTGGGTCAGGCCCAACAGAGGGATAGTAATTACCAAGATTTCACTAAAATAAAATAATTTCTTACCCTATCATCTTCCTCCAAATTCTCTTCCTTCTACTCCCTGCTGTCCTGCAGCTATCAGGATTGAAATGTGATAGCAAATTCTTCCTCCTTGACAGAGCCAAACCCATAAAACAAGTACTTAAATGGAGAACAAAGCTGCATTATGATAATTTTTAGCAGCAAGGTACCATATTTCAAGTGCAGAAGTGTGCACAGAGGTTAGAAATCTGCTGGCTTTTCTCTACAGAAAAAACAAGACCATTTGCTGAGGCACTTTTTAAGGCAGAGAAACCACTACTTTTGCGCTCCTGGTTCACTTCCTCAAATATAATTACCCAGCCTTGTGAGCACAAACAAGATTTGTGCCAGTGAGCAGAACAGCTCTTGAAGCCTCTCTGATTCAGGAGCCAAAGACTAACAGGGTTAATGAACTTGAACTTTGAGTCCTGCCAACATAAAATACAGCAGAAAAGCAACCTGTCTTGTGATGTTCCTGTCCAAACAAATCAATATTGTCCTTGTCATGCTCTACATCAGCCCAAGGCCTCTTGTTTGGCTCTCCTGGGAAAGGCTGAGCAGGGGAGCCCAGCAGGTTTGGGCTCACCTGCCTGCCTGGGCAAGGAGAGCCTGCACACAAGTTCTGTGCTCAGTCTTTGTGAGCCTGGCTATTGAATTTATTCAAGGAAAAGGAGCTGCTTCCACTTTGTTTCCATGACAACAACCCTGAGAGTTTTGTCTTCATATAAGTGAGTTATTGCTTTTTGTGCTTCCACAGTCAAGGCAAAAAAATTAACATAATATGGTCTCAAGGAAGACAATCAAATCTTCCTATCCTCCCAACACTCCTACAGGCAGCAAATTCTTAGATTTCATTACTAGAGGTATAAATGGGTTGAAAAACAATCCTCATTGTTTATTATGGAGAGATTAAGTTTCAACTAAAAACTTCAATTAAAGAAGATTCTTTTGCTGACCATGTTTGTGTACACATTAACAGAAGGGAACAGCCTAGTGTATTATTGCCTATCTATAGTCTTTTGAAAGCAGCTTTGGTATCTTTATCCATAACTTTTGGTCTCTATTCCTCTCCATAAATGATTTTGACTTTTATTTATTGGTGATGCAGTCAAAATATTTTCAGTGCTACAAAATAAGTACATTTTCCAAGAACGCAAAAATCAAAATCTATACAAGACAGACATTTAACACATAAAATCACTGGTTTATATCTTTGAATTACTCAGGCTAAATCTGTAGTATATGCACCAAAATCCCACAGAATAAGTACAAGGCTACAGGTTTCATTTCCATTGAACCAGCAGTGAAACTGCTCCCCTGTGAAAACTGGATCTGATTTGAGAGATCCTCATCACAAAAGGTGGACACTTCAGAAGAGTCTTGAACTGAACAGCTTGGTGACTGACTTGGTTGAGAAAATATTTCAGGATATCTGCAAGAAATTCTAAGCAGTCCCACCAGAGAGCAGTCAGATGCGTTCACCTTGTTTCACATCATTCAGTCCACAGTTAAATACTTAAGAGATGTGAAATGAACATAGAAAACAGCTTTTCAGGGGGGAATATAAAAGGTCATTCTCTTTCCATCTCATTCAGCCTTGTCTTCTGAATTACAAGAACCACCAGGTCCCCACATCAGAGTGCTCCTAGCAAAGGACATAGGTAATGAATAGAAGTAGCACTACAGGAATTTCACAGCACAGCACAACTGGGACACTTTTCTCAAAAACAAGTGACAAGGTGAGACGGATCTCATTGTGTGCTACAAATTGTTGTAATTCCACTGCCTTCACTGAAAGGCTTATTACACCAGCTGAAAATTTGGATCCAGACATTTTTATGATTGTGGCTATCCTGGAGTTGACTCACAAGGAGCAGCTCTGATGGATCCTGGGCTCCTTTCAGAACCTGGGTTCACAAGCATGGCATTTATGCTGGTTTCAGGCACGTAAGTGAGCATGCTAAATCACCACAGGAAAAGAAATGCTTTAAGGTCAGCTGAGCAGGGGAATCCAATTCTGGAAACAGTAAGGACACAGAGGTTTTTCTTCAATGAGAAAAGAGGGGAGGGGAGGAAAAAAAAGCAAAGCACCTGTTGACTAAAACACAGTCAGAATATTGAAGAACCAGGAGAAGACACAAAGGGAGGGAAGCTCCCCCAGGTGCAGTGCTGGCAGGCACTGCCCTGTAAAGCACACAGCTGCTTGCACAGCTGGGCTGTGCAGGAGCAGCCAGGAGTTGCTTTGGGGCTAGCCCCAAACCTGGCTGATCCACGAGGTTATCAGGGCTATCAGAGCAAGGACACCAGCTCTGAGGAGCCACCAAGTCTGACCCTGACTCCTACAAGGGAGGGGCAAAAGGGTCACTGAGGAAGTTGAGCTAGTCAGAACCACTTTACAAAGCTACACTTTCAAACCCAATGGCTGAATATTCCTGGTTAGCATGGGGGAAAAAAAGATTGTTTCCATTAAACCCTCAACATGTAGTTCAGCCCAATCTGAAATCTTCGAACACTGATAAATTCTGAATTATACCAGTAAATTTAAAATGCAGTGTGTTCTTAAAAGGAAAAGGGGAATAGCAGGAATTGGTTGGTAATTGACACAGGAATAATAAATGCAAAAGTCAAACCAGATTATCATTAGGAATCATTCTAGCCAGAAATGCAGGTGAACAAAGCCATGCAAACTATCACTCTGAAGAGCAAGAGCTGATGTCTGTGTGGATATAAAAGACTAGGAAACCATGAAGTGGCAGAAAATACTGAATATTTCACCACCTGCAGATGGGGTTTTTTGAACTGAACTTCACTTAATTCTAATCTCTCTAATTCCCATTATTATTTTTAGGCGAAAAAGGTTTCATTTTCCAAACATAATTGCCTTGCTATTTTCTGTGGTATTGCAAGTCTCACATCGTATCCTCCATATATTATTTTTGCTCCTACATTATTTTCTTTTTCATATAATTTACCAAGGCTGATTCTTCTTTCTAATCTCTCTGCAATCTCCTATTTCATTGCTAAAATGTTGCCTTGAGATGACTGATGACATGTTTGACATTTACATTTTATTGGAAAGAATATAGATTGCATCCTTCTTATCTGTTCTTAAAATATTTCCTCCATTCTCTCACAACACATTTTTGGGGACAATAGTTGCATCCCCATCAATTTTCTCCAATTCATTACATACTGAATACTGACTTTTCAAAGTTTAATATTTGTGTGTCATTACTCTTTGTACATATTGTATCCTCATGAATATTTCAAATCCAATAGCAGTATGATCACTCAACCTTATAAAAGCTCACCAGCATCTTATTTATCACACAAGTCCTGCTTCAATTCCTGGGATTATGTCCAAAATATCCTCTGAGATTGTTTTCTCTTATAATTTGGATAAGCAAGTGAAAAACACTTATACTAACACATGTATCATTTCCCAAGCATTAAGCAATTATTATTCCAGTCAAACTTGAAGTAATTGAAATCCTCTGTGATCAGTGCACCATCCCTTTAATGAGTCTCCACAAGTATTTCTTGATTTTCCTGCTTAGGATCATACCTCTAACCACTTCTGGAATCTATTTTAACTCCAGCATCTCAAGTTTTTTCTTACCAACTGAAGTCCAAACATGATACACCCACCCCCCTACCTGTTCTTCTATTTTTCTGTGTATCCCACTGCTAAGCTCCAGCTGTAAAATTCTACAACGTTTCATTGCCTGGTATGCCTTAAAAACTTCTCAGACCCCTCATTTCCTTAGGATTTTACTTCCAGCAACTCTCAAACAAGAGTGAAGGTTTAGAGGATTCTCTTTATATTGAAGAAAGTGATTTAAAGTCCCATTCTGATTTTTTTTTTTTAAATCATCAAAGGGCAGCACAGATGTGACAGAGCAGGCTGAGGTGGGTGAGTTCACTCACTGGGTGACCTGTGGAGCATGAGCTGCTTGGTCAGGCCACAGAACTGTCCCTGCCACAGTCCTGGGTGCTGAGGATGCTGGCACCAGCCAAGGCTGCTGCATCCTTCACCTCTCTCCTCCCCCCCAGCAGCTGCTGGGGCTCTGCAGCAGGACCCAGCTGCTCCACACATGTGGGGAAAGGAGCCCAAACCCCACCCTGCATGCTGAGAACCCCAGCACAGCCACGGAGCTGCTGCAGGGACAGACTTGCTGCAGCAAGATAAGCAGTACATGAGTCATTTCCAAATGATGACATTATTGTATCCATCTGCCAAAATCTATGTCTGCTCACCAGAGAGTGCTGGCAAGAAGAGATGAAGAACTGGCCAATTAATGAACTCTGCACACATCTGTTGGGAAAATGCTGAATATTTCACCACCTGCATAGCAGAGAAGCAGGTCTACTGAGGAGCCAACTTCAGCCATGTGAGCAGCAGCTCCCAAGAGACAAATCAATGTATGGCTGCAAAGCCCCTCTTGGCTTGAAAATATTTTTCACAAATTTATTTCTTACAAAACTCAGATACACAAGCTGCCATAGGTTTAAATGTAATTGTAGCACAATAGATTAAAAAACAATTTCCCAGACAAAGTAACAGGTGCCCAGGTCTATACTTGCTTCAAAAAGCTGCTCTGAAGCCAAGAGAGACAAAAAGCAATACAGAATTTCAGGATATGTTGCTTTTCTATACCTGCCTTAAAAAAAAACCTCAGTGGACTATGACAAAACAGAGTTCTCACCTCCCAGATGAACAAGGCCACAAAAAGTCTGAAACTTCCCACTGCATGGTGTGGCATACAGGAAGCTAATGGAACAAGGCAAGAAACCTTTTCTCCCTACACAATTTCTTTCAGATAAAAAAGATGCTTTACACTTCACAGACACACAGTAAAACCTCCAAAACAACTGTGATCCCAGTAAAAAAAGTCAGCTGCCAAATAGTACAAACTGAGGGCAAATAAAAACTCTTTGGTTAGAGAATTCCACAGCTTCCAATAGCTTTATTTAGAATTTTAATCCCTCTAGGATTCTCTAATTAAAATCAGATGAATTTCCAAGTGATGCCAACATCCCCAACAGCTCATATTCCCTGGGATCTCCATCATTTCCCTGATCTGCCAGTCACCTCTTGGCACCAATCATAAAAACTCTTTGTCAAGATCCATCTCTCCAGGTTCACCTACAAAAATTAAGGTCATTTACTCTCAAAGCTCTTGGCTGCTATCCTATATTATCCAAAGTTCCTTTTCTACAATATTTCTCTGCTCTGGGATTGAAGAAAATAGGAACAGGGAGTAATAGGGGACTACATGCAAGTTTTTCATTTTTACACCACAGCCTTTTCAAAGCCAGGGTGAATCCTTTCCTGCAGCACTTGGATAGGCTCAAATAGACAGAATGCACAAGGAAACTGTCACCCAGATGTCCACTTCCACAGCCCACAGTTCAAAACTTCTCTTTAAGACTCCCAGCAGATTAAACTGCTTTTCATTTGGTTTCTTTTCTTAAACACAAGGGAACCCCAGACTGCCTGATGCACTTCTGTTTCTCCTTAAGGAGGCAGTTCCATTTCAGCAGCATGAAAATCTTCACTGCACATTGTTTGTGAGCTGTTTACTGATCCTCCAGCATGAAAGTCGCTGCATGGTAAGCTATTAATAATAACAATGGGGTGGCTATTTTAATTGTGTTTAAGTATCCCTTCCTCACACTGCTCTTCTTTAAAGAACTATGACTCAATCATTTCAGTTATTAAGGCAAGATAAAAAAATCACAATAATATTTGGGAAAAGCCAAACCTAGGTACAACAGTCTCACAGACAAAAAAAAAATTATTTTCTGGGCTTTTGAGAAAAAGCAAAGCCCATCCCAGCTCTAGGAATTCACATTTAACTGGATCTCAGGGTGGGGCAGCCACAAAGCTTTGAGCACCCTTTGGCCTGCAGCCTCTGAAGAGCAGCACAAGGACACCCAGCCTGCAGTCCCTGTACCACACTGTGTCCTACCAGCTACAACTGATGGTGCTGCAGTAGAGGCAGTACCACAGTGATGCCCTCTAGTATCATTTTAAAATGACAACAAGGGGTTATTAATAGGATTTCAGTGACTGGGGTCTTGAGCTTGCTTCAGGGACAGAAGTTAATTTCTCCATAAGAAAACAAGTACCATTAACAAAAAAAAAAAAAAACCAGGCAGCAAGACTGCAAAAAGGTATTTGTGGCTTGCACCCAGCTGAAACCAACAATATTCACCTTCTGAAACTACTCAGATAAACAATTACCCTACTCATCCATTCCAGTTCAGGTGTCCTTTCTGTGTATGTTTGGTCTGGAGGCTCCATGAAGAATGTTATTGATCCTTTTAATGGGTAAGGACCTCACTAAGTGATGAACTGTCCACCCACTTTCCCTAATTAAGAAAAATCCAATTACCACACACAAGTGTAGACTGTGAGACTGTAAATACCACCCATCAGTCTTCAGGAGCTGGTACAACTGGCAATGTGTTCCCAAACCATCTGCACAGCAAAGGACTCATTACAAATTAAAAATTACTTGACAACTTCTGTACTGGATTGCAGGACAGCAACTTGACTGAAAAGCATCAGCCCTTGGAAATGGTTACAAAGCACCACCAAATCTCACCAGGAGAATGATGTGCTCAGAGAGGGCTTCCAGAGCCTGAAGCAGAGAGTTCTCCTCTAAGTTCTGTGGAACAGCCATACAGATCAATCTTCTCCCCACAATCCCCAAGAGAAGGAGAAGTGAGAAAAGCTCCTGCAGAGGTGGAAATGCAGAACAGCTCCGCAGAACACACAGAACCCACGAGCTGCCAGAGGGGAACAGGGCAAACAAGGGCTCATCCTGGAGGTGATGTGATGCCACACCTTGGAAACCAGGCTTCCAAAATGACACTTATAGGGGCAGAAGCCATGGGAAGGAACAGATCTGCAACATAAAATCAAGATTTGGGGGAAAAGGCCGGGATTGCCAGTGCAATGAGAAATATACAAAAATCTTGGGGAAAAAAACAGCAGGGGAAGAAGAGATTCTCTTGAGTAATTTAAGCAACCCTCAACTCCCTGCTACAGTGCAAATCAAACTCAGAGCTCAGAGCAGAGCAGGGTTTTATTTCCTCCCTTACTTCCATTCCTGAAGTTTAAGAACATTGCAATATGGTGGTAAAATTATTCTGCATTGATCAAAAGAATCTTTGGAAGGAGGACTACAGAAATTTAGATTGTCCTTCCCTAGGATACAGTGAATATGTGCTGCCATGCCTATCATAGATTACTCTAAGAAAAATAAGAAAATAATTCAAGTCTGCTTTATTAAATAGGCAGACTTAAAACTTCTTTTTAATTTTTTCTTTAACCATTAAAAACAACATAAAGGAGGAAAATTACACTGAAAGGTAAAACACCCAGTAAGGCAGACAAAGTAATAGCAAAACTGACAAGCAAATTTTTAAATGTGAAAGATGATACCAAAGAGATGATAGGAGTCTTAAGTAGTCAAAAAGATTCAGAAGACTGGATAGTAATAGAAAAAAAAGGGGTAAGTGGCCATATGAAAAAAAAAAAAAGAAGAAGAAAATGAGAAAATAACTGTAAATGCCAAGGCTAAAAGCAAAGGGTAGGGAAAAGGATACATCACAAGGGAATTACAGGTAGAGTTGGGATATGGCCTAGAGAAGTGCATTATACTTGCACCAAAGTTGGAAACCAGAGTGCCAGGAGGGAGATCAGGCCTTAGGGAGGGAGAACTCCAGCAGACAGGGGCAGTGTAAGGTTGTTCCTCAAACCAAGGCTACCCCAACTCCTGTTACAGTCACACTGTGGACATTCATACAGAGCAGGGAAGGTCTGGGCAAAGGAATGCAAAATAGAAATAAAAGTCATCACCTTGTTCTGGCCAGCTGCAGTCGTCAATGAAAGTTAGAGAAGAAACCTATCAACTTCCATACAAATTTTACATTATAACCCTTTTTGAACATGAATAAGTGCCACAATCTATCCCCCAAACTCTGTTTTCCAGTGCTGTGTGTACACACCATAGGGGTGGGTCAGATCTTGCGGAAACTCATGGCACACAGAGAGAGGATCCTCTTGGCACACAGCTGTGACCACTGTGTGACCTCCTAAAAACATTCACATCATGCCAATACAAATGTGTTCTGCCTGGTGTTCATCTCCTAGACCAGGAATTAGGTGTGCTCTACTCACCATGGGATTTGTATACCAAGATACCCAGCAAGGGAAAACACAAAGTTAAGAAGAGGCAAGAGAAAGATGCTTCAAACACCAAATTTTCATGTCTTTATTTATTGATTTATGTAGTGAACAAAAAATCATTCATCAATACCCTCTGCATACCCCTCATCTGCAAAATTCAGTACTAGCAAATAATACCAATCAAGGTAATTTAAGTTAATCTATATCTTGCAATGCTGATGGTGGATGCCATGCTTGTCTTACAAGGGTTAGCTTCATTTCCTTTAAAATTTGAACACAATTCACTCCCTTTGAATACTACAAGTGTATTTCATTGGAGGGCTGAATTTTAACCAGCTAAAAAAATACCTATTTAAAAATTACTTGTCCTCTGATGCCTTGGGTTTTAGTTTTCATATTTTTTGGATTCTGCACTGCCTTGGTGAGTAGCCCTGAACTTCATGCTAGGTGTCACTAAGTTGTCTGCCCAGGGCAGGTAGACAAAAAAAATCCCCTTTGAGCTTGAGACCAAGGACAACCATTACAAGCTGCAGGCCCAAAAGGTAAAAGCAACAGAGAGCTGAAGAGAGCAACGAGGATGGAACTGCATAGCCTGAAGCTGTAAGTGGACAATGAACTCCAATATGCAAATGGACCAGAATTCATAATAGTGAGAGACCCTGTGACTGCCTGTGCATTTTGTGACCATTTTGGGTTTACCTTGGGTGCAGCCCTGGCTGGGCTCTTGTGCTGCCCAAGGTGGATCCATTGAAGCCTCCTAATAAATCCCTACTTTATTGTTCTTTAGCTCTGTCCATCCTCTGTCCCAGGTCAGCCTCTCAGGGGATCACCTGCACACAGCACTCAGCCCCTCTACATAGCCATGATATTGTCTGAAAAATCCTTTCCTTAGGATTTTTTCTCCTGAGAAGCTGAGAGGCCTCAGGAACAAAGTGTGAACAATGATTGTCTGCTGCTGTGGAATGCAACAGGTGGATCTGGGATTGGTCTCGTGTGGTTGTTTCTAATTAATGGCCAAGCACAGTCCAGCTAGCTTGGACTGTCTCAGACACAAGCCTTTGTTATCATTCTTTTTCTATTCTTAGCCAGCCTTCTGATGCAATCCTTTCTTCTATTCTTTTAGTATAGTTTTAATATAATAGATATCATAAAATAATAAATCAAGCCTTCTGAAACATGGAGCCAACATTCTCATCTCTTCCCTCATCCTGGGACCCCTGTGACCACGGTCACACCCCTACACCTCAGCAGGACAGGGTGAGTGAGGGCACAGACACAAAGGGGGTCTGGCAGGGTGCAAGCAGTGGATCAGCCCTTGTGTGTTCCATCCCTAAACCCCTGCACTCCCCAGGGCACACAGGATAATCAATAAAATCAGCTTGCCCTGCCTGTGAGTGCCTGCCAGGGATGAGCTCGGGAGCGTGGCTGGAGGTCTGGAAGACAGGACTGGGAATTGATGGCTGCACCAGGCAGCCTGGAGCAGAATTTATTTCTTCTGCTGGCAAGCACTAACTGTTCCTTCTGCTGAAGAAAATAGTCAGTAATGGAAATCCTGCCACCACTTTAATTATAACATCTCCAGCTCGGTGCCAGATTAATGAGTAGCTGTGGAATAACATTTTTAAAGTTTGACTAATGGTGATGTAGGTAATGGCTGAAGCATGAAGGCATCTGCACCCAGAAATGCTCTAGGTTTGGACAAAATTGTCCTATTACACCTGAAAATATGACAAAAAAGAAAACAAAATTGTGCCTTGGGAATTGGGAAACTGATGTAAGGCATTTTATTTCCTTATGATGATCAGATATGGGAGACCAGCAACACTTAAAAGAGAATATTTTTAACTTGAAAAATGCTAAATATCACATATTTCTAAGAAAATGCAAATGGACGATTTAGGGCACCAATAACCATGCACAAATGTTCTCTGTTTCTGTGCAGACAGTGAAATAAGGAGGAAGCTTCTGACACAACATTATAATTCTATTTCCCTTTTTTTTCAGCAGCACCAGCTTCCACCAAAAAATGAAAACTGAACAGGGAAAAAGACTTCTGCATAAAATGAAGATACCCACACGTCTCTGAAGTAAAAACCAGAGAAAAATGACATTAAAAAGCTTTCCTGTGATCAAGGGACAAGTCCAGCAAAACTAAGGAAGATTAACTGCTCCAAATACATCTGTGGTCAAGAACCAGGAAAGGAAATAAACAAATACTTCCAGCTCATCTCTATGCATCATAAAACAAATTAAATTAGGTTTTTGTTCACTGTGTTGTGCAAAAAAAGTAATTTCATCAAGAGTCAGTGTGATAAAGTCAGGCTGCTTCTCAATCACTGCACAAACAACTTTTTCCTCAAAGGTTATCTTCCAAGGACATTTTAAATACAAATATATGTACATGAAGTTTATGCCTTTCATACCTAGCATGTTTATTTCAAGTGTGTGCTGGGATACTAAACCTACCAATATTGTTGATATTGTTCTAGTTTATACATTTTATTAAAACTAAAGCTGCAAGAATTCTCACTGCCATAAGGGAAAGTACAGTTTTTATGACTACCCACTGGCAGGATTGAAAGACCTCTTGAAAAACAACCAATAAAGCTACAAATAGGAATTTTGTGTATTAGCCCACAGTTTCATAAATATAATAGAAGAGTGGATATTAAGCTGATATTTACACTTCTCAATAAAGCCAGAATGGCAGAAGTAGAGGAATTCTGACAGTGCCTAAAAAACTTAATTACAAGTTTTGCCAGTGACAGACTCCTTATAAACTCGCTCCACATTCACATAATCAAGATGTAAAGTTTTTCCTTTTCTCCAGAGAATACAATTTTCAAATGTTTGCTTTATTCTCTGTGTAGATATATTTCATATTTATAAAGTCCACACCTTACCCTGACAAGCTTTAAGTGCTTTTTTAGGTGCAGTAAGCAGGTTAAATAGTTGCCACATTTTCAAAAGAAATGCAACGGTAGATGCAGAAATACAGGAGCAATTTTCAAGAAGAAAGCTATGCTGCTAGAAATGAGTTGGCATACATAGATATAGGGATATATAGATATAGATATATGACTGTAGACAAGTAAGATTGATAGATCTATATTAAGCTTTTGCATTTGACAGTGGGATAGAAATATGCCAAATGATTTAAGGATCATAGCAAAAATGTCTTTGCAAGAGAAGCTTGCAATAAAAACTTCTCTCCAAGAGAAAATCCTACCAAACAAGGATGTCTGGGAAAATTTTCAATTACAAAGTTGAGGAGGGGGAAAAAGAAATTTAAAAGCATGGAAGTGATTACTGACTTCAGCACAGGCAATTAATTAAGAGAAAGCAAGCTTTCCACCTACTTCAAGCATCAATTTCAAAAGGATATATAGTCCTATGGCAAATATATTTTTAACCAAAGTTGTTGCTGTGTCAACAAGAGATGTTCTCAAATCTGCTGAGTGTTACCTCTGTATTTTACAGTGACTGCTGTTTGGAACAATGAGCTGGAAAGCCATGGCATGCACATGGGAGGGAAGAGCTGCTGGAGTCTCACCTGAGCCAGGGATAGAGCTCAGCACTCCCCAGGGGTTCATGCCCAAGTGGAGATTTTCTGTTCAGGTATCAGCTGGGGGCCTGTGGACCAGCTCATGGCATAAAGGGCACTCTGCTTTCTGCAGAAACAGACTTGGGTTACCCTGCTGTCCCACAAGCAAACAGCCCTGGATTGCTTCTCACATTGGCAGCAAAAAGTTTCCTGGGAACAGATGACCTGGTCTGAGACCTCGGGCCAGCAATGCCCCTCTCCTGATGCTGTCACCTTGCAAAGCTGGGCCCAGGTGCACACACCACCTTCAGAACCATTCAATGTTCTTATAGCTTGTTTCAATTATTAAACTGTTCTATCTCCACCCATGAGTTTTACTTCTTCCTCCCTAGTGGGGTGACAGGAAGGACAAGAGTGGCACAGTATTTGTCATCTGGGGTTAATTCATAACAAGATTGATTCCTGAAAATCTTTTTCAGAGGTGTGCATTTTGTATTTTTTTCTGGGTGAATAGATGGCACAGACTTAGCCAAACAGAACAAAGAGCTAATAAATAGATAAGATTACATTATGAAATTACAACAAACACTCCTAACTGTAATATTGAAATGATCAGTGCGATCCTATGGAGGTGTTTGAAAACACAACACGTTTACCCTAATGAGACAAAAATGGACCAACACACATTTATGCCAGCTGGAGACAGAGCTGCCTTTGGTTCAGCTTGTGTGAATCAGCCCAGCTCAAGCTCTCTTCCATCTTGTGCACACCCCAGCTGCAGCTCCCTCCTTCTGTTGGGCACGGGGAATGAAGACAAAGCTTCTCCCACTTCCAGAGAACTTCTAACATATTGCAGGTTCCCATTCCCAAGGTCTGCACACACCTTACACTTCTGCTTTCCCCTTCTACATCCTATTATGGTCCAAACAGATCTCTTCCCTCAAACCCAAGTTTAGTGGGAGAGGTTTAACTTCCATGAAAAAACCCCAAATACAGTATCACACAAACTGCATTTTGGATTTGATCACCACTAATGGCTGATCTTGCTACAGAACAGACAGTAAGTTAAAAACTGCTCAACAAATAACAAAAACAACAACACCAAATATCCCCACAACCTTCAAAATCCAAAAATTCATCACTAAAAAGTGAGAATTTCCAAGCACAGGCAGCAATCACAGTGTGTCTCAGGGAAATGTGATATATCTTTTTTCTCCTATGCACACAAAGTGAGAGCACTGCCTCCACTGCCAAAGCATTTTGGTGACAGCTGAAGCTGGTGAATCCTTGGGGTAACACCCAGCCTGAGTGAAATTGAGTGTCACAGGTTCTGACCTTCAGCAGTGTCTCTAATTAAGAAAGCTTGATACTGGGAAGTGGAAAGAATTGTTTTGTTTGCAAGGAAAAGACAATTCTGGCTGTGTCTCCTGAAAGAGGAGTATTTTTGCACATCTCTGCATCTGGCAGAATAAGCTGAACAAAGAGCAGAGTTTGTAAGATAATTGAAATTTGGTTGCAAGCAGAGACAGACAAAGCTTAAAGACATAATTTTAACAATATGTTGTACTTCACATACAAAACCAAGTGTGACACCCTGTCATCTGCTCACAGCAATCTCTGTCTCCTCCCAGACTGAGCAAATAACCAAACCCTGTAAATGCATTGCTGCTAAAAGCACAGGAGAGAGCTACAGCAACACAGTATTTCCATCAGTTAATCACACACTTGCTCTGTGGTGACCCACTTTCAAATCACCTTGGGATATGCAGGAAATTATTTTAGTTATAGACTGCTATCAAACGAAAAAAGAAAGGTTAAATGAAATTTTGAGCTCTCTTTTTGCTTGTGCATTACCCAGCTGAGGAGACAAATAAAATTATCAAGCACCAGTTACAAGTTCACTTGGAGACCCTTTCTGTTATAACTAATGGAAAAGGTCTAAGGTTGGAAGCTTTAGTGTTAATTCCCCTTAAAACTTGAGGACAATGGCTTTTAAAATGCTGCAGAACTCCTCTGACTGTGTACTGAGCCAAGGCTGGAATTCACCAGATGATAGGAGAGCTGTCCAGGTTTTCCCAGCTCAGCACAAGTGAGAGCTAGAAGGTATCATCACAGATTACAAAGAATTACTTCAACAGTCCCAGTATTTAAATTAGTAACCACTGTAAAAAGCTCAGCAATCAGGTGCCAAGGCTGGGAACTCCTCCTTGCAATCTCTTTTCTTCCCTTTCTTCTCCTTTGTCTCACAGTATCACAATAAACAGAGAGAAGGTGCCCTTCACCTGAACTAAGAATAACTTATTTAAGATCAGAGGCAGAACAGGATTCAGGTTTAGATAAAATACAAAACTACCTAAAGGTACAGGCTAGGCTGTGGGAAAAATCAGTAACCCTGTGAACAAAACGTTCAATTAACATTAAAAACAATGCACGTGTTAAGAGTTTGAGCTAAATTAATCAGTCACTTCTTCCATTTCAAATCTGTATTTGCATATGTAAACAGTGCAGCACTCACAGATTTATCTGAAATAAAATGAGAAAATGGGCAATTTCCCTCTAGAGGGGCAGATGTTTAAGTTGTTCTTGTGATTTTCCACAGATGTTCCCCTCCTAGTATATTTTAAATAGGATTTCTATCTCAGTTCTGAAAATCCACATTCTCATGCCAAGATGCAGGCAGCTGCTATGGTCTGTGTGCACATTTTGTGGTACCTGCACAAGCAGCCACAACCAGGAGCAAAGGACTTTGCACCCACGTGTCCCCCCAGCAGGTGGGATATGCCCCACCTTGGCTGCTGCAGCTTCTCTGTGCTAAATAAGGACATGACTGATGGATCTCCTCCATGGAGAGTGAAAATTGTGGGATTTATTACAAATATTACAAAATACCACGCGGCCCCAGAGCACAGGGTCTCCTTGTTCTGAGCATTGCACAGTCTGGCAGGACCCCCCTGGGGCAGGGGCTGTTTCAAACACCCACCCTGATGGAAACCAGCATTGCCATCCTGCTTTTGCCAGGCTCTGGCACTCAGGAGAAGAGCAAGCAGGGTGGGAGGTGTTCAGGACAGGAGCCAAGGGCTCTTAGGCAGCCCTGGAGCAGGGCTCTCACGAGCAGTCAGAGCAAACACATCAATACATGAGAACCAGGACTGCAGGATTTTCTTCTCTGGAGTTTTACAAAAATAATTCAGTTGTAATTGGAGAAGCTGGGATTCATGGAACATTTTCCTTTCCACCAGGCAGATGAATCCATGATTTGTATTCTGATTTTAAATGAGATTCTCACCCATCTTCAGTGGATTTGATTGATACAGCACATGAGGCCACTCAGTAAAATGATACAGTGTAGATCAAAGCATGAAAGATAATTTTCCCTGAAATGTATGTAGCTAAGGGTAAGTTATGACTCTTTGTTTCACAGTTTATGGAACACAATTTCATTTAAAGCCTAAATCTGTCATTTCAGCATTGTTTATCAAAATGCATCCAATACCCTCTCCCCCAGAAGAATGGGACCAAGTCAAAGGCAGAAAATCAAACCCATACAAAGACATCATTTCAAATATTTAACCAGCTTGTGATTTGCATAAATATTATCCACATATGATGCATTTGATGCAAGCAGAAGTAATTCATCTGCAAGTTAAATATCCAGAGTGGCAAAAGGTGCTGTAAAATTTATGACAGAAAGACTGCCTGATGTATACCTAAAGATGCTATGAACTGCCTTCAGCTGCTTGTATATCTATATTTCATCACTTTGGTTTTTGTCATGCAGGAGCTGAAGAATATTCCTAACAATGTTCATTTTTAATCTTCTTTCTTCATTACCTGTGTTTTTGGCTCACTGGCATTCTGGGAGTAGATTTCTCCTCAAAATTATTTCCCTGCCAAATTACTATGTGCAGGATAATTAAATCCACTCCATTTTGGATTTTATTTTTGTTTGGTTGGGTTTTATTTCATTACAGAAACACAAGGCTGGTTGGTTCAAAAACAACCTTGCAAACAACCCTGGCACTTCCCTTCCTCCCAGTAAAGCTGCATCACCCCTTTGAGTAAATGTTTACAAACTTAATAGGCTAAAGTGAATTTGGGAGAAATTCCAGAAAGAAAAGAATAGCCATAAAAAAAAACACATAGAAAGAGGAAGAAGAGAGATGACAACGATAAAACAAAATTCAAACTATTCTATGCTTATGCTTTAATTTTTTTTCTTCTCTAAATTTTTCAGTGTAAATTTAATTAAGACACCTTTCTGGAGAGCAATAGGTTGATGTCAATCACTGCAGCCCTGGTATCACTGAAAGGGAAATCACATGCCAAGTCTGTCTTCTGTTATCCCTGTGGATCCTTGGATCCTTCAGAATCACTTTTGTGCTCAGCCTGAAGCTGTTCCACTAAAACACACACAGATTAAGGATGATTAAATCACTCTTGCTTTGATCCTTCCTAAAGAGCAGCCCAAGGGGATGCCTTGGCTGTGTCAGGATGTTTCCATGGCTGCTGGATTTGTTGTGCCCTCACACCTGCAGGGCTATGAGAACATCTGATGTTGTTAAGGTACATACAGCAGCACAATGACAAGGTATCATCTGAGGTGTGCTGGTGTGATCTGTTCCTGTCCTGCCAACCATTCATAAAGAAATCTCTCACTGGATCAATCACCCCCACTGGACAGCAGCTAAGGGAGCAGGATCCAGCAGCCTTTCCCTCCATGGGAAATCTGTGCTTGCACAGCCCAGCTACACTCACAAATGTAACATATTCAGTTAGAGCATATTCAGACATACTCATCTTAAAATATGTTCACTTAAAACACTCCCTCCTGTCTCCAAGCTGGAGAGGCAGACCTTGAAGACAACATGAAGCAATTAAGTTATCCTGCAGGAGCAGCATTCAGGATCTAATGGGCTGCAGCACAGATGGGTGAGAAGCTCCAGGCACAGTTCACTGCCCTCACATTGTTAAGGCTCTCAGAAATTCAAGGAGTGTACAGTGCATTCCTGAAACACATGGTTTGGCTGCCAGCCTCGGGGGAGATGGAAGGCAAAGGCTCTCAGGGCTCTGAACCAGGGCATTCCCTCTCCTGAAGCAGAGGTGCCCAGCCCTGGAGCTGGAGGAGGGCAGAGCCAGGCTCCCAGGGGTGAGCATCTCCCACACCTTCACCTCCACCACTGCCTCCATCCCCCTGAGGGCTTCCAGGAGGGGGGAGGCATTTCAGAAAGTTCAGGCTGAGGTCCCAGAGGAGACAGAGTGCAGAGAGAAGCTCAGCCTGCTCTTCACCCACTCCCAGCAATGGGCAGTGTTCTGGAAGAGCAGTGCAGGGCGAGGGATGCACTGAGGATGTTGTGCAGCAGCTGCCAAGGAGCCCTGACCCTGCACAGTGAAATTCCTTGCATCTAACGCCAGGATCTGGCCAGGAGCAGGGTGTGCTGCTCCCAGAAGGAAGCACAGACACACACACCAGGGTTTATGTGCCAGTCAGACAGGTAACGCTGCCCTCAGCTGGGACACGTGGTGTTCAATTTAATTAAGCTTCTGGAAGGGTAGAGATAAAGAGAGGAGCTCAGTCACCAGCCTGTGTCATTTCCCCCTGCCTCAGCACCATGGCTCTTTCTCCTTTCTATAAAAAACATGCAATTCCCTGGCTGAAGCATGAAAAGGCTGAACAAACCCTGCAGAGAGCCACAAGAAATACACTGACTGCCTTTGCAAGAAACTTTTGAGAGAGGAAAAAAAAAAAGGAAAATAAATAATTTTAAATTCACTAAAATACTGTGATTAGTCTATTTACAGACTCTTGCCCCACAAGGCAGGCGCCAGGGCAGTCAGCCAGCCAAGGTATTTAGGCAAAATAGACCAGAAAACAAGATTTTTCTTGTGACATAATTTGTCAATGGAAACAAATTCATGTTATTACCAAGCATAAAACCCTGCACAAAGCTATAAAAGCAGGGCTTTTGTTCTGCTGCACAGGAGGAGAATCAGGGCTGCTTATTACCCTGAGAGAAATGCCTACAGGAATCCTGCAGGAGGTTTTGTTTACAATATTTTAACTATCATCTGAGAGACTTCATTTTAAATTTCCTCTTAATAGGTTTGTCAGATTTTATAATCAGCTTTTAAAAAAAAGTCATAAATGGCCATAGCTCATTCAGCTACTTAAACTAGACAGAAAATTTTCCTTTATCATAGTTTGATAGCAATGCATAAGTAATTGAAGCCAAGTCAAACCAAAATTAAAGCAAGGTTAAAGATGCACAGATTTCCACCCTTCTGCCCAATGTCTGTTGATGGAAACACCACAAGGGATTCCTTCCTGTGGACAGAAAAGGCAGCCATACTTCCAGACATCACTTATTTTCAGTGTGGAGCCACATCAGTTGGGAGTCTGAAGAGTTGGATAACACTTGACAGTCCCTCTCCCTTCATTTCAGCTAAATTTTAGTTCTCACCTGCAGCCCTGAACCCCCAGCAGCAGCAGGGATCACAAAACCTCTGCAGAGCCCTGGAGGAAATGCCTGGTGGGATGAGCTCCTCACGGCAACCCAGTCCTGCCATGGAACCACAACCCCCTCACTGCTCCAGCACCATTAATGCATCTCCAGGCCTCTCTATTATCTACATCCTAATTTAATCTTTTTTTATTTTAACATCAAAACATTTCTCCTTTCCTCATTCCTTCAAATATGTCCAAAAAAAAACAGGAAAAAAAAAAAAAAAGGGAGAAGCTTTTTAGGGTGTATATAAAGACTGTGAGAAAGTCCATTTTTTTTCACTGCTGGAAAAGTGCTATGAATGCTTTTGCTTCCTGACAATTTCAAATATAAGATTATTCCTCTTTACTGAAATTATCATTGTAGTTATAATAAGTAAAAAACAAAAAACAAGAACAACAAAAAACCCAAAGAAAACCCCAAAAAACCCCAAACAAACAAAAAACCACCCAAAACAACCAAAAAACCCCAAAAAACAAAAAACACTCAAAAAAACCAAACAAAAAAACCCCCAAAACAAAAAAACATACACCAAAAAAACCCCAACAAAACTACAAAAAAAAACCAAAAAACCCACACAAAATATTCACAAAAACAAAAGGAAAAAAAACACAGAAACAAAAAAATATAAAAACAAATTAAAAAAAATACAACTCTGTGTTTCTGTGTTTATTCACCTTCAACACATGCCAGAGGCTCAGGTAACTCCAAGCTACCTTGCCCAAAGAGTAGCACTGTTCAGCTGGAGACTGCACACATATTTGGTCCAGAATCTCTGCTCTATTCCACATCCTACCCCACCCAAATGTACATCTCACCACCAATCCATAAAACCTTCATTACCTGTCCCACAGCATCCTTGGATGCTCAGGCAAAGCCATTCCCCTTTCCTTCTCTCAGCAGCAGGCTGTGCCTGCCAGCCTGAGCATCCCCATCCCACCTGACAGTGAATGGGAGCCACTCTGGGAAAGGCAATGATAATTGAAACAAGCAGGCTGCCTTGGAAAGCATTTATAATTCATTGGGGCTCCATGAATAGTGCATGGCACAGAAGTGATCACAGTGGAAAGGTGACTGCCAGAGGAGGAAGGAATCTCTTTGTCACTACAGGAAGGTCAACATCTCAACTTGGGCATTTATACACAGCATGGTGAAAAATGACAGAGCTGGAGGCAGACCCACCAGCAGAGCTTGACTGTGAATTATTCAGCAATCCTTTTGTTCTTCTCCGTGGAACTTGACAATAGTTTGCATATTTTTAAATTGCCCTGATAAGGCCGTGAGAAATGTTCTACTGATAAAAGTGCAGAATACAAATTGGTGCTGGATTTCCTTAACTGCCCACAGTAGATCATCTTGGCAGGCTTTTCCCCTTAAGCAACCAAATGGAGGGGAAAAAAAGCAAGCAATGTTTCACTTCCAAGTGCGTATCAGACAAATGTTTTCTTTCAAGATAAAACATGAGACATAAGAGAATAAGGACAGCCTTAGCAGGAAACTTTTTCCATATGTGCAAATACATTAGTTAAAAAAAAAATTAAAATCAAAATAATTTCATTTCTTACATTAATTCTTACAATAATTAAGAGATGACAACACACCCCAACAAATAGTGGATGAAACTGTTCGAGGGGTGATAAGAATCTGGAAGGAAAGTAACTATACCCTCCTTCCCCAAACTCCACTTGGATCCAAATAAATTTTGAGGTCTCTACATAAAATACTTCCTTCTCCACAGGGCAGGACACAGGATGTGCAGGATCTTTGCAGGGAGCATGCCAGCTCACACTCCTTTCCAGCAGCCAGGATTACTGCAGGAGGAAGCCCACATGCCTTGAAAGGGGTGGGTTTTCAGCATGGTCCTGTTCCCTCTGCCCACATTCCAAATTCTGAATTCCCAAAGCTGCCCTCAGGTGAGCAGGCACCACCTGCACAAGGCAGATCCAAGAGGGAATTCACTGCTTTCACCCTCACCAAATGTGTGGAAATGTTCCCAGTGGTGCATTCACTGTGATTCCCAGGAAAGATCAATTTCCCCAGATTAACCTGTAAAAGCAGGGAGTAGAGGGAGGGGAACCTAACATCCTTGGAAGGGATAACACCTAATCAACTAACTTTCTGACAATTAATTAAAATGTTACCAGCTCTCTAATTGGAAAGTGTTGAATGTATTCCCTAGAACCTTCCATTATTTTTTTCCCATTACATTAACCATTAAAGGACACCTGCTCCAGATTACCCCTTTCAAACACAATCTTCCTGATAAAGCCAGGAATGCTGGCAAGGTTAAAACCCCAGGGAGGGCAGGCACCCAGTGGTTAGAGTGCTTGGGAAGAGTTAGAATATGTCAAACTGATAAATGATGGCTTTCCAGATTCAAGGCAGAGCACAGGCAGTGGAGTACACAAGTCAGTCAATACCTGCCCATGAATAATGTATTTGCCTTCTGAGGTGGTCCACATGCAGCCTGAGCTCTCTCCCACCTCACAGGAATTAACTTCAGCAAACAAGCTTTAGGTAGGCTCAATTTATACAAAATTAGGGGGGTTATCTTCTTTAGGTGATAAATGTTCCATAACACCTCAACCCTATTTTTTTGAGAGTTACAAAGAGTTTTATTGCTTGTTATTAATAGTGGCTTTATAATATCAGTGCACTTCAACTCCTTCTCAGATGCATAGGATCCATCACAACACAAATTCATAATCACCAGAACAGTGAGTAAATATTTCTCACACTATGTGTGAAAGTTCTATATGCATAAGTTATTTCTGTAGCTGGTGCAGTACAGGAGCTGCCTGTGATTTGTCTCTTAATTGATGCCTTTGGAGCCCAGGGAGAGGGGAAGAGCTCTGAAGTGTGTTCCATCACACCCAGGAGACAGCTGGCATCACTGACATCTCTCTCCCTCTTCCTACCTGCTCCATCATTTTGTCTGATCAATAGGAGTGCTCACACACTGGCAGCACTGCAGGCACCAGGTATTTCACTGACACAGAGGAGGCACAGCAGAGACTGAACAGCTCTGCAGCCACAGCTCAGGGCAGGCAGCACATGGGAGGGGTGCTCATGATGGAGCATCCACGAGCAGAGATGCAGCAAGGAGAACAAGGTCTAAGGGAGGAGGACTGGAGGCCTGGAGGAGCCAGAGATTGATGCCACTCTTACCTCCTTATAAAAAAAATTAGGCAGACTGGCAATGAGATCTTTTGCCTGCTGCAAAATAACATTTAACACTAATATTTTCCTGAGGCAGGGCTTGGTGGGGAAAGCAATAATTAATATCATCCTGTGCAGGAAGGCAAAGGAAGAGCACAGGACTGAGAGCCTGATGGCAAACAGAGGCTGTCCAGGGCAGAGCTGGGCTGGGAGCTCACCTGAGAGATCTTGTGTGGCCAAGCTAATCATGAACTTCACCCTCTTGTTACAGCAGAACTGGAGCCATGATATTTTATGAAAAATCCTTTCCTTAGGATTTTTCTTCCTAAGAAGCTGAGAGGCCTCAGGAACAAAATGTAAACAATGATTGCTGCTGTGGAATGCAACAGGTGGATCTGGGATTGGTCTCATCTGGTTGTTTTTAATTAATGGCCAAGCACAGTCCAGCTGTCCAGACTGTCTTGGTCAGAGATAAACCTTTGTTATTCATTCCTTTTTCTATTCTTAGCTGCCTTCTGATGAAATCCTCCCTTCTATTCTTTTATTTTACTTTTTAACATAATATATATCATAAAATAGTAAACCAAGCCTTCTGAACATGGAGGCAGATGCATCATTCTCTCTCCCCTTCGATGCTGATTTACAATACAGAACCTTATTATTCTTTATCTGGCATTCCCTGCTTGGATGAACATAACTAGGCTGTGTCTTCCAAACACATTATTACCCATCTTCATTGTTTTAACATAATCCTTACCCACAGAGAGATTATTTCAATGCTTCAGAAATTAATAAACAGAAAGGAGTGACAGGCAGTGTTTGCTAATGGCACATCTCCAGTCACAAGAGGGCTCAACCCTTGCTGGCACCTGCAGCTCTCAAACCACATCCATTAAAGCAAATCAACTAAAAATCAGGAAACCAGATGAAGATTCATACTGACTAAACAAGTTACACTACCTATAAATTTTCCCAAAAAATGGGTAATACTTCTGCTACAAGGTGCACAGGAATGGGAAATATTTCCTCAACTAACATGCCATTTTGAAGTTACAACAAAACAGAATGTAGATACACATCTTTACATCCCCAGGTTCACCCACTGACAGCCTGCCTGCCTGGGTGTTGGGCATCTGCTCTGGTTTAGCAGTTTGGCCCCCCCAAACCCAATGAACATTTCCCCCTGAACAGGAGACAGTGGAAACAGCAGCTCATGGACCAGCCTGAGTGGTGCTGAAGGAAGGAAGAGCAGCAGCCACTTGATTGCCATGGGCAGTTCCAAAGGAGTTCAGGTCTTCAGTTCCCTGCCATTCCGAATTCAAACATCAAACATGCTGTTTCAAGGAACCCTGGATGCAGCTTCACAGAACCAATATTAATTCAATGAACCAAAAAGAAAAACAAACATCCCACAGTTGTTTCCTTCTCCAAACTTTAGGGAAACAGGTTTCCAGCTGTGCTCTGTGTACTGAATATGCTTGTTCAGCAATGGTTTGATGGGCAAACCTGCACCAACTTTTGAGCTGTGATTATGGAGGTGCATTGAGGTTTTCAGTCACTGGGGGAGTTTATGGTCCCTGCACGTGTCACATAATTTATGGCTTGTCTTACACACACAGAGCACACACCAGAACTGCAAACACTTGCCCGTGGGACAGGCTGCTTTATGGCTTAATATGCTTATGGTTGTAATAAAATTTATTTTAGGAGAAAGCAGTAAAACAAAATTTAGAGAGTGGAATAATGGGATAATTATGCTCTAAAACCAAATGGGTTTTCTTTATGTCACCATTTCATAAAGTCAAAACAATTTATTATAGCAGTACCTCAATAACCTCACTACCTATTGGTCAGTTGCCACTTCCATTATAAATTCTGCTTTTCAAGACCTTCATAGAGCACAGCAATTCCAGCTTATATTAAACTAAAACTTGCCATATCGACAAGTTATAAGCACAAATGCAGTTCTCCACACCTCAAATGGCTAAAATCCATTTTTAGGATCAGGATCTATTTGGGGAGAGGGAGTCTGGGGCGGAAGGTTTGCTTCCAGGAGCACAAGTGAACAATAAGATAATATTAGCTATAGAAATATCACAGCCTTTTCCAGGTTCTCAGTGTTTCTGGCATTGCAGGGATAAGGAATGGAACAGATCCTCAGGCTGGTTAAAGAAAAGCCCATGGAGCCAAAAGTGGGGGCAGTGGGGAAGGAAGAGGAAGCCCAGTTATTTGTGCACTTGGAATAATGCTGTACCATCTATTTTACAGCTTTGACAGGGAGGCCACGTCCTGAATTCCCCAGATGTGCAAAATTTTAATTCACTAGAAGTTGAGGAATTGAGGGCAGTTTCTAAAGCAAAAGAGGAGACAAATGAAGCAGAAAAAAAGAATTCTTAAAGGCACCAATAGGCTCTCAGCTCTATATCAGAACCCTCATATAAACAGTAATCTCATAAAAATTAATAACAGACATTTTTTTCAAGAGAAAGTTGGGAGCATTCTGTAACACTTAGCATGCAAATGAGACAGTAGTAACACATGCATTCAGGCTGAACACTCGATAAGTTCCAAGTTTCTGAAATGAGTCCTACAGAAACAGATGCTGTCATTTCTCATTCCTCCAATTGTTCCTTGCTCTGCTTCCTTCAGAAGCAGCTGGAGGTTCAGGGTTAGCTCTGGGATGCCTCCCTCAGCACAATCTTTGCCTTTGCTCCTCTCCTTTGGGCAGAAGCAGCCCAGGCACAGATCATCAGCCCTGGGGTGGCAGAACCCAGAGTGCCCCAGGCTGCTGGAAGCCCCAGGCTGGCCCTGCTGCAGGGGAAGGGGCTCTGGGGAGCTCAGCAGTGCCAGCCAGGCACTGAGCTGCACACCTGAGAGCCAGGAGCATCCTACAGCTGATGCCTGGAGAACAGAGACTGGACAGAGCTCAAGAATAAAGCTGGGATTTATTAAGATGCCTCAAATAGATCCACCTTGGGCAGCACACCCCAAAATGACCTCAAAATGGACAACAGGTCATGGGGTCTCACACTTTTGTAAGTTCTGGAGCTGATTGTCCATTTGCAGCTTTAGCCCATGAAATCCCAACCTTGTTTTTCTCTCTTCAGCCCACGCTGTTTGTGCTCTTGAGCCTGAGATTTGGATCATTTGTCCTCAGTCCACAGCTACAGAAGGAATTGTTTTGTCTGCCTACCCTGTGAAGAGAGCTTACTATCTCCTAATATGAAGCCTAGACTTACACACTAAAGCAGAATAGAATCTGAAAAATATAAAAAGCTGAAACCTGAGGCATCACAGTCAGGGGAAGAGCCCCTTCCCAGGATCCAGCAACAAAGCAAATTTTTCAGGCAAGAGTCTTCATGATTCCATTTCATAGCAAAACAATTTGCAAGTCTATTCCACACATTATCTGTAACCTTCTTTTGTCTCTGGCTATTAAAACTGAGTTGGCACTCAGCACCTCCAGAATTAATCAGAAATCAGTAGCATTGTCCTGCTGGAGACATTCTACAGAGAATTCTGGCACCACAGGGTCATCTAGAAAATCACTACTGCCTTCCCCACACTGTGGCAAGGCTGCAGGGAAGTCCACACAGTCTAAACTTCCCTATTAACTCTGAAGCTTTCCAATTTACCACTTCTTCACATCAAATATAGATTAGTTTCTTTAATTGCCCTGTATAAATTCATAGCTGAAATGTTTGACTTGCCCAGAACAAATTGTCTGTCAGGAAGATGTTTTGCAGCCAAGCAGATAGCTTAATTGGATATTTAACTTAACTGCAGGCTTTGTTTCTTCATATTTCAAGTCTAATTCCTTAGTGTTTGCTGAATTATGCATTCTGAACACATCTCTAGATTGTCTGACTTTGAGTGTTCTGTTATTCTTTGAAAATAAACATGCTTCACTATTAGCTTCTAGCTCCCTGCCATTCCTACATGGTTTTCCCATATTCCAAAAAACCCACGGCAGGCAGGTCCCTCCAGGACATGAAACACAAAGCAACTCTGCTGTCCCCAGTTAGCATTTGGAGAGTTACAGTCTGGAAATATTAATTTGCAGATGAGACACCTCCCTGGCAGTGAGGCAGGGCACATCTGGATGGAGCCCACGCCTGCAGAGGTCTAGGGAGTGCAGGCTAACTCAGCTGGCAGAGCAGGATACTGCCCAGAACTCCCATTTCTGTGATTCCAGACTTCCTGTGTCATTTATGGCCCCAAACTTCCCTCCAGAGCTCAGTGGGTGCATCAGCTCTGCCACCTCCCCACCCCAGAGCCAGAACCTTCCCCCACAGGCAAGCCCAGGGGAAAACAGTGGCAGCCAATATTTCTCTGACCTCCCCAGAGAGCTTTCACCAGGAAAACCAAATTTTCATTTCAGATCCCAGCCTCCTTTTCCCTTTGCTGCCCTCAGGGGCACGAGAGGGCAGTTTGCTGGGAAATTGTTGAGCACTCACAGCCCAGAGAGCACAGCAGCCCAACTCACACTCAGTGGGATGCTACAACCACAGGAGGAACCTCTGGAATGTCCTTGCTCCCACCAGATCCTCAACATTCTCCTGGTGGAGTTTTCCATATTGTTGTGTAATGATAAGCACACAAGAGAAAACAGAACATATACTCAAAATTTATATCCCGTAGCATATGGCAAATTGGATCAAGAGCTTAGTAAAGTGAATAATTTATATAGATTGGGATGCTTCTGATTTTGCTATCAACTTTGTCTTTGGGCATCTGTTCTCTTTGAAAGCTGCACAACTTTTGCTGAGAATGGCCTCCCCTCCTCCTGCTTAGCACAGTGCATGATTCCATTGTCTCACTGATTGGCTGTTTGATAATTTTTCAACATCACTTATTCAGATATTATTGATTTTCAATTGAATCTAATTGCATGACACTCAGAACCCACAGGTAAGAAGCTTTATATTCTGTGAGATGAGGTCAACATAATAATGTTGGAAGTCCAGCAAGAGTCAGAAAACCCACTTCCATAAGTCCATAATAATTTAGTGCCCCAAGTAAAGCCAACCAGCTGACAAAGGTTCTCAGGATGACATCCCAGCATTAGATGTCACAGCTGGATTTACAGTCAAAGCAACACTGGTTCTGCCTAGGACACTCTACTGAAGCCCATCCAGGAGTTAAAAGCCATTTGCTGTGCTGATTTTTTCATTTTTATACCTTATTAGTAACGACAGGATAACCTTCACAACTCTTTCATAATTTGCTTTTAAACAAATTCTACTTCATATTGTTCTTTTACTTCATTGCACGACAGAACTTGGCCTTTTTGAAGAAGTTTATTGCAATTTCTAATCCCTTCTTCAGGGTTGGAATACAGATTTCTGAGAATATAAATCAATGTGGAATGAAACAAATGTGCTCTACAGAACTGGGTGCACAAGATGAGCTGAATGCTCAGTTTAAGTATGAAGGAAACTTAAATTTAGCTGTAAAGCTGTGCTGCATCCTGCTTTGATAAAAGGCTTGCCCTGCACATAATACATCACTCAAAATGCCCATGTGGTTAGAACAGGAGCAGCAATGGCCTTATCAGCTCAAAAGCATCTGATGAAGGGAACCAGAGTCTTTTGACTGTTATGATAAAAATTAATAATGAACACCTACTGAAACCAAGACAGAGAACATTATATAGAGTAGATGGTGAATGACACTATATATATATACACACAAACAGAGCTGAGATGTTGCTTTTCAAATAGTTAATGAATAATTAATGGTTCACTTGATGAAATGAATTTGCTTATTTTCATAATTTCCATACTGTCAAACCCTTTGCACCTACATCAAAAAAAGGGACAGGAGAAGGAGAAGAAAATGGCAATTTGTTTGAAAGCCTGCTTCATTAATATTCAAGATCATCCATTTTAAAGCAGCCATTTACAAATCAAACATTCAGTGTGTGCCATTTTGCATACCAACGACATTATAATATGAACAACATCAAATTTCAATTACAAGCACATGAAGCCAAAATCAGCTCTCAAGCAAAAGTGGGATAGATGAAGAATGCTCTAAATTCTTAGGGTAGGACTTGATAGAACTTTGGAGCTTTCTCTCTGCTCGAAGAAAATGATTCCTTTGTCCCACAGGCCAACATGAAGAATGTATTTGGTTTCCATAAATGGATGTGATTCTTTTCCACTGGACACCAGTTTCACATCAAATTAAAGGAAGCAAACTAACAGAGAATGAGCTCAGCAGCCTGGCAAATGCTTTTGCTCATGTTCTCCCATATACCCTTCACAGATTTAACCCTACCTACTTTAGCAATAAAATAAGACTACTTAAAAATATTTATAACACCTATTTCTATAAAATCCTAACATTCAATATTGGAGGCAAATGCTAACCTGTTGAAGTGCTGATAAATGCTTTTATTACACAATTTCAGCAGGCAGGCTCCTGAGCATATCCTGTCTCTCAATCTGGCCACAGAAATACCCATCACAAGTGTTTTGTAGAAATATTGGCAGTTAGTAAACAAAGAATCACCATAATAAGCTAAGCCTAAGTACTGGTAGCTCTTCATTTATTTTAACCTATTTTCCAGCATTGACAGTATTTGTTAGTGAACCAGAAAAGACAGAGAAGCATTCTTAGATAGGGGAGTAAAACCAAAGACCTCTCTTTGAATTCAGGTAAGAAAGCACAGAGCTTTGCAAATTGTAAATAGAAGTGAGCTTTCCCTCCCAGCAAGGTTCTGTCAGGGTTTGGTAGGAGTTCCAAGTCAGTTATAGTCTTCAAAGTCATCCAATCTACCTGGTGACACAGGGAATCATCTTTCCAGGTGGGTTTTGGCCAAAATGCACGTGGAAGCAGCAATATTACAATTACAAATAATTAATGTGCTGCAGTGATCTGTAAACTTGCCAATTATCCATTGATTTTCCATCCAGTCTCTGCCATTAGTGAAGTAAATTGAAACCAGAATGAGCAAAGGAACTTATTAATTCCAGCAGCAGACCAGTCACAGCTGGGAAGAAGTTTGGTGCCTCAGTTTGCAGCTCTGCCCATTTGTCCCTCCTCGGGACAGCTTCAACACCTGCAGCCCTTTAATACAAAATCACACAGAGCATCCCATCACCACAGAGGAAGCACACCAGCTCCTGCACTGGGGCTTCAGAAACTGACTCAGTTCACCCACTGAGGATCCACATTCACAGCCACAACCAGGCAGGACAAGGCTGCAGTTAAATGAACATGAAGAATCAAGAGCTCTGGATACAGCAGAAAGTTTAGTGCCTAAAATGTTTACAGAAGAGGATGGATTAAAACATGCACCCTGTTGGTAAAAGGCAAAAGGAATCTCAGTGGCCTCTGTGGCACAAAGGGGTAGCTGGGATTTGTGTTTATGTGGGTACCAGCAGCTCCTGAGAGGTTTGGTGTGGACAAGAGGCTCTGTAATATTGATTATGCACGAAAGAATTGACTCACACAGCATTTACAGACCAGGAGCAGCAGGACAGAAATGCTAGCAGGTGAATCAGAGGGTTATTAGGAGGAAAAAAAAAAAACCCTAAAACATTATTAAAAAATGCCTTCTAACCCAAACACTTGATTGCTGGCAGGAGGGAGATGCCTGGATATCACAACAAAGGATTTTGCTGTAGATGCTCAGCAAAGCCACCCACAGAGGCCACTGAACAGGAGCAAACTGATGAGCTGGAAGAGCAAAAGGGCAAAACAGAGCAGATCTGAGCCACAGAGAGCAGACACCCAGCTGGGAAGGCTGAGGGATCAAAGGTGCAATTAAAAGTCTGCAGACAGGAATAGAAATATTGACCAGCAAAGTTAGACAGCTCCAAATGTAGAACAGCAGGGAACTCCACAGAGGGTGGGAGAGGCATTAAGGTCGACCCAGGCAGGATTTCAATCAAGAGGAGCAAGGTAACACCTGGTCAGAGGCTGGGAGGGCGTGAGGATGAATCTCTGAATGCTGCAGAGCATCTAAGCTGTGGAAGAGGAAAATTCTGGTCCAAACTGGACAAACAGAGCAGACTTGCAGGTGCTGCAGACATTCTGCATGAAGAGACTTGGATAACCCTGGGTAAATGTTTATATTAGATCAACAGCTGACTGCTATTTACCACTTCAGCTAAAGACCAGCATTTTATGAGAAGGGTAAAGACAGTTTTATTCACTCAACAAGCCCTGCTGACCTGGAGAGCACGTGGCCATCATCTGTGTGCCTGAACCTGGGGTGGGTTTTGCTTACAACTGTTTTTTCAACCTTTGATTTAAATTTTTCAGCTTGAATCTGCTGTTCCTAAGAACATTCAGGTCTCCTCTGTAGTTTCAATGACAAAATCAGAGAGTGGACCTACAAGGGCAGATTTTTCTGGAAGAACAGAAATTTCCTTTTTCAGCAAAGTTCACTTACAACAGTTTCTTCTTTGGTCATGCAAGCCCTTCCTAGGGTACCATTCTGCACAGGCTGAGACATGAGGAGCTTTTCTTGCTGCATGAGTCACTTCCCTACACCAGCATAAAAACCTCTGATGTTACTAAGGATGTTCCTTAGAGTTATCTGGAGATGCAGATCTGCATGAATAATGTATGTATGGGGCTGGTAACAGAACCAAAATATGTATTAGAAGTTCATTTGACTCATGCAAAAAGTAAAATGTTAAGGCTTTTTAAAGGAATACAAATGTAAATTCCTTTTTCAGATCAACCTCTGAAGGATTTTTGAGGACCAGAAGTTTAAGAACAGCCTAATTGCAAATACCCTTTTGAAAGTTTAACAATCAACATTCCTGAAAAGTTTTCTGTCACTTATGGAATACTGGATTATGTCTGAAAAAGATGCAACCCAAGTTTAAGAGATCTGTCTCCTCAAAAAATTCAGCAAAATTTCTTCTCCAGAAAAAAATCCCCCAGTAAAACTGGTAAAACCCAGTTCAAATTTCATAAGCAGAGAAATAATTTTTATTACAAATGGGAGGGAACTATGAAAATGCACTGCTTTAGGTCACCAGGTGTGTTTCAGGGATGAGACCTGAAACTCTGCCTCCTTCTGCAGTTTCAGCATTAATGCACCAAACTGCCAATGAAACAGTCTTGATACTCTCTTTAGATCTTAAGTGTACTTTTAGTTATAAATAAAATAAATTATAACACATAAAATTTAAGAGATGTGGTTCATTACACAGGAGAATAGTTAATCTGACTGAGCTTCATAGAAGCCAGGATAAAATCTTCTTGGAATAAAAATAAATAACTGAGCAAATTAGATTTCCTGGTGTTTTATCCAATTAATCCACCTCTCAACTCAAATTTGTTAGCTTTTTAATTACCAGTTAATCTCATCCATACAATTAGGAGCTTTTCTGGTCACACTTTATAAAGTTTACCATGATTTCAGTGGGGTCTTTGGGTGTGTGGGGTTATTGTTTGGCTTCTTTATAAATAATGGCCTGGCTTATTCACCTTCATGGGCATAATACTGGAACCAATAACAATACACCCTCCCTGCTTAAAGGTATTACTGCCTAGGAACAGCCAGGTCAGACTGCATTGCTAATGCTTTGTCCCTGGTATAAAAGAACAGCATGGAAATATTCCTGGTTATCTATTGACCAACCTTGCTGTAGTGCAGAGGATTCTTCAGAAATTCCCTGGGATGAATTACAGAACATCATTGTTGGATATTATGTAAGGAAGTGTAAAAGCAAGCACAATATTTTTCACTTATTTCCAATATTTAAGGCAGAGATTTGAAATAGTATATTTAAAGTGACCAGAATTTAATTTTAAAAAGAATAATTAAAAAAAAAGCCATAAAGCTGTTTGAATATGATCTGTACCATCTACCTCTAAACAGATTCCAAAGCACTGGTCTCTGGAACTGATGTCTCACCAATACAAATCACAATCCTATTTTTGGTTATTTATGAACACAGGGGGACTGCAAAGCTAATACTTTTAGCAGCCTTCATTCATTTTTAAGCATCTCACTCTTGCAAGGAAATTGCATTTTGCCAACAGAAACATAACTCACAATGTTGTCCTCCAAATCAAGTGCCACCTCCTTTGGTTTACAATGCTTCAACCAAAAGCTAAAAAATATAACTTCAAAATTGAAATTCAAATTGTATAGGGAGTTTTCTTGGTCAGCCAAGACTCTTTCCCAACATGAATTCCCCAGCATTTACACATCCATATTTCTGCAAGTACAGTTCACACCTCCCTTTCACTTATGCAGCCATATCTGTCAAAGTCAGTCAAACACAGAACCATACTTCTTGAACCTTCCTAGCAACACAGCCATAAATCACAAATTCTGCAGACAAATTAAATTTATTAAGCAGTTTATGCTGCTCTCAAGGAGCTCCTTGTCCAACCACCTCTGTCCTACTTGGCTGCAGGTAGAGAAGAAAAGCAAATTAAGTGCTGTGGGCAGAGCACATTTATTGGGTAACCCAAACATCACACAAAGATCTCACATGGCTTTTCATGTAGAGAAAAGAGTGTTAACCTGCTTTTCCACAAAAGGGAAAAAAAAAATCATAAATAAATGGGAAAACAAGGTAGCTTGAGGCATTTAAGTGCCATTGAATTATGACATTTGATGGCTGAATTCCCCCTGAGGTGCCCCTGCACAGCTCTCTCCTGGCTGCACTGCACATCCTGCTGCTCCAAGGCCACAGCAATCCTGAGCATCTGACATTTCCTGACTGCTTGTCTCAGTCCAGACTGCATCCAGAGCAAGTCTGGGATTTTTGCACTCAGGGAGGGGCAGCAGGGGGTGGTGCAGGAGGAGCATTCAGACCTGAAGTTCTTTAATCTCCATCCAGGACAGTCATGAGGCAGTGCTAGAAGGCTTAGCATTATTTATTCTAAACATCTCCTGGCAAGAGATACAGCCTTTGAAGTGTAATTAAAAAATTAATTTCAAAAAAGGCACAATTTAATATAACCTCAAGATTTCTTCTAGCGTCAAAAATTTAGAAGGAGGCATCATTTATCACAGTCTGGAGGCTGGGAAACTTCACTGCAGGTGCATTTATCCTGGCAGTGTCTCTGCTATCTTACAATTCACCTCTTGAAGGGCTAGAGTTATTCTATACACATAAGCACTTGCCAGTAAGATCTGACATCAAAATTAAAATGCAGTTGTGTAAGTGTAAACAGCATCTCAGAGTCAAAAAACAGATGGGGTAGATGTTAGCTCAAGAGCTATACAAAAAGGCAAGGAGAGCTTCAATAGGGAGAGACTGACATTAAAAAAAAAATCACTTTAACTACATTCCTACTTTACCTTAGGAGGCATTTTGACAGGATTGTGTAAAATAATCAAGTTTTCCTGGGGAACCATCCCAGCAGATTGCAGCAATGTGCTCCATCCCATCTCCCCATCTTTTGTGGGCATTTATGTGTCAATCTCCAGAGAGCCATGAGGTGGCAGCAAGATAGATGCAGACATTTCATATATTCTCATAAATTTATTGTAGGCAAAGATCATTCCAATCATGTACAGTCACCAAAGCCTGACACTGTGGAATCTGCATCAGAGGCTGCCATTTAGATGCACAGCAATTCCATTCAAGTGAAACCTTCACAAAACCTTTGATGTGCCTGCCCAAGACAGGGCTTTGGAGCAAGATGTTCTCTGAGCATCACCTTCCCACCCAGATCTTCCTAGAACTCAAATTATTCAGATGGGTTTTACATATTCCCTCTTCCTTCTGCTCAGACCTCTGGGCTCTGACACCTGCCACACCTCAGAGCCACTGCCAGCCCCAGACACAGCTGAGAGGCAGGAGAGTGGAGAGGCTGAGGAAAGGTTTAAGAGGAAGAGGAAAGGTTTAAGTTCTTTAGGAGAACAAGGACAGCCAGGTCCTGCTGGATTACATTTCCCTGCAACAGTGGCAGTTTCAGCCAGGCAGTTCCAGTGGCTGACACAGCAACACCAACAACTCCAACCAGACCTCTTATCCTCAGGGACTGCACAAAGAAGGTTTTGTGAGGCAGAGGGACAGAGCAGAAGGAAGGGTGTGTGCATGGTCAGGGTACATGTGCACAGTGAGCATCCTGGAGCAGGGCCGGTTACAAACCCTGATCCTCTCAGGTAACACCCCTGATAACCTACTCCCAGAGGGGCTTCATGAACTCATGCAGGGCAGAGTTCTTAATCAACATTAAGGACACAAATGCCACAGAACTGATGCTTGAATTACACACACTGAAATCACTGAATGTCACCTGTGCCTCAGGCATAAAAATCTGAGAAAAGGAGAAGAGTTATTTGATGTGCATTCTGTGTGATTCACCCAGGCTTAGATTGCTCAAAGAGAAATCTTTTCACTCTGAAACCCTCATATATATGAGATTTACCATCAGGCCCCTCCACATTTAAAAGACTCCCCCAGTCCCTTTTTTAGCAGTGGTCTCACTAGAATTATACAGGATTTTGTAATATCTCTGCTGAGCAGGAATAACATTTGTGTCCATACTCTGCAATATTTCATTTGTCATAAAAATCAATAGAAATTTTCAGAAAGGGCATTTTGTGCTCTGAATGTGCTAATATGACATTCACCAGGCCAAATTAATTCTCCAAGCAACAACTGGCATCCTGGAGTTCTGCTTTAAACAAGAGCCCAGTCTAGCTCTCTCCTCCCCCAGCACCTGCATGAAGGGAGGTTCCACCCGTGCTGAGGTGCAGCAGAGAGCAAAGAGGCTGTGACAGCTGCACTGATGGCAGAGATTTGCCATCTCTGTCCCAGGCAATCCCTCCCTGCCACCCCTCTCTCCCCTGAGTAAGGGACACAAGGTTTGTCTCCTGTGAGTCCTCCCCCTCCTCTCCTTGCACTGCCCCTCCAGGTCCTGGTGGGAGTGTCACCCCTTGGGTGCTGTGTCCAGCATCCCCATCAATTTCCCTGCTGAAAACTCCATCCTGGACAGAGCCTCAGCCACCCAGCAGGGGTTCCAGGAGCTCCATCCATTGATGGGGTCTAAGAGCAGAAAAGCTTTGATTTGGTGAATGCAAACAATTCAGAGAATGGCTTTATCACAAACCCAGTGGCCTCAGGTCTTCAGGAGAAACATCTTGGCTGCAGAGCCCTGGCCTTCTGCCAGTGGGCTTTGGCAGGTGAAAAACCTGAACTCAGAAAATCTTTAGGTTTCCACCATGTCAGATCTGAAAACAAATATTTTTCAAAAGGCTCAAAGGATGCATTGGCAAGTTAGTGATCAATTGCAGGGCTCTGCTAAGGATTTTTCAATAAAAACACAATAAAGAGCACGAGTGGACCAACACCTACAAGAGTCTCTTAGCTCTCCTTTCCCAACCATTCTGCCCCTTTGGTGGGGCCATGCCCTGTCCCCATCCCCAGCCCTCAGAGGTCTCTGGCTGTCACCAAGCTGTGCCCAGGCTGCAGCAGGACCAGCTGGCAGCTCAAGGGGTGGCAGCTCTCCCCCAGCCAGCCCTGGGCTGGGCTCTGCAGCCACCATCAGGTCGAGAACCAGGAGCTGGCAGGGACCCCAGGCATCCCTTCCACCTCCAGTGCCCCACGAGCAGCTCCAGGGAAAACACAGAAACAGCTCCAGGGAAAACACAAAACCAGCAAACATCCCCTGGCAGCACCACTTGCTGCAAACCATCCCTGCTCTGCTCCCCATCCCCAAAAGGACCTGGCCCTCTCCTTCCTACCCACCAACGCCATGAGCACTGCCTTGGAGGGTCAATTACTGGGGTACAGACAGAGCTGAGGCTCAGAGATCCCCCTCTGCCAGGGGACAGAGCAAAACTCAGCCAGCTGTCCCCAGAGCAGCTTCCTTGGGTGGCCAGAGAGGAAAACATCCAGCATGCAGTCTGTGCTCAGCCACCAGGGCAGGGACAGCAGGGACAGCAGGGACAGCACAGCCAGGCAGCAAGAGAGAGGGGGCAGCCCTAAACCAGAGCTCAAGGAGCAAGAACAGCTCGTCCCATCCCTCCAAAAGGCAGAAAGCCCTTGTAACATGTCCTGGTGCCTTCCTGTTGAGCATGGTTTACTGGAAAAGCACAAGGATTTTGATCTCAAGCAACATCATTGTTAGAAAAAGGGAAGGGCTTTGGTTTAGTGTTAAAGAGCTTTTAGAGACTAAACACACAATTCATCCTAACAGTATCTGCTCCATCAGGCACAGTTCTGGACAGGTTAATGCCAGCCTGTCACACTTTTCAATGAGCAGCATCCTTATCTTGCCCATATAACTCAACTATTGTACATAAAAAGCAGTGAGGAAAAACCCTGGAAGACAGAATAATGTTAAAATGAAAGAATTAAAATGCATTCCAGTCAAGAATGCAAGCGCTCAAAAAATGGCACACTGCTCCACAGCAGAGCTGTACAAGCAAACTGATTATTTTGGTTCACTGGCAGGACAAAAACCCAGCTTTTGCTAACAGCAAACTTTTATTTAAAGTAGAGCCAAGCCCACTGCACAGTCACAGGGGTCTGTTGCTCTGTCACACAGTGCAGGGGTCCAGGTAGGAGCACAAGCATCTCCCAATTTACTGCACCTGTGGATACATTCTGAGAATAAAGTACATCCATACTTTTCAGGCCTCCTGAAGAGACCTAAGGCTTAGAAATACATTTTTCTTTAAAATGTCTTTATTTAGTGTAGAGAAAATGCTCTTGTCATTTTGGGAATTACTGACATCAAACAGATATCATTTAATTTCAGCATGAGTTTAGAGGTTTTCTCTTCCATAACTTTGGAAGTGTATGGCAGAGCAGGTATTTCATATAGAACCCAGCCTGCATCTTTCCTAAGATACTGTAAATAAAATACTCCAAAACATCTCTACTCCACTGATTTTCTGTTTTCCATCACAAATTGCCTGCAGTGTTATTAAAAAAAAAGTAATCTATCACACAACAAAAGCTAAGTGGAGCTCATGTGTTCTATGAGCACTCCCACCCCACAGGAACAAATTCTATTTTCAATAATGTTAATTACTTTTGTTAACAGTCCTCCTCTTCTGCATTCACAGCTCCCATTCTAAGCCATTGTATAAACTTCTGCCAGGGTAACCCCTGTTTGAGACAGATTAACACAATAAAAGTATTTTAAATTGATTGGTTTATGATTGATGAAGGATCAGAGCATTGCTGGCAGTCAAGAAGTGGAAGAAATCTAATTATTTGGTATGCTTCCAGTTAAAACTGTGAATAGTCTGTGGTCATGCAATGGTTTGGGACTCCTCTTCCTCAGTAAGATGCTCAGAGTTTTTGGTGGGGGTGTTATGCCCTGCCTCTGAGCTCCTGCAGCATCCCCTCTCACCCCTGGCACTGCCCCGTGGTGCTCAGAGCGCTGCTGCTGCTTCCCAGGGTTTGTGCATCCTCTGCAATCAGGGCATTTCTGCATGGGAATTTCTGGAACACAGCTGTTTCCAGAGCTCCAGCCCTGCCCCTCAGCACACAGGCTCAGCATTGAACCCCCTCCCAAAATGGGAGCCAGGATCTGGGGGAGCAGCTCAGGTCTGTCCCTGACTGCCCCAGGGCTCTGTGCTGCCAAACAGAGGAAAAACTAAATTAATATAAAAGCCATGATCTAAGAATCTTATATATATTTTTTTCCCACTGAAATATCCAAATTGTTCTTTTCCTTCACTCCAATTTCACACAAATCCAGCACAACCAGGAATGTCAGGATACAGAACAAGTGAATCTTCCCCCCACAGTGGTGAGTGGGTGGCCAGAATGGGGTGAGACTGACCCTGCCCACATTGCCCAGTAAACACCAGGAGCCTTTTGAGGAGCCAGGAGGGCTTTTTGTTCTCAACTGTACCAATGAGTGCCCTATAAAGAAATCATGGCCCTTTTTTACTTGATCATCCCATGTGTTGAGAGTGACACTACAATAATCAATTAATTAAGAAGATCTTATCTCTCCCTGGCTCTACACATGGAATAGTTACTGATGACTTCTTTTAATTCCCATAACAGATTTATCTGGGAACAGTGACTAGTTAATCCATACCTTTTAAAGTCCCCCATAAAAACTACAATGCAATCCATAGGGACTATTTATATGCTAAGAGGAGAGTTTGACATCTAAATGCACTAAAGATGAGAAAAGGGGATATTAATGCTTATTTAACAAGTGTCAAGTTATTTTTCTAGCTTTTAGAACAAAGAAAAAATTGGTAGATCTGAAGACTGAGCCTGGTCTATTTATTTAGTAGGAAGAATATTTATTCTTTATCAAACTTGGGCACAGAAACAACCTTGTCATCACCACATTCTTAGCAACAGGGTTTTTTTGCTAAATTAGCCTACTAGCTCCAGAAAACTACCCAGGTGAAACATCCTCCCCATCATGGCAAGCAGCTAAAAGGGTAACTGAGCAGAATTCCAAGCTATCAGCAAAGCTCTCCTTCCACACAATCCCATGGCCAGAGACCCTGGAGGCACTCTGAGTTCCCTTTCACACCATCCCATGGGCAGGGGATTTGTGGCTGCACAGCAAGGAAAGGCTGTGTTATATTCCTCATCATTATATCTCATTATATCCTGTCTTTTGCTTTTATTGACTGACTTAGGTGTGCTACTCCAATTTGTAGGCAATATAATTTCCAGCTGAAGACAGCAAAAGGCTGCAGTTTTTAATAAAAACCTGCAGACATGAGGTACTGATGCACACTTCTAACTCTAATTCAGTAGATTAGTAAGGCTGTAATTGTCATTTCCATGTGCATTCTTTGGAATGTGCTCCAAGTACAGTTATGCAAACTGCTTAATATTTCTGAATTAAGCACAATGAGCCTCTTGTGGCTAGAGATATTTGTTATTCTAACTATTTTAGGTTGTTAGGCTAATTTCATTTAGATTACTATCCCCTGCTTTACACCCTTAATATTCTTCATTGAGAAGCCCCACTGGGTGTATCAGCCAAGGAGTTCCTCCCATCACTGTTCCCCCTGCACTACAGAAATCAACTCCTGTAACTCTTGTGCTGCATGCTCTCAGAACTTGTGCTAATAAACATTTGTCACTAAAAAGGTGACTGGGGAAATCACACCTTATTAGCAAAGCAAGCTTCTTGCTCTGCACTCAAAAAAGCATCATGTCTAATTAAGAATTTTACAGGAACACTGTGATACAGTAATTGGGATGAATTAGAAGTGCCTTCAGCAAGCTCCATTTAAAGAAAATCAAGACAGACAAAAGTAATGTTCATTATATTTAGCCATTAGTAAATATTTTCAACCAACACAGCAATGGGAAAAAAACCAATTCCTAGAAGAAACATTTTTATGTTTTCTCTAATTATTGAAAATCAAAATATATTTGGTAGAAAGCAAAGTAATTATTTGCTTGCACTGGCAAACTTTGCAGCTATGCAGGGTTAGGTTTTCCCCCAGTTAATGAAATATTGCTGCAGGAACCAAACTCATTGCTCATTTCTTTTCTCCACTCCTATTCACTCCATAGATTAACAAGCCATTATTCTAGAACCAAAACATTATTCTATTAGTGTGCAGCTCTTACACTTGCTGAAATGATAAGCAGCATTTGTGGAGCTGCACACCTTCAAAGGCATTTATTGCTAAGAACTGCTTGAAATCCTCTGCTCCTGCATCAGCAACCAAGAAGGATAAAAAACCACCAGGAAGGCACCAGCTGCCAGCAGGCTACAGAGTGTTCACTGCTCTGATTTAGCCCTTACTGTTTTCATTCAAGAAAAGAAGAAAGCCCAAAGCAAAATTAATTCCCACAAGCTCTTTTAATTTGGATTTTTTTTAATTGTCACATCTAGTCTGTATATTAGATGCAAGATAAAGTAAGTACAGCATCTTGTGATAACATCACATACAACAAACAGCATCATCATAAACCTGAGCATTTCTTCATCTCTGATATGATTTGTACATTTTGTCCTTGCAAGTGTAAATTACTTTCCCTGCCCCTTGGCTTTTTTCCTTGCAGCCCTTATCACTGGGAGGTCATCACATCGTTATCATGCACCATTCAGAGCGGGCCAGGTTGCTGATAAGAGCCTCAGTGAAGCTTCCATCGCTCCATCTCAGGCTGGGGGGCAGAGGGGGGCTGGAAAGGAATTGTGCCATTTGAAAACATAATTCTATGGCAGCCTGGCTTGTATGCCACAGACCTCAGAGCTGTGGCTCAGGTGTTTACCCTACCACCACTGCAGCCCTGAGACAATCACAGCTTTCATCAGGTGCTCAGAATCCTTTCATTCCATCACACAAATTTTAATCAAGTCTGTTGCTGGAACACCAAATCTGGCTAAAAACAATCTGAGGCAGATTTTTCAGATGGGATTTTCAAGGGCTCCAAGGAGTCAGGCACCCCCTTCACAGAGGATTTGGTTTTATTAGAAAGCACTGGCCTCCCTCCCCAGCTCCAAATCCATATCTGCACTCTGAAGCTCCCCAGGGATGGTTTCTGTGCCTACATCCCTTCCCACAGCTCCTTCTGAGCTGCAGGCTGGAAAACTGGAGCTCAGCTTTATTCCTGAGGTTTAGCTTATCTCTGCTGTGAGGGAAATGATGGAGCCTGAGAGTGCTAAATGTGCTAGGAAAACATCTACCCAAATAATTATAATAAGTCATTAATAAGGATTAAACATTAATAAAATTACTTGCAGAGGGTTCAGTCAATTGCTGGTATCTTTCATGTTAATTAATACTTGGCACTGTATAAATACTCAGAACATACTTTATTACATTTGCACAAGACAGCTTCCAGAGCAATTTCAGGTACCTGCTAATGAGAAATAATGGTTGCCTGAGCAAAGCATTGGACTGAGCTGAAATCCAAAGCTTTGTTCCAGAATTCAAGAGCTGCCCATGATTCCCAAGAGTGTTTTTCACTCTGACCCATGCCTGCTGCAGATTGTCAAGGTTCTCGAGATACAAGAGCTCTGCCATACATGTTTGGTTTTTTAGGACAATATCCTGTCTTGGGATTAGCCCCACAAACACATCAGTGCTCTGTGGATGGATATCTCAATCTCTCCAGTCCCCCTTTTCCACTCACCAGGAAAAGACAGGCTTCACTCATTGTTCAAGATCTAAATACAAATGTGTGCCTTCTCTCCAGACTAAATGCTGGAATGAGTTTGTCTGGCACCCTCATCTCTCCATGCCCACCCCAGCAGCCCTCATTCCAGCACAAATCCTTCCCACAAGGCACAACTGGGGCCTCTTTAGCTTCAGTCTGGCTGTGTGCAATAATTCACTTGGACAGTTGGGAATGCTCCTCTCTGAAATGCCAGCCAAACCCTCTCAGAGACAGAGGAAAGGCCTTCAGCCCAGACTCAAACACTGATTTTTGGGCACTGCAGGGGCTCCTTTAGAGCAATGGGCACCTGCAGTGGGCTCATGGGGAAACGCTGTCCCTGCTGTGCCTTCAGAGCTCCCTGTCCTGGGGAACAGTGCCTGCCTTTGGAAATCATGGAAAATCATGGAGAATCATCCCCTGACATTTGGTGTTTCATCTGTGGCTCTCCCAGTTACCCTGCAGATCCCCTGCCCACTTCACCCAGCTGAAACAAGCTGCTGAGGTCACTCAGTAAGTGGAAAGGGGCAGCACCCACTCCATCCCCTCCCAGGGAAAAGGTGCTTGCTGGAGCAGTAAGGAGAGAAACTTGCTGCTCATACTCATTTGTATTTTCCCTCTAAAAATGGAACTGTAAAACTTAGGTCAGGTGAGCCTCAGAGGCCAGTCAAGGTGCTCCAGCTTTATTTCTGCAAATGCTAAAACAATCCTTCATGCTGTAAGAAAACAACCATTCCTTGATGAAGCAGACAAAACCTCACAGCTTTTCCATATCCCCCCTAGATCATCAGGATTTTTTCTGGCCCTGCTGAGCTCAGATGATGACAGTACTAGACAGGTTATCATCACACTGTCAGAGATTCTTCAAGCTGCCAGCTGCTGCTACTTCAGCCTATTTTTCAATAACCACAGCTCACCCTGCTGCCTGCCAGAGCCTGCCATTGCTGGAGCAGCCCCTGCCAGCTGGCAGGATTCCTTCAGGGAGGAGAAAGGCTTTGCTAATCTCTGCTGCTGCCCTCCCCACGAGAAATGCCACTCAGTGGCAGGGCCCTGCCAGCCTGCATCACTGCCAGGTTCCTTGCATTCCTCTTGAGACCACACTTTGTTAATATGTGCTTAAAACTTCTAAAAGCCCACGGGTCAAAAAAGCTCAACAGCAGCTCTCTCCAAGGACAGCTTAACTGCTTCCTTAATGTGCAACAGTAAAATAGATTTACATGGATGAAGTCCTGGGATTTTAAGCAGCATTTTCTTCTAGGAGAGCTCCACCACAAAGGAGAGGTGACCTTCTCCAAGCTCCCTTTGAACTAGCAGCACAGGAGACCTCTCAGGGGCAAAGCTCCTCACTGAAGGAGCTTTATCCCTGCAGCAGGGAGGAATACCAAACATTTGTTACAGGGTTTTGCTCAATAATGGATAGGTTTGGGGAGCAAGCACAGAAAACCTGCCTGGGACCAGATTGCACTGGTGCAGTCCACAAGGGAAGGAAGGGAAGGAAAAGCAGCACAAACTTGCAGCAAGCAGGACTGCCCATCTTCAGCAAAATGTGATAGAAACACTTGCAAGGCTGTGGGTTACCCAGGAGCACCAGGACTCACCAGGCAAAGCAACACCTGAGGTAAATGTTTGCAGATTGGCAGGATGCACTGGATGCTGCAGAAAAAGTGTCAGGATAAAACAGGAATTCCCCAACTAACTTAAATGTTCTTAGCAATAAAAGCACAGTGTTGGGAATAGGTTAAGGAAAATATCACACAAATATAGAACTAGCTCTCTTTGCCAGGCCTGAAGGGTCACCAGGTGCCTTCACAGGGATGTGCACTGTCCAGGGGTTTGGCAGCCACACAGGAGATGATCTTCCTTTAGATCACAGCAGGTCCAGATGAAACATTAACTTTCATTTCAAAGTTACATTTCAATTCTTGTGTGCTGCCTGGGATCCATCCATGATTATATCCTGCTAAGAGTCCTCTAAACTAGCAAGTAGACCTAGTTTTGTGTTCTGTTTTGGGGTGTGCCTATTAAAACACCCCTTCTGCTTTGAGACCAAGAGAAGAGGGAGGAGGTAGAAGGCAGAAAACCGGAGAGATGTCACTAAAAATCCCCAAGTTCCTGCATAGCAATTTTGAATAGCAACATTTCCAAAGGTCTAGGGAGCACCAGGTTATACACACTGCAGAAAACATACAGAGTTTTGGGAATGGCAGTATAGCTCAATGCAAATTGAGAGCCACTTGTTAGTACTTCCTGCTGGAGGGCATATGTCATCACCACATGGCAACTCATGGAAGTGTGAAATAGGATCATTATCCACTCCTGCCCCCCATTCTGGAATAAGGATAATGAAAACAATCTATTCCTCAGTCCTCCCAGGAGCAGAAAGACTTGGAGAGGAACAAGAATATTAAAATAAAAAAATATCAGGGGAGAAAAGTGATTTTTCAAACTCCAAAGCAGTCTACAAGCTCAAGCACTCCCCTCACAAGTGCATTTTCAGTTTAGCAATAATTATGTCCCCATCAGAAGCAGCAGTGGTCAGAGCAGCCCTCACTCCCAGCCCCTGAGGAGCCCAGGCTGAGCAGAGGAGCCTCAGAACACATCTGATCTGAGCAAGCTTCCCCAGGCTCACCCAGCCCAGGAGCTGCTGCAGGCTCTCCCTTGCTTTCCACCAAACCCCCAGGCGGGCACAGCACCCTCCTGGGACAGGACAGGACAGGACATGCCAGGTGCAGGTCTGAGACTGCCTGTGCACAGCAGAGCCAAGCCAGTGACCTCCATGCCAGCAGCTGGACGGCACACAGCAGCACCAGGCTCAGGCTGTCCCAAAAATGAGCAGGGTCCCCATGGGGAGCTTACCTGGTGTGCAGAGAAAGGGTTGTAGGTTCTCTCCTCCCTGCAAACTCAGGGTGCTCTGCAGCCTTCCAGGGTGAAGCCTTTCTTCAGGAGACACAGGTGGAAAACATCTCATCTCATCTCACAAGGTTTAGCAGCTGGGCTGGCAGGGGTTCTTTGTCCATAGCTTTGGGTTCCTGGGGGTTTAAGCACAGTCTCCTGCCATGACAGGGGAACTTCTCAGCACCTCTTTCTGCAGGGTCAGAGCTGGGTCCCTCCACTGCTGCAATCCTCAAACATTTCTCATCAGCCCTTCCCCTGCAGGCTCCTCTCCCCAGCTGACCCTTTTATCCCAGCACTCCATCCCTGGGAGCCTCCTGCCCAAACCTCAGCAAAGCTGCTGCTCCCAGCATCAGTCTGAGCTGTAAAGCCATGAAAAGCAGGTTCTTTGAAGAGTGAGGAAGAGGAGGATACAGGTGCTGGCTCTCTGGGATATCAATCAATAATCAGGGAGGGCGTAGTGTCCTGGCAATGCCTGGCCCAGTTTCTCAGGAGCACCCACACACTCAGGAGCAGCCTGGCAGGTACTGAGGAGCCCTGAGCTGCAGTAAATCTGTCTGGCCACTGATTTCTTTCCCTGGGTAAGACATCCTTGTGGCCCCAGAGATTTGGGTTTTGCTGGTCCCACCCCCAGGTGCAATAGTGCTGGGGTTGTAGCCACCTGCTGAAGATGTTATTGCTGTCCCCTGAGGGGAGGCTCATAGCCACCTGAGCTCCCTAAAACTGCTCCCCTTCAGTGCTGGCAGCTTTTTAGCAGGCTGTTTTGAAGTTGCCATCCTGAGTTTATTTATTCAGGTGTTTCTGGGCTGAGTTAAACGCTGCAGCAGCTGATTCACAGCCCAGATCTCCTATCTTTGTGTTTAAAACACCTTCTTGAGATGCTGAGATCCCCTCACCCTGTCTGGCAGGGAGCAGTGACTGGAATCTGAATGATGTCCTGCTCTCCAAATGAGGGCTTCGAGTGACAAAGGTGACACTGAGCCTAAAGGAGTGGAAAAGATTTCAGGGAAAAACTGAGAAAAGTCTCATTTATGTCCTAACCTAAAAAAGGAGGAAAAAAATTCGAAGCTTCAAACCACTACAGGGACATGGAAAACTCCAGGGATAATTATTAGACATAGAAATATATAATATATAAAACAATATAAACAGTATATTGAAATAAAAATAAATATAATTAAATAATAAATATAAATTAATTTCTATTAATATATAAATTAAATTATTAAACTGATAAAGATATAATCAAAAGAAAAATTATATATAAGAAAAAAATAACTCTATCAGTATGTCTATTTCTAATATTTTTAAATGCATTTCTCTTGAAATCAACACTTCTTTATTAATTTAATTCATCACCATTTTTTGGGTTATTATTCCCAGTGCTAACCAGAGTGCTCAGCTTCTGTAGGAAAAAATGTGATTATATGCAATAAAGTCACCAAGTATTTTCATCTGGAATATAAATGGAAGTAACCTTTCCAACAGAATATATTAACATATGTCACAGAATCCATTGGTTATTCTGAGACTTCTTCCTCTCAGTCCTTAATCACTGATGCTATCATTTTAAAGTCAGTTTTATAAATGACAAAAGGGCCAATAGCTCTCCTGAGAATGTGGGATTTTTCTCAATCCCAACAAGGTCTCACAGCTGAGTTATGTCCTAGTAATTAGTTTTTAAGCAGAAGTGTTGTTCCATTCCCTAAAATGATAACAGAGGTGATTCTTCAGATTTCTATTAAGCTCCTTGCAAATGAAATAATCCTCATCTGAGAAGTACAAATCTACAGATGGCCTGTTACATCTTATTCTTTCAAGCAGAAGGAGATTAAAAGGAACCAGAAACTAACAAATATCCCCAGGCAAGGTTTGCAAGACCCTAAAGAAAATGGAGAAGCACATCTGTTGCTCTTCATCTGGAAGATGGACTGGAATGGCTGGAGGGTGGTGGAGTCACCATCCCTGGATGTGTTAAAAAAGCCTGGATGTGGCACTGGGTGCCAGGGTTTGGACAGGTGTCAGGAACAGGTGGGACTCAATGATCTTGAAGGTCTCTTCCAACCCTGTGATTCTGTGATCTCTTGTGGTAAGAACACAACTGATCCTTAAATATACCTAAAAAGGCTTCAGGAGAGGAAACTGAGGAAGTTGTCAGGTGCTCAGGAGCTGCATTGCCACAGGGTCTTAAAGACCAAATCTCTGATCTACCTTCAGCCAGTAAAGCTCGTGCTCCTACCTTTATGAGAAGATGCAGAACTCGGGATTTTGGAGCTGGAAATGCTTTCTGTCAGTCCCTTTTTCCAAGGAGCACCAGGCTGACTCCTTAAGGAGCATGCAGAGCCTTTGTCCAGCAGTGTCACTGCCGGGGGCTCTGCACAAATCACAAACGGGACAGGACAGGACTGCTGGGAAGGTGCCTTGAGCTGGTTCATTTTCCAGCATCAGCCTCATTCCATGGCTATGACAATGGGAAGGTGCCAGCAGCTCACATCCCAGGCAGCAGAAAAAGAATTCAATGTTACAACTCGCTTTAAAAGGTTTTTGACCAACCACACAGAGCAAAAGCACAGTGACAGTGGTTCCATCCAACCACTATAAGCACACATTGTGCTTGCTTATTTCCAATACAACACCTGCTTGTGAGCTTTAAAACACAATGCACAGAGCTCCATTATTGAGCTTAAAACTTCCTAATATCTCCCTAGATAAACTTTTCTGCAGCTTAGGGAGTTATTCCAGACAAACGTCAATACACAGACCGCTGTTCTATTTGTCCTTACTTTTCTACTTTTAGATAATTTGTCTGCTGACCTATCTCATGGCTGCTGCTCAGCTCCAATCCCAGTTCTGCTGCCTTTTGCAGCTTTCCCAAACCCCTCTGATGTTAAGGATTCCCACACAGCAGGAGCCTGGAGCTGTGGGTGAGGAGGATCCTCGGGCAGGGGCTGGGCACTGCAGGGACCCTGACCTCTGCCCCTGTGCTGCCAGCACACAGATGGGCAGCCCTCAATCCTCCCTCCCCTTTCCTGGGTCTGATCTGTTCAGAAGGTGAGCCCTTTGGGCTTTAAGCAGGGACATTTCATCACAGAAATAAAGCAGGCTCCTAGAATGGGGCACTGTCGCCACGTTTCTCTTCCCAGAGAAAAGCAAGGCACAATTCTTCCCAAAAATGTTTCTGGCATTCATATCCTCTGAACCTCAGAGAAAGGAAAAACAATTCTTAGCTCATTTTCTGCACCTGTGTTTGCTCACAAGTGGAATGCATTGTGGAAGATTGTTTACCTGAAGGGAATTGATAACTGGATTCTGGTGTGAGTGTTTTTATTCACTGACCAACTGCATCCAGGTGTGTGTGCTGGGACTGTGGGCTGACAGCCACGGGATGCTGTGCAGGGGAGAGCAGATGAGTGCTGGGCAGATTCAGTTTGGATGTAATGTAATATAGTGTAATTAATATAACATAACAATTAATTAGCCTTCTGATAAGGTGGAGTCCTCCTCATCATTTCTCCTTGCCACGGGGGTCACTTTGTTTCAGAAAGCCTCCACATTCAGCTGGTAAGTAAAAATCACAGTTTGGGGTGATGTCCATGCCATTTAGCGCTTTAAAAAATCCCAAATTACTGGTATGTCTTTGAAAAGCAGATTAAAGTTTCCCTTGCTCTTTTCAAGACCTTTTCCTGAAAACTGGAAGCTGAGATGCTTTCATACTTTCAAGCTGTGGAATAAGTGGATGTGAGGGATTTTTGAGGCCAGAAGTGTGTGTGAAGCCACATTCTGGATGTCAGCCATATACACTGACATTTATTCTAATGACTGAAGAAAATATCCTAGCAAATAAGATCACTAGGACACAAGGAATTAGATTTTGCCTGGTTTTGTTAGGTAAAGAATGATTCTAAAAGCGGGTCTGGGTTATATCCACCACAACTAGAGCCAGAGTTTGGATACCCAAGAGACAGTGATTTAAACTATTTTTTTTTTTTTAAAGTACATGAACCAAGGGAGATCAGAAAGGATTGTAATATTTATTTGCCTAATATAATAAGCACTGCTGTTGGTTATTTGTGTGGAATTGAATTCTTTGATTTGACACTGTACCAGCTCTGTGCTTCCCTCCCATCCACGGTACAGATGAAGTTTGATTTGGAATAGAAATCTATATGTTGCTCTAGGCAACACATATAGGCAGAGGTATTATTTCCTATATAAAAATTAATGAATGCAATAATCACAGATAGCATTCAGTCCCAGAAAGAACATAGGCTCATTGAGCTAGCATTAAGCTCAAGACAGGGCTTTATGGATGGAGTTTTTTGCTAATTATTTTGATGGAGAAAGGAAACCTTGCATAGTAAAATGAGGAATAAAAGCTAAATAGCCAAATATGGCTGTCCCCACCACGTTTTATCATATTTATACAACTTCCTTTCAGCCTTCATTTAAATGACTGGAAACTGTAACAAAGAAGCCTTGTAACTGTGTAGGCCATCTTCTCTTTATTGAAAAGCTGAGCTTTTTCAGTATTTTGCACTTTTTGCAGTAGAAGATCAGTGCAACAGAAACATACATAAAGACTGAGAATAGAATTGTACACAAAGCCCAAATCTGAGCCTGGACTAATACAAGAAACATTTTGTGAAGCACAGTTTGTCTTCAGGGAGATGCTGCTTTGCAGCCTGGTGAGGGGTGTCCGAGTACCCAGTGCCCCAGTGGTGATGGAGGCAGTAAAAACAACAGCTCATTTGTGAAATAGTCACTTATTCCATATATTTGGGACACAGGCTACAAGGAACAGAAGGAACAGAAGCAACAGAGGGGCTTGTACTTGTGCTCTGCAATCCCACTGAGCCTTCCCAAGGATAACAGCACATACAGCTGGAGTGGGGAGCAGAAGGGAAACTCCATTTCTCACTTTAAATGCTTAAGAAAATTTGCATCCACTTTCCACGTTTATTATAACACAGTAACTTTTTTTCTCTGCAGATAAGGGGCTTCACTCCTGCAGTGACAGGCAGGGCTGGTTTGGGTGGGTTGGGAAGGGCAGGCGCTGGTTAAATTTTGTCAGGTCTGTGTGTGGAGCAGGAGCCAACACACCCAGGCCCTTTATAGACCTTATGAACTCTGGAGTTTGTCTGCACAGAGGAATCACCCATGTCTGTCACACATCACCCTGAGAAATGGGGATGGCAGCATCCCAGCCCTCCTTCTGCAGGGGGCAGAGCCTCGGGTAGGCGGGGGAGCACATGAACAAGCAGGAGGGCTTGGAGTGGGAACTGGTGGTGTTTTACCTCAACCCTATGCTCAAAAAAAGTAGTTGGACTCGCTGTGTTGAGAGAACTGTGAATAAACTGGTCTTACTGATGGGGATTTAATTATTCTGGTATTGACAAAAATGAGAATTAAAGGAGGAATCAACCTGGCGACTTCCACAGGCAGTAAAAAACAAGTTTATCTTCCACTGTGTATTGAGCTGGTGGCTATGATAAATTCAATAATGGTCTGTGGGTGTTTAGTGCTTTATGATAACATATCATTTGGCTTCAAGCCACCACAGTCTTAGGCTATGAAGCTAACAAATAAGACTTCAGACAGCATTATGTTGCTAAGCTCAAATATTCCCAGAAAGATGGTGGGAGAGGAGGGGGGAGAGCAAGGAAGAAGTGATATTTAAAGCAAACAGAGTAAATAATGCAATCAGGTTGATCCCAGCAACAGCAAAGCTGAAAGTGATAATGGAAGTTACTGGAGTAAAGCAACAACATATCAAATATAGACAGAAAGCAATTACAAAAGGTATAATAGAAAATTGAAAGGACAAGCTAACTGATGTAGAAAGCTCACAAAAGCTCTGTAAACATTCAAGGGGGAAAAGTTGTTAATAATAATCCATGAAGGCTCAGGGAATACTAATCATCCTTGAGCTGTTCTTCATTTGTACAAGGACATATGGGCTCATTCCAGGTTTAAATAAGTGACTGAATGACAGAGATTAAACTCATTGAGGTTCTTTTCAAAGAAAAAAAAAAAAAGAATTCTGGCATCAGTCAATAATGCACCAGAAATAGATTTACTGGAGTTTTAGAGATTTTCTAAAGCCACTAATCTATCTGCAAGGAAAACATGACTTACCACACAAAAAGTGAACTCACCACTGGGTGTGATGTGGGCCAGTGCTGTTGTGCTCAGCATCAGGAAATTTGCTGCCTTTAGGCTTTTCTACATCACTCATTCTACTGCATTTACCTTTGCAAGAAGCCTAATTTAAATTACTTTCAGAGTGGACAAAAATGTAACTACAGATGCTGTACAAAGCAAGGAATACTGAATAGCAGGAAAATGAGACACCAGTCATCTCAGGGTTCACTCAGCCTCAGCTTTCCTGGACAAGTCAGTTACTCAGATTTCTGGCAGGATTTCTAAAGCCACCTCACCTTCAAAAGCCTCACTGCTTAGTCCATATCCTCAGCACAGGGGTACTCATTATTTATTAGAATTGTTTATTCTACAACTGCACTTCCAGTGTCTGAGGAACAAAATCCCCATGAAGATGAGCAGCAGCAGGAACCAAAGTGCTGTCTCAGATGGGCACTGCTGAAGGCCCACAGATTTGCCTATTTATTTTCCCAGGATGGACATTTTCTGGTAACAAAGGAAAATACAAAAGGGTAACACCACAGCACTGAAGTGCCATGGCAGAGGATGGCCTGGTTGCTGAAATTTCATCTCTTTCTCTCCTTGGTGGGTTAGAGAAGCTGGCAATGTTCATATTCTGCTGAGTAAAAAGTAACCTGGGAGGAGGTGGGGAGCCTTGGTCACTTTATCAGCACATAAAGAAGCAACACAGATTTGAGAGATTTCCTCCTGAAATTCTGCCCTCAGTGGGAAGGCAAGCACTGAGCTCTCTATTTTAAGTATTTGTTTTCTTGCTTTTAAAGCACATTTGGTTTTGTTTAATTGCTGTATCTTTGACACTGGTGGTGCTCATGCTAATCAAAAACACTTGTTCTTGGAGTGTGACAGACATCTAATAAAAAAATATAGAAATTAAGCTGAACCATCTATAAAGAAATTCTAAAATTCAATATTAATGATCCATTTCAATCTTAAACAATAGATTTTTGTGCATCACTGATGAATCAGCCAAATATATGTAATATTCATTGTTACTTTTGACAGAAAAAATAAGTAACATGCAATCTCTATCCAGAGGGCCTTTCTCTCATTTCCTACAGAATTCAGCCATTTGACCATATTTAGCTCACCAAGCAAATAAATTAATCATTTTTTCACTACTGTGCCTGCAAAGAAGAATAATAAACATTGCATCTTGAAAGATTTCCAGTAAGTCAACATCCTGTGTTAGTCCCAGCCTGCATTTATTCTTTGCATTCACATAAATTAATGAAAGATGCAACAAGCAGCTTGAACTGATGTTTTCCATAATTTGAACAGGGCCAGTCCCACCAAGTGCTGGAGTGTAAAGAGCACAAGCTGGACCCTTGCTGTGCAGAGTGGGTGAAGCTGGGCACTGCAGAGAGCAGCAGGCAGTGCTGCCCCATCCCCATTTCTGCTCTGAGTGCTGCTGCCCCAGCAGATCCTGCCTGTGCTCCAGAGCTGTGCTCAGCAGCGGGGCAGAGCCCTCCCCAGGGCTGTGCTGAGGGGCTGGGGGCACTGCAGAGGGGCAGCTACAGCCCCTGCACCCCCAGTGTCTGAGCAAACCCTTGGCTGTGCCCACAGACACACACCTGTCTGTCTGTCCTGCTGCGTGCTCCTGGCTTTGGGCATTGCAGAGACCACACTCATCTTTCTGCTGGGGCCTGTGTGTCTGATTAGTTGTTTCCATAAATAATGGAAGATACTGATTCCTTTTGTTTTAGAAAATTATTTCATGCTTTAGTTTTCCATGTTTTCTCAGAGTACAACTTCTCTGCCAACTGAGGAGCTTCAAGATGTGTGTTTTTGTAGGAATTAACACTTCAACAGCAGAATAAACCTCAAAATACGGGACTCATAGTCAGCCACAAGTGTGATGCAGAAGGCAAAGAAAAGACAATTTTGAGAAGAGACACTGGGCAAATTCTACATTTAGAAGCAAACATTAAATTAGCAAGAACTGTCACTTTTCTTATTGTCTTTTTATTAACAGCAGTTCCAATGTTTAAGTTCAATCATCAGTCAGTCTCACAGTTCACAGATCAGAATACCTGGAACTCCTTTGAGGCACATGGATATGTGCATTTCTTCCTCATACATTCCCCAAAGTAGCAATAACTTTCTTGACATTCACCAGCTCAAAATAGAAACGTACTGAAAATGTACAATTTATCATAAGTCTTAGAACACCTTGTCTTTTCCCCATATATTTCATCACAGCAATATGAAATTCAAAGTCTTTTAGCAGAGCATGATAATTTATTAGAGCTTCATCTCAAGCTCCATACATAATGCTTTTTCAACATTCTACATTCTTGTTATGGTCCTGACAAATTTCCCTCTGAGAGACAGAATCATCACCAAAGGAAGTTTTAATTATTTAGGCCCAAACTCTCACAAAGTGCAAAAAAAAATCAGGATAAAACCTTCAGCATCCAAATTTCTAAGAATGGTGGGGCTTGTAAGCTTAGACATTTAAATGTAAGGGGACTTTTATTTCAAGTACTGTAAAAGAGAAACATTGCCACTTACTGGCAGTACCAATGTCTTTGCAATATTTGTAAGCATTTATGTGCATCTTCAAATGCTCTGTTAACCTTTATAGTATTTGTCAATAAAAAGCCCCATTAACATTTAAACTGTGTATGTCCAACTACCTACTTCAAGCAGGAATCAAGAGAGAGCCTGTAAGAAACAGGTTATTTATTACAGACTACATTATTGGGACTGTACACATTGGAGATTTCAAAAAAAGTCACATTCCTTACAATTAAAAAACCCAAAAGGTAAAAAAAGGTTTTTAAAAAAAAAAAGCAATCATTAATTGGGAAAAGGCTGAGCATGGCCTGAGCAGGAGATGTGACCACCATGGGTGAATGGCAACACAGAGAACACAGTACAGCTTTGGAAAGAGTAGTGCAGCTTTGGCAAAAGTAGTGCAGCCAGCTGGAGCCACCTCAGGAACACTGGAGGTCTAAAGAGATCACACTGGACAGGAAACTAGAACTGAAACACTGCTTTTGCAGTAGGAGCATCAGAACTTACCTGGTATTAACAACTAACCTTACCTGACATGGAGAATTTGTCTTCATTGGGCAAAAACTTAATCAAAGATAACATAATCACTGGACAAGAACTGAAATCAGACAGACTCTTCAATCAAGCTGCTGAACTGGAAGTGACAGTGACATAAGTCACCAGTCCACCTATGTCCCCTAAAATTCTGTTTGAAGCAACACTGATTTAGTAGAATCCCTGTGTGCTGCTTCTGTCAAGTGAGTTTTTCAAAAGGTAAGGAAAAATCATTCCGAAATCTAGAGACTGAAACTGAAATCAAGTATTATCTATTACCACTGCTTTTATAAATCATTAATAAGGACAGCATGACCTGTTCCAATGAAAAGAAAAAAAAAAGCATTAATTGTCTTCAAGTATGAGAGATGCACTCACAGTGACAGCAGAGGCATTCATTTAATCACTTTACAACAGGGAAATCTATAGACTCCAAAGAAAATTTACAACCAAAACGGAGCTAATGTGACAAATGGTGCTCACGTAGCAAAACCAGAAAATGTCAAGTCTGCAAATTCAACAAAGATGTGTTTTAGTGGCTTTGCCTCCTCAGGCTCCAGTCTGACAGAGCAGCCCTTCAGCCAGTCCCTCCTTTCAGCTCACGTCCGTCTGGTCTTCTGTTTCTTGGTTTGTCTCTTTGCGTCCTCGGAGCCGCCGGTGTCGGAGCCCGCCTGCCCCAGGGCACGCACGCCCTGCAGCCGGGCTGTCAGCTGCAGCAGCAAGGGAATCAGCTGGGGGGAAAAGGCAAGGCAGCTGTGGTTATAAGGGTATGTAAGGGATGAATGGGGTGGCTCTTTAGACTTGCAGCCCCTACCAGACTCTATTGCATCGATGGCACATCTACAGAGACATCAGAACATGGCAGCAATGCTTGGGGAGGAATCAAACCAAACTTCTGGGAATTTCTGAGATCAGAACCTAAAGTGATTGTTTGAGAGGAAATCAAACTGCACAGACAAATTTAATTTCTCTTTTTGGTAAAACAGAAATCCAGTCATATCAGAAAAGACTGGACGACCATAGCTTGATAACAAAGACAGAGGGGGTTGTATAGCAGGTATCTGTATTCCTCTTGAGAGCTTCTGAACTAGGGAGGGTATAAAGATAAGAGACCAGACCTGAAGACTCGCAAGACTTTTTCCAATCTGATTGTGCCTGAAGCCAATAAAACAATTATTTTCATTCCTATTATCACTGAGTCTGGTTATCTGAATTTTAATGGTGCTGTATTGTTTCTTTCTCAGAGCAATCAAATGGGAAACCAAAATTCAGCCACAGCACAGAACTCACCTTCCCACTAAGCTCTTTTAAAGGAAGGTAATTGTCCAAAACATGGCTACAATTGTCCACAATGGCTACATTGTGGCTTTTCTTATTTCACATAAGGGGACTGTAACTGCACCTCTGGATAAGAAACCCTCCCTGAGCACATGTATCCGTGGACAGGACAGAAATACCTGGGCAGGAGCAGAAGCAGCCCTGACCCACCTTGTCGTGGTTGTACCCAGCCAGCAGCAGGAGCAGCGTCAGCGGTAACGCGATGTAAGACCCTTGGGCAATGTCTTGTTCAGGCAGCTTTCTCTGCAAACAGTGCAGGTCATGGATTTTATTTTTTTTTTTTAAGTTGACTGTGAAATCCCTCAGCTCTAAGAAACATCAGCAATAGGATCATGAAGCACATCCAACTCTTCTTATCTCACTTTCTTCCAAGTGCTTTTCTAGGATTTACTTTACTTCCCACTTCAAAGCCACCCTCTGGATCAGTCACTCAGGCATTACCCCTTCCTGAGGTGTGCTGCTTTGTGAAGCCAATTCATTGATGGTCAGTGTCCACTGACAGCCTGGTGTGCCTTGGTTCACCTGCCCCACGCTGCCCACGCCTCTGTGACCCCACTACAGCAGCCATGCCAGCAGAGAACCTTCCAGGCACATCTGCACCCTTCACTTCCTACTGCTGTTTCATGTCCCCCTCCCATTCCACTGGCAACTGAGCACACAGCAAATCTAAATTAATGCCACTCATAAACCCCTTTATAGTTACACTAACAGAGAGCTTGGCCAAAAGCACAAAACACAGGCAGGTATAACACCAAATACTGCTCCCAAGGTGAACATTAAACATGAAAATGTTTAGTACTTACAGTGGGACTGAAGACCAGTGTAATGTGTTTATGATATCCAATGGCAGTGAAAGAAACCTGAGGCAGGGTGTAGTCATACTGTGATTTAGACAATGTAGAATCCAGGAGTACCACGTAATTCTGTGGGTAAAAAATACACTCAGGCTACAGCATCAGGAGCAGTTTGAGACAAAATCACATTTAAAGGCAAAGGTCAGCTAAACAGGCTTCAAATCTTCCAAGACACTGGTTAGTGCAGCATGAATACAGCTCTGCAGGCACCCCACAAATTACACTTCAGCGTCCATAGGGGAAAAAATAAAGTGATCTAAGCTAATTTTCCAGCAATATTCTTACCTCTCCATCTCGGAGTAGTGGTGGGAAATGAAAAAACAGGGATAGGCCTAAGTTGACTGTATGAATTGGGTTGTCAAGATTTTCACTTTTGTAGAGCTTCACCTGCAAGTGAAGGAAGAAGCACAAACAAGGCATTTCCAAGCTTGCACCACAATAGATATTTCAGACATCCCACACTTTCAGGGATAAAAGCATTTCCAATTTCATCATGTGTTTTTATAAACAGAAAGTTGTCAAGTAAGAACACCTGGAAATGTTCTAATCTGGGATGTGAAAAGTCAGAAAAGAGTCCTTTAGTGCTGCTGTCTGACATTTTCACATAACCAGTGTATGAAAAGCAGTCTGTGCTTGGAGCATAAAACTGCTCTCACTTGTGTCTGGACCCAGTCTTAGCATATCTTTCAGAGACAAGAATGCCTGAACTGGAGGCCAGGGTGATGACATGCACCCATCAACAGCTCACATGCACTACATGCAACACAAGACCCCACCTAATATGAAGAAGGCACAGGCTTGGATAACTTCCATATAATCAAATTTTAACACCAATTCCTATTGGCTTAGGCTGAACTGCAAGGGTTTAAATTTCCCCAGGAAGATGGGACACAACTCAGGGGCTCTTCAGTAAGGTGACATATTTTCCCTTCACACCTGCTCTGAGTGTTGGATCCTTTGGATGTCTCCCAAAAAACCCAACAGCTTAGCAATGAGATCTTGGCAGGTGAGATGCATAACAAACTAGTGTGAAAGAAATCCAAGCACTGCATTTATATTTGTAGGTAACATTTTATGGAGCTTTTAACCAGACTAACACCTCTTGCAGACACTTTCAGCATTTGTGCCCTAAGCCAAAAGGATCAGAGGTGTTAGCAAGCTTTTTCAGACCACAGTACAGTGTTAGGAATTTTGAAAATTTCAAATTTTCCTATCTGTCTCATGCTGTCTATTATAATGAACTTTTAAATTCATATTTCTTGTGGTATCACTGCATCCACATGGTATCTTCAGGTTTTGACATACAGGTGAAAATTTTCAGGTGTTTCAGGAATTAATGCAGTTCTCTGATACAAGGGACTCATTTAACTCTTGTTGTTTTGATGCCCCTACAGACAGAGCATCCCTAACCAGGGAAGTATATCCCAAAATGTATAGGCCAACCAGAGAAGGTATTTCTTAAACATATTCCCATGAAAAATGGAAACATTAAAGCAAAACATCAGGAACACTGCAATCTTCATTCAATCTGGAATTCAAATTCACCTTCATTAACTATTAGTTCTAATTTGAATTAAATGAGTGATCTGGCTACTGAACCATTTCCAGTGACCCTGCAAAAAAAATCACTGTGAAAGCAGTAACAAATACACTTGACAAAGATGAAAGGCTTGAACTTACACATAAAGTGGAGAGATATTCAGAGGCTGTAATTACATTTCCACTTAAATCAAACTGATTAATTTGCCGGAACGCTATGATATTAACGTCATCAATGTCACTGTTCCCAACCTGCAACAGAAAACACATTCAGGTTTTCATCAACAGAGGGACAGTTAACAAAGGACAGCTACAAAACTGTTAACACAGCACAAACATCGCTGATCATTTTAAATAAAAAGTGGATTTTGGTCTATACTAACCACAGGGAAGCTTGAAAGCTTTCCCACTGCACGTCCCTGCTCTCCAGAGTGCACAGCTTGCAACTGCAGACTTGGGCATTGTCAGCATGAGGCTCATGACATTAAGCTAAACTAAAAATGGAAGTCTCAAAAGCACACACTATTCTGGAAAAGGCTGAGGTACATCCACTGCCTGATTTCAGAACATTGGTCTCAGTATTTTGCACCTGTGCTGAGAAATGCACAGAGATGCTTATACACTTGATCAATGTGAAATATTTAACAAGATTCCACCAGTTTTCAATGTGAAGGTAATACTAGATTTTATAAAGATAAAAGTGCTAGTCCAAATTACAATTTCACCTACAACAAGACTGCAGGATTTGGAACCAATAAAACATAACAATATCTCTCTGTCCATAACTAAATACAACTGTAGGACAATTTATGAAATCCTTAAGCTACCACTGCTTTGTTCCACAGCAAAAAGAAATGCTGAAAGGTATTCCATATATTTATTCTCTTGTTTCTGGATGCAGAGTTTTCATGACTGTAAAAGAATCCTCTTCACTTGTTTACTGTTTGGGCTTTATCTCACTTCAGTTTTGAGCTATGGTGCTGACACACAATATGGGGCTTGTTTTTAGGGAGCTAACTTGCTGAAAAGTACTTGTCTAAACAGAATGCCTTCACTACATTGCTGCTGACAGAACATACAGAATGCCTAGACAGACCCATTTCATATTTAAGTGATGCTAGAAAAAAAAAGAGAAAAAATTACCTCAATTGCTCGATGCTGTGGTAAAGCTCTTTCAATGTGATCATTGCCTTCAGCTTTGAGTTGGACATGATACACACAGCCAGGCTGAAAGCAACATTCAGATGATAAATCCCAACACTGAATAATACATACTTTAATTTTAGAGAGCAGTAAAGAGAATTTTCTGACACTCCATTTAAGATACACCACCCAAACAGATTTAACTCTATGCTGTTAAAGTTTTCCTTATCTCAAATAGAAAATTCAGCTCAATGACACTATTAGGAGTGTTTACTGTCAGAAAATAAGAAAAGGCTATATAGAACTTTCATTACTTTGTTGCATCACAGTGTTAAAAGAAATTATCTGCTGTGATGAAGAAAAACACAGGATTAAACACTGATCAAACATTGCCTTTTACTTCAGGAAATTGTTTATTCCTTCCATAATGGTGCCATAAATTCAGCTCCCCCATTCCCTGAAGAACAGCTTACTTCACATACATGCTGTGCAACCATATCACACACACACACAAGGTCCTGCTAAAAACAGGCTGTTTTGGTATCTTCACAGCAGAAACTAAACACTTCCCCAAATTCATCTGCCCATGAAAATTCCCTGCTGGTCACACAAGCCCTGACCAGGGGATTGTCTCATGTCCCACCAACTGCTCAGTGTTTGTGGAGGCCAGCACAGTATGCTGCCAGCAAGTTCACACACTCACACCACAAGCTTTTCTCTTCCCCTTTTCTCAGGCTCAATGTTCATTACTTGACAGTGTTTCTTCACACACTCAGGGGAGTCTGAGTTAGCAACCATGATGGGAAAACAGAACCCAGTGGCCACTGAACAGAACCCATTTCACTGCTGCACTGTCACACTGACAGACAAGGAAATGCCAGAGCCTCCTCCTCACCCGAAGGCCACGGAGCCTGAATTTGCCCTCCTCATCAGTTATTGTGTCCTCTCCATAGATGCTGCAATCCTTCTGTCCCACAGCTTCCACTGAGACTCCCTGCTCAGGCTCTCCATTCAAAGAGGAAACTGTGCCGTAACAGCTGGAGGTATAAAGAGAACAGTTGCTACAGATATGCAGATGCTGTTTTAATACGTATTTTATAGACATTTTAGTGTTATAACTGATGGAAAAAGGATTTCATGTATTTACCACAGCATGAAGAAGAAAAGGGGTATTTATAATGTGTGTGTAAAACAGTTTAAATCATCAGAATTCACTGCAGTTCAGAACACAGCTTTAAGAATCCAAGTTTCCTAGACTCCATCAACAGTTCTTTCTTACCCCTGAGGGTAAGGAAAGCAAGGATCCTGAATTCAGATATCTGAATTGGTCTACCATACCTAGAATAGTCCTCTCCTCTCCCACTGGAGGCAGCACAAACAACTTCCAGTGCCACTGAGAGTGCTTTTATAGCCATGGTTCCTCCTATAGCTCTGCCATCTGGGCTTAGCTATATATCCACAACCACAAAAAAAGGCCAAAAAAAGTACTTAAAAACAGCATAATTAAGTTAAATTGAGACTTGGAAAGTGTCCGCCAAACCTGCAAGAACAGAGGTGTGCTGGGAGGAAACACTTCTGGCACAACACATCCCAATACAGCCCATAGGATTTTCCATGGATTCCAGCTCCACTGACCTGTAAGCTGTTCTGTAACCTGTTATCTGGATTTTGAGATTTTGTCCTTCCTGCACTTCAATCATTTGTGATGATGGCTCAAACCGAAATTCTTTCATCATGGGTTTAAAGTAATATTGCCCTGGGCTCTGCAAAGAGGCACAAAACAAGCTGTTTACTCACAGTGATGCAAAAACTCACCAACTCCGAACAAATAATGCTTTGCAAGAGCTCTCTGAAGAGTTGAAGTGCTCTGTTCCAACCCCAGGTTAAACCTGTCACAAACTGTGAGCAGTGACAAACAGGGAGCACACTGCACAATAAACTGATGAAATTCCACCTGGTGACAAAGTGTTAAGAGAGAAAGGAAACCACAGCCCTAAAACCTTACCACAAGACCTCAAGGACAGGAGAGTGACCACAAAAGAAGGATGTCTGCAAAGAAACTATTCAAGCATGTCTACACACATATAGATCAATAATGTAATTAGATTTTCTTCCCCCTAAAGACTCTCCAATGATTATCAACAAATTGGCTTGTTTCATGTTTACAGACTGCAAATTAGTAACTGAGATCAATCAACATCATCTACGACCTGTTGGGGAGAAACCTCTTGCCATGTTAGATTTCACATCTTTCACTTGCTAAGATTTTAAGTGCTGTTTATTCTCAGGGATGTGCATCTCTCACGGTGGGTTAGGGTTTCAAAGGACACCTGGCACTCAGGAGAGCCCTTTTTGGGAGGGCAGAGTAACACAGCCCCACAAACAGCCACGCTGAAAAATCATTTCAACTCACCAGATTGGAAAATGTCAGCATGCCATCATCCTGTGTGAGGAGGTTGGAGCGAAACACCCCTCCACTGAGGGACAAGAGAACTCCAGCAAGAGCCTGGTCATCCTCTGATTTGATCTGTTTTTGAAAAACCAGTCATTTTAAGTGTGAGGGTTTCTTTATGGAGAAGGGTTCAGTTGAAAAGCCCCTTGCAGAGTGCACAGGTGGGCTGGCTCTGAGCACTCAACTGTGAGCAGAACTAAGCACATCTGTGCTGCCCCTCCTGCCAGACTGAGGGCTGCAGAACCCCCTGCTCCCAAGCCCTGGGCAGCCACAGCCCATGGCACACCCTGTGCCACCACAGCAGCCACTCTCTACCACTCCACAGAACACACAGGGAGGCCAGAACAAAGCCCCCCAAAGACTGGAACCAAGCACGAGCTGGACCAGACTACACCAACACCTTGAGGGATAAAACTCATTAAAACAGGGTGGCTCAACTCTATAAAAGCAAATAAAGCCAATCTTTTGGACTCTATAAACCTTGCAAAGTATCTTCTGCATGGCAAGTCATGGTCTACAACGGAGCTCATCCACTGAGATTTATTTCCTCATGACAAAAATTATTATCCAAATAATAATAAATTATCCCAAAATCCCACACCCACTTGTCTTTGGAATACAAAAATTAACATCCAGCTCCAACTGCACACACTATTCATTTAGAACCCAAAATGTTCAGAACATTACCTCAAATGTCACCCCAGCAAGAGCAAAAGCTTTGAAGTCTCCAACTGTTCCTTCTACTGCAGTCAAAACAAAACCTTCCTTCTGAGCAGTGATTGTGTATTCCAAGTCACTGTGGAGTGGCCCAACACTTCAAATAAAAGGAGAATAGAACTTGTTTCAGATAGAACACTTGGATATCACATAGACATTGTCAAGTAACCACTCCCTTTTAACTGAAGAATCCAAAGGTTGAAAACCAATCTGCTCATTACCTGTAAGTGCCTTTGTCATCAGTGAAAACTGTGATAAGTGCAGAAGTTGCTCCCTTCTCACTAATGACAATCTCAACACCTTCCAATTCAGGATGGATTCGCCCTTCCAGAAATAAGCCTGCTTTTCCATGAATCTCTATCAGCTTCCCAGGACAACTCTCTTGGTCATTGTGAAGGGGATTTAAGAAAAAAAAAAAGTCAAAAATACACTTGACACTCTGGCTTACAACAGGAGTTTAACTACTTCCAAAGAGATCAGCTGGTAGCCTTTTATCTTAGAACAAGAGATCAATCCACACAATATCACAGCCTCTCAACACATCTTACAAAATCTGAACAGTACCAAAATGAGTAACTACATTTCAAAGCTATAAGCACATCACCAAAAAAACTTTATGGATTTCTGAAGTGGTTGTAGGTCTCAGTGCAGCCACACACTGCAGCCACAGATTACACTGAGCTTTGACCACATTTTTTGAGTTCAAATTCAGGTCATCATATGTCATGTTCAATGACATTAAGCAAAATTTTATTTCCCTCCCTCAAATGCATTTAGAATGTGCAAACAGAGTCACATGAAAAGAGGCACTTAATATTTCCTTGTGATTTTAAACAAAATATGTTCACTTAAGAAACTAAGGACATGATGGACACTGACCTAATAAGCAGCATCAATAACTGATGATAATCCTGACAATTTTGAAGTTCATATTTTTCTGTGAATATTTTTATTACTGTAATCTAGTGGGGTTAGAAAAAGCTTTAATAGAAAGTTGAATTTGGTAACAATTCAAAATAGAAACCTTGTTTTTGCACAACTCTTTTTCTCGGTGACAGTACTATGAACAACTCTGAGAATCTGGCCTTCCTCTTGTGCTAGGTGGTTTTTCAGTACTTGGAAGAATATTCTGCTGATATAAAATGTACTTGCATCCTCTATCAAATAAACTTCCAAATTCCAGAATTAAGCTGGCCCAAAGAAATAGCTGCAACTGAAACTTTCCTAACATTACTTTTTGAGTTATTCATATGTTTATCTACATACATTTCAACCATAAAAATCCAATCCTTTCAAAGAATAAATTATTTACCTCCACTAACAACTGCTTCCACATAAGGTGGGTAGAAGAGCAGCTCTTTTGATGATGGTGTTACAGTAATTTTCTCTCCAGACCTGTGAAACACAAATAAGATATAATCAGAAGAAAACTGAATTAGCAGCTCTCATGTAGAGCAGAGTGCAAGAATGCATCTAAATACTCCAAGAAAAAAGTACTAACAACAACCTAAGCAAAATTCTTACTGTGCGGTACTAAGTTTTCTTGTAGCTCAGAGTCACCAAAGGCACCCAGCCAGCAGCTCTGTCCTACCTGGAATTGTATCACAATCCTGTTTGACAGAAACACCAAACACAGTACAAAGAACACACCTTGGCCATTACTGGAGGTTGGTATTACCTTGCCCAGTATGAAAATTCATATAAGAATGGTCCTTGGAGCTCCTCCACCATTTCTTGCACTGGTGGCTTTGTTCCTTCCTCCTCCTGCCCCTTCTTTTCCCTCTCCTGCCGGCGGCTCTCGATTTCCGCCAGCTGCTGCTCCCGGCGCAGCTCCTGAACAGACCTCAGGGGCCCCAGAACCAAGGCAGGTTCACTGTCAATGGATGACCTGAAAATATGGACAGAAACCAAAATCATCTCCTGCCCTATATGAGATAAGAGCTTGTTGTATCTGTTAATTACTGCTTTTACATCACCACAGACAAGTCCCAGGGTATTTTTTTAACCCATCCCTCTTTAACTGCCCTGTTTATTCCCCTAAGAGCACAGGAGTGGTAAATTTTTAGGCGAAAGGATCAGTTTGCAAGGGTGCCTTTAACAAAGACCTAAACTAAAAGAGAAGGGCTGGAATTTCAAACCTGAGAACAAGTGTAATACAGAAAGTACAAAATAAATAAAAAGACTGCTAAGCTTGCTTTTTTTTTCAGAACTAGGAACTTCTGTCTCAGAACCTACCTCTCAGGAGCAGAGAATACAAGGAGAAAATAACTTCTATCATACATAAATACTTCCAAGAGCCAGAAATTCCCAGGAAAAGCTCTGAGTCCTCACTTATCTGCCCTATTCATTTGAACTAGCCAGCTATCTTGTCACTGTCCACTGAGCAGATTACTAGATAAATTCAACTAAGTTCTTAGAATCAGGTCAGAACAATGCCTTTTATTTCACTTTCTCTGATCTTGCATCCTCTCTTCTAGCATTTTTTTCTAGACTCCAATCATCCTTTGTATCTTATCATCTCTCTTCTCCAGCAGTCTGAATTCTCAGTGAGGACTGAACCTAAATGAGCACAATCACTTTTCCTAGAGCCACTTAAATTACCAGGATAGTTCTGACTCCTGCTTCAGCCTCCACCTATATTCTAGTTGGGTTTTTTAAGAGACATAATTACTATTGGTTACTATTGCTCTATCACACTAAGTTTCATCAAGGCTTTATACTCTTTCTCTGCAGTCCAGACACAATACAGAAACATGAATTGTGGTTTTTTTTGTCTGAAAGTCTACTAAAAATTTGTACAGGCACACACAGGCTCAAGATACTCACAATACATTACTACAGTCTTATCTTTAAAACATACCAAGCCATTATCAAGAACTGACGAGAATCAGCTTTGCTTTTGGTTGAGGTTGTTTGGGGTTTTTTCTTAACTCAAAGTTAAAGGGTCACTGCCATGGATCTGGTACACAGACTTGTAAAAACACATAGCTTGCTTTTAAACCCAGAGCTGTTCCCTTTATTTTGATGGCACTTCACAAATTGGAATTCAGCTGAAAAGCTTGAGACAGGATTGATCAGAGATACCTGTGGCAACTAAGCTGTCTTCAAAGCACTAGCCAATAGTCTCCAAAAAGCCAACAAGCTGAGAAGGTTGGTACAATATTCACCTCCTCACTAAGTTGTTTTTAAAACCCTAATGGCTCTCTGCTGTCTCAGTGTCTCCTTTCCAGCTGCTGGAGTTGCCCAGCAGTTGCAGTGATAAGGCCATTAATCTTGGAGAACTCAAGGCCATGCTCTGCAGGTAATGTTCTCTGAAAAGATGTTTTCTGCACTCAAAAAAGTTTGAGAACCCACAGCCTAGAACAAGTAGATACCAGCAGAGTATCAATAAAACACTCATCATTACCAGACATTTTCAGGCAGATTTGGCACCTCGTACAATTAAAGCTGTTCACAAATCAGTGCTCCCTAGTGAGCTGTCTGTTCAGCTAAACATAAATTGGTGCATTAGTGTGCAATCACTCTGCATGTTTTTCCTTTTATAACCCTCCTCACACCAGTTACAATGCTCTAAAGCAGCAGACTCTCATTCTGAGGAAAAAGGAAAAAAATATATGCCAGTGCCTTAAAGAGCTCAGACCCAAGCTAAAACAATACCCTCTGAATTCTGAAACATCAGTTCATTAAAGTATATAAAAACTCAGAAAATCATTCCTTTTTACCAAGACACAAAAGTAGGGAGGGGCAATGTTCAAATGATCAGAAAATGCTCAAAATGAGGCTGAACTTATTTCTCTCCAAAGAACTCAAAGCACATCCTAGCATTAAAAACCTCTTGAAGCCTAGGCTAGGATGCCATCCCCTTAGAAAGCAGCCACTGCAGCACTAAAACTGGAGTAAAGCTTTATGAGAGAAATGTCTTTTTCTACCACTTTTTATACCCCATGATTTCTTTGTCCTTACTTAATGGTGACAGTCACATCCATCAGTTTATCAGTTACAATCGTGCCAAGGACGTGGTGGCGAACTGCAGTGAGCGTCAGGATACTGGGAGAGGACCTGCACATCAAAGGAACAAAGACACCAATTCAAGGTCCCCTTCCCAAATAAACAAATCTTATTTAGAAGAGTCTGTGCTCTCACCCCTGAGACTGAAATGCTTTATAAAAGATGACACAGAAATTACACAGCAAAGCTGTGGTGCTGGGATGGTCATCTCTTGGAGAGGGAGCATTTCCTACCTCGAGTCCCAAAGCAATCCCTTCCTTTGAGCCTTCTGCTTCCTCTCAAGCTAAAGTTGATTAGATTGATTTCATATTGTCAAAGTGTCATCAAACACATCACCAGACCATAATCTATAAATAACTAATAAACTTTCCTGACCAAGGAATATCAGCACTGCTCACGGTAAGGGTGAACATTTATTCAGCTTGCAAAAAATGGAGTGAGCAGAATCCCACCACCAGAGGGTCATGGAACCAGTGGCATGCAATCGTGGCAAGGGCTCTTAGCAATCTTACTGTGCTATCTTCTGCCTTTCAGCTGTCAGAAGTGAGCAACAGTTTTTACTGAAATAACTCTTCTCTGTCACAAAGCAAACCCAACACTAAACAGACAGAAAGCTGACAAAAACACCCATCGAAAATAACTAAAGCATCTTTAAACCCTCTCATTAGTTGATTTTTATTACTTTTAAGATAGGAAGGGCAAGAGAACACGTGTGATACACCTTGCTTCCCTCTACACATGCTGTCCTGCTGAAAGCAAGCAGGAGAAGGGAGCTTAATGGAGAATCATGCTGGTAGGTGAAGGTGAGAACAGTCACACTCTTACGTGTCGTAGGTGTAGTACTCGTGCTCAAACTGGTGGCAGGAGCGTGGGGTCACCTCATACACACCTACAAACAGCAAGGCAAAGAATGACCCACTGAAAAAGTCAACTTTTAGAGCAGAGGTATAGAAACAACTACAAAATTTGACTATTTATCTGCTGCCTTTCACATAGACACCTTCTAACGTGTCTGACAAACAGAACCTATATGAATGAGATTATTTCAACAATAAAATTTCATTCATCAAAGATGAAATACTTCCATCACCAAGAAAAAAAATAGTAACATTTTATTTCTGGAATCTAGAGTTGGTGAAGGACTAAATAGCAGAAGAAATGGAGAATTCTAAAAACTTAGAACAGGACATTTATATACAGATGTAATTAAAACAATGCCTTTCAGAAATCACAACAATTTTATTTTAGTTCTCAGCAGTATTAGCTAACTGGTTATTTTTCATTTTTAAACAAATATTTTTAAGCTTTTACCTGGCTTTGAAAGACAGAATCTATTAACTCCTTTGGACAGGTTATAAACACCAACATTCTCTGGTCCATTTCCATCCTGATAAAATTCCTGTGAAGCCACAGCACAGTTCACTATTAGCAGCTACCAAACAACAAAATGAAAACAGTGTTTGCCTGAAGATACATCAATGCCATCTCTTTTGTAACACCTAACATCACAAGACCATTTCACCAACTTAAAAGACAAATCCTGAAGCACTCTAAACATCAATGTTCCATGCTCTGTGACCCTCCAGAGACAGGAGAAAGCCTTGATTCCAAACATAACCAGCCTGCCTTCACAAGGTCATTAAAAACATACAAGAGCATTTGCTTCCTACGTACCAGTGTGATTGCATGAGATAGAGAACACCTCAGCATATATCCAGTCTGCCTGAATTCTACTCCTGACACATCTTCCTCCAGCACTTCCCATTCCAGAGACTTATTCTTCCAGCACCAGTCTTCATGTACAATGCTTACTAGAATATACATCACACAAAGCATTTCAGTAATGTAAAACCAAGTAAATAAGGGCAGGTTTTGTGATAGGAGAAGTTTGTGTCTCTCAAATACATGACAATGCCTGTAGTAACAGACCTGGCTCTCAGCACTGCAGCATCACTAGGAACCCAACACATCCATCAGGAAAGCTGTGCTATGAAAAGGAATAATGAAGCCTGGCCACCCTGGAAGGCTCCTCAATGGGCACTACCATTGTGACAGGCAAAGCAGCCTCGAGGACATTACAACCTAACTCAAATTTAACCTGGTGGAAAGATGTTCCCACTCCTGTACAAAGGGTGCAATCTATATACTCCTTCTATACCTTTCCCTGGAAAACAACTTATTTTCACAGGCCAAGGCAGGCTGGCCAAAATACAGATTGTTCTTAGGAGCAGCACTCTGGAAGCAGAACTAGAGTCTGTCCCTGTTCTTGGGACAAGCTAGTTCATGATAAAGCCCACTACCCCCACACCAGTCATGCAGACCCTAAAACTCAGGGGAGCAGTAACCTTTGGGCTGACACAGGGTTAAACATCCAACACTAAGAAAACCTGATGCACTCTTGTAAGGTATTTTTCCAGATTCTCACAAGTTTCACAACTGTGTAGGGCATGCTGCAAAAGCCATCCATGATAACGGAAGCGCTCAGATTAGGTCCCAAACTGAGCTACCCAGGTGCCCCCAAGCAGTTCCCCTGCTCCTACCTTTGTACTTGCCCGGGAGCACCCCCTCGAAGGTGAAGGGCACCGAGTCCTTGCTCCCGGCCAGCTGCAGGCTGCGCTTCTCCCCCTGGCGGCTCACGGCCTGCAGCGTCACCGTCAGGTCACCACAGGCGTCTGCCAGGGAACACAGCACGTCAGGCTGCACCCCAAAACAGCCACACCCCGGCTGCTAAATGAAATGCTAACCCCCTCCCAGCACAGGATGCTTCCAGTTAAAACTTGTTTCTTAGGCACGTATCATGGGTTTTTGCATTCTGCAGATTTTGAGACTGTTAATCATATTCTTTTATCTCACGGCAAGAAAAAAACCTGAGATCAACATTAAATCCCTGGGTTCGCTTCACTCTGCAGAGACTTAAGAGCTGAGCAAACACCTGAGAGGCAGAACACAAAGTGCAGGAGGATTCAGAGAGGAAAAGGAAGGGTAAAAATGACAAAAATCAGGCTTCAATCATCATCTGCTAAAATCAGTGGATAATCAAGGAAAATAGCAGGAGAGAGGAGCCTTAGACTAAAATAAAGACAAAAAGCTTATGAAAGAGAACAGAGGTTGAAAGCTTCTACCAACAGCTTCAGCATCTATCCTACACTGCTTTTTCCCCTTTTTTTTTGTAAACTTCTTTTTCACCTCCAGTACTTCTCTGATTGATGTACAGTATCCCAAGCAGCAGTCAGGACCATTTCCTTCCAGAACCCCTCCTTCTTCTGAGGAAGGAAGACTTGCTAATCCTTAGCAAGTATCAAAAGAAGGTACATAACTTTACACCAAACTTACTAGGTCACAACATCTCCCAAGGAGAGCTGCTTTCTCCACGTGCTGCAAGTTACATTGACTTATCTGCTGATGGGACTAACCACAGTGTCTTGATGTCAACAACACTCACACATGCAGTGCTGAAGTTCTCCATTCCATTGCCACTTCACTTTCACAATGGACTTACCTAAACAAGAGATCTTCCCTGAGACAGATGCCAAAAACTGAGAGAAGGTCACATCCATCACTGGTCTGTCAGTAACAGTGACAGGGAACATTTTGGGTTTCAATGACAACCCTGCTCTGGTCTCAGCCTCTGGAATAATTACCTGCAGAGTATATGACATCAAGGCATCACCACCTTTCAGACACAAGTCCAAAACCACCCACTCTGCTGTCTTCAATGCATTTATCAGGAATTAAAAAATGGAAATCTACTGTAAATCCCAGAGAAAGCAAAACCACCCTCTTCAACATGCTTTCCAAAATTTCAAAATCTTCTAAAACACCATAACAGTCCTATGATGAAGAAATGTAAGCTCACTCTTACCTGAACATTGTATGTACCCGATTTTGCCTTGAAACAAAATGCTCCATGAGAGTCAGTTTCTGTTGTAACCAGTGATGCTTTGTCTTTGTCTTCAGGTATCATGGTTACCTTGTATTTACTGATCTGTTTGACTGTGTCAGGGAATCGAGTAACTGAGATGCGGCCACACACACTGAACCTGTTAAATAAAAGCCACTCATCAGAACAAGTATCTTGATTTGACAAAGATCATAAAAAACCCCCTTGTTTTAGGACTTCCTTAAAAGTAAACCTCGTCATGTTGAGGTAATAACATCTGAATTGGAAAGGAATTCTCCTGAAAGAGAGATTTGCAAGCAACTTCCTTCACTCTTCCCGGCCACCAACCCAATTATTTCCAGCCTTTTTCCTTTTTTTTTTTTGTGCTAAGCAGGCAATGGATTTGTCCCCTCAGGTTTTAAATAGTTTCAAATGTTTTGTGTCAAAAACCTTAAATATGATAGGTAATCCACTGGAACACAACCTTGGTACACCTACACTTGCGAAAGCACAAGACAAGATGACAAATCAGAAGCTGCTAAGTTTTATTCATAGCCTTCAACAGCACAACATATTTAGTTACTGAATCAATTGTACCCCATCACTGAGCAGCACACAGGCTTTTTTCTAATTGGCTATGTCTGTATGAGCTGACAGCTATTTGACTCAGTAAATTCCAAGTTTTCACTTCTCCAGAACACTGCCACTATTTCCTCCTCTGAAGTCCTGAACACAGAACCACGGCCCTTTCATCTTCCTCAGCTCATGCTGTATCTTCCACCACTGCACAGCCTTAGACTCACAGTCAAGGCATCAAACAAGAAAAAAGACAATTCAGGTAAGGCAACAATGACTTTGAGAGTGAGCAGTAAAATGCAGAGGTTTGGTACAACACTGCACCAGACAGCTGTGTGACTCCAGATACCCTCCTTCTGAGCAAGAGTCAAGTGGCAGAAAGCTTCTCTGTTGCTTTCTTGGTTCACATAACACTCTAAAATTCTTAATTTATCCATGCCTTAGTGTCTTCATTTGCTAGGGATAGCTTCTTAAGAGGATGCTCTAAACCTGAACTATTATTGAGCACAAAACATGCACTCATGCTGCCCTATCTGCCCTTCCTTTCTTCAGCAACATTTAGCTCCTGACAACACAATTCTGGGCATGGCATGGAAATGATCACCCATTTTCATAGCCTCATCCACACATCAAATTGTATTTTCATCCTGACACCATTCCTTACCCTGTTGCAATGATGTTTGCCAGCTGAGGTGTATTGGGTGCAATCTTCACAGTAATAGTATCAAAGAACAGGTGTTCTTTCCTGGCATGAATTGTGTATGTACCTGTCGTGATGTTCTCAAGGCGGAAAGAGCCATCAGCTTTTGTCTTCACTGTAACAAATAACAACAGTTAAAAACCAGAGCATATGTTAACCTAATGTATCAACAGATCCAGAGGACATGCACTGCTTTAGGCTATTTTTAATTATTATTACACAACAAATAGTTTTATGCTTTTTTACTAGACGAACCTTCATTTCTGTATTTCAAAGTACAATATGGCATATGGTTAAAAGCAATTAAGAAATTTTCAACTGCCAAACAAATGAATATTTAATGCTCTCATCTAAACCAGAAAACACAAAATTTATTAACTGCATGAAATGCACTCCAATATTTCAAATAAATTGCAACAAAAGCAGTGTACTATCCCAAAGGGTTAATTCCACATAATACACTAGTCCTGTACTTGAATTTCATAAAGGCTTCCCTGTAGCAGCAAAGATCAAGAGCACTGAATACCTTTAATCTGATTGTTCAGAGTCACAGTGGCATCAGCAACTCCTTCTCCTTCAGGACCATTCAACACCCTGCCTGTGACAGAGAAACCCATCACATGGAAAACAGGCTGAAATGGGAAAAAATTAACATCATTCTTTACTCAGGAAATATAAACACACACCTACAGCAATCAACACCATTTTCTCCCCACACACATATAAAGGAAACTTATTTACAGCTCTAGGAAAAAATGTACCAGGATGATCACTGTGAAAGTACAAACTGATCTCCAGGCAAACTGCTCCCCTAAGTACAAAACACACATTCTCAATTTGTCTGCACTGGTACAGCCCAGAGGGCCACAGTCACAGATCATAATGCCATTACACAAGGAACACTGCAAACCAGAAAAACCTACAGGCCCTTCTCCAGAGATGTGACAATCTCAGCAAGGAAATACAGGCAACATGGAAGACTACTGCCTGTTTGCAACACTTGACATGAAAATGAACACAGCAGACAGCTCTGCCCTGTTTTGTTTCTTCCTAATAAAAGGGACTGAAGCACAGAAACACAGCACAGCACTAGAAACTGTCTTCTACCTGCTGTGCATAAACAAGTGCCTTCAACTTCTTTCAAAGAAGTTTTTCCACAATTCAGCTGCTTTCTGCTAAAATCAGTTAGGCTTTTACAGGAATGAGTGGCACAAAAGGATTACTCCCTCTGCAGGCCTTACCTCAATCTGTAAACTGTCATGCTCTACAAGGAAGTCCAGTCTAGATGGGGCAACATCAAAGGTGATTCTCTCTCCTCTGTAGAATGGTATCTGAAAGAAGACACATGGCTTTGACTCCTAAGCTGTGATGACAGAATGATTTTCCTCTATCATTTTCCATGTTCTTATTGCCATTCCATGTTCTTATTGCCACCAAGGTAAAATGAGCTGCAAACCTCCTGGAAACAATTACTCAGAAGGATGGAGACACAAATATGGGTAATATTTCAAGACTGATGGAAACCATGAAATTATCAGAAAAGAAAGAAAAGTAACCCTCTAACCAGAATACAGCATACTTGGATGTGCAAGAGCTAATGGCTAGGAGACTGTATGATTGCTAGAAGGATTAAAGGAATGAGAGAAGCCTGAATCCCATTTGTAGAGCACAGACTGAGAATGCAGGACCATCACTCCAGGCAGTGCACAGAGAACATGCTCCCACAACATCCAGATGTAAAAAAGAGAATGGGGAAAAAAGGAAACAGCTTAAAAGGGAGGAGGTGGCAATAGCACACTCTGGTTTAGAAAATGAAAGTGAACAGCCCACTCAACAGAAAAGCCATGAATTTTTTGTCACTTACCACAGTGTATTTCCCACTTGGCAGAGAAAGAAAGCTGAAAGATCCATCTTCTTTTGATACAACATTGCACAAATAGGATAAAGACTCATCTCTTGACTGGAACCCATCCACAGGAGAAATACTGCAGCCCAAAACATCCTGTAGTAATAAATGCAATACAACTTTCTTTCTATCTCAAAGAAGAACACAAAAAGTAACTGGGGGGGAAGAGGGATACAGGAGGGTTCAAAATACTCAACTGTGAATGATAGATGGGAAGTATAAAACCATTTTAGAGGCAAAGTTTGATGACATGGCTTAAAATTCATGTATAGGTAAAACGGGAAAAAACAGCAAATGATCAACTTTATGGTAACAAGGACAGAGCACTGGGAAATTCAATATCTCCAAAACTGTACCATGTGTCTTAACTGACTGCAGTTCTGTGGACAGGGCTAACATTGCAGAACAGAGCTCAGCTCTACACGACCAAATGTTTCACAGTCATTTCTTAATGCATTTATAAGGTGGCAATAGAAGCTGTGGAACTTTGTCTTCCCATCAAAAGGGCAAAGAGTAATAAAGATGTCATGCTGAGGACAAATTGCAGCTACTGTACAATGAATTATGAAATAATTCCATGGAGGTCACATAGCATTACAAGGGTCTTGTTAGGAAAAAAAAAAAGAAATCACATGAACCAAATGCAAAAATATAGTTTAAGGGATTGTACAAACCAGTGAATGACAGATGAGTATCAGGGCAATATGAATCTAGAAGCTATTTGGTTTTTCTTATTTGTAGCCATACTCACATTGAAAAGGCACTGATCAACCATTACCTCTTTGGAGACTGAAGAAGAGAAAAGGAGAAACATGACCCCTTTCATGGGTTCTCCATCACTCCTCACAGACCCAGAGACATTGTAGCCTGCAACAATCAGGGGGCTGGCAGCATAAGCATTGGAACTTGTCACCCGCACCACTGTCTTGGCCTGAAATACAGAAACAAACATTTTCATCAAAAGCAGGCATCACATCTCACTTACAGCACCTAAAACAATCAGAAACTGCACAATCAACAACAGGAACAGAAGCCAGAGCAGCAGAACTCGAAGAGGGTCTCCAGGCTAGGCAAGGCACTAAGACACTAAAGCAAAGATACTTTCTAAAACATTATTTTTCCTGCTTCACTGATTTAGGAAATGGTCAGGATATCAGAGCTCCTCAAAGAAGATGCCGTCTGGGAGGGAAGGATTTGACCTACAATATTCTGGCAAAATAAGGGATAGAAGATGGAAAGCAAAAGCAAAAGCTCATTTTGTCCTTCCCTGGCTGGCTTCACTATGTCCAAAGTGGCTGTGTACGAGGCAGTTTCTTGATTACCTGAATTAGATGTAGAAAAACTCCAGTAACCCTGTCCACCCACAAAGCCCCTTCCTCACACTAACTGATCCAGACAAGGTCTAGCAGATCCATCCTCTCTACCCAGGCAAACCAGAACTTCTGAAGGTTCTAACCTCTTTCAACATCCAGGTAGGATGTGATGCAAAGATTTCATATTCACCAGGGAGCACTTTAAAGAAAGCAAACCTGCAAGGCAAGAAAGGGATTATGTCTCTTCAGAAACAGCCACAAACATCTGTTCACAGAAAAACAATTTAGACTCTATTCACATATTAGAAAAAATACTTCAGAACTCTTACAGTCCCAGTCAATACAGCAGAATTGAAAGGATCTTGTGCAAATGAACAGATGAACTAAGTATGCACCACCCACACTCACTTTCCTCCAGGTTGTGTAATAGTTGCTTGTATGTTTATGTCACTGCCAGCATTTCTCAGTACAACCTGAACTCCAGCAGGACCTAATGTCTGACCTTTGCTGAGAACCTGTCAAAAGAAAAAGAAAGGGAAGTATAAATGAATGAAAATAACATGTAGACCTGAATTTGAATGCGTTTATGAAGGTTGAATTAGCATAAGGTGGAATAAATGAAGATAAAGGAGTCTAACCTTTCCATTCACAGAAAATCCTGTGAACACAAAGTTAATATCGCCTCCTTTTGTGCAAATGTCATTAATGCCATCCACATGGATGTCTACACTGGTTGGTTCTGGAAGAGAACGATAAAACAGCATGAGAGTTAGTGAGAGAGCAACCACAAGGAAACTCTGCTTCAGCTTTGCACAACTGCCACAGAAATGTATTCATTCAAGCATGGCAAGCTTTCTTCAGCAAAGGTAAAGCACCCCCAAATCCTGACTCTGAAAATCCTCTTTCCCTCCTCCCACTGCAGCCATTTTTGTTAAAAGCCCACATCCCTTCAAATCAGTTCAAGGGTTACTTTGTCAGTGTCTGCCACCCAGCTTTACTTTCCCCAGGTACAGTAAGTACATGTCAGTTATTAAACCATGCACTATGGCTTATAGGTTTGGAAAAGTGCTCCATTTTCCCTGCCAGCTGCAAGTTAGAGATAAGTCCCTCACTGCAGATACAGTGTGCTATTGTAGGAAGACATACAACCACTTACCGAAACTCCACCCTAGGGGAGGCTCAATTTTAAGAATGAAATCCCCCTAAAAAAATAAAAAGCAATAACTGTCTTCATTGATCTAAATTTAATTTAGCTAATAAATGAGAAAGAAAGTCAGAACACAAGCATCATGCTGCAGAGAGGAACACAAGACTCGAGTGCACCAATATCCACCATTCTCCTTTCCTCCTGCTTATGACTCTCTGTTCAAAGCAGCTGCCATATCTACCCAGACAGGCTGGGATGCTGGGCTCACATCCAGCCAAGAGCAGAAATTAAGTATCACCGTGTTTATCCTGCTTCCAGCACAAACCTGCTTCACAGTCAAGCAGCTCAGTGCTAGAAAGTGTTCACATCTACCTCCACCTGCCCCAACAGATGGGCTCTAAATCAGCCTTTGATATTTCCACTGGGTCATACCCAACCATTATCTGCATGGGATAACAAAATTCCGGTCCTTTTAAAAGCTCTGGTCAAAAAGGGTGTTAATCAATACAGGGATCCTCTTTATATCAGAGAGCACCACATGTGTTCTGCCACACATATCCTGAAGTTCATCCCTGGAAAGGCTCAAAGGCCTAAGAATGAAATCACCAGGATCAGAAAGCATGTTACATTCTTAGACTGGGAAGGGAAGGAATTATTTGTTGGCTGGACAAGATGACCTTTAAAGGTGCCTTCCAACCCAAACCATTTTGTGTTTCTACTCCTGAATCCTATGTTAACTATCTCCCTAAAAGAGCAAAACACCCGGAGCACCTAAGAGTAGCTTGCATTTAATTTAATTTGAATGTAAACAACCTTCCAGTCTAAGCAGACATCAAATTACTGATACATTCTGAGTTTCCTGGATCATTATTTCCATAAAACATTCTTCATCTCCGCAATTAACCATTCAGGTTATTTTCAATTCAGTAGTACCAAAACACCTTCTCATATACATTGATTTCCATTTCTATAGGTAAAAAATCTGAAAGCTTTGTCTGTACTCTGTAGGAGCCTGTATTTTTGTAGAGTATTTGTACAGCTACAGCACACAGCTGCTGGCAGGAATTCAGGTTCCCAATGCTGCAGTCATTCCAATAAATAGCAAAAACCCAATACTGCAGCCATCGTTAGCTGGCTTTTCTCTTCATAATTAGCACTGGGAAACAAAGTCGCTGCTTTAAGAAAAGAAACAGCTGAAACTTTGATCCAAACCACATTAAGTGATGTCCTAATTCAAGTGTTTCATGGGTGTGTGTTGCTCTGAGATTTAATCTGCCGGCAGATCGAGGTGGAGGCAGCTGCTGCCTCCAGCACAGAGGGGACAGCGCAGGTATTTGTGTCTTACCTTGTCATAGAGGGGAATCATGAAATACCCATTGTTCGGAGCACAGTCTGTCTGGTATTTCAGAGTACCATGTTTTGTATATAACTTAATCTAAAAGAAACAAACAAAACAGACACAAAGGTATTTTTTAAAAAGGCGATGAGCACTGGAACCAGGCACTTTCTAACCCAATGCTGTAAAGCAGCAGCAGCAGCCGTGCCAGGGGGCAGCAGGACGCGGTTTATGGCAAACAGGCTGCAGAGTGCCAGGGTGAAGAGGAGCCGCAGCTCCACCGCCACCTGTGCCCGCGGCCCGGGCGGCAGCGCTCGGCACGCCCGGCAGGCAGCCGGGGCCCACCTCGATCAGGGAGTAGTTGATCTCCACGTCGGACTTGACGAAGCCGCCGCAGCCCACGACGATGTCCTCGGAGCCCCGCGCCAGGGCGCAGCACAGGGCGCAGAGCAGCGCGGCCGCCACCCGGGGCCGCATCCCCTCACCGCCGCCACCGCCCGCAGCCAGCGCTGCCGGAAGGGCCGGGCAGGGCACGGCCGGGCCGCCACAGCGCCTCCTGCCGGCCCGGAGGGCTCCGGGCGCTGCCCGGGGACGCCCCGCTGGACCCGGCCCGCCCCGTCCCGGCCCCGTCCAGTCCCGGCGCTGCCTCCAGCCGGGATTATCCTCCCCAGCTGCGCCTTCGCACCCTTGGTAGGCGCAGCTGGTGCCAGGTCACTTCGACAAAATGAATTCTTTTCAATAAAGAAAAGAATTTTGTGTTACAAGCACTGCGTACAGTGCTTGAAATAAAGTTACATGCGTAAAGTTACATGTCATTCATATAAATATGCATCGGGTAGGAGGAGACTATGTCTTAGGTAGGCGTGTTCATGTAAATTTTACTGTATTAAAAAATGTTGGTGTTACCCCCTTGGCGTGCTGAATTTGTGGAAAGAATAGACACAATCCTTTCTAAAATACACGCTGTGTCTGTGCTTAGAGAGCTCCGATAAGCGGCAATCCCGGGGGCTCCGGGAGCGCCCTGCTGCTGCTGCCGCCGCAGCCGGACTTTGGCCGCAGCGGGACGGGGCCGAACGCGGCCGGACGGGCACCGGAGCTCTGCCCAGCGGGGAAAGGCCGCCGGCCCCGCCGAGGGTCCCGGGCCGAGGGTCCCGGCCGGAGCGCCCATGGGTGCGGGCAGTGCGCTGTGCGGGCCCCGGGACGGCCCCGCCGCGCCCCGGGTAAGTGAGCGGCGAGGGGATGAAGGGGTGAAAGGCTGAAGGGATGAGGGGATGGAGGGGTGAGGCCGCGGCACCGGGCAGACCCCCGGGGCCGGAGCGGGGTGCGGCGCTGAGGAACGCGGCCCGCGGCCCGCCATGGGGGCAGCGCAGTCTCCGCCAGGGGCGGCCGCGGAGCGGACTTTGCCTCCCCGGACGGTGCTCCTCCGAACGCCGAACAGACCGCTCAGCTACTGGAAATGTGCTGAGCTGCGAGTGGGGACCACTACAGACATACCGTTGAAAGGGCTCTAGTGAGTCCATCAGTCTGGACTGGCGTAGGTTTCCGTCCCCACGGTTGATAAACTGCCCTAATAGTTTGCGAGTCATTATCTGCTTCCTCTTTCTGTCATGGGATTCCTGTGCCCAGCCTTGCTCCGCATCATGTCCTTCAGTTCTGCACTGTTCCTGTTTCAGGACTGGAACCAGACATGGCATACAAACATCCCAGGAGTGAGCTGGTGCTTCGAGAGCTCCATCATTGCCTGGATCCCTTGTGCCTATCTTTGGATCTGTTTTCCTTTCTACTACTGGTACCTTCGACACAGAAATAAAGGTTACATCAGGATGTCCCACATCTTCAAAGCCAAAATGGTGAGGGGTAAAGCGCAGGGTGTGGTCCTGAATTGTCTCAACTTTGATGCAGAGCTTAACTTTCCTAAATTGTTAATTCTTTCCTGATGATCCATCTCTGCTGGGTTTTTTGAAATTTACCAGCTCAGGTCAGTATAAATCAAGTTTTAGGAAGACATGTCATAAGATCTTCTCCCCTGTATTTGCATTTGATTCCCTGACACTTCCATAACATTCTCTGTCCCAAACTTGATCTTCCACCCCTCTAGTCCGACTGCCCAGGCAGCTTGGATCAGTCAGTTTGGTAGATTGTCACAGCATTTCAGTTCATTCCAGTGTGTGTTTTCTGTCTCTGCCCCAGGTCCTTGGATTCATCCTGGTAATACTGTGTTTTTCTAATGTCTTCTTCATGGTGTGGGAGAAAAGCCAAGGAATCCCACGGACCCCAGCACTCTTCATTAGCCCTGCTGTGGTGGGAATCACAATGGTAATTCCTCCCTTGTTTGTCTGCAGATGGCCAAGCTTAGCCCTCCTGGGACAGAGCTTCTATTTCCATGGTTGTTGCTGTCTCTGAGCACAAATTTGGCTGATGGGGAGTAGAAGGCTGGGGATGCACTTTGTGCCTATCTGCTGTGTGACACATCAGGGAGTTGGAGCTGGGGCAGACTCTGGGGGCAGAGCACACCTGGCAGGAGCTGAGGTTTCAGTAGGGTTTACGAGGAGGTCTCACAACAATGAGACAAAAATTCATTTCTCATAACCACAGTATGGGATTTAATATGGTTTAGAATGAAATGTGCTTTCTGTTCAATGAACCAGTGCCTGTTCTCCCCTTCTGTCATCCTCATAGCCTCAGTCCTTCCAGCCTGTTGGCCCAATTGTAATTTTATTATTTGCCTTCTCTGTAGACATTCTTGAGTGCAAAATTGCACACAAATCTTTTTTCAGTGTTAGCTTCTTAGGAACAATAGTGCAACTCTGAACATCTTGAAATGTTTGGGCAAGAAGCTAACTGATTTTTCTCTCTTGTATTCATTAATTTGATAACAATGTTTGGCATTCCATTACCAGGTATTTATTTGGACAAATTTGTACTTCCTCACAGGTCCTTGCCTTGTTCCTTACCCAAGCAGAAAGAATGATGGGCATCCAGTCTTCAGGGGTTCTATTGATTTACTGGCTGCTCTCATTTGTGGCTGCACTGGTGATGTTTAGTTCCAAACTTCAGCATGCCCTGGAAAGAGTAAGTGAGATCACATACCTTTAATGTGCAGACTACAAAGTCTCTAAACAACAGGACTGGTTTTCTCTCATTGACTGCAAGAGGGAGAATCAAATTCTTTTTTTAAAATATGTGCTGAGAAGAATGTTCATATTTGTGGTGGATGTTTATTTGCATAGGTAGAATGAAAAGCTCTTTCTCTGCTGGTTAAACATAAAGGTTCTTACCTCATTTTCACCAGTGTTCTCTTCCTTAGGGCTTCCTGGAAGACCATTTCCACCATGTTACAACTTACCTTTATGCTGGCCTGGTGCTAGGAGAACTTGTGTTATTCTGCTTAGTTGATCACCCTCCCTTCTTCTCTAAAGCTGACAACAATCCTGTAAGTATAAAGTAGCTTTTCCTAATGCTTTGCTTCATTGCTGAAACAGGATTTTAAATATATGGGGATACACAGGCACATGGGTGTCTGGGTGATGTAAGATGCATCATTCTGTAAAAAAGCTGGCAGTTTTAAAAGGTAACTGGCAGAATTTGTGATAACAGTGCTCTGTCTCTCTATGTAAGCTTTTCAAAACTAAAAGCCTATCCATACTCATGTTTCTTGTCACTGAAACCAATGGATAGGGCTTCCGTTGCTTCCCCTAGTGCTGCTCTCCTGTGCTGCAGTAGTCTGTTGGTGATATTGAGTATGGAAAAGCTCTGTGCTTAAGAAATAAATGTCTTTGGGCATGAAGAATTATATTCTCTGTTCTTCCATCTGAGACATTATGCAAAGTCAAATTCCTAAAAATCTTCCAATGCCATTGAGCCTCCACAATACACTTACTCTGGTTCAATGAATGGAGAGGGGGAATCACTCTGCTTGCTTTTCCTGGGGAAGCACAGAAGAGAACTATATTCATCTGACACATTCCCTTTTCTATATATAAATATCACATGTGTTTTCTCTCCCATCAGAATCAGTGCCCAGAAGCCAGCAGCTCTTTTCTTTCCAAAATCACATACTGGTGGTTCTCTGGGTAAGAAAACAGAAGATGTGCTTTTGCTACAATAGCATAAAAAAGCAGCAGCATCAGAGATCAGAGAGGGTGTAGATGGTAGCCAGTAAGAAATATCTCAGCCCCTGAGTTAGCTTATGGAGCGAGGATTTAAATTATTTCTTAAAATTTTTTCTCTTGTGAGGTATTCTCACAAGGTCAAATTATAAAAATTTCATTTACTTTTCTCCAAATAGTTTAAAACACAAATTTGTGATTCTAGATAATTCTCTTCTGCCTCCCAACTACCCCTCCAGTTCCCTCCCAATCTTAAAATAGATGTCATCAATCTCAAAAGATCACTGTACACCAACCACAGCCCTCTCTGCCTGCCAGACCTTGGTCTCATCTCCCTTTCATGGAGCCCAGAGAAAGTTAAACTGAACTTTCTTCTCCACTACCCAAGACTCTCAGTATGGACTAGAAATTAGTGCTGCCTTGCAAATCCCCATTGTGCTGACAGAAGACAGCCTAGGGATTCAAAGCAAAGCTGCTGCTCCTGGACATTCATGTTCATTGTGGGGCAGGACAGTCCTGAGTGGTGTTGTGGTGTCAGTGCTGTGCTCTCTGTGGCACACTGCCCTGATGTCCCTGTGTTCTGAAAGTGTCACACACAGCACAGGTCCTGCTGTGCTCCCCTGATTGCAGTCTGTGTCCTCCAGGCTCCTCTGGAAGGGCTCTCAGCAGGCCTTGGGGGTGGATGACTTGTGGCCGGTGAGGAAACAGGACTGCTCTGAAGAAATTGTTGCCTGGGCAGAAAGAGAGTGGAAGAAGTGTCACAGCAGAACCCAGCAGTGAGTATTTGATCTGGACAGCACGTCATGAGCTCAGTTCTAGATGATCTAAGAAAATACACTCACAGATACTGGTGTGTGAGTCCCTTTGTGCAAAATCTGATTTTAAGTGTTAAAATCTGCTGGAGAACATCCTTCCACTCCTGGAAGCACAGAACTGACTTTCTGTGAGAGAGGTCAGTTTTTGATGAGCTTTTTTACTGGACATGGTTTGAGATCCAGTGTGAGATATTTAATGATTTTTTGAATATACAAACTTCCCAAGCTTTCTGCAGGTGTAGGTAACTTTCTCATTATTTCTTACTTCAGAAAAATGGGGTCTGCTACATTTAAAAAGGGTCAGAAAACTGAAACTGGTATAGCAGAAGCTGAAGAGACAGAGGCACTACTACAATCAAAGCACAGTCAGAGCGGGCCCCTACTGAGAATGTTTTGGAGCATGTTTGGAACTTATTTCCTTCTCAGCACTGCCTGCTTAGTTATCTGTGATGTCTTCTTGTTCTCCACCCCAAAGGTACTGAGGTATGTGCACATTTAAGATGTATTTCTGTCACATGAACAAGGTTGCTGTGTGCAACATGCATTATGTTATATTCTCATGGGCAAAATCCTTTCTTAGTCCAGATTAGAAGTTCTGGAAGTGTGAATGACTCCCTTAGGTTACAGCTACCACTTTGCATATTTCTGACAAATTCATGAAAATCAGGAGCCATCCTTAACACTGAAAATGAGGTCTACCCAGAGAGGATGTTGAGATCAGAGATTGCTTCAAAACCACGAGTGGCTAGATTTCAAAAATCAGGATGTTATGTGTTCCAGTTCTTCTGCTATTCACTGATAAGCCTCAGCCAGAGAGAATACAGAAAAATCACCGCTATTTCTGCCACTTTATTTTTTGTGTGTCTGATATTTCATCAGTACTGTGTGGATTCAGCAACATTTGGCCCCTGTCTTGCAGCCTTTTCCTGAAGTTCATTGAAGATGAGGCAGCCCCAAGCTGGCTTGGCTACTTCTATGCCTTCAGCATGTTCCTGCTGGGCTGTCTGCAGACTCTGTTTGAGCAGCGCTACATGTACATGTGCCTTGTTCTGGGGCTGAGGCTGAGAACTGCACTGACAGGCCTTGTGTACAGGAAGGTGAGCCTGCAGCTCCTTTTTTAGCTTTGCTTTTATTCTAGCCCTATCTTAGCAGGAATGATGTACATTGTCCGTAGCAATAGCAGGGGAGATGTCATTAGAAACTAGTTTTAGGATGTAGATTCATCTCTGAGCAGGTACATTTTTTAGAGCTTCCCTATGAAAGAAAAGCCAAGTAAAGGAAAGAGCAAAAATCAACGTGGACTTTCTTATGCTGTATGTACATGTATAAACAACAAATATTTCTTGTGATGGCTGGGGAAAAGAAGTAAATGCTTCATCTTGAAGTGAAGTCACATGACCCAGGCAGGTTTCAATACCTGGGATTTGACATTTTTCTCATTCTCTTTGTTCTCTGTGAGGAAAAGAATGTTGTTTGACTTTTGGACCAAAGCTATTGTTTGATAATGCCTTTTCTTTCTTCTCTGCCCTGTCTAGATCCTTGTTATGTCAAATGCCTCAAGGAAAGCAGCAACCACAGGTGAAATTGTTAATCTGGTATCTGTTGATGTGCAAAAGCTAATGGATCTAATTATCTATTTTAATGGGACCTGGCTGGCTCCTATTCGGATTATCATCTGCTTTGTCTTCTTGTGGCAGGTAATATATGGCAGTATTTATCAATCCTTTTCTATTCTAAATATCAAAGGAAAAAGGAGGTTTCAAAATGATACTTACTAGTTTGAATTACATGAAATTGCCATATATTTCTTAGCTCTGTAGCACGGTGGATTCACTTTTCTTTCTGAAAGATATTTTCATTGATACAGAATCCTTGTCTGATCCTTCAGTTCATCTTCTCACCTGTGTATTCAGCAATCAGTCCCTTTTAGGAGTCTGTGAGTATGGTTATTGTGAGCTGACTGATAAACTTCTACTTCAGATTTTCCTGTCACTTCTCTTTACAACCAAAAGGTGGTGGCCCAGTGTAGGCTGAAAGTCCAGTATCAGCTCCTTGGCACAGTCCCAGAACATAATGGGGAGTGGTCTGAAATAGCAACTTGACATACTTCATCCTGAAGCCTGATTACCACCAGATCAGTGAAACAGCTTGAAGCAGTTACATGCCATTCAGAAAGAGGATTGGATACTTTGAATTTCCTAGTTATCAAGGAGTTCAGCAAGGACAGAGCAAAACCTGAATTAGAAATAATGGATGGTAATCTTTTCTCAGCAGTATAGAGCCCTGTTGTTTAGTCCCTGTTCCTGGCCAATGGTAGCATGGGCAGTGTAGAGACAGGTGATTCTCAGGAGCTTTCCAGAGGCTTTTGAGGCCAGGATGGGTTGTGCCTCGTGCCTGGCAGGATGCTGTGACTGTGAGAATCCCTGGTACAGACTGTTGTGAAGGCATCATCCCTTTTCTAATGACTTTGACAAGTTGAATGTGGGTTGGAGCATAATTACACTTCCTTTGCTGGTGTTCACAGACCATTTGTGCAGACAATACCTGTAACTCTGTATGTTATTCCCCTCTCCAGCCATCCCTAGGGAGATGTAACTAACCCATGAAAAACAAGTGTTAATACATAATTGTTATGAACCCCGGGATCCAAGAGCTGTCCCAAGATAATGGCACAGGATAATGCCACCATTTCATCTCCTGCAGACAAGCTGGACTATTTATGCTGCAGGAATCCTTGGTTGAGGGTTTGGGTTTGTTTTGAAGGAAAGCTGGTATTGTCTGGGGTCACTTACTCGGGGCAGCCACAAGATGTCCTTCTGAACGCATCCAGGGCTGGATGAGAAGAGCCGGGAATGGCTTGAATTGCCAGCGTGCCTCTGGATCGCCTTCAGCGCCGATCCAGCTCCTAACAAGGGAGCGAATAAATTCAGCACAGCCTGATGACAGGAGTTATCCGGCTTGGAGAGTTAACAATCCACAGTGCTTAGGAGCACAACTCCCTGGAAAGGCAAAGGCAAGATTGCAGTAAAGGCTTAGCCAGAGGGATGTTATGCACAAGTTAAAATAAGAGGGAAGGTACAGGGAACAAAAAGCAGTCTTGCCTAGTCATCACCAGAAGTTCCATCTCTTTTCTTTTCTCTCCTGGCAGCTTCTAGGGCCATCTGCCTTGACTGCAATTGCTGTATTTCTTTTTCTTTTGCCCCTGAATTTCGTGATCACCAAGAAGAGGAGTCAGTTTCAGGTATATTTTGCTTCATAAAAATGAAGTGGTTTACTGAGTTATGTGATGACTTATATTTATTCATGCTTATCATGACTGTCTGAAGTAACATAGGACGATTTGAAGCCTGCAAAGTTTCTTGAAATTTAGAGTAAGCTCTTCCATGTTCAGCCTTTTTAGTATGTTTGCCCTACTTTTCTGTTGTTTTTGTGTACTGCCAGTAAAAATAAAGCTCTGAAGATGATAAGTAAAATATTTCCCAGCCTAGAAGAGTAATAAGCAAAACAGCATACACAGCTTAACTGCAGGGAAATTTATTCAGGACTTGGAGGCAGGAATAAGGTATTTTTCTTCAGAATAATTGCACCATTAAACATTCAATCTATTAAATGATAAAACTCAAACATTTATTACAGGAAATCCAGATGAAACATAAGGATGAGAGGGCCAAACTCACCAATGAAATTCTCAGTAACATTAAAGTAATCAAACTGTATGGCTGGGAGAAAACCTTCATGGAGAAATTATTTGGAATCCGAAAGCAAGAACTTCAGGCCTTAAAAAGATCTCAGATTCTCTTCTCAGCATCCCTAGTTTCTTTCCATTCATCAACTTTCCTGGTGAGTGGATCACCATCTTACATAAAACATATGCTGTTACTTCCCTTTTCCTTTGTACTCCTGCCTGGATGGATTTTTCCTATGGACAGATAACGATTGTATCTGCCTGGAGGTCACAGGACTTGCTGTGGCTGCTGCACCAAAACCTCCTTAAAGCAGAACAAACATCCAGTGATCAAACTTGGTTCTGTCACCAACACACCAGACCTTTGCCTATGGTACCTGTAGGACAGGCACCTAGAGGGGATAGCCTGGATTTAACCAGATGGGTCCCAGAGCCTTGAAGGGCCTTTGTCACCCTTGAACCATTCTGAAGGAAGTGGTTTGCTTGTCCTTTGCTCCCTTTCAGATCACGTTTGTCATGTTTGCTGTCTACACCCTGGTGGACAACACACACGTGCTGGATGCTGAGAAGGCCTTTGTGTCCTTGACACTGATCAACATCCTCAATACTGCCCACTCCTTCCTGCCCTTCTCCATCAATGCTGCTGTCCAGGTTAACTGCAGGCCCTGTTCCTCTTCCTTTGGCATTAAGGGGTTTTTACATATCCCCACTAACAGGTAAAGGTAGGGATTTCTTAGGGCTCTGCACATCACCTGTTTAATTGCCACTCTGAAACGGTCACCTTGCAGCTAAAGGTACATTGTGGCATTGCTTTTCAGAAAGGCTCCTTTATATTGATAAAATAGTCAACAAGAATTACTCCTAAGTAATTTTGTAGCTCAGCACAAGCACCATTAGATCTCAGAGGGGCATCGAGTTCTGTTTTTAATCACAGAAATCAGAACAGGTGGAACAAAATCTCCATAGGGGAGAGCCTGCTAGTTCAGGCCAGAGAAGAAGTAAGAAATTAGGAAATTCATTTCCCTCTTACACCCTAAGACTGTCACAGATTTTCATGTGCAGAAGCAATCACTGGAAAGACTGCAGGAAGAATTGGATGAAAAAGTGCCAATTTCACTGAACCGGAAGCACAGGGAAGGATATGGAGGTTTTGCTAAACTAAGTGGAAATAAAGGCAGGAACATAAGGAAGAGCTGCCTTAGGCCATCTAAGCCTACAGCATCTGCAGCATAGCACTACTCAATATTCTAAGTGGGTCTTCAAACTGAGTCTTTACTTTGGGGCTTTACTCCCTTTCTACTCTAAGTCTTTTCTTCTGTGTGCTGCTTCATTTCAGGCCAAAGTTTCCCTAAACCGTTTAGCAGCTTTTCTGAATCTGGAAGAACTGAATCCTGAGAGCTTGAGCAAAAACACTCCTGGCTGTGGTGAGCTTTTATGTCAGCACTTTTGTCTTAAAAGAGGAGTCATTTCCATTGTTCAGCTTCTACTCAGGGTGTCTACCATAGTCAAGAGAAAAATATTTTCCCCTTACTGTCACTTTATCTCTCTGGCCTCATTATTTCTAACAATGAAATCTAATCTGGTGATAATACCCCTTCTTTTCATAATAGAGGTTGATTTTATGTAACATAAATACACACAGAAACATGAAATCACATAAATTGGGACATTTTCTGTAGCTATCTCTGCATTTACAAGTGGTCTGTCTCTCTTCATGTTTTAGCACAGGCAAGTATCACCATAAGAAATGGGACTTTTTGCTGGAGCAAAGAAATTTCTCCTTGTCTTAGAAGGTACAGACTTACCCTTAGTCATCCTTGTAGGTCAGGGTGGATGCTGGATGAACTAATTCCTCAGGGCCTAAGTGAAACCAGTGGGGAATATCGAGAGGCTTCTGAGTTTGCTTCATATTCAGTGTTGAATTCTTAAAATTATAAAATCAGATAAAACATAATTTTGCTTTTATGTTGAGGAGCACATGAATGGGAAGGTGCCTAAATCTGGACATTGCCTTATTATATGGGGACTGTTTTCTTTATACAGTTTTCTTGCCCAAATATGAAATTAAGGCAAAAAAGTAGAACAGATGGAATGCAGATATTATGTTGACATTTTAGAAAAGAAAAGCTTTGAAACGTTCTGATGTTCAGGAGTGTTGTACATCCAGTGCTTTGGGCTAGCCTGTCTCCACAGTGAGGATCTGGGTATGAAACTCAGATGGGGATGTGGATGAAGACTTTCTGGTTGGAGGTGTCTGAAGGGATGAAATCAGGGGATTTACTCGATACATACCCAACAATAGCAAGAATTTTGATAATAAGTACAATTATTTGCTTTCAGAAAGTGTATCTAAAATGTGGTAAGAGATTCTTTTTTTCCCCCAGCATAGAGCTCAGTGTGCCCCAGGGCTCTCTGCTGGCTGTGGTTGGCCAGGTGGGTGCTGGCAAGTCCTCCCTGCTGGCAGCGGTGCTGGGCGAGCTGGAGGCCACCGAGGGCTGCGTGACCATGAAGGTGAATGTTCCCCTCAGCATGTGCTCCTAATTAGGCTGTTCTCAGGAACTGTAAGGTATGAACCACAGCATCACTTACCTGAGGAAAACCCATTTGCTGCTGAATTTTAACACAGGCTGTATCAGTCCACATTTAGTTATCTGAAGGCACTTCAGACTTCTCAGATGAGCCTGAACTTTGTGAATAGGAACTGGAACAACACTTCAAAGATCCAGTTCTATTTCTCCCTCTGACAGTGAGCTGAAGTGTCATTCTGGTAAATTGCATCCTGTTCTTGTACCTCTGTTCACTCCGCTGTAAGGTAATAACAGTGCAGACTCATATTTTGCAAAGCTGTCTAAGAATTCTCAGTGCTGATGATCATTCCAGATTTCCACAACTGAGAGAGCTTTTCTTCAAAGATGGGTTCTCACAGTGTCAAGTTGAGCTTATGGAAAAGTTTGCTAACATTCTTCCACTTTTGTAGGACACTGCAGCTTATGTCCCCCAGGAAGCCTGGGTTCTAAATGCTTCAGTGGAAGATAATATTCTGTTTGGGAAAGAGATGGATGAATCCTGGTTCAATAGAGTGACAGAGGCTTGTGCACTGCACCCTGATTTGGAGACCTTCCCTGCAGGGCAGAAGAGTGAAATAGGAGAAAAGGTATTGCCTTGGGTTTATGGCCAACTTTTCCCTCAGTAGCTACAATTTCAGGTGTCCTGCTTAAAACATCTACCCCTGAGTAACTACAGCTTTAGAAATTGTGATGAAAACATAAAAAAAATTAACTCACAAGAGGCAGGTGCTCAGGAATTTCTGGAAAATTAGGGCATGATTTAATTTAATTTAAGCCCACCTTCTGACAGCCTAGGAAGAGACATAAGAAATGTGTAAGAGAAAAATCAACACATCCAGGTCATTCTTGAGTGCTCCTTTGCAGAGTTGTTCAAGAGACTCTGCCTCTGCAAGAGGCCTGTTTGGAGGGAGGTGCACTGATTTAACAATAAGGAAGTCATAAAACATCAGTGTAAAAGGAAGTCAGCAGTTGGGAAATATGCTGCAGCTTTGAAATAAGCAGAGTCAATCTATTTTCCAGGGAATCAATCTGTCTGGGGGGCAGAAGCAGCGAGTGAGCCTTGCTCGGGCCGTGTACCAGAGGGCTGCGGTTTACCTGCTCGATGATCCCCTGGCAGCTCTCGATGCCCACGTTGGGCAGCACATTTTTGAACATGTTCTTGGACCCAATGGTTTACTGAAGGACAAGGTGTGTGTGAACCTGAACTGTGAACACTTGCACAATGTCTCTAATTAGCAGAGCCCCCAAAATGTTTCCAGTAGGGTGGGTTGCTCAGTTTATCAAAGGCTCACAAATGCTTTTTTGCAGTGGCAGCAGGGGACTGAGGAACCTCTGCAGGCCACAAAGCACCTGCCAGTCCTGCAGGGAATCTCATTTAGGAGGAGGAAGGCTGTCTTTATCCTCATGCAAACCACATGCCTAGTGCCAGCCTTACTTTCACTGGAGGTTTACAGTTCTTTGGTCTTCTGTTGACCCTCCTTTTGAGATTTACTTCTAGCACAGTTCAAAGGAGGTGCCTGATCTCTTCCAAATTCCATCACCATCATGTCTAATCCCATTACTTTTGAACAGTTCAGTGGCACCTTTACAGTTCTCATCACCCAAATGTTCATCACTTAAACACTTCTCCTCCATTCTTTTTGCACTGGTTGTGTTTTGTTTTTTCTTGGTATTCCTCTGCTGTCAAGCTATCTGGAAAACAAAACATGGTTACATGAGAAGGAATGCTAGGGCAGCTCTTTTGGATTCATACTATAAATTGCCTAGAAACACTTGATTCAGTTTCAGATGATGGAAGGAAAACAGGAAGAAGGCAATTTCTGGCATTACAAAGTCCAATTAAAACAAATATATTATAAATATTATAAATACCTTTCTCTCCATGAGATTAGTTGCAAGTATCAGAAAATAATTATTGTATTGAAACAGAATTACTTCCTAAGAACAATGTATCAGACATAAGGTGTACTGAAAGGGCTTGACTGTATATTAGAAATGCAGAATATGCTAATTTATCTAGGGAAAAATTACTTTTCTTACATCCTTTCCTCCAATTATCTGTGCAAATACACTCAGAAATGTAAAAAAAAGGAAATACCCTTTAATTCCATTCAGGCTGATGAACTTTTGAGGCCTAAATTTGATCCTGAAATACTGATACCAGTACTGACAGCAGAACAACTGTAACTGCTCCCTCTTTATCCAAGCAGACTCGTGTGCTGGTGACTCACACAATTAACATTTTGCCTCAAGTGGACAACATTGTTTTTCTGGTGGATGGAATGATCTCAGAAACTGGTTCCTACCAAGAACTTCTACAGAGAAATGGAGCCTTTGCAGATTTTCTTCGTTCACACATTACTGCAGAAGAGAGGCCAGCTGCTGGTTTTCCAGGTAATCCAGATGGGTTGGAATCACTCTTCCTGGGTCTATCAGTCAATTGTTCCCTTCATATCACATCTGTTTTATTATGGACATTTAATGCAGAGATCCAATCACAGTAAGGTGTTGCTTTGTGTGGGGAAAAATACAGCTGTCAAATCAGCTGACTCATCACCTCAAAATTGATTCTTGAATCCATATTAGTGGACAATAATCAAGCAGTAAACCACTATCCACTGTGTGTGCTATTCTTCAAGCCTCACCTTGATATTTTTACCTTTAGCAACAATTTTTAATGAATCTTTCCTCCATATATTACCAGTCTTTCAAAGGCTGTATAGGACAAAACAGGATTATAAAGCATTTAGAAAAAAATACATTGATTTCACAGCTATGGGAGACTCCAAAGGCACTATCACCACTGGGAATGGTCCATCTCAGCAGAAACCCCTCAGGTAAGCTTAAAGCAATGTCAGATACTGAAGAATTTACTCCAAAAGCCCATACAAGCCTACACAGAGGCTCTTACTGAGTATGATACAGGTTTGGGATTGATCTGCAAATAAATAACAAGAGCAAACAAGCAAAACTCAAGAGTAGGTAAAAACCTGCTCTTGAATGTGGAAGCTGACTGACATTTCTTTTGTATTTCACAAAGAGGCACAACAGAGCTCAAGTACAGGCTGCTTGATACGTTTTGTTGCTGATCACTTCCCCATGGGGCTGTAAGGTCAGACGGATACCAAGCCAGCCTCAGAGTGAATGCTTTTTTCTGCTCCTCAGTGCCTTGACAGAGCCCAGTCTTTGTGACAAACATGGACAGTGGCTGGGGACACTCTGGAGGAGCCTGAAAACTGCAGCCCTTAAAATAGGCATGGATTTAAGGGTGGATGGCTGGCTAAAAATTGAGAGGATTTTTGTTTCCTTCATGAAGCAGTGATTCAGTAAAATCTGCTGTGGGAAGGGAGACCATCCCTGTGAGCCCAGACTGCACCAGTGCTGCAAACAGCAGTGGAGGATTAACCAAGGCAGAGAGAACTCAGCCTGGCAAGGTAAGCACAGCACCTTCCTGTAGAGGCAAGGACACATTCCATGGGGATAACACACCCATGGCAGGCAGGCCAGCTCCCTGCCTCAGCTAAACCCCTGCCAGGGCAGTCAGCTGAGCTGTGCCAGTGTGCCCTGTAACTGAGACAAGGACATAGTACACTGAAAAGAAATGAGAGCAAGAAGTCAGAAACCCAAAAGAGGCAGCTTTTTCTTTAGGGAACCAGCACGAGCCAGACTGGGATCTCCTCACCTCTCCTGATCAGCAGACCCCCCCACGAGCACCCATGGCAGTTCACTCTCACACCAGCACACAGGAAAACCACTGCCTGACATAAAGAAAGCCTTACATGTACTCCAGAAGTAACATGAGCCTATTGCATAACATTGATCAGTTGATAATAATCATTCATTAGTGATTTCTTTAACTGTGCCTTCATTATTCATCCACGAGGAAAACAAAACAAGAATCAACACGGTTGCTGTGACTGTGACATATCACTGAGAAATCCCATTATAAATCACTCCTTGCTTTAGAGCTGCTTTTTTAGCTAACAGCCTGCTGTCCTGCTCTTTGTGCCCCCGTGTCTCTGCAGGTCAGAGCTGGGGTGTATGGAGCCTACCTGCGGGCAGCGGGCCGGGCGCTGGCTGGGTACGTGCTGCTGTCCTTCGCCTGCCAGCAGGCTGTGGCCTTCGCCAGGGGCTACTGGCTCAGCCTCTGGGCAGATGACCCCGTGCACAACGGGACACAGCAGCACACAGAGCTCAGACTTGGAGTCTTTGGTGCTTTAGGAGTGGTTCAAGGTGTGTTGAAGTTGCTCGCCTAATTCTCTGTATTCCCAGCTCCCTGTCCCATATCCAGCATGTGTTCTCAGAATATAAACAAGTGCATACCCTTGGGCTTTCAGCTTCCTGGGCTTTTAGCCCCAACCCCTAAAGGCTTTTCTTTTTTCTCTCTTTTCATCCTTCCAGCATAAATTAATCATATCAAAGTTCAAGGGAGGGCTCTTCTCCATGCTGAATTGTTGCCCCCCACACTGCTACGTGAATGAAATCTTGGCTTATGTCACATAAAAGAGAGAGAAAAGAAGAGAAACTTGTGGACTTCTACATTTCTTTATCTTTCTTTTTAAATAGCCACCATTCTTTTGGTCACTGTATTTAAAAAGAAAAAATATCACTGAGCAATTTAAAGTAATCCCAGTCAAGCTTATTTTGTGATGAATGAATAATTTGTCCTGCATGTTTAAGTTCCTGAATCCATGCCCCCCATCAAACTGGCTTAGAAGGTCTTTGTCCACTCTGTAACTACCCTACAGAAAGGACAACTCTGGGGCTTGGTTTAATTCCTGCTAAAGAGAGGTTTAATGCCTATTGCACCTTCCTGAATGCACACTGGGGCAGCATTCACAGGAGTAACTGGAAATCACCATCTTGCTAAGGAGAACTCCAGGGCAGGTTTGTTCAGACCTCGTAATAATAGTTTCTTTTCTCTTACAGCCCTTGGCAGGTTTGCCTGCACAGCAGCAGTGCTGCTGGGGGGCGTGTTAGCCTCTCACCAGCTCTTCCTGCAGCTGCTGAGCAATGTCATGAGATCCCCAATGCTCTTCTTTGAGCAAACACCCATTGGACACCTGCTGAACCGCTTCTCCAGAGACATGGATGCTGTTGATTCTGTCATCCCTGACAAGCTCAAGTCAGTGCTGGGATTCTTGTTCAACTTACTGGAGATCTACCTGGTGATTGTGGTGGCTACACCATGGGCAGCAATGGCCATAGTAGCCTTGACTGTTCTTTATGCAGCATTCCAGGTAGGAGCTCACAGGTACACACACAGGAGAGGCTGAAGCAGCACAGCCATGGCCCTGCACAAAGCCTCCTTCCATTTCCTAGGAGGGAAGGCATGCAGAATCAGTTTCATCATCTCAAGTTGCATCTGAACAAGAGTAATGTCAGTCCCTTTCCCACATCACCTCAGCCTTCCAAAGCCCTCACAAACAGGCTTGTGCTTTTCTGATGTCTAAAGCAAATCCTACCTAGGCTATATCCCTCATATCCATTAGTATGAATCACATGAAGACCAAAAGCATTTTTCCTTTTCTGCAGAATTCCTGCTTTTTAATATATCTATGTTTGCCAGCCAAGACCAAGAGACTGAGCGTTGGGGAGGGGCAAGTACATCTCTGTTCTCCATTGAGCAAAGGACTCACCTGCAGGAGAAACTGTGTAGAGTTTTTGTGGGTTCACAGCACCCTGGCTCCTTTGCCCCAGCCAAATTAGAAATATTGGGAATTGGGAATAGTTAGGATTATTCCTAATAAGGACAGGACATAAGGTTTTGTAACATGAGGCGAGTACTATTGACTTGTTGAGGCCTTCCCAAATTTCCTCTGGAGTACCTCCATAGCCTTTTAATGACTCTCCCTTCCTTTCCCCTTGTCCCAGCACTTCTATGTCAGCACCTCCTGCCAGCTGAGGCGCATGGAGGCTGCCAGCAGGTCACCCATCTACTCCCACATCTCAGAAACCTTCCATGGCACCAGTGTGATCCGTGCTCACAAAGACCAGCAGAGGTTTGTTTCAAAGAGCAATTTCCTAGTGGATGAAAACCAGCGAATTTGCTTCCCTGGAGCTGTTGCTGACAGGTACAAATCTGCCCAGCAGCTCCACGAGTGTTCTGTAAAGAAATCATGTTTTGGGAGAAAGGGAGAGGGCACCCAGCAACAGCTCTGTGCTCCCCTCCTCCTGCAGGTGGCTTGCTACAAACCTGGAGTTCCTGGGCCATGGCATCGTGCTGTTTGCAGCCCTGTTTGCAGCCATGGGCAGGACACAGCTCAGCCCAGGAACTGCTGGCTTCTCCCTTTCCTATGCTCTCCAGGTAACCCAGTAGGGAAATAATACCATGCTTGCCTTTATCAAAAGCAACTGCATTTTAATTTCTGTTATGAACTATTTCTGTGCCTTTCTGGATGCCTTTTCCTACCAAATCCTGCTGTCATTGCTGAAATCCAGAGCATCTGGAGCACATGGCCCCTTAGGGAAAGAACCTCATAAACACATGTGTGGGCCATCTTCTTCCTCCTACACCTGAACTCACAATAGAAGTCAAAGCAAGCCCTGGGCAGCTGGAGCAAGGTCTTCAGAACCTCCCTGCCTGCTTGTAAACCTGCACAAGAGCCTAAGAAATGGCTACACCATCTTTGAGCATCCAAGTCAGTAGCATTTCATTCTCTATAAACATGCTGAAAGGGCTATGGCAGGACCTGGGTTTCACTTTAGCATTTTAAGGTTTTCTGATGTAATCTAATTTCTGATATAATTATCTGATGAGGAGATCTTTAGAAATAAACACTAAGTACCAGGTACCTGAGTTCAGGTCATTAGGGTTCATTTTATCTGCCCTAATGCTTCTGTTCCACTGTGGCAGATAACTGGTGTTCTGAACTGGATGGTTCGCTCCTGGACAGAAGTAGAGAACAACACTGTTTCTGTGGAGAGAGTGAGAGAATACCTGAGGACTCCTAAGGAGGTAGTTAATCCACTGTTGACCTTACCAGGAGGGGCTGAACATCTCTGCAAACTCATGAGAAACTTTTCAGTTCCACCTGAAAAACCTAATTTTCCCCTTCTAAAAGGCCAGTCATGTTTCCTTTAAAGAACTGCAGCATTTGGGTTTTATCCAACTGACTAGACTTGTTTTATAACCTCTGATCATTATTTCCTTAAGACAGTTATGCACTGGATTGCCATTAAAATAGCTTCATTTGTTAACACTCGTGGAATGAGACATTTCCTGCCCATATTTGGAGTATTTACTATGTGACTTCAGATGGAACTCACTGATAAGTACTGGCTCCTAGATAGCCTTTTAGCTGCTAGAAGTCTCCAGTGCAGTAATTTTTGTTCTGTAATCATTAAAATTATATCTCCATATGCTGCCCTGAGAGAGGAGGCTTTCACAGTCCTGTTGATAGGGGCACATAAATTTTTTTTATTGAACCACTCAGTTTCAGAACTCTGACATGCCAGCTAACATTCATCCCCATTTTCAGTAAAGAAAATCCAACCAGCACCTTTGGATAAAGTAAAAACAACATCTGCAGTATGAAAGTTAGAGGCCTTTTTCTGGTTTGGAAACTGCACAGACTGGGGGGCAGTTGGCACAGGTGTCTTCATGAACTTCCCATTCCAGTATTGCCTCTTGATTGGCAGTACTGGAATGGGAAGCTCATGAAGACACCTGTGTGTTATTCAAGTTCATGAAGACACCTTGATTGAGTATTTTAAATCAGCCTTCAACACTGCCATTTTCTTCCATCTCTTCAGGCACCCTGGACTCTGAATGACAAACTTCAAGGGCAGGTTTGGCCCACTGAGGGGAGGATTGAATTTAGACACTACAGCCTGTGCTACAGGCCAGGTTTGGAGTTAGCACTGAGGCGTGTCAGTGTCACCATCAACGGGCACGAGAAGGTAACAAACCACTCCTTTAGCAGTGTGAGCAGTGCTGGGCACTGATCCAGGGCATCCAGCTACAGGAGCCCACCTCCCACACTGCACACCTTGCCCAGTTATTACAGCAAAGGAATTCCACTTTTTCAGTCTAGTTCCACGTCAAGGCCCTGTTCAAACTGCTAAGTCTTGTAATTATTCTTCCCTTCAAAGGCTTTTGCGATTCCTTTTCATACAGAACAATTGGGAGCTATAAATGCTTCCATTTAAAGAAAGTATTGCCAGACTGTGTGAATCACAAACAGCCCTAAAGATCTGATCTGTGCAAAGCTCTCTCCCATCAAAAGGCCAAGAGGAACTACATGACATGTTTGCCCACCTGTGAGAAAACAATCGACATCAAAACCAAAATCCTCCCATTGCATTTTCAGATTGGCATAACTGGCAGAACAGGAGCTGGGAAATCCAGCCTTGCTGTGGGCTTGCTGAGATTGGTGGAAGCTGCAGAAGGAGCCATCCTCATTGATGGACAGGACATTGCCCAGCTAGGTCTGCATGACCTCAGAACCAAGATCACTGTCATTCCCCAGGTATGAAACTCATTTCCAATATATTTGAGCAGAGTCTTGAACACCTGGGAAGGGTTTATAAAGATCTTGTGAGAGGAGGGGCATTGAGCAATTTCCAAGTTGGAAATAACCTCTATGCCATTCAATACAACATCAGCCACAGATTCCCACCCAGCAGGCAGGACCCAAGAGCTCATTTTTATAATTCATTTCAGGAGTTGTTTGTACTGTCTCTGTGCTCAGGATCCAGTTTTGTTTTCTGGCTCCCTAAGAATGAATCTCGACCCATTAAACCAATACACTGATGCAGACATCTGGACAGCTTTGGAACTGACTCAGCTCAAGAGCTTTGTTGCAGATTTGCCAGAGCAGCTGGAATATAAGTGCACTGACCAAGGGGAAAACCTAAGGTACCTTTATCTGCAGAAGGACAGTGGCAGGGCAGTGCCAGCCCCTGGGCTAGGAGAACAGAGTTGGTTGGATAAGGAAGCTAATTCCTTAAAAAAAAAAAAATCATTAATGATGTCCAGACCGAAAATTGCTGCATTACTGTCCTGTTTAGCAGCATGAAATCAAATCCTAAGACACTAAGGAAGACCTTTCAGACTCAATCACTGTGGTGGTTTGCATTTGTGCAGCACCTAAAACCCTGCAATCTGTTCCAAGTGCAGTTCTTCTGGGTGCCACAGCAATACCTTCCCCTCCCTTCCTTAGGTTGTTTCATGCTGTTACCTTCCTGCAGTGCCACCAGCTCAATCACCCTTTCAGAGAAAGGGAGCAATCACCTTTTCATTACTGATTTCAAATGAATCATCTGTTCTGACCCCAAGGAATAGAGACTACTGGCCTCAGTTTACCATCCCTCTTCCTACTTGCAGCACTGGTCAGAAACAGCTGCTTTGCCTGGCCAGAGCACTCCTGCAGAAAGCCAAAATCCTCGTTCTGGATGAGGCCACAGCAGCAGTGGATTTGGAGACTGATGTCCAGGTTCAGTCCATGCTGAGGACTCAGTTCAGGGACAGCACGGTGCTGACAGTCGCTCACCGGGTGAGCACCGTCCTGGACTGTGACAGGTGAGGACACCTCTGAGCAGGGCAGCACTGGGGCAGCTGCTGTGGCTGACACCCCACTGTGGTGCTGAACAGCAACTCCATTTCTGTCCTCCTCGTGTTTGAACCTCCAAGCTTTGCTTTGGAGTTTGGAGGATCTCTGTTAAGCCAGCAGGGCACCAGCAGGTTAATCAGAGATCCTTTACTCCCACACGGTGCCTTTCCTGCTGTGTCACAGCCTCTCCCCACCACTGACAGCAAAACCATGACTACAGCTCCTTGCATCACCTGAGAGCTGTGAAACTGAAACACCCAACACCCCTTCACAAATCTCACTCCAGTCTCAGCTCAAAAAACCCTCCTCCCAAACTCAGCACTTGAACAGTCATTCATCAGAAACCCTTTCTATCCCAACTCTGTTTCCCAGCTGAAAAGCTATTGGAAAGCTTGGCTGAATAACCAGCGAGTACTGAAACTTAATTTAAAACTAAGTAGAAATTAGTAAGTTTATTATAGGTGCTGGTGTAATCCCAAACTTACATTTCTTTTATTGTTCACAGGATTTTAGTCTTGGAAAATGGCCAGATAGCAGAATTTGATACTCCAGAACACTTAATAGCTCAGAAGGGGCTATTCTACAGACTGATGGAAGAATCAGGCCTTGCATGACTCATCCATAGCACCACCACCATCAGGAATAATTGACCTCATAATTGAGTTATTTTGGTTTCTCTCAAAAATGCCTGACACTCAACCAAAGCTTGTTTGAGCCAGAACTGCAGTGAGTAGATGGAAAGGGGCAACTTGGGATACATGTTATTTCCATAGGAAACTCAGCAATTCCACTTTCATTATGTTTCCAGACACCAAAACCTCACTTGATTGCTGAAAACAAGCCAGTCAGGACTTAAATACTTTTCTGGTATAAAAACAATCAAGTCAAAAGAGAAGGACCGCAGCATTCCTAATTTATACTGTCAATGGAGCCCAAATATCTATCATACTTCAAGATTACACAGATTATTTTTAAAAGCCCAAAAGATTTTATGGACAGCAAGGAAGAATTTAACTGGTAGCAAGGAAACTTAGCTGTTTGCAGTTGATGCTAATTAAGCTCCAGGCAGAACTAACGTTGTGTTTTGTCAATGTCTTAAGGAGTGCTCTCCCAGGCACTGTTCCTACACAGCTGGAGCTCATCATCCAACGTGCACAAACACTGGGGCAGAGGGAAGAGGAGGCAGGAGGGCACAGGCTGCCTCTGTCACACTGGGGATCAGAGCCAGCTCCAGCAGGGCTCAGCAGTGCAGGGCAGCACCGTGGCTGGGAGTGGCAGCAGAGCTTCCTTCTGCCCAGGGCTTGGAGCATTCCCACTGCCAAGTGCTCACAGCAGGGCATGTCCAAACATTGACACCAGCACTTCCAAACTGAACTTGGCCACGAGGAATTTGCATGGTTGGAAGTGTCCTCGTCTCTGATCCCTGCAGCACACGAGGAAAGCAGCAGGATCTCACCTGTTGATCCGATGGTTCATTCCTGGTTTTCCTCTTGAGTGCAAGTTGACTCTTGCATGTGCCACCCTGGTGCTGCAGAGCCTCTGCCATGGTCACCTGTCAGGTGTTGCTTTGCCAAACCAAAACAGGAGCAAAAGCTTCCTGGGCTTCCCACAGTGTCTGTGGCCAGAGCTGTCCCCAGGTCTCTCCTCAGGAATCCCAGGATGACAATGTGACAGTCCAACACACACAGAGATACTGCTCCTTACTGTGACTTTTGTTAAAGCACCCATTTTCTAGAGAGCTGAAATAAAAATAGAATCAAGTATTTAAATGGGTCTCTTCAGTAAACTAGAGCAAATATAACACAGAAAGGGGCAGCAGGGATGGGATGGGATGGGATGGGATGGGATGGGATGGGATGGGATGGGATGGGATGGGATGGGATGGGATGGGAGAATTCCAGCTGCAAGAATCAACCCAGACTGGCAAAACCCAGCAGCTCCTTCTCCAACAGCTGCTCAGTGGCTTCTGCACCCAAGTCAAGAACAGTTTAGAATTTCTGCTGGACAAGTGCCCAAGATATGGAGGGGTCCAGTGCCTGCTGCTGCTCAGGTACCAGGAGAGAATTATTTTCCCTCTACTTTCTCCAGCTCTCATACTTGAGGGCACAGACAAAACAATTCCAAACCCAGATACAAGTTAAGAGCACTCCAAAGATATATCAATGGATCTCAAAACCAGGAGCATTTAGAAATACTGAGGTAATAGTTAGGTATTTTTCCTTTTTAACTAAGGCAAAAAGGAACAGAATTGCCCATGTTGCTGGGTAATTCTGAAACACATCTTTTAACATTCTATAATCTCCAATATAAACATCTTTAAATGCTCATTTTCTGTTCCTAAGGTACAGAGGGAAGGCAACAGGAGACAATAATCAAAACATACTTTAACACTGATAACCTTTGAAAGGGCCCAGTTTTGCTGTCAGTAACCCAAAGTAGTAACAAGCAAAAATATCATCAGCTTTCACATCAAATTGTGCTGCAAAGGCAAAAGAAAAGCAATTCCCCAAATTACATATGAAAAATCCATCATGTTTCAGATGTGCTGGAGTCCCCAGGGATATGTCCAAGTACTGTGATGAATCTGGAGCTCCAGTCTCACAGAAGTTACCTGGAAGGTGGTTAAAGTAAAATATATAAAGGAATTAACACTTGGAGACGCCATGTAGGAGAGAAATGCTGTCTTAGAAAATCCTTGCCCCATGATTCCAAGTTTAAGGCAGCACTGAAACTGCTAAAGCCAGAAAATAAATCAAAGGTGTCATGCATTGATTTCCACCGAGCTCAGGCCATACATGTACTATGCAAGTCACATTCCCAGTGCCCCAGATGGTCACAAGACACACAGGAATGCCAAAATGTTTAAGGTGCCAGTGACCCAAAGCACAGTTGTTGCTGTGCCACATCACTGCCACACTGCAAAAGGACCTTGGTGTGGGTCAGGACTGGGAACACTTACAGAAGTAGCTCTGTTCACACACATGAATTTGGGTGGTTTCTGCAGGTCTTCTAAAAATTCTGAGCTGGTTTTTTTGGCAGACTCAGCTTTTCCAGATGTGAGAAATCTTCTGTGTTGCAGTAAATAATGTCAGCCCAGATACATCAATGTGCACTGAAATCAGATACAGTAAATGCAACTGTAGAGCAGCTCCTCTCCCTCTTCCTTGCCAGGAATGGGGTGGAAGGGGAGGGTCACAAAGTGTTCCTGGAGGATGACTGTTCCCAAGCAGGGAAGGTGTCTCAGTGGCATTGACAGTTCCTCCCCTGGGTCTCTGCAGGGAGCTCCATCTCCACCTGAATGTACAGCACCAGCCCCAGCCCTCAGCACAGAGCCCCTGCTCTGCCCTGTGCTCCAAGCATCCCACCCTTCTGTCCAGCACAGTGCTGCACCAGTGTTTGGGGATTTGAAAAACTGCAACTCACAGCTCATCCCCAAACTGCCCAGTCAGCCCCTGCTCCTTCCCTTTCCACAGAGAAAATCCACACCCAGCTCAGGAGCCCTGGCAGCCACAGCCCATGGACACCACTGGGGTGACACAGCTCCACAGCACTGGGGCTCCTGCTCTGCTGAGCCTTCACCATCACCTGGTCTGCTCAGCAAACCCCAAATCAACCCAGCACAGTTATCTACACTCATGGCTTCTCACCCACCCCCAGACATCAGGCCAAGCAGAATGATCAGTCTAAGCAGGACCAATAATTTCCACTTTCAAAGCCAAAAGCTGAACTTACAAAGCAAACCCTTTGTCAAACACAAGGCAAGAAATAACACGCTTTCTTTCAAACAATTTTTTACTGCAAGTTCTTTGCAAATATTTGCATTGTCATTACAAAAAATACCAAAGAAATTTTCAATCTATTCAATTTTAGAGTGTCATAATTTACAAAAAAATAAATAGCTTTACTCTAAGGACAACAATTGTCTAGTATTAAGGTCAGCAATATCAATCACAGAAGTCCACATTCTCAGTGCTGAGTATCTGGATCCATCTGACTTAGTTTGCTTTCTTCCAGCATTTTCCTTTAAAATAAGATTAATCAGAACATTAGAAAAGTAACTTTTTTCTTACCACAAAAAGCTGAAAATTCAACATAGATTTTGAAAACCAGACTCCGTTGCCATTTTAATTGTTAGACCCTTCCGACACAAAACTTTAAAAACGCTTTTTTTTTTTTTAAACAACTGCAACAGAACATTTTTCCCACAAAAATTTAAGAGTCAACAGCAGCAGCATGAAGGGCATGTTTCTTTGAGATAAGGCTAATGGTCCTTGATGTGGCAGAGCTGCTATGAAAGCACAGAACTACCAAAGCCAAGGGTGTTACAATCAAGGTCACCCTGAGCCTGCAGCCTCTGCTCAGGCAAATCCTCCCTGCTCAGCCTTGTCCCCACAGTGTCACCAGCACTGGGCACCCCAGTGGGGATTCCTGAGTGAGCTGGGGGTAACATCAGCACACAGCAACACACCAACTGCGGCACAATTTGGTTCTGGAGTGATTGTCATTCCAGACATGCTCAAACGCTGCTCTGAAGCTGACTGTGCTTTTTCACATCAGCACTACTGACATGACAGTGAACTTGCTGCTCTATGCTGTAAACACATGAAACCTTTAGGACAATGCATAAAGCATTAACCATGTACAGTAAATGCCATAAGGAGAAAGCCTGGCACGCATTTTATTTCACAATAAGAAAAATCTTTGGACTATAGTACTTTATGCCACAAAATGTTCCAAGTGCATCCCACAATAGATGGCTCATGAAATGAGGAATCCACAAACAAGCAAATAACTAGCATTTGCAAAAATGTTAAAAAAAAAAAAGAGGGAACTTCAGAACATAAGAGATGAGAAGAAAAAACTTTTCTGAATTTCTCTGGTGAATCACTCGGCCGTACATTTGAGTGTATAATGACAGATTTCAGGCAAAAAATAGGAGTCTCTGAAGTGTCTTCCACAGTGTATGAACTTCTCCTAAAGGTGGCTAAAATCAACACTAAGGAGAAATAAAAAATAAAAAAATTGCATCTTTATGTTGCTTCCACTGCCATGCTCTGGCTAACTTCACTGTGTCTGAAACTCAGCTGTGTGGTTCAGTCCAGCTCAGGGGAAGTTACAGTTCTCCAAATGTATCACCTCCCTCTTCCCCACAGTAAATAGCCAAGTTCAAGTGCTACACCAAGCCTGAATCTTTGGCCATGCTATAGAAAATGCCTTTTTCCTGAAGCAGCTGGTCTGGGGTACCACACTCCACCACTTCTCCTCTCTCCAGGACTAAAACTCTGTAAAACAAGGAGAGGAAAAGAAAAAAGGAAAAATAGTCACAAGAAGATCCAGAAAGCCAGTGAACATGGATATACGAGACAGAGACTGCAGCATAGCCATTATTTGCAAGTGTGAAGAGGCTGAGGTGCTCGCTGTCCCTCCCAGCTCTCTGCAGATGGTCTGTGTGGTGCCCTGTTTATCCAGCACGTGGCCACCCAGCCATCTGCAGACACAGCACATGGTCACCCATCTCCTGCAGAGGAGGTGACCAAGCCCCTGGCAGGGGCTGCAGCCTGGTGTCACCACTGCCACTGCTGAGCTGGATGCTCCCTGCTGGCAGAGCTCCTCCCTCTGATCTGTCACTACTGACAGCACAGAGGGCTACACAAGTACTCTGAAATGCTAGCAGTGGTCACTTTGCCATTCTGTGATAAAAGGGACAAGAGCCTAAAACTGAAATATGAGACAACTTGGCCTTCAGGCACACCTCAGCAAGGCAGCCAGCACAAGGGAACTTTATGAACTATAACCAGAAGTGATGGAAAGTGGAACACCAAATGAACTTCAGAGGGCAGAACCTGCCCCTTAGGACTCCCTATGCTGTCTGTGCCTAATTAGGGCAAGAAAGACCCAGGAACAGACTCCTGTCCTTGCCTCTCTCCCCTTCCCAGTTTGCCCAAGCAGGAACAGCACAACAGCAGTGTGACAGAGGGACCAGAGGAGCTCCCCAGGGCAAAGACAGCCACCAGGAGCCAGAACACACCCCAGCCCTGAAAACAGGGATTCCAGCAGCTCTGTGCAGAAGCAGCTAAAAAGGAACCAGCAAACACCCAATTAACACAAAGATTGCCATTTAAGTGGAGCACAGTGCAGGTGACACAGTCTGCAAGGTACGAGCAGCAGCACCTCACCTGGTGTAGTCCATGATCGTGTTCAGGCGATGTGCTATAGTTAACACAGTACATTCTTCAAACTGAGACTTTATAGTTGACTGTATGAGCTTATCTGTCTCAAGATCAACAGCAGCTGTGGCTTCATCCAGAACCAGGATCTTGGACTTCCTGAGCAGAGCTCGTGCCAGGCACACCAGCTGGCGCTGCCCCACACTGCACAGGGGGATGGAGCACGGGGAGAAAAGTCAGAACAGGTTCAGAGCATTCATTGGTACTCATTTTGAAACCTGGCAATTCCTTGTTCTAAAGATGAGTTGACCCTTACTATTTCCCTGCAGAATATCTAACAGCATCTGAAACTACATCCCTCTCAAATGAGGTCCTGGCAATGCAGTAGGAGCACACAAGTGGTTTCAGCATAACTGCATCAGGCTGGTTCACTGCATCAGGGCAGTGTTGAGGACTGGACTGTAAATGGTCCATATGGTAAATGGTAAATACAAACTCAACTATATGTTAAATGGTAAATACAAACTCAGCTATAAAACCCTGATAAGGTGCAAATAGCAAGTGAACAGCTTCCTTAGAATAATGCTGCTGCTTAAACGCTTCCCAAGGCTGCCCAAGCTGCCTTGCACTCCAAGTATTTCTTAAAATTATTTGAAATTCCCAACTCAAGAGCTGAAAACATGTTGAATAAAACCTAGTTGGTTGATTGGCTGGTCACACATTAAGAATTCTCCAGCTGCCTCCCCAGATTCTCACACAGGGCTGGGGCATCACAACTTGCCCAAGCACACCCATGATTCAGTTCAGCACACACTTCCTTTGACCTACCTGAGGTTCTCACCACCCTCAGCACACTCATGATTCAGTTTATCAGGAAGGGATGATACAAAGTTCTTCAGGTGAGCCAATTCCAAAGACCTCCAAATGTCTTCATCAGAGTGTTGGTCAAAAGGATCGAGATTCATACGCAGAGAGCCAGAAAACAATATTGGATCCTGCTCATGGAGAGAGGAAACTGACAATGGACACAGAACATGGCCAGGGCTCCACAAATACTTCTTAGATAACAAAAGGAAACAACATGCACAGATGCAGTAGCAAGCAAGCTAATATACTGAATTTAGGAGTGAGGGCTCATTTTTTTCCAATAAAAAGTTATTCTCCCTCACTGTTATTCCTTATTCTTGGGGGCCTGACCTCTTCCCTTTGCAGATTCTTGCAGTCCAGACCTTTCCATTAGTCAGTATCTCATGAATTCAGAACAAAAACCCAACAAAACAAACAAACCAAAACACCCAAACCCCAGCCAACTTTCTTTTTACTGGACCTCTAGGCTAGAATAGAGTCCCTCCCTGCTAAACCTGCTGTCAGCAGGGACTACCAAGTCAACTTTTCACTTCTTAGGGAATTAACCTATTTCTAAACTCTTCAGCTGCAGTATGAATGAAATTACTCCTTTTTTTTTTCATCAGACAGGAAAGAATAGTACTTTGGAAATATTGATGCAAAACAATCAAAAGAAGAAAGCATAGTCCCCACCCCAGATTTCCAAAAGAGGTGGTACAGAAAACCTTTTACAGTGAGCTCACTTGTTTTTGCCAGTGTGCTGCAATGGTAATTGAAAACATCACATTTTATGGTCTGACTTTGAATCAGAACAGGCAATAAAGGCTACACAGTAAGAACAAAAACACTTGAGACTAAATCCAATGCTCATAAAGCTGTATTTCCAAATGTTTGGGACTATCAACCCCACAGCTGGCTGGGCTAGACTGGGATGGTTTCTGTGCAAGAACAGCACTGATGGCAGACACTCTGCCCAGTTCCCAAGGGATCCCAAGCAGGTGCTCAGCTGGGATCAGCCCTTCCCACTGTGAGTGATCAGCTCCTGAATACACAGGCCAGGGTTTTGCTTCCACAACATGGCTCAGCCAAGTTCCTACTTGTTACCTGGCACAGGCAAATTGAAACCAGCCTAGGGAAAAAAAGCTTGGTTTCAAGTCCATGAAAGGGCAAGCTGAAGTGACTGAATTTCATAGCACAGATCAGATGAGGAATAACAATTTTCTCCTCAGTACTTCATGGAAGGAGCACTGCAAAGAGTGAAGAAGTTTAGCTAGTGGCAGGATTTTGCACCTACCTGAGGGATGATGGTGATCTTAAACCTCAAGTCATGGAGCCCTATCTTGGCAATGTTAATCCCATCAATAATAATTTCACCTTCAGCTGCTTCATTAATCCGAAACAAACCCAAAGTAAGCGAGGATTTCCCAGCTCCTGTTCTTCCAACTATTCCAATCTGTTGGGAAGAAATACAAGAACAACTAACTCTGGGAAAGAGCTAAAGCATATCCAAGCATTTCCACCTGAAACCAACACATTGTCATACTTTTGGGGTTATCCACACACCAAAGGCATCCAGATTCACAGTGTAAGTTTTACTTCCCAGTTACATTGAAGTCTTGATCAATTCTTTTCAGATATAAAAGACTGGTACTTTGGTTGGCTGATACACCTCTTACCATCTGTCCATTCTAACCACTTGAGGTAGCATTCTGCCCATATTTGTAGGTAGAAAGTGTGCACTCAGGAGAAAACAAGTGCCCAGTTGGCTACCACAAATAAGGAAGCTGGGTAGTAGATCTCTCATAGCTACCTTTTATGCTGCTGTGCAAGACCACACTATTAATAGACAGAGAATCCACACAGGACTGGGCAAGGAAGCAGGAGGAGAAACACACAGATCAGCTTGGCCAGATCCAGAGAATCTGCTCTGAAGTCCCATTTTTTCCTGCAGTCTCACCTTGCAGCTTCTGCCTCACTAGATCAGGCATCCCCCCTTGACTGTAGGCTATTATCCTGAGATTATAATCAACTTGATCTCTCTGCAGCCTACTCCTCTTTGCTTATGGCAAACAAATTAGCAACATTCCCTGGGAAGGGACAGGACAGGATAAACCTCACCTCCCAATGAAACCAGGCCAAATGATACTTGGCAGCCCCACATAACAGTGACTCCTTATCCCTGATGCAGAGCACACCTTGCAAAGGCTGAGAGCCCACAACATCTGCACTTACAACAGGGCTGATTCCACAGAAGCTTTTCTAGTTCTTAAGAGCCTCAGAAACAGAACACAACAGGGTCAAACCTCTCCTCTGCTTATGCATGCAGACCTGTGAACTCAGCCCCCTGCCATGGATTCAGGGTTACCTTTTCCCCCCCATTGATGGTAACATTGATGTTTTTCAGGACCAGGTCCAAGTCCTCGCGGTAGCGCAGTCCGTAGCCCCGGAACTCCACCTTCCCCTCCTGGGGCCAGCTGCTGGCTGGGGCTGTTTGCTCAATGCTCCACTCAGCCTGCAAGAGCCACACAGACACCTCTGATCAGCTGCCTCCACCAACACAGGCCCAGAGGACTCAGACTGCATTTAAGAAAAATCCTTCTTAGGGGATAATTTGCAGAAGGAACTGTGACGAGGAGAGGAGAGGAGCCTCAAGACAGATGGAATGGTGTGAGTAGCCAAGGGCTTGGCTATCTCAAGTCCCACTTGCTGGATAAACTTCCCCCTTGGCAATGGCTGAATCATGCAGGCAGCACACATTCAGACAGCCTGTCTGTACACCCCACCAGAGGAAACCTCTGGGGCAGCCACACGTGCAACCAGAAGCAGTTAGGCTGAGACTGTGCACTAAAACATCCATAAGCTGGTAAAAAGCTGCTGCCTCAGCCTCCCACAGAGGGGAGAAAGGAAAGAACACACTTCACTGCCACTGCCAAATAAAAAGGCTTTTGCATGTATAAACACTGGTCTGCTACAGAACCTAAGGGAAAAAAAATCTAGGAAGGGTCTTCATTATGTTTGGTTGCAAAAATAGTGACCCAGGTCAGGTTCAAGTGCAGGCAAGGCAAAGAGAAGACCCAGGGAACTCTGTAACCATAAAGGGAACAACTACACATTAAATGAATAATGTGATTTGAATCAAAACAAACATAAAAGTAAAACCTTTTTATTCCCCCTACTGAGTGCAAAAAGAGAAACACATAAAAACATGGTGTTTGAAGTTTTAGGAAACCAAAACATTTGTGCTACCCTACTGCTTAGCCTTGAACATAAGAGCACATTTGCTAAATAGCACTGTGTAAATACCAGTGGAACACCACAAAAGCACCAACAGGAACTTCCCACTGAGGCCCAGCCTGGCCCTGGCAGCACTGACAGCCCTGAGCTCTGTCCCACCCCTCAGCTCAGAGCACAGCCCACCCTCCAACCTCTCAGGGGGCAGCTGAGACCTCAGGGCAGGGCACTGGCTGCCACAAGTGTGGTGGACAGCTGTCTGTACCTCCTTCTCCATTTCAGCATATTCTTTGACTCTTTCAACAGCAACAATGTTGGTTTCCAGCTCGGATGACATGCGAACCAGCCAGTTCAGGTACGCTGTGATCTGCAAGGGGGAAAGCAGTCAGAGAGCAGCTTACACTGAACAGGTTACCTGCAATAAATGAAAAATGTGGAACAACCAAAACACTGCAATTTCAGACAAGATCTTGGCTAATCAGTGCTGGACAGGAGGAAAGCCCAAATGCCTTCAAGATGCACAGGATGAGACACCCAGCCACATCCCCTCACACAGGGAAAGCAAAGAAGAAACTTCCCAGCATCTTCTCAGATACTACTTGTAATTATTATTTCCTATGTTCTTTATAATAGCTTTCCATCCAAAGCCATATCAAGGCTCTGACTTTCTGAAGCAGTCTAATGATTCAGAGGTTTTGCTGCTTTTAGAAAAGGCAAACTTACCTGCAGTGAGTAGGACACTGAGAGGCCAACCAGGCCTGCACTGAGTTTGTTGCGTGCCATCACTGCAAACAGGGCTGCAAACAGGACAATGCAGTTCCCCACGTACTCCAGACGGACTGCCAGCCACCTGCAAGGCACAGACACATCCTTCCAGTACTTCACCCACTGAGATCAGAGATATGGACAACAAATGGTCTGTTACACATCTTTTTTTTGTAAAATTAATAATATGGCATGTGTGTCCTGCTAGTGACACAAGCACTGCAAGATGTTTGAGATTCTGCTTCAGCAATGTGTGAATCTAGAGCCATCCAAAATCAATGAGTCTTTCAGGTACATAAATTCCTGTCTTAACTACAACTACTTTCTGAACATAGGGATCAAAAAAAACAAAACTTTTGAAATAATATAACCCAGAAGCAAGGCAGGAATTCTCGGAAAGGTGAGAGATTCAGAACTAGTTTTAATTTCATCACAGAAGTTTGAACAAAACATCTCTGAAATGGATTAATCCACAGAGACAAGCATGCCCAGAGCTGTGACAGGTAAGGAGCACAGCCAGCACCTTGGGACTCCAGCTGCTCAGAGTGACCCCGAGATGGGTTACTAAGTCTCCTTTCCCAGCTCGGCAGTGGAAGAAGGAGTCAGAGCTCTTCAGTTCTCGGTCTCAAGGTTGTTTATTGTTTCTTATCTATAAAATGCTTTCTCCTGACCTGCCAAGGTCCACTCAGTAGGACAGTCAGAGGCACTCTGCCTGCCCCCGGGGTGGTGTTATCTTTTTATACTAAAAACCACATGTACATTATTTACACTAACTTCCCAATACCATCACCTATGTCAGACAGTGAGCTTCTACTCTAAACCACTCTGAAAGTGCCAACATCACAGCAGAAGATGGAGGCCAAGAAGAAGGAGAAAGGCTGGACACGCCCAGATCCCTCCATCTTGCCCCGTAAACCCCCATTCTAAAAACCCCAAAAATCTATTTTTCACCCTGTGATAAATTCACTATCATTCTACTTAAACTGTCATGTCTTGCAGGTCTTCACCCAAGGCTGGTAACATGCTCCATGGGTCACAATCAAACCCACAGGCACCTCGGGCTCTGTGCCAGCGTCTCTGAGCCCCCTGCAGGGGTCTTGGCAACCCAGGACAGCCAGAGGGACGTCCTGAATTCCGACACCAGCAGATGCTGCTCCCTCTGCAGCCCAGTGGTACCTGTTGGCCACAATGCTGGGGTAATAGGCCTTCTGGTTCTCGTCCACCTTCATGTCGTTCTGGCGGATGAAGCGCCCCTGCTCCTGGAAGGCGCGGATGACGCTGACGCCCAGCAGGGTCTCGTTGAAGTGCGAGTACACGGGCGAGCGGCTCACCGACTCCAGGCGCTTCAGCTGCCGCGACGTGGCCACGTAGAACCTCTGCCAAGCAGAGCAGACAGGTGTGGGCACTGCAGGAATGTGACAAGACTATCCTTTGTGCCCTTAAAAAGGAAATGAGAGCCCAGAAGTTTCTCTCCTGGATTAGGTGAAAAAGGCATCTCATAAGACCTGGGGGGCTTCACCTCAAATTTAAGGATAGCTAATTGGACAGGAGCCAAAAAGTCCTGCCTGGGCAATTTACTGGAAAAAGAAGAGAACAAAGAAACTGATGGCTTTTGTGAGGGGTTTTACCAGGGGCAGGAGAGCCTCTTGCACCTGGATCGGTTTCTCTCTGTAAAGAGTTTGTTATTTTGCCTTTTATTAAACGTTTTTGTTTCCAATACTGCCACAGAAGCCATCCTGCTGATTTTATGCCTTCTAAGGTAGCTGAGCTATCTTGGGTGTGAAATAGGTCTCCAAGAGCTTATGAGGCCTGCCTCAAGGAGACTCCTATTTCAGGTGACATCCAGATTGTGTCTGGAAAGACAAGGGGAATCATAAACAGTTTCCTGCCATCTGGGCTGTTAGTTTGACAGAGATTCAACTTACACGTGGGAATACACACCTTCTCAACACTTTCAGGCCTGAAGGACCATGACATACAGTCTGCTGCCTTTAAACAACCACAAATCAACCCATCTCATGCCAGAGCCATTTTGTCCTCTTTTTTTTATGAGGAATTTTAGTTGAACAATATTTATATACACATATCACCACTTTAAGGTTTACTGATGGAGCCAAAAGGATTTACAAATTCAAGAGCCAAAGTCAAACCCCAGCTGCTTCTCTTCCATCTGTGCTGGCTCTTTCAGTTTCTAGGAGTGAAGGCAGAGTGAAGCAAGCACACCCTGCCCACACAGGACAAGAGTGAATGAAAGGCTGCCACCCACTCTATTGCTCTGTGGACAATATTCTGATGAAACAGGCACATGAGCAACACACACACACACCCCTATAAAGGCTACTCTCATGTTTGGAAAGCAGCCTTGGAAAAGCCCATGTTTTCCATATTTGGGCTCTGAGCAACAAGCTCTGCCAAATTTGCCACAAAATCTAATGACATTTTTATCAAGTAGGTATTAAAGGATTACCCTCTGCACAGAAGTCATTTTACACTGGACAAAGGAAGGAAATGCTGTGCTAACATCAGATTATCAGTAAACCATGCAAAGCACAGTTAGTCAAGCATGACTCAAACCCAGCACGTTAAAATCCTTCCTCGTGCAGGGTAGGAACAGCCTCAAATAACAGAGGATGTGCCTGCTGCTCCTGGCTCCCCCAGGTAACACCCTTTACCTGCACGAACAAGTAGACAAGTCCCAGGGGGGGAATGATGACAGCAGCTATAGGCGTGGCCAGCAGGATGATGATGCAAGCCCCAATGACATTAAACGTGGAGCCCATGAACATCTTGATGATGGGAGGAATGGTGGAGTCGATGGTGTCGATCTCCTTGGAGAAGCGGTTCACCAGGTTCCCGCTGGGCGTGCGCTCAAAGAAGCTCATGGGGGACCTGAGCACGTTGTGCAGCAGGTTGAGGTGCAGGTGTCGTGACGCAAAGATTCCTCCTATTGACACGACCATCGAGTAGCCAAACACAGCAATACCTACAGAAGGAGATTCATTATTAACTGCTGCCACCTCTCACACCAAACCTTTTCCTCATCCTGCCATCGTTCAGCGTTAGCACGTGGTCACTACAGCACACCAAACAACACACAGCGCTGCTCTCAAGGTGGAAAGAGGGAAGCTTCTTTTCTGACTCTAACATTTATAGAGTTCTAAAAGTGACAATGGACTGGAGGGTGACAGTGGCACCTCTCCAGTGACGCTGGACAAACCAACAGTCCATCAAATTTTTCTTCCATGAAAGAATGCAAAGCAATAAGTTATTTACAGAAAGTGCGTGAGGACGTTTGTTACAAGAATGTAAACATCAAAAGGCTTAGAAAAACTTAAAAAATCAGGGTGACAGTATGCCTCTAGTGCAATAATCCTGAGAAACTTGGTCACACTTCAGGGAGACTCAGCAAATATGTCAAGTAGTTCAAAAAAATAGAACCAGTGAAAACATCAAATTTCTTTCATTGCTTCTCCATTACAAAAATTTGTGTAATATCTGAACACTTTCCCTGAGCAAAAATCACTGAATTTGCTCTTGGCGTTTGTTTTTTATTGTGGGATTTTCATGGCACTTCTGAAGTGGGGTACTTGGGGTGCTTGGTTTCATGGCAAACAAACTCTAAACCACAAAGAGGACTCAAAACAAAACATCACTGAAGCAGCCTCCCCACAGTGCCCTGGGTGGAGCCCCGGGGCAGCTGAGCCAGGCTGGGGCTGCGGGGAGGCAGCACAGCCACAGCCTCCTGTGACAAACTGCCCTGCAGACCAGGCCAGCACAGTCTGCTGACAGGACAAGGAGACTCTTCTCAGATCAGACATTCTGTCAACAGTTCTGACTCATCAACCAGCAAAACACTTTGAGAAATTTCATTTACAAATGAAAGGGAAAGCACATTTTGTAACTGAAAAATTGTATAGGTTGGTTTGCTTCCCTTTTTTTTAATTCAAGTTTTTCATTTTTCTGTGAAAACACACACTCAAATCCTTAGCAAAATGCTGCTGCAGAGACTAAGAGCATTAGAAACACTGAACCAGCAAATCTTAAAATACACAAAATCAAGCAAACCTTGAGAAATTCCCAGTGCTCCATACACTCCCAGTCTGAGAGTTGTGTTCTGCTGTGTCCCATTGATAACAGGATCATCTGTCCATAAACTCAGCCAGTAGTTGGAAGACAAGGAGGCTATATGATTACACATAAAGAGGAAAATGGCCAAGAAAGACATACAGAGTCCAATTGCTTTCATGTAGTCCCAGTACACTGATGCCTTTACCTGAAGAAAGAAAACAAAAAGAAATAACCCATTTTGCAGCTAGGTTTCAAAACCAGCAACTCCCCCTTGTCCAACACCTATTTAAAGTGAGTATCCCTCCATGAGGCCATGAAAACACAGCAGCTGCACTCCAGAGAGCCACTGCCTGGGAACACGGGCTGCAAAGCATTCTGTGGAGACATGCCAAACCCAACACTGCCCCAGGGCAGGCACACATCATCCCTGCCCTGTCACCCAGGGGAAGGGAGGAGTAGGGAGGGACCCGCCTGAAGTACCACAGAGCATCAGTAGCAAAGCCAAAAACTCCACTGAGCAGTTCCAGTTTCTGGCTCTCTGTACCACAAGATTACAAAGCCTTTAAACCAACCCTTGCTCTACATGGCTTGTATCCTGGGATCTATCTTTAACCAACAGCAAGCAGTCCAAGCTTGGATGCAAGCAACATTGCTAGGAGCTGTAACTGCCACTTTCCCAGGAACCTCAGTCTCAGGTTTCTCAAAAAGCCCTGGGTATCCTGGGATTAGACACTTCTGCCTACAGTGGAAACTTGGCTCAAATTCATCTGAGTTAACTGCAGCTCCTTACTGAAGGGCAGTTTTCATTAGGTCACCTAATTTGTCACAACCTCTCTCCAAGAAATCACTGCAAGGTTTTCATTCCTCCTCCTACACTTTGATGTGGTCAGGGCCATCATCTCACACAAGTTTTGTGTTGGCATTCTTCCTGCAGGCAAACATGGGGCTCAGGTCTGGGAGCAGAGGGCACAGCAACACCTACATCAAGTGTTACACAACAAGCAGCAAGCTCAAGAACTCACTCAGCCCGTTCTCACAACAGTTATGTGGTCTTCAGAAGTTATTTACTTCTGAAGTAGATTTTTCCAAAATTGAAGAAGGGCACAGGAAGTGGGAACTGGAGCCTTACCCTCCCAGTCTTTGCTGTGTCAGCCTCTGTCAGTTTCCAGGAATTCTTCTCAGCAAGTGGCTTCTGCAGCTCTGCTGTGCTGCTCTGCTGCTGTGGCTTCCCAGTGTCTCTGCTGTATGTTGAAGAGTTACTGAGCTGCCTGTTTGAAAACATTTCATTTTTAATCTTAGCTTGACACAGGACAGGTGTTACCTCACATTTAGGCTGTGACATTCCACAGCTCCAAGCCAGTGGTTTGCACTCCTATGGAGATGTCCTAACCCCACCATGGCGCCAGAGGTTCCTTGAGCCCCCCTTGTCCCCTCAGGGCACTCTGCCACCCCTCCCTGGCAGCACTCACTCCCCAAGTACCGATGTCCAGGTGCAAGTAACAGTCACCAGATAAACAAGTCTTGGTCATACAATCACTCCAGACAGAAAAATGATTTGTGACCATCAAGATCAGCCTTTCCAAGCCCATCACCAGCACAGCAGCTGCTGGAGTGTGAAATGGGTACCTGCCCTCCCCTCAAAACAGGCCCTTTAACTCCCAGGCACTCATCAGCTTCCAGAAATAGTGTTCCCAGGGCACCATAAGAACAGAGGCACCATTAGAGCACAGTAAGAGTGAGGCATGGACCAGGAGATGGTTTTGGAAAGGTGTAATCACAGTGATTGCAAGAGAATAGCAGCTGCATTAGGTCAGACTACAGCTCCCCTAGGCACTTCATCCCATCTGACAGCAGGAAAATGCAGAAGCCCTAGGAACACACACAAAAACTGCACTAGTCAATAAAACACCCTCCCCTTTATGCAAGCCAAGCACAGAATATCTTGCTACAATACAGGAGGGTTTTCACATGGAAAGAACATCACGAGAGCTGTGTGTGTGCAGCCATGGATGTGCATCAGCCCCAGGGTGTGTGTGTGTGTGCAGCCATGGATTTGCATCAGTGTGTGCAGCCCCAGGGTGTGTGTGCAGCCAGGAATGTGCATCAGCCCCAGGGTGTGTGTGTGTGTGCAGCCATGGATGTGCATCAGCCCCAGGGTGTGTGTGTGTGTGCAGCCATGGATGTGCATCAGCCCCAGGGTGTGTGTGTGTGTGCAGCCATGGATGTGCATCAGCCCCAGGGTCTGTGTGTGTGTGCAGCCAGGAATGCGCATCAGCCCCAGGGGCTCAGAGGCCACAGGAGCCAGGGACAGTCCCAGGCACAGCAGGGACTGGGCCCAGCCCCTGCAGAGCTGCACCTTGCATGGACACACAGAATGGAGCCCAGAGCAGAGAGGGGCTGAGGAGGTGCTGCTGGGTTTGTGGGGTGTCAGGTGCCTGCTGGAGCACTTCCCACTGCTGGACCTGGAGCCACAGAGCAGCACAGCTTTGCCTTTCTCAAGCTGCTGGATCCAGCAGGATATACATTTCTTCTAGCAAATGCCATCACCATCAAATTACTGTTTATCCACCTCTGAATGACTGGATTGAATGGATGGGGGGCAAGAGGAAAAAGAAAATAAAACCACACACCTATGCATCAGCTTTCCAGGGGCTTCATTCACAAGGCCTCCATTTTCTATAGGCTTGCCTTCCTTTGCAGATGGACTGTTTGTATCTGGGAGGGTGAAAAAGTAAACATGAAAATGGTTAGGCAAAGAGACACAAACATTTCGTTTCAATCCTAACTGCCAGTTGCAGTCTAATCCTGCAAACAAAGCAGGGAGCACAAGTATTTACAGATAATAACAGAAAATTGACCAGGTGAACAAATCAGTTTAGTTCAACTCCCAACAGGGTTAATTGCCAAGACAGGGAACATTTATTTTTCTAGCAAATGTAGGTCAGTAATAATGTAACATAATTATGAGGACATGTTTTATGTTCAAACATGCAGTACCAAGTCACATGTGACCCGCTCCATGGAAACAAACCCAGCACTCCAGCCACTCCTTTTCAAACCATAGCTTCTACATAGTTAGTTATAAATTACTTTTGTTTTTAAATGCAGTGAGAAGACATTCTATAAATGATGGAGTGAAGCTGTAAGAACAGCAGCCATGTGCTAGTAACTTTGAGTTTTCTTGCAGAGTTGAGCAATAAGAAATGTGCAAAATCCTGGTGTTTTAGGCATCTGCAGGAATCAGATGACTTTGAGCAAGAAATCTTTCCATGAGCTGTTATCCCACAACATCCTGCTTGTACCAAGATGCAGCACATGAGGCAAGTGATAAAAGGGAGCAGCAGTGAGCAGTGAATACAGATTTGAGAACAAAAGGGACCCTCAGGGCTCAATCCTGAATGATTCTTCTCTTGGTACACTCACAACATTTCCAGGCCCAGGGTGTACCTATAAAACTGATTTAAAGTTTCCTCATGGAAGCTCTGAGACACAGAATTGCTGCTGCTGAGTTACCTACAAGCTGCCACACAGCAACTGCTGCAGCTCACACAACCAGGGACAGGCAAACCATGCAGATACCTCCTATGCACAGATAAAATTCTTCTAAAAATGACTCAGTCTTTTGTAAATAAACTGCAGCTACTCATGTTACTCCAAGGCAAGCACTAACACAAAGCCCACATGGCAAACAGTTACCTGTTTCCAGAGGTTGAATCGCTCCTTCTAATGAAGGATCTGACTCTAAAAGCATACATAATTAACTTTTTTCCAGAACACACTCTACCATTTTCAATCTTTACAACCTCACATCCAAGCAGAATAACCTAAACCACAAAACCCAAGGCAGAATCGAATTTGCTGAAATGGACCTATTTTTAATCCCAAGCCACAAGCACAGCTTTCCCACACAGAGAAGAAGCCCCAAGGATGGCAAGGCAGCAGGGGGAAGCCCAAAGGGAGAGGGAGGCTGGGAGGGAGCAGAGCTGCAGCCAAACGCAGGGGCTGGCTGGGAGGAGAGGCTCTCCCACCCTTGGAGCAGCAGATGGATTCCAGGCAGAAAGCAGCAGCCCTCTGTGCTCTCACGGAGCTCCAGACACAAGGGAGCCTCCCCTGGAGAGTGGGAGTGCAGACACCCTGCAGCCAGCTCAGCCTGGCTCATCTCACAGGGCTGTGCTCCTCCAAGGGCTGTGACTCCCAGCAGCAGTGACCTTTTACACATTCAGTAAGCATGAATGCTATCCCCATGAATCACACAAACAATGCCTCTGCTTTTCACTTTTCACCACTGGCCGAAGATCACTTGACTAGAACTGATGAACAAATTCACTGCCAAGAGGCCAACCCTGTGATAATCCCCTCCAGATCACCAGGGTGGCACTGAAGTTAGAAGTGCCTCTTAGAGGTGCAGAGAACCATGGCAAAAGTTAAAGCACTGGCTCACTTTCCAAAAGAAGGTTCGGTAATTAAATGGAAAAATAAAGTAATTTAGTTTAATGAAAAGGATTTCAAAACCTACTTTTCCACATTTGAAAATGGAAGGCAAAGACTAAGAGAACAGGGCTATTAAATGAGGCAAATCTTCACATTAAAGTTAACAAGTTAACTGCCTAGGGAAGCCTAGAGAAAGTTAATTTGCCTATGAATTTCACATGCAACAAGTCTGACTGTGCCCCAAGTAGCTACAGAAGCACCTACAGAAAATACCCAGAAGTTAAACCTGCTCCCAAACTCGTGTCACAACTTCACCCCAGCCAGCAGAGTGCAGGCACCCCTGGCACTGCTCAGCAGGGGTGTCAGGAAATCACCACAGGCAGGCCATGAAGGAACAGGCTGGAGGCAAAGACTAAGTGCCCCTATTAAAATCCAATACTGTAACTGTCTGTAGATAAAAGAAAAATAAACCTGCAGTGTATTCCTGTACCAGTGCAGCTCTACAGCTGTTCTGCAAAGCAGACTCAGGAGTCAAGGACAGCAGCTAGAACACCGAGCTGCTTCCTCCTCCTCCCCATGCCCAAGGGAATGAGTTGCATAAAGAAGACACATGTTATCAGAGACAGGAAGGGTGTAAAAACCCCAGCTGGCCTTCTGTAGTTTCACTACCATCTGAATTTTGTACTGAGAGGAAATTTTACCACAGATCTGTTACACATTTTCCTGATTTTAAGAAAGAATGTGTGTTTAACCTCACAACCTTCAACACCCTCAAGAAATAAGCACCTCTACCTATACAGGCAATCACAAGAAACAGTAATTTAATTTTCCTATCAGTACTGCTGTTTTTCCTGTAACAGGGCTCCCTTATTAACACAACAGACAGCAAGACAGTTTATTAGTGAGCTTACCACTGTTCTCCATGCTTTGCTCAGCATTAGCATATGTACGAAGGAACTCAGCAAAAGCCCCATCTTGCTCCAGCAGCTCCTGGTAAGAGCCCATCTCAGAGATTTCCCCATCAGTCATCACCAGAATTGTATCCATCTGAGGCAGATAGTTGATTGCATGGGTCACCAAGACCCGAGTCTAAAAGGCAAAAAAAAAATAAAGAGCTTCTGTAATCTCAAATTAGTGAACACCATGGTTGGACTACTGCTCTTTACTGCTTGAGTTCTGTGTATAATGGAACAGTAACGAGGGACAGGCATGCAGAATTTTGAGAGAGCATGGTCTTGATTTTTCCATCAAATGTTTTTGAATTACAGAAACCAAAGTACCTTTCAGTAAAAAAATGTCAGTGCTTTATAAAAGCCCTCTAAAAATTGCAGAAGGATCCTTTCATTTTTCAGCATTTAGAAACAGAAGTCTAAATATGCAACTTGACAAACTTGGAATCATTTGAACTCAGCCAAGAAAAAGCATTCTCCAGAGACATTATAACATACTTTATTTTTCAGGATTCCTTTTGGTCCAATAACTTTTTCAAAAATATGTTTCCCAACATGAGCATCAACAGCTGATAAAGGATCATCAAGTAAATAGACATCTGCATTGCAGTAAACTGCCCGAGCAAGACTGACTCGCTGCTTCTGTCCTCCAGACAAATTCACCCCCTGAGGAAACAAGAAAACAGGAGCCTTTATTTACAGCTGAAAGAAGATGTCTTGCTACAGTTTATGAAAGACACAAGTCACAGGTGGTTTATTTAAATCAGAGGAAATTCAACATTGCATGAAACAGATCTCCACAATAATTTCACTACCACAACAGCATAAGCAATCAGTGACAATCCTCTTGCAGAGAAACACATCTCTTCTGATCTCACTGGCAGTGAAGGGCTAGCCAAACCAAAAATAATGTTTGCTAGTCCTGAAAAGCAATTAACCCTGACTGACTTACCTAACTCTGTACATTCAGAGCTGCTTTTCTTCTCAGCTGTATTTCTGCAGTGCTGCCTCTGATTTAAGGAGCAAACCCTGCTCCCACTGCACACTGGGACTGGCCTGCTGACCAACGAGATGCAGCTGCACCTTTGCTGCACATGGGGCTGTCAGCTCAGTGCCCAGCTGGCAGGACAGCCCCTGCACCCAGCAGAGCAAGAGCAGGACAGAGGCAGCTCAGGGAGCCCCAGCAGGCACAGCCCTGGCAGCCCCTGGCACAGGGACAGAGGCTCCTGCACAGCCCTGCACCATCCATGCACGCTGCCCTGCCTTGGTAACCAAGGGCCAGACCTGGGCTGATGGCTGTTTCTGGGGATTGGGATTCAGATTTTTTGGGCTTGGACACCCGTTTGCTTGTCTTGAACAAAACTGAAGTGTTCAGAAGATTTTTCTCTTCTTGTTTCTGTATATTTTTCTGCTCTATAACCATGGCAACTTACAAACAATTAAAAACTGTCACTATAAGATGGTTTTATATTTCTACCTGAGCATAGGTTTCCTCCTCTTTGAGGCTTAAAGAGAAGGAAAACACACTGTTCAAATCTGCCTCGCATTCTAGAGGATTCCTGCTCCGAAAGTTTTAAAATTCAATACAACTTTGAGATCAAGTAAAATAAGAGTCACATAGCCTTAACTACAAGCAATAGCACTGTTATGGTGGAGTGGGCACTGAAATACCTTTTCTCCAATTTCTGTTTTGTCTCCTGAAGGCAGAATCTCTATGTCAGGCAGCAGGGCACAAGCCTCAATCACACGTTTGTACCGGCTCCCACTCCGCTCCCTCCCAAAGATAATGTTATCTTCCAGAGTTGCATTTTGGACCCAGGCTTGCTGAGGAACGTAGGCTACAGAGCCCTGCAAGAAAAATAAAGTTCAGTACTTTAGACTAAGAGTCTGCACAGGGAGTCAAGGCACAGCAGGGCTTTGTGAGGCAGGCAGTGCTAATCACCTCACAAATTACCTACGGTCATTCCCAAACAAAGCCCTTCCTGGGCTCCCACCTCCTCCAAAATGTTATTTTTATAATCCTCTCTACAAGTGAAAGTAACAAAGTGCGCTGGTGGGAAATAAAGGGCTTCAAACAAAATACGATTAACATAAACCTGGAGAAAACATTTGTTTAGAGGACGTTTGCACAATTACTGCATGTCAAAAGTCATTACTTCTTTCATATAATTATAAATTGTGTTCTGCACAAAAGAGTTTAATCTGGAATGCAAGTGTTTAACAAATGCACCCCTGCCAAGAGATTTCTGCAGAGAGCAGAGGAAGTGGTTTTCATATAAAAGTCACTTCAAAGGAGGAGACTGAGATAATGCAGAGTATTTTGCTTTGAGTATCAGCTCTGTCTTCTCTTTCTGCACTAATAATTAGTGACTTAGATCTCAACTAGTTTATTTTTCCACAACAATTCTGAAGGTGGCCAAACCTACAGACTTTTAAATGCAACAGATTTGTTTTGCTCTTAAAGTAATTTTATTTCCAGGTAATTTTTTTCTCTGTTAGCTGTGTGCAGCTCTGATGTCTAAAAAAGAACAAACTGCAACACAGCCTCTCCCACATTCAGGTGTCTGGGTGCCCCCTCTCCTTGTAATTCTCTGATGTCTGAGAAGGCAGAACCCAACACTGCTCTTCCCCAGAGAATATGTAACAGGGTCTCCCCATCTCATACCCAGACTCACCAGAACACTCATCTTGGAGTGCTCCAGTGTTTTATTTGGCTAAATCTGACACCAGACTGGGATGCTGTTGGGTCAAGGCAATGACACAGAGTACAGGCTAAGGCACATACATGGTTTGCCAGGAAAGCAGGCTAAAAAGTGCATTCATTTGAAAGGCTGCCTCTTCCCTCTTCACACCCCTTGGAAATCTAGAATCCCTCTGGCAATACCCACAAACAGCTGAACAGCTCTGCAGACATGTCACACCTTGACAACCACGTAGCCTTCCTGTTTGTCCATCTCCCCCAGCAACGCAGACAGCAGTGAGGACTTTCCACAGCCAACTTGACCAACAACAGCCACCAAGGAGCCTTCAGGAACAGTGAAATTAATGCTGAAATAAAGTGCACACAATTCAGCCTTGCTTGCTGGCACACCCCAGCAGTTAAACAGTTGAACTGCCCATCTAAAACACAAACCATCAGGTGCTTTGTGAACACCCTCTGCAAACACTGACTCAGCACTTAAACTGTAACTGCCTGAAAACCCAAACCTCTCACTCAGAAAGCACCCAGCTCTCCTCATATGTAGAACACAGAACATAACATGTAATTAGTGAAAAGGGAAGAAAATAGAAAGAAAAAAAAGCACCGTGACCCAATCTTGCCAAGGTTTCTCTCTGTGTCCTACGAACACAAATGCAAATAGAGCAAATCCTTGTCCCACAGAATTTGCCATTTAAGGCCCAAGTAAAAGCAGCCAAGTTAAGGAAGGGAGCAGGGCACAGGGCAGACACAGGCTGTGCTGCATCGCTGTCTGCAGCCCGGGATCAGGGACAGCCGAGTGCAGAATCAGCTGTGAAATGGAGCCTGAGGACACAGGAGGGAGGGAGCAGAGCTGAGAGGGGCTGAGCTGGCTGCACCCTCTAGATGGAGCTCAGCCCCTCTGCAGCACACAGCCTGAGCTGAAATGCCCTGCAGCTCCCTTCCCTGATCCCTGCTTCTCCTGCTACCTCCCTTCATGCATCCCATAAATGCAATAAACTATAGATCCCTCCAGTTCCTAAAGCCCCAATTTAAAAAAAAATATATAGAACTGATGTTATCTGTTCTCTCTTTATGGCAACAGATTCTTCTCCATATGTACTTTATAATTCAAATATAGATCATTCATGGTGCAGCAAGATTATGGAATGGAAAAAAGAGCACCAATCTTTACCTGTTCAGCAAAGGAGGATCAGTTTTGGCCCAGCTAAACGTTGCATTCTTCACAACAATGCATCCTTCAGCTGCAAAGGGAAAACTCATATTTATAAAAGTACCAATGCAAGCAGCTAAACTGTGTGCTCACACAATCCAAAGTCAATCCAAACACACATGGGCAGAGGTATAAAGTTACTTTTGCAGAAGAACAACAGCCCACTGCTTGCCAAAAATGTCTGTTCTGCTTTCACTGAATTTAGCAAGACAGCAGAGGTGCCAAGGTTGCCCTCACTCAGGAACCAGGAGGTACATGAACATCAGCTACACAGAGATACCAACTAATTCAGCTGCAACTCCAGCACTGCCAAATCAGTTGTGGAGAAGAAAGAAACTATCTGAGAAGGAAGAAGAACCTGTACATAATTTCCATTTTACAAACTCTCTTCCCCGTTTCTGTCTCAAATTTATCAGCAAAACCCACCAAAAATCCAGTCAATTTATTTTAGAAAGCAAAAGAAAGCACCCAAAACCTGCACACACTGATTTGCAAGAGGCACAGAAACTCACCCTCTTTGATGGGACCCCTGACTATGCTGTCTGGATCTAACTCCTCATGGGACAGGAACACCCTGAGGCGCTTCAAGGACACGCTGGCCTGTGTGAAAAAAGGACGCAAACTCTTCATGCTCTGCTCTTTACATCCAAGTGCTCACTGGTTTGTGCCACATACACATTATACCATTATTAGGCATTCCCAATCCCTCCTTAAATCCACTGCATAATTGCTTGGATAGCCAAACTTTCACTCCCCAACCCACAAGAAATGTGATGTGATGTGATGATTGATGTGATGTGATGTGATGATTGATGTGATGTGATGTGATGATTGATGTGATGTATACCCATCCACCATCACTGGGGTTATTTCACCAGCACAGCACTTCACACACAGGAACTGCAAGGTCCCTTCCAGAGTGGCCACATTTCCCCTGGGGTCACTCTCTAAGCAGGGGGATGTCACCTTTCCACCCAGAGCCTCCTCCTGCACACAAAGCCCCTGCTAATGACTGAAATCTTACCTCCACTATGTTGCTGATGACCATAGGGAGCATGTTCAGTGGGAACCTGAGGATGTTGAATAATGCCAGAGAAACAAAGGCCTTCTGAGCATCCAGGACGTTGTTCTTGCCTACGGTGACATACACAGCAAACGTGGACAGGGCAACCTGAAACCAAGGGCAAAGGCTGCAGTGAGGGTCATGTCTTAAAGCCACCAGGTCAGGAGCACAGTGTGACAGCTGGAATCAGACTATAAATCAAAGAAAGGGCAATGTTCTGATAACTTTTTGTTCCTGACAACACTTCTTGCAAAACAAACACGTGATTAAAATCTGCTGCTGTAGAAAGAAGCTGATGGCTCCTCTTTAAAAAGAGCCAAGTGTTCACTCTCCTCACATAGCAGAAGTGAAACCACAAACATCCCAGGCTATTTGAGGTCACACAGCAGCAGAAAGGAAGTAGATAAATGATCACTGGTGTTTTTTCCTGATCTCTTTCAGTTTTAAGACACTCCCCAAAGTATCAGATATTGGATCAGTAACATATATTGACAGAAAAGTTAGAAGCACCCCAATACTAACCTGTTTTATAGTTTGTAGAGACTACTACAACCCTAGATTTCCAAATACAGCCCTCTTTATCATGGACAAGAAACTTGAAATGTTAATGCATTACAAAGACGAAGCCTTTTCTGTTGTGAACCGTTTCAGTTTCACACTGAACAAGAAAATTACACTGAACCATTGTTATCAGGAATCATAAGCTATAAAAATAACTCCAAAAATCCATACACTCATTTTTTAAAATGTATGTATTGAATCTCTTACAGTAACATAAAGCAAACTAAGTAAAACCAGATGTTTGCTTTCACAACTATTCCCTTCATAGTGTTATTTTCCATGGTAATACCCTCACACCTCAGTATCTCACAAGATCCAGTGCTTTTTTTCCCATAGACTGCCAATTAAAACAAGAAATCAAGGCAGATAAACTTCTGGCATCCTCCCTCCTAAAAGACTTGAAATAATGAGCTCCCCATCTGAGTCTCACTGAGCACAGCATCCACTGAAGACATCAGTGTCTCTGTTAACAAATCTGACTGCTGTGAAGACATGAATTGCTCTGGGTGCAGCAGCTGACTCAGCTGTGCCTTGCACAGTAGCTTGTTTGTACAGCCCTCAGTTTGGACAACCCTGTCCCAGAGAGAAAACCCTCCCATGGAGATCAAAAACAAGACAGGGTCCAAAGAATAACCTCAGAAGCAGCATGTTTGCACTCTTGTGTTAGTCTGGAACACACCCTCAGCAGCACACAGGGCAGAGCCTGTCCTGACACTGCTACTCAACAATGGCTCTAAAACCCTGGCCTTGGAAACCTGAAGGAGTAGAGGAAATAAAAGTTTTCAAGGTCAAAAGTGCTTCCAAATAGGCAATATTTTTTTATCAAAATGTACAAAAAACCCCCAAAAATCCAAGGAACAAGATGCTGAAGAGCAGCCTTGCCCTCCGGGTCGTGCCCCCCGTGTGTGCTGCACATCACACCACTGCACACCACAGCACTGGGGAGTCCACCTGCAGGGTTTTATTTAGAAATTTCATTTAATAATGTATTTATATTAAGATTATCCCAGACTTCTTTTAGAAAAGCATTCACTTAAGAATGCAGCTGATGCTTCTCTGCCTTTCATCACGCCCCGAGCATAATGTAAACACTAAAAATGTTTGCAGGGAAGGAATCTGAGACTGGAAAGTACACTTAAACACCTTCAACTGGAACAGCACATATTTTATCCTAATGTAGTCATGGCTTTTAATTGTTTCTGCAGACAAGAGCAAAGGCCCCTCGCTCTAATAGGGTCTGAAGCAATTTTGATGTGATCTCACTCTTCTCTCCCTTGTATTAGTTGAAATGTAAGCTAACCCTAAACACAGGAGGGATGTTTGGCATATCATGGATTTTTTTTTTTTTTAAGTAAGAATTTGAAGCCATCTCAGGCCACACAATGGTTTTCCTTTTGCACATGGTTCTTACACAGATGCTGGGAGAATCCCAGCCAAGGCACTCCTGGAGCCCAACATCCCATTCAGCCAGGAACTCTTATGGAAGGACCTGCTGCTGCTGCTCAGAAACTCATTGAAATAAGGGATTTTTTAATTCTCCTAAATCTGACCATATATTTCATCTTAGATTCCTCAAGTACTCTACTAAAAATAGGAGGGGATGCAGAGGAGGCTTTTATTTTCCAGTACTTGGACATTAACTTCTAGAACACATCCAATCTGGATGTTACTGAGTTTCAAAGAAAACAGCAGTGCCTTTCCACAGAGAAGTGGACCCCTAAGTGCTCAAGGACCCACCATCCTGGAGGGCATTTTGGCTCAACTCATGAAAACACAAAACCAAAAGGAGTCCTCAAGTGCTGCCTTGGAAAGCACAATCCCAAAAAGGAGACAAGACTTCCAGATTTGTTTCACTTACCAAAAAGGGAGCACAAACCCAAGTGAAGGTTGCCATTGCAGCAAGGTAAGCAGATTTTTTTAGGACTTTGAGTTCTTTCTGTCTGATCTCTAATACCTTCTCTCTAAAGGCTAATTCCCAAGCATAAAGTTTCAGAACTTTAATCCCATTGAGAATTTCGTTCATCAGCTTAATTCTGTTGTCTTTGCTCTTCATTTGAGCCACCTAAAAACAACATTGCAAAAAATAATTAACAGAGCACAATACTTGGCAGAACCTCAAAGTTCTGAGCTTCGTATTTTGCAATGGCAAATTTACCTCATTATCATCAAAAGCTTACTAGCTTCCCAAGCAGGAAATCTGAGATACTATCTGAACAAACAAATATGCAGAATTAACAAGATGTTTTAAACCAATTAAAAGAATGCTTCATGTAACTACAAATCCAAAGCAAGATCAAAACAAGTGTGGCACTGATTTAAGTGTGATTAACCCTGCAACAGGGAGCCCTGGGACTCAGGTACAATATGCAGTTAAAAAACAAACCAGCGTAAGATGTGCAGCTTGCATCTAACCTTAGACCAAACTTAATTTTGCTTTATTTTCAGCACTGTCAATGGCTTTTTTCTTCTTCATCTCTCCAGGAAACAAACAAAAAATGGAACAAGCCAGACATCCTGGAAACTTGAATGTTTCATTCATGGCCATTAGGTTAATTAGGCAGACAGTAGTTTACTTTTGCACATTAGTTTTTAGGCAAGTTAAAAACTGAACTAATTCCCAATAATTCAATCAATAGACATCTCATGGAGCTGTCTGAAGTGCTGCCTTGGTCTTCACTACTGCAGGTTTTCAGACCATTCCACACAGATAAGCTGTAAGGCTGAAAAATACATGAGTTTGTTTATTCTGAACACACAACACCTCTGACCTTTCTTTCCCTTCCCTTTTTTTAAGGGATACTTAGAGGGATGGGGAAAAAAATAAAGAAAAACCTCCAGGAACAAGTCAAAGAATAGATGTTTCTTAAAAGCACTCTATAGAGATGCTAACCTGATAGGTTTTTGTCTTCATTGCCATCACAGCATTTATTGGAACCAGAAGGATCATGACAGCCACACCTGCCAGCACTGAAGGACCTAAATTCTGAAAAGTACATAATTGTGAGTATTTATTCAAACTTTTTTTTTTTTAATCTTGGCTCAAATCACTGCATACATTACAGAAAATCATTCTGAATTAGGTTTTCAGCTTGGGAGAAGAAGAGAAGGATCAAGTAGAGGCTTAGGTTAATATCTATAAACTTTGACTCCTTAAACAAACATACATATATATCTCCCTCATATAGAAGTACATATAGATCAATCTCTCTGCAAATATATCTCTATACACACACAAATGTTTTAACACTCTGCACTTTTTGCTGATTTGTCTGCTCTTCTGAAGAGTCAGCCCAGTGCTGTATGAACCAGAAACAGCAGCATCTCATATGTTACTCTGAGCACAGAGCCAAGATCACTTTTACTTCAATCAAGGGACAAGTGAGATCCTCTAGGTGCTGCAGTCCCCCAAAGATGATATTTCCCACCCTCCCCAAAGGAATTCAGATGTGCACATTCAGAGCCTCCTGACAGCAGTGACAAAAGCAGCTCTGAATGGCTTCTTAATGAACAGCACTTCCTCCTCCCTGCTCCAGGTGTGTGTGTGGGCACAGAATCAGGGAAGCAGCACTGCCAAAGCCAAAACAAGAAACACACGGTGCTCACCCTCCACAGTAGGTACAGTGCCAGTATCACCTGCAGAGGGGCTGACCAAATCATGTTTATGTAGGTAGCCAAGTCCATGAATCTCTGAGCATCCACAGACATCAGGTTCACAATCTCACCCACAGTAGAAGTCTTCCTGGCAGAATTTGTGATAACAAGTGCCTACATGCAGGTAAAAAAAACAAAAAACACTTAAAATAACTTGAGGACAGACAGAGTCATTTGCATTTTCTCCACAGACTTCAAGTGCTTTATACAACTGCATCTTTTAAATCACAAGCAATCATTCTCCTCCTTCATATTCTGTTTACCCTGTACATCCTGCAAAATGCAAGTTGTACAGTTTGAATCAATCAGCTGGGTTTAAGCTAATATAGAATTAAAGTCAAGAAGCAAACTTTGGGGTGTGGGCTGGTGGTTTTATTGCTTGGGGGTGTTGTTTACTTGGCTTGTTACTTGTTTTTGTTTTAGTGTCAGAAGTGGAATCTTCACTTCTTGTGACACATTTTCCTCACACACAGCTATCAGACCACAGCTTTCTAAAATGTTCCAGCTCATTTTAAGGTGGCACTGCTGGTAAATCCCAAACAAAGCTGAAAATGTAGATGCATCTTTAATTTCTGCACCAACTGAAGCACTGCACACCCCAAGTCTAAATAAAGAAAGTTTTCTTACTTGGCAGTGAGAAGCAGCATGTTAAGTAGCAAATTAGAAAACTGGCTTAAAGGCTTTTATTTATAAATTAGACATGCTCTTATTTGTCTTAAGAGTTAAGGTAAGAGATTCTGGGATGCTGATTCCTATTACTCAGACTTTAGTGATGCATTCTCATAGTCACAGATATTGCATATTTGTAGTCACATTTAAAGAAACACCTACCTTTCTATAAATTACACCAACAATGGCTGTTTTGAGCCTCATTCCAGTTACAAAGCAAATATGAAAATACTGGTGAAGGATCAGTGTCTGAAGACAGGCACAAACAAACAGCAGTGCTGTATAAAAGTAGCCCTGCCAGTTTGGGGCAGCTTTGTTATTCACAAAGTTGAGCAGCAATCTGTGGAGAGAGAAATGAGTTCTCTTGATGGATGGAAAACAAAACCAAATGTCATGGTTGCAGCCTTAGGTTATTCCAAACATTTTACAGGTCATGCAAGCACCTGAAATACCAAACTTAGATAAAACACTTCAAACTTCTTAGAAACTGGAGCTCACTTGGTATGAGCATACATCACTGCCTCCTCAAGGTACCAGTCTGAATCATGAAGTAACACATAGCTCACATGTACAGCATTCCCTTGGGGCTGCACTGAGAAGCTCACAGCCCCTGCAGTGAAATACAACCACCTGCAGGTCCTTTACTTCTTAGCTCAAAGCAAAACAACCCTCCCAGCTCCTCAGCTCTGTGGAACCACAGATTCTGATGTGTAGGCACAGAATAATTACAGGTTAGAACCAAGTAAACTCTCCTGCTACTGCTGATTATGTTCCTGCCCTGCCTTCCCAGGGCTGAAAAGGAAAAGAAGTTAAACATTTATTGCATGATGTTGTAATTTGAAAACCAGTGGACTGAAATCATGTTTGCTCCCTTTTATGACATCTCTTCCTCATTGTATCAGCTGAAGGCAAAGCAGTTAGGGGAGTGAAATACCAGCATGCTTTAAATCCTGTTCACATACTTTTAATACAATAATAAAGTATTTAGGTCTTACTTCAGAATTTCTGGGCCTGCAAACATCAAGAGATCATGTGCAGCCTTAAAAAGGAAGCTCATGAGAAAATATGGTCCAAAGGTTTTGTATAACACCTTGAATAAAGATGCTTCACGGCTCTTCTGGGATGGTTTTATAATCAAAGCTTCAACCTCTTCTGTCACATCACCCTTTGAGTCTCCTGATTTTTGCTGCTTTTTGGGTGCATATAACATGTCTGGTGGTTGCCTGAAAAAAAGATCAGGTAGAGAATGTAGCCTTTATTCAAGAATAAAGCCAACTGCAAAAATGTTCCCTGTACAAATGAGATGTAAATGAGCTTATTGTGATTCTTAACAGTTTAACTGAGTTTTACTGTCAAATGTATTTAATAACTAAATGAACTGGCTGCTCAGAAATGGCTTTCTTTGCTTGGATAGGTAACATTCCTGGAAATCTCTCCCTTAAGTCTGCCCTGGGGAATGAGGAACAGAGCTGTAACTCATAAGCTTAAGCAGAGGACATTATTATCCTAGAACCCAGCATGCTGAACTTTCATCAAAACCAATGCTTCACTGTACCACCAGAGTTAACAGACTGAAGTGAGGTTAATGCCAAGACATCCCCAATGGACTGAACAGATTCTTTTCTTACATCTGGCTTATGCCAAACTGCATGCTTGGAACTTCTGAGGACAAGCTGGATGTAAAACACACTGTGTGAGCAAGCACACAATTTCCCTTCAATGAAAATGTGCTCCTATTTGCTGCAGCCAAGCATGATGAAAGTGGGATGGAGACCACAGGCATGCAGTCTTTCTAATTTTAGTCATCTGGCTTAGATGCTCAGGCTCCCTATATAGTCAAAGAAGGGAAGAAGCTGCTCACTTTGACACCCTGAACTACCCTCCTGAGGCTTGGCCAACCCCAGAGGGAGCCCAAGCTCCTGAATTACACAGCAGAAGTTTGTGTGCAAACACTCCCTGCCCAGGGGAAAACCACACAGCAAAAGTCACAGTAATAAATTTTAGATCATGAAAGATGTAGGGAAAGTCGATGCAACTCTTCATAAAGCAGAAAGAAATGCCCCACTTGGTTCCAGCTCTCTGAGCACTCAAGGACAAACAGGGGCAGCCTCACAAAAGCAGGTTTGGTAACAAACAACAAACACCGCTGAGCAGAGGCTGAGTCACTTGAGCTCTTAAACCTCTGTGTCTTGGCAGAACTGAAAGCCAGGATAACTGAACTGAAAGCCAGGATAACTGAACTTACCTCTTGGTCTTTGACCACTCTTTTGCCCAATTTCTAGCCAAACCTGGCACTATTTCCTCTGATTTGTCCTCTTTATTTAATGACCATAAATCCTTGGCTTCCAAAGGGCTCCGATAACCCTGAATCATCAACCTGCATCAGAAGGAATCAGCAAGATGAATTTAAGAACACCAGCAATGTTTGTGTATATATAGAGACACATCTATAGATACAGCTGCATCCAGCCCCAGAACAGAGCCAGCTCTCCACAAAGATGCAAGCAAGCATTAGTGCCTGCAGCAACACAGGTCCAGATGCTAAAACATCCTCCTGTCTTTTCTGGGAGAACCAGACACCAAACCAGCTAAGGATCCAGGATATGCCACTGAATTCAAATTCCAGGGAAAATAAAAGAAAGGATGAAGTGATCTCATTTGAAAATCAGCCAGGCAATTAATATTCCCATGCCTAGCAAGTTTCAAAATCTTTATTAGCCTTTAATTTCACAAAGCAACTCCTTTCATCTAGCTTTCTGTTGGAACTCCGGCCAAGTACCAGCCACAACTACACACCAATATTATTTTACATGCTTCTGTGATTTAACTCACAAATCATACAGCATAAGTAAAATTAGGTTAATGGAAAAAAAGAACCTATTGGACAAAAAGATGTAATAGTTTCCAATGCCTTAGTTTCTAAATACAGCAGACAATTTCTCCTTTCTTATATTCCCCAAAGAAGTTTTTTTTATTATATTCCTTCAAACATATTAAATACAGACTGGCAAGATTTAAAATTACAAAGACCCTACAAAGGAAGTTAAAAAATATTAATCGAGCTTTTAAAAAATTAAGCTATCTACAAAACAACCAAGCAAAACTATTGTTGGATGATTATTGCTAATTTAGCTCTGAAAGCAGGATCCCAAAGTGCCATCTGACTCGAACTGGTGATTTATGCAACAGCTTGATCTTACCCAGTGATCCACCAGAATGTGATTCTGGAGAGGAAAGAAGCACTGAACTCTGGACATGGATTCTAAAGGAGAGAAAAAGAAATCAATCCACAAGCAAAATGATTTCAGGGCCAAAAGAAACAAGCAAAGCAGAAAAGATGTTTTTGAAATTCCTTTTGTTTACAGTATTTTTTTCACCTGACTAAAACTTGCCATTCATGCTGCTGAGAGCAAACAGCAGCCCAGCCTCAGGGCTGTCAGCAGGCTCCACCAGTGGGACACAGGAACAGCAGTGCTCCACACCAGAAGCACAACACACAGCTGGAGGAATTCTAGAGGCCAGACAGCGTCTCCAGATGTCCTGTTCAGGGCCTGTGCCAATGCAAGGTGTGCTACCTACCAGGAGAGGGCTCAAATATGGCAATTGGGTAATCATGAATGAAAAATTCAGTTCTGTTCTAGCAGTGAAGTGTTGGGACTCCAATGACACAGATGCACAAATGAAAAACATGTGTAACTCCATAAAGGCATCCCAAAACACCCCTTAGGAGCCCTGCAGCTCATTCATCAGATTTGTATGAGAAACTGAAGGATCCATACACTCCTAATCTGGCTGGGTTCAAAGAGCACCAAGAAAGGCTGGGAGAATTTCAAAGGTATGAAAAGTTCATTTACTGGCAGAATTTCTGTGCACATTTCTCCCTTCCCTCTTTCAGAGCTCTGAACAGCATCTAAAGAATGCTAAAACCCCTCCTTAGGCACAACAAACCACTGGTTTTACCATCAACCATGACTGAAGCAACTCAGTCTATCTATGAAAGTCAGCAAACATGATTAAAGGATTGCAATTAAACCAGCCAGAGCCAAGTGTTTCCAGCATTTGCCATTTTTAACTCATGTTTGTGCAGCCTGTACTGCACTGCCCTGCACTGTGCTCTAACCCAGCCACACAGAACAGAGTCCTGCATTCTCTCTTTTTCACATAACTTCTTCTGCAACCTTTACAGGGAACAATAAGAGTATGTATCAGAGAGATGCTTTTGTTTTTTGAAAGATAAATTTGCTAAGCATCCAAACATTTGCAGTAAAATGATGGCAAACAAATCCAACACCCTCAATTAGTGAATAAATAAAAGTTTTTAAAGTCAGGGAAGGGGAAGGGGGTAAAACTCTCAGTGTTCAGCCACTCCTGCTTTCCTGATAGACAGATGTCTACTTCAACAAATACAGGGAATACTTTCAACTGCATCAAAGTATAAAAATATTCTGAATTTCACATAAAGTGCTGTGTTGCTTTTTTCCTTTATGTTTTCTTTAATCTACTTGCTGGTGGAAACTCTAAATTTAAGAGCCCACTAGATCCTGTCCTACCAAAAACTGGACTTGGTCTGCATAAAGCCCAAGTTGAAAATATTAAAACATGTTAGATTACTTTTAAAATATTACTACTTTTGATAAAATTAAATAGCTATCACACAAATAATTAATAATCCTACTGATTTTCATGCCAGATAGATTGAAGGCAAGTTTTAACAAGTCTGGGTTTATGTAATATAAACACGATACAAAACACATTGCCTGACTTCTACACACATCAGCATCTACATCTCAGAAATTTCACTGTAGTTTGCTGGCTTAAGTAAACATACTCTAAAATCTTACTTAAGGCTTACAGACATTTCTGGTTTGGAAATATTTGGCAAAAGGGCATAAAGCAGAATTTAAGGCTGACTAACGTGACTTCTTTGCTCTTTTCCCCAACAAAATGAAAGATCAAAATTTGGAGTCTGCCCTGTTTCCTGAAGACATTCTAAATTCCTAGAAATACTCAGGACAGAAAAACAAACACTGTGGTCTCAAAGTACCTTGTAATTATTCCAACCATGATCAAAGAAGAAAAGGTTTCCTTACACCCACAGTATCCTGTCATGTATATTTAACCCCTGAATGAGATGACAAGAACCAAAAGATGAAGAGGATCCAAAGACTCAGCAAAGTGTTCCCCCTCCCAGGCACACACACACAGACTGCCCTGGCACCAGGACACTGCTGGAGAGGGGCACTGTGGCACTCAGGAAGTGCTCATGGACCCTTTCCCCATTACAAAGGCAGTATTTATTTCCCCCTCACACATTTCACCCCTTCCTTCATCAGTCAGTGTCACTGAACTGCCATGACACCAGAATCAGACCTTGTATAAAAGCAAAATTCCTAAACTTGGCACATCCAAACTGCAGACAGTGCCCAGTGTCACCCCCTGTGACCCAGAACACCTAACCCAGAGGGGGTGCAAGGATGATCCAGCATCTCTTAGGTCACTTCAGATCCATGCCATAAAGCTGGTACATATCACTAAGAACATAACCAAAAAAGATCACATCTAGGTAAAATTAAATATCTACATCCAAATCTCCCTCTAGCATTAGCTGGTCTTGCATCTGAGCTAGTTAAATCTTTACTTGATACAAGAGTGATAAAAACAGAAATCAAACACATCTGCCCAAGCTGAAAATCTTTCCAGGTCTAAATTCTTCCCTGTGTTCAAATGAAAGTGAATCCACATGCTACTGCCTGCTGAACATATCAGATAACCAGGAGCACAGCATTTCAAATCACTATTTCCCACTGACTGCCAGCAGCACTACTGAATATAAATACACAGAACTTACCCTTCAGGAATGCTATTCAGCAACGAGGGCAACTGTATTTTTGTGGTTTTTCTTACATACAGCCCCTCCCTTCCCCCAGTTTTGCATGCTATGGGCTTCTTTTGCATCACCAAATAAAAATTTTAATTATTTGGAGACTATGGCCCTGTAGCTCATTACACAGAATATTGCACATATGATACTTGGCACTCTGTACAGACTCACTCACAGGATCATTTACTGTTTCAGAAAACAAAGGTGGTTGCTCTGGAAAACAACACAGGATGAGCTCTACTAACACCAGGACAAAGTAGATACAGAAGGTGGCATAACGAAATGCATCCTCATCAGCACCCTGCAAAGGAAGGACATACTCCAGTTAGAAGGCTTGAGGAATTTATTTTAAATTCTAAACAGAAAACAGCTCCTTACTGTAAACTGTGCAAACTAAGTGCTACACTACTCACCCCCATGCAAATGAAAGTCAATGTCTATTTTGGTAAAGGGAAGGTAATGAGAGGGGAGAGGATGTGAAAGACACATTTATTTTTATTCAGTTATTACCATTAAAATACAAGCATGAATTTCTTACATAAAAAGTTCTCTTTCACACATGGTTTGTGCCAACACAGCCCCAATTTGAAGTCAGTGTATTCCTTACAGGGACAAGACATTTATGCACTGGGTAGCAAGGAGTATTGATAGTAAATTTTTTAATTCTCAGAATTAAAAAATTACGGAGAGCAGAATTTACATTACACTTTGTTCCACTGTGTGCAAAATTCAGAGGTTCTTTCAATTTTTAAGACTGTGACTGATGCATAACACATAAGCCACAGAAATCAAAGCACAGGTATAGATGGACACACACCCCCAGTAAAATCCCATTCCCAAAAAAAGCTGGGTGAAAGTTCTCCAAACTGCCAATGCAGCTTAAAGGTTTCAAGAAATAAAAATACCATTTTCAGGCAGCTCCACAATTAGCCTGATACTTGAGGTGGTCTTACTACAAGGGCAAAGTGTAATAAAAATATTTCACTTTGATTTTGTCCAAGCAGGTGAGAGCACAGCAGCACTGAACAAAGTGTTTCAGGAAATCCACTGCACAGTCAACAGGAAGGTGACAAACACCCAGCCAGAGCAGCTTGATAGCAAAGATTACAGAGAATTTGAGAGCACTCGAGCAGACACATCCGCCTTCCCCAACAGCCAGCCCAGCTCTCCTGGCAGCTGTTGCTACAGTTAAAATCACTGAGTTTCAGGAGCATTTCAAAACACAAGACATTAATTCCTGCTTCCCTTGCTGTTACAACCCAAGGCAGGCAGGTACACTAAATGAATCATTAACTGATTTGACTGGTGTAATTGCCAAGCAACCACTCTGTCACTGCAGCACTGGGGATCATTTTCAACTGAATGAGGTTAAAAGTCACTTACCAAATTTAAGGCATGCTTTATTTTGGATATAAAAATCAGTGTGGCACATAACAATGAGATGAACCAGAAAATTGTCATTACACCAGAAGACTGGACTCCTTTTATTCTTTCATATTGTATTAAAAATGTGGCCAGCAACTGTAGATAAATAAAATGAAAATATATTCACAAATTAAGTTTTACAATATGTTATGCACATGTAAAAGGTACTGTGCTAAAGTCTGTTTATTTAACATTTCTAACCCACTATCTCCCAGACCTTCTAAACCCCTGAAATTTTAAGTGTAATTCAAAAATACATTTAAATAGGAAATTCTCTGTATCAGTAAAGATAAGGAGTAGACAAAATAGGAAAAAGGAATATGCATTAAATAGAAATAAACAATCACATATGCAAAAGTACTGCCAACCTTTACTTCTTTATTTTTCTGGTTCTATATCACAAATCAGCATGGAATTACAGCATTTCCTGACTAGCTCTTTTTAAAATAAATAGATTTTTTTCCATACAAGCCATAACACCACACAACACCAACCAAGCATTAGGCTATTTCTGTATTTTGTGTGTTTTCAGAGTCCTTTAGGAAGCACTACATCTCACTTTTCTACTGCAACAAGCATTTTCAATCAGCCTGACAAAAGCTTGACAGTTGCATTATTAAATGACCACAAACTACTTAACAGCTCTTGCACTTGTCAGTATGTTTGAGGGCTGTTTAGGGGTTTTTTGGTTGTTGTTGGGGTCGTGGTTTCCCCTTGAGCATCATGTTTAATCATTCCAAGTCTGTAATAAACCTAAGGCAACTGACAGCAAATAAAGAGCAAGGCATCTGCCTTGAAAGGCAGAGATATTGGTGTGAAAGCAGAAAACCCCATCTAGGCTAAAGGAGGCAGCTGGGGACACCTGTGTGACTTGTGGCTTTCAAGTCTTTACCTCAAGAGTAACAAAGATAACACACTCGAATGTTATATGACAGTTTGTAAGGAGATACTTCTACAATCTCCCCCCAGGTTCAGGGGTTTGTATTATCTAGGCTGAATCAGCTCTCTTGAGCCAATTCCTCTACTCAATGCCTGAGCCAAACTATAAAATGGATGCTAGCTCAGGCCTACCAAAATAAGACAACTGAAACTGCCTCGTGTGCTGATGTGCAACACACTGAGCACAGATAGGTGAGAGTCTGATTTTTATCTTTTTTTATTAAAAGAAAGCAGGTATTTCTGAGTCAGTATTTCACAGCTCAACTACAAGGTCTGTATATAAAGGCTGCAGCTTCAAAGGTTACAGCACTGTGAATATCACAGAGATGGTGTTATTGCTCACAGCTTTGCATGGACAATGGCTGTGCAGAAGAACTTACCATTGTTATACCCAATAGTGTAGGGCTAATGAGAAAAAATGGAGCTCGAAAAATATTTTGACTTCTTTCCCAGAAAGAGTAGAAAAGGTCTGCCCAGCAGACTATCCACAGTATTAAGCCCAAAGCCTGCAATAAAAGAAGTGTCTTTAGTACATCAATTCACAAAGATAAGGCAGCACAATACATAGATGAACACTAAATGTTATGTGTTAGCAGGAGTCATAATCAGATCATATCATTTGGGCAATTCTACCACATGCAGTAAAGAAAAGCAAATTTGGCTTTAATTATTGAATTCCTACAGAAGAAAAAAGTTTACTGGTTTTTAATTCCATGTAATTCAGTCTATTATGAAGCAGAAAGCTGGTCTCCTGAATAACAGACTGCAGAGAAAAAAACCTCTCCAATATACCATGTTATTATAGCCCTTCTTAAAACTTTCCACTTATTCTACAGGGAAGGAAAAAACCAAAATCACTAAGAACCTATTTCACAACAAAAGTGGAATGGAACACCTGCAGCAGCTCTAGAAATGTATGCTGTGTAACTTAAGAAACTGACAGGATAATAAATTCTTTTTATGATAGAAAAGGGCCTTGAGATTGAGCTGCCTTAAAATAGTCTTCTCCAACTGCTCTTTAAAAGGATTTGCGTGTTTGTTGCTATGCCAGGGTAAATTTCAGAAAGCCTGATAAAAGAGCAAAGGAAACAGGAAAGGCTGGGAAATCAAACACAAGCAGAACAAATAAGTTACTCCTGAAGGGTGCACACAGGTCAAGACTGATGCTAAAAGAGAGCTGAACAGAGAGAAGGCAGCTGAGCTGTGATCTCAGAGCTCAGCACGTACCGTTTTGGCTTTGTTCAGGTTGGACACCTGGATGTAGCCCCTGTCATGCCGGCGCAGGTACAGGAAGTACACTGGGAAGCAGAGCCACAGGTAAAAGCACGGGATCCACACCAGGACTGTGTTCTGAAAGCACAGGGTGAAGTCTGGATCTTCTGTGTGCCATGTCAGATTCCAATCCTGGGGCAAGAAAACAGGCTAAGTTACAGAAAAAGCCAACACTGAACTTCAGGATTGAAAATCAGAAACAGGGACTCAGAATAAAAAAGCCACAACAACAAGGCATAGAATCAAGTAAAAGGCTCACCCTTGCAGTTCACTTCCTACTCAACAGGAAGAGGATGGAAATTGACATAATACAATGTTTTCTTACTTTGCTCTGCATAATTTTCGAGCCCAAGGTAAATCACCATACAATCAAACCAACAGTGATGCTCACAGTAATAAAACCATGATCATTTTAATTACTGGCACAAGTACTATTCACAATGACAGATTATTTAGTAGTAACATGAGCTTTCATACCATATTTATGATTGTTCTGAGTTAGGAAAATCTCTTGCAGCAAATTTTACCTTTAAGTCACTGACCTTGCTGAAAACTTACCACATGCAACACTTTCTCTCAAGTGCTGTAGATTTTTGACTCTCCAACAGAATAATGCAAGGCACAACATGGCAGCTGTAGATGGACTGCAATATTCAACAGCCAAAGCATTACTCACAGGCTTCTGTTTAAAAGTCACTGAGCCAAGGGCAGCAGTCCCATGTCCAAAGGCTTGGTGACTATAGTGTTAACTTTCCAGTGGCAAAGCATTTTTTCAGGCAGTTGCACAGCTTACACTACACAAAACACCAGTACCACTACTGGGACATAATGTCAGTAATCCTTTATAAAACCCTGAGCTGGTGACTCAAACAGGTGCCATTAGCCACAGTTTATAGATTTATAGAGGAAACAGACAGTTTATAGTTTATAGAGGAAACAGACCCAAAAAAGGAGCTGTAGTGCCTGTTCCCTCTAGTCCAACATCAAAGCCAAAAGCAGATCCCACTGCCCAGAATCACCACACTGATCCTTGTTGGTCCCCATGTTCCACTGAACAAACAGCTTCAAACACAATTACAAAGAGAACATAGATCTAAAGAAGAATGGGATTTTCCTTCCCCATTTCCCTCAATTTCTATCAGAATCTAGGACATGATACAACAGGCAGCATACACAGGAGACACTCGGTGTTATTTTTCTCCTCTAATTCCACAGCATTCTAAACGTTCTGCTCATTTTTAATTTTTCATTTTTAGAAAATCTCTGAGCCAACTGCAGGGAATTAACACTGGAAGAACACAAGAATGCCCAGTTATGTCTGACTGTGCCTGTGGAGGAGTCACAAGTTGTTCGTGACAAGGCAGTGGCTGTGAGACGCTGCGGGCCAGCCACACGCTTATTGAGTTTCCTGCCTGCGTAACTCATCAGAAATTTCAGCTGAGTCATCCTTACATTTAGCCACCACACTAATGGTTCTGGCTTTCTAAGTCCCAGCTGGACTACTGCAGCACAAGAGCCAAGAAAAAGTCTCATGACTCTGCAGAACAGTTTACAATTCACAAATTAAGACAGTTATAAGATTATACAAGTAAACCAACCAGATGCAATCAGCTTTACAGGAAACAAACAAAAGCACTGACATCTTTTAATGGAATAAACTTTAGGAGATCTACACACCCTTTAGAAAGCTGTTAACTTCTTTTTTCCTGTTTGTAAATGCTTTCTATAAAATTAATCTGGCAAATACCAGCGAGGTCAGGGCAGGTAACCCATGTCACTGCCACGTGGCAAAATAAAAGCAAGAAGTGCTGTATGCATGACTGCTATGCACACTGGCTGGAGGATATTCCAAAAACATGCAACCTTCCATTTGACTTTCATATCTACAAGTTATCTGGAGGTGTTTGTTTCTGTATAAAAGGCAAGAGTGCACAGTGCAATGGTACTTCAGTGTTCAGAACAGAAAGATGGGACAAGTGGGCAACTTTGGGCAAGACTACTACTGGAATTTAACAGCAACGTCAGTTCTCTCTTTCATATGTTTCCAGGATTTCATCCAGAGGCTGTTGCCATCAAGTAGGAACATGCCCAGCTTTAAAAACACTTCTCTGTACAAAAGAAATGGCAACACACAGGTGAGATGCAGAAGCCACTTCCATTTTACATTCATTTCAGGTGGCAAAAGGCAAGGCACACGTGAAGAGAGAGACAGCAGCACTTTCCTGCTACTCCCTCAGCTGTGCTCACACAAGGCAGTAGCACAGACAGGAGCAGAGGCGCAGAGCCCACCCTTGCTCTGAGCACCCCATGTGCTCACAGAGCCCCTCCAGCCAGGGCTGGGTCACAGCTCCCCACAGTGAGCAGCAGCCACAGGGGGATCCCAGTTAACCCCAGCCCAAAAGGCACTGGGGGCACTGCAGGGACACCCTGGGCAGGCAGATGTCTGCAGGACACAGCAGCAGCAGCAGGCTCTCAGGCTGAACCCAGCTGGGATCACCCCACAAAGCCAAGAGGAACTCAGTCCATGACAAAAGACAGGCACGCCCCAAGGTCTGCATGGAGGACACCACAGCTTCTGGAGATTCCACTGCAGCTGGAAAATGTGTCACTGTCATCATGAAACCTGCATGCATTCACATTTACATTATAGGCTGTTACACAAGTCTAGACTAGTTGTGCCTGTGGAAAGTACATGCTTCTCCTTTGCTTTATAAAAACCCAGATTCAGTTTTGGTTTTTTTCATCACAAACAAAATGCAGAAACACTCACTGAAGCAGACCTTCATATTTAAGAAACATTAATTAGCAAATTAATGACATTTTTTCTGACTCAAGTTTTAGAAACACTGTTTCAGCAAGTTGTACTAAAACATGCAATTACTCCATTTTTCTCAGCTCAAAGATGAACCATTTTCATTCTCACTGATCAGTTAACTCTCCTGCTTTGCAAAGTCACATCAAATGACAGAGATAAAACCACTGAAAGCCCACAGAAACTAGCAGCCTCCTGCCATAAAGGAAGAGGAGGAAAAAACAGGGTAAAGTCTCTAGCTATTGGACTGTATAATCTGGAAGCAGCCTTCATTTTAAGTTGTGACTGCAGGAACCCACTGGAGAAGAATCAGTCTGATCCTTGCTCCTTTCTTGGTAGATGTTGGGAGAGATACACTGTTGGCTTAGTGTAAGTGTAGTCCAGAAGAACCATAACTCAGATGTTAAATAGTTTCAGGTTGGTTTTTCTTTCTGAAAATTCCTTAACAATTTTAAAGTTTCCCAGAATAGCAGATGAGTATTTTTAATTTTACCTGACCTGTTTCTCAGTTTTCATTTCTATCATCAGCACTATGGTTCAAAAATACCAGTCCACACTTCTAGTGCCCTGCAGCATGTTTTCTCTCATGGCACAAAAAAGCTTCCTATCACATCTGAAATAAAACCCTCTGTCTACAAGAAGGGCACAAAAATGCTTGGCATTCCCCAGAATCAAGCTGATCCATTCACAGGTAAACCACTTACTTAACAGTGCATAAAACCTAGGAAAATTAAGAACTACACTAACTCCTGTCTAAAATTTCAGGAACAGGCAAGATAAAAGCATTGGCAGTAGAACTGTAAGACAAAGTTGCAACACAAAAGGCCAGTCATTCTGCCTTTGCTGGGGGAAGTTAGACCAAGGACAGTTGCATGCCTCCTGTCTGGCTAATCTGAGGAACAACAGTATTTGATGCTGGCTGCCTCTCCTGGCAGCCAGGAAAAACTGGCAAGTGAGCAGCCAGGGGTTGCTTGTTCTCACATCAATAATCCCACTTGACCCACAGCACATTTCAGAATTCTCAGTGGCAGAAATGGAGAGACCCAAATTGCTTGGTTTCATGCCTGCTGTGTGCAAGTGTGCTAGAGATGCAGGCTGCCAGCCACGATGTTAAATCCACCTGCATGGACCAAATTGTGACTGAAAAGTGACTTAAAACATTAGCACACAGCTATGTAAAAAATGAAATTACAAATCCACACTGGAATCTTAACATCATGGTCAACACTTACTCCTTCAAATGGAGCTTGACACTGACATTGTGTACCCATTACTTCAATATCACCCACAGAAGAACACTTCCCTTGTAATACCAAGATAAAGTTTCTCAATCTTATCTCCCCAACAATAAAAAAGACTTTCTGTTTAATGCAATGTTTACCTTTAGTTGACTGAAAGTAATTAGTTCTCTCAGGCACTAACACTGTAATTGCAGCTGACAACTTTCATTATAATAGCATCATCACTTTCCCACTGAAATAGGAAGTCATACAATCTGCCAGCTCTAGATACAAGATTGAAAAATTTCCCAGTGTAGCACCTATAAAACCATGAGCTGACTGAACCACTCTCTCTCTCAGTGTAGGCTAAAAGCCAATGGCCTTATGGCATCTATCTAAGACAGCAAATTTCCTGCCTCTCTCCAGACAGGAGATTTGGCAGATCTGGCTCAGCCTACATCTTCAGAGGAGCTGCATCAGTGCACAAGAGGGAGGGGGTAAGAGAAGTGCAGAACAGGACCTCTCTCTTTAAGGCTGCTTTAAAGGAGCTCTGACCTTGCTTTTAAAAAGTCCCTGATACCTGATATGCCATCGTTGTTCTGCCATTCACATTTTGGAGTCAGATCTGAAACCTGTGCTGAGGCTCACCATTTGTGTAAGAGCATGTTTAGAATGGAGCCTAAACAAGCACCATGATCACGGCACAACCTTCACCAGCATCAGATCTGCTCTGCTGTGCTCACTGTTCAGCCCACACCACAGGGAGTGACAAGCAACAGGTCTTTGTACAAGAAAAGTACTCCAGAATCCCTGCAAAAGTTTTCTAGCCCAGTTTCCCAAAATACCATGTGCAGACTGAGACCTCAGAAAAGGGAAGACACCATGCCTCTCCTTCACTTCAAATTCTGAAACCTAAGCTTTATTCTTGAAGTATCTTAATGTTGACAAAGACAAGATTGTTAGACCTATAGGTGGAAAAATTACAAAATATAATAATCACATAATAAACAAGGGTCCTAAATTTTTTTATCATGTGTATAAAGAATATTTACAGGGGGAAAACACCAGTGTTTCTAGTGACGAGAAAATGCCCTTAATTTCTCATAATGTTTTCTATTAGAAATGGTTTTAGCAAGTTATAAATGGTTTTAATGGTTTAAGTTCTCAGCAGTAATTACTTACATAATGCAGATTTGACTTGTTAACACAGACAAGGAAAAGCCTCTACCTTCCAATAACTGGTCCTGAACTTAAGTCTGGTGTCTGTACCTCCTTGCCTCAAACCCACACATGAGTATTTCCTAATATTTACAAAAAGTTCAGATCCTTTATTATAGAAAGCACTGCATCAGCTGGAACTGTGTTGAATTCCAGGGAAAAAAAGCATATTTTGCTTTTTTATTCCCTTTAGCCTAAAATAAGAAGTAGGTGCTAACAAATTGCCAGAGAAAGGAGCACCTGCAGCTGTGGCATTTACAAGAGCTGAGCTTTGTAACCTAAGAAGCTAAAAGCCACCAAACTATGGCTATTTTTTTGTGTCAGAGAAACACATAACAGGTTATATTAGAACTTGCAAAATTAAAATTTAGCCTCTCTCTAAAGACGCTGCATTTCCATATCCTGCCATATCTGCAAGTACCACAACAAAACATTTGGCCACGTGACAAAAAAATATTTACCACTTCTAGTTTCAGAACCTAAGGATGGTTCTTACCTTTCTGCAAAGTTTTTCACTGAAATCACTGTTACCCAAAAGGATACAAGGAAAAGATTCTTGCTCTCACCTCCTTCTTGCACCAAACACAGCTGCTTCTGCTTAATAATGCAACAGCCTGTGCCTCGAGTTCAGATCACTGAGAAGTTTGAACACAGCTGGGTAATAATCTTACCAAGGGACTCAGGTAACAGCTTAAGTTGGGATAAACTGTATTTGAAGGTAGCACAGGTGCAAAGAGTGAGAAAACAGCAATGCAAGGAATTCTGACTCTATTAAAAGTAAGCTAAAGGTCAGTACCCGGCAGTAGGCTTTTTAGAGATGTGCCCCAGAGTGACTCCAGCCAACCCCAGCTGACCTTCACTGGCTCCCAGTATAGCACAGCGTTTCAACGTAAACTGCATTGTGATTGCATGAAATGGCACAAGTTACTCAGGCATTTTGCCACCTTTTTTCCCTTTTTTAACTTTTCTGAGTGATTCTGAATTGCCAGCTGTGGAATGGCAGGTGATCTGTTCAGAAAATCCCCATCAACAACAGATTATCAGGCTTAATTTCCCTGGTTTTCCCTTAAATTAATCTATTCTGGATCAAGGGATATCAGTTTCATTTCTAATCTAAGTGTAATTTTTCTGTGCACATTTAGACCACCCTTGTTCATAAACGGAAGAAAGCTGACAAATAAGCCTCTGGCTTTCATTGGTCAAAAACACAACAGCCAAGGCATGAGAATCATGCAGTCTGCTGTTAATCACAATAAAACACCACTTTGTGTAAAGGCTTCCTTGTTTATCACTCTGCTACTCCTCTGTCCCAAATGCTGTGCACATATGACCTTCCAGTGTCACAGAATATAAGCAGTTTCGTGACCTGCACACTCTTTAGCAGAGACTGAACTCGTAGCTTTTATCAGGCTCACCCAGGACCCTCCCAGAGCACCTCCAACTCCCTCCCCAGCATTGCCACAAACACACTGAACAGCATTAAGGACATATCTCCAGTGCAAAGAGCTGCAGGTTCCAAGAGACGTGCCAATTTACTGCCTATCTGATGTGTGACACCATAAGCCCCAGATCTTCAGAACTTCATGAAATTGCTCCTTACATAAGGAGCCTGGTTTTCCTTCAGAAGTCTATTTTGGTAAAACTACCAGTGTCTTCATAAATAACATAAGCACAGCAGCTGTTTATGTCACACACTACCGCTTCACAGATGTCAGTTAATAATTGCAATGCATTAAAGAATATTAATACTTTTTTTTCTCTTAATAAAATTCTATCGAGGTGCATTATGGATCTCTCCCACTCCAACAATGTCAACCAAATACAAAACAGAACCTCTTTGACAAACACTAAGAAAATACATTTATTTAGGCAGACGTGCCCAAAAGCCTCAGCCAGAACTCTGCACAATGGCAAAGGAAGCAAAGCCCAGTCCCTCCAAGGTGGTCCCTAGATTTTGTGTATGAGGCTCTGCCTCACCTTTACTCACCCAGTCTGTTCTTCTGTAGCTTGTTTTCACACAAAAAGAGCTAAACCTGGCACAGTGTGTGGATACCATCTCTTTACTAACAGTGAAGAGGCTTCACAAAAGCTTTCTGAACAAACAGGGAAGAAATAGGCCAGGGTTTACAGCTTGAATCATTACAGGATTTTCAAAACAAAACAGAGAACCTTGAAACTTGCTTTTCTCCTAGGAATGAATGCAACTGCTCACTTTCAACCATTTCTCAAGAACAAAAAGCCCAACTAAAAAACTGTGGGAAAAAATTCTGCTAAATTTCCACTGAAATAAAGAACTTCTATCGAAATTAACTTTAAAAAACAAAATGTTTGCCTGTGAACAACACGACAGGAACTTATATTTATATAAACCATTTATATCACATTCCCTTAAGTATTAGCAAGAAACTCAAAAGTTTCACATGCCTATTTCACACTTCTTTTTCATAAAACCCTACTATGAGCTTTGAAATCACAAAAACTGTTAACCTCTTCATTTAGCAATTTCAAACATGAAAAGACTTTTCTCAACATGATACCGCAGAGTTTACAGGCTCTGAAAAAATCTGAAACCAAGATTTTATTCAAAGAAAAACCAGCAGATTATTTCAAAATGGACACGCACTGAGACCAGCAACTGTGCATGTGCTGCTATCTCCAGACAGGCAGGTCAGGAGGCCAAAGTGTACAGTGAGTTCTACATCTGCTGTGACATTTATCCTGCTTACCTGGAACCAGCGTTCCTCACCCTGCTTCACCTCTGCCTTTCTGTGTGCTGCTATTGAAACAAGGTAGGCTGTGCTCAGACAGCAGTGATATTCTAGCCAAAGCTAACTCAGTGTGTCAGGTCACAGAGTTTTACAGCTTGAACAGGCCCTTAAATCCACTGAACTGGAATGCAAGTAGTGCACTACAGTTTTCAAGCTTTTATTGTAATCAACAACTATCTGTAAACAGTAACTTCATCTTGCACAGCTGTACCTTTCTTTACATTATGGATGGAATATTCATTCCAAGACAGTGATGGTAGAACAAGCAAGGATTAACTGTACTTGCCTAAAAAGGGAGTCTAAAGGAAGCAGGATGCAGTAAAGTTCTGCAAAAGAACTATATACAGTAAAATTTGATTGCACAGTTAACACACCGAGTAGTGTGGGAATCCTTAAATTCAGAGGGCTTTGGGACAGGTCTTAGAAACAGGAGAACTCCAGTTAAGTAGCTACAAGTTCTGTTAGTACCCACCCTTCCCAACAGGACTCCCAGGACAACTTGTTGCTGTGTTGCAATAAGTAGGGCCACAGAGGTTAGACAGTGTGAAAAAAAAATCATGAAGATGGCAGTCTTCCTTGGGTTCCTGACCTTTCAGAGAAAGTATTAAATAAAACCAATCTGTTTAATTCTCAGACAAGAGCTTTCAACAATAACATTCCTTGGGTGTGCAAACAAGAAAAATCCTGGCAAGCAAAGCCTAAGAAGATTAGCACACAGTTTTAAGGGTCCATTAGGTCCTTTTAGCCACAGTCTCCCCCACAATTTAAAACTGACCTGCCCACAACTCAGGATCACCTTAGACAGAAAACACACCATTTCCCAGAAGTCGAGTTGGCCAGAAATCCCTCAGCTCCACTAGCAAGGCTTCAGAACCACCCAAAACAGCTGATGCAGCCACCACAAGAATGCAATAACTTGTGCCACTGTGTATCCAGCTATCACCCAGCTCTGAGAAGCACAAGAGTGCAGTCCAGAAGCCAGGGAGGACAGCAGCCCAACCACAGGACAAACCTAAAAGCCCAGTAAACTCTGCAGATTCATAGACAATTTCTGAAAATCCACTACAACTTCAGCTTTAAATAGCAGCAATAATGGAAATGTCAGAAAAAGCTGCAGCCAGAGTACCCAAAGGCACCCAAACTGGCATTTCTACTCTCCCCTACTGGGAATGATGCAACAAAGAGGAAACAGAGTGCTACTTATGAAGACATGGTCAGCATGAAGGAAGATTTTTCCAGGCTCATCTAACCCTCACTCAAATGTACAATTATTCTTCTGCAGGATGAAAAGAGCCCAGAAATCAAACAACCACACCCACAGGATCTTGAGCTGCAAGAAATGAAAGGCAGACTCCATGTGATTTGGAGAAGGATGACAAAACCCAAAACACTGCGAATCAATGCAACTAGTATAGGAAAAAATGTATGGAGTAGTTTTTACAAAAATACCAGAAATGGCTGTAATACACATGAGAACAGTTTTCCTAATAAAATAATCTGCTGCCAAAAATCCTATATAAACTGTTTCCTTCCAACTTCCTATGTGTGGCACAACTTCTCTTGCGCCTACCTGATGTTAAAATTCCACAGCTCAAAGAATGAGCTGGCAGCTCTTTTTCACAATCCTACTGCTCTCTCAAGTCAGTTTCTCCATAAACTCATTCTGAAACGTGTATTCTCCTAAGCCCGCCAAAAGAAAAGTCTCATTCTAGGGAAGAGAAAAAAAACATGTATGATGACAATGCACAATTAAGCCAATTCTGAAAAACCTGAGAAATAGCAGAAAAGAGATATTAGTATAAGTAATATAAAAGGAAGTTAGCAGAGTCACTTTTGATCAGCTGATTGTCTCAGTCTTGATGATTTTGAAAACATCTACTCAGTAAAATCCTAATGGTTCTTGAGATAAATAGTACAATGGTATTTATTGAGACATCTGATTCTGTTTTATTTTTCCACTAGTAAGGCAGCTCATTAGCTCAAAACTATTTGGCAAACATCTGATGAATACACAAGTAGTTCTCTTCCTATATTGACTTCAGTAGCTCTCACTACAGATTTATTTTTCTAACTTCCAGCTCTTCCCTTCCTCCACACAACATTCTACACACAACCAGGTTGCTCCTGAGATGAATTTTCCCTTCGGTGCTGCTCTCCCCGGTGCCTCGCTGCTCCAGGACCCGCGTGTCCCCGCACAGGAACCCGCGTCTCAGCTGAGCGAACCCCCACCGCATCGTCCCCACACCGCTCACCTGTGCACAGCTCAGGTCACGCACAGCACCTGCGCTCACCACTCTTCGCTAAGGAAGAGCCAAAATACTGCTGTACAAAGGTGCGATAAGGCTGCAGAAAGCGCTGGTTCGTGGCGTCCTTCAGCCGCTCTCGTGTGCCGGCAGCCGTCAGGCACCGTTATTGTTGTTACCCGCACGGCCCCGAGTAACGCAGCGAGCGGCCAAACGCGTGGGCAGAGACCTGCCCGGCCACTCCGAGCTCGTTCCCAGCGCCGGGCAGGCACCCCCTCGTCAGTTCCCCCTCCAAGCATCTCCCTGCCGGAAGCCCGGCACACGAGGTGCGCCCGCCCCGCGACCCCGCCGTGGGGACACCGCGCCCAGGCGGAGCCCACGAGCCGCCGGCACGGCACAGCCCGGCCCGGCCCGGCCCGGCGCCGCCGGCCCGCGGCCGCTCTATGCCGGTGCTCACGCCCCGCACGGCCGGGGCGCACCGCAGCACCCGCGCTCTGCTGGGGAGCGCCTGCACCGCAGGCTCCCGCTCCCCCGCTGCCGGGCGCAGCCTCTCGGGCTCCGTCACCACCCAAGCCCCACCCGGCTCCCCGCCATCCCTCCGTGCCGCCGCCGAGCCCAGCCGCCGCGGCCCCATCCCGCCGCTCACCCAGAAGGGCTCGGAAGCGTCCGCGCTGCAGAAGCTCTCGATCCCCATGGAGCGCGGCGAGGCGACCGCGGGCTCCCGCGGCTGGGCTTTCCCGTCCACAGCTCTCCGGCCGAGCGGCGGCGGGCGGGGCCGGGATGGGCTGGCAGCGGCAGCTGGGAGCCCTTGATTGGCTCCGCGTCACGGGGATGCCGAGTCCGGGCCGCCGCCGCCGCCCGCTCTGCGCAGCTCCGTCTCGGCGGCAGGGGCGGCCGGTCAGCACCGCGTGCGGGCACCGCGGGTGCGCCCGCAACGCCGGCCTGGGCGCGTCCCGCGGGGCCACCAACGCCTCCGCATCAGGGCGGACGACGGGCCCAGGAGCCTCGGCCGGACCCCCAACGCGTGCCTTTGTTCAACGCAGAAATGCCCCGCGACCCCGGCAGCGTAGCCGGGGCGGAATCGCTGCTCCCGGAGCACCGCGGGCGCGCCCGCCTGCCCGGGTCTGCTGCCCAGCGGCCTCCAGGGCCCTGCGCCTCGCATCCGCACCGCACCTGCCCGCCGGGCTGGACCTGAGCCAGCGGTGAGCATGACGGCATCTCCCTCTCCGAGGCATTGCTCCGGCCCCTGGAAACGCAGTCCCCACGTGTCCCCCGGGGAGATGTAGCGCAGTGCCCCGCTGGCACCCGGGCCCCGCGGGACTGAGCCAAGGCAGGGTCCTAGGGGAAGGCCCCAGGGAAAGCCTAAGCTCACCTTCAAACAGCTCACTTCTCAGCGTGAACCAGTTTTACTGGTTTCAGTGCCCTTAACTAGTTCAAGTTGACTAGCACGAACAGAACCAAAGCAACTGCATCTGCAACCAGGTTTGCATCAAAATACGTAGTAGTTGAGCTGACTGCACAGCCCTGTGGTTGCATTGGGTTGTCTCACGGTGTCTTCACATCCTGTTTAAAATGCACCAGTTAAATCCACAGTCAGCTCGCCTGACTACTGTACCAGAATAGACCAGCTAGAGTATGGTGGTACATGTGTAGGAATGGCATTACATGCTGCAGGAAATAGCAGGGTGGTTACATAGTACTCTACAGTAACATCTGCAATCTTTAATCACACAAATCTCAATTTAAAATGCTCTTGTCCATCCAGGGCAATCATGGTGACAGTCAAAGAGACAAGTCTTGTTTGTTTAATGTGTAACCTAAAAGCAGGCATCGCACACACAAAAATACATCACAGACTGCTTCTTTATTCACCTGCAGTTCCAGAGCTGCACTAGTGGTGGCCAGATCGTCCATCTGACTGCAATATTTCTGGTCCCACATTCTCAGGGTGTCAGGTCAAAGAGCAGGGCTGAGTCCAGCCCGCCCAGCTCCCATCTGCACTGAGGGACAGAGCAGAATCATCACAGAAAGATCAAAACACACACGTTGGGTATCAGAAGTCCTACGAGTTTGTCAGTTTAACCCATACCATAATTTATATCATGTTAAAATCTTTATAGTATTGCAAGAGAACAGCTAAATGTTCAAGAATTATTCCCTTTATTTTTATATGCAAAAGACAGTAAATAGGCATGAATTGAGGAGTGTTTAGAAAGATACATTTTTTTACCCACCTATGTTTACTGTAAGCTAAAAGACTAACAAAATTTAAGTTTCACATTCCAAATATTTCTCTTTCAGCCCCAATGTCACAATCATCACGCTCTATGTCAATGATGTTTCTCCTCAAAAAATTATTCTTGGATTTCCACCTCAAACTAGTTCTCTTCCAATTAATTCTATTTCCTTGTAAACCAAAACGCAGTTAAAATACAGAGTAAATAATTAATGTGAGAGGAAGAAAAAGAGTTCAGAAGAAAAATGTAATAGATTCAAAATATTTTTTGTGGAGGAGAAAAACTAGAGCTGACACAAGGCCAAACTTGCAGAAATACAGAACCAAATCTCAGAGTACCAGAAAGTCACTGAACATGGATTTCACAAACCATTGTTGTAACAGCATCTTTTAAAACACAGATTAATACAAGAAATAGAAACCAAAATCTTGTCTAAAAAGGAGACTGCCTTGCAAGCAGTAAAAAGAACTGCACAAAATTCTATAAGAATTTTTTTTTTTTTGTAGAATACAAGTTGAAGCAGGACACAAAACTGAAGCAGTGTGGAAAACTGCAACAGCTTATCAATGGGAAATCAGGTGTGATGGAAAAGTGACTCATAAGGTAATGGAGAAGTTTGGAAGGATGCAGAGAAACATGTTTAGACTGTGAAAATGCCGTAACATTAAACATAAGCAGCTGCTCATCCCCAGAGTCCCCCTGGGGATCCGGGCAGTGGGCTCAGGGTGACTCGCTGTCAGCGAGTGCTGGGCTAAGAAAACACACTGACTTCACCACCACTTCTGATTTTCCTAAATTTTATTTATTCCTAAATTTTATTTATTGACTCCTACTAGAGAAGCTTTGAGAGACTGTCATATAAATATTTGCTTTGAGGAAACGTAAAAAAGAAACAAAACAATCCTAACAAACTCCCCAACCCCCACACTTAATCCTTGTTTTAGGCAGTAAACCTAAGACAACTCACATTTTCCCTCAAGCCCCAGCAGACAATAGCAAATCCAGTTTGTTCACCCAACCCGGCTGCATTTCCTTTGGGAAACACTTCATGCATTGACAGAATAAACACTCTTGACTCATCCCAGCAACACGGAGCACACACACAAGCCTCCAGACACGCCAGGGATCCTCAGGCTTGCAAAACACCCCGTATACAGTTACATTTTGGCAAGTCCTTTTCATTAGAAGCTCAGCTTTGGCGAGTCCTTTTAATCAACAGTACATCTGTCAGGGACTCAGTGCAAAACATCCCCAGTGCATACATGGAAGAAATTCTCGCTCATTTTCCACGCTTCCTTCCCCGATTTTTGCCAACCTCTGAAATTACTCAAGGAAAAAGCCTGGCACCCCTGACATTCCGCCCAGCTGACGGGGTTGGACAGCAGGACACCGAGCGGTAGCTCCACGGGCAGCGCGGAGGCGCTGCTGATGCTGGTTATTCTATCCCTGCACGACCTGGCCCGCGGGCCGCTGGAGGCAGAGGGATCCCCCGGGGCTCCGCTCCCTGAAGGGCCGGGCGGGAGCTGCGCTGTCCCCTCACGGACGTCCCGCCCGGCCCCGCGCTGTCCCCTCACGGATCTCCCGCCCGACCCCGCGCTGTCCTCTCACACAGCTCCCGCCGCCCGACCCCGCGCTGTCCCCTCACACAGCTCCCGCCGCCCGGCCCCGCGCCTGCGCAGTGCGCACGGGGCCATCCGGGTGCCGGCGGCCATGGCGACGGTGGCGGAGCTCAAAGCAGGTCGGGGCCGGGGCTGCGGCCGGGGTCGGGGGTGTCTCGGGCCGTCGGGAGAGCAGGAGTGCGGATCGGCCTTCCGCGGCCACCCGCATGGATCTCAGAGCTGCCGCGGGCGCTACTGGGGCCCCCGTCCCTTGGCGCTGCCCCCGTCATGTACCGCGGGCTATATTTCAGTATACTTCAGTATTAAACGCTTCTTGGTGCAGTAACATCCTATTTCTTAAATTACCAGAACGTATGCTTGCGACTAAAAAAAAAAAATTTAAAAAAATTGTATTTGTGACGTTTCTGAAGGCTTAATTTTATCTGGGACGTGCCTGGCCTGGTGGCACGTGCGCAGGTGCCGATACCTTATCGCTGTGGCACTGGCGTACGCCAGAACTCTGTTTGTGTCGGGGCTAATTAATGCTGCTGCTCCTTGAATGTGTTTGGCTTTAAATTAACGCGCCTTTTTATGGTGGTAGTTTTAAAGGACACTCTGGAAAAAAGAGGAGCTCTTGCCCAAATCAAAGCGAGGATCAGAGCTGAAGTGTTCAATGCCCTGGACGACCAGAGCGAGCCGCGGCCGACGCTGTCCCGGGAGAACCTCCTGATCAATGAGCTCATTCGGGAATACCTGGAGTACAACAAGTATAAATACTCAGCATCTGTTCTGACGGCAGGTATTGGCCATGAATTTGTGCCGCTGCTGCAATAGTAATCAGTGATTGTTTGGTTGAATAATTCCATTGATATTATGGAATCAGTAAGTGTGATAAGCTGCATAACCTTGTCTTCCCTTGGGAATTAACAGGGTACAAACAACCTCTCCACAGCTCTACTTGCAGCATTAAGCCAAATCACTTCATTAGTTTTCAAGAAAACTTACTCTCTTCTCCTTTACCCTTGAGGTAAATTGTTTGACACAGTAGTCAGTGCAAGGGCAAGAAAACTTGATAACAGCCTACAAACTGAAATTTCTTGACATGCCTGAGAGTAGTAGTTTAGAGAAAGAACTGATAAATTTATCTTTACACTGTAGAACTTCTTTAATATTTTTCTAAGATTCTTTAAGAGTGAAGATAAAAACTGTAATGCACTGTTGTAAATTATACCTGTATGAATCACTAATGCTTAAGTGAGTTCCCTGAATTACAATACACTGTTAGTTAGTACTAGTCTAAAAGGGAGGTGTGTGCTCTCATGATCTGCTTAATTGGTGACATTTTTCTTACTGGTCATAAGATTCAGGGATTTTGTTTTCCAGAATCCGGCCAGCCTGAAGTGCCCTTGGATAGGCAATTTCTTGCCAAAGAGCTGAATATAGTGGAAGATGCAAGTGGAAAATCAGTGTAAGGAGGAATTTTGGAATGCACAGTATATTCTGTATGCCAGTATATTTTTCTCTTTAGTGTAATTTTAAATCACATGTAGATGTTCTCACCAGTTAAAATGTGGCTGATCCCACGCATGTTCTAATATGCTGGATTCAGCTTCAGGATGCCAAACATGGGGCCATGTTCAGACATACTCCAAACTCACATTGCATTCTGCCAACACTGTGGCATTCTCCAGAGAGTGCCCTTGTGCACCAAAACACAACTCTCCTACCAGTACAGTCTGCTTTCTACAGAAAGTAGATCTGGTCTTTGCATACCTGTGAGTTGCTGTGTGGAGCAATAGAAAGATTACTGTGAGATTAGATATAAAATCAGAGTGCTGCAATAAGACTGCATTAATAACCTGAGGCTGAGACAGGTTCAGACATGTTGAGCATTCTCTGTAGCTTGTGCTGTCTGAACCTGTCAGTGCTTAGGAAATGCCAAATTTGAGATGTGCCATGATGGACTGGCCCACCAAAGTCTGATCTGTTGTGAGTGTGTGGATCCTTTTGATTCATGGGTGAGAATGTGGATCTGTGCTCCAGTGTGCTGAACACACTCCAGTTCTTCACCTGCCAGGGGAGCTGAAGTTCAGTGGAGAGTGTCTCTTAGTCTGAGCTTTTTAGGGCAGTGTTGGTGCTCACAGGAAGCTTAGGTCTGTGCTTATTTGTGCAATGATACTTGGATATGTTTTAAGTCATTAAAGACATATGTACATATTGTAGAAATAAATATTAAGATCTAAGAAGGGTGAAGGGGGGAAGGGTGTATTTTTAATGCTCAGTATTTCAGACTTTACAGACTACTTTTGAATTTCTCCCTTAAGCAGACCTCTCCTGTATGGAATTCTCTCTCATTTCTTACATGGTGGTAAAGAAGAAAGTACCCAGAATATCCTTCCAAAAGTGTCCTTGCTGAATTATCCAAAGCAGAACCTTGGCAAACCACTTGCTGAGAGAAATCAAAAAGGTGTGTGTGCAATGTTATTTTTGCAGAACTTTTATCTGTGCCCAGATTTCCTAGACCATGGATATGCTTATAATACCATAACTGTGCAGCTGGACACTGTGTACCTCCTCCTCTGTGCAAGGAGTGCTTTCATCTGGCACCAAATGGCTTTACCCTAAAAGCTCAGCTGGCCAAATTGTACTCCCTTATATTATTACAAACCTGAAGAGGGTCAGCTAGAGACAGTCTCACTATACTGGGAATTCAACACAATATTTTAACCTGTTCTCAATAAAATATATTAAATAATGGGCATATCTCTTTTTGTTATCTGATCTAACCTAATTTCTATAGAACTTAACTCTTTAGCTGTCAGTTCTTTATATGGGCTTAAACCTTTTCTGAGAACATAATTCATATCCTATTTGCCACAAAAGCTTAAGCCCAAAGTTCATTGCTCTACAGTAAACACTGCTAAATCTTACTTGCCTTTTCTGGTCTTCTTTTGGACTGGTTACAATTAATACTATCTAAACTAGAGAGTGAAAAGGTTCATTGGCCCAGCTTTTTCCCTCAAAGAGACTGCTTGGCATCTTGCTTCATTTTTTTACTGTGCAAATTTATTACTCTCCTGTTAGTACTGTGAACTGTTAGGTTTGTATCCAAAAATTTCAAAAGTATGAAGCCTGAGATTTTACTGACATCTAAAAAGGGTGAGAAGTACTAACAGTTTTTTAACAGTTGAGACAATGATGTTTTTCTTCTGCCAGAAGAGGGGGCTGAAGAAACAAAATTTCCATACCAAAACTACTATAAATTACCTCTTTGTTAGAAAGCATTCCATTGTTATTCCTATCAGAAATTTTTCCATTTTTAAAACTAACTGAGTGTATAGGAGAATTGTTTTTAAAGTGAGTTTTGTTTCTGCTGACTCTGCAGGGTCACGCTGCCCTGCTGACTCCAATATAACTTCACATGGAGATTTAGTTGGTTACTGTTAGTTGCAGAACTCAGGATCAATCATAAGACACAGCAGCACATTGCTTTTTTAGAACTAAGCAAAAAGCTTAAATTTTTAAGGCTTTGAACCTTTAAGTAAATATATTCTGAAATTACTTTCTGCATGTGTTTAAGGAGTATGTTAGTAGAGACCTAAAGGCAGTGGGTTTAAAATAATAATTATCCTACTGTTTTCATTAGGCTGCATATTCAGGTAATCAAGTCCATTCATAAACTCAACCTGCCAAGTCTCTTATTTAACATCTAGCTTGCTTTTCACTTTGGAATTTATCGTGTTTAGTTAGATGTATGAGTATCCCAGCAGACTGGGGATCCTGATAAAAGGTGTGAAATATGGTATTTCTTTACCTCAGTTGCTACAGCTGAGTTGGAAGTTGTCTGAAATCTACTCTCAGTAATATAAAGCTTTTATCTCCTACAGCTGCATGGAAACATTAATCTGTAAAATTTCCTAAATTCCCTATGATGATATTGTGCATCAAAGTTGGTAATAGTAGAAAATAACAGACCTTGGAGCTCCAGATACATGAGAATATTTTTGTCTGTGTTTCATTTTCAGACAGAATTCCAGAACCAGGAAGGATGGCTGGCACGAGCATCGAAGAGCCTCTTATTTTACAAAGTATAAAGAGATGATATCTTTCATTTTCTAATTTCTCATTTCAAGGTCTGCCATTTAATTTAGGACATTCTTCATTTCATACATTTCTCCAATAAATTCAGTGGGACCGTTTTAGCTTGTAACATCTACTCATGAGACAGGATGACAAGGTCAATTTTAAAATGTTAGCAAAGCTCTCTTTCCCCAGTGCTGATACAAGGAAGACTGTATAGGGACTCTAATACATTAGTGAATCCTGTGTCTAGAATTGCACCTGAATATACTGAGTTTGTCCAATAAATCTTTGTATAATAAGTTATAATTTTTACATTTATATCTTTGTGTGTTTTTCCTGTGTTTCTGAATAAAATTTTTCAATTTTATTCTGTGTGGTATTTTAAGAGTGTTCAAACTAAACATTTTAATCATTCTTTTTAAAAAGAAGCTGCAACTTTCAGATAAGTAAGGGAAAAGAAATTCTAATAGAAAAATTGAAGTGATTTAGAGGGATAGTTGTTTTTAATTCTCCAGAAATGGGGACTATATTTATCTTCATTCCAGCAAACAAACAAGGGTAAGTTTTTTCCATCTGGAGTTGCTATAAATTGTACAGTGTAACACTGGGTATATGGGAGGCAAAGTAACTTCTGGGGTTTTTTCCCAAACTGCATGGAACTCTAAGTCAGGCAAAGCTAAAAATAAAGTTGATAGTAGATTACTGATTCCCAGAACTCTTTTTTAGCTGAGGTATTTACATGTTTTGAAATGGTAATTTATTTTAAAAGCCAAGCTTGCAGGGGTACATAAAAAATAACATCTATTTTTTCTATTCTCATTTTAACAAAATGCATAAATGTTAAATATACCCAGTGGCACTGAGAGGAGTTTTGTATAAATAAATCTCTAGAGTCGGGTCCTTAAAAATCTTTATTCTTAGATAAATGGTACAGTGGAGGGGGAAAGAGGAGCAGGACCTGCAGGTTGTGAAGTTGTAAGGACCCCAAGTTGTCAATTTCACACTCTGAAATTTTGCCTTTATCTTGATTTGACCCAGTTAGCATTGCAGGGATACTTTTTATTTCTCCCAGCAGCCTGCACTCTAACGTGGGATTGCAGAGGCTGCAATTGCATCTGAAGCCTCAGCAGTGAGCTCATGTCCTCCGTGTGACTGGCAGTGCTGGCAGCTCCTCCTTGGCTGATTTGTGAGTGTCTCAGGACTGCTGCCAGGAGGGGAGGATGTGTGTTTGCAAATAAACCTCAATCAAATCCATCTGTAAGTGCTGTGCAGCAGTGGCAGCTGACCACTGGATCGGGCAAGGGAATCTGTGTGCTCTGTGCTCACACCTCTGTCACCTTCAGCTGCTGGGCTGAAGAGCCGTCCCTAAATTTTTCATTTGATTTTCTGGAAGTTCAGTGCTAGACCTGTGTTTTTCCATGAAGCAGTGGATCATGGGAAAAAAAAATGTTTTGTGTTTTTGGATTCTGAATTGTCTTTTCAAGGGCAAAGAAAGGCCCTGAAAACACAAAAGCTCAAACCTTCCTGGCTATGCAAATGTTTCAGTGTAACCAAAGCCACTGCTTCTGCTTTCTGTCTTCCCACCCCAGATCATTCAGATGCTGCCCAGGTGCCATGGAGCTCCCTGGGAAATTAATTTTTGGTGGTAGAAATTTAAAAAAAAATTTGCCCAGGCTGAAGAAGGCAAAGGGATGTTTGGTACCAGCCCTTTCCCAAGTACACAGCTTAGCAGGTTCCTCTCCACAGTCAGGAAAGCAGAGGCTGCTACAAGGGCATCCTTCACTGAGCTTTGAGGTAAAGATGTATATCTGAAATCAGAGACAAAATACATTTGAAACAAAGGGAATCTTTGGACTGTTTTCTCTGGGGATTCACCCATTGTGAATGGGTACAGACACTGTGTTGGACAGTGGGTGGAATTTGGTCTGTTTGCTCTGGGTGTAACTTGAATTTCATCTAATTCTCCAATACCCTCACAGCCCACATCTGGGGGTTAGAAACAATCTCTTGTTTCAAAGTATAATAATTGTACAAGCAAACTTAAGGCAAATTAAAGTGTATTTCCAGTGATGTTTATTTACAACAAAGCTTTGAAATATGTCTATGAAAATATACTGGTCTAATCATATTCTTAATAATCTAGCATTTATCTTGTCAGTACAGGAAATATGAGAGTATCTTTCAAGATACTGACATACAGCGAGTCCTCTGAATGCCAGACTGCCTGCCTTGTCACTGGGTGAAGAGGAATTGCAAATCTTTCCCACGTGGATGCACTTGCATTCCTCAAAATTTTAAGGTGAGATCAATATTTAGACCAAAATATTTCACAGTTCTAGAGTCACAGGTTCAGGTTTTAGAAGAAATTGCCACCTAGGTGAGCATACACAAAAATTATTCTCTTAAATTCAGAAGTTGCATAATTACAGCCTGGGATGTCTTGTATTAACTGCCCTTATTCTTTCTACTAACAACAGAAAATGAAAAAAAAAAAAAAGATACAAGCATATAGAAGTTTAGGGTCCTTAAATAGCAAAATGCATTTGTGAGTTTTGTTGGAGATTGAACATTAACCAAGAGCGTTATGGAGGGAATGCCATTAAAAGAGGCTGTTTGTTGTCTAAGCACATTATCACAAGTGAAGGTGACAAGGAGCCAGTGAAGTCTGGTGTGGATATCAGATCTGGAAAGCACTTTGGAAGAACTTAACCCACAAGTTTTAAAAATAAAAAATTCTTCAAGACGAAATTTTTGCTCTCCCCTCGAAGGAGAGCAAATTGTGTCTCTTGACTGCAGGGCAGCCGTGCTGTTTCAGAGGTTTTAGTTTCTGTCCTGCACAGAGGAGATTTTTTGAAGCTTTATCAGCTCCCCCTGAGGAGTCAGTTACATTTTCCTTCCTGAGCACCCTCATGTCAGGGTCCCGATCTCGGCGTCACTGGATTGGTTTTCTGGAGGACTGATTAGCCTTGAGTAATCACCTTTAGGAAAAGAAATCCCAAAAGGTTTGTTCACACTTGCAAATACACCCTTTCAGCTTCAGCTGATTCAGACCTGCTCTGTGCCCTTCACAGACTTCACCTGGCCACCTGCAGCAGTGTGAAGCACAAACACCAAGCAGTTGGTGTTTTCCCTCATCAGGCTGTTCTCTGATTGTCCTGGCTTGGACACAGACTGTCCCTCCTGCTGCAAGGGCACAGCTTGACACAGGTGGTAATCCACCAGTACAGTTACCTGTTTAATTACATTTGTCATCTTAGAGGAACATGGTTGGTAAAACTTGAGTAAAAACATTTTTAAACAAAACAAAAATTGTTTACCTGATGCTTTATTTAACAAACTAACATCACCATCTGTGCTTTTCTTTTTTCCCCTCTCTTGTGTTCAGGTTACATCATGGTAAGGCAGCTAAAAGTTCACTTCTTTCCTTCTTGGGTCCTCTTTCTTTTCCCCAAGTGAAATATTTACAGTGCAAATTCACTAAGGAGATATTTAGGGTAGGCAGCTTAATTCTTCATTTTTTTCTAGAAAAGTAATTAAAACAAATAAATAAATCAAGGGGGTTTAAACCAAGCTTATTTTCTTGTCACAAACTCATCATCCTCTGGAAATCCACAGCTTTCATTTTGAGGCAACTTTGGTTTAAAGCAAACACCACAACTTTCAGGAACCCCCAACCAGGCTGTCAGATTAGTATATTCTTACATCAGCTTTTAAGTGAAGGTTGGAAGCCCTGCTTATACTCATCAATTCCTACCCCACATGGCTTGAGAGTGCCACTCTTTCAGTCCCAGCAGTAAGCAGTAATATTTTTTTGGACTTTCCAGCTCCGTTTAATGTCACATCATATATCACCCTCCAGCACTGCTGCTGTTAAACTCCCTCCTCGGGCAACAAGCCTGCGTGTGCAGTGGTTTGCAGAGCAGCCAGAATAATTTCCACTCCTTTTTAAGCTACTATTATAATGTGTCTGCTTCTTTGAAACAGCTGCATGTGTTTAAAAGGAACTTCTTAGAATAACTTTGATGAATGTTAAAATGATCATACTTTTCAGAGGATTCCCTTCCATTTAATTGTGTTTCTAATTAAAAGCTAAGTTTGCAATCAAGAAACTGCAGGGGAAAAAAAGTAAGGTGGGGGGAACTACCCTGCCCTGTGAGGAACTTTCTGCTAACAAGGACAAGTTTCTTGGATTTATGTGGTGGTGATCATTTCCCTGGCTTTGCTCCAACAAAGTCACACGTGCACAGGTCTGATATGGCGCTCCTGGGTCCTGGAAGGCTCTGCATGGCTCTGTGGCAGCCCCACAGCACTGCAGACACCAACCCTTCCTCTGGCAGGACAGTCTGTGACCTCTGGGACTGTGTCACTGCCCTGGCAAATCTGGTCTTCTCCAGCTGAGGCCCAAACTTGACTTTGCATCTGGTATCTCTGAAATGTTGCAGAGCAGAAATTCCAGGGCTCTTTCCCTCTCTCCTTTTTGCCCAATTTTTTTCACCACTGGCCAGAACAAGAAGAAGGGGCTAGAGGTCTATCGCACCTGCAAGGTCCTGACCCAGTGACAGCAGAGGTTTTCAGTGCAGCCTCCCCTCATAGGTATTTTCTAAGGATGATGAGACCAATATGAGCCCCATCCATCTTCCCCAGGAGGGTTTATTTTCCAGAGAAGACAGAGCTGTTGATGTTAAGAGAAATAATTTCACTCAGGCCTGTGCTCTGATCCTTTGGGTATACACCATATTTAGTCTGTTGCTGAGAGGGGGTTGTTTCGGTATTTTGTATTTGGCACGTTGATGGGAATTCCTAGAGGATCCTAGCTTTCCCTTTTTGGGATATCTCCATCCATAGGTCCTACTGCACAAGGCTGTTGGCTACTAGGGGAGGAAGGAGGGGGGAGAGCTGGGACTGAAGGTTTGGGGGGTGTGAGGAAGGTTTGATGAGGACCAGAGCAGTCCCTAACCCCGGCAGGTCTGGCTCCCAGCAGCCTGTCCTGCTCTCGCTGCCAGCACATGGTGCCTGCTCCCTGTTCTGTGTGTGCCTCCTGGGGACTGTGCCCCCCCAGCTCTTCACCACTTCTCTTCTGCATTTACAGGCACAGGGAGGTACTACTAGGTATTTCTTATATATGAACAAGTATTTAAAGTCCTTTCTCAAGAACTGAGCTGCACACTGGAAAGAAACTTTAGCAAATTCGCTGGGAAGGTGGCAAACAACCCTCTTGTTTCCCAGGGGCAAAGGAGGCTTAAACCAGCCCCAGGCTCCAAATATCACATAAACACAGGGAGACCCAGACACAGTCCTGCTGTGTTAAGAACAACCCTCTTTGCCCAAGCAACCCCTGAACTCAGAGACTTAGCTCCAACAAAATGCACTGACAGTGGGTAGAAAACATCCTGTGCCACATGGGCCATGACCTGTCCTTTGCCCTTCTAGGCACAGAGCCATGAGGGGCAGAGAGACTGCCAAGGCAGGAAGGAGTTAAAGGTCCATCTGCTTTGTCAAACAGCAGGGAAAAAGAGTGAAACCCTGAACTTGTGATTTAGGGGCGCCCCTTTCATACATTTTGAAAGCCAGACCCAGCTTACTTCCCAAAAGAGTGGCTTGGGGCAGGGGCCACAGCCCAGGGTTAGGCCCTGCTGGGAACGAGCTCCTTAGCTCAGGCTGTGCTTTTTAAGCCAGGTACCAAAAGGATTTTCCAGCAGGACGTGGTTTCCAGGGCCCCTCCCCACTGACAAGATTCTCCTCCTCTATATAGGGAGGCTGCAAAGGCAGCAAGGACTTGGGCTGTCCCGGCTGGTGGCTGTATCTCCAACTCACTCTGCTCCCCCCATTGGACACCTGTGAGTACCAGGGGGGCCAGGTCCCTGCTGGGGACAGGGCTGGGGGCTCACATGCTTTGGGAGGGGGACTCTGGCAAGTTAACTCTTACTCTGCTCTGCAAACACATCCAGAGCATTAACCTGGGGATGGGAACAGACCTCTCAGATGTGCTCGGGCGATTCGTCCTGGTTTGTGCTTGGGTTCTGCTTAAAATGCATAGAGACTGTGCATGCTGAAAGTGGGCACAGGTGTTCTAGGCTGCCTCAGGTCACTGCTAGCACTGCCATTGCTGGGTCGAGCCTGAAAAACACCAGAAGGGCTGCAGAGAAGGAGTCCACAAGGTGCAGGGCAGTGCAGGCGGTGCCGGCAGCTGCTGCAGGTAACCATCACTTGTGCATTTGGGAATGAAAAACCTGAGCTGCTGAGGTTCCTAGCCTCTCAGTCCTAATAAAGGACTGCTGAAAGAAAGTGCAACCAAATAAAATAATCAGTTCATCAGCAACTCGTTCTTTAAACAGGAAAAATGCTTAAAAATTAGAAGAAGGAATAGAATCACTTTTAAATAAATGCCCCAGCATTACATATGTATGTTTTTAATATGCTGGGAACAAATTTGAAGCAAAACTAATCTGACCATTTACTGAACTACAGTAATTTCAAAGGTGACATGCCTTATTTTAAAATGGAAAATAAAGCAACAAACTTCTAAGAAAATCCCATAACTAAATTAAGACGACAGTAGATGGCAGTGCAGAAAGCAGCTTCAGCACCATCCCACAGGTTCACGGGCTTCTTTCACCTATATGTGTGTGTCTGTGTGCATGCACACCTATTAAAATGTTGATATTTATGTGAAAGGCATATATGTTTGCATAATTAAGAAGCATAATGAGATATTTTCAATATAAGAGAAATCAGAAGGCTTGTCATTACCTAATACATCCATATTAGCAAAACCTTTTCTAAACTACACTTGTTGAAAGACAAGCCCACCTTGTTCTTCACTCCCAGCTTGGCCCTGACAGGCAGTTTGCTGCAGGATTGTCTGGATGGACTGACTGGCTGAACTCCCCAAGTCCCCCTTTCCCTCAAGCCTGTCAGGCAGGGGCTGAGCTGATGAACCCCCCGAGAGCAAAGCTCTGATTAAGTTGTCACTTCAGTTTAGTGCCCAATTCTGCCCTGGCCATGTTCACTTGGATGTAAACAATGAATTTTATTATCTCATTTGCAATTGACACACTAGTCCCTAAAAGGTATTTGTTTTGAATTTGTTATCATTACATTTTTGTGGAACGGGGAGTATTGAGCAGAACATCTCCATAAAAGGCAGCGTGGGGATGTATGCAGAGATCCCAATGCTTTGGAAATCACAGAGACTTATTAGTTGCAAATCTGATGGCTTTGAAGTATGTTAATTTCAGGAGAAGCCAAGAGCTAGAGACAGCTTTGCAACTTGTGCAAAATCCAGTTAAATTATGGATTATTTGTGAATTATAATCAATATACAGAATTTTATTTAGTTAATAGAATGACATTACAATAATTTGCAATAGCTGGTATTTTCCAGATAAAGGGAGTCTAGCCCTTTTTTTCCCTTCTTTTCTGTTTTTTACAGTTTATAACACTGGCAATAACTAGGGCAAATTTCTTTTGAAAATTAGAAAATTAATCAAGTGTTTAGTCAGAGTTATGTAGCAAATCACACTAAAAAGGTGAGATGACTTTATTATAAATTGAGACACTTACTTAGAGAGAATTTGATTGAAGTATATGGAGAATGCATTACCAAAAAAAAGGTGAAAGGCCAGGAGGGATTGATAGCAATGCTCATGATAAAACTGTCAATGCTGGGGAATTCCAGTTCCTAAATGAAGGTCACAAGGTCAGGATTCACCCCTAGATTATCTTTTGATTGTATCTTTTTCCAAGCAGTGCTCAGTTGGGTGATTCAGTTAAGTACTGGAAAAGTAAAAGATAAGGAAGCTGGAAAGATCATAGTCAAGAATTACTGTAGCCCAAGCAATGCAGTTTGAGTCAAGAGCAGGTTACTGCTACACTCCCCATCGGAAACTACTCCTGAGAGCAGGACTTGGTTTTTGAAAATAATTGGTTATATGTTCCTCTGTTGCAATAATTATTCCCTGTACAGATGTGATAAGGCTTCATATTAACATGCACATCCTGCAGAGGAAGGGAGAAGTGTCCTTTATCTTTTCCTTCGGGGAAAAGCAGTGCCTCCAAGCTCTGACTCAGGAGACAATTCTGCTTGGCCAATAACCTTTTAATTAAAGTGAACTTCCTGGGAATATTTATATTTCATCCTTGAAATAATATACTCAGGATAAACTAGTTATAGAGACAGCATTCAGCTTCTGTCATTAACATGAAAAGGAAAAGGACAGTGAAGGTCAGCCAGATATCTCCATAGTGGGACAGCAGACAGAGAAATAGCTGTGGAAGTATCCATGTATGTTTATGTGTTAGACAAGTACAACAAATGGATCAGGTTAGGTGTAACTTAGCACAATTCTAAGGCAAAAAACTTCACATCAATAGTACTTTTCTGATTGCTTTTCCTCCTCCCATTCTCAGGATAACTCACCTCTGGGTATAAAGTGTATACTCTTGTACATTATTTGGGCTAAATGGATGAGAACCTCCACCTCTTGCACATGGACTGGGGTCTCCATTTCTCTCTGCCAATCCTATGGGTGAAGCCCAGGAGCTGGCTAAAGGATCAACTTTGCCTTCCCAGGGAATGGTCTCAGCAGGCTGTAAGGAGTCTCTCCCCTTGGCCCATACTCACAGTATTGATCAGTGCAGACTTGATCAGAGATGGACCAGAAGATATAGTGCCAATCATTAATCAGAAAGCTTCAGCATCTCATTAGCAGCTCATTAGTCCTCACTAGGACAAATTTAGCTGAGTTTGTGGAGCTTATATTCTACCCCTTTCATTCAGATAGAAAACCTTCCTTTATAATGAACGTGAATAGTGCACATTAATAAATAATCTCAATTATTAATGGCCATTAATCCACACTTCAGAACTGCATTTCTTTTTTCCCTGTTGTGATAGTCAGAAGCTGCTAAAACTTTATCCTTAGATTCCAGAGGTTCAGTTATGAAAAGTTCTTTTCACATAAATCCATGTTTTCTCCTCATTGTGTTTCAGAGTTGTTCTGGGATCCAGTTCAGACTGTCTATTCACTAGTTGTTGTAGGAGGTCTATTCTTACCATATTCAAACTAGTCCTAGGGTTTGGATCTAGGGAATAAGAACCTGTATTTCCAAGTCCTGCAGTTCTTTCCACCTTATACACCTTCCAAATGGATCTTGCTTTGAAAAAGATTAAATTTAAAACTTGCTATGTATGTACAGGAAGAAGTAGGAGAATGTAGTTAAGTGCAGACAGACCAGCTCTGAGTTTCATGCTAGAATCTGTGGAAGATGTTTTTGACTTAGCATGTAACAAAGAAAGAAACTTGTCCTTGGGCAACAGAACAGACAAACCTCTGGGATGTCCCACTGTGACATGCTTTGTAACAGGCCAAGAGTTTTAGCTATGGTTGGGTTTTTGAGGTGGATGGTCAGAATGATTTGGCAGTTTGATTTCCATCATCATTTTCTGTGAGCAGCCTCAGAATGGCAGGATTTCACCCCATGAAGCTCAGCTCTGCAGTTCAGTCTCCCTTTTGGTGTTTCTGAGAGCAGTATCTAATTCCTATTGATATAAAAGTGCTGTCACCTGGCATTTAGCCACAGGCAGCACTATCCAACCTTTCTGATGCTTCAGCATGGCCATAGAGCTCTCTTCTGGCCATAGGATGGGCTGAAATCCCTGTCTCCACTGCTGCAGCAGTTCCTGCCATGCTGCTGGGGCAGTGGGGTGGGGAATATGCCTTGCCTGTTGCCACAGCAGTGGGAGAGGCCAGGGCAGCCCCTGCTGCTGCCTGAGCTCTGTGAGCTGCAGCTCTGGGATGGGGCAGAGCTTCCATGGCTCCCCTGTGCAGCAGCTTCCCCCCGCAGCCGCCAGCTGGAGAGCTCTGCAGGAGAGAATACCATCTCCATTATTGGAACTGTGCAGCTCTACCAGCCCTCTTGGCAGCCAGGGAGCATTTTCTGCCTTAATCCACACAGAGGTCAAATAGTTTCCTCTTGCTCTCTCTTCCAAGAATCTCCTGGGAGCGAGCAGAGGGCCACATCCTACAGATGCTCCCTCGCAGAGCCTCGACAGCGGGGAGCACTGCTCAGGGGCCAGTGGCAGTGCACAGGGTCTCCCTCACACATTGCACCTTCATGGATTATCTGGGCAAATTTTCCTCTTTGGGATTTCCAGGCAGGGCTCTAGAACAAACACATTTAGCTTCTTTTTTTAATTTTTTTTTTTTTTTTAAGACAAGACAATTGTCTCAGGAGTTTAAAGAGCTGGGGCATCTAATTTCCACTGGATTTCAGTAGGATATCACCTAACCTTCTTAGGCACCTCTAAAAATCCTAGTTTTGTTTTTAAGGTTTATGTCACCTTCCACATGATCCATGTTTCCTTCTCAGACCCCTCATAGAGTGTGGCCTTGCAAAAAACCTTAATCTGTGGGAAGGCTTCAGGGACAAATATTTGGAAAGCAAGCTCTGATACTCCCAGAGCACAGTGTGTCCATTTGGCTACATACCACAGAGCTTGGTCGTTACAAACATTGTCCTGCTTTTGGGTTGACTGCTGACATCTTTAGCAGTCAGTTCTCCAAGCTCCCTCCAGATTCATGTTTTTTTGAATGCTGTAAATATTAAACTCATTCTCAATAAGGAAATTAAACAGCCTCTGTCTCCTAGAGATGTTTTTCTTGGGCACACGCTATTTCTAGCTCCTCCCCAGCTCCCTCTCTGCTCCTCTGCACAGCAGGTTTCTCAAACAGCACACTCTTTCTGCCCTGGAGCAAACCACAAATCCTCTGTGTACTCCTTCCTGCATTTAGACCTGTGCCCCCATGGGATAGAGCAGAGCACTTACAAAGCTCCAGCACTACCAGCACTGATCTTGCAGCCACATCCAAACTTCAGTGGCAGAGCAGGAGAGCAGCTCCCTGCTGTCTCAGCACCATGCAAAGCAGCCTAAACTCTCCCCTGGTTCTCACTTATGGGGCACATACATCCAGCTGCTTTGTCCATGTGCAGATGCATGGCATTGCTGCATCATCCTTCCACTCTGAGCATCATGGTTCAGAGCATCTTTTAGCTGAGGCAATTCCAGGCTTGTTTCATTTCTTCTCTCTCTCATGTGATAGACACTTACCCTTCAGAAATGACCATCTCCTACTGTCTGACCCATGGGGAGGGGCTAAATCTAAATTACTTCTCCTTCACCAGCAGTATTGACAACAACATTATTTTTCTGCTTTTTCTGTTGACCTTGTCTTAATCTTACTCTTCTCCAAATTAAACATTAAGTGATTGGAAATAGTCCTTTGCAAGAAAGGTTCATTTCTGTCCTTGCTGGAACACAGCCTGGGAACCATCCTTCTACTGTTTATTTCATTATTGCACTGATATTTCAGTATGCACCCAACAGCATTTGGGTGATTGGAAATTTTGTATTTATCTGAATTCAATTACCTTTGTGATGGGCAAGAGCTGAGGCTGCAGGAAGGAGTTCAGCTGGTGGCCCTGGTGCAGTTCTGACTGTCTCATTGCACAGGCACTAAGTATCCACATGGAAATGTGAGATATGACACAGGACCTATAGTGCTTTGGACCTACTGCATGGCAGATTTGACAAATGTGTTTTGTCTGGAACACCTCCGCATTTGCCTTCCCTTATCCCTTTAAAGCAGAATATTTTCCTTCTTCAACAGGTGTCTGCTGAGTCAAAATGGCTCAAAAACCTCTCAGCGATGATGAGAAATTCCTCTTTGTGGACAAAAACTTCATCAACAACCCACTTGCCCAGGCTGACTGGTCAGCAAAGAAACTGGTTTGGATTCCATCAGAGAAACATGGATTTGAAGCAGCAAGTATCAAGGAAGAGAAAGGGGATGAGGTGGTAGTTGAACTGGCAGAAAATGGAAAGAAAGTGACACTGAGCAAGGATGACATCCAGAAGATGAACCCTCCCAAGTTCTCCAAAGTGGAGGACATGGCAGAGCTGACTTGCCTCAATGAAGCTTCAGTGCTGCACAATCTAAGGGAGAGATACTTCTCAGGTCTAATTTATGTGAGTACACCCAAACACACACAAGAGCATTTCCCACTGCATGTGAACATGTCCCATGGACAGTGAGGTGGATCCCAGCCCCTGTCTGGGATACAGGCCTTGTGTAACACTACCATGCAAGTACTAACCCTCAGCAATGGCATCCTAACTCAAAAATGTTCTAAATTCACTTTATTCCCCATGATTCTCTTGCTTCTTTGATAATTGCTTCTTTACTTCACTAAATTAAAACACATGAAGGTTTCTTCCACAAAATTTACGGATTCTGAAAGAATATTGTTGGCATGGAAAGTACTCTCTGGTAGGGGAACAAAATCTGAGTCCTGCTGTCTGGGAAAAAAATTGATAGGGACTTTTAAATTAATTCAATGTAAACCTAAACAATTTTCCAGTAACTTGCAAAAAGAGCATACAGAAAAGGCAAATCATGCAGTTTTTCTCAAGCAAAACTTCCACGGAAAGGCAGCTGAAAATTCTGGTTTGGTGATGCTGGAGTTAAACCTTATGTGTGGATAAAGGGACAAACCCACTGGAATTCAGGCAAGAGTACTTGCATGTACCAGTGTGTCACTGAAGCAAAGTCAGGCATCAACTAAACCTTTTTGTCCTTCATGTTGATCAAGTTGCAGATCAGACAAGCCTGGACAAATTAAAATTTCTCTAAGTTCATGTGAGTTATGGCAAGATTATTCTGTCTTTCAGTCTTCACAAGTACATTAACACAACAATATTTTGATATTGATAACCCTGTAATTTATCCACATCAACAGCAAACAGTGCAGTAAGAAAGTCCAAAACTTTTCTAAGGAATTTAGCTGTTATCTTTGATTTTACAGGAAAGATCCCTCTGCTGTGCTGCAGAAGTTATTCACAGTTACAATCTATGAAAATTTTATTTGCATGACAGACCACTGATGAGTGAAAGAAACTACAGAGCTTAAGTAGAAACAGTAGTCAAGGTCTTATTACTAATATTCACAGAATTCACAGAATTACTAGGTTGGAAGAGACCTTAAAGATTACTAATATGAGGAATGCTAAATTGGAAAGTAGGAAATTAAGCAAAAAGTAAGAAAGATAGTTATATGGACTACAACAAAGAATCTGCTTACTTGTTATGTGCAACTTCAAAGAGCTAAGATCAAGATCTGTGTTTCAGGAATGTACTAAAATGCACATTATCAAGTTCCTGAAAGTAGCTAGAGTTCCCATCTTTTCATTATTTGAATTTATTGGATTTTAGGTTTGCAGGTGAACATGTGGACCCATGTGCTATTATATCAGAACATGCAGCCTTAATGATCAAAATAGACTTTTCCTGAAAGTGTTCTGCATTGTTGCAGGAATTAAAAGAATTAGTAGAAGGTCAGTGGGATAAAATGGGGGATTGGGTATTTGTTGTTGTTCTCAGCAACACTCTGCAGAGGTGTTCCAGGGTTTCCATTATGTTTACTTTATGGAAATTTCACTTTCTACAAAAAGAGGAAATTAATTTCCAAGAGTGGATAATGCAATTAGAAATCAAAGAGTTCTTCATGGGAGCAAAAATGGAAGTGTACCTGAAATTAAGTTTTCTTTCTCAAGAGACTAAATTTTAAGATGGTAAACATTTCAAAGACATTAATTTGATTTGTAGTGCAACAAGTTATTTGTATTTTCAATATGCAAAACCTGCTTGAAACTGCCCAGCTTTATACAGTGGTGCCCTACTAGATGTTGCCATACCTTTTTAAAAGCAGAGGGGGCCTCTAAAGAGAATTTGAGTCTCACCCACTTGCAAAACTAACCGTAAACAACCATCTCCTGGCTTTGCCATGTGTTGCCTAATTTGCATCCCTTGGAGTCCCACATATTCAAAGAAAATATGTCCTCAGCATTTTTCTCTCCAGAGCATCACTGATGCAAATGGAGATTCCCAAATCTGCTAAAGAAAAAGAATAAATCCAGCTGGAAAAAGAAATCATCTCCCCCTTGAATTTACATTAAATATTTTTAAATAAAAATATTCAGTGCAGAAATTCACAGGGTGGCTGCACACTAGAAAACACCCTGGCCTTTTGCTTCATCACAGATAATTAAGAGAGAAGGGCAAGAAGAAACATGAGCCACTAACTCATGTTTCACATTGCTCAGAACAAAAAGAATCTGCTTTATCCACACACAAATTCCACCAAAAATATTATATAAGCATGAAGAACACAGCAATGCAACTTCAGTGGATTTGACAGTAGAATCAAATTCCTTCTATTCACAGGGGCTACTTGTTCAGTCTTCACTTAACAGTGAAAAATGCTGTCTTTGGTACAAAAAGCTAAATATGCATGTTGGAACTGAGTTTTTGCCCAAACCTAGATATTTACAATGCAGATATGTATTTGTGCTACTCTTCTAAGTAGCCAGCAGCAGCAGCAATCTGAGGGATACAGTGGAAGTATCTCTATGATATGTCAGATTATGTTCCTCCTCCAGACCCTCTGGGCAGAGATTCAGCCCCTCTCTAGACAGGCTGTGCCTCAGGGAGAAGGATTTAAGGCATGGAAGCTTCAGTGCCCCACTTTCCATCACACACTTGGCCATGTCAAAACATCATCTATATTAATCTAGCTTCCCCAGATCCTTGCAAAGCATACACCTAGAGCTACAATCAGCCAAAATAAGAGGGCTTCATTAAATTTCCTGAGGTGAAGAGGGCTTCATTAAATGAAGAGGGCTTCATTAAATTTCCTGAGGTGACAGATCGTATCAGCCATAGTCCAGTTAGAAATGAGGATTCCTGAACTTTGTCAGCTCCAGCTTTTGCTCTGCCTTAACAGCCTGCTTCTTGTGCCTCAAAATTAGCTCTTTAAGCTGTGTTGTTGTGTGCCTGGGTGTGCAAACAGCCCTGCACGTGGCCAGGCAGGAAACTCCTGGAAATCTCAGGGAAGGGAGGCCTAAATAATTTCCTTAATTTCCTCTCCTAATTTTTTACTTGGGTGGGGATGATTAGTTGAGTGTGTACAGTAAATCTATTTATACTACTAAAAATGCCTTGCTGTCCTTTCCATAAGGGCCTTGGTGGCCATTCTAGGATAAACCTGTCACTTTCCATGTGTGTTACCCTGGCAACACTAAAACTCATTTTGACACGAGCAGCAGTTTCATTCGGACATCCCAATGAAAATCCAGCCCAGCCATTCCCCACCGAGGGGCTCAGCCTGGGGAAGCTGAGACCCGGCAGGGATTTGAGCTGGGTTTTCCTGGGCTGGACTGGCGATGCTGAGAAGCAGCAGGGATTTGAGCCGGGTTTTCCTGGGCCGGGCTGGGGATGCTGAGAAGCAGCAGGGATTTGAGCCGGGTTTTCCTGGGCTGGACTGGCAATGCTGGGACCCAGCGGGGATTTGAGCCGGGTTTTCCTGGGCCGGGCTGGGGATGCTGAGAAGCAGCAGGGATTTGAGCCGGGTTTTCCTGGGCCAGCCGGGTGATGCTGACACCCTGAGCCAGGTTTTCGTGGGCCGGGCTGGCAATGCTGAGACCCGGCGGGGATTTGAGCCGGGTTTTCGTGGGCCGGGCTGGGGATGCTGAGAACCAGCAGGGATTTGAGCCGGGTTTTCCTGGGCCGGGCTGGCGATGCTGAGAACCAGCAGGGATTTGAGCCGGGTTTTCGTGGGCCGGGCTGGCGATGCTGGGACCCAGCGGGGGTTTGAGCCGGGTTTTCGGGGGCCGGGCTCCCACAGGCGCAGGCCGAGCTGTCGGTGCCGCAGCCCCCGAGCAGGCGGGCCGGGCCGTGGCGGGCTCGGGCCCCGGGTGCCGATACCATATAAAGCGCTGGCCGTGCCGGGCCGTGCCGGGCCGTGCCCTATTATGGTCAGGACAGGGAAATCCCTGCGCCCGGAGCCTCCCGCGGCCGCGGCCGGGGAGCGGCGGCAGCTCCGGCCCCGCTGGGACACAGCCCCGGGCTCAGAGTGGCGCCCCGGGCTCTGCCTCACACACACGGCAACAAAATCAAATTAATTACAATAAATATTAAAAAAAAACCAACAAACCACTTCTGCGTGTATCAGAAACAGCACAGTTCCATTAATTCTTTTTTTCCATAGGCCAGTTTAAATATCGCAATACTCCTGCCTAATATGAGCCACTCTCTCCTAATATAAGAATTATGTTCTCATAACTTGAGTGTTTGTTGGTTTGGCTTTGTTTTTTTTTTTAACTTTGGGGGTTTAAATTTTCTTTTATTAAATTAAATACCCTCTTTTAGCAACTGTTTGTGAAATACAGCTCTTCATCTAGTATCATATGTTATTATCTCTGGTCCAGGTCAATAGCTGGAATATTTCAAAATAAAGGAAAATTTTAAAAAAAAAATTAAGGAAAAAAACCCAAACAAGACAGCATGGATGAGCACCTATCAGCTGGCAGCCACTGTTCTTGTTTATGTATAAATTTTTATATTAATACCTCCATTAAATCCTAAACAAACCACATTTTTCTTTAAGTTTCCTGCAGAAATAGTCATGCAGTGAAGGCATGGTTAGTCTCTCAAGGCATCTATTTGGAACTTGAGCAATTTTATTTAAGGACTCTCATCAATCATCAGTGTTACATGGTGTTCACAGAAGCTTTTTCTAAAAAAACCCTTCAAACATCAATCCAAGCGTCCTACCTAGGATTTCAGTTTACAAAATTTGATGCCTACCTGAGCAGATATTTATAATGTACTCTGATAAGAAAATACACATATAAATATTAATTATTACAGTTATCACCATACCCTTATGTGTGATAAGGGTATGGATTATTTACTGAAAATAACTGAAGTTAAGGAGGTCTAACATCATGGTGTTTGCACAGATTGCTGAATTCACCTGCTTTCCAGCAGCTTACTTGATTTGTGCACTGAGAAACCACCCATGCACATACATTCAGAAAATCTGCTTCCTTTGTTACCCTGGGCAGAGCTCAAAGGAGCCCTGCTGCTGAAATCCCATTAATTCCCTGCAGCCCCTGCCTGTGTTTCCCAGCCTGGACATGGCACATGATGTTAAGCCCGGCTTTTATTTGAATTCCCTCGCAGACTTACTCGGGTCTCTTCTGCGTTGTGATCAACCCCTACAAGCAGCTGCCCATCTACTCAGAGAAGATCATTGACATGTACAAGGGCAAGAAGAGGCACGAGATGCCCCCCCACATCTACGCCATCGCTGACACAGCCTACAGGAGCATGCTGCAAGGTAGGACAGCCCTGCCCGCCCTGCTGGGGTGCCACAAACACCTGGGAGCTCCACGTGTGCTCCTGCGAGCAGCCAGCCGGGAAAGAGCTCTCGCACAGGGCAGAGCTGCCTTTCTAGAAGTTTCAGAGGAATTCTTTGGCAGGAACAGCAGTCCACAAACGCTGTGACTCAAAAAGGAAAAACAATCCTTTCACCCATCTGTGTCGAGGCATGTGGGAAGGTTTCAAAGTCAAGCAAATAGTTTTGGCAAATACGGGCATGGAAAATGCTCCCTCTCCACTAGTGGAGACTATTCCAAAGTTAGCTGTGAGCGCTGCTGGATCTGTCAGCATTGCTGCCCTCTCCCCCCAGCAAAGCAGATTCAAACAGGGTTTTGGGGCCACTTTCCCTACAGCCTGATGTCTTGAACCCTGAGTTGAGATGTGCAGTTTTCCGACAGGGAATGGGCAGTGGGAAAGCAGTTGGGCCCCAAAGAGTTCAAACAAACCCCCAAAATTCACAGAGCTCTCCTCCTCCTGCAGTCACTTCTGACAGACTGAGGGGATTTTGTTCTAAGGAAAAGCTACCATTTAGGGATGAAAAACCTACAGTGATGGATATAGGAGGCTGCAACACCTCCAGAATATAGTGCATGACCAGGTGCCATCTCACATCGACCTTGGGTGCTACGGGAAACCAGGAGCTCTACAAAATATTTTGAAGTTTATGTGCCCTCCTAAGGACCCTGACCCTACAGAAATTTTGGCTGACAACTATGGCTCAGCAAGATTCACAGGCTTGGCCTTAAAGTTTAGGGCTTCCCAGGACTAGGACTTTTTCCTTTCTATGGCTTATATGACATTTCTTTCCTGGAGCCACTTCAATCCTTTTATTTAAGTAGATCCCAGAAGGCAGAGCTACAGTGCAGCAGGGGAGGACCAATAAAGCAACAAAAATATCCTGAAAACAGACCTTCCTACACACTATATGATATAATCCTAGTTATAAAAAACTTACTTGGCAGAAGGTCATCCCACTAAGCACAGTCACATATCTGTGCTCCAGCTTCCCTCCTGAGCCCTGTGCTCTGCATCCAGCACTGTCCAGGGCTCTGAGCTGGCCCTGAAGCCATTCCTCCCTCTGATCCTTTATTTAAGCAGCAGGCCTTCAGGGGAGATCTGGAAGAAGCTCCTGGCTCCTGCAGACCATCAGCAGTTGTGCAGGGTCCTGTACTTGTCTCTAGAAATGAGGTGGGCGGGAAAAATAGAAAAGGGATATAAGCTGTCTGTAGGAAAGGGGAAAAAATCTGTATGACTGCAGCCTATGCTGAAAGAGAATTGTCTTGTCCTGACAATAGTTTTCTGCCTAAAGTGAAAGTAATCTCAGCACAGATGAGCCTGACCCACGCAGCACAGGGATGTCTCCCACTCCCCTCTCTCTGACTGTCTCCTGTCCCTCCCAGCACGTTCTCCTGAGCAGTGGGAAGCCACTGGAGCTTCTTTGCCCTCACTGTGGCTATTAACTGCACTTAGAACAGCATGGGTTCAGCTGTGCCTCCCAGGCTGGCTGCTGGAGGGAGGAGGCAGCAAGAGTCCAGGCTCTTATCAATTCACTTTTGGGGCTCAGAATGATTTCCTGGCTCTATGAGCTTTCAGGGAGTTACTCCTCTTTATACGTGTGCCCCCACTGCAATTCTTCCTGGCAGCAGAGAGGAGGGGGAGACCAAGTAGAAAGGAACTAGGAGGGAGTAGGTGATCAGCTGAACCTTTAAGAGGATGCTCTTTCACTGCTTCCCACCCCAACCACGCACAGCTGGCACGGCAGCCAGCAGTGGAACCACCAGAGCTCCCAGCACAAGGCCAGGACACCCACGTTTTACTTGCACATGTCATCTTGGAGTCTCTCCATCTCTGAAGAGGGCCCCAGTTGCTTTTAAAGCTGTGCTTTTGTTTGTGAAAACCTACTTGTGTTTTGTGCATGAAACTAAACCAACCCCCAAAATAACTCTGGTTATTCAGCCAAAATTCTGTTCACGTTGGGGCGGTGAAAGTGGGCGTCAGCACGGTTCTGAGCGAGCCCGCTGCACATATAGGCACAGAGAGCTTCAGGGGGTTGTGAGCAGATTTCCAAATGGAATATAAACAAAAGTTCTTACCCATAAACATGGATCAGAGCACTAAATGTTTTCCCTGTGAAAAGTCAGTACTGCTCCTTATCTGGAAACTTGCATAGTTTCTGCTTGCCAAAGTAAAATATGTTGTAGATTCATGAGACTGAGGAATTATATTCTGGTATTTCATGACCAGAGCAATCAGCTTGTTCAGATGTCTCAGGGATCCTTTATCTCTTGGTGAACCAAGCCTCTGTGTCTGCAGATCCCTGGTCCTACTGCAGGTTCATCAGCTGGGAATCACAGCCCTCCGCCTTCTCACCCTCCCCTGTGTTGGCACTAACATCCAGCAGAAAACATGAGCTGTGCACACTGCATTCCTCCTCTGCTTCAGAGGCTTACTTGGTTAATGTATTCATTAGGGATGATGTTTAACTCCCATCAAAGCTCTTCTGATAAAAATACTTAGCCACAGCTATCAGCAATCAGATAATCAGACTTTCTTCCAAATATGCAGAAAAGCTGACATCTCACAGGACACAGGAATTATCAGAGATGTTGGCTGGGCAAAGATAAAATTTCCACTTGTTTCAAGTGGTTCTGAGCACCTAAAACCCTTTTGCAAATCACAGTCATGCTGTCTCATGCTCAGCCAGGAGTGCTGGGTGTCTTGTTGAATCTGCTGATTACCATGTCACTAATGCAGTTTGATCAGTGCCCAGGCACCGCCGAGGATGCTCATTTCCAGCCAGAATGAGAATAAACTTGAATTTTCTTTAAGCTCAAAGGCTGAGAATTCTACAAGAGCATTTGTGTGTGTGTCCCCTGGAATTACCACACTGAACTGGGCCCTCCTGGCTGTGTTTTCAGACTTGCTATGGATGGTTACTGCTATACTTGGAGACTGCAATAATAAAACATTTCCCCGTGCTCCTGCACCCTCTGCTCTCTCCTGTGTTTGGGATGAAGTAGCTCCACACAGAGGGCTTGATCCCCATCCCAACTCTTGCACTGCCAGCAGGATTCTTCATGGAGCCATGATGCAAAACTGCTCCAGGTGAAAGCCATCCCTGGGTTTTGCTGAGCTGAAGTGTGTCCCCCCTCCTGGGGCACAGTGGGCTCTGTGAATGCTGGTCACAGCAGCAAGGAAGAGGCAGTGCAGGCCAGGGAAGAAGAGTGGGAGGTAGCTGGATGACCCTTCCTGCAGCACTTCCAGTTTCCAGTGATGGTGAAGCTGAGATGCTGCTCTGTAAGGAGGAGCAATTCTGCTGCCTTCTGTCATCTTCCCTGCAGAAACAAAAAATAAGTGGTAGACAATACAAATGTGAAAAGTCATATTATGTAGAAGTAGTAACAAAGTTTTTGTGTAGGTGGTTAGGCCTTTATTAAGTTTTCTGGCAGCAAATCATCATGGAGAAGATATATTACAGCTTTCTGCAGATTGGAGGAGATTATTTTCTGTGGAGCCACTTTTATGCAAGCTTGAGTTAAAAATGGAAAAACAAACAACCTGGTAGTTACTCGGAGGTATGGGAGGGAAACACAGTTCCCAAGGTCTTAGAAAAGGAGGCTGCTGTGAGAAGCCATCTGTTTACTGTGTCCTCAGCAGGACTGTACAGAAATGTCCCCTTTAGGCAGTGCAGTTATTAACAAATGTAAAGAAGCAGTAAGTGAGTGGGGGAACGCGGTTTCAGTCTGGTTTTTTTCCTTTTATGGTAAAGCTGCCAACTTGCTGCTGCATTGTGATAAAACATCTGATTTTGTTTGTGATTAAGCAAAGCTAACTGGTCTATCAAGAACAGAGGGGCAAGAAATCTTACAGGCAAACTGGAGGTGTTTGGTGAAAAAGTAAGCAGATTCCAGAGAGAAAAAAAACAACTCTGCTGCATGTTTAGGAGAGCTGGTGAGGTTTATAATGTAAGTATAGGTCTCTATTAAAAATGGAGGAGAAAATTAAAAATTATAGACATATAGGAGGTGGATGATACTCTTCCAGGTAGGGTCAAATTTCTTAAAAGGCATTAACCAAAAAGATATTTAAATCTAGAAGACCTGTTCTGTTGCTTTTTAAGCCCAGGAATTATATTTAAGGAGTTTTATTTATACAACTCTTTCTCTTCTGATAGATCTGGCCACATAAATTTGCACACTCACAAAATAGGTCACAGTCCTTTCTATATAGAATGGAACATTCCAGAACAGAAATAGGATTAATTGAATGGGAGAGCCTTTGAAAGTAAATGAGACCAGTATCTGCAGGTCAGGCCATAACAAAATAGAACTGGACTTCCTGATACCTTTCATCCTTAGAGGTGCAGTCAGAACTGATGCAGGAGACAGAATAACATCTGGAATTCCCCCTCTGTGAGTGTGCATGGCACAGTTTGCCAGCATGGGGTTTCTCCTGATTGATCTATCCCTGAGGACATTTGGTGCCACTTCTGACTTTCCTCATCCTTCCTCTGCTCTTACACATCCCCCAAGGTGCCCCTGCACAGGCACTCACACAAACCCCTGTGGTGGGCCAGTCTGTGAGACACCTTTGGGAGCCTTCCCCTATGAGGAGCAAAAGAAGGGCAGCAATGGGCAGCAAAGAGTAGTGAGAAAATACTTGGCTTGGAGACCAGCTTTTTCTAATGTTCTCTGAGCTCAGAAATTCCACTGGTAAATCAGTATCAAGAGTCACTTTTATTTTCTTTATGGTATTTATGGGTTAGTGATGCAATATCAATATATGCCCATGGTTTCTGTTTACACAACAATACATTTTTAGCAAAAGTTCTTCCATGCTTTCACTTTTTTAACTTAAAAGAAAGCCTGATACCCTGCAGTGAAAAACAAACATGGCTCACAGCTCCTCTGTTTATGTGGAAGAGTCCTGCAGTGCTGATTGCTGACAAATACCTCGAATAAAAATGAGGAATGAGTCATTTTGTACTAATTAACCAAACAAAGCAGTTTAGTGGCACCATTTGTTGTGTGGTAATCAATAAAGCAGTTAATGTTATAGCTATTGAGGAGCTGGGAGTAAAACAGTTGTTTAATATCAATCCAAGCCATTGCAGAATCCTCTAATGCTTTTCCTAGTCTGGCTGTGGGCCAGACAGCAGTTACAACTTGAGAGCTTAATAAATTGGTTTAAATAGGTTTAAATTCTGTCATGGTATTTATGGCATACAGGGTCAGCAATAGGGGTGAGCAACCAGACAGGTATTCCTGCAAGTGACCCCACACACTGAGGAAAAGGAGCTCATGGCTGAACCTCTGAGCAAAGCTTGGTGCTGGCTCTGCTTTGGGTAAATAATGCCAAACCATACAGGAGCACTGCATTCTGCCTAATTTTCTGGCTCAAGTCTCAGATGTGTAAATTGAGCACACTTTTCAAAAATGTATTTATTTGACCTGCCTAGGAATTCTTTTCCAAAGTCAGAAGATTTTTTTACAGTCTGTAAAGGCAAACTGACAGTCTCAGTCAAAGAAGGGCAAACTTCAGGGCTGGGCCTGGTTGCTCAAGGCCTTGTTTAAGTCTTCTTCCAAGTAGTTCCAGGGCTGGAAATACCACACCTCTCTGGGAAACTTGCCCTGTGTTTGACAAGTGAAGGAAACAGTTGTACTTTAGAATGGGTCTCAGCAAACAGGCTCATCGTGCCTTTTGGCAGAAAAATCTGTGTAAAAGTTCTGAAGGTAGAGAGAAACTCTGACTCCAAATGAATAAGCAGGGAGGATTGCTCCAAGAGCAGGTCATGGGGATGGGCTGCAATCCTCACCCTTCCTGCAGCATTACAGAATGCTGGACACTGGTGTGCTGAAACCTCTCACATGCCTCACCTAGCAGAAATGGAAACTTTGCTCCTCCTTTTGATAAATCTTGATCCAAAATGTGTTTGATGGTCTGTTCATAGTAGAAAAACATGAAGAATACTTACATTCTTGTTGACATGATCTTGTATAATCTAAAGTATCTTGTTTTGTCTTATTCTTTGGAACATCTCCCAAAGAAATTACTTGTTCCCTTGATAAAAGTTGTCTCTCAGTCTGAAATGAAATGCAGGCTAAATTATTCAGGTATTTGAACTGCTTTGCTTTCAAAAGTCAAAGCTTTGCATGACCAGCTTAAAACATTTTAGTTGTTGATGCCTTATCTGTCCAGACTGTTTTGAGTGGGCTGCTGGCCATAGTTCATAAGCATAGTAAAAACTTGAGTTTCAGGTTTGAAATTTTGTTATAATCTTCTTACAGAGAGCCTGATCTTTTTGCTATCCTCATTACAGTTCATCTCTAATGGAATTTACAAAAAATATTTTTGACCTCTTAACCTTTTGTTCATTTTTTGTACAAAATATTTCTATTAGAGATGGTTATTTAAATTCAAGGGCAAATTAAATAAGAGGTGAACCCAGTACTTTTTACTAATCATGGTTGGCCAGATTTTAGAAGGTCTAGGCTGTTCAATGTAAATCCTTATAAATATAAGTGCTTCTGTCAGGAAAGCCATTCCCCCTAATTAATGGATTCTTTTTCTTTGTTCACAGATAGAGAAGATCAGTCTATCCTGTGCACGTAAGTAAACTCATCTATTTTAGTACATCTCAATGTCACAATATCTTTATTCAAAATTGATTCAAATTCTGGTGGAATGGACACATTCTCCTCACCTTCAGTAAGCTTGAACTCCAGTCCCAAATTTACTTCATTAGACAGACCTGTTCATAAGATAAAGAGCAGGTATCAGTGTCACAGGAAATCTTTATTGTGTAAAATTAATTCTTTAAATTGACTTTCTGAACCTAGAGATTTAACAGTTTACAGTGAACTCTCACTGGTTTGTCATGCCATGCCTGTTTTGAAAAATCACTCAAAATGTTGAACTGGACAAGGATCTCCTGCTTGACCCTCAGTTTTAACTCTCTTTCCATTCTTCTGTTGCTTATTAGTTGGTTTTATTTGCTTGAATGTCATCAAGAATGCTTTTGACAAAATTTTGTCTTTGTTAAATTTTCCAGTTTTCCTGATCAAAGATTGGTTTTGATTCTATGTAAATGCTAACACATTGGCAGAGCTGGCATGTGTATCATTTATAGCAGGTTCAAGCAATGATGCTGTAATGTGTCAGGTTTAGGTTATCTGAGAAAATGTGGCCACTGACTGAATATATCTTTAGCCTTAAAAAAGCACTGCTGCTGATCACCAGCCATAATGTTACTTTTGACTGGAAAAAAATTATCACCAAATAAAAATTGTATTCTGTGTCTGGTACCACAAGGGCTGTCATAGCTCTAACCTCTGTTACAACAAGACTTCAATATTTGTAAGTATACCAATCAAAAATCTGCCCCCAAATGCATTAATACCAAAAGAAATCTAAAATTTCTGCAATGATGAAGTAAAAATTGACCATCACATTCTTCCCAGGATGAAACATGTCATGGTTATTAAGACTAATTTACAATATGCATTTCCTCCTTCTATTTTTATACTTAAGTTTATTTTTCCACTAGTAAATCTTCTTTTAACTTTGGAATGTTGATAATTTGAAGAAAGGGACTTTCTTTGCAATTCTATGCCTTTTTGTTAATGAAAATCCATTAAAGGATCCACTTCTTGCAGGCACCATATTTATTGAAATTACCTGGCCATCTTGCTGGAAACCTTAAGTGTTTCACACCAGTAATACATAAAATAGAGAAAACTATATGCTTTTCCATCCAGTAATATTTAAAATAGAGAGAATGATGCCTTTACCATTTTGAAAACATCACAGCAAGTGATTCCCCAAGATGTTTGGAATAATTACTGTATGTTGGATGTGCATCATAACCCATAGCTTAAAACTGTCCTCACAAGTCTTCTAAAGCAAAAAGATTGGCCAAGCTAATGCCAATGTACACAGCTTTAACCACTACTGGTTTAACAATCTTGTTTGCCTTATTTGTGCAGAAAGAAGAAAGTTCTCTTGGCTTGCAGCTTGGCAGCTGTCAAGAGAAGTAATTTGCAGTATTTTATAGAATTGTTAGAAATTATAAGAAATTATCTTCTGGCCTAAAATATGTAACAATAACTGAAGACTTCATGGCATTGATCAGCCAGGATTTTTTTTTCTTGAAATAGCTACAGGCTTGAACTTTCCAAGGCCTGGTATATTATAAAAGAATAGCTTTAAGGATTCATATGGATCCCCTGGAATGCTCCTGGGACACAGGCAGGGGGGAAGATCTGAGAACTGAGCCTGATTCTGTGTTTCTGAGTAAATATACCCATTCTCAGGACTTCACCCTCACCTCATTAAACCTACCCTCATGTGGTTAAGTACTGTTTGCATTCTTTTACAATCCCTACCATTTATGTGAGTAACCATGGTATGTTTAAAATCTCCATCTGTCTTCAATGCTCATGGGTTCCAGTGCTTCCTCAGAATTCAGAACTCCCTGTCTTTCCAGAGTTCATTATTTTCTCTACATTTCATTAATAACCACACTCATGTTGCCTTTGGCCTCCTCTGCTCTGTGCACACAGATCCTTTTGCTGTTAGCTCTTTCCCATGGGCAGCATCACTGAACATCCTCTGGTGTTATTCCCTGCCAGTTGCTCTCTGGCCCTTTACAGTCAGCCTCAAAATCCCTCATCTTATCATGCACATTTACAGCACAAAAAGCTTTATACCATGGCTGTGTTTACTAATATATCTGTGGTTGCATTATTGTACCATAACATAACATAGCATAACATATACAATACATACACAATACATAATATTGCACTAAAGGTATGAAATATGAAATCTTACTCTTGTATGTGTCTGAAAATTAGGACAGGTAAGACTTTTCCACCCTTGTGTCTTGGTCTCTACTGTTCTGAGCAGCCTTCACTGCTCTGCCTGGCTCTAGGGATTTCCTGAAATTCCTGCCTGTGCTGAAATTCCCCACTGTGCTCTCTCCTGTTTGACCTTTGAGTTGGCCACAGAACAGTCTGTACTCACTCTTAGTCCATATTGACCAGCACACAGATGTTGCTAAAGGAAAAGTCCCAAGAAACCTGTTCAGGTCCTCAGAGACCGGAGCAAGCTCAGTGCATCAGCAATGAAGTGTGACCCGACCTAGGCCATGGCCAGTGACCAGACTTTTGGCTTTTCAAGCTTCCTCCAATGGTAGCAGAGGCACAAGCCCTGAAAGGAGACTTCTGGCCTCTTGTTTGATTTTTAAAGACACAAGTGGATTCTCCTGGACTTTTCAAAATGTTTTTTACTAAAAATTAACCACATGAGAGTTTCAAAAATTTTGTCATAAGCCTGATTTTGGGGTTATCATATTTTAGCCACTTCCTGAAAAGAGCAGGTAGAGTATTTTCTAGAAAGCAAATGTGGCTTAGAGGACTGTGCACAAGTTTCAGTTTTTAAAAAAGCTACCTTAAATGAAAGAGAAAATCTGATCCAAGCTCTGTGTTTGGAATATTGTGAAGCCAATGGAAACAAGTACTTGTGAAACACCTGTACCTATAATCAAGTACTTTTCCATTACCTTTCTGATTTTTAAAACATGCATGCAATTTGAGTAGCTTCTATAAAAACAAGGATGTAGCAGGGTCATAATTTGATATGGGAAGAGAGAAAACATTGAGTGGGGCAGTGCCCTGCCCTTTTCCCCTTCTTCCCCTCTCTCTCTCTCTCTGGACAAACCCTCCAGAGCCTCACCCAGCCATGGGACTCCAGCCCATTTCCTTCCCTGACGCGCGTCAAGAAGCAAAATCACCCAGAACATCTCTAAACTGCAAAGCCCCATTAGTCAGGAGACTCCTCCACAAGAGAGCTAAACTCCTCTTTCCCAGCTCAGTAAATCTGCGAGGCTGGAGCTGGCAGTGGCTGCTGCTTGGCCCCTGTCCCACACAGATATCTGTGGAGCTCCAGCCCGGGCGAAGCTGGTGACCCCGCTCCGAGTCCTTGGGGAATTGTTTTGTAAGTAAACCCATAGGATCAGTGGGCTGGCTTCTGACACAAGTCTCCCGTGGGGTACAGCTGGTCTAGGACAAAGCTTTTCATGATGTTTGCACATCTCACACTGCAGGACGGAGGCTGCCAAGCCCTAATGTGATTTAGAATACCTCGATGAGTGCCCTGCGCACAGGGGCTTCCCGCAGTGCCAGCAGAGGGGATTAAGGGATGTGTGAACGGGCAATTCTTGTGGTTCATTGCTTACTGAACAAACGCTGAAAATAAATTCTGCTGTTGCTTTTCAGATGTTTCCAAAAGTGGAATTAAGCTAAGTCTCATATCATAATATTAACGTGGAAAGCTTTCAAATTTTCAACAACAACAAAAGAAAATACACTTTTAAAACTAGTTTTTCTCAGTTGTTCTCAAATGTACAAGAGTCCTCGTTACACCAACAGTGGGGCCAACCTGCTAGTGTCACCTTGTTCTTCTTTGGAAACCTATTCTAGCTGGGATAATTTTCATTTAAGGTGAAGGTAATGGGGTCATGGAGGATTTGGTAGTTCAAGAGGTACAAAACCTCTGTTATAGCTGAGCACTATATATGTGAGTTTATGGGCTTCAAATCCTGTGCTGAGGTCCTAAAACAATGACTGGCAAGCAACGAGGGAAGGATAAGTTGAAGTTATATCCCACATTGTGAGAGTGGTATTTTTAACAGAGCAAGCCTCTTAGCCTAGTGGAGCCCTTTGGTCTGGGAAAGCCAAAGAGTTTCTTAGGAGGAAAACTTGCATAGGAAGTAGCTGAAGTACTGCTGCTGGGCTGATCAGAACTATGCAACTTGCTTTTGATCTGCTTTTTGCATTGGCCATCTGAGCTGGGTGCAAATAACTGCAGGAAAAAAAGCCCCATCTTTAACAATTCAGTCACTGAGCTCAAGAGAGTAAGTAGATTTTAAAATTTCTCATACCATCTCACAACGGAAGTTGTTTCTGTCCCCTCACAAATGATAGTACTTCAAGGCAGATGCAGAGAAAAAAACCTGTTGTGCATGACCAATTCACTTGCAACTCAATAGCTCTAGGAAGAATTTCATTCACCTGTGAACTAAGATATTCACATGCTCTCCTCCTCCTGGGTCTACCTGGGTAAACTTCTGGCTATTTAGAGGCATTGACCTGACCTAGCCATTCCTCCTCATTAGTACATTTACAAACACATGGCATTTCATCACTGAGGGGAAATCAGACATCATAGGGCTGTGATATGGCTTCAGAGGATGAGGGCTACTAGTGTTAAATGGGTACTTGTTTGGCAGACCTGTCTGTTGTCATGGTAGTTTATGACTGATCTGAAATGTTGAAAATCAGAGGTATTCAGCAGCTAGAGACATTATTCTTCATTACTGATTGACCTTGGAGACTTTTTTCCTAATTAACCTAAAGCAGTTGAGGTTCTGTGTGTTTTCTATTTCACATTGAGGAACTTTTTTATTGTATATTTCAAAAGAAAGTTAAAGCCTCAAAATCTGTCTGCAGAAAACAGAAAGCCCTCAGCCTGTGCAGAAGCAAAGAGTTAAGGAGCATTACAGTTTGATGGGATAATTACAAGTAAAAGGATGCCATATATGGTAATACTCACAGGGATTCAGGGAAAAGCCAAAAGATGGGCACTGTTGCCCTGGGAGAAAGGAAATGCAATGATGATGTGATGAACTACAAATAACCCTTAATAAAATGGAATAGTTCAAAGCCCAGGGTTTGTTTGAAGAAAGTTGTTTTGGTTGTTTTTTTTTCCAAAGAAACAAAGATGTTAGGTAGATTTATTTGAAAAGTTTGTATGCATAGGTCTTCAAATTGGTGTGCTTGGTTTGGAATTGTTCCCAGGACACTTAATTTTTATCAATAAAACATAGAAATGTTTTAGCACTGAAGCCCAGACAGAGATGAATCCGATCTCTAAACTGTGCAAATTAACTCAGGTCTTGTGAAGAGGAATCTATTAATCTCATTTATTTGTGGTTCAAACACTAAAAGCCAGAAGAAACAGTTCTTATCATGTTGTACGTCAGGCAGGAATTGGTTCTGGTCTCCTAAGGTTTATATCAATGTCATTCTGTATTGAAAGTTCTGCCCAGCACTTCTCCATACTTTTATGTCCATTTATCACTGGTCCTTTGGTAGGGAAAATTAATTCCTGTATTTCCTAATTAGGAAAAGAAGCAGAACTGCAGTGGATTCAGCTAAACAGTTTCAGACTCAAAAAAGCTGATAAATATCTCTGGGATTTTTGAATGTATTGGTTTTTTATTTTTCTAAAATCCATTTTATTACAGATCCAAGGAAAAGAGGTCCAACTTAGAAGGTTGCTCTCCTCACAGCACCAGCTCAGTTGAAATTCCTTGTTTGTTACATCCAAACCCACTTTGACTGCTAAGCAGGACAGTATAATAATATTTTTGTCCAAATAATCATCAGAGCCAGAGGTATCTGAAAGGCATAAGATGATGCAATGTAAAATTGGCTGCAAATTTCTATTGAGAAAAGACTCTGTCAACTGTACTTTGAAAACCACTCTTTTACTTTAAGAGAGGCTTTAAGAGTTGTTAATAAACTTAACCTGGAAGTCTTCCAAGAGAGAAAAAGTTACCATGGCCTTCCTGCTTCCCAAGGGACACTGCATGGAGCAGAGCTGGGGTGCCAGTTCTGCTGGTCAGACAAATGCCCACATGTCCCTTATTACCCAGGGAGCAGGGACACCTCAGGCAGTTCCATTCCAGGTCCCACTGAATTCAAGGAGCATCTGAATACAAAATTCAGATGAGGCAGGATCAAGTCAGAGACTTTAATGCCAGAGTTTCAGAAGGGAAAACCATTGTATTACTGCTGATGTTTTCTTTTACTGCTGTATCACATCATAGTTAATGTTGTATTTTTTGACCTTAAAATATAAGCAGACTCCCTGCCAACTCCACTTCTCATAAGTGTTCAGATGCTGCCAAAGCAAGATGAACTGCTGTTCAAAAATGCATCATGTTTTAGAATTCCCTTAAATGGCCCAATGTGCCCTCAAAATACTACCAGGACAGAGATTTAACTCTGATAATGCATTCTTTGCAGGCTGAAGTCAGGTGCATTTGGGAGGTGCTGCTCTGGGGTAAATAAGAACCGAGCTTGGCAGTTTCCAGCCCTGTTTTTATACACTATGTACATGGCAGAAGGACTCCAATGGTTACCTACCTTCTTTTGTGTTGTTTTCTTTCCCCTCAGAGGTGAATCTGGTGCTGGGAAGACAGAGAACACCAAGAAGGTCATTCAGTACCTGGCTGTTGTTGCCTCATCACACAAGGGCAAGAAGGACACCAGTGTCACTGTAAGTGAGCTCCTCCATCCCCAGCTCTCCCCAGGCCTCTGAGGCTGTGCTGAGGTCATTCTGCAGCTCGGGCACTGGGGCTTGTCAAACAGGGGCATATTAAGAGTACACAATTACATCACAGCTCTATGTTTATGGAAGAAAAAAATTTGTTTGACATCATCTTAGGCATCAAATCAGAATGTACTTAGGGAGAACAGAAATATTCATAGTTTTCCATAGGCATAGCACCTATTTATATGCCAGCATGAAGGCCTTGAAATCGGCAAAGGCTTGAGTCCTTGTTTTACCCTTGACCTCTGCCAACTGAGAAGTTTGGGAAAGCCTGTAACAAACACATTGTCCAACTGCATCACAAAAATATATGCCAGCATTTAAATTTCCGAAGTTTTGATTGGATTTGTTATTAAGTTTTCTTACCAACCAGCAAGGACTCCCAGTACAAAACTTGTCTTTTTTTTTTTACTGCTCTGTCAGAGGTAACAATTCTGAAAGGCACAATTTTTTTCTAAGTGCTTTGTTCCTCCAAAATGTGTAATAGTCTTGCCTGAGAGACTAAAGTTCATTTTCTTACTTTGAACCATATACCTGCCCAGTTCCTGGAGATCATTACCATGGCTGAGGCTCTCAGCTGTCTTTGCTATTCTCAGTGATACAACTTCAGGTCCTACATCATTTCCAGCCTTTCAAACGTAACTCAAAACTTCTGCAAAAAAATGAAGCAATTCACTTTTGTCACAAAACAGGCTTAATTCAGGAAGACATTTCATTGTGTCTCAAATACAAGACTGGGTACAAGATAAGTAATTAGTAGGGAAGTGGGAAATAAAGTAAAAATCTCATGACCACCCCTGTGCTGGGTCTCACAGCTGCCCCTGCCCATGTGTCAGCAGAGCACAAGGTGTGCAGCCCTCCCTCTTCCACCACAAATCACTGGCCTTTTATGTACAGTGCATTGTAATTGGGAGTAGGGGAGGGAGTAAATGTCCTTTTGAGTCGTATTTTCTAGAAATCTGTGATTTAATTTAGTGGAAACAGTCCAAGACTAATGTTTGATATTTAATGTTTATGCAAAAAAAAGTAATTCCTTCCTATTGAGTCCCTGCTCAGTATCTGGGGGAAATGAACTTGGGGTGCCAAGGCCATCCCTAACTGCAGACTGCTCTGGGGAATTATGTAAGTCTCAGGACCAAATTTGCCCTGAGACAGACCTGAAGGCAAATATCCACCAGAGAGGAGCTGAGAAAAAGTCTAATTTGTTCTATATCATGCTGACAAATAGTAATTCAGTGATTGGGACTACTGACACTGCAATTTCAGTCCTTAAAATATAATGAATAACAAAATGCACCATAGAAGAACTAGAGATTTATCATAAAAATATGTGTCCTGAGAGACTAACCTGGGACTGGATCCAAATCCCATCTCTTTGCTTCAGGATTTTTCTTTTTTTCAGTTAATATGCTCTAAGTTTGTTAATGGTATTTGTACCCTTGGTATGTCTGCAATAGATTGATCATATCTGTATTCCTGGTTTATTTGCATGGAAACTGTACTGGTTATTTTAATACAGGAAAAACAATAAAAATATCTGTCTAATGGAAATTATACTGACACTTGTTTTATACCATGTTATTCAACACAGCAAGGTCCATCTTTTGCCTACGTGAGTAACTTAGACTGTTTGATGTGTGTTTAAGGCACTGAGTGTAGATCTGCATGCTATTGTTGCACCCCAAAAATTTAAGAGAGATTTTGTTGAAATATGTTGTATGATATGATAAAAAGCAACAATAGCACCAAATGCTCTCACGAATCAACCCTAACTGTGTCAGGCCCCATGGTAAAGAATGAGGTCTGACACAGGCAGGGTCATCTTTCAAATATCACTCTCTTCTATATCTCTGTGTGTGTTCAAATTGCCATAGTTTGAATTAAATTTCCCACAATCCTGGAAGAGCCACTCAGCCTGAAATTTAACAACGTGGTTTCTGAATGAAATACCCAAACGCTTTCTGTGCTTCAGGTTGAAGTTTTTAGGACTGTTGTGAAATAATTCCTAAACCTCACGGTGTTTGATTTGTTTGGCTGCATGCTTTCCATTTGTTATTGCTTGGAATTTTCCATTTCCATGTAACTGTTGAGAATTGTTCACCACCACAAGAGTTAGCATGTTCTTAGCTTGCTGCTGTGGCGTGTACCAGAGCAATTCCCACTGCAGCACGTGTCTGCAGGTGTTACAGGCCCTCCTTTCTGTGTACCATACACATAGCAATGCTTTGGGAATACAGGCAGGTTTGCTGGCACATTCTTGGTGTTCCTGTGCCAGGCAAATGAGATTTATTTTCTTTCATGCAGTCTTTTTTGCCCCATTCTGACTGCTGCCTCTTCAGCTGTGACAGAGTTGCCCCTTAGTTAATTTAGTACCATCTGGAGCCAAAGTTTTATCCCCTATGGCTCTATGGCATAGTTCAGTTCTCAGTAGAAGCAGGTGGTGTCTCTCTCATTTTAACAGACAAGGTTCTATTGAAGATGCCACCATCTGGTTGCAGCAACACTCTTTGCTCATACTGGAGTTTTTAAGTCTGCAGAGTGTAACTGGACAGAGCTGCCCAGTACAGAGAATCTTCAGGGACTTTAAGGAATTCATTTCTTATTCTGGGATTCCTGTATGAACTTGTTAGGAACTCTTTCTTCCCTCTTCCTCCAGCTCTTGGGTAGTAAGCTTTTTAGTGATATTTTTGAGGTAGCTCTCACCATTGACACAGAAGTTACAAGACATTCAGAAGTGACATTTTAAAAAAAAGTTACCAGATTTGCACACTAATTGGGAAGCGCTTTCATTTTCCAAATTATTTCCTAGATTCAAATTAAATATTGCCTTAATTTCTACTTTAAATTATTTAAATTATATCTTATTATCTATCAAGGACTTTTTCCTTTTCAGGGTGAGTTATTTGAAATAATGCATATTACTACAGAGTAGTACTCAAAGAATAGTGTGACAAGGTAAATGTGAATGTAAACGATTTCATAGGACAGAGTTGAATGAAAAGTTCTGAAAAGCTGTATACATATGCAAAGTATTTTTTCAACTTCATTGGTTTGCTTAGAAATAGGATTAGGTAAATATATAGAACTAAATGCATGCTTGTTTCATTGCATGATTTGTTTCCTTAGCAATTACTAACCACAATTAACAATATAATATGTAGATTGTGTGTTTGCATGAGAATTCATTATCCTAGTTTGAAATAAATCAATGCAATTCCATATTTAACCTACATAGCCTTGCATGGATCATTATTAATAGACCTGATAAAATCTGCTTTGTAGCTTTGTGCTGCATTACATTAAAATTATTCTCAGCAAGTTATTCTAATTACATTGTCATTTACTAGCAAAGGGTCTCAATAAACTAACTTGGAAAAGACATGCTAGAGGTTCCTTTAAGAATATCCCTCTAAAAATTACATTAAACTGGAAAAAATAATTGACACTGAATGACCCTTTTTTTAAGGAAGGCCAATTGTGATGCTAAACAGATTAATAGAGTTTGATCTGTCACAGGCAACAAGGCTGGAAAAGGGTCATGTATACAGGGCAGCAGTTAATTGCACAAATAGATAAACACAAAGTTTAATAGAGAATGAAAACAAATCCACATGAAATGCAGTATTTAGCAAAAAAAAAAAAAAAATTAGAGACTTAAATTAGATTTCATCTTTCTCTGCCGTGGATGAGTGTTAGTTTCAACTAAGTAATTACAAAGTTTAGTGTTAACTGCTTCTGAATGAATTTTAGGGTGAGCTGGAAAAACAGCTTCTCCAGGCAAATCCTATTCTTGAAGCTTTTGGAAATGCCAAAACTGTGAAGAATGACAACTCCTCCAGATTTGTAAGTAGGAGAAATGCAGTTCAGGCTGTGGGTCCTTGTGGGTCAACTGTAGCAGAGAGCATTTCACAGATCCAACCCTGTTCCCTCACTGACCTTGTGGAAATCAAAGTGGAACAAAGATGTTGTCCTACCCCACTTCCAAAGCCCAGTCCAGTAGGGAGAACCCCTTTCCCTCTAAGTGCCTGAACAAAATGTGGGGGAAATCTGTACAGAGGGAATATCAGAGAAGGTCACTTCCTTTCAGGCTGTTCCACAGGCCACCCCAGCAGGAGGGAGTCAAGCATGTTATTCTTGGGAGGGTGATGTACACATCTTATGGAACAGGCTAAAAACTGGCTAATATTGGAAAACCTGGCACTTCCTGAAAGAACAGCCTGATTTAATCTTTTCATTCACAGGGCAAATTCATCCGCATCAACTTCGACGTGACGGGCTACATTGTTGGAGCAAACATAGAGACTTGTATCCTTTGCAGGGAGCTGCACCAGGCTGGGAGGAAGGCACATAAACAAGCTCATTGCATGTCTAAGAAAGGCAAACACTGCTGAGGCTGCTATAAACAAAGAGGGAGGGAAGTGGCCCCATTTGTGCTGCTATCAGCTTCTGTCCTGCTCTCAGTTTTGATTTCAGGGCTGTTTTCTCAGCTGTAGGAAAAGGAGCTATTCCCCAAATACAGGAACTGGGCAGCCCATACCTAAGGCAGTGACAAGGGACATTTTTGTGTCCAGAGAACTTGTCATGCCTGGATGCTAAATACTGACTGCTGTGTCACATGACACACCCAGAGCAGTGAGCTGTGTATCAATAACCTTGATGTACTTTTTCAGGGAAAATGGACTGAGAAATTCAGCTCAGTCTGACCTTACTTGTATGTTCATACCAAGGGATGTTCCCTTGGTATGTTTATGAGCTAGTATATTTTAATGAACATATTAATATGCAGGTGGTTTCCTCAGTGTTGCACTGCTCATCTTTGCATGCAGAAAGAGTTTCTTGCTCAAATAAATGAGAAAGAATGATGCAGCTATAAAAGTACCTTATCCCTTGAGTGTAGCATCAAGCAGCAACAGTGAGTTTATCATTCTGCTCTTATTTTGACAACTGATCTTTAGAAAAAATCATTAACATTTTAACATTTTTGGTCATAACTGAAGTTTTATCTACAGCACTTTAGCTTTTAAAGAGTGAAACACTGACTGGTATAGAAATACTTACATTATTGATAACTTAATTTTTATTAGCTTATAGTCACAAAAATGGTCCATAAATAAAACTTGATTTTTTTTTTTTTACTTTTATACCTACATTATACCTCAAGAACTCTTTTTTTCTAGCAGCCCCACCATATGTTGAAAGAATTATATTGGTGCTTCATTTTCAAAGTGGTATGACTTATATTGTGACTATTAGCTTTAGATCTTGGATTTTAGAATAATTTAGATCTATTTTGCTTACTGCCATGATTACCAGCATTTACCCTGCAAGAACAAGTAGGAGATTGATCTGCTTATTGTGATAAGCATTATACCAATACCAGAGCTCCTGCCACAGAATGAGACACATTTATGGTAGGCAAGTACATGGCAAATATTTCAACAATGCTCTTGATGGTTCTGAGGCTGATGGCACAATTAAGAAAGGACTGAATCATGTTATTGATTTCTTTAACACACTTTAAAAACAGATTTGCTTGAAAAATCCCGTGCAATTCGTCAGGCTAAAGATGAAAGAACATTTCACATCTTTTACTATTTGATTGCTGGAGCTTCTGAACAGATGAGAAGTAAGTTCCTTACTAATGATTCTATCTCATTGAATAGTCTGAGAAATGGCTTGCTTAAGTATTTATCTTAATTTCTGTAATTACATGTAATTCAATCCTTACTATAAATAGCCAGCCATAGAAATAGCTATGTATTTTAGCTAGAGAAAACAATTTTCTCAAGTGAATTAGAAGGAAGCATCAATTCATGTCCACCTGAGGCAGGTTGTTTGTAGTTTACAAGATATTTTAATTTACAGGAGATGTAAACCCATTCAGATGCCATCCTGATACCAAGAAGATAAATTGGGAAGACTTATTAATTGCTTTATACAAAAGAGATTGGGGGTTCCAACAAGAATATCAGCTCATTGTTTTAATATAAATTAAGACAATGTCTTTGCCACAGCACATTATTACACTGTGAAAGGCACAGTTTCAGATGTATTGGAATATCATTGTTCAAATATGACATATTTCCCTAAATCACTCCTTGCTAAAGAATGTATAAAGCAATGGGTTACTCTAGATTTCTCCTGGCTTTTATGTTCCTTACATAAGAAACTGCTGTTGGCCATAGCATAGGGTTGAACAGTCTGTTAGTTTTGCCCACTTTGGTTGTTACCTTGTTCCATTCTTATTATTATGGGTTATGAATCCCCACAGGGAGAGGCACAATTCTGAGTAGGTTACATATGGCACTCAATAAAAGGATTTTGGGAAGAATGGCTCAGATTTGAGTCCATGGGAAACAAAATTGCCCCAAAGTGCAGAGATGTTCTCCAGTCACTAATGAAAACTAGAAAATTAATACCATCAAAATAGTTGCTAAATAGTTATTTTGAAAATATTTGACAAAACCCTAAACTCCTCATACAGGCAGATTTTTCCTGTGGTGATGATTTTGGGGGTTTTTCTGCTGCTCCTTGGGAGAATTCATGAACCAAGAGCATTAAGTAAATGCTCTTAAATAAAGCTTTTCTTCTTCTTTTTAGATGATTTGTTGCTGGAAGGCTTCAACAATTACACCTTTCTATCCAGTGGCTACGTGCCTATTCCTTCCCAACAAGATGACGAAATGTTCCAGGAGACCTTGGAAGCCATGAAAATCATGGGCTTTACTGATGAGGAACAGACAGGTGAGAACTGTTATCAACACTGTACTCGACATTTACATCTGCAAGTGACACTACATAGAGATGCAAATGCAGAGGTTAATTTTGTCCAAAATAATCACTTTGCAAAGCTAATTGGTGTTTATGAAAGGGAATATTTCTCACTGGAACCCCCTACATATCCAAAAAGAGATTACTGAGTCTAAGCCAGCTCTATCAATAGTAATGACCATTTAAAGCCATTTTTTCAGACCTTTCCAACAACTAGCATGAAAAAGTTGCAAAATAATTTCTTTTTGAAGGAAACAGAACAGGCTCAAATAGCTCATATGTACTCACTGATTCAGAAAAAAGAGAAGTAAAAACAAAGAGCATGAAACAACAGCTAAAGAGTCTTGAAAATGTGGGCCTGCCAGAGACATCCACCTGCACAGCTTTTACCTCAGTGCTGCAGGGAGTGTGCAGGGCCCTTGGATGCAAATTGCCATGTCCCAAGTGACACCTGGTGGCAAAAGCAGCGTCCTCCCATTGCTGAGCCTTGGAGCAGCTGCAGCAGCAGAAGAGCACATCCCTCACCTGCATCAGTGACCGAGGGGCTGAGCAAATCCCCAGCCTTGCTCAGTCTGGATGATGGTGCTGCTGCACACTGGTCTGCTCTCCTGCCAGTACTGCCGGGGAGCCAGCCTAACTTACTTGAGGTGCTGGTGTTCCCAGACTGGCCCATTTGCTCCACTGCACACAGACTGCAGAGATTTTTGCTCAATCAGTTCTCAAACTCCTACAGTTTTAAGGCACAGGCCTTTAAAACAAGCCTTGCTCTTTCCAGAGAGGTACAGACTATCAGAGGCACTCAAATGTTATTGCAGAGAACATGGCCATTCTGTTCCGCATTTCTATGATCTGTTTCTCTTACAGCTATTCTGAGGGTTGTTTCATCTGTCCTACAACTGGGTAATATTGTCTTCAAGAAGGAGAGAAACACTGATCAAGCTTCTATGCCAGATGATACTGGTATGATTTTCCACTTCAAAATTTAGTTAACATCAAGAAATTAATAAAATAGCAACTCTTTATCAGTATTTTTTATTTAATTGCTATTATCTGTGTAGCTCTCAGGCTTTAAAATAAAAACCATGCTTAAAATCAGCTCAATTATCATTACCTTTTCTAGTAATCTTGAATCCATAAATTGATGAATGGTGAATTTGTTGCTTGGATCACAAATGTTATTTTTATAGTGTCATCTCTTGTATGTACAATAGAGAAGCTTTAAAGGAAGATAAATAATTCTGCATACTTGCTGAGCTACTCATATTCACAGTTACTGACCAGTTAAGAGGCAATTCAGCCTGACATAAAATCTCACTTCTTAATTCTAGCTGCACAGAAAGTGTGCCACCTGATGGGGATTAATGTGACAGATTTCACAAGATCTATTCTGACCCCAAGGATCAAGGTCGGACGAGATGTTGTCCAGAAAGCTCAGACCAAGGAGCAGGTACCACATGCACTCTGCTCAGCTCTCCTCAAGCTCTTCTCCATTTTCCTATTTCTATTTCTCCTTACATCTTGTCTAAAGGGAAACATCTGTTTTCTGTCTCATTTCTACAGAAACTAACTGTTAAGTAGGTTTCTTCTTTCACTTACAATCTCCTCTGACCTTTTCCAGGCAGACTTTGCCATAGAAGCTTTGGCCAAGGCAAAGTTTGAGCGTCTGTTCCGTTGGATCCTGGCTCGCGTGAACAAAGCCCTCGACAAAACAAAAAGACAAGGAGCTTCTTTCTTGGGGATCCTTGACATTGCTGGATTTGAGATTTTTGAGGTATGTACTGTGGGACACGAGCTGATTAAACTCATATAGATCCTTAAATGTTAATTATTTTAATATGCAAAAAGAAATACAAAATAGCAAATACCATCTTGTCCTATAAGATCACTCTTGAAGGTTTCTTTCTAACCTTGAGAATTCACTGCTTTCCTCTTCACAGATCAATTCCTTTGAGCAGCTGTGCATCAACTACACTAATGAGAAACTGCAGCAGCTTTTCAACCACACAATGTTTATACTGGAGCAAGAGGAATACCAGCGAGAGGGCATTGAATGGAATTTCATTGACTTTGGTCTGGACCTGCAGCCTTGCATTGAGCTGATCGAAAGACCAGTAAGATTCTCTCTCTGTGGGTGGGATACTACAGAGGAATTAGTTATGTGTCAGTGCAACAAGAGATCCTTTATTTCCTGGAGGCATCTGTAACCTCAGGGGTGAGGAAGGTGGTGCTCTGTCTGTGCCTCTGCTTGTGATGATTCTGATCTGCTACTGCTCCCATTGCAGACCAACCCTCCCGGTGTCCTGGCTCTGCTGGATGAAGAGTGCTGGTTCCCCAAGGCTACTGACACGTCCTTTGTGGAGAAACTAATTCAAGAACAAGGCAACCATCCCAAATTCCAGAAGCCCAAGCAACTCAAGGACAAAACAGAGTTCTGTATAATGCACTATGCAGGAAAGGTACTGGACAGATTGAGCTATTTTGACTTAGGCAACTTTGGTTCTTTGATTCTTGTACCTGCATTGATGAGACATGGCTTTAATTATGAAATGTGCTTATTAAGTGTTTTAAGTACACAATACATGAAATAAGATTTGCAAATCATGGTTGTGCTAAGCTCACAAGAAAACAAAAATTACCATCACTGAGGTTACTGAAAATCCAAGTAATTTGGAATCTTTTTTAGCAAGTAGGCTTTTTAAAGACATCAGTACATGTGAGAATACTCAGCCCTCAACCCTAGAAACCTTGCACATTATTTGTCTGATTTTGTGTTAATACAGTGCCCTGTGTTCTTGGATACTCCAGATTTCTTATCAAAACCAAATTTTTCATGTAGCACTCACTGTTCCCTGCAGGTTACCTACAATGCAACTGCCTGGCTGACAAAGAACATGGATCCACTAAATGACAATGTGACTTCTCTGCTGAACCAGTCTTCAGACAAATTTGTAGCAGACCTTTGGAAGGATGGTATGAATCACAACTCTAAATCACTGATGGGGTTTAAAGGGAGAAACTCCTACCAGAACTTTTTGACAGCCATCCCTTGGTGGCAGCACACAAGTGTAAACATGATAAGCATAGAAGAGACTGAGCTAAGACATAAGAATAATGCTTTCTAAAGACATCATTAATGAAAAACTTCATTACAGAGTTTTAAGCACTATCAAAAAATTTCCTTAATATTATTCAGCAACAAAATAAAAATTATTCATTACACTGTTAAAATGTTGCTGAATATGTAAAATTGTAGACCTCACTTAATACAGGTTATTGTTTGGTTTTATGAAACCTTTCATGTAAGTTCTGTGGAGTTCTATTTAATTCATAGACATAATAAAATATATTCAGTTGCTCCATTCAGTCACTACTTAACAAAATACACATTTTCATCTTTGACAGAATTAGACTATTTACCCAGAAGGACTTCTAGTACATTTGTCAGAATGCTTCTATTGCATAAAAAATATACCTGTCCTCTTTGGCAAGCTGCAGTGTAACCATGGCAGTGATGAGTGGGATGTGAGGCAAGGAGAGTTTATATAAACTGTTCCATTCTTTCTTTTCTATTTTAGTGGACCGTATAGTTGGGCTGGACCAAATGGCCAAGATGAGTGAAAGCTCACTCCCCAGTGCCTCAAAAACCAAGAAAGGCATGTTCCGTACTGTTGGACAGCTCTACAAGGAGCAGCTGACCAAACTGATGACCACCCTAAGGAACACCAACCCCAACTTTGTCCGCTGCATCATTCCAAATCATGAAAAAAGGGTAAATTTCAGATGCCTGGTTTGCAGATCCCTGCCACGTTACTCCTGTTGAGCTGCTTGCTGCACATGGCAGAGCTGAACGATGTCTTCAAACGCAGACACGTGGTTGGTAACATTTTTGTAAATCTGTGCTAAAAATCCCTTCTGTTCCCTTTTCAGTCTGGAAAGCTTGATGCCCATTTAGTGCTGGAGCAGCTGCGCTGCAATGGTGTCCTGGAAGGGATCCGCATCTGCCGGCAGGGATTCCCCAACAGGATCGTCTTCCAGGAGTTCCGCCAGCGGTACGAGCCCTCAGCCCCAGCTCTGCCTGGAGCAGGGCTGTGCTCCTGTCTGTCTGTCTGTCTGTCCCAAACCACCCAGCGTGCTTCAGCCTCCCTAACATAAGTATCTTTTGGCAGATATGAAATTCTCGCTGCGAATGCCATTCCTAAAGGATTCATGGATGGGAAGCAGGCTTGCATACTCATGGTGAGGAAAGCATTTTTGATCCTATTGATAATCAGGCCTATGCTTTTTAGATAAAAGTGTTGAGACTGAACAGAAATGACAAGTGATTTTTAGTACCCTAAACCTCAGTGCTGGAGTTAAAAAATATCCCTGTTTTCCTCCAGATGAAAGCACTAGAGCTCGATCCCAACTTGTACAGAATTGGACAGAGTAAAATCTTCTTCAGAACTGGTGTTCTGGCTCACCTGGAAGAAGAGAGAGACCTGAAGATCACAGATGTTATCATCACCTTCCAGGCTATGTCCCGAGGCTACCTAGCAAGAAAGTAAGGATATGTGCTGACAAATAGAATGTTTTCTCTAGCAGAGTATCTGCAGGGGCCTTTAGTGTTCCGTATAACAAACTGGAGCTACTGACACATTTCATTATTAGTTCTATTGCATTAGAAATCGTGTCCAATGAAGGTTTCACCTCCAGCCCAGAAAAGGCTGATCAGTGCTATTACAGGGAAGCAGTTACACTGAGAAGCTGCTCACACCCCTCTGTACAATAAGCTGAGACAATGACCTATCATTTAAACATTTATGTGCTTGTACCAGCAGGAAAAGGAGCATTCTAAGCCATGACTGGAGTCTTATCCACTACAAGTAGCAGCACCCCCGGCATCTATAAAGCATAAAAAAATTTGTTCCACAGCTTCAGTGTGGAGCACTGATCATCTAGCATGATCTCAGTTAATGTACACCACAAAACTATCAACAATAATGCCTTTTTTTTCTGTATACTATCAAGGCTTTCAAATTGCCAGACAAAGAAATATGTCTCAAGAACAATAATCAGTGCAAGATCTAAGTGCCTGTGTGCTCTGGAAAGGTGTTCACACCCAGAACTAGAGCTATACATCTGTGCCTACCCATGGAATGCAAAACTAAAACACTAAAATAAAATACCAGACAGTTAACCAGTGTTAGCACCCTTCCTCAGGAAAGCACAGGCACTGTTAAAGCAACAGAAGAATTTGTGCCAGACTCCTGAAATCATGTGGCTCATCAGCCGACTCTCAGGCCTGAGTTTCTTTGCCTAATGTGTGTACCTTGCAAACGCCTTCTATTCTCAGACTGAACCAATTTGCTTTGTGTTTTTAATCACAGAGCCTTTGCCAAGAGACAGCAACAGTTGACTGCAATGAAGGTTATCCAAAGAAATTGTGCTGCCTACCTGAAGCTGAGGAACTGGCAGTGGTGGAGACTGTTTACTAAAGTGAGTGACTGCTATCAGTAAATCTCTCCTCAGTTTTCCAAAAGAAATGAAATGCACATGATACCAAGGTACATCTTTTCAGGCACACTCCTTGTTCCAAAGCCCATTGCAGCTGGTGGCAAGAGCCCCATTAGTTTCACAAAATTTGGGGTTAGAGATACCCCGGATAGTTCTATAATGCCATTAACATTAAAGTTGGTTTTAACTTGAGATGAAAACAATCTAGTTAGGCAGAAATCCCTAAAAAAGCAGAAATTCATTTGCATGCTTGGAGACTTTTTTTAATTGCCACAACATGAAATAATTTCACAGGGCAGATAATGAAAACACCGAGTAAAATGGAATTTTCCAAACATCCAGAGTGATGTATCTATGGGGAACCAAGTAGCTTGGGAATTCCTAACTGAGACACTAAACATCTTCCTGCTGGGAACCCATGCAAATTAAGTCTATTTTCCTATTAAAGAGGCTTGGGTGTTTCAAGAATGGCCTTCAGAAAACTTTTCCTACTTGGATTGATAGCAATCTCCTCTGCTACCAGAAACAGGCAGTAACACACAGCTGTGTGTACACATTGCCGTTCTATGCAGATGTAACTTTTGTACATTATCAAGGGATGAAAATAAGCCTAGAGACATTTCAAAAGTGACACTATCAGAGGCAGAGGTGCTCAGAAGGCCCCAGGAATTAACACAGAGACAGCCAAGAGCAACACTGCTGAGGCTTGGGGCTTTAAAGATGTTCCCATCAAGCTTGGCTGGACAATATCTGTCCAGTCTTGAGCAATGACAGCACTACCATTAGTGCCAGTCAGTCCTTGAAGCACCATGCTCAGCAACACAAATACTGGCAGGAAACATGCTCAAAAAAACCTTTCCATTTCCAGGTGAAACCACTGCTCCAAGTCACCCGCCAAGAGGAAGAAATGCAGGCCAAGGATGAAGAGCTACAAAAAACTAAGGAAAGACAACAAAAAGCAGAGAGTGAATTGAAGGAGCTGGAACAGAAACACTCACAGGTGAATTACAGCTCTGTGCCTCTGGGAAACACTAGGGGTTTTTTTACCATGTCTAGAAGCTGTTATAATAAAGGTGTCTCTCTCCTTTGCACTTGTGATTGTCTTCATAGCAATGGTCCAGAGCAGAAGGTCAGTGCAGACAAGCTCCCAGTCACTTCAGTAAAGGCCCAACATCCACACAAGAATGTGTGGTGGAGCTGCCTGCCTGCACCCCAGGAATGCCCAGTAAAACAATCAACTTGCACTCCAAGGTTAACAACTTCTCCATTTTATTTGTGCAGCTTGTTGAAGAGAAGAACCTCCTGGCAGAGCAGCTTCAGGCAGAAACTGAGCTGTATGCTGAGGCTGAGGAGATGAGAGTCCGTTTAGCTGCTAAGAAACAAGAGCTGGAAGAGGTCCTGCATGAGATGGAAGCCAGAATTGAGGAGGAGGAGGAGCGCAGCCAGCAGTTGCAGGCAGAGAAGAAAAAGATGCAACAACAAATGCTGGTAAGGAGAAATAAGTGGCAAATACAAACAATAACTTGGATCTTACTGGGACACAACAGAGACAGGAAAACCTCAGATCCTAGGACAGTGCTTGCTGCACAACCCTCATAGATGTATAGGAAGGACAAAATTGATGCTCTTTCCTCCAGAGTTCTCTTCTTCCTCATCTCAACCGTAATCTTTTCTCTATAACATTAACAAATCTTTCCTTCTATGTTGTCAAGTATTACAGATTGTCTAGTTCTTAATAAAAACAACAAAGTTTACAACATGCAGTAATAAGCATTAAGCATTTCTGGAGAATGTAGAAGTAGTATTTCATTTCTAGAATTCATGTTTTGTGGGGTTTTTTTCCCCCTAAAGGACCTTGAGGAACAGCTGGAAGAAGAAGAAGCTGCAAGGCAGAAACTGCAACTTGAAAAAGTAGCAGCAGATAGCAAGATAAAGAAAATGGAAGATGATATTCTGGTAATGGAAGATCAGAATAACAAGCTAAGCAAGGTGAGTTCTGGGTCCACTTTCTTACTCTGAAAATAGTGAAAGTTGAGAGAAGACCTTCTTTTCCACTAGAACAACAGGAATACTCTTGACTATCTAATCTCATGGATGCACAGTTACACCAGACCATCAGTCCAGCCTGTATCAAATGCATTCCTGATTATTTTTCTTTGCTCATTTAAACAATCCAAAATTGTGTAAAGCTACTCTGAGATCTGCTGTAGTAACAATATTTTCAAGCAAAATATTTACAGCAGTTGTGCACAATCAGTGGAAGACATGTCTTCTTATCCAAGAGCAGACTAAGTAATTCTCTTGGTTTGCAATTAATTTAAATAAAACTTCATTATTAAAGCTGGAAGATAAGAATGTCTTCCAGTACTTTTTAAAAGGGATTCCTCCTATAAACGGGGCCCTGTACTTAGCAGCCATCAGAGAGAGCACAAGATTCTAAGAGCAGCAGCTTAGAGAACATAAAAGTCATAGACACCCCTCCATAACTCCTCTGTAACTGAAAATTTGAAATTTATCACTACAATCTCAAGAAATACAGCATAAAAGGACAGTCTCTTGGACATTTTTGGTTGGCAAAGAGTTGATTTATAATCACCAACGACAGACACATTTGCTAACAGAAATATTTTCTTTTTCTTAAGGAAAGAAAACAACTTGAGGAAAGAATAAGTGACCTAACAACAAATCTTGCAGAAGAAGAAGAAAAAGCCAAAAATCTTACAAAGCTCAAGAACAAACATGAATCTATGATTTCTGAACTTGAAGGTGACATGAACAATAGTCTATTGGGGGTTTTGTAGAATTTCTTCTTTTTCCTTGGCACAGAACAAAAAAACCTCAACAGAATCTGAAGAGAACTTTTTAAAAATGTGTGGGGTATTTCCAAATTTTTTATGTTGAACCCAGTTTGGTGATAATCACCAAATCCCCATGGTGCCAAACAACAGAAACATTTTATTCCTTATATATAAAAGAGTAGAGAGAAAAATGAGGGAGGAAAATGCTTATGTTGGGGAAAGAAAGATAAAGAAATTATTCTTCAGGATGGCTAAAAATAAGGCATTGCATGTTGCTCCAAAAACACAGTGACTTGTAGTTAAATGCATGGCTACACTGGAGGCCAGAACCATTTGTTGCTTGAGTTTGAGATCAGATTAAGGACTCCTGGCACTGCCACAGTCTGATGACCAAAATCCCTCCCTTTCCAGTGCGGCTGAAGAAGGAAGAGAAGAGCAGACAAGAACTGGACAAAGCTAAGAGGAAGCTGGAAGGGGAGGCAAATGATCTACATGAGCAGATTGCAGAGCTTCAGGCACAAATTGCTGACCTGAAGGCACAACTGGCCAAGAAGGAGGAAGAGCTGCAGGCTGCTCTGGCCAGGTACTCACTCCTGGGTCTGCACATGGTGGAAAGCCCAGGCTGGAACTTATCTTGCCCCTTCCCAGACACTGAGAAGCTCCAGCCATGAATCTCATCTCTCAGTTCATCCCCTCCATGTGCTTCTCCATTTTCCAATGTCCTTTTGTGAAGAGTAATTCTGCTATTACTTATCCATAGAAAAATAACCTATTTTATTAAATTACCTCCAGGTATCAATGAAAACTCCTCTTCCCATAGGCAAGGACAGTGCTGTCAAGTATGATGAAATTAACTATCTACTTCATAGGCAATAGCAAAAATTAATTAAGAGTCTGATCTTGATCCACTCCAGAATCTCAGTGGATTTTTTGTATAAATTTAAGAGGGAAAACACTCAATCAAAACTTGCTGAATCAACTAATTAGCATCTCCAGACATTGCAACCAGCTAAAGCACAGCTGTCTGATCTTCTCCCTTTCTTTGGCACTTTCTTGCACAGAACTTATAAATCTTCAGTGTATACTGACTTACTCAAAGTGAAATAGTTATTACATTTTTAAATTTCTAAAATAAAATGTTCTTTTTTCAAAAAGGCTTGAAGATGAAACTACTCAGAAGAACAACGCCCTCAAGAAGATCCGTGAATTGGAATCTGTAATTTCTGATCTCCAGGAAGACTTGGAGTCTGAAAAAGCCGCAAGAAACAAAGCAGAAAAGCAAAAGAGAGACCTCGGTGAAGAGCTGGAGGCTCTTAAGACAGAGCTTGAGGATACTTTGGATACCACAGCTGCCCAGCAGGAGCTCAGGTATGGATATGGAGCACAAGGGAAAAAAGGAATGTCCCCAAGCTCAGTTCAGTACTGCCCACTGGCACTGCAGTAGGGCTGGAATACTCTTTGCTGCTGCTGCTCCACTGACGTGTGTCACCTTCCAGGGCAAAGCGTGAGCAGGAGGTGACAGTGCTGAAGAGAGCCCTGGAGGAGGAGACTCGAACCCATGAAGCCCAGGTCCAGGAGATGAGGCAAAAGCACACTCAGGCTGTGGAAGAGCTCACAGAGCAGCTGGAACAATTTAAACGGGTAAACAAAAGTCCATCTCATTGAAAACTACCTCCTATATAACACAATTTCCTCTTATAAATCATCTTTATTCACTTCTTCACACGCTTGTAGGCTAAAGCAAACTTGGATAAGACCAAACAGTCACTGGAGAAAGACAATGCTGACCTAGCTAATGAAGTCAGGAGCCTGAATCAGGCCAAACAAGATGTGGAGCACAAGAAGAAGAAACTGGAAGTACAGCTGCAGGATTTACAGTCCAAATACAATGAGGGAGAGCGTGTTCGGACAGAACTCAATGAAAAAGTCCACAAATTACAGGTAGGAAGGAGTTTGATGCTTTGCTGTGACATGGTGGGACTGAGAAGCCCAGTTTATACCGTTCTGTGTATCCAGAGGAATTATGGCCCTGCAGCCAAAATGCTCATTTTTTGTCACCTTAAACTCCTACCTCAATTATCACACAATTACTTCTGTCAAACTTGTGAAGAGAAAGGAAAATCCATCAAAAATGCCCATTCTCCTTTGCAGTTCATTGCAATGAACATGCTTTTATTGCTTTATGAATATGACTAGATATGGTAAACTAGGCAAAAATGGCATTAGATAAGATTTCAGACAAATCCAAGGAAATTAAAGTTTAAGGAAGATTTCAAAGCTTTGCAAAATAACTGAGTTTATTCTCTGTGGCATCTCACAGGTGGAAGTTGAAAATGTCACCAGTTTGCTCAATGAAGCAGAAAGCAAAAATATCAAGTTGACCAAAGATGTTGCAGCCTTAGGATCTCAGCTACAAGATACACAGGTAAACTTGCATCCAAGATCAGCTCACCTACAATATTCATAAAATGCAAAATAAAAAGACCTAAACTAATGACTGTTTTGCCAATTGATGTGGTGACTGCAGGAGCTGCTTCAGGAAGAAACGCGGCAGAAGCTCAATGTGTCCACCAAGCTCCGCCAGTTGGAGGATGAAAAGAACAGCTTGCAGGAGCAGTTGGATGAAGAAACAGAAGCAAAACAAAATGTGGAGAGACATATTTCAACACTGACAATACAGGTATCAGTGCCATAATTAAATCATTAGCTCCATCACTGAGAGCTGTGTTGGCAATTCCAGAGGATCTGTAGAATTATCCTGGCACAGTGCACAGACCCTTCAGGGAATTTGTGCTGTTAGCCCAGATGGCACCAGTGGTGCTCCACAATGCAGGCAGCAGCCCCCCTGTCCTTTAAAATGTCATCCCTAGGACAGGTACAAATGCAAGGTAGCTCCACACATAGTCTTGCACACAAGGCCTGTATGTGCATCCTAGGTCTGTGCTATGCCTCATTTTATGAAGGCTGGGTGATGGGTAACTGTCACCAACTTCACACAGGTCAAATTAGGAAAGCTCCAGGTCTTAGCTGTCTCTTGGCCAAGTTTTTGTCTCTCTGCCAAGTTTTGTTGTCACAGCTACAAAGATTTGTCCTCTGAATTCAAATTTCAGCTCTCTGACTCTAAGAAGAAGATACAGGAATTTACCACCACAGTAGAATTCATGGAAGAAGGCAAAAAGAAACTTCAGAAAGAAATTGAAAGTCTCACACAACAGTTTGAGGAAAAGGCTGCTTCTTATGACAAACTGGAAAAAACCAAGAACAGACTCCAGCAGGAGCTGGATGACCTGGTGGTAGACTTGGACAACCAGCGTCAGCTGGTCTCTAACCTGGAGAAGAAACAGAAGAAGTTTGATCAGGTATGGACTTTAGATTCTCCCTTGCTGTGTTATCACCTGTCTCACAGAGTGTCCACTAGGACAAGGGGACAAAAAAATTAACTAAAATTTAACTATACAAGAAATGGGTAATTTTGCATTTATGCACCTTTATCAAAAGCAGAGATTCTTCTCTGTCATTAACAACTGACAAGACAGCTGCAGTAGCAAAGCCTGTTTCTAATGACCTCCTGTATTAACACTACCTTTTCACAGATGCTAGCTGAAGAAAAGAACATCTCCTCAAAATATGCAGATGAAAGGGACAGAGCAGAAGCTGAAGCTAGAGAAAAGGAAACAAAGGCTCTGTCCTTGGCTCGAGCACTTGAAGAGGCTTTGGAAGCCAAAGAAGAACTGGAGAGAACAAACAAAATGTTGAAAGCTGAAATGGAAGATCTCGTTAGCTCCAAAGATGATGTTGGCAAGAATGTAAGTTTTGGTCTCAGAACAATCTCCACAACAATAACTTAAAATAGCAGCTAAAAGAAGATGTAATTGTTTTCAGTGTGGGAAAGTCTCTGCAGCACACAAATCCATTCAGCAAGATCAGATATTTCATACAAAATTCAAAGGTTATTCCATTTGTGTCCAAACTTTCAAGGGACTTGGCAAAGTAACTGTAAGCTATGTTTATTTTTAACATAACTTCAAGCATGAAGAAGATTCTAACTGATTTCTGAATAATATATTAGTTTATTACACTTCTTTGAAATGGTAAACTCTGCAAATCTTATTTTATTAGTTATATTTGACTTTGCCACCTGGTTTATATTTACTTACATAACCGCAGCAAATTTCCACTTCTGCATTGCCAATCACTTCTTTTATTACAAATATATGATTACATTACTTCTAATATTAAATAAATTAAATTATGATATTTGACTAGATCAAAAACTAAAGATTGGGATAAAGAGAATCTTATTATTTTAAGACAGCTTTGCAAGTACAAAATAAAACTAATTTATCATTTTCAGTGTAAATTAGTTGATTCATTGTCCACACCTGATAGTTTCAAATGTGGCCTACACTGCAGGTATACTGTGTATAACCAGAATTATTCTTATTTCTCATAACAAGTCTATTAAATTCTCATTGCTTGAAAGGTCCATGAATTGGAGAAGTCTAAACGGACCCTTGAACAGCAAGTAGAAGAGATGAAGACACAATTAGAAGAGCTAGAGGATGAACTACAGGCTGCAGAAGATGCCAAACTCAGGTTGGAAGTTAATATGCAGGCTCTGAAAGGCCAGTTTGAAAGAGATTTACAAGCCAGAGATGAACAGAATGAGGAGAAGAAAAGACAACTCCTCAGACAGGTACCATTCCCAACTACTGCCTTTGTAAATATCTAACCAAGCCAGCTGAAAGGCCCCAACCTAGTGCCATTATTAAAACATCTCACTAACTATAATGAAAAAAAGCTTTACATTGCCTTGAACATGGTGATTAAAAAAAAAAAAAAGAAGAAGAAAAAAGGGGTTATAGGGTTATTGTACTAAAGAAGTCAGGGGGGTTCCCTGTTTCAGTAGCAGAAGCACAGTTACCAACAAATGTAGCTATTTAACTCTACAATCAATATAGTAGAAAACATATGAATTGCTATTTCTGACAGTTAGAACCACCTTCCCTGTATTCTCAGTGCAAGTGGAAAAAGACAATATCTAATATATCTGCCTTCCCAAGGTACACTGAATGCATATAAAAGCACTGGAGATGAAAACAGGATAAAACTTATTTGTACAGAAGTGTTGTGACAGCAAGGACAACTGCTGTAGTCATCATCTTGTAATACACATATTTCCATTAATACAGGACCAAACTGCTGAGTCCCTTCAAAATCCTTTAATTTTGGGACAAAATGGAAATCTGTTGTAACTGCCAGGGAAATCAGAGTTAACAGAGATATGGGGTCTGTGTACACTAATCAGACAGAGTGTTTAAGAGTCCCCAAGGACTTTGCTAAACTGAACTTGTTTTCCTTAATGATCAGCTCCATGAATATGAAACTGAACTGGAAGATGAGCGGAAGCAACGTGCCCTGGCAGCTGCTGCCAAAAAGAAGCTGGAGATGGATGTTAAAGACCTGGAGAGCCAGGCTGACTCTGCCAACAAAGGTCGGGAAGAAGCCATCAAACAGCTTCGCAAATTACAGGTAAGTAACCCCAAAAAGAGAGTTTTTCCCACTGCTATGTCTTACACAGCCACAGTACAGAAGTTAGATGACATCTGTGATCTTGATGCCTATTACAGATGATTGGTCAGAAGGGAAATTTTAACTAGACTGCCCCATTCAAATATCAGTATTTGAATGCTCAGTTTGAATGACAGTGGAAAATTCACAGGGCAAATGATTAAAATCTTAAATTTCATCATGGTGGAGAGCTTACAGATTCTCTAGCCAACACTCATCTGCTACTGACTTACCCATATGGAGGAAAGCAAAGATTCACATGAAGAGAAAGGGCTATAAGATAAAAGCTATAACAGGGCTTCAATCTGGGTTCTAACACTTGACTCTTCAGCATAAAAGACTGTTCAGAAATCAGGTTGTCTCTGAATTATCATGTTCCTGTTTATATTTTAAACCTCCATATCAACTGTTCTGTCACATGCTAACAACTAAACAAGAAAAATTTTCTTAATCAGAAACATTAAGACTCTATAGGTACTCAAATATTCAGAGGACAACAGGTATTACAAAAGATGCAGCGTTCAAGGGGAAGCATTGTGCTCCTTGGAATAGCATTTCAGATCTTTCCAACATGTGCTACCAGATCTCTGCAGAAAATATAACTTCAGCAGCATTATGACAATGTAACTGTGTATGTGTTCTGTTCCATCCATATTTCTTTCAACTGAAATTGTAACAAATTTGTTATTCTTTTCAACAAGGCTCAGATGAAGGACTATCAGCGAGAGCTGGATGATGCACGGGCTGCCAGAGAAGAAATATTTTCTACAGCCAGAGAAAATGAGAAGAAAGCAAAGAGTCTGGAAGCAGAACTCCTGCAGCTTCAGGAGGTAAACTGGGAAACCTACAGCAGAATGAAGGAGATTACACATGGCCTTCAGTAGCAAAACAGAACTGGCAGTGAAGTAATCTAACAGCTCTTAGGGACTGAACTTGTAACAAGTTCCATGTGCTCCACACACTCCACTAAAGCTGTTGGATCCATATCTGAGCACAGTCAGATTGAGTTGAAAAAAATCACCTTGGAAGAAAGTACAGATCTCCAGCCTTAAAGGGAAATGAACTGTATGATCCAACACAAATTGTTTTCAATAGCAATAAATTCTTGAGGGCTTAGTGCTATTATTCCTACCTGTATTAAATGGCCATCTTGTGACTAAAACAAATAAAATAGAAACCCGCTGACAGGCTGGATAAAGTGTATTTCATTGTACTTCCCTAGGATTTATGACATGACAAGAATTTATTCTGTTAACAAGACAACCCATCTCATACCAGCTTTAGAAAATTTACAGTCCTCTGAATCATGCTATAACTATTTGAACATTTATTCATTTCCTTACTATGCTGCTTTTTCCAATTCTGTAGGACCTGGCTGCTGCAGAAAGAGCTCGCAAACAAGCAGACCAGGAGAAAGACGAGATGGCAGAGGAACTTGCAAGTGCTGCCTCTGGAAGGTAGGAATACACCAAATTACATACAAGGCTCTGAATGTGCTACTGATGCTGCCAAGAGAAGTTATGCTCTGCTCCCAACAGCCATCTGCCCTTGAAAAGACAACATGCACTCATATGATTACTTCCATTGAAATATCTAGTTCTTTTCTGAACTATTGGCAGTTCATAATACAACATATGGCCAGAGCCAGAACTACTCACTTTTTAAATTTAAATTTCCAGGACAAGCCTTCAGGATGAGAAACGGCGCCTGGAGGCAAGAATTGCTCAACTGGAGGAAGAGCTGGAAGAGGAGCAAGGCAACATAGAGGCAATGGGTGACCGCATGAGGAAAGCAGTGCAGCAGGTACAGCTCATTCCAGCACACAGCACTTTCTGTTCAAACTCCAGCAAAAGCTACTTGTGGTTCTGAGTATCTGGAGCATTGCCTTCCCAAATTGCCACCTGTCATTTGTCTGAAAGCATGCAACATTTGTGAGAGCGTGCAACACTTGTGACAGCATCCCTTCCCACCTTGCAGGCAGAGCAGCTGAATAATGAGCTGGCAACAGAGCGCTCAACTGCACAGAAGAACGAAAATGCTCGGCAGCAATTGGAGAGGCAGAACAAAGAGCTAAAGAGTAAGCTGCAGGAGATGGAGGGAGCTGTGAAGAACAAATTCAAAGCCACAATTGCTGCTCTGGAGGCCAAAATTGCTTCTCTCGAAGAGCAATTGGAACAGGAAGCCAGGTACTGGTCACCCGAGGGCACTGCTGTCCACTTATTGTTCCAGTTAATGAGACAATAAATAAACAAAGACAAGCAGGATTTGTGTCATCAGGCTCTCAGTGCCACTAAACTTGATAAAGTCTCTCACTTAACATTTCTGAGACATATGGCAAGTAACTGGAGTTACTAGAGTTTCTGATTAAGATCCATTTTATTGCTGGAAAGTTCTACTGGTACCATAGGCAAGGATCTGCTCCTCTACATTTTAGAGTAACTGCCCAATGACTGACAGGTTAATTGCCATAACACACTGGACACTTATTGGATTATTCCTTCAGGAAATCACCTTGTGTTTCAGAACACATCTCCTGGAGCACCCCTAGCATACAGCAGACATATATTTGGTTTTGTTTTGCTCAAAAGAATATGCCTTAAAGCTTTCCTTATAATTCACCTGTTAAGTTCAGTAAGACCTTTAACACAGGGGTCCTTGGTGCTGGTTTCACAAGCCACAAGCCCAAGGCAAGTGGAGAGTACAGAGCTTCCACATCACCAAATGCTGCCCTGTCCTTGCAGAGACAAGCAGACAGCGGCCAAGACGCTGCGCCAGAAGGACAAGAAGCTGAAGGATGCACTGCTGCAGGTGGAGGACGAGAGGAAGCAAGCAGAGCAGTACAAAGATCAGGTACAGACCATGTCACAAGGGTCTTAGTCAAGGGCACAGGAGGTTTTAGGTTTTGCCCTAAGAAAGGAAGATTCCATGTTGTGCCTCAAGCAAATGCCCTTCTAGAAAGCACACTGTATGCCTAGATTCTATGCTGGGAGAGCCAAAGTCCATTACTAAAAGATGGGACAATATAATTCTTCCATGCTATATCAAGTGCCAAAGCACAAGTCCTTGTTTATCAGCAACAGTCTGACTGCACAGCAATATACAGGACTGTGCACAACACCCTTGGTGCAACATGAATAGAGATGCTGAACATATTTTACAATAAAATTTTAGCTTTATCTAATGCAAATCCATCTGCAAGCCCAAAAAGCAGAGGTAGGACTAATCAGAAAAAGAAACAATGAGGTTCTGCCTGAATACAGTAAATATCAGCAAAATGAACTCCCACAAAGCAAAGTTATTTTCAGGCTATAAGCTTCCATCTTTGATTTGGGTCATGTTTCAGTACAACTCCCAATGGAAGCATGAAATTAAAAAAAGGAATATAAAGTATTACAAATTAAAGCATTACTCTGAAATCTCCCTTTAGGCCGAGAAGGGCAACGTACGGCTCAAGCAGCTGAAAAGGCAGCTGGAGGAGGCTGAGGAAGAGTCCCAGCGCATCAACGCCAACCGCAGGAAGCTGCAGAGGGAGCTGGATGAAGCCAATGAGAGCAATGAAGCCCTGGGCCGGGAGGTTGCAGCACTAAAGAGCAAGCTCAGGTAGAGTAGCCTTGCTTGGATAGCCCTTCCCACTCACTGACAGCCTTGAAATTTAGAGCTGAACTACAAAAGTGGGAAAAAGTCTGTCAGGTGAGGAACAGGCACTGCTAATGCTGCGAAGTTACTCACTCCTTGTGTTAGCTTGGCACGCAGAACAAAAGGCCCAAGTCAGGAGTGAAGTTCATTTCATAGACTGCAGCAGCCTCAGGATTTCAGCTGAGATGAACTGTGATAACATGGTACAGGCCTTACTCTTCTCTAATCAAAATCCTTTTGGCTTCAATTGGAACAGAATTAGGCTTGGTTGCTTTTGAAAACACCCCTTATATAATGGCTATATCTATTTGTACAGAAGCAGTCACAAAAGTGTAGAGATAGAGATGCTTGTGCTTTTCACACTTTCACACATGCACAACTCACACATAATGACTGTGAACAGTCTTGGACATCACAGGCAGTAAAAAGAAAAGCACATTAAATTAATCTTATTCCAAAGTCTCTTGGGACTTCACCACTATGGGATTCAGTGTCATCAGACCAAGGAAATGATTAAAACATCCTTTTGCATTTTCTTGTTAAAACTGCATGGGAAAAAGATAAAGCTGTGATCAGTCAGCTACATCCCTGAGTTCTGCACTCACTGGGTTTGAAAACATGAGCTCACTGAAATAAAGAGGCTGACTTGAGTTATAAAGAAATTTCTCTATCTGCATCACTATACCATAAAACTTTACCTTCTACCTAAGACCAACAGTGCATCAGATGAAAAACAAGAACCTGTCTACCTGTGTTCTCAAAGTAGTTTGCCAGACCACTTACCAGTGCTTCAGTGTTCCTGGATGTGGATTCCCTTCAAAGTGAAGGGTTATGGATGCAGCAGCCTTTTCCATTAGCACCACCTTGGGTATTTAAATGTTCCTGGCTGCTTTATGAAGCAGTGGCTGTGTCCAGCCCTTTTACATAGAACACCATATAGCTCATTTTTGTTTTATCTAAATGTAATGTAATTGGCTGTAATGTACTTTGTTTAATTATTTAAAGTAATTACCTACCTCTGATCATGACCATGTGCCTAGTTTAACTGCCCAGGACTCTTTATCTCTGTTTCAGAGGGACACAGGAACCTTCGCATGACTAAGCAGGTACCATGCCTTCAACTTTGCAGCTAGCTTGTATTGCACAAATTTCCATTTTCTTTGGCCCTGGTTCAAATTATGTGAGGTTTCTGCAAACTGTGAAGGCTTGGATATCTTGGCATTAATCTGTTTTATCAAAAAAGACAAATATTACAATAATCTAGCTACCATCAGCTGTTCATCAGTGATACATCTTTCTTACAAGTAGGTTATGTACTGACATAGACTTACCAATGTTGCATTCTCACAAGCTCTGCCACCAGAGTACCTAAGCAAGTACTCTGATTTTTTTGCATGATTTTTTTTTTTGCACATCATCTTTGTGCACTGCCACAAAAATTTTTTTCAAATAAAATACACCATTGATTAGTAAAATTGATTAAAAGGACTAATGAATATGGAGTGTCACAGCATGTCATTAGAATTTCACAGTATTTCTTGTGCCTACTGTAATGCTGACCTAAGGTAAGAGCCCATCTAATGCACCTGAGATTTGGGAAAACCATACTTGCATGTGATATATCACACATCACACAATCACAAACAAAAGAGAAAGTCTTGTCTTTCATTACATAGCACTCTGTGCCTGTATTGCTTACAGAATATTATTACTGAGGCTTTTAGAGCTATTTTACAGACATTACATTGCTTGTTTACTGTATTTAAACATAGAGCACGGACACAGACATTAAAGCTGACACTGTAACCTAGCACAGCATTATGTTATACTTAATAGCACATTCTCTGGACACAGGAATAATACCTGCACTGCAAAAATTAAAGAGCTATTGCCTTGTAATATTTGTATACTTTCTATTTTACATATGCTGGATTTTGCTGTGAATACACAAATATTTAAAGATGATGTCTTGTCCTTGCATGTGCCTTTTAGTCAGCCTAGTATTTCCAGTCAGACTGTTACTCAAGCACCACTCCAGTAGCACTTGTTGAAAGGCAGACTAAATAGAGGTGCTAAGCAAACACTGGTGCTGAAGGCTCATCCCAGACACACACTGTTCTAAAGACACTAATACCAATGACCCCCTGAATGTTATCAAACACAAACTTCTTTAAGAGGAACAGATATAAACAAAAGGTTTTTATCCACAGGGCCAACACCAGTTTAAAGAACTGGTAAGTTTATGCATACTGCAACAGTTTAATTAGCTAGTGTATGATAAGGAATTCACTTTGTAGCCAAAGCTGTAGTGCACAATTTGATGAGACTCTTGCTGTTATTCCCTTCAGTCCCATGTTCTCTCACAGCACTTCAGTGAATTACTGCAGCACAAATGACTTGTGGGTAACCAAGTCCACAGACAACACAAGTCGAAGGGGGCAGAGAGCTCTTCCTTTATTAAGAAGAATTAACAAATTTATTAAGCTAATTAGAACTTATTTGCTAAATAATAACAAATCTCTGCTGCTGTAAAATAAGAGACCCTGCTGTTAAACCCTGCCAAGCACACACCAGGACAGAAATTACACACCCTGTGTTCAACACATGCCATCAGCACCAGAACACAACCATGGTTAATTATCAGCAGATCTTACATGAAGCTTTATTAGCTAGCTAATTGCCTGCTCACACTGAAGTAAGTTTAAGGGCAGAATTATGGAAAACAGACTACATGTCACATTTCCATCTTGGAAACGCAGATTCATGCCTCTGAACTAAGTTAGTCCAGCCAATGTTCCTACTCTCTTCCCTCATATGGAAGACTGAGCTTTGGACTTAAATAGCTGCTTCAGAAAGGGCACTGGCTTAGTCTTTTGCAAGGACAAGACAAGCCTTTAAATATTTAGGCATGATTGCTGTACCCAAAAGTACATTCTCGGCTCCATTTAACACCAAATTAGTATTTTTGGCACAATATTCAGTAATCATGAATTTATTTTATTGCTTATATTTGTGGTCTCAAGCCTTTACAAAGGTTTGCTTAATGAGGGGCAAGTGAGAGGCCATGTCACAAAACTGAAATGCTTTACAGCACATTAGCAACGGAGGCCATGGGACAAACCCATTGTCTGTCTCACTTGCTCACACCTCCCCAAAAATTAACCTTGAGGACCTAAGTGTCCCTGCCTTGGGATGTGCCTATGAAATATACGGGGATGGGAGGGAGATGGGAGAGGAAAAGGGGATAAAGTGGGAAAAGCATTTCCTGTAGGACACTTGCAGTGCTAAGCATCAGTCCCTGGGTTACAACAGTTCCAAAGCAATGACTGTTTCCTCTCTCTGCTGGGAAAGAGATTGGAGTTACTGAGAACCTGGGTGTCACACCTGTCACAGCACCTGTGGTGCTCTGACCAGTGCAGCCTGTGCACTGTGGGCTCAGAAATATCTACTGCCATCCACAGCACTGCCCCAGGCCCTGCAGGAACTGGTGGGCAGAAATTTTGTACAAATTGCTCTGCTTGCTCCTCCAGTGGGACAGGAGGGACACTCCTCTGCTGTGGTGTGTGAGCAGCACACTCTCAAGGAGTTTTTCACTCCTTTCAAGTACCTTCAATTGCACTTCCCTTAGGGGAAAACAATGAAATGAGGGGAAGAATGGGGGTGATTTGGGGCTGATGTTTAGAGGAGGAAAAGGACACAAGCACAAGAACAGGAAACCAATCTAATTTCCAAGCAATTGGGAGTCTAAGCCTGTTCACAAATTATAAGTTACAGGACAGAAAGTGGCATTAGAGGCCCACAGCTCTTGGCTTTCCTGCTTTTAGAACCATCAGCCCCATAGGTCCTGTTACAAAACTCTACTTATTTATGAGGATTCCAAATTACCTAGCACCTGATTTTCTTTTTTCTATTTTTCTCCCTTCTTACTGCAGGAGGGGAAATGAGCCAACATCTTTTGCCCCACCCCGTAGATCTGGAGGCAGAAGAGTAATTGAGAATGCAACAGATGGAGGCGATGACGAAATGGATGCAAGAGATGGAGATTTCAATGGAACAAAAGCCAGTGAATAAACACGCTTCAAAAATTGCACTGCAGCAAGGGGAGGGAGGGAAGATGATATTTAGCACTGTATAAGTCTACTCTTAGTGTCAAGGTCACATACACCCACTCCTCTGACAGATAAAAGCACAACTGCCTTGTCTCCAATGTTTAGATTGACACTAAAAGAACTCCAAAACTTTTCGTACCGTGAAGCGTATTTGAAAAGGTGGGGATTTTCAACAGAGTAATTCACTTTGAGAACCTTGCAGAAAGTAAGTTCTACTAGCTCAAATGATTTAAATCCCAGTAAACTACAGTCTACAGAGGATTTGTGAGATTGTTGCAGGGGGAAAAAAGGCATTGGTCAGTTAATCTTTTCTTAAACTTTCATTTTGTTTTGAGTATTCAATTAATATAGGGTTTTCTTCTGGTTATTACACCCCTGATGCACAATTCACAAGGTGGAAGTGCCTTTTAAATCACTTACTGAAAAATATCATTTGTTCAAATTAAGTCAACTGTTACAGTTTTATATGCACCATGGATGTGCTTACACACTAATAAAAGGCTATAAAAATGATTCCACTATTCTTGTGTGCAAGTGTCGCTTGAAGGGAAGGAGGGATGCAGCAGAGCTTCTCTGAAACCAAAATACTTCTTACAAAAGTTCATTTGTAATCATTAGAGCAAAACCCCTGATTTTCTTCAAAGTAATGCTTTTGAAGAAATACAAAAAAGTCTGAGCTGGAAGTAAAATGGCATAAGCACAGGGAACAGGTTTATTCCCTCAGGGACACACAGTGCTGAGGTGCCCTGGGATGTATCCAAGGGCTGACAGGCACAGGACCTGCAGAGACTCACAGTCCTCAGGTGCAGGAGCTCAAAAGCAGTAAGGGCCCTACCTGTCTGTCTGTGAGCAATGAACACAGCCTTTGATGTCTGTTACATGCAGAAATATTTCCAGCCAAGCCTCTAGAGCAGGCTGAAACCATTAGAAACAGCAGCCCACACTGAATGCAGGGATCTAAGCCAAGCTATTCTGCACTAAGGGATCAGCATGCAGTTACTTTTTACTTTTGGAGCACTCCAGCAAGACCACAACCTACTCTTGGGAGCTACCAGGACCTACCACAAACCCTTGCAGCTCAAGCACTTTCAGACAGCAGCAGCTCTGTGGTCACAGCGGGGCAGTAGGGAGCCATGCACAGCAAAGCAGGATTAAAATCACTCTAAATGCAGTGCAGAGAGCTCACTTGATGCCTTTGAACAGCAAGTGAACCTTAAGCAGCGTGAGAGCAGGGAGAGCAAATCATGCACAAACATCCACCTTGACAGCTAAAGCCATCATCTTCTAAATCTAAGCATTGTTTCACAAGTGCAGAGATCACAGACTGGGGATTCAGACTTAGCACCATTCAGCCAGCAGAACCAGAGCCCAGAGAATTCTCTCTCCTCATGGAAGAGTAAAGGAAGAATCCATTTAGAGCAAAAGATGACAAGCTGAGTGGAGAGGGGTTAGGAGTTACTGGATAAGACTTGATCATTGTTTGATCAGGCACAGAGCTGGTTGCCAACACACTCTATGAGCTGCATGTGTGGGAACAAGAAGACAAGAAAGTCAGACTTCATATTAAATGGTCTTAAGCACCAATGCTTGGAGCAGAACCAGCAAATTGAACATGTATAAACCACGGTAATAACTTGCCAAAAAACTCAAAATGCATCAACAACTCGCATTCAAAATAAGCTTTATTCTGCTCCCCAGTTTAACCAACTTCATACGTGGACTGAGAAATGGAAATCATCTGTGGTTTACATATTGTAGAGAAACAGATGCCTCAGTGGCTGTTTTCACTTTAACTGCCTTAAAAAAAAAAAAAAACCAAAAAAAACCCACAAAAAACATCAAACGTATTTGTGTATTTTTTTTGTCAAGTAAGCTCTCCCCATCCCCTGCCACAATAAAAAAAAACCCATAAAAATTGTTTAGTCATGATTAGTTTTGCAAGTACAGGCTTCCATAAAATACATTAACACTGGAAATTAATCTACTCCATTTAAAAAACAAATGCAGTAATATTCTACAGGGGGAAAATTATTTTTAAAAAACATTCTTTACTCATATAAAGTTCTCTAGCATAAAGGGCTTTTCCATTTAAAAAAGCATTTCTAAATTAGTAACAGCTGATACATTCATATAGAAAAATAAAAAAATCACTAACACCCAAGGCACCTTAGTGAAGGGAGGTTTGTAAAGCAGTAAAACCCACCTATCAAGATGTTAGAACTAGAAACTTGATCAGGTTTGGCCTCCTACAACCACCAGGCTTTATAAGCCACTATGGGGTTAAAAAAAAAAAGTCTACATGCTATTAGCTCTGGGATCTCCTGAGCACTCTCAGCACTAGACATATCTCACCTTTAACCATGACCTGTTCTGAATGAGAAATCATCACTTACAGAAACTTCTTGCCACTACAGAGGCAGGCTTTTGTGCAGCAATATTCTGGTCAGCAAACACCACACGGGGAGCTGAGCAGCTTCCCTGCAGAAAGACACCTTTCACTACATAAAAACATCTCTTTAATTTGGGTGACTGCAGCACACAACACCCACGGTAGAAAGCAGGATTCCAGTCAGTACTGGTGGTGTATTAACACCAAAAGCAAAAGCCTGAGGAGCTGCATAGTGAATATTGCTGTGTTGTAGGCAGGACAATTGCTTTGGTAGTGTCAAAAGAAGCAACCTTCAAGGAGCTATTTACAGAAGCTGATGCAGGAAGGAATTCCCAGTCCTGCACTGAAACAGTCAGCATTGCTTTGTCACACCTTGTCACCCACAGAACTTGCCCAGAGGCCACACTGGAAGCCACTGCCAATTGCGACTGCTTGTTCAGTTCTCACCTACCCTGACACTGCTGTCTGCTTGCTCATTGATATTCTCTTTAAAACTAAAGTTTGAAATACACATTTCTCCTCCTTTCCCAAAGCCAGCCAGGCTTTTCATAGCAGCATCTTGACAACACTTTGTGAGGGATGGCTCCCGGGCCCTGGAACGTGTGAAGGCCGCATTCCAAACTCCAGGCGTTTCACCAACCTGCAAGTGCAAAACTCAAGTCAGGGCATTTCTCAGTGTAACCATGCTCAGAATAACTGCTCACTTCCAGAACAAACCACTCAGCTGAGATGAGAGAACAGCACTCTGAGCACTGCATGAACCCATTCCTTAACTGGGCTGAGTTTTCACTGTAACACAGGGCTCCATTTCCCTCTGAGTAATGAACACTATCTTTTACAGGTGCTGGAATTTCAGTTTAGCATTGCAGCAGCAGACAGATAATCAGCTCATGCATATGTAAATAGATGGCCCCTGAGGCTTTCTTGCAGGACCTTTCATGAGGTTTCTCCCCAGGCTAGGAGAGCAACTGCAATGTGGAACATTCCTTCCAAACAACACCACTGGGTACCAGAACAAACCAGCACAAGAGTCTGACTAAATAATTAAGTCTGAAACAAAGTGTACTATAGGCACTTCACTTACCTAAACACAGAACCTGAAGAATGTGCAGTGCAAGACTGGCAGAGTTTAAGCAGACACTGAATGGCAATTTGCAATAACCTTACTGAATTTTCTTCATTTGATTAAAAAAAGACAACTGGTTCAAACATTCAGAGAAATGTGTACATTGAGTAAGGTAACTTCTTGTCAGCAGCTACTTAAAAACACATCTTAGCAACTCTAAAGCATTCTCAGTGGACCCACTATTCACCTTTTTTCCAGTTCTCCCACAAGTGAGAATCTTAACTATGATAAGGGAAGTCTCCCTACATGCCATAACATTCCTGAGACATCACTTCTACAAGAACATAAAGCATAAAACTAATTGAACCAATAAGCAAGAACTGTTGTACTTTGTCCTATTTAAACACTGATTTATAATTAAAATACATCTTGCACTTGCTTCAGATTTGAGGCATTCAAAACTTGATTGCAGCTAGTCTTCGAATTTCAGCAGCTAGTGACTCCAAATTTTAAACTGACCTGAAACATTCAAATCATAATCCTGAATAACTGAATTTCACATACTTGGAAAATGTCTCTACCAAAACAAATAAATATCAGTCCCTAAGTTCCAACACCAGCAGCTGTCACTAAGACACCAGCAGAGCCCAGCACTCACCCTGTATCACACAGAGGCTGATGAGGACTCAGGCGTGTTTCAAGGACATCTCTGTTCATGTACATGGACACTGAAGGTCTGTTTGGAGACTGGTCATACACAAAGTTTCGGCAAGATGCGAGCTTGGACTCCAAAGCCTGAAGTAAACAGACAAGGTGAGCATCAGACTGACCGTTCTCTTTCAGAAGATGGCAGTGGCACACCAAAATGGCACTGAAGCGTGTGGGTTTGGGGTATTTTTCTTTCTTTAAGAGTGAGCTGGCCAGTAGAGGAACCTGATAGACCCCAGTGCCACATAAGTTCTGAATTTGTGAAGAGATTAAAACAGTCATCTCTCTAAAGATGAATCTCCATTTCTCCAGGGAGCGGATGCTCCTCACCAGCAGGAAAACAAAATCTTCACTTTCCTCAGAGATTTTTACATCTTTCTTACAGGCATAAATTTTTAGATTACTAAACATTCATATGAGCTATCAGCTTCCCTAGACATGTATAAGGTGGTACACCAGAGGGAATGAGCCACAGATATCTTATTCTCCATCACATGCTCCCATTCTAGATCACTCCACCTTTATTGAGTTGCTTTCTGGCTGTATCAGTTCTGCAGCTCAGCCCATCAAAGCCCCATACAAATGTTTGTAACAGCACAGCATCAAGGCATAAGGAATGAAACACAAGTCATGAGATAACTTTCCCAACATCAGCACTACCTTAAATGCCAAACTACAGCTTAGCAGGACATTAGGCCTTGCTCAAAAGACTACTGGACTCTTAAGGCAAACTTCACCAGAAGCCTTTTTGACAGCATGTACCAGCCTGCTAACTTCTCTGCCTTTCACAGGAACAGATCCCTTCTCAGTTTACTCACGCTGACTTATTTTTTCTGCACATGCACTTCCAGAAATTCATAGAGGGAGTTCTTATCCCCATCTGGATTAGAACTTAGAAAAACATGCGTAGTCCATTTTTATTTGGGGGTTGGTCAGAAACATTTGAAGTCCAGACCAAGCCCAAGGCCACACTTGGCTAACCTGGGGCCAAGAGACTCTGTTCAGTCTCCTCTGAACAGTAGTGCTGGCTGCAGTTTCCAAGAGCTCCAGCTTTCCAAAAGCACTGCATGGCAGGTAATCACTCACCCCCACTTTTCGCAGCAAGTCTCCCACAATATTAAGTGCAGATATTCTTGCAGCTGGTGTGAGAGGGGTTGCACTGTAACTGTCCTCAAGACCTGCAGGGTAGGTTAAAGAAGGATATCGTTACTCATGGAAAGAAAAAAAACAAAATTGACCCTACTGTCTTAGAGAAGATGATTCAGGGAAGAAGATTAAAGATCACACAGGTTTTTAAAACCTTTCCCCTAAATCAGACCAGCATCTCTGGGACAGTTGTGAACTAATAAAAAAATCACAACAGCTCATCTTATCCCTCATTATTTCCAGACAGTTCAAGTCAACTGGAAATGAACAGACTATGAATAAACTCAAAAAAATCCCAGCCAATAAGACCATGGTGATTTGATTTAGGTGACACTACACTACACACTGGATTCTGTGGCTAAAGGAGGAATGAAAATAAGGAAGCAAACAATGACAAAAACAAGAGCACAGAATGGTATTAGTGAGCTGGTTCCCTGCCAGTCACCTCTCCTGAAGGTCCCAGGGGTGGGAATGCTGATGGGTGTCCGGCGCATTGCGGGTGTTGAGGGCACAGATAAGGAGGCCTGAACTGCAGTGTCTGTCCTTTCTGCTTCCAGGGGAGCTCTCATTGGTGTTTTGGGCTTCTCCTGTTTCTGCTGCACTGCAAGCTCTTGTCGTAGATCTGTGAAGGAAGCAACACAAAGCAAGTGTTGGAGTATGCAGCCACCAACATAAGAACCAAAAAAGGTAATCTTTTGTCAAAAGATTTTTTTCCCCATGGAGGTGAGGTAAAGTCACTTATCCTTGTAAAAGATTACTCCAGGCACATCTTCAAAATCCAGATAACTAAAGGTCTTTCCAGGATTGTGGCTCAAGATGATTTAGTAGCACTAGTTCAGTTGCAATTACCTGGCTTTCATTTTCAAACCCTTTCAGGACAGGGAATTAACTCCTTGCCAAATGTTAAGGGCTGGTAAGCAAAGGCACATCAAATCCAAGGCATGGCAACTTGGCACACCTTGGCTACATTCTGGCTCCCTGCAAGGTTGAGATCCTACCTGTTGCACCTTTTTCTATCCTGGTTTCCACATGAAGGAAACTTGAGCTGAGGCCAGGTGGAAGCCACATCATTATCTGCCCCAGGGACAGAGCACTTCTGTCCCACAGCGTGGCTGTAGCTTATGGATACCACTCAAGAGCACAGATCTGAAAACAGATGTTTATCCAGCTCCAGGGTCTCTCTCTTCTCAACCAGCCTTGCTGACAGATAGCAAAAAGGCAGTGCATTCCAAGGCAACCAGAAATCAGTCACAGCCCTCCTGTTTTACTTCCCCATCAGCGCTTCATTAGCTCCATTTCCCACAGCCCAGGAAACAATGAGGTTAATGTGTATTAAAGCTGACCTTCATGGGAAGCCACACCAGCACATGCCCCAGCTGGACTGGCTCAATTCCCCGAAGCCCTGATTAGGAGAAGGCTGGAACAGACTTTTGTTTCTCTGAGTGCTCTGGAATAATGTCAGGAGTTCAAGGAGGGTGCAGAACGTTCTTCAGTTTCCTTACTTGTTTCTACATGTCAGATACCAAGTTTTAAAGAAGCAAAGTTAAAAGCCCAGCTCTTAGGCATATGGAGAGGACTCAACGGCTACAAAGCAGAGGGAGAGAAAAGAAAAAGATACAAAAAACTACTGTCTAACCTCTAGCTTCATCTTTCAGGCGCTGCACAGACTCCAGAAGGTTTTCTTTCTCATCCAGCTCACTCTCCAGAAAAGCATTTCTTTCTATAGCCTGGTTTAAACGCTGTTCAAAATCCTCCAGAGACATTATAGTGGCTCTGAAAAAGAGTGCACTGGGTGTCACTACCAGAGGACTGGAGGTAGGACTCCCTCTCTCACAAGAAAATGGACACTTGCATTTTTGTATGGTTTGCTTTGTTTAATTATTTTTTTTTTAGTTTGTAATATATGAAAGAGTGCAGTCAGGGGAGTGGAAGAGGTAAAAAAAAAGTTATCACATTGCCCATCTGCAACAAATCTCTTCAACACAATCATCAGACAAGTGATAGTTCAGAATAGCAATGCTAACAAGTAGTGTCACAAACAACACAGTATCACCATGCTTGCATGACAGAATAGAGGTGGGAAAAAAAAACCCACAAAAAGCAGATCACCTTTTTGCTCTTTCCAGATCATCATTTTCTTGCTCGAGTTCTCGAATGTATTTCTGAAGCTGTTCTTTAATAGCTCTTGTCTGTGCCAAGTCATCTTCCAGCGCAGAGATTTGCCTGTATCCTTCTGAATGCTGCATTTCAATCTTTTCCTACTCAGAGGCAAATCAAACAGCACATCAGGTACTTAGCAACACGTTCTCTTTTTGCAACATTGTCTGAGCCCCCTTGAAAGGCAGAGACAGACTATCTGAAGACTTTCGAGGAACATCATTTTACTTATGGGAAAACATCAACAAATTCAATTGCTCACACACTTCTGGGCTGCCAGCAGACAAGAGCTCTTCCTGTCACTCCTTATCAAACAAAAGTGCTGGGGAACAGTTCCCAACATTCACAGCACAAGGCCATTCCTTGCATCTCCCAGACAGCCTGACTCAGCACAGTTTCTAAGCAATACACAAAGCACTCAAGAGAAGCCACTTATTTTCAACCCTAATATGAAGTCAGGCAATATTTAGCAGCCAAATTAAGAAGAATAAAAAAAAAATTCCAAGCGTGACTCTGTTACATGCTGCTGTGGAATCAGCAAGATTCTGCACTGCCCATGTGGCTTTATTAGCCCAAAGCAGGTTCAGAATTCCAGAACATTTCAGCAACAGGTACACACTCTGGATGGGAACCGAAACCAAACTCTGTCTCCCTCTACACCACGTATACAAGGGTACATTTAAGACAGGCATAAGCAGGGAGGAAGACTTAGCTTCCACCTCAGATCTCTCTCCTGCACTGCCACTAAATGTGGCATTAGTTCCACAGTATGTGACATGGGAAAGCTTTCCCACGTGACAAGGAAAGCTCCAGAGCACACTATTACAATGCTTTATACTCAACCACCTTGCTACCAGACCACTTCAACATGCCAGAGGTTTTTTGGAAATTCCAAGATTGCTGGGTAAGCAACATTCCTGAAGCGCTCTCCAGACAGAATTCAAGCACAAAACACTTGAAGTCACTGGAAACAAATCCATGCACTGGAATTTCAAAACCATGGCAAGTAGTCTAGTGTGAATGACAATGTGAAGACAGCTATTTTAGCACATGAAATGCATAGACAAGGAGGAGGGAAAGAGATATCCATCCTGAACTCAGAAATCCTTATTCGACTGCACAGTGGTGACACTGCTGTCATTCCAAATCTGACACACAGTTAAGAGCCTCTAAGCTCCAAGAGGCAGATTACTTTCAGTTAGTTTCTCAGGACTCTCTAAACTAACCCTGCAAAGCACCATTCCCATCAGTTTTAGGTAATGTGAGGTCTGATTTCTGAGGGGGACCAGGCACACACACTGGGCTGGTCAGCTCAGAGCCACAAGCTGTGTGGGCCTGGCAAAGTTCACTGGTGCTGACCTAGATGCAGATCCCAACCCTTGATGGGCTCAGTTAACACTGCTGCTCAATAGCTTCATAAGATTAACGCTTTGCTCTTGAATTGATTCAGATAAAAGACCAGAACTGCAAGGTCTGAGTCTTTGTTTTTAGCCAATTGTAATAAACTATCAGCTGATCTGGCCCTCAATGGTGGCTCTGTTCCTTCCCTGCAGGCTGTTACTGCAGTTTTCAGGCTGCATGAATAGCCAATTGTTGAATTGTTTATTTCAAGCAGAATGTATTTTAAGAAAGTTATCTACTGTGAAGAATAATTTCAGATTTTCTAAAATATGGCTACCCTCCACTTTTTGAGGCTCTGCATTGCTTCCTACTATTTTCATTCCTCACTGTTTTGCCCAGTTTCACTGGCCCTTTCTTTCATCCCAGCTACTCTAGAGAAAGAAAATAGTCTGCATACTCCACTCCTCAATTAAATGAACTACGGGTTTTATTTTTAAAACTTTTGTCTTCCTCCCCAAACCCATCAGCTTCCATGGGTTTACATGGCTACCTAGAACAGCAGACCAATACTTCACACAACATGCACAGCATCTAATATCTCTGAGGTGCTACAACAAGAACAAGGATTAAAGCAACATAAATACAATGAAACAAGTCTTGGAAGTCTTGCTATCAAAAAGCAGGAAGTGAAGGAAATGGCTAAGCTAGTGCTAGAGTGACAGGACATTTGCCTGGAACAGAAGAATATTTCCTTAAGACAGTAATTTGGACAACAGTTTAAACAAAAGGCATTGCAAATCTGGATTCATCCAGTGATTAATCACTTACACAAACACCTTCACTCCCATTAGCTCATTATTGCATCCAATTGAAAAGAGGAAGGGTAATTACATTAATCTCTGCTTCCACAGAGACTGAGCTGGCCCTACAAAACACAGGGTGGTATTTCTTGGGTGACTGTAACTCACCTGTAAACAAAAGGCTAAATTAAAACTTTAAAAAGTCACACCAATTTCAGTGACTATTTTTTCCCAAATTTAAGAGAATTTACCAGTATTTCCTGAACCTGTCAATCAGCACAGCACCATCTCATCACTCTTCATACTCTAGTTAGCTTCATTGTTCCTTAAGCCACTGTGTTAAGAAGGCCCATCTCAATAAGTTCATATTCTTTATGTTTTATAGTTCTGGAAGGTAATGCCTTTCTGCTGTTCTTACTTTCACAGAACGCTAACCAAGTGCAAAAATAAAAACTAATTTTTCCCTAAGAACAGACAGATTCAATAACAAAACTAGGACTGAAACTGCTTTATCACTCTCAATTCTATGTGTTACCCACCAGCTGCTGCTTCCCAGCTTATCTGAAATGTCATAATAAATACACAACTATGTAAAAAGGGTTTAAAACTGAGTTTCCTTACGTAATGCAAAAACACAGCTGCAGTGTTTGTACTTTGATTGTTCTCAATATTATCTGTGACTGCATGATGCAGACAGCAAGAAAGCTATGAACAAAAGCACTAAATAGATGGAAGAAGGAATAAAACAGCAGCTCTCTTGTGTTCACACTCAGTCTCCACTCCACTGTGGACAATTCTCTCCCATCCGAAATCTATCCTGACATACAGCCACAACCTGTGAACAGGGCTCCAGGAATGCTACCAAGGAACACAGAATCCTCAGAGCAGACAACAGGTAAACATTTCTTTACTTTTCAAGACTTTCCTTTCTGCAGTCTTCTGGTCCATTTTTCTGTAATGCTGAGGTGACACCACGGGGCAGAGTCTGCAAACACCTGCCCTGTTCCCCCTGCACTGAGGATGTGCACCAGCAGCTCTCACCTTCACTGACTCCAGCTCCATCCTCAGGCGGTTGTTTTCTGACAGGAGGTCTCTGTTCCTGGACTCTGTTTGCTGCAGCTGAGCCTCCAGTTCAGCTTCATACTCTCGGCTCCCCTCTTGGAATTCACGCAATTCCTCCTGGGTATTCTCAGCACTAGAGAGAAATTCCAGCAACAAAACTCATCATCATGAGCAATGGAAACAACATCTCTTGTACAATCAAGGTAAAAACAACACTGCTCTTGAACACAGAAGGCTATTTGCCCTTCTCTGTATTCAATAGGAAGAGAGAAACATGCAAATGTTTCCCTGCCATGCATGGGAAGTCACCCCATAGCAAACTGGTAAAGAAGTCCAAATAAACAGAAAAAGCCCAGAGTCTGTTTTCACACTGGAGATGTTGAGGAGATGTGGCATCTCTTTAGTTTGTCAATTGTCCACTGGCATCGCACATTATTCCATTATTCAATTCTATTATTTATTTGGAAATATTAAAAAAGCTATTATTGATTAATAACAAAAAGTGAGAAACAGAGAGAAAGAAGAAAGGAAATGTTTTATATTCTTGAACAATTCTATTGAAACAATCCTCCAACAAGCTGAACAAGCAGCAATGAAAGAGCTGTGCCTTTGCATGAAGTGCTTTGCACCTTATCCAACCTCTTGGAGGAATGAAGCCACTGCCTTACCACTGCTTGTATTTCATAGCCAACTCCTTCCAGTATCTGGTTTCCTCTTCCACTGAGCTGAAGTGATGTCCTTCTGAGTCTTCCATAATGAGTCCTCAAAGTCTAAAACTCCTGTTTCATTTTCCCCCCTGAAAAATTACAGAGTCAAGCATAAGAACTCAGGCAGTGAGCAGCCTCATCCTCCTTGCTGCAGAGCAGAACACCCCTCCTCCCACACAGTCACTGCTCTCTGGGAGACCAAACTAAAGGCCAGCCTTGATAGGACTCTGTCAGACAGACCATAAATGTGAAAGAATTCCTGCTAAGTCACTTCCCCAGTTATCCCAAAGCTGCTGCAGGCTTACACCACATTCCCAGCAGCAAGCAGCTTTGGCACCTCCGGGTATACAAACCCCAAACCTGAGCTGCAGCTGTGCCAGTGCACAGAGAACACAAGGGAAGGAAGATGCAGGCACAACTTCAGCAAACACACTGCAATTCAACAACCCTACAGACACCTATCATGAAATTAAAGAGAAACTTCAAGGACACAGAGATTAGATACTCAATATACTGATTTCTTGAGTTAGCATTTAAAGGAACACATAAATTTTTTTATGGACTTGACTGCTGGACAGGTGAAAAATTTCCTCCTAGGTCAACACAGACAAAGCTACCCAACTTTACTCCTGAATTATCAAAATCCACGTATAGCTACAAGATATCTGGATTCCTCAGAGAGCCAACAGAGAAGGGAGGGTAAAAGCTACCCAGAGGTTTTAGCAGGATACCAGTGGCTAGGATAGGTATGCAGTTAAGATAGCAGCAATCCAGACTATCCAGCTGTCCCTGTGCCAGCACAAACCGGGTCACAGGACACAGTCCCAAATGGGAATGACACACTAAAGAGCCACAGGGGAATCAAGTCCCTTGAGCTGGTCACTCCCACTTGAGGACTTAAGTATCTAAACACCACAATTAAATAAAATAAATGCCCTGTGATGTGTATGACACCCTCTGTTAAACGGGTAGGCAACAAATATAATTTCATACTAGTTAGTCTTGACAATGGAGAAACATCAAACCTAGTGTTCTGCATAATCTGCCCACGTCCAGTCCTAGGTGAGGCAAAGATTCCACTCAGACATTATCAATTTAACCAAATTGATACCAAATAAGAAACCAAATAAGATCAAGAACAGCGAATAGAGGTGGAATTGAACAATTCATAACGTGACAGTTGTCCCAAAACTGCATCACAGAAATCTGAAGAAACACAGTTCTGCCAAATTTCTGAAGAAACACGGTTCTACCAAACTTCAATTCCAGTTCTGCTGAGCAAAACATTTCCTAGAGGTAATTCTGATGGAACAAAGAAGAAGGGATGGCTGAAGCCTTCGAAGATCACTTAGATGTCAGCCTGGTCTTCAACTCCTATTTATGATACTCATAAAATGTTGGAGTAGACCCTCTGAGCAGCATGTTTTAGCTAAAGAAAATGTGCATACACTACACATTTATTGAACTCTATGAAAGAAAATATCTTTAACCTCTGTCAAGACTGCTCTCCAAAAAATTATCTGGTATAAACAGGTTTGAGTAACAGCCACCTACTTAGTAACTCTACTGAGACAAAGCAAAGTAGCTCTTACCTCTATGATGGACAAAAGTACTCAAAGCAGTCTGGCAATATAAAGCCCAATTCTTACTTCCCCGAACAATGCCACAATGCCCAACTCCTCTTGACAGCCCAAGTAATTATCAGATTATTGAGCAAGGAGTAAGCAGCGTCACAGCTGCGTGGGGCTGTGCCTGCATACCTCAGTGCACAGTATCAGCAACACACTCACAGAAATTACAGTGTTATTTAAAAGGGGAGTTGCCAGGTCAGGAGAAAAGTTACTAAGCCTTAGCTTTTATAACTGAGTTTGACACAAAATGTTCATTAGCCAAAGCTGTGTGTTCCTTCAAACAAACAAAAGCACTGTATAATGTATTGATACATTTCCAGCATAAGGTCTCAAGGCTGAAGAATGCACTGAGCAAAAAAAGAGGAAAAGGAGTGTGAGTAAGGAGTGATTTTCCAAATAGCACTCTTGCCTATTTAAAAGAAAATCATGACCAAGCACAATTAACATTCTTGACCTAGGATAGTTTATGTCACATCTCCTCTGTTATTTTTAAGTGAACTGAAAGTGCCTTTGATGTTAATAAGCATGTCCTTCTGCTCAAGGCACTGTGTACACTGTGTACACAGATACTGATCCTTGCAGCACACTTGTGAAGAAAAAGAATCCAAAAAGGATTTTTTCTGACACAAGCATTATAATAAATCAAATATCTGTGTTTGGACAGACAACAAAAATAATTCAGGAAAGATAAAGAAGAACTGCAAAACATCTTGCTCTGAAAAACTTTCAAACAACCCTTTAGAACCAAAAGACAGCTTCCATCACCTTCAAAATCTTGAATATGCTGAGATCTGGCTCCTGTGTTTTCATATTACACTTTGGGAGAACTAAAAGACTGTAGCAATTGGCATTTTTTGAGATTGTAGGGCTGCAAGGAGAAGAACTTTCCTTAACTGATCCACACAATCCAAGAGAACTCTGTGAACACTCACAGAGCACAAAGGGGCTGCACCCCTCAGTGCCAGGGATGTCTTTGTGAACATGAGATTATAGTATGGGCCCACTGAGGATGTCATCCATTAAGAGCTCAGTCTGCTTCGTGGTCACCATTACTAAATAGTACTTATAATTTAAAATTAATTGTTCAACTGCAAATACATGGAAGGACAGTGGAGCTGTACTTATTCCACAGACGTGTCTACTGTCCTGTGCCACAGGCACATGTTTTTTGCTGCCACATTCAAGGACGACCTGTTACTTTCCTTCCCTGTGCTACATCTTAGCTCAAACTAATCTGGGATTTTCAAACTAACCAAAGACGATAAATACATACTGAAACTGAAAAGAAAACTTCCAGGTTTGAGACAAGGTATTAAAGCTTTTTTAAACTTTTTTTTCTGAAATTTGTGTAAGAAGAGTGCAAATAAAAACCATGTAAGTCTTGTTAAACTGCCTTAGAAAGGATAGGGCTACGACTGGTTTTCCCCTGCTGCCTTCTCCCCTTGATTTTTAACAACTTGGAGACAACATGCAAAATGCCTGAAGAGAAATTAATCAAGAACTCCTCGTTGTCTGGGCTCACTACAAAAGCAGGGAGAGCAAAGCGGAGGCCGGGGGTAAAGGAAGTTTTAGAAATGCTTTTTTAAACACTGGAAAAGGTGGAAAAAACGAGGACAGAAAGCCAGAGTCTCTAAGAGGCACACACTGGCTGCACCTTGCTTGTTTTCACACACATGAGACCAGAAGAGATATCTGGCCAGGCTTCCTGCGCTGGTCACAGGCGTTACAAAGCTCCACATCATGCAGGAAGTGGAAGCGATCATGGGTGGGGACTGGAATTTTGCAATAAAACACGGCAGCATAAACGCTGCGGAAAACAAAACCAGAGACAGCAGAATTGCAAAATTCCTCAGGAAAAAGCGAGCATCAAGGAAAACAACACACAAAATTATCGAAGGAACTTCAGTTTGGGAATCAGTCTGAATTCACCCAAACTCATGAGGGCCCCTCGACTGTTTCAGTCCTAGAACAAAGGACTCAAAACGACCCCGATACTGAACTTTTTTCTTCACAAAAGAACATTTAGCTCGGTGAACAATGTTGGCCTACCTTTGTAGCAATGCCTAATGGTCCAAGTCAAGGAAATTCATATTGTAATAAAAAAAGTTAAACAGTACCACAAATACTACTGAATAATCCATGACAGAGATGATGAAGTTCCTATTAGACATTATTTTCCTAAATGTAAACCAAAACAAACCAGCTCTTTGCTCCCGAAAAGTAGCTTTCCCATCCTTTGAAATTCAGATTTGCTTAAAATATTCCCCTTGAAAGGGTCTTCCTGTAACACATGGGCCTGTTTTCTTTTGTTTAAGCCATACAAAAGAAAATCACCACAAAAGAGAAAGAAAAGGGAGAGGTCACGGGAGCACCAGGATTACCACAGAATCCCACAGCCAGCACTGAAAAGAGTTATCGGCTTCTCCGGCGCTTCTCTACTAAAAGGCTGAATTCAGCAAAACCCTCCTCTCCTCAGTAACCAGCCCAGCTCCCAAACTTCCAACTTTCCAGTGACTCCTGAGGAAACCCTACACTGTTCTCGGCTGGAACGCCTGACCTCGATGGTTCCAGCTGCAAGCCAAGAGGTCAGCGGGGCAGCGCTCCCCGATCCCATTCCCGTGCGGAGCACCAAGCCGGGCGGGGGCTAAACCAGCGGGCACGGCTCCCACGCTCCGCTCCCCGCCCCACCTGCGCCCGCAACAGCAACTCCAGAAGCAGGAGGAGGTTCAGGTCCGCGCGGGGCCGCAGCCGGCCAGGTTCCCGTGTCCCGTGTGCCCCCGGTCCGGTCCCAGTCCCGCTGCCCCGGGCCGTGCCGGGCTCTCACCGCGCTCCCGCCGCACCCACACAGCCGCTCCCGGCCCGGCCGGCGCCGCCGCCCCATTGGCTGCCGGTCACGTGCGGCGGGGCGCTCGGCCAATCAGCGCCGCCGAAATGCGCTTCGGAAACTTTGGTGACTTTCAAAAGGCGCCGGGGGGCGGCGGCCGCGGCCGGTCCCGGTCTCATCCTTATAGCCGTTCCTGATCTCATCCTTACAGACGGTCCCGGTCTCATGCTTATAGCCGTTCCTGGTCTTATCCTTGTAGCCATTCCCAGTCCTGTTCCCGTTCCCAGTCCTATTCCCCGTTTGCCTTGCTCAACACCCCCTCGTCCATGTTCAAGGACCTACAGTCACACGCACAAGGCTCCGCATCTTGTGAGGTGTTAAGCGTGTAAACCAGCACGCGCCGTAATTTTAAAGGCGTGATTGACCTTAAAATTATCTAAAAGAGGAAAAGCTTTACATTAATCTTTTTTTTTTTTCTCAATTCAAAAGACCTCTGCTGCAAAAGAAGCAGCGAGACAGCGCCGGTATCTATTTTTAACGCCAGCCCAACATCTTTAGCCCGAAGTGCCCTTTTCCCGACCAAGGACAGGTTTCTGTGTCGCAGTCTATGAAATATTAGACCCTTCCACTCATCCCCATCCCGGCATGATGTCACCATTGCAGGAAACTGCGGCATGGGGCAGAGCCGGCTGCAGCCCGTGAATTCCCGGCCGGCAGGATCGATAGGAAGCGACCCGAGCCAAGCAGGGACTTTCTCAAGCGCCCCAGGTGCGCTCCTACCGCCCGTGCTCACAAACACTCGCTCATTAGTGGTGCCTGGCATTTGTTCGCCGGAGCCAAAACAAACCCACAAATTATCGCACGTGTATCTCTGCGGCCCGCACGGGCAGGGCCATGTGTCACCGAGTGTCACCGAGTGCCACCTCAGCCCCAAACAGCAGTGGGATGGGCTCCCACGTTCGTCTACCTCTGATGTAACACCGGGCCTGCAGCACGGCCTGGCTCTGAAAAGACTTGTCCAAACTGGAAATACACCTCTCCCGAAGGCTTTGTAAGGCTGGGACTGTAGCTAAGAGGACAGATGCTTCTCTATAAGTATTGCACTAAAAGGAATCTGTCCATAACTCAGATAACTTTAACTGAGAAGGGTGACAAAAACTATTCTACTTTCTTGTCAGACATTCAGCAAAATAACTATATTTTCAGTTCAAATGTTCAGCAGAAGTAAATGGAGACAAACTATCACAAAACTATGAAGAGAAAACTAAATAAGGCATTTAAAAAATTGGGTTAATAGCATTTGCAGTTCTGTCATTGCCCAAGAATGTTTTTATTATCAGATAAGTTACAGAAAATAAACCACATGCTATTGTAGTATGTTGCCAGTAATTAAAACAAATTATACATTGTTCACAAGTTTGGGACAAAGGACATTTTACTTCAACACTTTAAGCAAATTTTTGAGGATAGTATGACTACACAGATTATGTCAAAGGTACAGCTGGGTATTTTTGATATTTCTCATCTTGAAATACTTGTAAAACACAGCAAATATTCTCAGATTTCAGAAAAAGCTGAGAGCCTCTCATCAAATTCTGAGACAATGAAACAGCACCCTAACGAACACAGGGGCTCAGAGGCACTACTGTAAAAAACAATAAACATTCTTTAAAAAAGGTTACTGTAATCATTGGGACTGCCTTGTTTGCAAGAAGAATGAGAACACTTGTCTATTTCAAAATTAGCAGAGGAGGAGAAATTATTTTGTGCATTTATTTTTAGTTTGCTGATTAATAATTAACAACTGGCAGATCTTTGTGGTGCTAGGATTTATGGGCTGGTTATTTTAATGAGAAGGCCACACTGATGCTTCCACAAAAACTAAGTGGACAGAAATTTTTCCACTGTAAGTTCTGGTAAGGTTGTAACACCTTATCTTTTGGCAATAAACTTCTGTTGGGAAAAATACTTGCTTTTCTTAGAGAATTAACTCACCATACCGCCCACTCCATGGATGGAGCAGGAACTGCTCACCAATTGTCATTACAAACTACTGAACTCCTTTTTTTATTCAAATTAATTACTGACACCCATAAAACGTGACAAGAATATCATTTGGAAATATTGCTCTCACTGAAGAGCAAGTATTTAACAGGAATAAAACCTTTTTCTCTGTCTCTTTAAAGATGTTATATAATTCTCTGCAATCTGTATATGGAGAACCAGAATTTCACGTACTTAAGCAAGAAACAGATTCTCACTACTTTAAAAACCTTCTGATACCTCAAACTGACACATTTTTGATGAAACTGTCAAATGCTCATTAATAGCACTGGTTTATTAAGCAGAGCAGAACACAGCAGCTCTCTCAGCCTTGGCACACAGCAGTGATGAGTGACCCTGGCAAGCCTGGCTGTGGCTCTGAGCTTGGTCACCACGGCTTCTCCTTGCTGCTGGCTGCAGTCTCTTAGGCCAAGGTGCAAGTAAATTCCAGCTTAGCCTAATACCATAATTATGATCAAAAGACACTGAGGCACCAAAAGGCAGATGCCACCCTGCGCTGTCACTAACCTCTGTCCTTGAGGGGCTCAGCCACCAGCTGAGGAGCAAGCCCAGCCTGGATGCCAGGATTGGCTGCATCACTTTGGCCCAGCCTTCCGAGGGAGCTGTTAAACCGTGAGACAGAGCCACCTCTGTAGAAAGACAAAGAGGAAAATTAGAAATAGAGGCAGTGTTGTTGAGACAAGCACTATTAGCAACAAAAAGATTCAAGAGGAAAAATACCACAGTGGAAAGTTATACAATCCTGAAATGAGCAAAGCCCGGTGACCTCTAGTGAGTTGCCAGTGCCACCACATCAGCAGAGCAGTGACCCTGAGTGGATGCCCACAGCTTTCTTGATGCTTCTTTGGTCAGCAGACTTCAGGTGCTTTGTCAAGGGGTGGGGACACACTAATGCCTAATCCAGTGGGTTCTTTGAAAGTTGTTCTTTTTGGTTTTTAGCCAGTTATTGCTTTGTATTTTCAAGCTGTGTAACATCTGACTTGGGGGATAGCTAATGATGCCCAAGGCACCCAGAGAAAGCACAGAGAGGTCAGACATGTCTGTTGAAATAAGCAAACAGCAGATTTCTGAAATATCTGCAGCGAGGTAGACTCCAGAGCCTCTCTGGACAATCTGTCCCAGGGCTCGGTCACTCACAGGGAGGAAGTTCTTCCTCGTGTTCAGGTGGAACTTCCCGGGCATCAATTCCTGCCCGTTCCTCCTGTGCCATTGCTGGGCCCTGGGAGCAGAGCCCGGTCCCTGCTCGGAGCCCTCCCTGCAGGCACCCTCACACATTCACCTCACGGCTCCAGCGCTGCCTGACGGCGGAGGCTCTGCGTGTTCCACCCGAGTCTGTGTGTGTTTTACCCGTGTTTGTGCGTGTTTTACCCTGGTTTGTGGTGTTTTACCCGTGTTTGTGCGTGTTTTACCCGTGTTTGTGTGTGTTTCACCCCGCTCGCACCGCTCCGGACCCGTCTCGCGGCCGCTGCTTTAAAGGAGGCGGGCGCGCGGCGTTACGACGGCCGGCTTTGCGGCAGCGCGCTGCTTTGCGGCGCGCGGGGCGCCTGACGGCAGAAGGAGCGGGAGGAGGGAGGACAACAAAGGGCCGGAGGGGCCGCGGCGGCGGCGGGCGCGGGGCGGCGGGGCCGGCGCAGGTGAGGCGGCCGGGGGGGCACGGCCGGGCCCCCGGCAGCGCGGGGCTGCTGCGGCAACAAAGGGCCGGCCCCGCACGGCTCGGCCCGTCCTGCGGCCGGAGCTGCGGCCGCCTCGGCCCGGGGCGGCCGGAGCCCGTTAGCGCTCTGGGGCCGGGGGGCGGCGGGCGGAGGGTCGGGCTGGCAGCGGCCCGGAGCCTCGGGACAGAGGGGGCAAAGCGCGGGCATGTGTGGATAATGTCACGCTTACTGTTTTCAGTTAATCGTGTTAATTCCGAATAAACCGCTGCTATCAAACACATGCAAAAGTAACGTACTCTGGAGTTGTAAAACTTGATGAACTTGTTCTTGTAGGCAGCGTAAATTTTGGGTAGCTAGAATTCGCGTGAATAAAGATTTCTGCTTAGAAGAAAAAGTAAAACTTCTTTCGAGGTTAAAAATAATGCAGAGGTAAATGTAGTGCCATGTAGTGTGTTCTATGGTTATTCTGTTATTAAATGCAAAAGAACCAGAAGGAGTGTAGTCTAATGAATGCAGCGCGGAGTCGGAGGGTAAAATGCCTCATTGCTAACCATTGTTTTCCTGGCACTGAGCTTTAGGTTGCTTTGTGGTTCTGTAAAGCTAAATTGATGTGCAGTAGGGCAACTTGAGGATTAGCGGAAGTATTTGTAAGTTATTTTAGTAATTTGAAGCTCTGTTTAAATGCTAAATACTGTGTGCTTAATACAGGTGTGTTGTGTATAGGTTTTCTTAACCAATGGAAAAACAATGAATACACAGCTCAATTGTTTCAGCCAAGTTCAGTTGCACCTGTTGTGTATTTACAGTTGAGCCGTTCTTGCCCCCTGGATCTGCTTTCTAGGAGAGTGCACTGAAAGTTTGGGGGTATACTCTTTTATGTCAGTAGCTGTGTGACTCCAGATAATGCCATGGACTTCAAGGTGTTTCTCCTCAGACTGGTTCTTCTGTGCTGTGGGTCACGAGGAGCATTCCTGTGTTAGAAAGGGTAGTTGAGGCCTTGGCTATAGCCATAATTATATTTAACATAATTAAAGCAGGTTCACTGGCAGAGCGGTAATGGAATTCTTAAGACCACCCTGATTTTTCTCTGTCTTGCTTTAAAGGTTATTTAAAGCATACTTTTTGTTTTTTCCTCTTAGCAGGTGGGAAGAATGAAAGGAAGGGGGGATGAAAGGATGTTGAACCTTTTTGTTTGGCTGTATGATGGAAGGAAACAGGACGGAGAACCTCTGCAATAGATCCTTGGGATGGCTTCAGAGACAAGAGAATGATGCTAAGCCATGGCTCTGGAAGCTTTCTAATTGCTTTTCTGCTGCTGAGAAGGCTTTGCCTTGTAGTGCAAAAACGGTAATTCCTGCCTGCCCTGAGAGGGGGCTCCCAGTGCAGAGGGGCTGGGTGCTGACTCCAGTGGGGTTATTGACTGAGGGGGTGGGGAGGGGAGGGGAGGAGGAGGAGACAGCAGCTGCCAAGGTGAGTACAAAACCTGCTTGGGGGTGTGGGGCCTTGGGTTGTGTTCACACCTCTCACAGGAGTGTTGGTGAGAAGGGGCAAGCTGCTTTGCTTGTCAGGCTTTCCTCTCCACAGCTTTGGGGTAATGCAGCTGGCTGCCCAAAAGGTGTGTGAGGAGCTTCTGGGGAGCTCTGCCAAGTTGTTGCTGAAGAGTGGAGTGAGGAGGTCATGCTTCCAATTCATCTGTTTAGTTTGGAGGCAGATTTAGCTCTCTGAATTATTATTATTATGTAGTAGCTACAGCAATTGTGGATACTGTTCTTCACAAGGTCCTACTTTTCCCTTGCTTCCATTTCTTTAAATGTTCCTTTAATGTACATAATTCTATGCATTTAAGATGCAAAGGGCTGTGGATTAGAAGGAGTAGTACAGCACAATTAGGTACTTGAGCAAGTGAGCTCCAACTGTTAAGGAAAGCTCTTCACACACATTTAATCTGACTAAGTAGAGACATAAGAGAAATGGATGAGCATGTTGCTGTTTTCATCTGTTGAGGGTTAGGAAGGAAGCTGCCATCAAATCTGGAATTTATTATATAAATCAGTTCCAGACAGATTTTTGGCTGAGTTTATCTTCATGAGATGTAGCATCAAGTAGAGAAGAATGAGTAATTAATTATTCATTCATGTGTAGTAGGAAATGCATTAAATTCAATTTGAAAAATAAAAGTTGTTCAGAAATTTTGTAGCAATGTTCTGTCCAGATTACCTCTGCTGACCTTGACTGTTCTGCTTCTTTTAACCTTGCTCGGTTTTCACTGCTGGCATTTTAAAAAATTTTCTCTTTTTGTCTGAACATCTTGCTATCTTAAATCAGAGTAGACAAAGACCACTTAGTTATTGTGAAACTTTAGCTTTCTTTGGCCTCTGCTCTATTACCTTCTTGATGTAATTTCTAATTTTTTTTTAAGTCATATTCTTTAATACATTATTTTCACAATTTTAATAAATTTTTTAATCTTTATTCAAGCTAAAATATGGTGCCTTACGGATGTGCAACTTGTGAAGTGGTTCTTTCACCCTTGGCCTAACAATTTTCTGCTTCTCTGGTTCTGTTTTGTGGACTCCTTGCTGTTTGGTTTATACCTCTCTGGGTTTGTTGCTTCCAAAGTCCACTGATACCAGTATATCTAGGGCTGGCACATGGACCTGGCATGGTTCTCTGTAATGTTTTACATGTTCACTCAGTAAGGTAATAGTAGTCATAAAGATAGCACTTTAAATCTAAAATCATAATAGTCTAAAAATACCTGCTTCTTACCCTATAAAATTGTTTTATTCATGTACATGAATGTAACTGAGCTTTCATTTTCCAGAAAGATTACATGGAGAACAAGAAAGCTGCTGTAGAATTGAAGGATGCTTCATCTCCTCATGCCGGCTCTAAATTGTTTCCAGCAGTGCCGCTTCCCGATGTTCATCCTCTTCAGCAACAGCAACTACAGCTTTCCCCTGGCCCCAAAGTAAGCTGCTGTGCTCATGGCTCTGACTCTTCTTGCGCTCCACAAATGCACTGTGGTGGTGGTGGAGGTGGGAACCTGATTCACCCTGGCACGATATTAGACTCAAAAAGCACTGGGACGATAACTTGTCAAGTAGGGTCAGGATTTGCTTATCAGTCTGCATCTTCACTGAAGAACCCTCCAACTAGAAGCAATTTGGCAGGAATTTCCAGTGAGTTCTCTGGTGTGTGTGTAGAAAACAGTGTATCTTCCTGTCAGCATCTGGCCTGTTGTGGAAAACTCCATTTCCAGCCGTGTCACGGTAACGTGCACAAGCTGCATCAGTTCCCAGCCCTGCCGAGCTGCCCATCCTCTGGCTATTTCCCCTGTCCCGAGTTCACCACTGGGGCTGCGGGGCACTTGGACGAGCACGTTGCACAGCCGGAGCTGCCGCCACGCGTGTGCGCCAACCCTCTGCACCTAAACGTGGTGCCCCCCGTGTGTCTGAAGGGCTCTCACTACTGCACTGACTGCTTGAGCAAGGTTTGTACACCCCACCTTTCTCCTTCCTTACTCTGCTGCGTGGTTCGTGTCCAAAGTGTGTAGCTTGAGCAAAGCAACAGCTCCTGGGGGTGCAGTTTGCATCCCCCTGGTTGGTGATGCACGGTCCAGATGTGCAGACAGCCTTTTGGAAGCTGAGCTCTTTCCTGAGGTAACGTTCAGTGCAATGGGAAGACAAAAGAGCTATCACAATGTTCAGTCTTCAGGGGATCTGTAATGTACTTGAGCAGAGTTTTAACTTCTTTCAAATCTAGTCATCTCTTCTTTACAGCTCCAATTAAACTGTTCCATGGTAGGGACTCTGGGAAAAGGCTAACAGCCATTAAGATGTACCCTTGGGCAGCTGATCAATAAAGAGCCATTTGTAAGTCAGGCAATACATCTTAAGCTACAAGGACATTCTAGTCTTGGTTTGGTTTGATAGATCTTAGTTCAGTCTTCCTAAATTTGTCATTTATACTTTAGTACCAATTTAGTAAAATTCAAAGCTTGTTAGAACTGTGCTTGACTATTACTAGGAATTTCTAGTGAAATAATATACTCAACTTTGCAATATCTGTTACTTAAACTTCAAAGTTTAAGTTTCCAATATAAAAGTGAGTTTTAGTGAACTAAATGGTCAATTCAACATATTTGGAATTATCACCCCTTCTACTCTCCATGTGCAGGTTTTGTATACTAGGTCTTTGGTTTTTGTTGGGTTTTTTTTAAAGGATGCATATTTGTACCACTTAAAGGTGGCATGTCTTCATATGTTGAGTTTAGTAGACTCTTTCCTTGCATTTGGAAATCTAAAGCTGAATGTGCTGGGATAGAAGTTCCTTCATGCCATCATACTGTTGTTAATTAGCATTTTAAAGGACATCTGAACTGGCATTTGTTGCAGAAAGGAAACAGAGTTGTTTGTAGCATTGAATAGCATGTGTTAATATTGTATACTAAATGAACTTGTATTCTGAAAAATTGTCCCAACAGCCAACCAGAAACAGCCTAGTTGATGCTGCTAAAATCTGGCCAAATATTCCTCCTCCAAGTGCACAGACTGCACCTGTTCCTATCCCAATCTGTAATGGCTGTGGAACCAAAGGAACAGGAAATGAGAAGAGTTTGATACTGGCAAGCAGCCTTGGCAAATCACCACAGAAATATGGTAAACCACATTTGCTTGAAACTTCCATTTAGTGGATGTTCTCCTTTTAGGTGCTGTTACACAGCAAGAGTTCTCTTAAATTGCACTATTATCTGGAAACTTCTATAAAGTCATAGAAGACTAGACAGTAAAAGAATACCTTGTCTCTGTTGTGAAAATTCATTACTTGTTTTTACGTGTTTTGACTATGTAGCCAATTTAATGTATTGTTTATATAGACTTTTGATTTTGCTGTTATTATTTTTACTGTTTTAAGAACTAGAAAAAGAAATTCTGCTGACTTGGAAGCTATTTTGTTCTCGTGATGTGTAAAGAAATTATCTTCAGCCATATTTGTAAATCATTTTCATAGTCTAGTGTCTATTGTCACTCCATATGCAGTAAATGTGTAACATTTATAATTCTCAAGTGTTCTTAAAAGGAAAATACTGTGTGAAATAATTGCTTGATCTTTCTGCAATATTAGTACTGCTTCAACTACAAAATCATATCTAGTATAAAAGTTATAAACTTTAAAGTCACAGAATATTAAGAAATTGAGAGTTTTACTGTTACTTTAAAACTGCATCCATTTTAAGGTAAGACACATCAATCAAGTGTCTTTTACCAAATGCCATTCCAGTGAATCTTTCGGGTAGCCAGCCAACATACTCTCAAACAAATATGATTGTCAGGTGTGCCTTATTTTAAATTCTCAGGTAACATTAATTTGTAGCTTGTTTTTCAACTGTGAGGATTCTGTGCCGTTCCTCATGTTGCTTTTCAAGTTGTTTTGTGGGGAATGGAATGGTTACATAATGTTAGTTCAAATTTAAATCTACTTTCAGAGTGCTGAAACACCAGCTTAGCCTGCAGTAGAAAAAATTCTATACTAACTCTCCTGAGCTGTAGGATACTTTGTTAGTTCTATATTGCCTTGATTTTCTCTAATCACCATCATGGTACTGGTCATCTCATCCAGTTTTGTTCAGATTTCTTATCTAATCCACAGTGTAAATTTTAACAGTTTCCATGTTTTGCTTCTGTTACTTGCACAGCACCAAGTGTTACACAACTTCAGACAGTTTTTTTTTGGTATTTGGTAATGTTTAAAAAATATTTTACTTGATTGTTTGAGAGCTTAAAAGTAAAGTCAAAGTTGTCTTGCATCTTTATCCTAATCTGACAGTGAGTAAATTTTTGTTTAAGACTCATTGTTTGTGGGATTCCTTAAGAAAGTAAAACTGAACTTGCATTCCTGGGAATGTTGTTCATAAAACTTCCCATGTGCAAGGATCATACTATACTAAGTTTAATGTTTTCAGTATTTGGAAATAAAAATGAGCTGTGTTCTTACACCTGCACAGGGTCCCCAGAAGTTGCAGTCACAGGCCAGGTTCTGGAAAACTTGCCCCCCATTGGAGTCTTCTGGGATATTGAAAACTGCTCAGTTCCCACTGGCCGTTCAGCTGTGGCAGTTGTGCAGAGGATTCGGGAGAAGTTTTTTAAAGGTCACAGAGAGGCAGAATTCATCTGTGTGTGTGACATCAGTAAAGAAAATAAAGAAGTTATTCAGGAGCTAAACAACTGCCAGGTATGCAACCAGCACCAGCTTGGTGTTCTTGCCTGAGAATTTCTGTACTTTGAATGGGCCATGATTGATTCATATTCATTAAAGCTTTGTTTGCTTCTGTGGGTTTAGTTCATCTTTAGTTTATGGGTGGGCTCTCTAATACTGATTTATTTTTGCTGCTGTGATAGTTTTTAAGTGAATCTGCATTCTGTTATATGTAGGTAACAGCTTTAGTTTTAATTTTCACAAGAGTGTATTTATCTCATCCACCAAAATGTGGTGGCGGAGTTTTTGTTATCCTTCAAATCTGTGATCAAATGATTAAGCTAAAAGAGCTATGATTCTGTGAAATTAACTCCTTTATTTCTTGGTGAATACTGTGCTGATTGGTAAGGACACCTGTAGATCAATGCTATTGTTTGGAGTACCTTTAACATACATATATTTTCCATTGATATCTTCAGTTTCTTGGTATTTTTTAATAACTTTTTGTGCTGGTTTCTATGTCAGAAATTTCCACCCTCTAAATTACAGATATGTTAATAGGTTGACAGTTTTTTGGAATATTTTTGAGGTGTATGAGTTGTGATCCTTAATGCAGAACAGCAGAAGTCACCCCAAAGATATTGCTGAACAACTAGGGTTGAAGTTTAGTGCTCACATCCCTATGTATTCTATTCTGTGCATGTGTACATTAATTTACCTAAATTAAAAGTGCATGGAAGAGCTTGTATTTTAGCTTTTTTTTAAATTCAATTGAAATAAGCACAATTCACATTGAAGCTTTTCTTCAGAGTGTATTTATGTATTTCCACAGGTGACTGTTGCACACATCAATGCTACAGCCAAGAATGCTGCTGATGACAAACTCAGACAGAGTCTGAGGAGATTTGCTGATACACACACTGCACCTGCCACTGTGGTTCTTGTGTCAAGTGAGTGTTTGTGGTACTCAGCTACAGTGCTGGCTTCAATTCCTCTCTTCCATAGTATTTTTACATATGGCACTATTTTGATTTCCAAGGGTGGTGTTTCAGCTTTAACTGAGCTGTTGAAGAATTCTTAATGTCAGTGGCAGCAAAGGAAAAGCAGGGACAGTAAGATGAGAACTTGGCTCAGTTCAGTCACTGTTATGATTTGATGCTTTTTTGAGTGTCAGTAGGTATGTGTGTGACTACTGTCTAAAGTTAGCCTCAGCAGGAAGCTCATAAATTAAAACTCATGGAGTTGTATATATGGTCTAAGCAAAATGTATTTTTTTAATTCTCATAGCAGCATATTCCATATTATACGGTTCAATCTGCAATCCACTCAGCTGTTGAATTGCTGTGTGTTGGCTTTGGGTTTCTCCCTAAAGTTAAACAGATGTTTGCTCTAGAAATACCCAGTACCAGTCCAGTGCCCTGCTGATGAATTGCTACAAGCTGCTGTTAAAAGGAAGCCCTTGTCTTGCGACTGAATGTGAACTGCTGATTTAAATAATGGCTGAGAAGCTGTTGGTGCTTTTTCACTGGCAATTTCCAATGAGAAATAGAACCTGTTGAGTGAGATTAATGGGTTTTTTCCTTCAATCATATGTTTTAGATTTTTCAAGTGTTTCCTTGCCTGTTTCATTTTTCCCCCTCCAGCGGATGTGAACTTTGCTTTGGAACTGAGTGACCTGAGACATCGCCACGGTTTCCGAATCATTTTGGTCCATAAAAACCAAGCTTCAGAAGCACTCTTACATCATGCCCATGAACTTATTTGTTTTGAAGAATTTATTTCAGACTTGCCACCAAGGTTACCACTGAAAATGCCGGTAAAGATTTTAATTCTTGATGCAGCAGACATTTCCAAGTGTCAAATTGCAGTTTTTGTTGTCATTTAGGACGAGAGCAGGCTGAAATTACATGTGTGTTAATTATGATGGGGAATGTCTCCTGTGTATTTGGCCACTGTCTGTCAGTTACTGTGAATGTTTGCTTTCTGCTTTCAGGCAGGAGGAGTGAAATACTAAACGGGAAAGTAGTGAACTAAAAAGTGAAATAGTAAAGGCGCAATTCTTACCCTATCTGGTAAAATATTTATTGGTATCTTACTTGCTTTTCTTTACCTTGCAGAAAGTTTGGGTAAGAACTTAGCTGTGCATTAGGACATCTTAGTGATGCATTCTTAAGTTTTGAGTGACTGTTTCTTTTCTTGGGTTTTTGCCTTCCTTGGTGATTCCCTCTGGATACGTTGTGGTGGCTTTTTCCAGCACTCGTGACTTTTTCTTTCTTGAAATAACTTCCTGACCTATGCTTTCACATGCATGTATAGAATATATAGGTTATTGGATAGTTAACAATGGTGCTTTCTCATCTGGAGAATTGATAGGGACTCTGTAGTCTGTTCTGACTTATTGGAGATGGAAGTTTGAGGATCTGTCCTGGTATAAGAGTTTTTCAAACAAATTGAGTGCTGCAAAAGGAGTGACTTGGTGATGGGATGGAGGTGGTGGGAGGAGGGCAGGGTCACCAGAACCAGTGTTAGAACTAGTGCTTTTGAACCAGAGGGTGTTCTGGCATAATCAGATTAAAATCTTCCTCCCTTTTGACAGGCTTGTCATACACTGTTATATGTCTATAATCTGCCAACAAACAGAGACAGCAAAAGTGTCAGCAATCGCCTGCGGCGTTTGTCAGACAACTGTGGAGGGAAGGTGCTGAGCATTTCTGGAAGCAGCGCGATTCTCCGCTTCTTAAATCAGGAGAGTGCGGAACGGGCGCGGAAGCGAATGGAAAACGAAGATGTTTTTGGAAACAGGATTGTAGTGTCTTTCACTCCCAAAAACAAAGAACTCAATGAAACAAAAAGCTCCAGCTTTGTGGGAACTGACAAGGTCAAGTCTCCCAAAAAAGTAAACAAGAACACAAAGCTGTGCCTCCTCAACAAAGATTCAAATGATCAGTCTGCTGGTACCAAAGGCTCTGCTGGGAGGGGATTCCAGATTCATGGATCTGTCATCAAACCCACAAATGTCAAAAGTTTACAGGTATTGTTGTTCTGCCTTGTTCCCTATTCTTACTTTTCCTTGTGTTCTGAGGATTGCTTCTGTTACTGCTTTAACTTGTCAGTCCTAATAAATGAATAACTGTAACATGTGGTGACATTCCTGAATGAGAGCTGTGTTCATCTGCTTGGGAAGCAGACACTTAATGTGAGGGTGGTTGTTGTCCCCTCTCCCTGCCTCGTTTTTGTCAGTTTGGAAGTACTGCTGGTACTTGCTCTCAAATTTTAGCCACTTTTGACTTTTGCACTGGTGATGGGTAACATCTAGAGTGATCCATTTTGCTTGTTTTAAGGAGAGGTGGGGTTAGGCCTATAGTGTAGCAAAACATTTTGACTAATTAGCACTTTACTGTCTTCTGCCACAGGAAGTCAAAAATTCCTTGTTATGAAATACCAGTGAAAACACTATGAAAGAAAAAATGGTCAGCCATCTAGCCTTCCATCAGAAAGAAGGCCTCTGGCAAGGGATGAGTGGTGCTTTGATGCTGACCTTTTTTATCTGTTTCACACAGGAGCTGTGCCGCCTCGAATCAAAGAACGTCAGTAGAAATACTGAAAACCAGCAAGAACGTTTAAGAGAACAAATTCCTTCTCCTCAGAGTAACTCTAATGCAGCAATTTCTGTGTCTCTGGCAACCAAAAAAATGGGAGCAGGAGAATCATCCTCCAAAAATAGTCAGAAGTATGTTTAAGAATAAAAAAATATGTAGACACTAGTAACATATTTTTTTAATGTAAATTCTGCAACATGATGCTTTCTCTTTTTTTTTCTATGTATTTGTAAATAGAAAAGAGGCCTCTGCTTCCAGGAGCATTACCAATTCCCCTGTAGATAAAAAAGATAAAGATGAAACTGTATTTCAGGTCAGCTATCCCTCTGCTTTCAGTAAGCTGACGGCCTCAAGACAACTCAGTCCTTTACTCATGTCTCAGAGTTGCTGGTCATCTCGGTAAGTGTCTGTCTGTCTGTCTGTCTTGGGAGGGGAAGTGAGACTTCACCAGTACATGCATTGATTATTCACAGCTCATTTGTTTGTGCTGGAATTTGTTTTGCCTGTACATGTGTACTGGGAAAATCCCTTTTAAGTGCTGTATTTATGCACTTGACCTGTGTCTGTTATCTGATTTTGAGATATATATTTTGGAATTGTGCTGTTCCTTCAGATCATAAATATTTTTATTTTACCCAGGAGTATGTCTCCCAACCTTTCAAATAGATCATCTCCACTCACATTTAATGTAGTGAATCATACCAGTGGTACAGACTGCCCTGATCCCTTTGCAAATGGTGCAGACATTCAGATCAGCAACATAGATTACAGATTGTCCAGAAAAGAATTGCAGCAAAATTTACAAGAAATCTTCTCAAGACATGGCAAGGTAAAGGCTCAAATTCTTTTATTAAATCTGTGTTTATATAGTTCCTGTTTATGTATTTAGGGGTGTGGTTTTAGGTTCAGGTGAGCAGAAAGAGAAAGGTTTAGGAGCAGGACTTTTAAACTTTATTAAAAGAATGGATTGTGGGGTTTTTTTTCTTTAAAAAGACCAGATAACCACTTGTACTAGGTTTTTAATTTGTGTGTGGTCTTCATAGATCTGGTATTCTGAAGTTTGTTATATAAAATTCTTAGTAAATGGCTCATTAGTATGTAGGGATGAGACTTAAGCTTTAACAGGATAACCTTTTTAAGCTGTAGAGCTGAATTCCTAACGTCAGCTTAAAAATCACAGTAAAACCTGTTTTGAGTCAGAAGTGATCAAAAGCAGGGGAAGTGTGAATTGGTAAAAAGCAATTATGGAAGGTGAGGTCAGTGGTCCTATTTCTGTCTGATCTGTGGATGACATTTTTCTGGCATAATCTTTACATTGAAAGATGATGCTTGTGTTAATGAAATGCCATGGGCTTGCCTTAGTCCGGGATCGCTGTGCTGGGCTCTTGTTGGCATTGCCCTGATTGCTGTGGTTCATCACACTCCCTTCCCTTTTGTTGTTGGCTCTTGGCCAGTGCAAGACTCTGCTCTGGTGGTGACTTGGGTTAATGTTTTGGTGTAAATGTATGAGGTGTTTTCTTCCTCTCAGGTAAAAAGTGTGGAGCTCAGTCCCCACACAGACTACCAGCTGAAGGCTATGGTTCAGATGGAGAATCTGCAAGAAGCCATCAGTGCTGTCAACAGTCTGCACAGATACAAAATTGGCAGTAAGAGGATCCAGGTCTCATTAGCAACGGGAGCTGCTAGTAAATCACTCTCTCTGCTTAGGTAATAAGCACTTTCGCATCTTCTTAATTGTCCTAGCATGTCTTAGTAGCTGAGAGATGATTTAAAATACTGCTTAAAGGGATAATAGGGAAGTAAGGTAAAATCTGTTGTGTGACCTGATGAATGTGTTAAATGCAACTAGGCTGGCTTTTAGTTTAGATTTCTGTGCTGCTTATATTCAAAGTTCCATCTGAAGACTCCAGGTCCCTAAGAAGGTTTAATAGGTGTGTTGCTCTTCTTGCATAATACTGATATACCTTTAACTTAATTTGTGCAGCTGAGTTAAGATTACACTGGGCATCTTTATTTCTTCTTTCTTCCAAGAAAGTGTGTATGAATTTAGTTTTTGAGGGTGGGTGCACAATTGGAAACACCAACAGCATTTCATTTGCTACCTGGAATGTGATACAACTTAAGAGTGCTGATGCTACTGAGCGTACAAGTATTTATTTTTTTCCTTACTGAAAGAAAGCATTAGAAAAGAAGTTGTCATCATTTATTCACAGAATGAAAACTATTCTACAATTATGTACTACTTGCCATTGTATAATTTACAGCTTTATTTCATTCTTTCCTCTTCAAAGTTTGTAATGTAATGACCAGGCTGGTAACTTCTAATGCTGCAGCTTTGTTGCATTTTATAGATGCTCAGATTTTAGCACCACCTCTCCTTTAGGCACAGGACCTGATGAATTAGCAGAAATGTTACTACTTGTGCTCCCTGATCTAAAATGACAACTTTTATAGTGCTGAAATGGAAGGGAACACACTTTGTCCTGTTTTATGTCTAGTTCATAAACTGCATCTCTAAATATCTTGCTTATTTAGATTGCAGTCTAATTACAGCAAATTAATTTTGTGCTAATGCTGCAAAACTTCTCTTACAGCTCAGAAGCAATGTCAATTCTGCAGGATGCACCTGCTTGTTGTTTGCCTGTGTTCAAATTCATAGAAATCTATGAAAAAAAGTAAGTTCCTGGTGGTTTCCTCTCCAGTGCTTCTAAAAAAAGAATCTGATCATGTATGGTTGTTTGCAGTGATGTAGAGTGGAGAATTATGAATTTTTGTTCTTAGGTGCTGCAGCATATTTTGTACCAGAGGCAATTATGGCAAAACTGGCCTTTTTTAGAGGGTTCTACTTTCAGTATTTTACTCAATTCTTCTGCATTGATTGACTAGGTTAGTTACTTTAACATTCTGCATTGAATAGTTTCTAGCATATTCCTGTTTATTAAACAAAAAAGGCAGATAACAGCATTGCCTTAGCTGCCTTTATAAAGTGCCTTTATTTCAATGTCTCCCTCTCAGGTTTGGCCGTAAGCTGATTGTGTCAGACTTGTACAGACTGACGGACACCGTGGCCATCCGTGACCAGGGGAGCGGCAGGCTCGTGTGCCTCCTGCCCAGCAGCCAAGCCAGGCAGAGCCCCTTGGGATCCTCACAGTCACATGATGGCTCCTCAGCAAACTGTAGCCCAATAATATTTGAAGAGTTGGAATATCACGAGCCTGTTTGTAAGCAGCATTGCCTGAATAAAGACTTTATGTAAGCTGTGTATAAAATACTATAAATATTTCAAATATTTCAACAGCATTATAGTGAGCCAGTATATTAAAGTCCAGGTGTGTGTTCTCATAATGTGCTCTAATCACTCCTCATATGTTTACAAGTATAAGGCAGAAAATAGTGAGATGGGCCAGTGGATTTTCTAGGCAGTTCTCATAGGTTGGTGTGTCCAGGTAAGATGATTGTGTTCTAGCACAGCTGCCAGGATTGAACACCTCTTTAATGGAAGCTGGAAGGTTCCCTGCGTTCCTCTGGCTATGTAGGAAGGTTATACATACCAGAGACTTCTATTACCTGAATTTCATTATGTTATTGTTGCTGATTTTGTCCTCCAGCTATATTTAGTAAGTGATTCATAGGGAGTTGCAGGTTTCTTGAAGCCATATATTAAGTTTTTTGTTTAATTCAACATCTGCCAGGTTGTGCTAGTAGAGTAATTATTAGGTGATTATTGTTAACTGCCTGGTATGTGCTGCTAAAATATAATGTAGAAGTTTTATTAGGTAATAAAAATATGGCCTTCTAAATGTTACTTCTGGAAATTTGCTGTAGCTGTATTCTTTTTGGGGAAAAATCATGAAAGTTGGTTGTACTGTATTATGTGCATATAGTATAATGTTTAATATCTATGTGAGCACAGATATTATGTTAAAGCTGTGTGTAGAGTAAGCATAATAACCCGAATCTCTTATTTTTGCAGTGAACATGAGTTTGATCCAGATTCTTATAGAATTCCTTTTGTGGTTTTGTCTCTGAAGACATTTGCTCCCCAAGTTCACAGTCTTCTACAGACGCATGAGGGTACTGTGCCTTTACTAAGGTAATGTATTTTAATTTCTGTTTTTAGTAACTTCTGATAGGTTGAAGATTTAAAACTTTTTGGGAATTACCTGTTCTATATGAACTCAGTTATTACATAACATGGTATCCTTTAGAGCAAATGAATATACTATGAAGTGATCACTTTTAAAAATCTTGTTTAGCAAAACCAGCACTTATTTAAAATATGTATTTTATGAAGATTTCTGTCATGTGTCAGTTGTTGATATCTTGCTCATGAAATGTCTCAAAATATTGGTTTTAGGACAATTATTGTAGTGATATTTTAGTGTATAATGGAAGCTTTTTTTTGCCTCCATAGTTTTCCTGATTGTTACATGTCAGAGTTCAATGATCTTGAAATGGTGCCAGAAGGGCAAGGTGGTGTTCCCTTAGAACATCTGATTACCTGTGTTCCTGGAGTTAACATTGCCACTGCCCAAAATGGCATTAAAGTTATCAAATGGATACATAACAAACCACCACCTCCTACTGCAGGTAAGTATTCCTGTTAAAAACTTTTTCTCTTAACTAATTTTTTTATGCTTAAAAATTAAACTAATAAAATAACCATGTATAATTGCTTAAACTTTTTACAAGGAGAAACTTTCAGGTTGAATGTTCATGCTTTCCTCTTATGCTGTAGCTTCAATCCATAAGTAAAGTTAAGTGTTTGGTGGAAGAGTACTTGTGGAAGGTACAATAATATGACTTTTTTGTTTGTAGATCCCTGGCTTCTGCGTTCCAAGAGCCCTGTAGGTAATCCCCAGCTCATTCAGTTCAGTCGAGAAGTGATAGATCTGCTCAAAAGCCAACCATCCTGTGTCATCCCTGTCAGCAAATTCATCCCAACCTACCATCACCACTTTGCCAAGCAGTGCCGAGTGTCTGACTACGGCTATTCCAAATTGATGGAGCTGCTGGAAGCAGTGCCTCATGTGCTGCAGGTGAGTGTGCTACTGGCCACTCTGACCTGGGGAATTGTGGCTGCAGCCATCTCAATTCCTGGTTGCTGTTGTAGAATAGGTGCTGGGCAGTACCTAGTGCCCCTGGAAAGAGCTGGTTGACTGAACCTTGGTGGGTGTGTTCTTTTTTGAGATGCTGTTTCCATGCCCACCCTTTCAAAACAACTTCTGGGGAAACCTCAGGGATAAAGTTTGAAGCTGCTTTTAACCTATGGCTGGTGCTTGGGTAAAAGTTTTTAATTGTGCTCTGTGCAACATAAGAACACTGCGAATTCTGAGTGCTCATGAGTTGGGCTGAGATTGTGTAGCCTGTGGCTTGAAGGGATTTCTGTGAGAAATAAGTCGTGTAACCTTATTACAAAACCCCTGTGGTCACATTCACTTAAAACTTTGAACAGCATTTGGTTGTAGGATTTTTAAATAACCAATACAAATGTGCAGAAGTTGCAGTAGCACTCATGGATGAAGTATTGAATTTCTCAAGGGCATAGTTCTTAGTACAGAAAGTGAGTGGCCCTGTGAGGCTCCATTCCAGATGCTGTCTCTATTATATTCTTTTTCTAGCCTACCTATATTAATACTGGCCTGTGAATGCTGAGGGTGCTGGATGTGAGTGACCAAATCTGGTTTTCTTTCAGATTCTGGGCATGGGTTCCAAACGCTTGTTAACGCTCACGCACAGAGCTCAGGTGAAGCGCTTCACTCAAGATTTACTGAAGCTGCTCAAGTCCCAGGCCAGCAAGCAAGTTATTGTGAGGGAATTCTTGCAGGCTTATCACTGGTAAGTTACCCTAATGAAACTGTGCAGGGCCTGTCTATGAATGGTGATTTTAATACCTAGTGTAAGAGGAGTCAGCACATAAAATCTCAAAACAAAGCTGTATTGACTACATTGCCTTTTCATTGCAATATGGAAGTTCACACTTCCAATGAAAACAAAAATGAAAAGCTCTCTGCCATGTTTTATTCCTCCCTTTAGTACTTTAGGTTCATTTAACTTCATTGGGATTGGAAATGGGTTATTGTATTTCATTAGTTTTCTTTGAAGCCATGACTGCAGTGTTGGATTTAAGCAAGTAGGTCATGGCACATTAACTTGAACAGTAAAGGGAAAGCTTAGCTTAGGCTTTCTTCAGAAGGAAATATAAAATGAATAGATTACCTGCTAGGAGTTACTTTTACTCCTTTAACTGGATCTAGCAGTGGCAAAAGTTAGGAGTAATAGCTATCTGGAACCTTCTGTGCTAGCATCCTAAAAAGTAGGGTTTTATTTGGGTTTTTTAAGAACCAGGACTGATGCTTTCTTTAATAGGAAGATAGGAAGTAATAGCTTTGTGCTTTAAACAACACATGGCATCTTAGGGTGAACCTGTGGATCTGCCTTTACGTGTGTGCTGTTCTAAATCATGTGCCAACAGCTCATTGGGAATGCACTTTCCTATTTCCACTCTTGGCAAAAATACATTATTGGTTGTTTATAAATTTATTTAATGTAGAGTCAGCACTGGCCACTGGTTGAATAAGAGTGTGAAGTGTTCTGGGACCTGAGAGGTTTTGGTTGGAAAAGTGGGAAGAGTAAAACACATTTTAATACATTACACAGTACTGGGAAGCTTTAATATGATGTTTTCCAGGAGATGGTCTCTGCCTTCTCTTGAGACCTATTTTTGTTTAAAAGAGTGTATGGCTGTAACTATTAAGCAAATACAGAGAATACTCTGTAGAAGTATAGCCAGCTGGAGCTGTATACACAGCACAATTACATGTTCCTAAAGCACTTAAAACCACTGGTTGAGATGTACAGCTCTTTGTTACACTGATTGTTCTCATGACAGTAAATCTTACTTCTCTGGCTAGAATGGATTTCTAGTTTCCCTTTGTTTCCCAGGATGGTATTGCCAATGTGGAAATTGTCCTTCTGTTTTTTAGTATTTGAGGCTTGCTTTCTCAGCTCACCAAAAAATGTATTTTTTGCCTCCACAGCATGCATTAATACTTGTATTACACATAACTTTTTGAAACTTTCAGGTGTTTCTCTAAGGATTGGGATGTTACTGAGTATGGAGTGTGTGAACTGGCTGATATTATATCAGAAATTCCAGATACAACCATCTGTTTGTCACAGCAAGACAATGAAATGGTGATTTGTATTCCTAAAAGAGGTATGTCCATCAAAGTTTCTTGTGTTGTTTCTAAATAGATTGTTCTTTGACTGTTCTAAAGCTTTTGGTAACTCAAACGTGTAGGAGTAAGTTGGATTTTTTTATAATTGTGTTTCTACCTTTATAACAAAGTTGCTAAGTTCTAGCAATTAAGAATGTCATTCTCTGAACACTTAATAGAGCAGGAAAACAGGTGGTGGAAAACATAAAATAATGTTACTACTTCTGCATGTAGTTGTGCTTTCTGTGAAATGATTAGACAGTGGATTGTTTTCATACAGGAAAAAGCACCAACATATTTGACCATTTAAAAACCTTCTAAAGGCCTGATAACCTGACTATTTTGGACTTTTAAATATGTGAGCCTAGTAAAGGTCTCAGTGGTAGAAGAAGAGTGGCTTGGCACAATACATGATCATGCTGAAAACAAGCCACTGTTTGCCTATTGTATTCTGCTGCATTTCGTAAGTGTGTTGGGATGTAGCTCTCTCTTTGTTATTTTTTAATTTTAGAGCGTACCCAGGAGGAAATTGAAAGAACCAAGCAGTTTTCCAAGGAGGTGGTGGATCTGCTGCGGCACCAGCCCCATTTCCGAATGCCCTTCAATAAATTCATTCCCTGTTACCACCACCACTTTGGGCGCCAGTGCAAACTCGCTTACTATGGGTTTACAAAACTACTTGAACTCTTTGAAGCCATACCAGATGTCTTACTTGTAAGTTCAAATTCATAAGCTGGACTAAAACATTTTTCTGGAATGTATACAACTGTTTCAGCAGGGGTTATATTTCTCATAAACTTTAGTGTGAGTTATAAATTCTGCACCTGTAATATTTAATCAGCTGTATTTAAGAAAATCTTAATGCTATTTTGGTAAAATGGTCCATGGTTTTGAGCACATTCAGGAGGCTGTTTGTTAAAAAATTCAAACAAAATTCAGTGTCTCAAAATTGGAGCTAAGTTTTATTATAATTGTGTTCAATTTGCTTTTAAAAAGTTAAGATTTTCGCTGCTTTTTTTATTCAGACATTGAATGGTTTTGCTTGCTGTACAAACAGCTTTTGAGGTGGCAGAGTCCTGGTGCACAGCAAATCCCTGCCTGCAGTCCCTGAGTTTGAGCTGCAGCTGACACTTTGTTCATCCAGCCTGCATCAATCACCTCAGCTGAGTGCTCTTGTGTTCTGTAGGTGCTGGAGTGTGGGGAGGAGAAGATCCTGACGCTGACGGAGGTGGAGCAGGTGAAGGCAGTGGCTGCCCAGCTGGTGAAGCTGCTGCGGGCGCAGAAGGACAATGCGCTGCTGCTGGCTGACCTGCTGCCCGAGTACAGCCGCACCTTCGGCTACGCCCTGCGCCTGCACGACTTCGACGTCAGCTCCGTGCCAGCCCTCATGCAGAAACTCTGCCACGTGGTGAAGGTAACCCCTTGGCCCTGGCTGCCAGCATGGGGGGGTTGTGTTGTCACTGTCGTATTTTCTGAAAAATCCCTTCCCCAGGATTTCTTCTGCTGGGAAGATGAGAAGCCTCAGAGAAAAAAGAATCTCTCATTTGGTGCTTCTGTGTTTTGCTGCTTTGAAATGTTGTCTGGAGATTGTTTGCCAGCTGGTCATTGTTTGATTGGTTTCATGTGAATTGTTTTTACTTAATGACCAATCACCATCAGCTGTGTCGGACTCTTAGGAGTCAGTCATGAATTTTTCATTATCATTCTTGTTAAGTCTTCTGTCTGTATCCTTTCTGTATTCTTTAGTATAGTTTTAGTATAGTACTTTTTAATATAATATAATAAAATAATAAATTAGCCTTCTAAGAACATGGAGTCAGACTCACTCATCTCTCACCTCATCCTGGGGACCCCTACAAATACCACAGTTGTGTTAAGGAGTTCTCCATCTCACAGGACGTGGCTCAGTACCTGTAATGAAATGTTGTTTCTGGAGTACATCATTAAGTCAGGAAGGGGAAATTACAAGAGGGTTTTAAATGTAGTTTCTATATTCTTATGATGTTCTCTCTGCTCCTTTGTAACCTTGCAGCATTCTCTGGGAATACTCATGTTTATTTAACAAATGATAAGTGAAAGATTCTAATGTAATACTTACTTTAACAGTACAAATTGGTTTTTTTCCCCCACCTGACTTCTACCTGTAAAAAAGTCTTCTGATAACTGTAGTAGTTTTCAGTCTTCTAATATATTCAATTCCTTTACTTTTTTCTTTTTTAGCTGTGATTTGAGACTTTGACTCTGAATGAACATACATAGGTGGTCTTCTGTGCCAGTGGAAAAGAGAGGTTGGAGTTACATGGATCTGGGTACATTGGTTTAGTTGTTCCAGTTTTGTTGACTTAGCAGCTGGTGTTAGGCTGGAGCTCAGTCAGGACCACCTGGCTTGTAACAAAGAGTAAAATCATACCTTCCAGTGGACAGAAACTGCTGCACAGCTGTACAGGTTTTGAGTATTTGAAGTAGATATTTACATGTAATAGGGTGCTTAATTTTGTGTGCCTTTCACTAGGGGAATATCAGATACAGCTATGCTCAAATAAACCCCAGCTATACATCTTAATTTTAATTCAGTCTCTTCTGTGTCCCAATTAATTTTTCCAGGTGGTTGACACAGAGTCTGGTAAGCAAATTCAGCTGATAAATAGAAAATCTCTGCGGACTCTGACTGCCCAGTTGCTGGTCTTGCTGATGTCCTGGGATGGAACATCCTTGCTCTCAGTTGAGCAGCTTAAGCAACATTATGAAACAGTCCACAGTACTTCACTTAATCCATGTGAATATGGATTTATGACCTTAACTGAACTCCTGAAGAGTCTGCCTTACTTGGTTGAGGTGTGTAAGCTCTTGCCTTTCTGATATGTTTGAAAAGCCATTGTGCCTAGAGGCTATGGAAGTGTGTGCTCTAATTCTTTCTCCTTTTTTTTTTCCTTTTTCTGCTAGGTTTTTACCAATGGTGCAGCAGAAGAATATGTCAAGCTTACAAATCTGTATGTTTTTGCAAAGAATGTGAGGTCCTTACTTCACACTTACCATTATCAGCAAATTTTTCTTCATGAGTTCCCAGTAGCATACAGCAAATACACAGGAGAAGTGCTGCAGCCTAAAGCATATGGATGCAATAATTTAGAAGAGCTCTTGGGAGCAATTCCACAGGTGTGAAGAACTCAGTTTTGCGCAATTACATTGAGATTTCTGTATGGATTAAAAGTAGTTACACAACCACAGCTTCTTTTAGTTGGGTTGAGTTACTGGAATAATTACCTTCTTCAGAGAAGCTTATTCCAGTTGTATTTTTAATGCACTTCTGAGAAATTTGGAAAAGAAGATTAACCAGCACACATGTTTTGGTGAAATTTTGCTTAAGAACTGTTCCTAGTAAGGCTGTAAACATTCGTGGCATCTCTGAGTGAGAGAATTGATTTTCTGTCTGTGTGAATGAATGGTTGTACAGTACTGAACCTTCATTTTGATCAGAGTGCATGATTGGGTTGGGAGTGAATTCTGGGACCTTGTCAGAAGTGCCATGTTCTTGTTATCCACATATCCTAAGTGCTCTGGGATAATTGTGACATAGTTTGTGGCTATAGTATTCCCTTTAAGTAAGCCAATCTTTCTGAAGAGTGATCAAAAGGAATTTTTCAGTTCCATGTTTAACCATTTAGCTTCATTCATGTTTATTTACTATACTTTCTGTCACTATAGTTTGCCTTTGGTATCAGTTACTTTGAGCCTTTACTTGACTGGTGTAGTACAGATTAGCAATGTGCTTTAGTTTACTGTGGAAATCATGTCAGTGCAAAGCTGCATGAAAGGCTGTGAGCAAATGCTTTGAGCTCAGCACATGCTGATGTTCAATTCTGCTTCCTTCTTAACAGGTGGTCTGGATTAAAGGACATGGCCATAAGAGAATTGTAGTCCTGAAGAATGATATGAAAAGTAAGCCATTTCAATTTTGAGCAGTATCTTGGTTTGTTTTTTTTTTTTTTTTTAAGAGGCAGCTTGAGTTGACTAACCCAATGAACTTGCCTTTTTGTAGCTCGTTTTAGCTCACCTAGTTTTCCCCCTGCTGATCATGTAGATGATCATGGAAATCAACTTGCTGACAATAATGGACATATTATGGAGACCCAAGCATCCACTTCCTCAATGGAACTAAATCTAGGAGGGCCCAGCAATGGTAATGCAAAGCTGGTTTGTATAAGGAATTTATTGTCTTAGGGGCAATAAGCAGAATAATTGAAGCAGCATGGGGAAAGGTGAGTTAGTAAATCTGAACTTGTGTAAATATGCATTTTGGCTTGAAAGCTTGTTGAACTTCTCTGAGTTTGTGGTTAGGCTTTTGTTCTGAACTGCTGGTCTATAAATGTCTGTGTGTATAGGGAGAGAACTTCTGGGTACTGCTTCCCAGGGATTTGCTGGAAATTTAAGTCTATGGACATGAGGCTAATGAGAGAGGGGGGTCAGCAGCTGCTTCTGCTAGCAGTGTCTCCTGCATGTTACTTAGATGCTCTTGATGCAGTAAATGAATCTGAGATTAATTAGCATTAATGAAATTAGGGTGGTGTTAGTATTTCAAACAGAGCATAGTTCTGAAATCCTCAGGCTTGCATCTGGAGACTTTACCTGTGACAGTAGTGACACCTTCACAGCTTACAGATGCTCTGAAAGATGTTCCCTTATTTTTGTAGTTTCTAATCAAACAGAGCAGGAACTTCTTTGCCTCACCAACACATCTCCTGTTGATCTCCTGTGTGAGCCAGTCCCTTCCTGCCTGCCATCCCCCCAGCTGAGACCTGACCCCGTGGTTCTTGAGTCTGCAGACCTCATTCAGTTCGAGGAACGCCCTGCACCCCTCCCAGGTAAGAGTTTGCCTCCCTTTGTTGCTTCAAATTGGGCTGATGAATTCTCTTTGAGTATTTTATTGCCTAACAGCAGAGAAATAGTATTTTTTTTTTTAAAGAAGAGCATCAATAAATTGACTTGTCTTATTTATTTCAGAGATAATGATTTTAACAGAAGAAGAAAAACAGACAATTGTTACCACAGCTCAAGAAAAGCTGATCTCTGGTTCTGTGGTGTCTGACACCACAGAGAATGCTTCAGTGCCTCCCTGTCAGTCCTCTGAAACCCAAGTAAACAAAGAAGCAACGGACAGCCCAGCCAAAAAGCAACACAAAAACAAGGTCAAATTGGCAGCAAACTTCTCACTTGCACCTGTAACCAAGCTTTAACTCTTTCTTTTTAGTGTGAAGGACAAATACCTATGGACTGTGCACAAAGTAAAGCTGTTTGCTAGCCCATGTGTATTTTAATGGAAAACCTAGAGGAATTAATTTGTATTTAATGTATTCTGTGAAAATTTTGTTCCTTTTACACTGAACACAGCTGTTAGCAGAGCAGATTTTTTTCTATTATTTTGAAAAAAAATCTGGCATTTGTTAAATTATTCTTAAATTTTACAGTTTTTCATAAATGTGTTCAGTAAAAGCAAAATATTAATTCAACAAACACGGAACAGATTTTATTTTCTTTAAGCCTTGTTGGTGATGTAATCATACATGTAGCATATTGTATTCTATAGGCTGTTGCTTACTGGTATTGTTTCAGACAGTATTAATGAAATGCATGATTTGTCTTTCAAAAGCCTGTTGAGAAATTTTAACTCGCTGACCTGGGATGACAAAAGTGAGGGGAGCTGATTGTCCTCCAGAGGGGAAACTTGTTCTCTGACCTTTCAGATGACTTGTAACTGCATTAGAAATGCTTGTCTAAAGATGTCTGTAGGAGGCTGTGGGTCTTGTGTAAAACTTGTTTTAAATGTGGTTTTGCTGTAGCTTTCAGTTCCATTTAGGAGCTTTCTAGGACACTGGTGCTTTACCCTTCCCTCATATTTGGTTTGTCTGGCATGGGTTTGCTTAAGGGAAAGACTGTCTTGATGTCATGAGTGTAAGATACAGACACACACATTTTCATTGTGTCTAGAGATGAAGTTAGGAAGATTCTGAAATATGCATCTAATGCATAAATTACAGATAATGGAGCAGGTCTTATTAAAATGGCTGGTGATGGAAGGCATTGATGCTATTTCCACCTGTAAGGAAAGTTCTAGCTACATGTGGAAATGCTAAGGTTGTTCTGCTTAACCTTGTTTTCCTATTTCTAAGCACAGTAAATGGGAAGCTCCTTTGATGTGCTGTCTTTTAGCTGTGTCTGTTTTTATTCTAAGACTTACTCCTAGTGTTGGCAGCTTTTTGAATTCGTGGTATCTTGTGTTGGCTTTTGCAAGGGCCAGCTTTGGGAGAGAGGCTGAGTCAGTGGATGACCTTAACTCTAGTTAGCAGAACTGTCCAGTGTGTGAGACTTTCTACCCATTCTGGGTAACCATGGCATTTACAATGGGTTGTATTTGCCAGGCAGCAAATAAATGCTTGTAGTATTGAAAGAACCTATACTAGAAGTTTTCCACTGGCCAACTGAGTATTTTTTTAGATGGATTCTATTGTAATATGCAAGAGATGGAACACAGGCTCTAATTTTTCAGCCAGCAGCAGGAAATGCCACTGAACAATGGCTATGGACAGAATTTTACTAGTCAGATTTTGTTATAAAATCTTTTATATTTAGGCAAGTATTACCAGTAGTGAGTTTATAGCCATTGTAAGTGCAAAGAAACACTGGGAAGTTTTTCTGAGCATTATGGCACAGTATTTTGAGTCCACAGTAAACCTCTACAGACATACTGTTATAGAAGAAGAAATGTAGAAGTAAGTTTTCTTGGAATGTTTTTAGTGAGTTAAATGCAAGAAAATCTGCTTTCACCTTAACTTTGATAAGGTTGACAGTGGTCAGGCCAGATCTTTGTTTCAGGAGAGCATGCATTGGAGAAGAGACCAGCCTGAAACAGTATTTTCATGAGAAGCAGCTACAAGTCATTTGGAGTACTAAAGAAAACCAGGTTTTTGCTTCAGAGGAAAATATGGTGTTTATCCAAGTAATGTGGTGGTTATACCACATATGGAGGTCAGCATATCTTATCTGGATTCATGTGTGATTCTGCTGAAATTGCTGTTTGAAAGTAATAGAATAATACTTTTGAGAAGTTGTGTTCATAGTGTAACAAAATAGCTAATTGAATTGCAATATATTTTTTTATCCAAAGGGTTAAATGAATGATGTGACTTACAGATTTAAAAGCATTGCAACCATGAAATTCTTTAATTTAGCAAATAAATGTACTACTTCAGATTCATGTTTGTTTAAAAGAAAAAATGTCACTGAAGCCCTCAATTTATGCACTATTTTTTCCTTGGAATGGGAGAGAGAAGAAAGACTTCTTTTCTTAGCTGTCTACTTTGTTTGGACACTTTCTTTTGTGGCTCAAGTGCTGTTTTGTGTGTTGGGACCAAACAGTTGTCAATAAAATTTTCAAGCAAGCATAACTCTTGTCCTTGTCTCAAGACCTAAGGGGGTGGGGAAGCAAACAAAAAACAAACCAACCTTAGAATACTTAACTTGCTGTGTCATGTTAAATTTGAGACAGAACAGAGCTGGGGTTTAGTGACAACTAAAGAAACACCATAAATTGTGCAGATTGAGGCTTTTCCCAGTTTTTTTGCAATTGGGCTGTTTGCAGATGCAGTCAGTGCCTCTTGCTGCTCTCCATGCAAGGTCATGTGCAGGGTTTCTTTTGAAAAGAAGCTGTGCTATTTATCATGCTAAAGAGAAAAAATGGAGAAAGGGGCATAAATCCAGCAGGTGGGTGTCAGGTGCTCCTCCTCAGTGTGTCTCCCTTTGAGATGTTAAAATTGTTGCAAATAAGGTCATGTGAACATTAATAAAGTTAATGAGTTGCTTTGGAGTTATAATGGCTTTTTCCAGCTTGAAATGGTAATTATTCAGGAGCTACAAATATGGCAAATTTCTTTCACTGGAGTGTTTTGAAATTCAGAATCTTAACAAAACAGAAAAATTCAAGTAAACTGAACTGTTTTGTCATCTCACAGCTTCAGGGACAAAAGTAAAGACCTGGATGAGCTGATCCTGACTTTCTCTTTTTTGGGGGTTTTTGGTTTTTGTTTTGTGACATATTCTCACTCAACAGAAGTGTTAAGTGGAGTCTGCTGGAATAAATGTCAGGCCTGTTGCAGATAAGCAATCACTTGACCTTTCAGAGTACTTGTTCACTAAACAGTTTTAAAGTAACTGCCTAAAAAACTTAGTGGGAGATTCTTCATAAACAATGTAATAAATATCCCTCTTGGAAATAATGAATATTCCTCTTTGAAAGGAGGAACAGGTGGTTCATAAAACCTTCCTAGAGCAGCACCACAAACCCTATCATCACCACTCTAATTTCATTTTTCAGTAGTTGTGAGTGTTTTTAAGTAAATGAATGAGTAAAATCCCTCATAGCACCTGGTATGTGATTACCTTCAAAGGATGAGTTTGATTTTAAATGCTGCTTTGGTTCTGTGCTGCAAACATTCCCACTTCTTTTATTCTCATTTTATGTTAAGCCATCTGTTTGAAGTTGGTAAAAAAATGGTGATGGAAATAGCTTTCATTTTTTTTCTAAAATTAATATGGCTTATTTTGCTTGCCATAATGTAACAGGACAGACTATTTGCATGGTGAGCTATGGTTTAACTCCTATTAATAGTATTTTCCTAGCAAGCATCACTTTAAATGCTGTATTCCTTCCTGGATGACTATTTCTGTTTAGTATTACTTAGGTGGATGAAGACAGAAAAAATCCTAATTCCATTGATTATTAAAATGGCTTGTATTGCTATGTGTATGCTACAGAATGAAGACTGATCTAAGTAGAGAATGTCATTTTACAAGAAATTCCTGAAATGCTACTTCAGGATGTTATTTGAGCATGTTTTGACATGGCTGTCAAAGCACTATTGTATGTCATGCCACGGCTCAAGTTTCACATCAGGCTTTCAGTTATTGAATTCAAAAGTGAAGAATTGTATCCTGCCTGTGTCATGAAGGAGAAAAACAACAAACTCTTCTGTTGGTGTAGCTGGGATGAGGTAATTGGCTGCAAGAAACTTGATAGTAGCTGCAATCATCTCCTCTGGTTTTGTGATCAAGCCTGTTAAAGTCCACTGATCTCTGTAACTGATGTGATTCACTGTTTGGGTATCAGTTTAAGCACCTCTTGGTGTCTTGCCACAATTCTTTCCATCTCCTCTGATGTGTTGCTGCAGAAAACTGCCTCTCATTAAGAAAGAAGAAACCAAAATAAATGTGAGGGGAGATCTCCTGTGAGACACCTCCTTACTCATCTCTGGGACAGAGTTGCTGCTGAGGCTGCCAGGACCCAGGCTCAGCTGCTGAGCTGTTCTCAGGATCCCATGGGAAGTCCTGTGTGCACACAGGAGGAAGTTTTGGCCTTTGGGTGATATTTTTGGTGGATCCTGTTTGAAAGCAGCCTGCTTGCCTGGCTGTTGATAGGATGGGTGGGATCATGTGAAACGAGATGCACTTTGGTAACAGTTATGGTAGCATTTATGCTGGGGTGAAGGAGGATTTTTTGTTCATTTCAATAACACCAGGGCCCTCTTGGCATGGCAGTTCTGATACTCAGATGATACCCTTACATTCTCAGTGTAGGGCTGGGAGCTCTCTAATCTGAGCAGGCTCTGGGCTGTAGTGAGGTTCCAAAGTCATCTTGGAGCATTGTGAGATTGGCCTTTCTGGTGGGTTTTCTTTATCAGTGAGAAAATAATTTATTTCTGTAGTTCTCAAAGTTACCCCTCAGCATTACTCCTTTTGTGCAGAATAGTAACCTTATACTTTCTGAGAAGTGTAGCAGCACCATCCCATTCCACTCCATAACCACCTTTTCCCTCAGTAACAGGAAGAAACAAAGGCTTAGTATAACACAGCAGCTTAGTTTATTTGGAAATATGTTTAACTTGGAAGAGATTCAGTAGGTCTAGGGGAGGGTACAAGAGAACCATTTGCTGGTGGAATTGGTGATTTGTACAAACAGCACTTCAGCACTTTTGTTTTTCTCAGTAGACCGAGATCCTTTCCTGAACACAGTCATGTTTACCAGATTGTGTAAAGTAGATTTGACACATTCTTCCACACACTCTTCCTTTTCCACTGCCTTGCTTTCTTTCTGAAGTGATAAATAGCCAGGATTTCCAGAAGAGATACTGGGTGCTTCCATCAATATCCCTCTGCTGACAGTGACTGATAGCTGAAAATCAACTCTGAAATGATGCCAGTTACTCCAGATAATCACCCAAAGATACTTGTCTGGTACTCTGCTGATTTTATATATGGGGATTGTATAATGTGTTGTGCTCACAGGATCAAGGAAGTTACAAAGCCCCTAGCTGTTCTTGGGATATTCAGTGATTTAGTCTGGTTTTTAAAAATAAGGGTCAAGATTTTTACACTTAATTCCTTCCTGAATGAATTTGTTTAATTGCAGCCATTAGCTTTGACATCAGCCATAAGGCCTCTGCTGTGTTCTAGACAGGCAACACTAAACCAGTGTTGAACACAGTTGAGAATGTGACCTTCCAGTCTTAAAAATCCAGGACTTTATTGCTAAGCAGCATCACTGACCCACTTCTGAAGGAACCACTTGTGCACTGCAGGCAAGCTCTTCAAACCCACCCAAACAAACAAAGAAATTTGCTAATTAAAAACAAAAACTGGCACACAGAAAACCTCCCAGCTGAGCCAAGCTAGAACTTCTGAAAATGAAGTTCACTCTCATTAACACTGCTGGAGTTCAAGTCCCTTTGGGGCACTGGCTGCCAGTGCTCAACTGTAAGAATATTGCACATTCCTGCTTGCTGTGTTTTCTCTTGGTTTTAATTAAAGGAGATTGCTCTGTAGCCTGAGTGTTGCTTCACAGGAATGTCTGTTTCTTGCTAATGAAATTTTTTCATGGAAACCAACACTGCACTCACTTCACTTCATTCCCAGGCGGATTCTGTGCAGCCTGTAGGGATCACCCCACTCATCAGCACAGCCTGGGTTAAACACTCATGTGCAGGAGTCATCTCAAAAACCTTAAAAACCACGTGCAAAGTCCTTCTGGACCCTTTATTAGTGGCATGCACAGCTGATTGCCCTAAGGTTTAAAGTTGGTGCTTCACTACAGCTCTTTCCTTGACTCCCATTTGCTTTTATTAATGACCCTGAACATCTGCCCCTTGCCTTTGGATACTGACAATTCCTGATGTCTTAACTGGGTGCCAGCAAGAGCCTGTGGAGTTTTACAGGAGCCAGTGGGTGTTTCTTTCCCTCCAGTGTGTATTTTCTCCCCTAAAAGCAGTTTTCCCCATAAATGCACCCAGGTGCCCTGCAGAGCCCAGCCCACAGCAGGTACAGATTGTGAGAGCTGCAGAGCTCAGTGTGGTGGTCTATGTCTCAACAAGGATGCAATAATCATACATGAGAGTCAGCATTCCTTCTCTTTCTTGCATCTTTGGTCAAATTAATTAAAGGGCTTCGTGTCTCAGTGGAAACCTTTTGTGTTTTTTCCTCTTTGATCCTTAAAACTGGAGGTACTTCGTGACGTTGGTTCTTTGTCTCAAGTGAGTCTGCAATACTGAAATTATTCTGGAAATGCAAGTGGTTTTCATCAGATCAGTCAGTGCTAGAGATTAGGTTTTAGAAGGATAGTCTGAGTTACTTTAGATGGTGTCTATTGCCGCAACCTTACTTAGCTACTTTTTCTCTCTAAAAAAGTAACTGTTTATCCTTTTGGGGTAACTGCTGTTAATTTTTTCTCCTTTCCTATACTGTGGTTCCTTGGTATATAAGCACACACTTCACTTAGCTGGCTTCACAAAATGGAAGTTCCTTTTGGAAAATGTTATTTTAGGAACTTGTTGCTATCTTTTGTTATTTCTAAGCCTGAGATTGTCACACTAGATCCATGTATGTTTATTTTACTATTTACACCTATCACAGTACATTTATATGGAATACCATCACACAGACAAACCAGCTACTGACAGCTAATATAAAGATATTAGATTCCACAAGCTTAATCTGCATAGAGACCAGAAACACACTTAATGGTGAAACACAGACAAGTATTTCTGTATTTCCCTTAATTTTAAACCCATTTTATACAGAATGTGATCTTCCTGCCACAAATACCTACTTCTGTATTTGTATATTTGTCTTGTGGCCAATTTGTATTGGGTGTCTTGTGTCTTCCTATGCTTTTTTTATGGATAGTTTCTATTTCTTGTGGTCACAAAATATACAATTAATACTTGTTTTAAGCATGGTTTCAATATTAGTTAAATTTTGTTTTCTGTTCTTCGCCCAGCAGTCTCTCAGTGATGTGTAATCTCCTGCTGCATGTAGCTTGCAAAAATGGACAAAAGCCTGGGTGAATATTTCTCTTACTTCTTGGGAGTTGGAGATGTAAAACAGAAGTGACACAACCTTGGACTGCATCATCAACTTGCAGATCACTGTAGCTGTGCTTTGCTAAAGCTTTGCCAGGGATTTATTTCCCCTGGTGCAAGCAATATTAATTTGACTTGAGTAACTTTGATATCATATGGGATATAAAAATCTGTAGCTACTTGCAGCATCCTTGTCACTGATCTCATTCTTTAGGAAGAATTTGAAATTAAACTCCACAGCAAAGTAGCTGAACATCACACAAGTTTGGTATTTGGTATGCAACATCAGTTATCCTACAGTTGCTTCCTCTATCCGTTGTGCTATATATAGCATTGCTACTTGTGCCTTTTGTTCTGAAAACAGCCAAAACAGGAGAATTTGGCAATTTTTGAGTGCAGTTTGTCACGGGGGGGGAAGTGTACAAAATATTCTTCTAAAGTTATAGCCCATTAAAATTGCTGTTTTCTATCATAGTGGGTTAAATGTAGCCCCTTTTCATTCACCTGTATCACGGGGTGGTTTTTGTTGACTCTACTGCTGATCTCTTCTGGTCCCTGGACAGCCACTAAATAGATTTCTTTTGTTTTTAGGCATGCGTGTAGAGTGATCCATGCAACGGTGAGGAACCTGCCATGGTCCAGTCCACAGATGGCACCTGTGCAGCTGCTCTGGCCTCCCTCAGCAGGGTGCTGCTGGTTCCCCTCACCATCCACTTCCACTCAATGGAAACACTGAAAAGACAAGCAGGCTGGGAAGCCCAGGGCTCTCTCTACATGATGTTGCACTGTGTGGCCCCACAACAATCTTTAATAATTGCCAGCCCTGCCTTGGCAATGGTGGGCTTGCTTGGAGGAGGTTCTGCCTTCTTTTCTGCTGGGCTGCCTGCAATGGTCAAAACAGGACACCATTAGAAACAAGAGCTGCTCAAACTCTTTCTTCCCACTTCTGCCTTAAAGGTGGCAAACCATTCCTGCCCTCTCTCCACCCACCCTGAATTTTTCAGCTCCTGTTTGAACAATACACTTTGGTGGTGACAGAGCTGGTTTGAAACTGCTCAGAAAGTCTTATCTCTTCAGAGAAGGGTGTTTAGAGGAGCTGAAGAATCCATACATCTTAAAGGGAGGGGAAACTTGCATCTGGTTCAAGGCAGGTGTCCCTTTCACAAAGTCATTTCATTGTTTACCACCCAACAAGGAAAGGAGCTGAAGGACAAAAGTACTGCTAGAATTTATTCTCTCATTGGCTTGGATGTTGTAATTAGGGAACAAGATAAAGGTAGGTTTTCATTTTTCAGGGTGAAAAGAATCTTTTTATCTTTAAAACTGCATTTAAAAGCAATGAGAAAGTAAACAAACAAGGGAGATGACTCATGCTCCCTGTGACTAAGGGGGTATAAATAATTAGTGATGCATCTTAAAATGTCTCTTCTCAACCTTGTACTTGAACTTCAAGGTCATTCCAGTCCATCTGGGAACTCTTGGGCAAGATCTTGATCTGTGCACAATGCCAGAATGTTTGATACCAACCTCTGCAGCTGCTGGACCTTTCTAAGAAGGGCACTGCTCTCACTTGACTCTGCCTGAGAGCTCATCTTGAGACAGGGCAAAATCAATCTGTGAACTGCCAGAGCTCCTGCTGGGGCTGTGACTGTTCTGTTGGAAAGTTGCACTAAAAGCTTCTGAGGCATCATCAAATCCACTTTGTCTCTCAGAAACCAGTGTGCTTCCATTCTGCCTATAAGTGATTTGGGTTGGGGTGGTTCAAAAGCCTATTTCTGATAGTAATCTGTAAGAAATTTGGGTCAGCTGTGGAAGTTTGCAGTTTTTTTTCTCTAGTTCCCATCTTGACTGCAATAAAACAGATGAACTTTGTTTCAGATATTCCAGCATGGACCTGAAGTGGATTTTTCCATTATTTTTGCAGAAACAGATAGGAAAATTATTAATAAAAATCGAACTGCTTAGAAAAGCAGCTTGTGGCACTGTGTATACAAATATACCTTGCATATTTAAAACACACAGAACAATTCTGAAGTGGCCATAGGTGACTGAAATTCAGTTTTAAGGGGTAATTTGCTATCTGAAGTCTACATGGCCAGCAGTTGCTGACACCCAGAGCTGTTTCTAGGTGATCTAGCTAGCTCCACCTAGCTTTTGCCAGAGGCTGCCCTGTGAAAATGCTCTTATAATCAGTTGTCTTTGGAGTTTTTCCTTTTACTCTTGTTTTTTTCTTAATGATTAGGGACTCACTGGTAGGAGACTGTGTTGCTTTGTCTATGGGTTTTAACTTGGTGCGAAGGAACTCGGCCATCTCCCTGTCTTCTTCTTTTTCCCTGGTGGAAAAAAGGAAAAGAGATGTTAGAGGAATGACAGTTTTCTTTGTAAATGGGACAGTCTTGTAGAATTCCATTTCATGTCTACTTCTTATCCCAAGATAGCAGCATAAATCCTTTTCTTTTAAATGGTAAATGCCCAGATTGTTTCTGGTAGGAAAATAAGAGACCAAAGCTCACTGTTATTCCTGAGATGACTGAATCATTAATGGGATAAAGAGCCACAGAATTAGAGTAATCTAATTTTAATGTTTTTCCTATGGAATGGAGAGGAGGCTTTTAACTTGGTAAGTTGTTTTGAAGGACCAATTCTCTCCTATTAATATTGATTTAAATTCTGTCACTTAATCTATTGTATTATTAGGCTTGTGGAATGCCACTAAATAAGTTCAGTTGCTCTTGGTTCTTACCTTAATCTCTCCACCTCTGCATCATCTACAAGAAAATCTCTTTTTTGTACCAGTCGATGAATCTTCTGAATCAGTTCATCCTCTCTTTGCTTCTCCATCTTTGTTTTTTCTTTTTCTGGTCAAAAAGAGAGAAAAGAGTGTGTTCCTTTGGGCTCTGGGGAGTGTGAGGGGGTGGTGTAGGACGTTGCAGATGTCTGAGGATCAGCTGCTGATTGAAGTCAATGGTTCTCCAGACTGAGTCACCCAACCCCAGCAAGCTGGGTCACTGCTCTCCTCTCTTGCTGCTCTGGGCTCTGATCAGCTTCATGGGCTGAAGGCTCTGTGGGCTTTGCTAAGCCTGATTTTAATTTGCAATGACTCTTCAAGACATTGCTTGGGATTTTTTTAAGAGCTTTGGCAAGAAAATAGTTCCAGATGCTTTGTTAAAATCCAATGTACAAACTCCATTTGACCTCAGGGGAAAGGAGATCACACCAAAAGGAACTATTTCTCTGTGTTTCAAGACAGCTTTGGCTGTTGAGAACAACACCTCCTTCCCTATTCTGACAAGGCAGGTCAGCTGCAAATCCCCACCAGCAGCATCAATTGTAAAATGGGGAAAAATAAATGCAAGTTTATTTTCCCTGTACTTCAAAAATCTGATTAATTAATATATGTCCTTGTTAAGTGGCCAGCCTGGAATGGCTAGGTTGTCTGTAAACAACAATTTTTGTGGCATGAAAGATGTGCCTGTTGCAAACTAAAACTCATAAATGTTCGGGATTACAGAGCTGTCGTTTCAGGCTATAAAGCAAAGGTATTTAAGAACTCTTCAAACCTTGCAAGTGCAGCAGAGATGAGAAAGCCAGAGGCAAATCCAAGCTCATGTATTTCTCTGAGAAGCTGAAAATTTTGAGCAGCTCTGAAGACACTTTGTATTAAATCAAGATTTTGGGCAGCAGAACTGCACAGCTCAGTACAGTGGGAGCTGGGGGAGGAAGAGTGAGCTCTGCAGTCTGATGCCTCTGAGCTGTGTTGTGTCTGCTGATTTAAGTTATAAGACACTTTAAATAGCTAAATTAATCAGACACTTGGAAACAGTTGTTTTCAGTACAGATTAAAAACAAGACTGCTTAGAAGTGGCTGCTTTTTCCTGCTGTGTCTGTTATGGCTAAGGAGCAAGGACTCTCCTCACTTCTGAAACAGAAGCTACTTTCTACTTCCTATCTATTCTTTTCCTAAATTGAAATGGGCTCCCTCATTATATCCTTCAGGAAACTCTACTAAATGTTCATATATGTGCCAAAATACTGCATATTCTGTGCACTAAGGACTGATTCCACATCTGCTGGAATTGGCTGAACTGTGCCCACTGAAACCAAAGAGCAGCTCTCTGTACAAATCTGTATTCTTACAGGAAAATGATGGTGGAGATGCTGTGAATGAATCCACTTCTGGAAAGTGTTTTTCTAGGTTAGGCACATGCTGTGTCAGCACAAAGTCAGTGCCAGCAGCTGCTTTGTCTTTGCAAGGACCAAGCTCTTGTGACCCTGCCTGCAGATGCTGCTGCTGGAATTCACCTCTTGGATTCTTAAATTAGCTGAGATTTGTGAAGTTCTAAGGAGAAACTGCTGTCTGTGGGTCTCTGCTTGAGGCCTTGAGACTGCAAAATCACTTCTAAAAGATAAAAAACCCCCAAACAGCAGGAACACCAAAAGGATGAAAGCTGATTAACCCTATCTGTCAGTTCACAGTACAGGAAAGCTTGCAGATCAGGAAAGTGAGGCAAGGGGCATCGTTCACAGCCACTTCCTAGGATTTATAATCCTGTCCATTTGAATGAATAATGAACCAACAGTGTTGTTATTAAAAATTTAAAATGTGACCTCTACTAACAAGTGTAAAGAAAGAAAAAGTAAGAAATATTCTAAATCTCTTTCTGTTAGGTGCAAAACGTGGCTAAGCTTTTACACAGCTAAAAGTGAGTGGTTTCAGAGTAGATCTCTTTCCTGTGTCACAAATGCCCTTCTTTCTCCTTTCTGAGGACAAAATTGTCCTTCAAAGTTGCACAATGAAATGTGAGGAGGAAAAATGAGGATAATCAAAGGATAGTCAAAACTTGGAGTTAATAGTTAAGCAGGAGCAGTTAAGCAAATTATTTCTGCAGGGTGCTGGAGGCTGTGCAGCAATATGTGGTGTGACTGGCCTGCTGCAGTTGCTGAGTGTTTTGCAGGATCTCTCTAATTTTTTTCCTTGAATAGAGTGGGGCTGTGGATCACCTAAAATGGCAAAGCTGTAGGGAAGTGGAATTCCTCACTGATGGCAGCTGGAGTTCTGAGCCAAGGACTGCAGAACTGCCCACAACTCTGTCCCTCCTTCAAACACTGAATTTGCAGAGATTTTATGGCAAAACACAAAACAGAGTTTTGGGCCTTGGTTTTTGTAGAAACCTGTTCTTCTTGATCCTAGAAGGTAGATTTAACTACAGGTGTGATAATGGATTGGTGTAGCAAGGAAAAAATCAATCACTTTCACAGTGATGGTTATAAATCCTTCTCCTCTCCCTCTTTTATCTCTGGTATCTCAGCACTTGTCTTTTTCACCTGACAATCTCTGTGCCACTTGGTTCCCTTGAGATTGCCAAGGGAGTGCAAGAAATGAGGAATGTGCTCCTTGTTTGAGTGATGTCTGCAGGGCTGCTGCCATGGGAGCAGTGAAATACAGCATGAAAAGAAATTTAGAGACAGAGATTAGAGATGGGCAAGAAAATGGGAATTAAAAATGAGGATTTGAGGAAAGAGATATGAAAGTGCACCTCGTGGGGAGGAGATTCTGGTTGTTGGGGCATGGTGGGGATGGTGTCAGGAGCACAGGTGTTATCCTAATTCTGAGAGAGAGCCATTACCTGGGATTGCTACCAAGGTCTGCAGCTCCTGCTTAAGGTTCATAATGTCTTTGCACAGCTGGATGTCATCCATCCTGCAGAAACAGAAAAAGCATGGTCAGACATGCAAAGCCCACTCTGTGCTGATGGGATTGGCCAGATCTGATCTGAGCACTTGGCCCTGGCCTTGCCTGGACCTGCCTGCCTGAAAGGGATCCTGACACTCTTGGTTCCACAGAAAGCAAAGGGAATTTAATACTAAAGGCCCCTTGAGCCCTTGGTCACTTGTCTTACTCATAGTTTGTGTGTAGGTTCATACCTGTCACTGTGGGAAATTTCAGATTTTACTTTCTTGAGCATCAGAGAACCTTCTGGAGTGGGCATCTGTCTCCATAATGGTCCTGGGAAAAGACAGGTGAGCCTTATTGCACTTACTGCAGCAAGAGATTCCAGCAGGGAAAGAGCAAGAACAGCAGAGAGCCCGGGAAGGGGCAGCAGAGGGTGACAGATTATTGGGCACAGCCAGGGCAAGGTTCATGTCCTGCCACCAGCTCTCATTGGGACCCTACCAATAATTCAGCTCTAACACCAGAGATCTGGAACCTGACATGATTTGGCATTTCTGTTTCTGAGGCTTTGTGCCTTGGCTGAGTGTCCTCCATGGTTGATGTTAAATGCTTCAAATCCTTGATGTGTGCAGAAAGTCCATCAATGTCATGACACAGAAGCTTAAAAAAAGAAAAGTAACATTAGCAGAAACTGCACCTTCAGTTCTCATTGAAACTGCTGCTTCTCCTGAGAGCTGCCACTGAATCACTGCCCTGGAAGGCAGCAGCCTTCAGCATCAGCTTCCTGGCACAGCTTTTATCCCAGTGCCTCAGCCAAGGCTCAGGTGCTGGCTCCAAGGGCAGCATCTGGGGCTTTCATTTTGAGATCACCCCCTGAAGAGCACAAAGCCCAGCCCCTGTGATTAATTGTACATTCTCAGCTTGGATCTCACCAACACTCTCCTTGCCCAGGGATGTCTGAGCTCTGCTTTCCACAATCCTGTGCCTGGGGGGGGGTGGCTGCTGCCTGAGCCCCTGGAGCAGCTGAAGTGCCATCAGAGCAGGGGCTGTCACTGTGTGTGTGTGAGAGAGGGGGAGCCCCCAAAGGACAGTGCAGCCAAATTATTGAATTAAGTGAGGAGTGGGAAAAGTAGGTGTTTGTGGCACAAATAAGACTTTAATCACACCCCAAGAGCTTTTATTCCCCGTGCTGCCTCTGCCAGGATTGCAGGTCTCTGCAGGGAGCTGTCCTTCAGCTGCTTTGCTCTTGTTAGTAAAACATGTTGATCCTTCTGTTATTTGCTGCTTGGGTTAACTCCATCTTGCCTGTTCTGCTACTTCCCCTGTGCTATGACAGCTACTCCTGCTGCCTTTTTACCCCTCTCCTCCCAAAATACAACCATGCAATACCTCTCCTAATAATGACTACTGCTGACCTCTTTTCCTTCTTTGTGTACCCCTGTCACTTCCCCTGGGATCTGCTCTTCCACTGTAAGGCTTGGTTTTGGTGGGAAGATCAGCCTGCCTGCCTCAGGACTGGAGCATGGTCCTTTGCTCTGTGTGTTTAGGACACTTGAAGGCAGAGATGTTTTTACCGATGAATATTCTGACTTAGGCTCCCCATATTATTCACTCTCATCACAAGCAAAGCCTGCTTTACTCTTGAGATCCATCACACTAAATGGTACTGGAATTACTTTTATCAATTAATCTTAAATGCTGTCCTCCCAGGAGAGTCAGTATTCAAAATGTGCTGGGATATGAGCAAGGCTCCCAGCTCCTTATCTATGCAGTGTTCACAGCTCCTTATCTATCCAGTGTTCATGCACTGTGGGTGGCATGTTGGTACATTTGACTAAGATGACCATGCCTAACAAAGATGACATTTTCTTGGCAAGAAATGTTCAATATTGAACTGCTGTAATCAAATCAGGCCACACTCTCACCAAGTAAAGAGAACAGTGAGTTTCTACAAAAGAGATCTCTGTGATAGACAGAGAGGATTTTTTTTTTTCTGAATCAGAAGATTTGGCTTCATTCTGAGAAGCTCTGAAATACACTAATTAAAATACTTTACTATATGAGTTTGGCTCCCTGCCCTTGCTAAGGAACTCCAAAAGCTAATGGCACTGCTCTTCTCTGAGGATTTTCAGGAATTTTAAATACCACAGCAGCACTTTCCAAGTGAGGAGATCATCCATGTTCAGTACTCCCCACAGTCCCTGTGCCTAACCTGGGGCAAAGGTACTGGCCATGTGGTGCAGCTTTAGTTGCACTTTTTCCCCATTATTTTGGCTGGTTTTCAGTCTGACTGCAGAGCATGTAGCTGGTACTCCACACATATTCTCAGCATCTCTTTTTCCTGAGACCTAAACTTTGTTCCTGCCTTGTAACACACAGCAGAGAAGTAAATCCGTGGCCAAAGCACTTTAGGTCTGTAATAGCTCTGTGACCACATGAATTCCAAAAATCAGAAGTCAGATGACCTCTCCAGAGTCCCAGTTCTGCAGGCTGGTGCATTGTGCTGATGGACAAAATCTGAACCTGCCATCTGCACCAATCCCCTCAGGCACATGGAACATCTTTCCTCCCATCTGTGTCAAACAGCCTTCGTGTTTCATCCACTCCACAGGGCTGATTAGGGAAAAAGTAATAAAAAAAGAGGTTAAATGATGAAAGAGAGGGCTGAAGGACATAGGGGACCATGCCAAAGCTTCACCCATCTGACTCAATGAAAGCAGGACCTGTGGTTCCTTGTAGCTATAAAGCACATCCCACCTCTGCCAGCCAATATCACTGAATGCAGGCAACAGGGGCTGCTCTGGGCAAGGGCTGCATTGCTGCCCCTGAAGGAAAGGGAAGAAGAGGAACTCCTGGAAAGGAAATCCCTTGGAAGGCTATTCAATCTGTTCTGGTACTGTGAACCTTCCTTTCTTTGCCCCTTGTGCTCTGGGTGTTGGATCTGAGACTCCAAGAGTCCCAGAAGAAGTTACTGCTGCTTCTGAAAACAAAAATAAAGAATCCCAGTGTATTTCTCATTTGGAAGCTGGATGGTCAGCAGGGCTGGACTGGGAGCATCTTGGTATTACTGTCAGACCTCTTTAGGAGGTAAAAAGTGCTTTTGGAAATCTTAAGGAAAGCAGCAATCTGCAGAATAGAGGAGAAAAAATTCTTTGGGCCCCTTAACCTACAGAAGCTCTTTCTCTTCTCTGGAAGAGAGGGTACATTCTCTTCAGCCCTGTGAAAACACTTTTCACATTGTAGAAAAAGCACCAGTGAAGCAAACAGCAGTTACAACACGGCAGTGTTCCCTCCAGAGCTGAGCTTTAAATGTCTGCCCAGGAACCCTAAACACATGAGTTATGAGTGTGATAAAACATTTCCCTGGTCAGGAGCCCAGATCCATTCCTGGAGTAGCTGCAATAGTATTGAACTGGGGGGGATTCTCAGGGTGCTTTTGTGGATTCCTGACACGCTGCCTGCACTTCTGCCCTTCTCTTTCCTGATGGCTTATGGCAGAACCCCCTCTGCATGCTTGGAGACAGCACACAAGCACATTTGAGCCTTTTCCCTCATGGTATTTCAAGCTATATCATCACAACCTACAAGCAGAATCTCAGTTTGCCAGAAAGAAACAACAAAAAACCAAACCCCATCATGAATAAACAGCGGGAGCAGAAGATTTGCTAAACATGGCACCAAATGAGAGGAAAATCAGTGGGATGGGGAGCCTGCAGTGCCCTGGCACAGTGACTCAGCCCCGTGCCATGTCTCTGTGTCCTGAGCACTGCCATTGCCATGCTCCAGGAGGTGACAGCATGAGTCACCTCTGCTGTCACCATCTGCACGGGGCCAGCAGGGCAGGCAGAGCTCTCCCATTCAGCCTCTGCAGGAAAATGGGAGGCAGGGCTTTTAAAAAAAGAGACATTCTGTACCAGACACAAAGGAATTGTTTTGTTTTGTTTTGTTTTGTTTTGTTTTGTTTTGTTTTGTTTTGTTTCAGTAGGAATTATTCTTCAACAGCTGAATTTTTCCATCTTCTTCTCAGCCAAGGAAGATATCTGATTTCCCCAGTGTTAGGCCTGGGTGCCATCTAGAGACATGCATAGGAAAAAAGGAAAAATTATAGTGGGAGCTCAGAGAAAAATCACTTAACACCCCCCTTAATGGTCAACTAAAAAAAAAAAAGATGGCCAACAAGACTGACAAATACTTCATACTTGAGTGTAAGAGCTATTAGTAACACCAACATAAGTGTCAAATATCATTTTCATTGATTTCAGGATGAGCAGAGCAGTTCAGAGTGTCTGCAGAGCTTCTGCCTTTGCTGAATGGCTTTCAAAGCTAGAAATAGATCTGTGCTCCCTCTAGCATGTCTGTAAGAGGAGGTCTGAGATTTCCTTTGTTTTCTGTTATTGGATTAAAGTGCTTGAAGTTAAAAATGGAATGTAGACCATGTTTGCTGCTTTCCTTCCCTCTCTTCCAGGAGGGTTTGCAGGCACTTAGATTATTTTTAGTTCTGTTTTAATACATTCCTGCCCCAGGAGTAAAATGCTTGTAATTGTTGGAGTTTCTGAAGATTTGATAGTGCCTGTCCAGGAGCTGGCCAGAGAATCAGGTGTCATGCAAAGTCACAGCTGACATGATTATGTAACTGAAGGTCTCCATGCAGGGATAAAAAATCATCTCCTTGGTGGTGTCTCCAGTGAGCAGGCTGAAACCAGCCAGGAGCAACCAGCAGTGATGGAGAAATTTGGGGGATTGAAGGAAAGAGATGTGTAGAAATAAAGAGAATTGCTCCAGAGATGGGGATGATGTCAAGCTGCAGATTTGAGGGACTTGAGTGGAGGCTGCCTTGGGTACTGCAGGTGCTCATGGCTGTGCCAAGGCTGTGGGGGCTCTGCAGTGGTGAAAGTGTTCTTGGGACTGCAAGAGCACTGTGAATGTACAGAGTCACTGAACTGGTAAGGTTGGAAATTGCCCCTAAGACAGTGGAGTCCAACAGTGAGCACAGCACCACGTCCCCAGGTGCCACATGCAGCTGCAGCTGCCTTCTGAGCACTGCCAGGGCTGGTGAGTGCCCCACTGCCCTGGGCAGTTCCAATGCCTCATCACCCTTCCAGTCAAAACATTTTTCCTTCTATCCAATCTAATCCTTCCCTATGCAATTTGAGTCCATTTCCTCTTGCCTTGCTCCTTGTTATGTGGGAGAAGAGACCAACCCCCACCTGATGCTCCTCTGCTACATTTGGCTCCTTTTTCTCCCTGTCAGCTTGGCTTGGTTACTTCAATCTGCTGATTATAAATCTGTGAGATCACAGGCAGCATTTAATGAGTGCAGAGCCCGTTGTTTGAGCCATTCTGGTGTGTGTCTGTCACTGATATTTTGTGACACCTGGTGCTGCTGGGCTGCAGGACACAGAGCTGGCACTGAAGGGAACAGATTGCTGGCCAGCCTCGGCAGGGCAGCTCCCAAACCTCCTGCTGAAGGAAACATGCCTGACTTTCCTTGCTGGAAGTGCTCTCTGCTGGAGGAACACTGCATGGAAGCTGCTGAACCACAGCTTTCACAGTGATGTAATTCAGCTGTTGTTTCAGAGAATTGAAGGTGGTGTTTGGAATTCCCAGTCCCAGGAGGGTCATATTTAAGGTATATTTCACATAAATTCAGAACAGTGTCTACAGAGGCTGTCTGTTTTTCATTTTCACTGGCATTGCTCAGTTCTCCTGAGCTTGGCCATCTCCTCAAGTTCTGCTATAATAAATAGTAACAAGAGGAGTTTTCCTGAAATTGCCCCACTGTGGAGGGGAATATTTCTCCATGTGGCTAAAACTGACTAAGTTAATTTGTCTAAAAACATATAGACAATAGAGAAGTCAGATTTACATTCACAAATATCACAGTATATTTGCAGCAGCATACAGAAGGTTCTATCCAAAAGCACAGAGCCTGGTTCATTTGAACTGCTCTGGTAGTTCTATTTTTGGATATTGGGCACTGGAAGGAGGAAACTCTAGGCCTGGCTGTGCATTGTCATTGTCTCCAGCAGAATCAATGATAAATTTCCTTCTTCATTTGCCTTCATGTTTGACCTTTTCTTATTTTTAAAACCAGAAAAGCAACTATTTGTTATCCCAGCTGAAAAGAATATAAAGGTTTCTGGTATAAAACGAAACACTGACAGTCCCAGGGCTTTTCAATGCCCTGGTTACTCTCCTATTTATAGCAGAAGACAAGTGAGAAGGACCAGTGACACACCCCAGGGCAAGGGGACACTTCCCTGCACAGCATCCCTGCCTGGAGCCAGCTCAGCTGCCCAAAGGGGGGCCAGGCTCTGTGAGTGCCCCCGTGCCTGGGGGGCTCAGGGCACAGCCCCCTGCACCTTCCACTCGTGCAAACCAGAGCACAGGCAGCCAAGAGCTGGGAGCTGCAGGACACTTTGGGATACAAGGTTACACCTGGAAACAGCGCTGAATTTCTGCATTAAAAATGACAAGGTCAAAGATCAAAGATCAAAGCTGCTGCTGCTTCTATTAACAGCATTTTGTGACAGCCACAACACATATTCAATGTAGGAAATGCTGCTTAAAGAAAATTCTCTATTAAAGAACTATTTTTCTAGCTATCCAACAGAGACAATAATGAAAATCATTTCTAAGACCAAATTATCTCAATTACCAAGTTTACAATTAATTAAATACTTTCCAAATGATAAGTTTCTCATTATGCACCACCAAAAAATTGCTTTTCCTTTCAGTGTATTTTAAGGCACCATTTTTTCAACCACACATCTGAAAGCATAATGTTGTGTTTTCCTCTGGGGTTGATGGTTTGCTGTCAAACAGGGTAAAGGAGATGGGGCTGCAGAGAGATCCAGCTGAACTGAGGCATTTTCCTTCCTCTGGGAGAGCTGATCTCTGTACTTTTAGCTTCAAGTGCACAGTGCAGAACTTTGCAATTCTGTCCTGAACTCTTGTTCTGGAGGCTTCCAGGCATGTGAGGAGCTGGGAGACTTGGCAGAGCTGGACCTTAGCAGGCACAGTGACATCCCTGGGGCTCCCAGACCCTTGGCAGTCCCCTGGAAATGCTGTTCCTAATGTCAGAGACCTCGAGCTTTGACCATCTGACAGCTCTGCTTACAAAACCACCTTGTGCCATTTCCCAGCTGACACTTGGGAGGCAAAGCTCAGTGTGACACAGCCATGGGGTCCCTCTTACAGCTGGCCTTGCTGGTTTTCCTCCTGGTGCCTTATCTTGTGACAATCTGACATTTCTATTTATGGAATAATAGGCATCACCACACAGCTGCCTCCTCCTCTACACCCTCCCAGGTCCATCCTATCTTCTGAGAGCAAGATACAATCAGGAAGGAAAAAAAAAAAGAGAAAGGAAATCACAATAAGTGATGCTGTATTGTTAAGGTTTCAGAAGTGTGAGGGAGAAAAGATTTATTGCTCCTTTCCATGAAAAGACAGCTCTTATCAGAAAACACTGACAACAACAGCTCTATTCATGAGCAAAACCTGGTTTTGCTGGTGTAACTTATTTACACTGCAGTAACAGCAAGGTGCAAAACTCAGAGAAAAGTACCAGATGCTGAACACAGAAGCAAACAATCCTAAGGGAATTCCTGCTTAACCTGAGATGACAGAAAACAGATAACATAAAGTACAAAGGAAAAAAGGAGCAGCAGAAGAATCAAAAGTACCCAAGAAAGCCAAAGTCAGAAGGCCTGCTTAGCAATAACGTAAGCAGTGAGTTCCCACTGCTCCTCACACCTCTGACAGCCTGTTTCATCTCCTTCCTCTCACTATCCCTCCCTCCCACCCTTCCCCTGGTGATGCTCAGCGTGGGGCTCTGTTGCCACACAAGGCATGAAGCCACAGTGAAATCAGAGTTGATGTCACATTAGTGAGACACTTTTAAGAGTGTTGAAGTATTTGGTTCAAAAAAGAATTAAAATTTGAAATGAACTAGGTTCATACAGAGACAGCAATTACTGCTGCCTTCTCTCACCTGAGAATGGAAGCCTCCATGAACACATTTTGCTGTCACTTTGCAGCATTACTTTCTGAGTTCAGCCACTTACAAGACTGTTTGTTTCATATTCCCACTTTGTGTCTACTACATTCACTGCACTCATTTTAAATTACAACATGGGATTTCTCAGTTGGTTTATTTAAGGTTGCATCACCAAGGGAATTAAGCCCTCACTTCAGCAGTTCTTGTGTGCTTTGGTGTTGTTTTCCTTTGCAGGGGTTGCATTAAGGCAGACAACCAGCAGAAATAGCTTTCTGTATTTAAAACACCAATGTGCTGTGCATACTGCAAGGGACACAGAGGTGAGACTCCTGTCTGACTCTGTGCATGTCCTGTTGTTCTTAGAAGGAATATGGACTTTCATTTTCCCCAAGAATTTGCCCTAAGTTTGTGATTCTGCCACTACACCCAGTACCCTCCAGAATGATCATCCCTGACTGTCCCACCTCAGCTGCTCCCAGCAATGGATGCATCAATACCACAGCAGGACAACTGACATCCATGGGGTTCTGCAAACCAGGAGAAGAATAAAGGTTGAAAAAGACAAGTAAAAAAAAGTAAGCCTGATTTGAAGCAAGAAAAAGAAACCAGACTAGGGATAAATGATGCACTCTGCACAGCTAATGAAGCTGTGGGACTGCAAAGTCAAGTTGCACCAAAATTTCTACACAAAAGGTCTGAGGTTTCAAGTAAACAAACACAATAGTGTAAAATGGTCTAAAATCCTGAGTAGAACTATGCAGAATTTGGATGATGTAGATGTTATGAGCACTCTGGAGAGGAGGGAGTCATCTACTAATGAGTAGTGAGAGTGTACAAAGACAGTGACCAGCTTTAGTTCTGAGCCAGTGTGGAGGTGGATTTGGCCTCTTCACAGTATTAGTTTAGAGATGTAAGAACCACACAGACATTAAGCAAATACACCACTGCCTTTATAGCATTTTTACAGATTTTTTAAAAAAATGTTTTCAGTAATTGCCTAAAGCAACCTAATAGGGCTTTATGTTTAATATCTTCAATTCCCTACACATTATAAAGCTGCCATTCAGTACCACCTCCATGGCAGAAATACCATCCCAAGACAGAGATCACAGGTGGAAGCAACTTCCACAGTTTTAGTTCAAGGTCATCCAAGAAAGCTGGCTCCAGGCTTTGCTTTCCATCTGGACAGCCAGCAGTGTCAGGCACTGGCAGATTTCCCACAGGCTGTGTTTCATAGGACAGTGGATGCTGTTCTGTAAGAATTCCATCCCTTTCCACAGGAACAGGCAGGAACTGTTGGTGAGATGATCTCACCTTCACTAATAATATTTACTGGGTCCCAGCATGTTAATGTGTTTTAAAATGCATGAACTTTGCACTACAGATGATTTTGAAGTTCAGTTTGGATCTGCTCTGTCCCACATAGAGGTCTGAGGGTTTGCTGCCTGTCTCTGTCAGCAAGCATCCTCCATTTTCACAACCATGTCTTTCCATGCCCCCAGCAACCCCAAACTGCCTCTGAAGCCAGACACATCCACAGCAGCAGCACATTAAATGTGTGACACTGCCCCAGCAGCTCCCCCAGCTTCTGGGTCTGTCATCTCCCCAGGAAAGAGGGAAATAAAGGAAGTGGGACAGGAGCATGAGAAAGGAAGAGGGAGTGTGTGTGTTCTGACGTGGTGTGTTTGCTTTCCTCAACAGCACAGACAGATTGAACGTTCACAGCTTGACCCAAAACTCTTTTTATACAGAATGTTTTCAGGAAGGAGCTGAGAGAAGCCTGAGAAGCAAAGGAGGGGGATGCTGGCAGGCTGTGAACTGATGCTTTTCTGTGCATGTTGTCTCCCTCAGATCTATATATGCTGAGCTCTCAGCTATTCCAGAAACAAACCAAGAGCTGGAGATAGCATCTGATGGCTTCAATGTATGTTTTCATTTCCTGGGCTGGCTGGAGACAGTCACAACAGCTCCTGGCATCATTTTAAGAAATTTCATAGCATCAATATCATTGAAGGGGAGATGTTACAAACAGCCACAATTCCTGCATAACCTGGACATACCCTGAGGAGATCCATGCTGGGCACCAAGCAAGGCAGGGTCCTGAGACAAAAATAGCATTTGATAATGCAATTACAGACCACATCACAGTGCATCTGCTCTGCTGTGACTGAGGATGCCTGAGCTAAAATATGATTGTGCAATATAAATTGTGGCATTACCTAATTGAGGAAGGCTTGATTTTATAATCTGGAAATTGTCTCCTTATAAACTTCAGGCAATTCTTCATAGCAAGCAGGTATTCAGCTAGAAGTGATGTGGATTTCCTGGGTATGAAGAGCACAGCTGCTTTCAGCTGCCCTCCTTTTTTTTTGTTTTCAAGGAGGAAACAAAAATAAGGAGCAAAGCAAAGGTCACATTTACAAAGGTTAATACCTGACTTGCAGTTGGCACAATGGTTTGGGAAACATCATGGCCTGTTAGTCCATTGCTTCAGCTCAGTTTGCTTTCTTTGTATTGATAAAAAGGAAAACAAGGATTATCAGAAAACTGGCCTTTTATAAAGTATGCACCACAGGATGAACTATTTCACTGTAGTATATACAGACAGATAAGAGTTCATCTGCTTTCCTTGCTTTTCAAATCAAAAAATTTCAGGGGATAGGCTAAGCTGTCACACATCTAATTTTATTGAGTTTCATGCAGCAGAATTTAAAAAAGCTGTGTTTTGCAATAAAAATTATTACAAATTTGAAAATCAGCAATGTCAGTTAGATTTTCTGTAGTGTACATTTTTGCTTCACTTCAGAGTTCCAGAAAGTCACAATGTTTAAATGCATCTTTGTGTGACAGCACTTCATCTTTGAATGCTTCAATTTTTAATTACTGAAATGAGGTCTTACATTATGTTTAGTGCACCAGCAGGGAACTTTCAAAAAAGAGTGTACAAAGGACTGCAAAGTAGTACAAAAGAGTGAAAAATCACATGTATTGAAACTGTACAGATATTTATGTTCTTCACTTAAAATTTTTTGCTGTTTCTTTTTTAAGCAGTGTAAAACCTGTTTGCACTGCTCTCACAGATGGTTTTTTCTCTGTTTGGGGGAAGTTTTTTTTTAATACAGTGATAGGCAGGCTAGAGAAACATCTGTGCTTGTCTGAGAGTGAATCCTTGGTCTGTCACTAAAAATCAGTATGTGCTGCTCTGTGGGACTGGGGACATCATTTGTGGGCCTGGTATGGAAAGGCAGGGAAATTGCAGCAAGTTCATAAAGAGATCTCCAATTTTAAAGTCATTTTGATGGGCACTAGTGCATGCACCCAGCCCGTGGGTCCCCTCCAAGCCAAGCTGCTCTGTGATTCCACAGCAGGGACTCCCTCCTGCAGAGTCTGGGCTGTGTGAGAGATGCTGCACAGAGCACAGCTGCCAGACACAGCCTCACCTCCCTGGTGAGCTCACACAGGAGCAGCTTTCCCTGCTCACACACAGAATGTGAAACATGCAAACCAACCCCATGCCCATGAGCACCCACACCTTGCTGGGTTCTTTTTCTGTTGGGGGTTTTAATGGCTGATAAGCTGATCTGGAGCAATTCTCTGCCTAATTTCCTTATTTCATGGCCACATTTGCATCTTCTTCAAGGAAAACAGTAAATTCCATCAGCAGCCTCAGAGCCTATTCCCTCCATGGATTGATCCTGACAGAGGAAGAGCTTGCTGTGGCTCCCACCAGCAGCAAGCCTGGCTTGCAGTGTTCTGTTGTCTTATTCTTGAGTGGGTATTTTTAAACACAGGCTGGGGTGTTTTTTAGCAGTGTTCTGTTGTCTTATTCTGGAGTGTGCATTTTTAAATGCAGGGAAGAGCTGTGGCACCTGCAGGTGTGTGCAAGCAGGGCTGTGTGTGCTGTGACCCCCAGGGCTGGGACACTCTGAGCACAGCTTCAGAGCCCTGCTTTCTTTCAGCACAGCTACAGCCTACTTTTCCTGCTTTAGGATCTGGCTAGATGTGAATAAAAAGATCAGACAGGCAGTGAGAAGAAAGAGCCATTACTTTAAAAAATGTAGCTGGAAATGTGAGCTGTGCCTGGATGTGCAAGTGCTACAGAATCCTTTCACTGTGCTCGTGCTTTCATAAGAACTATTAAAAAAACACCAATTTAACCCAAGAGAATTTCTATTCTGTTGCTAACAGCATGAAAGGCAAAGAAGGGAATGCAAACACACCACACAGTTTCTCTAATGCTAAGTGTGTGTTTTATCCTCCTGCTGTAATTAAAGGAAAGGCTAAAGCAGATGCAAGAGCTGCAGAGCTGTGGCTCTCATTAAAGCTGGCCTGGCCCTGGTGCTCTCAGTGTAGGTGTGGAGCTGCTCGTTAGCAGTGTTCAAAGCTGAGCCTGCTCAAACCTGGCTGAGGAGGCTCAGCTTCATCTGCCTGGCTGGAGAGGTCATTCCCAGGGGAATCCAGTCCTGTCAGGAGAAATCAGTTACTAAAATTCATGACCTACATCCAGACTTCTGGTCTTTGGATATTGGCAATTCATTACTTCAGAAATCAAATGAAAAAAAGAATATGGCTACATTTAAAGACCTCCACAATATGCCTCTGAATTAGAGTTGATGTAATTTGCTTAGTGAAACTTGGACCACTGAGGTAGCCATGCCTTGTGCTGTTCATCTCAGCAACAGGTCATTCAAATACATTTGTCATTCAAATACATTTGTCATTGAAGACAAATGTAGCCAAGCCCTTCTGTCAGTGTAAACTCCCCAGCATGAGAGGCAGTAAAGAACAGGGGCTGCTGCATTACTTGGGTATCCCTGCTCCTCTCTGGCCATTTCATTCAGTGGCATGCACAAACTGAATTTAAGTGCCTCAAGGATTAATGAACAGAGCCAGAACACTCTGCCACACTGCAGGGAGCAGCTGGGCCAGAAGCTGTGTGAATATCCCTGCAGAAGTGCTCATTAGGTGTGCTGCAGCTGAAGGAATGAGAGGCTCTGTGACTCTCCAGGGCTTAGAAAAGGCAGAAACTGGGGCCCCTCTGTCCCCTGCCTGCTCCTCCTGGAGGCTGATGCTCACAGGAGCTTTCCTGCCTGAGCCAGGGAGGGGCTGGGAGTGCCCTGGGCAGCTCCAGGCAGGGTGTGAGGATGAGATCCAGCCCAGGAGGAGAACAGCTGCACAGCAGTTCTGTTCCCTTTGCAATAAGCAAGCTCTCCCCTGCTAAATCCCTTCCTCAAACACCTGCCAGGCAGTACAGAGTAAAGAGTGTGAGCATGGGGGAAATGAAAAGAGCAGGCTGGATACCAGGGCAAACAGAACAATTGCTCTCATTCACTGGGGCAGTTTATTTCAGGGCTTTGTTTGAGATAGAAAATGTCAAGAGAAGCGCAGGGTTCAATGATGAGGCTTCTTCCAGATCAAATTTATGTACAAACCAATAACCAAGCAGTGACTTGGCTACCAGGAGCAGGAGTGACAAAACCTTTCCTGTTCACTTTATTTGTACCACAAAGGCATCACTGAAGGTCAGTGCCACTATAACCAGTCCTCACTCCAAAGGTGTCTGAGCAGTGATTCTGGGCAGAAGTCTCTGGGGTCATACTCAAAGGCAGATGTGCTGTTTGCAGATGGGTCAGGCTTCCAGCTTCTGGCAATGCAGGTCAGGGCACTAAAATTAACCTCCAGTGCAAGGGTCAAAGTACCAGTCCCCTGTACTTGAACATGAGCAGAAAGCCAGTGAGGTTTTCCAGGCTACTGAAGCTTCATTAATGCCAGGGGTCTGAGCTCAGCAGGTTTTAGAGCTACTGAAGTTCTTGGCCTGTCAGCAAAGGCATTTGTTTCTGACCTCAGATGCTCACAGGCTGAGGACACTTCAAAAAAATACACTTCTTAGGAATATGTTCTGATCTTCTAAATCAGATGATTTAGGAATATTAACCCTATTGCTTTCACCATCAGAATTGGATTAATATTCACAAACCTTCAGCGAGGCTCCTGTGCTTGACCTTTCTGGCAATTTTGAAAATCCCTCTTGGAATATTGCTATTTAATTTGATATATCAGAAAGTGTTTTGTGTTCATAACTTAATGGCTTCCATTTAACAAATGTCAAATCTTGGCTGCTATTAGTGCAGAACACAGTGAGCTCTCTGGTGACATGAGCTGTCTAAGACCACTAATGAAGCAGGAATAAAGCCTGAGCTAGGTTAGACTGTGGAAGCCTCAAATCCCCTACCTGTTGATATTTTGTTCAGATAAATATTCTTGCCACAAAGGACTGAAATCAGGTAGGAAAAGATGCTGCATAGACAGGTACTGTGCTAAAGTTTCCTTTTGTAAGTAAGAGATCCACTTTATGTATTCTGCAAATCGTGCTGAATAAAAAAGGCGCTGAATAAAAAAGCAGTAATTTCCTTTGCAACTACAAAAATCATTTCCCAACGGCATTTTGTAAGTGCTCACCTAACTGAGATGCTCTTTATCTTTCTCCCTTTTAAAATGTCAAGCAGATAAAAGTCTTCTAAATACCATTCTTTCCTATTTTGATTAATTTTGCATAGTGTTTTCCCAGAAGGATTGATACTTACATAAACCTGAGTTCTGATTCTCTTCTGACTAAGACTTCCCGAAGTCTCTGGATCTTTGCCATCTCAAGCTCAATTTCCTCAGGCATCATTGTTGTTTCAGCCATTGAAATGATGTCAAGTTGATCTGTGTGTGGAAGCAGAGAAAATGAATTAAGCCAGTCAGACTGTCTTAATGGTGTTTTTCAGGAATGTAAATTAAATCACAGAGCTACCTAACTATGGAGTAATTAATTCAAGCAGTAAAAAATACTCTAGCTGAACGCTGTGCTGACTGGTTTCTCTATTGTTTTGCTTATTACTTGCAATGTAACAGTTTAGAAGTGAAATACTCCCTAAGCCAAAGTGACAATCCTTTTGTTAGTCAGGCTCAGCCATCCCTCTGAGGAATCCCAACCCCATCCACAGCCACAACCACCATTCCTGAACTGACACCACCACAAACTGACTGCCACAAAACCCTCTCAGAGCAATTACCTGCAGCTCTGCAGAGTCCTGCCATGAATGTTCCCCACCTTTAACCCCTCTAACTCTCCCTGCTGCTCCAGCCTGGAGCCAAAGCCCAGCCCCACCAAGGATGGGTTCAGAAATGATGCAGGAGCTCCTCCTGCAAGGGGCTGAGGGGCTCTCACAAGGGCAGCAGAATGGGTGGAGGAGACAAAAAAGCATTTTGCAGGAATAACTTGGCAGCTGGTAAGGCCAGGGTGCTTCTGTGATTATTCCTCCATAATTGATGTATTACCTGTGCAACCCAGAGAGAAACAGGGCCATGGACTGTGCTCCCTGAGCATAAAGCAACCAATCTATATGAGATGGGTTTGGAGAAGGAGCTGCTTGGCCTCTGGAAAACCCCATTCCAGACTCCATTCCAGACCCTATTCCAAACCCCATTCCAAACCCCATTCCAAACCCCATTCCAAGGGTTCATCGTACTTGGCTTTCATGTTAAACAAGAATTTAGCCACTGAAAAATAGGTTGGCTGCATATCTTGGTACCCAACTGGAGAGATATTGCTGCAAAAGGGCTGTCTCAGCTGCATTGATTTGAAAAGGGGAAAATAGAGAGGTCAAAATATATTCAACATAACTATGCAGAAAGCAGCAGACAAAAAGCATCAGAAAATAAGCTGTTCAGTTAATTAAGAGGAGACAAATTCTGAAGTCCCTCATGACAGACTAAGCACAGCTGAGAAGAATTTCTTACAAAAACTTTGAGTAGGAATGAAACTAAAAAATCTCAGCAAACAGCCCCTGTATGAGCTTAGTACACAGTTCTCCCAAAATGGAGGCAAAGGAAAAACATTCTATACTATATAAACAAAATCTATTTTCCTTGTATTTAAAAATAAATATTTTTAAAAGTTATCCTTATAGTATTATCTGCAAGTTTTGACTTCCTTTCTTAATGAAGAAAGCGGGGAAACAAATAAAAAGCATCTTTTTTTTTTTTTTTTAATGATAACAGAATCTTGAGGGGAAAAAAAGTGAGATTTTGAAATGTCTGTCATGAGAGAACAGCCATGTTTCAGTAGTTGTTTTTAAACTCAAATTGCCAAACTGGTCTGTAAAGTAAGGCTGTCTTGTGTGTCTGAACACACAAATGCTGCCTGTACAAGATGGATTTCCCCATTAGAAATCATTGTGCTTGTTGGAGTATATTTAGTTGATGTGTAGCCTAAATGTCATGAGGCTCTCACAGACCCACCTCTCATTTTCACTGCTTGCCAGAAATATAAGCAGGAGATGGGAAGTTATTCTGATGCTACCATGAATTAAAGCCAGTAATACTGGTAAACAGGAATATGAACCAAAAATAAATTACACATACATATTATAAAATTAGCTCTCAAGAGCTCAGAAAACAGAAAAAAAAAGTAACTAATTTACTTGCACTCTGCAGCTCTAGCTGTAAGTGCCCTGGGGTCACTCCTTGTGCGAGGTCAGCCTCCACCCTCTGATTCCAACAATTCAGGAACAAACAAGCTTTATGCCCCAGTGATGTGCTTAAAGCAGCCCAGGAATCAGTGTGACAGGCAGGAGGCTGCTCTGACCCCTTGCAGAACAGTCAGAGATTCTCCTTCACATCCCACTCAACGCGTCCTTGAACCACAGAAAAGGGTTTTGAAAGCGACCCGAAATCATGGAGCGTTTCCAAAAGACTCAAAAATGCAAGCCAGGCAGCAGGAGTTTGAAAGTGGAGGGAAATAAACTCAGAAACCATCAGCTATGAGCTCACAGCTTGTCTGAGAGCTGGGAGAGGTGGCAGGAAGCCTGGATGAGCTCAGGTGTGAGGACACCTGGAGAGGCCAGGGCAGGACGGTCCCCCAGCCCCAGGACTCCCCAAGACACCAACCTCTGGCTCACAGCTCTCCTCCTGACAGTGTGGATCACTGGCTCACCTGGCAGCAGCTGTGCTGAAGGATAATTAATTGTTTTTCATGAAATGGTTTGAGCTCCTGGGATGTGAACCCCTGGGGAAGATTATGTTAACATTATTGAGCCTTTAAGTAAAGCTCTAACTCTGTCCCAGTGAGCAATGACACCTCCAGTGCTCTGAGACATGGTTCAGAACAGCTTCACACACAAGTCTCTTACATTTTCAAAAAAGAATGAACATTTCATTTTATTTAAAGCAGATATGCAGGAGCCAACTATTTTTTTAGCATATATTGAGCTTTATTTCTGGTAATGAGACAAAATTCATAAAGCAAAAGTGGAGACGACACTGAGATTAGTCACAGCCAGTGACAGGATTAAACTATTTTGTCTTTTCTGCAATCTCCAGGATAATTTTCAGTGACAAAGAAACAAGCAAAATGATATTACTGTATGCACAAAAAGATAGCATGAAAATAATTACTATAGGGAAATAAAATTATCAAGTTGTTACACATACTGAGAGGGACTGAAGAGGCAAACCTGAAGTTATTAATGCATAACTTTGGTTCAATTTAGACACAGACTGGTATAGTTAAACTGGCTATTAACTTAATGATCACACTCCATCCTCAGTGTGGCAGCCAGAAATAGAACAGTAGCCAGCTGTGTTTAAAAGCAACAAAAAACCAAATTGCCTATTAAGTCAATAAGTGCAAAGAAAGCTTTAAAGGAAGCCTGAATTCACAATGAGAAATGGGAGGACACCTCACTCCTGGTGTCAATAGTTTAGAGCCATTGGGAAAGGATGCTGTGATTAATTACCAGCCCAGATCCTGCTGCTGTCACTGGGGCCATGCTGGGGAGTCCCCACGGGAGGGATTCCCTGGGCTCTGCAGCCATCAGTGCTTTAATTGTCACTGTCAACCAGAGAAGGGGAGGTCTGGCAGTGACACAAAGGGCCCCAAATCTCTACTGTGAACCAAGCGATGTCACTGTCACTGCTGAGCTCCAGAACAGGCAGGGAGGGGCTGCAGGGATGGGATCCACAGCAAGGGCAGGGTCTGCCCCACCAGGGCCCTCTGGATCCTCTTCCTTGTGGCTCTGCTGCTCTGGAACCCAGTCACACCTTCCAGAGCCACCCCAGTCCCCCAGCAGGAGCAGAGCTCCAGCCCAGCTCTCTACCACTGCTCTTCTTCATCCTTGCCATGGATGAAGACCATCCCAAATGGGACTGTGCAGCCCATGGCTGCTGCAGCTCCTCAAGGGATGGTGGCACAGAGCAGCTGTGTGACCTCTCTGATGTGGAAACCACCCAGCAGCAAACCTGCTCTTCAGCCCACCCAATGATGGTGTTCCAGTCAAAAATTAATTAAAGTCATTGCTCTGGAGTGGATTTACAGTGAGCACTTTGAGGCCTGCTTCCCCTCCCTTAAATTGTCCAGTAATAAGACAATCCATGTTAAGAAGATGTAAATGGATAAATTTTGCTCCAAATCTGGGTCAGAACTTCTGGGGCTCTTTCAAAGAATTCAGTGAAATTCCCAAGGTAATCCTGTTTCACTGAAGTATATTAAGTGCTAATAGAGCAGAGTGCAGCAAGTAAACTCTTAATGCTACTTCACATACCAAAATCAAGACTCTCAACACCACTATTAGTTGATGAGACAAAGCAGAAGTAAGCAGGATGCCCAGGTCAGAAATGGATGAACAGAGAAGCAGCTAGTGCCACTTCAAAGCAGCATGCTTGGTGGGAATTGAAATAGTTGCATAATGCAGAAAAAATTCATTTGTTATACTTCAAAATATTCCAGATAAAAATATGTTGATGAGAAAAGAATCAGATTATTCCTGCAGCTGGTCACTAACATGTCACCTGGAGGCTTGAAAGGCTAGCCTTGCAGCCAGCCTTTTACTGTGCCTTCTGCTGTTGCCTCAGGGTTGATTCTTTTCTGTTTGATTCAATCCTTCTGATGGAGTGGCCAATAACTAACCTGTACAGGAAAAACTACATTTCATTCCTTTTTTCTAATCTAGCCTGCTGCAGGATTCTATTACTGTGAATCCTAACAATTACTGAATTTGGCATGTGTGTGGCACATTGTATTCATTCAATGCTTTGTGATGGAATTACCATAGAAATACAATCCAAACAGCTGCAATGTGCTTTGTTCCTGGATTGCTGAGAGGCTGCAGCCTTGTGCAATTTCAAATGGGTAGACTGGGGGAAAGGGACAAAAGGGGCAGTGCCAGTGTGGCAGTGAGCTGTTGTAGGGGCAGTGGGCACATGCCACACTCCTCTCACTGCCTGCCTCTCTTGGTTTGGACACTGGCAGCACTCTGGCTTTGGGACACATCCCAGGAATGTTCTCATCCTGCTGCAGAACACAGCTCACAGGCCATTGCAGGGGGTCTTTCAGAAATGCTCCTCTTTTCCCTCAAGGCAATCTCTTCCCTCTGCTGGTCAATTTGTTCTCCTGTTTCTTCTCTAGCACCAAGAATAGGTTGGTGATGGCACAAATTCAGTAAATTTGGGATGGTGCTGCTGGTTCATCAGGCCTCAGTGAGCAGCACAAATACCTGGTGAATTTTAACACTGTCTAAAGCAATCTCTAAAGACAATAGGAGTGTGCAGAGGCTGTCACTGGAGGAGCAAAAAGCTGATGTGCTGCTCCAGTCACAGTCAAATGGCAAAAGTTCTCAGAATCACTCTGCTTGCACTGCTGTCAATGGCACTGAATGCTGGAGATAACACAGCTGAATTTTGCTTCTAGCAGGAAGTTGATCTGTTTTTCTTCTTATTGTGCCTGTTATAATTTTTGAGTCCTTATTGATACTTCTCCATGAATGGAGCAACACATTTAAATTTTGTGTCTCTAGCACACAGAGCCATGTCTGCACTTTGGGCTGACAAAGGAGCTCAGCTCCTTCACAGCTGGCCAGATGTGCTTTGTCCCTGCAAGCAGTGGTAGCCCAAACTTTCTGACACAACCGTGTCTGCTGGAAAATGCCAGAGAAGTGGAATTCAGAGTATTTGGGGGATAACACATTGCATTCAGTACATTTACTATAAAGTCAGAAAGAATTCAGTGCAAAGACCCTTGTTTCCTTTCAGTGCATGAGGATCCAGAACAGCCTTGCATTTCTGGAAATGTTAAATTTCAAAAAAAATAACCCAGAAGTTTCAACTGCAATGCAACTCCCAGATGCACGGGGGGTAACCTTAGAGCCTTGGGATATTGGCTTAAACCAGGCATCAAGGCTTCAGATATTTTTGCCAGACAGCAGGGCACCCAGAAATCCCAAAGGTGTTTTTCCCACATGCTCCATGTCTCAGCATGAACCTCGGGGCTGTCCCCTCGCAGCTCGGCTTTGCAGCAGGCAGCTGTGAAAGCTGGCAGCTCCAGGGACCCTCCTTGGCAGGAGGGATCCAGAGATGCCTCCTGAAAGCTGAATAAACACCAGGATCTCTGGGACTCTCATGGTCATCCAACATCCCTGCTTCACAATAATTTGGAGAAGGAGAAAAAGAATTAGGGGATTTATCTGATTTGTGGGGAATTGTGGTGCACCTTTGCTTCCAGCAGACCTGAAGCACAAAGCACTGGCCAGCTCAGCTCTGTGCTGTGTAAGGATCATTTATGTGCTGGGACAAACTGCTGCACTCGAGCAGTTCCTTGCATCTGGTGCATTCTGCAGCTCCTCAGGCAAAGATCAGAATTTCATGTCTGTAGAGAGACACATATGATTAATTCTTTTCTCTGTTCATCCATCTCTGCTCATTCAAAACCCACCACAGATCATTCTGTTTCCATATAATTTCCTCCCCAAGAACTATTAAATCATCTGCTGTGACTGGTGATGGCTCTGTCCATCAGCCAGCTGTGGTCTGGGTGTAACAGCACAATTATAACATTGGGATTTATTTTGTCCAGGTCATGAATACTTTTTTATTCTTTAATCATCACAGATTTACAGCCTAGACTCTTCAAACATAAGTTTCTACTTCCAAAGTATTTCGCTCATACTCTACCATATGACCCCATTTTAAAATTAGGTGAGCAGAGAATATAAAAAGCACTGTGTGCAATTGCCCACTGCACTTCCAGAATCACTGCCCTGTCTGTTCCACATCTAAGAGTCTCTGGTTATAAAAAGATTATTTTAGTTGCTTATCCTGTATGTTCTTGCTCTTATCTCCAAGCTTTGACCTTTTATTTTTTATTATTTACCTTTGCAAGAAAGCCTGTTGGCAGCAGTCTATTCTTTCCCATTTCAGCCTTTTGTATACTTGGTCTCACTGAGATTTCTCTTGAAATACAAATGCCAGATTCACAGTGTTCAATGTTAACTCCTTCCTCTAACTCTGAAAGCCCTTTTGGTTCCTTTCCTGTGCTATTATACTCAAAAACCTGCACACAATGTCTCCTGTCACATCTGATGGAAGTGCCTGCAGTTTCCCCCTGCCCAAATAAGAATCTCAGCTGCTTTCCATCTTTTAGGCTGCATTTCTGTAGAACAAGTTGCATTGCACTGGATACAGCTGGTTTAAAAACTGAACCTGAAAAAGATCCTGCTTTGAGTTTTCTCACTGAACTACACAACCCCCAGCAGAACTAGACAGTCAGTGGTAAAAGTGATTGCTAATTAAGGATGGTCTTCAGTACTTTGCTAACTAGAAGTTTTACAGTTAAATGATGGTTCCAACTTTCTAATTTAGGGATGATTTTCTGCCCTTGCTCCATATTTAAATATATATATCAGCACAAATCCATAATTATAAGATCTATCAAGATCTTGCCTCTTTAAAAAAGCATCAATTAAAGTCTTGTTTGTTATCCTGTAAAATTTATAAGCAGTAATTATTCTTGGCTTTGTTTTTTGTCAGTTTATGACAGTTTCTGTTTCCTAAGTGGGTAATTATGCAACCCTTTAATCTTACACTTCCCCCAGGAAAAAGATGTCTCCAGTCTTAAGGAACTGCTCTGTGCATAGAAAGCCTCCTCTTGGTTGTAATGATATCCTGAAAAAACAGCTCATCTGGCAATAGCTGTTCATCCTGCCCTGGCAGTGGGATCCTGTGAATCATCACCAGCCCGGAGTTCTTGTAGAAATTTAATGTCAGGCAGAGGTCTCAATGTGATATTCAGACTTAATGAACCTCAAAATCTATACTGCCATCCTATGTTTGGATTATAAATTCCATTTGTTCTATCCTGCACTTCAGCTTTCAGGTTTCAGCACTCTCCTGGCTCCTGACTGTGCCAGCCTCGTGGTGTCACCTGCTTGTGGTGATGGGGACAAGCTCAGGTACCTGCAGGCACAGCAGGGCAGGCTCAGGAAGCAGAGAGGATTGATTTGGCTGTCATCTGGGGCTTTACTCATTGAGGCAGGGTTTGGCTGTTGGAGCTCCAGTGCCCACTGCAGTCACACACTGCCCTACAAGGATTGCAGACTCTCTCCATGCAGGAGGTCACAAGGATCCATCCTGCCAAATTAAACCCTCCCTTCACCAGAGTGCTCCATCCCTGCTTTTATGTTCCTCCTCTGGACCTAAGGGTGCTTGTGTGCCCCACTCAGTACAGTGGGACAATTTGCTCTTTAATTATCTGTAACTAGAGTCAGTTCTAGCTGTAAATCTGTGTTTGATTTGCTGAAAATCGTATCAGTATGATTTTCATGGCAGTGTTTTCTACTCCTGGAAGTTCTGCTAGCTTTCTCTATTTTTATAGTCTTTGATTTGTGACTCACAATACTCTGGATACTCTGGGAGGACATTTCCTCAGTAGTACCCTCTCTTGCAGTAGTTTAAGAGCTAATACAAGACCACATTTACAGACAAGGAAACAGGATTTCAGTACAGCAATAAACAACCAGGAAGTCAGAACTTAATATTGAACTAAAGTTTCTTTGAAAAGATAAGGAAAAAACAGCTTCCTATTAAAATCTTTGCAAAAACAATGAATAAAAGCCTCAGGCTTGCTTTGATTATGCCATAATATTGTCATAAATACAGATTTTATTCGTGTGGTAGAAATTTGCAGGATGTAAACTCAGGATATGCAGAAGTATGTCCACTGAGATAAATTACCTAATGGCACTTACAGGTTGGATCTTGAAAACCCTTAGGGGCTTTGACACTCCAATTACAGGGCTCAACTTTGCTACTTTGAAGTCGATTCCAAGACTCTGTCTGGGCAATTTGCATGCCCCAGCCAATTTCCATTCACTCAGTGATAACAAGGTTCTCACATCTCTCCAGCTGGTTAGAGGGCAAACGCATAAAAATGAGGAAAACATAACCATGAAAACAGCAAAGGGAGTTGGAATGAATATCTCTTTATAAAAACCTTTTTAAACTCAAGTCCTATCGAATTAACAGTCTCCAGACACATTATTCATGGATTCACACACAATTCTCCACTCAGCTGAAACCAAACCCTCTGTATTAATATCAGCTGCATCTCTGAGTTGAGGCAGTTTTCAAATATCCAGATTCTAAATTTGGCAGATTTAACTTTTCTTTCCTTATGGTGGCTGTGATAAGGTCACAACAGCTGATGCCTTCAGAGCAGGCTGGCCTGCAAAGGACTGCTCACAGCCAGCTCAGGATCATCTCAGTGCAGTCCTTTCACACATTGGACACAAATATTGAACAGCACACTGGAGCCTCAGAAATCCTGACAGAGTGCAAAAAGGATTTGCTCACATACAGGAATTTTTCAGAGCAATTCCAGCACATTGGAAGGGCATTGTCACCCTTGACTGGTGCCACCACTGCAGAGCCCAGCTTTCAGAGCCTGAACTCAGCCACAAACTCTCTCCAAGACAACTTCAGTCCATTTGCAGAATAGCCTGTGGTATCTCATCCAACCATTTCTGTTGGGCATAAAGAAGGATGAAGTGGCTTTGAGTGGGATTAAAAGAAAAGCTGTCCACATAATTAGGTCTGCAGAGAATTATGACAGACTTCACAAAGTACTATAATTGAATTGTGCAAGGACATTTTCCAGACTTCCTACTGTTGTTTCCAATTTTAAATAAACTCTAGTTTGGGTACCAGTACCACATTCCTTGTTGCCAGATGCTCTGACAACAGGACTTTTTACACATTGGGCTGGTGACTTCAGGTGAGGTGTGAAAGCAATTTCCCCCAGACCCCTTTCCATGTCAGTCTGGAGCTAAGCAACCTAATTTGTCTTGCTGTAACTGAAATAAGAGAGTGGCATTTTCCCACCTCTTCCTAGGAGATGTACCACTGTGTACTCCACCAGGGATTCTCCTACTGACCCAACCAGATGGAAGGGTGCCCTCAATATTCCAGCAGGACTAAAACCAGAAATGTCCCCTAATGTTCTCTTCTGGTTTCTCACTCTTCTCTCTGCCCCTACACACAGATAAACAAACAAATAAATAAATCTCTGCATGTGACACAAATCAGCTGATTTCTCAAGATACTGTTTCATATGCCACATATCACAGACTTAGAGAAGATTCTCTTAATTACATACCCAGTCTGGAATGTGTTCCATTTAAAATGCTGCCCAGAGAAATTCTCAGCACTGAGGCAATGTGTGACCTCAAACCTCATGGATGAACTCACTCTGCTTTGAAAAATCAAGACAAACACAAATACTTGGTGCAAAGTTTGAGGTCTCCTCTAAGAGACGTCACCTTTCTAACAAGGCATGTGTTAGAAAAAGGAATTTTTTTTCATCTGAGACACAAATTTCATCTCAGGGCACCTCCACATTACAAAAGGAGAGATCAAGATTTTTGACATACGCTGAAGGTACACCAAGAATTGGCCACCACAAACCCAACAGATCAGAATCCTGCTTCTTAAGTTGAAATCCCCTATTTATGAATTAAATATAAGCCTAAGAAGAGCTAGAAACAAATTTGTCTTTCAGTGAAATATTGGGATGCCACCAGCATGAAATCTGTTGGTTTTTAAAATTAATTAAGCTAAATTGCTTCCTTTTTCCTTCTTCTTTCCCCCTCAGGTTACCTTTCCTATTTGATTCTCTGCCTTTACAATGAGATTTTCCTATTTCATTAGGTGTTTTTCTCCCCTGCTGCTATATGAAAACTTGCAACCAGCAAACAAAACAATATTGGTTCTATTCAGGAAGGGTTATCAGGCAGAATGAATAGACAAAACCCACTCACTAGAACCTGTCTCAGACCACTGTTCAGACAGTAAATTCCACAGGATTAAATAATGGATTCACCTTTTGTTTGCAGTTTTAAGCTCTGCCTACTAATTCTTAATTTAATGGGAAATTATTTGTAAAAAGGAAAATATAAGCTCCATTTAATTATTTCCTCAACACTCATTATGCAAAGTTAATGACCTTCTGGATTAAGTAAGCCTTTTGTGATGAATCTCATTTTCACAAACATTTATCTGAATTGATTATCTTTGACCTAATTAGTGTTGGTGCAGACTGGGGTATAAAACAATGCTCAAGTACTGCTATAAACAGTTCATCCTATTTTATTTGCATCTGTTTGCACATTTTTCAGTTTGTTTGCAATATTGATTCATCTAGAAAGACACACATCTCAAAAGAGCCATCTCCCAAGCTGTTTCTTTATTGGACTCACCAGCAAACACCATTTATCCTAACCAGCATCTGGTAATGCCCTGGGCCAGCCCACAGAGCTGTCACTGTAACCATGCTGCCCACTCCTCTTGGACAGCACACCAAAACCTCCCCCTGTTCTTAGGGGAGGACATTCCACAGGACCTGGACACTGATGACAATCCTGATCATTTTTCTTCTAGCAGGCAGAAAATGGTTTCCAGCTTGGGTATTTTGTCTTTCTACCACTCCAGAAAGAGGAAACCTGGGAAAATGATTCAAAGGATATTCCATGAGATGGGATCCTGTTTCCTGCTCCTTGTACATTTTACTCCCCTGCAAAGGGCAGTGGATGCCCTCCTCACAAACACACAAATGTCTCTTCTCCCTCGTGCAGAGTGAATGCAAACATGCCACAAGGACAAGATTTTCTTTGCTGCAAATACTTCTATTTGTGGAGGACTCACAGGAGACAGGTTTTTCTTGCTTGCAGCACAGTGATGTAACACCCTCCCAGCACGAGAACAGTTACATCAGATTTACTCAGCTGGGGCTAACCACATAATTTCAAAACAATAAAATTAAGTGCTATGATTTTCTCCACTACAAGAACACTTTTACAAATATATTTTATATCCAGATTATTCTACATAAAAGGTAAACTCCATTAAAAAAAAAAAACTGCTGAGGAAAAAGCTCACATCAGCTACTATGAAATGACTGCAACTAAATAAAACCAGGAAAATGATTGAAAAAATGCTTTGCCTGGCTAAGAGTGATGTTGGAAGAGCTCTTGTACCTGTTCTTTGTTTCTGATAGGGAATTATCCTGAAATTTCAGCTCTCTGGCAGGATATCTCTGCTGAACAGACACAACTTGGACCACACAAGCTGAGAATGCTTTTTGTGCATTAGGTGTGGTGTGTCCAGCCCCAGGTCCTGCAGCTCTGCAGGCACAGCCCTGCAGCAGGGCTTTAACACTGCCCTTCCTTCTCTGAATGAACAGAGGAGCTGAGGGAAAGCTGCAGGAAAGCCAGGAGGAATCGAGGTGGGGATGAATTGAGCTCAGCCATTCATTCCAGCACACTGTGTCTGCATATCAAAGGCAAGAGGGAACACGGTGGAAAATGCTGCTGGAGAGCTGGCAGCCATCCTGGTCAGGGAGAATGGAAAGAGTTCCATAACATGTAAACCTTCAAACAGCCCTTCATCCTCCCCTCCTCCCCCAGTGATTGTCCTGGTACCATGTCACATCCCTTTTGAACACTTTTTTCACTTTATCAACAAAGAAATAAAGGACCTGCACTGGTCCCTGGCTGCCTCCAGGTACCTCAGTGCTTCCCACACCACAAGCACCAGTCACTTGTCCTCACTGTAGTGACCTCCAGTGCCTCAGAGGCAGAGAAAATAACAGCCAGAAATCAAACTGCATTAGTTCCCTCCTTCTAGAGGTCTGGTTTGTAGGAACAGGCACTAGCTTTCCTAGTAGCTCTCCAATTATTTAAAGAGAATGCAGAAGTGTCAGGAGTTGCAAATCCCAGAGTAGCCAGCTCTGCTCATTAATACCTTCCCATGGGGTGGGGGGTGTGCAGGACAGATCAAGTGCTCAAAAGAATATTTTATTTTTATTTTATTTTTCAAAATAAACCCCTGTGAGACGAAAACTTTCTTGACATTTAAATAAACCATGATGCTGACAATGCAGCTGCTATTGGATTTCCATACTCCTTTCACCTTTTCCCATGATGCTGTGAATTGAAAATACAGCCTTGTGCACTTTAAACAGCAGTTTGTCCTTCAGAGAACGAGGAGAACACACAGCTGTGTGCAGCCTGGTGGGGAGCTTTGCACAGTGGATGTGATCTGACAGCTCTTTCTATGAAAAAATGGATCCAAAACGAGGGAAATTGCCTTTGAAGGTCGAGCCAGAAGCCCTCATTGTCACTTTTATTCAGTGGCACTGGGTTAGAGTGAGGAGCTGTTTCAGTGTGGCTCAGGAAAGCTGCCAGGAGTCAGGAAGGCTCTGGAAGGGGTTTCTGTGTCCAGCCCTGCCAGGAGGTTGGAAATAGAAACTGGAGCAGTTCCTGGCTGGGGCAGGTACCTTCCCTCTGTGGATCTCCACTGAAACCATTGCACATTCCCATCTGCAGCGAGGCTGAGTTGAAGCCACACTCCAAGGAAAGCAATTCAGGCTACATCACTTCATTTTATGTCATGGAGATTTAAAAAGCAGTATTAAGAAACACAGATTACTTGTTCATTTACTTCTGTCATTTTGCTCAGTGGTCAAAGGAAACAGCCTGTGGATTTCCATTTTATTCCTCACCAGAGTCAGATTCTGATCCTGTAATACTAACAAAAAGCTTCAGCATTTATGTTTCAAATGCTGTGACAGTGCCAGCTGCAGCCAATTTTCAGGGATTTAAAACTTATTTAGTTTGGTATTTTTGAAGGACTTTTTCTATCTTTATTTTTTTTTTTTAATTCCAAAACACAAAGTCAACAAAATGTTCACTGTCAAAGAGTCTTGTAAAACCCCTTTAGGAATAAATATATGAGCATCAGTTGATAAAGAGCAGCATATGTGCAAGTGAAATAATAGTAAAATGGCCACAGGCATTTCAAGATTTCCCACCTTCAGGACATTCTCCTATCTGACTGCATACCAGACAGTTTGCTTTTCTGCCTCTCCCCACTCTGATGTGATTCTCTAACACAGTTTTCTAATAGTGATCTAAACATCTTGGCTGGTAATTAATTTTAGGTAACTATAAAACCACTGGGTAATTATTATAGACATGCAAGTCCAATCCAGTAAAGACCAAAAGTGATTCTGGTGTGGAGAGCTGCTTCAGACAGCAAAGAAACTGCTTCACATAACAGATTCCCCCTCCAGCAAGTAAATAAATATTGAGAGAATGCTCCTCGGAAGCCAAGGAAAAAAGGTGTTTCTCATTTGATGGGACAGGTAATTTCTCAGGGGGATGAATGCTGCTATTCTGAAGGCCATGGGCATGCCATGTGTGCAGTCTGACAGCAGAGTGGGAGGTCAGGCAGCACAGAATCACACTGGGATGCTGTTCTTCAGTGTATGAGGCGCACAATACCTGCAGGGAGCCACAGGCTGAAGCTGTGTCCTTTCTTAAAGATCAAATAACCAGAGCCAGAAAAGCCAAAACCAGCTGGTTGTTTCTCACTGAATTCTGAGGTGAAACAGCACAGGGCTCTTCAAATCACACAAATGATGACAGCTGGCAAAAAAATGTTTTGTACTTGCCTTTCATCTGTGGATGTGGAGTCGTTCTCTAGCAAGCCCTGTTTTCACCAAGGAAATGGCTTTTGCATGCTGACTTTTGATTCACTTTTCTTTAAATACACTAACACTTTCTTCCTCACAACTGGCACTGGGCAGCTACAGGTTTGAGCAGATTGAGGAATCAGAGGCAAAGAAATGAAGGCAATTCAAGCAGAGCTTATCTATACCTGAGACAAATCCATAGCTGGCTGTCCCCTTCTCTTTGCATACCAGAAAGAAAGAAATTTCATCATCACAGGATGTTTCACCCCTTGCCAAGGCAGAGACTAATGGATCCTGATTTTACTGGCTTTCAAATCACCATGGCTTGCCCTTCACTATCACATCCCACACACTGTCTGTGCCACAGACAACATCACCCTGAAGGAAAATGTGTGCCTCAGAACCTGCCAAACTGCAGGAACTTCAATCCCCTGCCAGGCACGGTGCCCAGAGGAAACTTTATGGGAATCCATGGTAGAGGATGAGGAGAGAAACTCCAGATTGGATAAGGGAGGTGGGGACACAAATGCATAACTGAATTTCTGTGCCTTTCTCTTGTGTGAAAAAGGATAATCTGAGGAGCGGCACTCGCTGTAGGGGCTCCAGTGAGTTTCCAAATGATTCACTGCTCAGCCAGGGAGCCTGAAGTGCCACCAGCCTGCCAGTGCAAAGGGTTCTGCAGGGAGCAAATGCTCATCCCTGCTTGCCACAGGGACAAGTGAGAGCAGAGAGAGCAACCCCTTGCAGGGGCAGCCTGACACAGACTCCCAGCAGAGCCCTCCTGGCAGTGACACTGCCCCCAGATTCCCTCCCCAGAGTTCCTGAAGAGAATCAAGGTGAACAGGGCTCTAGGAGATGAAGGCACAGAGCCTGGTCCAGTTTTTTACTGAAATCATTGAGGAAATTTCCATTCATGCCAATGGAGTCAGCACTGTGTTTTCTATTTTCAACCAAGAAAGTGCCAGTCAGGCTTCTCCATCCTTTCCCAGGTCACTGTCCTGCTCTTTTGGCTTCAACTCCATTGTTCTAAAGCTCACTTTGGCCTCCTGGACTGAAAGGACAGAAGTGGTAGAAATGACTGTTGATTCCTTTCTTGGTTTGAGTTGTTTTCTACAAAAGGTGAACAAATCTGTTAAATCACTTCATAGTGAGATCTTTTGTTCTAATTTTAACAGTATATGAGAAAACCCAAATGTGGGGGTAAAAAAACTACTAAAAACCCTAATCAATGAAGGTTTGGGTGGTGGAAGGATTCAGGGCAATAAAAAGATCTTTAAACACTGCTGATATTCTTACAATGACAAATTCCCTCTTGCATTTTGGTAGTGTTGGCAGTCCTTGGGCTTTTGCAATGAGCAGCTTGTGTCACTGGAAATCATTCATCCTCATTCAGTAACAAACTCTCTTAAAATTATTTTCTCAGATATTTTGCCCTTTATGAGCTGACAGAATTTTGATAATTCATGTTTCATTGCTGATCCTGAAGGGCAACTAACATAATTTATCCAAGGGTGCTCCTCCTGATTTCTCATAGTTTGCCCTCCAAGCATACATTTTTCATCTCTGAGTTTTGAATCCATTTATACTGTGCCTTTTAAGCAGGCAGACAGCAGAACATGTTTCATGGAAATAAATCAGCATTATTTATTGTCTCTGGGTCTATTTTATTAAGTAAGATTTTTATGAAAATGGAACATACTTGGCAACAGAAGAAAAGCCCTCTGGGAATAAGGATTAAAGAGTGCTGAGTTCCAAACTTTCTTGTGCTCAGTAAGTACAAGAAAATAAAGAGTGCTGAGTTCCAAACTTTATTGTGCACAGTAACTACAAGAAAATTCTGAAAACCTCACCCAGGATACACAGTAGTTTGCAGTGCATGCCCAGTCCCAAATGTAATTTTTGATTTCTGTTTTCTAACCACCCTTGAGGCAGACATACACACATTCTCACAAGTCGTTTCTCTGATGAAAACATGCCATGCAACTAAGACATCAGTTATCAAACACCATAAAAAAAAATTACACAGACTGAGTCCATAATCCCACAGGCTACCAACAGCAAGGATGATTTGTGTAGTTCAAAGTGTCCTACTTTCCAAACCTAACACATTTTTTCTGTAAAATATGTTTAAAGGAAATGAGGAAATTCATGAGCAACAGTCTCAAATATGGCACTTTATGTTCATCTCTGCCTTTATCAGCGATTATTGTTGACACTGGTCTGCCTATAAACCCTGCATCACAGGTGGAGTGTTCATTTCCTGCTGGGCAGAGGTGGGCACAGAGTTTTGGATGCCATTAACCCTCAGCTTTATGAGTGTGTCAGGTGAGAGAAATGTCTTTGCTGAGACACGTGAGTGGATGTGCAGCAGCAGGATCTTGGTCCATAATAACCACCATGTTTTTGCAAAGTAGCCCCTATCCAGGGTTACACAGGAGGGGTCAGGCTGGTAGGGAGCACTGTGGCTCATCTCTCATTCCCTGCCCAGGCAGGGTCGTTCCCGAGCACACAGCACAGGATTGGGTCCGGATGGTTCTGGAGTATCTCCAGCAAGGGAGACTCCACAGCCTCTCTGGACAATCTGTCCCAGGGCTCGGTCACTCACAGGGAGGAAGTTCTTCCTCATGTTCAGGTGGAACTTCCCGGGCATCAATTCCTGCCCGTTCCTCCCGTGCCATTGCTGGGCCCCGGGAGCAGAGCCCGGTCCCTGCTCGGAGCCCTCCCTGCTCACACTGACAGGCCCTGCTGAGGTCTCCTCTCAGCCACCTCCTCTGGAGGCTCAACAGCCCCAGCTCCTTAAGAGTCCCAGTTCCCCCCACTGTTGACCAATATTTAGTAGGAATGCACTCTGAGGCACTAAAATATTTCCAGCTCTCCCTTTTCCTTCTTCCTCTGTCTCAGTAGCTGCCTGGAGCAACCAGCTGTGGGAGGGAGAATTAGAAAAATGAGACAAAGTGTATAATAGTATAAACTGGATTAGTCTCACTCTGTCAATCATTCTCTGGGCTCTTTGTGAAGCAAATGAAAACCCAAGTTACAGCTTTCCTTCATGAGCTACAGGGGATGCAGCAACGACCTGGTGGAGGTTATTAAATGGAACATTTTAGGTACACACTGCTAGCCAAAATCACCACTGACTTAGAAAAACACTAAGCTGTGTAGGGGAATTTTAGAGCAACCTGAGTGCCATCAAAGCAGGTGAGTTTTACAACTCTTCCATAGAAAACAGCCTCCATCCTTTCTAGAAAACCCTTTCTGGTTTTCATGTGGGAGTTCTGTCTTGGTTCCACAGATGAGACACAGCTGCTTTTCCTCTTGAAGTACAACACAAATATGATAACATTAAAATTAAGGTAAAAATCTAGAACTGGCAGCACCCTTCCAATCTGTTGTCTTTGTTGATGACAATGTTTGGCCTGATATTTTCTAAAAAGGTCCAGGTTGCACTATGAATGTTTTATTGTCACTTTCCATTTTTTGGTCACTCTCTTTTCAAAAATTTTACACAGTTGTGGGTTAGGGGTTTTTTATAAATGGAGACATGGAAAGAATATTAATTACATTCTCTGTTGGAAGCCCATGTTCAGACCTTCACAAAGCCAGCACTCTTGCTGCTTCTATAAAAAGAAGCATAACTGTGTATATCCTTCAGTTAGCCTCTTTCCCACCTATTTAATAGATGGCCTGAATAAGCCTAATTTGTTTTGTGTCTTTTATTGCCTGTAATAGATACAATTAACAATTATGGGAAATTTACAGTGACACAAGGGCAAGACTGTGAAGGAACAGCAATGGTGGTTGGGTCATATAAATTCTTTTTGTGCCTCTGAAGCTTCATTTTTCTTTTTTCTTTTTTTTTTTTTTTTCTATTTTAAATCAGAGTGGAAACATGATGAGCTTGGGGAGCAGTGTTATGACAGTATGATGGGCAGGGTCATCCTGCACCCCTGACTGACTGGGGAGGGGTTGCAGTAACAGGAAGTTTTTATGCAAAGCACCAACATGGGTTTCTGTGAAATATGTGGGGTATTATGAAAGAAGGCCCAAAGGTATTTGTTTGGATATTGAACTATGAGATGACAGAAACAAAATATTAAATAGCTCACGTTTTCAGTGCTCAGCAGCAGAGCATGTAAATACAAACAAGAGTCTTTCTGGCTAACAAGTTTAGAAAGATTTTGAAGACAAGCCAAGTGAATGTGGTGAAATAAGTTTTTCACATGTGTCAGCCCAGGATCTCAGTGAACCTGGGACCTGTTCTGTCTTTCTGCTGTTGGAACAAATCAGAGTGATCTCAGAACAAGATTCACCCCACTGGTGCTGTTCTGGAATGCTCTCCCAGCTCCTTGCCTGGACAGAACTTGTGCTACAGCACAGCAAGAAGGGAGAGCAAGAAAAGCCCCCTGTGAAGGTTTCATGCTGCTGCTGGATCTCATGATGGGAACCTCCAGCTTCTGTAGTACTGAGCTGTAACAGGGTCCTTTCCCCCAATCTCCATGTCATATTCCAGAACAGTCAAAAAGGTGGATCTCTGCAATACACGAGTGTGGCAGCTCACCTCCAATGCTCAGTTACCTTTCAAATGAAAACAATACACAAGTTTCATGGTGCACTAAACTGCATCAAAACATAACCTTTGCAGTTTTCTGGCATTTCTGCTTCCTTACGCTGATTCAACCTGGAGGATTCCTGGTCAATTTTGCATTTAGCTCCAGCCCTCCTACAAATTGCAAGAGGACAGAAAAGCTCAGCACAAATGTAACTGAGAAGCGCAGTGTCCAAAAGGATGGTGAAAAACTGCTTTGTTTCTCTGTGGCTCTTTGCCTGGTGTGCATGCAGTTATTTAATCAGGGCATTATGAGGCTCTGCCAACAGCAAGACAGATGATTCTAAATGAAGCTGTGCACTCAGTAATAAGGACTGACCAAAGTGCTCCAGTGCTCTGCTTCAGAGCAGGCTCTCCAAGACTATGTTGTAAAAATCATTTACTGGGAAGGCTGTAACCACCTTATGATTACACAAGCCTGACAATTCCTAAGCTTGTCTTTTATATGCATGCACTAGAAAACAGATGAGTTGCCCTGTACATAGCAAACCACCATTTTTAGTGTTCTCTAGTCCTTGGAAATTCCCTCTTGCATGAGAAGAGAAAGGCTTCAGGGACTTGTTAAAGAGACGCCTTTAAGCAATTTGCTTCATATTTCGCTCGCACAGAGCCTGACACAGTCAGGTCACAGGGCACCAGATCCTCAGCTACTCTGAACCCCCTTAACCCCACGGATGACCTGGCTGAAGGAGGCCACTGGAGGGTAGAAATACGCACGATGTACATTCCACTGCTGTGAAGTAACTCATCTCCGTGTGTGACCAACACCCGGCAATGCTTTCAGTACCACGGACAGAGAAGGCAGCGCAGCGCTCCCTTTCCATTTGACAAATTGAGGAGAGGCTGCCTGACTTCCATGACGTTCATTCTCCCTGGAATGGACATAATCAGGATGTACATCCCCTTGTGATAAGGCTGCCCTCCCATCACAGGCACTGACAGGGAGCAGCACTCTGTTGTGCAGTGCTGTACAGATACACAAGTTCTGCCTCCAAAGACATCCTGATTTAATACCACAAATCCTCAGAGTGAAAAGGGCAAATTCATATGCAGTAATAAACTTCTGCTTTTGTTAATACTCTAAACGAGCATTTCATATTTCAAACAATATGCAAATACCAAAGGCTAATTGTTAACATCAGTAAAAAAGGGGATGACAGTTTTTCAGCTCCTTCACAGACAGTCTGGCGACTACTGTCATCATGCCATGCAATTTAGGATGACTGTAAGGAAGCACTACAGTAAACAGTAAGATCTATTTATTTTAAATCAATGCAAAAGTGTGACCAGAAGTCAGGATTAGCATTTAAATAGGAAAGACAGGCAGGAATCATCTAAACCAGTTACTATAAATAGCATTTTCCACAGTATTTAAAAAAGCTGAAGCCTAAGAGCAAACAAAAGAAATCAATATTCAAATATATATTATAATAATTTTCTGCTTTTCAAAGAACAGATCATGGTCTCTAGATTAATTCCTATTCCTATCGAAACTGTGACACACAGAGAAATATTCTCATTAGACAGAAAGTAGTGTGTAGAAGAGCAGCTCAGAGCAGAGCCAGGGTGCACACCTGCACATGGGGTCCTAGTCCTGCCGACAGCCCACTCTGGTGCTGGGTACCAAGCTGTGATTTGGGTGGCAGCTCAATGCTGAGCACATATTTTTGAGCAGATCAGATCTCCCTCTCAGCCTGCACATTGCTCTCTTCCAAACAGACCACCTTTTGTTCAAAACTTGCAAGACATAACCTTTCCTGGCACCTCAGGATAGCAGTTATTATTATTATTATTATTACAAGTGCTGCACTGCACTCAGCTCCCGAGTGCTGGGACAAAACCAGACCCGGTTATGAGAACAAGAAAAGCACATCTGTATCGTGCCAGGGAACCTGCAAAACTGTTGCATGTGTCTGACTCAACCAACTCAGTCAACAGAGATTTCAGCCTTCGAGTCCATTTTAGAAAGTGTGGAGTTTCTCACTCCTGAATCTGTGCCAGGCACTGCAACAAAACCAACACTGCAACTGAAGCATCAGTTGGAGAATTACACCCTGTCATCAGCATATGGTAGACAATAACATAGCCATGGAAAACTGAAGCTAGAGGTGACGTAGCATTCCAGAACACAGCACTCTCTGAAAAGTAAACATAGCATATGCACTGGCTAAAATCTGCTACCAAGGTGCTGCAAAGCCATGCCATGTTTAAAAGCATCCAGGTGAGACTTCACAATTCACATCAAAAGATGGGTGGGAACCAAGGATATCAGCAGTACTAGCCAAGTTGAAGGTGTCACGACAGATAGCACACAAAGCCCAAATTCCTGTGGCCAAACCAAACACTTGATGAAACTTAAAAAATATTTTTCTTGATACTACCTAATACAGTTTTTGTGAGTAGCTTTTCAAGATCTCTTGTCTCAGTGGTTACCTGGAAAATTACAAGGGGTTTGCAGGCTTATTAGGTTGTAAAGAAGACAGTTCTGCCAGAAGAAGAATAATAGCTGGTACCTTACAGACAACAAGGTCCCATGCATAGCGTGAATCGGCAGTGATGTATCTTTTAACTACTCTTTCCATCAGCACTTTGGACAGGTTAAGTCAATTGCTGCTTCCTGGTAAATTATGATTTCAAGACAGCTCTCCCAGCAAAGAACATTTGTTGAGCTCATCAATACAGTGCAACCACTGAAGGTGTGAATTAAGCGCTGTATTGCTGCACCCTCTGCCTGAGATAACGAGGGAATAAAGTGATCATCTGCGCTTTCCAAACGTGAAACACATGAAAGACTACCAACATTTATGAAAATCTCCACATTAAATCCCACCTGCTAAACAACGGGGGAGAGCAAACGTCCCGGTGATCCCGGCTCGGCCGCCCGCTCACCGCCGGGCTTTGCGCCGCCCGTGCCGCAGGGAGGCTGGAGCGCCCGGCGGGGCTGCCCTGGCCCGGCACAGCCCGACACAGCCCGGCTCGGCCCCCGGCCGAGCCCCGGCTCAGAGGGCAAAGCGGTCACACGGAGCCTCCTCCCCGAGCGGCCCGGGCCGGCCTCGCCCCGCCGGCAGCCCCCGGGACCGCCCGGCCCCGCCGCAGCCGGGGCTCCCCGGCCGGCCGGACCCGCACCCGCGGCCCCCACTCACTTCTGCCCAGCGCCTCCGCCTTCCACTCCGTCTCCTCCACCGCCCCGTAGCGCCGCATGGGTCTCTCGGCCTCGGCGCTGGCCGAGATGGACCTGCGGAGCTCCATGGCCGGGCTGCGCTCAGCCCGTGCAGCGGCGCGGGCGCTGCGCGGGGCTCGGCGCTCGGTGCGCGGCGCGGGGCCCGCGGGCGGGGGGCGGGCAGGGGCTCCGGCACATGCTCAGTGCGGGGCTGGGGCGGGGGAGCCGCCGCACAAAGCCATGTCGCACCTCGCACATGCTGCACGCAGCCCCTCCCGCCCGGCCCTGCCTCCGCTCGGGGGGCACTGCCCGCCCCGGGGTGCTGCCCGGAGCTCCGCGGCTCGCTGCTGCGGCTCTGCCCAGCCCAGCCCAGCCCAGCCCAGCCCTGTCCTGCTCTGCTCTACTCAGCCCAGCCCAGCCCTGCCCAGCCCTACCCAGCCCTACCCTGTCCAGCCCTGCCCTACCCTGCCCTGCCCAGCCCTACCCAGCCCTACCCTGTCCAGCCCTATCCTGCCCAGCCCTGCCCAGCCCAGCCCAGCCCAGCCCAGCCCAGCCCTGCCCTGCTCCCCTTGCCCGGCCAAGTTCGCAAATCCCCTCGCTGCCGGGCATGGTAGAACTGTCCATCTTGTGGCCAGCGCAGCGCTGAGCACATTTCTGACCTGAGCAGCTGGGGAATAATGGTGATATCCACAGCCACTCACGGTTTTTGCAGTCTAACACATCTCAGGCTCCTGTGCATGCAGCCTTTGGTTTTCCTAAAAGTCTTGCACTGACTGGAATGACACTCATTCCAGCATCACGTTGCCAGAAGCCAGAGAACAGCACTCAAACAAGTGATGCAATTTTGTGTCTCTCATTTTTCATCAGCATGCAGCTTTGCTGCTTATGCAGCCTGCTGGGAATAAAGGAAATGACTTTGCAGGAAGCACAAGTGTGATGATTATTACTGTTATTACTAAGTTTTTTCTTTTGTTGTAGAGGAGGTTATATGGATGAAATCCCTGAACAGCATTTTACAGCTGGAGCCTACCTTTTCTAGTGAGATCACATTGCACGTTACTGTGAGTGGTATAACTTCTGACACAAAGACAATGAAGCAGGAGTTAGGCAGGCTGTCCAGTGCCCCACTGCAAATCAGGGGTTTAACACTTTTTGCCTCACTTATAAAGAATCATGGGGCCCTCTGGGTGAATATTGGGAAAGCTCACTTGTTTGTCACCTACTTTTGCCTGCAAAATCTTGTCCTTAATCATCAACACTTCAAAAATACCTCTGGATTCAGTGGTACACGTACTAATTGGACTGGCACACACTGATGCTGTTGTGTGAGCAATTTTGTTTGAGGAGTGCTTCACATGCCGGAGGCAAAAACACCTCCACATTGCTTTTAAAATTGTAACTGAAAATTTCTCTACTTGTCTTCCTGAGAATTGGAATTAGCCAACAACATGAGCTAGACAGTTTCAGGACATCTTCAGGGCACTCTGATTCTTCTCTGTCAGCTGTGCTCCCCAGAGATATGAATTGAGCACCAGACATGCTAGAGCAGCTCTTGCTGGCTGTGCAGTGCCTCATCCTCGCTGCTTTGGCCTTTAGAGACAGAGCCCAAACAGAGCTGTGAGTCAAGCAGAAAAGCTGGTGGCAGGACTCTGCACAGCTGATTTTGGGTGACAGTGCAGCTGCCTGCTGGGGTGGGCTGGACTGACTCACTGGTAGAAGTGAGGAACACAAGTGTGGGAGGAATAAGAGTCCATCTGGGATCTGGATGAGAGTGGGATTAAGGGAAACAGGCTGATCAAGGAGAAGGGCCAATTTTTAGTGGATCTGAGGACTATTTAATTTCAAACCATCCTTTCAAGTTTTTTAGGTAATTACAACCCAACTGCATTGTTTAGGAGATGGGGGAGTTATCCTAGAAATAGTTGAATATTTAAAGCTCTGCTTTTGTTAGCATGGCTGAAAAACACCCACTAGGCAGAAACTCGTGTGCAAAGAATTTACTTACATAAAGCAAAGAATATATAAGGTGATTTATTATAATTAGGAAGTTTTCACCTGCCCATTTTGAGAGGTCCCAATATCCAGTAACAGTCCAGTTCTACAGAGGTTCTGCACAAAGATTTTTGTAAGAGTAGGGCCCAAGTATGTATCAATTATTTGCTAATGTAATATCAGCACTTTTGTTAGTGTGACTCTGGAGCATTGCTGCTGCTGCATTTGCCAATGGAATTAAATTTCTTTCCTACTGATGATGTTTTTCAGTGGACCTAGCAATATAAATTATAAGTGCATTTCTTTACTCATGGAGACTGGTTTTCTTCTGCTGAAAGCACTGTTAATGCAGAAAATACAGAAATTTAGGTCTTTTCTCACTGCTCATAACATACTGCCTGGTAGAGAAACAGAGGTGCACTTTGCTCTGGCAGTCATTTCCCTGGCAGCTGCAGTTCCCATTTCTCACTAAATCCTGCCACCAGGAGCTAGAGCTGGGCAGGAGCAGCTGGCAAATCCACTCTCCTATCTCTTGCTCTCTGGCCTCTGTCAGACATCAGATTCCCCATGGCAGACATGACTTACTTAGATTTACCTCAGCTATTTTTTTTGTATAGAAGGTCAGAATACACAGCACAAATTTGGGAGATGGAGCAGCAAAGAGTCAGAGAATAAATGTATGGTAGAAAGAATGGAAACAGTCTGTGCGCTTCAAAAGCTGCAGTTCTGACCAAAACAGAAATTTCAGAAACATACTTCACTAAACTCTTTTCTTTCCCATTTTACTTTTGTCTTAGTGAATTCTTTCTACATTCACTGTCTTTTTAAGGTACAAATTTCCCAGAAGAAGCTGCTAGAGCATTTGTGAAATACATTACTAATACCATGGGTAGTGAAGTTGCCCATGTAAGAGTCTTATTTTTGGCATTTGGAGCCAAGTCCAGTGGTATGACTGAACTGACTGCTGTGCAGGTGAGTCACTATGCAGGTGGCATTTGCATCAGTGATGTATGTCCATAGCTGCAAAGAAAAACAGATGTTTGAGTTCAGTAAATGTAGATGTTGACATAAATTGGTCTGGGCTATTTTTAGACTTGCAAACACAGCAGGCAACAAGTAATATTTCAGCCTGTATGTGGGCATGTCCATTTTGAAGTAACATCCTGTGTAAATTTTGCAAATGCAGCAGCACACAGCTCCAGGCACAGCTCTCTCGGGGCCTTTTCTCATTTCACATGGTCCAAAACGTAAAGGTGACTTTCTGTAAGCTTCCATTTTACCTATACAAGTTGGTATCTTACAGAGAGAACTCAAAACTGCCTGCAAGCTGTGAGGCACCCAAAGAGGCTGTGCCAGTGTCTTGCTGATTCATGTCCCTGTGCAGTGTCCATGCTCCATTACCCCTAACAGGCAAGTTCACTTCTGTGGGCCATTTCACTACTCCCCTCACTGGAACTGGAAGCTATAAAGTCACTGCCCTGACTTCTGAAATTGTTTCTTTACTATTTGAATTTCTCTCTATATTTGTACCTGTGTTCCACTGGATTTTTTTTGCCAATTTCTTCCCCAAAATAGTAAGCAAAACACTGTATGGGTAATTGCCATGATGTATCAGGTGTAGTTATGAACACATAATAATTCATTACTGTATGATAACCATTAGTTCTAGATATAGAACTAATACAAAATCCTTCAGTGTCATTGGCATGTCATGGCTAATCAGCTGCAGTTAACAGTCTTGTTACATTTTGGATGTAAAAGTATGTGATGCATGAAATGGAAGCAGCTGGACACCCTTAGTAGGTGAGTAAAGATGGGTTTTAATTCCCAGAGAGGTGTAAGCAGTGGCAAAACAAGAATACCACAGGGCACCAGTCTCTCAGAGGTAGATTTCTCCAGGCCAGCATAGAACAACTATGAAAAAACAAACAACTAGAGGTTGAAAAAGGAATAATCAAAATTCATATTTTCTTTCCCAAATATTTCAGCAGTGAGAGGAAAGCTGTTATCCTGGCAAATTAAAAAAAAAGTAATAATGAGAGTTTGCTGTCATGTATGCACACACTAAGTATATGTTAGCTACAGTAAGATACTAATTCCAGGGCTGTAACTTAAATTTCTCTGCCACCAAGTTACACCCTGTAAAAGGACACACAATTCAGAATGAAGCTGACACTTCCTCCACAGCTAAAGGATCTCATGTGCTGCAGAACTTCGTGTGCATGGTTTGAGCCCATATGGGCCAAACCCTGTATTTATCACAGCCATCTGGGTGCTTGTGCATTTTGGTTCTGTTGTAACTGGATAGAGCACAGTGACAGAAATGGGGAACAGTTCTCATTCCCAGCCAGTTCCCATTGTCCCAATTTCTCTGGTGACTGAACTATCAGGCTACATATCCATGCTCCCTCTTGTCTGTCAGTCTTGAGGGTGTAAAATGGAAAGGGACTTATCAATATCCCATTTTTAAGGTCTTCTGGCAGAGGGGAGCATTAGCATAGGTGCCCCTGTTCCATCTCTTGCACAACCCCCAAGGGTGTGCACACTCACCTGCTGTCATTTTCCCCTGTTGTTTCACAGCCCCACTTCGTGACTGGTTTTCCCGAACACAGCAAACAAAGCCACCCATTCCTCAGTTCCTGAAGCTCCCTCATGTACCCTCTGCTACAGCACAGCTCTCCTTCCCAATGTCTTTTCTGACCCTACTTCACACCTCATTAGACTTTTCCAGGCCCGAGATTTCTTTCAGCACAAAAAGGTGTAATTGCTACTGGTGTTGCATAGCAGGGAATGATACATTCTGCTATGTTCTTTGCACTAAACTCTTTTCCTATCTGGATACAAGGTGCAAGATTTTAAGGCTCGACCACAAAAAATTAATAAACTGCAAATAAAGGGAAGGCAATGTTTATTTGGATGTTGATAAGTATATGCAACACATACAGACATGTAATCTGCATTCTTTGCTCATGTTTAAAATGGATTACAGTAACTTTAAACAAGAACTTTGTTCTTGTTTAAAATGGATTACAGATTGTGGGTTTAGCAAGTGCATGTGAGTTCTTAGTGCAACTTGGATATTAGGAGAGGACAGACAGTCCTTGGCTGGTTTAGAACAGGAATATTAGGCAGAGATAGAAAAAATATTACCTGAGGCATATGTGAAAGTCTCTGGGATTAATACAGCATTACTGTCTACATTTCAAATTAGAGGTTGCACAGCAAAAAAGGGTTTGCAAACGAGATTCAAGAGTGATATAGCAAAGGGCTAAGAGAGCTAAAGCTACTACAGTTTATCCAAGGAGTAAACAAGAAATCTGCTCACCACTACGTGCACACAGAAGGCTCTGCCTCCTGTACTTAGTCTTGAAACCTTGTCAGAAGGGGAGTAACATTTTATTAGAATGTTAGGCTAGATTGATGTGGGTAGGTAATAAAATTTCATAAGAACACATCAATAATTTCTTTGAGACACAGAATCCTCTGCCACTTGAAGACTTTGGATAAGTTCCTAGAAGATGGCATTGGAGTCACCATCACTGGTTTGATTCAGGAAGAGCTCCTTGCTTTGCATTACCCAAGGATTCAGACTGAGTGATGCCTTTTCTCCCTGTTGGCCTTGAAGTCTATGAAACAGAATTTTTCTACTTGAACTCTTTCCACAAAGCTTCCTCCTCATTCTAAATATACGAGAAGTCACAGCAGGGAATGGAGGTGGTGTCTCTCTTCCAGTTGTGGAATATATTACTCCCTTCAGCCTCAAATCTTCTGAACCATTTCCTTCCCAAGAGTATCCCACACAAACTTAACCAAGTTCAGTCAGTAAGGACCCCATTTCTAATCTCTGTTCTCTAGAAAAGTTGTTTAGATCCTTTTCCTACCTGAAATCCTCAATTCCCCCTGCAAATATATTAATTATCTAAAGAAATACTTATATCAAAATTTTGCATCTTTTTAATAAAGATCCACTGGCTTCAGCATAAGATTTTGAAGATGGGAGTTCTGTTCTGAATTTATTCAGAAATGGCAGATGACTTAATGTATGTAACTAAACTCTAAAGGCAGTGAGTAATCTCTCCTTAGTTTTTAGGCTGCTGCTGTGTTAAGGTCTGTGACATCAAATTGAGCTTTCTGCTGCATGTGGTCCATGAAGATCCCATAAGAACTTTACAAATTATCTGGCTTTGTTTATATACATATGAGTTAAAGATAGACAGAGCCAAAGAACAGCATTTAATGTTTATTAAACCTTTGCAAAAACATAGACAATTTCAATCAACTTGAAATTCATTATTTCAGTAAAATTCAAGTATTTCTTGCACATCTCACTGGATTGGCACTAGCAGTAGAGGCAGCAGCACAAGCAGGAAGCACTGGCACTTACAGCAGAGAATTGGAAGGCTGAAGCTGCATAGATTTCAAAGGTTGTTCTATAAAGAGAACTCAACACATCAGATATGGTACCAGACTAGAGGCAGTTTCACCTTTGCTGCAGCAGGAACTGGTTATTTTATGCTGTGTTACTGGGTGGGTGCTTCTGGTGTGAAAAAGACAGAGGCCTTCTGGTGAATTTTCCAAGAAGGATGTATTTAGCATACTAGTAAGCACAGAAGGTTCATTTACATAAAAGATTTGCAGTAGAAAAATAAATTTTGAAATTCTCATTTTATCAAATTCAGACTCCACATCTCCACAGCCATCTAGAATAACATGGAGCTGGAACTGATATAAATGTCTGCTCATCCCATTTGCTCTTAGAGAGGATCCATGACATAAAAATATCACCTGACTGCAGGCCTAATAGCTACTGGCAGTGTGTTGCTCCTTCCTGAGCACCTCTGTGATGTAAAATTCTGTTCATCTTGCTGGTTGAGGAAATCTGCATGTTCAGCTGGCAGTAAGATCAGGGCAATTCCTAGAAATAGTCATAAAGCCCTCATGACTGTTTTTCAAAGGGTAGCAGAGAGACATTAGGATAAATCTTGCCCATCTTTTTCTTATTTCTTTTTTTATTCCCCCAGGAAATTAGTGAGTTATTAGAAGAAACAAACAAAAGATTACATATGTGTCAAATAGGGTTGGACTAGATGACCTGGGATGGACATACAGATGTCCTTTCCAACCTCAACCATTCTGTTATCCTGTGAAATTACTCTTCTAAGCCAAAAAGGTATCAAGGAATAATGAAGGCTCTAATATAAGCCCTCAGACTAAACTGTCAGAGGAAGAAAATCTTTAGAAGGTCCATTAATTTATGCACACAGAGAAATTGTCCCAATGCAGCTTCATTATTTTGCATGTTG